>NC_087436.1:99495632-101995632 GCF_036321535.1 Camelus dromedarius | reverse complement strand
GTCTTATCTCCAAATAGAGTCATATTGGGGTGACTCAACATATGAATCTGGGGGGACACAATTCCTTCCAGAAATGTGGAAGATTATGACACTGTTGACATATCTGGAATAAGGAATATTTTGGAGAACTTTTTTGATCATATTCTTTTACTAACTCATCATTAGACTCATTGAATATGATAACAGATTTCTAGATTTTCAGATAATTTTCCAGCATATTAAGTAAGCAGGTATTCCTCATACAGTTCACAGAAGTTTCTAATGTTATGTATTTTTTAAATGCTTGAATATTGATGAAAGACTTGTACAGAATTTTAAAGTAAAGGGCAAACATAAGGCTACATAATTTGGATTTTGTATGTCAATATGGAACTAATTATGCACTTATTTGCCAACTGAAATTTCTACCTACTATTCAAATACTTAACAATCAAATTATCAAGATGAGTCTGATTTTGTGCTATAATACACCTTGGAGAAATGTTTTAAAAAAAGAAATGTTAAATACTCAGGGGTCAATGGGGATAAAAAGATTTACCTGAGAAATTTACCCAGTCCCCCCCAGGTGTTCTTCTGTCTCATGACTCACTTTCTCCATACATAAGAACATCCTGTGAGCCAATTATCAGTGAGTTTTATATATTCTTGGGTCAGCCAACAGTGTTTGTGACCTTGGCTGCAATGACAACATGGTAGACTTCCTGGGTATGACAATACAGTAGAAATTGTTCTTCAGTTTCAAATATAATTTTTAGGTGTTGATCTGCTTTACAGCTAAAAGATAAATGTATAATCTAATATATAAAATTGAAAACAGTTGGCGAAACACTGTTTGAATAGGACAGACTGAAGATGTCCTAGTGGGTAAAGAGATACAAAGTCCTACTGGCCAGCTTCCCTCCTATTTCATTCCCCATTGTCACCTGCAAAGATCAGGGACTTAAACTCATCAGCCATTCCAGAAGAATGAGAAAACAACTGGGCTTATTTAATGTTCCATAAAGTACTTGATTCCAATCCCAATATGCCCTGTTTGTGTGGGAAAGAATCCCAACCTATATCCACATACTTTTTCATTCTCTAGTCATGGTTTTTCCACCCTCTCAAGCAATTGTAGAATTACTCTAATGATGATAATCTATGACAATTTTTTTTAACATTTGAAAAAGTTCAGCATTCTCATACACTGTAAATTCATTTTCTTCTTTTTATTTAAAGTGTTCTATTCTTAGTTCTCTCGTTTTCTAAATTAAGTTTGAAAGTGCAGTCATTTTGGTCTTGCTTTCTCTGTTCCTGTACCTGCTGCATTAATCTCAATCTGGGTGCTGTTAATCTTAGTTGGCAAACTGTCTCTGGGATGTGCTACACTTTTGGTTAATTTAGTATACAGTATCATTCAAAAAAAAATGGGACACATATACTTCTTACATATAGTAACAAGAAGGTGCCTTTCCTTCTGTGAACCAAGCATCACAACACAACTTTAATGGTAACAGTGGCATTGAGGAATATTGTCTAATGTAGTTTGAATTTATAGTAATAAAATTGGCATCTTTTTCCCAACACTTTCATCAAAAAATTACCACTTTTTCCCTAAGGTTTACATTTCATTAATTACTCAAGACATGCATTTTTGAAAAGATTATACTTTCATTCTGTACCATATAGTTTGTTCTAAAATGCAAAATTAAAGTTATTATTTCATTTGTGGTTCAGCAGAATAAATCAGGTTTGTCTGTTTATAACGTACACAAAGACTGTTCTTTCTTCCCTTTGCAAAATTAAGGATGTAATTTATCTGCTAAATAGCATGATTGATCCTTTCTCACTGTGGTCTTGTATGAGTTAATAAATCAGGACACAGCTACCACCTCTAAATGTTCAATCCTGACCCTACAATTAGCTTTCCACTGACTCTGGTTCCTGATTATCAGCACAAACCTCTACTTTGAGCTATCCCATAATTAGTCAGACAATACTGTGTCATGTGCTAAAATATCCTGGCTGGTAGAACATTTGCTAACCAGTGATCTGTCACATCCCCTGGATGGATCTCATGCCCTTGTTTAGATAAGAGGATCATCAGCTCTGCTTCCCATTACATTGACACTAATGTGGCATCCAAAATTTGAATGCAGCAATTAAAAGTTTTTTAAGCTTTCCTTAAATGGCACCAGGCCAAATCCTACATGCAAAATGTTTGACGGACTTTTTTAAGTATGAACAAAAATGTCCAAATGTTAAACATTTCTGAAGGTGCTACACCAACAGACCATATGCATGGAATTTTGGTTTTATTCTGAAAAAAGAAAAGAGCAGAATTGAAACACCTCACTAGTTGAATCAGGGGAAAAGAAACTTCTTTATTATTTGCTTTTTATTGACTTTTTAATGTTATCTTCCCTTCAATTATCTGTTACTTTCTAAAAGTATTTTTTCCAACTTGAGATCCAAATTTGGATCATTTCTTAATTGTATCCCACCTGCATACATTTATAGGAATTTGTAAGAATTACATTCTCCATATTTAGTTTTTTTGGCAATACAGATGATCAAGAGGAAATTATTAGAGGTGCAAGAATTCAAAAAAAGACTATCATGTAATTGATAATTATAATGACGATGATCAGGCATAGTTAATGGACTAGCACTACTGCCAAAAAAAACAAATTTTATGGCTAAGATGCATCTCAAGTTTATAGGTCATATTGCAGGTAGTTAAAATACTAGTAAAAACAATTTAACCTTGGTCCTTGTCTGAGCATTTTTATTATTTATTTATGTATTTGAATCTTATATTCTAAGATAATACACAAAATAATTGATTTTTTTAATGGCTAACTGTTTTTTGACTAAGGAATCCTATCAGAATGACTGGAGATGTATAGAACAACAACGAAAGATAAACTTTGACCACTACTTTATACCATATGCCAAAGTCAAATGAAGATGAATCAAAGACCCAAGTGTTGGGGCTGAAACTACAATACCTCTATGGAAAGAAAAATAGAAGTAAATCTTCACTGCTTTGGATTAGGCAAAGTTGTCTCAAATTGGACAAAATACTCATCACAGGGAAAAATGATATATTCAAACTTCATCAAAATTAGAAATTTTGATTTCAAAAGTTATTTTTGATGAAATGATAGTGCTGTTCTGAAATCTTCTAAGAGCAGATCTTAAGTGTTCTCACCAAAAAAAACAAACAAACAAACAAAAAAACAGAGAGAGAGGGAAAAAATAGCTATGTGAGGTGTTGGATATATTAATTAACTTTATTGTGGGAATCTCTTTATAATGTACCTATAAACCAAATAATAATGTTGTATACTTTAAATATATTCCAATTTTATTTGTCTATTATACCTCAACCTTTAAAAAAAGAGAAAAACTTGAAAGAAAATGAAAATCCAAATTATATATTTGGAGAAAATACAACAAATTTAACTGACAAACAACTTGTATCCAGAATATGTAAAGAACTCTTAAATATCAGTAATAATTTTTAAAATAATCTGTCTTAAGAAAAACAAAAGTCTTTAAAAGGATGTTCATAATTAAAAATATAGAAACAACCAAGAGGTATGTTAAAAGATGTACATCATCGTTGATCACGAGGAAAATGCAAGTTAAAACCACAAAGTGCCACCTCTTAAATAAACTCAGATGTCTAAAATTAAAAACAATGAATATCCCAAATGTCAGTGAGGATATGGAATAACTGAAATGACATATTGCTTGTGGGAGTATTAAATTATATAACAACTTTCGAAAAGGATATGAGATTCCTTGTAAAGTTAAACATAACATATTATCTAGCAATCCCAATTTTAGGTATTTATCCAAAATTAAACATATGTCCACACAAAGACTTTGCACAAATGTTCATAGCAGTTTTTATTCAGTCCCAAACTGGAATCAGTTCAAATGTCTACCCGCAAAATGTAAGTAAACACATTTTAGCATATTCAAAAATGGGCTACTAAAAAAAACAAGTACAAATACTTTATGCACAACATGGATGAATACAAATAAGCACATACTATGTGATATAATTTTTATTGCTTCTAATTATGGAGATAGATATCAGAAAAGTGTGTCTCCTGAGCTTAAATGGAGTTTGACTAGATAGAAGCATAAAGAACTTTCTGATATGGTGAAAATAGTTTATATTTTGATTGGGTCAATGGTCACCTGGCTGTATATATTTGTTAAAACTCAACAAACTCACAGTTAAAATCTGTGCACCTAACTGTAAGTAAATTTTATTTTGTGCAAATCTTGTGCTATGTAAATATTACTAGAATTAAAACCCAATTATCATCATCATATACTAATAAACAGAATAAAGAGCAAAACCATAACTCTCTCACTAGATTTAGAATTACAATCATAAAAGCAATATTCATTCTTGGATTTAGTTCTGATACTTCTCCATTAAATAATAATAAAAATTAATAAGATTTTTCTTGAATATTAAAGAATTAATGTATAACATAGTACTTAGGTAACAGCCAATGCTCAGTAACTTAATTATTATTAGATATTATCACTTCATAATGCAATGAGTTAAGAGCTAGGTTTGTCTTTATTATAGTAAAAAAAAATAGCTGTCTCTTATCCAAAACTTAGACAAAGCCATGGTAAAAAGTAAAAGAGGAGAACTGCCATTTGACAAGGTCAACAGATATTTGGTGGGTCATTCAGTAAAACAATGACATTTTCTCTGCAAAAAATTGTACCAGAAGCATCGTGAGAAAAAAAAATAGCAAATCAAGGTTGAATATATCTCATGGATAGGAGACTGTGATAACCTCAGGGAGTGGTTTATATAGTGGAATCCTCAAAAATTATTTTAAGCATATGAAAATACCAGAAGACCTGAAGGGAAGTGCCACCTTGCTCTTACTTGCCTTGTCTCGCTTCCAGTAATTATAACTGCGTTAGCATTAAATTAAAATATTACGTACAAGCATTTTAGTTTTTTCCCGCTAATTGAAATGAGAAACATTGATTTCTTGGTTATAAGGGAGAACTGTAATTGATTAAACCACTTGCGCCCTTTTAAATAGCCCATCAAATGAGAACTTTATCTGTTGGCTTTTATGTAAGTATATAATATAGTTTTTTAACTATAGTCACTATTCTGTACAGTAAATTTCCAAGAGTTAGTCATCCTGTATAACCGAAACTTTGTATCTTTTGACTAACACCTTCCTGTCTTCCTCCGCCAAGCCCTTGGCAATCACCATTCCACTCTCTGCTTTTATGAGTTTGACTATTTTTTCACTCATTTTATAAGTGGCATCATGCAGTACTTCATCCTGGCTTATCTGATTTAGCCTAACTTCCTCCAGTTTCATCCCTGTTGGAGCAAATGGCGGTATTTCCTTTTTTGTTTTTAGGGCTGGTAATAGTCCACTGTATGTTTATACCACACTCTTTTCATCCTTTCATTCATCCATGAGCATTTAGGTTTCATTTAGTTGGAAGGTGATAGCTCATTAGGGTTTTGACTTGCATTTCCCTGATGATTAGTGATGTTGAACACATTCTGGTATACCTGTAGGCCATTTGTAGAAACATACAAATGTTTATTTAGTTCCTTTGCCCATTTTTAAATCGGGTTATTTCATTTTGTTTTGTTTTGTTTTGGCTATTGAGTTGTAGAAGTTCCTGATTTATGTTAGATTTTTTTTCCTTTTTGAAAGTATTGGGTAGGGCTTCCAGAAAAATCAGTAAATAAATAAACATGTGTATACCCATTTTTCTTAGCTTTATTTTGTTGTTGGCTGTTGTTTTGTTTTGTTTTAACCAAGGGTGGGTTTAGAAATTCCTTCCTCATAGCTATTAACAGGGTTTGCAACCTGGTTTGACCTCTTAAAAGTTGTATGACCTTGGGGAAATTATATACCCTTTCTAAGAGCTATTATCTAAATTATAAACAGGTATAAAACTCTTAGCTATCTTATAGGATTTCTATGAGGATTAGGTGAGTTAATGCATATAAAGCACATAGGACAGTGTCTGGCATGGAGTAAGAGCTATGTAAGAGGTGCTATGATGATAAGGAGGATGATTGACATGCTCATAATATTTCATGTTCTTATCTCAAACTTTCCTTCATTCCAAATAGAAGAAATCCAAAACCAATTAAAGTAAGTTTAATTAGGATTTATGTATTTTGGAGACTTTTCTATAGCACAGTACTGTGTCTCTTAAAATTTGTGTGAGAATATTTTTATCAGATACAATAAATCAACAATATCAAATAAAATACATTGACTTTGGCACAGTTTAAATAATATGAGAATTAGCTCATACTATTAGGTGCTGTAGAACTGAGATAAAAACTGTCTTATCCTAGTGCTTTCTTTGGATAACATCCTTTCCAACATGTTGAAAAGATCTTTATCTAGTACTATGTTCTATATCTTTCAGAGATAATATTGTTACTTATGGGTTTTAACATATAAATATGACTATGAATATAAATATTAAATAGTATATAAATACTATATTCCTGTATAATTGTATTATATATACATATAAATGTTTACTTTTATATATACTTAGAAATGTATATTGGTGTTTATATATGATACCAAACACCAATATATTTTTCTCTCTGCTATTCCTCCGTATTTGGTAGAATTTTCCAGAATTGCTTAATTAATCAAAAATTTCAATATAATCATTTCTTGAGATTCCTGAGGATTTGGGAATTCATGCATTTGGATTTTCAAATGAATTGGAATAAAGTTTGCATGAAAAACATAAGTATATTATAAAAACATACATATCTACATATATATCTATTATTTCTGTACTTGATGCAGGTAGTGTAATGACATTATGTATAATCTTACTTTCTAGTCTTTCCTACTGTGAAGATATAGCTTATATCAAAAGGCTGTACATGCAAACAGAATTGGGTCATACTTATTTTTTCCATTGTGTTTTGGAGCATTTGTTGATATTAAAATGTTATACAGTTTTATTATTGTAAATAAAATAAATCTTTTATTGATTTTGTAATTTAAAAACAAAAGCCAGAGACTTTAAAAATACCCAGTGTTAATATGATTCTGATTAACATTTCCATATCTTGTTGGTATTAATAAACATTTGGGAAGCATTTATTTAAAAGTGAAATGTGATAGTGGGCATAAGTCTAATAATATTATTTGACCTTGTTTTAAATATTTTGGGATTTTATGCTAAGAACACATTTCCAAGAGTAGAAAATCTATAAATTAAAAATTTTGAAGCGTCCTAGAAGTCCAATCATACATATATTTAGGTAAGGCTATTTTTTTTCTTTTAAATACTTGTATATGAACCATAATTACACACTAGGTAATTATTTTAAAGGAGAGGGAGCTATGGTATTTAGAATCTTTGGAAATTCAGATAATTGTAGTTGAGTGTGGGAGCATGCTCAGACTTTTCTTTTGAGGTGGGAAGACTGAATTTATTGCAAAGACCCTCTAATGATGCTTTTACTGTGGAGGAATATTGTTTATCTAAGGCAACATGTACTTTCAGACATCTGGTAACTGCAAGTAGAGTCAGCTGCACAGCCTTGTACTTGGTTATGATGGATAGTGTTTCCTTAGTCGGCAGTGGCATTCTTTTTTCTTTTTTCTGGTTTCATTAAGGTAAAATTTACAAATAAAACTGTAAGATATTTAAAGTATAAACTGTGATGGTTTGATATACATTATGAAAGAATCCCTTCCATCTAATTAACGCATCCATCACCTCGCATATTTATCTTTTCTGTGTGTGGGAGAACATTTAAGTTCTACTCCTAACAGATTTCAATTATATAATACAGTGCTATCAACTATAGTCATCAAGTCATACATTAGGTCCTTAGATTATATTCATCTTACAGCCAAAAGCTGATGCCCTTTTAAAACCAGTCTTTTCCTGTTTCTCCCATTCCAGCTCCTAACAACCACGTTCTGACTCCCTATTTCTGTTAAGTTAGAGCTTTTTTTTCCTTTTGATTCTACTTATATGTGATATCATGCAATATTTGTCTCACTCTGTCTGGCTTATTTCGCTTAGTCAAAAGTTTATCTATTCTAAATGTCAGCATGTCCTTTCTTATGGCTGAATTATATCTATCTATCTATCTATCTATCTATCTATCTATCTATATCTATATCTGTATCTATATATACACACACATACATACACACACAGATATGTATACACACACACATATATATATACATATATATATGAATGGAAATAAATAAGTAAATAGATTTTTGTTTATTTATCCATTCCATGTGGATATGTGTGTATCTGGATATGTAAATAGTATATTTATGCACATATATAACTGTATCTCACATATTCTTTATCCATTCATTCATTGATGGTCACTTAGGTTGTTTCCATATCCTGGCTATTGTGAATAATTCTGCAATGAACATTGAAGTCCAGATATCTCACTGATACCCTGTTTTCATTTCCTTTGGATATATACCCAGAGGTGTAATTGCTGGGTCATATGGTAGTCCTGTTTTCAGTTTTCTGAGGAACCTCCATGCTGTTTTCCACACTGGCTGCACAAATTTACATTCCCATCAGCAGCGTACAGGATTCCTTCATCCCATGCACACCAATGTACTCATCACCTTTTTTACCTTCCTTTGTGATGATAGCTATTCTAAGAGATATGAGGCAATATCTCATTGTGATATGAATTTTAATTTCCCTGATGATTAGTGAAGTTGAGCACTTTTCATGTATCTATTTTATTTCCCTGACTTTGGGAAAAATATCTATTCACATTCTCTGTTCAGTTTTTGAAATCAAATGGTTTGACTGTTTTGCTATTGAGTTGTGTGAGTTCTTTATTTCTTTTTAATATTAGCCTCTTACAGATACAGGATCTGAAAATATATATTTTTATTCTGTAGATTGCCTTTTTATTTTATTGATTTATATTATTGTTTCCTTGGCTACAGAAACTTTTTATTTTTAGGCAATACTATTTATATTTTTGCTTTTGTTGTCAAAGCCAAAAAAAAAATTGTTTCCAAAACCAGTATCAAGAAGTTCTTTCCCTGTTTTCTTTTAGGACTTTAACAATTTCAAGTCTTAAATTTATCTTTATCCCATTCTGAGTTGATTTTTGTGTATGGTGTCAGATAGAGGTCCAATTTTATTCTTCTACATGTGGCCATACAGTTCTCTCAATACCATTTGTTGAAGACAGTACTCTCTACCCATTGTATAGTCTTGGCTCTTTAGTCAAAATTTAGTTGACCATGTATGCATGAGTTCATTTCTGGCCTCTTAATTCTGTTCCATTGATCTATGTGAATGTTTTTGTGCCAGTACCATAGTGTTTTGGTTACTATAATTTTTTAATACATTTTAAAATCAGGAAGTGTGATACATCTAGCTTTGTTATTCTTTCTCAAGATTTCTTTGGCCATTTGGGATCTTTGCTGTGTGATACCAATTTTAGCATTGTTATTTCTATTTTTGGGGGAAATTCCACTGGAATATTTTTTAGAAGGATTGCTTTGAATCTGCAGATTGCTTTGATTAGTATAACCATCTTAACAATATTAATTCAGTGGTATTCTTAACTGGCATTTTCCCATTTGTTGGTTTTAGATACACATATTAGGTTGAATTATTTCTCATATTTCCTTTAGAGAAAGAAATCTTCTTTGGATTGAAATCAGAAGCTTTTGCTTTGAAGTGTTCAGCCAAAAGCTGCCTCAAGGCCATCCAGTGGGGTAGACATTAAGTCTACTACCTTTAGACACTCAAAAATAGTTTCACTTCTTCTTTCAATGACTATTGTGGCTTCAAAAGACAGAATATAGCCTTGGGATCATTGTGTTCATTGCAGAAGTGGGACAACTAATACAGCCTAATATGGAATTTAAATTTTTTTCTTTCATAGACTTTATCTTAGATATTAAATGGGTTCGTTTTTGAATTTGTTTCTTTCCTCCGTGATAATAACTGTCTCTGTGGAACTTGAGGTTTTTTTTCCTCCCAGTATATTGAATATATATCTAACTCCATATAATCACAAAATATTAATAACAATTTATAAATATTCTGATTTTAATAATAACACAATTATAAAAGTCTACTCACCAAGACCAAAGTCCCTTGAGTTGTTATAAAGATCTACCTTCCTGAGCTTTATCATCCAAGTCACTTTTTAACTTTAGAGATTTAAGCAAATGCCTTACTCTAATCCACCTTTCTGAGATGTGGCCTATGAATCCTAAACTTTTGAGGTAAGTTAATCATTTTGCCGGCAGCAAGGTTTCTAAGAGTAGGTGGTAGGGTAGGGCAGTGTTGATTATACAGTACAGCAGACTTGGCGTGGTAGACAGAATTATTAGACAGTACCCATATTTTGCCCATGGTTAGCATGACACACCTAATCCCACACCCTTGAATGGCACCTGTAATGATGATGGGAAAGCTACTTCATGTATTAAGGTATTATTAGGCTGTTACTTGGAAAGAGTGATGAAGAGAGTTACTCTCATGTTTACCTTATGTTATATAAGACTCTATCTTAGGTGATTAATGAAAAAGTCTCCACTTGACTTTACATAAGCAAACTGCCATTGTTTGTGAGTAGGCCATGCAGCTAGAGTATGAGGGGGGCCTTTAGGAGCTGAGAAAGGTGCTCCACACTGCCAGCAAGAACGGAAGAACTTAAGTTCAACAAACATAAGGAACTGAATTTTGCCAAAGTGAATGAGCTTGGAGGAAGATCTCAAGCTTCAGATGAGAATGTAGCTTACTGACACCTTGATTTCAACCTGTGAAACTTTGAGCAGAAGATCAGTCAAGCTGTACTCAAACCCTGACACACATATTTGACTGATTTTTCTGGTTAGTGACTTCAAATTATTGAAAAACAGTATATTTTTGTCATTTCTTGATTGAGAACCACATGTCTATATTTGATATTTATTCAAATGTTGATATTCTTAAACACACTTCTGTTATGCCTCAAGAATTTTTAGTATTTTTTAGTTAGCTGTTTACATGGTTTCTGAGTTTACCTGTGAGTAGAACAGTTTCAAGAGAAAACCAAATTGAAATTAGGTATATTCATGTGGTATATTAAATATCTCAAGGGAATGAATTTCTTTTAAAAATAATTCAAAATTAATGACTAGTTTGAGAATCAAGTTTATATAGACCATATTGAAATTATGTATATTTTACATATTTTGTGCTCATATAATTATATATATTCACTTTTGATTGTTTTGATTTTCTATGTTTCCCATTACATATAATATGTATGATTATATATAATATATAATTCCATCTATGAAGTTATATATAATAAGTTTATTACACATAATTAACTTTTATACATAAAATTATATGTTGAAATATACTTTTGGTGGTTTTGATTGCCTGTGTTTGCTATATACCTTGGAACAAACAAATCAGGATATAATTTGAGATCATATGATGTAATAGATACTAAGGAAGGCATTTAAGTCAATCCATATGGAAGTCATAAAGACATTAATGTGCACACACTTCGACATGTGTCATACTGTAGGGAGAAATACTAACTATACAATAATTTTTAAAATGAAACATGTATTTGGTTAACATAATAACATTATAAAAATATTATTTGTATAATATCCCTTGCACAAACTTCTTGAGACCATTTCTAGCAGTACAGTGTCACTATCAAAAATGTAGGCTCTGGAAGTGTAATGCCTGTGTACAGTTCATGTCAGCTACTCTCCAGATTTGTGTCGCTTCACCTCATTTGTAAAGTGGAAATCACCACAGTATATTCATAAATTGTTGTGAGGAACCAATCTCCTCTCATTACGAATGCTGTCTGGCATATGATTAAATTTCAAAAGCATCAGTTATTATTAATAGTAGGAGCAGTAATAATACTACTATTCTTACTATAAATAGCAAAGTCTTACATGAAATTTACAATAGCATAATTTTAAAATACCATTATAGCTAAAATTGCTGTTTTGATTATTATTATTTTTTTTTAAATTTCAACGTCCTTTTTAATGAGTTGCAGAACAAGATCTTCACAAAAAGACATTTGGAAATTTTGGAATTTGGTAAAGAGAAGAATTGGAGATATAAAGCAGTTTCTGGTCCATGATGATGGTAATACATTTGTCCTGGCAGTTGGAGACATTCCTTCCTTAGACTCCGATTCTGCTGTCCAGGAGGAATTTCATGTCTGTTGGTCCCTGAGACGCTCACCCTATGGGCGTTTCTTCTTTGTTCCATGTCCTCCACGACCACATCTAAAGTTGTTGTCATTGAGTTACATCCTCCTTGGGAGCTGAGTGATTTATACAGCTTTTCTTTTCTGTTAGTACATGCTGGGGAGCTTGGCAGCTGTTTCACCATCACAAGCTCTTTTAAAATAGACCCATGATTTCTTCGTCTACACAATTCTTTCAGCAGTACCATAAACATAGCTCTATTTGTTTTCAGGCAGATCCATCTGTCACATGAAAAGGCATAACAATATCACTTTGAAGCCTACATCATTTCCTCCCTTTTGTGCTCCCATGTTCCTCTGTCTCTACTTAATGTGGCAACACTGAGGTCAGTCTAGAATCAATCTCTCTCCCTTGCTTGCTCACTTGCTATCTCTGATTTTGATATCTGCTTGAAAGCTAGTACATTCTCTCCTTAGTTCATCTTTCTTATACTCATTGGTGAAAATGGAGAAGAATACTTAAAACACATGGACATGAATTGCTATTTTAACTAGATGAAAAATAATTAAATATTTTAAAACTAATCACAGGGGTACCATTTCTCTTCTTTTTGAGTCAAATCTGAAAAAGAGGAATACCATAAAATAAAACAGTTGTCATGTACAAGTGGTCAAAACTGAACTTTTTAAAAGTTATTAGTGGTCAAGGATTATCAAGTATATCAATCAATATATAATTTTATTCATATTTATACTTAGTTTTATAGGATGACCTTTTATTCTTTGTGGTCTGATGGCAGATTTATTAGTTATCTGTAATGTTTAAATAATTTCAAGATTTTTAGGTCTTATATATTAACACAAAAGTGAAACTTCAGACATTAAACACACTTACATTTTTATGGCTAATTCTACTAATTTAAAATATTGTTATTACCAGACACTTAAATTCTAGGTCAATTGATTTTTGAGGAATAGTTTCCATAACATTAATTCTTTGCTTTTAAAAAAAGTTCATTTTCTTATTGAACACTTGTATTTTAATTACTTTCTTCAAATTAGGTGGATACTTCATGATTATTATATTTACTTTTACAAAATTAGAAGTTTCATATTCTTATTTGCATATTCCAATATCTAAATCACTAGTTTATATTCCATAAGTTCCAGAGACAAAATTTTATGGTGCTATATGTACAAATTATACTAACAAATAATTTTTGTTGAATTAGTTGTCTTTTTCATTCTAATACATTAATATTCCTTTCTTTACTAACTTGTTTGAGAAGCAAAATCTTATGCTAGCATACACAGAAGGCATGAAGGCTAAGAAGGTCTTTGAAGAATGTATTAAATTTTGAAAACTGACACTTTTGTAAAAACAACAAAGGCACCTTACATTTTTTACTTTAATAAGAGAAGGGATGATATTTTATTTTAGTTATGAAGGACTAATAACAATTATTATCCAACCAAATGCAATAAAATTCCTGTGTATCAACCATGGATATATAGCTGAATTAAAATGTTTCCTCATTCTGTGTGATAAAAAAATAGTATCATAAAATTATTATAGCATAGATTTATCAAATGCATTTCTAATCTTAATGACCTTTGTGGTACGCATAGTAGGTATGTTTAATAAGCAAATATTTAGCTACGACCTACAAACACATACTCTCCCATGCTGGTTCCCTCCTAACACTTTGTGAAGAAAGCAGAAAACCCTTGTTCTCACTTTTATTTGGTTAACAGAAAAATCATTCTTCATGGTGGGGGTGTTATATATAGGTAGCCTTACCACCATATATTTATTTATTAAATATATATTCATATATTTATCATATATACTTTCCGAGTTCAAGTGTTACAGTGTCTTTATAAAAGAAACTTAAATTGCAAAACCATTCTATAATTGAAATTCATGATATAAAACTGATTTGTTCAATAAAGATTTTCAATATAGACAGTAGATCACAGTGAAAAATGTTAACTGTATAACTCAGTTCCATTGTTCTATAATAGTGATTATTAGCAGTTTGTTTCTGTGGCAAGAAATTGTGGGAAAAATCATATATACTGTACAATGACTATATTTTTAACAATAAATGATTAAATGAAATGCATGCTTTGATAACTTTGGCTTTTCAGGGGATGATGAACTGGGAGGAAACAACCCTACTGTAGAGTGACTTTCACACACTACTACTGCCAGAGTCATGCATGAGTGGGATGCACCTATTATAATTGGTGAAATTTGTTCAGGAATAGCTCTCAGCATGAAATGAGAAAGTTGATGGTTTACTGTAAGTGGGAACCAGAAGTGATTAAAAGATTTAATAACAAAGAGTCTAATTATGTTTAATTGTCTCTGCAAGTCAAAGAAGTCCTTTTGTGGATAGTGTTGCTCCCAAATAAACACTGCTTTAGGTGAGTGGAACCTGAGTCCCTGAATGGAATCGTGGGTCTTTATTTCCTCTAATAATTGTGCTCTCATGACTTCCCTTAATGCCAGTCCCACAAAATGAATTAACTTATGATAGATGTTCCTAATGACTATTTCAATCTTCCTGGATATACCTATACTGTCATATCCCAGACTTTTTTTTCCCATATCTGTCCCTTTATCATTGCACTAAGCCATGTCTTGATGCCTTTTCAGCCTTTCTGACATTGTTTATCTGCACTCCCATCTATGGCTAATCATCTTGCTTCATGAATTCCAGGAGCTGCATTCCTCACCAGCTCACTCTACTCCCCTTACTGGCTCTGGTCATGCTCTAATGGACATGTATCCTTTCAGGACCCAGTTGTTTTTTTAAGACTTGGCCATTTCACAAGGTACAAAAGGAGGAGCAAGAAACAAAGCAAATTGATGGCTGTGAGCACTGTAGATGTTAGACAGGATTAGATTGAAAGGAATTAAATTCCTAATTCTAACTGCCACATCATCAGTAAAGAATCGTTATTTATAATTTTTTTATCTAGTCATTTCAGAAATGGTAAGACTGTGTGCTGAGATGTGTTTGCATTCACTATGTTGATTAATTCCCCCTTGTTAGAAAATGATGTTTATAACTTGGTAATAAGAGATAACAGTGAGAATATGAGCTATTTAATAATATACTTCCTTTGCCTGACTTTATACCCAGATTAAGACTGGGTAATGAGAATATATTGCTAAAATGATAAGAGCATTACATCCTTCAAAATCTTGATGAACTCGATAAATATGATGTGAACTAGAAATTGTGAGCCATAAATGCTCACAGTAACATATTTGAAAAATACAATGTTGTCTATTTGAAAGTAATCAATTTTCTCCTCTATTGATTGTGAATACTGAATATCTAAAATTCAAACTTAGCTTGGAGGGAAATCAATAAACATATTTCTATTTAATTACACAAATAAACAGAATTGTTAAGAGAGTGGATGAGAACTCCTCCCTCTGATATCACTACATGACAGTTCTGTCTACAAATGGAAATTTTATTCCCTTTAATTCATATATGCTTCCCAGAAGTCTCCATATTTCCCAGAATGTACATTAGAGCTCTCAAGTGTATCAACAAAGGTCTTTAAGCATTGCAAATTTTGATCCAGTTTTACTTTTCCAAATTTCTGGGAAAATGATTTCTACAAAGTAATCAGAGTATTTCATCTGAGACAATTTTGTTCTGAAACAAGGTGAAAAAATCTAAATTAAAATGAGAGGAGGAGAAAACCATTACCAGATTTCCTAATGTCTTTCACCAGCCTTCAGCTAGTACAAAATGAGGCTTCGTGTACACTAGAAAGGGATTCATGAGGACATGTGATCAACAGACAAAGAATGGAAATAAGACTTTCTTCCTGCTTCGGAATGAATGTTTGTGTTCCCCAAAAATCCATGTGTTGTACTCTAATCTCCAATATAGGGCATTTGGAGCTGTGGCCTTTAGGAAGTAATTAGGTTTATATGAGTTCATGAGGGTGAAGGCCCCTAGATGGGATTAGTGGGGTTTTTTTGCATGTCTATGTAGGTTTTTAATTTAATTACTCATTTATTATTGAGGTATATTTTTATTGAATATAGTCAGTTTACAATGTTGTGTCAATGTCTGATGTACAGCATAGTGATTCAGTTATATGTGTGTGTATAACACACACACACACACACACACACATATATATTCATTTCCATATTCTTTTTTCATTATAGGTTACTACAAGATGTTCAATATAGTTCCCTGTGCTGTACAGAAGGAACTTGTTGATTGGGATTGGTGTTCTTTATAAGAAGATGAAGAGCCCAGAGCTGTCTCTGCATCTGCCATGTAAGATCCCAGCAAGAAGTTGGTTGTCTGCAAACCAGGAAGTGGGCTTCCACCAGTCACCACATCTGCTGGCACCTTGATCTTAGACTTCCCAGCCTCCAGAACTGTGAGAGGTAAATGTTTATTATTTAATCCATACACTTTATGGTCTTCATGTCCCAGCTGACTAGGAAACCTCCCTGCTGGTTATAAAAGATGTAGTACTATGATTATTCAACCATATTATTTTTAAAAAGAGGATACAAGTACTAAACTAACAATTTACTTTGTTCTCTATACCTCACATCCAGTTCATTCAAACAACATTTGAAATCTTGATTTTTTTCCTATCATTCTGTACTTTACTGTCACATCAAGGCTTCAAGAGACAGAATGAGCAAAAATGTGTCTATCATTTAGTCTTCACTACATGGTTCACAGTTTAGAATTGGTCTCTCCCTTACCATTCAATAGAAAAATCTCCATTTCCTCCAGATAAAATATAATTTTCTACTTTTCACTGCTGACAATGTTTTCTCCATTAGTTAAAAAAATGAGCATCCTTTCAGCTTATTAATTTATTACTTATTTTGGACAAGTGAACAAAATCTATCATTCTTGTTAATTTTGTGATATTCTTGAAAATGTAATGTGTATTACTATTCCTCTTCTTTTAAGTTGAAGATTATCTCATCCACCCTTCTCCTGTTTTTATTTATAAAGCAACTCTTAAATTTTACTTTCTCACTTCCTTACCTCTGAGGACATTTTTCAACTCAGTCTCACTAACTCTTATTTATTGGTTAATAACTATGAACCAAAAACTCTATTAAGATGACAGGAATTCATAGTCATCAAAATAAAAGAGGATTACATTCATGAAGTACACGCCTGGGGTTGAGGAGGAGAGATATGAAAAAATCAGTTACCTAACAAATATATAAAATACAACCTTTAAAAAAATAATTAAAGAAAAACATCAAGAAGCAGAGTGACTGGAGTGGAATGCCAACCTACAAAAATAAGGCTTCCTTTTTATTTTTTGAAGGTTTCCAATATAGCAGCAATATAGCAGATTATCTCCCCTTTATCTTCCTGCATAATGTATATCAAATGGGAACAGGCAAACTACTTTGATAGGGAAAGTACAAGCCATGGAGGAAATAAACCAAGTTGAACAAAAGAGGTCATTAGGAGTCAGAAGAACTACATGCTGACTAAACTTAGATCTGGCACTAACATACTGATTTGCGCAAATCATTTGACCTCTTGATTCTATTTCTTAACTTGTCAAATGAGTAAGGTATTCTAGGTTAGTGTTTTCAAACTGTGCTTCACACAAGCCCTTAGTTTTGAAGCTGAATGTTGTTTTATTTAGGTGGTGATGGTGGTGGGCGGGGGATGATCAGTTTACCAGATAACCCTCTGATGTATGTCAGATTAGCTCTGTTTATAGATACTATATGTTTAGTGTAGGCACTATATGTATACATTTAACTGAAAACATTTTTAATGCTGAAGTAAAATCTTTATACCACTTTAAATTCTAATGTTCCATGATGCGATCACTTTCAGTATGAAGAGATCGGCGTGAACATTTATTTTTTGCCTCTGTTTTCCACGTAACATCCACCACATTTCCTTACCTTCTTCTATTACTGACCTACTGTGTGCTAACATTTTTAGCATAAAAATATTCCAAGAGTATGCTGTAAATTCTATCAATAGAGCAGATAATATGCTTTGATTTTCTTAGAAAAAAACCCTAAACTTGCAGTCCCAGAGAAAACACAAAGATGTATTATCTGCAAAGGCTCAAAAAAATTCTTTAAGATGGAGGCAAAAGAAATATCTTTCCAGTCTTGACAACCTATATCATGAACAGTACAGACCTAGGAGTCAAGGTGGGAAGGGGTGGGGGTGGGGAGCAAGACGGCTGAAGAGTATAAAATAAACAAAAAAGAAAAGGAAAGTAGACATAGTTGACAGTCCAAATGATACTGGCTCCACGTGTTAAGAAAGGCCATTAGAGGAAATTCTAAGTGTATTCTTGGTAAGATGTAGGAAAGACTGTATTCTTTTTGATGATGGACTGTACCTACATGTCCGTTCAGATATTTTGAAGAAATATAGAAGGCCTACACATTTTTTGAGCATTCAATAAACACTAACCAGGTACTATGATAGATAGACTAGCAACACAGCTATTAAAAATATATTTGAATTCCACCCACAAAAGCTAATCATCTAGAACTGTGTTTTACATTAGCCACTAGCTTATATGGTTATTATAAATTAAATTAATTAAAATAAGTAAAATTAGTAATGCAGGTTATTGGTCATACTATATGACTATATCAAAGGTTTACCAATCACTTGTGCCCAGTACCTGCTGTTTTGAACAGCCCAGATTATGGAATATTTCCATCATTACAGTAAGATGTATTAAATATCAATGGAGTAAAAGACAATACAGGAATGAAATTCAAAGTTGCAGTTGTAATTAACACATTAAAATAGAAAGATTGGACATTTGGGGAGTATGGTAGCAGTCTTAAGAGAATTTAATTTATCTGTAGCTGGTATGAGTAGGAAAAATAATATATAAAAAGAAATCTTCCTTAAGAAAATTATATTTAAGATAAAACTAAAAGTGCTAGTTTGTATAAGATTGGGGTATAAAGATTAAATGGCAGTAGTATAAAATATCACTGGCAGAGAAAACAGAACATGCAGTTCTATAATTAGTGGACTCAACAAAGTAGAAGTGTGGCAAGAAATATTCCAAATCATCTTGGGGAATCAAAACTGTCAAAAATCAAGCATTTTACAGTGTATCGGAAAAAGCACTCAAATGACTACAGAGATTAAATAGAGTAATGTCTAAACAGTATTACACCTTTAGAACTATCCGTGGCAGTAAAGAATAATGAGGTGGCCAAATACGGCCTTGGAGGTTATGTGAAAGGTAATTGCTTTACTCTATTAGAAAAATAATGCTCCTTTCGTCAAAGATGATAAAAACTGTGACTGCAAGATAAATCTGAATCCCCAACATTTATTGAAAATTTGGATTTGGAAGGTGAGGGAGCAAAGGACTGTCCAGCTGATCCATTGACTGACAAGTGTTTTAAGACACCAGGCTAGAATGGCATGTTACACAGCAATCATTAACTGAACAGTACTACTGAAATGGAGAGCAATAGATGAAAGTTTTTTTGATAATTATTTAAATATATTGATCCTACATTTGAAATTTCTATCAGACATTGAAATGCATGTCTTGTGTTAAGTGCTGGAAGCTGGAAGAAAGGTCTATTGTTGAAATATACATTTGAGAGATAGCTATATGTAGAAAGTATTTGAAATCTTGGGGAGAGAATGAGATTTCCTAGGGAGAAAATATAGCATGAGAAGAGAGGCCCCAAAATAGAAGTCCTGAGCACCTTTAATACTTAATTGAAACTATGTTGTAGACCCTGGGTGGTCAATGTTCTTCAGAAAGCAGGCTTACGTGAAGGAGCTACGTTCCCGTGGAAATAGTCACAGACCTCAAATCTTCATTCAAATGGAGAATGGGAAGCTGAAAGCACAGCAAGAAAGAAAAAGACCCAACTGAATATTTTTATTTTACATAAAAATTCTTATCAATGTCAAACTTATAGTATACTGTTCAACAAATGCAAATGCTGCTAATTTCTGCTCTTAAATGTAATAAAAGATTGTGACAAAAATGTAACTGTGATTTTTCAAGGGGAAGGAATCAACAGCTTTTATCTTAGCTTTGAATATTTTTAAATTTCCCTCTGGTTCTCTTGACCTCTTTTAGCTATTAGAAATTCAATCACTGATGATTATTTTAAAGGAAAGAAACCGATGATCTCTGCTTTAATATTTCTTAAGCACTTTCATTCTGCTTCTTTGTGAGCTAGAAAACCTTAAAGGTGACTCTTTGCCTGAGATTTACCATAAAAAAAGAAAGAAAAATAAAACTATTAAATGTTGAGATGGCACAGTAAATGATGATGAAGTATTATCAGTTAAATTTTGAACTGGTCTTGAGAGCTAGAGCTTTCAAAAATATATATTATGGAAAGAAGGAATATAAATCAAATGTATGTGATTTATTTATGTAGAAATTTAAGCTTTATATAAAATAGGCTGTAAGGTGAACACATTTTGTCTTGATCTACAAGTCGAGGAAGTATTCAGTATCTTTATAGACAACAATGCAAATTAAAACAACCTAGATATATGGAATACCATATCATTGCATGAATTTTTATTTGAATATTCAATTACTTGATTATAATTATTATTTTGAAATAATGATGAACTTAATTTAATAGTAAATTATTTTAAATGTTTATGTACCTTTTTAAAATACCAATCTATACTTTTAGTTGAGCACAAAATGGAATTCTTTGAGATGTTTGCATTAGTTTCAAAATGCATTTTTGGCACCTCAGAATGAAAATGTTTGCATATAATTGGATATTTCATGTATTGCCCTAAATCTCCTCCTTTGATTTTAAATTGCTTGCCTTTTAGCAAACATAACAGTTAACACTAGAGCAACAATTGATGTTGAACATTGAATTCTAAATAAAATTTTAAATTCTTGGGGAATTTAACTTGTGAGTATGATAAAAAGTGGACAGTGATTTTGCATATGTGAAGTGTGAGGGTGAAGGAGAAAGCTTTGCAAAGCTGTCTAAAGATCTTCTGTGCATTACTGTCAAAGGAATACATACATGCATAAATCAGAGTATTTATGTAATAGAAAATGGCATAGATGGAGTATCAGTCACATATATATTCTTTAACTGTGACCTTTATAAAGATTTCAAAGTAGATTGAGGTGAATTCCTAAACCCACATCTTCTTAGCAGGACTATATAAACCATATTCTATGTAGTTGTATCAATGATATTATTTAAAGATTTTATTCAGGGCTCTGATATTAATTTCCAAGTGATCTAATTGAACTACACTAAGAAATAGGCAAGGGAAAAAAAATTTTATTAGATACAGGTATGTCTCTGAAAGCTTTGGGTTTTGTCCCTTATTTGACACAACTTATTTTTGCATCTTTCGGGGCAGTTATTAAGCTTTAGGCTTTGCTTATTGTTATCTCAGATAAGAGCCTTTAAGAATGGAGCTTTGTATGGGAGTCTCCTCCTCCTTCTATTGTGTACTTGCAGGATGCTCTCAGGGTGAGCAGGGACTCAGTTCCCCTCTGGTCTCCTCTGAGGCTCCAGTGTTTACCTATCCTCTCTTCACTTGGAAATTTGTTTTTGAAATGCAGTAAAATGGGGGGTATTTAAAACTTTTTCTACGCTACTTTATGTTTAGAGTTTCTTCTAAAAACAGATTATCAAATACACAGGGTCAAGAGCATTCAAAACATTCTGGGAATGCCACTGGGGGGAAAAAATCCCTCCCTCAGAAACAGCTCCGGAAAATAGTTATTTAATAACTTTTTACACAATATTATACAAAGTACACAAAATTATAATATAATTCCATAAAATATGAGCTTCTTTATTTTCTTGGTTGTTTTAAGGGAAATGTGTAGGAGGGATTTTCCAATGTTCCCTGACACCTCCATGTCATATAATACCTGATGGATTTTAAACTAAGCAATGTCACTAAAGCAAGTATAATGCTTCCATGGGTACACGGTGAAGCTCAAGAATTACGTCTTTGACTGTGAGCAGAATTCAATTTTCTACCCTAATGGGCAGCTTAGACTGCCCTGCTCAGTGTAGAGGCTTTGTAGAATTTTTTTTTAATTAAAAATAGTAGCTGAAGAATAATGGATAAGAATTAGTCTGGTCTTGGTTCTTTTCCAATGGTAATTTGTGATAAACTGCTTTGAGGTCTGCGGTCCAAATGAAATTCAGCTATGATGAGAAACAGTTGCCTTGAGTGTATTCCAAGTCCAATCAGCTTGTTTCTCTACATTTTGGTCATTTTCTAACTCAGTTATCAATTCCACAGCTTCATTGTCCAAATTTGCTTTCACTCTGTTTGTCAATCATGTTCACTTTTTTCTTCAAAGTTGCAGCTCATAACTACACCCATCACTCTGCTTCTCCTTACATCTTATTTCTTCTCTCACTTCTGCCAGTTTTTCCACAGTTGCCCTCATTTGCACCATTTTAAATTACATGATGCATCTTTCCCTGAACTGTGACTAATAGAGCATTAAAATTATTTGTAAACTTTTTGTCTTATTTAAAATTAGGAATCCCTTTTAAAAATTTGAATCATGGGATATTAAAACATTTTTTTCTTATTTGTTTATTACCTGTATTTAAAAGTACTAATTACCAAAATTGCTCTTCTGTGTGAAGGAAAAACAGTGTGCAGTGCTCCGATTTTTTTTCACCCTGGTTTTGAATCCTCTCCTGGAATAGCCAGTACACTAAGGAATGGTTTACATCTTACCAGCTTTGTCCAATTTTTTTGAACTTCAGCCAGTTTTTTGAGTTACTGGAGGGAGTATTTACTTCCTCCAAGAAACATCTTTGGAGAAAGAGAAGGAGAAGAATTTCAGGACGTCAGTAAAACTACTGGCATGAAGCACCTAAGCATGACCCTTTGTGGAAAGATTACACTTGCTATAAATAAATAGAGTTTTACTCACACTGACCAAATCATAGAAGGAGGAGCTACCACTGACATAGGTGATTTGGTTCAAGCTAAACATAACAGGCATCAGATCTAATGCAGTCCCTATACTGTAGACCCTATGTTTTAGCATACAGTCTGCTACTCAGGGATGCTGGTTCATTAATTGGACAAGATTGAGCTTCTTTTACTATCACATTATTTGTGCTAATTATTGCAATGATACTTGCTGCAACAGATAAACCACAAACTCTTCAGTCAGTGAAAACAGTATCTTGCTCTCGTAAAGTGTAAAACAGGTGCAGCATGACCAGTGGGGGGGGGGGGGCTCCCCTGTAAGCAGTGACTGAAAACAGCAGGGAACTTCCACCTGTGGTTCCTCCACCCTCACCATGTGGTTTCCATGTTTATCAAGATGGTTTGCATTAAGACTCAGAAAAGGAAAGAGCGAAGTATCAAGTTTTGGATGTGAGCCCACTTCATTTTGTTGGATCTCAGGTACAAATGGCTCAAGTTAAGTGCAAGAACCAGCAGGCAATTTAATCTAGCTGAATACCCCAAAAGAAGTGGGGGTGGTGAGCAGCTAGTTGCTCTGTGCCACAACGTCTGTAACTGCACAAGTGTTGGAAATGGAGAGAGAAAACTTATTGAGCCCACACTCTGGGAAGGATTATTTTTTTCCCTAAAATATTTAGAAATAATTACTTATATAAATCATGTGGTTGAGTGACATTAGACACGTTTCATAAGATTAAGTAAAATTGGCCATTAAATTGAGTTGCGAGAACTTCAGGCAAGCCGCCAGCTAGGCAATCAGTTAATTCAACTTTTAAATGTAGTATGTTTGGAAAGAAGTGTTCAACGCTGATGTGTAGCCTCTGAGGAAATGCCTCTTTGAAAATATTAGCACTTGGCATAAAATCTCATGCATGTGTATGTGAGGGAGGCATCGGGGGCTGTGGGAGATTAGGTCAGGGATGAATACTAAATAAATACATTTAGCTCAAAATATTGATCTGGAAATATTGTAGAATGTCTATAAAATATTTTAAAATATGTGATTACATGATTATTTTTATTTCATGCTATCTTATTGCTATAATTTTCAAATCATTTCTAATGTAGAAAGAAACCACAGAATTGGGATCTGAGGGTAAATATCATTGCCTTATAACATTGGCTATTGAAAGATAAGAGTAAATAATAAAGCCGGATAAATTCATAAAAATGGCATTGTGGGAAGAATGTTTCCTCCGTCCCCCTTCTCCCCACCTACCTCCACCTGGGAAGACGTCCACGGAAACCATGAATATATTACACAATATGTCAGAAAGAGCTTTGCAGATAAAATTAAGGTTACAGACTTTAAAAAAGAGAAATAATACTGGATTTTCCAGCAAGACCCAATCTATGCACATTAGCTCTTAAAGGCAATGGTTCTCACTGCTTAGAGTGCTGAAGAAAATGTGGCTGCAGGGAAAGTCAGAGGGATTTGAAGACTGAGGACTCCCGCCACCTTTGCTGGGTGGAAAACACTAGAAGGAATTGGTGCTGTACGTGAACAAAGACTGTCTTGTTGCAGACCACACAAAAACTGCCAGGAACTAAATTCAGCCAACCACGAACATGTCTGAAAGCAGATTTTCCCCTAGAGCCTCCAGAACATAATACAGCCCTGCCTACACCCTGAGTTCTGCCTGGTGAGATACGGGACAGACACCAGACTGAGCTGTACTCTGCCTGGGCTTCAGACCTGCAGAACTGTGAGATGATAAATTTGTGTTGTTTTCATCCACAGAGCCTTTGTGATTTGTTATGGAAGCAACGGAAAACTAAGGTAATTATGAAAAAAAAAAAAAAAAAGAAAGACATAGTGAGGAAGATGGGTCTAATCTCATTTGTCCAAAAGGATTCCACATATCCACAGATGACATGCAAAGGCCACCAACACTGCTTATATGGTTCAGTGGAAATTTAGGCTGATATTTAAAAAACATAGTAATATAACTTCAAGCAGATTTATTAAGAGACAATATTGTTTTATTTTTCATATGGCTTAATTAAAAAAAGAAATCGAGTAAAATTTCACATTTTATTTCTTCATATAATTTCTCAGCCTTGGAAACCCAGTTAATTATTCTAAACTAGTTTGATTGGCACACATTTGGTAGATGCTTATTCTAGGTATTTTATTCAAAATAGTCTATTTCTCTCTGTTCCAAAAACATCTCATTTACAGCTTTTTTCTAGTGATCCAGTTTTTCTTTTTCTTTTGATCCAGTTTTATTTAAGAAGATATTTTTGTTATGATTGCATGTATTTTTGTGTCTTCTTAAATTTTCATTACTTTCAAATTTTGCTGAGTTATTATCAGAGAATGTGACATTACAATGAAAACTTTTTCTGACATACATATTAATTATATATATTATATGTATATAAATTAGCTAATTTAATTCAACTCTATACTTTAAAATGTATAAATTATCTTTTCTCATTTTAGGATGATGGTATTAAATTGGCACTTTACCTTTCTCCTGTAAATTGCATGGTAACAAGAAGAAAAAATTTTTAAATAAATAAAATTTATTTTTATGAAACTACAAGTGGCTTAAAATTCCAAATACCATATTTTTAAGGAAAGGATGGAAGAAAGGCTGAAAAAATTAAAAACAAAAAAAGCAGTAGAAACCAAAACAACTATATGTGAGATGAAGACTAGACGGTGTCAAAGCTAGTCCTGTCAGAGATATCCAGAAACAAATACTTCTTGATGGTCAGGAGTACAGCCTGAGATACAAAACCTAAATGCCTTATTTGGGGAAGCAAGAATTGAAACATACATTCATAGCAGATGCTCCCCAGCCTCCTTGTTTATGAACAACAAGAGGGCAGACCTAAATGAAGATTTACACAGGCAAGTTATAATTCCAGGAAGCTGCCTACCTCTGTGGCAATAGTGCCAGAGTAAGACTTCAAATTGTAAATACTCTTCAGTTGAACATTGCTCTGAGGTGGAGAACAGTGCTGTCCAATTAAACTTACACACAATTCCATCTGTATAAGACTCATGTTTCAAAGATGAATAATGAGTCACTGACATAGGAAACACACTTACGGTTACCAAAGGAGATGGAAGGGAAAAGATAAATTAGGAATTTGGGATTGAAAGATACACACTACTATATATAGAACATAAACTACAAAGACCTACTGTATAGCACAAGGAACTGTATTCAATATCTTGTAATAACCTGCAATGGAAAATAATCTGAAAAATTATATATATATATATGTATATATGTATGACTGAATCACTTAGCTGTACACCTGAAACTTTACAAATCAACTATACTTCAAATAAAAAAATAGATTAAAAAAAGATGAATAATGAAGATGGAAGTAGATGACTGTGTAAAGATATCACAAAAATAGAGAAAATACGAAATATGAAAAACCAGTTGCAAGTAAATAACACTCTTCAGAAAAAATTTGAGATAATGTGTATAAACGTGTGTATACACATACATTTACATACATTTATATCTCTCTCTCTCTCTCTCTATTCATAATGCAGATAAAATGTTGAAAAAAAAATTCATGAGCTAAAATGGCAACAATGGAATCAATCAATTCCATAATTTCAGACAGACAACATGTAACAATGTGAAAGCACATTGTTGTTACCATAAATTACCTACCCTCCAGTAAACAGACTTCTAATGTCATCTATAATTCTGACTTTATTATTTAAAGGTGCTCTTTAATTCTGACATATGATTTGAGAGAATCATTCTATTTTTATTATATTTCTGTGTTGAATTAAATGAGCTACATAAATTCCTCTAATAAAAGCAAAAAGACATTTTTGAAATGCCTGATATCAAATCTACAGAAATCTGCTTTACTTTGCATATATTCTTTCATTATTGATTTTTTTAACATCTTGACATAATGAGGGAATTCGGAAATACAACTGATAAAACTATAACTCTGAGATAGTCTAACACTGCTGTGAAGTATTTTGACAAGCTCTGGCTTCTGCTACCCCTGGAAAAAAGCATAAAAGTGTATTAAAACTAAAATAAGTATGGCTAATACCCATTAGTTTCAACCTAGTTTCACATAGTATTTAGAAGTTGTCCCAGTTAAATCCATCAAAACACAAACCCTGCTAGGACAGGGGAGTTTTGTCCCTAACGGCCCTTTATTATAATTGCAGACCCATCCGATTTTTAAGTCATGTGAAAAGTCAATATGGAATCGCCAGGGAAGCTAGTTCTTTCCCAACTTTTCTATTTCTCTATTACTATGTTCATCTCATTTCAACTCTCATTCAAATTTTAACAACTGCAGAAGTAGGCTTATTTCAGAGCCTCCTGACATATATTTTTACCTGGTAGAAGAGTCCAATACCCTCAGGGACCATATCAAAAATGCCCCACTTAAAAAGAATTTGCTGAAGTGCGTTTATGAACTCAGTCTCTATGCAGTCAGCAGTACAAGTCTATAATTTTCCTCAAATGAAGCTTGGCCTTTGAGCATAGTTATACTTTGTATCAAAGTCACATGCAATTACAAAAATGCGTGAAAAAAAATCAAGACCCTTTAGGCAGCCGTTCTGATCATAGAGGTCAAAGAAATGCCAACAGACTCTTGTTTCCATCGCTTGCCTCCAGTCAGGGCTGTATTACAGCCACCCAGAAAGATGATTTTCTCTTTAAAAAATATTCTCCAATTATTCTCTATAGAAAGATATACAAACACATAATATCCTAATATAATTTTCTCATGATGTTAAGGATAAAAAAGATTTTTGAGTAAGAAAATGTGTGGTTGCTGATTTGTACTTTTGGATCAAGAGAGAATTTTACAATGAATAGCAAGAGACTATAATTACTGAAGAAGGGGCAAATTAGTTTTACTGTCCTGCAAAAGCAAGTAACTAGTATGTAGCAAATTATAATCCATGAATATTTAAGTCCCCTTAGGTATTTCTCTCTTATTACATGGCAGAGAATATATCAAGAAATAACTCTTCTAAAAATGCAAATTCATCCCATGAATGCTTAACTCTTTTGTTAATCTGAGGAGCTGTTCTTTTTTCAGTCTTCACCTAGTATTAAAAAAAAAAAAAAAAAGAACAGGAAAGGGAAAAAAAAATCCCGCTAAAAGAAATCAAGCTGAATTTCAATCATGATAGTTTTTGGAAATCAAAACCTCTGTAGATATTTGGTGATATTTTTAAATAAAACTGAAAAATAATTACTTCAGTTGAAAAACTCTATTAAAATTTCAGATTACCTATGGAAATATAAATCATGAGATTTTTTAAAGTGTCCAAATGTTACTTATATGGTAAATTTATACATTTTTTTGCCCTTCAATCAGAATTAACCATGGTAAGCATAAATATAATTTATAATGTTATATTCTATCAATTTCTATGATGAAATATTACTACATGTAGATTTAATGCCTGAATTAGAGTCACATGTAAAGATTCATGGAGAAATTTCTTTATGCATATGATAAAAACAAGACTTACCATAAACAAAACAAAAGTGCTCATGAAGACGCTATTTTACTTTTTTTTAAGATCTCTACATAGAAAAAAATAAAAACACTTCTCTGAAATAAAGTACCGAGGCTTGGGAACTAAACAACTGAAATATATATAATAGCTTTAATCACATTTCCATCTAGTGATTTCAGAACAAAGTGCTGTATTCTGTATTCATAGCTAACCCATTTATCAATACATTCAAATTAACTTAAAAAAATGTCTGCAGTGTGTAACAAATTTTGATAGGGTTTATGATGATCTTTGTGAGAATGAAAACTACCATCCAAGTGCTTAATAAAACGCTTGAACACAATGGATGTGGAATTAAAAAAAGAACTAACAGAATAACTAAATGGGTGCGCCTAATAATGTTTTTCTATCTTGTCTACAATGTCAATTTACCATATCTTTGTTTTAACTTCAAAAATGGGTCAAAAAGTCATTTCATCAATCCTAGTTCTTAATGGACCATCACCATGGTTTATTCTGTTTTGTGTCCATTTCTTTTGCATTTATCTTTGAAAACTATTGATTCTTCCATAATTTGTACATGCCTTTTATAAAGTGAATTTCTATGTGTTTCCTCTGGGTACGAACTGCCTCAAAGTGACTCCTTCTTTTATGTAGAAACATATATGCTTATTTATACATAAAGATATATTAGAAAAATATTGTAAAAATTCAAAACTTCAATTCCATCGTTAGCTATATGCTCCTGTACAATCATTTCTAACAAAATATTTGGAAAGCTGACAATGTCTATGATTTCCTTACTTCCTAATATAAAGCCTGCACTGACCTACTGCAAATATTCCATCTGTTCATTATTCTTTCTTAATTTAATTATGAATATATTCATTGATGTCCAGCATGTGAAAGTAAAGATACAATCTGGCAAATGGACCACAGTGGTATAAGAGAAATGTTAGTATTTTACTTTCCTCCAGAATTAGGATAGAATTTCTTCCTGGGATGTGGGATTTTTTTTGTTATGAGATGATACTTTCAGTAGAATAAAATAAAACAAATAAAAACAAAACAAATTAACTGTTTTTTGTTTGTCCATTTTCTTAAAGGATTCTTGAGGGGAATGGTGGCCATTTAAATCAAAATTTCCCAAGTCATGTTTTTAAAAAAGTTAAAATGAAGAGAAAACAGAACTAAACATGTATCTCTACTGTAACTAGAAGGCAAAAAAAGAAGTCAAAAGCATAAAAATTGCACTATGACAAGAAATAAAAAAGAAAAAAATAAGTATTTTCCCCAAAATTAAAAAGAACATAAACAAATCAAAAGACATTCAGTATCTCCCCTATCATTCCTGCTGCCAAAAAAAAGGAACTTAGTAAAGAAATCTAATTTATAAAACTGACAGAAGAGGCTGTTCACCTTCAAATTATACTCACACAGGACTCTGTTGATATAATAAAACATTAAAAATTTTAAAAATCCTAAAAACAGAAATTGACTAAAGTTAGAAATAAAATTAGAATTAACTGAATTTATTAAATAAATAGATTCAAAAAGAAAATCATAAAAAATGAAGACTTGGTTAAAAAGTGTCTGAGGAAGAATAGATTAGAGGAAAATAAAAAACTTAACAGTGAATATTATAAAAAAAATAAGAAAAACAACCAAAAGATTGAAACAGAAAAAATAGAGTTTAAAAAACTGTTAAAAACTCTTGAGTAAAAGAGAACTAAAACTACTAGCTTTCAAAATAATAATCGAAACTACATATTTTAGTTTATAATTGAATTATTTGGAAAAGTGTTCAGATATATACAAGGGAAATTTAGTTTACCTCATTAGAAATATAAAGTTCCAACAGACAAATATCTATAGTGAAAATGGAAAACTTTTTAACAAACTATTCCACAAAAATCACCATGTCAAATGATTAAAAATGGAATTTTAAAAGGCCTCAAATTTTTTAGGAACTGTGATGGGGATATTTATGTGTCAACTTAACTAGGTTGTGGAGTGTCAGAAATGCGGTCAAAATGGTTCTGGGTGTTTCTATAAGGATATTTCTTGATGAGATGAACATTTAACTGGGTAGATACAGTGAATCAGGTTGCCCTCCCCACTGTGGGACGACCTCATTCCACAGGTGAAGGCCTAAATAGAACAAAAATGCTGGCCCTCCCTAAATAAGATAATTTTTCTTTCCTGCCAGCTCTTGAACTGGAACACTGGCAATTTTCCTGCTGAAACATCAGGTTTTACTTCATCTGGAGCTGCCAGCCTTCGGACTGCAATTACACCGTCAGCTCTCCTGGGTCTCTGGCTGGTTGACTCACCCTGCTGATCTTGGGACTCGTCAGCATCCATGATCAGTTGAATCAGATCTTTACTACAAACCTTCCTCTCTGTATGTATATACCCTACCAGTTCTGTTGCTCTAGAGAACCCTGCTAATACAAGAATACTCAAAACTGAGGAAAATTTTTCAAAGATTATTTTCATGAAGCAAGTACTATCTTGGCATGTTACTATGATAAAAAAAAAAAGTAGAAAAAAGGCAAAAGACACGATAACATGATTTCTGAATTAAAGGCAAAAGCATTAAATAAAATATTAACAAACCAACTTTAACAATGCCAAGATGGCGTAACAAGGACTAGTGTATGAAAATGAGCGTTGTAATCAGTTATAACTCATAGAATATAATAAGTCACACATCCATATTGACAAAAACAAACAAATAAATAAATCACCCTAAGAATACCCTGGTTTTTAAGGGAAATATATTGAAGTACTTAGATGTTAATTAGTGTCATATACATAACTTTCAAATGACTCAAAAAATAATAATATCTGCAAGAAACAGTAAAGCAAACACAATAAAATGCTAGCATGTGGAGAATCTGTATAAAAGATACATAGAGGATCTCTATTTTGTGTCTGAAATTTTTCTGTAAATTTGAAGTTATTTCAAAATAAAAATTTAAAAGATAGAGGTCTCCTTTCAGTGGAATTAGGTTTTCAATATCTTTTTGAAGAATTGATTAAAATATTATGACATGTCTTCTTGGTGTGATTTTCCTATTACAGAGCTCACTTTTCAGAGGATATGGAGTGACTAACATTGACACAATGGATTTATATGGAATGAGTAGAGCTGCTATTTTAATATTGAAATCTCATGACATCCATGATGATTGAAAATAGTGACAACAACCCAACTATAATTAACGTTTTTTGCAGAAAAGAAAGTTATGTAAATTAGAATTCAGCAGAATTAGAATTTTTCAGATTCATTTTGAAATGCAGTATTAGAATTAAGGAGATTCACTTTTAAATTAGGAGATTCACTTTGAAATGCAATATTAAAACAGAGATATCAAAGCTGTGAACTATCCCAGAATTTTTTCACCACTGGGCATTTGTTTTTTCTCTGTTTCAGGCATAGAGTGCAAGATGCTGTAAGACTTAATGCAAACCAAGAGTCTAAACTTCATTATAATCTCACTGGGATAGGGAGGCAAAAATTGTATACAGGGTCACCAAGGAAGATAGGATTTCAGAGCAAACATCCCAGATAAAGGGAATTTGAGAAAAGCACACCTGATATTTAGTACTTAACTTCCTTTTGAGTGATTTGAGGGTTTGAATGTTTGCAATGTGCACATTTCCAGGGTAAGACATTGTCAAGGAAAAGAAAAAAAAGAAAGAGAAAGAAAGAAAGAAACAAACAAACAAACCAACCAACCAACAAACCAGGGAACTGCTGCTAAGGTACAACACCAACCACAACAATCTAATCAGCATTACTTATAAAACTGGGAATAGCTCAAATATACATCAATAGCAGGAGGGATAAATAAAATACTATGTGTGTATGTAGCAGAACAGTCCCCAGCAATGAAATAGAACAAACTACTTTAATTATTAGCATTAATAGTGATGAGTATCATAGACGAATGGTTGAGTGACATAATGAGGAAAGGAATGTACCATCTATGGAATGTTCATGAACAAGTGAAATGAACCAATGGTGGTGATAGAAATCAGAATAGTCTATACATTTACAGTGTGTGTAATAACTGGGATGGAACACAGGGGTGGGGCTTCTGAAATGTTACTTATATTTTGCATCTTAATCTGAATGTTTGTTCTGTGGGCATGGTTACTTTGTAGAAATTAACTGAGTTTTACACATTAGATTTTTCCTCTTTTAGAAGTTATTATTTTTCAAAGGAAATGTTAAAAAACAAATGAAATAGACTATTTCTCGTACAGAGTATTGTGAAAGTCAAACTTTATTGTTAATTCAGTTAATGAGGACTGATTAAAATATACTTCTTGTGATATTGCCTATTAAATAAATGACATTCAATTAGTAATAAAGATATAATATCCCAAAGTAGCCATGTCATTGACAAAAGAGGAAATAAGAGAAAATACAAATGATTAAAATAAAGACTCTTGAAAGAGACAATTTTCTTAAATAAATCTGTCAAGTTATATTTTATTTTAAATGGGAAGGACTGGAGTAAATATCAAAAATCAAAAAACAGTCTGTGGGTGTAACATGCTTTCACAGACCAAATGCATTCAGCCTCAACTTGGATTTTGACATATCTACAGTTTTGAAAACTTTCATTGAGCTCATTTGAGCATCCAACCTCTCCCTAATACTGTGTGGCGAAGGAGTGACTTCAAATGTTGACAACATCAACCAGACATCAACCAATCAGAATGGATGCCAGTCACCATCAGCTGATACAGCCCCACAGACGTATCCTGGCTGAATATGAGACTGGCCAGGTGTCCTGTTAGCATGTTTGCAGAAATAGATATTACTCATGTAATTTGGATCTAATGATCACTAACATTGCAACAGGAACCTGGGGAATTATGAATTATTTGTGCAAAATAATCATTACTGCTTCCTTATATGCATCATATTTGAGTAACATTCAAAGATTATCATCTAAGCCTATACTATCTTGTATTAACATTACCATAACAAATGGCTAAATTAAGAATTTCCATTTAGATTAATGCCAAATGAGTTCCCCTCTGCAGATTTTTATTTTGAATGTGTCTGTTTCTGGAAAACATTTTCAATGCTCTTCAATAGAATGCATTCAAGTGTTGAAAAAATCTGAGCCTGTCAGTTCAGATCATAATCTATTTATCCAGGTAAATCAACTCACCTTACAATTAAAGACAATTGGTCGTTACCACCACTACAGCAACCCTCTTAGCAGTTTCCCAGAACAATCTTTCATTCTCTCCCATCTGACTATTGGCAGCCTCAGGAAGTTCACTTTTATTTGTCACATTAATTCAATCAGTTGGGCTTGACTGAAATAACTCACTCAAGTACTTTACTCCTCTGTCTCTGATTTAAGCAGACTCTGCCTTGTCTTGGTTAGAGTGCAGGTTGGGCCCAAAACAGCCTTCTTTGAAGTTGTGTTCATTTTGAGTTAAGTGTGGTTCATACCTGCTCTATTATCCCTTACACTGCATCTGTCCTTTTACACGTTTTAAAGCCTAACTGCTCTCCACAATTTGAAATCCAGGTAGAGGATTTCTGTAGGGATAATTTTTTTTTTAATTATGTACAAGGCTTATAACAAAATAGTACTAAAATAAATTTATAGCTACAAATGTCTAAAATTTTGTAAAATAATAAAATTAAACTCAAGTTCCTAAAAGTGTGGCACAAATGAACAGTGCATGATGATTTTATAAAGTGGCTCAAAGCACTATAAAGTGTAAAAGTAGCAATAAATATAATCCTGCCTGTTAGTGATTCTGATAACAATTTGATATGCTATAATAGTCAACAATTAACTAGCGATAATCTAGTGTTTCACCATCGTAGACGTTTGAAGATTCCTGTGAAATTCTTTAGATGGCCTGAATCTCACTAGAAAATCATTATAAGGAAGTTTGAGCTGATTTATTTTTTTTATAAATTTCTATGAAGCAAGCATACACAATCAGAAATATTTCATAAACTATGTACCACAATGATGTTGATACAACTACAGAGTTGATAAGAGATCCTTATAGGGAAATATGTCTCACTAGTCATTCTTTCTCTTTTTCAAGCATTTATTAGCAGCACCTAAGTTCAAAGACAGAAGTGTGGTGTTAGGGTATACAAGTTTGCAAAGAATAAACTCCCTGAGTTTAACCACTGTGCAGAATAATCCAAGATAGAAATATTCAGCATAAAATAAAATAAAAATACTAAGAAACAGCTGCTGTTCAAAAAATATTTTTGAGGCTTTGTTGACTGTGTATATCCTGTGTTAATTTATACAAATCAAATTTATTGAGAACTAACCATTTACTGAACACCAAATGGAGAGATGAATACTTTTGACTTTAAGGAGATTACAGAAAAACCAAGAAAATGTCTGGTCACTACCAAAGCTTTTGAAAATAACTTTAAAACTGTTTTACCACACTGCTAAAAGTAATCATATAATGGCAAGACAGTATTTTAGGAGGGTACATACTATTGTTTTATTTTACCAAAATGCGAATGCACAAAAGTGACTTAAGAGGGTAGAATTTAAAAAAAAATTGTTATATAGCTTGATAATCTAGTCATTCATTCAAGCATTTAACTGATATATATTCATCACCTCCTTTTAGCCGGTCATAATGTTCAACATGGCAGATTGAACAACTAAAGAAACGCAACAGCTTTTTCTTTCCAGATATTACACTATAAACTGAAACATACATATGAATTTGGCTGTATTGGGCAATAATCCTGAGGGTGGAAATTAAAACCAATATCAGATAACATTTGTGTTGTAGTAAGGTCAATGTATAAGGGGATACCAGGCTTCTCCCAAGAATGCCCAACATGCTTTCTTTTATTCTTTTTCTTTCTTTTTTCCTTTTTAAATTTTTCCCCCTCTAATCTCTACTAAGTGGCATGCTCAGAGGCACTCATATCTGGGAGAGCCCCCTCCACACGATCTGTTATTGTCACGTCTATCCTTCACTCTGAAAGCCTGAGATGGCTCTGTTTCTTCAAGAAATGTGACAAAAGCTCATTCTTATCTCAAGTTGGATAGCTATGAATTGACATTAATTATTCAAGAGTAGTGAGATCCAAGATTCATATGTTTATTTAATGTAGAGTATATTTTACCTTGCTTTGTTTCTAAATCTTAAGATTCCTTTAGACAACGAGAAAAGTTTGCTTAGTGCTTAAGCCGAGATCAAAACACGTTATAATAAGATTCGGGGCTGACTTTCATCAACAATAGAGTGATACACATCCGAGTTAGTCTCTGACTACAGTGTGACTGCTGTAACTAATTTAATTAATATTTTATGTTCGTGCTAATCAACCTAGTGAGTTTGCCTATTCCAAGTATATTGCAACATATTATATTCCCTTTGCTTAACGATAAAGCAACAATGTAAATGGAATAAACAGACAGATGATGGGTAGATAGATATCTTAATTAAATCATGCATACATAAAACTTCAGGAATTTTCAGAAAGATCAAGTAAGAGGGAAAAAAGGTGAATTTACTTTTTTGCTTCAATTTCTGACTTCTGAAGAGTAAAAAGTTGTTTTTTTTTTTTTAATGTGGTTTAGTGCTAGAACAGTGATTATAAAATGACAGGAGTGAAGGTAAAGTAAGAAAATTAAGTCTCTGAGGAACAGAATGGCAAAGATCTTTGATAATTAGAACCCAAGTGTTTCCAAGTGGCCAGTTCAAATCCAGCTGATTTCAGCAGAGGCCAAGAGTGCATGATCTGATGGAAGTTCAATGCAATTCACGGAACAAAGACAAAGGAGTAGCCTTCCCTGGGATGATCAGCGATCACATCTTCAAATCCGCAACAGCAATTGGCAAACTCATTACCCAGCTCTAAAAAAGTTGGCAAGTATTAAAATAGAAAAGGAGGGTGACCTATTGGACACAGTACAAAAGGAGATTGTTAGGGAAGTATTAGCTACTCTGTTCTTCTTGTTAGTTTCCTCCAAGCTAAATTTGGTCCACTAATTTTCAAGCTGAACTGCATTTTCAGGACCATAAGGTAACAAAGAAAATGCTTCCTACCTCATCTCTTCAACTAAAAGATCTCAATTAATTAAAATGTTTTATTCCCAACCTCACAGCTTACTGTTATCAACACCCTTAATATTATTTCAGTCAAGATGTTATTGAAGTTCATGCTTTGAAGCCTTTCCTTGGTTCTGAACACATAGCAATGAGACATAAAACAATGAGACACTATAACAAAAAATAATGAAAGGTCATAGCTTTAGGAACAAAAGAAGTATAACAACAACAGCAGAAACACACACAGAATGTTGAGCCTGGGTGAAAGTGTGTATCCTGTTGACTTAGACTTAGCCAAGGAAACTGGAGTTTCGGCTCATATGGGTAATGAGATGAAAGGTATTCAGTTTCTTTTGCTGATTAGGATTTTGATTTGGTACCCTCCTGCTCTTATAAGGAAGTTAATAAAAATAACTGCTGCTACAAACACTGATTTTATATATATAGGCCAGGGGGAGGTGATTAGGTTTTTATTTATTTATTTTAGTAGAAGTACTAGAGAGTGAACCCAGGACCTTGTGCATGTTAGGCACATATCTACCACTGAGCTATACCCTCTCCCCTGAATTTTATATATGAAAGGAAGCAGAAAACACAGGTATAAATCAGAGACTAAAATTTGAACCAAGATTTTGTTACTATAGCTCTGTTTCCCTAATATAATTGTTAGACATTCGAAGATGCCATTATAAGACCTAATATTAGACAGAGCCCCAAAAGTATCTGGTAAAAGAGAATTAGTCACAAAATCTGAGATCTCAGGAAAAAAATAAGAGACAGAGAGATAGAGAGAGATTCTAAAACAAGTGAAGAAAATTGGTCCTAATGATAAAAACTCTCGCCAAAGTGGGTATAGAGGGAACATATCTCAACATAATAAAAGCTATATATGACAAACCTACAGCCAGCATAGTACTCAACGGTGAAAAACTCAAAAGCTTCCCACTAAAATCTGGGACAAGACAAGGATGCCCACTATCACCACTCCTATTCAACATAGTCCTGGAAGTCCTAGTCACAGCAGTCAGGCAAGAGAAAGAAATAAAAGGGATCCAAATTGGAAAAGAAGAGGTAAAAGTGTCATTATATGCTGATGACATGTTACTATATATAGAAAACCCTAAAAGGTCCACACAAAAGCTACTAGAGCTGATTGAAGAATTCAGCAAGGTAGCAGGTTACAAAATTAACGTTCAAAAATCAGTTGCATTTCTTTACACTAACGATAAATCAACAGAAGAAGAAAGTAAAGAAACAATCCCCTTTAAAATAGCACCCAAAGTAATAAAATATCTGGGAATAAATCTAGCCAAAGTGGTGAAAGAATTATACACAGAAAACTATAAACCATTGATGAAGGAAATTAAAGAAGACTTCAAAAAATCGAAAGATATTCCATGCTCTTGGATTGGAAGAATCAATATTGTTAAAATGGTCACACTGCCCAAGGTAATCTACAGATTTAATGCAATCCCTATCCAATTACCCAGGACATATTTCACAGAACTAGAAAAAATCATAATAAAATTCATATGGAACCATCAAAGACCTAGAATTGCCAAAGCATTACTGAAGAGAAAGAAAGAGGCTGGAGGAATAACTCTCCCAGACTTCAGACAATACTATAGAGCTACAGTCATCAAGACAGCATGGTATTGGTACCAAAACAGACATATAGACCAATGGAACAGAATAGAGAGCCCAGAAATGAACCCACAAACTTGGTCAACTCATCTTTGACAAAGGAGGCAAGAATATACATTGGAATAAAGACAGTCTCTTCAGCAAATGGTGTTGGGAAAACTGGACAGCAGCATGTAAAACAATGAAGCTAGACACTCCCTTACACCATATACAAAAATCAACTCAAAATGAATTAAAGACTTAAAACATAAGACAAGATACAATAAACCTCCTAGAGGAAAACATAGGCAAAACATTATCTGACATACATTTAAAAAATTTTCTCCTAGAAGAAATAAAAGCAAGAATAAACAAATGGGACCTAATGAAACTTACAAGCTTCTGCACAGCAAAGGAAACCAGAAATAAAACAAGAAGAAAACCTACGGAATGGGAGAAAATTTTTGCAAGTGAAACCGACAAAGGCTTGATCTCCAGAATATATAAGCAGCTCATACGACTCAATAAGAAAAAAATAAACAACCCAATCCAAAAATGGGCAGAAGACCTAAACAAGCAATTCTCCAAGGAAGACATACAAATGATCAAAAAGCACATGAAAAAATGCTCAATATCACTAATTATCAGAGAAATGCAAATCAAAACTACAATGAGGTATCACCTCACACCAGTCAGAATGGCCGTCATTCAAAAATCCACAAATGACAAATGCTGGAGAGGCTGTGGAGAAAGGGGAACCCTCCTGCACTGCTGGTGGGAATGCAGTTTGGTGCAGCCACTATGGAAAACAGCATGGAGATTCCTCAAAAGACTAGGAATAGACTTACCATATGACCCAGGAATCCCACTCCTGGGCTTGTATCCAGAAGGAAATCTACTTCAGGATGACACCTGCACCCCAATGTTCATAGCAGCACTATTTACAATAGCCAAAACATGGAAACAGCCTAAATGTCCATCAACAGGTGACTGGATAAAGAAGAGGTGGTATATTTATACAATGGAATACTACTCAGCCATAAAAACCGACAACATAATGCCATTTGCAGCAGCATGGATGCTCCTGGAGAATATCATTCTAAGTGAAGTAAGCCAGAAAGAGAAAGAAAAATACCATATGAGATTGCTCATATGTGGAATCTAAAAAACAAAAACAAAAACAAACAAACAAACAAACAAAAACAAAGAGTAAATAAAGGACAGAAATAGACTCACAGACAGAGAATACAGACTTGTGGTTACCAGGGGGGTGGAGGGTGGGAAGGGATAGACTGGGATTTCAAAATTGTAGAATAGACTACACTGTATAGCACAGGGAAATATACACAAAATGTTATGATAACTCACAGAGAAAAAAATGTGACAATGAGTGTGTATATGTCCATGAATAACTGAAAAATTGTGCTGAACACTGGAATTTGACACAACATTGTAAAATGATTATAAATCAATAAAAAATGTTAAAAAAAAAAAAAGATGGGTATCCAATAAACTCAAAACCTCGGAGTTGAATTTACTGCTTTCGAATTAAAATAATAAAATAATCTAAAGAGAGTTAAATATAAGTGTAATAAAACAAAGTAAAAAAGTCAAATAATGGAATATATCCATAAAATAAAGTGTCTAAAAAACTCAGAATGAAGTAAATAAAAGGTATTTAAGTATGGAGAATCATTAACTCAAATCTAACTCAAAAAGATACAGACAGAAAAAAAATAACTAATTAGAAACACACACGTACTCACACTCACATACACAAGACTGGCTATGACCCAGCACTGCCACAAAGTGTTCTGAACAATTAGCTTGGCAGTAGTAGAAGAGGGGTTCTGTGAGGTTAGTGGGGACTGTGGCATTCCAAGAGGGAAAAATAATTACCATTAGTGTTCTCTTCTACTGAATTTTTTAAGTTAAGAAAAAACAAATCTAATGAAGTAATTTTAGATATAAAAGATAAATGTTTGGCATAATAGCAACATCAGTGCATCCCCAAATTGCCACGACAAATACTGTTTAAAAGAAAATACACTGTTGGCCTATATGGTTTCTTTGATAAGATGAAGATTTAATAAAGATTTCAAAACAGCAAGAATTGTTTGTCTTATATGAAAGATGTGCTTCCATTATAGATTCCAATTGGAAAACAAATGGAGAAAAGAGAGGCATTTTGAAACCAATGGGGTGGATATATTTATAAATGATACACAATGAAGATTCAAAATGAGCAAAAATTAAATATGTGAAGAGAAAGATAGAAAGGGAAATGAGAATTGTGAGGAATAATGAAAACATTCTGTCTCCAAACATTGTTTAGTGTAGTAACAATTAGCTTAGCAATAAAATATTTTGTAAATGTGCTAGTTTGCACTTAGAAATAGGGAAACATATCATTTCAGATTGATTTTTTTTTTTCTTGTCATTTAACAGAAAGAAAATAGTGCCTCTTTTAACTAGGAGCTCATTCATTTCAGTGATGGCTTTAATGATAGTTAATCATGATAATGGCAGTGGCTGATGTAACCACCCATGATTAGTTCAGGCTGGCTTTTGTGTATATTTAAAGCAAAAGATAGCTTTTTTTCCCAGGGATTTCAATTCTTTCTGCTCTATTTCCTCTCCTAAATTAAAATGTAACATTTAACACACACATATTACTTCCACATATCTACATATTGAAGGATACAGCTTTGCAAGGTGTTAGGTACATTTTTTCTGAGTTAAAAAGACATGGTTATTAGTGAATTCTAAGATTTTACAAAGTCGACTTCTATCAACATATTCCCAGATGCTTCTCACCTGCAACCACCTACTATGCTATACGGTGACTTTCTTTCCTTGCTTTTTTTTTTTAACATTTAAGAAAATAACAGTGCATTATCAATTAGTTTAAATAGAAAGTTATAAAAATCTGGAATGATCACAGCATTAAAAAGTGAATAAACCAACCAATAACCAGTGGTAGCAACCTAATTATCCATTAAAGCTATTTCCAAATGTACTAATAGGGAGTAATATTGACTTTTTCAAATTTAACTTTATTTATGATTCTAGCAGAAGAATTTTTAAACTGCAAATTATTTACAGAGTGATTTTCCCAAATTGTGTCCTCATGAAAGTCATCAGAAACCTATATATCATATATATCCTATAATTAATAAAATGGACCTTAAATGTTTTAGTTATTAATTTAAGTTTTGGATTAGGGGAGAAGCAGCTAAGATCATTTCTCTATTCAGACAGATATATTCTGGAATTATTTTATTTCTATGGACTTAATTCTTGCTAAGGGAAAAATAATTAGCTTCTATATTTAATTTTCATTCTACAAGTTTCCTTCCCCCCCCCCCGACTCCCAATGAGAAACTGAGATGAACAAGGTTCAGCTTTGAGAAGCCCTCTTCTAACTAAAGTGAGAGTGATTGAGTCTAGAGTAAGAAAAAGTTTCTTCTTTACCTCTATAACATTAGAAATTTATCATATAAATATATAATATGTGATAAGTGAAAATATAAATATACAAGTTATATGTAGCCAGAGATGAATATTTAATTGATAAAGGCATTTCTTGATGTTTGTCGTATGTTCCAAGATAATACTCTTCAAAATGACGTCTTTGTTTTCATACTAATTATATCTTTAAAACCTTTGGGAGTGCTAGAACTATAGAATAACTAGACATGTTCTTCTCATATACTTCACATATGTCGAAAGAATTTTAAAATCTTTAGAGTAAAATGTGGTTAAATGCTAGGATGCCACTTTTAGTTCTTAGATACATGTGTAAGCAGATCGCTGCAAACTTTCTCTTTATTTCCACTCTCTTGCCTGCCAATTATTTAACAAATATTTTACTTTGGTTTTCAACCATACAGTTAGCTCTCTAAGTAACATACACCTGCAAAACAAAGTACTCTTCTCTGCTAAGTAAAATACTAGACAGAGTGCATCTGTGTTGAGAGTTCCAAAGGATGAAACGTAATGTATTGTCATTAGATACATTTCCAAATTATTTTGACAGTAATAACAACATTCAACATATTTTTAACTACAGACAATCAAAAGATAATTTATAGATACATTAAAAATCATGAAAAATGTTTTCTCTTATTTCATAATTCCCAATGCATTTAAAAGTTTTGTATCAGCTCACAGAATATAATTTGAAACTATTATATCTCTATTCTGCATTTCTTATTTTGTTAAAAGTATCATGCTTTTGATGTCTGTGACTTTGTGCTTTGATGAAAAATATGCTTTAATATCTGATATATATATATGTATATATATATATATATATATATATATATATATATATATGAAAAGAACAGATATTACATCTACAGTTGGGAACCCTAAAATAAGTGTGACAAAAAGCATGAAAAATATGTAATAAGCATTCACATAGACATTTATTTCAAGGATGAATAAAAATATAGAAAAAGAACGGGTATTGAATTGACCATACCTGGCAATAATGTGGATTATCTGTGAAATATGCTTGAAACAACTGCTTTTCACCAGGTAACAGAAAGAAAAGAAGGTATCTAATTTGACACTGCATAGCAAAACTGTTTCATAAATGTGAAGAGTTAAGATGAAACTCAGAGACGAAGAGGAAAGATTTAGCACAAACAAAAAGATTTAGACCACAAAATGGCAAGCTTGAAGATATAGGTCGCGTTTGAGTGGGGCTGAGAGGCTGCGCACAGATGAAGGCAGAAGGTGAACAGCTTTGTTCACCAGAGTTGATGCCAGTATTTGATCCAGGGGGCATCAGGGAAGCACTGAAAGGCCTGAGTAAAGGAATACATGGTTAGAGCTGCTGGAATTGAAAGGAGTTTAGATGTACAAGAGCAAACACTGTGGACTGGTCCTGTTTGAATTGATCAGGAGCAGGAGTCAGGATTTAGCAGCAGAAATAAAATGGGTATATTAGAACAAAGATGAGAATACAAGGAAAAGATAAGATTAAGAGAAATCCTGAACAGCACATCCTAGGAGGTAGCAAAGATGAAGGGATATAGGAATTTGTCCCATTCCTTTCAATACGTGCATTTGTGTTACCACCTTGCACGAGTTGTCCGAGGTAGAATGTGATAGGGCAGAAACACGTGAGCTTTTTTACACGTCATGCTTAATTTTGATTTCAATTTATCCTGTGAATGGCTCTCTTCATTAGGCAAATTAATTAATTTCTTTCAATTTGAGTTTTCTCATCTGTTAAATGTGAATAGTAATATAGTTGACATTACATATCTCAATATGTTTTGTAAGATATAACTGAATTCAACTTATTATTATTAACTTATTATCCTTATGCCAATTGAAAAATGATACTACAAATATTTGCAATTATTACAAAAGACTTTAAATTCTAGTTTAGACCAAAATCAGGAGTCTGTATGTGCACATATCTACCTATAAGATTTTTGATTAATTTACACACATTGCCTAGTTTTATATATGTAATAAAATTGTCACAAGTCCATTGAAGCATGGACACTGGAGACTTCCATAAGGAACAAAAGTCACCAATCCTAATTTGACCCAATAAGCAGTACCATGAAAAAAAACACAGCACCAAATTTGAGGTCGTTTATGGGCTTATTTCTATTTTATTGTGTTTATTTTCTTTTAAAAAGTCCTTAAAGAAAGCCTCAGCACATGGAGCTCTCTGGTTAAAGAAAGAGTGGAAGTATTGAGACGTTTGCATTCCTGTGTCCCGGGGCCCTGGGTCCCTGGGGGAAGCACCCTTAGGACCCTCTTTCAGTACCATGGAGAGAAAGTGCTTCACGGCATTAGAGGAACATCTCAGCAATGTTTACAATTGTATTAATCTGAGGGCCATTTCTTCGTTTCCATTTCTCCCCTCTTTGTCAGGTATGTACACTCTATTTCTGTGGATGCCACTCATCCATGAATGAACATTTATTGAACCTTATAAATGTTCCCAGTGCAGTATGAATGATCTCCTGCAGACTTATTTTCTGCTTTCTTATCTCATCAGGCACCTGAGTCTTCTCCAAGGAACCCTCTTGTCCTGAAATCTTTATGATCAGAACTTATGACCTTCTCTGGTTCATGTTCCAATTACACACTTCTGAACTCCACAATTGTCAACATCTTAATATTTTCCTGAAAAATAAATTAGCAAAGCCTATTTACTGCTCTATCTGTCCCTCTTATGATATGTGCTTTTTGTAGCTCTCTTTACTTCCACTCATGGACAAACTGTTCAAATGGGCCCTTTCCTACTCAACCTATTCATTATGAATGTTCTTGTGAAGATCATTAATCACTGTCAAATTGCCAAATCCATGTCCCCTTTTCGGTTCTAATCACCCCTGAAGTTTTTGATATATTTGTCATTTTCATCCATCCTCTCTCCTTAAATCTTGCCTTCATCAATTTCCATGACCCCATATTCTTCTACATTTTTATCTACCTTTTAAACAAAATTATTCTCAGTGTCCATTTCAAGTTTTCTCCCTGCTTCCATAGGAAAATGTTGGTGTTATTCATTTGTCCTTAGTCATCTTATCTGCTCACCTGTGTTATCTCCTATAGCCATAGTATTTTGATTTTTATACCAATAATTACTTTTAAATTCTTGCCCTTATAAAATTATCTTCTGATATTTAGGCTTTTCTAACTTTTTATTGAAATTATATTTGTGCTTTCTATAAGTACATCAAATTCAATATACACAAAATTAACCTTTTTCCCAAAACTTTTACTATTTTTTAGTTAATACTTTCGCTTAGTGATTGAAGTTAAATACCTAGGAAATAAGTTTTATTCTTCACTCTCACATACCTTTCTAATTGACACTACAACCTCCATAAAGTTCTGATGTTTCTTTTCCTTAAACACATACAAACTCTCTCTCTCCCATCCTTTACTTCTCCGTGTCCACAAAACTGTCATAGTTCTCATGATCCATCACTAAGAATTTTGCACTAATCTTAATACATATTTTTGTTCTATTGAATTGATTTGTTTCCAAGTTTAGCATCCTTTCTCTGGTTGTAAATCCTTCTATTTAAACTACACTGCTGCCATAGGATCAAGTTCTCCCTCTGGATTTAAACTGTCAATTGACAGATGTCAATATTCCTGAACAAAATGATTTTAGTATGACATACCAAATGCTTGGCTATCTCTGTTAAAAACTTACAGTCTTTTTAAAAAATTCAGTATCTATTCAGATGAAGATATGTTATATGAGTTAATTTTCCAAGATTTCTGTTGGAAATAGTTTACCAGATTCCAGAGTTTAAACTCTTTTCAGTTCACAGTTAAGGGGGCAAAAACATTCTCTTATGGTTGGATCCAATAAAAATGTTTAATTTCTATGCCACAGACTCTTTCCCACCCCAAAATATGTCAACACACACTCTGCTTTCTGTGCCTCAGGCACCAAACATGAATTTATTTATTAAATCTACAGTTAAGTCCTAGGTGAGTATCAGTGAATGAAGTAATGTGGGTAACTAGTATTTTTTTTTAAACCTTAAGGAAAAACTCCCATAGCCTTGTACCATAAATGCGTGTCCTTCTGATTATGTCCATTTTAATAATTTGTTTTTTGTGTTTATTTTTAAAGAGCCAGAAAATAGTCATCTGTCCTAACATACTGAGGTATCTGTTTTAGAGGGTGATGACTTCTTGTACTAATTATCAGTTTGGTATGAGCAAATGAAGCTGTACCATATCTGATAAACTTGTGGGTTATAGCCTTAATGGGCCTATTTCGTTTCCATTATAATCATCAACTTGGCCTATAATGAACCAGAACAAGAGAGCAAAGTTTGCATGGACACATTTATCTTAATCATGAAGTTGTTATAACTAGATCATTTAACATGAATGCATTCTCTGCCTCAGTGATAACTGAGCAGATATTTCTGGAGGATTTCATTGTGTAGTAGGTATGTGTGTAATGGAAGGATTCACCCAGGAAACATCTTCTAGTTCACAAGCCCTACCCAAAGCTCACAACACTGAGAGTCTGTTAGGGACACAACCATTCCTACCATGCTCCTTCCACCCTCAGTCTTGCACTAGGAGAACTCAATCTCAGGGTAAAAATGTAAGCGTATTATGTACAAAGATTGGCTAGTGATGCTGAAATCATACAACCAACTGAAAAGATCTTTATGGCATGTATCTGAAATATAGAGACACAGACACTGTAAAGGAGATCAGTAAGGCAATGGAATAAAGATTATGGAGGCAAAGACATAGAACACATGCTGCTGGGGTTAAACCTGAGAAGAACACGGTTATTCATAGGTATTAGAAAATTCAAAGAAAATTGCTTAGATGGCTAACTTTCAGCTGATTACAAAAAGTTGCTTTTTTAGCAGTAACCAAAGTAAGAATTTTAAACTATTTTTTCTTAGGGTAAGGACATTTTATATTGTTCATTTCCAAATCAGAATTCAGAACCTGGCATAAAACACTTACAAAATGTGTCATGAATTAAAATTAAATTGATTTTGCATGCTATTAAAATTTCTCAAGGGTATGGGGACCTGTTACAGGAAAAATCAGGCCCTGCACAGGTTCTTATGATATTTGTAGTGACTCAAATTTCCTATTCAAGTTTCAAAAATATTAATCCATAATATGAATGAGTTAATTTTAACATATGTTGACCACCAAAGCAAGGAATTATCATAGATAGTTTTAAGAACATATTTTCATAATGTGAGAAATTATTTGAGACCTTCTGTGTAACTTATTTTCCTCCTTTTTAAACTAAATATAAAATTGTGAATGAACTACTTTCTTTGAGGAGTAGTCACTGGGATGAGTACAAGGGATGTTTCTGTGAAGCATCTCAAGGTCTACCTCTTAATATGGGTGAAGATTACACTAGTGTTTTCATGTTGTAAAAATTTAATGACCTGTATATTTGTAATTTGTGTGCTTTATATGTTTGTTATGTGAATAAATCCAAAGAGTGGCATGAAAAGGTATAATATAAAAATTCGGAAATAGTGAGGAAGAAAGGGATGGTTGTGCTGCTTGATGTGGTAACACTCAGGGTATTGGTTATGGGGATGATTACAGATAGCCATACATTAATTTTTTTTAAATCCAAAATTCAAGATGAAAAAGAATCGACAAAATTAAGACAATTTTTAAAATCAAGTTGTGGCTGATTGTTCATATACTTTATTAAAATCCGAGAATATAAATAAGATAATCACTTTGCTTGGAAAGTAAATGTTACTTTAACTTACAAACTAGCAAAATTTCAAAATGGTCATTTGAATTCCAGAGAAATTTTAATGCAACTAAATGTAAATTGTCATGTATACAGATACAACTACGCTTTATCCCATATTAACCTTAATTTTAGCTTATGATATTTCTGCTTTTAAACAAAGGCTATGATCGCAAGTGAAATGTCAAACAATGAAAAGCTTGTATTATATTGTCGGGAAAATTAATCCCCAAATTTTGAGGGCTGAGTTCAATAGGCCATTATTATATTTAACCTACATTGTTTATATTAAACACGATGCATAAACCAAACAAGAACTTCTTCAAAAGTCGTCTAATTTCTTAGATTATTTAACTTCTATAATGTGATCATTTTTCCTGACTTCCCAAGTCATTTTTCTTTTGATTTACTGTGATTGCCACATAACCACACATTTCATCATTTTCTCCAAACCTAAGTGTCATAGACTAAGCTCTGGATCATCTCATGGTGTCTACTTTTTGACTTCAAATGGCTCTAGCAATTTAATTGATCTATTGCGTTAAAAATACATATATTGGTATCTAATATTCACTTGATAGAGTTCCAAGGGTAAGCCCTTCAAAGTAATTTGAACTTACAGAATTTAAACAGTTTTACAAACAAACTTCAATAATATAAATATTAGCAAAATGTACTGAGGTAGATAGCCTGATAATCTTTTAACACTGACATCAACTGAAAGATTCATTAAAAACCTATCAAGTGCGCGCACACACACACACGTGCATACAGCGCTGATGATTTTACAGATATTTGGTACCAAACATAGAAAGGACTATATGTAAACTCTTCCAAAGGAAATAATAACTAGGGAGCCTAATTATTTAATTAAACCTTAATAATTTGGAAACTGTCTGATGAATGTATTGTCTTGATATTAACATCAAACAAGGACAGATTAGAACTATAGATTCATTTAATATATGAATATACGTATGAAATCATAGCTAACTTTTTACCTACAGATGATCTATATAAATACATTCTGTAAATAAAAAATATTTTAAATGTATAATTAATGTAGCTATAATGTAAGATAAAATCATATATTTTAAATTTCTGTTTTTACTTTTCTATGATGACTATACTATATTGGGGGCTGATTAAAATTCATGGCTGATATAAAGAAAAATTTGAATATGGAGGAAAGGTAATAAAACTCAGGCTTGTTATTAAAATGAAAAATTAGACAACAGAACCTTATGGCATGCAAAAATAAATCATCTAGAAAAAACTCTGTTTCCTTAACGGTGTAAAATAATGTCTAAGGCCATGGTCATTAGAATCAGCCATACCTACTTTTGGGTTATATTATCTTCTAAGTTTTATATATTTGGCATGTTATATAAAGAATTTGAAGCTCCATTTCCACATTGATGTAATATTGACAATAACAATTATGGAGCCAGGGTAAGACTGAAAAAGCATACTATTGTAGAGAATCCCAAATCATCTTTCATTGGAGGATGATCACTGAATAAAAATTATCACTATCGCTGCTTCAGTGTTATGAATTACTAATCAGACTACATTTTTATAATTACAAAATTAATAAGCAATTGAAATATTTGTGAATTCAGAGAGTTCAGGATCACACCAATGTTTACATTAAACACAAAATTTCCAATACCATAACTTTTGAACTTTAAATATGTGCTTTTGACATTACTAGAACTGCATATGAACCAAAGTTGTAAATAACAAGTTTGTACTAGTTTATACTGTATAGCACAGAGAACTATATTCAACAGCTTGTAGTAACTTATGGTTAAAAAGAATATGAAAACAAATTATGTATGTTCCTCCATGACTGAAGCATTGTGCTGTACACCAGATATTGACACAGCATTGTAAACCGACTGTACTTCAGTCAAAATATATATTCAAAAAAAGAACCACAGTTGCTATTTTATTCTAAATCGCTTTCTGTTATGCTCTCCTGTTTACTCAGTGAACAGCATTATTCTCAGAAGCACATAAGACAGTGGGATAACAGGATTGGTGGCACCTTAGAGCCAGCAGATACGACTGGCTGTAGACTGGCATTGCAGGTGTCCTAGCAAAGCTGTGTATCCTGAGAAATTAAATGGGATTTGGGCCATTTTGATGGTGCCTCTGCTTTTGACACCAACCTGGAGGTTGAAGTGACTCCAGCAGAGGGTTAGATCACTAGCATAGCTGGACCTGACGTGCCGGGCCTTAGAGGTCAAGCAGAAGACACACTGACAACATCAAAGAAACTGCAGATGGGGGATCCTAGGTGATGTCTAGCTAGCTGGTGAGGCTCTTTTCATTTGATGTAATTTTTCTCAAATTAGGAAAAGGTACACTCTCCAACTGGATAAAATCCCATGCAGACAAGAATTGGACAGTGTATGGTCCCCTTGGAAAAAAAACAAATCAGATCAAATCACAGGGAGCATGGCTTCGCATGCAAAGTACAGGCTGGATTTGGAGCTCCTCTCTCTCCCTGGCAGGTGCCTGTGTGTACAGCTGAGATATTCCCAGAGATAGGGGGCCACTGAAGAATTAACAAAAGTGTCTCATAACATAAGATGTCATGTCCTGGTATCTGCTACCCCCGTAAGGCATTAACGCCAGATCATAACAACAAATATTAAAAAAGCCTTTATTTCATGTATTTTCTGTCCTTCTCCTTCAGTTCACCATTGGTGAACCTGAAAAAGAGCAATCACTGAGGGAAGGATGTGCTGGAATTTAAAACAGGAAAGAAATCAACTACACACACTCTTCCCCTTGGCCATTGTGACTCTGGGTCTAAATCACATCCAGACTGGGAGTGGAAAGTTTTAAATTGAATAGAAGTTCCTATAGTAGTTTGGACTTGACATTTAATTTAAAACTTAAAATGGTTTAAAAGATATAAAATTATGTGATATTTCCAAGATTTTATCCAGGGATAAGAAAGAATGTGCAATTTTGTTGTGAACTATGGAGCGATAAAATAAAAATGTGTTGTGTGCCATTATACATATAACATATTAAGTAGCTAATAAGTACCGAGAAGAAGAGAACTTTATTAGAGATGGGAGAAAGTGCAAAGCTTTGGAGTGGAAATCAGTATGACATTTACAGAAATTGCAAGTGCATTTTAATATAATAAAATCAAATATAAAATTATAAAATATATATGCAAATACATTATAAAGGAATATATACATATAATATATGCATGAAAGGAGACTTCTCTAAGACTGTTGTTGGAGCTGTATCATGTGGGAAGAGTGCATTGAGTGCATAATGGATTGAAAGACATTCCAGACAAGAGAGTAAATGTGTAAAGGTGAAAAGCAGCACAACACGTTTAACAAATGTGAGCTGGAGAATGAAGTAAGGAAGAAAGGATGGAGTATTGGAAGAAAGGCTTATAAATCAAATGGGACCATACAAAAAACACTTCATAAGCCATAAAAATATTTGATTTCAGGTATGAATGAGAAGCTTAAGTAAAGGAATAGTAACAATAAGATTTGAGTACCTGAATAAAATAGCTCTTAAAAAACAAGACCCATAAAATTCTATTTTTTTAATTTCCTATTTTTGCTATAACAAAGTAGCATGAACTTTGTGACTTAATAATACACAGTTGTAATATCTAGAGTCCTGAATCTCAGAAATTCAAACTGAGTCACTCTTGAGCCAAAATCAAGGTATCAGCAAGCTATCTTTAGGCTTTAGATGAGAATGTTTTCTTGCCTTTTCCATCCTCTGGAGGCTGCCCACATATCTTGGCCCATAGTCATCTTTATCCAATTTCAAAGCCAGCAATAGCTGCCCACATCTTTCTCAGGATGCCAACTCTCTTATGTTGGCATTTCAGCCTCCCTCTTCCTCTTCTAAAGAGTCATGTTACTATACTGCACCCACCAGGGTACTCTCCTTATTGAGGTGAACTGATTAACAACCTCAATTCCACAGGCAAACATAATTCTCCCTTGCCGTGTACCACAGAATGACATATTCTTAGGTTATGGCACCTTTGGAGGAACATCATTCTGCTTCCCATAACTATTATTCAAGAAATGATGGGGTGGGAAGGGATAAATTGGGAGTTCAAGATTTGCAGATACTGACTAATATACATAAAATAGATAAACAAGTTCATAGTATATAGTACAGGGAACTATACTCACTATCTTGTAATAATTAATGGTGAAAACGAATATGAAAATGTATATATATATGTTCCTATATGACTGAAGCATTATACTGTAAACCAGATATTGATACAATATTGTAAACTGACTACGTCAATAAAAAATATATACAGAAAAAATGATAAAAAGGTTTAATCCATAAAAAAAGAAATGATTTAAGAAAATTTTGGTGTTTAAGAGCAGTGGAATAAATAATAATAGCTGTAAATGGTAACAATAATGATGATAACTGTAGTAACAATACTGTTGGTGAGTTTGGGCTAATATGTGAATTTCTCCAAGACATATTATTGCCTAAATAATTTCTGAAAGATTAGAGAAAACTCTATCAAACACTTCAGTATACAACTGGATTTTTGGCATGGACAGAGCCTGACCTATTTTTTAATAATCTCCTTATACTGTTTGAAATTTTTAGTGTGCATATATAGCAACTTTCAATTAAAGATGCTGCATTTATTTAATTAGAAGAACTTTTTAAAACTGTGTGTGTTCTAATCAACTTATTAAAAACATGGAAGTTCTTTGGTATGAGATTTCAGTAGACACAAGTTAGAGTAGCTTCCTGGATACACCATCTTTAGTGGCCATGAGAGTGATCTGCCTCCACATATCTTATGATAAAAGACTCACCGGACCTGTTGGTCAGTGGATTGGCCGTGTTATTCATTCGGAGCATCATCAGCCAGAACATCTCAGTACTTAGACATGTGATTCGTCAGTGGACCTGTGGTAGGTGAAGAGGATCTCCTTTGCTCATGTCTAGCCTGTACATGAAAAGAGAAGCTGTTTTAAACGTCTGCGCATGAAGAAATAACACTTAAAGTATCTGGTAACTACTTCCATTGACATATTTCCAGTTATCACTGAAAAGTAAAATCTAATGCTAAAATAATGGAGAACTTAGATAGAAAATCCTAAATATACCATAGTCTGCTATTCCAGAGGTTCATAATACCAGAGACATCATTGACCTTCTTTAGTTAATTAATATGAGCCAATAGATTCTCTTTAGTAATTGAGTTAATTTAGGTCATACTTCTATCCTTTACAATTGGAAAGAGCTTAAAATAGATCTCTAATCCATCTAATCCTGTTTTGGAATCTGCTTTTCCTATAACCCCTGCAGAAGAATATAAACAGCACCATTCCTTCCTCATAGTTAAATATGTGACATGATAAGAATTAATCATTTATATAAACAGCCAGCAAAGTGCAAAAGTACAAGTTCAATATACATTTTTCTTTATCCTTCAACATCAAGCCTGTATAATTATTAACAATAATGTAATTTATACAAATGCTTTATTATGCATGGAAATGTATCAGATCATTTATTCCAAATCTTGAACCCTCTAATTCCACAATTCTGAATTAATTTTACTAAAATCACTACAGAAGTGCACAAAGATAAATACAGTGGCTATTTTTAATGAGAAAAATTATCTTCTTGAAGATAATTTTAAATAATGGGAAGATGATAATTGAATATTGGTAAATCAAGAAATCAATGTATATATATATATTTCTGCAGAAAAAATGTTTAAGCATATTTATGCACAAAATGAATGGAATTATGTAAAACAAAATATAAGCCAGATTCCTATTTTGTTCTCCTTGTTGGCAAAAATATGGGTGGATTTAATCATTTACTTCTGCATTTCTGTATTGTCTATAATAAATATGCATTAATTTGATAGTCAAAGAAAAAACTATGATTCTATAGAAAAAGATAGCCCAAAATACGAGTTAAGGCTAAATAGAAGTAATTTTTCTCTCACATAACTGTCCAGTGTACACATGTAAACTAGAATATTTCTATCCACAAAGTCATCCATGACACATTTTCCTTCTATAATATTTGTCAACATGGTAAAATATGACCACCAAATTTCTGCATTCTGGCTTCTTCTAAGTCAGAAAGACAGAAAGTAGATGGTAAAAAAATATCCTTTAAAAAAAGGTTATAAAAATCTGTATACAATACCTCTACTCACGTTCTATCAATAAAGACCTTTTACATCACCGTACACAGCTCTTGCAAAGATGAAAAATATAATCTCTAGATAAGCATAGTCATCTGTATTACAAAAATTCAAGGTTTTTTAAGGTTTTATTTTTTACTGAAGTACAGTTGATTTAGTGTTTCATGTCTACAGCAAAGTGATTCAGTTATACATATATATATATATATATATATATATATATATATATATATATATATATATATTCTTTTTCAGATTTCTTCCATTATAGGTTATTACAAGATATTACATATAGTTCCCTAGGCTATACAGCAGGACTTTGTTGTTTATCTATTTTATATATAGTACTGTGTATCTGTTAATCCCAAATTCCAAATATATCCTTCTCCCCTCTTTTCATTTTGGTAACCGTAAATTTGTTTTCCATGTTTGTGAGTCTATTTCTGTTTTGTTCTGTTTTGACCTCATTTTTACATACAAGTTATATCATATCATATTTATCTTTCTCTGTGTGACTTACTTCACTTAGTATGACAATCTCTAGGTCCATCCATGTATTTTTATTTAATAAACAAGATGAAAACAGATGAAGTAAAAGTTATGAAGTTTCTGCATGACTGAAAAATTCATGGCTTCATTTGAAAACTAAAACATATATTTACAAAAGTGAAAAACAAACCAAAAGAAGAAACCCTTTTATATGAGGTTCAATAAAGTCATATTGTGTGGGCATGAATAAAGGAGTGGAAGTAATTTGGATCACCTTTACAAGTTACTGCATGCTGCATTTATTTGCTATTAAACAAAATTTACTTCAAACTCTCTTTTTTTTTTAAAGTAATCATCTTCAAATATTAAAAATAATGATTTACTAATCTTATTGTATAAGCATAGATTATTAATGTAATTTAAAAATAATGCTAATATGATGGTGCCTCCCTAATGCAGTAATTGTTTTTTAATTTTGTAGAAAACGTTAGAGATGTATTAACCAGTCTGAATGACTAGCTAATTGTAGAATTATATGTTACATGTAAAATATATTGTATGTATTTTAAAGTATTCTTTCAAAATTCATTTAAATTATATATAATTCTTCTCATTAAATGACAATTATTTAGTATATGTCCATCCTCATTTTATAAATAGAATCTTAAGCATCTATTGGTTTTCCTTCATGTTCTTCAAAATTTCATTATATCAAATAAAAACAGTCAATTAACATTATTGCTTTTATTTCATTAGCCTCACAGATATTTGGCAATGTTAAAGAATTAACTTTTAAATTAAGCATTTATCTCTTAAACAATTTAGAGTGTTTTCTCAGAGATTTTATCTTAATCTCTGTATTTTCCTCAAAAATTCTTGCCAAAATTATAAAACTAATCTTCACTTCCTAAAGAAATTGAACATGTTGATGTTGGGGAAGACTTTTGGTTTTGTTTACCATCTGGTTGCCTTGGAAACCATACTCTTGGAAATAACTGCAAAACTGAGTTAGAACATGTACCATGGAAACCAGGATAGAAAAACTCACCTGTATGACAACAAATTACTGAAAATGCAGGAGCAGAGGATGGGAGGATGCCAAGAATATAGATGTGTTGATTTTTAATTTCTCTTTTTTTCAGTGTAAAATTTTGAGATAATTAATATAATATTTATAACTGAAGGAAAGCCTGTAGCTTCTGTAATATTCTACGCAGTTTCTGCAGCGGAAGAGTAATAATATATGCATTACAATGATTAAAATCTTCCAGCATCAACAGAGAGCTTGGTTTTCAGCAAGCTGTAATCAAGATTTCATGTTATTTTTGCATTATCTCAAAATATAATCATTTTAAAAAATATTAAAAATGCATAGACAGAATGTGAATTTCATAAAGAAATGCAGTTGCCTGCTTTAGTTTTTTGAATTTACGATGTGGGTCTATAATATAATATTCTATTTAACTACACTCATTAATCACAGATTTTAGTAAAACTAAAGGAGCCCCATGTGGTCAACAAAATTCTAAAGATGTTTTCTTCCCTAAATTATTCAATAAAACACCATTATAGTTAGGGGTGGGAAGGGAATTGCAGAGAGAATTAAGTTTGCTAAATAGCTGACCTTAAAATGGGAATATTATCCTGGATTATCCAGATGGGCCCAATGTAATCACACGAGCCACTAAAAGTGGAGAAGAAACGCAGAGGAGGGTCTGAGAACTGAGACAGAAATAGAATTCAGAGAGACTCAAAGCCTGAGAACTAATTGACTCCGTCCTTGAAGTTGAAAGAAAAGGGCAAGAAACCATGGAATGCAAGAAATCTCTTGAAGCTAAGAATGATTTCCAATCTATAGCCCACAAGGAACCAGGAAGTGCTGTCTTACCATAACAGTATAGCCTTGAACTCTGCCAGCAACCTGGATGAACAAGGAAACATTCTTCCTTAGAGCCTCCAGAAAACAACATGTTGATTTAGGCCTGAGATACCCAGAGCAATAACCTAGCAGAACTCACTGAATTTCTAATGTTAAACTCTGTTATAATAAATATGCATTATTTTAAGTTTTCTGTAATTTGTAGTGGTCTTAATTGAAAACCCAGCTAACTACTTTTAGGAATTTTAGGCAACACATTTAATCCATTGTTATGCTTTTCATTGATAATTCATTCAGCTTTCATGCATTATTATGTTTAATAGTTCAGATAGAAAAATAGATACATAAAGAGAGGGAGGGAGAAAGGGAGAGAATCTTTCTATCACATGTCAGAGTTGTAATTAAATCTTTATTCTTGTAGTAATTTATGTTATATTTGTGGCCTTTGATAGATAGAATTCTCTATAATAAAAGAGATCCTGTCTTTATTATTCATTACTGCATACCAAACACCACACCAAGGCCTGGAAACTGAATAAATGTGTACTGATTGAGTTAATGAGCTAATGAATAAATGGTGGAAACATACCTTATAAAATGATTCAGAGAATGCTTTCTACTTTCAATAAATTTACAATTGTGTTAGAGACTATGAACCCAAATAAATATGAGGGAAAAAAAAGATAAGAACTTTGAGTTCCAGGGGGATAAAAAAAAAAGTAAGGCTGTAAGATTTTGGAGAAGGTGGTGACTATATCTGGCAAATATGATTAGGAAAGGTTTTTCAAGTGATGTTAAACATATCCCTAATCAAGCAGTATGGACAGGATATTGATAACCAGAATTGATATCTACAGTGTCCAAAGCAGTAGAAAGTTCACGAATGAATTTTTGAATGTGTTTTTAGAGTATTGCTTATAATTGTCATTGGGAATCTGAACAGGTTTATGTTTTAAGGGTCTTTGATCAGATGGCATGGACTTTTAAAGATGAGCCCATTCAAAAAAAAAAATCTTAGAATCCAGAGGTAGGTGACAATATAAACGTCTAACGTAATCTAAAAGAAACAATATTTCATATTAGTCAAAGAACAGAAGTGTGTTCTAAAGTAACTCAAGTGTAAGTAGGAGAAGCCTACCGTGCTATATTCCAAAGGAGCATGGGGACAAGTTTAGGCAGAAAGTTGGTGGTTCTTGAAACTGAAGTTTCCATTTGCCAATTGGCTATGGAGTCTTTCAGGATCATAATGGTACTTTTTTTTAACTCACTGCTTAACACATTTTTAAAAAAAATTTTTTAACACAATATATTTACTCTTGCATATTTTAATTCCTTATATAAGGCACCCTGGAGTCTATAATGACATATATGTGGCCAATTAATCATTATTTGCCTATTCTGTTTTCTTGCTAATGCAGATACTTAATGCCATTCGCCCTTTTCATATTGAACTTAGCTATCTCTTTAATCCAGCCTTATTTTCAGGAAAGAATTGGTTTCCAAAAGACAATGTCCAGTAATCTCAGAGTGTTCTATAATTTTCTATATAACTAACTATGTAAATATTTGAAATCTAGTTTTATAGTTGCAACAGTTGCTTCAATATATGATCACATATTTAGAATTTTGCACAGTGATAATTTGTTAGCTTATCTATTCGTCTAATTATATATCATGTTTCTCTAAATAGATTGCACAACTTCCTGAAACCATAGAACATGTTTTATTTTTCTGTGTGTGTAGGGAAGTAGATGCAGGTTGACTGTTTCCTTACAGGTCCTCATAGATGTTTCTTGTTGCTGTCAAGGGCCTAGAGGTGTGTCCATCTCCCATTCACCCCATTGGTAAGAGGAGGATTCATGTCTTGTGGTTACAGAGATGGCCGAATATATGACATCAGAGACTGGACAGATGAGACTGAGAGCAGCTAATAAGTCACATACACTTTCAGCCCAGGGAAGGAGAACAATGCGTGCCACAAAGGGCCCCATGGGGTTGCACTTAGGAACATAGTATCAAGACTTCACAGTATCAAGAGAGTGAGGGAAGTTTGGCTCCCATGGGAGGATATGTTTATCTTGTTTGAATAATTCCATGGGCAGGCAGGGAGCTGAAGCCCACTTCTTGGAGATAAGCATGAACAGCGCCCCAGTGCCATGGTAAGGAAGGTTGTTTGGCTAGGGGACCTCATCTGGGGGAGCAGAGCAGGGAGAGGAACTCAGAGTTGGTTTGACTTTTCCAGGTCTTTTTGATTTTTCTTACAATCCAAGGTTCAAATAATAGTGGGTCTTACTTTTAGAACTTATATCACTGCATATCAACAAATGACCTTATGGACTTTGGAAATTACTCACTATTATGTGCTGTTGATTTCTATCCTGCATACGATGCCAAGGCTAATTCTTCATTGGTGCCCCCAGACAACTGAGAGCACAAGCCGAAGAGCCAGCTGTTTCCCTCACATACTGTTTTTGAGAAGGACATAGATTCTTTCTCTGATGTAAACCCCTGGAGATTGTTCATTCTGTAGGATATCAAAATTTGACCTTTGGGAAGAGCACTTCAGCATCAAATGTTGTTACTCTGCTCACTTAACCCGATATTTAAATGACTCTACCATTTGGGTAAAATTTAATATTTTAGTCTTGTTTCCCACCTTCATTAAACCTTTATAATTTATTTAAATTTCTTTCTTTGCTCTCTCCTGAGTATATTGTGATCTTTCCTGATGTTAGGTCTAATGATTGGGTTTCTATCCTTGTTAAAATTCTCACTACATGAGTGATCTCTCTAGTCCTTATTTTTCTTAACTATGAAATAGAGAAATAATATTATACATTTTGGTTATTTTTATTGTGAGAATTAAATGAAAGAGTGGTTTTAAATTACTCATCCCAGGGTTATAGATATTATAAATACTTGATAAATGTTATAGGATATCATTTCTATCAATACGGTCCTGATTTATAGACAAAACTTAAGGGATGATTAATTACGGCATCATTGCTTACTTAGAATAGCATTTCATCACTAAAGCATAACTTTTTCATATATTCACATAATGGAAAATTTAGTAGCCATTAGAAATTGCATGAAATATAAATGCATAACATGTTTCTTGATAACATTAACACTAATAAAATTGATTATTTAAGTCATAAAAAAAATTCGAATAAAAAGTTTACTGAACAAATTGTGATGAAAAACCCAGTTCTGAGGATCATCTACATACAAAAATAAACCCAAAAGGATATACAATAACATGTTTTCTTTATATGACTGGATCATGCTGGTTTTGCTTCTTTATTTTGCATTTTATGATTTTACAAATTTTCTGATTTTACAAAGTACACAATCACATTATTCTAATACATTCTTGAAGACTTACCAGATCATCTCACTTTCTGAACCTGGCACTTCCCTTTGAATTGTTAAAGCTTTTCGTTGTCTGTTTCAGCCACATGTCAAATATCCAGAAGCTCTTCAGTTTTGTCTATTTGTTGTAGAGATGTCCTGATCACCCATGATAATATAACATACTACCCTAAACCTCTGTGTCTTAAAAGATAATTATTACATTATATGATTATGCGGCTTCAGAATCCAGACGATATTTTGCTAAGTGATTCTCGGTGTTAGCCAAAGTCACATGATAGACTTCAGAGACAGCTGGGCTGAACTGGAGGGCCCGAGAAGCTTGCTCATGTGTATGCTTGGCATGATGTCGGAGATAGCTGGAAGACGGGTTCAGCTGTCCTCCAGGTAGAATCAGGGGCTCTCCATGTCTTTTCTTAGCAGGATATTCATATTTCTTACATGGGGAATTGGGGATCCCTGAGACCAAACTGGAAGCTACCAGTCCTCTTAAAATTCTGACCTGGAACTGCCATAACATTATTTCTACTATTCTCTGTTGATTGCACACTCAGAGATCAAGCTAAATGCAAGAAGAGGGGAAATATACCTCACCTCTCAGTGGAAGGAGAATAGATTTTTTTAGCCATCTCTAATTCTCCACAGAAAGGCAAGCTAAAATTTACTGTAATTCTCATACATTTTTGGTATTTTTAGTGCTTTATGTTATATATGTGTTTTATGTGCATTAGTTCATTATCTCTTTAGATACTTAAATATTTATAATAATAACAAAAAGTTACTACTATATTCATCACTAGTTTGGGATGTTTGCAGTGTTCTGATAAGTAGCACCATCTTCCTTTTCCAAGTTCTACACTGATTGAGAGGCACAAAGGATCAGTAGATGAAGACTGGACAACAACAGCTTTACAACTAAAAAATATGATTTTGAAGAATAAGACTCATATCTGTACATCATTAGGTTTCATAAAATTGAGCCCTAGAATTAGTCAAACTTACCCATGCAAGGAGCTACAGCCATTTCCTACAAGGCAGAAAGGAGAGCAATGGAACATAAGTTCTTTGTTTCTGTCCTACTTTCAAGAGAATTGAGACAGGTTTCACATGCCAATTTTCTTATTTACTTTCCCCAGGAAAGGATTGTGTATCTTGATGAAAAGATGCTAGGAAAGAAAAAAATGAATATAAGGCAACCCAAACCCCATACATGAGAAAATTTGCTAATGAGAATACCAAGAATTGAAGAGGTTAACAGATGTTTGAAATACTGCAAAGGCAGTGAGCTGAGAATTGAGACCTTCAGTCCAGATGCCCTGGGTCCAGTTCTATAAGGCATTTGCTGTATGAGACACTGAAGCCCTAGAAGAGACCCTGGTATAAAAGCTACTTATATATCCTAAGGCACCTACCAGGAGCTCTTTGCTATTGATTAAATGTTTGTGCCTCCCATCCCTAAATTCATAGATTGAAGCTGGACCCCAAATTGATGGTATTTGGAGTTGGGGGCCTTTGGGAGGTGATTAGGTCACAAAGGTGGAGCCCTCATGAATGAGATTTGTGCCCATACGAAAGAAACTCCCAGGAGCTCCTTCACCTTCATGAGAGAACACAGTGAGAAGGCAGCTGTCTGTGAACTAGGAATTGAGCTCTCACCAGATACTAAAAATGCTGGTGCCTTGATTTTGGACTTCCCAAACCCCACAACTGTTAGAAATAAAATTTTTGTTGCTTACAAGTCACCAGTCTATTGAATTTTGTCATATCACCCCAAATGGACTAAGAGTGTCTTTTGTAATACCATCAGTTAATTTATGTTGATGGCATCTGTCAATCCACAAAGCAATTGCAAAAATGCATAGATTGTTAGTTGTTATATGTTGGAAAACTTAGGGCAGTGTTCTCCCAGTGTGTGTTTGTGGCAATGTTTGTTGAAAAGAATGCCAAGAAAGAAGATTTATTTGGGTAATTCTTTTATTTCTAAATTTTCTTCATCATTTTTACAGATGTTTTCATGATCAAACTTCAGCCAATAGAAAACTTACACTGGCAACTCCCTGAAGTTTGAAATTAAACTCAGAATATACTTTTGGAATGTAAACTAGTTTCATCTTTAGTGCTTTAAACGCCATAGACTTCTACAACTTTATCCATATGTTTACCTGAATGAGGGTTCCAGACAAAAATAGAAAAAATTAGAAATTATATTTATAATAGGGGTTGAAATTTCTGTCTTTTCCAAATTCCCCACAGTTTTAAAAAAGGAGTCAAGTGCCACTAATTCTATTTTTTTTCAGATTTGTCTCTTGTATGTAAAGATTTTATATCTGTATCTTCTTCTATATCTATATTTATACACACACCCATAAGAAGGTAGAGTTAGAGTAGAAGGAAAGAAGAAGGAAAGAAAGGTCCTTCAAAGCCAATCATTTAAAATATTTAAGTTTGGATCAGAAGAGAGAGAAACTATTGAACAAAACCTAAGTCAATGATTTGTAGGTAGCCAGCATTCTGATAGCCTTTGTGTTGAAATTATGTAGTCTATAAATAAAACACGAATATTAGATCAAAGTCTTTTGTAAAACATTTCCACATTCTTTTAAAAATAAATGCCAAAGTAGGTGATATATAACCATTTATAACTATCATTAGGCATCGACAAGGAAAGAGTTGGGCTCCAAGGGACACCAGAAATTAGTCAGAAATGAGATATTTGTAGTATTCATTACAGGTCTAAGTTTTACAGATCTGTGACATCTTTAACTGACAATCTGAATTCTGTTTTCTAAACATAATGCACTTGATTTTCTTATCTGTTGTTTGTGTGTGTGTGTATGTGTGTGTGTGTGTGTGTATTTTAAGGAGAAATCAAGCAATATGCCATCTAGAAGGAATAGTTGGAAGGAAAAACACCCAGATTATTTCTTCATGTGTCTTGGAATCTCGTGACTACTGATGGAGATTTCAGTGCTCTGAAGGCATTGTTTAAACACAGGAGGGATAATTGTCTGATTTTTCTCTCATTGGTATGTTTTTTCAATTTAGAGAGTCAGGGATGGGAGCAGGACAGCAACCAGAAATGACCAGAAGCCAGGAAAAGTTTAGAGGGGAGTACACGTATTGAGAATGAAAACTATAGAACTAAACATCTCTCCTCAAGTTTAGCTCAAGGTAAAGGAGTCAAAATCTGGATATACGGTAGAATGAAACTGGGAATCACAGCAAGGGCTGAAGTAAATTAAAATAGTTTAAGTTCCTATTTTCAGGTTCCCCAGGCTCATGTTTATTGATCAGCAAAAGGATGGTGCCCAGGTAGATAGTTCAGCACAAATGCAAGGTCATAGACATTCAGTGTTATCAAAGTCAAAACTATAACTCCTTGAAGAGAAACTCTGAAGTATGTATTCCATGAATAGTAGGTTACATATTTGCTCTTTGCAAACCCAACGTTCATACATAGCTCTCCTACCCAGGAGCACTCTTGTTTTTGTTCCGGCATCTGAGTAAGTAGATTGGATCTACAGTTTGACACTTAGACCTGAAAGAACAAAAACTGCCTAGTGTCTTATGCACTTTCTCATATTTTATTTTCTATCAAAAATATCTTCAGCAAATAATATTGTATTCAGATAAGGGTTTGAGGGAATGGTATCTTAGAGTCAGGAAAATGGGGAGGTTTGTTAGAGAAGAAAGAAGGTGGACCTTGAAAGCAGACTTTTATTTTGCTGGCTATGGCATGAAATTGGGCAAGTTACTTAATGCTTAGGACCCAGAGATTATACATATTAGGATTAATAAAGCTTTATTGGCTTTTTTAGTGCAATTCAAGCAAGAAGAGCATAGAGGGGAATCAGGAAATGTCAGTTCACTCCCTGACTTATTTTGCTTCCTGAAGCTCAAGTTAGCCTCCAGTAAGCCCAGCTCTCCAGGGTAGCATGCCCTAACAGGGGCTCTCCCCGCATGTCGCCTCTGCGTTTTTCAGACGTCAGTAGAAAGAAGTAGACATCACCACCTGATGTGTTTCTGAAGTAATAGAGATTTGGTAATATAAGTGATTCAAGATAAATAACCAAAATGCAGTGTGAAAGGAGAGACCCTAAGTTACCCCTAAAATTACCTTTGCATGTGGATGTATAAATATGATTATCATGTTTCATTGGATGCTTTTAATTTTAAAATAATATGAAATGACACTGGTGTAACGAAAGCCTCATGTTGTAATTCACCATTACAAAACTGTTAAATATAAATCTTTTCCTTTGTCCATTCAATTAAATAAAGAGAAGGAGAGAAAGAAAGAGATAATGAGAGAAAAAAATATTTTTAGAGAGTATTATAAATCTTCAGTATAAGAATAACTTTTTATAATGGACTATGGAGATTTGTTTATTTAGATGGTACTTATATTAAAAAGTGTACAGTACTATAAATGGTAGCAAAGTATATGTTTCTCCTTGAGTTAATGATTATAGCTACCATTTATGGAATGGCAGGCAGAGTAGAAAGCACTTTATATTTTTATACAATCACCCCTGCAAACCTTCCTGGAAAAGGTATTTTAACATTTCTAGTACTCAAGTGAGAAACATAAAACTTAGAGCAGACATATAACTTACATAGCTTAATATTATACATTGATTAATACCAGACCCTAATTTGTATCTGAATGAAGTGGAAGCCATTACTTTTAAAAAAAGACCCCATAAGGCTCTCAGCTGACTTCTCTACACAAATGCTACAGGCCAGAAGGGAGTGGCAAGATATATTCAAAGTCCTGAATGAAAAAAAGATGCAGCTTAGGATACTCTATCCAGCAAGCTATCCTTTAGAATAGAAGGAGAGATAAAGAACTTCACAGACAAGCACAAACTAAAAGAGTTTAGCAACACTAAACCCATGCTAAAAGAAATACTGACAGGTCTACTCTAAACAAAAAAGCAGCAGGATGCTACCAAAATGAGGAACTCATAACTGGAAGGGAGATAACTGCCGTGAATTACAAACAGAACAATCACAAAATTGTAAAAGAAGACATCTAAACATTAAGATTGGGAGAGGGAAGCAAGGAAAGCCACTGTGGAAAACAGTATGGAGATTCCTCAAAAGACTAGGAATAGATTTACCATATGACCCAGGAATCCTGCTCCTGGGCATATATCCAGAAGGAACCCTACTTCAAAATGACATCTGCACCCCAGTGGTCATAGCAGCACTATTTACAATAGCCAAGACATGGAAACAGCTTAAATGTCCATCAACAAATGACTGGATAAAGAAGATGTGGTGTATTTGTACAATGGAATGCTATTCATCCACAAAAACCAACAACATAACGCCATTTGCAGCAACATGGATGTTCCTAGAGAGTGTCGTTCTGAGTAAGTAAGCTAGAAAGAGAAAGAAAGTTACCGTATGAGATCGCTTATATGAGGAATCTAAAATAAATAAATAAATAAATAAAAAACAGAAATGAAAAACAGAAACAGACTCATAGACATAGAATACAAACTTGTGGTTGTCAAGGCAGGGTGGGTGGGAAGGGACAAAATGGGATTTTAAAATGCAGAATAGATAAACAAGATTATACTGTATAGCACAGGGAAATATATACAAGATCTTGTGGTAGCTCATAGTGAAAAAAAAATGTGGCAATGAATATATACATGTTCATGTATGTCTGAAAAATTATGTTCTACACTAGAATTTGACACAACATTGTAAAATAACTATTACCCAATTTAAAAAAATGTAAAAAAAAGAAATGGCAATACCTGGTGGCCTTCTCTGAATGTGCTATGACAAGGAGAAACATTTTAAGACGTATCAGCTATACGTTTTCCACCTGAAAACCAACTTACAAGATGCTTTGGAGTCAAAATTTCAAGGTCTATTTTGTTTTCATCCTTCTGATACATAATCTGATTTATTTGTAGCCTTCACACTCTATTTTTTTTCTTGGCCTGATGTGCAATTTTAAATACTATGTGCAGCTAGGATATGTTATGACAAAAAGATATGTTTAAATATGCAATTGTTTTTAGTAGCTCACTTATTTCCTTATAGCTCAGTTTGATCTTGTCAGACATAATGTAGATAATTATAGCAGCAAAAATACAAATTAATTACACGTGCTCTTGATTTTTGATTTTGTGCTACCCTACAATGCAATGCGGTTTTGATTTCACATTTAAAAATCCTTAATGAATAATCCTCAATTTCCTTTATGCCAAGATAAAGAAATAAAGCCAGGTTTTATTATTCCTCAAATGTTTAATTCTAAGGGAATTTTAAAATAGGTATTAAACTAGTTGCAATTAAAATATCACAGACTTGGGGTGCAAATATAATCAAGTCAACATATACAACAACTTAGGAATAGTCAGTCTGGTTTATGTGGAACATTTATCCTACTATTCTAGCCCTTTGAAATATGCCATTATATAAAATAATTTCAATTTAAATTCACTTTTAAAATAACTATGACATACTTTTAAGTAAATTAACTACTAGCATGTTCAAGAATATGGATTTTTTTTTAACATTTTCCAGCATAGTGTAGAATAGAATCCATATGGCACAAAGACTTACAGGAGGGGTTGGCTAACTGTGGCCTTCAGGTCAAATTAATTTTCTTTTCTTACAAATAAAGTTTTATTGGAACACAGCCATGTCCATTAATTTACATGTTGCCCAAATGTATCCAACATTGATTCATGGTTAAACCTAACCCTAACCCTAACCTTACCCCTAACCCTACCCCTACTCCTAACCAAGGGTTAGACTTGAGTACGTTAGAGGTGAGTAGTTTATAACAGAGACAATACAGTCCACAAGCATAAACTATTTACTACCCAACCCTTTACACAAGCAGTTTGTTGACCTCACACTGAGAACATGGGAATTGAGTCAGAAAACATAGCTCTGCCATTTTATAGCTTATAACAGCCAAATTACATAACTTTTCTTTAACTTCACTTTTGAATTTTTATCTGTGGTTTTATCTCTAAATTCTAAATCTACAATCTAAAGGTTATAATAATACTTATATCAGGCTAATCTGATATTTAAATGAAAGAAGGTAAATACATTGCTTAGTCTAGTATCTGGAACAGAGAGGTTGCTCAGTAAATATTACATTGTTATTATTGATGCTGTTTTTGTTCTTGTTATTTATGAGCTTTCCTCTTAAGACTGCCTTAGCAGAATCCACTTTTATGTAAATTATTAGATTGTCAACGTTTACATAATATAAAATATGAAATGATTAATGTAGTTCCGACATAGGCAAAGGGTCTTTCTTACTGTGTTATTTTATCCACTAGAGTGTCATAGAAGTACATCATTTAAAAAAATCTTTATTTCTAAGGTTAATATATTTACAGGAGATTTTCTGGGCAAACCTGGAGTTGACACGTTCAGCACCTGTAAAATACAGCTCATATATAGGTTGTGACTCTGAAGACATAAAAGTTGATTTGCTAATACTAGTATTTTAGGACAGGGCATTCGCCTTTTAGGAATAATGTTTTCTTTTACATAAAATGCACATTCATTAAATTCTCTGTGAAAGGACTAAATAAATAACCTTCCTAATGAAGGCTATGCTTCCTCCTTCCTCCCTGCAGAGTATAACCTAACTATAAACTGGAGCTATATTAAAAATAATCCAATAATAGTCTCTCATGCCATTTTTGAACACTTTTAAGGCCTGACAAAAGGGTCTTATGCTTTCATATTCTCTTCTAAATAATTGAGACCACCCTGCACATAATTCCTTGCACAGATGTCTACAGGGCTTGCTGCACTGAGGTGCTCTGGGTTTATGATTTCCTTCTCCTGCTGTCAGAGAGCAGTACAGGCACAGGTCACCTTAGGGGTAGGAGGCAAAGGGCTAAACTCACAGTGGACAAAAGCCCAGGCCCAGAGGAACATCACTGCAAGGTGCTGCTGGGTAGAGGTCAATGCAGTGTTACCAACACGTCCACATATCTACATTTGGAAACCCACAACTAGACCTCGGCAGTTTCTAGACAATTGATGTTGAATTTTTTCAAAAGCTGGAATATTATGTCCTTTTGATCTTTCCATCTTTCCATCATTTGCATATAAGCAATGCCTTCACTATGTGAAATTACCCGAACAATTTGTTTCTTCTCAGCAAAGTTTCCATTACCCTGGGTAAAACAGTGATAGCTTGTTCTTTCTCAATTAATATTTCTAACCTTCTTTGAAAAAGCAGTGACCTAGAATCTTCCTTGTTATGGAATTTGTCTTCGCATTTGTTAAGAAGAGACGTTAAACAACTTAGAATTACGTTAAGATGTGTAAGACTATGACAGTATACATGGATCGGGAGTCTGGAGCATCTTACGAGCTGATCCCTTTCTGTATGCTAAGCATGTTTCCATAGGTCTCCTGAAGAACTCAAGAGAACTTACTATTCAGCTTACCTCTTCAACCATTATTAACTGCCACATGAGAAAGTCAAGAATTCCCAGGGACCCTTTTTTTAATTTAGATAGTGCTCCGTATTTATTTAAGTTTCTATAAATCAATAAGCACCTTACATGATTATTAACACATCTGGATGCTGACTATCAGAGTTTTAAAGGCACTCCAGAAGCAGCATTGCTTAATATTCATATTTGGTGTTCATATATAGCACAGGGTATTTTCAAGCAATTTACAAACTGCCAGGGATCTGTGAGCCACTGATCAAAATTTATTGAAAGTTGAAGAACAAGAGAAAGTAAGAGAGCAATAACTAAATGGAGAAATGTGGTTTGTAGCCAAGAAAAAAATCCTACCTCGTATTTGCTGCTCAAATGCTCTAGAAAATTAGATAGATTGTAGATTATTGAATACATTTTCCAGAAAACTACAGTAAAAGGGAAACAAAAGAGACAAATTTGCACGGAGGCTGAGAGGGCATTGATTATCACCAGATTACTCATTCATTACCTTTAACCTGTCTAAGTTTGAAACTACACTTTCAAAGAGTTGGAGAGAAAAGACAAAAGAGCAAGGAAATCAGAAGAATCTGTTGCCAAAGACAAGATGGAGATGACATCAGTGCGAATGAGAATTAAACACGCACATGTGCACGCACGTACACACACACACACACACATACACACAGACACACTAGACCCTACAACTGGGAGGTTTTGCCACGAAAGAGGAGCCTTTTAATGATCAAATCAGAACATTAGGCATTAACCGGGGCTGACCCTATGCATCTGCAGGGAATGATCACCCTACATAAATTATGAGCAAGATCTTCAACCTACTAATTGCACTAATGTAGCAGCCAGATCACTCACAGTTTTGCATCAAACTACCCTACATACACATTTATCTAGACATAATTCATCTGACACTTTTTTAATCAAATTTTGTTTCAAATCAAACGTAACTCTTTAGAATTGTACTTTAGTGTTAACGTGGGATTCACGGAAAGCTTGCTCTCTGCCCCCTAAGTGTTCTCGTCCTTACCTTTGGCTCTGCTCCTGTATAGTTTAATTTGTGCCACGGGAAAGACATGCTCTGATTTGCAATGACTTTAATAACCTATCTGTAGGCAAAAAGGAAACACCTGCAGACACCTGCCAGGAGGTACATTTACAGTGAGGCACAGCCATATTCATTTGACATTTGTTTTGCAGGTTATATTTCCAGTTGATGTGCTTTGGATCTTTTTTTTTTTTTCAAGTCTATTAGTCTGTACTTCTCAAAAGTGAAAACCGTTTCCTTGTTTTTTAACCAGACGCCTGACCCTTTTAGGTCCATGCCTTTTTTTTCCATTTCATCACCATTTATTTTCTTTTTCCATAAATCTAATATAGATGTTTTCACTCTATCATATTCTTCTGCCGTTCCTTTTCCCTCATGTTAAAATGAGTTCTCAAGAAGACAATAGATATTAGCTTCCACTGAATGTTTCTCACATACATCTTTTCATGCTTAGTTTTGTTTCAGTTCTCATGTGCAAAATGCTGCTTAACTCAAAACATAAAATATCTTTTAAATCAAGTAACACATTTATATTGAATATGTAAGTAGCCATGTGGATTTGGATAACAATTCTGTAGTAAGTTGTCACCTACTTCTGCATTAAGTTGGGTTGTGGTCAAATAAATTGATCTAGGGACTGGTCCTCTTGCCTAAGCACGAACTTTGTGATCCATCTTTGCAAATACTATCTAGGCAGCTGGCATTTTTAAATCAAAAGTTTAGACAAAAGAGTATTATCTGGAGACAATTCAAACCACAGACAACTGTTTGCTGTCCCCTGAATAGGCTGTTTTACACCACCACGGGATTCTCTCTGCCTGAAGGGATGAACCTTCTTCCTCAGCTTTAACTCCCTGCCAGCCTCATGACTCAACCCAAATGGTTCTTATTATAAAATGAGTTTTTTCAAGCTTGTTTTGTTCCTTTTCCTTTTCTCTCCTTCAGTAGAAGAATCTTTTTTTCTTCTTCATTTTTAAATCTCATCTGAAACACTTCTCTCAGGGTAAGAAAGTTCCGTCTTCAGGGCAATGACCTCAGCCCTTAATCCCACAAAATAAGCCAAAATTTTCTCCATGTTGCTTACTCGTTCATCTCCTCTGAGCATCCCTTGACCCCAATAAAGTGGTCTGTCTTAAGTGCTGTCTCTGTGATTTTGCTTTTAACTTTTAATTGCACAGATTGATCTCGACAGTATTAATTTTCATAAAAACACTATTGATTTATTTATGGACCCAGAAATTACATGGAATGCTACCACACATCTTCCAGTACCTCTCACAATCCTTGACTATGTATTGTATTTCAGTATCTTGCCAAACTTCTTGTGTATCATTGTGCAAATACAATGATTGTTTGTTAACTCTCACAATACAAACATTATTTCTTCTATAATTTTTGATAATTCAGCTTTTCAGTGACAGAAGTATATACCTTACGTTGATGTATTCTCTAATTTGCCCTTTTCCACCGTCTTTTCCTCTCCCCTGGTAAGATGTTCAATGATGTTAAGAAAAGACAAATTCCTTTACAACAAACTTTAAGAACCAGTGGAAACCTCATCTGAGAATTAAACAAGTTAACCAGTGAGTGAGGTTTGGTCATGTTTTGTTTATAGGATTTGTCTCATGATAACAATGAAATGGTACCTTAACATGATGATGCCATTACAATGAACACTAGGGAGAAACTAGGTGAGTAAAACCAACCCACTTTGTGAACACTCAACCAGGTTGGGTAATTAGTTAGTCCAAGTCCCAATTAGAGCTACAGAAAGAATAATTGACCCTGTGACACCTGGTAGTCAGACAGGATGTATTTAACTCAAATAAGTGAGTAGTGTTGTAGTCCTAGGCTATTTCTGCCCAGCCAAATAAGAGGGCCATGGTGGAAACTGGTTTAGCTAATTCAAGCCCATACTGGCCACATTACCTGGAAATTAACGTGTAAGTTGTAGTCACTTAATTAACATAAATAAATACAAAAACAACATCAGTTTCAGCACACCTGAACAAACCACTACCCTAGACTCAAGAATGCTACCTTTTCTCCTCTTTGCCAGCTCTACTAAGATGTTAGGAACTGTAATTTCCAGTGTCCCTTACAAAGTCCAAGTTCCCCAGAGTACAAAATTATGCTAACTCTGTACATGAAAGATTTACTAAGGAAGAGAATCAGGAATATAATAGTAATTAGCTAGAACAGAGAGTTACGGATTATTACATACCACATTGTACAACCACCCTAAGAGGCAGGTACTGCTGTTATTTTTATTTAAAGGCACAGGAAAATAAAGACCAGAGAATGCTTGCATTTGGCCCAGGGAGTCATTGGTAGAAGCAAGATATCTATCATCAGTATTGTAGTCACAGAGAACATGCTCTTAAGACACAGGTGATAGCTCCCCTTCTCCGTGTCTGTGTTCCAACTTCCTCCAGCTCCAAACTCCAGGAAGAACTGCATCAAAAAAAATAAAGGACTTTGTTCCTGACAGGGCCAAAAAGGATAAACCACAGGAATGTTGCCTTGTTTCACAAGTGTGAATTGATGGAAAGATTTTTTTTTTTTCCCTCAACTAACACTGATCTCTGTATTTACAGCTGGACATCACCATCAGAACTAAGGAAGCTGCAGTGACCTTAAAACTTGCTCTTTCTTCCATTAAGTCGAATGGGAATCCTCATGCTCTAAAGGAAAGAAACACTAACCCTGTCTTAAAATCCCTTTCAAAAACAAAGAGTAATCAATAAAATCTAGAATACTAATGTAGTTGATGATGTTGGAGATGAAAGAAGCTTTCTGAGGAAATAATACATAAAGTTTTTTTTCCATAATTTGTTCCTTTGCCTTAAATTTCTGGACTGGAAAGAAAACATTATGTATGCAAGTGAAATGTATGTATGGGTTTTCTATTGAATAATAAATATCAAGATTTGCTCAGGGATAAGGTATTTAAAATATTCAAATTATAAAATCCTATTTTAGGTGAGTTAGTCTACTTTATTCTAAATTGAGCAAATTTTTAATTCAAAATTAAGTCAATGGTCTACTGAAATTGGTGCCTCAGCTTTCATGGTAGATGATCCTATGTTACAAAAAAGGGTGATTTTTTTTTTTTTTTTTTTTTTTGCAAAATCACACACACAATTTTTAAGTAAGTATTCCTTGGAAAGGCATTTAAAATCTTTCTGATTCACTATGTATTATAGGATGACAGGGAATCATGCCTAGGACTGGGATAATAGCAGCATGGCATTTAAAACCCTTGCCAAGATTCTGTTGATCTGCAACTTCACATTCTTTCCTGAATTTTCATTAAACCACATTATTTCTTTCCCTCACAATAATATTTCATAATATCAATTTATCTTTTTCCAATGGACTAAGTTAGGCAAGTCAGTTCTTTTGATCCTTACCCTTCTGTCCAGAGTTATGGTTAACCTTTCAAAGGTTGTTTGTTTTAATAGGTACTGTATGTCACCTTAGGTCTTTAAAAAAGAAAAGAAATAATATAAATCTTATATATGTGTCTTATTCCTAATTGGGACTTCCAATGAGCAGAAAACTCAAGGTTGAATCCTCACTGAACTTTCTTTCCTACGCCGCTCTCTATGATTCACTGAACCTGTACAGAGGGAAATAAAATCTATCAGGTTCCCAATAAAACTTGATGAGTTTTAGAACACATTCTACGACTGCTCACTTAAGATATGCATTATACTGAGGTTATTACAACACTCACTAAAAGCTGACTAAATCCATTTCTACAAAACTGAGGCTTTTAACAGAGGTGTCAGTGTTTAAGAAGATGCTGTGGTTAGCGCCACCTATTGGTTGACTTTGCAAGTGTCACTTTTTTTGGCTGTTACGGTAGAAAATTATCAACGTTTCTGAAAACTAGAAACTACAGAAGCAATGGCCAGTCTAAATAGTAATCAATAAAATTAAGTGATGATTCAAAGAATAATGGGATAAACATACTGCTTTTCAAATTATTCTCATTTTGTTCTTTGAAATTTTGAAAGACTACAATAAGAAACAGTTTTCTTCTATTCAGTTAGCTTTAAGGAAAAAAATAAATCAAGTGTCCGTAATTTTATTTATTAGTTTTATCAGACAGCTATGAATATTTATACTGAGATTTCATCTTAGTGCTTGCTTTTCTCATATGCAAAGGTATCTGCTAAGAAAGAACCACTCTCAAACGATCTAATATTAATTTTTGTGTCAGCATAATTCCAGAAGTAAATAATTTATTCAAAACTACCAATTCTAGAAAAATAAAACATTTGTCATATAATAATATCCTCATGGGTAAAATATTTCACAATAATCACACAGCCTGTGTTTATTTGTTCAGCAAATATTTAGCTCCCAGTTAATAAGAGACATAAAACATGTGAGGTTGTTACACACACAAGGAAGAAACAGGGGGAGGGAATAGAGAGAGAAGAAGAAGGGGAGAGGGGAAGATACTACAAGGTGGATGAAGTGCTATGACAGAAATAAAAGAAGTGATAAGGGCGAAATCTACCTGATGTACTTGGCTGTAGAGACAGAGGCCTTTCCACTGCTGACATTGCATGACAAGTACCTCTGATTGTATTCTAGATTGTTGGAAGTCAATGCTAATTTCAGAGATAAGCTTCATAATGGAGATCCAATATGAAATCATTCCTTTGTCTTACGCCTGTAAAGAACTACACTGAGGTTTAGTTTTCTGGCCACAAAGAAGTCCCTGATTCAACTGATAGTATTCATTCCTACTGAACAACTCCTCCAAGCCACCTGGACCAACAGGTCATTAATACACTAACGTTTTGAAAAATTCATATTGGAACTGTATGCAGGGATACCTTGTTTCATCTTGCTTTCCTTTATCGCGTTTCACAGATACCGTGTTTTTTACGAATTGAAGGTATGTGGCGACCCTCTGTTGAGCAAGTCTACTGGTACATTTCCAGCAGCGCTTGCTATGTTAGTGTCTGTGTCACTTTCTGATAACTCTTGCAATTACTTAAACTTTTTCATCATTATTATAATTGTTATGGTAATCTGTGATCAGTGACCTCTGATGTTACGTTGTGATTGTTTTGGGGCACCACAAACTGTGCCCATATAACACGGTGAACTTAACCCTTATATGTTGTGTGTGTTCTGACTGCTCCACTGACCGGCCAATTCCCCTGTTTCTCGTCAGGCTTCCCTATTTCTTGAGAAACATTACAATTAGGCCTTTAACAACCCTACAATACCGCCAAGTGTAAAGGGAAATGAAGAGTGGCAAGTCTCTCACTTTAAATAAAAAACTGGAAATGATTAAGGTCAATGAGGAAGGGATGTTGAAAATCAAGACAGGCCAAAAGTTAGGCCTCTTGCACCAAACAGTTAGCCAAGCTGTGAAAGCAAAAGAAAAGTCCTTGAAGAAAATTAAAAGCGCTATTCCATTGAGCACAACAATGCTTAGAAAGTGAAACAGTCTTATTGCCAATGTGGATAAAGTTTTAGTGGTTTAGATAAAAAATCAAACCAACCACCGCATTCTCTTAAGCCAACCCTAATTCAAAGCAAGGGCCTAACTCTCTTCAGTTTTATGAAGGCTCAGAGAGGTGAGGAAGCAGCAGGAGAAAAGCTGGACTCTAACAGAAGTTGTTTCATGAGGTTCAGGAAAAGAAGCCATCTCCATAATCTAAGAGCTGAAGCAACAAGTGCTGGTGTAGAAGCTGCAGCAAATTATCAAGAAGCTCTAGCTGAGATAATTAATGAAGCTGGCTACATAAACGATAGGTTTTCAATGTAGGTAAAACATCTTTCTATTGGAAGAAGATTCCATCTAGGACTTACATAGCTAGAGAGGAGAAGTCAATGCCTGACTTCAAAGCTTTAAAGGACAGGCAATCGCTCTTGTTAGGAGTTAATGCAGACGGTGACTTTAAAGTAAAGCCAACACTCATTCACTATATTGAAAGTCCTAGGACCCTCAAAAATTATGCTAAATCTACTCTGCTGTGTTCCTAAAATGTAACAAGAAGGCCTATATGACAGCATATCTGTTTACAACATGGTTAACTGAAATATTTTAAGCCCACTGTTGAGACCTACTACCAGAAAATCAAGTACCTTCCAAAATATTACTGCTGGTTGACAATGCAGCCGGTCACCCAGCAGCTCTGATGGAGAGCTGCAGGATTAATGTTGTTTTCATGCCTGCTAACACAATATCCATTCTGTAGTCCATGGATCAAGGAGTAACTTTGATTTCCAAGTCCTATTATTTAAGAAATACATTATGTAATGCTATATATGTCATAGATAGTGATTCTTCTGATGAATTTGGGCAAAGTCAATCGAAAACTGGAAATGACTGATCATTCTAGATGTCATAAAAAACTCACAATTTGTGGGAAGAGGTCAAGATATCAATATTAACAAGAGTTTTTAGAGGTTGATCCCAATCCTGATGGATGACTTTGAGGGGTTCAGTATTAATGTTGAAGAAGTAACTAGATGTGGTAGAAATAGCAAGAGCACTAGAATTAGAAATGGGGCCTGAAGATGTGATGGGATTGCTGCAATCTCATGATAAAACTTTCGTAAGTGAGGAGTTGCTTCTCATGGATGAACAAAGGAAGTGTTTTCTTTAGAGGAAATCTACTCCTGGTGATTAGAAACAAGTTCTACTATGGGTACAATGCTATCAAACACCACTGCATGCAAGAGAAATCATTTGCGGAAGGAAGAGTCAATCAATGCAGCAAACTTTTTGTCTTGTTTTAAGAAATTGTGAGGAAAGACTGCTGCTATGTCGTGTGTACCTTCTATGGTGGGGTGTCACTCCAGGACTTTTTGCTTGTGAATGTTTCATCATAAACCTTTGGCAAGAACCTCCTGCCCATTGGTCTTCAAGATTGGACCTGAGGCAGCATGGTAGCCTCATTCAGCCCCACCTAGAGGACTGAGGAAATAAGGCACAAATGGACAGAACATGCAATATTTCCAAGGTCTGCCTATATGCTCCCTATGTTTTACACACACTCTATATACTGTGGAAAAAGAACAACAGACAACATTACCACTTGCTCAGTTTCTTTAGGAAACTTTACCCTATAGATACCTGGTATTAATAGTATTTTAAGTTTAGTAGCCTCTTTAAAGTTACAGTATATAAAAAAGGACAGTATATATTACAAAAGACATCATATAAACAAACACAAGCTGTAAGCTAGGAGTAGCTCTAATAAATAGACTATAACTGTATCCAGCTGAAAGCAGATGTCAGAAGTCCTGAGTATAAATTCTTTCTTTTATCTTATTAACTATGTGATATCAAACATTCAGAAATAGTTTCCTAAAAACAAGTGGCCTAACACACGTGCACACGAACACACACACACACACACAAACCCCACAAACTTATAACCATACAAATGTATAAGCGTAGGTTAAACTGTAAATCTTTCACTAACATAAAAAGAGGTAATTCTACACTATAAATAGTCTACAACTTGGAGATAAAGCTTAAAAACCAAAAAGGTGAATTTCTACAGATATACCAAAAACTCTAATAAGTGAAATCAAAATCATCTACAAAAATTCCCTATTATAAAAAATTATGAAGTTGACCTAAACTAATTAAACAGTATAATAACTAGATGCATTGATAATCCACAGTTCATTAGCACTACAGAGATATGTTATCTATAACTGAACTTAAATTTCAGGTTTTGTTTACAATCTGATAGTCATAATCAATGATTAGAATAAACAAAACCAATAATTCCATGAAATCATAAATATGCTGCTGGGTTTTAAAAGCACAGACATGTAACTAAATTAAATACAATTTTATAAGCTGGATTTAAAACACTTTCTTTTCTTTCATAATCAGTGACTTCAAAGTTAATGAAGTGTAAGTACCCTAATGGAGCAACCTGCATGTTTTCCAGTTATGTTTGGTGTTTTGTAGAGCACAATTTGCATTTATTTATATTATTCATTTACATTGTATTTATCCTAAAAAAGAAAGAAAAAAAAGCAATTTTCATGGTTGTTAAGATCTACTTTAAAAATAAGAAGACATAGGGGGTCCTTACATACAAGCACATGTATCATGGAGAGAGAATGAGAGGAGGGAGGGAGGGAGAGAGAGGAAAACTAGAAGAGAGGAGAGGTAATAGATGCGGAGCAAAACCAACAGTTTGTCTCTCCACACACACACACACACACACACACACACGTATAGTATGTTTATAGGAATTAACGCTCTCAAGGTTCTTAATATAAGAATCTAGTGGAGGGAAAAATAGACTTTTTTCTGGAAGATCAAGTATGCAGCTTTACATTTACAAGTTTACCTACAAAAGAGTAGAAAAAACACATACATGTTTAGACAAGATTGAAATCACTGAAGACCCTTTTTCTTTGGCATTAATGACTATTGAGAGCTTTAAAAATGAATATACATTTACATACTTATGTTCAAAGCAAAGTTAATATATATAAATTATATCATTAGCAATATTTATTAATGTCAGACTAAACAGAACCTACGTGTCACTATCTAATATCCATATTTGATGATTTTTGAGATGAATGGCACCATGGAGACTACATATTAGGAATAAAATTATTGCTAATTATTTCAAGTATGACTCTCACTTGCTTAGCATAATTAATGATCTTATAATCAAAAATTTAAACTTTTTCAGAAAATATGTATCACATTTTGCTTTTTATATGTATGTATGGCATTGAGCAAAATGTACCACAAGTCTGAACTCAACTTAGTTTCCTGTGACTTCCTCTAGATAATCCCAAACTCAAAAAAATACTAGGGTAATGTATCCTACAAAGCAATATCTGCCAAAATACAAGGGTGTATAGAACTACCCTTCTTTTCCTCACCTCACTTTCTAGTCTGCCCTCATGTAGTAACTCAACTAATTCTTTTCTCAGTTGAGCAGCTATTTTCTCTAATCTGTTGTCATATAATTATCTAGATACATTATTCCTTTGTACTTTCAGATATGAAAAATTTATGTTAAAATAATTACTGAAGCTGTATTACCCTCTTTTGCTCTATTGAGTAAACACACCTCTATTTTTACAACCTTATATACTTACAAATATTTTACTTTAATAGGATGTAAATTCTTTAATTTTTCTTTCTTATCTACTTGGCTTTTATGGACTTTTGCACTGACTTAAAAAAAAAAAGATTTAAGAAGAGGTACATAAAGTTGTGATTCTCTGTATTGTATGTCTCTTTCTTTCTATTTAATTCTCTCTCTCTCTCGATATATATATGTATAAAATATTCTAAACTGATAAATAATCTTTTTCTTTTTTATTTAGTGATTCCATCCAAGGTTTTTCCTAACACATAAAACATAATCTAGGATAGATTATTAGTGAATTAATGTAGGGGTTGTAAGGTATTTTCTGCATGACCTAACATGTGAGTCAAGATATCCAGATTCTTGAAAAGTCATATCCCCTAGTTATATGGCTTTAAATAGATCAATTAACCTCCTTGAAGCTCAAATTTCTTCATAGGTTATGCTGGCAAATAATAAGAAAAAAAAAAGAAAAGTGGGAGAAAACAGAGGGAGGTGACAAGGATCTTGTCACTTGCACCACACCAACCTTTCCAAAACATTCAGTGGTGGTGATTTTAGAAGTAAACATAACCATAATCATGTTTAAAATTCTGCTTTTTGACAAGTGCTGTGCTAATTATTTCTTCAAGTTCTCGCCGTGGATCTGATTTAGAAGCCATTGTCACTGACAGAGGAGAAAACAATAGCTTATTAAAATTGTTATATTATTATTTATGTATCAGATTTTGCACATCAGTATCAGATGTAAAATGAAATGGACACTTATGATGGAAATATCTTATTTTTATTTCTTCATTGGAAATGGTACACAATGAGAAAATCCCTCTTCCCCCCCAACCCCACCACCACTTACTGCATTTATTAGCAATGCATTTTTCTTTCCATTTTTTTTCCCCTCACAGGGGAAGCCTGCTGCTAAGGAAAGAATACAGACATTTGCTCTCAGACAAATAAGAGTGACAATTCTGTCTGCATAATGATTAGCTCTGAGGACTTAGAGATGTTAACTAAGCTCAGGGAGCTATGATCTCTGGCTCTGAAAAATGGGATCAAAGATGCTGACTTTGTGTACTTTATATGAGGCTGAAAATAATCCATGTGATGATTACAGTGTAAGGAGCACTGTAAATGCAACAGATATCACTTTTATGAAAACTTTTCATGTCTACATGCTGAACAGTCCAGACTAAATTCCAGCTCTATTGGAATCCCTTACATGTTTTAGTTCTTGATGGAAGAATCAGAGATGGAAAGAGACAGTATATTCCCAAAGATGAAATTTGGATAAAAGTAATTATCTGCCAGAGATATGAAAGTGTATGCACTCTAAAATATGGGATTAAACCTTGAGACAAATGACATTGAAAACACAACCACACAAAATCTATGGGATGCAGCAAAAGCAGTCTTAAGAGGGAAGTTCATAGCAATACAGGCCTTCTTCAAAAAACAAGAAAAATCTCAAACAACCTAACCTAAAACCTAAAAGAATTAGAGAAAGAATAATAAACAAAACCTGATGTCAGTGTAAGGAAGGAAATAACAAAGATCAGAGATTAAAAAAAACAACAACAACAATAGAAGAAAATTAAATGTGGGACTAAAACCTCTAATCTCTGGCAAAAAAAAAATCATAAAAGATTGGTGTGATTGGGTTTCTCGAAGAACTAAATATGAATGAGGTCTGTATCAGGTTCTAGTTTGAGCGGGCTGAGACAGAGTCAACTTGTAACCAGAAAGGACAGCAGATATCAATGTTTTCCTTCAGCAACTGAATAACAATTGTACTGTCTTCAGACTTAACAACTCTAGAAACGTACTCATTGTTATAAGTCTGACTATCAAAAATTAGTTCAATTCTTTAACTCATGGCTCAGAAAATCATGTGTGCCCGTTTCAAGACAGGGCACGTACTATGTATTTGGGATGGGTAAACTTTATTTTCTTTTTTGTGCTATTCTGAAAAAGCAACCAATGCAGAGATTTCTTTTCATTCTAGCCTTGCAGATTACATGATGATATTCTCTGAGGCCAGAGTATGGCAATCCCAATACGTGGAATAGCCATCCTACACAGAAAACTAGCTAGTTGCAGCATTTAGTGACAAGCTGTATAACACTACAATCACAGTGTAGACAACAATGACATCAGAATCAACACTTTCTAACCTACTGGACCACTATGATCCTGATCTTTTTTGGATTGCAATTATATTTCAATATTAATGCATTTTTTATATTCAAATGAAAACAAAAATAAAATCAGTGTCAAGACTTATTTTATGTCACTTGATTTTTTTAAGTGTTCATTTTTTTTTAAGGATGATCATAGTGTAAAGCATACACTTAGAGCTGGTGTATTTAGCTAAGAATATGCAGAGTACATAGATCGTGACCTGCTGAATAAGGAGTCACAAGCCACCCACACAGGGGTGGGAATAAGGGTGGGCATTAGAATGAGCGCCTACTTTGGAGAGATGAAAACCCTGGGGCTTGTTTTGATCAAACGTGCAGTTTCAATGTACTCACACAAGGGAAGTAAAGTCATAAATGTATTACCTACAGATCCCAAATTGAGGGGGTACAATGAGTCAGGGGAAGGTAGCCCATCTTTCATCAACAGGGAGCAGGAAATAGACAGTACCCACCTATTACTTACAAGGCAGGTGGGGTGGAGTTTACTAACATTTTGAGGGCTCAACAAGTTGCCATTTTATTATATGGTGCTCCACGAAAAGCAAGGAGGGAACTCATGGCAGACTCTTAAGCTCAGGTCCTTCTCTAAATGTCCACACTCTGAGCATGAGCAGAGTTGTCATACTGTAAAATGCCTAGGCAGCAACTCAGACAATGGTTTTCTCATCACAGAAGCATCACAAGGCAACAACCCTAGAGAAAACTGACGATTTACTCTTTACCTCTCACTTTTTTTTGAATCCCCCTTTTTTAAAGAATTACTTTTAGGAGGAATGTCCTGCATGCTCAATCCATGTGTCTTGATGAAATCTCTATTACTGTTACATTTCTAGTCCTAAAACATAAGTGTTGGAAACTGTTGGGAAAGGGTTGTTGCATTTAAATGGAGTTGTTTGATTTTTTTTTCCTACTAAATATATTCACGGTTATTATTGGATAATTGATTGTAATATCTATCTATAAAATATTCCAATAAATATTACATGTAATTTTCTATGATTTCCTAAGATGCAGCCACATGCTAACTTATTAAGCAGAAATTTATAAAATCTACTTATAAAGATGAGAAAAAATGATTGTTCTCAGTATATTTCACAAAGATGATACAAGAATTAATAATTTAATGATTATGTGTCAACTAACTATGTATTGGAGATAATAGGGGATTTTCTTCTCTTTAGATCTTTAACTGAACATCAAGACCTGTCATTTGAGTTCTTACCGATGAAGGTAATCAGCTAATGCACCTCTACTTCCTTTTTTTCTATTTCTTGTTACATCTCAAATCCCAATTATTGCCAATCAGGAGAGGTGTTGTTCTGGTATTCTCTATCTATCTATCTATCTATCTATCTATCTATCTATCTATCCTACTCTGGCAAATTAAAATTAAATTTTTTTAATTAATTTTTTTTTAAATTAAGAGTTTAGAAAGTTGAAACAAAAATATCCAGTCTATTAGAGGTCAGGTCCAAATGTTTAATGAGTGTAAGTAAAATTCTTTTCAGTCATATTACATTTACAGGTTAGTTAATGGGTGTGTGTAAGCCTGGTTTTATCTGCAGAGGGGGTATTAGAATTATTTAAAGTGATCGACAAGTATTGTTTCCCTATAAAATACAATTTATATGAGTGTATACACAGTTGTCTGGACAATGTGAAGGAAAAGCAACACTGCTTTTGACTTCACATATGAAATCCTCAAATGCAGAGCAGACAAGCTGTAGGCTGAGGTGAGTGCTGTCAGGGTGGACCTGAGTCAATAGCAAGCAATCCTGCAGGAAGGAGCACCTGAACGTACATTTCGCTAGAGTAACAGTAGATACGTGGCACATTGATTTATGGCAGCGCCATGTACACAAAGAAAATAAACAAGATTTTTATGTCAAAGCACAACTTGAAATCATATTCCCTGATCACCGTCCTGCTATATGTTTTACTGAGCATGTATATACAACTTCTGACAGCGGGGGGTCTACCATATTTAATATGAGTATGTTCTTGACAGAGCACGTGAGACTTGATTCATTTCTGAGTTCTCCATTACCAACTCTGACAGCTTTACAGCTCCACTGGGAAATGAAGTGTAACAGGTTACTAAGCAACTCTGCAGCTTTTTGAAAGTATGTCTTGGAACTCACTTGTTTCTCCTAATTGATTCCATCCACGTCATTTTGAACATAAATGGGCCATCATGTTTAGAAATACGCTGGATTGCTACTTCCAGCTAACATGCTTGCTACCTCTGCATATCTAAATCAAGGACTGGCATATAAATGTCATATTCAAAGCAAATTTTTATCTTCCTCTTGAGTTGCATTGAAAAATATGTATAAATATACATATTTTTTGGCAGTTCAAGTTAGTGTCTGAAGTTATCTGCACAATGTCAGAAAATAACACAAAAGACTCAAGAGTGATTCTCTCTCCTTTTTTTTTTTTTTTGACTTTTACAGAGAATAAAGGTTTAATTAGCCAGTCAGGCTTACCTCCTTGTCCATCCTCACAATATAATACATCAGAATTAATAGCAAATTTGTCTCACAGCATGGCTGCCATGTTGACATTTCTGTGGTTGCCAAATCTTTGAACAAGATAGTATCTCATCCAGCATTGAAATATTAGTAATAAATGCCTCCAACATATCACATTTCATGAGGAGCAAATTAGGATTTTAATATCTTTGACCTATCTTTCCCTTATATCCGAGTAAACAATAAAATGATACAAACATTTTATATTCAGTGTATTTTCTCAAAGACTCATTCACTCTCCACTCACAATGTTAGAGTAGTGAACAATTTAGTTACTAACTCTGTGTACGTAGACTATTTTGTAATTTAATGACTGTCGAAAATGTAGGAGAAACTGATAGATTTTTTAAAATTCTGGATATTTGTACTCAGTGTTTGCTTTGGAATTGTTTAATTATTTCCTCTTTACTTAAAATGTGACCATTTACAGAATCCTTTATAAGAATCACTTCATAAGTAGTCACTTTAAAACAACTGCTGATATAAAAAGTATGTTTAATTATTCAACTAACTGGAAGAATCATAGTAATATATAATATATATAGTAAGATATATATGCCATTTTAAAACTAAAAATATCTTTAGAAGTGAATTTTAATTACTGGATCAGAGTACTGTGATGGTTACCAATATTGTATGGCTTTAGTAATCACATAGATATGTGTGTGAAAACTTAGTCATTGAACAAAAAATGTGACAGTTAATAAAATAAGATATGCAAAAGCATGTGTGGTAACAAACGTAATAAACTCAGCTGATAAAGTGTCTTAGCCAACAATTCTTTCCTACTGGAAACAAGTCTAATCATTGTTGGACCTTTTCTGTTCTGCTGCTAGTTAGGAAGAACTGAACAGAAAATATCAACCCTGATACCTGATATTTTGAATGAAAGCTGATGAAAACTGAAGGCAAAAAAAAATCACTATCAAAAACTATAAAAAAAAAATGACAGAATGACTACTTCCTAACACTTCCATCAATCGCTGACACTCATTAGCAGATTGTACAATCTTTGCTTTGAGCAAAGAAAAGAAAACAAAACTCATGAGTCAAAACTGCTTTTTATCCTCTGAACTAAGACTCCACCTCTCAAATATGCTATCTCCCAAAACATTCTGCAGTCTATGGTTGTTAGTAGCTTCAAGCAAGATAAATCAATAAGGAAAGTCCCATACAACTGTATCAAATTGCAACCATAGACAGAAACAGCCTGAGGTGAATTCTAATACAACATTGGTACCTTGAAAAAAATTTTATATTCACTATGAAAGCAGAAAAAACCTTGGATTGTCCAAATGTTTTCTCAATGTTGAAAATCATCTTTCTTCAATATATGTTCCCTAGAGGATAGATTTCAAAATTATGTTACATAATACAATGTTACAAAAATATAAGCCTGAATCCAAAGACAGAGGGCATAAATTAAAATCAAATATAAATCTGGCTATTTTAGGAATTAAATTAAGAATTGCATCTCAATGAAATCAATTCCAGATTGTTTCATTTTGACCTTTTAGATATTTTACAGTAAAGGCTGCTCTTTTCTGTTTTCTTATGATAAAAGCAATTAATGCTTATTGCAAAAATTTTAGAAAATGCAAATAGCAAAAAAAGAAAATAAATAGAGAAAAGCAAATAGCCTCCAATTGGGTAACCAATGTTGACATTTTACTGCATATAATTCTCATCTCTTTTTCTTTTCTTATGCATATTCACATATATAAATATAAATATATATATATCCAGAAAAATAAGACTAAACATGACATTCTCTTTGCATCATTGTTTGCTTTTAATTAATAATGAATAGAACACAATTTTATATGCTATTAAGTATTTTTCGGATGCATCATATTAAATAACTGCTTTGTATGGATTTGAAGTATTTTATTAAATCAGCCTCATTCCCTTGCGTATTCCTTGTATACTCACTTACTTGGATAATTTTGAGGTTTTGATCCGTTAAATAAAATACTGTGCTGTCGTTTCTTTATTATATTTATAGATTTTTTTGAAGTTTTCTACACTAGAGCGTCTGAATCTCATTGAAATAAAAACAAAGGAAATTAACAAAAACACTTTAGAAATGAATTTATACTCAAACTCCAGAAAAGACATGAAAAAGCAGTTTGCATCTACAGGTCCAAATAGCTGAAAGGAAAAGTAAATCTCTCTCAATTTTCTCAACATTGGAAAGGAGAACTAGTAGAAAGTTTAGAGGAAAAAAAAATAAAGGCATTATTAATTTACAAAATACATAAGTCAGAGCAATTTTTTTAAGCATTTATGAATTGCTAATGGTGAATGAGACAATAAAGACAGCAGAGAAACTAGAACCTAACTTTATGTCAATAATAATGTGGTATTTGGAAGACCAAATGATGTGAATTTGAAACTGGAAGGCTGATAATATGATACAAATGTAATGGCATAATAAGTCAAAGGAGAAAGTAATGAAAGTTCGTCAGAGCAGGCAGGGAAAATTCAGAAACAAAAGGCAGCACTGGAACTTGAATGTGAAAGAAGTTGATTTCAGATGACACTTAACATCCATTTCTGCATACAGAGTTAACTTAGCTTATTGTTTCTTTGTCATTTTACTTTGTTCTTGCCATCATACAATTCTCTTTTTCATCAAGGATGCGCAAAATGCGCGTAGTGTTAAAAAAATAAAAAGAGTAAACTAGATTTAGGGAGGTGTTAAGGATTCCATTGTACCATCCCACACCCTTTAATCTCTGAAAAATGTTCACACACATAATAATCAGGCCCTTCTGTAATGCATTTTCCTCAAAAAAACGTGTGAAGCAAAGGCAGTTCATGCACTGTCATTTATTAAGCCTGTTGATAGAGATGGTGAAACAAAACCTGGAAACTACTGTGACAGGCAGCTGAGGGGCTAGCATGTAAGATTGCTTCCCCAAGCTTATAGAGGAGGGTGGAATGAATCACTAAACAGAAGAGAGATGCTGAAAGTATGAGGGAATTATAAAACGGGGTGGAGGTAAGTAAAGAAGAATGATTTTATAGAAAAAGAAATCAAAGAATAGTTATTAAAGTATTTACTTTAAAAAAAAGAAGAAAGTATGAGGGAATGCTTGCAGAAGTAGTTGTGAAAATTCTCAACTGATAATAATGTATCGTTACTATTTGAGGTAAAATTACATTTCCTGGATTACAGTATCCTTTATTATTACTTAATTGAAGCATCTAAACATGGCACTGACACAATGCATTTAATCACCAACTGTGAGGTGACAAACGGTTGCTCATTCTTGCCATGTATTAATATAAATACTGAGGTTAAGAAACACTTGATGTTTTATAATTTCTCACCTTGCCTGTGAACTACCTTTGCAGTAGCTCTTTTATCAGCAAGTAATAATTGCATACAAGGACCAATAACCTTCTTCAGGCATAGAAATGAAGAGACATAAGAAAGCCTGAAGTTCTCAATGTCCTTTCTGGAAAAAGCCTCTGGAAAACTGGAAAGGGTCCATAATTCACAAGAGATGATGGTTGATCAGTATCCTACAAAACCATCGCTGGTAATGAAGTCTGTATCACTCACTTATCTCTCTGTTCCACAGATTTTTTGAGCAATAATGTATGGCTGAGCTTACTGCCCTTTGGAAAGCAGTGAGCGAAAGAGTAACTTCTTCCATTCTCGCAGTAACGCCTGGATGTAAGTATCAGTTTGGAATGGATCAACCTGGAAGTTACAGAAAGCACGATGAAGAGCTGCCCTGCCGGGTGTGTGTGCATACAGGGAGGAGGTTTCCAGTATCAGCTCAGCAGCTCAACAGTGTCAGTAATAATCACGTTCTTCCACCTTTGCGTCCTATCCCTCTTGGCAAGTTGGCCTTTCTCCTCATGGCCGTGTGGCCAAGGAAAACAAATCACCATGACTAGAAAATATAATTCATGAAAGAATCTTTGTGTCTGGTTCAGGGGCTGTCTCCTTCCTCCAGTTAAGGGCTTCCCCCACCCCCAGTTACGTAGGACATTGTGTAAAGTAGGCGTTTATTCTTAACACAGTGAGATACGGTAAAGCTCTTCTCACTGCAGAGTTACACAGTCTAATCTCCCTTTTGAATAATCATTGTAGGTGCCCTGTGGAGATGATTTGTCAAGGGTCAAGAAGCAAGGAGGACAGCAGTTAGAAAAGGCCTGAGTAGCTCTGGGAAGGGAAAGAAATGACATGGCTCAGTAGATTACAGTCACAACGGAACAAGTTACAAAGAAGACTATTTCTGGTAATGTTGATTTGCCATAATTGAATTTGAATGTCCTCTTAAGCTCACCAAGCTGCAGAGGATCTGTTGTATATTCAAAGACTCCCTCAGGCATGCCTTGCCCCCAGCTAATGAATACCACAGTTTAATCTCACTGGGATTTTTGCAGTCTTCATAATCTCAACTCCTATGATGCGAACAGTTAAGACCATCTCTGAGACACCACTGAAGTCTTTTGAACAGTGTGTCTCCCAAAGCCACACTTCCCTTCAAAGAATTTGCCCCCCCGCCATATCTCTGTAAATCAGAGCACCGATGTAAACCTCACCCCAGGAGCAGAAGTTCTAAGAATGAAAATCTCTGCAGCAATCTTCAGCTGCTGTTTTCTCTGTTCTTCTGGCCCCATTGATAAATCCTCTCTGCCAGCACAGTATGAAGAGTATTCACATTAGAAACGTATCTTTCACTTCTCTGGTGAAATGTAGGTGTTATCACATCAAAGGGCTTCTGCTTAAACTAACCCTTATCACTGTAACTTTTCCTTTGCCCAAGAGACCACATCTGGAAGGCACTACACAAGAAAATATTACATTACTGCTTGGAAAATTCTCCAAAGTGGCGTGAAAGATGTTAAAATTTGGAAAACTCTTAGATTATTCTTATCTTCTTTCAGCTTCGTATCTGCCAAAAGCTCCTCTCCCCAGTTCTCCATCTGTACTGCATCAAATTCAACCCTCAGTTTTAGCTTCTAAATCTGAATCTGATTATATTGCTAAATTATGAAATCTGTGATCACCACGGGTGAGAATCATGTTTCTTTCTTATTGTTTTGCATGTTTGCCTTTGTATTTTTGGTGGATAGGGACTAGTCTAGGAACCCTGCATTAAAAAAAAAAAGTTTCTCCACATAGTAGAATTTGCCTTATTTGGCTTACTTATCTTCCCAGATACTTAGGTCCTACTGACAAACTACAGACAGGTGACAGGAGCATTAACACCTACTGGCAGACTTACCTGGTTCATATTACCAATCTGTTTATTTAAATTCTTTAAAGAATTACTGAATTTTGATTTGTGATTGCCAATTTGCACTCTTCTCTGAAAACATGTTTTTTAACAGTGGACTTTATAATGTCAACACATTTTATCACCACTAGGTACTGCTCTTTTTGAACTGGACTTTTCCTTCACTTTTCATGTGGATGTTACTTTAAGATGCCTGTCCATCCCCAGATTGCCTTTTAAATTTCAAATATGCAGCACATGTCTTAAGAAGCCACAGTAAATAGATTTTCTTAGCCCCAAATTAGAGTGCACTCTGCCAGTTGGTGTGAATGATTGTCAGACTGCCCTAGAAAATCTAACATAAATAACTATCCAGTCAATGGGGAAATTCCCTTTTCCACTCAGGACCTAAGATAGAAGCTTCTCCAAAGTGAAAATCCTCTTCCTCTCGCCAGGAAAATAATTCTAGTTAGGAAATTTTAAAAACAAAGCAAAAAAAAAAAAAAAAAAAAGAATAAGAACAAAAATGCTTATTCTTCTCCCAGCCATAGGAGCATTTTTTTTAATTCCACAAAGAAATGTATCTATTAAAATTGGGTAAAATATTGCTGTTGAGTCATATTATCATGGAAAAGGTTTAGATCTCATAATTGACTAGCAATATATCATAATTGTATTCAAGGTCCTTTACTGTATGAGATTAAAGTAAAAATGAAAGCACTCCATGTTTGTTCCAAGAAATAAACTTAGCCAATAACCTTTTTTGTGTGTGTGCGCAATGTCAAAATGCAGTCATTTGAGCAAACATTGTATTCTACTGCTTAACAACAATGTGTGAAAGTAGTTTTCCGTTGTCTGCAAATAATAACTGAACTACACTGTTTGAAAATTTGTTTTGAAACAGAGATAACTTTTCATTTCTGTTGTTGGTTTATTCTTTAAGGTCAAGCTCAAGTTTTTAGACCATCAGGAAAGCTATCTGATTGAAACCTCAGAGTAACTCATGGTAGTTAAATAGTATGTTTTACATATTAAATAGAGTAAAATCATGGAGTTATACAGAAAGACAAGGACAGCAAAGTAATAAAATCAAATCCCTTTGTCATCTGGAATGTGTAATAGACACACAGTATCATCGAGATAGACGACAGCCCTCCCAGACAGAGCTGCTTCCCAGGTTTCTCTCTATGCTTTTTCATAAAGTGGTTTTCATTAGTCTTATAATCAGGGAAATCACCAGAAATCTCAGAATAAAATACTAGCAATAAGAGAACATTTTTGAACAGCAAATGCTGTACCTTACACTAAAATTTTCAGTGGCCCAGAGAAAAAGCAAAGAAAATAAAAGAAATAAATTAAGAAGATCTTTTTGCATTCTGAAATAGCTTCAAGAATTTTAATAACAAGTCAGAAAACACTATACTTGTTATAGACTAAATGGATCCCCTCTCTATAAAATTCATGTGTTGAAGCCAAATTCTCAACATCTTAGGAAGTGTCTGTGTTTGGAGATTTGGAGATAATGCCTTTAAAGAGGTGGTTAAAATTTAATCTGGTCATCGGACTTGGGCCCTAATCCAATAGAACTGGTGTCCTTATAACAGTGTTTATAGCAGCCTATTCATAGTTGTCAAAAATTGGAACCTAATAGGATATTCTTCAACAAGTGAATGGTTAAGCAAGAGGCACTACTTTCATATAATGGAATGCTATTTTTCTACCAAAAGGAATGAGCTAAAAACCAAAACAAAACTCTATATAGAGAGAGTAAAGGGAGTAACAGAGGATATTAGAAGCCCTAAGATCAGTAAAACTGTTCTGTATAGTAATATAATGTGGATATATGACACTATGCATTTGTCAAAATCTGTAGACTTCAAAGCACAAACACTGAAACAATATATACAAATTAAAAAAATAAGAAGTTGGGGGAATCCCCGGATGAAATGCAGACTATAACAAACATAGCTAACTCTATTACACTTAACTTTTTTTTTTTAGGAGACGAGGTAACTAGGTTTATTTATTTACTTATTTTTTAAATGGAGGTACTGGAGATTGAACCCAGGACCTTGTGCATGCTAGGCAGGCACTCTACCACTGAGCTATCTCCTCCCCCTAGCTAACTCTATTACAAATGTACAAAACAATCTCACTGAAAAGGGTGAAGGGAAAATGCTGACCTAAGCGAATTTGGAAAGGAGTGGACCCTCTAAAACTAAAGGACACGGGAAAGGCACTAACCACTGTGATTGTTGGTAAAGTTATTTCCTATGTGGGCACAGTTAACAGTTCTGAAACCATATGAGGATATTATTAGAAATGAATAGTTCAGTAAATGGTGGCAAATCCTGGGAGCCAGGCTTCCTGTGCTGAAGTTGGAGTTTAGCAATATGCAAGGGAGGAGGCTATAATGAGCCATGTGGTAATGGATTAGAGTTTGAGACATCAGCATAAACTCATGTTTAGTTTAATATAGAGACATATGGTTACATACAGAAATATTTATAGACGTGTATATAAACAGGTTATGTATCAGCTGAGACTAGTATCAATGACATCGCAGTAGCAGTGAACTTCTCCAGCGCCCAGATCTTGGATTACATTCCATTCACCAATAAAAAAAAATGGGAAGCTTTAGAGAAATGACTACATCTGGTATTGAGACACAGAATTTACAAGATGAGACTGGAAACACTTGCGGCCAGAAAATAAGAATGTGCCTAAAAAAATTAAATTCCACAATGTTGTTTATATGCCAAAGGGACAATATAAGCAACAGCCAACTGAAAGAATTCCCACAGGCCAACGCTGGAAGAATTTGAGCAACTAAACAAAGAAGAGAGTATTAGATTATTGCCCAAAGCATAAAATAATGTTCATGAATCTATAGTTATATAAATAAATGATTGAATAGATGGTAGATAGATAAAGAGAAAAAAGCTAAATCTCCTGTGCAGAAAAACGTTACTACTGTTCATAGATAATCTGCCACTGAGGAAGTGGGACATAAGTCCCCACACCTTAAATGTTTGCTGTGCACAGAGACTTTCAAAGAGCACAGGTTGGAAAGGGGAAAAAATGGTAAATTTAGTGGAGAAATTTGACAAAAACAACTTCAGTCACATGATGAAGGTAAACATTGAGAGATCACTCATGTTGCTAGTATGTACCAGTGGTATGTGATGAGAACAGTACTTTACCTCTGTGATCGCTGTCTGAAAAAACCTTAAGTACATCATTCTAAAATAAAATATTCACTAAAACTGAAAATAGCATACAATTACAATAGCTTCAAAATTATGAAAAATCTTTGGGATTATTCTTACAAAAGATGTGAAAGATCTGTACACTGATACCAACAAGCCATTTCTGAGTGATTTTAAGGACCTAAATAAATGGAGAGACAAACTGTATTCAGGGATCAGAAGATTCAATATTACTGACATCAATTTTTTACAAGCAGATGCATAGATCCAAAAAACTTCCAATCAAAAATTCCAGCAGGCTTTCTGTGTATAAATTTGTGAACTAATTCTAAAACTAATATGGAAATGCCCAAGAACCTAGAGCGGTTTAAGCAGTTTGAGAAAGAGAACAAAGTTTGGAGACTAACACTACGTGATTTCAAGAGTTATTATGAAGCTACAGGAATCAATACGATGTAGTTTTGGCATCAACATAAGCCAACAGGTCAATGGAGCAAAATAGGAAGTTGAAAAATAGAACCACAGCTATGGACACATGGTTTTCAACAAAGGTATAAAGACAATTTAGAGGAGAAAGAATGGCATTTTTAACTAAATGTTGTATATTCTTTCCTATGTCAAGGAGTCTAACTAAGGCAAACTTGGATTGGTCTAAATGAAACAATCAGTTGGTCTAGATGAGAGACTACATTTTGCAGTCGACATAAGATATGACCTGGTACACTCAATAATCCACTGTCATATTTAACCACAAAACTGACCCTGAAGAAAATTAAGTAGGTCTTTAAGATTGTGGCTTTTATGAATAAAGCAAAAATTAGAACCTTTATAGTCTTTATATCTTTCATAGCAACAAGCGTGATGTATATAGCATTAGAGCCACCATGTTGGCCAACTAAGAAACTTAGGAGACAGCCAATTTCTACCTCATTCTCTTTCTCAACATTCAGTTAAAAGTGGCGTCACGTCAATGATGCCTTCTGATGTCTCTCATGTAGTCTCTACATCCACTGCTATAGTTTGGCCTTCAACATCCATTTCTTAGTTCATTATATTAGCTATTCAATTTAGACTGCTGCTTCCTTTTTTACTATCAAATTGCATTACTTCCAAGGTAATCTTTGTCACTACAATCTGACGTCCCTTCAACGGTTTACCAAACACCTAGAAAACCAGTCCTTCTAGGGACCTATGGTGGTGCAGTGGTGGCTGCTGAGAATTAAGAGGAACTAAAGTAGGGCAGACCACTTATCAGGAATTTTTTTATGTGCTATATATCTAGGTCAGATTACCTGCATCTCCCTAACAGCCTCCAGGCAGAGTTTGGGGCCCCTTGATCCACAGCATCTTACCATTGTATATATGTGACATATTTTAACATAAATGTTATTTTCCATTGTTGTCAATTACATAGTACTGAGTGATTTCGGAAGGGATGTTTTGCAGTTAGAAAATTTTTAATTCAACTGTACAACTTTTATAATTGTGTGCTTTTTTCTCAGTTGTTAGATGGGCACATTCTGAATGAACAAAATCCCATATTTGGTACGATTTTTGTATGTTTGCTAAAACTAATCTTCATTTACGTGGTGGAATTTAATATTATATTCAGGTGGAGGAACTGAGGATATAAATTATATTGATTTCTTAGAAAAAGCCTTTTGGGAATTCAAGAGTAGATGTAAGCTGTAAATCGTTGAAACATATCAATAAAGATGATCTAGTCATTTACTGTTTTAGCTCATTAATTCTCAAAGACTAGTATTACTCAGAGCATGCCAAGACCTTTAGGGAAGTAAAATAACTAAGTCAGGAACATTACAGAGAGATGATTGAGAAACTGGCTAGTTCTTCCCCAAAGGGAAGATCAATCAATTAAAATATGTTCATAGAGTGCTTTCTAGGTGATGAATGTGATGAGAGGGTTGTGGTGGTGACAATGTTCTAAATCAGAAAGGATCATCAGCCTCAGGGTAAGGGTTTTTTTTTTTTTTTTTTTGCTGATTTTTCAATTGAGGTTTAATTGACACATAACATTGATAAGTTAAAATGCCTTGATACATTTTCACATTGAGGTATGATTACCACAGTGATATTAACTAACATCTCCATTATGTCACAAAATTATCATTTCTTTTTTGTGGTGAGAATACAGTATTATATGCTTCAAAGTTGCTAAGAGGCTAGATTTTTGAAGGCAAAGATTATTGAATGAAGTAGAACCATCTCCTAGGTGATAAAAAGCCAGAAGGTAATAGAGTGGAATTAAATACTGATTAAATAAGCAATCAGAGCAGAAAGAGGGTAAGCAGAGGTATAATTCCTATGGAAACTCATGGTCTTATTCATGGCCAGTCTTACCAGATCTTGGGTAACAAAGAAAATGACTTTAAATAGACTAGTGAAGAGAAAGCTGTTGGCTGTGGCTTTGACCAGAGGCTTCAGCAAAGAACTACACATGCAAAGATTTCAGCATGACACCTGGCATGAAATTAGGATAGGCCAAAGGATATTGAGATGGATACAGTCTAATAGTAGACAGGCTGTGAATAGAACAGTGACAATGCAATGTGCTATGTTTAATAACAGAGTTATTAAAATGGTTTGGTGGTACAGAAAATAGACTAGTGTATTCATTTTAACCAAATTATTCAATTTGTTCAAAGTTTTCTTAATCCTGTAGAAGATCTGAAATCTACATCCTGATAGATAGACCCAGAGTGATTGCTCAGATAACTCATTACACATGCCTTTTTCTCTAAGGAAATTCTTCCTTTTTTTTCTAGATACTGAATCACTATAATTGAATAGCATTTCCCCATAATGAACTACATTATGTTCTGTTAAGTGACTTTCAAGCTTAAAAATGAATTTATGAGAGGAAGTACTCTTTTGAAATATAATAATTGTCTCTTTTTGCTGTTTAATTGGGAATTTATCTGTTTAGTTTATGATGAGAGGAGTTTCCTTAAGAAGATATTGGTGACTTTGAAGAAAATGAATGAATCAGTAACACATAGCCTTCTACTATAAATGTTGCTTAGCTCTTCTAAATATTATATCAACAATTATATATTATTTTAACTAGATTGATGTAAAATACCTTCTAATACTCAATTTTTAATTTGGGCTGTTTTATTCTTAATTTCTTACCTTGTCTCTAGTTTTTCTTTCTTTCTTCTTTTTCTCTTTCTTTTATTCTTTTTCTATAATAATGCCATTTTATTGGTGACTCCATTTTGTGCTTTCATTTACATAAAATCTCTTGGATGAAGATGCTTGTTCATGGGGCCACAGAACTGATCATCTTTTTAATCTGCAGTTAAAATGTAAGTAGTATTTCTAAATTCAATGCAGAGAACATGGAAAGGTTTTATTCCATCTTTATTTTCAGCAACATAAAAGATTATAGCCAAACTACAGGTTTTCAAAACATGATTTTACAAATATGAATAAAGAGTAGTGTTATAAAGAAAAATAATGCTTCAAAAACTTAAAATGATGATTTAGTACATGAATATGTAGTCTCCTTTAGTCTATTCTCTCTGTCAATTTTAATCTCTTATTCTCAAACTATTGCCAGAAGCCTATTGTATTGTCCACATTTTATTTACAACAAATTTTGATTCAAGCCTCTTCAGCATCTAATACATTTATTTCACCCTAATTCTAGAATCTGCTGATAATTTCTTGTCTCTGAAAGCCCATTTCTTGAATATTAATATATCTTTCTAATGTTTTTTAATATTGCTTGATTAAACTGAAGAAGGCTGTTATCTTATACATCTTTCACATTTTCCCTGCAAAATACGATTTCCAGATGAGAGATCATTAAAGAAATCCATAGAAAAGTAGCTTAAGAACTAAGTACTTACCTCTTTACCAAGAAACAAAGCAGAGAAAATACAGTAGAATAAAATATCTTTTTGGTGTCCCTCACACAATTCATTTTAGGGAAGCGATGACCAGTTCCTTCCTTGGCCATTGAACAAAGGACAGTTTGATAAAACTAGTGTGAAGACTTTACATGTTGTTACAGTATTACCAATATCATCAGCTTCATACCTTGCTACATGAACGGTATCTCTGAATCATGATGTGCTGCAGAAGGGAAAGAGAGGGTGGTTCAAAAATTCTAGGATTATTTTAGAATAGTTGGGTTTTCATAGCTACAGATAAAAAATTAAGGCAATTTTACACATCAAAATGATGATAGATTAAGATATTAACACTACAGAAACAATGCCAAAACATAATATCAAAACTTTAACCACAGTTTTAAGGGCTAAGAAATAAAAATAATGTTGACAACATATTACTTTACATTTACTGATTTGCTAACTCTCTAGCTACCCTTTGTGGTAGGTATAACCCAACAAAGCACACAGAGCTACAAAGTAACTAAGATAGATTTCAAATCCCTTTGATTCCAAGTGCATGTTTAATTATTTATTCTAAATTATAATGTATTTTAACATAATTTACAAGTCCTATTTTTGAGCCAGTTTTTAGTTATAGATTTTTTTATATAAACCTTTCCAAGCATTATGTTGATTAGTACATAATTTCTGTTTGCTGTTGCCTTTAAATTTCTATTTTAGACGTATTGTTACTTTTAATTTATTTATTTGGTAAATAGTCAGCAGGATTCTGAAAATATTTTATGTATTGTTTGTGGGAAACATATTAAATATATACAGGTAGAGAAAACTAATAATTCTGCAAGTGAAAGAGAAATGTTAAGAGAAAGAGAACGGGGAAGATTGAAAAATAAAACCAATGGAATGGAAGTAATCCAAAGACATAGCAGGATTTTTTTAACTGTGCTCATTTTGAAAAATACTATTTTATAGTGGTGATACCATTTTTGGTGTATATGCCCCTTCACGAATTGGGCTCTTGAGTTATTGAAAAATTAATATTTAAATGTAGACCTTTTTTTTGTCTGTCTTAATTGATTTTATTTTTAGTCATGAATGATACACAATCTAACTCCAAACTTTGTAAGAAGAAATGGATATTTATGGCTTCATCTAACTAAATAGTGCCTTGGGAAATAATACTGGTTTCAGGTCCATTGTTTCGCATTTTATCATCAGGTGTTGTACTGGCTTCCTCCATATCCACCTTCCTCCACGTCGGGCAGGCCCTCAGGCAGAGTCCCCACTGGGGAATCAAGTTGATTTCTAGCGGTTGAATGATTACATCCTATCTATTCAAATTCAAGACCAATGGAAAGAGAGTACCTAGCTCAATTTGGACAGACTTAGTTCCCTTGATCATCCCTGAGCCAATGATTTATTTGAATATATATATATTTTTAATTTTAGTTGTGTAAATCTACTCCTCACTTCATTGACTGTCCATATCCCCTCTTCTTTATTTTTTATGTTATCACCATCATACACTTGATTTTTATATTATTTTACATACTTGTAAATTGTATATATAAACAAATAAAACTTGTTTGTTTATTTATTGCTCAGTTCACACAACCAGAATATAAACCCCATGAGGGAAGTATATTATGTCTGCTTCGTGCTGGCATATAGTTTTTGCTCAATGAGCGAATTAATTCCTTATTATCTACTCTGTACTGTATTCTAAGTATTTGAGGTACAGCACTGAAGCAAACATCTAATTTTCTGGCTTCATTGAGTTTATGTGTATACATGATAGATACATGGATGGCTAGACAGATAAACAGATAGATGGACAGATAAAATGTGCACATTATGTCAGGGAATTATAAGTGTTAAGAGGAAATATTCTGTCTCTGGATGTGAAGAGGCATACTCATTGATTGGAATATGGGCTAAATCATTCATTCTTCACTGACTATTTATGAGGATAGCCTCAATCAAAGTTCCTTTCATAAAAGATTGAAAGGGATGTTTCTTCTTAAAGCCTGTGGAATGTATTTACCAGAAGATATTGGAATAGATGTTAAGAAAGCAAAGATCGCAAAGTCCACCGTCGCATCATTTATGATCTCAACCTGTCACTCAACAGATGTTTACTGAGTGCCTAGTTTACTTCTTAAACTTTTCTAGGTTTTAGAAATCATTAACTATCTTAGCTTAGTTCCCCATAAGGCAGAACCTGAAGAAATGTCAAGAGACTTAGAGAATATAATCTCAGAGAGCAGGGGCAAGGAGGGGGAAGTGAAGGCCAATGCGAGGATGACTCCCATGTTGTATCAGGCTTCTGAAAACCATTCCAATAACTTCGTTGGTATTTCCCTGCTGTGTTAGAAAGGGAGAACTTATCTGCAGAATCTCTTCTATTCCTGGTGCCAGATTGCCTCCCGTCACTTCACTCCACTCCACTCAGCTGTATAGCACCCCACATAACCCCCCAATTTCAGGCAACCATTCTGGAAACAGCAGTAGAGAAGCTCCGGAGCGGGACATGAGATGGGTGTAGCTTGGACAAAGCAAGTCGCTAGCGGGTGGTGTCCAAGTGAAGATGGTTAGAAGCCACACAGACTAGGTTGCAGCCAGCATTGGATCAAGCTGCGAGAAACTACAACATGATGAGGCAAACAGCATAAGAAATGATGACTTGGAAGAAGAAACTTTCCTCTTCACATGGAGCTGATGGTCTCAAGGGCAGACAACATACAGTCAATATAATGAATAAATACATTCTACAATGTGCTAGTCACTATGTATTTATTGACAGAATAAAATGAATTTATATTTGGCCAGAATTTGAGTTCAGTTGTCTAAGTTCTCAAATAACAACACATGTCATGAATTTTACCTTTTTACAAGTTGTCTGCTTGGTAAAGTTTACATACAACCTTTGCTGTCAGTAAATTTGATTGCAATTGTTATCCTCCCAGGATACCTTTGCAAATTTGGACATAAGTTGTTTTGCTCCATGTTTGTTAGGCTAAATCAATAGGTCTCTCTATACCTGCTCTCTGCCTTTTCCAAAACATTACAGCTAATAATTATATGCAGTGTGCCCCCTTATGTTCACTGTCATATGTCTTTTAAAATCTTTTGGATGAAAACAAGTTGAAAAAAATCTCTGGTTGTGTGACTGTCCATACCCTGGCCCTCAGTACAGCCTGGACATCCTTCTGTATTTCCTACTCACTATTTTAAACCAATTGCACTTCAGTCCAAACATATGACAACCGTTACCCACTTAGTCTGAGCCGATGCCTTTGCCTTTTACTTCACGGAGAAAATAAAGACAATCTGAAAAACTTTCTCAATTTCTTTTTACCCTACCCAGAAACAGAAATATATATACACTTATCTTTTTTTTCCCTCCCCTTCTATTTGAAGGAAAGATATAATCTTCCTACTAAAACAAATCATTTTACCAGGGTGCTGGATCCTCTCCTTCCAGAATTTGTCAGACCCATTTCTTCTATTCTTTATTACTTATCTTTTCATCTCATCATTTTAAAATGCTTAAGCCTCTCTTGTTATACACAATAAAAATAAATATAAACACAAAGTCTCACTCCTGGTCTGTATCTCGTCCTACTTAATGCTGTCCCTGGCCTGATTTAATTCTCAAACTGCTTCAGCAGGTTGCCCACCACTTATTGTGTCCACTTTCTCATCTCCCTTTTATTCTTCAACCAAATTAATTTGGCGTTCACCAGCATCGCTCTACTGGAAGACCTTTCATAGGTACAGAGAACAGACTAGTGGTTGCCAGAGAGGAGGGAGGTGGGGAGATGAGCGAAATAGATGAAGGCAATTAAGAGGTGCAAACTACTAAAATAAATAAGTCACAGAGAGGTAATGCACAACACAGAGAATATAGTCAATATTATGTATAATAATAACTTTGGTGTGCAATCTATACAAAATATCAAATCGCTATGTTTTACACTTGAAACCAATATAACATTGCAAGTAAATTATACTTCAGTTTACAAAAAAGACCTCTCATGAAACAACTTATGATTTGTGCGTGGCTAAATCCAAACAAAGTCTGTTTAATTTTATGTTGTTTAACCTCTAAGAACACCTGACTTTGATGATCCACCCTGTTTTTCTGAAATACTCTCTTCTTTTATTTCTGTAGTGCAGAATCCTACACCTTTTATCTCATCACTAAAGCTGCTCTTCAGCCTTATTATGAGGGCCTTTTTATTCTAACTATCATTTAAACATAGGTGTTTTTCGGAGTCTGTCATTGGGTTCTTGTCTCATCCTACACAATTTCCTTGGCAGACTCAACAATTGTTATATCTTAATTATCATGAATTAGATGATGATATATATTTCTAACACTATTGTCTTTCTTGAAATTTGGTACTTATATCCAGCTGTCTACTAAATCTTTCCCCTTGAGTGGCGACATTTACTCATAGATAGATCTTCTCTTACTGTCCCTACCCACCATCTTGATGCCTCAAATGTCTCCTATGTTACTTTTCTCTAGGGACGGTTTTAACATTCACCTCTGTTTCTCAGTCATAAATTTAGATATTGCATTTGATTTCACACTCCTTCCACCTCCTTCAGACAAATTACTTTATTTCATTTAATTTTACATGTTGAATATCACTGCTGTTTTTCATGTAGCCATTGCTCAGGTTGGCCATTCTGTCTCTTGCTTGTTCATGGTAACATCTATCTAGATTTCCTTTTCTGTTGGTTTGCTTTATTTTGCTTCCTTTCTTATCCCATTTTCAGTCAGGAGAAGATATTTTATGTCACTGTAACAAACAGCATGGGTTTCTCACTGATATAAATCAATAAAGACTTATTTCTCATCTGTGCTTTCTGTCTAGTTTATATTTGTGTAACACCCAGATCTTTGTAAGCTTTATTTTAGAACATAAGATGATAGAGGCTCCAACTCCTGGCTTATCATCACTCTGTAAAAGGAAGGCATGAATATAGATGGTCACGCACTGATGAGGTCAGGCTTTTGTCTAACAGTGACACAGAACACTCCTGCTCATACTTCTTTGCTCAGGTGACTCACTTGGCCAAAACTACCATCCAGCGAGTGACGAAGTGCAATTTTCCAATGTACCTTGTTTTCAGCAATTGAATAGCTCTCCATTTTTTTCTAATTTATTTTTTATTGAGGTAACATTGGTGTATAGCATTGTGTAAATTTCATGTGTACACTATTATATTTCTACTTCTGTATAGTATACAGTCTGCTCACTATCAAAAATTTACTTTCTATTCATCAGCATACGCCCCCACACACATACACTTCTTTCCCTCTGGTAACCATTACTCTGTTCTCTATAACTCTGTGTTTGTTTTGATTTGATTTGGCTTATGTATTTACTTTGTTTTGTTTTTTTTTTCACTATATCCCACATATGTAGATCACCCATACAACTCAACAACAAGAAAACAAACAACCTGATTAAAACATGGGTAGAGGAGCTGAGTAGATATTTTGCAAAGAAGACGTACAGATGACCAATAGCCTCATGAAAAGATGTTTAACTTTGCTAATTATCAGAGAAATGCAAATCACAACCACAATGAGATATCAACTCACACCTGTCATATGGCTATTATCAAAAATGCAAGAAATCACAAATGTTGGTGAAGATGTGGAGAAGAGGGAGGCCTCATACACGTTCATAGGAATGTATAAATTGGTGCAGCCACTATGGAAAACAGTGTGGATAGTCTTCAAAATATTAAGAATAGAACTACCATATGATCCAGTTATCCCACTTCTGCATAGTTGTCCAAAGAATAGTAAAACATTCATTTAAAGAGATATATGCACCCCTATGTTCAACACAGCATTGTTTGCAATAACCAAGATATAGAAACAACCTAACTGCCCATCAAGAAATAAATGTATAAAGAAGATGTAGGATAGATAGATAGATAGATAGGACACCACTTAGCCATAAAAAGATGAAATCTTGCCACATGTAACACCTGCATGGACCTCAATAATATTATGCTAAGTGAAATAATTCAGAAAGACTGTATGATTTCTAACTTATTTATACACCAACATTAAGTCTCACCAAACACAAGAGCAGTAAGCCAAGGGTCTACTCAGTCAAAGTATTGAAAGTTTAAAATCTAGGATCTCCAAGAGATGTAAGAAACTCATAAACTAAAGAGTGAGGATATTTGCAGAAACTGCAATGGTAGAGTGGGATATAGAATAATTAAAATAAACCCCAAACTCTTTCTGATTCATAAATAGTAAGAATATATAGTTCAGAACAGTCAGAGGATTACAGAAATCCTTACATCCAGCTGTAATGGTGAATATTTCTTTTTTTGGCCCTGATTCTGCTCCTTACAGGTATTCAATTAGATGTTTATCTAATACCCTTAATTTGAACCTTCCCTGAAGGCTAAGTTTAAATTATTCTTTCCAACTGTGAAAGTTCAACTATTTTATTTTTTTAACTATTATGGTTAAGAATCAGTTGACTCTGATTCCTAGAGGTCTCCAAATACATGGAACCTCTCTATTCCTTTTCACTCCTATTTACTAATTAGCTAATTAATTTTTACACCCAACTTCTACTTGAATTACTTGATAACTGCAGCTAAAGAAGCCTTGCACACTTTTAAACTGTGATTTCTGAATTAGTATAATCCTCCAAATTAATTACTTAAGATAACCGGCAGAACCACACATTTCTGCAGAGACGTTCGTTATAAGATGGTTTCTGCTAAGAACATGGCTTGCCATTTTTCCAATATTCAACACCAATTTTCTTGGTGCCCACTGCCAAGGTCTTAAGACAATCCTACAAATTTTTGCATCTGCACACTTGTAGACACTAACTTCCTCACCACACAGTCTTTACATGGGGATTTACAGTCATGGACCCTCCAAAAATCATGAGCATTGCAGTCAATGGCAGGGGAATGGAAAGCGGTCACTTGTGCTTTGGATCTTACACTTCCACTAGGATGTGACTGGCATCATTCTGCTCACATGGCATTGTCAGGAAGTGTTGTCCTACAGTATGTCCAGAGAAGGAGAAACCAAAATAATAGTAAACACTAATGATACACAAAACTCTTTGATACAATTTTCCACACTATAATCAAAATCTCTTTTTGTCAAAGTGTAAATTTACTATGTTACCTGCACCATACTATCACTCATTTGTAAAGACAGGTAGCCAGCAAGGTCTTGTGCCCCATTTCAAGCTGGAACTCATTCGAGTAGTCAACACTGCCTCTCAGAGCCTTTGCTTCTTCCTTCTGGGGCATCTATTATGAACCAATTTCTATACCAAATGCAACCATGAATGTCATCATTTAATCCCCACACCTGAGAGAGTTTGGCTAATAGTCCTACCCCACAAGGACTTTCAAGATATATACAAATGCCACATAGACGTCTCCTGATACAACATTTATAGTAATAAAAAAAAAAAAAAAGACACCACACAGAAGTTTTCTTGAAAAAAAAAAATCCTCTTTGTGTCAGATATATGAAAGGAATATTTCTGACTACTTCGTATGAGTTTCTTAAAATACTATATGTCTGCTCTTCTAAAATGCTTGCCACCCAAAGTAATATTAAAATAAGATCAAGCTGTGCAAATGACCCATATTGTAAGAAATAGTCTAATCTGTTCCAGATATAGCTGCCCAATTCGAGTTTATGGTAATAACTAGTAAAAAGAGGAACAGACTCTAACCTACAGATTCCTGACTCACGCAATATATTGTTTATATAAAGACAAAAACGACTTGACATTTCAGCTTAATAATGTTCTCCTGAGTTTCACTGTTACAGTGTTCCTGAGAAATTTTCACTTAGAGGTTCTGTTGCCAAAGTTAAGATATAGATTTTTCTTCCTAACCATTCATTCTCTAAACTATTGTTAGTTCCAAAAAAAAAAAAATGCCCTTAATATAATGGAGTTTCATTGTACTTTGTATTATGTGGAGCAGGTTCTACTTGATTTCTACAAAATAAATTACTTTTATCCATTCCAGTTTCTAAACCACTTTGTGGAAGAAATATTTGAATTCATCAATTTTAGAGAGACATTGAATCATCCTTCAAGCAATATATGATGACATTTTGAGCACAAATATCAAGATTATTATTTTTAAAATTAAATATTACCTGAGTGTTTAAAGTGGCTGAGGAGCATATTAATATTAAATATTATTTCTGACATTTTAAAAAGGTCAAATATGCTGCTGTTATACAAAAACTATTAGCAGAAACATCAAATTATTATAATCATTCTAAACACTAATTTGGTTCAAAAGTTAACATTTAGAGAGTTTGGACTCAATATTTCTTCTCAATGAAGGTCAACATAATTTCACTGTTCAAGTTTTATCCAAAAAAATTTCACTCAACTTGAAAACACTAATTTAATATCAACATTGATTTTCACTCTAATTCTTAGTGAACATTTTAATTTTTCCTGGCTGACTTTATATAGTTGCCAGGGGTACCGGGGGGCAGTAACTTTTTTGAATTACTTTCTCAACTTCCTTCTAACTTTTCTACAAAGCATAATCATTGAGTATCCAAAGTAGCTGCACAAACTCTGAGATTGAGAAGGAAGTTTGCTTCTTTGTAACTAAAAGAACAAATTCTACTCCACTATTCACCAGTGACTGAATAGACTAGATCTTGAACAAAAAAATCCAACTTTGTCCCCGAAAATCAGCTGCCCGATATTTCAAACTTATTCTACTTATGGACTTTCATAGACTAGAATGTCTTTTGAATTAAAGCAATAATCATAGTGCCAAGGAGATTTTGGATGGAATTTCTACATCTCTGCATCCTCTTCTGTATAAATATGGAGTCAATATTTACCTCACTGCTTACTTATGTCTTACGTTATTCTCTTCTCTTTGTAAATTTTCATTTTCTTTACTTAGCTTTGTTCTCCAGAAGAAAAATTTCAATTGTGCTATAGCACATTCTCAGGAGGATGTCATATTTCTAAGATCCTTAAAAATTTACATGTGACCAACTGCTTTTCAGACAAACCAGAGGACTAGAATGTATTATGTATAGAGTATGTGGCTATATCAAAATATTCAACACATCTTTCTCTTATGTGTTTTTTTTCCATTCTATTTTCTTTCTTTAAATAAAGGCATTGCTTTTTAGAAGTTTCCAGAAACTGTTCAGATCTGGTTAGTAAAATCACTGAATATTTTCAGTGTGATAATAACTACTGTATATCTGTTCTTTAAAATGTATAAAGTTTTTGGCTTTCTTTCTATCACTTACTTCTGACAGCATCCCCCCATATATTAGGCAGTATCCTCATCTCCTGTCAAATAAAAACAGAGCCAACAATAGATCATACATCTTGTTCAAATTCAAATAGCTAATAAATATCTAAATCAAATCTGGAACTGAAATCATAAAACATTATCTTTTCAATTCTTTCTTAGAAATGATTATTTGAAAATTAACATAATATGTTTTTCTAGTCTCCTTGGATTCAAGTACCAATAAATTCAAGCCGGCCCCATAACAAACACTTGGAATCATTTCATAATAGATAAAAACAAAGTTTAGGATATCTGCAAACTTGGAACCATTCTGCTACTAGAATCAATTAACCATTGTTGCCCATGAACAGAAAAAGGGCAGACCCCCACATATCATTGTGTTATTTTTCCACTTTAAAGAAGCTCACAAAAATGAATAGACTGCTTTCTCTATGACTTTGATTTATCATTTATAGATACATTATCTTCAAGTTGTGATGTATACAAAATGATGTCACAAAAAACTATGCTAATGGACATGATACTTTTTACTATCTTTTTCTGTATGTCTACTTGCTAATAGCCTTCTAAGTTCCTACATTCTATTTCCAGAATTGCTGCAAGCTAATTTCACGTTCCTTTGCCCTTTATTATATAATTTCCTGGCTTCAGAACCTCTTTTCTCTCTTTAATATGGCTTATTCTTGGTTGCTTTAATCATTACATAATGCATTATGATCTTCAGTAATTTAAGCTTTTATTTCTTCATCTATAAAATGGGGAGGGTAATGATACCTAAAGTGCTCAGAATAACACGTGGCACCTATGAATATTTCTAAGTAGTTTACACTATTTTTATTATATAGAGTTTCAGACTTGTTATTTTGACTTTGAATTCCTGTCTTCAGTTTCTGCTCTTTGATTCTATGAACCAAGATTCTTTTCCACAGCCCAGAATATTTAACATAAGATTGCAAGTGTCACACCTCCCTCATGGCTCAGTCTGAAAGAAGGGCAGACTTCTTCCAAATGAAAAAAAAAAGTCACCAGATTCTTCTTTCTGAGATAGCAGAGTCAATCACTCTTGGGTTTTCTGACCATCTGGGGACAAATATTATACATTTTTCAAAATGTTCCCCTTACTCTTTCAATCTTCTTGAAAAGAAAACAGGTATTCTTGGATATTCTATCTGTGGTTCAGTCACATATGTATTTCTCTGCTTTCCTATAACCAATACTGAGCCTACTGAAAATAAATGCATTCGTTTTTCTGAGTGTGCCTGCAGGAGCAGTCTTTTCAGCTTGAATTGCATATTCAAGTTTCCTGCTGCTTTCAATCAATCTAGGATTAACAAGAATTTACCTGTTTACAATAAATGGAATGGATATTGGGTATTTGATCAAGGACAGTCCTCAGGCTGTATAGTTCCTTCTATTTGTTGAAATTTAATGTCATTTAACCTCTGGGAGTGGAGCACAAGCTTTCTTCTAAACCAGATTTTTCTAATTTTTAGAGGAAGCTTTTTGAATGAAATGGAGTTGCAAGGCTGGTTTTTATTTGTTTTGGCTCAAAATGTTTGCATTTTTTATATCACTTGCTTGCCCCAGGGATGCACAGAATGGGTGATTTTTACAGATCTGAAAGATAAATCAATCAATATGAGAATTTGTTGGTCTGTATTTGCTATTAATATTACAATCTCTTCTCTCCTGGGACATCTTCTACAAACTCAGTTAATAAAAGAGAAGCCCTTGCAGTGTTTTAAGTCATGGTTATACTACAGATAAATAAATATACCCAACAAGCTTACATCAGTCTTATTTTAATGAAACACAGGAATTAACAGTGTTTGGAGACTAAAGAGCTAATAGCAAAGCCCACATAGTCTTAATTTGTGTATTGTATTCGTGATTCTTATTAATGTTGTTTTTAGGTATATTATGCTGAAAAGATTTTCTCAATCTGTCATATCCTTGCATTAATGGAGGAATCTAGAAAGATATATTATATTTGAGGGGATAGGAGAGGATGGAAAGGAAAGAAAATGGAAGGGGGAAAGGCATGATTTATATAGTACAAAGGGGAAAATGTTCTTCAGATATGGAATAGATGACTGTGAACATTTTCTATATAATATACAGCATTTCCCATAATAAAAGTCTCAAGAAAAATTAGACTAAAAATAGTTAAGGTCAAGAATAATGTATAATACTGTCTTGTATTAATGGTTAAAATTTTAATGGAAATAATCAAATACTTTTTAAATTAAAAATGGACGTAACATCTGGTGAAATTTAAAGGTACTTGATTTATATGTAAATAGTTTTAGGTGTAAACATCATTAAGATATTAGATTAATTTAAATAATGACAGTGAGTACACGTGTCTCTGGGACTGGCATAGAGTAGGCATACAATAATTGTAAAGCTAATGTATCAGGGGTAAAAATTAAAGACAACATTAAACCAAAAACACGATCAATAGAAACTAGAAAAGAAATTGATTAGTGTTCTGTTTTAATATTTATAACACATATAACTTAATAGAAATCATATGATTTCCTAGGTTCCAGTTTCTTACTAAAAGAAGTTGGCATACTAGTATTAACCTTGGTAAACTTGCCATGTTATTGTGACAATACAATTAAGTATTGAAATGAACAAATTCATGCCTTCAACTATTTGCATTCGGCATGTATAAACTTTGGACTAGTCACTTGAAAGGTAACAAGACCCTGCCCACAAAGAGTTGGATGATGTTGACAGAGAGACCAAATGCACTAAAGGACAGTGACCAGAATATATGTTAAAGTGGAAATCTAGCCTACAACCTCTGCAGTAACCAGTTCAGGAAGCCAAACCAATCCTTTAGAGCAATTAACCCCAAATGGTCAAAACTTGATCAATAATGGCCAGCTTCTTTAATTTTTGCCCCCACTTGTATTCCAGGACCAACCAAAGGAAGCCAGATATGCTCCCCAAACCAATCATACAGGATCCCTTGTTTACTGGCCAGCCTCCAGCTTCCCCAGCCAACAACCTCCAATCAGAACCGAGCTGAAGGCTTCCCTTTGTTCACCGTGGAGATTCCACACTGCCTGCCTCCCTTTGAGGTTCTACCAAATGGAAGTAATGAAGGCTGACTCCCCTGAAAGCTCTGAATAAGTTTCCTCAGCTTTTTCTCATTTGAGTGGTCTTTATTGCCACATTACATAAAAATACACATCTTACATCTATAACTGAGCAGTGTTAAGGGGGAATTTGTTAGTATGACTAGTAAAGGAGACCATCATGGATAGCCACCTTTATCAAGGAACTGAGGAAGATTAAAAAGCAACTGTGGACTTCCAGTTTCGACTCCAACATATAAAGGCTTAAAAGTCACCACTCTCACTTACAATAACAAAAAATGGGACAAAATGAAAATTAATGATTTTTCTTGAACTGTTGCAGGAAAACTACCGTTCCCAAATCTGGAGACTCTGGTGCATGGAGAGAGAGATACAGCCCCCATGATTAACTTACTAAGAACAGAAGCCATTGGATGTCTTAGGTGGTAGGAATGCTTGAATGGTAATGTTAACAAATTGCTAGAGACTGTGTGAACTAACTTGAGAGACAGAAATTCGGGAACCCATAGTCTGAGAGTTCCACCAGGTTGGGATTCAAGAAAAATCTCCTTGTGCTTCTAGGAGACAGACGAGGCAAATGATCATTGTAAAACAATCCCAGAATCTTCTCCACAGGGAACGCCTACTCTGTAGTGGAAAGGGCTTTGTCAGAGCACAAAGGAACCAGACAACTTTATCCCAGGTGTTGAGATGATCAGACACAGAATGTAAAATAATTATGATTAATATATTAAGTTCTGTAATGGAAAAAGTAAATGATGTGCAAAAGAGATGTGTAACGTAAGCAGACAGATGGAAATTCTGAGAAGGAATCAAAAGGAAATGCTAGAAATCAAAACTGTAATTAGGAAGAGTAAAAAATACCTTTGATGGATTCATCAGTAACTGCAAAAAGACCAGGGTAAGAATTTTCCAAATCTAAAATTTAAGAAAAAGGAAAAAGGGAAAAAACACAAAACGGAATATGCAACAACTATTGTGGGAAAATATCAAAAGTTGTAAAATGCAAACTCTGAAATTTATCCTTAAAAGATTTGTGAAGTTATCAGGCAAAAAGCTAGTCAGAGCATTCCAGGTAGGTTGATCAAAAAGCCATGGAATTTGGAAAAGATAGGGCATACAGAGGGAGGAATTTAAAGTTTTAATGTGACTCTAACAGAATATGTGTAAGAGCAGAAAACTCACGCCGAGTCAGACTGCACCACACAATACACCCCACGCAGTGCATACATATACTTGTTCCAGACACCATGTTCTCAAGTTCGGGCTTAAATCTGGGGACGTTATGGAGCCAGTAGAGGTCTTTATGCAGAGTCACAATGTGAATTGATTTAAGTTTTATGAAATAAACTTTTGGAGCAGCTGAACTATGGTAGAAAACAGAATAATTTGAGTGTGTGTATGTTTGGTTCTTTAAGGGAGAAGTGGGGATCGAGATATATGAAGATCAAGAAAGCCCTATGGTTTTCTATCTCATTTACTCTGCTCCCATAAGCCTTCTTTTAATGTCAAGAACTTCAGAGCTGGGGAAAGCATCCTGGGTGGGCATCCACACCCTGTCCATAAATGCCTTCAACATGAGTGCACAACTCTAAAGTCACGTATGTGTGTGTAATTGGGGGAGGGTATTCTTCGCTTTTATAAGATTATCCAATGATTTTGTAGCCCAAACGAAGGTTAGTCAAAAAAAAAAAAAAGTGTAGTATTGCTTTTATTCTAAAATATAACAAACCATAAAATCTCTTTCCTATTACTGCTATTTCAGTTTTAACTACATGTGAAATTACTGGCCATTCAATGAAATTCATCCCAACATCACTGCCTTAGGGAAGCATATCATGAGGTTTTCAAATAGCCTTAATCATTCGCTTTGCTGGGCTAACTCTATCTATATATAGATGTCCTTCTATTCTTGTACTTATACTATGAAATGTAAACCTGTCTTTCCAATTAGAATTTGACCAACATGAGCACATTTGCAGAACCTAATACAACACAAAAAAAGTTGATCTTTAAAACGTTAGTTGAAAGTTCTAATTATGAGCAAATTATAAAGTATATTGTTTATAATATTCTAATTTATAATTATAAATATTTAAATGAGTATATTGTGATATACTAGGTCTTTTGCTTATTATTGCAGTTTGTACTCAATTATAAGCTGTCTGAAATTTAATCTGATTGAACATATTAAAGATTATTAAGAACTGATAAAAGTACCAGATAGTTGTTAGGCACATAAATATCAGAGAAACAGGGCTGAAGAAGCAATGCAATGCCCTTTACAGGTTTTATACTTTTTTGTTCATCAACATATAATTTATGCAATAATTCCTTTGATGTGATATATTAATGTACACAATTTCCAGCATCAAGTTGTTCCTCTATTATTTTTCTTCCATTCAAAAAAAGCATATCAGGATACAAATGAAAAATTTTAAGGTTATTATAGGAATAAACTCATTTTTGATCTAATTTATATTGTTAAGAGTACATCAATAGAGAAATTTGGAAACTTAATTATTAGTAGTAACAACTTAATTGCAATGCTGCAAAACTCATTGTGACACTCAAGTGTATAATAACACTATTCTTGAAAATCTCTGTTTTAGAGTACTTTCTGTTTAACACTGGAAGAAGTACAAGTATGTATTATAAACATTTATTGCAATTACAGAAAAATTTCATTATCTGTAAAAAGGGTGATACTTATACTTTCAAGGTCATAGAATTGTTTTAGTAAATGAAATAATGCATAATGCTTTCCAATGTACTTAGTCCACTATGATAAATTAATAAATCTTTACCATTATAATTATTTTTATGAACAATATTATGTGCTTTATGAATTGCATTTACATGCACTGTTTTAACTGAGAGGGATAATAGGGACTTTTTTTAGCCTTGATTTACTGATAAGGGAAAGAAAAGTTAGAAAAAATTATTTGGTGAATATCTTTATTCAGTGTGGAGATAGCATAGGATGGTGATGAATTACGGATTTACTCTAAAGCTGGATTGTCTGAGCCTCCTAGTTTTGTCACCCATCAGACATATGCCCTCAGCTACTTTACTTCATCTCTTTATTCCTTGTGTTCCAGATAATGGTAAGTCACTTAGATGTGTTCATTAAATGAATAAAATAGAAAAAAATTGGTAGTTTTGGACACTCTTATTAAGCAACCACACTTACCCGGCTGCTTATACTTGTTACTGAATCTGTTTCCTCCAAGTTGTCATAATGAAGCTCTGCCTCATTTTAACAGCTAAGGATCTTTTTTTCTTTCACCTGAAACTACAAAGAGTGTTTTTGTCTGAGTCTCAGAGGTATAGATCCAAAGTAGCACACATCAAGAATAACTTCAGGCTTCCATGAGAGCCAAGATGGGAGTCAAACACACCTAGAGGAGTGTATTCTCAGGCAGGTTGGTTGGTTTCTGATTTCCCTGAGGACCAAGGTACTCTGTAACACAGAGTCTTTTTGTAAGAATTGCCTGTTCCCTTCTTACCCAATTTAGAATCAACCGGATTCCACAGGAAAGTTTTCTCATATTGTAGGATCCTTCTTTGTACATCATCGCTAAAACCCTCCCTTGAATTTTTGTTTATTTATTTTCCTGATGAGAGTCACTATGGACCTCAGAAACATTATTCAAAATCACCACCCTTTAATCTTGCCCAAATCTCACCATTAGATCTGCTTTTTAATGCACCTCATAATCATTTATCTCAATATTATTTATTGTCTCAAAGAGACTATTAAGATAGATTAGAGATAGAGTCACTAGCAGGCACACTCTTTGTCATCAAACATTTTTCTGACAAACTTGGACACTTGAAATAGACTTGGAGCCAGGAGCAAGAACATTGCAAAAGTCCTTTCTGATAATGAGGGAAAAGCAAAGATGATGGTGCAAGAATCAGAGTCCTAAGAACATAAGCAATATGATTCATGGATTTGATCATTCTACTCCCCTCCATTGACATTAATCATTTGAACTAAGCTTAGGATAACTCCAAATTGTTATATTATTTTTCATGGTTTGTTTCAATAAAATCATGTTTTAGTTTTCCAAAATAATGCCCTGCAACCAATAAATATTTATTTTATTTTAATAGTTAAATGAGAATACGATACTAGTTAAGGTCTAATTTTAACAGAAGTATACAGAAAATAAAATATTTTTTTATTTTAAAAATGTAACTACAATGTAAATTTCACCTTCCCTGTATGGTCAAGTAATAATTTTTACATTATGATGATGCTATGAGCTGAAGTCAGTCTATCTCTTTAGTGTAGAATTTGTAAAAACATTCCAGACTCTCCAAATGTTATAAAATTGTTACTGTATTATAGAAGAAAGAATTAATTAACTTTGCATTTTCTTAACTGCAATGAAGTTATTCAGACCCATTAGGTAAAGTCAGGAAGAAAGATTAAATGTACTATTAAGGCTATAAAGGAAATGTGCTAATGTTGATATCTGTCCTTCACAAGAGACAAATCACATGATTTTGAAAATATAGTGACAATTTGTATTGGGATCAGTGAAGCTAAACCCAGTTTCCTGGATAGGATCCAGACTAGATCATTATATCCTTTCTCCTTATGTCCTTATAGAAATTGAGCAGTATTACATCTCATCTATTTGTCCTATTTTTTTCCTATTTTCTATTCATCTGGTGATCAAATTTAAGAAGATTCTGTTAACCTTTAGTTCATCCTGGTTTTCTTTTGTGTAGCTAGGGATTTATCTAGTCAAAAGGGGTTATAGCAGTAATATTGTTATGCAATTTTTTCTTATAGCCTAAGGTTTTGCAAACTAAATGAGCAAACAGAGAAGCAAAGAAGAAGTATTTTTGATGGCCAAAGCAATAATAAAACTTGATCTCTAAGAAATTTTTTATCCAGCATGTACTTTTTTAACCATAGTAGACACAGGAAGAAATTGTATTAGGGAAGAACTGAGAATGCGACTCAAGATAAACAATTCAAACTTTATAATTGGCTGTCAGTCATGTCATGCATTACCCTAGAATAAGTCCATTGACTTATTTTTATTATTTGTATAATGATAGCAAGATGGTACACCAGGCAGTGAATTCTGAAGTCATTATTGCAATTCTGGTAAGAAACAGTAACCTTTTCTTCTGACTTCTGCTTCACGGCTTCACCAGAGGCATGCTGTAATCATCTGGACATGCATCACCTATGGTCTTACTACTGCATAAAATAATAGGAAGTAACAACTGAACAATCTGATGAGCTAATTAGAGTTCTGAGGAGCTCATCTAATACTTACAGTCCCCTTTGTCACTTGGATCACACTTGCCTCTGGGCCCTAAGGTTGAAGATTCACATCTTAGAAACTTACATTGATTCAGATCTTGTTTACTGTCAGAGTGACAGTTCAACCTGTTCTGCATCATTTAGAATCTTTTTTTTTTTTTGCATACAAATGTTTTACAATTTCAAATAAAAATAGAACATAAATTCAAGTATGCTAATAGCAATGACAATCCCAAGGCCAACTTTTTTTTTTGCTAAATTATGTACAATATGTTAAAAATTACTCACTTTGCTGTTAGAGCCGGCACGTAGAACATGTCTGGCACTTAAATCTTACTACCAACTCATTGAAATTTGTTGTATTTCTCCATTTTAAAACAGATAATCTGTAAGGCATTACTAACAGGTTGGTAAAATGATTATAACAAGTATTCAAAATCTGACATTTTCAATGAGAGTATTAATGCCAGGAGGTAATGAAAGGAGAGAGATGAGTCAGTCCCCAGTTCCTGTGTGTGTTCATTACCTTCTTTTAATTATCTGTTTCCTCCCTTGGCTCATGGACTATGGGGGAAAAAAAAGAAAAAATGTATCTACAGAATAGGGCTACAATATATATTGACATTCATTGCAACCTAAAATACAACTTCTCTGTTAGTATATACTTCTCCAAGCTTTGGTGAGAAATGAAAGCTGTGGGTGCTGAAGCAGGGGAGCCGAATACATCAGCCCAAATGAGTCACTTTGGCATGTGGATTGTTTTGAGCTGGAGACAATCGGAGCTAACAGACTCAAGAAGAACTTTTTTGTTTTCCCCTTAACTGCCTAAAAGAATTTGGATAGGAGGCTGTACCAGGGAAAGAACTATTACCAGAGATAACTTTTTATACGAGAAAGACTTATCTGTGTGGCTTGGCAAACACTTGCACTTCTCATCTTCCTGTGACTTATCTTCCTCCCTTTTCAGCCCTGGTCCCCTATCCTAGCCCATTCTCCTTAGCTCAGGATGCTATCTAAACTCCAATTAACTGACTGCTGGGGAGTCTCATATTTTTATGCCCCCTCCATGCACACATTTTGTTTTTCTCCTACTAATCTGACTTATGTCAATTTAATTATAAGACCAGCTACAGACCCCGCAAATGAAGAAGAGAACATTTTCCACCTCTACAGTCACTTAGGGAGGGAACTAAATTGAATACAAGATTATCTGAAATCTCTTCCTTTTCTTATCTATGTTCACCGCTTCCCATTTCTTCTTTACTTTCCTATCAATTTGTACCTAGATTTTAGGAAAGATTTCTAGAAATACCTCCTTTCTTATTCAGACAGCCAGCTTAAAAAGTAGGAAAAAGTAAAAAAAAAAAAATACAATGATCAATGCATATTTATGTTCATTAGCTGCCTTTACTTTTTCATTTTAATATCCTACATATGTTTTTAGTGCTAAGTAATACTCTGTTTCTCTCTTTCTACCTTCTCCTCTCCACTTGTTATACAATCCGTGGAGCCCTAAAGCAAAAACTATGGTCTCTGACTCAAGCATGTCTTGGTGTAATGCTGGTTTCCTACCTCTGACTTCTTGGAAAGCTTCAGATTCCTTTAAAACAAAAATTGTAATAGTACCTACCTTATGATGATGTTCTGAGGATTAAATAAAACAGTGCATGTTCAGCATGGCTTAACCTCTCCCTAGGGTAAGCATTGTATAATGACTATGTACGTAGCTTATAGTTATAACTGAGAACAACTGTGTGTTGATATTGAGTTCCTTAATGAAGATCATAAATGTCCTAAACGATTGTGCTGAAATTAAATTAAGATAGTGAGGTTAAATTTTAAAAGTTATTGTTTATTATGACTTCACTACTTCAAAACTGTTACATAAAATTATAGAATTGATACTACAGAAATAAGCGTCAGGTGGCTAAAAAACAAGTATTTGACTCTTGCATTTGAACACTTTACAATTTAGTGATGAACTGACTTTTCAAATAAACATTTACACATACATGACCAGATGATATTACCAATAAAAGCAAGTACAGAGTATTAATTATCTACCTTTTATTTGACTGTAAGTCTTGAACAAGAGGACTAATTTCTTGAATGGTGCCACTCAGGTCACAATAGAAATGTGGATTAAGTTACTACTTTATTCAAAACTCTTTAATCAGCTATCAAGAGTGAAAAAGACAAATTAGACATCTGGCCTTCTTAGAAGTTAAGTTTACCACACATTCTTAATTTTAATCCGTTCCATGGTCCTTGAAAAATGAATGCTCATAGAAATTGTAGACAGTCACCAAGGTGCGAAAATATGTGACCCAAAAAGCAGACTCTTTCATAGTATTATATTAATTTTTACTTTTGAACGACATAGCAGCAGACAAAACTAGTGGAGTTCACCATTAGCATCTAAAATACTACACAGGTGTCAGACATGTGTGGTTTATTTATATAAAACTGATGGGGAGTCTGATTAAACAATTATTGCAATTTCCAGCTTAAAGTGATCTTGAAAATCATGAGGACCAAGCCTATCCCCCGCTACAAGTATAGAACAGTGGGAAAGAGCTTAGGTTTTGGAGTCAATCTGCAAAGGTTGAAATCCCCGCTCACACTCTTACTCTCTGACCTTAAAAAAACAAATGTCATTTTCAACTTTCTCATTTTAAAGTGGAGGAAGTCTCTTCTTCATAAGTGTGTTTGTCGTTATTTAATACATGCAAAGAGTAAATAGTAGTGATTCACATATACTAAATATTTAATACAATTCAAATATTATGAAAATGATAAAGATGGTTTCCTTTATTGACAAATGTGGGAAAAACTTTTTCTGTGAAGGAGCAGATTATTAATACTTTAGGCTTGGCGGGCCATATGATTTCCCTCCCAGCTGCTCAGATCTGCCGCTGGAGAGTGAAAGCAGCCACAGGAAAAAAAACATGTAAATGATGAAGGATGACTGTTTGATAATAAAACTTGATTCATGAACACTGAAATTTGAATTTCATATAATTTCATATGTCACAAAATATTATTCTCCAAATGGTATGTTTCTACCACTCGAAAATGAGAAAAAAACCCATTCTCAGACTGTGAGCTGTACAGAAGTGGAGAGCAGGCTGGATTTGCCCCTGGACTGTCGTTCCCTGACGCTTGTGACTTTATTTCAGCAGGCCTCTCATGCAACTTGGGCTTGTTGGCCTTGTCTGTGCAATGGGGACTGCAGGATCTCCTTACCTGATGCAATGGGGAAAGGTTGGAAATCTGGTCAATAGCAAACAACTGATGATGCAGCAGTAAAATGCAAAATACAACCAGAAAGTCTTTTAAACTATCTTTATTTTTTTTCTCATTTTAAACCATCATCACGCTTGCAATTAGTAATGTTTTTCTCATTGGACTAAATAAAAGTTCCTCAAGGCAGGAACTCTGACTATTCTATTTACCTTGATCTCAGAATCTGTTAGAGCTACTGGTACATGAGAGGTTGTCAACAATATTAACTGAATAAATAAATGAAAAATAGATAAACATAAAATAAAGCCTATCCCATTATCTAATCCTATCTCTTCTACTTTCTCTAAGAGTATAAACTTAACTAGATTGAAATAAGTAAAAGGAAATTTGGGTTACAAGCTACTGGACCATTGCTGGAATAATCACTATCATTCCTTTCTAGATCGTTGGTTATGCCTCTGTTGGCCATGACCTTGAGTATGTGATTCTATTATAACTTGCCTAGAATCCGATTAACCAGTATTTTCACTTTCCCACTTTCCATTCTCAGACATTCCTAATTATGATGATTATTTTAATTTTTGATCTAAGCTGATTGTTAAGTATCAGCAAATACTCTTAAATAATGACTTTTTCAATCTATTTTTAAAAATAAAAATGACTATGTGACCACATCTGTGAAATCTGACAGGTTATCCATTAAACAAATTTAATAGGCAATATGTAGTTTTTTGGAGATATTTTAGCAGGAAAATTAACGGGCTGAATTGTTACCATTTTAAAAATCCTTCCTCTTTTTTCCCCTCCTCCTTCTATTTTCCAAGTCTCTAACTGATATCTTGACTTATTTGTTCTACACTTTTTAGCACTTGTTTTCTAAAGATTCAAGATTAAGTTTATATACTTTCTACTTCTCACATTTTTCAATTTCTCTTTTCTAATAGATCCTCTTTATTGCCTGCCTGTCTGAGATACTGTTGACAGATTCTCTCTTATGAAACCATCCATGTTCCTGAAGCCTCAGGTAACAACCACAGCAATGATCTGCTCCAAAAAATGGAAAATAAGATTTCAAACTTTTTCTTAAAGAAGACTAAGTGAGAGACGTTTCTTTTCATCTGTAGTCCACAGAATCATCTTGCATTTTCCCATAGATTTACAACAGCAAAGCGATTTGGAGCGTCCACCAATGTATTCCCCAGAGCTCCTTGTAGAAACAGTAAAGAGCTTTGAGGGTGTGAGATCACTTCCCACATCTTTTTAACTTCCTTACTTTTCCCACCAGATTCATCATTCTTATCTAAGAAGGAAGGAAGATTCTCATTTTCCATGCTTTCACTCCAGCGCAGTGTTCTCAAGGGAGTAATATGTGGGAATATGGGCTCCAGAGTGCCTTTAAATTTTCTAGCAAGTGCAATCCAGCACACCCACTGGAAGGCACACCATATTCTGCTACACTAGAGGTTTGGTGGCTGGCATCTTGCCATTTGCTTAACGCCCTAGGCAGTACAAGATAGTTTATTTCAGGTCATTTGTTATTCTTAGGTAACATGCTTCTACCATTTTGCCTTCAGTTGGAAAGACCCTATTGTATTTAAATCTTGGGTTGTGTACATTTGAACCTGATGAACTTTAGACTAAATTACTCTTTAATCAACATACCAATTTCAAGACTTGACGTTTAATGACATTATGACGCCCATTGGTACGGTATCACTACAAAAGCACTCTTAACGAGTACACTTATTGTATATATTATCCAATGTTTAAATCATAGGTCAAGGGTTGAAGATGAAGCTATAACTGTAGAATATTAGCATGAAAAGATAAAATTGATGAGCAAATAAAGTCACTATAACTACAAGGAGCAAAAAAGATGTGCTTTACAATTTATTTTTCATAGTAAATGGAGGGAAATGACTTTTTTATTTCAAAGGGTTCATATTCAATGAAACCCTTTAAATGATACGTACTTCAGCTTTTATAATTAATCTATATGAATCATTTCAAATAAATGATTTAATTAATCAGTTGAAAGTATTCTACTGTCTCAATTCAATGGTGTGGTTAAAAATTAACTAAATGAATTTTTCCCAAACTCATTCTCAGGGAGCATACATTCTCAGTGCACAGATTTAGTTGAATATTCTGTCATCCAAGTCCAGTTGCCAGGCTTCATATCTTTATACATGGGGTGATAGAATGGTTGCATTCTCCAATTTGCCTTTGTGTCTCATGTGTCCTCTTGGGTTGGCATCCTTTCTCAGTTCTAACTGTTGTCTGTCTCTCCTTTTCTCTCTCTGACACACATACACACACAATTTACTGCTGTCACCTCTTCATCATTTCTTTCCAATTTGCATATTTTACTATTCATCTGACAACAAAGGTCTATTGTTGAAAAGCAATAGTAAGGAGGAAAAGAAGTACTGTTTGTTATCGCATACTAATTTGATTTCCTTAACGGCTTTGATGCCAAAAGTGCCTTAAAATGATCAGTAGGCCTAATAATTATTTAGCCATAATTATGGCCCTTTATGTGAAAGCTGAGAAGGTGATTCACAGAATGAAATAAGACTAAACTAGCGTAAAACCACAGGTGACATGGTTTTATAATATAAGAAAATGAAAAGGCAGAATCAATGTTTTATGTTCCCAAAACAAGTGACCAAAAAAAAAAAGAAAAAAAGTCACTATATTTTTTCTTAATCAGAATTGAACAAATCTATGTAATATGCCATGAAATGCAGTTATTGATTCATTTATAATTATTCTAGTAGGTAATTAATCTCCGATTACATCATCAAAATATCCACTCCTTAAAAAAATTCATTGAATCGCCTTCATTGCTAACATACTCAGTTGCTATAAATCACCTCATATTTTGTTATTTTTATTTCTCAGCAGTTTGAAAAGTTTCTTCATTTTTTTGTTGCTGAAACCAACCCAAAACCCCCATTTAAGTATCTATTTTGTATTCAGCTCACCTGTAGAGAAGTGTAGCTACAATATTATATGCAGAATTTTGGTGCTTTACATCAGTCTCTACTTTCTGGTCACAGAAATTAATTTGAACAAAACAAAGATGCCAGTTTACTAAGACAAGTCAGAAATCTTTCACGGAGTTCTCAAGGCCCAGCCAGGACTAGGAGAATACCGAAGCAGGGAACTAGAAAGCTGATTGGAAACCCGGACATGCTATTCTGCCTCTTTGCTTCTGCTTCTCTCATCATGTGCTCATTCTCTCTTTCTGAAAACCGTTGCTCTCTGCTCTACTGCTTAGTTGTCTCTCTTGGACTCTTTCCTCCATCACTTTTTGGTCAAATACCTGGATATCAAGTGCTGATTACTCCAGCTTGGACTAGGTCACCATCTGTAGCCCAGTCAATTGTGAAGGAGGAAGTGGGCCAGACTACTTTGTTCCAAATGGTTGTGGAGGACCATTACTATTGCTAAGAGAAAAGGGGCAAAAAGAAGCATCTAAAAGAACTGGCTGAGCTCTGCAGTCAGTTCTAAAGATACCCACTACACATGACATGTGTTTCACTCCACCAGAGTTCTTACAATCTCAAGAGGTCCTTGAGTTAGACATTTGAATAATCAACAGTAGTAATTAGGTTTCAGGATTTTCAACTTTCAGGTAAAGAAGTCTATAATGTACACAAGGTTACTCAATGCTTACAAATTCCTTTATTATAAGTTGTTTATATTTAGGCTATATCCCAGCAAACATCACTATGATGTAAAGTTGTTTATAGAGAAGATTGAGAAATTGATTGACATCTAAAGTTCTCTACATTCAAATGTACAAATTGAGAACAAGTGACAGAGCTTCTCTTCCATGAAAGGGAGATTATTACATAAATTCAGGGAAAATGATTTAAGAAGTAAAAGTGTGTAAGTTGCTGTCAAATATTTATGAAGTTAAAATGCATAAAACATGAAAATGATCACTTTTGTCAACATATTCCACATATCCTATACAGAGAAAAGTGAGATCTAGCAAAAGTTGAGATCTTAGGCAAAGGTACTTACTGGTTTAGAGCCAAAAATATACATGCACCCCAGTGTTCACAGCAGCACTATTTACAGTAGCCAAGATATAGAAACAACCTAAATGTCCATCAACAGATGACTGGATAAAGAAGTTGTGATATGTTTATACAATGGAATATTACTCAGGCGTTAAGAAGAATAAAATAATTCCATTTGCAGCAACATGAATGGACCTGGAGATTGTCATTCTAAGTGAAGTAAGCAAGAAAAAGAAAGAAAAATACCATATGATATCACTAATACGTGGAATCTAAAAAAAAAAAGACAAATGAACTTATTTACAAAACACAACAGACTCACAGACTAGAAAACACTTATGATTACGGGGTGGAGGAAGAGGGTAGGAAGGGATAAATTGAGAGTTTTAGATGATTTTTAAATATTAGCTACTATATAAAAAACAGAAGAAAAAAATTTCTTCTGTATAGCACAGGGAACTATATTCAATATCTTGTAGTAACCAATAATGAAAAAGAATATGAACATGAATATATATATGCATATGTATGACTGCAACATTATGCTGTACACCAGAAATTGACACAACATTGTAAAGTGACTGTATGTCAATTTAAAAAATATAATAAAAAAGAAGTAAATGAAAAGGGTGTCTACGTTTTGTAGTGAGCGGAAATGAGAAGTTTTCAGGGGAAATTATATGTAGCAGAAAAAAATTGTTCGCAATTATCCATTACCCACTCTTTAATTTAGTTTTAGTTCCCCTCTGAGATTTAGCTGTCCATATGGCTGCTGGGCTAGAAAAACATATCCCATATTCTTTTGCAAGCTGGTAAGGCCATATTTTGGTTTAAGCAAGGTGAGCGGAAATGAAACATGCAATTTGTCAATTGCCCTCTACTTTGAATCCCCTCTTCCTGATATCAGGGTTATGATGAGATTGGAAGCAGCTGGTTTGGACCTAGAAACATAAAACCCAGGACTGAGGAGTTACATCAACTTTGATAACTCTCTTCTACTTAATTCTGGGCTGTTTCTTGCCAGAGAACTGTTCTTCAGTTCTGTTCAAGTCATCACATGTTAATCACTATTCATGAAACCAAAACATAACATTTAACTAACTTACTTAATAAAAGAGTGAGCTCATTATCATTTAAGACTGAGGAGTAAAAGCTGTCCAGTAAAAAGTGGGGAGTATATTTTGCCTACAACAGCCGTGCAGGTCCATGCGGTATAGCAGAAAAGAAAGTTGGACATGATCCTCTAAAGGAAAAGCAGAAACGTGCAAGAAAAGAGGAGAACAGGCAACGAAGCTCCTTGGATTTTAGGTGGTAGGGAGGACAGGAGCACATGGAATAGAAACATGGTAGGATTTGTTAATCTCACCATTTTGGCTCAAATATGAATTCAAGTTTCATCTTTGCATCTGCAGGCAAAAGTTCTTGTAGGACCTGAGTTTTCAAATAGTTGCTGTGATCAGCAACTGACCATTCATTGAACTTCTATCCAACACAAAGTATAAACTAGGGTAAAAGGTGTGGTGAGATGAGTTTCAAGTGAGGATTTGAGAACCAGGGCTTGACAGGGTCAAGCCTATATTCTGATACATATCAACTCTATGTTCTGAGATCCATAGTAATTCCCTTTAAATTGGTCCAGAGTTTCAGGTAAAAGTGTTGGAATCCTTACACCGTAGCCTGCAGAAAACCGTTGAGCAGGCATGAAAGGGGAAGTGATAGTTTATTATTGCTCAAAAGTTCTGGCCGATCAATCAGTACATTTGCACTTAGGCTATTCAGGAAGTAAAGGTTGAGAGAACGCAAAGGGAGAAGAAAATGGTGTGAACAAAATCTCAAAATTGGATCAAGGGGCACATAGATATACTCTATAAATCAGAAGGACAAGTACATGAAGTCTAAAACAGAGAATTAAGGCTAAATTTCAGAATGTTAGAAAACCTGTACACTAGATCTTTTATTTTAGAGGAAACTGAAAGCCGAAGATTAGAATCTACACGGTTGCAAGCACACACTCAAACAGCATCAGATTCACTGTTAGAATCCGTGGTGACTTGGTTTCCTGACCCATGATTTCTGCAGACAGGAGCACAGGTTTGCATGCATGTGTGTGTAGTGAGGAGGGAGGCATACATGTTTTAATGTCAAGAGCTTACTTGGGATAAGAAAGTTTTGGACAAGGAGAAAATATTTTATCTTATGATTTTTAGTGTATCATTGTTTTCTATAATAATACTTTAAGAAATTTAATTTTTTCATGTACTACAAAAATAAGCTAATATTTATAAGAATCATGTTTTTTAAGAAATAAACTATTTAGTAAAGAAACAGGTGTGGTAAGATGAAAATATTTCCCTGGTGTTGAGTGACAAGTTGGTGTCAGTCCTAGACCAGACATACGGTTTAACTCTGTTGCTAAAATTATGTATTTTAGTTCAGTGGCTGTTAAAACACTCCAAAGAAAGATTTATTTTGGTTTCTAAGAATTTAAATGTATGCAATGTGCATGGCTAAAGAATGAATGGGGAGAGAGTATACAATTTAGAATTATTGCCATGTGACTTAACCTAATTACATTTCTACTTGCTTATCTAATACATGGCTTTCAATATTTTACTATATGACCTGATATTAGCTCTGTGATAAGGCTAACGTTGACCTATGTTTCTAACTACATGGCGAGACGAACTCTTCCTGCTCTCAGTAGAGGCAGCAGGATATATTTTAATGCATTTAAGTCAGAGATTTCTCCTTCTAACACAGACATGTCACATGGCTTGCCGTGTACTTCTTTTACAAGACACCGCCATCTATAAAGGCACAAACACACAATCTAGAGAAGGTTCCAGACTATACACTTTCTTTTGTCTTTCCTTATTCTTTTCTTTTTCATTTTCCTTTTCCTCCTCTCTATTCCTTCCTCCTTCCTTCCCTCTCTCCCTCCCTCCTTCTATTCCTTTCTTCCTTCCTCCCTCCTTCCTTCCTTTCTTTCTTTTTCTTTCTTTATTTCAAGTCTTACACACCAAATAGGGACTGTGAACCCAGAAGGGTAATAAAAAGTGAAGCACTTTGACTCATAATGGGACTTTTCCAGAAATTCAAGTGAACACCTACAGAGACATCATAACCACAAGAGGGCAGCCAAGGCCCAAAGGGAAAAAAAAAAAAAAAAAAAAAAAACCATGCAGAGTTCAAACTTTGCCCGAAGAATCACTGGTTTGCCTGAAAGTCATCATGAAAACAGTTTTCTCCACCATTCAAAATCAAACACTCGCCCTGTGATGGACTCTAGGTTTTCTATTTTTCCCTGCCTGCTCAACATATCAGTTTCTTAATAAAGAGATACAATAAATGGTTTGGGCAGGACCTCAGTAAGGGAATCCAGAGATGTTCCAATCTGCCAAACAACTACCTTTCTGAAAGAGTAAATGAGTTAGATGGCAACTCACTGAGTGACTCTACCTGTCTGAAGGTTACACATTTAGAGTAAATGTCTTGTGGCCCTCACTTCATAGAGCTGTCTCTTGGAAAGATGAGAGCTGGACAATTTTATTTGACTAATGTCTCTCAAAAAAAAAAAAAAAAAAAAAAAAAGAAGTGAAGTTTGTGATTGAGCTAATAGCAACAGTTCATTGAAAATAACCCCAAATGTGGAAACCATTTAAGTTGACAATATGTGAAGCATTAAGACTCACTAGAAACAATACGATCTCATTTTGTTCTACTTTGCATACTTAAGTGTTCCCTATTGTATTCTTCCAAATACTTTCAATTCAGAACTATGAAGAGCTCCTTTGTAAGCCGAAGTACCATGGCAGACACATCTTCCAAACAAGGGTTTTTGCACGTCAGCTGCTCGGCAGGAAATAGGTTTTTCAATAAATATTCCTTAATTGTCTAACTCATTAATGATTTTTATCACTTCGGAAAGTGTGCCGAATACCTCATGGAACTCAATTACATTTCAGGAATGAAAAGCGCAATGCCTGGAAACACTGGACTCTTATAAAAAGCAAGCTTTTTTCCCTCTTTTTTATCTCTCCCACTGAGACACTTTAGAATACAGAGCCATAATGTCTCCTGTTACATGCGTCAACACATGATGTAATGCAGAAAACAGAGTGACTGAGAGCAGGTGAAATGCAGTTGCTAGGTCCCGAAAAATGTTCTGAAAAGGAAAAAAAAAAAAAGTAGACTGCAGACTCTGAACTTAACTCTTTGTTTGTATATGAAATAAGGAAGGGATTCTTGCAAAATGGTTTTTACTCCTTCTGGAGAGAAGAAAGTTATGGGTAATAAGTTATCTTTCAGCGAGCGTCAGCACAACTATAAATCTACAACATAAGAAATCAACAGAATTCATTACTGGCCATTGAATATGAGGCTTAGAAATCACCATGGAGAAGAATATCAAACTATATGCACCTGCTCTCTGTGGCATGTTTCTCCTTATTTTGTAAGCATTTTAGGCACAACAGTTGTGTCCATTATTGAATTTATCTTTACAGGAATGCTATGAGTTTGTAATAAATGTTTAATAGCAATAATCAGAAGACCCTAGAAGAAAAATCTCACTTTAATTTGAAAGCAAGAAATCTTACAAACAATAGTTTTATTATAAGACAATGTAAATCAAAAAATATATTTAAATTGGAATACATATTGTGAGTAGAACTAGCATTGTTAGAGCAGGCAGATAGCTAGATACGAGCAGGGAAAGGGGGACACAGACCAAATGGCAGGAACTGGGCAGAAAGGAGGGGCACAGGCCAAATGCAGGAAACCACACATCATGTAAGCACCAGGGGTCCCTGGGCCGAGAAAGAAAAGCAGGAAAACTTGGGCTGATAAGGGGTCACACCTTTTGAGGTGATGAGCGGCCTGGAGACTGACAAACAAAAGTGAGAAAAGGCAGGAATTTCCAGTGTCTGAATGTAACCTTTTGCTCATTATGCCCTCATTTCAGTAAAACTAGCTTTGCAGATTAGAAGTGCCCATCATGCACGACGCCATGACACTTCTGATCCAGACTAAATAAGGACAAAAATCCCTCCTCCTTTTGGGAAGGTGAAGTTGGGATGATAATCAGGGAATACAACCCCAAACCCTTCCCTCCCCAGTGAATATTCCGCCCATTCATTTTTACACCCTATGTAACTCACTTGCCAAAGAAACTCAGGGCAGCCACTCACCTGAGCCTGCCCGCTCTCCCCTGAGAGTGTACTATCCATCTTTTAACAAATTCTCACTTTACTTTTTTTTAACCACGACACCTTGTCTCTAAATTCTTTCTGGGACAGGACCAGAACCTGGAACACCAGTTGCATCTACCGGTAACATCTTAGTTCTTTGTTCTTTGTACTTAAATATTCCCTTTACATTATGTCTAAAGAAAATATTTTTAAAATATAAACTCTTCATATTCTAGTTCAAAAGCCATACTTATTTCATGTAATAACATAAATGATTCCTAACAGGACGATTGTTAGTTTTGCATAATGGTTGTGAGTCTAATTTAGATAGAGGGGGGAAATTATTTTTTTTAGATCAGATGTTTTAGATCAACTTGATTGGGATTTATTTAAACTGAATAAGTGATTTTATAAGAGGCTATTCAGAGAGTTGTGTTTTACGAAAAATAAAAGGAAAAAATATTGAGAGTGCTACATAAGGATTTGTATTTTTTCCACTTAATTTAGTAAGTATACATTTGAAGTTAGTAGAACATTTCAATACAGTAACTTTAATATCTCACACTTGTTCTTAAGTATTATTTCTATTCTTAAGTATTATTGACTGTGTATTAATTACTGAACTAGGAACTACATCAGAGAGGCAAAATCCAATTTGTTCAGCAAGACAAATGCCTATCACATCACCTGCCTCAAAATAGAGGATCAGAGCAGAAAGAACAAAGAATTACATGAATACAAAGTTAATAGAATCCACTATATTTTGAAGATCAATATTTTCTAAACTAGTCTTAATGTTTTCGATCATACACTCTTTAGAATAATGCCCAAACTATATAACCTTAGGGAATATTGTTTGTGTACATGTATGTGTAATTATTTGTCATAATTTTAAATAATTGAGTATAATTTCTGTTGTAGTATGACTATTGACATTTTTAAATGAAGTTAACAATCACTTTCCGTATATCCAATGTAATTGACATATCAGAGTAACTTTAATACCGTGATCATACCTTTAGTCAGTGATTTTATATCATTTGTTTTCTCCTTTAACAGAAATCCATGCATTCTTTAAAAAGAAGTATTGGGCATCTGCTGTGCATCAGTCGTTGTTCTAAGCACTTGACCTACGTGGCAGTGGTTCCTGCCTGTGTGCTCCAACTCTGCACAGCTCAGCTTTCTTCTAAATATCCTATGTAAGAGGCCCAGGCAAGCACACTTTTGTTCATCTGTAAAGAACGTGCTGTTCCTATGAGTCTGAATACCGAGGAATTTTATAAATTAGCCTAAGTTTTTAAAGACATCCCAAATATCAGTATTTTCATCCAAAAAGCTTACAATTTAGAGTCTTTTTAATTTTGGAACTTAGATCAAGTTATATTTTTTGGCTATTGTTCTGATACCATCCTATTTTGTTTTTCTTTTTCATTTTTCTTTTTATTCAGGTTGATTTTTGCCAGTTTGACTTTCATATCACTAATGGGAGTGGGAGTTGCTTTGCGCACAAAGGAAAGGAGCTTTCTCACAGTAAAGCTTCTCTTTTTCATTAGCATCTTAGAGCTGGAAGTGCTTATCTGGACGTTTGTCTATTTAGATAATTCACATCACTTTGGAGGCTAACAGTTGAAGATTCCCAATGCTGCAGAAACTCTGTGCCCTTTTCTGAGTTTTCACATGCGTTTTGATGTCAACTTCGGCCCAGCAGTCAAGACGTTGCTGTTGTACCAGGACACACTCTCTCCATTTCCCTTCAGGGCTCTTGGCCACTGATCTACCTTAGTTAACACTTTTATGACCCACTTCGTGTAGACTCTGACATTCCTTCACGTGGGCACTGATGAATGGTGTCTCACTCATTTCATCCTCATTCCTTGTACATCTCACTCTTTCCTGTGGGTCACCCCTGATGCAACTAAGCCACGATTTACCCTGAGACCTACTTGGGAACAACACATAAGCTACCAGGAAATTTTGAGAATTAAATTTCAGTGGGAAAATACTTTAGCCAATAGTTAATCAGAAGTAGGGAGTACACTCTTCCTTCATCCTCCTAATGTGCTTCCCAAGATAGGGTGATTTATGCAGCCTCTTAGAAGAGAGGTCTGTTAAGACTAGTGATCGTTTCTATGTGGCACCGAGTGGTAGCTAGCTCTGTAATGTTCCCCTGTGTTGGCTCTCCTTTCTTCCCTCTCTTGTCTCTCTTCTCCTCAGTGTTCCTTTTCAGAAGGAACCCATGAGGACAGGGAAAGTGCCTTCTAATAATTTCCTGGAATGGGCCCTTGAAACTTAGACTTGAAATGGTCGACAGTGAATGAGTTTGATATGCCAGAGTATTGCATAGTTTTGAGAAAGTAGTCAAATAGCACAACGATGTGGGAGTATTTGAACAATCTTATCACATAATATCTGAAAGCTCAGCACTTGCCAGATATTTCTGGGAAGCATCAAAGACCATCTCTTCATTACAACAATAATCAGTACCTTCATGCTGGCACCAGTGGCTGTGAGAAGCTTGGTGTTCCTGGTCTTGTGTACGTTGATTCTGGGAGATAGTCCTGTGGCCATCACTGGGGACTGTGGGTTTCACAACGGAAGAGACCAGATGGCAGCATTTAACCATAAGTGAAAGAAAACCTAGAAATGCAATCAAGATACATTGATCTGCAGGGATATAAGTCTAACAAATGAGAGTATTCCTAAGGGTGAAATGGACAGATAGTACATTAGGAAATAACTCACGTTGAATAATTAAAAGAAAAAGAAATTCCACAGTAGAAATCTATTGTCTTTAACCCAATTTCTACTTTCAAGACAGTCATAGATACAGAACTAATTGTTTCAAGAGTAGACCAGTTCACCCTGGGGAGGGACTCTATAATACCACCCAGTAGAGGTCATAATCATTACCCTGAACCTCCTGAAGGACTCGTGGACATTAACTGGGAAAATTGTATACTGGAGAAATAGACCCAGATGAAATTTTAACTACCTTTTAAAAATGACTCTCATTTTATTCAAATAATTTCCTATTTATAGAAAAGCCAGTGAGGCTCATTTAAAAGATAGGACTGCAAGATTGAGCAGTTATTTTTGCTTGATACCATGAGGTGGCTACTTGCATAACACATCTGTGTTTGCTCGCTCTCTTTCCTACTTCACTGTCCCTGGCCTTACTCCTTTTTCTGGAATTATATCCCAATAAAGGAATTATAAAACTTATGACCCTAAGTTTTTGTATTGGGCTCTGCTTTGAGGGGAACACACCCTAAGACAATTTACCTATACACTGAAAAGTCAGTCTGAGAGGCTTTTTTGTGTGATTTTGCTTTGTTGGTCAACACTTACACACTCAGGATTATTTATGAAGTAACTTTGATTATAATAATTATTATGTTTCTGGACGACCAACCATGGTGCCTCTCACTCCTCTCTCCAAAAAGTAGGGAAGCAATTCCAGCATAAGCCATCCCCTTAGTATAAGAAATATCACAGCACACCATGGGATTTACAAAGTCTTAGATGGCCCAGGCATAGCTATCTTATGTTTATACTTTACTTCAGTCACCCAACTAATAATACAGCAATCCCCCAATGCCACTCCAACCCAATGCCACTAGACCCAAGACACAAAAACTAGGAGGGAAATTACATGAACACACACCATCCTTCTTTCTAGTTTACTTCACCCTGCAACGTACAGTTTCCTTGGCATATGGCTATGGTTTCTTCTTTGCATGGACATCTTATTTAAACACAGGGATATTAATTCAAGTCTTTTTTTACAGTTCAATTTTAGATTGTTCCTTCAGGAAATATACACTTTCTTCTCTCCCTCTCTCTGTATATCTTCTCCCATTATTTAATCCCTCAAGTTTCTGCACTGGACTCCAATTCTTCTTACCTTGAATGTTTGTTTGAAATTGTTTCCTTAGTGCTTACTCTCAGCTGAATAACTCAGATACACTTCTTTCACTATATGCATATTCCATTTTACGTCAATGTGTATCAATATAATAGCTGAGTAAAATGTTTATCTGATAATTTTTTCTCGTCTGAGTCATCCAAAGGTTGGTCTCCTGGAATCTCTTTTTCCTTGGAGGTCGTAACTAATATTTTTACATTCACTAATAAAAAGTATCTTTAGTAAAGACATTGTAATTGTCATTTTTGTGAAGACTCTAAGTTCTAGTCTTCTGAAAAGTGTTATTTTTTGTTTGCTTGTTGGCTTTGGCAGACAATTAACTTGGTTCAATTCATTCTCAGGTGGCAGCTCGAGTCACAGTCCTGTTTTTTCATTCTTAATTAGGATGCACATAGTCTTCTTGGTGTGTACCTGGTTTGGGTGTCAGCCAAGACTGAGGCAGCACTTAACATTTTTTTATACTCATGTTGTAATTCTTTTCAAAAATTTCCCCTAGACTTTTCATCCTTTGTTTTTGCCTGACTCTTTCCTTTAGCTCTTCAGGCCAGAAAGGCACCTATCAGAATTCTATCTGCTCAATGTTACTGTAACCCTAACCCTAAAACTAGCCAGCCACACAACCCCACTCCAATCAACTTCTTTTTATTTATTTATAGGAGAGATTTATTTGAAGAAGTATTACAACATATAAAAACTACATAAAGTTTAATTTCCACTCATATAGTAGTAAATTTGATATAATGAGTAATAAAAAAAGACTTTTAAAATCCAGAATGCACAAAGTACTGTACAGTTTGATCACCAAGTCAAATTAGTTGATAAGCAAACCTCACAGAACTGCTTCGTATCAGCCAAGGCCACAAACACCATGTACAACACATGACAAATCGACATGTTAAAAATGCAGTATTTTTACAACAAAGTGTCGACATCTTTTTTAATCTCTCCATATTTTCCCCACATTCCTGAGAATCCTTTCCTACGTAGCAGGTGTTTTCTTACTAGTCATCATGTTGTGCCATGTCTTCTGGACAACTTCAGTCCTGCTGGTTTTCAATAAAATGTGGAGCATCTAAACTGTACCACTAAGTAGGACCTGCATTTTCTTTTGCTTCTTGTAAATGATAATCCATGAAAACAACAGTGGAGACGTTCCCAAATATTTATCTGCGAAGGAGTTACATAGAAAGAATGATTATTTGGCATAACATGGGATACCTAACATACTAAACTGAATGAGACTAGGAAATAATTTTGCTGCTGGAAAATACAATGGGGCACTAGCTTCACCCTAAATCATCTTGTGAAAGAAAATACAGGAACTCGGTGAGAAAACAATACAGACACTAAACAGGACTATCCTCTGATATTGTCCTGACAGTGAGATAGGTCAAGGAAGAGTGAGGAATGGTGGGAAGAGACCAAAGAGAATTCCGATTATTAATTGACTCTGGAGGGTGGCCATCTTTCTATGATGCAAGAGCTGACTGCTCATCATGATTTTTTAAAATGATAAAATAATCCATGTGAATTCTTTGGCATACTGTTTCCCCACCCCATTTTCTTCACCTTACTCTTCTTTTGATATAATTAGTCACTTTGTGTTACTAAGATGTCACTGGATGAGAGGCAATGCTCATCACTGGACGTGTTTGTGTTCCAGGTGGACAGTTCTATGTTGGGACTGTTGTGGATCCAAGGATTACAACAGGGATAGAGGAGATGAGTGATGTGCTATACGATCTTTAGCATCACTCCAAATCTGAAGTACTTTAATGCCAACATTTGTCCAGTAATGGGCAGGAGGGCCATTCTGATTTGATATCAGACTACCACAAATGAAATTGGGAGGAGGTGTTATGTTATATGATAAATACATTTTAATGGGAAATATTATACTGAAATATCCAGATGCATTTGTATCTTATTGCAAAAGGTCAGTTTTCAATGCCAAGCAGCTAGAGAGTCTTCTGTTAGCAGCTTTTAATTTCCTGCCTTAAGAACTGCTTTGCGTCATGGCTGCTGACACCTTTGTCTACAGTCTACTCAGGATGTAAAACAAAGTAACTCTTCCACAAACTTCTTCTCACTGTTGGAATACTCAGTTACAAGGGGTTTTCCTCCTGGGACCGAAGCAACTTTCTTCCACTGTGATGATTTGTTCCCTCTCCGAAGCTGCACTGGGCTTGGGACCCACTCTTCTCTGGTCTCAGGATGTCAGAGAAGGAATCCTACACTCCCTCTCCCCCAAGGGCAGGCTGAGGCCCACAGTTTAATTTAAATCATGTAAACTGTAATAATTGGAAACTGCAGGGGGCCGAGACGATTTGTTAAATCTGCATACCTGTGAAGCAGAAATGGCTGAATTGTGAAAGACGAGTCCCAGACGAGGATGGCCTGTTTTACGTCGTTTGAAATGAAATCTTAGAAATCAATAATACCAGGCCAGGAGAAACACACCTGTTATAGAAAACCCCAGGATCTTAAATGGCTAGGAAAATGAGAAAAAAGAAGACCTTGGCCCCTGTTTATAAAGCAATCACACACACACACAGAGTCATACACACAGAGACACACAAATTCATACCACACCACACCACCCCAGTCAGGTGAACACATAGATTCCAATTTGTTATCTTTTATAGGTAACTTGATCTTCACCTTCTCTATTTCACTTCTGGGAATAGCTAGTGATATATAATTTATAATAAAAATTGTTTCATGAAAATTCTAGGAAGACAGAGGGGAAGAAGCTAAGATGAGTTCAGAGGCTGACTGGGAGAAACGTGATTTCCCACAGAACTTTGGCACAAGAACCACAGTCAGAAGAAAAGGCAAATAATGAAGACCAACCATACAAAGAGGAAACGTTATCTGTGAAACACTAACAAAACATGAAAAGCTGAAGACGGCATATAGCTTCATTGGGTCCAGCTTACCAAACGTGAAGTGAGGAATAAATTTTAATTAAGGGAGCATAAAAACAATAATCAGCAAACCCTTTCCAAGAGAGGTGGACGTCAAGCTAAGCGGACAGGCTGCAGTTTCTTTGGACAAGCCTGGACAATTCAAAGAGTAAGTGGTCATTTGAGGAAGGTAAAATCCTAACCCATTGTTTGTAGTGTAGGTTGGATTTCTTGGCTGTGAACACATTTAGTGTGCATTAAATATTCTGTCTCTCAGAGACTGCCAAGTTTCTTTGGATTTATGCTCCACTGAAGAGAAACTTGGATTTATTATTTTAAAAAAGTGTGAACAGAGGTCTATACAGTGTGCTATTCAAGTTTTAGGGTAGATGGCATAGTGGACATGACTAAAATAGAAAGTAATGTCCAGAATTCCTCTTAAATATAGGGAAGTTCCAATAATCAGTAGTTAAATGTAGTGTTTATAATGGATTTTTTTTCTACTCTCATAACTTCAGTGAAGTTATGGTAAAATTCTATTTACCAAAAAGGCACTGAAATAAAATAGTTATTACAGGAGTCTTATATGGTAATTAATGTCTCATTCCAACATCAATAGATATTTCCTCAAATCATGTATCAGTTGCAAAAAACAAAATACCACTTAAAGCAATAGGTTATTATTTGATTGCAAGAAAGATAATATTTTGAAAAAGTGACTTTCAAAGCTACAATATTGTTAAAAAGAAGTTTATTGGATATTTTTAGATATGATATACTTTGGCTGATCTGATTGACAAGTGGATGAAAAAAGAGTTGTCACTCTTTAGTGACAAAGTAACCTGTATTTTGGAAATCCTTTTCTTTCTTTCTTTTTTAAATTTATTTAATTGTTTTGTGTCTAAGAGCTCCTGATAGGAAACTAATTCTTCTTGTTCTTTTTCAAATCCTGTATTGCTTGAGGACTTTGACAAAATGTGTAATGAAGGGTTTAGTCCCCTGTAATGAATGTCATGATCCTAACAATAAGATCCAACAAACAATTTGAAGTGATGTAGTGAATGCTGACTCTGTTGTCAAGCATACACAGAGTCTGACTGGTCTAAATAATTACTGGAGTTTGGCAGAGATACAGATCACACAGCCCACCACGATGGCACCTGCTGAGACTTGGCGTTATTTTCAAAAAAATAATAGGTTCTTCTAAAGGAATGAATGCCTTATAGTACAGTAATTGAATGCAGGCACCAATACACTTGCTTTCTTTGTGTTCTCGAGAATCTCTTTATTTGGGGGTTGTGTTTTGTCAACCATGTTGTGTTTTAAGGAGTGCCAATTAGTCTTAGGATTATTATTTGTTGAACCCCTTCAAAGAAGAATCACTAGTAGACATTTGGGAGATGTGTTTGTAAAGGATAAAATTTGTATGGATAATGCAGTATAATTGTTTTATTACTTAATTTATTTTATGTAGTATACACGTATGTATATATATTATGGACAAATGGTGTTGAGGCAAGTTTATGTAAACTGATTTGGGAAGAGTTTATATATATTTTTTTCTTCTACAGTTTTGATTATCTATCTTTTGTTGTTGTTGTTGATCTTCCTGCCTAAACTGAGCACAGTCTAGTTCTAGAAAGGAGGCAGAATAGTTAGAGTGGATAGATAACTATGACATCATACTTGGACTGCTGGAAGAAAAAACTTTTCATTTTTCTCGGTTGTCTTGAAGGACTAAAAACGCCACAGGAAAATAACTTCTGTAGCTTATTTTATTATAAGCAAGGGGTTTGAGAGACAGAAACTTCATGATAGGACTCCAGGCACTGTCCCTGCTGGGTTATTATTGGACATTTGAATAAATTAGACCACTGGAATCTACCAGAAATAGCACTATACCTTGAATTTCAAGAGAAGGTGTCTTTCTGTGGTTCCCAAAGTGTGACTCATTTTTAATTACACTGCCTGATCTGAAACAAGAGGACACAAAGCTGGCACGATCTCCTGTTCAGATGGTGAGGACTAGGTCAGGTCTAGGTCTTTTAGAAAGTTTTAGGGTAGTGTCTTGAAACGCAGAAGCTGGCGGGGCGATGAGACAGCGTGGGGAGAGAGCATGTGTGCCCATCATCAAAGAGCCGAGGGATTCAGGGCAGTTCTGACTTTGCCGAATTACTTTTTATGTCACCCATTCTCCTTTCTACCTCCCAGATTTTGAAACTTTGGGCCATTCCTCTTCACTTTCTTTGTTTTCTTGTGGGGAAATGGAACTGGTTGCCAGAGTTGGGAAAGAAAAGTAGCCAGAGGTAATTTTTTTTTTTTCTCCTTTATTGAGTATGAAACTGCAGCAATTCTCCTCCGAAGTGTTGTCATTATTCACACGAAAGCAATTCAGTGAGAGTTAGCAGCAGGAATTCTCCTGTAATGCCACTATTGTGCATTTCCTTACGACTGATCATCTATCCAAAAACACTAGCAAGGTTGGCATGTGTTTTCATTAACCACCATATATTTATTTCTAGACCTCCCAAGAAAATGCAGGCCCCTCTAGGTACTGGCAAAGACCATTTAGTGTTTCATTTATTCAGAAAAAGAAAATGCACCAGTGCAAATAAAACTTCCCTTAAACCATATATTTGTTTTACTAAAGAACAAATCTATAGATTGATAAAATGTGTCATAGATTCATTTAAAGAATTAAGCTTTGAGTTTATTACTTTTTGAGTGAAAACATTGTATTTGGGACCATCCAAATAAAAGACTGGTTATTACTTGGGGAGATTAAGGGAGGTCAGTGTGTCTATGGCTGTAAGAGTCAGTATCATTTATTCCTAAGGAATTCTCACAATAGAAAATTGGAAGATTAATTCTCAGATCAATACAGGCCGTGCACATGAGTATATAATCATGGTATTTAAATAATCATTCTTATATGCCAGGTATTATTCTAAATTATATACATAATTATACCCATATGTATTATATATATGTATTAAGTATGTAATATGTATACAATTATATTTAATCCTCATTTTTATTAAACCTATTCCCTATGGATAGGGAAAATAAGGCATGTGGTAGCCAAGTCACATGGCTGGGAGGTGACAGCTGAGATTTAAGCCAATGTGTTCTAACACCACTGTTCCGGCTTTTAGCCCTATGTGATAGCGCCTCAGAAGAAATAGCAAATTTCAATAGGTACGTTAAAGTTCTCCATCTGAGTATTAGTTTAAACTATCCAAATTAAATTATTCAAATTAAAACAATGATATGCCTGACAAATTTGTATTTCTAAATGGCAATATCCAATGATGGTAAATATATGGGGATATAGGTTATTTTCATGCATTAAAGTGGGTTTCTAATTTGGCTCAAACTTTTGGGAGTGCAATTTAGCAATACAAAGAAAGATTCTTTAAATATTTTCTTTGAGGAAATAATGGTACTTCTAATATTACTTTCCAAGAAAATAATTGGAAACAAATATTTGTGTGAGAACCATGCAAACAAATATTTTCTGCATTTTAACCTGCTGTGGCCATCTGCTAGAAAAGATTTTGATGTACATTTTGTTGAATGAAATATACATTTAATGATTGATATTTCTCATGAATTGTTTATAACATTAAAAATTGATAATCTACATTCTTCCAAATATAAGATTGTTTAAAAAAACTATATTCTATATGTAGAAGAATGGTCACATTATGTGACCATTAAAAAGTATGATGATGATGATTATAATGATGCAGGTATGTAGGTATGGAAATGGAACAATTTTTAAAATATTATTAAATAAAAATCATTAAGCAAAGTTATACAATAAAGCAGAATATATACTATGATTATAGTCTGGGATATTTGTGATATGCATGCACATAGTATGTAAACACATTCATAATCTATACCTATGAATACATACATAAAGATGATTACATTTTGGAATACATACATACATACGTATCTAATTCTTTGTTATTGATCTCATTTTTGTCTGTATCTGGAATGATACTAATCAAAATATTCAAAGTCTTTCTGTTTTATTGGTATGCAGTTTTCTTTACCATTTGCTTTATTCAGTGGAAATGCATACAGTTTACAATGAATAAATGTGACTTAAAATATGTACATATAGACAAAGCCTTTATGTTTTTCATTTGACTCAAAAAATATTTCTATTTCTAAGTCACATCTAGCTGCCCAAATATAGCACAGATTTTATATGGAGGAAGTTCTCCCACCAACACATAAGAAGCATTAGTATTTGGAATACAGTGTGAAATTGATACACTTTACTAATCTGCACATAACTTTTAGTTCCAGAGCATGAAGTCTGAAAAGAGAGGGCTAGTGTTTTTACTGAGTGATACAATTATGTGTTGTTTTTTTTTTAACATTCAACAACTGTCTTGTTAACAGGCCTATCAAAAGGGAGATTAATGGTGAACTGACAATACAGTGTCTTTCCCCAACTCATAGAAACATATGTTTCTAAATACAGATCACTAAATTACGTAGCTCAATTTTTTTAAATATATGAAATATATACATATATATACACACACCTAATTTTTTTTATTTTTTATTTTAATTTATTTATTTTTATTTTACACCTAATATTTTGAAGACTGAAAATCTTACCCTACACATACTCAGTGAATTTTTTCCTTGTGATCAAAAATACAATCTATGAATAATTTTGTGTTTTGTTTGTGTGGCTTTTTTATCATTAATTCATGCTTTCTTCCATTATCATTAATAGTATTTAATTTTCTAATGTATGATAATGAACATTATTTGTGAAAATGGCATGGTCTTATTTGCATAGTTTAAGAAACTTTTGATAAATGGATACAATGTCACCTATTGAGTGTGACAAGGATTTTGCTAAAAAAAGTGGACTTTTGAACAAGCATTTAAGATGAATGAATAAATATCATACTACAATCAGTATGGGATCTTGAGGAAACTGCAAAAGAGCACCAATTAGAAAATAAATTTTAAGGAGCAATATTTATTTATTCCTAGTTTTGTTAGTTTTATAAATTGTATCTCAAAATATAAAATCAATGTGTCAACATGAAACTTTCTCTGTTTTCACATACTGACCTTAGTATTTGCTTTGAATGCTGCTGTAGTCCATTTGGGCTACAATTTAAAAAAAAAAATACCACAGACTGGTGGCTTAAAAACAGCAGAAATGTATTTCTCACCCTTTTGGACACTAGAGGTCGAAGGTTAGGATGCCTGCATGGTTGCTTCTGGAAGAGCCCTCTTCAGGGTTGCAGACTTCTTGTACTTCATATGTTGGAAGTAGAGTCAGGAAGCTCCATGTGGTCTCTTTTATAAGAGAACTAACCTATCTATGCAGGCTACACCTTCATGACCTAGTAACCTCCTAACACCCCTGCATTGGGCATCAGGCTTTCAGCATGTGCATTTGGGGGAGCACAGACATTCACACTATAGCAAATATCCCATTTTCTGGAGGGAAACTTAAAGAGGTTAAGTGGCTCTGATTTTACTGGAGACCAAACGTTCATTGAGGAGTGAACTCTTGTCTTCAAGATCACTATAAATCTCTGGGTTCCGCACAGATGCTCTGCGGGATCCTAGTCCCTCTGGCTATAGGTCCATGGTCCCTGTCTCCACTGAGTTCTCCACTCATCTTAAGGCAAGAGGCAGGGATCAGGGAAACATTCAGGTGCTCGTCCCACTGTGCTGGGTCTCTGGAAAGCATAAAGATCTGTGACAGGCCCACTCTGGTGACACTGCCACTGCTGGACAACTTCTGTCTCTCTGTGGTAGCACAGGGACCCTCGTGAACAATTCCACTATGGGTGCTTGCCCTTGGTCTCTCCTCTTTCCTACATAACGTTAAAATCTTATAAAACACTAAAACTTCTCACGTAAAATTTTGCAAAAGGAAATTCTGATAACTGGTGTCAAATTTATTCCTCAACTTTGTATTTTTTGAAATATTGATATGATAGAACATGGCATTAATTTGTTTAACAACTTTTGGAATTAAGATTCAGACAATATTTGAAGGAGGTGGGTTTTTTTTTCTGATTTTTGTTCCATAATAGCAGAAATAACATAGGAACTAAATTAGCTATAAAAGTTTGTTAAACTTCTAATATAAAAAAACTGGGTATAATTTTTTTGTAAGTGTTCATCTCTGAGTGAATGTTTCGTTAATGTTTTGTTAATGTTTCGTAACTCTCCTCAAGTAAATTTTGGCATCAGAAATTTCTCAAAGCATATAATCTGAACAGTCTCTTAAATATGTTTTAGCATAGAAGGAAAGGAACTCATTACTATTCTTTTGTAAAGGTTTTTGTAATATTTTGTAATCTATTTCATGGCAATTTTCAGCCATTTTTCTTTAATATGAACTTTAAACTCACTAGTTATAAAAGCAAACCATCTATCACGATGTCTGATTCAAATCTTATTACATTCATACTTAAATTAAGAAATGACATTTTTATGACTTTTAGTTGTCTCTAAAATATAATTATCTTTACATTAACCCAATATTATTTTATTATGATATTTCATAAAATTTTATATCTTTCAATAAAAAAGTACAATTTTCTTCACATGGATCTTGTTACTTTTTGATATATTTATTCCAAAGTATATTTATTTTTCTAATTTCATTTTAATTAGATATGTTAATTATTAAATATTTTATAAATTTCAGTCCTTTCATGTTGAATCTCTCACATTTAAGGATTATAATTTATACAATTTTCAAATAAAGTTAATCTCTCTTCTCAAATATATGTGTATATCTTTGTATGTAATGTATATATTACAAAGTGTTACATTTTATTATGATATCTAAAATATACAAAAATGCTGAATATTTTGTTATGTGAGACATAATGAATTCTTTATGGAAACAATATTTCATATATTTAAGTTTTTATTTACTGCTTATTGGAACTATTGGTAAATAGAAGTCATTATGTTAAAGTCATTTTCTCATTTTAAATTATTTTTCAAAGAATTACTGATAATTTGTATCAAAGTGCTTCATAAATTTTTTTTATCAAATTTTGATACAATTAAGTGTAGTATTTATCATCATCTTTCTTTATGACTTTTGAAATTAAGATTCATGTGGTAATTGAGTGAGAATTTTTAGTCTTTTTCTATAATCTGTCATTGCAGAAATAATGTAGAAATCATATAGCATGTAAAGTTTTATTAAATTTTAGATGTAAAAACAAACAGAATGTAATATATTTTTTATTTAAATATTCTCTGAGTGACTCTTCTGTTGAGATTTTTGACTCTCTTCAGGTAAATTTTGGCACTAGAATTTTCTGAGAAATTTAGTCATTAAATTTTCAATATCATAAAGTTAATTTGGAAATACATCTTTTAATCTTGTTTTAACTTTTGCATATTTTTTGTTTTCCACTTCCTCTTTCCCAATGTTGCATAATTGTTTTCTAATTTTAATTTTCTTTATCCAATTTTCAATTTTTATTTCTTTAATACTGTCATAAAATAATCTGTTTTTGTGTTATTCAACTTCTCTAAATTTTTCACTTATATATATTTATGTTTATATAAATAAAATATTTATTTTTATTAAATATAAACAAATTTATTAACTTCAATTTCAATTTTTTTTTTTTTACTTCTCACTTTATCACATTGTTTTATAGTGTTGTGATTCTATGGTTGATTATTATTATATCAAAGTATAAATTATTCCTATTTTTAAAAATCTTTAGACTTCAAAGATTATCCTTAAGATACATTTTTAGGTATACTACATTAAGTGTGTTATAAAGTAAGTCCTGTCATTAATTTTGTTTTGTTAATAAAAGTGTATTTTGCTTTATCAAAGTATACATCAATAAGAAAAAGAAAATCATTGTATCAACCAGATCTGGTTAGATAATCCATGCTTACTTACTTCAAAGTCAAGCTAGCTGTAGGCTATGTAAAGATATTAAGACTGTGCTGACTTTTGAAGCTTGCCTACTTTTACTGTAGTCTTTACCTTTATTAAAACTCCCAGTGATGTTGAAGATACTGAACATAGTTCTATGTCTATAGAAATATACAACCTATTGACTTCTGACAAAGCCATTCTACCTGGAGATACCCATCTGTACTTAGATCCTAAACATCTATGCCCAAGTAGCAAAAGATAAATCAAATGCAAAAATAATACACAGCACAACTGGAAGAATCCATTTCCTAGTAGGACATAGTAGGTAGCAGCACCACGTCGCTTCTGCTACCACCACCACAGATAAAGGGACACATTTTAAAATCACGTATGAAAACCATCGGAAATTGGCAGAAATCAAGATAGTTTCTGTTCAGAAAAAGAAGAGCCTCCTTTAGCTTAAGTTGAGCATTGTTTCTTTTATGGCTCTTTGCCAAGTCTTGTCCTGGTCTAAAAGTCACTTTTGTCATCAGCAAAAATACTCAGCTAGGGAAAAGAAGAATCAGCATAATTTTTGAAGCCCCCATGAGTTGTCATGACACAGTTATTTCCAGGGAGTTTTCTCATTTTCTGCCAATTTGCCTTCCTTGGATGTTTGCTCACTACCTGTTAAGACAGGAGGCTATAGGACTGGGATGAAAAGGTAAAGTCTTTTACCATCTCCCAATACTTGGGAGACAAGTCATGCCTGGGAGAGGTCTCTCCCTCAGGATGTTTGTCAAATTTTGAACTTATTTGAGGTTAGACACTAAAAAGCTTAACTAAATATCTCTGAAAAGCAGAACTTTCAGAGGAGAGGAGAGAAATATCTGCCACGATCTCAAGCAAAACTGTGAACAAACTAAACCTTAGAAATGTTGCATCTGAGAAGCAGTGAGATCTGTCTTATGCTTGGGAATAAAGCCCTTAGAATAAGAGGTACTTGAAACATCTGCATATGGCATACAATCACGTACTATAAGGCATAAAACAGGTATTAAAAGATAAATAATCTGGTCAAGAATAGGAAAACTGAAGTACACTGATAATTCAGATGTTGCAGTTAGCAGAAAAAGGACTTTTAAATGACCATAAAAATGATAAACAAAATACAGAGACCATAACGAAATAAAAAGTAGAAATATGAAGAAATTCTATAGAGATTATAATTTGTTCATATAAGAGTGAAATAAACATTCTAGAAGAGAGAAATTATAATTTTTGAAAATTAATAATCCCTTTTATAGATGTAATAACAGACCAGACATAGCAATGAACAGGATTTTAAACTCCAAGACAGGTAAATTGAAATTACCCAACCAGAAGCACAGAGAGAAAGGTAATAAAAGAATGAGAGAGAGAATAAGAGCCATGTGGGACACAGTCATACCTGAAAATGGAGTCACAGAAGACGATGGGGAAGGGAGTCTGTGAAGGAAGACACCTGGGAGGTTTCTTAGGAAGGGCACTGAAGATCATTACCTATGAGAGAGAGGAGTGCAGATTGGGTAGATGAGGTTAAATTGAGATTCAGTTGCAGCAAAGTCTGCAACTAATCCCCAAAGAAACATAGCCCTTTATAATTGTGCAGACTGAGGAGGCGCAGCCAGGCTCACTGAGTAGCCGTGGTATTGGCTGCACCTGGGGAGGGGGTATAACCCTGACAAACGGAGGTCTCTTTGGTGGACGACAGCTCCCAGGAGACTAAGCTATAAATCATCCATCAGTATCCAAACACTCCCAGCAACTGGGGAAAGGAGAGTGAAGAATAAATTTGAGCATCCTCCCAGAGCATGGGTTACAGACCAGTCTTTGTGAGATACGCTATCAAGTTTTATTTGCTACTGTGGCAGGGAGTAGGGGATGACACCTACAGTACCCTTCTTGCTATACTACTTTTTATACCACAGGCCAAGGAATTAATGCAAATTTTCCACCAACTATCACATATATCCATTCAAATATCCATTCAGACATGAGGGAAATTATCACTGTAAAGTAACAATTGACCCAGTGGCCCCATTGTGAGCCAGATTTGGCTAGGGCTTCATCTGCTACCTTCTCTATACATCTTTGCCACTACCCATCCACCCATGTAATATGGGAGTCAGTGGCACTTCAAGTACCTTGATATCAATAACTTAGATCCTGGGTCCTCAAAATATCTTGACATTGCTCTTTCTTCTGCATTTTATTACGTTAATTAATAGCTGTATATTCCTTTGGAGGACCAGATAAATCATTCAGGTATACATATTTGTAGGAAATTCAGGGTCCATCCTCTTAGACACCTGGCTATACTTTAGTCAGTGGATTCTAGCCAGTTTTCTGAAGTTTTTGTTTCCTTCTTCACAATATGTGACAGCAATTCTTGCATTTTTACTATACTCACATATTGATAGCTTTTTCCAAATTTCAAAGAATCATCTTAGCAAGATTTTAACAAGTTCTACCAGAGTTCTTATCAAACTGTTAAATCCTACAGAAGGGAGAGTCTTTCTATGTTGCTAAACCTTTCTTTACTCAATTTTATATTTCACAGTACACCCTAAACACAGCACAATCAAAAAGTCAAGGACCATGCCTATTCTTCAACTTCTCTAGACCCTACATAAACTTTCAGATAGAGCCTAGCAGATCAATAGCTGGTTTGATTTGTGACTTGGCTCTTGTGTTGGTTTAGTTTCCAGGGTATAGATGGGCATAGTTCCCAGTGTAGACATGTTGTCTTACAAGTAAGAGACCTCTCTGTCATCTTCAGGGAAGGGGAAAATGCTGATTTGTGAAAGAAAAAACTTAACCCACAGGGTTTATGAGAAAGTGAAATTTCAGGATATTCCAGTGTCTTGACCCAGGTGTCCTAATTCCCAGTCCCAGTGCCCACTACTTCCCCACAAGGGTCCCAGCCCAGGTATATAAGATTCACTTAGGTTTTGAATTTAAACTTTTTCTGGAGCTTGGCTGACTTCATGATGAAGTTTTACATTTTTCTGTTCACTGACTATAGGAGATGAGAGTTTCTTTACATGATGCAAGGAGGCCTAATTACTTTCACACATCACCCTAAGTTGGTGACAGATTACCCTCATCATGACATTTTTTTCCTTCAAGTTCTAGCCAATACAACAAGGTAAGAAAATAAAAGATATAATTTTGGTGGATCCTTTATCTCTGGCCTTTAAAAGTTTAAAAAAGTTATAACATAAGCACAAAGATATTATAAGCATCCTCAAAATACACAAAGACTAAGCAAAATATTAGGAGGAAAATAACAATGTAATAAAAAGTTAGCATATCATGACTACAGTAGGTTTATTTCAGGTTAACATTAGAAGATCAATCAGTGTGATTCACTACATTAAAAGAATATTGAAATTTGGAAACATGGCAAGAATGTCCACTCTCACCACTGGTAGTAGGCATTGTACTAATGGTTGGTCCTAAGCCATAATTTCAGATAGGACCACTCCCCCAACTGCACTAAAAAGATTCAGTGAGAGAAGGAAAATAATCTTTATCCACAGATTACATAAATATGTATATATAGAATTAGAATTAATAAACATACTCAGCAAAGTCACTGATTAAGGTCAATATGCAAATATCAATTGAACCTGTAAATATTTGCAAGAAACAAAAACTAGAAATGAGGTTTATGAAATACCACTTATAATAGCATCCCAAATAACAGATAACTAAAAACGAAATCAAAGTAAAATATACAATAGCTCCACATTGAAAATACAAAGAGAAAAACTTAAATTATCTAGATTAATGGAGAGCTGTACCATGTTTATGAACAAAAAACTAAATATTCTTGAGATGTCAGTTCTCTGACTATTGTTCTATATATTTAGTATAATCCTAAAACAATCTCAGTGACATTTTTGTAGAAATTGAAAATGTGCCCCTGAAATTTTTATAATAATTTTAAGATCCTGGATTACTCAAGAGAATCTGGGAGAAAAGAACAAACTTGGGTGCATTGAATCAATAGTTTCAAAATTTCCCACAAGTTATCTTATGACAGCGTGTTACGGAAATAGTGATAGACGTATAGACTACTGAAATATAATAGAAAGCTGATAAATAGAAGAATACATGTGCAAACTTCATATATAGCAGATTCATCACAGCAATTCCATAGGGAAAGAATATTTAGGGTATTTTAGTTTATTTTTGTTTGTTTTCAGAAGTAAATAAATAAATTGTGCCAGATCAATTGGATTTCTGTATAAAAAACAAATAACAACAAAAACTTGGATCTTTAGACCAAAAAAATGCAATAAATTTTAATTTATAATGCTGAGAAAAATAAAAGCTTTTTCAATTACAAAGCTTCAATAAGAAAATCTAGGAGGAAATCTTTGTGGCCATGGGGTAGACGAAGATTACTTAAATAGGACTCAAAACAACTAATCACAGTATAATATAAAGGTTTCAGGTTGACTGCTTTTGGGAGTAATGGGGTGAGAAATTAAACATTAGTGCTTCTTTCAAATGTTAAGTCGAATTAGAGACTTTCTTCGCAGAGCAGGGTCCCTGAGTGCTGTATTTTGAAAACAGTGGAAGAAGGGATAAATTAGCCAAACCATCTCTCCATTCCAAAGGAAAGTCACTTTATTCCTAAGGGCTGGGGGAGGGAGAAAAAATTCTCCTTGAGTAGATGTGGTGGCAGATTTCATCTCACACATCTCTGATACCTTTAAGATTCACATTTAATTTAATAATACATTTAATGTTTAATATAATATCTAATCATGTAATGACAATGGGTATAGACTCTTCACTCTTTACAGTGTTTTTTCAGTCAATATGAAAGCAAGCTTAAAGACTCTTAGTTCCACCTCTTGTACCACCTCTTTCAGACATATTTTATGGCCCATAAGCATTGGATGTAGTCATTCTAGATTTCTTATAATCTCCTCTTCTACCTCTATATTATCTAAGAGCCAAGACCATCTCTTCCTCATCTTTCAATCTCCTTATCACCAAACAGAATGACTGGCAAATCACAGTGATGAATAATGTTGAAAAAATTTACATAAAAAAATATGAGAGGTAAAATTTGGAATGTGACTTACAGTGCTATTAAAATGAGGAAAGCTTTATGGAATTTGTTTCTTACCTATGTTAGTGGACATTAGGTAATATGCTATACAAAATGCTGGAAAGTTCTATTCTAGTTCATAGAATACTGCTTCTGTACCAACAAACAGAAGACGATTAAAATTATTAGCAATATGAAAATCAGTCAACTTTGTTAATTCTTCTATTGAAGATTGCTCAAAAAATATTACTACTTTTCTCAGAAAAACCAAGTACTCAAAATATGTTAAAATGTTAATTTTAAAAAATTGACTACAGGTTAGAATTAATTTGAAATATAAAAATAAAACTCTTCAAACAATTTTTGTAAAAAGTATGTGTTCATGAGTTTAGGATAACCAAAAGTACAAACTCAATAAAATGTACATAGTAGATTGTGGAAAATGGAGTTTTTATCTTGTAAAAATTCTTGCATATTATATAAAGAGCTTACAGAATAGACTCATTTAAATCTATATTACTCATTTTAAAAATTTTTTATGGAGCAAAATTTGCTTTTCTGAGGCGTACAGTGTTGAGACTTAGGGAAATGCATAGAATCAGACAGTCATCACCACAGGCAGGATACAGGGTGATACCTTCACTCAAAGGTTGCCCTCATGCTGCTTTGTAGTCAAAGCTTTCCAACACTCCTTATTCCTGGCAACCACTGACCTCGCCTCTATTGAAGATATGCCAGCACATGCACTAGTTTCATTATATGCATAGGTTTCATAAAGTTAAATATGTATTACAACACAGTATTTTCAAAAGAAAATATATGGCTATTTGGTAGCTATTAAAGAATCAAGGAAAAGATGGATAAGTGAAAAATACTGCAACATAAATTTGTGATTTCACATGCTTTTATTCTTCCCTATACCTCATTGTCTCTATCTCTATACATACATTTCTAATAAAATTATCACTGCAAAATTACTCTAATAATGTCTGCACATATGCAGAATATACCCCTACAGATAACTAGTTGAAAAAAGTTACTGAGTCAGATAGTTACCATCTCCGAAGCATTAATTTTCAGAGAAATATAGTATAAAACAGCATTTAGGTTTGTTATTTCACTTAATGTTAGACACAACAGGAAGTAACCTTTCACAAGAAGTTTAATATGACCCCAACTAGACTGAAAAGTACATGATAATTATCAAATTATCAAATTTTATCTTTTATTTACCTGGTTTTAAACCATCCAAATTTGGAACTTCATTTATTAATAGATTTAATGTAGTTTGTTGACCACATTTCATTCTATACGTAATCTCATACTTAGCTTCCGCAGTGAATCAGCTCCCACATTTTGCGCATTCATCCCTTTGCTGCTTCTAAACAACAGTCTCCCTTCACAGAATCTCACTAATTGATGACTGGAAACTTGTGCTTCAATTTAACTGAGAAAATGCCCTTCATCATTGTCTGTATTTATTAAGGATATCGGGAGTTGCATAAACATGAGAAAGGGAAAAGTAACCTTTCATTTGCAGTTTTTGGTATTAACCATATTGAGGGTGGGTTTTGCTTTTTTTTTTTTGCCATCAGCTGATTTTGCAGCTTCCACCGAGCACCATTTGCAGACGGTGATGCTAATGCTAAAATAAAGATGTTCTGGGTTTGATGAACTATTAGGTGACCAAGATTTGTAAAACACAGGGAAACCCATATTATTTTCAGTTGCATTCCAACTGTATGCACACATTCCTTTTCAGTGTTTGCCAAGCGAGAAACCAAAGTACTAATGGTAGGGAAACATTGTTTTGGAATTTCTATTACCAAATTACTGTTTTTATCTAAGGAGAATACCTGTTTTGCTTGATAAGTAAGATTTGCTCTCCAAATCTGCATAAGAAAATACTTATGTGCTCACAGACAATATTGAAATTGCCTTTCAGTATCTTCTAAAGGTCATCTCCAATACTGAAAGGCTTTCTCATATTTACTGTGAGATTCTTAAGCAAAATGGTATTAAATTATAAACCTCATGAGAACAAGGGTTGAGTGTATCATGTTTACGACTGTTTTCAAGTACCTGGCACGGTGCCTGGTACAGAAATATTCAATAAATATTTACTAAGAGAATAAAGGAATACATGAATGAATGAATAAAGACAGTAAAACATCTGACTTAAACCTGAGATTTTTTTACATTTGATTTTAATTTCCATTATATGGTGTAAACTGAAGAAAATTTGTCTTCTTCTGAAATTAATGGAAAAGGATATTATGTTAATAAGCCCCAATGCACACTTAAAATTGTTATTCCTGGTCTTACAACATTTTATAAAAGATAAAAACTGAAAGTGGAGAATATTATATTTATTGAAATAAGAAAAGGAACTAATTCTCTATTTTCATCGGAGGAGAATTCTGTAAATGGCCACCTGAGCAGAAGAAGCCTGGCTAAAAGAGTGTTATTGTTTTTTCCCAGAAATGAAAAATATCCCCAGACAGCTATTTTATTTAAATATCAGCACAGATCTCAAGGGAAACATATGGAAGGAAAATGTGAAGTATCTGGAGCTCACAGGACAACAGGGCTATACAAATCTTAACAGTATGTTAGCGACCAATCTCATTGGAGAGCAACTTCAGTTATTTACTATCATCTATAAAACCCTAAATAGTTACCTCAATGCTCACCTCTTCTCCTGAGGACCATCTTGGCTATTGTAGTGAATTAGAGAGCATTCTTTACAGCTCAAATTCAATTTTTTTCCATTATGTAGAGAGAACTTCAGAAGAGAGATGAGTCCATTCCGAATGTATATTTACCTACACTTACAAGCAAATTTCTTATTTGAAAATGGGTACACAAGTGGTATTTTGATGTGTGTATTTAACCTGTTCACAAGATATTTTAAATATCATAGTCATAATTTTGAAATGTTCACTGTGCAGTCATTTTAACTAATCCCCATCATCTTGATAAAGTTTTCTCAGTATATAGTTTGATCCTATAGCATATACAATGGTATTTATACCATCAGTCCTCCCTTCTCTGTCAGGTGGGCTTGAAATGAATTCCACTGGCTTCCCTGGTTTTCTGGTCTGCAGACAGCAGGTTGTGGGGCTTCTCAGGAATCATCGTCATGTAAGCCCAATGTTGTAATAAATTTCCCCTTATCTATCTAAATCTATATATCTATATCTATATCTATATCTATATCTATACAATCTATCCTATTGCTTCTATTTCTCTGGAGAACCCTGATGAATGGCGTATTAACTATAGAATTTTGAGCATGTGTTAAGAGATTTGATGGGAGGTTCAAGGATGCATAGGTTGCTCTGGATTGAGTACTGTTAGAAATCACAGACAACTTGAAGATTTAGTATTTCGGTCTTTTCTCATTGGCTTTTTTTTTTCTTGAATGTCAGAGGAACAGTGCATGCTGGGATTATCACTGGAAAAGGAGCTATGAAGAGAAGATCATGTTTGGTCATATTTTTGTGCTTGCAGAGTATATTTACTTTTGTCGCTCTTTAGGTATGTTTTGTAGTGGTCTTATTTATCTCTTGTTCTGTTATGGTCAGAGAGGGTCCTTGTCTGATGTTGACATTACAAAAAAAAAATGTTCGGTAAGAGAACAGTTGTGGCTAGCTTGGTAGAAAGCAAGTACCAGCTGCTAAGGACGTGTGTGCTCTTTCTCAAACCAACGCGATTAGATGGGTAAATTCTGCCAGAGGGCCACTTGAGACACAGTCTTTATGACCTTTTTGTGAACAGCCCCAAAATATCAAGCAGCGTCATCCCAACTGGTTGTGGCCATCTTGACCATGGCTCCTTAAGTTGGCTTTTGCTGGTTCCTGCTCTTGTGCTTCACCCCGCCCCATTTCTTTGGGATTATGCTTCCTCAGAACCTCCCTCCGACTCTGCTTTCTGATGAACCTGAGTATGACAGTGGCCACCTGGAGGGATCCTAAATAGCAGACATCCAGGATGGGTTTTTGGACCTACATCACTCCTCACTCTGTTAACCAGAAGGACCAACTTACTGATAGTAATTAGAGTTCCTGTTTCTCCTGCATGTAATACATCATAAATGCTATGGGTCCCACCTGTGCTTAACTGGTATGAGAAACAGTGGATCACAAAGCAGCAGGATATGCTTTGACTCTGCCGCTTGAACAGTATGGGGGTAATAAAATAGTTACAACAATTGTTGAATGGCTGGACTTTTCGATAACTGCATTTGAAGTTTTGTAAAAAGAAAATTATGGTCCCAAGGAAAACATCTATTAGCTTAGGGCAAGCTGTGAAAGCTGCAGGGCCTTTATAGCAGCTTGTAAGGAGGCTCACCTCTCCTACAGACACTGTGAATCAAGCTTAAGACCTTGAGCAACAATCGCAACACTTTGATGCACACTCCTATGTCCATCTTTGGTAAATTTCCTATGTCAAAGGGTAGGAAAAGCCTGGGAGGGTGAGATCTCGGCTGGGGGCATCTATATAAGTGAGCCTAAGAATTCTGAACTCTCATCTGCACCTGAATCCTCTAGAGTGGGAAAAGTAATTCTTCCCCTCTTTTCTGAAGAAAGCAGCACATCTTTTCCTTGGGATTGTACAAAGAGCTTACACAGAGAAAGTGCCTTTGTGGATTTTTCTTGAGAATTCAGAATAGTGACTTGCAATCTTCATTGCCTCTGGGTTAAAAGTAAGGGCTGGATCTTATTATAACCCAGGTTACAAAGTACAGCCCTTGCTCTGGCAAGAAGTAACCTATGCACTGAAAAAAAACACATGAGCTAGCTAATGTAGTGTGCTGATAGGCAGATGTTAGCAAGGACTAAGTAGGTAAGTACATTTGGAGTAGTTAATGGCATTGTTGTGTCAGTGTGAGGATAGAAAAGATATAAGAATGGTTAGCAAAACATTTATGGGCAGGGGACACTAAATTATATCTCCAGGTATAAGGATTTTCAAGGACACCTGTAGACAGCATTAATATTTTCCTGAGATGATTCCTCAAAGTTTGGTATAGAATTAGACATGGCAAATGAGGTAGAGATTCCAGAACTTCCTTTTGCATGGCATCCAGGTTAAGCAGACAAAGGCTTTAGAATGGGATTATTTTGTATGTTTTGAAAACTCATATGAGAATGCATTTCCTCTAATGCAGCTATATAAAGGAGAGCCTAGAAGATGTCATTTTCACACAGGAAAAAGAAATACGTTAGACACAGGGAGTGAGGGAAGAGGGTGGGGCTCATTGGCAATTTTGAGAAGCCGGAGGTCATTGCCCTCCTAGACTAGAGTTATTGTTAGATGATGAGTGAATGGTATTGGGCACTCTGGGTTTCTGGAATGGCAGGAACAATAACATTACTTGTGAAATAGATGCAATATCTAAATAAATATGATGGTGCTTTGTCCCACAAAGATGTATAATGGTGGCTAATAAATTTTAGCAGCCTTGGGGTAAAATAGACAAATGGTCAAATATAGTATTGATCAACGTGATCAATATTAATCAAATACGGTATTAAATAATTTTTTAATTGAGACCTGCAAGCAGAAATCTAATGTTAGCCTCTGAAGTGGAAAATAACAATCCTTTAGCTAGCTCTATTTCTAAGTCAGTTCATAGATTAACAGCTTAATAGAAGACGAACAGGGACAGTTTCCACTGAAGAAGAGCCTGGAATGCTACCTTAAATACATGTGTCTTTCCCAGTTTGGAAACAAAATAGCAGCAAAGAGCATCTGTGGATATTTCTCTGGTAACTGCACACGTTAAAGAGGAAAAGACGTTTATGTCATTCAAAATAGTTGATAAAATAACATATAGATGGAACAACAAACTTTAAATCCACCCATTTTTTGGTAAAACAGTTTATATATATATATATATATGTGTGTGTGTGTGTGTGTGTGTGTGTGTGTGTGTATTACTACGAGGAAAGAAAGCTAATGTATATTCTCTTTTTGAGATTCTTTTGTGTTAGACACAGAAACAAGTGCAATCGGTGCTTGGGAGCTTCGGTTCATGTATAATTCACTCACCTTCATACTAATTTAAAGAGACAGTCATTGTTTTTACCTTTGTCCACCTTAATACCTTTGACATCTTTACATTCTTTCAAATGAATACTTTTGACATCTTTATATTCTTTCAAATGTAAAGAATATCTTTACTCTCAAAACCAACATATCCAGCTTGTTCATTTTTATAATTGTCCCTTCTTTTTTCTTGTTTGAAATATATTCCCTTTTCCTACTCTGTGAATTCCATACATTTATTTTAAGATTTAGTTCTACGTGCCCCATTACCATATTGTGTTATAAATGTTTGTTGTTTTCCATTAGGCGTATATAAAACTTAGCATGGAGCTTGACTAGGGTGACATTTTTCCCTCCCCATGACACAAACACGGTGGCTGACCTTGTGGGTAAGGGCCACAGAACATTGGTTAAGACTCAAGCCTTTGTCTTTGTTATAATCCAAACCCTCAAGTTTCCAGAATTAAGTTCCCAGTCTAATTATCAACTGCAGTGCATATAATAAAATAAGCTCTACTCTGGTCTAGCTGGAAATTCCTCACCTGGCTTGTATTTAAGCCCTGGATTTACCCAGGCTGATGGGCGAGAGGAAAACCTCCATCCCGGTCCTTCCCACATTAGCCACCACTGATTCAGTCACACACAAGCCCATTTGTTCTCCTCGCACTTCGTAGTTCCAGGCTTTCCTAAATTTACGTCATAATTTCTACTCTGTACTGCTCTTCCTATTCTGGCCAATACTAGACTTGAAGCTCAAGAATGCACTTGAAGCCTGCCTACCATCATGGTCAGTTTGGGAATTTTTACCACACTGTGACTGGTCCTGGTGTATGCGAATTTATAGACGTCTCATTCAGGTTTCATTAACAAACATTCACACATTGCTTCACTGAATCTAACCCAATTTGTATAAAACATCATCACATTTACTTCAAACAAAATACAGCTTGATGAAAAAACAATGATATATCTCTTTCTTAACAAAAAGAAAAACATGTCTCCTTTTATTTGTTTTCTATGTGTTTTCCAGTGCATCCCGGTTGATGAAATTGTCATCATATTACAGCATGTCTCTATGACACGTGTGACATTTGGTCAGTAGTTCTCATTTTAATCAAATGAGGACATGCTAGCAAGTTGATGATTCAATTATGGGATCTGAAACTGTAAGCTTCGCCCAGGTACGCTGTTATTGGTTTGGTTTTTTTTTTTCCCCATATGGTTAACAATAGTCCTTTACATCTGTGGATTTTAGCTTTCTCTAGGATTTAAGGCATTACAATGTATTTAAACAACATGCCAAAATTAAAAATGTAATAGGTCCTAGAAGTTTCCAAATGGTGCCATCAAATATAAAGGTGCTATCAAGCTGAAATATGCCCTTGGGTAAAACTGCCCACTCTTTTGTAAATCCAAATGTATTTGGTTTTGTACTGGAAATTTTCTGCTGAATACATTATTGGCAATAGGAAAAATTAATCAAGCCAAAAGATTGTTATAGCATCTCAGCTGCATCCTTCAACTTTGAAGTATTTAATATTCCTATTGTTTGTGTATGTGTGTGTGTGTACATGTGTGTATGTGTATGTGTGTGTGTGTGCATACGCATTTTCCTAGTGAAGCTGCCAATAATTTTTTTTTCTTGATTCTGTTGAAATATATTACTTTCTAGGTGTTAATCAATGAGGTGTATTATGCAGATTACGTTTTTCCTGTGAAAAGTATTCAGATTATGGGCAGGTTCTAGAGGTTGCTATCATAAATATGACAGTTATAAAACATAGTCAATATACTTCTAAGATTCTAAATATATTGTTCTACCTTTATTGAACTTATAAAAATAAAAATATATGGCAATAAAAGTTAATTTAAGAACATATTTAAATAATGTACAATGTAACGTTGCTAATGATAAAAATGACACTTTATCACAGTGGATGTCCTAGCTAAAACCAGAACAGATTCTCAGCAAAATAACTTAATATTTTAGTAAAAACTGACTTCCAATCTAATATTACTTAAATGCTGTTATAGTATTCAGTTGTTTGACAGCACTTTAGAATATATTTTATTATCTCAATAGCATTGGAGAGACAAGAAATATTCTTAGCTCTAGTTCCAAACTTCAGTAAAAAGTCATTACTCTTGTCTTCTGTGATAAGAAGTTGCATTCTGAGAAAACAAATGATCACAAGTATTTCTTCTAATATCTCTTAATATCTTGATTGTACTGGTAGTCAAACATAAGGTCAGTCTCTAAAGCTTACACTTCTGTGGAGGAAGTCATCCTTTGATTTTGAAGAATTAAATAAAAAAGAGCTATTTGAAGGACAGTAACAAAAATCAAGAGTATGCCGTAATTTTAATAACCTAAATGAATATGCCAGGAATAAAGTCATGCCAACAATTAATATTTTATTGAAACATGAAGTACTATGAATATTGCTCCTAGACACTAGTGGGTTATATACTTTTGACAGGGTCCTCTTTTGAGACATTAATTTCTTTCTAGGTGTCTCAACATAGGAATCTTAAAAGAATGGGAAGTTAAATTTCCTGTCCACCTCACCTCCACTTTCAGGAGTACAGAGCACTCTTTTCCAAAGGATGTTAATGATATATTGTTTTTCAGGGGGAAAAAAGGGAAGACTTGAATTGACTGTAGAGGTGAAGTGCAGGAGGCTGGTTCTTGGAGGTGAAGATTGGTTATAAATTCCAGAATTGCAGAGAGGAGAAGGCTGGCAGGATAGAGAAAAGATGGAGGTATAGGTCTCAATCCTCATGTAACATCATGGACTTTATATGATTCTGAGGGTTTAATGTATAGATATTTAGGGCCTGCAGAATTCATCAGTCACTGTGGCTTTGAGAAAGGCAGGTGAGTTTCTGCTTACCATATTTAACATTGAAAGATGCTTTCTACTTTTATTCCTCTTTTCTTTTTCCCCTTAATTTTATTAAATTTTAAAATGTAGGTATAAGACGTATATGTCACAGATCCACAGTCTATTCCAGTTCAAGCTTTTAGTTAGAATACTAAAATCCCCAGTCTTACGATTTACCAAGTAGTTTGTTGAAATATCAAATTAAACAAATAAGTTGATGGTGTTTTAGGAAAGTTTAATATATGCACCAGGCATTTTGGCAAGATTGTGGTCACTCTAAGTACAACCAAATTTCAACTGCCTGGAAACTCTTGTTTTTGAAATATAGACATAGATAGCTTTGTCTCTGCTTGCTGGGATTACTCATTCAAAATAATGATTTAAAAATGAGACACAGGAGAACATCCCTTGTCCATCCTGATGAGAGTGGCAGCATGTGATGAGCAATTATTTGTGTTATAAAAGATATTATTGGCAAAGCTCTCAAGTGATTAAATCTTGTACTCAAGATCTGCATTACCTTGTCCAAGGTGATATTGCATCTAGATAGAAGGGTAATATAGTTAGTACTTTTCCTGGTCTCATAGACTTTTCTAAGCCTGGTTCTCCAGGTTTCAGTGAGCTTCTGTGAGCTCTTTCCTATACTTCACTGATATTCAACTTAAACAAGATAGAGTAAGCTTTTGTCTTGAAAGGGCACACATTGGATTGATGAACTATTTGAGCCTGGTGTAAATGACAGCAGTGTTGAGGAAGCTTTCAAAATGGAAGTTTTCATAGAATGTGTCAGGTTTGATAATTGCTAAATCTTCTTTAGAGATGTTTTGATAACTTCCATATCCACATGCAGAATAAGTTTTCTTGAATGTATTAAGACTGTCTAGGTCACTTGTCCTTTTGTTTTTCTTTCATTGGTTTTATAGGAAAATGTAAGATTTTCCTTGTAAACTGTGTAAAGGTGTGCCTTAGTGTTATACAGAAGGAAGGAAGATCGCCAAGCTACACAATTTCCCAGAGAAACATGACACATGTGAAGTTGCTTGATCAGTGTCAGAAATTTTATACAATCTAAGAAACTTAGAATAAGAGATCATAAACCAAAAATTACAGCCTCTGTTTCTGCAGAGCATTGAAACCATGTGAATGCCAACAATTTTCTTGTAAGGATCATATCATCTACCATTTTTTGAGGCATGCTATATAAATCCAGAAACAAAATACATGCCATCCTCAGTCAATCAGATCATCTTGAGATGGTTTTTAAATCATACACAAGAAGAGTAGCTAATGATGTAGTAAGAGTGTAAGACTCCACTGACAGAACTTTCTTCAGTGACCCTGAGATTGAATGTAGGCATGTGTCTTCCTGATCTTCCTTTTATTAGAGGCTTCAAAAATATTTTGTCAAATCTATCCAGATTTGGACAGAAAAAAAGAAAAACAAATATGATCTAACACTTCTGATAAATACATAACACAAAACTTTTCAAAATAGCTGCTCAGATAGGAAAACCTAATATACGAATAGGTATTTGAGATACAAACCAATATGTCTATACACTGGAGAAGTATTTTGATGGATGTGGTGTTTCTTTCCAAATCCCGCTTCCCAAAGTAGGAGTGGAAGCCCCTGCTGAAACAAAAGGATCACATCTAACTCTATAATTTCAGCCTCTCTAATCTTCATCCACTGCACCTGGTTCATTGTCTCCATTTACTCGACCCATTTCCACAGGCTAGAGTTACAGCCTTCACTGGCTGCTGGCCAAAAACAAACAAAGCAAAGAATAAGTGAGTCTTTGCATCCATGCCTCCCCAACACAACACCAGACAGGAAAAAAAAAAAAAAAAAAAAAGCTTGCAATCATTACAGCATTTTTAAATAAAAGCATGCCACTATCAATATCTTAATTTTAAAAATATTATTTAATTGTGATTTTTAAGAGTACCTTTGAAAAGAGTTACTTTTGGATCCTGTGGTGGAATTTCACTTGCCACTGGTTTAACTGATTGTCTACATTCTGCATTTTCAATCTTGTGAATAGATACGCGTGGGTTTTGCTGTAGTAAGCATTATTGCTGAAGTGTTTTGAGTACATGCTAGGAATTTTACACATATTTTAGACAAGGGGGCTGCATCTGTGGAAATTTATATATGGAGTGTTAGGTATAACTGTACATATGCAAACTTGTTTAGAAAATATGCAAATCTCTTGTTGTTATTAATACTAACACCTGTCCAAACCATGTGTTATTAACTCATAGAGAGAAAATGTATGTATTTGTTGTAATGTAGAGATTTGCTAACATGAATATTTCTAACAATTCATTTTTACATTTTTCTGGGAGCTTCATTTTTGGCTCCCAATCTGAGAGAATAAAAACAAACTGTACTACGGTTCTAAAAGTAGATTTCTAAGCAAATATGTTTTGATAAATGTTGAAAAGTAATCAAGAACAAAATATATTTTTGTGTGCAAAATACAATTTGAAGTTTTAATGCTTCTCATTCAACTGATTATTATAGATATTTTTGGTCTTCAAACTCATTGTATTGTGTAAAGCACCCTTTCCTGAGCAAAAGCTGTAGTTTACACATTAACAACCCAGCTACAGAAAAAAGTAAATGAGCTAAATGACAGATGTGATAAGGAAGAAGGGAAGGTGAATGTCTTTCTAACCAGGGGATTGGGAAAAATTCACATGCCAGTAGACAATGTAGCCAAATCTTAAAATATAGGCAAGTATATGACATGGGAAACTGTGCCCGCCTGCTGCAAATTTTATGGAAACAGTCTTAGTTTAGACAATAGTGATAGTTTATTAGGCTACAGTTATAATTTTGTTTTATTTTTCAGTCCCATTAGTAGTTAATAGTAAAGATCATTGTATGTAAAATCGGTTAAAAAAATTAGTGAAGACAAAAATTCTGACAGCGTCCAATGGGCTCTATTTTCAAGCCTGTGCAATGGAATGGTTGTGTGCAGTGAGTTTATTGATCCAGGTCATGAGCCTTTCAATCTCTGCTTTGTGGTAAGGTCCTACTGGAGAGAACAAGCCGGGCCTGCCCGGGGTTTCTTGCTCCTTTGGCTAAGGCAGACACAGGCCCTGAGGCGCCAGCATTTGGTGTGGTCGGTGTTCTGGAATTTTGGCCATTTTAATAGGTGTATACTAGAATCTCACTATTTTTTTTTTGTAATTCTAAAACTATGCAATAATTTGTTTACTTAATCTTTAATTAAATTTTATAACATTTTTCTATATCTCAGTTGCAATAAACAGTAGTGTGGTAAGAAAAGAATATTTAATCTTTGTCGGTATGAATCTCAGTGAAAAACATTCGAACATTTCCAAGTTACTTAGAAACACACTTGAGTCATACACAAAATTTCCAACTCTATGAGTTCAGAGGCATATAATCTGTATTTATATAATTTTTATGAATATTTATATGTAATATATTCTTTGTTGTTGTTGCTTCAATTTGCAATTCCCTCAAGGCATACGATGTGGAACATTTTTTCACATGCTGATTTGTTCTCTATATATCTTTTTTTAATTGAGATGTTTGTCTTTGCCTCATTTTTAGTCAATTTGTTGTTATTGTTGATTTTTAAGAGTTCTTTGTATATTTCGGATAATGATCCTTTATTCAAGGTGTATTTTGCAAAATTTTCTCAGTCTGTTGCTTGCCTTTTCACACTTTAACAGAGTCTTTCACAGAACAGAGGCTGTGTTTGTTTTATTTTAATGAAGTTCAGCTTATCAATTCTTTCTTTCATGCTTGTTGCCTTTGGTGTTGTATATATAAAGACATCTCCAAAACTAAGGTAATCAAGACTTTCTCCTGTGTCTTCTTCCAGGAGTTTTATGGTTTTGCAATTTGCATTTAGGTCTGTGATCCATTTTGAGTTAATTCTTGTGATGGATATAAGGTCTGTGTCTAGATTCATTTTTTTGCACACAGATGTCCAGTTGTTCCAGTCCCATTTGTGAAAAAGGTTACTTTGCTCCATTGCATTGCCTTCACTTCTTTGTCATAAGTGGACTATATTTATATGGATTATTTTTTGGCTCTCTGTTCTGTTCCATTGATCTACTTGTGTATTCTTTCACTAACACTCCACTGTTTTGCTTACGGTAGCTTTATGCTTTGTGTTAAAAGTCGGGGAGTATCAGTCCTCAGGCTCCATTAAACTTAACCACCTTATAGTTAAATTAACCACTTTTAAAATGGAAGTCAGTGTGGCAGTAAATTAAGCAGGATGGTGAAAGGGTTAAATGAAGGCTCTGGTCTCAGACAGTGTAGGATTGAATACCAGCTCTGCTCCTTACTAGTCCCGTGATGTTAGACATAGGCAATCCCCTTTGCTTGTTTAAAACTCAGTTTCCTCATCTTTAAAATGGGAATATTGGAGGGTGAATCTCATTGCATTGTGAAATTAAATAAAATTTTGCATCTGCAGTGTTATGCAAGGTGCATCTCAAGTAAGGTGAGCTATATCATTATTCTCGGTGGCAGCAGATTTATTATTGATGAAGCATTGTCAGCCAACTCTGGATTCCAATTCTTGTTCTGGAGATTATGTAGCTACATAGGGTATTGTGAGTATGGAACCTAAAAACACCTAGCAAAGCCCCAGCACAAGGAAGCCCTAAGAAAATGTTAGGGAATTGGATAATTGGAAATCAGTCTCTCTGATAGTCAATTTCCTTTTCTGTAAAAAGCGTGATATTTAATACCTGCCTTTCAGTGTTCTTGCCAAAATGAAATCAGATTATACATTTAATTGCCTGCAGTAGTTTAAGGACTGAACAAATTACGTCATCATTATTATATTATTGAGACATATTTTGACTACAGAGCTTGAAGTTTATTGTTCGCCACAGTCCAAACTATGTCATTTGAAAAAAAATAGCATGTTGCATTTTTTTGGCTGTTTTAATTTAATGCACTGATTTGTTTGCTTGAATGAAAGCTAGCTCAAAAGTCCAAAATAAAAATGAGGGAAAAGGAGACCTGCTCTGATTGAAGCAGTGGGAAATGAAGATTTCCTCTTACTGAACCCATTGCCCCTCCCATCAACGTGCCCTTGAAGTGTCTCTGTGCAAAACCAATGATCTAGTCCAACCTTCTCATTTCACATAGAAAAGCTGAAAAGTGAATTTACTCCAACAAAGCTGCAGAGAAAGTTAAAGGCAGAACAGGAATAAAATCAAAGATCGGAGATCTCTGGTCCTTGCTTTTCCTAGTAAAAGGCGTGAGCACCACCCTGGGCTTGACAGTGACATCATGATGTATGGGTTGTATCACAGGTTCCCGGGAGGCAGGGACAGTGGAATTTATTCTGCAGTTGCAAGTGCTTTGGGCACTTACTACGTAGTTTGCTGCTCCATTCAGTTCTCTCGCGGTTGAAATTTATTGACTGACAGTCGTTTGGTTTTATTTTGTAAAATAAAATTTTAATTCGTATGTTGAATTATTATTAGGCTATTCTGCAAAGTTGGCGAAGATTAAATGTTTCATAGATCAGCATTCTAAATGGCCATGCCACAGAGCCAAAATTATGAAATGCACTTTCCTATTTTTTAGTCTACGTGAATATGATTTAAAATACCTTCTCCTTTTAAAAAAACACCATAAATAATAGTTTCAAAGAGTTTTCAGTGACAAAATGTTGACACTAAAAATATTTTTGCAATTGTAATAAAGTGACAAAGCACTGATCGATCATTCAAAGAAAATGGCAGTACCATTCTGGTTAGCACAATCTATTATTTACTGTTAAATTAAAAATATATTTCAAAAGTAAACTATTATTATCAAATTGATAGCTGAAAATGGTAAAAAAATAATCTTCATTATTTGGGGGGTTTTTTGGTCTTCAGAAATGAAATGTAATGATGTATTTTAAAATGCTCTAGTTAATAAAAATTTGGAGTAAGTGTGCTAAACTGAGTAGGGTTGAATGTGGGTTCCTCTAAAATGTTGCTAAAACAACTTGATGAGTTTTCGCTTACCGTAGCAAGGGAAATAACCATCTCCATAAAGTTTTAGTGAAAAAAAATTCAGGATATTTATGAGATTTTGAAGTCTGCTTTAGGATGCCACTCTTCGCAGGGGCTTTGTTGGAATTCCACAGGATCATAATGTAATAGCTTAGGATTGGTGGATGCAGTAAGTAGGTGAGACATTTGAGACAAGTGGGGCATCAAAGTTTTGGGGTGTAAGCTGTCCTTTGATACTTCCTACTGAAGAGTTTCTGCGTCTTTCAGGTAGTTCCTAAGATAAATAATAAAATTATTTGCCACTTTTATTTTCCTAGGCAAAGCACTCCCAGAATATTAAAGCCATGATGATGAAGAGAATGAATTGTAAAGTCATATTAATGAAAACAGTAAGCTGTGTAGATTTAGACATTTGGGTTTTCAGAGGATTCACATGTCAGAAAGATAAGAGTGAAAAAAATAAAATCAGAAATTGTGTACGCTTTCAAACTGCAAAAATATAAGGATTTTATTTCCCTCCACAAAATTAACCCGTATATATGTTTTCAAAAGCGTTCCCACGTCTGTTGCAAACTTCTAATGGATTGTCTGAAAATGTGTGCTCTGAAACCTCAAAGATTCTTCTCCAGTGTCATTCTCACTGCGTCAAAGAGTTAACGACATTTTCACAGACAATTTACACCTTGTTCCTTGAAGTACCTACCCCAGGGTGCCTTTGCCTCCAGCTGAAGGTACCAGATAAAGAGTCTGCAGAGAAATTTGCCCTTAATCTTAGTAGCTGCTCCATTGCCTGCACAAATTCCGTATCTAATCTTTTCCTCTCTTCAATTCATTCTTTCATTCATTCAACAAATAACTGCCGGGTTCCTGGTATGGACAAGACAATATAGCAGCGATGGGGACCAAGACGAGAGAGGAAATCACAGTCCTGAGCTTCATTTCCTTCTGCTTGGGAAAAAAAATCAGTGAACAGTTAGCATTGTAATCACCCTGAGGGATGAAGGAAGACACAGGCTGGGGTCCAAACAAACATAGAATAAGAAAAGCAAACCTAGTGTGGCCAGGAATGGTTTAGGAAAGATTTTTTGAAAAAGTGAAGTTTAAGCATGAACTTCCTTATGAGTACGATTTAGCCAGGCAAAATGGCAGTGGGAGGGAGAAGACAGAATGTTGGGCACAGAAAAAGCATTCATTTATTCATTAATTGAACAAGCATGCATTTCACTCTTTGTAGAGTAGACACTTTTCCAGGCATTGTAAATATAGTATTAAAAGGGGAATAGAAACAAACAAACAAAAGAAATGGGAGAGTTATATTCACACAATAGACAGAAAAGAACATAGTGTAGTTTGGCTATGGACTTGAAAACATACATAGGGCTCGTGTTAAGAAACAAAATGGGATGAAAATTTGCAGAGTTAGATGAGGTTAGAGTAGCCAGGACCCTTGTCTAAGCTGTGTCAAGGAATTTAGACTTTTCTTAAAGATACTGAAAACCGCAGAATTTTAAGCTTACAAAGAGTTTCATGCTTTCTCTTAAAAAAAAAAAATGCAGCCCTAGATACACATAAGAATTTTAAAACTGCCTTCCAAGACTGCCTTACATGTGTACTATGCATGAGGAATTAAATAAATTGAGAGTGAATGGTAAGAATCAGGTCATTGTCAGCTAAAAAAGTTCAGATAAATAAGAAATAAAGAATGGAATATATGCTATGGAACTGGACTAAAGCCTGAGACATCAGTATGAACTCATGATTATGTATATATGTGTATATATACACATATATATATAAACACATAATATCACACACAGAGAAACAGTTACAGCTATCTGAGTACACATTGGTTAGAACATGTATATTCTCTAGTTCTGTCTGTTGAGAGGGCCTAGAAACAAGGATACCTCAGCAGAAAGGATTACACTCAGCACTCAGATTTTAGTTCCAAACAATATTCTCTAATAAAAAAATAATATTCTTTGGATTAATAACTGATTTTAGAGTTCACACAGGGAAAATGCAAACTAAGCCTGGAGCATCCTGTAATACCATTAAGAATGTTCTAAAAAGAATTAGTAAGACATGTCAACAGGACATAAGGGCCAAACTAAAAAATACTCCCAAAGACCAAATTTTGCACAATTTGAGCAACAATATAAACATAATTGTGGATTATAATCCTACATAAAAATAGTACTATGTGAGTCCATACTGATATAAACAAATGATCAAGTAAACCAGTAAATGTGGAAGACATAAATTTTCTTACAGAAGATTTCCAAAAATATAAATATATATATAGTCCTTCTAATAATTAGGGCTTAGATCCCCACTACAACCCCATACCCATGACAGGGCACTAGACTTAGTGACTAGCTTTCAAAATACAGAATAGGAAAAGGGAAAAATAGTAATCCTATGGTGGAGAAACCTGGCGATTACTGCCCTAAACATAAGTGATGAAGGTGAACGTTATCATCTTCCTCCTGATATGATGTGATGACAAGGACATTAGTCTGTGGCACTCTTTTCAAAACTTCATAACCTGATTCTAATTATGAGGAAATAAATAAATATATATACAGACAGAGAGAGAGAGAGAGGGAGGGAGAGAGACAGACAGACAGGAAGGCAGGCAGTCTGGCAGATCCAGCTTGAGAGTATTTTCCTAGAGACTACCTTGCTAGGACTCCTGAAGATTGTCAAAGTGATGAACAACAAGGAAAGACTGAAAACCTATCCCAGACCAGCAGGGTCAGGGAAGAGAGGAGGACTAAATAAAATATAGTGCTGATACTCCAGCCTGAATATTTGTGTCCTGCCAAAATTCACATGTTGAAACCTAACTCTCAAGGTGACGGTGGTGGGGCCTTTGGGAGGTGATCAGGTCATGAGGGCAGAGCTCTCATGAATGAGATTAGTGTCCATATAAAGTCACCCCAGAGAGAGCGATGGCCCCCTTTCACCATGTTGGGGCACAACCAGAAGACAGCCATCTATGAACCAGGAAACAGACCCTCACCAGACACCGGATCTGCTGGCACTTGAATCTCAGACTCCCCATCCTCTAAAACTGTGAGAAATGAAAGTTGGTTAATCTTCCCCAGTCTATGGTGTTTTTGTTACAACAGCCCAAACAGACTAAAACACCTAGACTATATCAAGGGACAGAAAAAGACCATTAACAGAAAAAGTGATGAAATCCACTGGAGTTTAGTTCACACCAATACATCAATGTCAGTTTCTTAGTTTTGACAAATATACCAGAGTAAAGTAAGATGTTAACAATGGGAGAAACTAGGTAGGAGCTTTACAGAAACTCTTCATGTTTTTGCAGTTTTCCTGCTAATCCAAAAATTATTTCAAAATAAAAAGTTTAAATATAAATAAATAAAAGGCAGCCTCTTACCTGTCAAGGCCGGCAGGACACTACCCCCCAGCCAAGGTCATGCCTTTCCTCAGCTACTGAGTGTCCACCGAGAGGTCTTCAAACACTACAAGTTAATTATGTTTTAACAGATATTGGCTCTGAAAATGTTACTTGGATTTTTCTTTTCTCAAGTGAGCCAGAAAACACTTCAAAAATGATTTGTGTTGGCTTGTTTGTTTTTTTTTTTTAACTGTTTAGAATAACTGCCACAAAAAAGAAATAATTTCAAAAAATAAATGAAAGCAAGCATGTTCTCAAAAAACTATTAAAGGACAGAGAGAATATTATATTTGACAAGTCGACACTAAACATCTTATTTTTGTGTAAATCGCTGCAGATGTCAGCAATAAACATTATTAGAGAGTGGGAAGAATTAGTTTTTAGCATGAAAAATATTCAAACTTACTTCTTCCTTGGTGACTTTTAAGATGCAGTTATTTTTGGAATGTTTTTAACAACAACAGGGCCATAACTACACAGCATGACTATGTGCAAGTCCCTTCTGACTTGTTTCTAACGGATTTTTTTTCTTTCCTTCTTTTTTTTTTTTTCACTGAGACCTACATGACACTGCTCTAATGGTTCAGTAATGAGCCAGCCGAGAGCCTGTTCAATTGCACAGAATAGTGATTTCCAGAGGTCACTCCTGATTGGTCAGAAGCAGGAGAGAGAGACTATACTGTCAAGTTTTTTGCACCCTTTTATTAAGCTCTTCCTGAGCATGAAGTATCCACAAACTCTTTCTGCTTTAGAGTTTTGCATGGCTGTAGACTCATTATGACCAAAGCCTACCCCAAGAACCTACCTTACTTTCTAATTTCCATATACATTTGCAATGCACCCAATTTTCTAAGCTTTTAGAATGGTGATCTCTTGATTCTTGAATTTATTTTAGTCCACCCATGTAATTAGTGGGTAGTCCTTAGTGACTCTGATTTGGAGTTATTTCTTCATATTTCATTTTCCATAACCATGCCTGATGCTACAGTGGTTTTCCTGGGGATCTCACGCCCAGACAGTTCATTTCACAAGCCCTGAATCTCTCTATCTCGGACTCTCACTTTTCTCTCCCTACCATATTCTGATAAAACTGTGTTTAACTCTCTTTCATAATCACCCCAGGAAAAACCTTTTCTCAAGGAAGGCTGGTGGCCAGCACAGTGCCCATCATTCATTAAAATCAGAATTTTTGTTTCCTTTGACTTTTTGGTAAAATAAAATGCAGCATTAAAAATAGAAACCAATTAACCAAAAATCTAATCTTTAGGAAAAAACATATTTATTTTTTTTTTCATGCTATTATTCCCTCCTTAGCCTGTACATGTCCTTCTGTTTGTTAGAGGTGTGTTCCTAGAGTCCTTCGTTAGACCTTTCCCAAGACTGTTCCAGAATCATGTAATATTTCATTTTCAGATCGTGTATATTATCTTTATGCCTTTTTCAGTTTATACTGTTACATTTTATTTTGTCTCTTCAATGAAGAGAAGGCTTTGCAGATCTATAATGTCCCAACTCATCACCAAACATAGTTCAGTGGATGTAGGAAAAAGGAACAAAATTTTAATTGCTTGAAACTCAGTTATTACATATTTCATGTCCTTGACTTTTAGAAGCACGACCACCTCATATTAGAAATATGCTGATGTGGCTGTGTCTTTCAGATCTATATCTATACCTATTTCTAGATCTATATCTATCTATTCATTTTATAATGTGTACAAATATAGCACATAATTAGAAAACTAGAAATTTTCACAGTTACCCACAATTTTACTATCCAGAGATCCTTTATGGAACATGAAGAATCTGTCCCATGCCTCTCTTCCAGGATCTGCCCAGCTTTGCTGGAAAGCTTTGGTGTTCTTTGGTTTGTTATCCATCTCCCCAGTCTCTGCCTGTATCTTCTCATGGTGTCCTCCCTGTGCACATGTCTATGTCCGAATTTTCCATTTTTTATAAGGACACCACTTATATTGGATTAGGATCTACCATGCTAATGACCTCATCTTAACTTGATAATCTATAAAGACCTTATTTCCAAATAACATCATTCACAGGTACTGGGGTTTAGGATAACAACATCTTTTGGGGTGACAAAATTCAACCCATAACAGGTATCTTATCCTGAATAAGTGTCTCATTGGTGACTCATAGGTGAAGACCAGTCTTCACTGAAGTCCCAAGCAGAGCTGATTACTGTGATGCTAGCAAGGCATCAGGGATTTCTTAAGGACCATCAAACAGAAGAATTCCATGATTCTGTTTGTAAGAGATAGAACTCAGCTCATGTCTTAAACCCACACAGTCAACAGATCCACATGAAAGTGTTGTTTCTTAAGTGAACACTGAATTATAGTTTAGGGTTAAAATCTCTCCCATCCCTTCCTATCTTTAATCCACTCAGGCACAGAAAAGGCATTCACAATAAGAACAAAAATTATATGCAGAGTAAGGACTGGTAATTAAGAAGAATTGGATCTTAAAGACTCCCCTCAATAGTCAGACTTGTTTGTGAGTAACCGTGGTGATATGAAAAAAGGAAGTATTGCCTTAGATAATTTCAGTTTCCATGTACTTTATTTACTTCAATCTTCCCCTGCCATATAGCTGGTTGGCTTCATCTACAACTGGGACTTGGCTGAAAAGTTTTTATCCACAATCACCCAAAGGATAATATAATTTCAGAATTGTAATCAGAGTTCATGAGACTCAATTTATTTCTACTGGATAATGACTAAGGGCCAGGGAACAACTGAACATGATACTTAGAATCAGAAATTGAAATGCTGGAAGTGACAATGTCCCGGGGACTCGTCAGCCACTTTACTTCAAGATGAGAATCCTGCAATTAAGAGGCCAGCAGTTACTGGGCTGCTCAGCCAGGTCTCTTGACTCCCAGTCCAATCTTCCTTCCAAAGGGATGTTTAAATGCAGGTTCCTGGTATCCTCTTTTACCTCTCTAATAATCCCTCGTCTCTAAGATCTCAGGGGACATTCTGACAAAGAGATCAGATGCTCCAGAATGTTAGGGCTCTATCGAGCCTTGTAGATCAACTAGTAACTAGATTAGACTCTAGTCCAAACACCTCCCTTTACAGGGAGGAAAACTGGAGACCAGAGAGAGAAGCTGATTGGGTTCCTACCATTAGCCAGAGACATACCTGGTACTGGAACCAAGTTTCCTGGTAGAATTTAATGCTCTCATTCCTTCCTTCTTTGGATTGAATAACTCTTATGATTCAATTCAATTCAAATCTCCTTTGTTAGCTTATTAGCTATAATTTTGTTTTGTTTTGTTATTTAGTCATTTCTTCAAGGTTTATAGCATACATCTTTAACTTACCACAGTTTATGTTCAAGTCATGTTATATGACCCTCACATGTATATTATAAAAACCTTACTTTTCTCTCCTTCTAGCCTTTATCCTATTGTTGCCATACATTTTACTTAAGCACACGTTATAAACCCCTAAATGCATTTTATTATCTTTTGAACAGTCAATTATATTTTAAAGAGATTAATTAATATTTACACATTTACCCATGGATTTACCATGTCCTGTGTTCTTCATCCCTTTGTGTAGATCCATATTACCATCTGCTATCATTTTTCTTTGGTGACACTTTTTTTCAGCTTTCATAGGCCTGAAAAAGTCTCTATTTCACTTACATTTTTTGAAGGATATTTTTGCTGGGTATAGAATTCTAGATTGATAAACTATGGCTGTCTTGATTTTCCCAGCATTCTAGGTTGGTCTCTTCAATTTAAGGAATCTGCTGAGCTGCAGCCTGCAAACTAGACAATAAGCTGGGGCGATCACAGGGCTCATCTCCTTAGTTTCGCATTTTTCAGGGATTGTCTTTCTTCATTACCTGATGTACAGTGTCTTAAAAACTCTTGTTTCATATAATTTGCTTTTTTTTTTTTTTTTTGGTTGTTTCAGGTAGGAAGGCAAATTTGATGTTAGACACTTCATCTTGGCTCAGTAATCAGACACTGAGTTTTATATTTTATTCTGGAAAGACTGTCTCATTTTATACATTTTTTTTTCAGATTGCCTTTACTTCTTTTGCATTTAACAATTTGATATATCTGAAATCTATTTTATTGTGTTGTAAGAAATAAATATGTGACTGTATCCTTTTTCAAATATTTAATCAATTTTCTTTAAATTATTAATTAAATTATGTCTTTTTTATCCAATGTTTGGTCTTTATCATATTTCAAATATATAATTTGAAGTAAGCATCTGATGTACAAATACTATGATTTCTTGTTCAAATAACATCATTTCATTACTATAACAGCTAATAGGAAAACAAGTTGAATGTTAATCTACTTTTCCCACATATTTTGGGTTAGTTTTACCTACTTTCACTTCCAAATATATTTGGGGGATTATTTTGTCAATGTCTTATGTTTATTAATTAATTGCAAAACATAAAATCCTTAACAACATTTAATGTTCTCATGGAATACTATCCCTTAATGTCATCAAGCTTTCCATTTTGGGCTCTTTAGGCAAATTGTTTTTTAGTGTTTATCATACAAGTCCTGAGTTATCTTGGCATCTCAAAAACTCTTAATTTTTATATTACTCTATTGCTTGTTTCTTCTATCACAGCTCTTCATCATGGTCAATGATGTTCTCAGTCATGATCCTACTTCACTATTACTGCTGCTACTGCTACTGCTATTACTACAAACACTATTACCATGTCCAGTATTTTATCTCAAATTCAGTTATTCATCCATTTCAGGTGAACAGAATTCAAAATTTCCCCACATATTCAAATTTTATAGAAGCATACTTATGAGTGAAGTAGTAGATTTGAAAGCATTTCAGAAAGATATTAGGAGCTAATGTAGACTGTGAACTCTGTGCTGGGAGCCATAATTTCATCATCCTATTTAATCTTCATAACATATTACACAACAGGGCTATTCCTATCACCAGTTAACAGGAAGGAACTCAGATTGGTAACATCTACATGTCCCTCATACCGTGTCAGTGGTGGAGCCAGAACCTGAACCCTATCAGCCAGGCTCCAGACTCATTCATTGCATCACAGCATTGCTCTTCACACTTAAATGGATTCAGTCTGTTTTCACAAAGGGCAAGTTCAGATAGGAGCATCTTGGTTCTTAGGTAGTAATTTGTGTTCCATAAGCTCTGTCTTAGTTCCTAGCATTGTCCTTGATGCAGAGAAGAGATTTCTGAAGAGTGATTATATGTTCATTAGGCCACTGAGTTATGAACTAGGTAGAAATAATTATTTTATTTTCTATATTTAAACATGGTTAATATTAAGTTACAAGTTTGAGTACAAATGTCTGTATGATTTCTCAATTTTTTATTCCTGAAAATTCCTTACAGAAATCATTGTTGTGGTTTGTTTATTTTGGTGCAATCAACAACATAGACTGACAACTCTGTTTCTCAAAAAAACTACTTCATATTATATTAAATATTTTGGACACAGGAAAATTTATTAGTAGAGATATCTTATATAAATTTTGGAAAGAGTTCAGGGTTTTGTGAATAAACATTTATAAAGGTTGCCAAAACAATGACAGCAACAAAAATAGAAGTACATCTTTTTTGTAACATACTAACAATAGGGGAATAACCACATAAAGAAAACAAAAATATTTGCTTCCATAGTTAAATTTCATGAAAGTATTTTTAAAAAAAAAAATCATTGAGTCACTGCAGAAAGTAGAAGAAATGGAGGAATAAAGATGACTGGGAACAAAAACCAAACCAAAAAATTATTAACCATATCTAATAAACCCATCTGCAAGGGTATTATCAATATTAGTTTATTATTCTATGGAAGAATAGTTACAATTGGAATTATTTCACAAAAGCAGAAGCTTAGAAATAATAAACATTTTGCTTTTACAAATGTATACAGAGGGATCCAAAGCTCAGTCTTTAGAAACTCTCTCTCTGAGTGCATTAAGTTAGGCTTATAATTTCAACTTGAGACAATTTACATGGCTACCTAACCAGTATACTATTGAAGTGTATATTTAATTGCTTTTGCCATAATACATTCTAAATTACTTTATGACCCAGGGAAATCTGCATTAAACTCTGTTTAACAGTAAGTTAAATAGGAATCACTAAGAACTGTTCCTTACCTTGAGGAATTTGAAATTTAATACAATTTTATTTCATTATACATTTTAATAAATCTATCCATTTTTATGATATCTATGTCTATCTAAGCATGTGAAATTGTCCTATCATTTTACATAGTTCAAACCACATTGCTATTTGAAATTAATAGAAAACTGGATCAATTTTATTTTTGCCATTGTTGAATCTCTACTATGTCCATGCCACCAGACACTGAATCTTACTTGATCCTAATTTGGAGTATGTCTAACCTAAAAGGTATTAATTTTTGGTATTTTGAGAATTAATAAAATTATATTGCATAGATTTTTCTCTCCATAAAATCATCTGCATTTCCCTCTTAACAGCATGTAAACAAGATAAATGCAAAGATAAGCAAGACTGCATTAACATATCTTGTATTGAAAGAATCTTAACAATCAAACATTGCTTATATCAGAAAAACTAATTTTCATTCAGAAAATTTACAGCTTGTCACCTACATATGTTCCTCCCCATTGATTTTGTATAGCTTCCTTTTCACAAGCAGGTATTTTCAATATGATTTTATTACTCCAATTCATTAACCTGACAGAAACATTTCAAATTAAAGAATGTTTCAATCAATAGGTTCCAGTCCACTTAAAACCGCTTTGGCCATTCTAACTTAATATTTTATATGCTTAGAATAAAAACAAGTGTGATTTCCAAGAAAACCTGTATACAGATCCAGTTTCAAAAAGTTGTATACCTGACTCTTCAGTCGAAGTACTAAAAACTGTTGAGACAAAGACAGTGTTGAGTCATGGTCTGGCATTTAGCAATTAAACACCAAAGCCTCTTTTGTGAATTTCATGATTCAGTATTCACATTGACTTATTTTTGCAGCTCAAATCATCCTTATATAAAATTCGTGAATATTTTTGTATAATTCTGCTAACTATGTTTATTATGAATATATTCTATGGAGCCAAACCCAGTATATATTTTAGAATATATAAAAATAAATTTTATTGTCTATCATGTCATTTTGTTTGATTGTAATTGGACATACTTTCATGTCAAGTATTTAGATTTTTTTTTTAACAACTATGTTTTATCACCCTATTTTCCTGGGTTGTTCTGTAAGGCCCTTTGCAAGCTTATGGCTCTGGTACCTTATACTGACTGGAAGGTCTGGAAGGTTTCTCTGTTGATTCTATGCATGTTTGAAACATTATTCATTACTTAACTAATGCTCTGTACTAGACACTGTAAGTACAAATCATTAAAAATACAGTTATTATTAGTAGCTTAAAATATTTGTAAATAAGCAGGCATTCGTCTACTTTTATGAACCAGTAATAAAACAATTGCCATTATATAAAAATATATCTAGGTAATTATATATTTTTAAATACTAACTTTGAATAGAGTAAGTTACTTAGAAATATAGATGAGACAGGGTTTATGGTCCATCTGGGCTGCTATAACAAATTACCATAGATTTAGTGGCTTAAACAATAACCATTTACTTCTCACAGTTCTGGAGGATGGGAAGTCCAGGAGCAAGGCAAATATAAAATTTTAAATAATGATAATACTAGTAATAATGTGATAAAACACACCAAGTAAATAAGTATAGAATATCAGTGAACTTGTTTTTTTAATTACTCTATGCTCATTTGGAATGGGTCTACAAGATAACATAAGACTCTACACAGAACAATCTCTTTCCAAATTTAGCCCATACTTCTGTCTGAAGTTAACTCTCACATGGGATATTTGGCTTCCAATGGTGGTCTTGTTTGCCATTAAGGAATGATTTTTGTCCTTAAGTTCTGCTTTCAGATCCAACATTTCTAGTCTTTGTCCTGCCACAACTAATTATTTTTCTTTATAATAGGATCTGCCTGACCTAATCTAAAGGTGAAGAGGTCTGTACAAGCCTGATACAACTTTTACACTATCTTCTGTCAGGTCAAAACATTAGAGTTATTCTAATCTGACTTGATCTAATGGTAGACTCTAAATTACACCAGGTAGTAAGAGAATAGCATGCATTTATATGATCTTCCATAAGTAATAATCTTCTTAGTTGAGAGTTTTGATGAGATTCAGTGTGAGGTTTTGTCCCTCATTGAGAACTCAGAGCATATATATTTTATTATCCTCATTAATAACATACCTTATCCCATTAAAAAAGAGGTGAGCAAGTATAATGACTGACATTGTTCTTCTGTAACTTGAAGAAGATTAATGATATTTTCAGTCAAATAGAAAGCCAATACCTCAAAACAAATGTATACAAATTTTCAAATTGATAAATATTCTGGAATATGGAATTTATGCTGCTATGTTATATCTCTATTCTATTTCTGGAAGCATAAGGCATAGAGGAAGGCATTATCATGACATATATATATAAATATATAAATATAGGTGATTATTATGTATCAATAATGTAACAAAGATCAGTCACATTAAACATTAAGTTCTCCTGCCACCAATCATGACATATTGTGGTGAACCATTGTCTTTAGACTTTCAGCATACAACAGATGACTATTTTATCTATAGAAAGTCCCCGGTTAACTAAAATATTTATAATTTTACTACTCACATTGGGTAAATTTTTGTATCCCCCCTTGGTGCCATTTTAGCTTTGCTTTTCTCTCTGTCTCATTATTTCCCCTTCCTGCCTCTGCGTGTGTGTGTGTGTGTGTGTGTGTGTACTTGCTTTCCCTTATTAGCAGAAGTCTTTTAGGTCTCCTGTGAGAACTTCGTTCTCAATAGGCAACCAAATCTCTAGCTTTTTCCTAATCTCCAAACTATAGTGACATTTTAATAATTCAAAATTACTAAGAATTGCTAAAAATTCCATGCAATGAAAATAAATCATTTTCTTAAAATTCCACTAGAAAAATAACAAATTCTAGGAAAGATGACTGCACATTAATGAGATGTTCCTCAATTTTCTCTTCAATCTGCTTATATTTTTCAATCATTCAATTTCAAATTAATTCTTCTAATTGCATAGTACCTACCTGACGGTTGACATAACACATGCATAAAATTCAAAACAATGCCTGGCACTCAATAAACATTTCCTATTTTGCAATCTCTTTATCAGTTTTGAGCTTTATAATTTTTTATGAAATATATTAATTCTTTAAAACATTTCTTAAAATGTAGTCTCTGTGCTGGGGATTCAGTGAAACACAAAACAAACCTGCTCTTCAAAAGAGCCCAGAGTCACACACTTATACCTAGAAACCTAAATAAAAACTAAAATAGAAGGCAGCAGCCCTATGTAATACATAATATAAAATCCACAATGTAAAAACTTAATAATTTGGTCAAAGTTTTCTAGGAACTTACAGTACAATCAATAACAGTTTCATATAAAAAACTACATTTTTTCTATGGGAAATAGTCATGGGACTCTGTTTAAATATATATTTTAAAAATAGTACTATCAAGCAGACCAGGAATTCTTCAGCTTATCCAAAAGGACTTCCAAATGCTTTAGTGTCTACCAATCCTGGGAGCCCTGATGTGGGTAGAGAGACACGTGCCTTTCTGAACATTGAAAACAAATTTTTAAATCAAGACTTGTGTTTTGTTTCCCCTGTCTTACATAATTTGTACTACTGTTATTTAGTGTTACATGAATAATAAGGAAGCCACGCTACATCTGAAAATTGCTTCTTTTCCTTAGCTGTATCTTTCACAAAATATTCTATCTGTTTTTCCATTGATATCTGAGGATTTATGTACCTTATTCCACTGTGCCTTGATTGGAGAATAAATTCCTGCAATATATTTCTTTTTCCTGACTTTGTTATATATCTATATTTCAGACCAAATGTTACTGTCATATTTTTAGTGCTTTTACCACACAAGCTACAGATAATCCAATCAGACCAACCAACATAATTCATTTCTTGCTCGGCTCAAAATACATATGCTTGAAAAATGTTTCTGAAAACTTAACAATAGTTACCAGGTGCCTTCAGTTTTTGAAGACAGTTTTTCTTGCTGAATTTTATAGAAGAAAAACAAGAGCAAATCCTGAAAGGAGAGTTGTTATTACCACTTACGTTCATAACCCCCAATCTGACACAACAAAAGAAAATACATTTGTTAATGTAAATACATTGTTAGAATCTCTGTAATAAGAATGTCAGTGTAGGGTTAAGCATCCAATAGTTTATATGATATCCATTCTATGATTTTTCTCTGTATGGTATTTTTCTGTACACTTTCAGTTCACAGCATAGCATCTGGTGGAATGTTGTTTTAAAATATTGTATTAAATTAATTTGATCAACTCACACACCAATGACTGTTAAGACATGTTGTTTGTACCTTAAAATACAGGCAACATTCATTACATATAATAATAATCATTCAACTCAAACATTTTTTTTAGGAAAAGCAAGCAATATTCCAAGTAAAAATTAAAGGAATCATTTCATTCTAACAGTAAAATGATCAATCATAAAGCAGTTACGTTATATTGAGTCCAATTGTTTATTACATAGAATTAGGATGCAGAATTATCCTGGAGATGCAATTGGAACCTATGAATGTCCCAGCCACTTCAAAAATCACCTTAAAGAAGACTACTTGGAGTATAGTAGGTACAAAACTAATTAACTTTGGATTTGTTTGTTACATGAAATGGTTGCAAGTTTGAGCATTGATATGATCATCAAAAAGTGGTCCTTCAAGGAAATGCGTTTTCACACAGGTATGCATCATGGATGTTTGCAGTCTTGTATATGAAATACCTCCCCAGTACAAAAATGTAGAAGATATAAAAGTAATTTTTAGTAGTAACAAATGTAAAGGATTCAAATTAAAATTTTAGATGGATATGAATATGGATCATTATTTTAATTAATTTGAATTGACATGTAGACTCAAAAATTATCAGTGTGTTTTGCATTTAGCAGCCACAAATTTAGAAAAGGAAGTTACTCTAGTTACGGCTATTACTGCATCCTTAAGTGACCACTTAGGAAATTTTATCATAAAGCCAAAATACTAATGCTTATATTTCAAATGTCAAAGTTAGACTGTTTGAAACTGGTTTTAATTTAACGTAAAAGAACATTTTGTCTATGCAGATTATACATGGTAATTTTTTTTTTATTTTAAAATTATTTGTCCATGGTTACTTAAATTTTTACTGAGTGAAAAATTCATGGAAGATACTTTATTATTTACTACTAGTAATATAAAGATGAGTAACTTTTAATATCTTCCCTCCAGGTGCGTATAGTCCAGTTGTCATAATAACCCTATTTTTATAACACAAATAAAAATTTTGGAAAGTGGTTTCAAATGCACCCAGATGCTATCAAAATTCAAAGAAAGAAAATTCACTTCCATCATCTTGAAGGAAGGTGACATTTAAGTCAGGTTTCGAAGACAAATAAAATTCAGCACAATGAGAAGGGCTGAGAGAGGGTATTAAAATATGGAGGAGGGAAGCCACATGGTGTGTTCTAGGAATGATGAGCAAGTCAGATTGGCTGCATCATTTAACATATATTGAGAAACAGTGTGAGAAAAGTTTGGAATATATAGCTCATGCAAAGATCCAAATAATCAGATCAAACTTTAAAACAGTATGGCCGTAATAGGTAGCTGTCAGTTTCTGAGCAGGGAAACTTGATGAAAATTTCTTTGATTTAGGGCTGTTAATTTGACAAATATGTGTAGAATGACTTGGAAGACAAATTTACTAGAAGTATTTAAAAGAGTTAATGGAAGGGCTATGAGATTGAGGTGTGGGTCAGGGGAGTCTAAAGTAATGTCCTGGGAAACAGAAACACTAAGGACTTAAACTAAAGTGGCACGTGGAAGTGAAGACCTGTTGTCCACACGATCTTTGTGTTCACCTTCCGTAGCTTAAAGCTATTGCTAAGAAACAGGATCCAGCCTGGGATTGTAGTTTTTAACCCCACTGCAGCAAGGCATAGCTGAGCATCTGAAGACAATTAAAGGCATGAAAGGACACAAGCTTGTGCAATTGTTAGAAGTGAATGAGAAGCAAATTTATCTCCAACAATTTTTGTCCCCCAGTACTAATTGAAAGCAAAAAGATTTTGAAGTCCTAGAGATGCCAAAAATTAAAGATAGGAGCCCAGTTTCCTAAATTACCATGAGCAACGAGGCCCCTTGAAAATCTGAAAAAGGAGTGAAGTGTTAAGTTTTTGAGGATCTAAGGTTTGGGGTTTTAATAATTAGAACTAGCCTTACCCTCTTGGTTAAAGTTACTACAAACACACACACACAAAAACCTAAATATGTTTAATTTTAAGGTTTTAAAATTATTTATTAATCATGATTATTTATGTATTCAAACAATATGCAAGATATATTCAATTCCATTATCCAAGTATAGAAACGAAGGCTCCTTGGGGAATGGCTGGCTCTAGGCCTTGGGCAGAATAGATCCAAAATAAGCCTGAAGCATCTTACAGTGTCAGAAACACACAAGTTCACACACACAGGGAATATATCACAGGAACAGAGAAACCAACTGAAAGATCTCCTAGTGGATTAAGTCCCAGTGGACTAATAATTTGAGCATCAAAGCAAATAAAAAAGATTAGAATAAAAAGCAAATATCCATGAGTCCATGTTAATATAAATAATTTGACACATACATACATACATACATACATACATACATACATAAAAAGAAACATCTTCCATGCAGAAGAACTTTAAAAAAAAAAAAGTATATGGATATTCTACCTTCAAAGAGGTGGGCATAATTTCTCACTTCTTAAATTTGGCCTGAGCCTGGTAATTTACTTCCAAGGGGTACAGTATGGAAAGGAAGAAGAGTAACTTCAAGGTTGAAAAAGCTAGAGGGTATAGCTCAGAGGTAGAGTGTGTGCTTACCATGCATGAGGGCCTGGGTTCAATCCCCGGTACCTCTATTAAAAATAAATGACTAAACAAATAAATAAACCTAATTACCTCCCCCAACAAAAAAAAACAAACCTTTTTTTAAGGTGGAGAAACTGCCAAACACTATCTCAGCTAAGTGATTCATATGAACTGTTGTAAGTCAGGTTGGTAATATGAACCCTTAATACAATGTGATAAATGGTACTTTATCTTAATGGTCTTCCTCCTAAAAACCCATAACCCCAGTCTAATTATGAGAAAATTACCCAACAAATGGCAGTTGAGAACCAATATTACTCAAAACTGTCAACGTCATCAAAAGCCAAGAAAATCTTGAGAAATTATCACAAACAGGACACACGATATGACAGGATAACTAAATGTAATGTGGCGTTTGAATGGAACCTCAAAACAAAAAATAACTTTAGATAAAAGCTAATAAGCTCCATTACTCATTCAGATTTCATAACAATGTATCAGAATTGATTCACTGATTGTGACAATAATACCATAAAAATGCAAGATGTTAATAATAAGAGAAACTGGTGGTATATGGGAACGTCCCCTACAATCTTCACAAATTTTCTATAAGATGAAAACTATCTTAAAATAAAAATTTTATTCAAAATGGTAATAATTATGGAACAACTACACAAAAAAGCAGTCATACATGACAAAGAATACTTTATAAAATAACTTATTCCAGAAAGCAGATTAAGCACCTTATCAGTATATTTATCCATTCTTCGGGACAAAAGTATTTTGGGAAGCAATTCTCTGTGGGTTTTTGCTCACATTTTGTGAGTGAGCCAGTAATTACCTTCCTGTTCCAGACTATCCTTTTAATGCTTTCTATATGGCAAACTTTGTATATATCAAACATTTCTCTATATCATACAGCCTTGAAAGATAGAGTTAAGAGCAGGTTCATTTCCTGCCAGCTATAAAAGATTCAGACTCCTTCAGCTCATGTTTCATCTACTGTAACACAGCTCATTGTTTGTGACAGTGACAGACAGGGCTTTCATGAACCCTGTGAAAGGCGGGGCTCAGAGAACTAGTACAAGAAAATGCTGATACAATGGAGAGTGCTTAAATATTAAACTGTCCTTCGTCTGTAGCCTAGAAATCTTGTTTAGTCGACTAGTATCTGCAAAACCGGTCAAGTTAATAGACTGCAGGGAGGGTAACACTTCCTACTTCATGATTCTTGATAAAGGACCTCACAATGCCGGGCTGGTAGATGTAATTCTTGGTGTGAAGCAGCGACCCCTACGTGTGCTAGGAGCAGCCTTTCCTTTCCCTAAGGGGAGTGTCTATGGTAGTCATCCATTGTTGTACATCAAGTGTTGTAATTAAATTATGTTCATTCATACATTTTCAGGCCATGGGATCTACTATCCAGACATAATAAAGAAGAGTGTATATTCAGATCTGATAAAGTGGCATCTCCTTTGGCTGAGGGCACTTTGTGCATGGGAAGAAGTACTTGCAAAGTATTTTGTGGACTGATAGTCAGACTTTGGCCCAGACGTACTGCTGTGTTTTGGGGTTTTGTTTTTGTTTTCCTGGCAAGTAACTATAAGGCCAGGAATTATGTTTCTAGTATCCTTAAGTGTAAGCACAACTGCATAACTAATGGATATAAAATGAAGTGATGTACAATTTCCTGGACAATGGGATAAAATTTATATGAGTTTTCTATGTCCTTTATCAGCTATCTGCCTGCTTGGAGAAAAGGACTCTGTGGCCCTCTGAGATGACTGACCCATAAATTGGTAGGATTCTGTGTCTCTGAGTCACTTTGTAAAATGCCAGCTATTGAACACACTCATCAAAATATTGCATGACTAAGAGGTAAACATATTTGTGTTAAGATACTAAGTATTGAAGCTTTATTTATCATCACAACTAACATTAACCTAACTAATGCAAAGATAGTGAAAAAGAACGGCAATTAGAGAAATATGCTTTGGTGATATCAGTAGATTTTGCTAATTTATGGAAAGGTAAACAAAAAGATAATTTCTTGTGCCATCTAGAGGAGAATAAGTTTTGGAGGTTAAATTCTTAGATTTCTTTTAAAATTCCTATCTAGACCTTACAAATACTTATTTTGATTTGAGAGTTTTGGTAAGCAGAAAAATATATCCCCCAAAGATGTCTATATTCTAATTCCCGAAATTTGTTAATAGGTTATTTTTCCCTTGCAAAGGGAGAATTAACATAGAAAATGGAATTAAGATTGCTAATCTCCTACCTTAAAAATAGATTATTCTGGATTATCAGGGTGGGCCCAGTGCAATCACAAGGATCTATGTGTCAGAAAAGTGAGGTAGAAGAGGAGCACAGAGTGATGTAACGTTGGAAGGACTGAGCCTGGCAGTTGCTGACTTTGAAGATGGATGAGGTGGCTACAAGCAAAAGAATGCAGAGTGACTCAAGATGATGTGAAGGGCAGGGAACAGATTCTCAGTGACAGCAACAGTGCAGAAAAGAATGCAGTCTTGCTAGCAGTTCAATTTTAGCCCACTGGGTCCCATTCTGGGTTTCTAAACTACAGAATTGTAAGTTAATAAATTTGTATCATTTTGAGACACTAAATTTGGGTGATGTATCATAGCAGCCATGGGAGACCAACACAGTAGTCATCCACACAGTGGTACATGTAAAAAAAGATATGGAAAAAAACCTAGAGGTGTAGATGTCTCTTTTTAGGAAGAGAATGACCTCATTCAAAAGCAGAGGAAAAATGCTAAATTGTAACTTTGTACTTTTCCTTTATGGTCTCTCAACCTGTTGTGGTGTTTTATATTTGCTATTTCATGTCATACTACCCCAAACACAGGTATTTCCTGGGTTCTGGATGAGAATGGACCACCACAGATGTCTCTGGCCCATGACTTGGCATTCTTGGGGGAACTGCTCAACTACCAGGGCCCCCTCCCACCATCCACCAGACCAGTGAGCCAGACCCCTATCAAGGGCAGGGAATTTGGGACAGGTGTCTTCCTCCACTTCCCACAGGCCCACACTCTAATCCAGATATGACAGGCAACCCTCAAGGATGACTCTATATTCTTGAAACACCAGGCATCTTGGATGGGTGGGGTGGTGGGTGAGAGGCTTACTCTTGCCAAGCAACCTGCTGTCCAGCAAGCTAGTTAGCTCCTGTCCGAGGAAGGTGGTTCTCATAAGGAAGTGCTGTGAGCATTAGTAGCCAACACTCAAAACATTTAAAGAAGAGTGTAGCCACCTTAAAAAAAAAAAAAAAAAAGGAATCTGGATGAACACCAACAGAAAAAAGAAAACCCTTTTCTTTAGCTTTTGCCGAAGTCATATCTGAGTATAACTTTGAAGACAACCAGGTTACTAAAGCCCTAACAGGGAAAAGAGCATTTGTTGATGCCATTCTAGGGTTTAATAAAAACAAATGCCAATCTTTTATGCACAGGTGTGTGTATATGAAATTACTAAGGCTTAAACATGGCACTGATGATGCACACACACGAATAAACAGGAGCTAAGATTTTACTTAAATAATTTTGATTTGTTTAAAAACAGATAAGAATATATTTCTGCCATTTGGTATGCTTTTTAATGACAAGATAGTAGCATTACTTGTTGAAGAATTTAACATGAAAAAATAAGACTAAAATCTCATTGGCATTCATATTGGCATAAGACAGACTATACTTTCTGGTTTACATTTTCTTAAGAATATGGAATTATAATTTTAGAATCATTTTTTATTTCATTTAATTTATTTAACTGAGAGATAATTACTAGTTACTTTGCAAAATAAATTTTCTGGAATATTTTTGCCTCAGAGACACTGGAAAGCTGTTAAAGGCATTTTGCTTTTAGGCTAATGAATCAGTGTTTGGTAGTCACATAATTCATTTACACTGAATTTGGGAGAATGACGTACTTTCTGAATATTTGGGTAAATGTATTTTCATAAAATTCTGTTAATTGATTAACTATTATAAGGAATATATTTTTAAACATTAACTTGAGGGATATTTGTGATATTAAATGTAGTAATAAATAATTAATATGAAAGAATTCCAACCAATGGGAAAAAGCTATCATGGTTTTAAAAACATCACTTAGTTAATTTGTCTGTTCATTAACCAGTTACAAAGTATCTGCTGTCAGGTTTAAGCTCATCACTATTCACAGGCGGTATCTCATTTAATATTAACTGAGTACATGACTGCAGTAATGAATAAATTATTAATAAATAAATTGTTGTATGTTTATATTTGAGCCATTAGTACACATAATTTAATTCAGAAAGAAGATTTAAACTGTGAAATGGAAAATTATCTTTAGGGAGCATGGATTCAGATCTCAACTCTTACACTTAGGTTCTTTATGACCTTCGGTAAGCTTTTCAATCTTTCCTTTAAAATTACATGTTATATATTTTTAAGATTTCAGGGTCTGGAATCTTATTCTCTATATTCATTCCCTGGCTGAGTGGCCTTGGTCAAATACACGTTCCATGCCACAGTTTAGCCATTAATAAGTGGGGGATAATATTATTACATTCCTATTGTATTATTTGTGAAGATGAAGGGAATAGATACATCTAAAGCATTTATAGCAATACTTCCTAGGGGGAGGGTAATAGCTCAGTGGTACAGTGCATGCTTCAGGTTCTGGTTTCAGTCCCCATTACCTCCATTAAGAAAAGAAAGAAAAAAAAAACCATGCTTCCTGAGAGTTCAATAATTATTATAATAATTCAATAATAAACACAATAATTAGTTGTTTATTATCATTATTGGTTTCTTCATCTGCATACCTTATGTATTCTGGAAAAATGAATACACTATCAGGCGTACTTCAGTAAAACAATTTTCTGAACTGCAGAGTTGATGATTCCCTTTACCATATCTATCCCCCCCAACCACCTTGTGGAATTCATCATAACCATTCTTGTGTTTTGGATGAGACTGAATCCACTCCGAAGCTCCAGCGATGGGCCTACCCTGAGGGGCTCAAGCCACTGAGAACATCCCATTCTCTTGGCAAAAGTGACTGATTCATAGTTGGCTACTTGCACAAATTCAGGCAAGCAGCAAAGAGAGGAATCTCTGGATGACACAGCGGGAGCTTTCAAAATCCAAACTTACTATAGTCATTTTACTCTTATGAGGGAAGATACTGAATCACCTTAAGCCACCATCTGAAGACTGAAGAAAATTCACCCTGCAGAAGGCATAGAAAAGACAAATAGGCAGTTTATGTCATTGGTATCATCAGTTAGGCAGCCAGACCAAGACTCGCCTGAAACCAATTCTCCATTTGTCATACCAGTAAATCATTTATCATAAGCTATAGCAAAAAGTAACTTTTGATACTTTGGTAAAGGAAAAATAGAATACATTTTGAAACATAAATTTTAAAAAGCTTATGGTAACTACAAAATAGGGAAAAAATATGCCTCCTCTTTAGCTCAGTGAGTGTGCATTGCACAGCAGGTGAAACTTGGATTTAATAGTAAATTAGGCAAGCCATTATACCCTTAAATTCCAGGAGTATGTATGTAGCGCACCCTCAAGAACACTGCAAAGGGCGTTGAGGTTGAGAATGCACATATCGAAATGTCCTCGTGTATTCCAGTGAAGAAAATTGATAATAGTGAGATGTGGTACTCGTGATGTCTTCTAACTTACGTCTTTGAAAGCTCCATTGGCAAAGTATAAAATTTTCAAATATATGCTGTAGAAAGAGAAAACTCTCTTTCCTTGAGAGTGTAGTATCTCACCTTTCATGTCAATTTATCCTAGTGTGTTGGAAGAGAGGCTATTACTTTCTTTGATCACTTAAATAAGAAACAGTTCTACCCTTTGAAAGAAACCGTGTTTACCATTTTCGAGACAGTTTGCTTATTTAGGTCAAAATACTCAATTCTGGAACATGTTGATCTCATTAGAAGGTTTGCCATTAGCAAATAATTCCACAGCAATCACACTAGGAACTGTGCCCATCAGAGTTCAGCTAGAGAAACAGAACCTATAAGAAATATGTATTAAGAAATGGATAGCAATTAATCAGCTTACACGAAATTGGGGCAAGCCCAAAGTCTTGAGAGTAGTCCATCAGGAAGAGCAGCTGGTAACTCTTGGACCTGGGATAAACCTGCTGTCCAGAGGTGGAATTTCTTTTGTCCTCGACCTTGACCACATTTATATGACCTTTGTGATTACTTTGATTACTTTGGTCCAACCTAGGTAGTCTTCTCAAATCAAGATACTTAATCACATCAGCATGTAGTCACCTTGCTGGGGGTTGGGGGTAGGGAGGGCTATTCTATCTACAATAATAATTAGCAATAACAATAAAAATAGAAGAAGATAGGATTAGATTTACCAAATTTCCTGCTTTTGTTCAATGCAGAGAATGAAAATGAATTTAAACTATAATGGAAAAAACAACAGAAACAAGCTTTTCATAATTTTTCCAGACTATTAAAAATAAAGTATTTGTTATGACCTACCTGAGTAGAAAATTGGAAAAACAAAGTGTTCACAGGGAAAAGATTTAGTGAGAAAAAGTCGGTTTTATATCATGCCTAAGGAGATCAAATTACAAAAAAAGCTATAACCATATAAAACCATAATCCACTTGGAAAAATAAGGAATCCACAGGTAACACAGAGATCATTTTAAGGTTCAAAAAGAAAAATAATTTTACATGTGGTAAAAGTTGATGTCTTCCACTCCACTGAATTACTCAAGGGAGTATAAATGATAAACAATGCAATTATGCCCTTTGGAATTTCTCCAGATCTCTTTTTTTTTTAACCAATCCAATTTCCATATGTGCCATATGACAGAAAAGAAAATCAAATGATCTGCCAGGTTATTCCTTGACAGTGAAAACAACTGTACATTCTATTGAAAATGAATGTAATAAAAGCTATAAAAGGAAGAGAACAGAATAAAACAAGGAAAATTCAGGAAAATTAAAAGGGATATATAGATGTATATATATACTGGTTATATGTACATATATATTCTATATGTTCTGTATATATTCTACATATATATATAACCAGTAGATAAACAGACCAATGAAAGAAATAAAATAACACTGAATTAGAAATTATAGACTCAGTATGAGTGAATTAAATTAGTACTGATAAAATATTTTGCTGAAGATGGGCAAAGTTTGCCAATTTCACCCCAACAGAGGTTAAAAACGTAAGTGGTAATTTTTTGAAGACATTATTTTTTTATTGAGAGTACAAAACTTTTAAGTTTTACCTTAGGGACATCGTAGATGAAGAGTTTGATTATTTTTGTACCTGTATCTTCCTTTTCTTGTTTGGATACCGAGACAAGATTTGCTCCTTGTTTCTATACTTAATTCCATCCAATCATAGAAAATAAAATCCCAATATCTTTATTCTTAGATGTATTTTCTGACTTATCTACTCACAGTGTTGAGTCATCAGCTCTTTTTCTATATTGCCACTATACTTTGTATTTATTACAACCCTTGCAACACTCTAGCAATAATGCGTGCATAGGACTCTGGTACCATGTCAGCAACTAGGGGTCACGATTGTGTCTTAATTATTTTCAGTCCCTGATCACTCATCATAGTGTCTGGTCCAGAGTAGGACCTCTATACAATATTATTATATAATATATGCATACAATGCATAAGCTAGTGGTTATGGTGTTTAATGAATATTTCTATTTCTACTGGTACAATACTAGAGACACGTTATTATAAGAACTAATATAGTTATCAGAAAGGGATGGGAAATAAATAAGTTTTGGTTGTAATTTAGGTTTCACTATACAAAAGAATCTCAAATGATCAACTATATGTAGACTTTTTATTGACTATTCAGGGTTTTTATTAATTCCTCAGGTGAAATCTGGTGAGGAATGAAAAATTCATCACAAACAATATACAGGAGTGTTACAATGTAAAATAAATTTTCTGGCATCAAGAAATAATACAGATCACAAAATGAGAGTCTCTTTAATTAGTTCTTATTTTGTTCTAGTGCTTAACTGTGCATTGTACTAATAGTTTACATACAATTCAGTTTATTTTAATCCTCAAAACAATTGTGAATAGTAGTTACTGTACCCCTTTTACAGATGAGAATGCATGTGCTCAGAGCCTTATACTAAGTGGAAGAATAAGAATTCAATCCAATTTTGTCCAAGCCCAAAATTATGTATTTCCATTAGAATATACCCATCAAACATCACTTTCATGTGTCCTTTACTGAACAGAAACTTTTACAGAAAGCTATACAGAAAGCATACAGATTCCATTTGAATCTCTTTATTCTTCACAGTGACATCCACATTGGATGACTTGGTTATCATTACCTTTTACATTGTTTTTCACTATCGTCAAGATTATGTGTTGTATGTAAACAACTTACGACATCTGAAGAGTTTTAGATTCTAAGGTTTGTGCTCAAGAAATAAACTCCCAACTTTCAGTCTCCAAAAACAGTAGATTTTTTTTTAAAGAAAGAAACTCCACTGGAATAAACATTTTTCTTAATACGCTTTTCTTGCTGCCATCTAGTCGGTCCTTCTCAGGGCACTTAGAGATGTGGGTTTTGTTTTGCCCTCAGTTGAACTCTTAAACGAAGCTTCCTGAGAGACATTGGACATTGCCATTATTCTACTTATTTCTCCAATCGACAGCAATGAACTGGGTGGAAAGCCTGTTTCCTTCTCATTTACCTGAACATTCTTTGTCCAGGCTCTTTTATAAACTGCATTCTCTCTCCAGGAATAGTTCTCTGTGCAGTAAATCCTTTGAGCTGGGTGGTGGGAGGTAAGCAGTAAGCCATGATATGGTGTCACTTAAGAAAAATTGCATTATCCTCTGATTTTTTTCCCCTGTTCTCACACATAATAATTCCAGGGTTCACTAACTATGCTTATTGAGGAAGAAAATGTCCAATATGTGTGAACTCTCTTGTAGCTCCTTCAGGTAAACATTGAGACTCCCTTCTCTATATTCTGTTGAAATTTATTACTTATCTTAATAAAATTTTAGTCATATTTAATTGCATTTAATTATTTCCTTCCAGTGGAGTATACAAACCTAGAAAAAACTGTCTCTGTCAGGCGCACATTTTTAACACTGAGCATTTTGCACACTTAACTTTACACATGATACTTGATCAACATCTTTAGTGAATAAATGAATATTTTTAATTATGAAAAGATCTAAGGCATGGACTTCTGACCTTGAAATACATGGCAATTAAATCACATACTAGTCCTGAAAAATACTATAGAAAAGTCACATCCCAAAGGGCAACCTGTCTGCGTAGTATCATCTTTTGTCCTGCCACACCTAAAACTGCACGTTAATTGGGCTTTCAAAGAAATGCAAATACGCAATTCATTTTTTCTAAATTCCTTCAAGAGTTGGAAATAAACCTTATTCTATTAAATTACAGAAAGAGCTATGCTGATGCTTGCCTATTATTAAAGAGGCAAATGCATGTCAGAAGTTTTTAATTACTGAGAATTTTATATCCCATTAAATACTTGGGAAAAAAAAAAACTTTATACATGAGAATAAATTAGAGAAGTATTATGTATGTGTTTTAAACCCAATTATCTAGAACATGTTTTATGTACTATAAAATGGAATTAGAAAGCCAAATAAAAGTGACAGTATTGTGAAATATTGGGAGCATAGATAATATGCTTAGATATTATAATTTCTTAAAAATCAAAGTAAACTAGAGAACAACTGTGTAATATATACAAAGAATATAAATATTCTAATTTGACCAAACAAAATGAATGATATATTTCAAATATTGTTCTTCATAAAATACTCTTCACAAACTATGATTTGGAGGCCCTTTCTTTTATAAGATTAAGCATAAATGTAGCAAAACCCAACTTCACACTTTTCATTTGCTGGAAGACTATTCCCTAAAAATTTGGGGGCGTCTTATTCACTATTTATTGTCTAGGATATGAAACACTTTTAAGTTTAATCTGCATTATTGATGTTTTCTCTGTCACTTTCTGAAGTCTACACAATTGAAAATAGTAAGTCAAAACCTACTTCAGTGTTTCCTGATTTCTGTGGTGTGAATACTCACATCATGGTTGATTTTAATCTACTAACGATATCACTGGAAACAAAGTTGGGATGAACTGCACATTATTGCACTGTTATCAGGCATTTCCACCACACGGATAAACACAGTTAACCTCAAGACCATCGATTACAGCAGGATGTAATAACTGATGAATGTTGAATATTTATTACATTTGTTTTTAATATAATGTTTAATTATAAATTATGCACTTTTCAATAATGGCTGTATTTAACAACTGGTTTGCAACATTCCTGAAAAATTAAAAATAAGAGTTTGTGAGGTGATAAAATCTGGCTCCAACATACCATTGGTAGAGGTTTAGACAGCAGGAAATCAAAGACCGGCCTGTAATGTTAGGAATAAGCTGATAGTCTACCATAGTACTCTCTAGACATTAATAAAGAAAGTATCTTATGGATTCTCTTAGAATAGCAGCAGTGAGTAGAACCAGCACAGATAATAAGTCCCTCACTACTGCTTCAAGCCAAGATAGAGTGACAGTGACCAGTTTTACACTCTTGATCAAAACAACTTAAAAACTGGACTAAAATGCCTTAAAAAAGCATATGTTCAGGCATTAGCCATCAAGTCATGAGGGTCGGTGATCTCTGAAGAAAAAAGTAAACACTATCCTTTTCCCAGTCTTCAGCCTAAATAAAGTTTTCAGGCCATGGTGAAGAGAGGGAAAACTCAGGCAGAGGCTGGAAGTCTCTTTGACTTGAAAATATGGAGTTGGGAATCCAGAGAATCCAAGATGGCTGGAGTTCACAGAACAAAGTGGAGAGAGTGCTTCAGAGAGAGAACTTTGGAGATCTTCACAGTATTCCTCTCAAATACTCATCTGAACACTAGTCAGTGTATATATGAGGGTATTGCCGATGGCTAGAGAGATAATCAACTGAAAAGGTTAGAGGCAGTAGTGCCCCCAGTTCACACAGGACCAGAGAAAAATATGTTCCCATCAGCCTGACGGGAAAACCTCATAATTCACAGAGAAGCCATTAGACTAAGAGGATTCTTACCTCTGTGGTGGGGAGAAATGAACTTTAGACTAAAATTTACTGTGGACTCAACTCAAAATGCTTTAAAATCAAAAACTCAAAAGAATCAAACTGTTTCTAATATAATATAACTGTGTCCCATAACAAATTTTCAGAATATTTAATAAAGGTACATAAAAATACCTAGCTCCAAACAGAGTAACATTTTCAGGTTTGACATCCTATGAGAAATTGCAAGATATGAAAAGACAGGAAATTATAATTCACAGTGAAAAGAAGAAAAAAATCAATACAAATTATCCATAAATAATACAGATAATAGAATCAGTAATCAAGAACACTAAATAGTTATTATAATTATAATTCACATGTTGAAGAAACTGCAGAAAGGATTGTATGCTAAATGGAGACATTAAATAAATGTTAAAAGAAACAAAATCAGATTCTACAAATGAAAATGAAAATGTCAGTGATGAAAAATATGCTGCATGAGATAAAGATCACACTAAACATTTCTGGAAAAAAAAAATAGTATATTTGAAGTAGACTTGAAGGCATAACAACAGAAAATGTCTGAAATGAAACATGGATAAAAGTAACTTGTAAAAGAAAGAAGAGACCGCCAGTGAACTGTGGTACAACTTCAAGCAGCCAAATATATGTATAATAGGAATCCTTAGGAAGGATGGGGACAATTTTTTTAAAGGTGGCTGAAATCATTTTGCAAATTTGATGTAAACTATAAAACCACAGATCCAAAAGCTCTAAGAACTCCAAATACAAGAAGCATTAATAAAACTGCACAAAGGTGTGAATTAAGTAAATTTTTCAAAAAAGTAATAATAAAGAAGATATCTTAAAAGCAACTAGAGAAAAAAAAAAGTATGTTAGGTACAATTAAATAAAGATAACTATGACAGCATATTTCTCTTCAGAAACAATTCAAGCCAGAGCACAGTAAGGCAATATCTTTAAAATATTGAAAGAAAAACCAGCAAATTACCAGTCAAGAATTCTTCATCAGTGAAAATAGTTTTCAAAAATAAAGATGAAATAAGAACTATTATGTAGACAAAACCCAAAATAACTCATTACTAGGGGACCTGCACTGCAAGAAATATTAAAAAAAAATTCCTTCAAGCACAAGGAAAATTTTACCAAGTAGAAACTTAGATCCACAATAAAGGAATTAAATTTTGTCCATGTAGGTAAAGACATTTGTATAGGCATTCCTCTGTCTTGCAGATTTTGAATTTTGTCTTCTATATTATAGGAAAATATTTCTTTTACCTCAAGTTCATCTATCATGGACCTACACTGAGTGCAGGTCTCAAATAACATCTGAGTAAAAGTTGAAACCAAATCCAACTACTGGAATGTTCAAACTTGAATCTCAAGTAAAATCAATCATATCATTATAATTAAACCATCTAAATATGTTTTCTTTTCTCCAGTTTTATCCCAAAAGAACTACTTATCACAAATTATCTTAAATTGTATCGATATAAATTTGCAATAGCCTGAAATTTCTTTGTTAGGCAAACCTTCTCTACTAGACTGTAACAATTTGACCAGCCCTTAAAACATGGGGGTTTCTTCCTCTTGTCTACTTCTGGAATCTATGAAAGTTGAAGGATAATACTCAGAAAATAATAAATCAAGGAGGTAAGACAAGGTAATATGTCTTCACAGGAACTGTTAAAGACACTGCTATTGTTACCACCATTATTTCACACTTGCCCTAGATACGTGTCATTCAACCATTGGATTCCCAGTTCCTAACAAGACACTGAAAATTATCTTTGGCATTTGAGATCAATTATGTCACTACTTCTTGTTTCAAAATACACAGAAATCCTTTTCAGTTGCAGAACTCAAATTGTATTAATGAGTCTTTCTTCTAAGGATTTGGGAGAGAAAATATGTAGTCCAAGACTAATTCAGTAACAAGAGGCGGGACCTTGAATCCTGTTTGTTTGAAGCTTCAAAACTATGAATTAATGAACATTCAAAAAAAAAAATTAGGTCTATTCACTTCAGGAATAAACATAAGGGAATTATATTAATAAACTATGCATTTTTATTAAATGAAACTAGAAAGTGCAGAGATATAACATGCTTTATTTTTATAAACAATCATTATCACAAAAATTAATTTTAAAACTTCTTTTTAAATTTGAAATAAAAATCTCAGTGTGATTAGAAACTTGATAAACTTCTTTTAAAAAGCAAATGGACAAACAGAATATGACCAAGAAAAACTTGACAAAAAGAAAATTTAGAGGACTTGCTGTTTGAAATAACAGACTATGCTGTGAAAAACCCTAAAATATCTCAAATGATTCAGTAGCATTAGTGGAAACTTAAGCAAAATACTGAAATAGTTTATAAACCTCAGAAAGTGTCAGAATTCTCCAGAAATTTATTATAACAAAGGTGACATTACATATTAAAAGCATAAAGACAGAATTTCCACTAGCGCTAGAAAAACCAGCTCTCTATAAAAAATGAAGATAATGTTAGATCTCCATTTCACTTTACTTAGAAAGTATATTCTAGAGAAATTAACAGCTAATTAAATAGGATTCAAATATAACCAATAGAAAGTAGAAATAAATAAACATTTCAAAATGTCTTAGAATTATTTCCAATATAATCTATTATTCTTTCTATGTTTTTATTATTTCTATGTTTTAACATTAAATATTCTGTCATGGACACAGCCCTGATATTTTGCCAATTAATCTGGTTTAAGGCCACTTTTAAGTGGACATAGGAATGTGAACATTTAAATTTCTTGGAGTGTGTGTTCTAGAGGTTCAAGATCTGAAAACTTTCCAGAACATTTTTCTACGTATTTCATTTTAGTTTTGAACACTAGGTCCGTGACTTTGACCACATATTGGCCAAAATGACACAGGTGTTGATTTTTGCCAACCATATTTATCAAAAATATCTTTCAAATCAACTTGTTAGTCCATAATGCCAAATATTAAGCAGGAGATCTGCATATTAAGATAGAAAGTAAGGATAAATCCTGGGGGATGTAATGTACATCTTGGTGACTAGAGTTAGCAATACCGTATTGTTTATTAGAAAGTTGCTAAGAGAGTACATGTTAACATTTCTCCTAACAAGAAAACAATTTGTAACTATGTGGGGTGATGAATGTTAACTAAATTTGTTGTAGTGAATTATTTGTTAATACATACATAAATCAAATATTACGCTGGACACTCAAAACTAAAACAATGTTATATGTCAATTATATCTCAAATTTAAAAAGAAATAAATTATACCAGATTATTTATTATAATACATGCAATGTTAAAGCAGCAGTTTGAGTAATTTTTATAATTACACTAAAAAAGTTTGTGGTAACCCTCTGGAACTTGACTGAGAAACCGGTATAATTAATGAACAGCTCCTTTTAGGCAATGGGAAAAAAAAAGATTATCTTTCTCTATTTTTTTCTAAAATAGAGAATCTTAAGAAATAAATTCAGGCCTTTTTTTTTTTTTTTTTTTGCCTTCCCTAAGCTTAATTTTTCATAATTATATCATCCTAGACATGAAATGCAGTAACAGTAGATATCACATCAAAACATTTTAGTTTTAATCCAGAACACCACAAGAAGAACTGCAAGGAAGGAAATAAGCTTTGACATCTTTGCCAAGTCAAAATTGTAGGTAATTATTTTAAAGTAGGTCTTCTTTTTTATTTTAAAAACTGAAGGAAGAAAAATGGACATAATTATTCTGCAATGGAAATGTAAAAATAGTACAGTCCATAATTCCGGGAGTTATCAATTCTGTTCTCTGTAATGCAGTAGAAACCTAACAAATAAAACATTTATGTGAAAAACGTAACTTAGTACAATGAGCTAAGTGCAATGAGAGCTATCGTATAGAACATTCAAATAATGAGCACTCATCTGAATGTTGTGTCATTTAGTATCCACCACAAATATTATAGTTTAATGAAATGGTGTGCATGTAAATGGCTTATCTAGTATATTTAGGGATTTTCATAGTTCTCAATCCAGTAAAAAATCAAAATTATTTGAAAGGTGGTAAAAACATGAACAATGTCATCATAACACCATATGACAACATGGTTTCTATGATATTTCTAATTCCTGACTATAAGACAGAGAACAAAAATTCCCTTTTATGAAACAAGATCCCTCCTACCCCTCCTGCTACACACTCACAGGAAAACATTTCAAGTACTTCCAAAATATATTAGAAAAATCTCCTGGATACTTGAGGCATTTTGAAGGACGTCACAGACAAAAATAGGTTATTAACATTATAAGTCTTAGGAAAAGTCCAAAAACAATAAATATTAGAATAAAAATAAATTGTCCTTTGTTTTTCTGAAAGCAGAATAGAATTTCTGTTTATCTCCAAAGAACAACCGCACAATTTTATGCATCTTCAAACTTTTTAAAATAAGATAATAACATAATTTAAACTGAATTTAATTTTGTCTTTGGATATATTTATTAATGGAATCAGGATGTACCTTCACATCCGTGAATGGCTGTGTGTTGGACAAATTTGCTTTATTCCATAAAGACTAGCAATGGAATAATTTCATGTCTATGTTAAAATATAGAAACTATAAAAATAACATATATTAAACGAGAATTGAAGTAACAATATATAACAAACTAGAACTGAGCTTCTGAATTTAATTACATGGAGAAGGACAATGAGTCTGTCGGTTTTAGTAGTCATAATAGAGAAAGTTTCCTTAGGGCTTACTAGGTACCTGAAGCTGCTGTTAATGCCTTTTGCATATTAACACATTTAATACTCATAAGAACCCAAGAAATTGATGCTATTTTAATTAACCCAAATTTACTGATGAGGAAGCTGAAGTACAGAGATTAAATTGCCCAAACATAACGTAGCTAATGAGGAAAGAGCTGAGATTCATACACAGCAGTGTGGCTCTGGTCACCAAACTTCAACACACTGGGGTGCCCTGGAAGCTCTGTGTGCTATGAACCTCTGTGAATCACTCGTGGGCTCTCCTTTCCCATTGACTGATGAGGCCTCAGACTGGTGTGTGTCTGTTATTATAGTCCAGTGCTACATCAGAGTTTACTTTTATTTGATGCTTACCTTTAATTTTAAAATGCAAAAAATATTACAACCAATGAAGAATAATTTAATAAAGCATTATTTCATTTGTAGAAGAAAATGATTGAGCTCATAATATATGAAAGGCATCATTTATAATGCTGGTAAAGCAAAATTAATGATTCCTGGTACTTCTCCTGACGGGGTTTATGACTAGTGAATGTTGTTTACTCTGTTCAGAATGTCCTTCCCACATTTTACCATTCCCAATTCCACCAACTCAAATTTGAAAATTCTACTTTCTTTTTTTTTACTGAAGTATAGTCTATTTACAATGTTGTGTTTATTTCTGGTGTATAACATAGTGATTCATTTATACATGTATATATATTCCTTTTCATATTCTTTTTCATTATAGGCTGTTACAAATTATTGAACATAGTTCCTTATGCTATACAGTAGGAACTGTTGTTTGTCAAACTCCCAATTCATCCATCCCCAACCCTTTTTTCCCTGGTAACCATAAGCTTGTTTTCTATTTGTAAGTCTGTCTCTGTTTTTTAACTGAGTTCATTTGTGTCTTTATTTTTTTTTTTTTAGATTCCACATATAAGTGACATCATATGGTAATTTTCTTTCTCTTTCTAGCTTACTTCACTTTGTATGATGATCTCCAGGTCCATCCATGTTGCTGCAAATCGCATTATTTTATTCATTTTTATGGCTGAGTAGTATTCCATTGTGTGTATATATATACATATATATATATATATATATATATATATATATATATATATATATATATATATATATATATATATACCACAACTTTTTTTTCCAGTCATCTGTCGGACATTCAGGTTTTTTCTATGTCTTGACCATTGTAAATAGTGCTGCTATGAAAATTGGGGTGCATGTATCTTTTTGAATTAGAGTTTCCTCTGGATATATGCCCAAGGGTGGGATTGCTGGATCACAGTATAAATCTATTTTCAGTTTTTTAAGGAATCTCCAAGCTGTTTTCTACAATGGCCATACCAAACTACATTCCCACCTAATATCTTTTTTTTTGTATATATATTTTTATTGGTAGTAGAGTCAGTTTACAATGTTGTGTCAATAACTGGTGTACAGCATAATGTTTCAATCATACATGAACATACATGTATTTGTTTCCATGTTTTTTTCACCATAAATTACCACATGATGTTGAATATAGTTCCCTGTGCTATACAGTAAGAACTTGTTTCTCACCTACTATCCTTTGATAAGAACTTCCTTGACTGCTTTGAGCACCAACAATTTTTCTTTAATTTTATTTGAATATGATTTTGCATAGATCTTTTTAAAATTTCTTTAAATGTTTTCCTACAATAAATAAATTTAAATAGTATAGAAGGATATGAAATATTTTTTATAAAGCTTCCTCTGTTTGTCTTCTGTCTTAATTTAACTCCCTAAAACCAAGCAGTATTCACAGGTTAGTACATAATGTCACCAAAAAAATGAGCCAACAGTAAAACATAGCAAAATTTTTAATGTCCATACAAACATACCTATATTTGTATCGATCACAAGGTTAACATTTATTGGTTTATTTATACAAGTACAAACTAGAAAGTGAGATCCACTAAAATAAGAAAATGTTTTGAAACTCCTAGGAGAGGGCTTTAGAAGCAGCATAGTGTATATATTTGGTTGAATAAATACATCAATTCATGATTTCATCAAACACACAAACACAAACACAAACACACAAACCCACACACACTTTGACTTGATTTGAAAATAAAGGACTGGATAAAATGCCAATCTCTCCTTACAGATAGCAAGGCTTATTTGAATCTCTATGTTTTTACTTTCTTATTTAGAAAATAGTGGTAATAGTATATATGTAAAGAGATCTTGTAATAATGGGCATTTTTCCAAGTAAATTTTAGAGCCTGCTACAAACTAAATTATACAACAATATAATTATACAATTATACAACACATTTTTTCTACATTCAAATTCTTACTAAAGCATAAATATATGATTATTTATATTTATAATTTTGTATTTTTTATGATTATAGGAGTAAATAACCTATGTAGCAGATAACTGTCTATACCTAGAGATCTCATTTATAACATAAACCTGAAAATTATGCATTGTTTTGATTTTTCAGAGTAGAGTACCTGGAATTGTTAGCCTAAAAGATTTTTAAATAAAATGCTATCAATCATTTATGGAAATACTATGATAGACTCATCATCAATGAAGCAAACCCTGTGCAATTACTATTCTTGGACCGGTAATCAATTCAAAGCCATTTTCTCTCACAGTGCTTCATGTATTCAAGAATTGTTTGTGCGTTTTAATGCTGACTGAGTTTTGGACTTTTATCAGACCACTGAACAGGTGAAATTCTTCCAGAATGGTACAGTTGACCTATTCATACCATGGTCTCACCTGCAGTTTTGCAAAACACTCAGTAGTAATGCTATCCAATATTAATTAAAACATTTCAACTCTTCTGTATGATCATTATTCAACAGAGTTTCACCAGTTTCTTTCATAGTGAAAGGGATACAAAGATAGATGATTTTTGAAAGTATCTGAGACTCGGTTTCAGCACAATGGCAGCTGGCTCATGATTGAGATTATGCAGCAATGTCTTCTATTTTTCTCTCACAGTTATATTTAGCTCCTATAAAAGTCATCTCTGGGAAGATATTTGTGAGCAATAGTTATTATTCAAAACCCAACTGAACTGATACACCAAAACTTTATATTTTTTTTCTCCAAGGTTAATGAATATTTACAAAGTTAATCAAGAATTGATATAATAATTCAGGAAATTTCTGGCAGATACTTTTTTTGCTTTGAATAATCAAGAATTTTGCTAACATTCATCAAATTGAAAGGGTAATCACTGAACTATTTATTTTTCACAGCAGAACATGAGAGACTTGGAAATTAAGGGAAGAGTTGGAAGAAATTCCCCAACTATCTGCCCATTACCAACCAACATTAGGGTGAAAAAAATCATTTTCTGCAATGGACAATGAGTGGACTCATGCACTTCTGCATTCATTCAGTAAACATATATGCAACATTTACCTTGATTCAGGCACTATGACAACAACAAGAACACAAAAGTTTCTTAGACATGGCCCCTCCGCTCAAGGAACAAACCATCTGAGAGACAGACTGAAATAGTAAAAAAAAAAAAAAAAAAAAAAGTCTTATAACTGAAAATTGACTTAATGATTCAAAGAGGTAGACCAGGAAAAGAAACAACTAATTACCTTGGGTTTCAGAGATAGTTTGAGCTTATTTGTAACTTAAGAAAGAGCCAAGAATTGTTTTTAAAAATAATTGTATATTTTAAAAGATTTGAAAGTTTTACTGAGGTCAAAAACGTCAAGCACTTAATCTTTGTAATATGTGTGGTTTCAAAGCCTAGGTTTTCAGTAGACCATCGATGATACAGTAAGAGATATTCTCTGGGTAGTCCTGTATCTTAAATAAATAGTATTATTTACTGATTTTGTTTTTCCCAATGCTTTGTTTTCCTTAGAAAACAAAATTGCTTGAATCATATTAATGGACAGAAAGATAGCCCAAGATAAGGAGGAACTTGATAAAGCCTGGCATTGAAAACCAGATTTTCTGTGAGGAGTGAAAAGTTGAATTCTAGTCTAAATTTGTGGAAGAAAAAACTATGAATGCTAGTTTTTTTGATATTCTATGAAAAGTTTGCAGTTTTATGTTCCATATCTCACCCCTTTTTTTTACCACTGGCTATAGCCTACAATATTCATTCATACATAAAAAGTAATTCAGGTAAGCAAAATCACCCTCAATCACATCATCATGGCTGACTTTTTTGTGCATTGCCACATATTTTATTTTCTTATATATATTTTGTACAGTGGAAAGTAAAATAAATGCTATCAAAAAAATCTCATTCTCTTTCTCTTTTTTGTTGCACTTGCTTGTTTTCTTTCAACAGTGATACAGAAAATAAAGGTAGCGTTGTTCCCTTTAGAATGAAGAAACTCTGACTCTAAATTGGGGTGCCCCATGATATAGACATAAATGAAATGCCAATGTTTCTTTTTTGCCGCTAAATGCCGGAGAATGTGAGAAGCATGAATACACTCTGGGATATTTAGAAAGATAAGCCTTAGTTTGTAGTAGAGAACTTGAGAAAGCTGAATTTCTCTGCATAAAAAAATGTGGGGAAGTTTTGGCTTTTTAGATTGTCAGCCAAGAGAAAGGGGAGAAGGGAATCGTTCAAGCTGGTGAGAAGCCAGTACTCCAAATGGGGGTTAAGAAGGAGATACACTCACTACCAGGACTCAGTTCCCAAGTGACTTTGAAGAGTGAGGAAGAGCAAGACTCAGTATTAAGCTGTACTCTGTGCTCTGCTGTGTACTACCATCTCCCCATTGTGCCAGATTTTCATAGCATTTAGCCCACACAAACTTATTTAATTGGTTCTTTGGGGTTGATGGAGGATGATGAGCTCATCTGAGGATGAGAGGGGGAAAACATGGTTAACAGATGCTTCACATACAGAGATGGAAATGGAGAGTCGGAGGAGCTGACAGGAGCAGCAGGACCAGGTAAGAAGTGAGCACTTTCAGGATTCTCCAGAGGCGTTAGGAAGAATGATTATTAAATCATGTGAGATGGTGAGGTGAGTCTGAGCCAATTTTAACTAAATTTTAAAGGCCAACATGACCTTTACAAACTAGAAGTTCTGAGGAACATATGAGAAGTTCCCAACTGGCATGCATACACACACATGCACACTGCCAGGTCTGTATCATGCCCCCACCCACCCAAATTGATATGTTTAAGCCCTAATTCCCAAGGTGACAGTATTTGGGGTGGGGTGTTTGGGAAGTAATTAGGTTTTGATCAGGTCATGAGGGTAGGGTCCTTGTATACCCTTATAAGAGACCAGAGAACTTGTTTCTCTCTCTATTTCACTCTGTCTGTCTCCTTGTCTGTCTGTCTATCTGTTTCTCAACTATGTGAAGACATAGGGAGAAGTAGGTTGTCTACAAGCCACAAAGAGAGCCCTTACCAGAAATTTAATTAGCTGGCGCTTTGATCTTGGACTTCTGTTCTCAGCTTCCAGAATTGTGGGACAAAAATATCTGATGTTTAAGCCACCCAGTCAGTCTGTGGGATTTTGTTAGAGTAGCCCAAACATACTAAGACACACACACACACACACAACTTCTATATACGCACACACAACTTCTATATACACACACACACAAACTTCTATATATACACACACACACACACTTCTATACACACACATGCACACACACACAAAACTTCTATATATTTGCAGTTGGACTAGAATTTTGTGCTACTGTTTTCTAATCTGCTCCTTTATTTAGTAGGGTACCATGGATGCTTCCCCAATTCATTAAATAGGGGAATTTACTGTGACTTTCAAAAGCACCATTCTGTAGATATATGTAGTTCATATGTTCAAAAAATTATTTATTTTATATATATTAAATAATGAATTATTTTTTAAACATCAATTCATGTTTTTGCATATTTCCCTTAAAATATTTTTCCTAGAGATAATAAAGTTGAATATTTTAAATATACTTGAAGTCATTTTATTATAATTTTAATATGCATTGTACATATGGCTTCCTAATCTTGATTATAAACATTGGTTTGTGGTATTTTCTTATTTATCTTTAGATTATTTCATAGTGACTAGTGCAGTGGCTGCACAAAATAGATATTCAGCAAATACCTCTTGGATATTGAAGTAATCAAGTATTTATATTACAAGACTACCAGCTGTTAAGTGATAATATTTTTTTGTTTTTGTTTCTTTCATGAGATTTGAGCAAATGTTTATAGTTTTATAGTAACTGTTATTAAGTTTTTATCCTCCTTATACTTTTATATTTGTACTTGTCAGTCATGTGACCTAATGTCTTTACACCATTAATTCTACTTTCCCTCACAATTAAAAATATAATAAAGGTATTATGTAAATTAAATCTTGAGACTACTTTTCCTAGATCTTTCAACCAAAGAAATGTTTTCAGAAAACTGCCAGTAAACCAATTCTTCTGTTAATACTTACAATGTGTCCAGGGCTTTACTATACTTTATGACTGTTTTGACAAAAGTATTAAGCTCTTTGGAGAGATAAAACCAATACATTTGAAATCTGAGGGAGCCATTTATCACAGGATGCAATTACTAAGTGACATAGTGCAAAGATGTTGTTGATCAATCATTGAAAAAATAAGCAGAAAAAAATTAAATGCAATTGTCTTAATAAAGATACACACTTGTATTTCAATTACAGGCTAGCACATACAAAACAAGAAATTTGAGCCCACAGCATAATGTTTCAAAGGATTTTGTTGTCAAGAAAAGTTTTGAGTGATAGTTTTCAGGGAAATTAAAATTAAAACTACTGAGAACCTTGCTCCAAATTACAAATTTTCCTGAAACGTCATCAAATAACTAGAAGAACTCAATTTCTGTATCGTTTCTCTACTGACATTCTTGTAATCAACTCCATTTTTATTATTTATACATTCTCCAATTAGACCTCTCTTCAAAATTATAAAAGTAAAGATCCAATTTGGATAAATAAAAGCTCTCATATACACATATATAAATACATGAAAGCTTTTGTTTATATAATACATATTTCTATTATATATATATATTTACATTGCACATGAGTTTTGTGTAAGAATTGTGTAAGAATTTAGGGCTTATTGAATGAAAATAGCAAGGAAAAGAGAGAGGAAGTGGTGGGAACCAAATGGAAAACTTGGTGATCAAGAAAATTCCACAAGAAAAAAGTCACACAGCAAAGGTGAAAGAAGATATTTTTATTTGAGGTACATGGGGCTTAAAATGCTTCAAAGAAGCACATGACACATGTAAGATATTAGAGCTGAAGATATGAACTTGGACATGATCTCTTTAGCACGTACACTTAAAATCATGAGAGCATTGATCTGCCTAGAAAAAGAAAAGTGGGGGAAAGTTACCCAAAAGCAGAACAAAATTTTGAACCAATACTTTCCACTGAGTCACAGTTGGAGAAATAGGAAGAACTCTTGAAGAAAGAAAATGATCAGTGCCACGGAGTAACACAAACTAGACTACTTAGGCTGAGAAGTCAAGGACAGGTGAAGTGCCAGGAAAATTTATAATTTGGAGCGAGGTTCTCAGTAGTTTTAATCGTACATGCTTTCAGGATAGGTGAAGCCTTAGAAAATGCTGAGGGACTTATTTTTCAAAAAAAGCAGTTTTGCTCAGATGATGTGAAAAGAACACCAAAGTGATCAGGTAATGAGAGCATGATCAGGGAGAGGACACAAAGATTATCATCCAGAAAATTTGGCAAGAAAAGAAAAAGAAAAAAAAAAGATTGCAGCAAGTTGGTAGGGTCTAGGACAAACATTTTTGTTGTCTTAAATACCATTGGCAGTATCTATTCTAAGTCCTGTAGGAGTGACTAATATAGATGAAGAGGGAGAGAGATACAAGATGTCAGTTAGAAGAGATAACTGATTGGGCAAGGTGCCTAGTATTTGGAAGACTAAGTTTCAAAGTTACAGATGAAGGGTTATTTTTAACAAAAATGAAAAAAATACCTTAATAAAGGTATACAGTTTCAAATGTAGGTGTCAATTTTAGTAAATAAGGAGAAATCTGCTGAAAATATGAAGGGAGACTAGAATAGAGTTAGAAATTTGGGACAATTGGAGATATTTTACAGAGCTGCTATTTAAATAAATAATTAGGTAATTAATAAACAATACAAAGTTGAATTGTAAAGATTACTGATTAGTATTGAGGAGTCTCTACTTTAGCCTGCAACTGAGGATATCATTATGTCCAATAAAGAATAAAATCTAGACTTCAATAAGGAGTCTCTTTATTTGAAGATACTGTTGCAAATAGGGGTAGGAGAATGAATTATAGCAATGGGAGAAAGGGACTGTTGCAACAGGGATAATAGTTTGATCATAAGATCTTCAAGCATCTCCAAGTTAGGCAAAGATGGGCATTCATTAGGCAAGATGGCTTCTCGTTCATAGGGAGGAGTAAACATGCTAGCAAGAACCAGGTGTAGGGGTATGGGGATAAGCACATGGTGTGATCAGACATTTGACCAGCAAATGTTTTTCCTTGAGATCAGTAGATTCTCTAGAGGGGCCATTAAGGAGAGATTTTCTGCATTCATATTCTTACTCAAGAGTGGGTCAGGTCAAGGACCTGTGTGAAGAGAAGACCCTTGACTGAATTTGGGTAAGGACAGATTAGCATTTTGCCCTGTTTGGCCAGTGAAGGCAAATCATTCAGCTAATCATTTGTGTGACAAATAATAGGAATTTTAGGATTGTGTCTGTCGCTGTCATAGGTGAATAAGAAGGTCAGTCCATCTGGGAGTCTTACTTTAGTCAAACGGGGGCTGATGGCTCTTTAAAAGATACTCTTTCCCAGCTGCAAAGGTTGGGGAGGTTTCTTAACTGTTGCTGTTTTTCAGGAGCACAGGGCTCAGGTAAAGTTCAACATTATCAGTCATTATTGTCTCAGATGTTACTGGATCACTAAGAAGAAATGGAGAAAATGAACTGTGCAGTACTGGAGAACAGCAAAATGAAAATAATGTATATTCTGATGGGGCAAAGCTTTTCCAATGGTGTGAAGTGATCATAATTGAATGGCTCCCTCTAGAGACAAGGATGGAGAACAGGCTTCCTGCCTGCAGGATGCTGATGTGGAGAAGAAAAAGCAAAAATGAAATCTCAACCATTACAAACAGACCTGGAAAACTAATTGTTTAAATGAAACAGGAGAGAGTGTGTGTGTGTGTGTGTGTGTGTATGAAAGTCAAGGTTGCAATAAATTTTGTTGCAATTTTCCTAAATTTTATGCAGTAGCAGTAGAAGATCTAGCCATTCAAATCACATATGAAGCGTCAGTGACAGATAAAACAAAATTCCACTATGATTATATCCTATGAGTCACTCTTTTTAATGTAACAAGTTCTGGTTTACAGCTTTCACACAGATCAGGAGTTGTCAATATTGTCGATATTGGGAATTAGAGAGATGGGCTGGGCATATATATTTATGTAATTGAATGCAGCAAAAGTTATACAGACATAACTTAATCAATGATGGTGTGTCAGTCAGTGTCCCTGGGGAAAAAGAACTGACAAATCCTTGATAATATGAGACTATTTTAATAAAGGGGAGATTTACAAAGTTGTGTGACTGTGAAGCCAACCCCAAGGAACAGAATAGGGAGCCTGCGTTACTCCTAAGCCAACCTTCAGGGACCAGGTCTGGAGTAGAGACCAGGGAAATAAACTGCCTAATCCCATTCTCCCCAGCTCTTCCAGTCACTGCCTGTTGATGAAGGCACATCAGCCACAGACCAGGATGGAGAAGGGAGAGAGTAGGTCTGGAGGTGCAAATAGAAGAGTTCCAGGTTTGGGAGGAGGGGGATTGGTGATTAGGCAAATAGCTAGCTGCTTTTTTCTTGTTAAATACGTGAGCCACATGACTGCCGGTTGAATACGCTGTCTGACTTCAGTACAGCAGTGTCACCAAACATCTAGGTAGGATTCATGTGAAGACACAGACAAACACAAAACTCTCATATCACTTGCAATCTAAGTCCAGAATCTGGAAGGAATTCCCCCGCTAAGATTAAGGTAGATAGAATGAGAATGAGGACAATCTGTCCCAGGTTTGTGTCATTGCATGCCCAAGTTTTACACCCTGAAACGGAGAGGAAAGGGAATATTTTGAAAGCTACCCTATCATGGTGTGACTATGTCTTCCATGGGACTATTGCCATATCCTCCCGTAGGATGAGGATTTGAGAGCTACGTTCAAAAACAGAATACAAGTTTAAAGGTAATCCAATCCACCATGCTATTTGATTTGAAGTATTTGGCTTCCACGGTTAATTATGAGGGGGAAAAGCTACAAACAAACTCTGTGAAGTGATTTTGACCTAAACACACATATCTCAGTTTTTGGAAGAACAAATAAAAGAAGCAAAGTAAACAAATCACATGGAAGATATCTAATAGTTTAATTTATATGCTTAGCACAACGGAAATATGTCAAATTATTACTAAAAGATGAAGAGTAAAATTTTTCTAAAGCCCTTGAAATAGTCACAAAATTTAGCTTGTATTGAGCATAACAATACTAGAAGTAAATAAGTAATATTTTAATTCATCATGATTCAAGAAAATCAGCAAATAGTAATAAAAGTTTCTTTAAAATATTTATATTTTGGAAATATAATGTGAAGCTGCAATTAGACCACCTTTAGTAAATAAAACAAAAGCATTATTTATCAATCTTCATAGAAGTGAAAAACTTCAGAGGAAAATTTACATTTTTGTAAATTGAAAATTATTGGCAGAATAAGTTGATAAATTAAAAATGATAATCATAAATCAAAAATGAAATAAAATAATCCTTTATTTCAAGAATTAGAAGACCCATAAAATATGTGCACTGAAAATAATGTATATATATGAGTATTATAGCTAAATTAATAGAATAGGAGATATAAATATTAAAATCTATTAGATGAAACAAATAGTTTGTGGTAGAATTTAAGAAAATTTTTTAGAAAACAAAATAACTACATTTAACATGAAAAAATGTATATATTTATATTGGGAAATCCTATAAATGCAGAACTATACATTACTTTACAATCATATAGTAATATAAATAAAATTTAGTATATTTTATTTTATATGTATTTTGCACATAATATTTTTGCTATATTTATTTTTATATTTTTTATATATTTATTTACATATTATATATTTATATATATTATTATATTTTATAAATATAATATATATTTATAAACATACATGTTTGTTATATAACATTTTGTTTTATTTATTATATTATGCTCATATTTTATTATAGTTATTATTTGTTCTATATTCCATAAGCTACATTTTACTATATTTTCCAACTTTGAAAGAAAAAACTTGAAATTATATAAAATAAATGTTCTTTTAGGAAATACAAATTGATACATTTTACATGTGAATTCTTACAAAATGTTGAGGAAATAGTTCCCACTTTTATAAACTGATCTAAAGCAAAGCTCAGGATGAAACATTTTTTATTTCTCTCCTGCTGTTTGCTGTGTTTCTTGATTTCCAGTGGTGTTACAGTTTTTTTTTGTTTTACTTTATTTTCTGTTTTACAATGGAATTATTCATGGCAAGCAATGCAGCAATAGGGTCTCATCCTATAAATACATAAATACATACAGAAAAAAGTGACCAGTGCAAGTTTTCCTAGTCTGCGCCATGGAGAAGCATGTTTACCTCTTGCCTCTAAAGTCTCCCTCTCCATCCACTCACCTGTCATGACTCTTATGTTATGTGGCCATCCTTCTCTTTCTTTCATGAGTAGCAGTACCTTTGAAATGTTAAACGTTTCTGTTTAATTCCCTTGATCTTGTTACTACAGAAATGTACATTTTTAGTTTTGTATTGGACTAAAGTGGGCCAAAAGTTCCAAGTCTGAGTATTGGATGATGAGTGCACGGAACCAAATGAGCTCCATGGGGACCCCATCTTCCTCCTTCTCATTGCTGTCAGATTGATTTTCCTAAAGCATGGCTTTTATGTACCTAATTGCCAATAAATTTCCATGTTCTCCACAGGGAAGTATACATTTTGAAGTCAGGAAACCTACTCATGTATGAAAAATTGTGCTGAACACTGGAATTTGACACAACATTGTAAAATGATTATAAGTCAATAAAAAAATGTTGAAATAAATAAATAAATAAAATTTTCTAGCCAAAAAAAAAAAAGGAAACCTACTATAGGAAAGGTACACTAGGCTCCATTTTTAATCTACCTTTTAAGCTTTATCGCCTGCATTCATCATTATAACACAAAGCCTCAATCCACGCTTGACTATTCATCCTTACTTTTTCTCATTATACCCTTTTCGTTTGCTGCACTTTCATTCGTTTTCTTTCCCAGTGATGTCCTTTTTCCCCATTTTTCTATGTCCAAAAGAGTTCCATGTTGGAAGTCCTATCCCCAAGTAACTTCCTTTCTTGGGACTTTCTAGGTAGGTGCTGCATTCAGGAAGGCAAACACATCAGTGAACAAATCTCTAACTCTCTTATCAAATAAAAAGCCCTCTCAAAAGACTTTATCTGCAGATGGCTAAGTCCAGTGACCAATTTTATGTTCTGTCTTTTGTATCTCATCTGCGTGTTTTCCCACAGTGGACAAAGAACATGCTTGATCCTCATTTATATGGTTTTAAGTTACTATTTACACACAATAGCCTTCACAGAATTGTTCTAAAACAAATGATAATGGCAAACATTTGTTAAAGAAATGAATAAAATAATTAATTGTGTGCTGGCCTCTAAAGGAACTTGAGGCTACTCCATAAGTGATCCTGTCAATTCACTGGGGACAATCTGCTAATTTAACGCTGCCAGCATTTTCTTTCTGTGCAGCAAAGAGATTGAATTTGGCTCTGCTTCAATAGGCCACTTGCTTATGTAAATGCAAAGCTCAAATATTATTCTGAAATAATATGCGAAACCAAGAGGGTATGCTGTTCGTTATATTGTTTAAATTTTCTGTAGCAGTTTCTCTCAGCTCAGAGCCAGAAAAAGCGTGGTGTTTTCTGCTCTTGTCTCTTATGTGGCCAGCTATCCGAAAATTATAATTTGTTTATCTGTTAGATTTCTCTTTTGGCTTTAACTGATGGAGGCTCAGGGATAAACTTTAAATATAAATACGACTTCCCTAATTTTTTGGTTCCCACCTTAATTTAAGGATCACCTTCTCAGTATGGCAAATATGTTTATTTATTTCTCAATTTGTTGTTTTCTGATGAGGAACTTTTTAGGTATTATGATTAAGTTATTTTTTTAAATGTTTTTAATTGGATGAAGGATTTTTAAATTCTTTAGTACTTCACAATTTTCAAGTCTTACACACATTATTTCATATAATCCCGTAATAGCCTCCTTTTAACCTCCCACCCCTTCTCTCTCTCCACTGTTAACCAACCACTACTTTGATCTCTATATCTGTGAGTCTGTTTCTTTTGTTGTTTTAACGTCACTGCTAACACTATTTTGTAAAATAAACTATAAGTGGTTTTGTATATAGCATCGGTGCTTATTTGCATTTATCTTTTACTTGCCGTTCTGAGTTGACTTAGGCAAAAACAACACTTAAACTAATAATCACTAGGAATTATCTTACAATAATTAGTTGCTAGGATTTTTCTGGTTTCACTTTCTTTGGGTTACCGTGACTAACTCATCAGGAAGTCCTGCGGAATCTCCTGTAAAACTGATCCTAAATCTGTCATTTTTGCCCATTCTTACCTCTCTCCTTAGCTCCACCCACTACCATGTCACACCTGGATTAGCTCAAGATATTCCTAAAATGTCCTCTCTTATATTTTATTCCCAGTAATGCATTGTCCTCATGGTAGCAGAGAGATTATTTAAAACGTATATCATGTTATATAACTCACTTGCTTAAAACCACACGCATTTGAAATCCAGCTATGACTCCTTACCTCAGCTTTCACAACTTACATGTGTGTTTCACGCACGTTCCTGTGACTGCTTTTTTTACCCTTTTCTCCTTCCCTACAATGTCCCTGCCACTCAGCCTTTTTATACTTCCTTGAACACCCACATTTCTGCCTTAGTGATTTTTCTCTTCCTTCAATGTCTCCTCTATTTTTCCCATGGTTGACTCACATAATTTACCTCAGTTTAAATGTAGCCTTCTGAATAACTCCTCCTTCATCATCAGACCTAAAGTCGGCCACCCCATCACACAGCCTACGAAATCAACTGTATTTTAATATTCTGATATTATCACTCGTATCTCCATCCATCCAACGATCCATCCATCATATGTTCTTTCATTGGTTCAACAGCACCCATCTAAAACTCAAGATCCTTAAAAGAAGAAACATCATTCTTGTGTTCACTACTTTCTTCTGGACCTACACTGATGCCTAACATATAGTAGATAGTCAATAAGTAAATGTTAAAGCAATAACTCTTAACCTGAAAAACACTCATTACTGTTTTGCATGTATCACTGCAGTTAATCTTCACTGTAAAGTTGTCAAGTGGTGACTGGTGCCATCCCTTCAATGAGTGAGGAAACTGAGGCTTAGTGAGGTGAAGTAACTTGTTCAATGATATACATATATATAATATTAAAAATAAATTATTTGCTTTATTTCAAATAAAATCTGCACTCCACTACCCGTAGTCACACTCGCTCCAATGTTTAATGTGAGTTGGCCAGTTCGAACACATATGCATCCATAATCATATAGCAACATTTTGTGAGTTTTTTAACTGAAATTTGCATAGTATCTAAGGTTTAATACTGAACTGTATCTTTTCCAGTGATCTTTATGCTACAGAGATTCATTCTTATTGACATCTTATGGATCTAGTACAGTCTTTGAATAGCTTTGTGATATTCTTCCATGTGAGTAACTACATTGTCTTTTCTAGGTCTTCATCTTTAGGCCCTTGGGATAATACCAGATTTTGCTATTCCACACAGTGTTGTCTGAACATCTTCATCCTTAACTCCTATGTACCTGTGAATGGAGTTAATAGTCTCTTAGTAGATATTGTATAGGCTGTAGATTTAAATGAAACACTTAAAATATGCAAACCTATTTGTGAATGCACTATATGAATTTTTCTAGGAAACGGATATCTTTACTTTGTCAAATTCTCAGAGATATCGGGATCCAAAATATTTAAATACTTAAAAGCAGAATTGCTCCGTCATATGTTCTTAATATTTTCAATGTTAGTAAATACTGACAATTTTCCAAGTTGACTGCACATATTTATGTTATTTCTAGCAACGGACATATTTTCATAAGGTTAATATCCATTTCTTTTTTTGCTTTTGCATACCTGATTAAAAAACAGTATCTCATTGTTATTTTAATTTACTTTTCTCTGTTTAATTGTGAAGTTTATTTTTATAAATAAAAATGGGGTTATTTTTATCATGTATGAAAAACATAAAGAAAATTAACTTTTCACTTTGTAGTAACTTTGCATCAATGGCCTCATATGTCACTTTTCTCTGAATCTAAACCCTTTGCAAAGTTTTCCCACCGTGCATGGGAAGAAACTCCCACCTGTAAATTCAGTCATGAGTTGACTAACTGAGTGACCACAGTATTGATGCTGCCAGTTCTAAGCCTGGATTTCAGGAAGCCCAGAGTATTCTGCTTGCCTTTCTTCAGCCTTTACCATTTTCATTGGAAAGATATCGAGGCTGACCTGCAAGTCAGAGAAATAGGATGAAAGACACATGGACCATCACTTCCCCAGCTAAGCTACTCTGGCCAAACCAGCCTTGAGTGAAGCCTCCAGCCCATCTGCAAATGCATGAGCCAGATTACCCAGAAGCCTAAGGGAGCCTGGATGAGATCTGCAAATCCAAGATCTCCTGACTCATGAGATGTAATAATAAATGTTTAAACCACTGGGATGTGAGATGGTTTGTTTGTCAACAGTAGCTGTAGGTTACATATATCATATGTCCACAAAGTTTATTTGTCCTAGGAAATAAAAAAAAATCAATTTTAATGATTCAGAGATATTTTCATTCAAATAGTAACATGCTTTAAATAATTTATATATTACCTTTTTTCCCCCTGAACAAACTTTGCAGTAGTTAATTTTCTCTTAGGTATAGAATATTTAGCAGTTATAATATAATATATACTTAAGTACATATTTTTCTTTAATTTTATAAGAATAAGCTAAGATCAGAAATGTCAATTGTCAAAGGGTGATAAAGTATTGAGTGGGACTTTCAAACATAGACACACACACACACACACACACACACAGACTTAATTTCATGAAACAAGGCAGGTGGTGAAATAAAAGCTGTTTTTAATCCTTAAGGATTTTCATGGTGTGAATGAGAACAAACTTGATTTTTTTTTTTCACACCTGCATTGTAGTCATGGGGCATTAACATGCATAGAACTTGAAGAATTAGAAGAAAATAATTTTGAAAGAAGCACATCTTTGAAATAAATCTCCATGATTTCATCTATGGAAGCAGTTTCTTTTCTCTCTTTCTCTCGCTTTAACTACATTAACCTCAATTTATTTTTTGTGTGCTCTCAGCTTTTTAAAAAAAATCAAATAATAGCAATTTGATAGTGTTTGTAATTTAACCAATAAAAATATTAATATAACCAATTATCTTCAGCACATGTGAAATAAGAAAATAGTAATAGTGCTTATTATTTAAATATGTTAGAACTTTACCATCTGGAATTTCAACATTATGAAAATGACTAACCAAATTCCCTTCATTCTTTGCAGAAATTTACAGTAATAAGATCATATACTAACATTTTTACAACTTACAATTTTCTTGAGATTTTAAATGGATAAATAATTGAGAGGACCTATGCTACTTGTGACTTAGTTTTTAGGAATTTAAGATAAGTTAAAAAAAAGTAATATGGTAATATGGAAATTCAACTTTTATCCACTTATCCTCCATAATTTATAAAAATTCTTAATTCTATCTCTTTTCTTCTGCTTCTATCATTAAAATCACTGTTTTTTAATATAGTTTTTATTTCCAAGGTCTGCCACTTCTTATTTCTAAATCATTCACATTGCTTATGTCATAATTAGAATAAAACAACATAAATCTCCCTGTCAAAGCTTTGTAGAAGTAGTTAATAAGGTTCACTACTTTTTTGTTGTTGTGTATCTCATATATCATACTCATTGTGTTGAGAATTGGAGTTTTATCATTTACTATTTATTTGTTTTGTAGTGGCTAGTGAACAGGGACTATAATAGGATTTAATAATTGGTTATTCAGCTAATAAAATGACCTGGATCAATGCAAATCATGATATCCAAATCTTACACATAGCAATGAAATATAAAACTATATTAGCAACTTCAAAAAATAGCTAAAATGTAATTATTTAAATCTCTGTGGCAAATGCATCATTTTTCGGTAATCAAAGAATTAGTAATTACAGATTTACTAAATATCGTTAAATTAGCAAACAACCAAATGTTAGAAAATATAATTTAAAGCCCAGGTACTTTACAAAATTACAGATTGTGAATTGACATCCAATGCATACATTTTGTTCTCTTACCTTCAGCATGTCACACTCTCCTGGAAATCTATCCAAAAATGCCATCTCTTGTTAAGATGGATGTTTAAAGAAAAAAAAATGAATAAACATTAACTAAGTATTGTTCTTTACTTTTCCAGTAGGGCCATGATAACAAATCAACTATCATGACTAGAAAACAACACATTAACTTACTAATAAATAACAACCTAGTTATCCATCTGGGTATTGAATATCGTAATGAGGAGTGTCATGAAGACTTACGTTAATGCTAATCACCCATTCTCTCAACAAACACCTTCTTTACTGTCTGCTCTGCACAAGGCATAGTGATTGATCTTTTCCTTTTTTGTGCTTAATTAGCTTTAGTATATGAAAGTACTCAATCTTTATAGAAACTATATTTTGAATGCACTATATTTTTGAAACAAGATAAAATTTAGGTTATAAAATACTTACTACATTATTTAATAATGAGTCAGTTTGCTTTCTTGAAAATTAAGCATTATCACATGTGATAGTTATGTATAAAGTCTCTGGCTTAAGCCAATAGAGGGTGGTATGTTATTCATTCTATCAGTATTATTTCTATATTATTTCTATAATTTTGAGAACTTCTTAAATTTATTGTATATACACTTCAATGTTTCATAGTAATGTTTTTGAAAGTACAATGTACATTTTTAGTAAGTATATTATTTTTCTACTAAGGTCTCATATAATGGGAAAGATGTCCTACCATGATGTAACAAAGGTTATAATTAGAACAACTATTTTATAAATCATTTAAAAGCATTTTGTTAAAACATAAAAAGAAAGTATTTTAAAAACAGGAAGTTCTCCTGTTAAAATGTTCATAGATAGTATCGCCTTAAACCTCAGTTTATTGATGAGCTCTAATGACTTGCTGAGATTTTATGTTCCCCATGTGTATCATTATCTTATAAAGTTATTATTTTCAAAGTTCATAATTTAGTTATCTACCCTGACGTGTTTCATTTATTTATACCCAGTGAGATGTATTATGTAAAAAACACTGTGCTGAGTAGATTTTTAAGTTATTTAAACATACGTAAAAATGGCTTTTGCTTTTAATATGTTCAAAGACTAGTAACAACCATATATACATATCAGACTATATATATATCAGACAAATAATATATAGATATAAAATTAGTGAAACTATTTTTTATTGTCCTTAGAAATTTTCATAGTGAAAAATTTTGTCTTTTTAACTAATGAATACTCAATATTGAGTATCTTCAACAATGTATTATTCCAGTTGAGGGTAATTTTATCTAAACCCATATGATATCTGAATCAGATATATCTGTCTAGATGCCACATACCAGTGTTTTAGAATTTCACTATGTTGATCATGGCCTAAAGTGAAATAAAGCCATTAAAAATCTGTTTCTATTATCTGAAGACAGTTTAAAGGTCCTTGAGAAAATTGAGTAGAGTGTTCTGAATATAAATTTAACCTACACACTCTTCCTAAATTTCTTATTTCAAAATGACCCTAAGCAATGACTTCCAGTTAGAGAGAAAAAAAAAAAGGCTTCTCTTCACACAGCCATTTAATTAAAAAAATATCACAAGTACCTAAATGAATAGTTAAAAATGAACATTTTGGATATCTTTGTAATACTTCAAAATCTACAATTGAAAAAATTTGAACCAGTTAATTCTATTACATGTATCCAACCAAATCTTACATTAAAATAAGAAAAATATATTGCCCACATATTTAAGGAAGTTTATGTTCTTTGTCATTGTTTGTATCTTTAATTTAACATATTACATTGACTAATGTAAAATAAAGGATATTTTATTAGCAGTGAAAAGTGATAAATAGAAATAAATGAATTTCCATTTTTGAAGATGATGTAAAGTGAAGCTGTCAAATAATCAAAAATCAAAAATCAAAGTGGATACTTAATCTTCAAATATAAAAACAAATATATAAACTATGAATAAAGAACTGAGGATATTGTATATGAAAATTTTCAAATTGTGGATTGGGGTCTTTGACATAGATAAGGCTTCACTTACCTTATAACAGTCACTAGCCATGTGTGAATACTGAACGTTTAGAATGTGGCTGGTCTGAATTGAGATGCATTTTAAATATAAAATGTATACTTGCATTTCAAACAATTATGCAGAAAATGTAAATATATTATTCATAACTCCATACTGATTATATATTTAATCGATGATGTAATTATATTTTTCTTAAACTGTTATTAAATTAATTTAACTTTTTTTTTACTTTTAACAATGTGGCTACCAGAAAATTTAAAATTGCATATGTAGTTCACAGTGTATTCCACAGGATAGTGCTGTTCAAAATGTTACTTATTGATCAGTTTATATGAAACATTATAGAAATTTCCTTTCAATATATGTAAAATCAAGAATGCTGGATTGTATTGTTGCAGTATATAATAAAGCATACTGTAATGTAAGAGCAAGTAATCATTATGGAGAGTCCTTAAAAAACTAAAAATAGACTTACCATATGATCTAGCAATCCCACTTCCGGGCATATATCCAGAGGAAACTCTAATTCAAAAAGATACATGCACCCCAATGTTCATAGTAGCACTATTTACAATACAAAGACATGGAAGTAATCTAAATGTCCATCGACAGATGACTGGATAAAGAAGTTGTGGTATATTTATACAATGGAATACTCTCAGCCATAAAAAAGAATAAAATAATGCTATTTGCAGCAACATGGATGCACCTGGAGAATGTCATTCTAAGTGAAGTAAGCCAGAAAAAGAAAGAAAAATACTGTATCACTTATGCTTGGAATCTTTAAAAAAAAAAAAAAAGACACAAATGAACTTACTTACAAAACAGAAACAGACCCACAGACATGGAAAACAAACTTACGGTTACCAGGAGTAAGGGAGAGTGTGGAGGGATAACCTGGGATTTCAGGATTTGCAGATACTAACTACTATTATAAAATAGATAAACAATGAGATTCTACTGTATAGCACAGGGAACTTTATTCAATATCTTATAATAACCTATAATGAAAAAGAATATGGAAAAGAATATATATATGTATTTCATATAATTGTTTATATTCATATATAGTTTCAGATAACTGAAACATTATGCTTTACACTAGAAAGTAACACAACATTGTAAATAACTATACTTCAAGTAAAAAATTTTTTTAAAAGATCAGGTAATCATTACTGAAAGAAAAGAAAGACTCAAAGCCAAACAATATAATGATTTTAGGCAGTTCTTGAAGCCAAATTCAGGTACTTAAGTATATTTATAAACTGAGAGAAATAAGATTGTCCTATGAGAGATTTATGAAATCAACTATTCATTAACATGAGCTCAAACGTGCAGAATCACCTCAAAGAGACAAAATGGTTACCAGGACACCAAAAATGTTTGTAACCATAATACAGGTACAAAATGCTAAAGAAAGACCAGGCTGATAAAAGGTTGTAGACTGACAATGGATATACAGAGAGCAAAGGACAGAGGCAAACATTGGGAATACTTATCTTGACACCGTGCAGGGAAGTGTTGAACACTTTAGGACAAGGTATCCAGTTGTTCTAATGGAAAATTATGCCTATGTACATGAACATGCCAGATTATCAAAATCTGACGTCTTTAAGTATTCTAATTATGCAAAAATGCTTGGTTTATTTCTCATTCATCAAGCATCTTTTAGGCAATTTCTATTCCCAGTTAACTTGTCTATGACTAAGAATGTGGTAGTTTTATATTTAGTTCATTGAACAGTGGTATTGTTCCTCATTTTTAATGGATTTCTATTTTAGCTTGATCCATTGGTTTTTATTTTCAGCTTTATTGAGGTATACTATTTGTCTCCTTTACAAAAGAAAATTGGTGTAGCTGAGAGCTGTTAAATCTGAGGACCTGATAAACAGAAATACCTGGTTTTAAAAGTTCATTATTAGAGCCAGGATTTGAAAAAATATGTGCCTGGGAGGTCAGTAGATTCTCCCAGGCAGCATTCTCCAACTATAATGCTGAGTGCACCTCTTATTTGATGTTTTCAAAATACACAGAGTTTATAGTTTAACAGTACCCACATTAATATATTCTTGTGATAAGTGATGCAATGGATACAAGTGTGTGTGCATGTGTGTGAACATGAAGGAGAGGGAAAAACACTTTCTATAATTAATTTCTCTGTGGTACTGTAATTGAAGCCATAAAAACGTGATGCTGGGAAGCTTTGGAATTAAGAACAGAAATGTTCCTCGTGTCACACATTCTCATTAGAAGCAAGGACATATTTTTGAGACAAAGCTATGTTGACACTAAGGCATGACCATTGTTATTATTTACCTAATTTATAATTATTTGTACAACTTATCCAACATTAAATAAAATTATCCCAACCCTCCTATATTATCCCAAGAGCCCAAGTATAAAAAGAAGATAAATGGAGACAAAAATCTGTCATTGATAAAATACCAAGAGGAAAGATTCTGTTGCTTTCAGAACTATGATATAGTAAACTGTATTTTCTGCCATTGTTACTTAACATCAGTGCAATCATGATATTTTCAGCTGTTTTCCAGTACCTTGTACATCAGCTTGTGAAAATAATAGTCGCTCCTGAGACTCGGTTGTAGGAAATTTTATGTCACGGAAGGTTGTTGCAGAGGGAGCCAAGATTCTAAGGAGCAGTAAAATTTTAGCTGACTTTTAGAGTGACTGCTTAGAAGGAAAAAGTTAAACAGCGATCGATGAGGAGTGTGAGATCCTAGAGGGATAAACATCTAACCAAAAAGGAACACAGAAATGGTTACTTTCAAATTCCTCATTTTAGGAGAAAAGATCCAGGAATGAATAATTTTATTATCTACATGCTTAATTTTATTGTGCAAATAAATTTAGCAGATTATCAGGATTTGAACAGGACTCAGAATGATACTGATATTTTTCCAAGATGTTTATTAAAGCTCCACCTTGAAGCATTTGAGATAATGGTTTCAGCTCTTTTGAGTGTATTTATGAATTTCCTATTTCCAGTGACTATAAAATGTAATTGAAAGACTTGTTTAAATGCCACTTCCAAATGGAGCATGACCATATCACAGCACTACCTTATTTCGCTTTTGTTATTTCTCTCCCACGGGGAATTACTCACTTAATATACATGTTCTCTGAGAAACTGGTAAGCTTCATGAGTCCATGAGAGCAGGATGGATAGTTGTTTGGTCTTATTTCTGAGCTCAAAGTGGCTGGCAGGACTATTTCTTGATTAATAATTGACTAATACCCAGTTGATAATTTGGGTAATGTTTTGCCAAAAGTGTGAGGATATCAAGGTTTTATTTTTATTACAATGCAAGGCAATTCACTATACACGTGTACAATGTTCTCAATCAAACCTATCCTGGCGTAGCACCCGGAAGGACTCACCTACACGCCCAACATGGTTTGCATAAACTTTTCTTAGTGAACACCATTCTTCCTTGGATTATCAGTGGTTAAGGACATATTTTATTTTAGGGATTGCAATCTGAGTGCCCACAGGGAAAAAACAAGTGTTGTAAATAATAAAACCAGACTTGAGTAATGATAGTCACAGTGTCACACTGGAAAGTCATCTAAAGAAAACAGGGACTACTTAACTCCAGCTAAGTGACAGTTTGAGAATCCATGCTCAGCACTGTCAAGACAATTGTTTCAGCTCATTTAATATTATGGAAGTTCCAAAAGTCATTATAAATATTTTACTTTTTTTTCAACCTTATCTACATAGTATTAGGACAGCAAATGGACCATAGCAAGCATTGCATTCATCTGTTTGGATTAGTTATAGCATGCAATAAAAATAATATATTTTAAAAGATAAAATTGATCAAATTAAATAAATATGTATTTATTTGTTAGTTTACTAATGCTTCTCTATACAAGATATTAGGTTATACCCATCATATAAATGTCAAAATAGTCTACTCTGAGAATAGTATCAGAAGTGTGTATGCTGTAACGTACATCCAGTTATATATTCAGTGAAGATTATTTCAAGATGTACTCCCATTTCCTCTTAAAATGTTATAGCATAAAATTCAGATAATACAAGAGAATTTTACCTCCTCTACCCAAAGAGCCATTTCAAATACTGCAACCTAATAGTAATACTGAAAAAGTTGTTTTAATTCTAGAATTCATTAAACTGTAGTTGAGGTACTCAAAAGCAAGTATGACATCTTATTTAGTCTCTCATTTTCTAGTGCTAAACCCTATGTTTGTAGCCTATTAGTATGTCCAATGATGTCAATGAATTAAAGAATTGTTAACAATTAAAAACAACTTTTCTAAAAACAAGCCATATGCAGTTAATTTACTAACAATAACTTTAAATATAAGTTTCTGAGGTATTACAAAATAAATTCATATAGGTAAATGTGACCACCTTTCTCTTAGAAATACTTGGCTGAAACCCTCCAATAAGAGAATCCGGGACAGTTTTCCTTTTTAGACTCTGACCCATAACACACTCTCCTTTGCCCCGATTCCATATTTTCTTTCTCACCTAAGCCTCAGCCTTGCACTGGTCAGATCATGTCTCTTGGACACATGCTAACTGAGAGTGCTCCCTTTTGGTACTCACCTTTCTAAATTACACCACTTAAAGTAGTTATTCAGTTCTAATAATAAAATTACATGTGTGACATCTCATACATTTCTTCGTGTTCCTTGTTAACCAATACACACACATTCTCTTTGTCGAAAGTCCATTCTAATGACAGAATGCTCGCTCCCAGGATGCTGTGATAAGTAACAAAAAAAATCACCTTCGAAAACACTGGGCTCCTAATCTTGTATTTCATGATCCCTTCTGCTGATTCTGAGTTCTCAGCTTGGCTCCCCAGCCTCCCTCCCTGTCCAGGGATGGGTAGTAGGTAACACTCGTTAAGTTCCTGGGTCACCTTGGATGAATGAAAAAACATTGTTATTTTTTTGCACCTCAAACCTCTCATATCAACGACATAGTCCTTTAAAAATACATACAATATAATTAATTGACAATTCTTATTTACAAAAAAATGGGTAAAATAATGAAAACCTCTTTATTCTTCAGGTGAAATAGGTAAAACACACATACACATGCACACAAACTCACAGAGCTATGATTAGTTTAATCCCAAACCCAAATAGCATTTGGACCATTCCTTCTAACTATATATATATATATATATATATATATATATATATATATATATGAATTATTTTTGAAACATTTGGTGATTTATGGGGTCACTAGAACCCAATATTTAAAATCGGGAATGCAATGAGAGAATAGATTGTAAATTTGTCATATAAGTAATTTGGAAACATTTGTTTATTTACTCTACACAATCAGTAATATAACATATAATAGGTATAAATAAGCATACTCTTTTTCAAAACTTTTATCATATACTTTCCTTATGCCTCTTATTTTGACATGCACTGTCACTTGAAAATAGAAAACTAAATACTCTCTTGAAGAGGGGACAAATCTTGTCACTTATTTACTACCTCATTATTTTACGTTTCAGAAAAGAGAAGCCATCTGAATTTCACTGTGACTAATTTAATTAGACCAACACTGTAATTCTCAGTGTACATTCTACAATGTGTCTCTTTTCATTATATATTTTGGTCCTCTTATCAGACAGAAATAAAAGGGAAATCTACATGCCTTGTACTTTTAAATTCTGCTTTATCCTTTTGTCTATTTTCTTATTTTAGATTACGTGTAACTTGGCCTCTCCCTCAACCTTCCATTTTCCTAAACTACACAATGAAAACTTGATCCTTATCAAAATCACAGTTTATAACATGATTATATAGTGATAAAACATTTCTATTTTATCATATTAAGGAAGAAAAAAGGCAATATACATTGATAAAAACTAGTCAAAAGGAATTAACCTCTGCTTTAATGTGAATGCTGTATCACAAAACAGTTCTGGAAAAATTTTTTCTCCTGTACAGTTTTTAATTTTATTTCCCACCACATATTCCATTCTTCTTTTCTGCAAGATCATTATTTTACTTACAGTTATTTACTGATCATCATTTTACCTATATTGCTTTCAATTGGATAAACTAATATAAAATTGGGATATTTTCACTCCATCATGTAAACTAAATGTGTTTGAAAAAATACTTGTCTCCCATCACTGAACTCATTCACCCAGTTCACCCCATGACTTACAGTAGAAAAGAATAAACACTCTTTATAATTTTGTGTAATTTGAATTAAATTTTAATGCTCTTCTAAAAGATGTCTTAAAATGTACACAATCGAATACAAAGATACATTTATCTTCTAACTCCTTGGATTTATACAGAGAGAGGACGCTACTATACACATTGTTCTAAACTTCGATTTTTGCATTTAGCAATTTATCTTGGCAACCTTCCCATTACAGCACATAAGTGCTGCTTCTCCTTTTTTTCAATCTTTGTAGTATTCCATTATAGAGATTTACCATGATTTATTTATACAATTCTCTGTTGATGGACGTTTGTGTTTCTTCCAATAATTTCCAATAAGTATAGACAATGATGCATTGAGAAAATTGTACAAACGGTATTTTAAATATGTTCAATTATATATGTTATGAAATTTCCAGAATTTTAATTGTGAGACACAATAGTTTGTGAATTTTTAGTTTAATAGATATGCCCAAATTGCTGTCCATATAGGAGACATGGTCCCATCAGTCATAAATGAGTAGACCTGTTAGTACAGAGTTTAATCAGATATTTATCTGTTTGCCAATCTGATAGGTTGAAATGTGCTTTTTTAATATTCTTTTTATTTTAAAATGATGGTGAGTAAATTTTCATATACTTGAGAATCTCTATGATGTGCCTTTTAATATCCTTTGCCAATTTTTCTATTGAGCTATTTTATTTAATTTGTAGGAGCTATTTATGTATTGGGAGAGTTAGTTTTTATTATATAAATATTTAAATATTTCTCAGTTTGTAATTTTACCTTTAAATTTTGCTTATGGTATTTTATGTCCTTCCCATTGTCTTTAATTTGTAGGTAGTTGAATAGATATCAGCTTTTCCATTGTATCTTATGAATTTTGAAGGTTAGAAAGACTTTCAGCATTCTGATATTGTAAAATAATAATAACATATCATTTTAAAATATTTTGTTGCTTTTTTATCTTTAATCTTTGTAACATTTGAAAATCACGTTAATGTGATATTTGGGTTATGAATCCAATTAGATTTCATTTCCAGAAAGTTACTGAATTATAAAAAAAAAACAAATGTTGAATACTTGTCTTTCTCTCACTGAACTGAGATGTCATTACTAGCATATATTTAATATTTATGACTATTTTTATATCTATAAATCAATTATTCATTTGCCTGGCATATGCCAATATTTTATTATTGTAATTATTAAAACTTTAAGATGCACTTTGCTTCTGGTAGAACAAGTCTCCCATTATTATTCTTATTACGTTTTTTGGCTATTTTTGCAGCATGTTTTCTTAGGGTGTTGACTCCATATCCAGTGTCTCACGTCAAAGTTGGTTTCCTGCATTTCTGTGGTCATTAGCAAGTTCCTTAATCAGTTTTATCAGCTAAAAAAATGAGAAAATAATATTACTTACCTTACAAGATAATGTTTATATTTAAGGGACTCAAATAATGTCAGGCAAACACCACTCAACCGATAGCTCTATGATTATCAATTATTCCACAGGAATTATGCTATTACTTGTTCAGTTAAAATGCTACTATATTAAAGGGATCATATTAATGAGATAGATATGCAGATTGATTTATGGGACAGTGATATTTTTATGATATTAAATAGTACTACACAGGAACTTAATATTTGCTTCACTTTATTCAAACATGTTCTTGGTTTGTCCAGAACATATATCCTTTAAATATGGAGCCAACATACTTCCAAATAAGTTTACTCTAAAGCAATTTATATTTTGGGGGGTTCTTCATACAAACAAGATTTTTTCTCCCGTTATCTCTTCTGATCGGTTAGTGTTTTGAAATACAAAATTATGAGATTTTGCATATTAATTTTTGTGCCCTTGCAGTATAGCTGCAATCTCTTACTTGAAGTGGGTTTCCAATTTATGCAGTTGGATTTTCCAGGTACAAAACCATAGCATCTGAAAATAGTGATTATTTTACTTTCTTCCCATTGTTTACTTTTAATGGATTTCTTCTCTTCCACTGCCTTGATTAGGATGTCTTAGTTTAGATGTAAATAATAGAAATTATAGGGGCTTTCATGTTCCTCTTTCCCAGCTTTAGTGGAGACTTTTCTAGTATTTTTCAATTAAACATAATTCTGGCTTATACTAAAATAACTATATTTTATTTTCCTAAGTTAAGTGAAGTTTGAATTTTAAAAGTGCCATTCTCAGCAACTATGGTAATTATCATGTTTTCATCATCTACATCTAATAATTTAAGGGACATTGTAAATTTTATCAATAGATTTCCTCATTTTGAAATATCAGTCCAATAAGCTTAATGGCTGTGTGCTTTTAATTGATTCTGTTTGCTAATATTTTACTTTAAATCCTGCACTAATATTAATAAATGACATCTCCCAATAGTTTTGTGTTCATTCAAAATTTTTAAATTTTGTGTAAGTTTAAAATAATATTAATTAATGTTTCATATATTTTATTTCAGGTACTTCAAATAGAGTTAGGATGATTTTCTGTTAAATTGTGGTATAATTCTTCTATAAAATCATCTGGGCCAGACACTAAAAAGCATTAAAAAACTATTAAAATGGAAAATGTGACTTAAAATGAAATAGTTAACCTCAACCTTCCAATATATGCATATCTATAGTTGGTTTTATTTTTTCTTTCCTTTTTTCCCTGTGATGTTCTTGCCAAGGAAGTTTTATCTCATCTGTTTCTTCATATTTTAATTTGAGCCATTCCATTTGTATTTGAGGATTGTTTTTGTAGATGATGTACTACTTATTTATTTTTTTAGATAATTCTAGAAACTGGATTTTCCTGAACTTGCTCCTTACAGCTTTATAGTGGGAGAAACTCAAGGAAAGACCAGAGTAGTGCTTTCACAAAACAAACAAACAAAAATTTTATTGTCTTAGGTAACTCAGAGACACCAGGTTTTAAAGAACAGAGGAAGACATATCACACATGCAAAAATCACATCATATAAATACAGTGGCAATGAACGTTGAGAAACATTTTCACCTTTGCTTTTCTGTAACAAACCACATGCAGAGGTGCTTTTGCCACCAACTCATGTCACCTTGGTTTCCAAGCTTGTTGTTACAAGTAAGGAATACAGTTGTTTTTTGTTGTTGTTATTTGTTTGTTTTTCACTTTGAGTTTACTTTGAACTAAACTTCAATATTTTATTTTCACTTGCACTTAAAGCACAGGGAAATTCCCCTGTATACTATCTATCATATTTAAATGTGTATTTAGTTCTGTGATTATTAGTTGATAAATGTCTTCTACATCAGGTTTTAAACTTTATGAGAAAAGAAAAAAGCAATCTATGTAACTTATGGACATTAGGGTGGGGGCAATGTTTAGAGATGACGCAATATGGGGAGTTAAGGAAGGCTTCACTAAGAAACAGTGTTTGACAAATGACAAGTTTCATGCTGCTTGTGCAGAAAATTCTAGAAAGAGTTACAATCAGTTGGGAATGGGAAGGAAGACATATTTGAGGACTGGAAGAAAGTGAAACTTGTAGCAAAAAGATCAAGAAATGAGGCTTTAGAGGCAAGTAAGCATTAGGTAATTAAGACTTTGTGTATTAAATTTTATATTTTCCCAAGTGTAACAGGTAAGTTTTTGGACTGTTCCAAGTAAGTGGTGTATTTTTTTTAATTGCCTTCTGGATAAAGATAATTAGAAGGAGCACAAGAATCTCTGGGAGAGAAGTAGGAATTGGCCACGCACTCAGGGCTCTCAGGGCACACACCATCCTTCATTTTTCTAACGGTTGCCTACTGAAATAGATGGTGGTGGTCTCCTTAGAATAGACACTTTGTGTTCAATGCCAGCCTATGGTTAGTGCTCCATGAATATTATTTTGTCTATTATTGCATTTGTATTCATTTTATTAGTATCTTTCCTTGTCCCCTATTTTCGAGTAAACATCAAGACTTAAATTTTGCCAAATCCATCCCCTTCAATCCTCGTACACAATTTTACTTCTTGTCCTTGTCATATAGGCATTCTGAGCTGTAGGGTCAGGAGCAAACGGTTCTGACTCCCAACAAGTGCCCCCATCTCCTAATACCATCACCATGATGGGTAGGATTTTAACATATGAATTTGGGGAGGACACAAACAGTTACTTTATAGCACTTACCTACTTATTTGGGACAGAAAAAAAATGTAAGTACTTATGTCTCTCAAAAATAGTTCAAATCATGATAATTCCATTTATCTAATAATTAAGTTTTGTTCTGTTTTTATTATATATTTTGCCACTTTTAAACACATAACTGAATGTAATTTTTAATTCATTTAAATTCATTGTTCATTATCTGGTGTTTGTTTCTTTAGTAACGTTAAATTGGAGATTGACAGAAACTTGGCTAGTGATTTTCAAACTGATCATAAAGATCCTACAATAATTTTATCATCTTTGGCTATAAATGTATAAGGCAATTTGCAATGACATTTTATTTTGCTGATTTTTACTGTCATTTCACATAATGAGTTTATTTTAAATCAAGCCCAGGCAGCCTGGATATGATATGATTGAAATGTAACATGTGAATTAAAAGTCTCTAAATGAATTATGGAAGAATAATTAGACATTAACAAAAAGTGACTGTATGGAAATTGAGAGTCATATCTGGGAGAATTAAAAGCAACATTATTAAATATAAAAAGCCTTGAGAAATGAAATATCATTTAACTACCTTTCCAAATATCTGGAATAGAAAATATTATTTCACTCAAAATATATGTAATTCCTAAATTCATCAATTAAGACAGAACTTGTCAGATCGGATCAAAAAACAAGAACCAACTACATGTTGTTACAAAAAGCTTAGTTTAAATGTAAAGACATATATATAGATGAAATGTAAATAGATGGAGAAATATGTTCCATGCTAATCCTAGTAAGAAGCAAGCAGAATATATTAATTTCAAACAGTGCAGTCTTCATAGTGAGAAAAGCTATCAGGGATAAAGGTAATTACATAATGATACATAATGATAAAGGGGTCAATTCTCCAAAAACACATAACAATCCTGAATCTGTACGTGCTAATAGAGCATTAAACTATCTGAGGCAAAAACTGATACAGTTTCAAGGAGATCAATGAATCTACCACCATATTTGGAGACTGCAACACCCTTCTAATAGAAATGGACAAGTCCAGCAGACAGAAAATGAGAAAGGACATAACTGAACCAACAGCGCCATCAGTCAACTGTATGTAACTGACATCTTTAAGTGGCTTCATCCAACAACAGCAGAATGCACAATTCTCTCAGTTCACATGGAACATTCATGAAGATAGAACACATTTTGGGCCCTAAGACACACTTTAACAAAGGTAAAATAATAGAAATCATAAAGTGTATTCTCTGAGACTTTAATGGAATTAAACTAGAACCGAATAACAGAAAGATAACTGAAAAATCCCAAATCACATGGAGTTTAGACAATATATATATTTAAATAATACATGAGTCAAAACAAATCTCAAGAGAATTTAAAAACATTTTTAACTAAATGAAAATGAAAATACAACTTACCAAAATTTGTGTGATCTTATAAAAGCAATACTTAGAGGGAAACTTTTAGTATTAAATGCATACATTAGAAGAGAAGAAATATCTAAAATCAGTAACCTAAGTTTCCACATTAGAAAACTTCAAAAGAGAAGAGCAAATTAAGTCCAAATTAAGTAGAATAAAATAAATAAGTATTAAAACAAATCAATAAGAGTAAAAACAGAAAATCACTAGAGAAAACCAATGAAACCGAAAGTTGTTTTATTAAAAATATCAATGAAATCTATGTACCTCTAGCCAGGAAACAATGAAAAAAGAAAGTTACACAACTTACTAATATCAGAATAAAAAAGGAACATCATTAGATCCTACAGACATTAAAATAAAGAAATACTATGAATAACTTGATGCCCACACATTTGATGATACAGATGAAATATAACCTTCTAAAACAGAAAGCACCAGACTTAGATGGCTCACTAGTAAATTCTACCAAACAGGTAAGGAAAAAATTATAACAATTTTCTACAATCTCTTTCAAAGGATAGAAGCAGAGAGAATATTTACTAACTCGTTCTATGAAACCAGCATTACCCTAATACTAGAACCAGACAAAGACGTTATAAGAAAGTAAGACTACTGGCCAATATCTCTCATGAATGTAGGTGAAAAATCCTCAACAAATTATCAACAAATAGAATCCAACAATAAATGAACAGAATTATATGCCATGACCAAGTGAAATTTATTCAAGATATGAGAGTCTGGTTGAAAATTTGAAAATCAATAAATGTAATCCATCATACCAACAAGCTAAAAAAAAAACCAAATGGCCTATCTATAGCTGTAGAAAAAGTATTTGACAAAATCCAACAATCATTCATATAAAAATCCCTCAATAACCGAGAAATAGAAGGAAAGTTCCTAAACTTGAGGAAGACTAACACAAAAAATTTACAGTTAACATATTTAATAATGAGAAACTGGAAGCTTTCCCACTAAGTTCAAGTAGAAATCAAGATGTCCCATCTCACCATTTCTTTTTAGCATCATACTGGAAATTACTGCTAATGCAAAAAGACTAGAAAAGGAATTAAAAGATGTATAGATTGGTGAAGAAGTCTTGAAAATCTTTGTTTACAGATGATATGATCATCTATGTATAAAATTCAAAAGAATTATCAAAAATCTCAGAGTTCCTAGGAAGGAGATGTTAATTGTGGCAAAAAATAAATAAAAATAAAGTTTAATTATGTTTAAATCAATCATTCCAGACTAAAAGCACAGGCTTAGCAAATACCAAGAAATATTAAAAATATGTGTAAGCTGCTAATATATCTGCTTGACTGGAGTGTATGTAAGTGAAGTTCAACAGTGGAAATGAGCCGTGATCACAATATAGGAGCCATTTAATACTCTCCATTAGAACTGGCTAATATTATTCTGTAAAGAAAAAAAAAAACATTGAAAATAATCAGCAGCAAACAGAATAATGCATCTTCAAACATATTACAGTCTACCTTTTCAAGAGAAAGATATTAAAACAGTAGACCTAATCCAATAAAATTAGCCTCAGGAATTTATATCCTAAGACCAAAGGACCCACAAAAACATGTAGAGAAAATAATAGGTGTAAACATGACTATTGACATCTTGTAAATATTTAACATTTATTTTCACTTATAACCTGAAGATTACATAAACTAACACTATCATTAAAATTCTCCACCTTCTATTCTTGTACAACTGTGTGAATGTCTCAGAGTTTAGAAGATCCATTCTCCCCAATTTTCTGTTGTATAATTAATTTTTTACTCAGCACAAAAATGTAGGTTTGGGGGGCAGCTTTTCTTCTCTTATAACTTCTAGAAAAGCTGCTAAATTTCTCATTTTTTGTCAGTTGCCCTACAGTATTTCATAATTTTTTAGTGAGAAGACCAAGGAAGATGGCTTTCCTATTTGCCAATCTTGATTGCATTTTTTTCCTTCTTTATTTCTATGTGTGTCTCCTCCCTAGGATATACAAAGAGAAGTAAATGTTATATTTGAAAAGCAACAAAAACAAAATGATCATAATACATTTGTTGAATACTCAACATCTTAATGCTCTTATTTGTTTATTTATTATTTGATTTCTAGTATGAGATTATAAGTTTTCTGTCTACTTCTTTCTTACAGGAATTTTTAATTCAGAAATAATATTCAACTCCCTGATTGAATTTCTTATTGAGATTATTCATTTCTTGATTACATAATAAGTATTGTTGTCAATCTGCATATTGTGATGGTGTGAATTGTGTTCAATTCCAGGTCAGTAAACAGATATTTTTAATCTTTACATTTTACATTCCAATTTTTATCAGTTTTCTGTTATGTGCGTGTATATGTTATATTTTATTATATTTCATTGAAACTTGAATATTGAGAAGAGAAAACTCTTTTAATACACACCTGAAGGTAATAAGTTGACAAAAACTTGGCATGTTTTAACCAACTTCATCATTGTATGGTTTTGTGCAATAGCGATGATCCTTTAACTTTTTTGTTAGCTGTCTTGTCTTTATTTTCCCTTTTTACTGTATTTCTCTCCAAAAGTATAATCTGATGTCTACAATTGCATCCTTTTTGGCTAAGAAAGAATTGTTAATTACAGCTGATTTGGCTGGTAAGGGTAAAGGCGGATATTTGATAAATGACAGTGTTATGAAAATGGAAATCAGACTCTCTATGTAAGTCTCTTACAGTGCTAAAGTAAAAATAATTAGACTTACTGCCAATTTTCATAGTCTCTGTGATCTAATGTGCCGAAAATATTTCAGGAAGAAAAGTTATGTACAACTATTTATACGTAATAGCAAATAAATATATAAATTATAAGAATTTCAATTCATTAACTTAGTGTTTTGGCTATAGGAAGGAATGAAAACATTAAAAGATTACATTACATACATTAGTGTATTCAGAAAGTTACATAATGTTTCACATTCTGTGGAGGTGTATTTGATATGTCACATTTATAGAAATAGAAGGAACTATCTGAAAAGAAAAACAGGTAGAGTTTTAGGTTTAAAAAGAGATTTCTGTTGTTACGTGGGAATTTTATATTCATTATAATCTACAAATATGCCTATTAAAGATTATAAAACTTGACAAACAAGGAGAAGATTTTGTTCTATGATGACGTATAAGACATGACAGAAGGAAAATGTTTTTGTAGGAGTTAAAATGATTCAGTATATATACTAAAATTCCTAGCTTAATTGATATTTTATAAATCTATTCTCAATGAAGTTAATATAAAATTTTTATGCTTTATTTTCAGCAACTAGACTTTTCTAAAGAATTTACGTAAGTTCAGTATATGTTAAGATTTACTTTATTTTCAGCAGAGCCAGTATTTTCAAATAGCAACTTTATCCATTGGTAAGCATACTCATTCACTTGGAGACAATATACTGTGTTTTACTCCATTTGATATTTTCTCTTTACAAACCAGAGTTTTTATAATTTCAGATGTTTATATAGAGCATTACAAATTAATGCATGTCAAAGTCAGTTTTTAAATGCATCTGGGGTGGAAGGAGTGTAGTCACAGTATAATCCTCAGGAAGTAGAATCAAAGTCTTCAGCAATTGGGTCATTTATAGATGTACTGTACACATAGCAATGGGTCCACAGATTTTTCTCATTAACTGATTGTACTGCATAAGTAATAAATAATATGTAGGAATAAATAGTAATAAGAATAATAACTTCCTAAAAGGGATTTTCTTATTGTTATATGATATAATTAATGTAGTAGTTTTTGATTATAAGTTAACCAGTATAATTATTTAGAATTATTATTATGATATGTTGGAAAAACAATGATCGACATCACAATCCTTTATTATAGTTTTCAACAAGAGAAAAGATAAATATAAGTTAAATACCAATCACAAATTGCAAAGTTTTAGTGGAGAGAAACAAACTACAACTTTGATAGTTAAAGTTTTGAGGCAGCTTGCTTTTAATGGTAACAATGTAAATTCTTCTGATCCCCAAAATATTGCATTACCAACAAAACATTTAAAATTTTACCACAAAAAAATAATCATTTACTCTAATGTGTTATATCCTAAAAAACTGAAAAAGAGACACATCACTCAAGACAGAGTAAGACACAGCCATTACAATTCATTGTCAGTGACTATTTCACACCATCTTAACCCTTAGAGAAGGATTTTTGAAAAGTTATCATTGGAAGAAATAAAGGAAATGTAAGGAAGTAACAAGAAGTTTTAAAAATGAGAACCAAAAATAAATACTACCCCTCTTCACAAAGCAATCTTGGAGCAGCTTGCTCCCTTAGGATAACTGTGTTTTGTTTTATCATTTATCCTCTGTGAAGTCTGTAAACTTTTAACAGAGAAACAATCAAGATTACAAATGCTGAGGAATCACAGCATTAAAACAATAAATCCCAACTCATCATGTCAGTCTTTCATTCAAAAGCTTTCAGTTTCACATGTCCTCTGCATTAAATCCGAGATTATTTCATCATCCTCCATAATTTGTCATTGACATATGTTTCCAAGCTTACCAATAAATTTACTTAAAATAAGTGCCACACACATTAATTTTTTAATAGCTAATGTTTCTTGAGTGGAATACTCTGCCAGTCACTATTCTAATATTATTTTATGTATTATTTTCTTTGATATTCAAAATATTCTTATCAGGTAGTAACTATTCTTTCTTTTTTTAAATTGAATTATACTCAGTTTACAATGTTGTATCAATTTCTGATGTACAGCATAATGTTTCAATCATACATATACAAACATATATTCCTTTTCATGTTCTTTTTCATCATAGGTTACTCTATGATATTGAACATAGTTCCCTGTGCTATATACAGTAGACACTTGTTGTTTATCTATTTTATGTATAGTAGTATCTACAAATCTTGAACTCTCATTTTATCCTTTCCTACCCACTTTTCCCCCAATAACCATGAGTTTGTTTTCTGTGAGTCCATTTCTATTTTGTAAATAAGTTCATTTGTGTCTTTTTTTTCAGATTCCACATATAAGTGATACCATATGGTATTTTTCTTTATCTTCCTGGCTTATTTCGCTTAGAATGATGATCTCCAGATCCATCCATGTTGCTGCAAAAGGTATTATCTTATTCTTTTTTATGACTGAGTAGTAGTCCATTGTAAAAATATAGCACACTTCTTTATCTGTTCAATTGTCAATGGAAATTGAGATTGTTTCCATGTCTTGGCTATTGTGTATAGTGCTGCCATGAACTTTGGTGTACATGTATCTTTTTGAATTTGAGTTTCCTCCAGATATATGCCCAAGAGTGGGACTGCTGGATCATATGGTAAGTCTATTTTTAGTTTTTTGAGGAATCTCCGTATGGTTTTCCATAGTGGCTTCACCAAACTACATTCCCATCAACAGTATAGGAAGGTTTCCTTTTCCCCACACCCTCTCCAGCACTTATCATTTGTGGGCTTTTAAATTATGGCTATTCTGACTGGTGGGAGGTAATATTAAATTGTAGTTTTGATTTGCATTTCTCTGATAATGAGTTATATTGAGTATTGTTTCATGTGTCATTTGGCCATTTGTATGTCTTCATTGGAAAATAGGTAGCAACTATTCTTATTCCCATTTGGCAGCTCAAGAAGCCGGGCTCAGCAGTTAAGGAATTTGCCCAGAGACTAATAAAGCTTTTGGTATTGGAGAAAGTAATTGTCTCCAAAGTCTGAGTATAACATTCTCACTTGCCTCCCTAAACATATGTGGACATATAACACAAAAGATATAAATGGATCCTAGAGAAAACAAATAAAAAAAGATCTCCCCATTTTTGTGCATGCAGCTCCTTTTCTTTGAATACAGAATGCTCCTCAACCTCCTTCTACTAAAATCTTCAGATCTTTCACAGTCTAGTTTAAACTCCACCTCCTTGATGAAACAATCAGTAATCAATTATCCATTGATATCAATCTGTAATGATAACTGAATCCTATTTCTTCTGTCTCTTCTCAGAACCCCACACCAACGTTTTGTTGAATTGTTTTTATTATAAAAATAACTTCCAAACTGAAAAACAATTATTTGTATATTATGATCATTGCCCTCCCATCATAAATGAAATAAAAGTTCTGTGTCTCATTCTTGTTATCATCTTCTAAATGCTAGACCAGTGCCTTTTTGCCAGAGAATATCTATTGAACAAATTAATTTATAAAGTTCTCTGGGATTGATAAACAAAGAAGAAACGTTTAGGGGATGTCAACCAGTCAGGCAGAGTCCTCTCGCTGTCTCTCTCTTTCATAAAGCTAAGCTATCAATTGTAAATCAAGACTGTGACATGAGTAGAACATATTGCTGATGAATGATGCCTCCAGAATTCGGAAGTTGAGATATTGAATCGTTTTGTAACAGCTATTGTATTGCTGCCAAAAGCAAGGAAAGAATGGTGAATCCTTAGCTTCTGTCATGGGAATATGCAGTGTGTAAGCATAATCCTGTACAGACTCAGACTAAAACCCTCAGTTTCTCTCCATTGCCTGTGTACAGAAATTCTCCCAACTCTCATGTGGTCTCAACTGCTTATTCCCAATATTACATTTTCAGCTTCATCATTCATCACACATCACCTTATTTCTAATTCTCAAGCTGCATTCAACTCCACTCCACTCAGATTTTTCTGCTTAGATTATATTGTTCCCCAAATCGCTAAGAATTGTTCTCCTTGATTTTTCTTGTGAATACACTGTCAGTCATCCTTCAAGTTGCAGCTTAATGATTTTTACCATGATTCTTCATTTGCGAATTATTTACTATTCCGTGTTTACTTACCCTATTACAGTGTTTGTGATATAATTTGCTGGGTATATTCCTTCTCCAGCTGTCAGATCATAGCATTTAAAGGATAAAAACAACAGGATCTAAGTTCCACAAAAGTAAGGATTTTTTTTCACCCATTTTGCTCACTGCTAGTTGTCCCAGAACATTATAGGTACTGAATTTCTGAATGACTATTTTGTGATTTCCCAAAACTCATAGCAAACAACATAATTGTCTATTTCATATAAACAAATTTTCTTAATTGAAAATTCTGAACACTAGAAAGTGTTTACTGTGGAGTTTATATATGTGAAAAAAAAGCATTGACAATAAATAATCACAGCAAATGTAGTGACTCCAGGTATTGTTCTAAGTGTTGTATAGATTTTAACATACTTATTTTTCACAAGAACACTCTAAGCAAAAATAGTACTATTATTATAACCACTTCTTCTGCTGAGGAAACACAGGTACTAATCACTAAACAAAGGCTAATCATTTTCTTCAAATCACATAGTTACTAAGTAGTAGAGCCTGGATCAAATCCGAGTCATTTGACTTGAGTCTCGAGTCTGTCTTTCTCATCTTTGTGCTATCCTCTTTTCCTCCTCCAGCTTAAGGCTTGCAAAAGAATGTAGGAAAATACAAATAAAAATATTTGAATATGATTCAATATAAGTCTTTGGTGAATGATTCAGAAACTGAGCCAAAGCAGAATTTTAAAATAATGTTTTATCTTATAATAGGGACATATCAGCTTATATTCCTTGTGGAAAGAAGAGAAACCTCATAGGAATAGATGGAGTTGTGGGTAAAATTTAAATTCTGTATAATTTAACTTCATTTTAATTTCACCTTCTATTCACTTTTGCGTGTTTGCTCTGCAATGCTTTCCCAGCAGTTGGAAAGGCTACTTAGTTATTTTCTAAGACGCATAAGCACCTGGCAGAGTTTAGAAAGTGCTCTCCACAGTGTATTTTCAGTATTTTTTTTCACAGTGGACAATTTGGCATAATTACAAGGATCGATTTTATGCAAGTCATCTTCAGTAAGTACATAAGTGAGTTTTACTCACTCATTTCAGTCGCTGAATTTCTAAGAAAATACATGTTCAATTCTTCCAAGGTATATAATATAGTGCAGTTTTTTTTTAAACAGTTGCTTAGAGAACTTCAGAGTTGCAATTAATTCCTGTATTTTATAAGTGATTATTCAATAATATCCATATGATAATAATTTAGGATCACCCACTATGTGTCAGGTACTTTTCTAAGCATTTACTTTGACACTGAACAAAAATACTCTCTAGTTAGAGATTTATGAACAGCAGCAGACTGGCAAAGTTCTTTTTTTAAAACCCTGATTTGTAATTTTTTCTCATTTTCTTGGTGTATACACTAGCAAAAATTTTTCAAGCTTCCATTACGAAGCCGCTGAAGATGAAGTTGAGATGAGATGAGTGTGATGGATGGTCACAATCTGTTAGGAGGCAGTATAAGCCGGCAGAACACAGCACATTAAAAACTCACATGTCCTACTCAGGAGGCAATGGCAAGTGCTAAAGACAAATAAGACAGAATAAGTGAATACAGGGAAGGCAAAGGACACCAAAAAGGATATATCAGAAAAAAAAATTATTAACCAGAATTGCATAGTGAAACAAAAGTCAAGGGAAAAAGTGTTTTGAAGATTGTATCCTGTCAAGAAGGCAGGGCAATATGTCAAAGGGATAGTTAAAAAAAAAACAAGAAAAAAGAAAAAAACAAAACCAAGCAAGGATCAGGATCAGGGCCTCTTAGAAATAGGAAACCAGGTAAGTAGATAAATACCATATGTTCTTCAGATACTGAGAGCAGGGACTGGGCTTCATGCATAATTCTGTCTGTAGCATCCGGCACCATGCGTTATACAGGATAGGAGCTCAATGGCTATCTTCAATGACAAATGAATGAATGCTCTATTTTTCACTCAATACCCTTTATTCTCAGGCCCACGTGACGAATTTCTCTTTCAGTGTCATGGCGAGAACATTGAGAGAATAAGGGCTTTGAAGTTAGTTACGCAACCTTGAACCTCACTACACCATAGAGTTCCTCATTATGTAAAGTGAGCTTCCTTCTCAGAGCTTGGAGCATCACCTCGTTCATTTTAGGGTCCACTTCATTCTCTCCAATCACAGAGAAAGTGTAGTCCTTCTTTGGCACCAAGGCTGGTGAAGAGATGCAGATTGAGAAAGACACGAGTTTGATTCCCACATCTCCTATTTACCTGCTATGGAGTTTCAGCAAGTTCTTTAGTCGTTCTGTTTCTCACCCGTATAATAATAATAATAACACACGGGCCTATTAAAGAGATTTAGATGTTATTATTCATGTCAAGAATGACATTTAGAATATTGTAAGCATTCCATACATACTAGTTCCATTTCATACATAGTGATAGATCAATAATCTATTCAGCAAATGAATGAATGATGAACCATTCTGACTCTACTCTTCTCTGACTATATGCCCCAAATACCTCCTCAAATGTCAATTTCTTTTCTGAGATAAATTGTTAGTTTATATATTATACACTTAATAGATGTTTTAATAACTTCCATGGTACCCTGGCTATAAATACTCAAAATAAACATTGGCTGATTTTTTTGACATTAATGGGAATTTAAAAACCATGTATTTTGGCACCTAAGTTTTACAGTTGAGAAATGTGAGACTTACCAGCCTCAATTTTTTTAAGATAAAGATGAATAGTGTTGAGATAGGGGGAAAAAGTTATCCTATTGTACTTCATTGAAGGGGGTGTTACTTACTTTCAAATAATCTCAAAACAAATTATGTTACTGTATAAAACAAAAAATCTTTCTGTTCATAGAAAGGGAGAGAAGACAAGACACCAGGGGAGCTCATTGGTTTGTTACTGTATTTCTGTGAGGAAAAAAAAAAGCGAAACAAGACAAAAACCAAAATAACAATTTTGAGTGCAGGAGAGGAACTGCCATATTCTCTAATACCAATGAAATATATGAATATAATTGTGTGTTTGTATGTTTCTATTTATCATATTATATAGAACCAATTTATGTAGTATTCTTTATGTGCCATTCAGTGTTTATGAATGCTTCAGAATATGTTTTGTAGAAATGCACACAAACACTCATACACATACACACACATACAATTGTTCAGTCATTAGATCAGGCACTGAGACAAACTTTGTAATCATTACTTCTTACAATAAGCCTATGAGATTGAATCTACTATGATCGCATTTTACAAATAAGCACCCTGAGAATAAGAGAAGTGATATGAACAAAGTCACAGAGCTAGTCAGAGGCAGAGCCCAGAACATGAACTCAGTTTTATCAGATACAAAGCTGCAGTTAACCATCATACTATGAGACAGTCACTCAGTCATTCTACAAACACTTATTGAAGGCAGGATATGTGAGGCTTCACACCAGATATTGAAAATACAAATTCTAATAGGGTACAGAGCCTTCTCCTTTCATCAATGTCACAGTCCAACAAGGAAAATAAACATGTTAACAAGGAATACATTACAATGTGGAATATAATATGATAAAAGAGGCAACACTAAGCGTGCTGGATAAGTACCTAAAACTTTGTGAAAATGAAGGAGTATATACCAGTCCTGAAACAAGAGTAGACATTCACCAGACCCTAGACAAGAGGAGGCAGACAGAATCTACAGGCTACTTAGGAATCTGCTGTGTTAGCTTGCTAAAAGCTTGAAGAAGCATTTAGATACTGACAAAGGAGGGAGCATTTAGATTGCGGTGATGAGTTCCAGAGGCTGATGGGGTCAGGCACAAAATGAGGGAAAAATGCAAGCCAAGAATATCAGTCTAATAAGTTGCTGTGAAGCTCTACTAACTTCACTTTGAATTTAAAATCGCTTTCCATTCCCACACCAAGGTCAGCAGACTAAAGCATCATTGGGACAGTGTTTTACACATTTATCTCCTTCAGACTCGGAGGGTAACCTGCTTTGTATCTCGCTTAGAATCCCCAGGGATGTCTGAATTCCCTATAACACCATGAGAAGAAGGTGTTGTCACTTAGAAAATAATATAGAGTCATGCTTTGAGAGCTATTTTCAAGATTTGATATCTTAGGGAACATGACAATCTAACAAAATTTGATGACCAGGTAACGAAGGAAAAAAAAAAAAAAAACACCCAAACCCTGCAGAATGTAAGCAGGGAAATAAGGGAATTAATTCTCCATAATTTGTTTACTATTGATTAGTTCTTTTACAACGGCACCTGCAATACAATATTCAGGTACTGAAATAGCCAAGAATTAAGAACTCTAATTAGAAGTACCGTTGAATCAGCAGTGAGCACACAGGGGGCAAGGTAAGCTAATAACAGGAACATTTTATTAAAGCATAAGTCACACGTTGACCTGCTTCCAACTATACCCACAGCTAAGTGATGCAGCAGCTAAAATCCTGACAAAGCAAGTCAGAGGACCATGGGATGGTCCTAAGCAGAGCTAATTCTTAAAAGAAGCACTTTTCAAAAGAGCAGGGCCCAGCATTCCTTGTAGAAACCTTCTTAAAGATGTTATTTCATCATAAGCAACTCTCAGCCCACTTAATTGACAATTTTCAGTACAAACAATGTTGCAGATAGATGAGAAAAAAACGGGCAATAAATTCTAGCTGATATATATATATACACATATTTTTTTTTCAGAGCTGTGTGAAAGAATGGCCAAAAAAAGAAATGTGAGATGATGAAAAGTAGGTGGTTGTAAGGAAATGCAAGAATGAATGACAGACCAGGGAAGAAAGGGGAAGAAAGCAAGTTTGCAATGTGAAAGTTCTCTGCTGGTCTGTGGGGCCCTCCAGCAAATGTGCTTGTTGTTGGCAATATTACACGTGTCAGCTCCATCAGTGGTGGAATGTGAGTTTACTGTAAATGGGAAGAAATCATTTAAGAAACATTTTTTTCTTCTTAACAGGTTTATTTATTTATGATTTTTGTTGCTCCCTCTTTCAAAGTCATATTGATAGGAGAAAGCTTTCTTTACTATACAGGGCAGCTTTATTTGATATTGGTTTATTTTAAGTGGTGTCTGGATCATTCTGCCAGTTTCTCAGTACGCTATTAATTCGCAATGGTAAGAGGAAACTAAAGACAGTCCAGATTTGCTGGTATTTAGGTAATGTGTCATTATTTTTAATGTGTGCAAAGATCTTATATTCACAAGCCTTAGACTAGGTCTAACTATATATGTGTGTGTATATATATAAATATATATTTATTCATTTACTTCACCTAACTTACTCATCTAAGCAGGTTCTTTTTGTGTTATTTAACATCAAAATTTAGGACTTCATAGAGGATCTAATATAGAGACTTAATTTATATGTAAATATGTGAGGACTTGACCAGTCCGAGGCTGCCAGATTAATTAATGGCACATATGCTAGACAAAAAGTATTTGGACTAGCTGTCCAGTGTCCTTATCAGCATCGTCTGCCATATTTCTGATTTTAACATTGCATTAAATGTGAGCTACATAAAGTGAAGAGATGCAGGTTGTGTTCTGATTTCTTAGTGACACCGTTCTGCTTCTTTCTTTCACATGGATTCCACCCTGAATTCTTCTAGCTTTTCTCCTCCCAAGTTACATTTTCAGGAATTTTGTCAATCATGTTTAAGACCTTTATAAATTTATTCACTGACGTTTATTAGCATTATTTTTAACCTCTGGAACATTTCTGCTCAAAAAAGCAAATATATTCATGTCTATATTGAACAAATTCACTGACAACTTTGTAATTGTCTTTTGTTTTTAAAAACATGGTTTCTAGAAGCATAGGTCAATTTTTTAACACAGATGATTGAAGGCCAGTGTCTGAAAACAATGACAAGAAGTAAACATTTGTTCATTTCAACAGAAAAAAATATGTGGAGAAAAAATTACAAAGCCATTAAAAATCTTAGAGTATGAGCTGGTCTAGAGGTAATTTCTGTGACTAGAGTCTCATCTATTTTGACACTGGGCAATTCGCTGAGAGTAAGAAGTGTGAATTTTATTTTTTTTAATTAATATTCCTTGTGTGCGACTCAGAACACAGAAAAGGGAAGCATTTGATTCCATGTGTCATTTATATAACAGACGGCACTAGCCCAATTAAGCTGAATTTTTGCTGCAGTGAAAATGGTAAGCCAGCGTGGGAACCCAGCAGAAGGTGAATGGCACGGTGCTATTGCTATTACTTCAGACAATTAAGCGGGATGCCTCGATCTTAGGTTCATATTTCTCACTGTTGGTTCACAGCCTTGGGAATTTCCTGGGTGAAATCTGAGACTGGCCACCATACATGGAGGGCAAGGAGAGACAGAAGAAAGAGGCAGCTCACTCCAGACTGGTAGGTGGCAGGGTTAATAAGCAAGGCGACATATATACAAGTCTTGTCTTGGCGCCACAAGATGAGTAGGGCTCTGTATCTGCCCATCAGGATCTGAAATCTTACATAAAGATCTCAAGTGAGTTCTATCACGTATGTAGCTTAGATAGTCTAAATGACACACTGCTCTCTCAAGGCGATGTTCCTGAAACATATCCTAGTAGGAGAATGGTGGGCACACAATCTACATTCCAAGAATAAGGAAGGGAGTGAGAGACTCTGATGGCCCAGGTCCAGCTCATAGGTCAAGCAGCAGTCACATCATCTCAATGACCTTCTCCAACACCAGTAGCTACAACTTGTCCCACCATATGTGTCACCAAGGAGGATATTTTTTACAGTATGCAAAACTGAGAGAAATTTGAATGTGATTGCTGCTGTCACTACAACAAATGATTGATTTGTTTCCATGAATCACCTGTACAGTTAAGATTCAATGTTCAGATTCAGCACCTGTATTATCAGATTTACTCAACTTGGAGAGAAAACCACCAGGCACTGGAATCTGGTGATGAGGAATCATATTCTGAAACTGGCCTGAAGGCCCGAGAAGCACAGTGCTTACTGAAGCTCTTCCAGCACAGAACGAAATCCTTTGTGCTTCCAGTACACTGTTGTGACTCCTTTTAAAAATACAAACAAGAAAGGGGAGGGTATAGCTCAAGCGGTAGAGCACCTGCTTGGCATGCATGAGGTCCTGGGTTCAATCCCCAGTACCTCCTCCAAGGCTAAATAAATAAACCTAATTAGCTCTTAGCTCCACCCACAAAAAATTTAAAAATTAAAAATTAAAAAAGAAAAATACGAAAAAGAAAAATTCTTTCTGAAATCTCACTTACAAATTAGGCAATGATCTAGGCCTGGAAGTGGCTCTCAAAAGTAACCATAGACAGGATTATTCATTATTTTTTTCAGCTGTGATCAGTAAATTTAATAGAGACTTCATGTTGTTGTCTGAATGCTATGTATGTATGTATGTGTGTGTTTCTTTCCGCTCAGAATTGTACCAGAGTGTCAAGTAACATTTGAAAAGAAGCTTTCCCATGTTTTTGACTAAAGACTAAATTTCAGAATATGCCAGCATAATAATTGATAATATTTTTGAGAATTTACTATTTGTTATCCACTGTCTTAAGCTATATTGTAAATAGAGATCTTTCTTAAAGCAATGAGAGGTGCTGGAATATTGACTGTAAATTTGAATTTTAAAAATAATTGTTTAAAATTAAAATTATAAAACTTAAGTTGACTATTAGCATATTACTCAGCCATAAAAAGAAATAAAACAATGCCATTTGCAGCAACATGGCTGGACCTAGAGATTATCATACTAAGTGAAGTAAGTCAGAGAAAGACAAATATCAGTATATCACTTATATGTAGAATTTTTAAAAAATGGTACAAATGAATTTATTTATAAAATATAAACCAACTCCTAGTCATAGAAAACAAATTTATAATTACCAAAGGGAAAATAGGGAGGAGTGATAAATAAGGAGTTTACAGTTAATAGATAAAAACTACTATATACAAAATAAGTAAACAACAAGGTCCTATTATATAGCACAGGGAACTGTATTCAATATCTTCTAATAAACTATAATGGAAAAGAAAAACACTTAAACTGACTAACAAATATGTAATATTGTAAGCAATCTTCATGTATGTTCGTGTGTTTAATAGGAATAGTAATGAAATTAATGTCTTTTTAAAGAAATATAGGTATTGAAATTGAAATTTACTAAAGAAATTGATAAAATTCTTCCCAAAGATACAAAAAACAGATTCTTTTAAAAGGTATACTATCTTGATAATAAAACTTTTTTGTCTGTTTGTAATTATTTGTAAAAACTTTAAATAAAATGAAAAGTAGGTCATGAAAATTTTTAAAGAAATGCAAGACGTTAAATCAAGTCATTAGAGGTGAAGGGGATCTTAGAGTTGGCCTCCTGCTGAGAAGGGACCATGAGATAATTGTCATACTTTATGAAATTTTCTTAAAGCAGGTATTGCACATGTATTACTTTTTCCCTTTATTGCTTTATTGCCCCTTAATTTTAACCCCCCAAAATACTTGATGTTATCTGTATTTCTTTAGCTGGAGCAGTCAAGTACCTTCCAACTATGTGAAAAAACTTACAGATAATTACATTTTTCCAGAAAGAACTCCAATCACAAAAGCCTCACTGGACCTTAATTCATCAAATAACAAAAGCCTATTCTCAGCATTTCTTGGACTAGAAAAATAAATTCTCCTGCCTCCAACAATTCTAGAAATTGCCATAACTGGTTTGACCCCTCTAAAAGCTACAGTTACAGCATTCTCTACACTGTCAACATCGGATTATTAGAAAAGAAATAAGACTTTTAAAAGGAGTCAAAACTTCAACAAGAAAAAGTATAATATGTGGTTTTGCTTGAACTTTTAAAGTAGAATCATGCATATTCTACATAATAATACAAATTAACTGGAAAATACTAATCATAAATGTGTATGGGTAAATAAAAATAAATGAACAAGGGGAACTAACTAATAAACAATCAGTCACAAAAAAGAAGAAGAAAGAGATAAAGAATTATTAAGCGCCCATATCTAAAGAACCATCCCCACTGAAGTCCATAGAACCATTAAGCTTAGAATTCTCTGATCTAGCCTTTGACCAGACTTGACTTTGCATTTAGCATTTATCCTGGAAAAATGACTGTGGCAGCTTAGCAGCAACATGGAAGCTAAGGCCATTTTGAAAAAGGCTCCATTTCACTGTGCTTGCATCAAAATTCTTAAGAGACAGTAAATCACCTTCTGCAAGATGACCTATGTGTTTTGGATTGAAAGGTAGAAGATAAAAAGATAAGCGCTACACTGTTTTATATTCTGATCCCTTCTCTGTGTTTCTCATATTTCCCTTCTCTGTGTAACTACTCTGTTCTTGATTCTATACATCTAAGAATTATTTGTCTACAGATCTGCAGATTTCTCTGACAGGTATAGTCACACAGAAATCCTGAATGACTCATTCTTGTTTTAAATGTCTGGTAGAGAGCAAGTGAAAGGAATCAGTCATGGGCTAGTCAGGAATAGCTGGCAGGGGAGAGAAGAGGACACTCATGGCAGCTAAGGGCACTTCTCTCCAGTGGGCAAAAGTAGACACTTCATGTATCTTGCAATACATAGGGAGAAAAAGATCTATCAAGAGTAAACAGTCATACTTTATAAGAAGTTTCTAGAGTTTCTGTTACTAAACTAAACTTAGGTCTGCTTGCCTGTGTGGGGTGAAGCCAACCTACTGACATCAGGCGGTGGTGAAGGGAAGTGCAGTGTTTACTGCGGGATGCCAAGCAAGGAGTCCGGCAGCTAGTGCTTGAAAGACTCAAACTCCCGAATTTCCAGATGGCTTTCGGGGAAAGGGTTTTACCTGCTGGTGGGCAATCTAGAGTTCACTTCTTCCCCCTGGTGGGGGTTTCAGTATCTACAAAACAGCTCAAAGAATAGCTCAGAATATTATCCATAGCCCTTGAGGAGGAACCAAATGTCCTTAATTTTGTTTAATGGCTAAATTAGTATTATTCTATATTGCTCTGCTGTTTTCCTTTGCTTCTGCATTTTCTCACCTTTCTGATTAAATGCATAATTTTGAACTGAGGGAAGGCCTAGGAATCTAATTGTTTTCTAGAAACAAGAGGCAGGTGGAGGACCTGGGTGGGCTGTCCCAGGAAGGCCCCATAGGCCCTGCTTGGTTACATTTCCAGCAAGCCAGTACATATAGGAGGATTTATCAGTTGAGCACTGATTCTTTTGGCCAAATGTGATCCAATCTTTTGGGGCATTTACTGCTTGTTAAAATTCCTGGTAATGTCCTATTTATTGCATGGCAAATTTTAAGTTAAAGTAACTACCATTTTTGTTATTAAAGAATTATGCTTCCTAAGTTGTTTATCTCTGTTTCTTCAGTCATAACTCCATCAAGTTTTATATTGTTTCTCACTGCTTAACACCTCCATAAATCTCTGGGGAAATTTTTATTTTATACTTCTTTGCAATTATGTTTAAATGATTTCCTACAAATTGTAGTTCATCTTTTGGTTTGGCAATAATTACTTGATTATCTTCAAATAACCTCAATTGAATTATGTTCTTATTTATGAATTAAATAGCACTTTCTAGACTCAATTACCATTTGAAAATAATTCATTGACTTATATGAAAATACAATAAATGAGTCTCATTTTCTTCACATCATCTTTATTCACTTGGATTTTTCTATCTATAAATAAAACTTAAATTTCTCTGGATGTCTAGAAATTATAAGTGATGAGTAAAGCTGTTGCAATATTATCTTGCTTTACAGTTTTTCATTATATCTACCAATTTAATTTCTCGTGTTTTCTAATAGGCAAGTGTATTCACAATGAACTTTCGACAGTTTCTCTCCTTTTGTATCTAAAATGGAGCCTAGTCCTTTAGTTTTAGAGATTGTTGCAGAGGGGAAAAAAAAAAAAAAAAAAAAAAGAAGCAGCCAAAATCAGCAGTGCTTCATATTTGGGAAAAATTCAGCCACTTGAGAAGATATTTAGAGTTCTGGAAGGGGTATGGAGAGGAAGAAGGATATTTAAGACAGAAGGAGAATTAGAGCGGGAAGGTGGGTGATAATTTCAGGGACTGGAAAATCAAGGGAATGTTCATAAAAGAAGAAGACTAGATTCTGCTTCCAAATGTATTAAGAGCCACACGAGATTTACTGAAGATAAATAGAGAATTTTCAATCCAAGATGGCAAGATGGTCCACTGGCTGAATGCACTGCCATCTCCTCCTTTACTTGATCATGGAAATTGTAGACAAGAATGGGGTAAAAAGTATTTCTGACCCAAATTTTACAACAAGAATATCTGATGGCAGAGAAGGTGGGTCTTATCTTTAAAACATCAAACATAAGAAGCAAACTTTAGGCTAAATGTGCTGCAGAATGTGAACCACGAGAGAACTCCCTGGCCCACAGCATGGGCTGATACTCACAAGAAATAGACTGGAGCCCAGGCGTATTCATCTTCCATGGCTGTTGTAACAAATTACTACAAATTTAGTGGCTTACAAAAACACAAATGATTATGATACAGTTTTGAAGGTCAGAAGTCTGAAATAGGTCTTTTTGGGGTAACACCAAGGTCTTGTCAAGGATATGTTCCTTCCATAGGTTCAAGAGGGGAATCTGTGTCTTTGCCTTTTCCAGCTTCTAGAGGCCTCCTGTATTCCTTCACTCATGATCCTTTCCTCCACTTTAAAAGCCAACATCATAGCGTCTTCAAATTTCTCTCTGAACGCGACCTCTGCTTCAATTGTCATATGACTCTGTCTGCTTCTGACCCTCCTCCCTCCCCTATAAGTGATCTTGTGATTATAGTGAGACCATCCTGATAGTCCAGGATACTTTTTATCTCGAGATTTTTAATTTCATGATATCTGCAAAGGCTCTTTTAGATTTAAGGTACTACATGGACAGGTTTGGAGATTAGGGTGTGGACATCATTCTGCCTATCTACAACATACCAGTTCTTACTTTTCCAACCTGGATGCTATAGTGCCTCTCATAAGAAATAGGTGCCCCTTTCAGGGAGCTAATCACACTTGACCTAGAAGTTAAAAAAGCTAAAAGATCTGAGGGAAGGTGAGGGAATTGCAGACCCAGCCCCTGACTCATAGAAACATGAGGACCCAGCAGATAAATAAAAACACATGTGAGCTACAAAAGCTTCTGGTGACCCTTCCCCAACTTTTAGAGCATAAGACAGTAATGCAGCTGCTTTTCATAGCTCATGCAAAAAAATGAATATTGTGCCTGAATCCAGCAAGGGAATACATGCAAGTCAAGTCGATACATTACAAAACCATTACAGCTGCTACCACATATGCTGGGAGACACTAAGTTGAGCATTACTGAAGAAGTTATCTTTGATGTCCTGCTCCATGAAGGATGGACTACCTTTATGATGTAATATCAATCCTAGTCTTCAGTCAACTATCATTAGTAAGCCTTTTGTTTTTTTCTATAGCTGAACCAACTGGCTGTATATGTTCCACATGTATAATATATCCAAGGCCTCCTTGTAGCCCAACATTTAATTCATAACATTTTACCAACAATTTGAGTTTCTTTGATCATCCATTAGTAGAGATTCACTGCACTAGGATAGTCAAGATTTCTTTACATAGTGACTCGGGCCCCAAGACAGTAAAAGCAAAAGTTGCAAAACCCCTTAAAGCCCAAGCATGGAATGTACAAAGTATCTCTTTCACTACATTCTGTTCATCCAAACAAGTCACAAAGCCAGGTGGAGCGAAGCGGAAGAATACAAGAAGGCAGGAACTCACAGGATGTGATTATTGGGGGATTAGGGAGTGGGGAGGGAAGTTTGTAAGAATTTGATACAAAAGTTGTAGTCATCAAACCTTCATATGCACACCTTCTCAATCTTTTATACAACGTTATGAAGACTCAATTCAGCATTCAGATCAGAACTTTGTATTTCTAATATTCAAGTTCTGACTCTAGGGCTAGATCTACTTACTGCCTGGGTCTGGGTGTGCTGTGAAAACCAGTCCCCAGAGGGTAGCTGTAGAGTGGAGCAGAGATCCAGGGGAAAGCCATAAAGATATCACGTGTGTGTGTGTGTGTGTGTGTGTGTGTGTGTGTGTGTGTGTGTGTGTGTGTGTGTGTGTGTGTGTGTGGTGAGACAGAGAAAGAGACAAAGAATCTGCCTTGGTTCCAGATGGCTTTCCAGTCTTCGGTCTCTTGTGAAGTCCAAGGATATTCATTTACTTGATATTCTGAGCTCAACCTGAGGCGTAACAATAGATCCTCCAAACCTAAATATCTGAAATGTGTTGATGTTTTTTGAAGTCAGACAACTAACACGTGGATGACTGATGAGTTTTTTTAGAATGAACATTTATAAAATCATTATCTCATTTTTTTTATTAATTCATAAAACTTTCATTCCATGCATGTGTATTCCATATGTTCTATTACACTCTGAAATGCTGTCTCAGGACTTTTTCTTTGGAATTGAATTTAAGTTTTGTTAGGTGCTTTTTTAAAACTTGTTTTAAATGCTATATGATTGTTTATAATCTTCCCTTGCTTTACTCTCATGCCTCATGTCTCAACACTCCCTATCAAGAACTGTTTGCTTCTGCCTTCCTGTATCACTGAACTTTCTCCCAAAGCACCATTTCTCTATTGTCCTCAAACCTGGACTGTATTCTTGACTCTACCTAGAATAACTTTCTCCCACTCAACCTTCCCAAGACTAACTCCAGCTCCCACCCTAGCCAAGCCAAGCTCCACCGCCCACTCTTTTCGAGTGTAGTTCTTTTTTAATTTTTATGCCTAGCTCTTCTTCTAAGAAGACTTGGAAATAACTAGTACTTACTTTCACATTTTACTGCGAGTGCTTTTTAGTATCTGTATCTCCCACCAGAGTATAAACTCTTGAAAACATGATCAGGTTTTTATTCCAGGTATCTAACAAACAGCAACTAATGCAATGTACTTTAATAAATTAGTTTACTTTGATCTTATGTGTCCTTTCTTATTTCATAATCTCATTTTGATTTATAAAGTTGGTCCAGGATTCATCAATGCTCCGTAAATAATATGTTCAATTTTGCTTTCAGGCTTGCTGAGGACAACTATAATCTCCCATTCTCCATTCGTGTTTAAATTCAAGAGACAAATACTATCACTTTATATAAGAAAATCAGAGGATGAAACACATTGTCATGTGATCTTGATCACAGATGATTAATAATCAAGCCCAACTTTCATTTCGCATCTCCCAGTTTTGTGGGCTTTTTTCTCAGTCAAGTTATTAACACTTATTTGCGTATAATGTTTTTTTTAATCTGGTTAATTAAATGTTTCCATGTATACAGCAACTTCTATAATTTAATTAATTCTTAATTTTTTAATATTATTTCACTATTAATTTTATATTTTCTACATTAGCAAATCCAATGTTTTTAGTTGATCCTTACCACTAAACATCATTATTAAAATCAATAATAGATGCATTTTTCACTTCCATGTGAAAATAAAATGCTTTTGATTTACAGTTTATTATATTTATGATTCTTATGAATATCCTTTTGCAGTTGTAGTATCATAATTGATTTTTCCTTTCTCCATACCTCAATTTCCACTTAGGAGAAATTGGAATAAACAACTTATATATTCCCAGATTAAATTATTTCCTACTTTTTCCTCAATACTAGCATTCCAAAATATTAATGTGTGTTTTGATATCCATATCAGTTGTATGTTTCATCAGGACTGTTAAAATGTGAAGAACATTTTGAATCATAGTAATGCATTATATCATCAGTGAATTTGAAAACTGGTAAATAAATTTCTTTATTGATAAACCCTTAGTGTACAAAAATATGTACTAAAACAAACCTATAAGCAAGGGAAAATAGATGGCAATTATATTTGCTTCTATAGTTTCTTTGGATTAAAAAATAAGGGAGATGTATAGACAGCCATGCAGAAATAAACCAATTCATGAGGAGCAGAGCTTTCTTATCTACCTCATTGTCTAGCCTGTAATTTAAACTGACTGTCTCATGAGACATAAAGTGTGTGTGTATGTGTGTGTGTATAATTGTATATTAATATTGTATTATATTTTTTACTGCTGGAATAAAATAAATCAGAGTGTCAATTGTGTATATTATTAAACTCTCATGGTGTGTTAGTTATTTATTGCAGCATACCAAATTACTCCAAATGGTGGCGTAAAGCAAAAAAGATCATTCTAACATGTGTGTTTTCACAACTAAATGTCTTATCTAGACAGTGTCTTTAAAACAGTACATATTTTTTAAGTTATAGGCCTCTGTTTTCCTCCTAGCCCTCAATACTTAATCTCAATTTAATGACAGCTACCTTGGGACCATCTCAAAGGGTTTGCCTGAGATAGCAATGTCCTTAATCCAATTTTGGCTAGTCAGTACACATCCTTTATAAAGTGGATCACCAAAGTAGCATGCTGCTAAATCTGCAGCTTCACGACACTTTTTAATTGCTTCAGTTTCTGGTGCAGAATTATTTGATGAATTAAAGACTTCATATGATGATGCATTCAGTCAACTCCAATTGCTTACCACAGACAGAAAGCTTCTTAGTCAAACTTTATACCTTTCCATCTTTGTTGGTGGAGAAGCTACTTCAAAACGATAATATAGAACTTGGCTAAAAGTGGTAAGAAGGAACCAGCACACAGATTTTTAAAAAACTTCTGCTACCACGTCCCTTTCAACACCATTGGCATGAGTTCTGCCCCTATTTTCTTCTTAAACTTCATGTCTCTTGACATACGTAGCCACAAGGCTAGGAAATCCATTCTTAATGTCATCGAGTAAAGTTCTTAGCTAAGAACCAGTGGTTCAATTACTAAGAAAGAAAATATAGAGGGAAAAAGTACAATAGCTGTTAAGACAGACAAGATTTTCAATTTAACATAAAATGCAAATTAAAATCTTTGAATAATTAAAATTCATGAATATTTTGCAGTGCCCCCCAAAATTGTATCTAGATATGAAAGTAAATAGAAGAAAAATTATATAGATAGACACGGTAATGATAGATAGCTATAAATAGATATAGAGGTACACATAAAATCAATGAAATAAACAAAAATAGACAACAAAATTTAAAATAGGGCATATATGATCTCTCTCAGAGAATGCATAGACACTCTCTCCTGAAATCAACACAAAAACCTTTTTTTTTTCCAGAAGTTTTATAAAATATTCTCTATACGTTCCAATATTCCTTCAGTACTTTTAGATATCTTCACTGATATGACTGTCATTCAAAAAGAAACTCATTTTGGATTATGATGGTGGCTTGTGGATGGATGCCATGGAAGCAGAAACAGGAACACAAAAACTAATTAGAGAAATTAAATCCTGTGTGCTGTTTGAATATCAAAAGAGAATTTTTCATTGCATATAATTTAAAGAGACAACAAAGTAATTTATGCATTTCTGTTTTCTGAAATACAATAGATATGTTCAATCATCCTTAAGCTTTAATCTTTTTAGCCAACTTGTATCAGAAAACATAGGAACCTATCAAGCCAATGTATAAATTGGGAGAGCTTCCCAACATGTTTCAAAATAGAAAGTGCACGTTGTAGTTGTAAATAATGATTGTTTCTCTACCACAGAATTTACAGACTATCCAGGAGAGCTAGATACAAAATTCATGGGCAAACAGTCTATGCAAATACAAACACAAAGCAAAAAGGACTAAAGTTTATTTTATACTACATTTTAGACCAAAATAAGTTATTGGTTTAGGATATTTTTTATTGTCTCCTTGAGGAAGCGGTCTAAACAGTCTCTACATTGTGGTTGCAAAGGTATTGCAATAAAATTCCAATTTAATTTAAATAGATAAATTATATAGTACATAGTTGTATCTGTACTTATTTATGACCAAGATAAGTATAGTTACCAAAGAGTACTCTAAAGTTGAAGCTCCCTATTAAATATTGCTATATTTTATTTCAAATTTAAATTTATTAAGAAAACATAGATATTTCTCAACACCCCAATTTTGCTACAATTCTCTTTATCTCATAGAATTTTAAGGAACTATAATGACCGGTCGGACAAAGCTATGAATTAGTGATATATACGTGACTAAAAAGTTGTGCAAACACACAAGACAAAATAAGAGAAAGTAAAACTAGTGATTTTCTCTCATCTGATAAAGTTTCTATGACCAAGTTCAGAGTCCTCCATCTTTACCCCTAGACTCATCTAATACCAGCAAAAAAAGAGTATCTGAATTATATAATCCTTGATTATGATTTGGCTTCATGGAAATAGATCAATTCAGATCCCTATCTTTAGTGATAGAAGGTAATTTCATAAATATTAAATAAAATAAGCACTGCCTATATTACCTTTCTCAGCTCCTCTCTTAACTCTACCACCATTCTCTATCCAAGATAGAAAGAAGGAAATCTTTACACATCTTTTGACAATACTTGATAATTAATTATCTGCAAGAGCAAAACTTTAATTGTAGAAATTTTATGTATGCTTATAGACATTTCAAACTCAAGCTGGTTAAGATTAAATTCACTATCTTTCCTCACAACCAAAAAAAAAAGTTCAGATTTACTTGTGTATTTTTAAATTCTCCATCACTATCTCAATTCAACAATTTTTCTATAATGGACCAGGCTCTTCTCCTAAAAAAGAACACAAGAATTGGTGATATTTTCAGAAGAGGATCTATAGAAAACACAGATGCAAAACACAACCATATGTTTGTATGGCTATTTATTTGACATTCTACTGATATAATGCACCAAGGGCAAAGCCTGTGTAGGTGTGTTTCTGTGTGTCTGTGTGTTGTATATGTGACTGTTTCATGAATTTTATTTCTCTAGACCCTTATAAGTTGGTGAATATTTAATATATCACACAATTCCAGATCTCAGACTTATCTGTCATTATTTCTTCCATCCTCAAGCAAACCTCTGTCCCAAAATCTAAACAGTTGCCAATTTCTATAGATTTTACCTTCATCATACATATTAACTTCAGTTAGCAATTGTGTATCAATAGTGATTCATTAACTGGAACAAATTAACCATAATAATATAATGTTAATAGTGGAAACTGGGAGTGAAGTATATGGAACCCTAAATTTCACTATGAATCTGAAACTATTCTGAAAAATAAATACATTTCAAAATATAGCATGGCAAGATTTCCTTTTTTAACTTGCAACTTTCCTTTTAGAATTTCATAATGAAAAAGAAATTTATAAAACCATGTAGTCTATCTCAAGTTAACATATTCTATTTTAAAAGAAGGTAACTGAAAAGGGATTACATAACCCAAATAAATGAATGACTAATGACAGAATTGCAATAACTTTATCTCTTATGACTTCCTGATTAATCTTGTGAAAATAACTCTGTGATTTTATAATTTCCTTGCCAAAATAAACCTATGGTTTCCAAATTCTTTTAAAACAGCATCTGCACTTCTATGTTTGGCTTTAAGTTTTTCTCTTTCTCAATCCATATCCAAAACCTGTTTCCCACATCTTCATGAAACAGTCTCTCTCTTCCATTCAAGTTACCTCCTCATTTTCCCACATGGTGGAAAAATAAGAAAGAAAATGAAGGCGTAAAATTTGTGTGCCTTGCAAACTTTTAGCAGGACCGTTCCTCCTAGAATATTCTTCCCCTGTCTTCATCTGATGACATTCTGCTCATGTTTTACAGTCCAGCTCAAAATTTACAACTGATAATCAGTATTTTCTGAATGTGTTATCTAAACGAAATTTTAATCTATAAATACAAAGCTTCTAGAAACCTGCCATTGTCTTCCACTGCAAAGAATTACTAATTTTAAGTTGCATCTTACATATATTGGAGAGGATTTATGTTATTCAATAAATACTTACTCAACGTGGCACGAATGTAAACTAAAAATGGAAAGGGATGACATCTGTGAAAATCAGGTTGTGAAGAATAGAGAAGGAATTTGAGATGTTATCAAACATGCCAGTCCAGGAAATGTTGGGTGTGCGATGCTGGTGGAATATTGTTGAGCAGAACTGTAGAATTAGACAAGTGCTAGAAATTTAAATATAACAGCAGAGAGAGTAATGGTTATTTTAGTGCTGTGTAGGTAGGACAGAAGATAGATCAGAAAATTCAGATAGAGTATATATTTACCATGTTCATAGGAATGTACTCATCAATATCACACACATGATCAAAATGGATCTTAAAAATACTTTTGAAGAAATAATTTTAGGGGTAAAAAACAGGAGGAATTGAGATTAAGATGCTCTAACAAAGAATCATAAACATAAAGAAAGAAAACTTAATATTAATCTAGTCATGCCGGCTTTCTTATGATTGATGTTTGTTTTCCAAACAATTTACTTTTTTCTGATCAATGTCTTATATTTATGGTGGGTTTCTTAGAGACAGTATATATTTGGGTCTTTTTTATCCATTCCAACAGTTCCTGGATTTTAATTGGAGGTGTTTAGATTGTTTATACGTGATGAATTTGTTGATATAGTTGGTATAAATCTACTATTTCTATCATTTTGTTCCCTCTGTTCTTTCTTCCCATTTTTCTTTTCGTTTTCTTCTGGATTAAGTTCATTTTATTTTATTTTATCTCATTTTTGGCTTATTATCTATAACTCTCTGTTTTATCATTTTAAAGTTTGTTTAGAATTTTAAAAATATATATCTTTAATGTATCATAGTCTCCCTTCAAACAATATTATACTACTTTATGTATAATGCAAAAGCTTAAAACAGTATAATCCTGAATGTTGTGCACTTGTTTTCTTACATTTTACTTCCATATATGTTATAAATCCCACAACACATTGTTGTTATTCATTTTGCTTAAACAATTATCCTTCAAAGTAATTTTAAAAATAAGGAAAGTGTCTTTTTATCTGCACATAACCATTTTCATTTTTTATTCTTTCTGTAGATCACCATTTCAATTTCTTACTGTTTTCTTTCTCCCTGAAGGGCTTTCTTTAACATTCCTCATAGTGATGATAATAGTGATGTTGATGATATATCCTTTCAGATTTTTATATGTCTCAGGTCTTTACTCTGGCTTCATTTTCAAAATACATTTTGCTGAAATAACATTCTAGTTTGACATATTTTTCAGTACTTTTAAGATGCTTCTCCCTTTTTCTGGCTTGAATTACTGTTGACAATAAATCTGCTCTCATTCTTATATTTATTCCTGTGTGCATATATTTTTTTCCCTTGCAGCTTTAAAGCTTTTTCTTTTATCACTGGTTTTAAGCAATGATTATGATGTCCCTTGGTGCTGTTTTTTCCTTCTTCTTTATGCTTAAAATTCATTGAGCTTCTTGGATCTTTGGATTTATAACTTTTATCAAATTTGGAAAAATTTGTCCTTTATTTCTTCAAATATTTTCTCCATTGTTCCCACTTCTCTTCCTGATATTTGAGTTACAATTGTATCAGGACATTTAATAGCTCATAATTCACTGATGCTCTATTAATTCTTTACAGACTTCAAAAAAATTTATATTTCATTTTCTACCATTTCTTGATTGTGATATGTTTAAATTAAGTAATATTTTTCTTCTACAGTGTCTAATTTCTTTTAATTCAATTCATTTTATTTTTTATTTTAGAGGTTATATTTTTATCTCTAGAGGTTCACTTTGGGTTTCATCTTTATTTTTTATTTTTCTCTGTATCATCTTTACATCCTACATTTTTGGAACATATTGAATATATTTTCCATGTACCATGTATACATCATGCATGTATGTATACATTACACTTTTTACCTATTCTATTATGTGTACCTTTTTGGAATCTGATTCAGTTGATTGATGTTTATTCTTACTATGCATTATATTTTTCTACTCCTTTGCATGCCTGGTATTTTTTAAAATAAATGCCAAAGGTGAGTTTTACATGACTGGTTGCTCGAATTATCTGTGCTCTTATCAATATTTCTGGGCTTTGTTCTAGAATGTAGTTGAGTTACTAGGAAACAGTTTTAACCTTTTGAGGCTTGCTTTTCAGCTTTCTTGGGAAAGTCCAGACAGTTTTTCTGGAGCTAACGTGGCCTCACTACGGAGGCAATAATCTTTTATATGTTCTGCATGAAACCGTGTGTGTTAGGTAGGATATCTTTCCATTCTGACTCTTGGGAAATGCATAATATCCAGTTTTATTTTACCTGCTCTTTAGTGATCATTTCCTGGATCTAGTTTCCTCACAACATGTGCTGATAGGCAATCACATGTTTGCTTGTGATACTGTGTATCTCCAGTGCTTTCTCTCTCTCTCTTTCTGTGTGTGTTTGTGTGTGTGTGTGTGTGTGTGTGTCCTATCTGGGTTCTACCCTGTGATTTCTAGACACCTTGACCTCCCTAAAGTCCGAACTCCTTTTCAACTAATTAATATAACTAGCCTTCTTCTGAGTCTCACTTCCTTGGACTTTGGCCTAAAAAATTTGTTTAATTAGTAAGATGGAAAATCATATGGTTCAAATTGGTTTTTTTTTTCATTTATCAGTGTTCTATCTTGTATGTTTTCCAAAAATCTGAAAATATTTACTTCATACATTTTGTCTGCATTTGTTTGCACAGCAAAGTGATTCAGTTATACATGTATATATTATCAGATTCCTTTCTATTATAGATTATCACAAGATATTACATATAGTTCTCTGCATTGTACAGTAGGCCCTTGTCGTTTATCTGTTTTATATATAGTAGTGTGTATCTGTTAATCCCAAATTCCAAATTTACCCCTCCCCCTCCCCCTTTGGTAACCATACATTTGTTTTCTATGTCTGTCAGTCTATTTTTATTTTGTAAATAAGTTTATTTGTATCATTTTTTTTTTTTGGATTCCACATGTAAGTGATAGCATATAATATTTGTCTTTCTCTCCCTGATTTACTTCATTTAGTATGATAATATCTCGGTCTGTCCCTGTTGCTGCAGATGGCATTATTTCACTCTTTTTTATGACTGAGGAGTATTCCAATATGTGTATATTACATCTTCTTTATCCAATTATCTATTGATGGACATTTTGATTGCTTCCATGTCTTGGCTATTATAAATAGTGCTTCTATGAACATTGAGGTGCATGTATATTTTTGAATTAGAGTTTTCATCTTTTCTGGGTATATACCCAGGAGTTAGATTGCTGGATCATATGGTAACTCTATCATTTGTTTTTTAAGGAACCTCCATACTGTTCTCCATAGTGGCTGCACCAATTTACATCCCCATCAGCAGTGTAAGAGAGTTCCCTTTCACTGAGAAAGTAAATTCTGTCTTTGTCACTTCATCATGACAAGAAATGGCAAGTTCAAGATAGCTTAAAATTGGCAATTAATTATGGGAAAAATGGAGGCTGATGTAAGAATATTTAGGGATAAATGAATAAATAAAAGATGATGGAATCTGCAGTGGATGGTGAGGAAGGGGAAAGAATCTGAACAACCCATTTTCTTTACTTTTCCTGGTTGATGTTTCTTGTGCCCTTCTTTAAGCTCTATCTGTTTCATCTTTTGATTAGCATTCTATTTATTCTCTACTTTCCTTTGGCATAGATATATAGGTGAATTCTACTTATATTTCTTTTGCATTTAAGTCTGCCCTCCAACACACACATCTATACCACAATAATCTAGTCAACCTAGATTACCAAACCAAATTTTAATATATTAATGCTCAGAGATTATTTTCACTGTACATAATAATAGGAAAGACTATCCACTCGGCTATTATACATCCATTATATATCCAGCACATTGGTTGTATTAATGGGCTAAGTCATCTATGTGGTAGGAAATCTTTTGCTGTACCTATCATTTTAAACATATATATGTATATTTTAGAATGGATTTATATTGTTGAGATGAATTCTGAATATACAAAATAATCATTTAATTTAGATATGAAATTCTGTTTTGGAATTGAATGATGAAACCAATTGATATTGAAATATGGAGAACCTTATGTTGTTTTAAAATATAATTTGCAACTAAAAATATTTGTCACTTACCTATATACATCATTGGATTTGGGGACGCCACTAGATGGATAAGAAACAAATAAGAATACAAAATCATAGATGGAAAATAATTTTTAATAAAAGATTTATAAAATATATATCTCAATATAAAATTCTTCCTGATTGAATCACTGAATCATTCTTAGAATACAAATGAAATAAAACTTTCTTAAATTCTAATCTCCAGAGATTGAAATAAATTCTATGTGGTACTAAAATTTGAAAATGCAGTGGTGAATATTTATTTATTATGTATCAACACATTATTCATCACAGAATAAATATTCCTTGTTTTCAAGTTGAAATCATCTCAGAAAATTAGGGTCAGATTTTATAATCTACTCTACATTCAAATTCAAATCTTATTTTTTATAAAGAATCATCAGATACGGAAACAATATGAATTTTCTGCCTCCTATTCTTGAACTCCTCAGCATTCACATACAAACACCAAGAAAGAAAAAAAAAAAGAAAAGAAAATGCTGAGTTTTTGTTACAGGTTAACAAGGTGGATGGAATGGCATCTTAATCAGTGATAATTTGTGAAATGTTCTATTGCTAATGAAGTCGAACGCCACCCTGGTTGCCTGCCAAAACTCCAAATTTGGAAGTACCTATTACACCAATACTGACAAGGCAGGAAATATGAACGCTTGAACTTAGCATCAAGGAGCAAACAAACCAAAAAATCCTCCCAAACAGGGGAGCACTCTAATGAGCTGCAGAACTCCATGCTGACTCCAGATGCCACTAGAATTAGAAACTAGATATTTCTTACCTCTGTTCAGGAAAAAAAAAAAATGCTGAAGACTGACTGCGACTACATTTGATTGACTTTTCAACCTTCTCTATTGCATATAGAAAATGTCAATTACCCATAATCGTGATTTTTAAGTAGTTGTTTGCTCAGCTTAGTGTCTTCTAATGATATTTGCATTTGTTTACATTTTCCTGCAATATAAATTATCAGAATAACTGAAATACAAAATTATCCAACTTAAAGAAAGTTATTAGAACTTGAAGGAACTAGATCACTGCCCTGCCACTGTACTATTTTATGTGAAAACATAAATTGATTACTTAAGTTTGAATATAGAGAATTTTTGATTTTGAAGTAAAGATATGTGTGTGTGTGCGTGCGCGCATGTGTGTGTGTGTGTGTGTACTGGTGTCTCACATTTATTCACACTATGACTTTGGTGTGCAGCAACAGTGTAGTTTCTTTATCTACAACTATCATAGAAACCCTAACTTTCTGGGTGTAGAAAGAATAGCATTACAGTCCCATCCATTAACATTAGGCTGAAAAATAATATAAACAGTCGTTTTAAATAATGCTCGGTCTCCCTAGGTAAGAATTGTCAGGCTTTCATATTTCTCCTCAAACCCTGTTCCTCTCAAAGATGGTTTCTTTGTTTGGGTGGGGCTACATGGCTTTGTGGCTGTTTAGGTAAAGATGTCCTTAAATCCTCTGTGGCGTTTCCTTGATCTCTTATTTTGATAAAAATGCTTAACATAGGATCCACCTTCTTAAGAAACTGTTGAGTGTACAATACAGTACTGTTAACTGCAATTACAGGGTTGTATAGTGTATCTCTAGAACTTTCTCATTTGACTGAACTAAAACTTTATGTCTTTGGTTAAAGTCTCCCCATTTTTCCTTCCCTCAGCCTCTAGCATTCTTTGATTCTATGTATTTGATTATTTTAGATACTTCATCTATAAATGGGATCATGCAATATTTGTCCTATGTGACCGACTTACTTCACGTAACATTATGTTCTCAAGGTTTATCTGTGTGGTAGCATATGACAGAATTTCCTCCTTTTTAAGCTGAATAATATTCTGTTGTATATATATACATATGCCACCTTTTCTTTATTAATTCATTTTTTTCAGTGGACATTTAGTCATCTTGTATGACTTGGCTACCGTGAATAATGTTGCAATGAAAGTCAGTATGCAATATCTTTTGAGATCCTGTTTTGAATATACACCCAAAAGAAGTGGGATTGCTGGATCATATGGCAATTCTATTTATAGTTTTTAAAGGAAATGCTACACTGTTTTCCAAACCAGTGGCACCATTTTACATTCTCACCAACAGTGCACAAGAGTTCCAGTTTCTCTACATCTTCACCAATTCTTATTTGTTTGTCTGCTTGTTTTTGAAAACGGTCAGCTAATCGGTTGAGGTGATATCTTGCCATGGTTTTGATAAGCATTTCTCTGGTGATTAGTGATGTTGATCATCTTTACATGTACCTGTTGGCCATTTGTATATTTTATGGAGAAATGTCTATGAGAGCCTTCAGCCCATTTTTAAATTGAGATATCACATTTTTGTTATTGAGTTGTAGAAGTTCCTTATATACTTGGAGTACGAACCCTTTATCAAATATATGGCTTGCAAGTACTTTATCTCATTCTGTAGGCTGTCTTTCCATTCTGTTGATTGCTTTCTTGGCTATGCAGAAGCTTTTAGTTTGATATAGTACTTTTCAATTTTTGCTTCTGTTGCCTATGCTTTTGTTATTATACCCAAGAAATTATTGCCAATGTCATAAAGTGTTTCCTTCATGTTTTCTTCTCAGATTTTTTTTAAAGTTTCAGGTCTTACATTTAAGTCTTTAATTCATTTGGAAATGATTTTTGTGTATGGTGTAAGATAAGTGTCCAAATTCTTTCTTTTGCATGTGGATATCCAGTTTCCAACACCATTTATTGAAAAGACTATTCTTTCCCCATTTTGTATTCTTGGCACTCTCATCAAAGGTTAGTCAACCATGTATGTGTGTATTTGTCTTCATACTCTCTATTTAGTCCCATTGCCATAGGTCTGATTTTATGTCTGTACAATACTACTTCAATTACTATAGCTTTGTACTATATTTTGAAATCAGGAAATATGATGCCTCTTACTGTGTTCTTCCTTCTCAACATTGATTTGTCTGCTTGGAGTGTTTTGTGATTACACATGAATTTTATAACTGTTTTTTTCCATTTTTGTAAAAGCTGCCATTGAGATTTTAATAGAAATTTCATTGAATTTGTAAATTGCTTTGCATAGAATGGACATTCAAACAATATTGTCTTTTAATCCATGAACAGGAATATCTTTTCATTGGTTTGTCTTTTAAATTTCATTTCATCAATGTTTTGTAGTTTTCAGTTTACAAGCCTTTCAAATCCTTAGTTAAATTTAATCCTAAGTATTTTGTTATTTTTACTGTAAGTGGAATTGTTTTACTAATTTCCTTTTCAGATAGTTTGTTGATAGTGGATTGAAGTCCAACTGATTTTTGTATGTTGATTTTGAAACATACAACTTCACTAAATTTGTTTATGAGTTGTAGTAGGTTTTCTCTTTTTTTAATAGAGTCTTTAGGGCTTTCTATCTATAATATCTTGTCATTTGCAAGAAGAAATAATTTTACTACTTCCTTTCCATCTGAATGTGTTTTATTTATTTATAATTGATTGGTTAGGACTTCCAGATCTATGTCGAATAAAAATGGTGAGAGCATGCATCCTATTTTGTTCCTGATTTTAAAGAAAGGTTGTTCAACTTTTTACTGTTGCTTATGATGTTAGCTGTGAGCTTTTCATAGGTGGCCTTTATTATGCTGAGGTATGTTCTTTCCACACCAAATTTGTTGAGAGTTCCTGAATTTTATCAGATGCTTTTTCTGCATCTTGTGAGACCATCATGTGATTTTTATCCTTTATTTTGTTAATGTGGTGTATTATATTAATTGATTTTCATATGTTGAACCATCCTTGCACCTTAGAGATAAATCCCATTTGGTCATGGTATATGAGATATAAATATATTTGCATGTGGCCTTTCCTTTATCTAGAAAGCTCTTTCTCAAAATATCCACATGGTTTTCTCCCTCACTTTATCTTGGTATTTGATCAAAATTTTTATAAATTTTCTTCATAGTCTTCTTATATTAATAGCATCATCAACTCTATCCCACGATCCCTACTTTAAAAAACATGTATATGATTTACATGCTATTTAACTTGCTTTATATGTGGTTTAATTTCCTGTATTTTCTTATTGGAAGAGATTATTCTGCTTAATTGTGAATACCTCAAACATAAAAATATGTATGATACATAATAAGGAAATAATTAATATCAGTTGTTGTTATTTTATTTTTATATAGTGCCTTAAACTAGATACAGAAATTTTTGCACTTTTTTTTGATACAGTTGAAGTTTGTGATAATTTTTTTCCAAAGGGAAGTATTGCAATCCTTATGGTATCAAAACCAAAACTATTTAAGAAATGATGAAAAATTAATACCTTTTTCAGCACCCATGAAGGAGTTGTGTAATACTACATTATTCATGAGATGAGAAGAATAAGGCTTCCTTACAAAAAAATATAATGGTTATCATCTAGAACAGTTTGTAGTTTGTAGAAAATAAAACCATTCAGTTTCTAATTGATTTCTCTCCTTTTTTAATCATATGAACTATTTCCTTTATTAAATGATACTAATTATTTATATATATTTTTATTGTAACACATGACTAAAGAAAAGCATTTTTTAATAATTTTTAAAGTTTGAAATCTATTGACAATACACATATGAAATTAAAGCCACGTATGACATTTTTATTCAGGGAATATGGTACAACTTTGAGTAAAACTCCTTCCTGAGGAAAACTGAGAATGTCATAATTACTTTGTAGAATGATTAATGGCACTCATAAATTTAGGTATTAGCCAATTCTCTTAAGAATCAGGTTTGTTCATAAAATATTCTATGAAACATTTTTATTCTAAACCCCAACCCCCATTCCAAAAGTGCTAGTCAAAAGTCTTCTTCTTGACAATTTCACCATGCCTTCCTTCCATAATATTTACATTTTCTTGTGATTAAGTAGTTAACTGAAAAATGGTCTATATAATAGATAGCTGATTATCAGACTTCTATAGAAATTTAGCCCAAATTTACTCTTCGGAATTGACCATGGTATTCCTAGAAGTGAAATAGATTGGAAGCCCATATACACATGTATATGTAATTATGGAAGAAATGGAGAAATTGAGAGAGAGAGAAAAACTGCAAAAGGGAGAAATTTGCTCACAGGACAACCCCGGACATATCTGTAGTTTGGGTTCAAAGGCAGTCAACTAGCAGAATATCTTTATGCTCATTATTTGTCATTATTTGTTTTATTAAGGCCTTCAACTGATCAGATAAGGGCCACTCACATGGTAATTTGCTTTACTCAATGTCCAATGATTAAAATATTAATGTCAGTCGAAAAAAACAACTTCACAGAAGCATTCAAAATAGTATTTGACCAAGAACTGTGGCCCAGCCAAGTTAACACATAGAATTAATCATAAAAAGGGTCATTAAATATCAATAAAGCCAGTATAGCCAAAGTGATTAAGTATACATAGGCACTCGGTGGAGAAACCTGTGTTTAGAACCAAGCTAGCTGATCCCCCTACCCTAAAAGAGTGGAATATAACTATGCCTAGCTCCTCTTAATCATGGCATGAACAACACATTTAAAAAAAAAAAAAAGAAAATAGATGATTCCTATTTAGTGAATCTGGACTATGTATCTACAATGACATACAATATGTATCTACAAACCAAGTTCAAAGTGGCAGATCTCCCTTAATCCCTAGCAGGTGACAGAAGAGCACATGGTGATTAGAACTTAACTAGAGCTGAACTTAACTAGTTCACTTAACTCTTGAGTGAATTTATCATATTAAAGTATCACCTAGGTTAATTTAGAATAAGAGATTGATATGGAAGTCAAGTAGAACTTCTAAACATTACCTTGTTAATTACTTTATCCAATTATTTTACTTCCTGATATCAAGAACTCGAGTTATCATATTATCCTACAGAATGAGTACCTGATTGATTCACTTCCAACATGTTCAGTTAGAAGTGTCCACAATACAGAGGAACATATCAGGTCAAGACTGGAGTTATTATTATACTGGTGTTACTTACAACATTGAGTGTTTAGTGTTAACTAACATAAAGTATACAAAGTCAAGAAAATTAAGCTAAGTAGAAATATAGGGGAAAGAAAACAATAGTTAAGTGACTGATGTAAATTATTAATTAGGAAATAAATCTGATGAAAAGCAGTTTGTTTTCTTCATTGCAGAATATTTTTAAAGTAATTAGAAAGACCCAAATAAGGAGGAGAAAGATTAGAGTAATTTTGATCCAAAAAGGAAATGATTTTTAAAAGAAGCAAAAAGGATGTGATTATTGAAATATTCTCTATGTTGTGTTAGAATTAATTGAATGTATTAAGACAGATAATTCAGCAGATGAATGAAAGTGATATGATTTTTGTAGATTGTAGGATTTGGGGGTTTGATGACAAAAATGAAGGAAACAAATAATATAATTTTAGTAGATTTGAGAATGAAGTGGCAGCCACAATTCTTAGCTGCCTCACTTGAGAGATCCCCTCCTAATCCTGCAGATGTTATAATGAGAACATGTTACATGCGAATGAATAAAACATTCATTCCTGGAAGGGCATCACCTTATGGGGTCATCTGGCATTCAGTCTGTAGTATTCATTAAATCAGCTCATGAAGACTGAGACTTAAGTGGTATTGTGAAGAGCCTGCAACCCTCAGGTCCTGCTCATTCATTATATCATCTGTGCACAGAGCAAGAAAAGTTAATACTTGTAAGTCTGAATTGCTTCGCCTAGTTCTCCCAATTTCATCGTTCCACCGAAAGAAACCTAAAAACTGGAAAAGGGAAAGCTATCTACTCATAATTTTTGCATTGGTTTTGGTTGCAAGTCGTTGTAGCATTTCACAGCCTTGATTTGTTAGTTTTCCTAGGTTATGCTGCCAACAAGCTGCCCTTTTCTACAAGTAACAGGTGAGCAAGTAAACAAGTAGAAGAAGAAAAAGGAGAAACCATCCACAAAGGAGAATCGGAGGGATATTATGAGGAAAAATAAGAGAGTAGCATTCGGAAGAAAAAGTTAAGAAATGTTTGAGGACACAGTGGTCAACAGATCCAAATGCAACAGAGAAAAAGAAAGAAGTATTTTGAACTTAGAGACACTGGCATTACCATTGAATGTCACCAGATCCTACTCAAGATTTGGGAAGAGGGGTGGTAATAGGGCATCAAAACTACATCATCACATAAAAATAATATTCAGAAGTGGAGTACATGTGAATTAAAATGATAAATGCACCGTATAGTAGAAAACTCAGTGGAAATGACAAAGAGAAAATAGAAACAGAAATACACTAGAGTTGCTGGTTTGGAATTAAGTCTTTATCTAAAACTGTTATTTGGTGTCTTGGAAGGAGTTTTGAAACCCTGTGCTCTTGACTTAAAGGCTCACTCTTAACCTATTGTTAACAATTCAAAATGACTCAAATTCATAATAAAAATGATAATACGGGATGAAATAATTTCTTCTTTACAGCATTACGCACTTATTTGTTTATTTGTTGCTCTTTTTGAGAGTAACAGGATTTTATTTAGAAAAGTGAGAAATACAGAAAAATATAAAGAAGAAAATAATTTCCAGAAGTCTCAAAATGAATAACAATTATGACCATTCTACATTATTTCCTTCAATCTTTTTTTTTGAAGAAACTATAATACATGTGAATGTTTGCATGTACTTTACTTTGCTAAAAATTCAGACCACGCTCCACATTCAACTATGCAAAGTGTTATTTCTTTTATAAACATATTGTGAGCATTTTTACCACAATAGTAAATTTTTAATGTCTGCACAATTATATTCTATTTCATTGCTCTATTAAAAGAGTAGTTTATAATTCTGTTCTTTTAGGTAATTTGGATTCTCAGTATTTCATGAATATACAACTGTGATCTACATTTCTGTTTACATATATATCTTAATTATAATTTCTGGGTATAATTTTAAGATGAAATCCTGAAATTAAATTATGAAGTCAAGAATAGCAAAAATGTAAGGTTTTAACAGATTTGTAGCTCTCACACGAGTTGTAGTAATTTTATTGTCACCAGGAATATAAGTAGGTTCACTCTCTCTACATCCTAAAAAGATAAATATGATTAGTATTGTTATTTAACTCTAAAAATTATAAGTATTAGAGTTGAAAATAGTGTGTTTCTACTTATAGATTTTTATTATTAAGATTTAAATGTTACATGTATTTGTTTCTTATTTATTATTCATTGCTTTCTGTCTTGCCATTTGCTTTTGTGAAATCTCTGTTCAAAACCTGTCCCATTTTTTCCTGCTGGACCATTACTTGTTTAATTAAATTTTTAGATTTTACTGCATCACCATACTAATCAATTGTGTTAAATATATGTATCATTTACCCCTTTTTATCAACACTCTGAATTGTAACATGCCTTTTAATGCACAAAGTTTACACTTTTCATATGGTGGTACTCTCTGTCTTTTAAAATTTCTATAACTAGTTTTTAGAAGGTCATAAATATTTGGTTTTTTGTATTACATCTTCCTTAGATTGACAAAGAACTTCATCAAAATCAAGTTTTGTCATACAGTCTGAAGAAAAATCTTTGCCTCATTTACCATTTACCAGAAACTTTATTGAATAAAATCCTTCTTCTTTAGTGATTTTTGTGTGTGTGTGAAGCATGTTATCAATGTATCCTTGTAAACAAAGCTTCATTGTTATTATTGGTACAGTGAGTTAAGTTAGTACTATTCAGCGGTTTCTACATTTTCTTATTTATTTATTAAGTTGAATTAAATTATTCATTTTAAAGATGTGCAGTGAGACTAACACTGTGGCCATGGAAAAAGAGCGTGAACAAGACATGGCAAGTGGGGGCTTTAGTTTGCCTGCAGTGACCTTTCACATACGTATAAAGCAAGGAAGCAACTGAAAATCATGTTTTGTTTGCAAAAATATATGCATGTTTCAGAAATTTCAGCTTATTGTTTATGGTTTCCTCTCCAGCTATATTTTCTTTACTTCTTTCATATACAGGAAACAAATAAGGACATGTCAGAAAAGGACTAAGAACCTGTCTCTGTTTGAGAACAGATACAGAAAACATTTTCATGACAACCATTAAAACAGAAGAAAAACTATTTACAAGCATTTACTTTCTATCATATTTCAAAATCTCCAAATCAAAAAACTCCAAAAAAGAATTCTGATTCAATAATATGAATAGTTGAAACTAATAACTACAAATTGCTATCTTCTGCTATATATTGGGCACCTAGCTATCACAGCAACCTTATGAAATTATTATACATTTATGTCATAGGAAACTAATTCTCAGAGTTGAAATAACTTGTAAAGGGCACAGGGATAATGGCAGTATCAGTTCTCCTCAAAACCAAGTCTTTATGAGTCTCATCTGATGAACTTAATCACCCTCTTACACTCCCACTTATGTTAGAACTCATTAGTGCTAAAGAATATTCAATCAGGACAGTCTAAATTAAGTTTAGTTAAAGCTTTTTAAAACAGTATCAGAGGTTACCCAGAAAATGATTTCTTGAAAGTTTTTCAGTTTGATCCTTTTCAAAGATGTTTGGTTTCCTTATATCTATAGGAAAATGGTACCTCAATAAGTTGGAATCTCTCTCTCTCTTTACATACACACACGCACACACACCCCCAAGGAGGCAAATAATATCCACTGTTGGTATAATTGCATGCTCTTGGATATAAAGAAAATCTTTATTAGAGTAAAGGAGGTGCTATGAATAACTGCACTGTGACAGCAATAATGAACCAAGACTTTCTAGGACAAAATAGGACATATGGTCACTCTACCCAAACTTCCCAATTATAACTTAAAAAAAAAGAAAGAATTCTACAACTTTCACTTTACAAGTAAAGGATAAAAAAAAAAATGCTATACCAGAAAGACACCCTTGTAAGCCTGTAACAAACCAGAGACAGGTGGGGGTTGTGCAAAAAACAGTTCTACTGGAAGCAGATTTTTTTATAGAATGATGATAGTGAAAATACCATGCATAAGAATATATAAGATAACATATGTGAGATAAAGTAAAGCAGCAAGCATAGACCTCAAATCTTTAAATATTCATATCCATAGAAATAAAAGATGAAAGAATGTTCATTAAATATCCAATTGAAAAGCTTGGAAAAAATAACAATAGAAAAATGAAGGCAATAAATTATATAGAATAAATGTGTGAGTTATAAAACAAAAATACTCTATAAGAATAAATAAAAAGCAAAATGTCAAAAATACATATAAACTGACATACATAAACTGACAAATCACTTATGTTAAATAACCTCCCAGATAGTCCCCAAAGGCCCCCACCTCCCAGTATTCATAGTTTTGTATAATCTCCTTGCCTTGAGTGGAGGCTAGATTTATTAATTCAATTCTAATGAATTCAAGAGGTGAGAGGATGCCATTTCTGAGTTTAGGTTTCAGCACTGAACCCTCCGACACTGCTGGTAGGAATGTAGTTTGGTTCAGCCATTATGGAAAATAGTACGGAGATTCCTCAAAAAACTAAAAATAGACTTACCATATGATCTAGCAATCCCACTCCTAGATATACATTTGGAGGGAACTCTAATTCAAAAAGATACATGCACCCCAGTGTTCACAGCAGCACTATATACAATAGCCAAGACATGGAAACAACCTAAATGTCCATCAACAGATGACTAAATAAAGCAGCTGTGGTATATTTATACAATGGAATACTACTCAGCCATAAAAAATAAAATAATGCCATTTGTAGCAATAAGGATTGGACCTAGAGATTGTCATTCTAAGTGAAGTAATCCAGAAAGAGAAAGAAAAATACCATATGATATCACTCATATATAGAATCTAAAAAAATAGTAAAAAAGAGGACACTAATGAACTCATCTACAAAACAGAAACAGACTCGCAGACATAGAAAACAATTTATAGTTGCAGGGAGAAAAGGGGTGGGATGGGATAAATTTGAGAGTTTGAGATTTGCAAATGTTAGCCACTACATATAAAAATATATTTTTAAAAATTTCTTCTGTATAGCACAGGGAACTATATTCAACATATTATAATAACCTTTAATAAAAAAGAATATGAAAAGTAATAATATGTATGTATATGCATGATGGGGTCATTGTGCTGTACACCAGAAACTGACACATTGTAACTGACTGCACTTCAATCAAAAAAAACCACAGTACTAAGTAATCAAATCAAAAATAAAATGGGAATGATAAGGCAGAAACACACAAAATAAGAAATTTCAAGGCGACTATAGCTGATGAGAAAGGTAAAAAAATTAATAAGCAAATTTGTAATTAGTAGGACTTTTTTTAAGAGAAGTGGGCTGGGTATGTTAGTGGTATGAATACATGATGCCTCACTGTAAAGGAAAGCTTACTTTTAAATGCAAATACTAGACATCATTGTTTTAACTAAATGATTAAGCCTAGCATTGCTCATGGTGAAACAGCTTGATACGAGCCTCTTGAGGTGTTGTAACAAAGTACAGAGCATTACCCAAGAAGTACTTGGCCACGTGTGTTTTATCTGGATCTTACAAAATCTTTAAATCAAGTTCCCCATTAGAGGAAATACAGGTACACAGAGATCATCGAAACAGGCTACTTCCTCTCTCCCCATCCCCAGCCACCACAGAGTACATACTGGACACAATTTAACCTCTCTGGGGGTAAATTTCTTTCTTTCTTTTCAGCAATAGAATAACTTTCTGGGAAAGATTAAATCAGCAATTTCTCTGACTACCTATCTTGCTCCTTCAGTTTCTGTTAAACTTTTCCTCTGAAAACACTAAGTGTTGGTTTCTATATACCTCATTTTGTCTTAGATAACTTCTTCAAAAACTAATATTTGACTTATACTAAATATTTGGTAGATTTGCCGCCAGTTGTGGGTAGTAACATTTTTCTAGTAAGGTGTTGGCTTTTTGCACCTTGGTGGTGAATTAATACAAATTCTAAAATCCTGAACCAAGTATACCATTCCCCAGTGAGATACAACTCAGTCGATTTCCTAGAAGATCCTTGACTTCATCCAGAAATTCACAATGCCTCCTGCCACAAAGTAGTTTACGAAGTTGGAAAGTTTTGGGTTTTTTTTCTTTTACCTTTATAACTTAAATGTAAAAATTCTGGTCTTTTTACTTATGAAGTATGTTAATTTTTGGACTATGCTTGGATTGAGTTGTGTTCCCCTCGAAATTCATATATTGAAGCCCTAACCCCCAAAGTGGCTGTATTTGGAGAGAGGGCTTTTAAGCAGGTATTAAAGGATAAATTAGGTTATAGGACATAATTCAATATGACTGGTGTCCCTGTAGGAAGAGGAGGAGACAGCAGGGATGGGCGCGCACAGAGAACAGGCCAAGAACAGGCATTCATCTGCAAGCCAAGGAGAGAAGTCTCAGGAGAAACCAAATTTGTAAATACTTTGGTCTTGAACTTTCAACTTGCAGAACAAGGGGAAATAAATGTTTGTTGTTTAAGCCACCCATTCTATAAAATCCTGTTGTGGCAGACTAGCAGGCTAATACACATCGTAATTTTTAAATTTCCCCCTAGAAATTTGATATCGAGGAGGATTTATATTAAAATCTGGAATTCCTAATATTGTCATCAGAGTATATTTATACTCTCATTCAATCTAACGGCATAGCCTTGGAGGATCTATGCTGGGGAAACATAACAAGCTTTGACTTGGAGTGGGAAATAAAAAAGCCAATGAATTTTCAGATCAAACTTTAGAGGCTTGTGGGGAACACAGTAACAGCCCTTCTAGAAGTATCGACAAAGGAGCGGCTGTTGGTGGTGTGCGTGCTGCTGCCTTAGGAATGAGGGAGGACCGTCTTGAGGGAACACTGAGCTCCTTCCTCGCGAGCAGTGTCCACAACTCTGGTTAAGCAGAAGCCTGATACTCAATTCAAATTAATTAAGGAAACACAAACCAGTGTAGTATTATAGGAGAAGAATTTCCTTTCCTTGGCTTTAGGTTTCCATGTGGAAAGAGTTCTACCATAGTTACAAGACTAGACTCTTTCCACCTCCTCACTGACTTCTCTGCAGGAAAAAAATGGATTGTCTACCTGACTGCTAAGTTTGGAGTCAAGTCAAGGTGTGTCTGGCTCAAGAATTTTCTTTTTACTTTACCTTTGGTATCAGCTTACCTGCATAGGTTAAGCGTCTATTCTCCTGTCCTTCTCCATCTTCTAAACTGTATACCCATTACTTGATAGGGAAGCCTCTGTGGTCCACCTCAGCCTGTGTCAGACTGAATATGACTGCCTATTTCCGGAGTGCAACTTTAGCAAGCCATTTGGCCATATCCAAGTCAGGCTTGTCTGTGTAGCTTTTCTAGGATTAAGAAAAAAAAAAGGTGATGGTTGAATTTTCATCTGTTGACTTAAATTTACTTGCCAATTGTTTCCAAATTGAACGAGAAAGAGGACATCATTACTAGCTTATTGTATTTCAATAATGCAAGTTAGTGTTCTCCAAAATAAATTGTTCCTTTCCCATGGAAATATGGGATAATCCAATGGGGAGTATTAAAAATAATATTAGAATGTTCAGGATTTTTATCTAAAAATAAGAGAAAAGGCATTGTTGCATTAATACTTAATACAAGGAAAGACAGCTTTCTATTTACGAACAATTACTGTGTGTGAGACATACTTTAGGTTCTGGGGAGCCAGTGATAAAAGAGACAGACAAAGATCCACCACATAAAACACCTCCTTTCTGTCAAGGTTTTGTAAAATAGGGAAGCAAACGATTGCATATGTAATTTAATTTTAGTGATAAGTGCAATGAGAACTAATAAGGCAGAGAAAGCAGGTAGACCATGGTGGAGGGATGTTGAGAAAGATGCTACTTTTTAGGACCAAGTGTAAGGTTTCAGCAGAGGCCAGAAGGAAGTAAAAGGGTGACCCATGGGAAAAGTTCCTCTGACATGAAATATCATGGCATGTCTGAGGAAAAGAAAAGTGCTACATCATATGGGGGTGGTGTGGGCTTGGGAGATGGGAGGAGGAGCCAGCCGGAAGGAGAGGAGCCAGCACATGAGAGGTTTCCTGGCATGGCTGGGATTTTGGATATTAGTCAGTGTGTGATAGGTCATTGGAAACTTCTGAGCAGGTGAGGTAATGACACGATCTGATTTACCTTTTTAAATGATCTCTCTGGCTCCTGCATGAAGGAAAATAAAAATGTATTGAGGAATGTTCTTCTTTTATTTTTAATGCAAGCATGTTAAAAAATGTTTGAGGGCCATTGATCCTACAAATAAATGAATGTTTCAATTTTCTACACCTGCTCTTATGAGAAACAGATCAAGCCAAGATTTTTTTTAATGATATCCTAGAACTTATATGAAAATAGTATCAATAGAAATGCCATGGGATTTAGGGTCAGACCAAAACTAGAAATTAGTTCCAACTTGATCTCAGCCTAACCATGGGATGTCAGGTTAAGTTATTTGTGTTATTGGGGGCCTCCATTTCTTTGTCTGCAAAATTACGATAATAATTATCATCTGGATTGTTTCTGTATGGACTAGAGCTATGCTTATTGCATTTAGTCCAGAGCAGAAAAACCAATAACTGTTGTTTCTCATTATTACTGATGGCCAGATGTGTTGGACAAACAGAATTCAAATAACAAAAAAAAAAAATTGAGTTGAATTTTGCAGAACTCTGCTGAGAATATCCAGATCTCCAGATTTCCCAAAAGATGAATATAGGAAGGGCAGAGGATAAACTGCTAGGGGTAGAAGGCATAGTGGCGGAGACTGAGAAATAGTCAGGCCAAGGATAAAGTAACTAAGATGACAACCATATGGTCAGTAATAGACAAGGTTTCCCGCCTGTCATTTCCTCTGTTTGAAAAATAATGTCATTTCATTTCCGGAGAGGCCCTTGGAGACAATAAAGTACCCTTCCAGCTCCCGCAATAGATTTATGAATAATTTTATCAAACCATTCAGGATAACTCAAGTCCAAAATTACTTTCAAGGGAAGTAACCATTTAATTGAGGCAAAATTGTTTGGTTTTGCTCCAATTATCCAGTTAATTACTTTCATTTTGTGTTTTACTTTTCGTGTGTTGGCAACCACTTGGTCTTGTAATCCAGCGTTTGCTTTCTTTTCATGCTCCTTTGTGCACAAGTTGGAAGATACAACCTCATTCCTCTGTAACTTTGTTCTTTTCCATGTCATTGATTTCTCCCTGTGGATCTAATCGAGCTTAAGCTTGGGTATGTTCATTTGTTTTCTGTTTGTCACGAGTAACCCTGATGATGTAGTCTTGTTTCTGAGAATAATGTGTTTACTGGAGACTTACTGTTGCAGAACAAAGTGAAGAAATAAGGCATATGGAAAAGAGAGAGGTTGGGTGAGATGAGAACACCTTCAAATAATAGAACAGAATGTTACTTAATCAGTAAAAAGAAAGTGAATGCTTGGCAATAATCTTTTTATTTTTTTCAAATATGGAAAAGAAAAAGAAAGTGTAGGAGAAAAGAAAAGCAAAAACAAGGTAGGCCATAGCCAACTGATAAATTTAGTACCTGAAATAAATTCTGAAACATACTTCATAATCAAATATTATAGTTCTTTAAGCGGTGACCACAGTAATCAGATGATTTCCGAAATTTCACGGAAAATTGCCATGTGTAAACCACGCCTAATGATGTTAGTAAAGCCATTTCTCTATTTTATGTGTGTGTATGCATGTGTGTATATTATCCACAGAGAAACACACTTAAGAATATATCTCTCATAATGACGTGACAGGTAAATGAACATCTGATCGTTTGATTCATTGTACGTGCACTCCAATCTAAAAGAACATTCCTATTAAGTGTTCAGGTGAGCATTTCTTGAAGTATGTCCTCTAGAATTCTCGTCCCAGAAATTGCTTTACAAGCATGTTCTCTGTGATCAATTTCACTTGAACATTCTCTCTCTAGGTATTTGCTTTAAGCTTTGTTTTCAGATGTCCTGTTAAAACCAAGCCCTCCAGTCTTCAAAAGCCCCTCTGTGTTCGCAATTTCTTATCTGTAGAAAATGGCTTTAGTCTCCTAGGGCTTCCTTAGGTCCCAAAGAAAAAACTCAAGCAGCTATTAACTAGGGAAATGAGGAATTGTAGAAACAAAGGAAAGACAGTCAAGCAAGAAAAGAACGCTAGCTTGCACAGTAGTTCAGTAACAGAACAGAGTCCTAGCTCCTCTTCAGGGCACATACAGAGCAACCTGAGGCACATCACTGAGTTGTTCTGCAGAAGCTAAGGGTCCCCCACCCACCCAGGCGAAGGATGTTGCTGACCACAAGCACATAGACCCCAGACTCGTTGGAACCAGAAGATTGATGATTCAGATTCCTGAAACATCACCCTGTTATCTCACCACCAATCAATCAGAAGAAAGTCCAGGAGCTGCAACCCTTATCCCAAACGTTGCCTTTAGAAACCCTCCCCTGAAAGCCATCTTGGAGTTTGGGTCTTTTGAGCATTAACTGCACCTTCTCCTTGCTTGGCACCCTGAAATAAATGCTATGCTTTCCTTCAGCCCAGTATCAATAGATTGGCTCTGCTGCATGGTGAGTGAGCAGATCCAAGTTCACGTCAATAACAATTCATGAACATCAGCAAAGATTACCAGAATTAATTCTTCTGTTATGTATTAGTCACAGAAAATAATACAGGGGAAAGCCTTTTTTTTTTAATTGAAGTATTGTTGATTTACAATATTGTGTTAGTTTCAGTTGTACAACAAAGTGATTCAGTTATACACATATATGTATATTATCTATATTCCTATCTTTGATTCTTTTCCATTATAGGTTATTACAAGACGTTGAAGATAGTTCCCTGTGCTAGACAGTAAACCCTTGTTGTTTATCTAGGGAAGAGCCATTTTTAACAAATGGTTTTTAATAAATGGCATCTTGATACATTTGATACATATTATCTTTTTTTAATTACTAAATTGTTTAATAAAAATACAGGTCCTCACCACCTGCCCAATGCTTCAATCAATGCACAGAATGTTAACCGAGTGTTTGTTTAGCTTAAAGACTAAACACATATATAAGCATAGATTTAAGCCCAACAGGAAAAGAAGGACCTGTATCTATTCATATGGATACATATTACTTTTTGTGGGGGGTGATTTATTGTACATATGCTATATCCCAAACACATGGCCTGTCTTGTAGATCTTGCCAGTCCTAAAGATCTTTCAGGCCCCAGGCCTCAAAGAGATCACAATCTAGTTGAGAAAACTATCGTTTATTAACAGCTATGAAATAATGTGGTAGTGATTAGCTCTAATGAAAAGATTAAGAAGGAGGGAGCAGGTCGGAGGAGGGTACAGTAAAATTAATTGAAGAAATAATTGCATTCTTGTAAAAAGACAATAGATTATTAGGAAGTGAATATAACTGTATTGAAATGTGACCTATATTTTTGGCTACAAACAGAAACTGGCAGATTTTCCACACTCTTAAAATGAACTAAACCACAGTGGAGTGGTCCTGCTCATTTTGAGCATCACAATAAGAGATGTAAATCTCTGCGTGGATCTGGAGTCCGTAGGCATTGAAGATGGATGGCTGAAGGACCTGAATCAGTCATGCTGCGATCCACTGGAATTTCACTCTCCAGTCTAGAGAAAGGGTACAGGTGATCTCATTATAAGGGCTTGCTAGAGAAAGAAGCTGAATTGTGAAATAAACTCCTGATGACTATAGTCCTCTCCCTGTGGAGACATTTGCATCACAAAAATTCCCTCATCACTGATCTTGTCATTATTCATATTGATGGTGTCAGCAGAGGAAACAAGAGCTGAATGTCTCTGAACAATAAACTTCTGATTTACCTTCATTTTAGTAGGGAGTTGTGCTATGTCCTGAATTAGAAAAAAAAGTCAGAAATAAACTTTAATAAAAATCACTTATATTGGAAGTTATGTTGAGCTTTACATTTTCCAGCAGAGCTTATGTGATTTTGTATAAAGAAGTTTCCTGTGTATCTATAGGAACACACTTTGTTTACTCATTTATCCAGTATCTCCAATATTTTTAACAAGTCCCATTGTTTTCTCTTCTTTACACATGCCCAACTCTGATATTTCATATAGAAAAGTAATGAAATAAAAGCGGTTAAACACTGTTTTTGAAAAGAGTATCCTTCTTATATTTCAAATGCTTTAGGACATGGGCCACCTGATTTAGCAATCATGTCTCTTATATATATACATACAGATTTACATAGCTATTGAACCTGATTTATGGAAAATATATTATTTCCATAATGCCTTGGACACTTATGTAGTATATTTGCAATAAGTGAATCTTTTAAAAATGTTTATATCAGAATCCACTTTTATCCCTTGACTGCCCCTGGAATTATATATTCAAGGACTGCATACATAAAGAGTTCAGCTCTGCACATACTGAAAGAAGCAGTGATCAATTATAGAAAAGAACAGAACCTGATGAAAGCCAAGGTCACTGTAATTTACTAGTGATTACCTTAAAAATGAATATGTGACTACATGACGAGTGACTTCCAAAAACTGCACTTTCCTAAATGTCAAGAAATTTTCCTTTCAAGAATCATTTGGCAGTTGGTCTTTGCTATCATATTTCTATTAAATTACATATTTGATTTGACAACATTTGTTTATCAGAGCAGGTTGAATGTTCCATTAAAACCCTTGGCTCTCTGATGATATTTTTATTGAAGTGAACTGTCTATTGCCTTTTTTCAGTGCATCTGCTTCTTTTGTAGAAAGCATTAGAACAAGGACTTGTTCATTTCTGTGTGCTTATAAAATGAGCAGTGTCCTTCCATAACATAATTAGGTATTACAGCTCTAGCTAAGAAGTAAATGCAAGCCATGGTAGGTGTGTTTATAATTTATTTCAGTGAAGAGATAACAAAACTTTTGACAGGATGAAACAGATCTGGCTGCCCTGGATTAAAAGAGAGGTTTAGATTTATGTAATAGTCAGTTACTTGCAAAAAGGGTCTTGAAGGTGAAAAGAAAGAGCAAACTATACAAAATACGTGCCCTTCTGCAGCATCAGGAAATAGTGGAACCAATTCCACCATTTTGGGTTTTCTGTTACCATTGGTTGAAGATTAGATTCTCTGTCAACCTTCAGGTTTTGACTGTACTGACAGGTACTGACTTTTGGAAGTTTATACATTAAGCAATTAATGAATAAGAATACAATGTATTCATTTCATTATCATAGTTACTCCAGAATCAAAGCTAGATGAAGGCCAGGCCTCTAGAGGATTATTACATGAGCAGAGATAGCATTGTGCAGTATCATTTAGAGAAGATGGTCTAGTGTCTTGGTCATGCTAGGTCGGGATGAGGATCTGGGTACCTGTGAGAGCTGAAAGTGTATCTCCCTCTCATTAAGAGAGGAGAAAAGGAAAAGGGGGGTGGAAATACTTTTGCTACTTTATTTAATCCACATGAAACTCACTAAAATCTTTACCATAATCCTGAATTGAAAGGATTTTTTCCTCTCAATATAGCCCTGGTACCAAGCTTTGAAACTCTTTTATGAAACTGGTACTATGAAGCCAAGAATAGCACGGTCATCCATTGACTATGGTCATAAAAATACCATATTCTGAAGAGACCAAGACACACTTCATTGTTTTAACACAAAGTAATAGAAATCTTCAGATTATGTCTGGATATACAAAAATATAAAACAAATCTTAAATTTTCTAAGTTTGATCATCCCCTCCTGTCATATATGATTCCTTGAGGAAGAAAGAAGTTCTCACATATCCTTCTTCTGATTTACCTGAGAAATGGCTTCCTGTGTTTCATGATCTGTTAACCCCTCATGATTGTGAATCTGTGTTTCTTTCCTCCACCCATTATTGGTGCTTCCTCATCTAAATATGATGCTCCTTTAATTACTCTCTATCTGTTGCTTGCACCTAAACAACTTCATAGTCTTGTGCCTAACTGGGTTTGAAATTAAAGAGTAGTGGAAGGAAATATTTGGGAGGGAAGAAATTCAGTCGTTTTCTTTTTTCCTGGAGATACACATTTTTTGTTGTTGTTCTTTACATTAATTAATTTAATCATTCATGCATTAATGGATACATAATCCATTGCCTCCCATAAGCCAGGGCAGCATTAGGCACTTTATAAAGATGATTAAACAAACAATCTCTTCCCACAAACATACACAGGAATTCTATAGGGAATATCAAAACCCAAAAGTTAAAGTTTTGTAATATGTGAGTTTCCAGGAGACATCAATTACACTCATTATGTCAAAACAGCATATGATAGCAATACGCTATTTAGAGTCAGTTTAGATCTATGTCTATTCAGATTCTCTGCCCATTTTTTAATCAGGTTGTTTGCTTGTTTGTTTTTGAGTTGTATGAGTTCTTTATGTATTTTGGAACTTAACCCCTCATTGAATATATGACTTGCAAGTATCTTCTCCCATTCAACAGGTTTCTTTTCATTTTGAAGATGACATCCTTTGCTGGATGGAAGATTTTTTGTTTGATGCAGTCCCATTGGTTTATTTGTTTATATTTGCTTCTGTTTCCCTTTCCTGAGGAGACATAGGCCAAAAGATATTGCTAAGACCAATGTCAAAGAGCCTATGTTTTCTTCTAGGAGTCTTATGGCTTCTGATCTTCAAGTCTTTAAGCAACTTTGAGTTAATTTTTGTGTATGATGTAAGATAGTGATGTGAGACATTAGTTTGAACACGGATGTCCAGTTTTCCCAACACCATTTATTAAAGACATTATCCCTTCTCCATTGTATGTCTTGACTCCTTCATTGTAAATTAGCTATCCAAATCTGTGTGGGTTTATTTCCTGGTTCCAGCTCTTTATGTATACCATCCACCCACCTTCAGATGTGTGAATCTCTCCAGTATCCTGTTACGTTTGGCCACAGAACTTTTGTTGAATTATGGATGTTTTACTAGTTGTAGATTGAAGGGGAGAGGAATAGAAACATCTCTTACTGCCATGATGCTGACATCTCTCCTTAAATATCATTTTTTTGGCTCATCCCATTTTATTATTTTGGCTTGCTCTAGAATTATGTATTGAAGAACAAGGTAAGAAACGTGGTTTTATTTATATGGGAAATAATATTGCTGGATTTAATATTTGTGCATATCAAAAATACTCTGGAATGTCTATCTCTTATGAGTCAATTATTATATAAACTTTGATATAGTAAATATGTGAATACATTACTTAAATATAATTTTTTCCAATATTTACTTCATAATTCTTAAAAAAAAAACAGTTTTGACTGTAATTGCATATTCTCAGTTCCTTACTTGAGGAATTCCCATCCTTGTTACCAAACTATCTTACTATATTGTCACATTCAGTGATCTTATTTCTCTTTGCCACTTCATTCACTGCCTTCTTTATTTTCAGAACCATCAGTATTTTCCTGCTGTAATGGAAAGAGCTGCAATATGCTTACTTTTATGTCAAAGGGTTTCATTAATGTGCCTTGGTTATCTCGGTGCTATATGAAAGCTAACTAAAAAACTTATTTGACCAAATCTTATTGTTAGTCAAATTCATACTCAATTCAGTCATTCAGTTCTTCACCCTGCATCTTCTAGGATATCGTAGGATTTTTAGCTTTATTTCCAAAACACATGAGATCTATCAAGATTAAAGTCTCACAAGTTTTATCTTTTTTAATAGACCTTACTTTTAGAGCAGTTTTAAATTCGCAGCAGTGTTGAACAGAAGGTAAAGAGATTTCCTATATTCCCTGCCTTCACACAGACATAGCCTATCCCAAGTCTTCCCCATCAGAGTGAGACATAATTTATGAAACTACATTGACACATTATTTTCACCCAGAGTACATTGTTTAATTAGGCCTAGGTCTTGGTATTGGATGTTCTATGTGTTTGGACAAATGTATAATCACAGGTGTCCTTTATTATAGTATTAAATAGGATAATCTCACTGCCCTAAGAAAACCTCTGTCTTCCACTTATTCTTCCCTCCTATCTATTCCAATTTTTGGCCACTACTGATCTTTATACCATCTCCATCATCTTGCCTTTCTAGAATGTCATATAGTTGGAATCACACAGTGTTCAGCTTTTCTAGATCGACTTCTTTCATTTAGTCACATGCAATTAATGTTCTTCCATGTCTCTTGAATGCTTGATGGCTCATTATTATTTTTTTTTTAGTGATAAATAACATTCCTTTGTCTGGATGTACCACTATTTATTTATCCATTCACCTACTGAAGAACATCTTGACTGCCTCTAAATTTTGTCAACTATGAATGGAGCAGCTAGAGACATCTGTTTACAAGTTTTTGTGTGGATGTAAGTTCTAAGCTCCTTTGTGCAGACACTAAGGAGTGTGATTACCGGCTTTTATGGTAAGAGTAGGTTTAGTTTTGCAAGAAACTTCCAAACTATCTTCCATGGTGGCTCTACCATTTTGCATTCCACCAGCAGTGATTGCAAGCTCCTGTAGCTCTATATAATTGCCAGGATTTGGTGATGCCAGTGTTCTGGATTTTGGTCACTGTAATGTGTGTGTAGCGTTATCTCATTGTTTTGATTTGCATTTCCCTGATTGCATGATGTGGAGAATCTTTGTGTATGCTTATTTGTCATCTATGTATCTTCTTTGATGAAGTGCCTGTTAAGGTCTTCAGCCCATTTTTTAACTGAGTTGTTTGTTTTCTTATTGTTGGGTATTAAGTGTTCTTTTTGTGTTTTAGATAAAATCCTTTATCAGATGTATTTTTTGCAAATATCCCTTCTCAGTCTGTGCTTGTCTTATGATTCTCTGGGCAATGTCTTTCCCAGAGTTGTTTTTTTTTTAATTGAATTATAGCTTATGAATTTATTTTTTCATGGATCGTATCTAAAAAGTCCTCACCAAAGCCAAGAACATCTAGATTTTCTCCCGTGTTGTCTATAGGAGTTTTATACTTTGTATAGTTTCTTTAAGTTTTTGATATATTTTGAGTTAACTTTTGTAAAGGGTGTAAGTTTTGTGTCTAGCTCTTTTTCTTTTTCTTTTTCTTTTTTTTTTTTTTTTTTTTGGCATGATATGGATGACCAGTTGTTCCAGGACCATTTGTTGAAAAGTTTATCTTTGCTCCATTGTATTGCCTTTGTTTTGTGGTCAAACATTAGTTGACTACATTTATAAAATTTTACCTTTAACTTCATTTTTGGAACAAAAATTATGAATACAAATGGAATCTGCTTAATATAAACCACAATGTCCTATCACATACTATATATTAATGCAAAATGTAGTAGTATTTATACACATACTGACTGATTTTATTAATTAAAATACTTCCTAATATATTTTGAGCCCTTATCCTATTATTTATATTTTGATAATTTTTATAGCAGAAATTAATTGTTTTAGATGAAACTTAAAATGTTTTACAGATAGAAATATTACTTGATAAATGGACCATAATTGTGATTAAATTAGCCTACACCTTATATTATTTTAACATAATGGGGAAACTATAGGCTGGTTTAACTTAGGAAAATCAGAGCTTACAAAACATAATACATAAGATGATGGTGATTATTATTCATGTTACAAAATAGTTATTTCCTTATTTAAAAAACAATGTCAGACTTTTCCTGTAAATATCGTTTGTATTTCTTTCTCATTTTATCTCAAATTTTGAGGAATGTGTGTTTAGAAACATGGAAAATACATTTTCAATACTTACCTAAGATGTAAGTACTGACCCATTTATTATATTTTTAAATCACATTCAAGAATCAAAACTAAGCTTGATTCTCCCAGAAGCAAGCGAATATTGTAGAACATAGTTTTCTAAAATCTAGGATTTGGTACACTGGTTATATGTAAAATCAGCTTAGTAAGTAGCACAAATATTTTATAAATAAACTAGAGAATAAAAGAAAAGAGAAATATTATTTTATGAAATTTTAAGACCCTTAGGTATGTGCTGGAGGGTATTTGTGATATCTGCTATGCGGTATTTCAACACCACTTCATTCTGAAGTAAGTTTCTCATTGGATGAGATTTGTTGGCAGAGTCATACCTTCTGAGGCAAAAAAAAAAGGCCATTTCTCCCTCTCTCTAGAAGCCCAACAAAAACCCAATGGGCAGTGATTTTGTAGAGATGTAGGCTCTGCATTATGTATCCATGTCTAAGATCATTGAAGCTTACAGAAGCAAGGCATAGCCACAGGGGGACTTGAGAAATTATTCACGGCTTTGATAACACGCATAGTTAGTGGTGTCATCTGAGAGTGTCGACCAGTAGCAATGTCAGAAGTCCAGTGGCAGTGATGCCAGTGAGGGTATTTCAACCAATTTGTTCCTTAGCTTTGACCTTGGCTGTACTTTCAGCTCTCTGGCATCCCTTGGATTCTGCCTTTTATTAAACTCGTTTCCCCTGTCTTCCTGTCAGTTCTACTGGCTACATGATATGTTTTCAATAATTTCTTTCCTGTTGACACTAGGATAATTACTGTCACCTGGAACAAAAATAAGAGTCTTGAGCTAAAATATTTCTGTTTTCATTTGTTTAAAATTTGAATCTTTACAGAATATTGTGTTTAAATACCTACATCCTAAAGACATTTGAAAATTAGACGTTATTTTTCTCTTTCCTCTCTCTCAAACTTAAGAAATATTACTCAGAAAATTAGAAATTTGTAGATACTGACAGGTATATATAGAAATGGATAAACAAGTTTATACTGTATAGCACAGGTAAATATATTCAAGATCTTATATTAGCTTATGGTGAAAAAGAATAAGAAAATGAATATATGTATATTCCTGTGTGACTGAAAAATTGTGCTGTACACCAGAAATTGACACAACATTGTAAGCTGACTATAACTCAATAAAAAAAAGGAAAATTAGAAATTTTATCCATGGGTACAGAAGCAGTTGTTTGCAGAATCAGGAAAAAAATGTTAAGTATCCTGCTCCATAATCAGTTTTTACTATTTTACACACACTGAAATGTTGTAACTCACATTATTTAATTAGTTTTGTATTAACAATATCTATACAGAGGTTTACTAAACTAATAAATACTCATAAAAATAGCCATTTCAGCTATTTTTCAGCCCCTGTTTATAGGATCTGGTATTTAGTCACATAACTCAAGTAAGTGAAGAAACATAGAATATAGAATTCCAAAATAGGGGTATAAAAATCACTTTTACCCAGGACTGAAATTGCTGTAGTGTATGGTACTGAGTACTTATCAGAAGTAAACAAAAACATTAATTTGAAAAGATACATGCACCCCTATGTTCATTCCAACATTATTTACAATAGCCAAGATATGGAAGCAACCTGGGTGTCCCTTATATTTTGAATGGATAAAGAAGATGTGATATACAGGCACATACACACACATACACACACACACACACACACACACACACACACACACATTGTTGACCCTTGAACAACAGGGGTTTGAACTGTGTGGGTCTGTTTTTACATGGATATTTTTCAATAAATAGGTACTCCAGGGCTATACAATCTGGAGTTGGTTAAATCCATGAATTTGGAACTATAGTTACAGAGGACTGACTATAAAATTATACTCACATTTTCAACTGCACAGAGGGCGAACACTCCTACCCACCTCACATTGTTCGGGGGTCAATTGTACAATAGAATATTACTCAGCTATAAAAAAGAATAAAATCTTGCAATTTGCACTAACATGGTGGAATAAATATAATAAATATTTTAATAGGAATATTTCTCATACATAAGCTCATGGCTGAGTGCTAATTCAATGAAAGGACATGTATACAGATAAGTAAGTGTCAACAAATGGGAAAGTTTTTCAAGAACATGCTTAACCAAAGACAGAGACTAAAATTTAGATCGTCTATCATATTAGATTTTTAAGTGAGTATTTTACTTATAACTTAGATTTGGGTATTTGTGTTCATCAAGGCATACATATAAATAATAAATGAGATATATTGTATACATATATAAGAGAACATTAAATGGTATTAGGTTCAAAGAGAAAAAGCACAATGGCAAACTCTTGTATCTGTGTGTGTGTGTGTGTGTGTGTGTGTGTAATTGTAGATAGAGTGAACTGGGAAAGCATTACTAAGAGGGTGACAAGTAAAAGAGACCTAATGAGAGGTGGGTGAGGGAAGAGCAATTGCAAAGTGCTTCTTGAGGTGAGAGCAGATATACAGTTGTGTCCAAAAAAAGTAGGACATCTGGATGGCTGGGAAAAAAGAAAACAAGGAGCAAGGGCTGAGTTCTAGGAACAAGAGATTAGAGAAGTAATGGAACGGCAGTATTCCATGTGGTCTTGAAGGTCGTATTTACAAATGTGGCTGCTGCTTTGAATGAGAGTCTTTCACGAGAAGGTTGCATGCAGTGATACAATTAGACTTTGATTTTAACAGATTTATTCTGGATTCTGTGGTGGACATGGACCAACTTGCTGAGCAAGGACAGATGTAGTGAGACCACTTAGGAGTGTATAGTAAAAATCTAGGCGCAAGATGGTGACTGACTCACATCTTCAAATGTGGCAGCAGTTGAAAGGTTAGAGATGGAGTTACTTCACCTGCAAAGCTGCTATTGAAAAACAATCATTCTTAGAATTAAGATATAATTGATATTACGTAAATTTAAGGTATAAGCATGCTAATCTGATACATTTATATACTGCAATATGATTACCCTCTTAGCGTTAGCTAGTACCTCCATCACATCACACCAGTAGCATTTGTGTGTGTGTGTGGTGAGAACATGTAAGATCTAGTCTCCTAGAAACTTTGAAGTATATAATATGCATTAGACCTCCAGAACTTTCTCACCTTCTCACTGCAAGTTGTACTTTTGACCAGCATCTCTCCAATTTACCCTGGTAACCACCATTCTACTTTCTGTTTCTATGAGTTCAGCTTTTTTCATCTCACTCGCTAATTCCATATTCAGTGAAAATGTTGATACCTGGGGTTTCAGTTCTGTCTAAATGCCAGCAATAAATGGGAGTGATATGAATATCTATGATGGCGCCAAACTCAACAATCAAACTGCAAAATAATTAAATATGTTATTTTAAAATAGTTGTTTAATCAGAATATAAAAATGAAAAAATAACAATACAGAACTTTATGTAGTATATTCCAATTATTTTATTGCTATGCCTATGTTTCCCTTGTCTGCTTTTGCTAAAGAGTTTATTAATCACCATATAATACTTAAACGTCTACTGCAACTCACTCTGGATCACTCAATGCAAAATTGCTTATGTGCATTTGACTGTGAAGCAACCATCAAAAAGTACAGATTCTGATTTTACAGTTTTCCCTTTGCAAATTATATACACTAACCTTTCTTATTCTGAATCAGATAGATATTTAGATGTATATAGATATGTTTCTTTCATATATAAATATGGGGTTTTTACAATCAACCATCTCAAAAACTCTTACTCTTTCTGTTTTATCTACTTATCCATTCCGAAAGCAATTACTATCCTTTATATACTCCAAATTCTTCATCAGGACTTTTGTATTTTAAATACCACTTATTGAAATATATCTTAAATTTTCACCTTCTAAATATTTTAAGCTCTTTTATCATGATGAGCATAAAGCAATTTAAAATACATTTGAACAATTTTAAAGGCAAGAAATATAAAATATTGAAATATAGAATAAAATTCAGCTTCTTTTTTACATTTCCTAATATTAGCACACGTTAGATAATCAGAAAGAAAAATAAGACTACTTCGTTAAAAAGATTTTTAATTGTTCCAAATACTTCCCAGGTAAAATCCAACTCTATGCATAAAATCAGGACGCTCTATAATTTTTTATCTTTGTCAATCACATTTAAATCACTTCCTCAATGATGTTTTTCCTAACCTATATGTTAGTGTATATGGGTGAATACACATGTATATGACTAAATGTATATATGTGTTCATATACATTTATATGTGTGTAATATATGTGTGTATAATATATTAAACTCAATACTGTGGATTAAATTTAAAATAAGTTATTTTGAATCACTTTAGAGATATCTCTCTGAATAAGGCAGCATTTAAAGTATGTGTTTTTATAGAATTTGGCTTTACTTAAAGAAACTCTCACAGAAAGGAAAATATAACGCTAACATCTTAAATTTCTATGTGTCCTGGTAAGTGTACTGGTAAGAATGATGTTCTCTCTCTCAGCATTACATTCATTTGTTAGTAAAAGGACTGTAAGTGCATGGGTTATTGTATGGGTCTGTCTCCAACTTATGTGATAATATTTCAGGGCATTCACCACTTAATTTTACCATTAGACTGGATCAATTCCAGGGAAGCCTTCTGTAGATATGTAAAGTAACCTTCTGTCTCTCATAAATCATAATTTATGTTCCTTATGTGTGAACAGAAGGTGTAAGTAAACAAACCAATTTGTGGAAGTTAGCTATTTTTCTCTAAATTTCAATCTCCTCAGAATCCCTTTAATTTAGCTTTTATTGATCTCTCCTTTATAGTCTTGGATATTTTTGTTCCTTGGATGGAGTTACCTCACTGATAGTGGTATATAAGTGATGTATCACTGCCTCCACTTCTTACCATACTCTCTGTTCTTGTTATTTTGTTTGCTTGTTTCATTTTTTTTTTCAGTATCTGGAGAAATATATATCCATCATTCACTATTAGACTGCTTCAAACTTTCTCTAGCTACTTGTTTCAGGTATCTGTATTTGCACTCGAAACACAGCAAATTTAAAACAAACAAAATAAGTTATAAGATTTTGAAGTTTTTCAGCTGAGGCAGGGCTTGGTGGGGACAACCTGCTTCTGCTTTAGGTATCTTAAGGTGAGCAGTCCAGCCAGGACTAGAACATTCTTTACCTTCATTTCCAAGATGGCTTACACCCATCTGACAATTTGGTGCTGGCCATCAGATGGAAGCTAAGCTGAGAGCTGTTGACTGGGGTCTTGACTCTGCCCCATGCAGGTTCCTGCACATGGCTGCCTGGGCTTTCTCACAGCCTGACAGCTGGCTCTGATAAGGAGGCTTCTAAGACGGAGTGTTCCAAGAAGCAGAAAGCATCTTCAAACCTCTTAAAGGCTGTGATTTGGATCTTGGATAGTGAGATGGAATAAAAGATTCTTCCTCTCATTCTGAAATATTAAGTTCATTTTCCATCCCATTGAATTCAGGCTCATCCTGTGACTACCAATAGAATACATCAGAGATGACCTTACGACAATTCCATACCAAGCCCTTAAAAGGACAAATTTTCACAAACTTGCTACTCTATGAAATAATCACTATTTCCCCTTTATTAGAACATTTCATTAACAGTAATAATAATAATAATACTTAAAAGCAATTGAAGGCTAACTGTATGTGAAGAACTGTGTTAATGTCTGTACGTGAATTGTGTTCTCATTTACTCTTGAGAATAGCCCTATATATCCATACCATTATTTTTTCTCTTTTTAAAGAGGAATAAACTGGAAATCAGTGTCTAAGTGACTTGTTTAAGAACTCACAATGAGTAGGAGGCAGAACAAATATTAAAACTCTGTTTTATATGAAGTCATATAATATGTTCCTATAAGATATTATATACTCTCTGTCTTTATTTTTAACTGGCATTGATAGGTAATAGTCCCAATTATCTTGAACCAGAGAAGTAATCTTAGTTATTTATACCTTGCTGAGTGCTTCAATTAAAAAAAATTACATTTCTTTCTTACTAGCTATCATTTATCTAAATCCTAAAAATATATAACATTATTAAATATTCAATACTTATATATCTATTAAACACCATTTTATCACTTAGACTTTGATTACACTAAATTCAGTAACTTCTCTTGAGCTATTTCAATGGCAATTACAAGTGAAAATAATTGATTATTTTGAATACTTCAAGCAATACATACACCAGTAAATATTTAAGTATCATACTGAATAAGCAAGTCACACAGAGTAGAATTAGAACACAAAGTTACTTCCTGCTCTCCTCTCCTCACCTCCTCCTTTTTCTTGACTACTTTGATTTTTACTCTAGTACCACATTTCCATAAATTTTTAGAATTCTATTAGTAATAATCCTCAAAACATTCTAGGATTTTATTAAACTAATAATAATTTTATAAAACAGTTTAGCAAAAATTTATATCTTTAAAATAGTGAGTCTCAGAATTAATGAATATATTATATCTTTTCATTTATTGAGGTCTTTAATTTTTCTCAATAATAATTTACAGGTTCCTCTATATTTTGCACTTTTGTCATATTTATCCATGGGCATTTGATGTTTTTACTGCTGTTATAATAGTAATATATAAAATTTCCTTTTCTAATGATCTCTTGGCTTGTATATCAATTTTTATTTTTGTTTTTGATATTATTTATGGCATCTAATAATGTTACTTAGATTCCTTGAAGGTACTAGATATGTCATGCTGGAAATTACTTGATTTTGCCCATAATAGCGGTTTTAATGTTTTATGTTTCCAATTTTCACTTTTAAAATTTATCTTTTCTTACTTAACCCTCTATGACTTAGAGGAGAACATTAAATAAAGTAGTGAGACAGTTATCCCTTCGCATAGCTTGATCTCAGTGGAAAAGCTGTCAATAGTTTGTTGTTAGATATAAAGGCTGCTGTCATTTATTATAAATTTTCTTTATCAAATTGTTAACTTATCTACCTATTTTACTAAACAGTTCTATAAAAATGGATTTTGAATTTTATCATGTGCTTTTACTATATCTACTGAGGTAATGATAATACTTTTCTTATTTTATTAATGTGGTGAATCACATTGATTTTCATAGAGCAAACCAACTTCACATGCTTTTAAGAAATTCACAATTATTATCTTTTTTATATATTGCTTTAACTTTCTCTGATTTTGCTTATTACTTTGCATCCATGTTTAGGGAAAGAGTTAACCTGTGATCTTGTTTTCATTTAGTGTGATTATCAAAGACACACCCCCTAACAAAATACGTAGGGAAGAATTTCTAATTTTTTGCTCTGTAACATTTTTGTACAATATTTGCTCTTCTTCAAGTATTTGTGAACGAAATTATTAGTGATGCCACATGAATCTGTATTTTCCTTTGTAAAAAAATTAATCAGATTTACAGTTTCGTAAGTTATATTACTACTGTTTTCAGCCTACTCTCAAATTTCAGTAAAGTATATTTTATAGAAGTTTTTCCACTCAATCTAAATTATCAAATGTGATAATGAATGTTTTCTTACTGTTTTATTTTTTAATGTGTTTGAGGTCGATAGCAATGCACATTTTATCTTGACATTGGTACTTTGTGCCTTGTCACCTTTTGTTTTCGAGCTTTCTAAGTGATTAGCAATTGTGCTAGGTTAGCCCATAAGGACACATGGTGCTTTGCTGGTTTTGCCTGCAGTGTGTCTGCTCTCTATCTCACTGACTGCTGTATGATGTGCTCTTTTTCCTTTGGTTTAATTTTTCTGTTCTTTCTGAGTTGGGTCTTTAGGTAATTGATTTTCTGTCATTTTCTCTTTGAACTTATATATTTGAGGCTAATCATCTGTTAGTATGTCCTATTTTCATAATAATTAAGTCATAACTAGTATAACATACGGCTTATTTAGAGTTATATTGCTTCATTTCTAAATGAATTTAATTTAAAAGCATTTTTAAATTTATGTTGTTTGCTAATTCCACTATGACCAAAAGACATACTTTGAATGATTTTAATCCCTTTAAATTTGCTAAATATGTGCTTTTTAAATTGGCAATTTTGGTAAATATTTCATATTCTCTCTTTGTAAGGTGAAGTTTTTTCTTCAGATAATTTTGTAACTGTTTGATATATAGACCTTCACTTTTTTTTTAATATCCTGAAAGATGTATGTTAATGTCTCCTTATTATAATGGTAGATTTTCAATTACTTATTTTCAGTATTTGCTTGTCATATTTTCTAAGTTATTTGGTACATACAAATTTATAATTGTTATATTACACAGTTGGCTTAAACATTTCATTATTTAAAAATACATTACTTCCTCTACTATTATTTGGGCCTTAAAGTTTACATCACATGATATTAGTATAACTACACAGCTCTCTGGGAACAACCCCTGACTTACTTAAAGCATCCTTGTTTTTTGGCAATAGCACCATTCTGAATTTTTCTTGCTCTAAGGTATAGATTGAACTACTTTCCTAAAATCTGTTTTCATTCATAAGGGAGTACTCTTAGACACACGTCTGGTCTTGGGGTATTCAAAGATCTTGCCATTGTTATTAAACCGGGGTGGAGGGGTGGGAGTGGTGGAGATTGTTTGGAATCTTTTGAAAAGTCATAGAAATAAATAATAGTTTTCCTTATTTAACTTAATAATTTTACTTTTCCAATATGAGATTCCACCTATTACCAAGACTTAACAATAGGAATGCTTCCTATTGGTTTCTTAAAAAAATACGAATTAATCAAGTCCAATGGCTCTTTTTAAAATGTTTTCTTTCTTTAACTTAAATTCTTTACATGACACTGTTAATCAGCAATGCTGAAAAAAAAAACAAAACAAAACTTTAATTTGATTCAGTGACATTCCATTATATCTATTTGCACAATTTTCTCCTTATATCTCTGATCTTTCCATTCTTTGAGTCACTTGTACTGGGTGTTTTTGCTTGTTTGTTTATGATTTGACCTCATCTTCCTTTTCTTCTCAATCTCCATCCTTTCTCTTCTAATTGATTTCTGTAGTTTGAACTCTTTTCTCCATATAAATTATTTCCAACTCATACATCTCTGTCTTGCCTTCACATGAGCTACTTCCCTACTTTAAATGAATATTCAGACAATTTTGCATAGAAGCATATTCTAGGAAACCTCTAGCCAGTTTCCCTTTCATAGACCTAAAGACCTTTGTTTAAAATTTATTATATATTTAAAGTTTTCTCTCTAGGGGACATGCATATAGATTGCACCTATTATTTATTATTCCATTATAATATCCTTGAAGAACTAGACACACCTTTCTCAGAAATATAAATTCACATTAATAGAACAAGTGGAATATACAAGGCTTTTAGAGAAAGATTTTCTAGTATGAAGGGGAATTTGAAAAAATACATCAGAATGCTTGTTAATGCTGCCACCACAAAACAGAGAAGTTCTACTAACAGCTTCCTTCCTTGAATGAGGTCATGAGCTTATGATCGGAGGTTCTCAGCCAATTATGTCTGTCCCGGGAAAGTATATAAAAATTCCAGAACTCTCTCTTCGATGCACACTGGGGTTTGCAGACAAAAACATTTATGTCTATCTTTGAAATATATGTCAGGCTCAGAATTGCTCAGATGTAAGAAAAAACAACAACATGAATATAGGAGCAGATGTAATCTCTTAATGTCGTGGAATTTCAACCACATTCACATTGTTTATCCTATTCAAACTAATATTTCACTAATTTTAGAGCCAGAAATAACCCCTAACTTCAGGGGTTCTCCACTGTGGGTCTCCTAATTTGTTCCTCTTCTCCTTTCCTAATCACTGTCCATCATTCCTCAATGATTATAGTGTCACATATTTAAACACTCTCATGTACAATGTATTAAGTTTTTTTTCCTTAATAATATATTGACAGTCATCAAACAATTTTTTCAAACCAAAAAACATAGGCCGGATGGGGTAGAATAGTACAAGGTTATGAAACAATGATTGTGTCTAGTAGGAGAGAAAAAGAAAGGCCAGATGTGAAATGAGGAAGTACAGAAAAGCTTTATATTCGGTGTGGTCTGGCCTAAATGGCAATCTCCTATTAAATTTTCCATGGAGGTGACAGTCAACCAGTCATCCAACATCAATTATTTGCCAAATAATTACTTACTTACTCTACAACTGTGATCCTCACAGTTGTGATATAAAAAGTACAGGTATACAAAGTTGAATTTTAGAAAAGATTTCTACCTTAAAAAGTACTTACTGTGACTAAAGCAGAGGGTATCACTCCATCTCTTGTCCTATGATTTTAACCTTGTGTTCTTTTAATTTTACTCTATAATTTTCGTTGAATTGCTCTCCCCTCCTGGTCTGAATTAATGCAAGAACAGATGTGTTACAATAAACACAGATCTTATCACAAACAATATTATCATTAGAGTTAAACAAAGCATTGCAAGAATTCAGCAAAATTCTACTAGATGGTTATGAGGTACTTGATTTGAAAATATGAACCAGAGCTCAGAAGAGAAAGAATATACAATTGAGGGATTTATAATATTATATTTGAAAGTGAAGGGATACAAATATCCTAGGTTTCCTATCTAGGAAGAAGATTTTACATGTATTTTCATTGCCTCATCATTTTATTGCCTTTGTTAACAAGGACTATTCTATTTTTTTTTTCCAAATAGTGTTTTTTCCCTCTTAAATAGGTGTGAAGTAGAATGGAAAAATTCAGCTGTAACGCTTCATCCAGTGACACTGATAGTGTTTGAAGACCTTTGCTCCCTTTCATATAGCTTAGAGCGCACGTCTAACTTAAGGTGGTGGATTGATGGTCTCTGCCCTGATGAGGTTAACGTCAAGCCATTCCATTCAGTTTAGTCATAGACTTTTTCAGCATTAATTGTATGCTCTTCAGCATTTTTGCTGCAGAACATATAGTTTTGAGATGCTTGTCTCTTTAAGATGTTTATTTTTCTTTCTCTTTGTCTGATTTTTAAGTGTAAGCTTAGACTGATCCGGGAAAGAGGAAATCTGACTTTGTGGTAGAATTTATGTTCTTTCTATTGATATCATCAATCATAGTGAAGGAGAACATGTCTGAACATTTATCTTGAGGCTTGTGAACCTGAAGAATGACATGAAATCCGGCAGCATCCATAGCAGGTGGTGAGAACAACTCTGTTGGCAGAAAAATCCAGCATTACTTTAAACACCTACATATTTCTAGGGACTACATAGGAAAATATAGAATCTGTTACACAGTCTTCAACCTATGTGTAAAGAACAGGAGATAAAAAATCAGAGATGATGCCTTTATGACACCAAAATGCATAAGAATAAATTAATTATTTCCCTGAATCAAGTAGTTTAGTAGAAGTCTTATGTGTCAATATTAGCCTTACTTACACATCCACACACACACCTACACACACACACACACACACACACACAAGGACCCTGTCACCATTTTCTCTCTTTGTTTAAGTTTTACCAACCAATTTTGCCAACTTCTGATATGTTTTTTAGGGGGAAGGTGGGAGGGGAGCAGTGAGGAGAGAGAAAATGCTTGAAATATCAATTTAACTGAAAATTTTAAACAGTTGTCCTATAGAACCTGTTCGTTTTTCAGCATTATCATGGACTTTTAGAATATGCTGGTGCGGCAACAGTTTCTTAACTTTTTATTTAATGTGAACCCTTACTCAGTGGAAAGGATGGTCTAGAGTGAGAAGGAAATTATAATGGATTACTGTCTTAAATATTTCTAATGATGTCAGCAAACTATTGAGAGGAAAGTTTTCCAAGATGATTTATAGACCACTCCAATGTAAAGTTTAGAATGATTTCAAACTAGAATCCATCTGTGGAATCCTGTAATCCAATGTACTGTTCAGTCCTGTACCCTTATACTGAAGGCTAATGACGTAAACACAATGTGCCAATACTGTCCACAGCAGCATAAAGTAATTTGTCAACTGCTTAATGAATTGTTAGTGAAATTCTGGTAGACTCCATTCTTCAAATATGAACTTTAATGCCTTGAATGGGAGCCCCGGCAGAAGCAAAGTAGATACTACAGCTTTTAGGGTAAAGAAGTAATTAGAAATATTTCCAGAACTTGGATATGAAAGTAAATACCAGTGGTCATGAACTGGAGAAAATTCAGGTGACCTGGGCTTGAAAATGTAGGCTAAACAGGGTATTGGGGAAACACATGCAAGCCGGGCTAGGGAAGCATGTCTCCTAAGAGAACAAAAGTTGGGAAGGAAAGCTGTCACTCTGCACGCTGCTTTTGCCTTGAGCCCTGTGAAAACATGGTTAAGATTTTTGGTAGGGGGATACCATTCATTCAAAATTAGTAGAAATGGGGGTGGGAGAAATGGCACCAAATTTTGACACAAGAACTAATCTTGTGAAGATGATTGTAGTTGCAGTGGAAGGAAACTATAAGGATTTAAAATAAAGTTTACAGCTTTAGAGCTTCATACAAACTAGGCAGCAATAAAACTAGCATTTACTCTAACTTATCTACATGCCTGGGACCAGTCTAAGAATTTCACATGTATAACGTAATCTTCACAAGCATCCTAAATGTTATGTGTATTATTTTCCTTTTAGAGATGAAGAAATAAGTCAGGTAATATGCCCAAGTTTCTTAGCTACTTATATGTGGGCTTCTGTCTTCACAGCTGGGTAAGCAGTAAGGGCTCCAGGAATTGCACAATTCGGCATTATGGCACACTCCATTCTAATGCCAGAAAAGATTTTTGGTAGATTAAACTATGAAAAACTGGAGGAAAGTGGTGATGAACAAATGAGTGACAACTGCATTGATATATAAACTTTATTTTGCTTTATTCTTTTTTTAATTGAAGTATAATCAGTTACAATGTGTCAATTTCTGGTGTACAGCATAATGTCCCAGTCATGCATATATATATATATTCATTTTCATAATGTTTTCCATTAAAGATTATTACAAGATATTGAATATATTTGCTAGTGTTTTGCTTTATTCTTGACATTGAACCAGGTAGATACAGATCATAATCCGTCTAACACTGAAAATAATGCCTGTTTTAATATTCAAGAATTTTAAACATTAAAAAAATCTATAATTGAGTGGGAAAGACTGCAGTGATCATATTGTCTCTTTTCAGATAAAGCTTTCTTTTTGTTTTAAGACTCCCAATAGCTGTAGCCACCACAGCTTACCTAAACAAAATAAAAGAATTAAGCATCTAGAGAATAAGCTTTATAAATTTATTTAAATTATTGGTAATTTCACACATGTAATTTTTTTTTTAGTCTGACATGCAGGAAATTAATGATTATTTAAGTATTGTGAAAAAAAATTGACCTTATTTTATCTAATTTTTGAGAAGTGTATAAAGTGGATGAAATAAAAATAGCTTGACTGCTTAGTTAAAATAAACATATAATATATGCAAGATAAGGATCTGGAACATGATTCAATTATATCATATTCTTAACATATAAAACAAAAAATATTCCTTAGGTTGCATTATTTAAGTAGCTTAACAGCTACTCTGTGGAGGACAAGTGGCTGAAATACTGATCTGCTAGGTTATAATTATACAAACTGATCATGAGTTGGTTTTCAAATGTACAGAGTCAATGATGACAAGAAATAACTTGCCTGATATATCAAATCTAGAATTCAACAAATTTTGACTGAAAATTTGACCAGTATAGCTAAAGATAAAGACATAGATTTGGAAACATATCTTAAGAGGTGATATTACTTAAAAACTAAGAACCATCAGAAAATGGTCAGAAGCATAGAATCAGAAATCAACGAGACATGGTTTTACTCAAATTCCAACTTTTTGTACTATGGAAATACAGGCATGTCATTTTAACTTGCAAAATTTCAATTTCTGCATTTGTATAATAGAATGATAATAAAAATCCTTACTTCATAAGGTTGTTTTGAGAAGTATATATAATAATTCATGCAGTATTAGACTTCCTAAATTCTGTAGTTTGAGAACTGATGAATCATGTTTTAAGTTTATGACTGAAATAGCCCTCTAATAATAAAGGCAGAGGGGTTTAATAAGAAGCCCAGAGAGTGATAATATAAACAAACTATTTTCTCAGCCAAAGTCTAGAATTCTGATGGAAATCTTTATTTTCTGATATTTAGCCTATTTTAATTCAAACTACTGAGAAAGTTAATTTTTTTTTCATTATTTACCCTTTTTTGTAAAAAATCAAATTATATTATGCTATAGATACTTTTTATAAGTTCAGAATAATAGATACAAAGCATGAGGGAATAATTCAGTGCAACGGAAAGAAGTCTTTTGTTGTCTAAATACACAGGTTCTATGAATTAAAGGGTCCATTGAAAGTCAACTTCCATCCAAGCATAAAATTTCTTCCTCAGTATACCTACATTTGATCATCCACAGCCATTATTTCAATTTTTCCCTCACCAAAATATAAACTCTTCATGGACAGTGATTCTCACCGGGTTGGTTGGTAGGTTTTTTGTTTGTTTTGTGCTTGCTGTATCTTTGGTACCCAGGGCAGTGTTTAACACATGGAAGGTGCTCAAAAACTATTTGGTGACTAATCAGTAATAGAGTAACCATCTCTTCCACTTTAATATTTTCCCTGGCTTTAGTTCTGCTCTGTAAAGTGACACAGAGCGAATTTCTGATTTGTCTCTTACCAAACTTCTGTGTAGTTGAGATTGGCCAAAAAGCAGTCCTCTGAGTCTTGTGTATTTTCTCTCTAGAGCATTTGCAAGCCTTCCAAGATCCTTTCCAGATTTCTTAAATGGTATGCATGCAAGATCTCTCACCAAGCTGGGGATCTTTTAATAAGTTGTCTGGTTTTCCAATGTGTTTCAATGTGTGAAGTAACTGTCTGACACATGGCAAGTACAGCAAATGGAAAAAAAGGGAAAAAAAACCCTTCCTCCCATTTCCACTCACGTACATGGATGCAGCCTGCGATAATTCTAGCTATTTAATATTTGTGGCCACTTGGCACACTTTGATATCTATATTAATGAAAACTACAAAGTTTATTTACACAGATGGACTGCCAACTATACAATAAAAGCATTTAGATCATAAATATGCAATGGTTTAATTAAGATAGAAAAGATGGAGAATAATTTAGGCATTTCCTTCTGGGCTGAGGACACAGGAAAGCTTTGAATAGTTTTGAATTTGGAACAATTTTGCTGAAGACATGGAAATCTAGCATTTTTCTCAATGAGGTATAGAGAAAAAAATGGTTAATCATAGACAGTCGACTTTGCATTTCATCTTTATTTTATTATTTTTGCAATGATTTATTTTAAGCTTTGTAAAACAGAAAAGTCTTATTTTCATACCTGCTACAAAGTATATTTTCCCCTAACCTCTGAATGAACTATTTTTATTGCAATCCTGACGGCAACTTAATGGCACAGGTTGCATCAAGGTTGACCCTATTGGGGAGCTTTCATTTCCAAAGGACTGTGCATTTCCTTTTTGGAGTCACCTTGAAAGTACAGTACCTCTAGTTTTATTCCCTGCTGGCATAGCAAATACACATAATGAAATTAGTCTACTTTGTTAGCTTCAGTAAATTGCTTCTTCCCTTCCTTCCCAATCTCCTTCTGGTTCAACCCATTTTGAAAACTTTACTGTCAGGCTTGACAATTTTATGACATTTTACAGTGTAAGTTGCAGTCTTTAACCAAACTGAAAAGGAAACCAAAAACTTATATATTTTAAAGATGAAATTTTAGTAAAAAACAATAATCTGAATGTAAATATTTCATTTGTTTAAATCTTTAACACACAGTTTTATTTCCAAACAAAAGACATAAACTTTTTTAAATGGTGAGACATTTCCTTTGGAGAGTAGAAAACAATAAAATGTATGTTTCACAGATTATTTTGATGGGATATTGGAATAGAGCTAGATATTTGACCTTAAAGAGGTTCTTCGAGGTTGCAGATGAAATAAATTCTTAATGGAATAACAAGTATTTATTTTGAAGATACACTGTTTACTATTACATCGCAATTTAAGAGATGTCATTTTGATTTTTTGGAATATTACAAAGAGCAATGAAGGAGGAAACCATTCTATTGAAATGAATATGTAAATTAAATTATATGTAAATTAAAATATACATTTGTTAAGTTTTGAAAATGAGCATTTTCAAACAGACTGTCTTGGGAATCCTGTAGATGCATTATAAAAGAAAACTAATATTTATTTAATAATTCCTATGAGAATCATTGTGATAAAAGACTATATCTCATTTAATCTTCAGAAATCAATTCATTGTATAGTAATATGTATATTTTTCAGGCAAAAATGCTGAAGTACAAAAAAATTGAAGAGTAGCAAGGTCCATGACACATGATATACACCTTGAATTATAATAAAATTAACAAAACAATAGCAACCATAAGAAACACAAATAACAATAGTGATAGAAACAGTAACTAACATTTACTACATGCAAGTATCTGGTTAATTATTTTTGACACATTCTCTCAGTTAGTCCTTGCAACATCTTTTCTAGATGAGAATACCCAGTAGTAGAATCTAAGCCGATTATCTGTGTGCATAAAATGTACTGAGGAAAGGAGTGCTTCCAGTTGACTGATGGGAGTTATAGGTAGAAAGTGGAACAAGAAAGATCAAGAAACCAAGCAAATATTCCATCTAAGACAAAGTCAATCAGAACCTGCAGTTGTAAAGAAGGGGATGGCGGTGTGGAAGCTGATGTTTCTCCAGGTAGACACTGTTAGAATCGAATTGAACAGACAAATAAGAGGTTTATACTGTATAGCACAGGGAACTATATTCAATATCTTGTAGTAACATACAGTGAAAAAGAATATGCAAACGACTATCTGTATGTTCATGTATGAGTGAAGCACTGTGCTGTACACTAGAAATTGACACAATATTGTAAACTGACTATACTTCAATAAAAATATTTTTTAAAAAATGAATTGAACTGTAGGATATCCAGCTGGTGTCCTAAGAAAAATGCCTGTTGATGTGGGGAACTCCCTCCAACAATGGAATTGGTACCAAACCCTAGGTAGTCTTGCTCAACATTGCCCCCTGGATTTACACAAAATTACAAGGTGGAATGAAGTAGAAAATGAAAAAAAGGGAAAAGGAAGTCACATATTTAAAGGAAGCCTGTGGAGAACTGCAGCCAACTGCAAGAGGCTTTCATGTGTAAGTCGATGTGACTCAGAGAGACGGTCCCCAACATAGGTGGACACTCCTTCTAGAAGAGCACATCAGTGTCGTCTGGTAAGCAGCCAGATGTGTGTGTGTGTGTGTGTGTGTGTGTTAAAATTGTGTGTGCTGTTATAAATAGAGGCTTAGTGTTCTTGTTTTAGAAAATGACATTTAAAGCAGGTTAGTAGATAAGTTGTGCAATTTGAGCTCAGTTTGCTGTGCAAAGAAATATGTAAGGGCAAGTCTTACAGAAAAATGGGAAAGAGAAGGCAGACAGATGGATTATAAAGTAAAACAGACCCTGATTGAGCCAGTAGTAGGTCCAGGCTCTGTAAAAATTTAAATTTGGAGCATAAAAGGCAATCCCTTTCTCTAAAGTTCCCTTTGTCCTGGAGGAAATCCAAGGGGACTATATCATTCTAGAACTTCAAATTTCAGGCATTAAGGAAGCCTAGTAGCTTTTATTCTTGTGTACTGGAGGAGGTGAGCTACCAGCTAAGAAGTTTGGCCAAACTGAGATTTCCACACTGGGAGGAAGATAACACTAGTCACAAAGAGAGACTGTGTGGGGAGAGAGAGAGTCAAAAACCCATCCAGAACCCCCTGTTTCAGCTGACCCAGCTAGGACAGCGACATGTACAGGAAGAAGCCACCTTGCAAGCTGTAGTTCCAGGAGATGCCATTTGGAGCTGAGACAATCTTTCTCCCTTGAGCTCCATCCTAGTTGAAGATTTATGCAGCAGTAGATAACCAAAGCAGCTCTATTCTGTGTATGTTTTGTTTTTTTTTTCCCTTCAGTACTATTTGCACACAAAGAACAAGCATCCTGTTCTTCTTTTTCAAGAGGAGTGGCTGACTCTGTTGACTGGGGTGGTTGGGAATATCCGTCATGTGCTGGCACTGCCCTGAAGGGTAGGTTCTCGCGATGACTTCTGGAATGCATTTAGCAAGCCCACTTCTTTCCATTAGGCTTCTTCCTCTAGTTAGCCCTTAACAGTAATAGAGATGATATTTTGCCCTCCACTTGTGATTTTTGGTTTTTTTCTCCCCTTATTTCTTCATAGTGTAGAGTGTGAGTTAGAAAGAAATGTGTTAATTATTGGCCTATTTCACCCCCACCCCCATATTTAGGAACACATGACTTGTCCCCTTGCTTCTTTGGCCTCTCTCCCTTATCTTAAAATAAGAGGCCATTGTCATTCAGATTCCAAAGTTCTGTGAAGCCTTTCACTGAGTTAAATCACTGAAGAAAAACATTCCATGTTAAATGCATATACTTTTAAGCAAAATTATGCATTCCTGGGAATAAGGGTGCAAACTAAATTAGCTTGTAAAAGTCTGCTGAGATGGCCATAACAAAATTCCACAGTCCAGTGGCTTAAACAACAGAAATTTATTTTCTCGCAACTCATTGGCTGGAAGTCCAAGATCAAGGCACCAGGAGGCTTGGTTTCTCCTAAGACTGCTTTCCTTGGCCTGCAGACAAGCACCTTCTCACTGTTCTTTTCTCTGTATATGCCCATCATTGAGGTCTCTTCCTCTTCTTGTAAAGACACCACCCATGTCGGATTAGGGCTCCACCTTAACAGTCTCTTTTTAACTTTATCACACTTATAAATAATTTAGCTCCACATATGGTTATATGCAAGGGTTAAGAGCTCAATATACAAATTGCCAAGGGGACACCATTCAGTCCATAACAAAATTCAGTCTGAGTTTCCTATAGCACAGTCCTTCCAGGTAACTTACATTAGAAAACATGAGGAATGGAACTGTCAAAGCACACGTACAGGAATCATAGTTCTACTTGTTTTACTGATGATTCGAAGACAGGACAATATCAAAGCAAGTGTAAAATAGAAAAATCCAAGATTTTCAATCTAATTCTGCTGGACTTCAAGCACTGGGTCACATTCTAGTTGAGTTCTACACTTCTGTGAAAATGAAATTGCTAGCAGAAAGGAAACCTTTGTGTTTAGAAAAACATCTCCACCGTTATACCCCACTGGTTCTAGACTCCTATGATATTCTCTAGCTAGAAATGCCCACATAAATCCATAAATGGAAGATTTATTTTTCAGTAATGCAGTGTAACCAGACCAGGTATATCTCATTAAAGGAAGTTCATAGATAAGAACCCCATTTACCAGTAAGTATAATTAATGTGTTTGCCGTGAGATCTTGTTAAGAAGTTTACAAGGGGATTTGAATGTGTCACTTTTTTACCCTCTGGGCGTAAAAAGGAGATGGTGGATTTAGGCTCTGCTTTTAACCCATTCTTTCTCATCTCCAAATTCTTGTGAGTTATGAGATGCTTTAGGTCAGAGATTTTTCATATAACATTCATGTAATTACTGGTCTTCCCAGGCTACACTGTTGCCTCTGAAGGCTTCAATATTGAATTGCTCATCTTTACTCTGTTTTCACAAAAATTTTTTTAAGTGACTAAAGCACTTTAAATGTTGAGCTTGACATCCATTCACTGTTCTGTGGTGCGGCTCCAGTACCACCATTTGAACTCCTTTTGTGCTTCCACATCAGCCAAACTCTCCTCAGCTCAGAAAACAGTGAGGCCACCAAAGAAAAGCAATAATTGTTTCAGAAGAGAGGAAGGCAGCACTTACTGGATGCACGATTACAGTGTGATACATTAACCTGCATTGCTCAAAAGGGTCCCTTCAACAGGATTTACCGGCTCTCCATGCTAAGGACATATGCTAGCTCTCAGACATGGGAAAACATAAACATGAGTAACTTGCCAACTGTACAGGTATGTGTGTGTGTGTGTGTGTGTGTGTGTGTGTATTTTTTTAAGAAACAAGAGCATTATAAATGCTGTTATGCACTGAACAGAAAGTTGTTAAAAAGAAGCCATTATGGGACCTATGCATATATACATAGATATTAATATAAATTTTTAAAAATTTTTTCTCTAACTTGATGAGAGACCTGATATGACCATTTTAAAATAAATTACAAAGCTATCATTACAGTGCATTTAGATGCTATTTCCCTTATGTTTAGAAACCAACGTAATCGATGTAAATTACTGAGAACAATTGGTAAGCAAAGCTAAAGAAAAGTATCAATGACTGAATAAACCAATAGCTTGTTTGAAATAAAAGAAAAACACATGATTCCATAATAATTTACACATTTCAAGTTGAAGTAAGCAGTGCAAGTAAACAAAAAAATTCACCAAAAAATAATAATAATTCACCAGGAGAAAAAAGTAATTCACCAAATAGGCAGATGTTTTCTTAGACTTCGGCACATGTCAGGTTTAGGATAAACTAAATATGTCAAGTGCATGCCCTCTGAAAGATTACAACCTAATGAGTGAGACAGTTTTCAACAAAATAGTTATATAATTATTTAGTCCATTGTCATTGTACAAACTATAATTTAAAAAGTGTAAAATCAATGTATAATATATTCATGTATAACTGAAAAATTGTGCTCTACACTGGAATTTGACACAGCATTGTAAAATGATTATAACTCAATAAAAAATGTTTTTAAATAAAAAGTGTAAAATCAAAGCACATACCAGTTAATCTGTATATTAACATGTGTTCTCAGACCTCAATCCTCTATTATCCCAAGTGATGACAAGTCAGTTGGCAACAACTACTATAGGAGTTGTACCTACGAGTTTTATATATTGACTCAAACTTGGGACTGCATAGCCATTGCACAGAGAATGAGTGAACATGGATAGGCCACAAATGTCAGGAGAACCTGCAGCCTGGGGATAGTCATTTCCATCAAAAGCAGGTTGGTAGGATATTATTGAATTGACAGATAAATATAAATGTTCATGGGAAAAGCAAGGTTTCATTTGTTTGTAAAACATGCTGAATTTATTCAATAAAGAAATAATGTACTTGAGGTTTTGTACAGCTATTGACAAATTGTCACAAAAATAATCCAAACATATACTCTTTCCTGAATACTTACTACCTGCTATGTGCTGAGTACATATTTACTTCTGAAAGTAACATCTCTAGTTAAGAATTTTCTGCATTTTTGCAGATGAGGAAATTGGGGCTTAGAGAAGGTGTTTAAATTGAGTGATCTAGTTTCATCATCTATAAAATGAGACATTGTCATGAAGGCTTCTTCAATCCCTAACATGCTACAGTAAAAAAAAAAATTATAGAGTAAAACTATGAGGTATGAATTGTGAAAGGGATAGAGTTTCTTACCTTAAAACTCTGGATTAAAACCTAAAAAATTTATCACCCATCAGGGAAACAGCCAAAAAAACATTAAAAAAAAATTCAAAGCTAAGAGTTCATTTGGCAATTTCTCCATGAAGCGCTCAATCATTTTTTCCCAGAACTGAGGCTAAGGTCAAAAAACTTAGTTTCTGAGAAGATTCTTGAAAAAAATATAATATGGTGTGGTAAGTATAATGATGGAGTTACAGAAGTGGTGAGTGCGTCCCAGAAGAGTAGAACTTGTACTGTTCAGATGAGGAAAGTAGCAAGGAGTTGACTAAAGAAGGGGTTAACAACCCATCTGGACAAGAAGAATGAATCAGAAGGAAGAAATCCATGAACAAAATCAAGATCCATCACTTTTGAATTTTTACTGCTATCACCCTGAGTTTCTTCACAATATTAAACATTTTTATTGAAGGAAATTCAGGAAGTTATAACACTCCAGCATGCTTTAGTTTATCTGACTGAAATTCTCTGAAAGCCATGGGCCCCACCATGATATTAATGAAGGGATAAAAGACATATAAGGGATATTATTGGGGATTTCTGAAAAAATCACATTTTCAGTCATTTGGTTCCTTAACAAAGGACTATAGGATAAGATTCAAAATTAGTAACTAAAGTCAGTCTTTACTTTTATGCTTTGTTATTTGCATGCCAATTATTTCCTTCAGGGAAAATAAAAAAGATTTTATTCTTTTGATAATATCTGAATTTATAAGGCCAGAATTGCAAGTTTGATATCTTGATAAGTCTTATCATGCCAAAATTTCCTTGTGGGGGGAAGAAACCAAAACTTTAGTTCCTTGCCCATCCATTCAAAAAGTATTAAGTCACAGAAAAATGATGTCTGAAAGGTTTCTTTTTAGGTGTACAACATGTACATTTTTAATTTCTACTCTGGAATAGTATAATGCACTGGCTTACACGTCCTTTGTGTATAGATAGTTAACATTTCTATTGACACCTGTGACTGGAAGCATCAGTTCAGTTACATTAACTCTATGAAGAATGAACTAAAAATCACAGTGACAAACTAATATCTAAATGATATGGTAACAGAGCCCATCGAAAGGAAAATGTATGAATTTCACTGCCCCAAGTGAATGCAGTCCTGTTTATTATTTTACATACCAACTGCCAGCAGCCTGTGATGTGGAACAGTTTAGATTATTGCTGACATTTGGAAAAATAAATGAATTTGAATGAACTTGAACAAGTTTAGCAACACGGCTACTTGAAATTGCTGAGCAGAAATAGTTTATTTGTTGATAAAATATTACGAACATTGTAGAAATTTTTGTTAGCTCCTGACTCTTAGTCTAGATTTATCTCTGGATAATTAGCATGGTTTGGATGACTTTGATATCAAACTGCTGAGTACAACATAGTCACATTCTTAATGTGACTTAAATATAGGAAAAGTGTCTATTGGTATGCATGAATCCTCCAACTGGGTAAAGCTGAGTGAAACTGATATTGCTCACTGGTTACTCTGTATTCTGTATCTTGATTCATTATTTAAAAATAAAAGTATAATTTTCACAAGAGAAAATATTAAGAAACACTTTTGAGAGAGATACTACTTAAGGTTGGGAATACAGTCATTTTTCGCTACATGCATAACAACCTAAATGCAACTGTTTAATATAAGAAGCAATAGACATAATTGTATATGTTTGCATCTTTGGTGTTTGGGAAATGCATTTGAACGAAATATTCCTATTGTCTAAGAGTATCAGGTTTGTAAGGACATCGAGTCTTCCAAATATTAGATAAACAGTGTATAGCTTGATTCTTATTGTTAAATATTTTAAGTGTTTGCCTTAAGAATATTCCAATAAATATTTCATTAGACATCAGGAAATTGTCTAGATGAATAAGTTAAGGTCATTGAAAACTGAAAAGCAAAGTGATGGTGAGGTTATAGCATAGGTGGTCAACAGGGGAGAGACTCGTGTGATAGGTGATTAAGTAGACACTAGAAAAACCCAAATCCCTGTTCTTTCCCTCTAGAAAAGATTCTACTATTTACTTGTGCCACTTTCCATAATGAAAATCAATATGTTAAATCTTTGACATCACAGAAGTTGTCTGTAAGTCATACAGTTATTAAAATGCTGTCAACCATCAAGCAAATGTTAAAGAGGACCTTGAGCCTTAGATGAAAACTCAACCTGGGCAACACCCATATTACAGTTCTAAGATAATCTAAGCAGAGTACTCAGTTAAATTGCTCCCCACTTGTGACCGAAAGTGTTTTGAGATAATAAACATCTGTTGCTTTAAGCTGCAAATTTGTGGTCATTTGTTACATAGCAATACAAAATGAATACAGCTTGATTCAGGTTTGAGGCTACTGTGAATAAAGGTATAACTAACATTCTTGGTGTATAACATTCTTGGTATTTGGTGGACACATGAGCCATTTCTGTTGGGTCAGGGGAACTGACAATATTTACCTTTAGTAGTTATGGTTAAACATTTTTCCAAAGTAATTGTACCAACTGATACTCCCACAAACAATGAGAGATTTTTCTCAAGCTTGCCAACACCTGCTATTGGTAGTCCTTTTAAATTGAGCCATTCTAGTGTATATTACTAATATACTGGCATATTATCTCGGTCATAATTTATATTATAATAATATTATAGAATTATATAGATAACCCACGGCATATACATAAAAACCATTTGGTTGATATTTACAAACTAGAATGCAAAATGTTTGCATGCTACAAAACTGTTTCCAGAATTTTTTTTAGATTATTTTATGGTTATGCTATAGTGAAAATGATGGACAAAGCAAAAACTCAGGTCCATATAAAATTTTTAAAGAAAAAAATGTAAAAAAAAAGATGACTAATAACTTAAATATTGAAGTGATAAAGTTTATAAAACAGCTCACAACAGCATCACAAAAGTTTTGTAATACACTAAAGAGCCTTTAGGATACTACTTTAATCATGTGCATTGAAATTAAGTTGTCACTATACGTAAGTGACTAGAACAAAGCCTTATTAAAACATTATGCAAACTAGCATAATACTAAATGCTGTAGTTGCAACTTGCACAATATGTATTATTGCCTATGTTATTTTACTGTTATAGGCTTTGGAGATATCAAGATAAAAAGAAATTAAAAATCCTTTTGCAATAAGCAAGTTTTCTCTTTCTGAAAATGTAGCTTAGCAACTGACCATACCCTATTAAAAGAAAGATAGCAACAAATACAAAAATGACAAAGTATTTTGACATAAAATATACAGAGGGGAAATGTGAATATCCAATAAATATTTTAATAGATGATGAATATCAGTAGTAATTAAGGAGGGATTAACTGTACTGTGACTTTTTCTCTATTAGATCGGTGTCATTTATTTATTTATTTACTTACTTGTGTTTTTTTTTTTTGCTGGATAATTTACATAAAAAGATATATGTTTAGTGTCTACTCACCCCAAACAATTTCACTTTCACTCATTTAGCCTGGGGAAATACACCTTCATTCAAAAAAGTATGTATAAGCATTGTACTCACCCCTTTTATTAATAAAAAAGCAATTGGAAAAACCACATTATTGACTGAAGGAGGAAGAATGTGCTCTGATACAAGAGAAGCAGACGTGGATATTTCACACAGGCCCCCATGCTTGGTAACATGGTACTCAACTCTCACAACTAGTGAGCCCCAGGTTCTCTGCTTGGGATGGTCAGGGAACTCTTAAGTGAGCTGGTGCAATTACTCTGAAAGGCCTAAATTCTCTTAGACTCTCTGATGAGAGTTTACAAAGATGCCAAGTGGGATGTGCTACTAGTCATCAACAACTGGAGAAGCAGAGACAAAGAACAATCAGGTCAGCATACCAGCAGACTGTCATGAGAATGGTAAGTTATTTATTATCATAGGTAATATTTATGGTAACCCATATACACTTAGTACGTGCTAGACTCTGCTCTAAGTGTGTGTGTGTGTGTGTTCAGTTTGCTGAAACACAATTATTTACTAAAACAAATTAAAAGTTTGCATCACCATCATTGTGCTTGGATAGAATAATTGGCACTAAAAATTATGCTCCCACCATGTCTGGGCTTTATAAATTTTCAGTCACTCCCAGAGAGGCCAGGTGCTCTCCCATACCCGTTGGCTTTGAGGTTGGCCATCTAACTAGTTTTGGACAAAGGGGCATTAGCGGAGATGATATAAGCAGAGTTTTAAAAGAGTTTTGTTTTGTTTTGTTTTGTTTTGTTTTTTAACATTGGACTTGCCCCATTATGATTCTGCATTGCATTCTTCAGCAGATGCCCTTTCATCTTGGGGCCCAGAATGAACACAGGAGGAACAAAGCTGCTCTAGCTGATCCATCGACATGTGAGAAATCCATGCTTAATTCTGAACACCATGGAGTTACTGTGGCATTATCCTCTATCACATACCAATTGTTTATTAATATGGTTGTAAGCCAGACAATCCAGAATATACTTAAATTAATTGTTGTAGTTATCATCGAAATGAAAAGCTTGGATTGAAAAAATATTAGCATGTAGTGATGCCCTCAAGGAGAAGTTCCGAGATTCCTGATAGTGGCGGGGGGCAGCAGGGTGAGCATTCCTGACTTAAAAGTTTATCGGAGCAAATGTCTAGACTAGGAATCTCTTACCCCATGCCATTCTGCCCAACCTCCGCTTGTGGGACCACTGGTACTGAATATAAATGGGACCATAAATAGGAGCTCGGCAGGCTATTTTAGAAACTCGCTGAAACTTTCTCATGCCTCTGAAAACAGATAATCTTAAGTTACTAATTTGGAATCTGATCTATTGTATAAAAACTCATATCAAAGATTTATAAATGCCCCAGAAAAGAATTTGGCTTAAAAAAGAAAAGACTTGGTAGAGACAACAAGAAGGAATATTATCTGTAAGCTTATTGTGTGATTACTTGAAACTCGTTTTAGACCAAGCCTGCTCTTGTGTTATTATCACATCCCTACTTACAGAAAGAGTGAACATCCTACAAGTAAATACAGTATTTTAACTGAGACTCTGTCATCACAAGCTTATGAAAAGCGAAAGCCCAAGGGAATCAGCAGTCTTCTAGGGAGGGAAAACAGTTCCACTCTGTTCAAAGTTTATTCGCAGTTGAAATGAACACACGGATTCTTTCTTTCCACGTACATCGTAAGTTCCTTTGGAGTTGTGACTGGATCTGACACTGGGAATTCCTAATCAGGGATACTAATCAAGTGTATCATTTTTGTTCAGCCCCTACATTTTCCGGGTATCAAAGGGCAGTGTGTATACTGGTTAGAAGTAAAGGATCTGGAGCTAGACGGATCAGAGTATGAGTCCTATCTCTTCCACCTCCCAGTTGCCTGACCTGGAATTCCATTTATAAAGGACAGAACAGTAATGACTTCAAAACTGATTAAACCAGTAAAGTGTCTTACACAGTGGTTGACCTATGGATTTCACTCAGCAAATGTTAGCCACAAGGGGCTGGAAAATGTGAGAGTAAAGATCTCTTCTACCTTTGTAGGTTTCCCTGTGTGAAACATACTCTTATTTACCGGGAAACGTTGATGTTAACACACGTATAACTAAATTGTGCCCTTTCTTTCTCAGCTCATGAAAATCTTTCTCTTTCTCATGAAATATGAAAAATATTATGACTAACCACATATGCTTATTGCCAGTTTTTCACTTCTAAATTAGTATTTTGTATATCTAAACTGTACAATTTAGCAAAAATTCCCTGTCTTTGTTTCTCTGTTTTTCTTTAAACAAAGACAGCTGTACAAAGGTATATTTTACATACTATAATATTCATCACTGTAAGTGTATATAGTCTGATAATTCTTAGAAATTGTGCAATTATTCAGCCATGATAATCCTTTATAATTATTATTATAAGCATTATAATACTTCCATCCAGCAAGATGGCAAAACATAATATTTCGTACATATTTAAGTTCTAGTTTAGAGAACGTGCATTTTGGGAGGATCTGTGAAAATTACATCCATGGAAAGAGTTTGGACAACCTCTTGGGCAGAGGAGGTAGCTATGTTCAGGGAGATGTCAGAGGTGAAAAATGTCTTGAAAGGCACACTGTCTCTAAACCACTGAAATGTGGTTGAGACCAAAACTATTTTTTGTTTTCTTAGGATTTGGTCTTTGCCTAGGTCTCAGGCTGGGACAGAATCCAGAGAAACTTGAGATGTAGACACAAGGATATATTTTGAGATACTATCCAACCACTTCTAGAAAAAGACGAATCTATTATGGCTGGAATAAGGATAGGAAAAAGTAGACATAAAAGAATAACAGGGATTCCAGCTGGGGCAAAGTGAATTTAAAAATCTTCTTAAGCTTGTTAATGAAAATCAGCAAAACACAGAGATTGAGAAACCTGGTGCCCTCCTCTTTTCTCTGTAAGAAAAAATTTACAACTGGAGTTTCTGAAAGTCTACTTTTAATGTTACAAGATATGCCTCTCTCTGGGTCATGAGCTATTGAAATGAATTGAATATGTGCTTGTGTTAAGATGTAGCAACTGATTTATATTTTATATGGGATTGGTAATATTGAAGAAGAAACAAAGAATTTAGTGAGCTACCCCAAAGACCCACAGCAAAGAAAGAGTTGTAGCAGTCCAAACAAATGTAATTTGATGGGAAGTGGCGTCTGACTTCACTTTGGGTAAGAAAGATATTAAAAATGGAAGGGAAAAGCCCATTTGTAATGCCTTTTTCTTAGAACCAGCACTTCACAGAGAAAGAATGGGGAAAATACAATGTTAAGCATCTCAAAGAAAACTCTGCATATAAATATCTCCCACATACTAAGTTAATTTCACCACTTGGAAATGTCCGTGTCATGAAGGGAAATATTCCTTTAAAATTTAAAGTGGCAATACCAACCATCAGTTATTCGTTACTGAATTTCCTCCTCTAACAGTTAGCTAAGGTCAGCTATGAGAGGTCTATGGGATAGTCTAGTAAACAATTCTCAGTTGATTTACGTACAACTTCCACAATGCAGTCAAGACATTTATCTGAAGATTTCTTGCCATATATATTTTAAAATCTTAAAACCTGACTCTATATTTTTGTTGCCTTGACTACTAAAAGACAACAGTAACCCCCAGCTGCCTATGTATAAAGAAGTATAGACGCCAATGAGGTACAGTCCGTGCTTAACATTAATAGGCAAACTGTTCAAATTAGTCTGCCAGCTGAGCTACTATGTTTTTGGACATCTTTCTCATTATGATTCAGGTAATTACTGCATTTTATTATTTGTTAAACTATATATGGAGTATCACCAAAATATTCCCAAACTTCAAGACTACTGAAGTCTTACACATGTTCTGATTTGAGGTGACAGCCCAATGGCGACACTTTCCATTGGATGGTACCTGGCTGACTTTGCCTTGAAACAGTTTGAATGCAAACACAAAGAGAGAATAAGAAAAGGATAAAAGTGAGGCTACATAATAGGGTAATAGCTAATAGGAAGCAGACTCGGAAAGAAATGTGCTGAATAACCAGAATGGTGGAACTACTAGGTTAATGAATGATTTGGGAGAGATGCTTAGCATAGTTTGACCTCAGAGAACAACCAAATGAAGTTACCATTGCATCCTAAATAGCAATAAATGGAACTTCATCTTTCTACCGTATTTAATTGTGGAAATGCTAAGGGGTTTTTTTGTTTGTTTGTTTGAAATAGTCTTCCCTGTGCTTATATTTTAAACCTCTTTCACTGAATAAACTTGCATCACTGGGATAAACTGAATATATTTTCTTGCATTTTGGTAGATTCTAATATATAGGAAAATAAAGTTTATATTGCAGAAGTAATAAGCAGAAGTAGAGGAAGAAGTTAGAGGAGGGAAAAATAGAAATGGTCTCAAGTGTGGTAAGGGGAGATATCTGTTATTGGTTAATGGTCACGCAGCCAGAGGCTTAATGAAGGCACTGAATGCAGAGGTAAGACAGAGCATAAAAAGAAAGTCGAAGATTTAAAAGACATGCGGAGTGTACTTCGCAGGTTATTAAAGACTGTTGGTGGCAACATCTTGAATGTTGCTCATATATGTATTCTATATTGAAAGCATCTGTTATGTCCAGAAAAACCAAAGAATGTGACATGTTGTACATTATATAATCTTTTCCTTCCTGCTTTTGCTTTGGTTATGGTTAAATTTCCATTTGTTTTTATTTCAGAGATATATGAGGTGATATTAATCTTTATTGTGGAAACATTTTTATTATGGAAAATTTCAAAAACATATAAAAATAGAGACAACAATACAACAGAACTTCATGGATCCTTTACACAACTTTAACCATTTTAACTCTGGGCCAATCTTGTTTGTCTACACTCCCTTCTTCCTATTCCTCCAGGATTCGTTTGAGGTAGATCTAAGAAAGTTCGTGTTTCATTCATAACTATTTAATATTTATCTGTAAAAGATGATTCTTTCTTAAACATAACCATTAATTATTAAGTATAAAAAATAGCAACGAGTCTTTAACATCATTCAATACCCAGCAAGTGCATTATTTATGCAGACTCTTTAATTCATAAAGCTATCCCTATATAACTTTAGGGCTCCAGAAAAAATACTGCAGATGCTTCATAAAAACATATTTACTGTATTATTGTTGAGGTTAAATTCAGTTGCCCATGAAAGTTTCTAAGATTATCTGATCAGTTCTTCATTCAAAAAGAAAAATCCAACATCAAAATTGTTTAAGAAATTATTTTGCTGTATCATCCAAGTTCCACAAGACTCTACAAATGTTAATATGATCTGGCATATTTGCAAACTTATTTTAAACATTGAGCAATGGTTTTTATGCTTACTGTGCACTACTCATTGCAAGCATCCTTCCAGTTTACCTGTGTTTTGCCAAACACTCCATTTGACCAATGAGCCAAAGTGTACTGTAACTGATGAACTGCAAGTGTATTCAATATATTTCTGGTAAAATCTGAGTCAGCATAAAGAGTCTACTAGAGGGCAAGAATTAGCATGACATAATGCTGAGTACAGTCTCTTCCAAGTTAAAGATCTGAATAGCAAAATTGAATCCATGGAACTATATTGATTTCCTAGAATAAAAAAATCCAGGCAACCTCATTTCAGTCTTTGGTTATAGGTAATACAAACATCCTTTGATTGACATAATGTAGAATATTTTGAATTGCTGTGAATTGTAATTTTTAAGTCTTTCTGCATAGAACTCTGCTCTAATGGGGAAAGTGTGTATATATTTGCATATATATTCATGTGAATGTGTGGACATATGTATATATATATTTAATTCTTATTAATTAAATAAATGAAATGCAACAAAATGTCAAATATCATTTTGCTACATAATTTTAGCAAGGCTCTGCAACAGCTAACACGTTATCTTGTTTTTAAATAATATGTTCTGCCCACATTGAATTATGAATAGTTTAGTCTTACTAATTGTTTTTTTCAAAAACTCCAGTTGTGATTTTTACTTCATGTGCTAGATATTTTTCCTTTTGTATTTCTATTAATATTCTCCTACTGGCTACTTACTAATTCTTTGGGTAACCTTTAATCTTATCAACTTATTATATTCTAGAAAAGTAACATCCAAAGTCATTTTGTGCTAACTGTAAAAAACAGCTTTAAGATCATGATTAAAGGTAGAAAGTTCAAATTCTTTAATTTTTGAACAGAATCAGTTCTGTTTTCAAAACATAACACCCATAAAAATCCTACTTCTTTATTTAAATTAAAGAAAATCTGTGTCTATTAAAATGGTTTTCCCTAAATTCTATAAAAGAAGATTCAATTATCATTTATGATAAAATGACTGTTCTTAGAAATGAATTTATTGGCATTTACAAAAATCAGAAGTCACTTTTGTCATGTCATATATATACTTGCTAGCTCTGGAGGATTAAAAATACATTTACATGAAAATTTTACAGGAAAAAAAAAACTAGCCATGTTTAAAATTAAAGCTTTTTAGGCAATTAGATTTTTAGCCAAATAGCATAAATGAGCAGGTTGGCAATTCTAAAATAATGCCAAAAAGATGAGACATTATTTGAGAAATGAAATTGTTTTCGCTTTAGAAAATATATTTTAACAATCTGCCAACATCAAGAATACATGTCATCTGTATAGCAGAAAAAAAAAGCACATTGCTCAGTACTTTACCATGTCTTTCACATTCTTTTGCTTTTCATTTCATTTCATTCTTCTGGTGCTGGCTATTACTTCAAAAACTTACACCAGTTGGCAAAGGCAACATATCATTATTGAAATATGAGTGCACCAAAGATTCTCATACCAATTTTTTGTTATGCATAGTATATACACGTATCAGTCATATAAATGGAGTCCTGTAATGAAATTCACAAAAAAACAAATCGAACTTTTAAAATTTAGTTGTTCTTTATAACACAATAAAAGTAAAGAGTTTCTCTCTCTGTGTTCTAAGTCATCTTATAATTAGGGTGGTCTTGTAATTTATCATCCAAACAGAAACATTTTAAGAGTGAAAGGGACATTATTTTTTTTGTTTTCTTTTTTTAATTTTTTTAATTTTATTTTTTTATTGAAGTGTAGTTAATTTACAATGTTAGTTTCAAGTTTGCAGCAAAGAGAGTCAGTTATACAAACTCACATATATATATACATATATACACATATATTTTCAGATTGTTTTTCATTATAGCTAATTACAAGAAACTGAATATAGTCACCTATACTATACAGTAGATCCTAATTGTTTATCTATTTTATATATAGTAGTATATATCTGTTAATCCCAAACTTGTAATTTATCCCTCCACCTCCCTTTCCCCTTTGGTAACCATAGTTTGTTTTGTATGTCCATGAATCTATTTCATGGTTTGCAAATAAAATTTGTATCATTTTTTAGATTCCATATATAAGCGATATAATATGATATTTGTCTTTCTCTTCTAACTTATTTCACTAAATGTGATAATCTCTAGGTCCATCCAGGTTGCTGAAAATGGCATTATTTCATTCTTTTTTATGGTTGAGTAGTATTCCACTGTGTTTATTTTTATATATATATATCTTGTTTTCTTTATTCAGTAATTTGTCAATGGACATTTAGGTCATTTCCATGTCTTGGCTATTGTAAATAGTGCTGCTATGAACATTGAGGTGCACATGTCTTTTCAAATTATATTTTTTCTGGGTATATGCCCAGGAGTGGGATTGTGGGATTATATAGTACCTCTATTTCTAGTTTTTTTAAGGAACCTCCATACTGTCCTCCATGGCTGCACCAATCTACATTCCCACCAACATTGTAGGAGGGTTCTGAAAGGAGACATTATTAAACATGATCTAGGAAGAGGAGAGATAAACTAGGACTATTACAATGCAAAACAGGGCCTATGATTATTGTCTTACCTATAACAGGCTGCTTCTACAGACATTTCAGGAACTTATCATATAACACTATTGGAATGGTGCCAATGAGCTGATGGGTCAAACTTAATACTGGGGAATAATTTAGACTCCATGGAGACAGGCAATTCGTGAACAAACGTTTATACTAACTTGCTGTTTACTGAATCTTGATGCCCAAATGTTTCCTTCAAGTTATGAACTTTTTTTTCAATTCTTCCAGATGCTTGAGCATTCCAACAGGTGGTGCTAATTAGGTAAGTAGAATTGGCATAGCTGAGGATATGTGCTTTCTCCAGATTCATACACTGCAAAGCAGCATCTGCCCTGGAGAGTCAAAGTCCTCTGCTCCCCAGTCGTGCAGCATTTTTCATTGTTTCCTTTAAAACAAGGAAGCTGTCACCTCGCTAATATGTTTGTTTGCTTCTTTAGAATGGAAGCGCTTCCAGGAGTTTCACTACTAACTCCGAGAAGTAATGAAAAAAAAAACCTAATTCCAAGAACTCCTGATTAATATTAATGAGAGAAATTTGTAAGTCAAACAACTTCAGATTATTCACCCCTGATCCATGCTTAAGAGCATGTTTGGCTAGAAAGGGGCCAGAAAACTAATTCCTCCAAGGAAGAGATGCTCTCTGCGAAGTTTGTTTCATACTGTGATTATATATTTACATTGTACATATTCAAGTTGTCTACAGGTTTCTTAGAGAAGATGATGTTGTTGAAGGGCCGTGTTGGGAGAGAAAGATCTAAAATAGTCAGAAATTTTAAAATGCCTTCATTGATTATATACTCAATGATTATGTCCAATTTTACGGCCATTGTGACATTTCACTTGTTCATATGCCTCTAGATGGAGAGGTCAGAAGAATAACAGTACCAGGATAGCACACTTTTGATACTTAAACACTCCATTTCCCAATTGCCAAGTTAAATTCAATCTGAAACAGTAAGTTTATCCTAAGAGATTTTCTGGTGCTGTTGAGGTGGGTCATTTGCTGTTGTTTATTAAGCTTAATTTTATCACAGGATTGTAGGCTCTTGGCAACCTGTGTGTCAGGAGGTCGCTACTCTGTATTTCTTCTTTATCTTGCAAATCTGCATAAGGAATCAGCATCAACTTCAGGGGTCTACATATCTTGAAAGTCTTGCTGTGCAGACAAGAGATACAGCACAGTGCAGGGCAGCATGTTTGTATTCTGATCTTGGGAAGGCAACCCATGTGTAAAAACCATTTGCCTTTCTAGAAAGTTATTATTGGTTCCTTTAGTTTAATACATTGTTGTAAAACTATTCTATTGAAAAGTAAGTTACCATTCACTACTTAGAGCTAGATCAAAACATCAAGATCCACCTTTCAATTAGTAAAACGTCTTAAGTTTTTGTTCACAGTATTAAATAACCTGATTCATGAATATTAAGTTTTCATAATTATTTGTTGCAAATAGAAATGAACGACTGCCAATGTTAGCTTATGCAATTTACAACAGCCCTTTGGAAGAGTATTTAAATGGAAAATATTCTGTTTTAAAATACTTTATGAGTGTCATTATACATTCTTCCCATGTAATTGATTACTACTGAAATCTGATTTTTAGACTAAATAAGTGTAAGAATGTACTTTTAAAAAGTATTAAAGGATTTTGTACAGCACAGGAAGCTATATTCAATATCTTATAATAACCTACAATGGAAAAGAATCTGAAAAATAATATATATATATAACTGAATAACTTTGCTGTACACCTGAAACTAACACAACATTGTGGATCAACTATAGTTCAATAAAAAAAATTAAAATTAAAAAAAAGATTTATCATAATCAGCATATTTTATAGGTACGCTCAGTATAATCATATAAGTGTGTGAGAGCATCTGAGGTTCTGTGAAAGAGAATTGGTGGGATGAAGGCGATCGAGAGTAACTTTAGGTTGTGTTGCTAAAATAAGCATTTATGACTCTGAGGTACGTTTTTTGTACTCTTTCAATTTCCGCTAAAATAAAAGTCCATGTTGCAGAAAAGGAAAAGTGGAGTGAATAAATTCTTTTTTAATGAGAAGTGGCATAATGGTGGCATAAGAGGAAAAACTCAGAGCTTTGTGTCAGAAGATCATGAATTAAATCCCATCTCAGCAACTACATGCATTTTTACCTGAGGCAAGTTATTTCACCTCTGCAAGCTCATTGACCTCCTATGTGAAATGGGTTGTGCTGGAGGTTCCGACTTGCCTGGGCAGATCTACACTCCACTCCTCTCCATCCTGCTCTATGCCTCTGGAGGGTGATATTTACAGAATGAACCAACCAAAGATCCTGATCTTCTGAACTTTAATGAATAGGAAGCACCAATAGGATGGCAATAATAGAAGTTTGATGTTTATGCCCTTGGTTCTTTCTGTGCCAGTCTGAAGACTGACAATGCTGATTTTTCTTCCTGGATGCCCCCTCCTACAGCTGCAGGTTTTACGGGGTGCTGGTAACCATTCCCTTCACTACCTTCAGTCCTAATGGTGACTATGAACTTGGTTCTTTCACTATCTCTTGTAGGTTTTTCTTAAATCTAGCCCTACCAACTCAATTAAGCAATCATCACTTCCCCCCTTTATGCATTTACTTATCTGTTAGACCCATATTTATATGCAAGATAAAGAAAATACAAGCAATATGTGGTTGTTGTATGGATTTATTTTTGTAAGTATAAAACTGGGTAAGATGTATTAAATGTCAAATAAACATTAGGTAAAGTAATCTGGGTCTTATACCTCCAAGTCTGCATTTGAAAAGCATGCCTCTTGAATCAATATCAGCAGAGCCTTCCTGATCCGAAGGAGCTGGTCTGCTTTCAGCATTCCAGCCTCCTGCTTCTGCCAGCCTCCACAGTTTTCTTAAGCCCTGTGGCTACTCTGAACAGTTGTTATCAAGGCACACGAGGTGTATTTTATCCACTCCCGTGTTTTAGATAGGTTCTTCTTCCCAACACTCAGGTTTTAAAGTCACTCTGTCTAAAATTCGGCGAGAATGCCAATTTTCTAAAATACCTGTCAGGAAAGTGACAATTGCAATATCGTTAGAAAAAGAGGGATCGACATTGCTGACGAGATGACAATGCCTCAGTTGCTGGATAGCAAAGGTGACAAGAACCTGAAAATGGTTATGAATTCCTGACATTTTCCTACAAGGCAAAGTGATCTTGTTTCACATCTTGTGAAAGTGATAGTCAATTCAAACAAATGATGCTTACAGATGTTCTACTCAGCTTAGAGACTTGATTAGGAAAAAGTAGCAAGTATGACGTACTAAGTTCGAGTGTTGGAATAAGAGAGAACACCACCTTCCTTCAATCTGCCTGTACTGTGAACAGTATTAAAGTGGAAAGACCATCAAAGTACCAATCTAGATACATGGTCTTTAGTCATGTCTCAATTCAAACTCAGTGAATGTCCTTGGGCTCTGTGATGGTTAATTTTATGTATCATCTTGACTGTGCTAAGGGATTGCTGGTGAAACATTAATTCTGGATGTGTCCATGGGAGTGTTTCTGGATGAAATTAGCATTTGAGTCAGTAGACTGAGTAAAAAAGATTGTCTTCATCAATTCAATCCACTGAGGGTTTGAATAAAACAGAAAGGCAAAGGAAGGGTGAATTAGCTGTCTTTACTTGAGCTGACACAATCCATCTTCTTCTGCTCTGGGACACTGGCATTTCTGTTTCTCTGGCCTTTATCGTCACATCAGAACTTGCACTATTGCTCCCCCTCACCCCGTAATGGGACCTTTGGACTCCAACTTACACCCATTAGATTCTCAAGGGTTCTCAGGCCTTTGGATTTGGACTGAGTTACAACACCTGCTTTCCTGGTTCTTCAGATTGCATATCTTGGGAATTCTTGGCCTAAGAAAATGCACAAGTTAACTCCTATAAATCTCCTTTAGCTACGTCTTACTGGTTCTGTTTATTTGAAGAACACTGACTAATACATACGGTTCTCCAAATAAACAGAACCCTCATAGGCACATTAGTTGTTAACTGCTAAGTCTCATTTGAGTAAAGTGTAAGATGAGAATAAAAAAAATTACAGTCTTATCCACATTGTGCATGAGATTGGTGGCAGAATTAAATCAGATGCATGCCTTTTTCAATTATGCTGTCTCACTGTAGACAAATTGCTTGCCTTTCTAGGATTCAGTTTATTTATCTATAAAATGAGGAGTGTGTACTGAGCAGGTCCTTGAAAGCTGTAAGTTCTTTAAAAGGTTACAGTGAGCTTAACTTAAATGTAAGGTAGATTTTCTTTTCTTTCTTCTTTTTTTTTTTTTTTTTTAGTCTAAAAGTATGTCATCTCAGAAGCTTAGAAAATTACAATTACGGAAATAAAAATTTATATTCAATAAAATTGAACAATTGATTCTAGTAGTAACCCGTGTAAAAGAATGTTTTTCTTAGTTATGCATGCATTACTGTGGGTTACTACTGGAATTAATTTTTTGATTTTATTGAATACACAAGCACACAAACACACACACACACACACACATTTAGCTTTTAACCATCAACCAATACCATAATTAATGGTGAACCACATAATAGAGTTATCCCACCTGAAATTAGGAACAGAGCTAGGATTGCTGTTTCAACATTATCTGTTATTAATATTGTACCAGATGTTTTAGCCAATATAGTAAATATGAAACCTAAATGAGTAACTTTATGATTGAGGGGGTCACAAATACTATTTTGTGATATTTTATTCCAAATATCAAATAACACAAACTAAAAGAAAAACATAACAAATCAAAAAATAAAATGAAAACATAAATAGAAATAATGTCACAGTTTTCACATCACGGGTAAGTCCAAAATTTCCACATATACATATATATTTGTTTTTATACCAGAGGTAACTGGTACAAAAAAAAAGGATCAATAAAAATTTGTATAACCTAGAAATAATTGTTAATGTTAAAATAGATCAATTAAATATTAAGATTAAAAATCAATCATTAAAAATGGGGACAAAGACAGAGTAATATTTCTTCAATTCAAGATGAAAAAAGTAGTTCTGAAACTCTAGTGAAAATGGAAGAAACCATTTAATTTGAGAAGTGATGGATCTGGCTACATAGAATTTTGAAATGCCAGAAACTAATGATAAACTATGAAAATGTAATTTCTTTAAACATTTATTGCCAACACATAAATTCTGCACAATGAAAAGGCCATTCTATTTATTCATTTTTTTTAATATAACAAATGTCTAGAAAAGGCAAACACTCCCAATTAAACAGGAGAAATGTTCACACATGTACAGATTTAAATGGTCAATAAATACAAGTATGAAACTTAGTAATAAATCATTTGAAAAAAGAATAACCAAGAATAAATATATTTTATCACATAGAAAAGATTATAGAAAAAGTTGATATAAATTTTAATTATATGCTATAAAAGTATCATTAAATTATATAATATGTAATATTATTATATTTTTAAATGACAGTAAAGGAAAGAACTGTGGACATTTAATTTCTATGTAACATATTTAGGACTTCAAGCAGGATGGAATTTTTAAGTTAATTTGAGAGAAATTAATATCTTGATAATATATAATTTTAAAATCAGAAACAGTCCCTCTCCAGTTCTTCAGTATATCTTTCATTAATCATGCAAGTTGGGTAGTCTGACCTCTGACATTATGACACTGGATCTGAGATGTGTATGATCCAGCAGAACCAGTTTTAAAAGTATATGATGAAATAGTTTCCAGGAGATGTACCCAAATTGTAAAACAGCTGGAAAGATTAAACATTAGAGGGACAATCTGGCAGTGAATGTAGTGCGACCACCCCCACTGCAGGATGGAGCACACTTGGATGCCTGAAGGAAATACGCATTCAGAGTATCATCGCACACTTCCTGATTTCAAAATGGTCAGTCCTTTTAAAAAAAAAATGCATGTGTAACTAAGAAAAATTCATAAGTCACACCTGTGGGCAAGCCCATCTTACCAGGAATACTTTTACCCTTTTCATGAAAATGTTTAAAACAGGAGATTAATGTGTATTGTGTCCACTTTGGAGTTTGCCTCTCAATTTACTAAATATTTTCCTAAACTATATTTACTTTAGATTATTCTAGTGGCAGGCATATTTCCAGATAATTTATATTAAAAATGAAATGAAACAATAAAAAATGGTAATCATTTTGAAGTGCTTCTGAATGCTCTTCTACTGTTTGAGAAAGATTTAACTCCATTTAGTCTCACAATAAATCCATTAAGTAGATGCATTTTCCACTTTATATTATAGATGGGTTACATTGTCCGAGTTTAAAGAGCTAGGAAGTTGTGATCTATAATTCAAATCCACATATTCTGTTCCAAAGCCCCCTTCAAACCACTGCTCTATATTGCTACCCAAATATAATACTTTAGTTATTAATGATGGTAATAATAATACTTGTGAACACACACACACACACACACACACACATACTCATAGCTTATTTTTCTTCAAATTTCTCTTTTCTTTCTTTCCTAAAGGATTTCCCACTTCTCTTCCCATATATGGACACCCAGATGTGTTCATGTTCTCCCGACTTTACCTAAGGCTACTTTACATTAGTATTTAAACAATAAGATAAATGATACATGAAAACAATCAACAGAATGAATATATAAGATAAAATTTAAGTAATAAAACAAATACTTTTGAACTTTTCACTCAACAGGAATTATATTCATATTTTCTAATCTGTCCAGCTGCCTCCACTATTATACAAATAACTCATCAGAGAATTGCATATTTTTGCATTGTACAATAAATATATGATATCCATATGTATTCCTAAAATATATACCCTCATTTTGCTAGTCAATAAATTAGAGCTTCATAAAATACAGTATCATATTCTAGTCGCTATCATGTTTCTGAGATTCATTCATGTTGCTTCACGGTTCTTTCTTTTCACTTCTGTGTACTATTCCATTAGGCCAGGGATTAGCAAGTTTTTCTGTAAATAGGCAGAAAATAAATTGTTTGGCTTTATAGGGCATATGGTCTCTGTTGCAACTACCCACTCTGCTGGCATACAGAAAAAGCAGCTTAACCCAATTTATAAACCAATGAGTGTGGCTGTGTTCCAAAAAAACGCCATTTACTAAATTAGGAGGCTTGCCTGCTTTGGCTTGTGGTCCATAGTTTGCAAATTCCTACACTGCATGAATATGGCCAAATGCAGTTATCCCTCCTCCTGCCTGTAGATACTTCTGTTGTTTCTCATTAGCTATTATGAATGATTCTTGCTATGAACATTTTAGCATAAGTTTCCTGGCACATATGTGTATGCTTAGAAATGCAATTCCTAGATTTTAGTCATGCATATTTGTCAGGATAAAGCCATATTTTTTCTCAGAGTGATTTTTAGCAATTTTCCATATCACTAGAGTGTATAAAAGTCCCTGTTGATTCCCACCCTTGCCAAAATGTGGTATTGTCAGATTTCTTCATTTGCTCCTGTCTAGTGAATATAAAATTGTATCATATTGTGATGTGAATATTCATTTCCATGAATGAATAGCTCATATTTTTATTTATTTGTAGACTTTTTTTTTCTTTAAAATAATTATAGATGTCCTTTGACTATTTTTGTACTTGATTTTTCTATTTTTCCCACTGAATAAAAATATTATAAAAGTAATTCCTTTCCCAGTTATGTTTCAAATATCTTGTTTTGGTTTGTGGCTTATCTTTTTATTTTCCATATAACTTATTTCAATAAGCAGCTCCTGGTATTTCAGTTTATTCAGGCAATGTCTTTTGTATTTTCATTGTATACTTTGTGAAAACACAGTTGTTAAGGTAGTCATTACTGGCTTCAAATTTGCTTTTAATTTTAAATCTTTAATCCATCTGGAATTATCATTTCCAACAATAAGCAGTTTTCTTTGTTAAACTGAAGTTTCATCTTTTCTGTTTCATGTATTATTGGTTTTATTTTCATTATCTTCTGTTCTCTACTCTTAGTCTATTGCTATTTTTCTAACTTCTTTTTTTTTTTTAATATAACATTTAAGGCTTCTTCAGATTTCAGTTTCAAGTTGGCTCAAGTCAGTCTGAGTTCTCAAAAAACATGGGCTTTGACTTTTTACTTAATTGGATCCCCTTTTTATATACTCCCATGTTTACTTTCAAAGTAATATGAAAATTCTTTTTTAACATATTTATCAATATATAAAACTTTGTGCTATGTAAGGGGAGTTTCTATATACAACATCTTGGATGGAGTTTGCACCATAATTTCAAGAGAAATTATTTGAAAAAATAAACATTAGTACTGTTCATTTTACCCTAGCTCTCTCAGAATCTTTGATAATATTCCACAACACCAAAGAAATATCAGACATTTGTACCTATGTGTGACACCCTGAATGTCTGCGTCCTCCTCAAACTTGTACATTGAAACCTTACCCCTCAATGTGATGATAGTAAGAGGTGGGGTCTTCAGGAGGTAATTAGATTTAAATCAGGTCATAAGGTGGAAACTTAATGATGGTGTTTGTGTCCTACACTCCCTCACACCATACCTAAAAATAAACTCTAAATGGCTTAAAGACTTAACATAAGACAAGATACAATAAACCTCCTAGGAGAAAACATAGGCAAAACATTCTCTGACATAAATCTAAGCAATGCTTTCCTAGGGAAAGCTACACAGGCAATAGAAATAAAAGCAGAAATTAACAAATGGGACCTAATTAAACTTACAAGCTTTTACACAACAAAGCAAACCATAAGCAAAACAAAACGACAGCCTACAGAATGGGAGAAAATATTTGAAAATGATGCGACTGACAAAGGTTTAATTTCCAGAGTATATAAACAGCTCACACAACTTAATAAGAAAAAAAACAACCCAATCCAAAAATGGGCAGAAGACCTAAACAAGCAATTATCCAATGAAGACATACAAATGGCCAATAGGCACATGAAAAAATGCTCAATATTGATAATTATCATAAAAATGTAAATCAAATGAGGTATCACCTCACACCAGTCAGAATGGTCATCATTCAAAAGTCCACAAATGATAAATGCTGGAAAGGATGTGTAGAAAAGGAAATCCTCCTACACTGTTGGTGGGAATGTAGTTTGGTGCAACCATTACGGAAAACAGTTTGGCGATTCCTCAAAAACCTAAAACTAGACTTACCATAAGATCCAGCAATCTTACTCCTGGGCATATATCCAGAAGGAACCCTAATTCAGGATGACACCTGCACCCCAATGTTCACAGCAGCACTATATACAATAGCCAAGACATGGAAACAACCTAAATGTCCATCAACAGATGACTGGATAAAGCAGCTGTGGTATATTTATACAATGGAATACTACTCAGCAATAAAAAAGAATAAAATAATGCCATTTGTAGCAATGTAGATCCACCTAGAGATCATCCTTCTAAGTGAAGTAAGCCAGAAAGAGAAAGAAAAAATACTATGATATTACTCATGTGTTATCTGAAAAAAAAAGGAAAAAAGAGGACACTAATGAACTCATCTACAGAGTAGAAACAGACTCACAGACATAGTAAACAATCTTGTGGTTGCCAGGGGAAGGGAGATGATAAGAGATAAATCTGGGAGTTTGAGATTTTCAAATGTTAGCCACTGTATATAAAAATAGATTTAAAAAAAAAATTCCTCTGTATAGCACAGGGAACTATATTCAATACCTTATGATAACCTTTAATGAAAAAGAAAATGAAAACAAATGCATGTATGTATGTGCATGACTGGGACATTGTGCTGTGCACCAGAGGTTGACACATTGTAACTGACTGTACTTCAATTAAAAAAAAAACAGAGGAAGAGATACCAGGGCTCCCTTTCTCTCCTATGTGAGGATACAGTGAGAGGGCAGCTGTGTGTAAGCTGGAAAGAGGATCCTCACCAACAACAAATCTGTATGCATCTTGATTTTGAACTTCCCAGCCTCCATAACTGTGAGAAATAAGTTTCTGTTGTTTAAGCCACTCAGCCTTATGTTTTGTTTTTTTATCATAAAAGCCCAAGCTAAGAAACTAGACATTTTCATGTGGGAACATTTCTACTCTCATTGATGTTAGACTTAATCTCCTAAAAGCCCCTGTGGGTGACCAATGTCACAAGAACTTCCATACATAATATGGGCTCATTGGATTCAAGATAATTTTTAAAAATGCACCTTACATACCAACAACTGCAGTACATATACACATATGTTGTTACTGTTATTTATTGATGATTAAAGACAAATTTGCTCTGGAGAAAAATACTTCCTTCTTTCAGTAACTAGCAGATCTGAGCCTAAAACAGAACAAACTAATTTTACCAGTTGGTTTTCAGAGGCCTTTCCTTTCTTACAGGGACAATCCTCCAACCAGAGTGCATCTTTTGTTGCATAGTCACATAGATCCGCGTCCACCATCAATACAGAAACTCGACTTGGTCATGGTCTACATCTGTCAATACTCTTTGCCCAGCCTAAACTGTGATAGGCTGAGAGTTTGGGTGATTGTGCCCACTCAGTGGTTTTTCTGCGTATCAGTTTTCTCAGAATATGTGTGGTTTGCACAACACATGCAAGAAGAAAACATTTAATGGCATAGATAAATCTTTAAAATATGTCATATGTGGTAGCTTAATTTAAAATATAATACACTGATGCACATGGATGCAGATATATATTTATATCTGGATAATTCCATATCAAATGTTAAAAGTGGGTTTTTTTTGTGATTTTGTGTATTTTCCAAATATTTCTCTGAGTGAAAACTTAGTGCTTTATCTATAATAAAAATAAACAAGTATGTGCATTTTATAACAAATTATATAGTCAAATAGGCCTAGTTTAGTATTCTACCTTCTAAAATTCAACTCTTCATAACTGACTGGATTCTAGAAGTTTCAAATACTTTTCTAGTAGGAAGATAATATGTCATAACTCTTAAATATCCTAGTGGATATTTTTATTGGTGTCAGGACTGCTCATTTCAGAACCTGAGGACATTTGGCATCTCAGGGCTTCCCTCAAGAGAATGATATAAGAGCTTATTGACATATATTTTCAAATATTTCCTGGTGGTCAGTTATGTCCCATCCAAACTGCATCAGTGAGTCACATTTTACAAGGAGTCTGTAGACAAACAAGTGCAATACTTTTTGAAATATCTTACCATTTTTTTTATGTTTTCATCACCATAATAACACTGATGTTCACTCAATAAAATAGGAAAGGGACCATGAAATGTTCTAGTGTTTAGCCTGCTTAATACTCTGTGATCAACTTTGCCATATCACAATTTGCAGACCTCTAAGTAGGTCATATCTCTAAATAATTTCTTGATATGCCCCTGACAAGCACTGCCACTGCTAATTACGTAAATTTTATGTAACATAGAGAAAATATACATTTAAAAAACTTTCCCCATGTATTCACTTTCTCTCAAGAGCCCATATGTGACTGCAATCAAAACGTATTTAGATTGGAGCTAAGATATCCTAAGGCATTTAACTGAGATGAGAAGAAACATTGTCTCGATGTGATTGAAATTACATAAGCCCATGTTTCTTAAGATACCCTATTTATAGGAACATAAATTCACTGTATATAAAACCGTGGTTTAAGCATATGGGCAGAGGCAGGGATGGTAGTTGCCACAAATTGGAGCAGCCATTTTCATTTTTTAACCTGTTCTAAAGTTCTAAAATCAAGATTTTGATTTGTTTTGGTCTGCAAGCATGTCTCCCCTCCAAAGTAGTAACTGTAACATAATCACCACAGCTCTAGATCTAGACATATGAAGTGTTCACTGTAGCACTGCAAAGTATTTTATGTATTAATTAATATGTAGAAAAATATTACTTTTTGAGTACTATTAAATTAAGGTATAATAAATAATAATTTTAGTAAGTGGTGGGAGTTTGTTACTAATATGATAGTGATTTAACTTGGAATCAATCATTTAGACATTCACACTGTAATAGGGAAGAACAAACAAACCTGACTCCATATTAGATCTGTTTCTCTAACTTTTGTGTTTTATTGCCTTTGCTACAAGTTAATCATTCAAGGGATGTTGCCTATAGCTTAAAGTATACATAATGGGCCATCTCTGGGAACCCTGTCTCCCGTGCCTGAGCATTAAGCTAAAATACCTATGTTTAGCTCACCGGAAACATCTTGACCAGACCCACCTGCAAATGGCTGTAAGGAAGAAATAACACATCCCTTCTGGAGTCAGTTCAGAGCATGATACTAAATATGTTTTTAAGAAAATCATCGAGATTTTCTGATAGATTAAATGTTGAGATTGAAATAACAAGATTCAAAAATTGACTCCTTGGTTACTGGATAAAGAAGCTGTGGTATGTATGTGTGTATACGGAATGGAATGGAATACTGCTAAGCCATAAAAAGAATAAGATAATGCCATTTTCAGCAACATGAATGGACCTGGAGATCATTCTAAGTGAAGTAAGCCAGAAAGGAAAGGAAAAAACCATATGATATTACTTACATGTGGAATCTAAAGAAAAAATAACAAATTTGTTTACAAAACAGAAACATACATAGTAAACAATCTTATGCTTACCAGGTGGAAAGAGAATGGGGAGGAATAAACTGGCAGTTCGAGATTTGCAAATATTATCTAGTATCTATAAAATAGATAAACAACAAGTTTCTATGGTATAGCACAGGGAACAATATTCAATATCTTGCTGTAACCCATAATGAAAAAGAATATGAAAACAAATATATGTTTGTATATATATGACTGAAACATTATGCTGTACACCAGAAATTGACACATTGTGAACTGACTACACTTCAATAAAACAAGAACCGCCCCCCCAAAAAAAGACCCCAACAAAATTGACTCCTTGCAATTTGATGGAAGCTCAAAACCTACACAACTGGGGGGATGACGTTGGCAACAACTGAGTTAAGACAGGCAGCGAGAGAAACATGTGTAGAAGAAAGATCAGGAATTATATTGGGGATGTAATGACTGAGAGGATTATTAGACATGCCTTAGATAGTTGGATATCTGAGTTGAGAGTTCAGGACAATGCCTGGGCTGGACTTCATCAGAGGGCACCGAAGCTCCCTAACAAAAGATAGAGGAAAAAGGAACGTGAGCAGCGCATTAGTGCCATCACTGCTACATCATCACAGTTGACCGCTGGCCTTATAAATCTAAGTATATTATATGAATCTCCTCTGCTGTCTTCTGCAAATGGAAGTTTCTCCAGGAGGATTGGCCTTTCTCCAAATAAAAAAGGTGATGCTGGAGAGCAGGTGCTTAGTAAATTTACATTTCCATAACTAAGAACTGTCAATCGGTTACATTTCCATAATAAAGAAATCAGTTGATTTCTGTCAAAAAGACTCAAAATTTGCTCCAAGGAGATTTGATGTTTCTTTGAAAATATTAAAAAGTAATACTCTTTCCATATCTGGCCTCTGCAGCCAATATCAACCTTGAAAGGTTAAAGTACATACAGACATATTAACATGTATAAGTAAAGATACATATGTATGGTGTGAGATGTGCATATATTTACACACGGACATATATATATATATATATATATATATACATATACATATATATACACATACACATAAGAGTATGTATGCCACGTAGCTGTTTATATTTGTACTTATATAAATGTTCACAATCAAGAGTTGAAACATAATTATTTACGTGTGCATACTCAAATCAGCCAGTAAAATCAGCTAGTGGGTGAAATCCAACTATTGTCTTTATTTTCTAATTAATTTTGGCAGCTTTAGATGACTTCCTCATTCCTCAACATTTTTCAACAGTTAGCTTATAATTTTATAACTACAGTGTTAACTCATTAGAGAAAATGAGTGAAGGTGATTGCATTACAGAAATGGTCAGAAATTAAGCCAAATATGACTATATAGACGGGGACATTCAGATGTTACAAAAGCATTGTATGTGATAAAAATAGTTCTTTTACTTAAACTTTCTTGTATACTGTAGATAATCTTACTGAAGTCTGGAACAGTTTTCTGAACAGTTAATTTTTTAGTATAAAATTACTACTGTTTTAAAGTATAGTTTCTTTAGAATTATGTGACTTTATGATAAATCTTTGAAATCTGTGCTCAGATGAAACTAGTTGATTGCAATTAGAAAAAGATTTGTTATTTTTGCTATAAGTTTAGAGTTATTTGCATTCATAGTAAAAACTCAAAACATGCTCAGACCTACTGTATAGATTTAAATGAAAATATGACTATCTCTGGTCAAGAGAAGCCAATAGATTTGCAAAAATTTAGCAATCAAGTTAGTAAACAATGAAAACACTGAAGAATTATTGGGTGATATTTGCTTTTCAACATAGCAAGTTATTTTTAACAGATTTGTTTATGAGATAAAATTTACATAGAATGAATGATATAGATACAATTAAAAATTTTTGACAAATGTTTACACCTGTTTAACCAACATCCCAGTCAGGACAGGGTACGTTTCCATCCATACAAACAATTCATTCACACTTGGCTCACAAAAGTTAATCACTTTTCTAATTTCCAGCACCAGAGGTTAGTTTTGCTTATTTTGAGTTTATATGAAAGAAATTATACTGCATGTACTATTTTTGTCCTTGGATTCCTTAATTAGCAGAATGTTTTTGAGAATATTTGTATCTTCATTGCACTGTAGAAATTAGAAATGTACTTTTTATTGTTAATTACTATTCCACTATATGAATATACTACAGTTTGTCACTTGTCCTAAAGATAGGCAGTGGGATTATTTCTGGATTTTGGCAACAATAAGTAGAAATGTTATGAACATACATAGGTAGTCTTTTCTGGATAGATATTATGACTTCTGTTCAGTAAATACCTACGAGTAGAAATTCTGAGTCTTAAAATAAGTGTATATTTAACTTAATAAGAAAATGCCTAAGAGTTTTCCAGAGTGTTGTCTAGATTTACATTCCTTCCAGAATTATATGAGAATACATTTTGTTCCACATCTTTTTCAATACTTGATTTTTTCACTCTTTAGAATTGTCTTCTATTTTTAAAATTGTAATTATTCCAATGGATATACTATGGTATCCGTTATAGTTTTAATTTTTATTTCTCTGATGATTAAACATATTGACCACCATTTATTTACTTACTTGATGTTTGTAAATCTCCCCTGATAATCTTTATGTGCAAGTCTTTTGCTCATTTAAACAAACAAACAAAAAAACTAAATTCCTTGTCTTTTTAGTTTTCAACTGTAAAATTTATTTATATTTTCTCAATAGAAACCATTTCAGATGTATGTATTACAAATATTTTCTTCCATATGTAGCTGTCTTTTCATTTTCTTATGATCTCTTCAGATAAGTAGACATTTTCCACTTGGGTGATATATAATTTAATTTTTTCTCTTATGATTAGTTCTTTTTGCATCCTCTGTAAGAAATTTTTTCCCATTATGAGACTGAGAAAATATTCTCCTCATATTCTTTTATTTCTAGATATGTTATAGATTTGTTTTTATCTTTAGGCCTGTGAAATACCTCAAATTGATTTTGATGTATGTTATGAGATAGGGGTTGAGGCTTTTTATATTCTAGGTAATTATGTACTTGTTTCAGTATAACTTGTGAAAAAAGAAAAAAAACCTTTCTTTATTTCATTCCTTTTCCTTAGCCCTAACATACAGGCTGGATCTATTTCTGGATACTCTATTCTCTTCCACTGAACTATTCATCTGTAATTATGCCAATGACATGTTACCTTGAACACTGTAATTGTATAGTAAATTGTGAAATCAGCTAGTGTGAGTATTCCAACTATTGTCTTTATTTTCTAGATAATTTTGGCAATTCTAGATTATTTCCTCATTTCCCTACAATTTTACAATCAGCTTAGAAATTTCTATAAAAACAATTATTGAGGTTTAAATGCATGTGTGTAAATATATTTAACTATAATTATGTACAAATATGTTTAGATATAGATGCAGAGCTCTCTTTTTATCTATATCTAAGAAAGATGTATCTAAGATTTACTTTTGAGATAATATCATATTGTTAGCAAGATGGAAAAAGAAAGGAAAAATGTTATTATTCACAGATGATAGAAATTTTGATCAGAAATTGGGCTGTTTAAATTACCCTTTTTTATAGATCATAAAACTGAAGCAAACTAGGTTAATTATTTTGTTCTTTTCTTCTTTCAGCTTCTCAGCATAACTTGAGGTTACAACATGGAGGTACTTTTTCGGTCACAGGGATGGCTAATGGGGGAATGTTTTCTTAACCCCATCTGGTGTTCTTTCAAATTATTTGCACATGATATCTCAAGTCCAGGTTGCTGGAATATCGTAACTCCAAAATCAATATGACACATTTGGAAAAGAAATCGTAATGAAGGAGGATTAATAAAATGGCTGCACTTAGGCTAACAGATTGCTTATTCTTATGCTTGCCCTTGAAACAGTCAACTGACCTGACTGACCAGTTGCTACTCACAGTTCCAGGCCCGTTGTTGAAACTAAAGCTATTGGTCTTGCTGTTTCTACTTTATTCCAGTAATTGAAAGTAATAATCATGCTTGGTCTCTGAGTCCTTCTCTAAGGAGATGGTCACAGGACTATAACCTTACAAAATAGCCTGAATTGCCAAGAAGACCACACCATGAGTACATACGAGATAAAAAGATCTAACTGCTGGCCTCTATAGAACTGGCCTCCTGGAGGCATCATGATGCCATTCTGTCTTCTGATGAGAAAATGATTCTGTTGATTATCGATGCTTCATTGTTCGAGCTATGGCTGTATAACCACCCCACTCCATCTCCAAGATGGGTTCACAGTTTTGAAGGCACTAGCCTGCTGTGGGTCCCCTTTGCCCGGCAAAGCAATTAAAAAATTGCCTCTTTTCTTCTAAGCTTCCAAGACCTCGTCTCTGAGTTATCTGGCTCGTCAGGGATGGGGTCCGATCTTTCGGCAACAGTAATATTCCAATTAGTATATTCTACTCCCAGAAAATGGTGTGTTCTATGTCTACTGTTCAGTATCCTCTCTCTGTCTTATACTTTTTTCCTTTTCTATGTGTCTGAGTCATTACCATCCTTCAAGTCAAGTTTAAAATTCTCAATGATTTTTTTTTTTTACTTGGTGTTTGTTATTGACATTAGTTAGGCAATGATTTGTATGCATCTTTCATTTTTAGCAACGAGAGTCCTGTGTACGGCAGGGAAACAAGAGCAATGTCTTAAGGAATTATCACCCTCACATATCACCAGCAAAACCTCATATCTGGATACCTGGAAAATAAATATTGATTAGATAATAGTAACGATGTAACCATGGCTAACATTTATGGTTTCTCCACTATTTCCAGACATTTTGCTAAATTTCTCTTTCATTTTATGACTCAGGTACTTTTATTGTGCACATTTTTAAAGTGAGAAAACTGTTCAGGTTCAAGAATTTGCCCAGTCCATAACTCTGATAGTGGAGGAGTTGGGAACAAGCTTAGTCAATTTGACTTCAGGATTTTATGTTTAGAACACTAGACTATAGAGCGTCTCATGATAAAGTGTATCATTTCTTTTAAATTTTGGCTAAAAAGGACTGTAAATTTTGTTTTTATTTGGATGTATACTTTTATATACCTCCCTTTTTAACGTCAAGCAAAATTGAAATTTCCTCATATTAATTATACTAAAAGTACAGCCTAAAAGTTAAGAGTCATGTTTTATTTGGCGGACTCAAACCCCTTCGAGCCCAGGATGACAGCCTCTCAGGAGGAGTTAGGATATATAGGAGCTTTACAGCAAAGACCAGGTAATTGAAACATTAAAAGATTACTTGTTGACTAAAGAAAACCAGGCATCTCAAGTTAAAGAATTTAGCGCTTTTCTATGGATGGGAGGGAGCAAACATTTGGGCTCATTGAATTCATTCCTTTGACAAGCACCTAGCTATCTAGGGCCAGTATCCTGTCCTTTCTTATTCTGAGTCCCCTCAGAGGGCACCATTGTGAGTGGCTGCAGAGGCTGGGCTGCAGGCTTGTCTTCCCTGGGGGGTGAAGTGGCTGCCACTGTTGACTTGATGGCTTCAGCATTCTTTGTTTACTGATGTGGTTTGCAGTATTTCGTTCACAATCTTTCTGGCTAATAATTTTTATTTCTAACTTATATCGGGAGAAAGAAGGTGACATTACCATTTTTAGTATGAGCCTACACTTAGGTGGTTTAGACTGTTGGATTTCTGTTCGGTGAAAAAATAAAAGGGAAAAATATTCAGATAACCTTCAAGGTTTAATAAAATATTGGTACCTTTTTAATGTTGATATTGGTGATTTATTCATAGTAATAGATTTGTTGAATTTTTTAAAATAGCATAAACAATGCAATTTTTTGTTTGTTTATTTCCAAATTTTAACCTTGAGGGGTTTTTTGGGGGGGAGGCATGTAATTAGGTTTATTTGTTCATTTAATTATTAATGGAGGTATTTAGGGTTGAACCCAGGACCTCATGCATGCTAAGCGTACACTCTACCACTAAGCTATACCCTCCCTGCTGTCTATTTATTTTCAGAAACCCCTGCATGCATAGCCAAATACCCTGCCTTCCTTTCAATAAAAATGCCTGAACTGCCAGTACCTCTGTCTGTGGACGACTCTTCTCCTTGGGCCCAGGATCGCAACCCCTCCTGGCTCATCAAGAACGTCTCTCCAGGTATTTCTCCTCTCCCACATCACCGTCTTCTTTCCATTCTCATAAAATTCTGCCTCGTCTTAGACACATGCTGATTTTTAATTTCAAACATAACCACATCCCTCCTCAAACTCCTCAACCGCTTCCCACCCGTCTTCGTTTCCTGCAGCTTATGTAACAAGTTACCACCAATGTGGTTGTTTTTTAAAAAAAGCAAACAACAACAACAACAAAAAATGTATTCTCTTAAAGCCTGCAAGTCAAAAGCCCCAAATCAGTTCACTGGGCTAAAATCCAGGAGTTAACAGGAGGCTCGAGGGCAGTATCCCTTCCCTAGCCTTCTCAAGTTACTAGAGCCACATTCCTCACATTTCATGGCTTGTAGCCCTTTAACTACATCAATAAAGCCCACAGCAAAGCGTCTTATTTCAGGTGTCACAGTGCTTTCTTCCTCTGTGTCAAAATACCCCCTGCCTCCCTCTTCTGAAGACCTTTGTGGTTACATTTAGGGCCAGTGTGGCTAATCCAGGATAATCTCCTCACGTCAATATCCTTAATTTAATCACATCTGGAAAGGTCCTTTTGCCATACTGTGAAGGAAAAACCAGGCTGGTCTAACAAGATAACTCACAGGTCTGGGAATGTGAAGGAGAGGCTGGGCTGGGCTAACAAGTCTAAGTATTGGAATACTGATCTGAGTTCTGCTGGACTAAATTGTAAATCTAGGTTAATTAGTGTTGGTTTGCTGTTTATGTGTTTTTGCTAGCCAGCTGGATTTTGAATGTTGGTTTGCTGCCTCCCCGCCTCCACTTTTGTGATGATAATGCTGCTAAAGCTGTTCCATGCCTATTGGCCAAATACCCCAAGCTTGTACTTTACCCTATAAAACCTCATGTGCACATCTTGAAGGTGCTCAGAGCTTCAGAGCAGAAGCCCCTCTGAGCCCGCCGGCGTAATACATCTGAGTACTCCAACCCTCCGAATGGTGCTTGTTTCTTGACTGGCCTGTCATTTCCATAACATTTCTGGAGGCCCCAGTGAGATACAACCACGCCGGCCCCTTAAGCCGCTGGACTGGTGGCACCAGCCGACCGGGGGACGGGATTCCAGCAGCGAACGAGGTGGCGCCGCCCGACGGTATTCCGGGTTCTCTTTCGTGATGGCAACTCGGCCCCCGGGTGGCTGGGCTACAACCAGATCCAGACTCCATGGAGGGACAGACAGACTCACCAGGTGGCCATCCGGACAAGGTAGGAACCCCCGGGAGGTATCAGGTCCTGTCCCAGTGGACAGAAGAGGAGGCGGATCCCCTCCTACAGGAAACAGGATATTGGTATTGGTGGGAGGAATGTTGTTAACCTCTGTGTGTGTGTGTGTGTGAGTGAATGAGCTGCCTGTGAAGCATGCGATCAGGCTCGAGTTTGTAGCTCCACGGCATTCTGCTACAGAGTTTGAGTGAGTCCCAACCTGCGGTTCTGTGGTGACCTCATATGGCTCAGGGCGGTATCGGTCCCTCAGGGTCCCGATCGGAGTCAGCGGCTTATACTGACCCGCCAAAGCTAAGAGGAACCTTCGTCCCCGCGAGGGGAGCGGCCAGGCGGACGCAATGAAAACCCTCCCTTGTCTTGTCTGTGACACCGGCACAGGGTGGCTACACTGTGAGGGAGAAGGACATAGACAGCCAATGAGTCAACGCCCCTGTGTCCTCGGAGGCTAGGATGCTATTTCTTTGAAAAGCCTCCTACCTGATTCTGTCACAGAACACCCGAGACTTAGTGTTCCCCTACAGAACAGACCCAAGTAGTGCCCCTTTTGCCTAGCCCCAGACCCCCAGGACTTGAGTTTAGAAGATGAATTCCTTCAGGACCGGGCTTACCTGGCCTTGGAGGTCCCTTTTCTAGTCCATTTGTTTTACCATCCGCTGTCAGTCCCACACCCCTTATACGTTAGTTCAGGATATAGAGAGGATTTAATGAAGAAAGTCCCTGGAACTGCTTGAGGCCTTGAACTCCAGAGACATCAGCTGTGACTGGAACCCAGACTCCCTGACCAAATTAGCCTTCAAACAACTCATAGACCCAGCAAGAGAGCAGTCTCTCTGGGAACTCTGGTGTTTTGAGGAATGAAGAAAGAAAAGATATAAAGGCTACCTTCCCAAACATCTAAAAAAATGGGAGGCTCTAAGTCGAAACCCACCACTCTAGACTGCATGATTAAGAATTTCAAAAAGGGGTTCTCAGGAGACTGTGGAATTCGAATGACCCCCGGCAGGCTCTGCACTTTGTGTGAGCTTGAATGGCCGGCCTTTGGAGTCGGGTGGCCCTCAGGAGGAACTCTGGACCTAGCAACATTGCGAGCAGTCTATCAAATAATCACTGGAATCACCCAGGTCAATTCCCTTACATTGACTCCTGGCTGAATATCGCCCAGACTCTACCCCCATGGATTCGGTTCTGCTTAAATGGACCTGGACAATGCAAGATATTAGCAGCCCAGCCAGTCCAGGCCAAAAAGACAGACAGAAAAAAGCCTATTTTCCAGGGAGACGCAGAAGACAGATATGCCTACCCCCTCCGTATGCCCCCCGGGGCACCAACACCTCCCCAGCCTGAGGACCCAGAGGCAGAGCCCAGCCCCCAGCCTGAGCCAGTAGGAAGGAGATTCCGCTCAGCACAAGCTGGGAAGCCAGTACCACTGGCCCTCCAAATGCCACTGCGGGAGACACAAGAGCTGCAACAAGTTGGGGAAAATGGGACTGTTCAGCCCGGGCACCCCGTACTCTGCTACCAATCCTTTAGCACTACAGCCCTTCTTAATTGGTGCCATCATACTCCTTCCTACTCTGAAAAGCCGCGCAGCAGCAGCAGCAGCAGCAGCAGCAGCAGCAGCAGCAGCAGCAGCAGCAGCAGCAGCAGCAGCAGCAGCAGCAGCAGCAGCAGCAGCAGCAGCCCCCCCTCCCCGCAGCCATGGCACCACCTCCACCTCGGCCACCACCTCCATGACAGCTGTTGGGGAACTCCAGCCCCTGCCCAGTCCCGAAGCGATGCCGGGACAGCCTTGGGCTCTGTTGCAAAGTCATGCAAATATTTGGTCTGTGTCCAGCCCAGGATGATTTCTACTTTGTGGTATATGACGACTGTAATCAGGCTGCCAAGCCGCAGGCTATGATTGACCTCGTAGAGTCTATCTTCCATTCTCACCGGCCCACCTGGGAAGATGTCTGCTTCTGACTCTTTTCAATATGGAGGAGAGGAGAAGCATTCTCATTGAAGCACGAAAATGGCCGCAGGGCCGAGCCCCTGGGGACACAATGGATGTTGAGGGATGGGCCATGACACATGCCCCAGACACCAGACCAGATTGGGACTTTAACACCCAAGAAGGAAGAGAAGCGCTGTGTGAGTACCAGGAGGCCATCCTACAAGGGCTAAGAGCAGGAGCCAAGAAGCCAACTAACATGTCTAAAACGACCACGGTGACCCAGAGGCCAGACGGAACCCCCACTGACTTCTATGAGAGACTATGTGATTCATTCCGAGTCTACACTCCTTTTGATCCTGAGGCCCAAGAAAACCAGCAGATGGTCAACGCTGCCTTCGTAGCCCAATCATACCCAGATATACGCTGGAAACTCCAAAAACTGGATGCATTCACAGGGATGAATGCTACACAGCTGCTGGAAGTAGCAAACAAAGGTTTTGTAAACCGAGAATGGGAAGCCCAATGAGAAGCAGACCAGCGAATGAAGCAGAAAGCCGCACTCCTTGCAGCAGCCCTGGGGAAAACAAGCTTCAGCCAGAATCCTGCACCACCACGGAAGAGGGGACCCCCAACCATGGATGCCCCTGGGCCGAGAGCAGTGCGCATACTGCCGGGAGGCAGGACACTGGAAGAATGAGTGCCCAAACAGAAAGGATGGAAAGAGAGCACCCCCAAAAGGCCTACTTATCAGCTGGAGCCACCAGCCAGTAATCACATCGGACTGGCTGGGGTCGACTCAGAATAGGAGAGACGGCGCTCCCTGCCCCTGGGCCTCCGGGAGCCCAAGATCAAGATGTTTATAGGGGGGCCAACCAATGACTTTTATGGTAGACACAGGAGCAGAGTATTCTGTGGTGACCCAACCTGTAGCCCCCCTGACCCAGAAAAAGGTGACTATTATAGGGGCTACTGGGGAATCAACTGCCCGCCATTTCTGCCAACCACGATCCTGTCAAATAGGGGGCCATCCAGTGACACATGCCGTTATTCACTGTATGGGACCATATTTAGTGGTATTAACTACCCCTACAGCTGTTAAAGTTGCAGGAATCATCCCTTGGATCCACCACTCCAGGGTTAAGAGAGTGACTTCACCTCAGACAGAGGGTCCCTGGAAAATTGAGAGTGTCCTGGGAGACCCGCTCAAGATCAAGATCAAGAGGGACCAGAAAAGGATCGACAAGCCCTGCTCTAGCCACACCCGGAAGATGGCTAGTCAACGCACGGCCGAAGCTCAAGGAAAGCTCAATGCAGCTGTTAAATGTATTTCTTTTGTGCTCCCTTGCCTCTTTCCTTTGCTATACTAGTCTGCGTATTAGCAGTGGGGCTAGCAAGCACTGCCCCCCCTGACTGGAACATAGGCCATAGAATCCTGATAGCTATTTTATATCTTGTTATAATTAGTGCCATTACTGCAGCATCATGTCTAAGATAATCATAAGGCTGATGTTACTGACACTAATGCCCTCACTCTACTTGGCTGTACAATGCACCTGCATGGAACCGTGTGACAAATGGTCCATGTACCATCCTGTATTTTCAGCTTACAGGTGAATTCAGCCATGATCTCCAACAAATAGCAGAAACCCTGGGAACTCTGCAAAATCAGATTGACTCTCTGGCAGAGGTGGTCTTACAAAACAGGAGGGATCTGTACCTTACTCACGGCCAAAGAGGGGGGACTATGCCTCTTCCTAAAACAAAGAGTGCTGTTTTTATGCCAGTCAATCAATCAGAAATTGTAGGGGAGATGGTTCAAGAGTTACAAGACCGAGTAAAAGAGAAAACGTATTTTAAATAAGAGCCCATGGACAGGCCCCTGGGGCTGGACCTCCTGGCTGGCACTGTTCATAGGTCCCTTGCTCCCGATTTTTGCAGTTCTGCTGTTTGGGCCCTGTGTCCTAAACTTCCTGACCCACTTTGTCAGTGAGTGGATAAAGGCTATAAAACTTCAAATGTTAGCCTCTAATTATGAGCCCCTGCAACAGATAAGTGATGATGCTTACTCCAACTAGAGTTGTGAAAGCATCAAGAGGGAGGAATGTGAAGGAAAAACCGGGCTGGTCTAACAAGATAACTCACAGGTCTGGGAATGTGAAGGAGAGGCTGGGCTGGGCTAACAAGTCTAAGTATTGGAATACTGATCTGAGTTCTGCTGGACTAAATTGTAAATCTAGGTTAATTAGTGTTGGTTTGCTGTTTATGTGTTTTTGCTAGCCAGCTGGATTTTCAAAGATACATATCTGGCTTTGGAATGTTGGTTTGCTGCCTCCCCGCCTCCACTTTTGTGATGATGATGCTGCTAAAGCTGTTCCATGCCTATTGGCCAAATACCCCAAGCTTGTACTTTACCCTATAAAACCTCATGTGCACATCGTGAAGGTGCTCAGAGCTTCAGAGCAGAAGCCCCTCTGAGCCCGCCGGCGTAATACATCTGAGTACTCCAACCCTCCGAGTGGTGCTTGTTTCTTGACTGGCCTGTCGTTTCCGTAACAATATAAAGCAACATTCATGGGTTCCAGGGATTAGGACCTTGATATTGGGGGGGGGGGGGGTTGGTGCATTATTCAGTCTTCTTTCAAATATTAAAGAAATGTTAAAGAAAATATCCTTTTCTGACCTCCAACACCTTCTCTGACCTCATGTGCTACCGCTCTGAGATTTTGTCACTGTCCTCTGAGTGCACCAACTTCCAGGAAGTTCCCATTGCATACCCTCTGTGCTTCTACTTCAGGGCCTTGGCATATGCTGCTTCCTCTGCTTTGAATGCTCTCTTAGGTAACCACTGGGTAATTTCTTCAATTTCCATAGATCTCTTCCACAATGTTGGATGATCACAGATTTCCCACGCCAAGTAACAGTATAATAACATCTCCCCCATCCCCATTATTTCCCTGACCTGGCTTCTTCTTTCTTCTATATCATGATCATCCCTCAACATATAAATACTTTTTGTTTGTCTCTCCCCACTAGACTATCAGCTCCCTGAGGGCAAGGATAGTATTGGTGTTTCTGCTATGTCTCCAGTGCCTAGAAAAGAGGTCACTTGTTGAGTCAATATTTTCAAGTTCACAGCTCCTGGAGTTGCAATTCATATCCCTCATTCTACAAGAAAAACATGAGCATTATGGGTCAACATAACTAAATTGACAGATAAGTAATTTATTTTGGGTCAAAGGGAAGTCCAAAAAAAATCACAAAATGGATAATTCACTCTGTTCACTCATAAATCATACAAATGTTTAGATTATAATTTACCTCTAGGAAGCATATGAAAAACATAAAGAAAAACTGTGGTTACATATTAATTACTCAAAACATTAACTCATGACACAGAACCCTGAGGACATAAGTTCTTTATTGCAATTACCATTTTATTCCAATAGGATTATAAATATAGTGATGAATTCTAGCTTAATATTCAACATAAACTTGAAAGAGGAAAAAACTTTTGGAATAAGCAGCATAGTATTTGGATTCAGATCATTCAGTTTAGGTAAAAGCTCTGTCATTTATTGGTTATTTGAGCTCTTCTGCAAGTATTCTAGGGGAAAAAAAAAAATCTCTTTAAGCTGTTAGCCCATTTCCTCAACTGAAAAGTGATAATAAAACACCGTATTGGTCATGAGATGAAGTTAAATCTCATACATGAAACTGATTTGTAAGCTATAAATTGCAACACTGGTATTTTTACTAAAGAAATAATGCATTTCTATTCTTAATGTTTCTCATGGGTTTATTGATTTTACTTATTCAAAACATAATCTTATTCAAAGACTGATTTTATAAACTACAGAAAAAAATGAGTTTTTAGAAAATCTCAGATTGAATCTAAGAGGTGGTAACCAATAATATTGGTTATTTAGATGTTCTGAATACTATTATATTGCTTTGTGTATGTTATCCTTTTATCCTGAAAATTAGCCAGTTTTATAAAAACAATGGAAATCTATAGGTACTAATTTACTTTCCCAAAGACACAGCAATAATTATAGATTAAACCTGTGAAGTTGAGCAAATCAACTTGTTTGACCCACAACTTATATTCCTCCCCACCCCAATTATTAGTTAGGTTTCCTGAGGGTGATACTGGTGGTCTAAACATTTCTATATAACAACAAACTTATCAATATTTTTTTCCTTTTACAGTTCCCAAATACAACTTAGAAATATTAAGTTAATTGCAATCTGTCTATATTTTCTCCAATGCCCATTTTTTTAATTACACAAATACATAGTTTGGAATATTCATTTTTTCCACATGTTTGTGCAGAAACTGTTGTGTTATAGATGTTGTCTCTCTCTCATTGCAATGCCGTCACTTAGAACTGCAGTAAAATTCTCCATGTATGCACATCTGTGTGTTTGTGTGTGCATGTGTTTGTGTGCACGTGTGTGTGTGCACATGTGTGTGCGTGCACACGTGTGCAAGCATTTGGGAGGAAGAATTTCTTAAACTTAATAAAGTGAGAATAATCATTCATAATCTTTAAAATAACTGAATCTAAGAATAAGTGTTGCCAAAGAGTCAGATGAGACACAGGATCAAGGAAGCGCCACTGGATAGATGTTAGTTTCAGGTAAATTCATTCTCCAAATTTTAAATTTTTAAAAATCAGGGAAGGATATGGCTTAAAACTAATTGTTGAGACTACTAATATTTTTGAAAACCAATAGATGAGCAATGCTTCTTAAGCTTAACCCCTTAGAATAAAGCAAAGTTTGAAACTGTAACAGTTTCCTCACCTTTTACTAACTTGGCTCTAGGGAGAAGCTTTACAATGTGCTCCACAGCATTTTTCAAATATGAGGAGAAAAGTTGTTATAATCACTATTTTTAATGAAGCAATTCACTTATTATTACCATTCTCCTACTATGATTGTTATCATAATTATTAATTCTATCTAAAAACACAGAAATATAGCAAATATAAGTGGCTCTAAAAGAATTTCTGGGGAAATTCCATATTATCAATAAGTAGCTCTATGGAAATTTTGGGGGGAAATCCCATATTATCTATTTATTCTTCAGTACAGATTTAGTGATTTATAGAAAGATATACAAATGTAGATTTTAATTGTTAGGAAATATTAGAAAAATCATAACACATTTTGAAACTGATTTACCATAATTACCAATTTTTTAATGAGGATCATCTTTTCTTCAGATTTTCATACAGACCCCTTATTTAAAAAGAGAGTTCTCACCATTGTCCATAGTCTATAGATCATTAGTAAAGAACTTCCTGGAGAAATATATACACTACATTTTCTCTGCCTTTTCATAGTATCACTTGAGAGATGCAGAAGTCCCAAGTCTTCTTTTTTTAATTTTTTTTAAATTGAAGTAGAGTCGATTTACAATGTTGTATTAATTTCAGGTGTCCAGCACAGTGATTCATTTATTCACATATATGTATATATATATCCCTTTTCATCTTCTTTTTCATTATAGGCTATTACAAGGTATTGAATATAGTTCCCTGTGCTGTGCAGTAGGACCTTGTTGTTTAGCTAGTTTACCTACTTTATATACAGTTATTGGCATTTACAAATCTCAAACTCCCAACTTATCCCTCCCCTCCCCTTTCCCCTGGTAAGCTTACAAAGTCTCATTTTGAAGTAAGTTTGGAGTAATGCTTGCAGAAAATGCTATGGTTTGATTTAATTTGGCAGAAAAAAAAAATTTAATGTCAAATCTAGTTTTCAGAGGACTATTTTCCATAAGAATTAACAACTAAAGCACCCTGACAGAGACTAAAAATTTTGACTTAGTTGATCTACTTCTTGCCAAACTATTTTTGGGCAGGTGTGTGTGTTTTATTTAACTAGCAGATTTTATATATTAAATTGAAGATAATAGAACCATGTAGTAGTCCAAATTTTCACATAATCCCAAGTACTAACTATAAGGGAAACTGTATCTAGATCAAGGGAATATAGAAAATTTCATGATCTATCTGAGGGCCTTGACAATTTCATACCCTCTCTGTTTTTCATAATGTCTATAATATAGAGCATCATAATACATGTTAAATAATATGCACGAAACTGAGTAAAGTGTGGGTCCTGAGTTAACTTGTTTTAGTATCTGTTCTTATAATAACATAACATTAATATTTGGTGTGTACAATCCCCAGTAGAAATGTTATGTGTAAAAGTTATGTAGAAATACTTGAGTATTTTTTTTTTTTAAAAAAAGGCTGCCCACAGAAAGGCTTCTTGGACTATACTGCAGTTAGCTTCTGAACTTCAGAAACCCTAGGCAGGGAAAATGTATGTCCAGTGATGGATAGTGACACACGTGGTGAAAATCAGCTACAGTGCAGTGTGTAGTCTGTATCACACCTTTGATTGCCCTATCACCTCCCACCTGCACAATCCCAACACACAAGGCAAGAAGGATTTTGTTTTTTTGTTTTTTTTTTCTTTTTGGACCTTCAAGAATTAGGTTAGGCAAGGAAAGTTCCAGATTTTGAGGGGAAAAGGCAGTAAATGTTAGAAGCTAGCCTCCTAATCTTCCTGATGCCCATCTTCTGGGAGGTTGTTTGGATACTTAAGTGTTGATTGCAGGCTACCAGGAAGGTAGCCAACATTTAATTCTGCTCTCTCTCCCCACAGTTAAGAGCGGTGTCCAAGGACACATCAAATCATAAAAGCTTACCTCCTGAGCCCCTTCTGTAATCCTCTCTCTAGAAACATTTATGCGACCCCTCAAAATCCTAGGGCCCCTGTGCATAAATTCAGTGTTTGGGCTTAGGCTCTCCAAACTAGGGAGCTTAATCAGCAAGACTTGCCATCATTATTCAGACACTCTTCCCTCCACTCTTTTCACGCTCCACTGTGAGCTGAATCTCTGACACCGTGTTTCACCCATACCCCCAATCCCCAGCTTCAGTAATTGAGGTTCAGTTTATCTTCATGCAACAACATGGCATCAGACAAAAGCGCTACTTACTTGATTCGCTTGCTTCTGTTCGGGTTGCTCTTGTTCTCCACTCATCCCAGAGGAGGTGGTCTCCCTCCCCAGGACGTGGCCACAGAAACAAGTCACAAGAACACAACACCAGTTGCACAGAATTATTATAGGCACTAATTTCAAAAAGAGTAATCAGATTTCTCACATGAATGGTATGATTTCTTGATTTCTAAAAACAAACAAATAAACATATAATGTGTACTCATACTAGAGAAGAGCTTTCTCCAACCTGTTTGGGGACAAGAGCAGGTTTAGAGAATAGATTTCAGAAGATGTCAACAGGTACAGTTTCCCACCCTCCATATACAGGTGAGTACTTCATTTGCATCCTGCCAAATTTAAAGAGAAGATGGAGAGTTTTTTGTTTTTTTGTTTTTTGTTTTAAGCCAGGAAAAACGTTTTAAAATGCCTGTGAGACATTCCTAATCCCTTATGGAATAGTCATTTTTTTCAGACGTGATTCTCTTTACAATCTAGAGACATAAACCTAGTCTACATTAATCTGTGGGGCATTTTAAGATCTAGAGACTTCCTGAGAGCATTCAGACTGCAAGACTTAGAGAAAATAAGTTTTATATTGTTTTCTTGTGGTAAATTTTGCCATCCTGTAGATCATATATTAATCTCAACCTTTTGTCTTATAATAATTGTGAAATTATAGATAAAATATAAGAAGGATTGAACAATGTAATATCATTTTAAAAAGATATCTATGATTGATTACCTATAACTAGGATGACCAGAGAAACCATACAGCCTGGTGTACCTGGGAAAATCCTGTGGTTCTGGCTTAGTTATTAATAATACCCTCTTTCTTTCTCAAAGTCATGGTTAGGGTGATAAATTGTATAGCCACTCTGCCTGTAACTCATTAAAACAAGTGTTCTCAGCCTCTATTCTCCATTATTTTTATTTTGGTTTTCTTCAGGAGTGAATTATGTTTTCTTTGTTTCTCTTTTGTCAGGTTTTTTTTTTTTTTCAGAAATATTGAAAGAGTTATTTAGTAATATTGCTGTTGAAATAAATGCATAGTCTTTGTTCTTTGAATTACTAGCATAGGCCTATCATTTATATTCTAGTTTAGTAAAGAAACAAATGCTGAGCTGAAGAGTACAATACAAATATTTAATTTAGGCCAACTTGGCTTAATGTGAAAAATTAAGAAAATGTATTCATGTTTTTCACTACATATGTGTGTGTGTATGTATACACACACACAAATGTATGTGTGTGTGTGTGGAGAGAGAGACAGAGAGACAGAGAGACAGAAAGATACAGAGAAAAAGACCAGGATACAAATATACTCACATATATATCCTAGAGGGAGTGGGAAAATATTGGTCTATATCTAAAAACATTTAGCACTACATCTAAAAATATTTTCTTTTTTCCTTAATATCAAGAAGGCTCTTGGAATAAACAGCTCCAAAGCACAGCTTGAAATGGATCAATTGTAAGGAACAGAGTAGCACACTTATGTTACCACGCACAACTGTGAATAAGCTTCCAGACAGCTAAAATGTGTCATTTAGAAGGAATGTGTCTCATTTATCCATTGTTTGGAGTGATTGAAATACATTGCTCTCACCCAGCTCCTTGGCAAGTGTTTCAATTAAGTGGGTACAAAATTTATCCTAGTACAGTGTTCTATTATTCTGCTCTGTAGTATATAATTGTATGTGACTTTGGACTTGTAGAGGCCTTCCTGTTGTCGGAAAAATAAAATAACATATCTCTTCTAAGGTAATAACCGTAACTTTTCTCAGTGGAAACTCTTGTTTGGTAAAAAGCCACTGATGCTGGAACCACAGGGCAATTATTTTCATCAATGTATTAGAAACTAATGGGAAATGTATTCAGCTAGTGAAATTTGTAATCAGCAAAATATTAGTCTGTGCAAAACAGAAGCAAAATCACATGGAAGATGGCACTATCTGATATTTTTGGCATATAAATGATGTCTTTGTATTGGAGATGAATCAGAGGTAGACTAAAGATTATCTAGTACTCACATCTCCCACTGGCCTTGAAGTAGTAAGAATTTAAACTAAAAAAAAAAAAAAAAAAAAAAATTTATCTTGGTTTTTTCCACGCTGTACAGTAACATAAATTTTGTGATGCACTCTAGTGTCCTGGGAGCCATTCAAATGAGGTTATAAGTTTACTGTTTCACTGGATGTTTTCAACCTATTACTTATGCTCCCTAAGTTTCTTATTTTCTTAACATGAGGAACTTAGAATGTTGGAGTAATGTGTGGTCAATTTTTAAAATCTAATTTATATTCTTTTAAAACTCATACCACACAAACACACACATACAGACACACACAAGCAGGCACATGTACACACATGCACAGATCTTGGAAGCAGATCATGCAGTTTCATATGTATGAAAATATATCTTGCAGAAGGTAATAGTAGAAGGACTTTACACTGGAAATCAGCCTTGTCAACAGGCCAGCTTGTACATGACCAACTCGGCTTCTTTTCTGAATCTTTATTTCCTCCCCATTAAAAAGAAAGAGTTTGTAAACATCTAAGTATTCTTCAATCTTTCTATTTGATCTAGGAATGATTTACATTTGAAAAATATGTATCACATTAGGGTAACTCCTCTTGTTTCAGAACTTCTGATAAGTTTTGTCCATGTTATGTCTCACTTTTTTTAATGCTTTTCAAGAAAATATCATGAAAGTTAACAGATTTTTGCAAAAATCAAACTTGAGTTTCACAGTACTATACTTTCCATGGGCAGGATGGTAAATCACTAACCAAATATTTTTACATTGTAATGATTATTCCTGGTAGTGAAATGGGAACTTACGAGCTCACCTAAATGAGATCTAAGGGTGAAACAGGGCACACGAAACAAGAAGCTGACACAACAGGAAGTCTCAGGGTCTGGTCCTCACTTTAAAAAGCAACTTCCACCACACTGCCAGCTGCTTTTGCTGGACATTTCTATAGCAAGCACTATTTATCATCAATAATTTATTTTCTAAATTTAACTTCTATTTCACCGTGTAGACTAAAAGTATCCTTGTCAGGGACTTCTAATTTTTATGATAGCTCTTATAAACTATCCCTTCCCACAAGCCTAGACGTTTTCACAGACTCAGATCGGATCAGGTATGAATTTTCTATTTGTTTAAGAGGAAAACAAAATCTTTGTGGGATTGTTGGCCAAAGCCACATAACACAACTTACAGAGTCAGAATGCCAACAATCGTTTTCAGTGATTTCAGAGCTGAGCCCACACTCTGGGCAGCTCTTATTTTTTAGTGCTTTGGCACTTTTCATATTAAATTTGAATGCTTTGTTACTTTTCATATTGAGAGTATCCTTTAGAGATGCGAGAGTTTCTGTAAATTACAATATAATGGCCCAAATTCTTTATTCTTCTCTGTAGCTACACCCTTTAGAATCTGACTTTAAAGTTTCTCCCATGCAGAGTCTATTTCTCCTCCGCCTGAATTTGGGTTGGCCGTGTGCTTTACTTTGGTCAATAGAATTTAAAGGAAGTAATGCCACGCTGCTTCCTAGGACTCAAAACGACTTACATGCTTCTGCTCAGTATCTTGGAAACCTGAGTTGCTGCCGTGGAAACAAGCTTGCACAAGCAAGCTGGAGGATGAGCGTCCTCTTGAAGCAGAGGCCAAGCTAGACCAGCCCGCACCCAGCCCACCCAGCCCAGCAAACATTAGAAGACATGCCTAGCTGTTCCCACATCCTCCCCTCCAAATTTCCTCCCTCTTAGAATAGTAGTTATTTTAAGTCACTAAGGATTAGAGTGTTGTGTTACATAGCAAATGCTCACCAGTTTTGGTTCAAGAAGATACGTCGTTTCACTGGAAAACTTTGGGGGACATTTGCATACCTGATTTTACTTGTTTAATACGTGGAAATCTCTGCCTTTGATGGAATGGTGCTGTAGAAAGGAGCCAAGACAGCAGAGGCAAAATCTCTGTATCCTGTGAAGAGTGAAAATAGCTGAAATTGTTTGAGAAGGATTTTAGCCGTATCGGCATTGCGTTTAATGGTAGCATTCGGTAACTCCAGTAGCAGTGCAGGCATTTTTCAATGGAAAGGTAAGTTATTCTGAGTCTAGTGAGCATGCTTGTAGGTTTCCAGTTTATAGGATGGGAGGTAAAAAAAAAAAAAAAAGACAATGGGGGCAGCTTTCTTCCCATTCAAGAGAGTAATGGGTCAAAATTCATCAATATAAGGGAGATTTGCCAGGAATTTTCAGTGTTCTAAGGGGATCTTTATAATTCCTCTATAATACCTACTGAACAAATCTATACTAGTTTTCTGCAAGACCTGTGGTAGGTTTCTACAATGTTCTTATATGTCAATTTGGCATTGGAAACTGCTGTTTCACAGCAGAAATGGAAAGCGACCATCATAGTTATGTTGAGAAAAGTAATAATTTGCAATTCAAGGGAAGCTTAGACTTAAAAAAAAAAAAGACTTTCTCATGAGGTTTTAATTCAGATATCATTATTAAGGAGAATAGAGTATGTGTTGCAATAGAATTCAACAGCTTTCTCACTGAGCACTGCTTTCAAGTGTTCCAGCAAATGGATACAGTCATTATTCTATCAAAATAAACATTCATTGACTAATTATACAGTTCAGGACATCGCCCTGAGCTACTTTGCATAGTATAAAGTTAGCTTCTTTGAAGTCTCAAAAATATTTGCTTTGTTTCAGACCTTCTGTGCTTATGTCGGTGAGTCACTAACTCTGGTTCTGGCTGAACATGATAAATTTCAGCTGGAAAAAGGCATAAGCAAGAATGTATCATGGATGCTCTTCATGACATTAGAGACATTGCCATTACTACTATGTTTCTCATGTTAGTTTCTTAGAAATATAAACCTATTTGAAGTCTCCAAATGATTGTCCATTTCCATGATATTCTGTTCATTCAGAATTTTTTCATACTACAATGCTCAATATCTAGAGAGAAAGCCCCACATGTAAATATATATATTCATTTATAAACAAATATATGTGTTTGTTTATAAATAAAATGTGCTCCCAGTGTCTCACTGAAATTAATTCCAATATTAGCACATTTAGATTTAATAAAACATTAAAGTGAGTTCTTGATAAATGTTTTTCACTGATTCATTTTGAGAACATTGGTATTTAGTTAAGTACACAAAGTAAGATTTTTTGGAGGCATGGAGGAAAACATGAAAAGCTGAAGTATATTTGGTGACAAAGAGAAAGCTAGAGAACAGTTACCTCATTCACTTCTTTTTTTTTTTTAATTTTATTTTGAGTTATAGGTCAGTTTACAATGTTGTGTCAATTTCCAGTGTAGAGCACAGTTTTTCAGTTATACATGAACATACATATACTCATTGTCGCATACTTTTTCACTGTGAGCTATCACAAGATCTTGTATATATTTCCCTGTGCTATACAGTATAATCTTGTTTATCTATTCTATATATACGTGTCAGTGTATACAAATTTCAAACTCTCAGTCTGTCCCTTCCCATCCCCCTTCAAGTTTGTATTCTATGTCTATGAGTCTGTTTCTGTTTTGTATTTATGTTCATTTGTCTTTTTCTTTTTTTTTTTTTTCCCCTCATCCATTTCTCATTGTCTATACTATAGCTCTTCTTCCTGTAAGGACCAGCTGAGTTTTGTAACCATTCAATAACAAAACTATTCAAGTAAACTATTTGAGGCAGCCAATCTTCTGAAACTAGTGTGAAAAAAAAAGGTAGCTTTTAACAGATAGTCAGATTTTATTGTAAGTGGGTCATTTTGTTGAAAAATGGTTGATTTAAATATATATATGTGTATATATATCTATATGTATATATCAAGAAAAATATATATTCACAAATAAGAAGTAATTGATTGGATAATTCTCTGCGTATTTGAATTATCTATAGCAATGCCCCCTCTACTTTAATGTCAGTTATCGAGTGTTGATTCCATTTTCAAACAGTAAACAATTCTGACAATGCTATCTATGATGGAATGTAGAAATGAATCAATACTTTTCAAAGGAAAAAATCTCATTGTTAGCAAAACAAGCTTATTAAGCCTAAGGTTATTTCCTGTTGCTTTCAACTTTTGAAAAATGCTAACACTGCCAACTAGACCTTCCTGTAAAATTGGAAACAGACTGGTTATAGATATATAAGCCGGTGTTACTGTGTCAGCAATTTCTAAATCTGTATGGGTGCTTTCATTCCAAGTATAATCAAGGCCAATCCTGTACCAGCCAACACATCTCGGAAATGTTGTACAAAAAAACTTATGGGTATATCGATAATGATTTGCCCGTGCCCTTTACAGTACAAAGAATCTCTTAGGAAGCAAAATGTACAGCTGCTTCAGTGAGAGGATACAGGATTATTCAATCCAAAGTACTCATTTATAAAGTGCAATTCTAGACTGAAAATACAGATACAAGAAAGTGGTCATCTAGTTGTATATTAATTCATTTATTTATTTTTGTAATCATGAGTAAGAAGCAAGATATCTATTAAATGCTTACTGTTTGTAAAGTATTCTTAAAAGGAAATTCTATCATTAAAGCTTTCTAGTCTACTAGGAAAAACCTTATAAATACATAAATAAATATAATTTATATTAGATAATTTAAGTCATCTAAGAGGGATACAGTAAAATAAACATTATGTTAAGCTAGATTGTATTGTGGTAACAAATTACTTAAAATCTAAGTTATATAAAACAACAATGCCTCTCATTTTCCCTGAGGGCCAGCTGGGAGCTATTTTTAATCCAATTTCAGGACCCAGGCTTACAGAAAACTTACCCTTAGCACCATTGCCAGTGGTAGCAAGCAAGCAAGAAAGAGAGAGAGAGAGAAAAGAAATAGAGAGAAGAAAGAAAGAGAGAGAGAGAAAAGAAAGAAAGGAAAGAAAGAAAGAAAGAAAGAAAGAAAGAAAGAAAGAAAGAAAGAAAGAAAGAAAGAAAGAAAGAAAGAAAGAAAGAAAGGGAGAGAGAAAGAAAGAAAGAAAGAAAGAAAGAAAGAAAGAAAGAAAGAAAGAAAGAAAGAAAGAAAGAAAGAAAGAAAGAAAGAAAGGAAACAAACTGTAGAAATTATTGAGTGGTTGCTAAATAATCTGCCCCAGAAAAGGCACAGTCTCTTTTGTGGACCTTGCCTGCCCTCAAATAGTCACAGGAACTCTCCTAACCACAGAGGGGCAGAAGGAGAAAGTACAGGCTTTCATGCACTTGGGAGGCTAATAGAATTCATCATTAAACATAAACAACGAAGCAGTAATGCCATGACAAGGAGTTGCACTTGATCTGATCTTCAAAGGTGAACAAGAATTTGGACATGTGGATTTGGAGAAAAAGCTTTTCCAGGCAGAATACGCATCATGGGTACAGAAGGCATACTGTGTTCAGAGAACTGCTGGGAATGTCACTCAACCAGCTATACATCCGATGTTAAAGAAAAATTGCACTGGGCATTTGTGAAAGGTGGCAGGGTAGATTTCATTCAAACCACTGCAGTAGGAGAGAGATTCCGCTATAATATGAGCTCAGCTCAACCAAGACAAGGTGACTTGAGGGAAAACATAAGAGGCCACAAAAGAGGTTACAGGGAAAATGGAAAATTACAGAGGGGTGATAATGGAAAATTAGTGCAGATGGTTTGGCGATGGGGGTTGGGACAATGTGCATTTGGTGGTTTGTCAGCATTGCATCATTTTGAGCAAAAACTCAGCATTGGGGCTGGGGTCATCTTTAGGGACACAGACTAGTGCAGGTGGAGGCCAGGCTAAATTTGGTGAAGTCTCAGCCAGTGTTTGAACAAATTCTCTAGGCCATGAGGGAGCTTATAGCTCACTCTGATAAGGACTAAAAGCCTGCAGAATGCAGGGGTCAGATCATAAAGTAACTGTGCCTATTTAATACATGAGGACTTTCATAAAAATTTGGAGGGGAGGAGAGTCATGGGGTTCGAATTTGGATTTAGGAAGTCTGATATGATGACTTTCATATGATGAGTTAGAAGAGAAATGAAACTAGTAGGAGAACAACCAATTTGGATGTTAATAAAAATCTATGGGAGGGATTATTCGGAAATGAATGGGGTATTGTCTTAGGAAAAACCTGTTACTCACTGTTTTCCTTTACTGTCACACACAACACTTTTGACACCAGAGATGTAGGGTTTTCCCACACAGACTAATTCTCCAACACTAGCCGGATACCCTACAATTCAATTCAATTCTGACACTAACCACAGTTAGCACAGGCAAACTCCACAGATTAAAAGCCCCCATCCCAAAAGATTGCCCCCACTCCAGACTTAATCACAAACAGTAAGTCCTCATCTTACCCATAGGTTCTGTCAGACGTGGGTAAAAAGCGCATGTTTCCACATCTCCCAACGCGGGTTCAATAATTTGCTATAGAGTAGATCACAGAACACAGGGAAATGGTTTACATACAATTGCTAATGTATTACACAGGATATTTTAAAGACACAAATGAACAGCCAAATGAAGAGATACGTAGGGTGACATCCAGAGCCTCTTTTTCCTTGGAGCTGAAATGTGCCACCCTCTAGACAATCAGCAACAGAAGCTCTCCAAAGCCTGCACTTCAGGGATTTTAATGACGATTTCATCACATAGGCATGATCAATTATTAAATCTTTTTCCAGCCCTCTACCCCTCTCTGGAAGATGAGGGCTAGGGCTGAAAAGTTCTAAGTTTCTAAACATGGCTGGTCTTTCTAGTGGTGAATCGCTCCACTATTCAGAAGCCACCATGAGTCACCTCATTAAGACAAAGATGCTCTAATCATCCAGAAAGTCCGTGGGATTTAGGAGCTCCGTGTCCGAAACTAGGGTCAAAGACCAAATATGAGTAGGAATTACTGGCAGATATTTCTTAATTTTTAACAGGTAAAAAACCTGAGATATCATGTAATTAAAATGATTATGATTTGGGGGATGAGGGAAAGGGACAAATCAAGGAGAACTTGAAGTTTCTGAGCCTGCATAATTGGTAGAAATGGTTGTAATATCATTATGAGAACTAAGGGAAAGAGCAGGAGGCTCAGGTGTGAAAGTAATTTCTGTGCCGTGAATTAATTTTAAACTCTCTGCCTTTCCTCGTTTCTTTGTGATCAGAGCCGCCCGTTTCTGTTTCCTTGTTCTGTGCAGTATTACAGAAGAACTGACTGATATCCTCAGGTCTGCAGGCACTGTCTCCAGCTGTACCTCATCTGTGGATTCAGCTCCCACCACACAGACCTGTGGGATTCCAGCCCTGGGTGGGTGAGTCCATCCCCTGGGCCCTGGTACCACTGCTTCTTCCCCTTGTCTCTCCAGCTTGGTGGTTATAGTGCCTCCTGTGGTTGGCATGTAATCAGCACATCGCTTCCTTGTTCCTTGTTGGCTTCTCAACTCGCTCCTGAGCTGTGTGAAAATTTCACTTCATTAAATTCCCCCAGTTTGAAATGACAGGCTGGTTTCTGTCTTCCTGGTTGGACTTTGAGATTCCACCTCTAAACAAGCTCTGAAAACGAAACCATAGACTGTAACAGTGGTTCATAATATGTGTGTGTGTGTGTGTGTGTGTGTGTGTGTGTGTGTGTGTTTATCAGAGATGGGAGAAGAAGGGACTGAACAGAGGAGACCACAGATTCATTTTGGAGTCTGAGGGCAGCTCTAGACCCCTCCATTAGCTGGAGTGGGGTCCATAGCTGTTTGTATATGAATATATATGAATACACGTACACACACAGATAGACTGACAGACGTATACTCACAACAGTTTTCAGCATAATTATAAAGTCTCACTGAATTGTGATCCATGCACCTCTACTTAATAATCCTTGTAATTATTAAGAAAGATTTAAATATCTTGAAAATAAACCTATATTTTATTATGTTAAACATATTAAAGATAAATATTATAAAATAACAATAATGCTATTATATGTATTATAAAACTTATAGGATTTTAATATTACCATTATAAGATCACAGAAACACAAAATATCAACATGTAGAAGGAAGAGTCAAGATCACCCAGTCCAACTTCATTTTTCAGAAGAGAAAATGATGTCCACATTTTTGAAAAGACATGCCGTAACTCCTGAGTGGGTTAGTGAATGAGAGAGACGTAGCTGATGCCAAGATCTTTAAATTTCTCATGAACATTTCCAGGTCAAAATATGGCAGCTAATGGCTTCTTGTTTTAGAAATATAACAGTGCAAAGAGCTCTCCAGTGTCCTGGCAGACTTGATGGATACACACAAGGGCAGGAAGGGATCCTTGACATTTTGCAGATTCTTAGGTCAAGATAACAGTGCACACCTGTAGCACAGTGTCACCTGCTGTGGAAGAACACTTACTCTCTGCTCTGTTAATTTACCTCCTTAGAGACTGCCTTCTCTCAAGGTCTTCTCCTGAGGCACAAAAGTAACGAAAGAACAACTGATTCCATGTATCAGGGTGGGTGGTCGAGGGGAGAGAGGAGAAAGAATTGTACAAAAGGAAACAGATTTTGTCACGGGTCTCCTACATACAAGGGGAGAAATTAAAATTGGCACTGACTATTGCAGGTTTTAGTCCTAATTTATTTAATTTGATAGCTGCTTTAATTATCCAGACTGTTTAAATTTACTAGGTAATGTGGTATGAGAATATAACACTGGACCAGAGGTTCAAATATGTGGTTATATTTGAGATTACTGAATTATTCTAAGTTAAATTCGTGCTATTACCTCTTCTTCACCTCATCTTCTCGATGAACTCTTAACTCAGTCTTTAAAATTCAGCTTAATTCTCATCTCAGCTAAGATACATGCCTTGACCTTTTGTGCTGAGTTCTGCTCCCTTCTTTCACACCCGCACAATGCCTTGTGTGCACCTCTGTTCTTGCACTCATGACAGAGTTCTGTAGTCACCACCTTCTTGTCTGTTTTCCTTACCATGATGTAAGTCACACCAGTTTGGGGCTAAGTTTTATTCATATCTGTGTCCCCAACGTATTACATAGTGTTTTTTACACAGTGAATTTCAGTAAGTACATATTAAGTGACTTAATAAAATGATAAAAGGATAATTGAAGGGCTTTGAGTAGAGGAACAGAGTAGCCTAATATGGTTCTTCAATTTTATTATTGAAATTAGCCTACTGTTTACTTTGACAATGTACATTCATACTGATCCATTTTCTCCCTTTTATACAGGGCCCATGTATGTCTACCATCATACAGTATTTCTTCAAAGGTTTTAAATCTATTCCATCAAATATTATTTTAAAATATCCCAGGATATTTTTTATATCTTTTTGCCATTTTTCTCATTTAGGTTCATCCCAGGGAGCAGCCTGATCACTATAGGGGCTACAATTAATAACATAGCAAGTAGTTTGATGTGAAAGAAGAGACATTCTTCCTAATGATACAGTTTTTTTTTTAACTTCAAGCACTAATCACAGTAGTTTGTTTTTGAAGACTCTTTTATCATGTTCTTCTTTAAGACTTCAGTCCTTAACATCAGCCCTAAATTCTAGACCTCCATTTGTGCACCTACCTTCCATCTGCTTGTTTGTCTCTTCTGGTCTCACTACCATGTATCATTGGCCGGTAAGTGTGTGTCTCCTGTTCTGCCCCCTTCCCTCTCTCCCTTCCTCTCTCTCCCTCTTTCTCTCTCTCTACCTATTCCCCACTTCTCTCTTTCCTCTCATATCTCTAGAGAGATATCTATCTATCTATCTATCATCTATCTATCTATCTATCTATCTATCTATCTATCTATCTATCCAGTCAGCCTTCCATATGACCAGGTTCTACATCCACAGATCAAAAATATTTACGATAAAAACTTCCAGAAAATTCCAGAAAGTAAAATATGAATGTGCCCTGCTTGGACAACTGTTTACACAGCATTTACATTGTATTTACAACTGTTTACATAGCATTTACATTGTATTAAGTATCATAAGTAATCTAGAGATGATTTAAGGTGTATGAAAGGATGTGTGTACGTTACGTGCAAATACTATGCCAATTTATGTAAGGGACTTGAGAGTTTGAGGATTTTGGTGCCCACAGGAATCCTGGTACCAATACCTTCCCTACAGATACTGAAGGACACCAGTATATAGAGGTATATAAAGAGATTATTTATCTATCCAGAGATTCCTTTGTTTCTGTATATATAGGAGAAATAGAAGGAGAGAAAGAGGGAGAGACAAAGAGAGAGATACAGAGACAGAGAGCAACATATTTTTCTATTTACCCTTCTTTCTATTTTTAATCTCTCGTTTTCCAGTAGAAGAAAAGTGTGCATATATACACATTGATTCAGAGGATGTAATAAAGCAGAGGGGATGATGGTGATATGTAAAGCAGTAGGTATATCTTTGATGAAACGTGAATGAGGGAGTAAAAGAAATAAGACGCAGTAGGGCTGAGTCTTATAGTCAAGAGAGTGAAAGAATATGTAAGGATTCAGGTAAATATGCAGATATAATGGCATAAAGTTGTGGGGAAGCAGTGTTTTTGAGGACTTTTCTCTGTTTGTGTGCCACTCCCCCATAATGGTCTCTCATAGAGAGACCATTACTCTACAGAGTAGAGTAATGTACTGTGTAGAAGCTCCACCACTCAGCATCATGTCGTTCAAGGGGACTCACCCGAACCACCACCCTAGGGCAATGTTGCACCAAGTCCCATCACCTTTCCCATGATTTCTTTTTCTACTCTCTCTGTGGACTTGGGTTCTAGGGGAAGATGTTGAATTTTGAGGGAGCTTCTACCAGTTCAATCCTCTTTTTATAAACTCTTTGATACTCACAAAAATGGGAATTCTGGCTTAAGTATATTATACATTAATTAATTTTATGGGCTTTCTGGTCAGTGTGAATATTGTGAAATCTATGGAAGTTTGAATTATTTATAGATCCTTTACCACAGTCAGTGCATTCATAGGATGTTTTCTGTCATCGTTTCACTAAGGAAACTGAATACAAAGCCCTCTGGCTTTCACTTCAGGGGTAAAAATTGGAGCATAATTAAAGACAACTAGAGGCATCAATCTATATGTTTCAGGTTTTTAAATTTTTTCCTGGAACAAAACAAGGTTTCATTCGACTTTGTTCCATCAATAAACAGGGAGGTATAATAATTCTGAGCTGCTGTATTTCACCCTGACTCTTGGCTAATTCTCTGAGGAAGGGGTTACAGAGGGTGGTCTTCTCTTCCAGGAGCATCTCCAGTCTCCAGCACTTCTTGCTTTCTACCTTGGAATGTAATTTTTATATACACTGTTTCCCAAGGTGCACTGTTTTTCTGGGATGAAGGGATAAATGATGCTGACTTGTAACAGTTTACCCAACACGTTAGATCACCATTGTCTTCAGTATGTTCATTGAGGTATGATCAAGCTATTTCCCTTCACTTTAACTGACACTCTCTGCATGTTCGTCCAAATCATCCTCACCAACAGTTGGGTCTGCAACTTCAACATGTAGAAATGAAGAACACATCTGGCACTGAGTAAGCCAATATTCTAGCAAATTCTAATGTATTAGCTATTAGTGCTATCACTGTCTGTCAGGGCAGAAGTGAAGGTCCCCAAACATTTAACTTTTCATTAGCAATGTATTTATGTGGGATCATTGTTTTAATCATGTAACACTATTTATTGCTTATGCATGATATACCAACATCATGGAAGACATCCTTCTAAGTGTATAATGTAAAATAAGAGTGTGCTTTATTTTAAGGAGTTAACAATTACATATTAACGGCTTTAACTCTAGTGTATATTTGTCTCTCTTACTGGCCTTGAATTTTTATGTTAATGTCGCCTATTTGTCATTTTGGGAGCCAACCCAGATGAAACACAATTACAGCTCAAGAAAATTACCTATACACGCTGACACAATTTTTTTTTTAATCAAGAAACAACTCCATCACTGTCTTCCGTGTCTATGTAAATTGGCTAACCACACAGGGGAGCTTACGGGGCCTATCACTTTGATGATCACTTAAGAAATGTCATGGATACATTTGGCAGAATAGAACCATCCATATTATTACATTTATACCATTGATGTTTTCACTGTTTCTGCCTTTGTCGCTTGGTTCTTAAATCATAGTTAAATAATGACAAAGCCCACAGCCATACTACTTTTTATGTGTTTCCTTAAAACAGAGAACACATACTTGTACTCTTGTAAATATTTTTAAGTACAAGATCTAAAAAGAAAAACAGATCTGATATTGCAATCACTATAAAACACAGGTTCATTTGTGTCTATTAGCTATGGGTCTGCAACCAAGCACCCCAAACCTTAGAGGCTTGTAAAGATAAGTAGTCTTACTCACTGACTAATTGTTCAGCTGGGGTTCTACCTCAAACTGCTGACTCACTGGGCCAGCTCTGCTGAGACCCCTGCTGGCCTTGCTTAGGCTTAGTTCCAGGCCATGGGTTCAGTTCAGGTCTAATCTTAAGTGCCTTTGATCTTTTTGAGACCAATCATGCTGCTTAGCATGTCCTCACCATAGAGGCAGAGTGCAAGAGAGAAAGCTCAGTGCATAAGCACATTTCAAGCCTTGGCTTGCATCACATCACATCTGCTGATAGCCCACGGGCCAAAGCAAGTTACAAGTTCAAGCCCAAAAGTGAGGAGAAGATAAATGCTCCTCATGTGGAAATAGAATGCCAAAGGATATTCTAATACACACCGTAATTTTCTCAGAATTCCACTCAAAAGTTCCCCACTAAAAATTAGAAGCTTAAGTTAATTATAATGGTTAGCAATAAAAAAAAAGTGGCCTTTTGAGTGGCCTCACTGACTTTTAACACAGTGTTGGTCACGTATTAGGCATTCTCTAAATGTTTACTGGCCAGCTGGTTGGGTGACCTGGTGTAAGACACATAGATATGTCATCAATATAATAATGTCCAATTAAAAGGAAGTTATATTCTTGTACCAAGAACTGGGTTGTTTTTTCCACACAGTTTTAAAAAGAAATATGCATATAAAATATAATATATACTATAATTCACTCAATTCACAATATGAAACACAGCAATGAAGGTAATATTCCCACTGGACATTCCCTATTGACATTCTCTAATGTATTAACTCTCCTGGAAGGAGTTGCATTAATTCTTAGATATTTAATTAGATTTTCACTAATGGTATAAACACAATATGAAAATTCACTTTGATTTGCATTGTCATTTAGAATCACTAATCAACTGAGAGGTATGAATAATCATGGCAGGGGACTGAGATTTGAACAATGAGGGGTTTTTAAAATATACTTGGTATCATTAGATGAATATATAGTCTCAATTACAGAATGTGAAATTCCATTAAATTATCCCATATGAGTCAATGCCCAGAGGACCATTTTTGATTGGGGTAGAATAACTCATTCTTGAGGACCTCAGGACAGCAAATTTCACGTTGTAATGGAAAGTCACTTCATGAATACTCCTTATTCCCTCACTGTAAAAGGCAGGATCTGTTATTCGCCTTCACTGAGAATAAAACTTGAAAAAATTAAAAGACTTTGGATTTAACAACTTGAAAAATCCTGTAATTTTTACTTGCTTTGCCAATGGTTTTATTTATAATTATTAGTAGTAAAAATCACAAAGTCACTTGGGATCTATGTCGCTTTTTGGCGGGGGGGGGGGGTATCAGCTAAAGGAGCTAACTCTGCCAATAACACTTATCTTTGCCCACAACACACACTTGTGTGTGTGCCACATCACACAAACACAACACAATATATCCACATATCCTCTTTACTACTATCTATTATAGTATAGAATCTCCCAAGTTTAGGACCCAAGTCATTGTTTCGAACTCTAAGTCTCTGATGAAACCACAGAAATGATTTCTTCACTGCCTCTCCTATGAAACATTCATTGTCAAATACTCACACCGCTCTCTAATTACCGACTACATGTCTTTCACTGTCTTAATAAGACCACATACTGCCAACATCAGGCACTGTGGTTTGAATTTCAGTCTGTGTACCATGTCCATACCAAGTACTAGCTCAGGTTTGTTTAAAATCTATTTTCTGCATTAGGGCCATAGATTTGATTGGAATAGTTTCTTGCAAAGTCTCCTTTGATTTTTGTTTAAAATGAATTTCTGATTTCTCAGTTGCATTAGTTATGATTAGGTTTGCAAACCCAAATGGATTTGGAACACACCATAGTCAACATTTGTATAACTGAATCATAGAAATATGTGCACAATTGGTAAAATATGTACCACAGTGGATGGGGTAAGTATTCAGTTGTATTATAAAAAACAATAATAAAATAAAACAGGCACATGAAAAGTTTAGTAAATTATACAAAAATTTATTTATGATCTACATAATTTTTCTTACTTTACCTGAGTAATTTTCTTTTTTCATTTATCAAATGATGGGATTAAGAAAGATAATTCTGAAATTTCTTTTCACTTCCAAGAAAAATATAGTAGAACTTTAAAAATCTACACATTAATGGCATTTGCATTTTTTTATACTCACTTCCTACATGTTTCTGGCCAGAAGTAGAAATGACTGGCTTAAATGTGTGTTAGTTTCCAGTGTTCATTGAAGTAAATAAGTATTAAAAATAATAACTATTAAAAACTCAATGCACTGAATTTTCTTCCAACTAATTTTATCAGAGCAGCAGTTACATAAGATTCAAAGCTACATTTATAATTTTCTTGGTGGTACATGCACTTCAGAATTCCATGTAATAGAATTTGTAAGCTATCCACCTCTTTGTCTGTATATGTCACAAACATTAAATTATTAACGTATCATCTTAGAAGTCACAAGTAAGGATTCAGTTAACAGATGATTATTGAATTTTTTTGTCAAATGTGTGTACTGCACTGTATAAATTTGAAATCTATAATCATAGACTATAGAACAAGCAGATATAGACATGACAAGTTAGGCCCACACTGTTTCAAGAGGTCTCTATTTTTAAAAGGTATTAAATATTTATTTTCAGAGATTGATTTGTTTAGGTGAACCATTTTAAAATACGTTGTCACAATTACTTTGGAAACAATAATATTTATTATTATTCTGATTTTCAGTGTATATTCACATGTAATTCCCACAACTATGACATTGAGTGGCTGAAGCAAAATCAAACATTTTAGAAATAAGGAAATTAAAGGATAGGAAAAGTAACTGACTTGCAGCACTGTTTTGCACTGTCATCTTGGCTAAGCTAGAATAGTTTACAAGAATCCTCTATTCTGTGTGATACTTTGTTAACTGGCCCAAACAAGAAATATTTTTTACAAATTTTGGAAGGGGAAAGTAAAGCAGCTCGTCTGAAATCTGTTATTTCAGAGGTACGAGTAACAAATAAAGAGATACAGGTGGATTCTAGCTAGTTCTTGCTGTCTTTGACTCCACACCCACCTCATCTCCCCAAATGAAAATCTTGCTGGCCAAGAGCCACTGAGGCCCAACAGATCTGAGGAGACAGCAGCTTTCCATGATCTTTTTCACCAGGTCTCCTTTGCAGGCCCACTAGGGCAGCCCAAACTGCTTTATTTCAAAGGATTGGTTATTGATTTTTCTCTGATCCTCCAATTCTCCCTTTTAGAATTTTATGACCCCAGCAATACACACAGTTTGGGGAAGTGCTATCACATATTTAACCCCTTTTTACATAATACTCATACTTGTTTTCATTTTCAGATTGAATCTGACTGAGACAGAACTTTGATGAGATCACACTGCTATTAAATGTCAGTATTGAAAATCAAATATTTCTTACTATTACTCAATCTTGAAAGAAAGAGTATTTCCAAAAAAAAAAAACAAAAAAAGAGGAGTTGTTAAGGTATGTATTTACTAAAAAAGAAGTTGGGAGCAAGGAATAAGAGGTTTCAAGAGAGACAGAAGTGAGAAAAAAGCAGATAATCTAGCAGAAGAGAGTGATTCATGCTTAAGAATGTTTTCCTGGAGCCAGTGCTGACTACCAGGTGGCTGGTTATATCAGAAAATACTGTTTATAACTGATAACACGGAAGACTTTCAAAGCTTCATGCCCTTAACATTCATTGAAGAGAAAAATGTCCTCATTTTGTAGATAGGCTATATATTCTCATATATATCCCCTGAATTTCAGTGGATTAAACAATAAAGATTTAGAATTTACTCTAGCAAAGTCTGTAGCCAGATAAGAAGATGAACTGTCCCACAACCAGCAACTCAGGGATTCAGAGCAAGGAAAGTATTGCCATCTTGAAGCAGCATCACATGGAGCTTACTGTCTCCCTGATGGGCACCTCAAAAAAAGAGGCACCTGCCAGGCCACTGGTGGTTTTTCCATGCTTTGTGCCAAAATTTATACATGCAAATTCCACTCATGCTGTTGGACAAAGCTAATCACATGGCCTTAATGATCTTCAAATGGATAAATAATGTAGTCTTATTGGTGCACAGAAAGGAAGACAATGAGATAGTGGTGAACACTCATAATATTCTTTCCATAGAGCTTAATATTTGAGATAATTTTCTCATTAATAAAATGGAAGGCAATAATATTCATCTAATAGAACAATTAGGGAATCAAATGCAGGCATACAGCACTCAATAATAATAGACATTATCAAAATCATCATCATTATCATCATCACTGTTCTCTATATCTCTAGTCTTTGATAACATGTATCACTAAGGCTGATAGATTTTGACAAAAAACATAGAATATTAGAGCTGGAAAGGATTTTAGAAATTACTTACTCTGGTCCTATCCTTTCATTTATGAGAATAGAGAGGCCCATCAGTTAAGCGACCTACCTGGGCCCAAATCTCCTTAGCAGCAAAATTGGGAACAAACATCTAAGTCCAGTGTCCTTTGTTCTCAAGACAGGGAAATTACAACATTTTATCAAGCATAGACTGAAGATGTCCCACTATCTTTCCCATACTGCTAAACCTGTTCCATGTTACCTCTGCTTATTGCACTCCATTCATTAATTGACATTTTGTAATTAATTAAAGTCTTCCCAAAGGTGCCAGCTTAATGATTATATGAGCATGGGAGAAATATGTTACTATAGTAAAGCCCTTATTGCCTGAGCAAATATATTTTCCAATTCCTAAGAACTAGTCACCTAAAGAAATTTTGCTTACTGTGCCAAAAATTAGGGATTTTGATGGGGGAAAATGAATTAGAAAAAATTAAAAAGTGAAACTGTTAATAGATCAATAATGACTTAAAATAGCCATTATTGAAAGAAGGTAGTGTTTGACTTATAATGATACAAACGATTTTTTATTCTCCCATTTCCCCAAAAATAGCAAAAAAAAAAAAAAAAAAAAAAGATGCTATTAGAATTATATGGCTCAAAAAAAGCTTACAGAACTCAAAATCAAGAACATAACTAACAATCCTGCCATTATGAACTTTCTTTGGGGAAGAAATTTGTACCATCTGGACATACATGATTAAGATAGAAAAGGCCAGGCAACCGAAGCACATTAACTTGCTTAATAAATGGATAAAACATAAAAGCTAAATGCCAAAAAGTCAAAATTCCACTTCAAGTTTAGAAATGCTATTTTAAAAGACTTTCCAAAGCATTTTACCACTTTTTCTATGAAATCAAAAATTTCTTTTTAATTAATAACCTACAGAGAAATAAGAACCTTATTCAGATTGACAAAAAGACCAACCAAGAAATATGTTTGCTATATCCATGGCATGTTGCTGACACAATTGAGAAAAAAGAGACAGTGATGAGAGAGTGTGTGTGTGTGTGTATGTGTGTATGCATGTGTTTGGGGAGGGGCAGGAGGTTAGAAGGTGAAGTAGACAGCGAACAAAGAGTCTTTGTTTATGGTGTTTTAAGCTTAACAGATAATAAAAACACTGATGTAAATTTATTTACACTTGCTCTTAGCCAAAAGGCCAAGAAGCGATGATGTAAATTTATTTAAATCTGCAATGTTTCATTATTACAAAAGAATGGAAATCAAAATGCATTAAGGTTAAAGAAACTTAGATGCTAAAAATAGAAAGATGTGTTACATAAATGAACTGCATCTAAAAACTGTTATTCTCATTAATGTGTATTAAGAATCACAATTTCAATTTGTCAATTATTCCTCAATGAAGTCAAAAATGAAATTAAAAAGTCACAATACACTCTGTTCTATCTTATAGAACAGAATGGGTCTTTAAGCAGAACAACCTTCAAGCAATGAACGGGGGGAAGTATACAAGGCAGAAGTCAGAAAGACTAGTTAGGAAACCACTGTAGTTGACCAGGAGAGAATGTAAAGGGTTCTAAATGGTGGGTTTATTCAAGAATTATGAAGGAGATAGAATTGACTGGGCTAATGTCCTATTTAAAAGTAGGACATGAAGTTGAGAAATACAGATTGACCTCCATTCAAGATTCTTGCTGGTGTAACTGAGACAAAGGAGTGACTTACACCAAAAGAGAGAGTGGGGAAGAGATAAGAAGACAGGGAAATGCACCAAGTATACTGACTTCAGCGGTAGACATGCTGGGTAACCTGTGCCTGGTTTAGAAGACACGTGCGACTTGGGTATATAAATGAGTACTAGTTTAAACCACAGCTTTTGATATTATTCCAAAAATATGTGTAAGGACGATCCGTTAGAAGACCAGCATTTTAGGCATTACAGGGGATGGTAAACCCAAATTATTAGGGACTCTTAAAGAATCATAAAAAAGATGGAAAAGCCTGGAAACAATAGTGAATTTGACAGAGAAAAGAAAAGGTGATGTAGTAATTGACAAGGCCTGCAAAGGACCACAGAGCAAGCAGCTTAGACGGCAGCAATGGATTGTTCTGGAGGCTAAACGTCTGAGATCTGGGTGTTAGGGGGGCCGGTTCCTTCTGGGGCTTCTCCTCTAGTTTCTGGTGGCTTTCTGGCAGTCCTTAGCATTCCTTGTTGTGAAGCAGCATCGCCCCGATCTCTACCCTCATTTTCACGTGGCATTCTCCCTGTGTCCATGTGTGTCTGTGCTCAAATGTGCCCTTTTTACAAGGACTCCTGTCATGTTAGGTTCGAGACCCACACTGGTCCAGCGTGATTTCATCTTCACTAATCACACCTGCAATAGCTCTGTTCCATGTAAGGTCACATTCTGAGGTAGCCAAGTTTAAGACTTCAACCTACAAATTATACAGGGACACAATTCATTCCATAACGAGATTCTAGAAAAGGCAGCTGTCGAATAAAAAAAAAAATTCAGAGATCTAAAGTACAGGGCAGATTAAAAGTGTCTATTAAATATGACAACTAGCAGGGAGGGTATTTAGCTCAGTGGTAGAGCGCATGCTTAGTATACACTGTGTCCTGGGTTCAGTCCCCAGTATCTTCACTGAAATAAATAAATAAATACATACATACATACATACACACATACCTCCCCCCATTAAAACAAAACTAAAAAAATACGACCACTAGGAAAGTCATTTTTACTAGCCAGTTTCATTGGTGGTAGAGGCTGATGCTGAAAATCATTTATTTAGTTTAAATGATAAACTTGAGACAATGAATTTAAACTCTTGTTTAAAAAGTTACTTGAATTTGAAGTGAAGGTCAAATATGAAGCTGCAGTTAGAAGAGAGAGTTTGATCTTGAATCAAATATGGGAAAAAGATAGGTGTTTCGATTTTTTATTTAATTTGGCCTACCTTGAAGTCTCTTTTGAGAAAGAGTCTTGTGGAGATAGACCTGGCCTGCCTGGATCTATTTCTGGAAGTAACAGGGTCTAGCAGAAGGAGCAAGAGATTTGGAGTCACAAGATCCACAGTGCGGCTCTGGATCTGAAATCTAAACTGTGCAAATTTGAACATGTTTATTGACCTCTCTTGGGCTCACTTCTCTTAAATTGTAGATAATAGCATTCCTGCACCAGAATGTTATGAAAAATCAAATATGATTATGTTGGCTAAATATACTTTTTATCAAAATATTATATGTTGTATATTATTTTTTATATTGTCAGCATCATTTTATTCTAAGTCTTAGTTCCCTCATATTAAAATTATTTGTGGCAACTATAAAGCACTTATAGACATTTAGAAAATGCAGAATTTGACTTCCTCTGATTGCCAGAGCATAGAAAGGATTGTTAGAAACATAACCATCTTTCCAAAATACTACATCTTTTTGTCTTAATACTAAAGTAATGTTTTACCATAAAAATGTGTTGTATTGTGACAATGGCAGAAACAAATTGTAAGAAATCTTTATGAACATCACTCAAGACACAGAATGTGCCAACCAAATGGATGGTAAAGCAGAAACATTTTTGTATTTAATAAAATAGTACAATCACATTCTGTCACATGGACACGAACCCTCAGAAAATACTAATAGCTATTATACTCACATTTGTAATTCAATAAAATGTAATTTTATATCCTTTTTAAAATCAGAAAACTCTAATAAGAAGGGTTGATTAAATTAGATGTGAGCAATGACAATGATGACATAGAGTAAACGGGAAACCACAATGGTGTTTCAATCACAAAAGCCCTCAGTATTTACTTCCCCAAATTGAAAGCAGATACGCCATTTAAAGATTGACATGAAATTTTTGAAATTGTGATTTTCTCATCTTAAAATGCTCCATTTGTTCCATACAGTGAATTAAAATGTGTTAAATTTATTTTCTGTTTACCTACGACATCAGTTTGTCTGACAGACTATAACACTGCACAATTAATCAAAAGTTTCATTGAATTAAACTCAGTATCTAAGGATATATATATATTATGATTTATTAAAAAGTAGCTTATTTTTATTTTTTGGGTACACTTTGTAAGGAAAGTAATAACCTATCAAGTCATATTCCAGAGCATTCTGTGCCTACCATCCCCTCCAGCCACCCACAGATAGTGTGATTGCCCTGATCACCTACTCCGATTACCCCGCAAGCACACTGCGTGTAAGGAGCATCACCTCAGTGTTTCATATACAAAAGGGAAACAAATCTTCTTAGTGCTGTACTTAGACATTTACCTTGAATCTGTCATTCTACCCAGTGGCAGAATTCTCCAGTTGAGCATGCTGTGGAGTTTCCTATTGAAACCCTCATCTCCACCCAGCATCTTCTTTATGTGTGCATGTTAGTGATCAAAATGCTCAGGTATACGTCTGCAAGTAAGTACATATATTGAGGAACACATGAAAGAGGAAGTACCCTCAACTCATTTGTTTCATTGATTGAGTATATTTACAACTTGTCTCTTTCCCAAAATAGGTGGAGACATTTCTTCCTCTATTTTCACTTTAAATGCAAGTTACTAAGGAGTCATCTCCTGGAAAATGGGAAGAATGTATTACTTATGTCTACACTAAAGTGTATAGTATAGTATAGTATAGTATAGTATAGTATAATATAATATAATATTATATATAGCATATATGATGTAGCATGTATAACATAACATATACTGTATGTGGCATGTGTTTGTGTGGTAAAACTGCTCAAGTTGGTTGTTGAAATACTTGTCATCTTCTGATTTTACTATGGGCATCTGGGGGTCTGAAACACGTCATAATTTTATCTATATTTTGTTCTTTCCTAAAGGAAAAATCAGGACTAACACGGATCTTGATATGTATTAACTCAAATCAACATTTATTCAATGGAGAGCATCATCCAAATACATTTAAAATTAAAATATAGCTACCTGTCCCATGCTCTAAGCACAGCCTCAAAGGAACGAAAAATAATTATAACAATCACATAACATCCCGAGGGCCTTCAGTGTCGAGGACTGAGCAGTGTCTAAAGTTTCTTTAGAACACACTTCAACTCTTTCACAATAGATCAACTTTGCTTTTGGCATCTGAGAAATATTTTCTCCTCTGAATGAGCAGCTGACTTACTGAGAGCAAGTGACGTGAGAGCAGAGGAAGGCAGGACACAAATGCCTACTCTTGGTTCTGAAACTCATTTTTCTTTTCCGTGAGACAAGGGTTGAGAGTCATAAAACTACAGCTTTTTAAGAGGATTTACACTGACTCTTTATTAAAGCAGATGTGAAAGAGACTGCCAGTTATCTATCATTTGATGTCCACCGCTCCTTTCCTGGGTAGAAATGATGCTTGTACTTATCTGGGAACATTTCCCAGCATGCTTTGCAGCTAGATTTAGTGACTGAATCATAGTCAGTCACATATAAAAGTAACTGTTATCTTGTTCTTTGAGAGCAATTTTAAAGGGTTTCGATGCCTTTGTTCATTCTTCTTTTCAGTTGCCCAGGATACGTATGCACTGGCTTGAGGAATCAGCACGTTGAAAGGACTTGAAAGTGGAAGCCCACCTCCAGCCCACTGTCCTTCTCAACAGCAGCGCAATAGGACTGGCTCCTGACACTGCGCCCTGCGGAGCTGTCATTACAGCTTGACACCCCCCTCGCCAGAGAACTCGACCTACCTCGTCACAGGGCTTAACACGGTTTAGGATGATGACACGCATTCCGAGCCAGCTTTATGATTCCTTTTTTGGTGATCTCCTACTGCTGAAAACTGAAATGTTCACATCCCAACTGTTGTCTTCTGACTTTGGCTACTTTAAGTGCCCACTACCAGATTGCCATGCTCTTCTCTCATTTCACATGTTCTGCTCTGAATGAATATCCATCCCTTTGTCATCATTTTGTCTAGTTTTGCAATATTTTAACTGTTTTCTTAATTTTCAGTTCCACCTCCTGTATACAAGGAACATTATCCTGGAAGACGCTTCCCTGAAACCTCAATTTCAACAGGCATCTTGGGACAAGGGTTCAGCCCGTACAGTGAGAATAAGGAATTATAGCCTTAAAAGAGCATGGGAATTCCAATGTCACTGATGTCATCCCACGATTCTTCCGTTTCAGTCAGTAAATAAAATGCACCTTTGATGATGACTACATGGCCAGGCCACTCAAGATGCCTCTCTCTTGCTCTGTGTCCATCTCCTGCTCGACTGGTGCCTGCTTCACCTGCACCTGACCCATGTGACTGATCTTCCTTCACACTTGCCCCAGGCCCCAGCTAATGACTGTTCTAGATTTAGATCAGAACTCTGCACTGTGCTTATCAAAGGGGTGGTGAAGGACACGACTCTCTGCTGATTACCCTGGTAACCGATGAGTCAACCTGACATCAAGTCCCCTATAACTGGTAACTTCTTCCCCTCCCAGGAGCAAAGATTGCCACCACATTCTGCCCTCCGTCCCCCCACACAGTGGGATGTTGCTCCAGCACCTTGCTTCAGATGTGTAAGTTCACCCTACCCACTGAACTACTGATTGTCTCTGTTGCTGATTCCGGGCTCTTAGGTCTTGGAGCAGGGCTTGTAAACCTGCAGGGTGCTGTCCAACGGTGACATAGCTAATTAATACCCTCAAGTAAAACACTTTGTTTATATAAACATAATGTAGCTAGCAGCCAAGCTGGGTTCAAAAGAATAGAAATATATGAAGACCAGAAGCAACCTTAGCTCTAGGGTCCTCAGAAAGCCAAGATTCAGTGGGGTACCATGGTACAGCACAAGTCTTGTGGGCAGAACCGAATAGCAGACAGAGCTTTGCCCATCTCTTACCTAATTCTCAATAATTCCTTCTGATATTGGACCAACCTGGCATGTGTCCATGTCCATTCAAATACTATCTCTTTCTGAAACTTTTGTGAGTGTTTCAGTGCACAGTCACATTAAACATCATGATGTTTCACTCATGATGTCACTTACACCTGTCTTCATCCTGCATTGTTTCAAAATACTGAATGTCTGTAATTACTCTAATTATTTCTGTTGCACTATTTCAGTTGTGATGGTTATATGTTTTCCCAGGTTTATCTTCTTCTCTTTAAAACTGTCTGCTCAAGCAAAATGGATCTACCCAGTGCTTCACAACGATACCCTGTGCACTTCTTTGCCTTCCAGAAATGTTACTTTAAATATTCCATCTGAAGAGTTTTCTCTCTCTTCTCACTCTGTGTGAATAGTGTTCATCCTTCAAAAGCCAGTCAATGCCAGTGACTTTGAAAGGGTCATTCCTCTCACAAAAGAGTATCTGACCTTGTGAGTGTGCTATTTCTCAGAAAAAAAAAAAAAACAAACCATGAATTTGCATAATTTGTTTGGAAGTTTCTATATGCAGGCGTATCTCATTTTATTGTGCTTCACTTTACTGTACTTTGCAGATACTGAGTTTTTTGTTTACACATTGAAAGTTTGTGGCAACCTTGTCTCCAGCAAATCTACCAGCACCGTCTTTCCATGTTGTGCCTCTCTGTCACATTTTGGTAATTCTCTCAATATTTCAAATTTTTTCATTATTATTGTATTTGTTATGGTGGTCTGTGATCTTTGATGTTACTATTGTAATTGTTTCGGGGTGCCACAAACCCCACCCACACGAGATGAAAACCTGATTCACAGATGCTGTGTGCGTTCTGCCTGCTCCACTGACTGACTGTCCCCCTATCTCTCTTTCTTTTCTTGGGCCTCCCTATTCCCTGAGACACAACACTATTTAAATTAGACCAATCGATTACCCTACAATGGCCTCTAAGTGTTCAAGTGAAAGGAGGAATCAATCAGTATTTTACTATCAATTGTTATTTATTATTTTAAGAAATTGCCGCAGACATCCCAACTTTCCGCAACTACCAGCCTGATCTGTCAGCATGGAGGCAAGACCCTCCACCAGTAAAAAACATTGTGACTTACTGAAGGCTCAGGTGATGGCTAAGACTTATTAAAGTATTTTTAATTAAGGTATGTGTATTGCTTTTTTAGATATAATGCTGTAGCAAGTTAAATAGACTACAGTGTAGTGTAAACATAAATTTTATATGCACTTAGAAACAAGAAATCATGTGGCTCACTTTATTGCAATATGTGCTTTATGGAGGTGGTCTGGAATTGAACCTGCAATATCATTGGGGTACGCCTGTGTAGCTTCTATCATCTATTTAATTGTGTCCCCATGAATCTGTTTTCATGTCTACCCATGTATCACTTAGTTTGTAAATGCTAAGAAAATTAACTAAATTTGAGGTATCACTTCACACCTACCAGGATGGCTATCATAAAAAAAAAGAAAAAGAAAAAGATGGAGCACGGACGGGCAGACGCCAGAGCCTGTCCAGAGCGTGTGGAAGCTGGGCAGGAGTGGGTGCTCCTGGACCAGCACCCCGAAGAGGAAGATGGCCTCCAGAGGGGGCGGCCGCCTCCGCTGCTGCCACCGGGCAGGTGAGCCTGCCTGGCGAGTGGAGGCTGCCCGGGACCCTGGGCATCGGCTCCGCACCTGCCTTCCGGGTCACAGGCGACCTGGGGCGGAATAACAGGGGGGGTGAGGCCCGGGCCTTTGGGAGCTTGTGGGCCTGACCTGGAGATCAAAAGCTTCTGGTGACCACAGCAGCGAGAATGACAGATGTGATGCAAAGCCTGGAGAACTAGACATCCAAGTGTCCCAGGACCATGGTGCTCATCACCCTCCCAGATGGCCTCCCCCTGCCCCCGGCACCCTTCACCAAACTGTCCGTCATCAGGCTTCCAGTGGGTCCACGGAGGTGTGTGTAAAGTTCAGCTGACGGTATATAACCCAATGCCATTTGAACTCCATGTGGAAAACATGGCTACCACACCACGGTCTTCAGTGTCTTCAGTGACTGTGCTGGACCACCTTCCAGGAATAAAGTTGAGCAGCTGCACATGGAGGTTATCCCTGCTCTGTCCAGACCGTGGATCAGCACCTCTCTGCCCAAGGCTGTACACTCACTCACTGCAACCTTCCTCTGGTGGTGAAACATCTACTAACATGTCAGTGCCGCTTTACAGCAGAGAAACAGCACCTGCTTGTTAAGCTGGAAAACACCAGGGTGGAACCCCTGGAGGAGCTGGAAGTCACCTCAGAAATTCTCATCAGCAATGGATGATGTCACAGTACTTTTACTTGCTGTAAGTGAAAGCAAAGAGCAAATGGCAGAACTTCTAGCAAAGAAAGAGGCAAATATACCTGCAGTTGATAAGCTGAAAAGAACCCTCATGCTTGCTGTAAATTATGAATCACCACATATGGTCAGGTGTCTTCTTCAGCAAGGTTCTGATGTCTTTTCTCAAGATATGTATGGATGCACTGCAGAAGAATACACTCTTACTAGTGGTTTTAATATTAATCGCCAACTGATCGCTGACTATAAAGAAGAAGAGACACCTAAAATTCCTTTTCAAAATAGCAACCCAGCGAATGAGATGATTCCTTAAGCAGCCTTTGCAACAAACCTGATGTTGATGATTCATGGCCTTCAACAGATGATAAAGTCTCAGATTTTGATACCAAGAACATCCTGAAACCAAGCTTAGCAAAGCGAATTTATGCCTCTCAGCAGTCTGGGAAAAACAATATGATGTCAGCATTGAAATTAGAAGAGCAAGATACAGAATCTCCCTGGGATTCTGAGCATCTTCTCCCAGGAGCTCACTGACAGCTCTGTCATCCTGCATCTAACGCATTCCCCAGATGGGCCTCCAGGAAGAGGCCCTGCAGGCACCATGGCAGGCTGGTCTTCTCTCTTCCACACTCCTCTAGCAGCTCCCATCCTTGGGCATCTTGCAGCAGTGGCTGAAGTCCAGAACTTGAACTTGACTGGGAAAACCACGTCCATTCCAAAATGCAGCATTTTCATCTTTTGGTTGGGTGAATATTGGTCCCCCATGGATAGGAGTGATAACTACAAGATTCAGAAGTGGAAAGAGTTATCTATAGTCTCAAATAATTTAGTTCATATGTTCAATTTCAAAAGCAGGAGCTCAGGTATATAAGTAAATAAATCACATGGAATAAAAATGTGATTCTAGAATGAGGAGGTGTCAGAAAGCTGCCTTTTGCTGAAGTTCAGTGCTAACACTGTCTTTCTCAAACTATAAACTCAGTAGGAACTAATAATCGTTTCACGTGGAAAAATCAGCTATCCAAAGTAGCTTGTACAGTAAATGCCTATTTTACACATTCAACACTTAACTGGAGGAAAAAGCAATGCAAGTTGATTCAATGTAGTTTTTTAAAATCTCAACACATATTTCGTTGTCACAAAATAAGTATTAATGTGCTCCCCTAAGTAAAAAAAAAAAAAAAAAAAGATGAGCAATAACAGGAAAGAATGTGAAGAAACTGGAACCTTCATACATTGCTCGCAGTCCCGGGGGGGATGTAAAATAATGAAGCCACTTTGTAAGCTAGTTCTTCAAAAAGTTAAATAGAATTAGCACATGATCCAGCAATTCCACTGTTAGGAATATGCCCAAGAAAATTCTTAAATTATGTCTAAAAATTTGTACACAAATATTCACATCAGCATTATTCATGATAGCCCCATGAATAATGGGAACAAGCCAAAGTTTATCAACAAATAATTGGGTAAATAAAATATGGCATACCATAAAATACAATATTATTTGGCCATAAAAAAGAATGAAGTGCTGATTATGCCAAGTGAAAGAAGTCAGACACAAAAAGCCACATATTGGATTATTCCATTTATATGACATGTTTAGAATAGCTAGGACAATAGAGACAGAAGGTAGGTCAGTGACAGTCAGGGGCAATAATCAACTAACATATGGTTGAATGGAGGACTGACTGAATTACAAATAAAGGGGTACTTTGAAACAATCCAATCCAGTTTTCCTCTTTTTTGTTTATTATTTTTGCTGGCCTTTTATTTTTTAAGTTTTTTTTATTATTATTATTGAAGTAGTCAGTTTACAATGTTGTGTCAATTATTGGTGCACAGCATAATGTTTCAGTCATATATGTATACATACATGTATTTGTTTTCATAGTCTTTTCCATTACAGGTTACTACAAAATACTGAATATAGTTCCTTGTGCTATACAGGAGAAACCTGTTCCTTATCTATTTTATATATAGTAGTATATATATCTGCAAACTCCTGATTTATTCATTCCCACCTCCTTTCCCCCTAGTAACTGTAAGTTTATTTTTTTCTGTCTGTGAGTCTGTTTCTGTTTTATAAATAAGTTCATTTGTGTCTTTATTTTTTATTGTTTTTAGATTCCACATATAAGTGATATCATATAGTATTCTTTTTTTTTCTTTCTGGCTTACTTCACTTAGAATGACAATCTCCCAGGTTCATTCATGTTGCTGCAAATGACATTCTTTCATTCTTTTTGTGGCTGAGTAGTATTCATTGTATAAATATACCACAGGTTCTTTATCCAGTCATCTGTTGATGGACACTTAGGTTGCTTCCATGTCTTGGCTATTGTACATAGTGCTGCTGTGAACATTGGGGTGCATGTAGCTTTTTGAATTAGAATTCTTTCCAGATATATGCCCAGGAGTGGGATTTCTGGATCATACAGTAAGTCTATTTTTAGTTTTTTAAGGAATCTCCATACTGTTTTCCATAATATCTGCACCAAACTACATTCTTACCAGCAGTGTAGGAGGGTTCCCTTTTCTCCACACCCTCTCCAGCATTTATCATTCATGGACTTTTTAATGATTGATTTTGGTAGTGTGGCCATTTTAACAATATTAATTCCTCCAATCCAAAAGCATGAGATATCTTTCTATTTCTTTGAGTTATCTTTAATTTCCTTAATTAATGTTTTGTAGTTCTCATAAGTCTTTCACTTCCTTGGTCAGATTTATTCCTAAGTATTTTGTTTTTTTGAATGAGATTTTAAAAGAGATTGTTTCTTTACTTTCCTTTTCTGATATTTCATTGTTAGTGTAAAGAAATGCAACTGATTTGTCTATGTTAATCTTGTATCCTGCTATCTTTCCAAATTGTTTTATCAGCTTTACTAGTTTTTGTGTGGAGCCTTTAGGGTTTTCTATATAAAATACCATGTAATCCACATTTAGTGACAATTTTACTTCTTCTCTTTGAATTTGGATTCCTTTTATTTCTTTTTCTTGTCTGACTGCTGTGGCCAGGACTTCCAATACTCTGTTGAATTGAAGTAATGAGTGTGGGCATTCTTGCCTTGTTCCAGATTTTAGAGGGAAGGCTTTCAACTTTTCACTGTTGAGTATTATGCTGGCTGTGGGTTTATCATAAATAGCTTTCATTATGTTGAGATATGTTCCTTCTATGCCCACTTAGGTAAGAGTTTTTATAATAAATGAGTTTTGAATTTTATCAGATGCTTTTTCTGCATCTACTGAGATGATCATGTGATTTTTGTCCTTTCTTTTGTTGATGTGGTGTATCACATTTATGGATTTGTGTATTTTGAACCATCCCTGGGATGAATCCCCCTTGATCATGGTGTATGACCTTTTTTTATGTGCTGTTGGAGTCTGTTGGCTAATATTTTGTGGAGGATTTTTGCATCTATGTTCATCAACAATATTGGCCTATAATTTTCTTTTTCGGTAGTGTCTTTGCCTGGTTTTGGTATCAGAGTGATGGTGACTTTGTAGAATGAGTTTGGGAGTATGCCTTCCTCTTCAGTCTTTTGGGAGTATTCCCTCCTCTTCGGTCTTTTGGAAGAGTTTGAGAAGGATCAGTATGAGTTCTTCCTTGCATGTTTGATAGAATTCCCCAGTGAAATCAAATATAAATTTTCTTTGCATTCTTAGTAGGATGTGTTAGAGCCTATATGACTACTATTCTAAAGCAAATAGATACAGTAATGGGTTAGCATACTTAAAAAATAGGGTAACCACAAATCAAAAGGAGGGTACACAGACCTGCTGTTGATGTCAAACCCACCCCAGTGTGCACCAGATCTCTGCTCATTTGTCTTAGAAGCACAGGTCCACAAAGGCACCAGGAGAGCAAATCCACCACCCCTGCCTGGGAGTAGAATCACATCAGTCCCACCTGTGATGTTGCAGGGCCTGAGCAGGGGTTCATGTTTCAGCCCCTCCTCTGCCCAGGAGCCAAGCACCAGCAATGGTGCCCCTCCAGAGCAAGCTGAGAAGACGGCTGTGACTGAACCCCATCTCTCTTCTCACAGTAATGCTCACCAACACTGGTGCAGAGCAACACCCCCTGCGTCAGTGGAGATGGCAGCTATGGCCAGGCTGCAATGCACCCCTCGTCCCAAATGCAATGGTGCTTTCTATAGAGGGACCCAGACTGATTTGCACTCTCTTTGAGCCACAGCCCACACCACACTCCAGCCTCCTGAGGCTGCCTCTGTGCAGTCAACCCCAGTCATCTCCCCAGGCTCGTCCGTGGAAGCCCGAGCTCCAGCAGCCCAGCCCAGCCTGTCCCCACTGGCGTGCGTCTCAGGCTAGGGATCACAGTGACCCTCTCTGCTGGTTTCTCTCAGTTCTATCTGCCAAGCTGCTGCTGCTGTCTCCTCTAAGCCTCTGAAGCTCCCTTTCTGTCCCCATGGATCTCGCTGCTGGAAAGGGGGCTTCCCAGGGTGAGCACGCTTTTCCTTTTATGCTGCTCTCTCTCTGTGGGACACATCATGCACCAATTTCCATTTGCTTTCTTCCCTTCCCTCCCCCCTGACCTGGTTTTGTGAAGCTTTTCTTGTATTTCCAAAGTAAGAGACATTATGCCAAAGTTCGGGAGTTACTCTGTGCGAATTATTCTGTATTTATATACAGTTTTTGGTGTGTTCACGGGAAAGGGTGAGCTATGTGTCCTTCTACTCCGCCATTATGGCAACCCCTTTGCTGGACTAATTGACATATATTTTCTTAACAAATAACACCCACTGTAAGTGCACAGCAGTGATACGACTGTCCACTGCTGTGCTTCCCTAAAGAGTCATAAAGAATATGAATGAATCTACACTTAAGCGTGCAAGTTTTCAGTCTTTGATCTCAATTTCTCAAAGGCATTCCCTGCAGTTGCAGTCAGGGCCTTGGCTGTGTGGCCGTCTTTAAAATTGCATAGATCCAATCAGTGAGTTTATCGATGCTGAACAACAGGAACCTGTAAATAGAGACGGTTGAAGCTGTCAGTTTACTGATAAAATCTTGCATGAGTAAGCAATTGAAAGTCTCCTGCAGTCAGCCTTGAAGAGCAATCTCTGGTAAAATGGTAGAACTTATTAACCTTTTTCTCCCAGTTTTCAGCCCTAAAGAAGTCAAATACAATGCCTGGGTTTGATTCACTTTAGTTATTCACAAGAAATATCCATGCACAAAATTTTGCAAATGATGATGCAAGATTAATATAAATTAAACAGAAACAAAATATGAGGTCAGTCTATGGCCAAAGATGCTATTTTAGATACCGAAAGCTAAAATTTAATGCAGAAATATCCTATCTTTTGTTTCTAAAGTTAGTAAATGGAAATAATTCACCTTATCGCACAGGAAAACCACAGCATTTAGATATGAAGATACAAAGATATCTGAGCCCTTTTTAAGACTCGAATAAGCTGAATCATCCATAGAAGCAAGTAACAATATTGCCAAGTACTGCACTTCTTTCCATTAAAGGCTTTTTTTAATTTGCTCATGACAGGTAGCTGAAGTATATTTTAAATTAGTGTGTTATTTTTTCTTTCTACTTTGTTGGTAGAGATTTCATATCCTTTCACTCATATCAATGTTTATTGAACATGCAAAAGCATTGCAGGGAAATGAGCAAACTGCATAAATGATGCTCATTTATTGAGATGGCCAAACTCCCTTAGCCAAGAACTTCCTTTAGCATAGTTTAATTTAGTATAGTTTAATTTTGTACTGAGAAACAAAGCTGAACTCATGCTCGCGTTTTAGGATTTGCACGTATACAAGTTTAATAAAACAGCATAATCCTATTTGTATTATATCATCACAGCCTTTCAAAAGTATAGCTCAAAAAAGTAACTATTTTTATTATTAAGAGATGTCCCAACAAGATGTGATAAAAAATGACGTCTAGAACAGACTGTGAAATAAACATTTTAAGGAACAATTAGGCCCTTTGTCCCATTCAATTCCTTGTTGATTAATTTTAACTACCATTAATTGAATTTCTCTTCAGCATACTGGGTAGAAAATATCTTAAAATAAAATGTTTTGTACAGACATTCTTTTTTCTATTTTTCCTGTTACAATGGCAGAGTAAAGAGACATTACATCCTGAGTGTTTGCTGGTGATTATTACAGTTACAGGAAAGTAGGTAAATGATAAAAATAAATAGCAGTAAATATTTGTTTAGTCAGTCTATGTTTAAGCAAAGAGTGTTGTCCAGATGTAATCAAAAGTCAATGGCTTAAAATCTTGGTTCTTCCTTCATTATTTATGTGTTCACGGAATATTTATTTGATCTTTCTAAACCTTGATGCTTTCACCTTGAAAAAAAAAAAAAAAGCTAAACTAAATTCTGGGGATAATAGAACCAGCGTTGGAGAATTAAGGAAAGAATTTATTTTAGGGCCTGACACACAACAGTTTGTCTACAAACCCTTCCTTCCTTCCCTCCTTTTTCTCTTTTGCTCCCTCTCTCCTTTCCTCCCTCCCTCTCTTTCCTGCTTTCTTCTAATTCCTTCCTGACTTTAGTAATCTGATTTACTAGCCAGCAGGACCATTCTACCAGCTCAGTAGATCTAGTCATCCACAATTATAGCCACCTTATTCTACATTATATTAATGTGACAAGCACACATACAGATTACTTTTATCAAATATGTAATTTATTATAGTTTTGATTTTAAGTTAATTGGCCATTTAATTCAGATTGTCCATCATTTCTTAGAAGTCACTGAGTATTCTCCCCAACACTTAAATGAGATATGTAACCAATGGAATTTTTTCAACAGAATAGTGAAATTGAGTTTTAGAGTGTCATGCAATACTTTTGTGGATATTTATTGATAGAATTTTGTAAGATCCTTGTTATGTAATGTATACAGTATACATAATTTTTTTTTTCACCTGTCAAAGAACTCCAGGCTTTGAAAAGAAATGTTCTAATGGATCATGTATTAAACTACATTGGTTGCTTGATCCTTATGAGAGCATGTTAAGTCATTGCTGCTTATGGTAGTGGTTTTACCAAAATATCTGACAAATTTAATTGTGATAGGTAATAAATAATTGATAGATTATGTGTTATCACATAACATAGAATGAATAATGCAAAAAATTCAATATGACTACTTTTACTCTGCTGAAGGGTTCATATTGACAACTACCTTCTACTTACACAATGGTTGCATTTAGTTAACTTGGAAAACATCATTTGGAAAACTCAAGGTCCTCGGGTGCCAGCACCTTTATGCACAATTCATTTTCACAATTCATGATTCAAAGAGAGTTGCTCCAAGTCGAGATGAGAGAATCTGTTAATCAAACTTGACAGAGAGCTAGAGGGAGGCATTGCTTCCAGGTACTTTTCTTTCTCGTTCACAGGCATTTTGTGAACGAGATACTTCTGTTGTTTTTGTTTTTGAGTTAAGATTTTATTGCTGAATTCTAATCAAAATGCTTTATTCATTTTAAATTTGTACTGAATGAAGGGTAAATCTGCACAAGATGGATTGGTTAGATTGAACCCTGTATTCTCTTTTGACAAGTGTATGTCCCTATACTTTTGCATATAGATCAAGAACAATACTTCAAGACATTCTCACCAACAGCACGCAGTTCTCCGATTTGGAGTGCCTTGTTTTGTTTTTTTTTTTTTTTAAACATTTTTTATTGATTTATAATCATTTTACAATGTTGTGTCAAATTCCAGTGTTCAGCACAATTTTTCGGTTATTCATGGACATATACACACTCATTGTCACATTTTTTTCTCTGTGAGTTATCATAACATTTTGTGTATATTTCCCTGTGCTATACAGTGTAGTCTATTCTACAATTTTGAAATCCCAGTCTATCCCTTCCCAACCTCCACCCCGCTGGTAACCATAAGTCTGTATTCTCTGTCTGTGAGTCTATTTCTGTCCTTTATTTACACTTTGTTTTTGTTTGTTTGTTTGTTTTTGTTTTTGTTTTTTAGATTCCACATATGAGCGATCTCATACGGTATTTTTCTTTCTCTTTCTGGCTTACTTCACTTAGAATGACATTCTCCAGAGCATCCATGTTGCTGCAAATGGCATTATGTTGTCGGTTTTTATGGCTGAGTAGTATTCCATTGTATAAATATACCACCTCTTCTTTATCCAGTCACCTGTTGATGGACATTTAGGCTGTTTCCATGTTTTGGCTATTGTAAATAGTGCTGCTATGAACATTGGGGTTCAGGTGTCATCCTGAAGTAGATTTCCTTCTGGATACAAGCCCAGGAGTGGGATTCCTGGGTCATATGGTAAGTCTATTCCTAGTCTTTTGAGGAATCTCCACACTGTTTTCCATAGTGGCTGCACCAAACTGCATTCCCACCAGCATTGTAGGAGGGTTCCCCTTTCTCCACAGCCTCTCCAGCATTTGTCATTTGTGGATTTTTGAATGACGGCCATTCTGACTGGTGTGAGGTGATACCTCATTGTAGTTTTGATTTACATTTCTCTGATAATTAGTGATATTGAGCATTTTTTCATGTGCTTTTTGATCATTTGTATGTCTTCCTTGGAGAATTGCTTGTTTAGGTCTTCTGCCCATTTTTGGATTGGGTTGTTTATTTTTTTCTTATTGAGTCGTATGAGCTGCTTATATATTCTGGAGATCAAGCCTTTGTCGGTTTCACTTGCAAAAATTTTCTCCCATTCCGTAGGTTTTCTTCTTGTTTTATTTCTGGTTTCCTTTGCTGTGCAGAAGCTTGTAAGTTTCATTAGGTCCCATTTGTTCATTCTTGCTTTTATTTCTTCTAGGAGAAAATTTTTGAAATGTATGTCAGATAATGTTTTGCCTATGTTTTCCTCTAGGAGGTTTATTGTATCTTGTCTTATGTTTAAGTCTTTAATCCATTTTGAGTTGATTTTTGTATATGGTGTAAGGGAGTGTTCTAGCTTCATTGTTTTACATGCTGCTGTCCAGTTTTCCCAACACCATTTGCTGAAGAGACTGTCCTTATTCCAATGTATATTCTTGCCTCCTTTGTCAAAGATGAGTTGACCAAAAGTTTGTGGGTTCATTTCTGGGCTCTCTATTCTGTTCCATTGGTCTATATGTCTGTTTTGGTACCAATACCATGCTGTCTTGATGACTGTAGCTCTATAGTATTGTCTGAAGTCTGGGAGAGTTATTCCTCCAGCCTCTTTCTTTCTCTTCAGTAATGCTTTGGCAATTCTAGGTCTTTGATGGTTCCATATGAATTTTATTATGATTTTTTCTAGTTCTGTGAAATATGTCCTGGGTAATTGGATAGGGATTGCATTAAATCTGTAGATTGCCTTGGGCAGTGTGACCATTTTAACAATATTGATTCTTCCAATCCAAGAGCATGGAATATCTTTCCATTTTTTAAAGTCTTCTTTAATTTCCTTCATCAATGGTTTATAGTTTTCTGTGTATAATTCTTTCACCTCCTTGGTTAGATTTATTCCCAGATATTTTATTACTTTGGGTGCTTATTTAAAGGGGATTGTTTCTTTACTTTCTTCTTCTGTTGATTTATCGTTAGTGTAAAGAAATGTAACTGATTTTTGAACGTTAATTTTGTAACCTGCTACCTTGCTGAATTCTTCAATCAGCTCTAGTAGCTTTTATGTGGACCTTTTAGGGTTTTCTATATATAGTAATATATCTTATTCTAGCTGGGAAGTTGCAGTCTCACTTCAGTAAGTGAAATAGTGAAACTGCTTATATGTCTGAAATCGTTACATGTTGGTATTATTGTGTCTGTTGGGGACTGGGAAATAAGTAAGCTTAATAAATTGATTCAATTTTGAGTGTTTCTGAATTTAATGAAACTTAAATTGTACCAAATGATTCTCGACACTTTAATTAGAGGCTAATTTCAGGTCACTGAATTGTTTTACTTATATCAGGGCATCACAGATAGGATAGAATGATATGTTGTAATGTTTTGGATACAATTATTTTAGTTTTCACACTAGTTAAAAAGTTTTATCTCCATCTTCACCAAGGACAGAGGGACAAGAATCCAGTTGTTTAGAAAGTGATACATTTGTTGACCATCTGCTCTCGTGCATAGAACTGCATGATCCTTTGCTTATAAAAAGGAATTATGCTCCTTTTTTTTTCTGTGCAGATTAAGGACAAGTCAGGAGAGAAAAATATTAATGCAGACAATTAAAGGGCAAAAGCAATATGATTTGTTAATTACTATAAGAATGTAAAATAAAGGTGAAAAAGTACATCAGTGAAGGTTAACCTAAATCTTGAATTGCAAAACAAGCTATAACCATGTAATTAAGCTGAACTACTTACAATTGTTCAAATGCTTTGAATTTTTTTATCTCAAATCCTTTGCTCAGAATGTTCTTCCCTGTGTCCTATTAGCTTGTTATTTATTTTGAAGGTTTTTCAGAATTGCTCTGTGTTATCCTTCTGTAAGTCTCCTCTGAACTACCCTCAGCAGAATTAAATGTTTCCTCCATTGTGCTCCATTAGAAGCTAATACATAACTTTATTATATAAAACTGTTCAGATACTTGTTTATCTCTTCAGCTTGACCTTAATCCCCTAGAAGCAAAGCTTTGTTCTGTTTTTTTCTGGATCTCCATTTCCCAGTGCATGCTCCCAGATTTTATTCCTCTACTCAAACCTTACTGTTGAATCTAGACTAGAAGTATCTTCTCTAGACACTCTTTGGGAGAACCTGTTTCTATGACTTATAACTGCAGCCCAAGGCACCTCTCATTATACCTTCAACTCCAATTTGGTCACCTCCTCTAAAATTTGACTTATATTCAACTATCCATCCACCTGACATCTCTGCTGCAGTGCCAAATAAGTGTCTCTAACACGTTTTGTAAACTCATCTCACTTTTTCCATAAACCATATCCCCTATCTGTTTTGCTGCTTAAGCTCAGATTTTAGGGGTCTTCCTTCTCTATTCCTTATTCTTCACATAAAATATACCACCCATTCCTGATAATTATACGTCCAAAAACCACCTTCTTGATCTTCAGCATCATGGCCACCACCCAGCATCTTCTAATATCTTTCTCTCCTTTTTTCACTGAATCTCATTTGCACTGGACTCTGGTGTACTGAAGACTGTGACTTTTATCCATCTCAGTACTTGTATGTGATGCTATTCTGTCAGAAAAACACGAATCTGAATTCTTGGGCAAGGCTGTTTCCTTCTCTTCCCTCAGCTCTCAGGTTGCTTTGCTTTTCTAAGGACAATACTGGGCTGCCCATTCTATATTAGAATCCGCTACCCAGATTGTTTTCTTACAGAGCATTTGTCTCTTTCTTAGCACTTAAAATCTCATAATTTTGTATTCATGTCTGCCTTTATTATATAATATTCATTTCCCCATTATAATTTAAGAACCATGAAGACAGTAATCATATCACCATTATGTACCAAACATGCAGCACAAAGCCAAGCACATAAGAACACTAAAATTTTTGTTAGATGAATGCACAGATTGAGAAAGAATGAAGACAAACACCATAATCAGAAGAATAGAGGATGCCAGAATGCAAGCTCTGTGGAGGCCAGCTTATTTTGCTTTAATCATTATATCCCTTTGTCTAAGGGCATTCTGACATGTTATATGTGGTTCAATATTTGTTGAATAAATGGAAGAATTTAGAAGGCAATGCTTAAAGCCATTTTGAATGACAGCATCAAAGTCAGGATACAGGTCCAAGAAAAATAAAATTAAATTCTTTCACATACTTGAGACACTTCAGTGTTTACAAAATTTCTGCTAAGTATATTCACTGCCTTATCAATCAGTGAATAAAAGGGGTAGGAGCAGTTTTTTGGGTCACTGTATAAGATAATGTAATCAAGATAATGAAGAAGCAGAAATAACTTAAAAATCAAGGAACAAAGTAATAAATGGACTATCAGAATGGCTTTCATGGAGAAGGAAAAAAAAAACAAAAAGCACTTGTTTCAAACTTTGATCTGTAACAAAAGCAAAAACAAGAATTTCAAAAAAATTGAGGTATACATTTGATGATATAAAACTTTCATAAAGATTGGTTTTCTGTCACTTCATACAATAGTTATCCAACTACAAAACTGTACAACAGTTTTTGCATTTATTTCTTCTCAAAGTCTGTGCTGTAGGCTAACTTCTTCTATCCCATTTCTGTTTCTTTTCACTCTCTCCATGAGACGATGGAAAAGACTTCTAAATAACCACAGCATTCAGTCAGTTCACAGTGGAGAAAACAAAAAAGTGAACAGCATAAGGAACTAAATCAGCATCTATACTTTGGGTTGTAACTTTCAGATGGTAAACAACCCTCAATCTATTTTAGATTCTATTTTAGGAAAAATGAGAGGAGTAAATCTGATATAATTAAATGTCCCTCCAACTAACTTTCAGAAAGACACATAAATAGATTTATTTAAAAATTAACATAAAAGCATAATTTAAATTATAACTTTAAAAAAGCTTAAATTTAATCCTAATTAAGCTACGTATATCTTAGTATAATGTTCAGTGAGGATTTCATTAAATAAGTAATTTCTTCTAAGTCTTCTCAAAAAGCCAGGGCATTATATTGCTTTTCATATGTTTAATGATATTTGTTTTGTGGTGTACTCTGACAGACACTTAAAAAAAATTCCCCTTACGGGCCCCAAGATCCCTGACATCACCAGGAAATGATTCATTTACAACTTGGGTAACAGACAAGCTTTGTAAGCAGTGATTTGAGGCTATTGTTAATAACAAGGTGCATGAAAGTTTCTTTATAAAACTAAAATTGTATGATAAGGGAGGTTTTATTATAGTAAATGGTAAAAGTATTATGTAAATTGTTTCTCGGAATCCCACAGTGGGGACCTGGGCCTATTGTTTCCCTTTGAATAACAGATACTTCCCTAAGTCATTTGAAATCTGTTGCCTGTAAATTTTAAATAGGACAGCATTATTCTGTTATAATAGAGTAGTTTGAATTTAAGCACAACCATTCTGTTTCAATTATAAAAGTGTCATTGGGATTTAATTACACAATTTGAAAGACTGAGAGTAAAAACTACCTGCATGTTCCTGATCTGGGAGGGAGGGCCTGGCTCCTCTAGACCAGGGTTTCTGGACTTTGGCATTACTGCTGTTTTGGATGGGATTGTGTTTGTGTGTGTGCGGCGGGGAGGGGAGTGAGAAGGGATGCTGACTTGTACATTTTAGGACATTTAGCAGCATCTTAGACTAGATCTCAATAGCATTGCACCCCTAGTATGGCAATCAGAAATCTTTCCAGATCTTACCAAATGTCCCATGGGAGAAATACCCCAGGTAGAGACCTATTGCTTAAAAAAAAAAAAAAAAAAATCCCTGAGCAACCCACCTAAAACCCGCTTAAAAGCATAATCCTTCAGCCTCTCTTTCTTGGAAACCTGGTGGAAACAGATGATGCTTTCTCACCAGTGCCACAGCTGTCACCCATCCTGGACACCGCTGCCTTTGTCTGCAGTAGCAAAGCTGAGATACTGTGCTCAAGAACTCACTGCCAAGCAGTGACCAGACTCTCCTCTCTACAAACATCATGGACTCAAGTCAGGAGACCTTTATCCTTTACCCTCTTTCTCCACCCTCTAAAGTAGATGGAGGTAGTAACACATGTGCTTTATTCAATATGTTTTCTGTTAATAGCCACATTAGAGAAATGAGGCTGCTCTTGTTGGTTCAAAACCTGACCCCCATCCATACATGGAGGGCAAAGAGAGACCAAAGAAAGAGGCAAACCACTCCAGGCTGGTAGGAGGCAGGTTTGATAAGCAAGGGAAGTTACATATGAGGCTTGTCTGGGGCGGCTGCGAGACAAACAGATTTCTGAACCTGCCTGCCAGAATCTTAAAAGTTTATTTAGAGGCCTTAACTGGATCCAGTCACATGTACTTTCCAGATGGTCTCAGTCACACATTGCTCTCTCAAGGCTGTGTCCTTGAAAACAGCTCCAGCTGTGGGAGAGGTGGTCAGAAGGTACATCGCAAGGGCATATGAGGGCGTGAGGAGCCTCTGATTGGTGGGTCCAGCTCGTGAGTCAACTGAAGTCACATCCTCTTGGTGACGACCTCCAACAGCTCTTAGTTTCCTTTTTGAAGCTTAAAGATCAATCTTTACCTACGCCTCTATTAAAGACCCGTGTGTGTTAATAAGCCAGGTCTGTTTACATTTTATATCTGTTTAAAAGGCCGTGGTGAGGTGTCCTTCCATGGGCCAAATGATGCCTGCGGATTGTGATCACATGTCACCATAGGTCCACAGTTTCTGCTCTGGAGAAAATAATAAATGGGAACAGTGCAGAATCCCACCTTTAGATGAGCAGCCACCTTCAGATGTGGCTGACAGGGGACAAGGTCAACAAGCAGGCTAGTCCACTCTCATCCATCCTCACTACTAAAGAAGCAACCGCAACTCAGGGTCTTAGAATTTCTAGATGGGCGAAGAAAGCCACATTCTGGCTGGGGGGCATGAACAGTGAAATTAATATCTAGATACCATTTGATATTTAATTTGTTAGGGAAAACGTATTGAAATAATTTTGTCTAACTCCTGTTGGTCAGTGTTGTATCAGTTATTTTGTGTTGAATAAAAGAAACACCTGGAAACTTAACAACTTAAAAAGATAACCATTACTTCTGTCAGTTCTCCAGGTCAAAGGAAGTCACAGGCAAGCTCAGATTCACAGGAGTGAGATGCAGATTCCATCTCTTGATAGGAGGTGCTATAAAATACGCTAGTCATGTTTTTGGTCATTTTTCTTAGATGTTCTGAATTTCATTCATTTTGCAGTTAAAACAATTAAATGAGGTGTTTTGCAGAGTAAGAAAATATCCTTAATTTGAGCAGGAGCTATGAAATGTATGATATAGAGTTACACATTGTTTATAAATGATTCTATTTGAAGAGCAGGCATGGTGCCAAAGCCAGGAAGAAGGTAGTGCTTCTAGGGAAATTGACTGCAAGCCTTTTTTATACTTACTACTTTTTCTTCCTTTATTCTTCCCACCCAAATTTTTGACACTTGAATGTCTTCGGGTGGTAGAACAGAAGTAGTATTTTTTTAAATAGAATTGAATAAATATTTTACTATGTCCTCTTACACAGTTCTTTGTGATAGTCATCTATAGATTCATTTCCTTTTAGAGGAAACCGTGATTCAATTAATACGCCCAGGATCTTTTTAAAAATGTTTTTGGTTCATATTCAGGTAACAGATCCTCTGAGTCTGTGTAAACTACGTAATTTTCTCTCTGCCATGCCAACAATTATAAGCACTTTGTTTCTGGCTTATTTCCATAGCTTTTAAGATATAAAAAAATCTATATTATATCATTTTATATATGGTGTCTGCATATTTGCAAATATACTCTTCACATGGAGATTTTGCTTATAAGCTTAAAAATGACCAAAATATTTGTATAAAATTATAGACTTAGGAGTCCTATAAAGTTTGCTATTCTATAATTATATATATATTACATATTGTTCTCTTGAAGAGATAAGATATATTTACAGAACTTCTATAAGACTGTAGATCAAAGAAGAAAGGCTTATGCCACAAAGAAACAAAGCACAATAGGATAAAAGGACACGAAGAAGGGACATACAGAAGACTGAAGCCATGAAGAAAAAACAAGAAGAGTAGAAAAGAGGATGAGGAGGGGAGTGATATAGAGTAGTAAAAAAAAAATAACAAAAAAGCAATGTATATATTTTCTTTCCTCTTTTTCATAATTTTGTGTGCTTTTACTCTTTCCAGAGCAAGCCACACAGTAACAGATACCCACATTCAATTGCTGAATCCTCAAGCATGTTTTGAAAGAAGCCATAGTTTAAACTGTGGGGGACAACAGCATGATTCTGTGGACTTGAGCTCAGGTCTGGTCCTAACCCGACATTTACCATCTGAGATGAGTTAGGGAAGCCTCCCTGATGCTCATTTTCTTCAAGAGGAAATTGAACAGGGTAATAGCTCCCTGTTAGTGTCGATGTAAAATTTGAATTTCTTTTTTTTTTGAACTCAATCTTTTTTTGAGGGGAGTGGGGGCCGAGGTAATTTGGTTGGTTGATTTATTTATTTATTTATTTAATGGAGGTTCTGGGATTGAACCCAGGACCTCGTGCATGCTGAGCACACACTCTACCACTGAGCTCTACCCTCCATTCTCAAATCTGAATTTCTTGAAAAATTAAAATATGTATGGAACAGTATAATGGTCCAATAAATGGTAATGTTTTACAAATGTACACCAATATATTTTTGAGGAACCACTTTCTATTCTGTTTCTGGTATACATGAAATTTTTATATTTGTAGCGAATAAAATATATGTAGATACTTGAGAAGTCAACCTCTCAGTTGTTTTCTTTGAGCAAACAGGGCGAGACTGTTTAAAACTTCAGGGATGCCAATAAATTTGTTTCATCTTGCTGATACTTATGTTTTTTGACAAAATCAAGAGTTCAAGAAATGTTAGTGTAAAGTTGACTCACCAGTACTTAAATACTTAAAAAGTACTTTTTTCTTCTTGCTCATCTGGATTGGAACCACCTCCTTTCCACTCCTTTATCTCAAAGCCTTCACAATTCAATTCTCACATTGATTCCTCTGGATATCTTTCTCCGACCTCATTCAGTACGTGGTGTCCTATCTCTGTGTCCAGACAACTTGTTCATAAGACACACGATGTTGGAGTAGTGTGTGTGTGTTTATGTAAGTGAGGGTGTGTATGTAAATTGTTTTAGAAATTATCTAATAGATAATATCACTGCCTTAGAGAAAATGCTCTACTGGACATCAGTTACAAGTAGAAGAAAACCTAAGACATTTTCATGGCTAACTTAAGCCCATATTGTTCCTTCTCACTCACCCCATAAAGCCTATCATGGTTTTCTTCAATCCCACTAACATTTTCTCTTCTTTTTCTCTCTTCCTTTCTTCCTCTCTCTTCCCCTCTTCCTTCGTTCCTTTCCTTATTCAATTCTTTGGAAACCTCAAGCCACTAACCTCTTTGGAAATTAAGCCTGACAGTTTCTTTCCCAATATCCTGTCATGGCTGAGTGTCCATTAGTCACACCCCAGCTTGAAATGTAACTCCCTAAGAGAAGCCATTCGGAACACTTGCTCTAAAGTAGCCATGAAAACGTCCTCACTCTATACCTCTGCCCCCTTATTTCTTCTTTACTTTTAGTTTTGTGTTCTGAAATTACTTTACTTATTTTATTTCATTTAGAGTATCTCTGCCAGTTAGAATGTAAGTTCTTAGAATGCAAAAATTCCACAGCCCTTTAGTATAGAGAAAAGCTTGATGAATACATAATATATATATTTGAATGACTAAACTTTTGAATCAGTAGATGAACAAATATATTCATGTGGGCTGGAGAGGGGACAGGGAGACACACTCTGACTTGCTTCATTCATAATTTTTTCTTAAAGAATGGGTGAGTGGTTTATCTCCTGGAACACATCTAACTCAGTGTCACACTCCTGTGTGTGCGTGGGAAGGAAGTTTATTATCACTTCACTGAATGGCTCGCTCGAGTCTCCTTTTATCCTGAAAATGTTTAGATAGCTGCTGTGCTACAGAGAGAAAGCGATAGAGAAAACTGTCCACCACTTGTTTTATTGCCTTCCAAGTCCGTTATATTTTTCAATTTAAATCTGAGAGATAATCAATACACTGGGATGCGTTCCAGATGTGTTTTTAAGACCATAAACTGTAAATGTGATATGACCTGAGGTTGGGGGGAAAAAAAACAAAAACAAAAAACCTGTGTAGGGAGGTGTCAGTGAATTTCAGTGGCATCACTGAGCAGAAGTAGCAGGAGGATTTTGAAAGCGGAGAGTGCAGCTTTTTCCTTGGGGCGTTCTAAGCTTTAGGCAGTTTCTGCTTTTTTTCTCTTCCAAAAATATTAAAGGATCTTACCAGTGTTATTCATCATTCTTAGAGTAATTTTATTTTCCTTATTTACCATGGCTGATCCTACTAGAACCTGAGCTAACCCACTACAAGGAAATCATTCTGAACAGAGACACAGTAAATTACCACAAGGTATGGGTCAAAGCAGTTTTGAAAAAAAGTATCTGTTTTATTCAGGAAACACCTTAAAGCCAAATTGGATTAATTGTCTTCAGGAAACAGAAAGTGTTATTTTCTGTTTCTGATGCTTAGACATCAGCCAAATAATGAAATTATAGATAGATGTATAAGTATATGTATATAAAGTCCTGCTTTTCTTTTCTTCAAATTTCCTAGACTTTCTATGAAGTCTTTTCTATCGGCTTCATTATATTCTCCCTTTTATGCACTTATCTATAAATGAAGTTTTATTATGAAATTACCAAACGCCAGGCACTGATCTGTAGTGGTGAATTCGCAGGTCCCTAGCCTCACAGAGCTTAATTTCTATCGGAAATTATTAGCTGGCTTTTAAGGGCACTCCTGATATTCCAGCATTCTTTCTTGGTGCTTTGGTGGGTATTATGTTAATATCATTCCTCATGAAAGACAAAGGGATTAAGCCTCAGAGCCTGTAAATCACCTTTTCAAGATCATCAAACTGGTAATTGTTAAAAATGAGATTTAACCCCATCCAGGCTGCCCACGCCCAGAGCCTAGCTGCCAAGCTGTTTCTCCTTTTCAGCGTGGACTCACTCTTCTAATACATACTATCTATGCTACTCACATGCTTCCTTGTGTTTTTAAATAAATTTAATATTTTAATGGTGAGAATAGTAAGTAACACAGAAATTTGGAAAATGGAAAAAAAATACTCATATTAACACCATGTTATAACTATTATTCTCTAAATATTCTCACATGTTTTAATCTGTAAACACTCGGAATCATAGGACATGAGTAATCTCACCTCCTGCCTTTTCCATTTTATTATAATTTTTCTATTACGTTACATGCAATTCACATACATTTTATTATAATTTTCCCACAATGCCACACAGAACTCAGTCATTATTTTTAGAGGCTGCTTAAATGCCTATTCGGTCGATAGAGCATAATGTAATTAATCCTCTCATTGGTAGACGTTTTACTTCATTGGAGGGAAGAACCCCATGATTTAATCACATAAAATGGCCTTTGGAACTTCAATTCAAATTAAATTAAACATGTACAATTGTTTGACAACTTTATGGTAGCTAGCCTTCCAGGTACTATGGTCTGTCTCCAAAAATGTACCTCAACAAATATTTCTTGTAGCCTACCTTTCACTACTGCCTGTGATAGGTCTTAAGGATGTTGAATTGGTGGGAAACAGTCTAAATTCAAGAAGCTTCTAATTCAGTCAGAGGTGACAGAAATCCAAAACAGTATGAGCTAGAACATATAACAATGCACCAAGTCTAGTAATGTGGTGTTGATGAAAATGGATGGCATAGAAAGGGCTTCGGGAAAAGGGGACATTCACACAGAAATCTGAAAGTGGCAGAAATTGGTTGCTTAGTATGGTTCATTAGCTGCTCAGTCTGCTCTAACAAGATACCACAGATTGGGTCGCTTAACCAAAAGACACATTGATTTTCCTGCAGTTCTGGAGGCTGGCAGTCTGATAGCTAGTTGCCAACAGGTTGGTCTGTGGTAGACCTCTCTTTCTGCCTTGTAGATGACAACCTTCTCTCTGTGTCCTCACATGTCCTCTCTTTCGTGTGTGCATGGAGAGAGACCCAGTATCTTTTCTTCTTTTGATAAAGACACAAGTCCTGTGGGATTAGGGTCCTACCCTAGTGACTTAATTTAACTAATTACCTCAGAAATGTCCTATCTAAGGCCACAATCACGTTGGGGGTTAGGACATCATATGACATCATCTGAATTTTAGAAAGACACAATTCAGTTTATAACAAATGAGGAGAAGGGTGGAGATGAAGGATGAGGTAAGTCCTGAGGAAGAGAAGGGACAGATAGTTGGATAAACAGATAGGTGAAGTTCGTCAACCATATGTTTAGAAAATAGCTTAAAAAACTGATGATGGGGAGACAAGAAACTACTAAAATAACCGCATACTATCTTAAAGGAGATTAAATTGAAACTTCCAACAAAATTAACAATCACGCTTTGAACAAATCACTTAAAACAAGACAGGAAGTCAATTATTTAACAGCATTTCTAGTTTTTAGATTTGCTTCTAGCCAGGGTCAAATATGAATAATTAACTTACTTGATTACAAATTCATTCTGAATAATCTGCTCATATTTTTTTAAAGATACTATGAAAACTGTAATCATAAAATGTGAGAGAAGAGAATATACAGAGAGAAGAAAGAAGGTTGTTAACAAGAAATATGTACCTCCAATAGAGGTCTCTAAAGAAAATAAACTAAAACTTTGGCAGGGGCAGGAGGCTGGAATAAAATTATAGACTCAGATTCTTCTCTTGACCAGTATCTGGACAAACTTGATCAGATTGATAAAGAGGAAAAGATGACACCTGCCTTAAACTTATTATCTAATAATGATGTACAAATGTTTTGAAAGGTTGTCTATATTTCGATATATAATCTCTTACTGTATTATGGGAGTTAAGAGTTCAAAAAAGCTTCCTTTGTGGACTTGCAATATAGGTTGATATGACAGTGAAATTTTTTACATATTTTTAGAAAATGAAAATGATTTATTATATACAATTTTAAAGCTTTAATTTATAAAACAGCTGGAGGTGGCAACCCACAATAAATTAATCTATTATGAATTATGAAATTATTAACTAGCTCAACTTAAACATCTGTGGTTCACAGAAATTACATGGAATTATTTATCAGTGCCATTTCTCCTTTCTGCCTTACCTAACTCCATTTAATGAGTAGGGCTGGCATATCTTTGTCATTACATAGGGAATAGAGTATGTGCCAAAACATATGGCTCAGGGTTTAAAAGTTAAATTGCATGAATATTTATGAATACCCTGTCTAATATACAAAAATTCTAAAATACCTGAATAATTGAGATTTAGCATTCAACTTGATAGAGTGAGAAAATGTTAGCTTTAAATTTAAAATAAAATAACTATCATTTCTTAATCTGTTGGATTGTATTAACAGCTTTACCTCCCCTATTTAACTATTCAAAACATTTTATTAAAAAAAATACTGAAGAATGCATGGAAATTCATACTGCTGGTAAGTTATAAAGCCAGAATTTGAAATCAAGTATGTCTGATTCAAGATGTAAGGCTCATTTTTCTCATCTGCAAAATTGAAAAAAACATACCATGTCCTCCTTAACTCACGTTATACTGAGGTTCAAATGTAAGAGTGAATATATTTTGTAAATTGTGACATCTAATAGTTGTAGAATTATTTAGTTATGGGTGATGGCTGCTGAGTACAAGCTAATAACATCTTAAAACTCACATGTGCGGATAGTTGAGTTAGAATGAAGTTCTTGAGTGGATTAACGGGAACTACTGAAAACTGGTATTGTGGTTGTTGTTAGCTTCATCAAATCATGGAAGAAGCAATGCTTGAAAAGTCCTTAAGTCACATAAAGAAGGTAGATGTTTTGTCCAATTCCAAATCAACGTCCCTTCCTCCTTTTAAAATATATGACTAATTCCCAGCTCACTTTACCAATTTTTTCCAAATCTTTCAAATCTCTATGGCATTCTTTTCTGAAGTGTAGCTATATGAATAGCTTCCTGGGTGTCTGTTTTCTTTTGTTCTAGAACTTATCCAAATATTCATTTTCAATTAACATTTCCTATCTCTGTTTCCTAAGGCTGCTCTATATAACTGCATCTATGAAACCAGAGCGATCATGGACTTTGCTTATTTAAGTCACAAAACCCTTCCACTAATTATTCTGAAATTAGCAATGCACGATGAAGAAGTTCTTAATATTTGTTTGTGGTTGACAATTATGATGACAATGCAACTTTCTGAAAAGGTTACCAGCTCGCTGGGAGTATTTAGCAATGGAAATAAGACCCCTGTGTCTGGGGCCTGACGAAATGGACCATATTGCATTCATATCTAACACCATGTGGTGGCCCTCTATAATATAAATGGGAAAGTAAGCGGATAACTGATAGACTTTATGCATGGATTAATGTCTTTGAAAAATGTTTATTAGTGTATTTGCACCTACAATATGTCTCAAAAATGTAGGTAATAATCTACTTCCTGGAACAGCACTGAGTACATATATATGTGTATATATGAATACATTTACTTACTTTCACATCCACACACCCACAAGCAAACACACAAAATATCCATTATATATATTTATAAACTTTTATAGAGGACTTCCTCTTTTCATGTGTGAACTATCCATGTGGTATCTTATTTTCAAAACACATTACGTATATAAGAAGGACTGCATTACACATATCCATATGTGGGAGCCTAAGAGATTACCGGTCTTTTTTGAAATAAGACTATTACTCCATGTTCTGTTGTTTCTAGATCCAGACCTTTCCTCCCTACTGTACTATGACGGGGAAAGTGGAGTGTGTTTTGGAGAGTAGAGGTGGATGACAGGCCTTAGTAAATCAAAGAATGAAAACTCATCTTTTTGGTCCTTAGAGACGTGGCATACAATTTAACCACATTCATCAAAGAAAACATTTAGGAAGAAAGTTAAGTCCTCTGTAGTTCTGTTTGTTAAAGGTGATATAAGTTGAACTTTTTTTATTGCTTTATGCTGTTTTTGAAAAATAAATTTCCCTCATAGAAGAAGTTTGCCCTGCCTTGGGAAACAGCTTGCCATCAGGCATGGTCCCAAGATATTTACAAGCATGATACATTAAAGGGAAGAATTTTGTATACAAGTCTTTGCAAATTCTCTTGGATGAAGCGCAAGAAGGGTTTGATTTGTACGAGATTCTACTTGACGGCAAACAGGGCAGAGCTATCGCGTGGTTCCCAGGAGGCTTACACCCAACAGCATGAAAGCTTGGGAGTCGGCCTGCATTGCCTTCTCTGATGACTGCAGAGCTCAGTCGCATTTAAGATTTGATACCATTGGCAAGATGTCTCCAGCAGCCATTGACTAATATGGAGTAAAAATGTCTTAATCTCCAAAAGATTGCTCCCTTGTGAAGTACATTACTCTAGTTGCATTAACAAGTTAACTAGGTACAAGGTGAGAATATAAGATCTTAGAACTAAACTCTGGTTCATGTATATCCAAAAGGTAGCAGGATAAAAGCAATGTATAGACTAAGAAGAAACAGGGAGAGAGTTGCCATGTTTGGACACCTAAAGAAGACTGAAATTTAAGAGAAAGAAGTATCAACCTGGTGTGAAAAGCCAGGGCTCCTTTGGCTTTAATACCAAGTTTGTCATTTGTAAGTACTGTGATCTTGGACAAGTGGCTTAAATTCTTAATGTGTGTTTCCTTGATTGTAAAATTGGGTTAATAATGATACCTACCTCATGGAATTATCAGGGAGGCTTAAAAGGATAAAATATATAAAATCATTAGATGCACATCTAGACTTTTATACAATAGTTTTATGTTATTATCATTATCAAAGTCATTAAAATTAAGACTTAAAAGTGATCATTTTCTTTACTTTTCTATGTATAACTTCTGTTGTTATCACAATTTATTTCTTAACATCTACATTCAGTTCAGGCTCTAAAGAGAAAAGACTAAAATTTTTCTATTATTTTAAAGGGTTAATAACACATTCTTTAGAATGGAGAAAACCCCGGTGAAACAAAGTCTCTTATCCTTTATCCTAAAATGACCCACTAACATAGTAACCTATGAGTCATAGGGAACTTGGTAAATCTAAAAACTCACTCTGCTATTTATTTTAACAACATTAAATTAAGATGGATGCAAAGACTCTCTAATTTGGAGATAAAGACAAGAGATGCATCAGCATATGTTTCGTCATTGAAGCCAAAAAACTAGTCATTTTGGACATTAGGAAATTTAAATCCTAGGACATTACCTAAGAACGTACAACTGCTAAACTGACACTAAAATGCAAACACTGGTATGAAGACTACCAGTTGTAAAGCTAGTATTCATAAATACTAAGGACTTCTCTCACAATAATTCGGTATTTTTTTTCCCCAACGTGTGACCAAGGATAGAGCATTTATCAAGACTTGATTGTGGTGAGTATCGGAATTATGTGTTTTTGTGAAATCCATTAATGAAATATAATGAGATAATCTATAACCACTGATTTATTACTTCCCCTGTTATTTGTTTGTGAATATGGGGGATAGAGAATAAAAGTTAATAAAATTTCATTCACGTAGATGCAATAGCATTCAATCTCAATATCCCAAACAAGTTCAAATCAGACTGTCATATAGCAGATCACTGATGTGCTCATCCAGGTCAGTGACCTCAGCCTTCGTCGCCTTGGCAGTCGTAAAAACCCTCAAGACCTTGAGAGGCAGATATGTCCAAAGGCCTGTCTCAGATAGGTTGATTTAAAATCTCATGTATCTAGAATCAACTGGAGAATTTTCAATAAAACTAAAATTATATAGCAGTTTTAAAAGGAATTTTGCTATCAGAGGAAACATAGCACTAATGAGACAGAAAAAAAAAATAGTAATAAAAAGAATGCCCTGCATTTACTTGGCATTTGTTTTGGCTATTTAGATTCTGCTTTCAAAGGATGTCCATGATAATTATTTTTCTTTGTTTGTTTTAGTTCAAATAGCCTCTTCATTTGAAAACCTCTTGCAATGACTGTGTAAGCTCTATGTTTTAAATATGCGCCTGATTGACAACAGCAAAAAGAGGAAGAAATGGTCACTTAACTTGAAATTCCACAATAACACAGCACATCCATATAAAGATGATTTTAAGAGCTGAATATACGTTGTTCTGTTTGAAAATCGTACTGACAGATTTTAATAATAATATTTTAATTAATGTGTGATGAGAATGAAGTCTGCATTTATGATACTTGTACAATATTCACTTTGATTTCATGTCTTTTAAAAATACATTTCCTACAATAACATATTTGTTTCATCGACAGTCATTTATATTACTCATCAGATAATAAGACATGAATAAAATTGTAGTTAAATGCATAAAATACCACTACATGAGGCAAAAATTCTAAGAAGAATGTATTAAAAAATGCCATTCTGTAAGATACTCCAATATCTCTGATATTTTGGGTTACCATGACAACATGAAATTTGTATACTACTTAGCATATAAGAATTTATTTTTATCCTTATTTGATTTTTAACATATTAAATGATAATTTTCCATATTTATCTATATTATATATCAAGATAGTAAAACATTTGAGCACTTTAAAATGTTCTAATAAATTATTACATATAAATATTATTGTAATAAATCATATAGTCACTGTTTATGAAATTATAATAAATTATATAATTAATAAAATATATAGGTATATAGTTTTCTGACAAATTATTAAAATACTATAATAAAAGACAAAAAAAAATTTATGGAAAATGCTTTACCCTTATAGAATACTTCTTTATTCCTAATAATACAAATAATTCTAAGAATTGACAACAGCCCTGATATTCAATAATTTAGTCCATGCACACACACGCAGACACATACACACTCACACACTAACAAACAAAAAACATATACTGGCCAACATTAAGTGCTCCTTCTTAAAAAGACAGTGTCATATCTAACACTTGTTTTGTTGTTTTGTTGGTTGAAACCTTCCCATTAGGGACTTTGCTTTATTGGTAACCCTCTTTTCCCAAAACACCTTCACAAGGAAATGACTGATTCAACTGTGGGTAAAGAGTTTATGAGTGATGTGTACATACTTGTTTCTATTTTTCATTTTGTGCAGATCAATGGAAGTCAGCAGTTACGATACTTAAAAATCTAAAAAGCATTAAGTGCACCACCACATAGTAGGTCCAGAAATGTTTCCATGTGTGTTTATCAGCTTTACTTATACAAAAACCTACAGCAAAACCATTCCAAAGAAGGGCTCCATCTTTTTACCTCCGGCTTCTGGGAAGGGGGTGGGGGCATTTAGCTTGGGGGGCAAGTCAGATTAAAATAAAAGGTGAAGAAATGGCACAGTCTTCCACAATGCCAGAAATAATATAGACCTTGTTTAGAACGACTACTTCTTAAAGGATGTGTGAAAAGCAAGAACAACGATGAACAAACAAAAACTGTTTGATCCCAACAGCTTGCCTTTCACTCTTACTTGTCTGCTAAAAAACACAAATGAATTGTAATAAGGATAGATAAGCAGTGTTTTTAGATGACTCCTTAAACTCAGAAAATGACCCATATTCAGTCCAATGTGCTTAGTTTGCTAGGGATTGGCTTCGAAGAGACTGTAAGAGAAAATACTTGGTGTTTCAGGGAACATTATTCCTTCCTGATGAAAAGGGAGGGTAGTAAGAAAGTTCTCCTCCACACACTTCTTCCTTGCTGCTTTCAGATGTTGTTGACTGAGGATGTGATACTGAAACTCCAGCGCCATCTGATGAATGGAGGAGCAGCCAGGATACTCAGCAGAATGCTTGGAAAGGATTCTATCATTCCATCACTGGAGCACCCTTTACGGTATTCCCTACTTCTAGAATTTCTATTAAAGGAAAGCATACAAGTGCCTACAATTGAAGCCAAAATTATTCAGATATTCTGCAACTCGAAGGCAACACATCCTCACTGAGTCAGATGCCCACTTGGAAATCAGATTCAGGATTACACATGTTTGTTGCTTTTCTCCATTCTCTTATTCCACCAGGAAGCAGTTTTGGTTAATTTGTAAAATCAGAAAGAGTTTGAAGCCATAGGAAATATATAAATGATGATGGTTATAAAGTCTGCTTGCCCTTGTTATGCCTGTTTGTAATTTTATCTGGTACCCTTCTTTTCTCTATTTCACTTACTTTTACTGCTTCATTTTCATGTGCTTTATCCTGTCAATTAACAGCAATTCATATTACTGTTGGACAAGATAAGAAATTATTACCCATGCTAATCCAAATAGCATAAAATTCAGCTATCAGTGAGTACACATGTATAGCATATAATTTTTTGCCTTATGTTTAATCTTTGAAATTATGCTCTATTTACCATGATATTAACATTACTTGGATTCCTTTACTGGTGCCAGTTGAGGACAGAGAGAAGACAAAGGTAGAGAGAAAACATTTAGAGGAAAGTCAGAGTATATCACAAAAATGCAACATATAAGAAAGCTAGAAGGTTAACAGTAACTACTTAAACCAATTCTGTCATGAGAAAACTAAGGATGAGAGACATAAAGCATTGTCAATACCTGGTGGTGGTATAGTCAAGAAATGAATCCAGGTTCCTACTTATTGACATGGTCCTCTCTGAACTGCATTACATGGCTTGCTTTCAAACCGAGCATCTTGGATGTCACTTGATTTGCCCTGTTGATAAGCCAAGGCAAGTTAGCCTTACCCATGTAAAATATTAAATGAAGAGATGGATGCAGAAATGAGCTAAAAAAAAAAAAGAGGGAAACTAAAATAGCAATTTAATTCAAAACAGTACAGATAGATTTTCTTTTTAATCCTCTCCTCCCAATTCTCCTATTAATGTATTTCCTCTGGGCATTATCTTATTTAATTATAATTATTTGTTGATGTCTTCTTATGTCTCTGTGTATATATATTTTTAACCCTGGTCTTTCTATTCATGTATTAATTTAACAAGAATATAGGCCAGGCATTTTTCTAGGATCTAGGAAGACTGACGTAAATAAACTGACAAGTTCTCCCTTCTTTCACTCTAATGGGAGAAATAAATAATAACAAATACATATATAACCAAACATTGGGTATTTTCTATGTGTCAGGCACTGTTCTAAGTCCTTTAGATAAAGTAACATTATCACTATCAAGGTACTATTATTATCCGCATGTTTAGGGTTGTAGAAACCAGAGCACAGAGTGGTAAGGTAAAATAGCTCAAGGTCACATAGCTACTAAAAACTAAAGCCCAGGAAATAGGGCTCCAAAATCTATTCTCTCAACTGCTATGCCGTGATAGCTCTCCATGTAATAAGAGTTCTGAAAAAAATGAGAGTGCAGCTTGTTAGGAGAAAATAGAATGGATGTATGAAATGGGAGAGGGTTTTTATTTAAAGAGGACGATACATGCACCCCAATGTTCACAGCATCACCATATACAATAGTCAAGACATGGAAGCAACCTAAGTGTCCATCAACAGATGACTGGATAAAGAAGTTGTGGTATATTTATATAATGGAATACTACTCAGTGGTGAAAAAAGAATAAAATAATGCCATCTGCAGCAACATGGAAGAACCTGGAGATTGCCATTCTAAATGAAATAAGCCAGAAAGAGAAAGAAAAATACCATATGATATCACTCATATGTGTAATCTTAAAAAAAAAAAAAGAAAAAGAAAAAAAGAGGACACTAATGAACTCATCTACAAAACAGAAACAGACTCCCACATAGTAAATAATCTTATGGTTACCAAGGGATGGGGGTGGGAAGGGATAAATTTGGGAGACTGAGATTTGCAAATGTTAACCACGATATATAAAAATAGATTGAAAAAAACAAATTTCTTCTGTATAGCACAGGGAACTATATTCAATATCTTGTAATAACCTTTAGTGAAAAAAGAATATGAAAATGAATATACATATGTATGCATAACTGGGATGTGATGTTGTACACCAGAAATTGACACATTGTAACTGACTATACTTCAATTAAAATAAAACAAAATAAAAAATAGGAGAGCCTCAGTGAGAAGATGAGGGAGTTAGCCATGCAACTAGATGAGAAAGAACTTCAAGGGGGTCTGCAAAGATAAAGCCTTGATGCAGGATGTGCTTCCTGTGTTCAGGGAACAACTAAGAAAACACCTTGGATGATCTGCAGATGGCTGACGAGCTAACAGAGTGGGCAACGACCAGATTGCGTCAGACTTTGGATTTCAGTATATTTTTTACGGGTGATGAAAAAATTTTGAGGAACTCTGAGCAAGTAAGTGGCACATTCAGATTAAAAGGATTAGTTTGACTAATAGCCTGGAAAATAGCATAAAAGGCACTAAAAGTGAAAGAAGAAGAATCAATAAAGATTTGGGCTTTAACAGCAGAGGTGGTGAATGGTGGTCAGTTTTTTTTATATGTGTATCACAATTTCCTAGACACTGGATGTGAGGGTTGGAAATAGCCTAGAGTCAAGGCTGACTTCAAGTTTTTTGACCTTAACCCATAGGTAAATGAGAGTGCCAGGTACTGCAATCAGGAAGCCTAGGAGAGAAACAAATTTGAGGGTAGGATAAACATGCAATTTGTGAATCTGTAACTTTGAGACACCTGTTTTTCCTACATTGTCTTATGCGGTAGCCTCTAGAACTTAGTAGAGACCAAATTTTATATTTTATTTAATCTATTGAGTTTAAGCTTAAATTTAAAGCTGCTACTCAACTCACTGAAAAATTTTCTTTGTATTTGGATCAACTTGGTTTGTGACTCTACTTTCTGAACTATAAATTTTAAAAAACCCAAATATAGATCAAGCAATTGATGAAAATTGAGATATCTTTTAAGTGTAAAATAACACACTGGTTTTCAAAGATTTGAGTTGAGTAGACCATAAAATATATTGTCTTCCATTCATCAGAGAGACTGAGATTGGAGATACACATTTTGAAAGCATCAGTAAAAGCATGGTGTTGAAGCTTTGGAAATTAATCATTTGATTAAAGAGTGTGTTTGGTCAACAAGGAGTAACATCTTCCTGTGGGTTGACAATGTGATCGTGGAGAGCACCTGGCTTTTTCGGATGAGGTTTGGTTTGCTTATTATTGGGGGATGGGTGGGGAAGGAAGGGAGAGGAAGGAGAGCTTTTATCCTCTTTGATTTCATACAATCTTTGAAAAATAGCTAGATGCTTGGATTTTAGTCCTTTTCACCCACCACTCTTCAGTACGTCAAGACCAATTCTGACAAGATGAAACTGACACTCAAATCATTTAGCTAATTTTCAAAAATTTTCCCAGATGAGTAGTGATTAATTAAGATTAGGATTTATATACATTTCAATGTATAATTTAGCATTGAGTGCATTATCCTCGGGGTGACCAGATGTACAGGTTTTCACAAGCCTGCACTAGTTAGCAGCTTCTTGTTCAATTTAATTATCAATAGTGTTCCTTTTCACCCTAAACTGTTTCCTGATTCAGATGATAAATTATATATTCACCCAAATTATTCTACTGTTTTTCTTTACTCTGATGAACCAAGGGTTTTTTTGTTAGTTTATTTCATCTGTCTTTCTGTTTTTGCTAGTATTTAGTTTTTTGGTTTTGTGCTTTACTTTGTTTTATTTTATATTTCCTAATACCTGTCATATTGTTTTCTGTTCATCTCCACCACATTACTTTAATTAATTACATTAATTCTTACTTGGACTATGCAATCAGATTCTTAACCAGTGTTCCTGCTTCCCCATCTCACCACTCTAATCCAGTCAACACTGCAGGACTGATCTTTCTAAAACATTATAAAGGAAGTAAATGTGAAGGATTCAGAATGGCAGGAAAAGAAGAGATTCAATGTAAGGCAGAGGTGGAGGTGCGACCAGCCTCATAATACTCTGTCATTTAAATTTGACCTTGATAAAGAGACAGACGTTTCCCCATGGGGGAAAAAAAGGAAAAGAAAAGGCAGAGATTCTGATAAAGAAGAAAAGAAAGTAAAACTAGGAGAAGGTTGTAGACCTCCCTGACATACGGCTGTTCAGTTAATGCTTTTCTGCTACAAAGCTCTTGAACTTTTTTTAATCTCTTCTCAGAAAATGATTAACTTTTTTTGCAGAATAATGTTTATTTTCACCTAAAGGCATACTGAATGCACTATAAAATGTGATAATTCAACAATATGATTCCAAACAAAGACACACTTAAAAACGAAAAGAGGTTTCTAGTGACAAGGTATTCAGCTTGTACGATGTCACATGGGGCATCTTTGAGTCACCTGCCATGTTTTGATGAACCCGAAGCAATTTACTTTCCTCTACCTATGCGAACTGAGACAGGTAAAAATGTAGCATTTTCTGCAACTCCTCTATCTGTTTTGCATATGTAAGATTTTCAACTATTTTTAAAATCCTCTCTAATATAGCCTGTATTTTTTCCTAAGCATGTTTTCTGTGTTGTAACAATATTTAAGGGCTGCTTGCTTGTTTGTTTGCCAGAACAACTGACACACTAAAAGACTGGACACATAAACAAGGAATAATGTAACTTTCTAAGAATGATCCCTTTGCTGCTTTTATCCACCAACCACAAGTCATTTATTCTTTTTTAGTGAGGACGTCATACCTTCAGTAGAATACATGTTATGAAAATAAGTTTCTAATTAATAATTTGAGGGACCAGAGATTCTTAGCATGTAAAAATGCTAAATGTAGCCACTCCTTCCAAAAATACACACCAGACTCATGGCATCACTGAGGTCACCTTCACTAGGGCATGGGTGTAATGAGGTAGGCAGAGTAATTGGGAACTGGGAGATCAGAAACAGAATCTCACTTCTGCTAAGAAGATCCCCAGAATAGGGACTTTCTTTTATTTGCTGCTGTGTTCTAGCATCTAGACCAAAGCCTGACTTTAATTAGCACTAAATAAACCCTGATGAATGAACTCAAGGATACCAAGCACAACAGTTCTTCAGTTTTTTCAGCTCACGTTAAAGGGTCATATCAAAGAATTCTGATGTTCCAACTGCATCCTATATTCTATAGTTCAGCTAACAAAACAATGTTAAATGTTATTTTTGTTGCCTATCATTTTTCCCATACCATTCTTCTTCCTTCCTTTTCTTTCTTTCCTTCTCTTCTCTTTGCTTATTTCTCTTTTGTCCTCTCCATCTTTGTCTTTTTTTTTTTCTTTTTCCTTTCTTATTAACACCTTAAGGAAAGTTTAAATGGCATGAGTGATCTTTGCTTAGAAGCAGATGATAAGTAGTGGTCCAGAAAAAAGGAAACACGGAGTCCTTCTCTGCCTTTCAGAGAACGCACAGAACACAGAAAACACTTCTTTTCACATAGTAAATGAAAGGCTATCAGCCCTGAGACACAGGGAGGCACTGAGATACAGGTACCCTTCTGCTTCTCGAAAGTTTGCTTTGTGCCACTGAGACAGGAAGGGGGCAAGTCACAGCCATTCCAGGAATGATACAGCAATTAACATCAAAATGGTGGACGGTTCAACCTCCAGAAGGCCTTGAGGCTCAAGATTTGACTTCTAGTAGACCTTGAGCTTCATTATACACTCATGGTAATATATTAGCATGGTAAATAACATGCCCACAGGCACCATGGAAGTCCCAAGGCTAGCCACAAAAGGTCAAAGAGCGGGAAATGACCAACTTCCTAGGAATCCCAGCCCCTTCCCCAGGCTACTTAGACTGGTCCTTCCACTTTTTAGCATATGGAGGCACCAAGCCCATAAAAACTGGCAACATGGTGCTTCACAGCCACTGCCCCCTCCCTCTGCCTCTTCGGAGATGGCCCACACTCTGTCTCTGGGATGTGTACCTACTTTTAATCTGAGCACACAACCCCCACACCTCGTGGCCTTTCTCTTATCTTTCAATGTATCTCTCTGAATAAATCTACCTTTACTCAACTGTGGCTCGCTCTTGAATTCTTTCCCGCACGAAGCCAAGGACCCGCACTCGGCGGGGCATGTCCCAGGGGCTCAGCCGAGAGCTGGGACACGGCCCTCCTCACACCCCACACCCGTTTTCCCGCATCACCACTTTCACTTTCACGGAAGGCCTGCCTTAGTACCCGTTTTCCCCAGCCAAAAGAAACTTGAAGAGGATTTTTGCTTTTCGTAAAAAGGCAAAAGTTGAAAACAGTGTTCAGCATTTGTTTTGCAGGGAGCTGTTACAGAGGCAGCGTACACCCCAGCAGAGAGGGGCACTGCCAAGCTTCTTCCCTGGGACCCACACTCAGCATCTCAGCATCAAGCTGCCATAGCTTTGAACTGTGTCTGAGAGCATCTATGTTCTATCTGGATTTATTTTGTGCATCCCTTAGCAAAATGTGTCCTAAGGTAATTTGTTTGCTTTACGCCATTTCAGCTTAGGAAGGTTTCAAAGGAACACTTTATTTTAGACAGTGGGGGAAACCTGTATTACTTTCTTATATTTTTATGTTATCTATTTTTGTTCTAAAAATCTCTGGCAAATTTTAGGTCTCTGCCATGAATGCAGACTCTTTCCTGACACATTTTCTGTCTTTGATTCATTCTATTACTACAAAACCATTTACTTCATAGAGAACGCTGCATTTGGGTTCCAGATTATCTTCCTATTTTAGTTTTTATCTAGAATGGAATTTATAGCACATTTCTGTACCTGTTTTCCCTTGCCCACTTCAAAGTCAAGCAGTTGATGGCATGTATACTTATAATAGGCATTCAATTTATAGCAATGTGGTGAAAAATAATAACTGAAAGAAATTCATTGTTAACAACTGAGTTTTAAATTTTTCATTATTTCTAATTTGGGGAGGTATTTTGGGAGTATTCATTGTATCCCTGAAATCACACTGTATAGTAAAGGTGTGCCTCTTTGTTTCCTAAAAATGAGTATTGTTTCTGCCCAAATCAGATATGTGGACCAGTTTTTATTTGCAACAGCATCTGATTTCTCTTCTATTCATCTGGTTATAATTACACCTACCAACTTATCTGTGCCTTTTAGTGCACTTAATACTATAGCACACCAACTTAGAAACAGCAAAAACAACAAAATGTTTGAACAGAAGGGCAGACAGGCAGTTGATGAGTAAAGGAAGACTTTAAAAACTCAAATGATGTCTCAGAATAATGGCAAAATAATTCCTTGTAAGTGACTACATGTGACTGACAAGCTCTACACCCATTAATTTCCTGCTCTTTTCTGTAATTTTGAAAAATTGTATGCTTTTTATCCTTACTTCCATTTTTTATTTCAGTAGAAAGTTTCTTCACTGTTTTCTTAGAAACAATTTATACATATAAATCACCACAAAAGATGATTCCTCTGCTCTTTTATGTCATTTAAAAATATATATTCATTTATTCAATGTCTTAATGGTCACTATTGCCCAACCCCTAACATTATCAATTTGCAGCTAAGTCATGTTATTTCCTACTAGCTGTTTTTTCTTTTTTTCACTCCTGTTTCTTTAAGTCTGTTCAGATCCCTATCATCATAATTTACTCAATTGTAATAAATTCCTAGATGTCTTCCTCTCTCTAGTATTCCATATTTTCACTCCATCTTGCAGTCTCCCTCTAAATTCACCTCTTCCCAAAGCCATTCATATTATATCACATTCAAAATTATTTTATTCTTATGCACTGAATAAAGTCCAAATTCTCAGATTGTGTGATAGTGATTAAAGCTATATTTCCAGTCTCTCTTATTCAGTATTCTCAGCAGAGGACCTTGAAACAAAAAGATGCAAGTGCAATGCTTAGGAAGTGATCAAATTAACAAGAGTAGAGAATGAGACATGGATTCAAATGGAAGGCAGCCAATAAAGTACACATTATCCAGCAAGTTGCCACTGTGTGCACTGGGGCTTATTAATCTGTATGGAGGTCTTTGGGGATGAGTGTAGGATATTTCTCTCTGTGCGTTTCCATATAAGGGGCAAGTGATGTGATCTTTATCCATCCAATGGATGTAATAAAAATAATGATAAATTTAGTGAGTCTTTACCTCCAGTAAATAGAAAGTAAAAATTACATAAAACCAGTATGGAGATTTCTCACAAAACTAAAAACAAAACTACCATATTCCACTCCTGGGTATATATTCAAAAACAAAAACAAAAGTGCTAATTCAAAAGATACATGTATCCCAATATTCATAGCAACGTTATTTACAATTGCCATGGTATGGAAGCAACCTAAATGTCCATCAACAAATATTTGGATACCGAAGATGTGTTACACACACACACACACACACACACACACACAATGGAATACTACTCAGTTATAAGAAAGACTGAAATTTTGCCATTTGCAGCAGCATGGATGGACTTGGTGGACATTATGCTAAATGAAATAAGTCAGACAAAGACAAATACTATATGACATCACTTCTATGTGGAATCTAAAAAATAAAACAAACTGGTGAATAAAACAGAAAAGAATATCTATATTTCACAGATATAGAGGACGAACTAGTGGTTACTATTGGGGAGAGGGAAGTGGGGAGAGGCAATATAGGAGTAGGGGCTTTTAAAAAAGACTTTTGGGATTATATGGACTCATGGTGTGAAACTTTTGAAAATTTTAAAACACTATAGAATTTAAAGAATCATTTAGTTACATTTAAGTTAAAAATAAAAACTAATAATAAAATTAAATTTGCTTTCTTGCAAAAAAAGATAAATTTAGTAGGTATTTAACTTTTTTTAGGCTCTGTGTTAGGTACAGCCATATGCATTAGTTAATTTAATATCACAGAAAGCCTGTGAAGCTGGTATTGTTATTTCTGTCCCCATTTCACAATGTTTACAGGTATTAGGTGATGTTCAAAGTTCAGGCACACATTCAAAATTTGAACTCAGATGTTTGTCAACAATCATGTCAATATTTCATCACTGTTCGCTGTGCACTGCTTTTGATAATGGGCTTTAGCTCTTCACTGGAATCATAGAAAGTACCAAAAGTTTTGTGAATTCATATAACATTCGGTGGCTATGCATGTGATCAAGCAGATGACTTACTGTCTCCTCAATTTCTGGAATTAGTTCATCAGTCTTGGTTTTGTCTATGTGTATTGCAAGCTTCCTTAGGACACTGGCAATTTTTCCATATTATTGACAAGGTACAACAATTTAATATATAATTGTTTTCTAAAATGTTGTTCTATGATATTAATGATAATTTCATATTTCATATGTTACTGAAAAGTTGCATCTAAACCTTTTATATCTGCCACTGTTAATGCAATTTTTTCTAATATTACTATGTCTACTATAACTTTTTAAAATTTCATATCTATTGGATTACATATTTTTTATAACAGTTTTCAACTCAGTGACCCTACACTGTATGTGCACATAAAAATACATGCATCTATAATGTTATGCATCTATTTTATTAAATATATGAAAATTAAACTAGAGTGCCCTCTTAAAAATGCTTATTTTTAAAAAAATTTTTGAAAGCTTTACTAAAGTATACTAATAAAAATATACTATAATAATTCTATGTCAAGGAAGTTCATATTTTATTTTTGGCAGCAATAATTCACTATGTATCTTTGTAGCAGTCATTTATTTTCTACACATATAAAGAAGCAATACAGCAAGAGCATGAAAAGACACAATTGAATGATTAATAGATATGTACAAAATTTTTTAAGAACTTGGCTTCCTTCCTCTGTTTAACAATGCTTATGTTACTTATAAGATAATGCAAATATTCCCACATTATAATTCACCACACTATCCTTTAAAATATGAGAAATTGTTAAATGGGGTGAAAAATGCAAGACATTTTAAAATTAAGCTATTATGCTAAGTTTAAGCAAATATGAATATTACTAGCTAAAATAATTTTTAAAATATTGCTTTTGAAATGTTCATTTCATTTCAGCATGCATATTCCTCTAAAAATCCTGCACTTAATATTGTTATTTGGAGATAACACAGTGCTTTTTATATATATATGCAGTAAATGCTTCATTTAAGTTGCACTTTAGCACATGAGACAAAAGGGAAATGTTCTCAGATTTGGAGACATTTTCAAGTAGAAATAAAATATCCATAATATAATTTTCTTTTGTATTTGTTCAGTTTGGATGGTCAGAAAATATTGTGATTTAAATCCTGAAAATAGCAAATAGTGTGGGCTCTCTGGTTTAAATCTATTTTCAAGAAGAAATATTTTAAAGAAAATTACTCAGAGTTAATTGCAATGCAGTTGGTATAATATCATTTTACTCCCATCCCCAAATCCTGTTCAGACAGCACAATGATATCATCATAGTGCTGGAGAGAGAGCTAAAATGTTATCACTATCAGACCAGGGATTTTACCTAGTTTGCTCAATGTTGTCTGCTTAATGTCTAAAATACCGCCTGGAATACACTAAGTGCCAAATAAATGTTAGTGAATTCTAATTTATTTGAAAAGATACACTCAAATGTATGCTTGATTAATACCACTGGATGCATCTTCTTTTAAAACTGATCCTGTTGCTAAACCATTTGAGACCACTTTTTCCCTCTGCATCATGCATTTTGAAGCAAACATATTGAACATTTACTTCATGAAATGCACTATTACAAGGCCTGGAGGTATAACATATTGTTACATTGACAAATATCCGAGTTTAAAATCCATTGAAAGTGCATAGAAAACAAAAACAAAAAACCAAAAAAATGGTGATAATACATCTAGGAAGAAAAATAAATCAGAGAAAGAGAGTTCCGGGGACAGGAGGTTCCATGTAAGGATCTTTGGAAGGCTAGACAAAGTTTCCCAAAAAAGGTGAGCACTGAGTAAGTACCTACATGAAATAGATCGATCCACAGTAATATCTTAGCCAAGAGCATTCTAGACAAAGAGAAACAGAAAAATATCAAACTCTCAGGTAGAAACATGTCTGATGTGTTCAGGGATCAACCTGAAAACTCCAATGGCTGGACTAGAATGAAAGGGTTCCGGAAATAGAAGATGACAATTGACTAAGGGTTATACCCTTAACACCAGCTACTGACTTTGGAATTTTAAAAGAATAGGCAATTTAATATGCTTAAGTCTCCAAAAGAGAGAATACCTGTTTGCTTCGCAAGGTGCCGTTAGGTCCGGATGAATACCTGTATACATGAAGAAATTCCAAGCGGCAGAGTTGTAATGGCAATCAGGACTACAGACTTTGAAATCCCAGCCATGCCAGCTGGTAGTCGTGTGACCCTGAATAAGTGATTTAACCTCTCTGGGCTTTAGTTTTCTCAATCCCAAAATGGGGACGATGGCCATGCCTCATAGATTGTTGGAGCATGAAATGAAATATGCACATGCTCTCAACACTATGTCTGGAAAAGAAATGCTCTAAAAATATGTGAGGTTTAGAATTATTTTAGAATTTTAAAAGTGGCAATAATAGAGTAGTAGTTCTGGTAGCATATGATTACAGAATCAGAATGGGCGGTTTTAAGAGTCATAAAAACGATGAAGATGTAAGTCATTTATGCAAATATTCTCTTAGTATTCAGAAAAAACAATGTTAAGTGAATCCCATTAACTACACCTGGAGAAGCACATTGACGATATACAGGGGGTGTGGGCTTTTCAAAGAGACGACAGCGACTCCTAGGCAATGGCAAGGATTGAGGGAGAACAAGCCATGCTAAATGAACCACATAATGGAATTATTTATTACAGAGAAAGTTCTAAGAGATGCTGTAAGAATCACGTATCTTAATTTTATTGAAGTGTTAACAAATCTTTCATAGTATTATCTTTATGAGTGGACAATGTCAGCCTATGAGGAGAGTAAGAGTCACAGAGTTGTTTTAGGTTGGATTATCCCGGAAGCATTCTGAGACAGAGATTTCCTGCGGAGTGTTTAGGGAGAGCAATTGCTGCAGAGTGGAGCCAGCAGGGGCCAGTGGAGGAGGAGACAGAATTCTGGTAGAGTCGCACCGGGGGCCTCAGCCTGTTTCCACAGGGAGCTTTCAAGCTAGGATGGCCATTCAGGATTGATCTGACTTGAGACGAGAGGGCCAGGCCTTTTTAATCCCACATCAGCCAGCCATGGGTGTGGGCTGCTCAGGAGGGAAGGTCCTAACCCTAGGCCAGGCAGCTCCTTTGGGCAAAGGCAATTCCCAGAGAGGGACTCAGCTCAGTCTGCAGCTGAAAGTCCTGGAAGCTGAGAGAGGAGGGGCTGGTGAGCGCTCAGGTCCTGAAGAGCTTATGGAAGAGACAGTCTCTCCACATCCTCCATTTGGCCTCCTGGATTCTGTCCGGGCCTTTTTCCAACATCTCATTTGGAAAACATTCTCATAATGCAGAATTCAGATAATTAATTAATTAATCAATCCTGGACTTACTGGATAATATTACAAGAAAGCAATTATCTTAGTAGTAAGCTGCTGAAACTAGTCATGTAACCATAAATATGAATGCAAGATATAACATATAGATTGAAAAACTAAATGACAAAAATAAGATAGCTTAATGGCAAAATACACAACAAACCAAAGCAAATCTCCTGTAGAAGTAAGTATAGGATACCAAAATTCCAGACTACAAATTTACAATGCATAATAGCAATATAGCATCCTTGTTAAAGAATGCTCCTCTGCTTATAGACCCTGCCCTCGTCAGAGCACATGGAAAAGCCTGTGTGGTTCAGAAGGAACTGGATCTGAAGCTGGAAAAGTCACTCCAGCGCCTGCACACTTAACCCAGACCACACAGCCTTCTCAGTGTGAACAATCCAAATCTGTAAACTTTGCTGATACAACCTTGACCAAATTACCTAAGAACCGGTTTGAGATTTCCTTAAAATTTCTGTTTGTATTCTACCATACTTGTATTTCTTATTTTGATGAAACAATATATGCGCTTTAAGTATATTAAGATTATGTTACTTTTATTTTACATTATAATCCCTATTATGCTAGCAGAGTATAATATAAAGAATATGTGACTTTATGTTATTATTAAATTTGGAGGTGAGTACATATGTTTTCCTTTTGTAATTGTTCGACAGACCATACATGTACATTTTAACTTCTTTTTCATATGAATACTATGTTTAATAATAAAAGAAAATAAAAGAAATACGAACAAGTAAAACAAAGAACATGCAATTTCCCATAACCCCAGGTTGTAGAGATAATCATCACTGGCACTTTGGAATAAATCTTTGTATGTGTGTATCAAAAAATGTGCAGTATTTAGACTTTATAACCTGCTTTTCTTTTTTTTTCCACTTTGCATGTCATGAACCTGTTCTTATGCCAGTAAACATTTGCTAACAGCCTTATCTTAATGACTGAAGCGTATTCTACTCTATGAATTTACCATAATATATTCAATAATGGATGTGCCATTTATTCATTCTGCTGGACATTCAACTTATTTCAATTTTTATGTCCACTAGAATGCTTTAAGAAGCAATCTTAAATTTAAAGATTTTTGTGCATCCCTACTATTTTCTTAGGATACACTTCTAGGTATGTTAATTGTTGAGTCAAAGTGGATCAATGTTTTCAGGGCTTCTTTTTAACATCTGTAATTGCTGGTGTTGTTGGTAAAGTCTGATCACTCCTGCATCTCTGTCAGCATTTTAACTCACTCTTACCTAATAGAAGTCCACTTGAACTAGGAGTAAAATAGCAATCCCTAATATGAAACAACTAACATTCATTGAATTCTGTAGTTGGTTGTGTGTAGCATCTCCAAGAACTTCCTCCAGGACTTCAGGATTTTTTCCCTGCTGGGAATGTTGCTAGTAACATCTCACGGCTATCAGCCTGTTCTGGAAATTGGTGGTGCTGAAGGCTGTCTTTGTTCAGTGTCGTATCTATGTCCCAGGAAGAGCTAACCCCTGAGGACTAGCTGATGTTGGAGTATAAAATACCAGTCCTTACTAGCGTGATACACTGAGACCCTTTCTGACTAAAAACCCTTCTCTCACTTCTCCCCTATGTGTTCATCCTCATAGTACTTACTACCCGTCCTGCACATAGTACTTACTACCCATCCTGCATGCTAACCCCTGTCTCAGAGCTGGCTTCCTTGTGAATCCACCTTGCATCATGGACCTACCATGGGCGGGTACAGTGCTGCGTTTCATATCCACTATCTCATTTAATCTATTCAATAATAGATAGACGGTATGATAGGTGAAATCGGCAGTATGATTACTATGTTCACTTTACAGGTAAAATAATCACCAGCTGTTTAAACAGCTTGTCCTAGGACAAGCCATCCAGCTAGTGAAGCCAGGATTCAACACCAGATATCTGACCCCAAAGCCCATGTACTTCACGGTACTTCCTCTGGACTCACACTGAACAACACAAATTGATAGTCTTAGTACTTCAAGAACAGTGAATAATGTTTGTGCTCCATTGTCCTCCAGGCTAATTTAGAGTCTTTCCTTGCTTTTACATCTCCTCATTTTGATTTACATTTAACTCTTTAAATACCAATCACTCTCACTAAATAGTAAGTTCCATAAGGGCAGTTAGTAACATCACTCATAATACACAGTGTGCTCTATGAGTAAACTGCATTTGAATAAAAGAGTGAATGTATTTGCCCATATTCATTTAGATTTATTTATGCTAAATCAGGTCTACAATCTGGTCTAGACAGATTTCTATCTGATTTGGCCACCAAAGAACAGGCTGTTAAATAATTCTTCCTTGATCTCAGCTCAGATAAAAAGTATAATTATCTTACAATTGGAAAAAAAAATAATGGATAATAAATTTTATTGTGTTACTAAGTCTTGTGTAGATTAATATTCCACCTTTTCCCTAAACTTTCCACTCTCTAATGTCAATGTAGAGTTCTTTATAAAAATTGGTACATACTGTCTTATCATTTTCCACTTCATATACTTTGATCACATGCCTTTTCAGCTTTTGTCTTTTATCTCAAACATACAACAAATAGATTCCAGCTGTCTGGAAATTGCCAGGCACTACACAAACTAATGGGAAATTCAAAATTGTAAAAATTATACCATTACTATAAAATATGTTATATTTTCTCTTAAGTTTTTCACTTTTTATTCAAATGATTGTAAATCTACCTTTGCAATAGAATATCATGCCCTATGTGTTGTTTCTGATTTACCACCAAATTTTATTTTGGCGATACTTAGAATATAATTGCTATATTTTCAACAGTACATTTTAAAAATATTATTTTATAGAAACATATAATGATAAGTTAGTCTCACTTTGGTAATATTACTAATTTACTCATAAGACTTTAAAACAACATTAACATTTTTCTGAATGAGTAACTGCTACTCAAAATTTGTAATGACTGCTCAATTGAGGGTGTTTATATATGAAAAAATTATTATTTGACTATCAAGTACAATTTGATTCTAAATAAGATTTCATTTATAAGAGAATTTGAATGTGAGTTTGAGGTAACAGGATTTGAAGCAGGAACAAACTAAGAAGAGACAAAGAATCCAACGCAAATCAGTAATCCAGCAATGGAGTAGGTCATTAGAATTGACCTTGATGGTGAACACTCTTCCAGTTGCATGACTGGAAACAGTGCTGCCATTTCCACAAGGATTTGGTTGCTCAACTTTTCTCTTGATGCCTGATCTCATGACAGAGATTCCACTTTTCCTTATATCCACGTCTATTTTTCTAATAAATGCCCTATTAGTTTTGGTAATTTTAGCACTCTGTGTTCCCTGCAATCAAAACAGCCCTACAGAAGAATGCATGTCATAGCAAGTGTATTATTAACAGCTATCACTTTAGAATGTGATCTTTTATTGCAACAGTAGATTTTACATATAAATTATGCTGCAACAGTGGCAATGGTTGCATGCATATTTTCTCCCAAAGGATAAATCTATGTATATGTAAAGCTGGATTCTAATTGGAATCACACGAATTTAACAGCTATAGAGTTATCAGCAATCACGGTTGATGAAGAGCAGTGTATCAGCTTCTTGAGGCTGCTGTAACAAATTACTACAACCTGGGTATCTTAAAGTAACATTAACGCATTCTTCCACAGTTTTGGAGGCCAGAAGTCTGGAATCAAGGTGTCTGCAGTGTCATGCTCCCTCCATAGTTTCTAAGAGGGCATCCTTGAATCTTCCAGCTTCTAGTGATGGCAGATGTTTCTTGTTTTGTGGCCATCTCTTTGAAATCCTTGGCTCCATGGCCACATTGCCTCTCTTCTCTCCAAAATTAACTCTGTCCCTTTATTTATAAAGATGCCTATAATTATATTTAGGGCCCGGCTAGATAATACAGAATAAATTGTTCCTCTCAAGATCCTAAACTTAACTCATGTCTTTTGCCATAAGTGATGTGTAAAGTTCACTCTTTTAACAGATAAAATAATATTCACAGGTTCCAGGGATTAAGATGTTGGACGTCTCTCTTTAGTGGCCACTTTTCAGAAATAATAAAAATATCACTTCCATTTAAACTTTGAAGTTATTTTGATCAATGTGATTTGAAAACCTTGTCTCTTGGCAATGTTAACTAAATCACAAAGCTAATTCTGAAAGATGCATGAAGGTTTGTCCACTCACTGCTCAAATCCTTTATTCTCTCCATTTCATGCCACACTTGGACTAAATCCATTAAGCTAAATGACCATAAACTATCTTAGGTTTGAAATATTAATTTGTGATTTAAACTCTCTTTGATATGAAGGATTTCTTCCTAAAGTTAAAATGAACATTTAGAAATATATTTTAGTAATATTGAAGAAATTATTAAAAATACAAAGTGGCATGTCATGATTTGTTAATTACTTTTATATTAGCAAAAATTTAATGTACTGGTCTTAAGATTTTATTTAAAAGATGAGAATTTAAATGCTCACTTTTATTTAAAAATTTTTTTTGATAAAATAACATGATGTTGAACACGATATTGATGATAGCCAACATTTATGGAGTGAAAACAAAGATATTGTTACATATCTGGCTAAAGAATTAAATCCTCACAGCAATTAAGATAGTTACATCCTATGGTTTTCACCATTTTACACACACAAAAAAATACAGAATAGCGCAATTAAATTATTTGCTAAAGGCTGTGAAGTAGTAAAGTGGTTTGGCGGGGATTTGAAGTCAAGTAGTCTGTTTCTAGTGTCTGTGCTTTTAGCTACTATGTTATGCTGTAAACTGATTTGTTTTCAGACATCTGTACTTGCAGTTCATTTCAATATTCCAGAACTGGTATAGGAAAGTCCATGTGAAAAGGAGTATTTATTCCTTCACAAAGGGATTCATCCTAGAGCATAAATAAGTTATATTAGATATTTTATATATTAATATATATCTGGAACTGATAGCTGGTGTGCGTGCATGTGTGTGTATGCATATAAGTGTGTAAGGACACCACAGCTGTGTTAAACACTTATGTTTCTCCCTAGAAATCAATTTATGGCTATTTCACCATAGACCATAGCCAGAATAAATCCTAAATCTTTTAAGTAAACTGCTATACACGTATGTATCATTGTTGAGTTTTCAACTGGCCAAACCACATATTGACAAGAAGTTTAATTTTTTTACTTTATGATATATAAGAAATTCTGTTGTATAATTTTATTAATAGCTTATAATTCAATAAATCTAATAAATATGGACCTTTTATATAATGAATTATAAATGTAAGGAGAACATATTGATTCATTATTAGTTCTTGCCAAACCAAGCAGATGCTTTTATGTCAAGAATATCGATAATATAAAAAAATCAACTTGTGTAGTAGGAAGCAAATATAAAATGATCAGAATAAATAAAAAATTAACATTATCATTGAGAATTTCTCCTTTTTTATATTCCCCACTCTTTACATTGGTTTTATATCTGTATCTTGATCACATTCTCCATTCAATTTTTACTTAAATAAAAATTTTATTAAGCTTAAAAATAAAAAAATAAAAATAGGAAAAAAGTAATTAGTATTAGAAATCTACAGAATGTTATTAGAAATCATTTGCTACATTTATTTAAGAAGACACATCTAATTTCACTTATTCTCAGTGTTAATTTGGTAAATTAATAAAATTATAAAAGTCCCTTTTCTATGTTAAAAAAATCAATCAAGGTATCAATTTATCAAACAAAGGTTAAATAACAAACATTACATTGTGCAGAAAACTACTTGATCTCAAATCCATTTTTCAGATCTCAGCTGCTGCAAAAAATTATTTTTCAGTCTCTCGAGGAAAATATAGAAAAATTAATTGTGGTGGTTAGTTATTGCATTACAGTTTTGAGTACAATTTGAGGTCAATGAGTAACAATTTCTCAGAAAGATAAATTTCATATTCTTGTTAACAAAAGGATATGTAATATTCCTAAAGTTCTTATGAGAAATATTTGTCCAAAAGTCCTAGCTGTTTAATGTAAGAACAAGAAACAGAGGCAATCAGCCCTTTGAACCCACTGCAATTAATAAGGGAAGTATGCTTTACCTCAGGAAGGGCTGTAAAAGAAATAAACCACTGCCTCACGTGAAGTTACCCCTTTGACGGAAATGCAGATTAACCCTGTTTTTTATATCTTCCAAAGTGGCAAGGGGTCATTCGATGTTGTGAGCCATTTGTAAAAAAGAAATCTCACAATAAAAGGGGTGAAACAGTTATAGCATCATCTGAATATTCTAGTCCTTGGATGTTTTAAATAGGGAAAAGAAAAAAAAAAGTAAGCATCAGAATGACTTGATACCATCTCAAAGTTTCTATGGTAGTAGAATATTAAATTTGCTGTTTAAAAAATATACATCAATAAAACAAGCCTAACCCAATTAGCTAATACACAAAAAATGTAACATTATTAAAAAAATAAAATATTTACAAAAATATAATTACTTGGCAGTTACTGTATCCCAGGAATATGTGTTATCCTGTATTCCTACAACAAACTTCTGAGAAGAGCAGTATTCTTGCTCCGACTTTGTAGCTATAAATCCAGGCACTGTATGATTCATTACTTGCCCAGACTCACTTACTCATTAAATGGGGAAGGTTTTGGGTGGGTGTGCAGAACGTGAACAGACACATCCTATCAATGCACCTGTGCTTTTAACCACTGCATCCTCCAGCAAATGAAAAATAGCCTCACATGCAGATAACACAGAGTACATAGAGGCTGCTGTTGGCTCCCAAAAGTTAGAGGACAAAGACTTTATTGAAGGCAGCTTTATTACATGTTGCTTTTTTTCTCATGCCTTTTTTTTTTAAAGAATTATTTTGGTAACTTATAGAATTATTAATTTCAAACTTCTTATGTGGCTTTTTTTTTTAACCAAAGGTGCATAATATGTGTCTCCAGTAAATAACACTATTTTTGGAGATTTGAGATGCCTACTGAATTCCATTTTCAGGTTTGTTTGGGGGAGGTAGGGTGATGACAGGTCCTTTGAGGCAGGAAGCAAAGGTTACATTAATCCTAGTTCTACAAACTGTGAAATTAGAAATACCTAATTTTTCAGAATATGTTCTTCAAAATTGTTGAACACTGAGACTAAACTGTTACTCTGTTTATTATTCTACCAAATGGAGGTCTTACTGATCATTCTTCACTTTTAACCAATACCATTTCAATTGATGTCCATATTTACAATCAAGATGAGCTGTAGGACACTGGCACTCATGCTCCCCATCATTAAGGACTGAGTTCTCAGTATGGTTAGATGGGAAACACAAGTTATTGTGATATAAGAAGTAAAAGTGAAAAAATTATGTATGACTTTATTGGTTAGACCAAAGACCTCATATATTTTCAAGCTTCATGACTAAATTTTAGCAGTTATTGGCATTGTCTTAAATAATATACTATTTATCTTAGGCTGATATCTCTGACTGTTAATCCTGGGAAGATGTGTGCAGGAGAATTATTGTAGAGTGCTTTGTGGAAAGAAACCTAAAGGAGAGCAAGGGAAGCAGAACTGAGCTGGGGAAGTGGGGGTTGGATTTGAACCTCACTGAAGTTACAAGGGAGATCTCAGCCAATTCCATCAGATTTGTTCTGAATTGATGCTTTGACAGTGCCTTTTTAGCCAGTATGGACCCAGTCACTGAACGTGAGCTAACCCCAGGGCCAGCAAATAGATGAACTGGAGTTGTCAACTACCAACACTCCTGGCAGCTGGAAAAACGAGAGCATGGGTCTTAAAAAGGAAATCTGGGCAGCACCCAGCAGCATCCACTACTACATTATGTTTTCTTTTAAATCCCCCAAAGATTTTTGTAAACATTTTTATGGACAGGGGCAGCCATATTTCTTTGTCTATAGAACTCAAGAATATGTTAATTTCTAATTACTTCAGGCATTTGAAGTGGGTGTTAGATGGCAGTTAAGGAGGAGGTGGGTTGTGAGACGTGGACAGTGCTCAAGACCATGACCAATTCAAGCAACGAGGAAACTAAACCTATCCTATCCACTAAATACTACACATTCAATGATCTTACAATGTTTGACTTATGATCCATATGTAATGTATGTCCTAGTAGTTTTTGTTTTTAATTAAAAATTAAAGTTATCTAATCCAGCACTCACATTTCTACATGGAGAAAACTGAGACATGGAGAAGCTGAGTCATTTGCCCAAGACCACACTACTGATTGTTGCTAGTGGCAGAAATGGTATCAGACTCTCTAGAACTTCCTAAGTGTGGTCATCACAAACATCCCCCCAGTTTTTCTTTGTCAGTTTTTTTCTGCTTGTGGCAAAATATATCTTCTTAAAAATACAGAGTGAGGCCAGAGAGATCATATAAGTTCCTCAGTCATTAATTTACAAACTTGAAAACTTTATGTCAATACATTTAAGAAACAAGTGAAGAAACCTGTCTTAGAGGATAAAGGCAGCCATTAATTACAGGGTTTCTTTTAATGTCAGTGTGAAAACATCCATTTAAATCTCACTCTCTCTCTTTCATATATGTATGTACATATATGTACACTGGTGTACATACATAGTATATATGTATACACATATAGTAATATACGTAGTGCACTATAATACAAAATATGGAAAATAACAAATGTTGGCAAGAATGTAGAGAAACTGGAACCCTCATACGTTGCTGGTGGAAATGTTAAATGGTGCCTCCCCTATGGAAAGCAGATTGGCAGGTCTTCAGAATATTAACTCTAGCATTATCATATGATCTGATAATTCCACTCCTAAGTATATACCCAAAATAATACAAAATATATACTCAGATACTTATACACCAATGTTCATTGCTCCTTTATTCACAATATTCAAAGGTGGAAAAAACTCAAGTGGCCATTGACAGATGACTAGGTAAACAAAATCTGGTATATACATACAATGGAATATTATTTAGCCATATAAAAGACTGTAATTCTGAAACATGTTGCAACATGGACTTCGAAAACATTATGCCTAAAGAAATGAGCCACACAAAATAGGACTAATATTATATGATTCCACTTACATAAAAGATCTAGAATAGGTAAATTCATAGAAATGGAAAGTAGATTAGAAGTTTTTAGGGAGATAGGGTATGTGGGAGTTATTGATTAATGAGCACAGAGTTTTTGTTTGGGGTTATGAAGTTCTGGAAATAGATAGTGGAGATAGTTGCATAACATTTTAAATGTAAATAATGCCACTGAACTGTATGCTTAAAAGTAGTTAAAATGGGAAATACTGTTATGTGTATTTACCACAATAAAAAAGTAAGTAACTGTGACTTGCTTTTGAAAGTAGTATATAAGATCCTGAAATTTCTGAGACCACATGCTTGGTATTTAATGTAATAAAAACCTTCCATTATAATTAGATTTGACCCTTTAGTCATTTTGACCCTTTAGTAATTCAGTAAAATATCACATCCTCAGTATATTTTTCTCCTTTATGATGACTATTTTTCTTTATTTTTTTCTCTTTTGTGAATAGGGTCTTAAGAATGCCTTATTGTAAGTACATTATAATGTATCAGGTTTTAAATGTTGTATATACATAAATTTTCTGTCCTAGAACTTCAAATTACAGGCATAAATTGCTGAATACACTTAATATGTGGAAATGTTTTATTTAGATATAAATGTTTTATTTAAATAGAAACCAAGAAGTAGAAAAGCCTAATTTATTTTACAAACTCTGGATATTAGATTTTTCCCCTTCTCCTCACACAGTCTCTGACCAGTCTCTAATCCTATTGTAGATCTTATTTATCCTCTAGCTTTCCCACAACTCTATTCAGCCATCGCCACACATCAGACTTGAAGCTTTCTTGGGCAGCCTTACTGCAGAAGACTTGTCCAGGTCTCCCCAGAGCTTTCTCCCCTGTGCTCCACTTACAAGTCCATAACTTCTAGTTACACACAGCAATTAGGCAATCCTTTCTTAAATAAAATTTTAGAGTGTCTCCAGTCTTCTGAAAACCTCTCAGGTTTTCCTGTTGCCTCTAGGATTAGATTTCAACTACATAAATTGAAATACAAATCCTTTAGACTCTCAACTAACACTCCAGTCTCATTTCTCTTCCAGCTTCCCTTTAAGTGAGACACTCAGCTGTTTTCAGTACTTGAATGATGTCAAGCTCATTCTCTTCAACAGTCATACTATTCGCTCTCATTAAATACCTTCTCCTAGGGCATTCTTCACATCTCAGGTTAAATAGCTCATCCTCTTAGGTAACTGTGATGCCTGATAGACAGCAGTGTGTGTTTCTGCTTTGTGTTCCCATTTATATTCCATTTTATTGCAATTACTAGTTTAATTGTTTTTCTGATCACTAGGTGGTAAAGTATGTTAGGCCAGATACATAGGCCTAAGTGTAGCCCATGTCTCTTGTTAACCTTTTATACCCATGGCATATAATTCAGTAATTGGGAAATACTGTGTTCAATGAATCTTCGTTTAATGAGAGATTGACAACAGGCAGGCTGGTTTCATACAAATTGGCTTGGTATATTTGACTGAATGATATAAAATTTTAAAATCCTTATAATCCAAAGTTTGTGTCCCCCCTCCCCCCAAAATTCATGCCTTGAATTTCTACTGCCAAGGTGATGGTATCAGGAGGTTGGGTCTTTGGTAGATACATAGGGCATGAGGGTAAAGCCCTTACGAATGAAATTAATGTCATTATAAAAGAGACCCTGCAGAGCTCTCTAGCTCCTTCCGCATGTGAAGACCCAAGGAGAGGGAGAAGTCTACAACCTGGAAGAGGGCCCTCACTTGACCCTGATCTTGAACTTCCAGCCTCCAGAATTGTGAGAAATAGACATTCCTACTGTTTATAAGCCACCCAGGCTGTGATACTTCACTATAGCAGTCCAAACAAAGACAATTTTTAACAGTTTTTGGTTCACAATGAATCTATTTCCATGGTCTGGTACCTGCCTTCTCTTACCTCACTACAACTTCACTACATATCTGTATCCAGGCATACTACAATTATTTCAGGTCTTTCATGGGGCCACATTCACTCTTGACCCCAGGCTTTCCCACAGGCAACTTTTTATACATAGCATGTTCTTCAGTTTCTTTGCTCCTCCAATCTTTTAGCTCTAAAGCATCATTATTTGTCAAGTTCTTAATACTGAACACACTTATAACCACTAGGACACCATATGTCTTCCCATTTATATTGCAGTGCTTACCTATTTTGCTTACCAATATATTTAGTGCCTTCTAACATAGTGGATGGTAGAGAGTAAGACCCCAATGATTATGTATTGATTGGAAGAGAATGAAAAGAATCCTTGAGATAACTATATCCAAAATGTAGAGAGTGATGGACAGCATAGGATGTATATTTTACATGATGGAAAATAAAGACTGTACCACCATGTGGTATCAGTCTCCAATCCCTTCTCACTAAAGACATAGTAATACTGTTTGATAAGTGCAGTTAAGGGCTGATTTCTATAATTGTTAGTTCCAGAGATTCTTTCTAACATTTCTATTTTCCTTTGTGCTATATTGACTGGTATGGTAGGGAACAATTTCTTCCTAATTTGTAGCTCTTGTTATCAATTATATATAATTCTATTTCTTTCCCTTGAGCCCTCAGAATAGTTGTATAATACTCAATTTCTTTTTAAACGGTATAGAATATATTTATATATGTTCAGGGGGTAATTAATTTCCTTCTCAGGATGCTCTAAAATTTTAATGTTGTTTTTGGTGGTATTATTATGGATTTTTTTTTTTTTTGTGGTAGGGGAAGACGCTGTTCTTCACACTGCCTGACTTACAAAATAATGGATTTGCCGTTTTTCCAGATTCATTATAATTCGTATTTACTGCCACTAATTTATTAAGTATTCATTTAATTCATAATGTATTGAATTGACTAACTTTTAAAACCATTCATTTACTAATTATAAATTTACTAACAGTTTCAAACCAACATAGCAATAACTATTATTTAGCCTTTTATGTGGAAGCAACATGCTAACTGCTTTACAGCATTATCTTGTTTGTCATCAAATCCAAGTGTCAGATACTATTAATTGTGATATATTACTGATGAGGAACTCCCAATGAAGTGATGCAGTGGAAACAAGACTAAAATCTGGATATGCTCATCCTTTTAATCATTGTACTATGTTGTCTCAAAATAAAAGGAAAAATTAATGAAAAAATGTTAATTGTTAAAATAAGATAGATTTGCAAATGTAGTCCTTTCTAAAGTATACAGAACACGTGCTCTGGGCAAGAAAAATCAGGGTCATGCAGATAGAATAAGAGGGCCCCAATGACTAGAAACTCTAGATATGCACTGAAAGGAATTTATTCTCATAAAATCTTCCTGTTCCTTATATACTGTCAACCTTATGGTGGTTTTTGAATATACATTTTAATAATTGCAAGTAACATATAATTCACTAGGCTTTGAAGCATACAAAGCATATAGTTGGTTTACATTTGCTAAGTATTTTTTTTTTACAGATTGATTTACAAAAAGAGAACTAAATATATTAAGTTCTAAATAAAGTATGACCCTATTTGGATATTCCTTAACTTTTCAATATAATGAATTTCAAAGATCCTTTACTCCTCTTGAATTAACTTACTACATTAAAATCTACTGTTTGTGCTGAAATATTTAGCTTTTCAAATCTCCATCTGTATCTAAGATTCTTAACAATGATGCTTTTGGTAAGAGTAATTATGCATAGTCAAGACAGGAGACCCAAAATCATAAACCAAAGCACATATCCATGCGATATGGATTTATTTTTTAATGTTCTAGACAGGTTGAGGGCAAGTAACACCAAATGGGCTTTGGCTTGGAACACAGATTCTGAATTGAGATGAGTGAAATGATGGCTGGGTTTTAAAACAGAACTTATTAGCTAATGCATACTAATCCACCTAGAATGCTGCCCCATTTCTGATAATGGCTCTGGAAAAATTGCTAGAAGTGTCTTTAATGTTTATGAAAAACATTTCCTTGTTACTGTCATAAAAATCAATATCTTCATTGATAATATTTCTAATGATGTCAAACAATAAATACAAAGATATTGAAAGATTAAAATGATAAACGTTAAGACTTTAGAACTTCCTTTAAAATAACATTTGGTCTCAACTATCAACTTTTGTACTTCAGTAGCTTAAAATATATACTCAAACAGGAAAACCTACACTGGATTTAGCATAGAACATAAAGGATATAGGAAAACTCAACTGGGATATTTGACACAGCATTATGGAAATGCTAGAATTCTTTACTTCATTGTCTCCTTAGATTTTTATTATTTTCCTTTTGTATTCATTTGCTTTTGATGTACTTGGTATTTTTTTTTACTGTTCTGACTAGCTTAAGTGACCTTGTCAACAGTTCAGTTGTTGAATAAGGCAAAGTGTTAGTTATAGTGTGAAAATCTGGTGTGCTGTCAGAGAAGGGCAAGCCATTAACTTTCAAATTTCAACTTCCCGTGTTCCATTGCTCAATGATGGCTGAAAAGCCTCTCATGTGAATTACTACTAAGGGTAACATGGCATATGCACTTACGAAGCTTTGTAATTATGCATGATACAAACCTTCATCATGCAAAATCACGCTTTCTGTTTGCAGTGGTGTTTTTTTTCTTTTAAAAAATATCAAACGCCCTGTTAATTATAAAGTATATGTTATTTTCAGAGATATAATGCAGGACAGGAATGCATCCTATAAGAAATGACCTAAAAATCCCAAGTCAAAGAAGGCTATTTTCAAATTTTTGAAGTCGGGAACAATCAGAGTAAATTGTGTTACTGATACAATCCATCTATGTCAAAACCTTTGTATAAACAAAATACTGGCGTGTATGGAGGTTCACAACCTTGCTTCAGAGTAGAGTGGCTGAAAACAGCACTGCAGTAGTCATGCAAAATATTACGTAAAGACAGAGTGATTATGTGTTATTGTTCTGTCTGTCGAACCAAAGCATTCTCATTAGATTCCGTGGTTATAGGGAAAGTATTCTAAGCACTCTTAGAAACTTTGCAACATCTGTGGAATGTGTAATTTCTGTCATTTTAGTACACTTAGGTATCAAATGTTATGTAGTTTTCAGGATTATTTTGAGATCCTATTTACATAATATGAGAAGGTATGGAAAAAAGATTGTTTCCAAAGAGTTTTGAGTAGAGAAACATAACAATATATAAGTTTTGAATTTAGTATTAGTGGCCTAATGCTGTGTTTCTCAACCTTGGGACTGTTGACATTTTGTGCAGCAAAATTCTTTTTTGTGGGGGCTGTTCTGTGCATTGTAATATTTAGTAACATCCCAGAAATTCATTTACTAGGACCAGTAGTACTGTTCCCTTACAGTTGTGCCAATGATAAATGTCTCTAGACACTGCCAAATGTCCCACTGGGATCAAAACGATGTCAGATGAGAACCACTGGACTAAAGCAATGTGGGATAATTTTGTCTGTAAAGCTGAAAAAGATGTAAAGGAATCTCGATTCTCGTTAACATATGTTCAAATACGATCTCTTTGTCTCTCTCTCTCTTCTGTCTCTCTTTTTGTTGCTTCACCTGGAAGAGAATAACACTGAACTAGAGAATAGTACTGAACATCAACCTGTGTTCTTCATATGTTTAAGTTTCCCACAAATATGATTCAAATTTTTAATATTCTTTAAGTAATACTAAAAGTGTAAAAGCAAAAAGTTTAGAAGAGTTTCTGCTCAACTCTGATATGTGCCAAATACTGACATTTTGTAAACGCTCACTTATGCCATCATTTTTGTGCTGACTACAGAAATTAGGCTTCTTCTCCTGATATCTCTGTGCATGTGATACAACTTCTTATAAACATGTAACTGAAAAGAAAGGGTAACATTCTATATTTGGCTTTTTTATAAAGACAGGTGCATGTAGGCCCAATTATATAAACTTGCACTGATCAGCTCAGTACGAAGCACATGAGAGCCGGCTAAACTCAATGGCAGTTAATTCTCAGGGATCTATGCTCTTTGCCACCTAATTGTTAGCTGAAATTAAGAATTTTCTTTACTCTTTTTCTATTGATAATATTAAAATATAATTGGTGTGCTTATTTGTCAGCTTTGAGAATTTTCTGTTATGATTGACCAGGCATGAGAGAAGTTATTGAATCTTGAAATCGAATATAAAAATCTCTTACTTCCATTTCAAACTTCTCTATTTGTTTAAGTCTACAGTGCCTCGAGGGTGCCAAAGGTCCTATGAGAATGATTTCCATTTGCTTTCATTTATCTATGTGGATTCCTATTTTTCAATATTGTGTAACAGGAAAAATAAGAAATAAACTGGATGCTGAAACTGATAGAAAGCTACAATTGTCTGCCATAACAACCACGGTTAACATGTATTCACCAAAACGAGCTCACTGTTTTCATGAATTGATTTCATATGCATATAGTTTAAACTTGAACTTATAAAGTAAACTGATTCTAATGAAGCACCCACTTATCTGTTTTTTGATATTAGAGGACTACTTAAGTTTAATGTGAAAAGTAGTTCCACTTTTAAAAATATTTGAAATTCACATCTTTAGACTGCAAAAGTTCTAAGTTTCTATTATTTCTGTGCCAGGAGTTTATAAACTCTGAAAGGCATTTGAAGAACAAAAATGGTTTTCTAAGATGTTGGTTCTTATATAACTATTTTATTAAAATAACTATCAAGCCATTCATCTGAAATTTTGTGTTGTTGTTTTAAAAAAAAATGGTAAGGAGTACAGATATCGCATTTTTATTCAATCCAGGGTAATGGGTTTTGGGGCATGACTGATACCAGATGGACCAGTGACTTAGGTTATCGTCTCCTTTGCCACAACCTGTAAATACTGACTGTGTGTTCAGAACTTAACTCCCAATTGTAAACAGTTGCCAAAATAAACCATTGTCACATGTTATATTTATATAAAGCTCTAGCCTAAAGCCAAGGATGGTGAGAATTATTTTTCTGCAGGTGTCTTAGCAAGTACAGATGGTGAAATCTACAACTTGCTCCTTACCACTTTCTTTCAAGGGAAACACACCCTAGTGGAGTTTTCACTTTAAGATGTCCTTTAGGAATTGAATAAGTTGAAACCGCCTGAGGGAATGGATTATTGAATGTTTTCTTCACAAGATATTAAAAACAAAAAGAGAGAGTCCTTTCAAGACACTGCAGTAAACAGTTTTGGTCTCTTAATGGAACACCTATTTGCAGCTGTTATCCCTTGCTTTCCTGCAAAAGACACAGGAAAATAAAGAATAGAAGCAGTACAAAAATAGACATATGTGTATGACACGAGGAAATCACTGTGAGCTGCCTGGAAAATAATGTAGGTCCCATTGTGTGCAATGGTTTAGTGTCTAGGCTTTAGAATTAGACAGATCTGATTTTGAATTCTAGATTTGTTTCTGCTAACCAAGAATAGTGTTATCTGCTTTCTCTGCTGAGTTGTTAATATATGATTGCTAAATTTTTTGAATTTTCTCATTTACCCATACATTCACCAATATCATCGGTGTTATTACTGCCATTTTACAGATGGTGAATCTGAACGAGCCTCAGAGAGGCTGCCTAACATCACAAAACTAGTTAATGGAAAATCTCGGTTAAAGATTAGCTTTGTTACTTTCCCTTTCCCAAGACTTAAGCAAAGAAAGATCAAAATAATTGGAAGAACAAAGCACAAAAAGTTTTATGGTGCAAGCCCCCATTCTGGGGGCATATCCAGCTGTCTGGTACCCTCCCTCCCCACTTCACCTCAACATTTTAAGGCTTGATCTTTTACCTGTTTAATGTACCTCTACTCAAATAATCCCTTTCTAGCATTGCTTTCACTAATTAATTTATTTTAAAAGGCACCACCATCATTAAAGCTTTCCAAATGCTCCATTTCCAAAACCTTAATCAGTTTTAGTGTTTTTTTCCCACAGGAATTTTCACTCCACAGGGAAAAAAACATTTTGTGCCATTTTACTAACACCTAGAACAGTTCCTTCCCTGTTGTTGGTGTGCAATCAATATTTGCAGAATCAATTCTGAGTTCTAAGAATAGTGTGTTCTCGCTATCTCAGAGATCATGCTCATATAAACCATTCAGAATCAACACAGCTAATCGGAGTGCTTTCATTCTACTTAAAAAGAGAATGGGAAGAGTCACGTGGAAGCTGTTTAGTGGGTACAGTATCCCTGGAAAGAAAGAGGTAAGCTGGGGACTGCTTTACTCCCTTAAAGCCAACAGAGTAAAACCTTTAAGAGAATCACTTGTAAAGATTAGTTGTACTTGTAAGAATTAAAGACCAAAGACTGGTATTTGGCTCCTATGTTGTTTATCTATTTAGCCAACAGCCCTTCTGATGTGTCCCTGTAAAATCTATGGAACCCGAGACAAGTGGGGAGACATGCTGGGGCTGACAGGGTGGCAGAGCTGAGCCGCCATGAGGAAGATGATTGGCCACCAACACTGGCTGGGAAATTGTGGGCAGGCGAGGGAATTCAGTGTAGTAGTGCTGAGTTCCAAAATGCAGGGAAACTTACAATGGGAGGGGGCCTACAGAGCCTCTCTGAACCACCCATGCACGTACCATCAAAGAGCTGGCATTTGGGCATTTCTGCCAGGAAGGAAACTGAGTACCAGGGATGATCAAACAGGGGAGAGCTGTCACTTGAACTTGTTTAGTAAAGAAACGTTTGCATTTTACATCATTCCTTCACCACGTCACAATCAATGGAGGAGCCAGAGATTAGAAGAGGGAGTAAAGTCTGTTTTACAGCCCAAGGATCCCTTCTTTCCTCCATTCCAAACAGCAAGGACTTCCACTTTCGGCGTTAGTTGGGGGAGAGAAGGAAATAAAACTTTAGAGATTGAGACTGAAATTAAAAACAAAACACATTTAAATAAGAGGGGTGGGTCTTAATCATCATACTGAGATTTGCGAATTCAATTCAGATGTCATTATAAAGCCACCAATTGTTGCTTTACTAAGGATAGTTGTGATAATGATGGCTATTAGAAGAAATAGACCCTCAATATTTAAAAACTACTGAGTTTAATATTATAGCTACAATGAGATCAACATATTAGTTAGACACCATCTCTCTCAGTAATAAAACAGCTCCTTGCATCTTTGGCAGATATTTTGTTTTGCTTTGTTTTGTTTGTCTTTCAAAGGAGATCTAAAATCACAGCCTGAAACATTGGTTAGAGCTCCAGTCTATTTTATCTCCTTAAAAAGAGAGTAGCATGATCAACACTAGAAATAACTAAGAATTTGTTTTCAATAAACCAGGCTATCACTGTAAAAAAAAAAAAAAAAAAAAAGAGAGAGAGAGAGAGTAGCCATTTTAATGTTGATGGATAAAAGAAGTTATTTCTTTGTTAGTATGCCTTAGAGGATATAACAAATCAAAAAAAAATCGAATAAAAAATTCAAATACAAGTTGATTCTTCCATGAGCCATGTTGCATTTTAAGATCTGTTATAACTATATTGATGATTTGTATAGACGTAGAAAGACAATTTTATGGGGTATCTCAGTAAATTTTTCTTGAATGAAAGACAGTTCTCCATACCTTTGCATTCTTAATAAAGCAAGAACTGCTTTAATTGAAGAAAAACAAAAACAAAAAAAGCATTGATTTTAGGCTTTATGTTGTCCTATGATTAACATTACTCCCTGTGGTCTCTTTGTCTGCCACTGAGGTCGCTTAAGCCATCAGAATTAGCCCAGAACACCTGGACAGCATGAGGAATGGCCATCCCATCACATTTAAAATGTTTTTTAAAATACAGCAATCATTTAAATGGACACTTTACTCAAAGAATAATTTTAATGCATTAAAAAATAAAATGGGTAGGGAGGAGGAAGTACTGAGTAGTGGTAAGTGGAATGAACTTTTTCTCTTGCATTTATGTGTAACTATCTGACATTTCAGTTTTGAAGTTTCAAAGTGCATGCCTTCTTTCTAACCAAATACTGTTTCTGTTCGAAACAGTAGTGATAATTTCAAAGTTATAAAGTTACTCTTTCATGATGGACATCTTATAATCAATGTGTAGTTAATAATAGTATTTTATACTTGGCAATATTTATCATAAATCATCAAAGTGGTTTAAAGACTTTTATTTATAACATTGAGGGGCAATGGTTGGCATTATAATTCTTTTTTCTTTAACCTTTGGGGAAAAAATTGAAGTTGAAAGATGTTAAATCTTTTTTAGCTTCACAGAAGAAAGGTGGCACGTAAATACAAATTATCAGTGAGTGATTTATTTTTAATTCACAAAATGAATCAGTAGGGAACAGCTGTTAATAGAAATAAAATATCTGACTCAACTCTCCTTACTTTTACGAAATGAGTTGCTCATAGTTATTTCTTTGGTGGCAGGGGTGGTGACAGTGGGAGGGTTGTTCCAATTTGGCAAAGTCAACACTCATAAAAGAAAACATCAACTTCTTTCTCTTCATTTCAATGAGACATCAGTTTCTCAAAGAAACTCAGAGTATTTAGAAAATTTAAATTAGGTTAAATGTTACAGATTTAGTTTCTTTATTCATAATACTAATTTTATAATAGTAAATTTGCATGTTTTAATAAACACATTGCTAAGTTCTAAATTTAATTAGTATTGAGTATAATTAGAATGGGCCTTTTAAAATATATTTATAGGCCATTTTATCCCAACTATCTCCCATCTTGCTAGAAATCATACATTTTGAACCCTTCATTAAGCTTTTGAAGTTTTATTTATTTTTGTAGATTTTCACATTTCAGTAGAATTATACCAAGAATATATTTGATAATAAAAGCTAGAGTTAATTCTCAAATTAGGTGAATTATTGTCATTTAAAGTTGACAAAGGGAAAGAGACTTGTGGGGACATCAGTGAAACTTGAAATGGTGGAAGGGTTCTGAAAGAGAAAAAAGTACATTTCTATGACAAATTTGCCTAAACTCAATTGTAGACTCTAAAGGACATCAGATGATCTTTCTTATTCCCTACTCTATTTGTAGCAATTAGTAAAATATCTGTCACCAAATAAATACTTGTTGTGTAAACTACAAATGAATTCATACATACACTTTGCAATCAGGTCAGTCTCAGTATATGGTTTCTTCCTCTAAGTTGTTTATTAAGTCCACAGTGGAATTAAATTTAGTTTAGCATCTAGCTTAATAACTATGTTGAAGTAATCTAATAATGCTAGAACTCAGTTTCTTTATGTCTAACTCTTAATATTCAGAATCTTTGATTCACAAAGAAGATATTAGCACTCCTGTTTGTTTGTAAAGCACATAGAGTTCAAAAATACATGAAACTTATAGGCATTGTAATGTATTCATAGCAGGTTTACTCTTTGGTTAATCTATTTAGAACTCTAGAATACAGGAGAATAGACAATGCTATTTCCATTTTTAAAAAATTAGATACAGTGAAATTGAAAAACATGTTGATTCAGAAAACTTTTCATTTCTTATTTTTACTTTACATTTTGAGATTGAAATTTGTAGTAATACATTTCACAAATTTCCATTTAGTGACAAGGAATTTAAAATTAGTGCAAGGAGCAGATAAAATTACCAAATCTAGAGAACATTATAGGGAATGGATACCCCAAACAGAAAACAGTTCAAGGAATAGAGGCAATTAACATTTACTGCATGAGTATAGTATTTAAGAAGTCTTCACTAACAGGAATAATTAGGTATGTGATGGATCCAACATACTTCCATGAATCAAAATAAGCATCAGAGATTCTACTGTTACAAATAGAATAAATTCCAAAAATAATATTCAATCTTATTTATCCAGAGTTTCTGAAAATTAGTTATTCCATACAATGAATATTCAGTATAACTGAAGAAATTCATTTAAAGGACTAAGGAAACTGTTTTGTAGTAGGTAGAATAATGTTCCCACCCAACCTCATTGGCTCCAAAGTAGAGATCCTAATCCATGGACCTGTGAATCTGTTACCGTACATAACAGAAGGGACTTTCAAGATGCTACTAAACTTAAGGACATTGAGAAGAGAAAAATTATAATGGATTATCTGGGAGGGACCAACCTACTCACATGAGTCCTTAAGAGAGAACTCATTTCTGGATGTAGTCAAAGGAAAAGATGTGACTATACAAAAAAGGTTAGGGGCTTACAGTGTTGCTGGTTTGAAGATGCACGATGAGCTCCATGAGTCAAGGAATGCAGGCTGGCTCTAGAAAAAGGAAAAGACGAGAAAACAAACTGTCCCCTAGGGCCTACACAAAGGGACACAGAACATATTGATCTTAGCCTGAAAAGATCTGTATCAGATCTCTGACCTACCAAATGGAAAAGTAATAAATTTGTGTTTTTCTAAGCCACTAAGTTTGTGGTACTTTGTTACAGCTGCAACAGAAATCTAACACAAATTCCAAAATGGACTGCATAAGTTCTTGCTAGTTATTGATCATTGTTTAATCATTTTGTCAAAGATTCAAGGTCAAATCCATGCTTAGTAATTAAAGCACTAAATAAAAATGTAAGAACAGTTTTTTTTTCCTTATAGTTGGTGATACTAGATGGTATCCCTCAAGAAATTAAAAAAAAGGGGAAAACTTTGATAGTATTTCCTGCTATTTGTTAAACTGAGTACTTGTCAAATGCTACATCATTAAGTGCCATAATGGTATTATGGTTTTCCATTAAACAAATGAGAAAAATAAGTCTTGAAACATTAAGGCCAATTCCCAATCTCCAGAAGATTATTTGTGATACAATTTATATTCTAAGGCAGGTTTCAAACTTACCACCTCATGGCTCTGTAATAATTGCCATTCTGAATGTATTTCTTGAATTCCTTCCTCCCCACTCAATTTGCTGCTTCTAATCATCTATGGAACAGGGGAATCAGAAGAACTAATTTTCTTAGAGTTGGATATGAAAATAGAAGAGTGATAATGAGGACATGAAGGTCAATCTGAGAATGAAATTCATGAGCTTCAGTGGATGAACTTTTTATATCCATATGCATGATATGAGGACTATGCCAGGTTTTAGACTTACGTGCACTATTGCACTATTATTAGTGTACCTGTAATGGCAGAGACAAGTCTGCTGAATAGGCTAAAGGTATGGTGTTATGGGCTTCATGATTTGTCCCCTCTAGATGCATATGTTGAAATTCGAACTTTCAATATGATGGTATTAGGAGGTGGGGCCTTTGGGAGGTATTTAGAATGAAGCCTTCATGAATGGGATTAGCGCCCTTATAAGAAGAAACATAAGACCTTGCTCTCTTTCTCTCTGATCTCTGCTATGTGAAGACACAACAAGAAGAGTCATCTGCAAATCAGGAAGAGTGCCCTCATCAGACAACATATGTCAGCTCCTTAATCTTGGACTTCCCAGCCATCAGAATTGTAAGAAATGAGTATTTGTTGTTTCAGCCACCCAGTCTTTGGTATTTTTGTTACAGAAGCCCAAACTGACTAAGATAGTCATCAAGCTCAAGATAGAGTGTGTATTAATAAAGCCATGCACATTGCCTGGTTGTAGTCAAAGCTTGTTTAGTTTCTTAAGGTTGTCATAACAAGGTACCATAAGCTGGGAAACTTAAAACAACAGAAATTTATTGTATCACATTTCTGCAGGCTAGAAGTCCAATAATAAGGTACTGGCTAACCACACTTCTGAAACCTGTAGGGAAGAATCCTTCCTTGCCTCTTCCACCTACTTGTAGCCCCAGTTTTTCTACTTCTTGTGGCAGTGTAACTCCAATCTCTGCCTCCATCTTCACATGGCCATCTTCCCTGAGTGTGCGTGTTTCCACACAGCATTCTCCTCTCTGTGTATATTTGTGCCCAGTTATGCCTCTTCTTATAAGGACACTTGCTATAGTGGATTAGGGCCCACCCTGATGGTCATATCTTAACTTGATTACATCTGCAAAAAGCTTAGTTTTGAATAAGGTCACATGCACAAGTATGAAAGTTAGGACTTCAACATACCTTATCGGGGGACACAATTCAATCCCTAGAAAGAGTGATGGACAAGTTCCAGGGAAAACTGAGAAGAAATATTCTTAACGTAGAACAGATTCCAAATGACCAATTCCTGAGCAAGAGTTTTGGAAAAAAAATTCCAAAAGAAACCCTTTGGATGGTGTTTGGATATGGTGCTCGCCATGGCTCCTAGATTCCTGATATGGTAGATGTCTGAATGAAAACTTTGGCAGCTCATTTGTATTTTGTATTTTGATGCTGTCCTAGTTTTTGATAGTTGGTTTCATGATCTCTAGATAAGTGAGAATGACATGTATTTCACTATAACAATAAGAGAAGGATGAGTACACATTGAACTTAGCTCTAAAAAAGAACTTCACAGTTTTCTTAAGGGCTGAGGTTGTAATTAGAAAAAGAAGGATGGTCACAGGTGAAAAACAGGAAGAGTGTATGTATCTTAAGCAAAAAATAAACTCTAAGCAGAGTGAAAGGACCAGAGGCACACATAAAAAATGAAGCTTAGGCAAAAACTATAAGTAAAATCCTACTTTTTAACTTCAACAATGAAGTCATGGATTTTTCACATAGCACAAATTGTATCTAAGATAATCAGGTATTTAACTACACGATTATGAAAACATCACTCTGAATTCTTAGGCCATTATCTCAGCATGAAATATAATCCCAGAAAGCTATCAAGAATTTATGTACATTTGTCATCTTCAAATCAATAATGATTTCCTAGTGAGTTTTATTTTTTATCAATAAAAGGTATGTGAAAAATCATGGGAGTAAACAAATTCAGAAAAAGAGAAATAAGTGAGTAAGATTTTATGTGTAAACCTTGATCAATATTTAGAATACAAAGGAAGTAATACACAAAAGAATTATTTTGTGATTTTATTTGTAATTCTTAAACAAACAAGTCTAACAAGTGTATTTTTTCTGTAGAGAAACCTCTCAGAAAATAATCAAAATGTTGGCCTCTGGAAAATCCTAAATATTTTTTTCACCTATGAAATTTGCTTCTACAATTAAACATGAGAATTTAGGAGTTACTTATTTCTACATGCTACTAACTATGCACTTGCAAATTCATTGTTCCCAAATTGCACTACCCTTATCAGAAATTTGGAAATTTACAAATTTCCTTTCATATATATTTTCATAAGATTCAGTAAATCTTGTATTTTATGTTTAGCATAGTAGTTAAAAGCTTAGTAACCGAAGTCAGAATGCAGAGTTTCCATTTGACTTCAGAACCTGTTTTTTCCTGCTATGGAAGAGGATAATAACGTTGCTGAACTCACAGGACCCTGGTAAGGACTCAATGAGGTAATACGTATGAGGCATGTGTACCAGTGCTTATCATATAATCAGCAGAAAATAAATGTCACATATTAAAATTATTGTTAAATACATTTTCAGAATCAATCAAAACTTCAGTTTTAGAATTTATGTTTGAGAAAAACAAGTTGAAAAACAGAAAATCAATAAGAGACCAACAGAAGGAAGGCAAAAATAGATGGAAGCGAATGAGTAAGATTTTTGCAATGGACCATCGTTACTTCCATTATGAGCAACAGCTCTTGCTTCCTCTGGAATACCCTCATGTGATACACGTACTTGAATAGACACAGCCATACAAATATAACACTTTTTAAAATAACTCTTGTTGGCTTATTTTACTCCATAAATGTAGTACATAGTAATATTTCTTAAAACTCGTCTTTTTCTCTGTCATCTATTTCCTGCACCTGCAACAGCTATACATACACCTCTTTCTTCAAAAACGATCTCACAACACCCTTACTCATACAGTTGAATAGCTCCAGTCCTGCTTTTATCACGGTAAGAAATTAGCTGGCAATAAACAAATCCTCTAGAGGTCAGGGGAGTGGAAGAAACCCAACTGGCTGAGCCAGAAGTCCCTTTATTCCACAGTGAAAACAGAAGATAGACTCAAAACATTACTCATTTTATTCATACTGCGTTCAAAAAAAATTTAGAGTGAGGAAGTAAATGTTTAGGTTGCTGTGTTAATCAGGGTCTAACTAGATAACAGAAACTTCCTGAATACAGAGAATTGGTTCTACAAGTGACAGAAAAGATACAGATCTAAATTAGGAGAGTGGAACAGACCATAAATCAGCAATATCAAGTAGCTGCTATCACCTCTCAGCTGGAGACTCAAGAGAGGAGGGTTATCTTGTGGGGGGAGGGGGAATCTGGACCCAGGGTAGATGGAGGAGGTAGAATACATAGTGAGTTTACCTGGGAGAAATTGCATCCACAGAGGAAAGAGAACCACTCCCTCATAATCCAAGATAAAATAAATTCCATCTATTCATTTCCTGCCCTTGACTATCTCCCAACAACACCTTCCAAGAGTCATAGCCGGAAGTCAGCTGATTAGAATCCTTAGAAAATACGGCACCAGTCACCACCATGATGCATGGCAGAGTAAAGAAAAGAACAAGGGTAGATGCAGAGATTCAAGGACAATCAAATGCTGGAAAAGCACAGTAAATGTTAAGGAGATTGATCATGTGGGTTGAGGAAAAAAAACAATTAAATTATATTATACCAAAATCTTGGATTGAAGGATGGATGAATGGATGGATAGATTAGAGGAGAGAGAGAGAACAGGGCAAGAACGGAAAGAGAAGAGAGAGGAGCAACAAACCCAAATCTATCTTGGGTGATAACTAGCAACCATCAATGTAAGGTTCAAGGAGGAGTTTAATGCTTTGATGTGGGTTTGGTGACTGTAACTGTTATGTTAATTTATAAATGATAAATATCCATTCATTTCATGACATTTGTGTTTGTTACCATTTCTTTCTGAAAACTTTCTGATAAAGAATATTAATCAGCATAACACTTTTTCTCCCCATTTTGGGATGACTTTAGAATTATAGCTATTCTTTCAAGTTTTGTAATGTCTTCCTTTGCAAAAATTGTAGTGTCTTTAAAAATAAACAGTAGCATCAGCTGCAGCTCTTTGGCTCACTTTTAGTTAAAGACCCAATTTGTAATCTATGTTGTTCCATTACAGTGAATGATGTATATTCTTTGTTTACTTGTGGAAGAACATATTCCTGCTTCTCAGTTATTCATTGGACAGCCAGCCCCATTTTCCTTCATACATACATTGTTTATTTATAGCTTTGAAAATCTGGATTATTACAAACCGGACATTGTCATTATCTTTTCTCATAAAGGAACTAGGACGCCAGCTCAGAATCTCTGCTCTATCTAAATGTACGTTTGACTGGGTCAAAGTCATTGGGAGTCCATCCCAACAGTTCGGGATCTCAAACTGATTCTCAAGGTGGTTTTCAAGGTGAAAATAAATGTGCTTTTCAGAGAATATCCTTAGTCCAGCTTGGTCACACAGTAAATAATCCAAACCAATATAAACAATTCTTTTAGCCATTGTCAGCCTCAGTTTTCTCACTTGTAAGGTCATTACGGTCAATATTAAATATAACACAATACATACGTGCTCACTCAAGACTCGCATCTGTAGAGTCTATCTTTATTAACATTTTCTTAGAGGCTCTGCGTTCTGTTATGGTTTTGACTCTCTTCTTGTGACTGTCACACTTTCATAGCCTCTCTCGACTTTCAACTTATTCTTTCAATTCTATATTGGATTGTGAAATAATTTAAGCATGACAAAAAAACATCTAAATAACAGTAGGTTGGTTCTGCCTGAGGAATAAGGTGTTTAAAAAAGAATGTGTTTAATGTGTTTAATGTGTATCAGCTTTACTTCATTGGACTTTATGACATTACTTTTAGCTGGTTAGACTCCATTTTTTTACCTTTCTTTTACTTGGCTGAAGATTGCATAGTTTAGGTTGTCAAGTTAATGATCTCAGTATGTGACAAAATATTGTATTTTCTTTATTATTGCTAAGAAATAATAAAAGTGATTCCATTTCCACACTTGGAAAATAATTTAATTATTAAGATTTTTCTCCTGTTTACACACACTTAATTATAATGGTTCTTTGAATAATTCATGTAGTCCTTAATGATGACTTCCTATAGTTGTATAAATAGTAACAATGCAATTGGAGAGAATGAAGTAAGCATTTAATTATTCTCTCTATTGGTCAGATAATAAGTTTGGGGAAGCTATGAGCAATTCTAAATCTGGTCATTTACACAGGAAAGATGGAGCAAATTAGAAATTATTAAAAACCAATTCCCTGTCCCCTCACAGTATAATCATAAGAATTGCTCCTCTTTCGTGATATAAACTTATTTATTGGCTTTAAATAATGTTTATACACACCAATAAATGCATGATTTAATTACTGCACTCCTTAAATGTTTGGTTGGTGTTATATCCGTGATATTTTCTTAATGTATAATCATAATGTGTCAATCTCTAAAAGCAAGAAATAAAAATAAATGCATGATGTTAAAAATGAGGGTGAGGATGATTATAGCTGTGGATTTCACAATTTCTCCCATGGTACCAAGCACTGACTGGGGACAAGTAGGGGTGATTTTTAAAGTATAATAAAGAGTTGTCTACAATAATAGAATGATTTTTTAAACCTGCATTATTCATTGCTTCATTTTACTTCTGTTCAAATACTCTATTTGTTCAGTTGAATGAAATGATCATACAATGCTAATCACCTATCATGTGCAAGGTGTTTGGAGAATAAAAAAGATAAATGATGTTTATAGTAATACTGTTCATAGTAACACTGCAGCCTTACTTAAAAAAAAACAGGCAGATATAGCAGACTATAATACATTCTAGAATTGTAAAATAGTTATTGATTTCCAAAATATGTGATGGAAGCATATGAGAAAAAAAATAATTTATTTTAACATTAGGAAAATTTCATGGAGGAGAGAGTAATTGTTTTAAGTGTTTCAGGTGAACGATTTTAAGAACCAGAAAATGAGAAACCAGATCTTCTCAGACTGAAAGATAAGCATGGGTAAAGATATGGGGTGGGAAAAAGACTTTAGCAAGCAGAAAATAACTGAAATATTGGAGAAAAATGCTTGAGGGCAATGAATAATGAGGCTGGAAAAGCAGTTTGGGACAAAGTCATCGAGAGATTGGCATACCGTTGAAAGGGATCTCATCGGTGTTCTCAACTTCTTGCTTCCCAGCACGTAGCTGTGTGCGTAGGAAAGGCTGGCTCTAAGTCTAAGCCATGTAAAGTCAAACTGGGTTCTCAGATTTGTAGCATGATTTGCAAGTGCCCAGATAGAGCCCCTCTGAAGATATGTTTCAACTACAGAAGCGTAGTTTACACTTTCACTTTTGCATCTTTTTTTAATCTATGAAAATTGTCAAATGTCGTGGAAGAGTCAAAATTTAATTCATTATTAACAAATGCCTCGATAAATTAATAATAGCTTGAATGTCTAATAGACATCTCATATTAAGGTGTCAAATGCAACTCTAGTTCTCTTCTCTCCCAAATCTGCTTACCTAGTTACTATAGCAAAGCAGATCATGTCAACTCCATTCTTCCATTTTTTAAAAATAAAAACTTTGGCATTGTCCTTGACTTCTTTACTTTTTCAAGCCATATCCAAATTCTGTTGGCTCTGTCAATAGACTCAAAATCTATTAAGATTCTTATTACTTCTTACTAGCTCTACAGCTGCCATCCTTGGATTTTTCCTTGGATTTTTTACCTCCCTCCTAAAAGGCCTCCCTGCAACTACCCATACATTTCAGTCATTCTCAACACATCACTAGATCATTTTTTGGCACAGGTGAATCATGCTTTGTTACACCTTGGTCAAAGCCCTGAAAAATGTTTCTGATGGCTAATTATCTATCAACTTGCCAAGGCCATGAGGTGCCCAGACTTTTGGTCAAACATTACTCTAAATGTGTCTGTGAGGGATCTTCTAGACAAAATTAACATTTAAATTGGTAGACTAAGTAAAGCAGAATGCCCTCCCTAATGTGGGAAAGCCTCATCCAATCAATTGAAGACCTAAACAGGAGACAAAGGCCGAACAGGAGGAAATTCTCCTGCCTGACTGCTTGCTTGGAGACATTGGTATTTTTCAAGCTTTTGCACTCAAATTGAAAATGAGCTCTCCTTGGTTCTCCAGCCTATAGGCTTTCAGACTTGAATTGACACCGTTGATTCTCCTGGTTCAGAAGACTCTGGACTCAGAATAGATCTATCCCATTAGCTCTCCTGGTTTGCAGCTGGCCAACTGCAGATCTTGGGACTTTGCCACCTCTATCATCTCATGAACCAATTCCTATTTTTATATATGTACACATGTATATGTACACATATATAAAAATAGGAATTATATATATATACACACACACATATATAAATTAGGAATATATATATGTGTGTATATATATATATATAATCTCATGAATACAAAGCATTTAAACAATGCACTGGAAAACTTAATCAGGCTATATTTCAAAATCTAATCTAAATTAATTTTTATCTCCTGTATGTAAGTTTGGATTAACATTCAAAAAGATATTAACATTTTTCTTCCATAAAGTGATTAAAGAGAAAAAACATGTTCAAGTGAATAAAAATAGATAAAGCTAATATATCCCATGGAATTATTTTTTTACTTGAAGTGAACAATAATATTTATTCCAGGGTTGTTTATAATAGGAAGGAACTCATAACAGCCAAAAAGTTTCTAAAGTAAAAGAATGGGCAAAGCAATTCTATATTTATACATTAGAATTAATTACAGGAGTATAAATGAATGAGCCATGGTCAGTCAAATCAAAATATATCAGTCTCAGAAATATATGTGACTTAGCAACAGCACCAAAAAAACTGCCTCAGGTATGGCATCCATTACATAAAAACAAAAGTATACAAAAACTAAGGATATATATATAAGTATTTAACAAAACTTCTAAATGTCCATCGACAGATGACTGGATAAAGAAGGTGTGGTATATTTATATGATGGAATACTACTCAGCCATAAAAAAGAATAAAATAATGCCATTTGCAGCAACGTGGGTGGACCTGGCAATTGTCATACAAAATGAAGCAAGCCAGAAAGAGAAAGAAAAATACCATATGATATCACTTACATGTGGAATCTTAAAAAATGACATAAATGAACTTATTTACAAAACAGAAAGAGACTCACAGACATAGAAAACAAACTTATGGTTACCAGGGGTAAAAGAGTTGGGTGCAGGGATAAACTGGGAGTTCAGGATTTGCAGATACTAACTACAATATATAAAACAGATAAACAACAAGGACCTACTGTATAGCATAGGGAACTATAGTCAGTACTTGTAATAGTCTATAATGATAAAGAATATGAAAAGAAATACACACACACACACACACACACACACATATATATATATAACTGAATCACTATGCTATAGTGATTAACCAGAAATTAACACAACATTGGAAACTGATTATACTTCAATTAAAAAAAAAAGGGTCATAGAGGGAATTTTAACTGTACTGGTAACACTCCTCGATTGCTCATTTTATTATTGTTTTACTATTTATGTCCTATAACATTTATATAACATATAGAATTATATTTATGAGGCATTTCATAATAATAAAAAGTATTTTAAAAGCTCAGTCTGCTTTTGTTCAGTGCTGGATGGGGTCAGTTAACTATGGTTCATGGGTATAGCCACATTCATGTTTCTTTTAGAGCATGACAGTCAAACTATGGCTCATGAACCAAATCCATCTGTTTTTACAAAGTCTTATTAGAGCATAGCCTGCCCATTTGTTTATGTATTTTCTGTGGCTGCTATTGGGCTACAAAAGCAGAATTAAGTAGTTGCAAGAGATACCTTATGGCTTGCAAAGCCTGCAATATTTATTATTTGGTCCTTTACCAAAAATTTTGCAAACCTCTAATTCAGTGCAACATCTTAATATCCACCCTAACTGGTAAGAACAGCTCAGAAGTCACGGCCACAATGAGCTATGGAGAAAAAACCTAGAAGAAATTTTTTTATATATATAACAAAGTGGCATAAGCTTTTGAGATTCTGAGACAGCCATAATACAGCAGGTGTAGAGGATGGGAGCAATATGCCAGCAAACAAAACTAAAACTAAGCCAACAAAAAAACTTGCAAATAGTAACTCATGCAATCCTCTCAATCTCCATGTAAATCAACTGAGGCACAGACAGAGTAAGAAAATCACCCATGTTCACAGATGTTGGATCTAGTGAACCCAGAATTCCATACAAACTGACTTCTTGTATAGAATAATCCATACTCAGAATTACCATAATCTATTATTAAGGTGATCCCCATGGTAAACTATATGCTGTGAGAAAACTCTTCTTTCAATATCTCACAGCTTCTGTAAGTTGTGTTATTTTGGAGAGTGAAGGAGGCAGTGACATATTCAGTATACCTCTTGGGTGGGAATAGAAAGATTCAGTGGACTCCAGATATTAGAAATAAAGAGAAATTTAAGTCTCTTGGTCATCTATAAATTTAGGAGGTACTGGGTTTCCAACCATATGTAATATGGAGATTTGATATTTAATATTTACATACTGAAGGACAGGGAAATTTGCACATAAAGGAATTGAAATCACCAAATTGGCAGATATCCTGGTTATGTTTTACAAATACAATAATCCTTGTTTTGTTTTGTAATTAGTCAATTTACAAAAAATGAGGATGTCTTGTTGGGAACATATATTTGCTTGTCTGTCTTTAAAGTAGCCATGCAGAATGATCATCACGTGGTGAATCGCCACTGACTACAAGGATCAACCCAGTGTGTGGCTCTTAGAAGAGGGGAAAAAAAAAGAATGGCTGTTGAATTCAGCTGCCAACAATGAAGTAAGTAAGATGGGTATTTCCCTGTGTTTTTGTTTAAAATAATTACACATTTATTAGAAAATTAGAATGTATTGAAAAATTTTTAAGATAATTATAATGTCAAAAAGTATTTTTGAAGTATATTGAGATAATGTAATAAATGCTATTTCATATAATATGCAAATATAAGACCTTTTTAAAATTATTTTTTAGTTTAATTGTATGCTATATAAAATCAATTTTGCCCTACTACAAGTGAAAATTCATGGGAAAGATTGTAAGTAATCAGAAAAAAATCTTTTTTATAATTTTATTTTCTTAGTGTCCATAGATCAAAAAAATATAGGCCATAGAGAGATTTGAGAATTAGGTTAAAAGCCTTCTGTGCCCCCAGATATAATTGATGCTGCACAGCAATTAAAGAAAATTACCTAGAATTCTTATGTATAATGGCTTAATTTATTTTTATCATTATGCTTTTATGTGGAGCAACACATTTATCATACAGACTTGAAGAATTCTGATTTGGATTGAATGAAGCACATATATTACATTGACTCTTTTTTAAATTATCTGAAATTGGAAAACAAAAGCAATTGTTATAGGCTTACACTTTGAAAATATTATTTGAGCAATATGACATTTAATGTTTCATTTAAATTCAATTAAGCTTTGATCTATGGTTTCTGAAAGATATAAAGTCAAAGCAATTGACATAATTTGGATATTTTAATGTAATATATCTTGTTACTTACCGCAGAGGTTGTCACATTTGTCATCCCATTAATTCCTATGTCCTTATATAACCCTTTCAGGATTTCTTGTAGGCAGGGATCTTTCCTTTGTCCCTCACATTTCAGCATGTACTTTTCAGAGCCCATTCACGACATCTGTGTCTGGTACTCATTCCCTATCTTATTAGGATAATGGGCCAGGACACCATTGCAAAACCCTGCTTTGCAGGTCGAAGAAGACTCTTGGTCACTTGCCGTGTGATCATTCTTACTTCTTTAGGGAAGCCCACATTCCTCCTATTGCTGAACTGTCAGTAGGTAAGCATGCTACTTATAGGATTGGGCCCAAGAGACCATTTACATTTTACAAAATACAAAAAAGAAAGTCATGAGAAAATTAGCAGGCCTTATTTTCCATATATTTCAATGACAAGTCATTAAACATCTACTGAGGATTCCCTAGGAAACAGGAAAAATTGTATTTGGAGGTCAGCGCTGGACAGAACTCAGAAGAAAACTTCTGTAAATACAGGCTTTCAGTAGTGTGGTGGTGAGGTGGTGAGGCGTGTGGTGGGGAAGTGTTCTATAGTGCTGTGATTAGGTCTCAGTCATTCGGTGAGCCTGTGCTTCTGGGCTGTGAATTTCACATGTGTCTCTCAGGTTTTTTCCCTCCACACTTAGGTGGAACAAGATGGCTAGAGCTGGCTGGAGTTGAGTATTTCTCTTCCCCCAGGTTAGTTAGGGCCTGACAATACCCCAGCAGACTACACTCTGGTTAACTAGTTTCTCTTACGGGCAGGACTTGTTAAGAAAAGAGTGTACAGTTGACTCTTGGGTTTGAACATCAGTTTGTACCTCACGGATCCATTTTTATGCAGATTTTTTCAATAAATTAATAGATATACTGTAAATGTATTTTCTTTTCCTTTGATTTTCTTAATAACAGTTTCTTTTCTCTAGCCTAGTTTACTGTAAGAATATAATGTATTACACGTATAATAAACAAAATATGTGTTAATCGACTCTTTATGTTATTGGTACAGCTTCTGGTCAACAGTAAGTCATAAATAGTTAAGTTTTTGGAAAGTCAAGAGTTATACTCAGATTTTTGAATGCGCGGGAGGTTTGGTTCCCCTTACCCCCTTGTTGTTCAAAGGTCAACTGTATTTCAGATGGGTTCCTTTTCCCCCTATGCAGGAAGCTGGAGGAGATTTTTCTCTGATGTTCACCAGATTAAACTCCTGGAGGAAGCACTCACAAAATTGTGGGGGCATTTCTATGATTGGGGTCACCCAGGAGTTGTTAGCTCTCAGACTTGTCTGCACTGAGCCTCTACCAATTCATCAATTATAGTTCTGGTCTTCCTGCCCCAAACCCAGTTCTCTGAGAGGTTTCTGCTTGTGAGCTCCTGCTCCAGTAAGCTAATGACCTGTATTCATCTGTTGGTCTCTCCAATTTGAGGGTAGCTATTTGATCTGTGTCCTCTCTCTTCTTACAGATCCTAGAAGAGTTGTTGATTTTTTGGTCTGTTCAGCTTTTTACTTGTTAGAACAAAGTCATGACTTCCAAGTTCCTTACATGTGGAATCTGAGATGGGTAGTCAAGGTCATTATTCTAATTTTTTTTCAGTAAAAGAGGGAGAAATATAATTTCAACACAGAGCATATGAGGACCAGATCATGCCACAGAAATTAACCATGAATCAATCTCTTATAACCTCCCCTGAGATAGCATGTGTATTCTGAGTGTGTTTGGGGGAGGAGTAAGGTGGGCAGGGCTTTTCACTCCTTCAGATCATGGAAGAAACTCTAAAAGAAACCTCACAACACAGTTCATGTGAAGGAGAAATAATAAAGTGGCCATATTTAGGCTAACAGATTGCTTATTCTTATGTGTGCCCTTAAAACGGCCAACAAACCTGACCGACAGGTTACTGCTCACAGCTCCAGGCCCCTTGTTGAAACTAAAGCTATTGATCTTACTGTTTCTACTTTATTCCAGTCATCAAAAGCTATAATCATGCTTGGCTTCTGAGTTGTTCTCCAGGAAGAAGGTCACAGAACTGCAACCCTACAAAATAGGCTAAATTATCATAAAGAATCACGCCGCAGGTGTTTGCAAGATGAAAGGATTAAAAAAGTGACAATTGCTAGTCTCTACAGAATTGGTCTTCTGGAGACACCATGACACGATTCTAAAACTTGTAACAAGAAAATGATTTTGCTGATTGTTATTGGTGTTTTATTGTTAAGCTATGACTATGTAATCACCCTACCCCATCCCCAAGGTGGAGTCACAATTTTGAAGGCACTAGCCTGTTGTAGGTCCCCTTTGCCCAGCAAAGCAATAAAGCTGTCTCTTTTCTTCTAAGCTCCAAGACCCTGTCTCTGAGTTATCTGGTTTATCAGGGACAGAGGCCGATCTTTCAGCAACACATGTCATACCTAAGTTTGACTTAGAAGTGTTTTGACTAGAATGAGAAAGGGACATTTTTGAAAAACATTTAAAAAATGTTTGGTGTTCTAATTCTTCAGCTTCCAAAACAACCCAATTAATTAATATAGAACATGATGAGAGAAATTAATCTCCAAAACATCAACAAGGATTCCACTAAATCTAGAGATAATGGCCAAGTTTACTATTATTCCCAAGATAGTTTCTGGTGGAACGAGTATATTAAAAAAAAAAAAAAACAACTGTAGGTTAAGGATAAATATTCGTAGCATATGAAGTTGCGCAAATTGCTAATGCCCTGCCTGTATCCCCACGCCCTTCTCCCATTGCCCTGCTCTTTCTCTCTTCTATTAACATTCAAACCATCGCAACATTCGAATAGCTGCTGTTGTAAGAAAAGGATGATCTCATCTCATTGGCTTTACTTCTTCATTTGACATTCACACTCAAGCCAGTGAAATCTTGTTTCATCCTCTACTGCTCAAACTATCACTAGTGTCCTAGTTAAATCTGGTGGATTCTTCACAGAACATTTCTTACCACTGCAGCGTTTGATATTGAAGGCAATTTTCTCCATAGTTTGCATTCTTGAAACTTCTTCCTTGATTTCCGTGACACAACCTTCTCCAGGTGTTTTCTTATCTTTCTAGTTGCTCTTTTATTCTTAAGTGAGCTTTTCCCCCGTCACAGCTCCTAAATTTTGGTGTTCCGCAGAAACCGTGTTTAACCTGGGGAAAACTTCATTTTTTCCCTATGGTATCTCAGTCGCTCTAACAGCTTTATCTATATAGTGAGGACGGACTTTTCCCTTGAGCTCTATATTTATCAGTAAACCCAAATTGCCTTCTAATTATTTCCACATAGGAATTGTTCCATTCCATAGAACAACTGTCAGTTTGTAACTCGGCTTGTTATACCCCTAGCAAACATAGATCTATTTTTTCCATCTCAGAAAGTGGCACTCTTAATCTCCTCCTCCCTGACCCATCATACACTTCTTAGTTGTACTTGTCCCTGCTGGGGTCAGCAAGGGCTAAAATGGTTTTTTCATTGAAAAGCAATCAAAGTAGAAATCTACCGAATTTGCTAAAATCACAAGCGAATTTATAAAGATTCAGGGCCAAGAAAATGAGTTCTAAATCTTCTAGTCTGGCACCACTTAGCAATAATGATGGTCAGACAAGGGAGACTTCATTTAAACTGATCACCTCGTTTGTTTGGAATAGCTATTCCCTGTGCACGTGGAGACAGAATAAAGCAGTACCACCCGGGAGAGTCCTGGACGCACCGCTGCTTGTACCAGAAGCCTCTGTGGCCCCACCTCAAGTATCACATTGGACTGCAGCAGCAGCAGCAGCCCTAGTGGACAGCTCCGTGCCGCACTTACTCAATCAGTTCTCTGTATTACACTCTCTCTGTTACAATAGCAGGTGTGGTTTCTGTTTTCCTGCCTGAGCCTAACTGATCCAACCAGCAAAGATGGAGAATAAAGGCACACCCAAGACCAGGGATCTATGCTAGAATGCACACCTGTCTCCTCAAGGCTGTCTTACTTCTCACAGGGGCACACCTGAAGTGCAGAGGCTAGCCGTGTACGTGGCATACGGAGTCCATCAAGTGTAAGAGAATGAAGACAGGTTCACTCTTTACCATGTATCACACAGGGGCGGGGGGTGGGGGTACATGTCAGCACGTGAAGATCCACGTTATTACCATATAAGAAGTTTCTCACTCTGCACCGTTAAATAATCAGGTACAACTTCTTGTAGCTTTAATGGGCCTCTCTTGAAATATTTATATGTCAGGCTTGGCCACCCATGACCCACCTCAGCCTGTGTGGTCTGGTCCGATTTTTGTTTTTTGTTGTTTTTTTTTTATTCTGACCTGATACCATCCTCTCTCAAATAGTCTGCAATAAAGCTTTATGACTATTCTTCAAGCACACAGCAGTTTTTCCTGCATCAGAGCTTCTTTCTACCCAAGCAATTTTCTATACCCAAAGTCAACTCCTCTTCCGCCCTGATGCCTTTCATAGTGGTGATCCCTAACTTTTTCCTACCTGGATAACTCACACGTACTTTTCAGGAAACATTTCTTCAGGGCAGTATTTTCTCGTCACCACTCTCTCCCACTAGTCTAGATTGATTTTTTTTTTTTTTCTGGCTTAGACTCTACCACTTTATAGGTCATCATATCCTGTATATCATTGTCAGAAATAACAGAAGGAAAACCGATGAATCACAGAAGGAGCAATTAGTAAAAGTTTATTGTTCAGACAAAGAAAAGACACTCTGTGAACTGGGAGAACTCAAACCAAAACACAGAATGAGGCTCAAGGATGTATTGGTGTAAAACAGCTTATATGGTGAGAGAGTAATGACTATTTATTCGTCACAGTGATTGGTTATACTACTAGAATTTTCTTAAGTGATAGGGAATTGGTTAGTGGTTACCTCATATCATCCTTGGGAAAAGGTTTAGATTTTGCCTGTGATTTCAGGAGGGATAAATAAGAAATGACTCAAGTCCACTCAGTCTTGCATAATAAGCTAAATTAAGCTTTACTTTTATGACTAAACCAGTGTTTCTGCTAAGGGAATTTTCAAGGCTGGTCTTCATTTGCTTTTGATTTTAACAGCATACAGTTTTGTTTGGTTAATATTTTATTTCTGTCTCAATTTCGAGAAGGTAAGCCTGATGAAAGCAGGCACTATTCATTTTACTCATTTCCATACCCTTGGAACTAGAGACAGTGCCTGATACACGACAAGTATTCATTAAAATATCAGTTAATGGCTGCATAAATGGATAAATGATGATTGAATGTTATTGTCTTTATCAGTCCCGTCCAATATAACTTTTTGTGATTTCAGAAATGTTGTATGCCTGAATTATCCAGTATGGAAGACTATAGACACACATGGCTGTTGAACACTCAAAATGTGGTTAGTGTGACTAAAAGAACTGGACTTTTAATTTTATTTAATTTTAATTAAATTTAATTTTAGATAGCTGCATATGTGGATAGTTGCTAACACACTGGGCAGTGTTAAGTCTATGAGACAGAATTCACAGAGGGATGTTTAATGAAAATGTGATTGAAAATATTTGTAAGCAAGAGATACATTTGGAGGAATCATAAATCTTAGACTGAGATTCATATATGGAAAAATATTAAGTTTTTTGATCAGGGAACATGACAACATAGAACACAGAGAGAACTCTGGTTTGGAACAGAACTCTTCTCTAACATATTAAAGTGCAAGTTTCTTGTACTTGTTAAACTAGAGACATAATGCAACCAATATTTGAAAACACATAAATTATGTTCTGCCTTTTCAGAAAAATATGGAAAGACTAAATCTCATTAAATGTGTACCTCTTAAGTGTGAATATGATCCAGCTTCAATCTTTTATTAAAGTTTTATGCAGTATCTATGAAGTTAACAAAAATGAAAAATTTGGACATATATTTAGTGTAATAATGACTATTTAAGCACTCTGCCATGTTGGCTGTATAATGAAATGAGATAGCCTATTGATTATATTATTAGAAGATACTCATATTCAGATTTTATGATCAAAATTTTACAGTTTGAATACTTTGCATATGTTCATATATACTATATACATTTCAGTCATTAGTTGATTTCCTTCTCATGACAAATTTCATTCATGACAAGTACGTAAGTTTGACCATTTTTATTAATTTCTTGAACTATTCTTATTAGAATAATATATAGCTGTCCTTTGTAATTGTATACTTATCATTTGAATAGAGAGAATATCAAAGGTTAAGAATGGATGAGACATTGTTAATACCTATTTGTATATTCAAATATAAGCCAAATTGATATTTTCATGTAAATATGAATGTATTCTCGTAAACTTGAAAATATCCTACACTTTATCTGTAGAATCAGCTTTAAAAAAATATTTCTAACTCTAATTCTCTTGAGCCATACAAATGGTCCTAAGTTCTCTGAATGTTCTGTTCTGCTTGATTTAATTTTGTTTTTGTGGAGGCTAAACTCACATAATTCCATCTGAATTCAGAGTTACTACTTGAAAATTAAATTGCAGATTCAAGATAATATTTATCCCAGATCTTTGTTTCCTCTGCTTTGGGAGCAGTGATGATTTTATTCATTTCTGGTAAGGTAGTACCATCTTGGTTAAAGATACTTTTGACATATTTTTAATTTCAAGCCATGTAGTCACAAAACACTACCTCTAGTCACTTCATACCATCCCCATCACCCTAGAGATCTTCTCAAACACAATCCAATAAAAAATAAACTCCATTATCTATACAATGGCAAATATATTTTATGCTAAATATAACATTCTCAAATTAGACCAGTAATTTGTTTTAGAATCCACTTGTGGCCAAATGAAGCACTTAACCATGTTCTTGGGTCCTATTTTCTCCTGAAGACAGATTTCTAGCTCTAGAATAATAACATATACATTTTCAATAGTAGAGAAGAGTGAGGAGTAAACATTAGCAAATCCCACCTTTCAGTTATTCTGAAACCATCTCAGCCTCTCAGAGGGCATTTCGTCATAACTCTTTTCATTTCCCACATGCACAAAAACGCAAATAAATATTACCAAGATCTTTTCTCAAGGCAGGCAAGGAATACAACTCAGCAGTAAAGAGCCAACTCTGCTGTCCTTCCAGACATTCTTCCCCACTCACGTTTCCATTCCTGAGCCATCACAGCAACGAGGGCTTTCCCTCGCGCTAGGATGTTTTCCCACGTAGCCTCCCGTGAAATGTTTACCACCTGAGCACCACCTTCTGTCAGGGTCTATTTGTGCCCTATCTACCACACAGGATGAAGCCCATTTCAACTGCCAGGGGGTGATGAGCCAGTTCCATCTTACCACGTGTTTTCTCAGATCATTCCCAGTGCATCAGACTGCGATGCAAGTCTCTCACCTGTGGAAGGAGAGAGGTAAGGAAGAACGATTAGATAAGGAAAGTATTAAACTGCAGCAAGTTCCAAGAAAGGTGAGACCAGTCTAATGGGCTGTCCTTGGATGAAAGGTGCCTGTTGGAGGAATTCCACATCTCACATGAATAGGCTTTCCTTTTTTTTTTTTTTTTTTTTTTTTTGAGGAGGGAAGTAATTAGGTTTATTTATTTATTTATTTATTAATAGCAGTGCTGAGGATTGAACCCCAGACCTTGTGCGTGCTAAGCGTGCACCCTACTGCTGAGCTATGCCCTCCTCCCTTGAATAGGCTTTCTTTATTACCCTGACATGCTCAGTTACTGGCTAAGAGAACCCCACAGCAAGCATGGCCCTAGTGTAAACACAGTAGTGAATGCAAAGGGCACTGGAAGCTGCCAGACACATTCCTGCAAGAGCAAATCTGTGAAATTTGCAACTTTGGAGGTCACCTATAACTTCCATGTTCTCATAACCAATGGTTATTTTTCAGTCCTTCTCTTACTTTGCCATTCAGCCATGCATGGACTAGTCCCGACTATTAGAGTCAGTTAGTTCCTTGAAAAGCTCTGTCTTTGACTTCATTGACACCACCCTTTTCTGAAGGCCCACCTTCCTCTCTGGTTGCTCAGCGCATGTCTCATTTGCATGCTTATTTATCCTCTTCTGCTAAGCTACTAGATATTTTCAGTTTCCCAAACACAGGTCGATATGCTTTTTCTCATCACACTGTGTACTCCTTCCATGGTTTACCTCATTTATATTAAAGGCCTCAGTTTCTACTTAAATGCAGGTGACTCTCAAGTTTATATATACCCAGCTTAGATACATCCCCTGAACTTTAGACTCAGATATCCAGTTAGTTTCTGACATGTCACTGATGTTAAAACACACACCGAAGCCAACTAATAAAAACTAAATTCATGGACTTCAGCCCCTTCAATCCTAGTAAGTTACTTCTTCCACAATAACCTGTTACAACAAATGGCATCACCATCCTTCCAGTAACATAAGTAATAAAACTCCAAGTTATCCTTGTCACATCCTTCTTTCTCACACCCACATATCCAGCTCTCACTCAGTGCTGTGGTATTTACCACATACGTGCCCTTAGAATCTGTCTACACTCTTCTCCTCTTCACCTGGGTAATGTCATTTAATTCCTCAGACCTCAGTACAAACATGATTGGCTCACAGAAGCCTTCCCTAATGTCCTAAACTAAATGAAAAATCACTAGTGAATCTTCAAAATAATCCTTACATATTCAATTAGACTGACTGTTATAATTAGTTGACTAACGTCTATCTTTCCCATTCTAACAAAATATCCATAAGCTCAGATAACCTGTCAGGATTTTCCTCATGTACCTAACATTTATTTTTAAGATATAACTGTTTAGATTTATAATGCTAAACCTGATCCTAAAGAAGCAAAATGTATTTATTAATATTCAATATTAAAAATCACCAAACTATATAAACAAACATATAAATATGACTGAAAAGTAAAATAATCTGATTACCTTTAGTACATATTATGAAAGCTTCAGAACTTTACATTTTCACTATGTTGGATGTTTTCTTTTGTATAATATGAAAATTGCACTGAATACAATAACTAAACCGTATGGATAAGACAAATGAGAACTTTTATAAACTTTTATATACAGACATCAGCAATATTAAGTTGGTTAGCTATTTTGTGTGGGGTGGGGAGGGGAGATAGTCCATTTACACTGTAACCAGAATCAAATAGTTTTCTTTATTGTATTTAGGTGGTCCAATAAATACTTTGCTCTTGAGCGTAATATTAAATTATAGCTTAAGAAGGTCTAGGGCAACAGCTAGCTTCTCAGAAGCTTATTACAAGTTAACTAGAATAAGAGTCTTCAGAGCTACATCTAATCCCACAGCCTACAGTTTTGTCACAGGATGCTAAGCTGGAGCTGCTCTGAGATAAAACACTCTTTCTTAGAGGTCCTTCTCCACCTTGTTGTGACACATAATGCATATTTCCTCTGTCACTTCATTCTCTATATGTCTCCTACTTGTTGTGTAGGAGGAGAAGATTGTCTGAGCTGGTATTTGGGTGGAAATAGCTTCATGAGTTATTTGAGACTGTAAAAGAAGCAAGGTTTCCTAAGAAAAGATAAATCTAACTTCACACGTATAGAAGCAATAATCTAAAGTGATGAAATAAGGACTGTTTTCCCCAAGTATCTCCCCTTTCTTTTGAATGAGAGCAGCGTATCATTTTGCCATATTATTTTTCCCATAGAGATAGGAAATGCGTCAGTAATAGCCAGTACAGTTCAACTGGATTTCCCACACTGCACCTGGAAATATGGTAGATGAGTTCTCACGAGTGGTGGGGGAATTGACAATACATATTTACAGTATTATTTAGTTTGTGAAGCCTCTAAACTCCCAAGATGGAAATTTTGTAACTGTAACACACCAGTGTAACAAATTGAAGAGTATTACATTCAGGTGGCTTTTAGGCAGGGAGGAGGTGTGAAGTAATTATATTTATTTACTTAATTTTTAATGGTGGTACTGGGGATTGAACCCAGGACCCTGTGGATGCTAGGCATACACTCTACCACTGAGCTATGCCCTCCCTCTGAAAAGTATTACATTCAGAGAGGTATTTGGCAATATTTTGACAATAACAGGTTGTTTGCCTGAATTCAACTTTATTTTACTGATCTAAGTATGACAGGTTTTGTGTGTTCGGATGGACTGCCAATATATAATTACGGAAGATTTTGTGTCAACCAGAAACTTACTGATATGTGATTCTATTTTATATTATGAATTGAAAATCACTTCTGCACAAGATCTTTTAGCGGTAACTATAGCTTACCCTTCCTAAAGGGGACTACTTTCTTCATGGTCAGAAATGATCTCTTAGCAAATGACTTAAATTATTGTATTCAGTCTTTACTAACCTGACTATCCTGCAGTATAAAATGCAGTTGACCTCTCCCTTCTAATTGAAAAACAACCAAGAGACTTTGGTTTCTATGAACTGGCAGTCCCTTGATTTTCCTCTGGCACTACTTGGCCTCCATTGAAACTTGTTTTTCCCTGCCTGGTCCTTTTACGTAGGTTTCTCTCAGGATTCTGTGATCTGTGCTCTGTTCCATTATCACCTTTTGTGCTCTGCTTGAGCAATCAAATTTATTGTGATCTTTCTAAGTACCTCTATGTATTTATGACTTGAAAAGCCTGGATTAATCAGGATTCTCTAGAAAAACAGAATCAATAGAATTTATATAGATACGTAGAAAAATACACATATTATGAGGGATTGGCTCACACAATTATGAAAGCAAAGAAATTCCACAATCTTTTTCCTGTAAGCTGGAGGCCCAGGAAAAGCTGTGGTGTAATTCCAGTCTAAACCAGAAAACCTGAGGACCAAGGGAGCCAGTGATGTAAGTCCTAGTTCAAGTCTGAAGGCCTGAGAACAAGGAGTGCTGATGTACTGAGGCAAGACAAGATGCAGGACCCGGCTCAAGCAATGAGCAAATTAGCCCTTTCATCACCTTTTGGTTCTATTCAAGCCCTCAGTGGATTAGATGATTCCTATGCACATTGTTGAGGGAAATCTTTACTTAATCTATCAATTCAAATGCTAATCTTTCCTAGAAACATACACACACACACACACACAGAAATATATCTTACCAGCTATTATACCTTAGTCTTGTCAAGTTGACACATAAAATTAACTATCGCAAGCTATAGTACTACCTTAGCAATCATTTCAGAGCTTTCAAATTTTTACATCTATATATTCCACTGCAGATGATACCTGCTGTGCTTCAAGTTGACATAGGCAACATAGGCCCAATTTGAAAATATAATACTTTCAAAATATACTTTACATCCTAAAACATTTATTTTTATTGAGATAGAATATACCTACAATAAAGTATACAAAAGTTATGTAAAAAGCTTGCTAAATTTTTGCTATGTACTTGATATAAATGCCTCAAAGATGAATGAATATACAACAGATTTCCAAATTCCTAAATGTGGATTTACGATCCTAAAGATTCCTAAAGGATCCTCCCTGTTCCTTCCCAGCCAGTACTCCTCAAGGAAGCCATTAGTTAGACTTCTGTCTACATATATAAGTTTTGTTTAATATTTTTAAACATGATATAAAAAGAACCCTATAATATACGTTCTTTTGAGCTTGGCTTCTTTTGTTCATTATTGGACCAGAGATGCACCTGTATTGTTTTGTGTAACAGCACTTCATTCTTTTGTATTGCTAGATTCATTGTACAAATAGAACAGATTTTATATATCCATTCTCCCCTTGGTGGTCATTTGGTTTATATGTGAGTTATCAGTTGCTGTGTAACAAATTTTCCTAAAACATAGCCACTTAAAACAACATTTGTTATCTCACAGTGTCAGTGGGACAGGAATCCAGGAGTGGTTTAGATGCAGTTTGGCTCAGGTCTCTCATGAGCTTGCTGTCAAGCTGTTAACCAGGACTTCAGTCATCACAAGATTCACTGGGAACAAAGGACCCACATTCAATTTCACTCATGTGGTAATTGGCCGACCTTGTTTTGTCACTGGCTGTTGGCTGGAGACTCCAGTTTTACATATTTCTTTCATCATGTCATACATAGATGTCTATAATTTTATCTGTTATTCCTTACTAGGTGCTATATAAATATCTTTACATTCTTTTTTTTTTTATCAGAAAGTTTTTAAGAAATGGATCTGCTCCCTGCTTGATTCTTCTATAGCCTCCTCTCTAATTTCTATCTTTCATGCTCAGTTATTCCAGTTACCTGAAGTTGTGAAGGCCCAGCCTATAACTTTCCTTGATATCATTTATCGCTTTTAGTGTTGTATTCTGTGTATAACAGATGCTCAGTATATTAATTTTGAAAAAAATAATAAATGGCCCTAAGACTTTGATATTTTCAACTCCTCTGTGAAAATGACCATGAAATATGAATATCCCCCTCATATATACACCTTGTAATCAAGTAAATATGTGATTTGCTGTGACTAACAGCTTACCAGTTCTGATTTTCTGCCTTCCAATGACCAGGATCCCAAGACAGACCAAGTTAATCTAGTGCTTTAGTATAATGTCTAGTGTTTTAATACAGTTTTCAAGCAGTGTAAGTTAAATAAAGCTTGTAACTTTGGTGAATTTAATTACAAAGATGCATGGCTATTAACCTATTCAAAATGGTAAAAGTCCAATAATTATTAAGTTGATGCTAATAAGTCATTCAAACTCATTGTTTACTTTGATAGCATTTCAGACATTTTAAACTTCCTAAAACTTTCTGTATGCTCAATTTTCTTTTATACCGCTAAGATCAGACTTGCCCATCTTAAAATATTATTTTCTGAAGAGAAATTTTAAAATTGAGAAAATTCAGTGTGCTATTTCAGTAACGTAACTGTGGCAATAGAAAAACAAGTGACAATGAGATTAGAGATTACCTGGCATAAAATATACTATTTGTATCCAATGTGTATCAAGCAAACAAACAAAAGTTTATATAGTAGGATTTTCTATATAAACAAAGTTTTAAGATATATTTTTTCCTATAATTGTCACACAGAAAGGAAAAAAAATGCATAAGCAGAAATTATATTCCTAAATGTGAATCCTAGGGCCAAGTAAATTAAGTAAAACATCAATGATTATTAGTGGATTAATACAGAAATGGTGACATTATTTCTACTGGGATAAAGAAAGATTTTCATTGTTCTTTGCATATAGATAGTATTTTACAAACCCCTTTTCTGTTGTGTTTTTTAAAGAAGTTGATATTGTCAGTATACTTATAAATAAAGAATGTGTTATCCAAACAACCACAGTATTTCTAAATATTTTAATATTAATTATGGTATAATTCCTACATAAAGATTTTCTTCTTACTCTCTAAGGGAACTCTTCTACTACTGTCATGTTAAAACTAGGTCCAAGTTTGTTAATTTAAATTTCAAGAGGTTTTAAAAATTCAATAGTATTGAGTAGTGTGTGGCCTGAACACTAGGTTGATGCATCAGACATTGTTTACCTGATATAGAGATTAATACTTACTCATTTTTAGAAATATAAATAATAGATATTTTAAAATAAATAAACAAATAATGTCACCTAAGACCAGGTGCTATAGAACATTATCAAACACCATTAGTAAGAGTCAATATTACTAACTGCAAACTATTATTTTTTTAATTCATAAACTTTGTATATTGTATGACTCTCCTTTTAATCCACATATTCATAGAACTCTGTGTCATTTCACAATCAACTGCTTTTACTGAAAGCTTTTTTCTTGCAGAATTTTTGCTGTCCTAGAGAAAACGTACTTCAACTACTCTAATCTCTTTACCTTCTTTACTTTATTTCCATATGGGGAGAATCAGAAATTTCCGTGAGAGAATTTTAGTGTGTCATTCTGTGATGGCAAGACTAATTCCTTTCCCACATCAGATGAAATGATTTTTTTGAACAAAGTAGCTGGGTTACTAGCTCTGTGAAATTTCAATATCAAATCAGATGTGGAAGGGACATTCAACAATATATAGTCTGATATTTATTGTACATATAAGAAAACTGAGACCCAGAGATTTTAAATGATTCACTTTAAATCACAAGGTCAACCAGTGATAAAGCTGTGACTGGAATCCAAGACCAAACACTTCTTTTTAAGAATTCTCCCAGTACTTTTCCATTTGCTTACATTTGGAAAATTTTTGCTTTATTGCCTTGGTTATTCCTTTTTAAGCTGAAATATGTTACTAAATTTACATAAAGATGAAGCATAGAACTGTAATTCAGGATAAGCTGTGGAGAACATCTAGTACAGTTCTCAAAATGCCCTTTTGGTTTTTCAGTAACTTCAGTCAGACTTCCTTCAAAGAGCTCTAAGTGTTTGCAGGTTTGCTATACTACAGAGTCTTTCCAACTTAGATAGGGGAACCATTTACCCGTGATAAAAAATATGAACTATTGCAACTACTTTGTGTTGAGCATGATAATCTAACTAAATTTAAAATGAACATATCAGTACTTCTAATTCTAGATGTTTATCAGACTTGCAAAAAAGTATAATAAAAGAAACAGAAGTAGCTTATATATATGAGACTTATAAAATACAAATGAAATAAATTATAAAGTAGCACAGTACATTTGATAAATAGAATACTATACAATTATTAAACACAAAGAAGCTGTTCTAAGTGCCAATTTCAAAAGACTGGATTTAAGGGAAAAATGAAAAGTGTAGAATATGTATAGTATAATCTTATTTAAAATTATAATGTATATAGTATGTTGTATTATGTATATATAAACTATATGTATATTTATCTATGTAAAGATTTTTGTAATGTTGGAAATAAGATTATCCTTATAGTTATCTCTGAATTAGGAAGTGGTTTGGGGACTAGAGGAAGTGAGATTTAAATTTTTAGCAGTTGTAGTTTCATAGCAAAATGAAGCAGAAAGTACAGAGAGGACCCAGATATTTCTGAGATTTAAATTTTAGCGTTTACTTCTTTAAGATGTATTAATTTACATTTTTACTATGTGCATAAAACTTTTTTCTTAAAATCTGGTTGAAAGATGAAAAAGTTTAAAAATATGATTAATGGATACCAATTAAAATTCAACTAAAATGTATACAATTAAAGGGCACCAGCATCAACTAAAACAGAATCAATGCATATATCCTGTTTTGTTTGCTTTATGTATGATATTTGAATCATTATTTTTTGGTAAAAATTCACTGTATTGTCCTTATTTCCATTTCCTCTTCCCATTTGTTTCTACCTCTTATTATTTAAGTTTTACATGTACAAGCACAAAAACCCTTTGATTAAAAAAAAAAAATGAAGCAGATGTCACGTAACTTCCCAGAGTAGTGATGATGGTGAAGGTAAGGGGGTGCATGGATTAGAATTAAATATCCCAGTACATAAGTATTATGCTCAAAATGCGGGTTTGATGAGTTCCATTCAGCCGAGCTAACTTTTTAACGTAAACTTGCATTCACTTCTAAGATTCATTTCAAATACCACCCTCTCAGTGATGTGTGATCCATTACCTGTGGATGAACTTTATTCACTACTCTCTCGTTCTCAGGGCATTTATAATCTCTATCAAAATGTGCTACTTATCTGCTGTTTCTTATTTTTTTTCCTCTGGCTATTTCCTAAGTATAAGCTCAACTATATTTGAAGTTTTCTTCTTCAGTACAGAAATCAGGACTTATATAATTTTCCTCAATATTGTTAACATTACTATCTTGATTTCCAAAATCAACTCTTGTTTTCTGAGAATGTCACCTGTATTTCCTCTTGCCGATCTTCCTGCTTCCTGTAACCTGTTATTACATGTAGTCTAAATGGGAACTACACTTAACTTGCATGCTCTTCTTCTCTGGTCATCAGAATATATCGAAAAGTGGACATCTGTCTCAAGCTTTCACTTTATGCCATGGACAAGTACAGGTTTTAGCATGTAGCTGCACCCATGCCAAGTAAAGACCTCATCTAATGCTTTTGAACTGAATTTGTTAAACCTACAAAAATGGTAACCAAGAATTTAGTGTTAAAAAAAAAAAAAGGTATCTGGGCGGGGGGAACACTGAAAAAGAAGTCATAAGAAGCAGAAAGAGAGGCTAATGATGGCTAACTATTCAGCTCTAGTCCCTGAAATTCTGAGGATTATCTTCCTCAGGCTTCTACCAACTTAGTTGATTGGTCTGCCCTTCAATTCTTTGAATTGCCCCAGTATCTTTCAAACTAGTATCTTTTATATTTCCTTCAGTAGTTTAAGTTAGATTTTTGTCACTCTGGCCAAATTTGTTCAGTAATGATGTTGCCTAATTCAGAACATACACTGCATGACAACAAATGAATTTTCTTTACTTTTTTACTCTTTCATTCATCATAAATGATGTCCTATGAAAGAATACACATTTTTCAAATGCCATTAAAAGAAATCACTTGGAAATTTTTGGTGCATCAATTCAAGTGTAAGTTAGAAGTTATTGCCAAAAAAAAAAAAAGAAGTATTTTGACACATCGAGGAATTTGATTTGAGGCTATACATACTTTTTAACAAAGAAATTAATTGCAATACCCTCTTAACTAAAGAGGTTTTTTCCTAGGTAATTTAAAATATATTTTGGTCCACTATTAATATATTAACACAATACTAGACCTGAAAAGTAATATCAAGTTATTTTTAGTTATACTTACTTTCTTTTTAAATGGAACTATTTTCAACAGATTTAGCATTATCAAATAGCAAAATTTATCATAAATTAAGATAACTTTTTCTTTTCACTTCTGTTTTTCTCAAAGTTCTATAGCATGTCAATACATACATTTGAAATACTGTTTTTACCTAATGGACAAATTGTATTACATCTTCCCTTTTGCCTAGCAGTATCTTTGAATCAATACCATAGTGATTCCTTCTAAGTAAACATAACTAAGTAGCAGTTTTTGAACATTTTCCTTAACATACACACACACAAAATGATACACTAATTTGACTTGCTTTAACAATATCTTTCTGAAACATGATACAAACATGATATAAATATAGACCACAATGGCTAGTGAGTTTTATACTATTGTTTTTGTACTTTGATTTGGTTTTTATAATTAATATAGAAAGGAGCATGACAAGACATTAGTAATTTTGAATATAACTTTATATATTTTGACTGTGGAAAAAATTCCAAGGAACCATAACTTTCTATTTTACTTTGCAAAGGCATAAAATTTGTATTGCTTGATGTTTATTATTTTCATTGATTTTATTCATATTGTTTATAAACTGACATTGAGATGTAAACTTTATAAGTCTCTTTGTCAAGACAGAAACAGTCAGGATTAGAATTAGGGTAAATCAAAAAATACCACTTGGTGTAATACCCAGAGTCTAGTTCCTTTTTTCCTCAAATGTCTAAAACCAAGTGACTTGTACTGTCTGTGATGTAGACTAGAGAATTCTTGAATGTCCTTATGAAAGCAAACAAACAGATAAAAAGCATAAATTGTAAAACCACAGCGAAGTGATGGCGAAATATTATTATAACATAAGAAAAAATCTCAAAGATTTTGTGAACAACAAGAAAGAATTATCCTGTTCACTTTCATTTAAATTCTGATTGAGACTAATTATTATTGTTGCTTTGCCAATATTAAGGAATTGAATTGAAAAGAACAATTTATTTTTTAAACTTAGTTATTAATTTGAACATTCTTTAGCTTCTCCATGTAATCTTATATTCTATCATATTTATTATAGAAAGGTATATATTTAAATGTTGTAAACAGATATTATGAATTTCTTTATTCCCCTAATTATGACAGTTTAAGGTTATATCTTGAAAGTATTTTGTGATCATATATTTGAAAATTCAAAAGTAATCTCTGCAAAATATAAAATTGTTTCTCTTGTGTTTAGAAAAGTTTGAAAATGAGTAGTTAATGTGGGCACTTGAGTAAAGTGAAAGTTTGGAAACCTGTGGATAAAACCAACTGATGGCAGGCAACTTACTTGGGTAGTTTAATGATGTAGCCTAATGTTCCAATTTTGTGATTTTGTACATCTTCTGAATACTTAACTCTTTTGAATGACATCTTCCTAGTTCTAGCATGACAAGGGAAGCAAAATGAGGCTATTTTGGTTGTAGCACAGTTTGTCTTTTGCCAGAAAAGGGAAGAGTAAGTTCTCCTGCTAGCATCATGAGCACAGGATGTGAATGTTTCATTATAATTAATACAATTTTGCAATTCTGTATAAATTCAAGTAATAGAAATAATGACCCACTAGAGTCAAAATCCTAATGACAAAATTTGTTTTTATGAAAGAAATTTTTATTTAATTCTATTGAATGAATGTAGGGAACATTGTTTCAGTTAAGCATTTTGGTTAAACTAAATATTAAATATATATATAACATGGAACTTCCTAAGGTTCTACCTACTTGACTAAAAGAGCCAAACTCATCTTTTTCATACTCTTATCTAAGATTAAAAACACATTCAATTTACAGATTTGCTATAGCATTTTTTTTTTATAAGTTATATCTTCCTCACCACCATTGCAGAATCATAGATATGTTAGGGATTTAGAGACAACTTAATACAATTTCAATGCAAATTTAAACACACACACATACACATACATACACAGATTTCTGTTAATTCCTTGAGAGCTGATAAGAACTGCTTGATCAATTCTAGTCATGAACAGCCTCCTATTTTTAGACAATGAATTTCATTCTTAAGAATATCTAATTGTTTGAAATTATATACTTACATTGATTAAATATTTGTCTCCCTGTAAATAGTATATTGTTGATCCTAGTCTATGTATGTAGGGAAGAAGAAATAGAGACTTCTTTCACATGAGGTATCTTTAAATATTTTAAGACAACAATTTTGCTCATCAGGTCTTTATTCAGGTTAAATCTCCCCCATCGTTAACCCTTGCTATACTGAAAGTACAGTCTGTGATCAGAAGTATTATTAGTATGATCAAGGAGCTTGATAAAAAGGCAAAAAGACCCCACCTCAGAAATACAAATTAGAACCCGCATATCAAGATCTCCAGGTGGTTTATATGCACATTATAGTTTGAGAACCATGATCCTAAATTAATCTTCCTATGTATGTCAGAGTCTTTTGAACTTTCTAAATTCCAGTTAGAGACACACAAATTCCTTTTTTAAAATTTGCATTTGGTATAATTTTCATATGGTTACATGCACAGATCTCAAGTGCACAGTAAAATCAGTTTTGATACATCCATATGCCAATGAAACCCAAGCTTCCACACTCCATATATAGAATGATTCCATCACCAGGCAAAGATCTCCTGCTTCTCAGATGACCACTGAACTGAACTGTCACTGAAAGCTAAGTTTTGACTGTGATAAACTTCATGTAAATGAAGTCATTTGGTAATTGGTGCTAGTCTATTTTTACCCAACATAATGTTTTTGATATTCATCCATGTTGATACATTATTGAGTAGTTTGATCATTTATTTCTATTGCTCAGTGGTGTTTCATTATGTCAGTATGACATAATTTGTTTATGCATTCACCTGTTGATGGATACCTGGGCTTTTTTTTCTTGTCTATTATGAATAAGGCTGCTATAAATATTCTTGTGCAGCATTCTTGGTGAACATATGTTTTCATTTCTCTTAGGTAAATAACTAGGAAGAGAATCACTGTGGCAGTGTAAATGTTATGTTTAATTTTTTCAATGTGTTATTATGAAAATATTCAAGCATACAGCAAATTTGAAAAAGAGTCTGCAGTGAACATCAATACCCACCACCTAGATTCTAAATTAATATTTAAAAATACTTGCTTTATCACATATTTCTCCATTTAGGTATGTTCCTATCCCAGCATCAGTTCATTTAAATTTTTAATAAATTTCAAAGTAAATTGCAGACATAAATTCAGTTCTCCTTCAAAACTCAGCATACATATCACTAAATAAAGTCCTTATTTACATTTATTTCTTTTGATATAAAATTTACTCACAATGACACGTGCATGTACATTTGTTGTGTTTTGACATGTCCAACTATCTATGTGACTTAAACCCTTGTGACATTAATATTGCTCCAGAAAATATTCTCATTCTTCTTTCCTATCAAACTTTTTTGGCATCCTAGCAAATGCAATCACTCTTATGTTTTTTTTTTTCATAGCATCAATGAGATTTTCCAGTTCTGGAAATTCGTATTAAGTGAAACCTTACTGTTACGTCACTATTTTGTGACTGGCCTTATTTATTTTCATTTCATCCATTTCAAGATTCCCCTATAGTGTGTTTGTTCCTTTTTATAGCTAATGTTTTGTTATATGAATAATCATAGATTTTTAGTCATTCTTCTACTGATGGAAACCTAGGTTATTTCCAGTTTTTAGCTATTATGAATAAAGTTACTAAACTTATCCATGTGCTAGTTTTTTCATTAGCATGTTTTCATTTTTCCTGAGAAAAGAATTCTTCAAAGTTAGATGTATGCTTAGTTTTTATTAGAAGCTGCTAGAATTTATTTGAAAGCAGCTGCAACATTTTACTTCCTGAAAACCAATTTGAGGGATCAGTTGCTCTACATCCTTACTAACATTTGGTGTTGTCAGTCTCTTTTCTTTTTTGTCTGATGTGAACCATGGGTTGAGGTTCACTTCCTTTCAAAATGAATATCCAGTTTTTCTAGCACCATTTGTTGAAGGGTTTTTTTTTTTTTTCCACTCTTGGACTGCTTTGGCTCCTTTGTTGAACATCAATTGAACATATAAATGCATGACATCATCTTGGTTAATTAATAGGCATGTTAAAATAGTCATTGGTAATGGCAACATAACAAACAACCACTACCACAGTAAATATAGTAGAAAATAAATACTTATTAGATTTTTCTTAGTCATCTTCTTATCTTTTAAAACCTCATAATTATAACAAGTAGGTGCTATTTTTACCAGCATGTATTATGTGATTTTTGCACTATGACTCCTATGGGTTGGTTAAAATAAAAAAAACACACAGTCCTGGAATCTGAACGTTATTTTCCAAACACTGCAGGCCACTTGTTTGTGATACGGAAGAGATATGGAAGAGAATAAAGGAAGAGAACACAGGCAGACTCAGAGGTATTGCAGGTTCGGTTCAGGACCACTTCAATAAAGTGAATATCAAAATAAAGGGAGTCACACACATTTTATGGTTTCCCAGTGTATATAAAAGTGATGGTTACTGTTCTGTAGTCTATTAAATGTGTGATAATAGCATTATCTGTTAAAACACAATGTATGTACCTTAATTTAAAAAATACATTATTGCCAAAAAATGCTTACCATCACCTGAGCAACTCAGTGACTGGTAATCTTTCTGCTAGTGGAGGGTCTTGCCTCAATGTGGATAGCTACTGACTGATAAGATGGTGGCTGCCAAAGGCTGGAGCGCCTGGGGCAGTTTCTTAAAATAAGACAGCAATGAATTTTGCTGCAGTGGTTGACTCTTCCTCTGACTAATGGTTTCTCTGTATCATGTAATGCTGTTTGATAGCATTTTACCCAGAGTAGAACTTTTCTCAAAATTGGAGTCAGTTCTCTCAGATCCTGCCACTGCTTTATCAACTAAATTTTTATAATATTCTACATCCCTTGTTGCCATTTCAACAATCTTCACAGCATCTTCATCAGCAGTAGATTTCATCTCAAGAAACCACTTTCTTTGCTTGTCCATAAGAAGCAACTCTTCAGCCATTAAAGTTCTATAATGAGACTACAGAAATCAGTTACATTTTCAGATTTCACTTCTAATTTTGGTTCTCTTGCTATTTCTACCACATCTGCACTCACTTCCTCCACTGAAGTCTTGAATTCCTCAAAGTCATTCATGAGGGTTGGAATCAGCTTCTTCCAAACTCCTGTTAATGTTGATACTTTGACGTCTTCCCATGGATCACATAAGAACAGTGGATCCTTTCCAGAAGGTTGCAATTGATTTTGCCCAGATAAATCCATGAGAGGAACCATTATCTATGGTAGGTACAGCCTTACGAAATGTATTTCTTGAACAAGACTTGAAAGTTGAAATGATTCCTGGACCCATGGGCTGCAGAATGGATGCTGTGTGAGCAGGCATGAAAACACTAATCTCATTGTACATCTCCATCAGAACTCTTGGGTCACCAGGTGCATTGTCAATGAGCAGTCACATTTTGACAGGGATCTTTGTTTCTGAGCAGTAACTCTCAAAAGTGAGCTTAAAATATTCAGTAAATCATGTTGTAAACTGATGTGCTGTCATCAGGGCTTTGTTGTTCCATTTACAGAACATAGGCAGAGTATTTAGCATAATTCTGAAGGGCCCTAGGATTTTCACAATGGTAAATGAGCACTGGCTTCAACTTAAAGTCACCAGCTGCATTAGCCCATAACAAGAGAGTTGTCTGTCCTTTGAAGCTTTGAAGCCAGACATCGACTTCTCCTCTCTAGTTATGAAAGTCCTAGATGGCATCTTCTTCTCATATCTTGTCTTGGTATCAAAGTTTTACTTGCTTTGTAAAATAAACTCCATAGTATTACCTCTTTTTTCAATAAACTGGAATAGTTTATATTTTAGAGGATATATTTTCTTTAAAGATTTAGACAAGATAATTATTAAAATTATCTGACTCTAAGGATTTGTAAAGGAAATGATGATAAATTTGCATTTTCCATGGTTATTATTTAATTTTATTCAATTATTTATAATTTGTAAGGAAAAAAACAAGGTGTTCAAATTGGTTTCTTATTAAATTAATCATTGATTTTTCTTTTAAAAAACCTCTTCTGATATTACATTCCTTTGATCTGATTTCAGGTTTTTTTATTGATTTGTTTTAGTTTCAGTCTTTTCACCACTTCAGGTGTTTATCTATTTATGCATATACGTATGTATTTATTTATTTTAGTAATAAGAATTGCCTGAAGTTTGCCTATTTTAACTTTTTAACAATTAGGACTTTTTAATATTTAATCTTTATTTCAATAATGCTATTTTATTAATATTTCATAAATTAGTATTTTGTTATTGCTTTTAATTTTTATCTTGAATTTAGTTAACCATGCATTTTGCATAATTACTTCATCTTAATTATTTTTATGAATAACCTAGCATGCTTCTCCGTTATTTCTATTTGCTTGCCCTTTTCTTCTTAATGCTGGATAATCTTTTTATGTTTATATGCCAAGTCCTTATTAAATATTCTGCAGGATTATTGCTGTTTCCATTAGTTATTTTTAAATCTATGCTTAACCTAATCCATTTTAATATTACTCTTTTGAGTTTTTTCTCATCCTTTTTTTTTTTCAAGGCTTCCTCCTGTTTTAAAGACGCCATTTGCCCTCACATCTATTTCAGACACTAAGCAATATACTTTTTTCCCCCTATTTTATGTAATATCTATTTTGTTGTTATAGGTGTTGTTTAGGTGCTTAGAATTGCTTTGCTTTTTCTTAGTGCTGCAGTATACTTTTTTAATATGCCTTAGGTAGCTCATTATATACTTGAATATATATTGATATAATATATAATGGAGGTATCTGATCTGACCCAGTCTTCCTAGAGTGTGAGGATTGCTCTCACTCTGTGCTTGGTGTTAGTCAAATGCTCTTTCTCAGATCAGTAACTCTGGAGACGTGGGAGTGTGCAGGCCCCAGAGCAATAACTGGCTCCACAGTCTCTCCATAGTGTTGGTACCTTTCACTTCACTCTTTTAAAAAAGTGGTGATCATCTTTCTGCTTTCGTTCTTTTGGCAAATCCTTATTCATTTTTCAAGTATCCTTTTTTTTGAATAATTATTTACCAACATTGGTGAGGCACCAGTTGTAATATATGTCCCTTCACAGTCCCTTTGTACTTTTTTAAAAATTAGTTTTCACTAGTTTTCAAGTAAAGAATATAATTATTTGTATGTTCCCCAGACTGACCATGAGCAATCTGAAGAGCAGGCCTAATCCAGTTCAACAGGCAAGGTCCAGTAGCAAACAGAATGTATGACTTAAGCAGCAGGTCACTTGCATAGATGAGATTTCAGGAAGGGCCCTGGGTCCTGGAAAGATGTGTTTCAACCACAAATGGAAGTGTGTGAGAAACCTATCAGGAAACAGAATAAAGACACAAACTACACTGAGGGGCTACGGAGGATGAGTTAGGATTTAATGGTCTAGTTATAGACAACCTCCTATATGCCTAAAGGATATTCACATGATTGTCTGTAAACTACTGTACTGAAATGCTCCTCATTGTATAAACAGTCTGAGTTCTATAAACATAATTCTTTGAAATTCCTTACTCTCTTCCTCCATCATTTTTTCTCTTTAATGGCAAGAAGAAATTTTTCTTCTTATTTTACTTCATGTTCTGACTATAAAACAAAATAGACAAAGGACTTTGGGACACTGGCAAGAAAATGAGATTAGGTATTATCATTTTACCTTTACTCAATTACATTATGAATTGCTGTGTTGGAAGTAATCTGAACAGGTCTGCTATTTATAAATGCATATTTCATGAACATTACTTGTTAAAGTTAAATTAATTATTCACAACAATATTTAAAAATAATATTTTGACAGGGATTGCAAATGCACTACCTTGTGAACTGTGGAGAATCTATTTCAGTTTTCATAACTATTCTAATGAGAATTATTATAATGGAGTTAACTCCTGGAAGAATTAGATGTGAAAACTTGCCAACACTGCATCAATCACAATTTTAACTTTAAGCCTGTAAAATTCTCTTTAAAATATATAACAATGAAACTTCTTTAGCTCTAGGGTTGAAAATGAACTCTGGCTGCTAAGTCATACAGCTTAAATTGAAAACAAGATTTAACCATAATTAGCAAATTCCAGATTTGTTTCAAAGCTATTTTGCATGACTTGAAGAAAGAACCATTGTGTGGTGACTCTCTACACTCCCTTTTATTACCCAGATGGATTGCATAATTATCCCACTCTCTACTTGATTGAGTCCTTCTAGTCATTGAACAATCAAGTAAAAACAACCCAGCTATTTGCATTACGGCCTGTATTTAGAGCTAGAAGTGCCAGGAGGCAACAGACAAAATAAACATTGTTACTAGAAAAGTGAAGGGAAAAAGCAGAAAAGATAGTGAGTACTCTATTTAAAAACCACCTTATCATTGCCTACACCTTAATTTAGATTTTATTAAAAATTGAGGGCAGGTTTTTAATTTTTATGGATTGCTTGTCATCCTGACTTTTAATACTATGTATTGCATGTCATTCTAGACATTCCAAATAGGGTGAAAAAAAGAATTAGATATAATTCATGCTCCACAGTACAGATTTTAGAGAGGGAAGAAAACATGTAATCAAATAAATACAAAACAAAATGGCATGTTCTAGAATCAAAAGGTAAAGTCTGGCATGGGAATTACAGAATAGAGGTCAAGTAAATATGGCTATGTAGTTGGGCTGTCTTCAAAGCAAAAGTGAAATAAAACTTCATTCTAAGTGAAGTAACCCAGAAAGAGAAAGAAAAATGCCATATAATATCACTAATATATGGAATCTTATAAAAAAAAAAGACAGACTTATTTATAAAAAGAAGGCTCACAGACATAGAAAACAAACTTATGGTTACCAGGGGTAAAAGGGGTGGGAAGGGATAAATTGTGAGTTGGAGATTTGCAGATACTAATTAATATATATAAAATAGATAAACAACAAGTTCATACTGTATAGCACAGGAAACTATATTCAATATCATATAGTAACTTATGGTAAAAAAGAATATGTAAACAAATATACGTGTGTTCATGTATGACTGAAGTATTGTGCTGTACACCAGAAATCGATACGTTGTAAACTGACTATACTTCACTAAATATATATATACACATATATGCACACACACACACATATGTACCAAAACAAAAACAAAAACAAAAACTTAATGAGTAGAATGTATTCAGTGGTTCATAGATAGAATCAACAGCATGTAAACTTTCAGAGGTTAGTGATTAGAAAAATAACTCATCACCAGAAATTGGCACAACATTGTAAACTGATTATATTTTAATAAAAAAATAAATACACACAACAAAAAAAAACCTCATTATTTTAAGGGAAAACTAGAGAGGGCAACACAGATTTCAGTTTAGTTTTGTTTTGTTAGATTAAATTTCCAGAGTACTACCTCTAAAAAACCCTACACCAAAGTATACCAGAAGCATTAGCCAGGTGAGGAGTGGGAGTGACAGCATTCCAAACAGACGGAGGTGGCCACAAATGATGGCAGTACTGGCTTCACTGTAACAACTTTCCATGGACACACTAAAGGATTTTTCTCCAGTATGTATAGGAATGATTTTTCCATGGAGTTTATGTGATACAATATTCATAAGTCTTTCTTATTAAAATACATTATCATTGTAGGGAAAAAACTTGAAGCACATTCAAAAAACTGTAAAATAGGTTGCCCTTAGAAGACATTTTTGGACTTTTAGAAATTATTTTAAAGTTGCAGTCTTTAAAATCCTCTTTTTTATGAATGTTTTAGTCACTGCGCATTAAATGACCAACTACCTTCTGGTTATAACTAACAAAACAGGGAATTAGAATTTTAAAAAATAACTTAACACTCAATGACTTTTATAACTAAAGACACAATATGACAATTACTCATCTTGTTGAAGAACTGGCATACTCTTTTTTAAAATTTACAAGAAAAATAATAGTCTCATTAGAGGCTGGACTTTGATACCTAGCCTGCTCCATGCTCAGTCCCAGCTGTTAATACACCTGCTGCTGTAAACTGAAGATTTAGAGTTAGGCATAGACATGATAAAATAAAACTTAGCCTGTGGTGCCCATAATGAGTAAGAAGTCCTTAGCCACATAATTCTGTTTACTGTTCAATAGTGTGAGTTAAAATCATCTTTTGTTCTAATTTCTATATGCATTCATCTCTGTTAAGGCCATCTAGCTGTCTTGTTCTCTTTTCTATATTTGTCTTGGTTTTCTACTCTTTATATAAGCCAAAAATAAGTAATATCTTATGTGATCCTTGTACCTTCCTGCTTTTATGTTTCCATCCTCTACTGTGTAAATGAACTCTAGGCCATGCTAAGGAAATTTGAGTTCCAGAAACTGTAAACCAGAGGCACCTTCAATGTTTTCTAGGAGGTAATGTTGGTCCCTGATTTCTGTTGGGTCTATTTCAAAAACTATCTTAAAAATAGTTGATTCTCATTATCTGCAGATTATATAATTGTGGATTTGCCTTCTGGAGAAAATTTATTTGTAGCCCCAAGATCAATTCTCAAGGACTTTCACAGATATTCACAAAGGGACGAAAAATTAGAGCCACCCATGTCCATAGCTGAGGTCAAACAAGGCTAAGCTCTGCCTTCTTGTTTCAGGTCTCATCTTGTAAATGAGTATTTTTTTCAGCATCTGGTTAATGTCACATTTTTTGCATTCTGGTGCTTTTTGTCAGCAAATTTGTTGTTTAAAATGGCCCCCAAGGATAATGCTGAAGTGCTGTTTATTGTTTCTAAGCCCAAGAAGGCTGTGATGTGACTTCTGGAGAAAATACAAGTGATAAGATGCATTCAGGCATGAATTGTGCTATTTGAGTTCAATGTTAATGAATCAACAATATGGTGTATCTGGAGAAAGGAAGAGGACTTTAAATAAGACTGCTTTGAAAAGTGTTAAATTAACATGTATAGTTTCTGATGAAGCTATGGAAAAGATGGACACGTGGCTAAATTTGTGGATTCATGAGATAATAACTGATTAAATAAGCGTAGCAGACAGCCCTGTGTGAGGTGAAAAGCCAAATATATTTGTGACCATGTTATCCAGGATCTGTTAAACTGTTAAACTCTTTTCAGCTAATGTTTCCTCACAAAGAAACACAGCACATAATTAATCATTTCTTTGAGATGTGTATTAGGTTGGGCATGTGTAACTAAAGCACACACAAGCAAGCTTATGTTTGATTGGTTGATGAACATCTGATGAGAGGCTCTCAAGAACCTAACCCTGTGTCTCCGCTAGGAACAGTGGCTCTGGATTCACTAAGTCAGCACTCGCTGATACTTAATAAACATAACTACCATGGAAAAAGAGGATCAACTGTATAGAAAATGTGGTCAATTTCATTTTTATGGACAGAAAATTTTAGTTTCTTTACAGTTTCTTCCCTAACACTCCTCTATATAATCAATATTCAAGTATGAAAGAATCTGAAATCATGTAACAGAAAACACAAGATATGAGATCAAATGAAGTTTTACTCCGTGTTCGTAAAACAGGACTTCTAGAAATAGATGTCATTTGCGTGTCTTTAAACTTAGAGAAAATATATTTATCTGTAACAGTATTCATAGTTGACAGATAGTAAGATTTCCTTATTTAATAGATTATTTTACAACTCAGGAAATTCAAAAAGGAATATGATGTAAATAATGATAAACTGAATAGACATAAATATGAGAAAAAATGGTATGAATGAAATGACACAGAAAAGTAATAGACCATTTCTTAAAACTAACTTGTTTGGATAAAAATGTGTGCTTATTTCAATTCATGAAAGCAAACATTTTAAACTCTATGAGAACATATACCTTGTACTTCTTTTTTTCATGGCCCACGTCACTATGCTAAATTTCATTCAGAACAACAATACATGTATATACACATTTGAAGAAAGCCAAATAGTTTCCATCTAACTACTGCTTTCATTACCAACTTTCTTTTTCAATGGTAGTTCTTTGAATTCAAATAAATTATTTTAAAATAGGTGGAAAATATATAAGCTATTTTCAGAGGTATTTAATGCTCATTTATATGAAGAAATCCTGTGCTTTGTAACTATGTTTTAGAAAAAACCAAAACGTAGCCTAAAAACAATAAGAAAACAATGTCAAATATTATTTTATGGAACCTAATGCATATTTTCCTGCCCTAACTCATGCTTAATATGTTCTTCAACATATTTCTTTGGGGTCTGTTTCTCATATGAAATTTTGTAGAGATGAAAGGAGAAAGAATGACCTATATTGCTTTAAAGTGGTAACTCGTTTTTTTTAAATTTCAAAGTATGTATCTCTTTTACACAAAAATGTATGAAAATGATTTGCCTCCAGGCAGGGACATCATAAGTCAAGGTTTTGCCATTATGAAATTTTTTCTTTTGAGTTACAAACCTATACAAAAGCTATAAGCCCTGAAATGTGACAGACTTCATAAGTGTAGAACAGGTGGTGCTGTCATACTATAGCAGGCATTTTAGAAGGTACCATAAAACTAAATTACAGACGCATGTTATTTTCAGTAAATACAATTTCAACAGGAACCATATCCAAAATAGTAATTTTAAATAACTCAACTAAAAAACGTACAGCTGAATTTTGTCTCTCTTAAATAATCTTAGAAGAATAAATATTTCCAGAAGCAATACCCATGAGTAAACCTGATATTATGTCTGGATCACTCGATGGTACCCAAAAACTAAATGAAAATGTTTCACAACTCCACTTTTTTTAATATGGCTAATGCACAAGTAAAAGGCTCCTATTTTTAAAATTTAATTTCAAGTTAATTAAAGTTAAACTCTTACCTTTAGTGAGGAATTTGTTCACTTTAGTATAACAAAGTTAGTTATAAAGCTCCCCAAAATGGTTTATCTATCTTTGTAGTAATTTGTTTATTCACAAAAGCAGGTGTGTGTGTGTTTTCTCTAACACCTAGAGTACTGCAGAGTATAGGATACAACTTGAGAAGCTTTCACATAAAAATATTTGATACATTCCAAATGACCATAGAGTGTTTTTTTTCTAATTTTTTTTGTGAAATATTTGAATATAATACCTGAGGAAGTTAGGATGAGTTCATTCAAATAAATGTTTTTAGGAAAATCTGTATTGCAATTTCTTTTGTAAACATTTTGATTTCTTGATATAAAAAGAAGGAAAAAAATGAAATAAGATATCTAGTATGCATTTGGTGATGAAATTCCCAGTGTGTTGTATAAATATGGATATTGCCTCAAATTGCTTAGAATTGAGAACTAGTACGGCTGGTAGTAACAGAAAAATGCTTGGCACAATATGTTAGTATTCAGTCATCATAAATGATAAATGTTTCTGGTCAGCAAACTCTATGACCATGAGACTTCATTCATTTCATGGCCTATACAAGTAACTTATAGCACAAACTCCATCTCAAAACACAAAGTGTCTAAAAATTATTCTGCTTTCAAGGCACCATTGGTACTGATTGAGATTAGGCTAATATCCATTTGTAACAGGAAACAAAATATTGAATACTATTTCTGAGTTATCAGTATTCACTGAACTAATTTCCAGAAATTTGCACATACATGCTTCATACAAAAATGTGACAGTTTACTGGTAAATATGTAAAAGTATATGTTAACAATACTATTTTATAATTTTATCTGAGAAAGATTACATGTAAGAGTCTGCATTGATTTCATTAATTTAAATTGTATCTGAGGGAGATTTCAGAGTTAATGTTAATCTAAATACAGAGAATGTGTGATAATTTTTAGGATTCTGTATTTACTGTTTGGTCTCAGATCAACTGGAAGTCCATGGAATGATGTGGGTTTTGAGTATGAAATTTAGGTGTCTGTTAAATTAGCCTTGAAATGAAATTGCAGACTCTGAGTACTAACATCTAACACTTTAGCCCTACACATTAACACAGATTCAACATTTTGAAGAAGGCTCAGTCTTTTAATGAAGATCTTTATGCAGAGTGAGGAGACTGATCACTAACCAGAACTCAGGTTCTGTCAAAACTAAGTTTTTCACACGTTGACGTTGCAGGCTCACTTGTAAACATCCCCACACCTAACTTCATTTCTCTTTCTAAAACAATACATTCAGTATGCTGATGACTAGAGAGGGCCGTGTATTTTCAGATAAACAAAATTCTTCAAAAGGAAAATAAAAATACCTGAAAATATGTTTTTGAAAAGAAGGAGAGTTAGTAATTACTCAGAAGAACAAGGGGAGAAAATCATGGAGAATATTTAAAGGTATCAAGATGACGGTTAAGGGGCTGAAACATTAGGGTATTTATTGTGATTTGAATTGTTTAACAATTAGAATATGTGACATGAAGTTCTGCTGATCTCCTCACCCTATTTCAGACCACCAACTCCCTCACGTTCTCTTCCCGTGCTCTGCACAAAGGAAGTTCAGGGGCTGATCAACAGGTGTTCTTCCTCAGCAGATGGCCCTCCAGGTCACGCGACACTGAGTCTCCTTAGTATAGGCACCTCCACTTTCTGCAAGAGATTATTACAGACCATCCCGCAGTGTGGGTAAGGAGCACCAGAGAAAACATGCACACCTCAGTCTAAAGACTCTGTACACTGAAGTTTCTCCTTGACTTTCTCTGCTCTGCTTAAACAGGCATGGAGGAAATGGAGGTGGGGCACGGGGGAAGATGCTAATGTGGACCTTTTTGCCCTCTCTTTGCAAGGCCGATGGCAATTCCTTTTAGGACACAGCAGGTACTAATGAGCTATGTTGTTTAGCTTTGGAGCGTTGGCCTCAATTGCAAGGCAACACCTGTCACGTTCCCCAGCACCTGGAAACTAATGACTGACAGTTAACTTGAGATGAAACAAATACCCTTTATCATCTCACAGTGTATTAATATTTCTAATACTCTCATTCGGGGACAATTAGTTCAGGTTAATGTGTTGCTCACTTATTCCTAAAGATTTTTCTATAAGTGGTAGGTATCACAGTACAATTTTTAAATGATTGCAAATTTTGTGACGTGAAGGGTTTTTCCAGGCATCCAGGAACTATGAGACTTTTTACAGAATTGACCCAGAACTTTCACACCTCAGATTACTCTGCAATTCAAAGACTGTGATTCTTGTCACAAGAAAATTTCACTTGTATACAAGCACTTTAAGATGTATTTTCCTAAGAAACAACCATAGAAAGTTCCTTGAGAATAAGTCAGATCATACTTACAGAGGATTTGATTTGGAAAGCTGAACAGTCTACTGTTGCTTAATTAAATCCATATTAAGTGATACGGTCACTTCTTGATGAGAAAAATTAAACTCAGCATCAGGTATACACTGTATTTTTTTAACAAAAAGCTTTGAAAACTGATTATTGTGTTTCAGTTTGTTCTCTCTGAACAAAGTTAATCTCCCAAGTTCTGTATGAGTAAACAATAAAAAATACAGCAAGTGTAATATTTTAATACAGTACTTAAATTGACCAGTACTTCTGACTATTCCAGTTTCCTAATGCAATTAAAAGACTGTATATTGATATTGTCATCTTCAGTTATATACAAACTATAGCAGCAATATTCACCGTAAGAAAATAAACATCACATTAAACTCCCAAAGCAGTGACGATTTAGTCAGATTATAAAATTGTACAGGAGCAAGTTTTCAGATATTGCCTGTGTTGATAAGCTCATGTGGAGTTAAACTTTCTTATAATTGTATCAACTCACTATACTTCAACCATTACTGTCTAATATAAAAGATTTCCAAGAAGATTGAGCCTTATTTATAAATATGAGTATACACAAAGAAAAATATAAATTCCCTATGATAGAACACACTGCAGTTAATAATAATATATATACATTATGTCTGTTTTTAGTATGTGCACAATCCCAGCCATTAAAGAGTTACAATGTCTCAGAAAAAAGTGAATATTTCAAATTCTAAATAAATTTGATTTGTCATGTTTTCACTAGAAAACAAACGCATTTTGCTGTGAATTTATTACAAGAGCACAGCCTATTTGTTTTCAAGTTCATTTCCCCTGGGATAAAGTGGCAGTAAATGGATATAATCCATGGCTTGATTTCGCACAGTTAGGCATCCCAGCATGCACCAGGAAGAGAGCAAATGAAAGAACTGGGACATTTATAAGAAAGCTCCCTGCAGACTCATTATTGGCAGTGCCATGAACCATTACAAACCCACAGCCCTGAGAGCTCCAAAATGCATGCTGTGGTATACCACATTCATTGAAATATAGAATAATATATTTTCTAACTCTTTAATTTATATTTAACCTTTCATTTCTACAGCTAGAGTAATTGAGTTTCACATGTAAACAAAATTTAGATATTTATTATATTTTTGTAAACTAAATCTAGTTGGAAACATGTAATATACACATATATGAATAATTGAAACTTTTAAGAGCCTTTTTATTCCTCCTAATACCATAATATCTGGTACTTCCAGTTTCCAAAAGCACATTTAATATAAATTTTGGTTTTATTTTTTTTAAAGTCAAAGTAAAATGTTACCAAATTTTATATAATAATCAAAAAGTACATACATTCTATCTTTTTTCACAACAAAATATAATTGATGTTAATATGCAGAAACTCAGTTCAGAGCAAAATCATTGTCACTTGTCACTTCTCCCGGCCAAATAACATACATTTAATTATTTCACTTGAGGAAAAAAATCTCATAAAACATAATGCAAAAACGTTGGAGCACCAAAAAAAATCTGACACTCATTTTGATACATAACTACCATAAATATGGAAATAGAGAATGGGGATTATGCTTTTTACAATGATAACACAACTATAACTACCTGCAGGGTCAAAAAATTAAGATTTGGCATGGTTGATAGTTTATAGCTAACCCTAAAATAAACTGAAAAGCCAGAAGAAACCAACAACTTGAATATTAGAAGAAAGAACAATTTACAACATACACCTACTTATTACCAAGAGATGTCAGAAAACAGATCCACAGATAGATAAGATGACTGTGTGGGTCAGTGTAGATAATCCAAACACTGAGTTCTACAGCTTTTTATGCATATATCTCAGCTCCAGTTTTAAGACTAAATTCACCATGGGTAAGTTCTTCCTCTGTTGATAACTATAACATTAACAATAATAATCATATCTGCCTTTTAAAAATTATCCATAATGTACCAGGCATTAACTGAGGACTTTTATATAATTAGATAAGTATTCAATATAAATCATTTTAATTTTAAGTCATACAGTTTATACGTTGAAGAATGCTTACTTGATAACTGTTTTTTTTCACATTACTCTGTTAAGAAGGTTAACAGAGTTTTGATAAGTAAAGGAAATACTGGGACACGTTAGCAGATGCAGACTTATTGCCTAGAAGGTATTTTGAACATTATGAATCTCACTTCATGGTGAATGTGTGAAAAAACATTTTCAACATTGAAAATAGTCATATACACACAAAAAAATTCCAGAGTCTAGATCATCAGTTGGTGGCATATGGCTAGCTCAGCAAATATAGCTGTTGAGATAGTTTTTAGTAAAGACACTCTGGAAAATCTATGGATAAATGCAAGGATTTATTTCGAGGGAAAAAATTACCAGCCAGCAATGTTGGATTTTTTACGGCTTTTTCATCCTCCAGCTGGTTATGTTCATTTTCTGCATCTTCTTTTAGGGACATCTTTCTAACCAACTTGTTCACTCCCCTAATGCACTCTCTCACTCTCCTATAGTGGGAGTTCCCTCTTCTGGAATCTCTTCTAAGACCTTAACCAGTGGCTAAAGATTTATCTCACTGATAAACTAAGTTAGCCTGGAGTGATAGCTTTAATATAAGCGTCACCTAATTTTTACCTATTCAAATATTTTATTGACCAAAGGATTGGATTAGGAATGAGGTTTCATAATGAGTCTTACAAATCCTTCCCCCCACTGCCTTCGCCCCAAACTTACCTCATATGCCCTCTGCAAGGGCCGTGCTGGCTGCTTCTTCCTGGAACATGCCAGCCACGCTGGATTTTAAAATCCTGATACTTGTTTTTCTTTTTGCCTGGGATACATTTCCTCGATACAGTCACACTCCTTAGGTTTTATTCATGAGTCACTTAGGTGTCCCTCCTGACCAGTTCTGGCAACTGAGATAGGTACGTGATTGTACGTATAAAGCTTTCTACAACAAGCTTTCTGCATTTCTGCTTGAAATATCTATTTCTATCACTTTTAATCCCAACTGAAACAAATTGGAGGGTAGTACCTCTGATAAATAAATAAAAACCTAACTACCTCCACCCTCCTCCCCAAATATATATATGTTAAAAAAGAAAGAAATTGGGGTAAATCACTTCGTAGAAATTTTCTATTTTGTATTTCAATTAGAAAATTTCTTAATTTCCATTGATATTCTGATAAAAATTATTGCTCACTATCAATCAAATATTTCCACATCTTTAATTATCCTATTGATAAAAAGTACTGCACCCCAATTCAACCAGCTTTTAATCTCCTTTATGGCAAGGATCATGACCACTTTCTTTTTCCTTGTATGTCTATGTATTCCACCCATTACTCTCTTCTCTGTGCTGGGTTTGGGGTGTACAGGCATGGTGAGTGGACCAGTGCTTTTGAAGAAGGCTGTGTTTATAGAAATAGATTTGTGTTTGTAGTACAACTCTCAGCTCAAAAATAATTAAATGCTATATAGCATACAAACTGCAGGTTACATAGCTGTTAGTAAGGACATTACCATTTCTTTATTTGATAAATATCACTTTGAAATTTTGAACATATATATGTGGAGACTGAGCCTTTGATTAAAGCTTGAGTGCCCAAACTACTTTGTTTTAATCTGAAATCACTTAAGCATAGCTTTTATGCCTTTACAATTTCTAGTGTGCACAGTGAAGAAAATAAAAAGAACCCTGCACAGTTTTAACATGTAAATCAAGTCAACCTAGCCTATCCCTGACTAACCAGAAGCTAATGAAATGAAGCACACTGATATCCTAATGACTCCTACCAAGCCCTGAGGCAAGTTACGTCTTTTGGTCAGAATTCAAAGACATTGCATAAGACTTATATCTAAGCTAAATTTTGTTTAGAAGTGTTAAAAAAGCAGTTGCTCAAAATTCACCTTAAAAGAAAAATTTACAAATTGAGGAAACTGGATCAGAATGATCTACTTTCACACAGCCTTGCTGTTTCCGTATTGTTTGTAACTTTCTGGCAGGAGTCATTTTATGACTTAGTGTCTGTTTATAGAAAATTAGAAGGAACCTCCATCACCTGTGTCTATTCTCTTAGAAGCTTGACTAAAGGAGAAAATACTGGAAACCCCTGTGGCCTGGGCTCAGTAGAGTCATCATTAGTTGATTGCGCAGCTAAGGAGTTTTACATTCATCTAATTTTAAAACATGTAAATAATGCCCATTATGTGACAGACACTCAGTATCTGAGTATGAGGTCTTAAAGATAAGTATCATCAAAGAATTCCCTCTCATGCAAATTCACACTCAAAAAAACTACAGGATGTATTAGTTCCTACTATGTCTTTAGATCATACAATATTAATTATATTAACTTCTTCCCTTTACTGTAAACTCAAAACTAAAGTCATACATTTCATGTTTTACACATTTATATAAATTAAATTATATTATTACTATAAGATACACCTAAGAAAATATGTAAACACCTCAGTATTGTGTCATTAAATAAAACTGTATTTAAAAGGTTTATCAAGATGGAAATGGTCTAAATGTCCATCAACAGATGACTGGATAAAGAAGATGTGATATATTTATACAATGGAATACTGCTCAGCCATAAAAACCAACAACATAATGCCATTTGCAGCAACATGGATGTTCTTGGAGAATGTCATTCTAAGTGAAGTAAGCCAGAAAGAGAAAGAAAAATACCATATGAGATCGCTCATACGTGGCATCTGGAAAAACAAAAAAAAAAGAACATAAATACAAACCAGAAACAGACTCATAGACATAGAATAGAAACTTCTGGTTGTCAAGGGGCAGGGGATGGGAAGGAACAGAATGGGATTTCAAAATTTGTAGAAACTGACAGGCATATGTATAATAGATAAACAGGATTACACTGTATAGCACAGCGAAAAAAAAATGTGACAATGAATATATGTATGTTCATGTATAACTGAAAAATTGTGTTCTACACTGGAATTAGACACAACATTGTAAAATGACTATAACTCAATTAAATGTTAAAAATAAATAAATAAATAAATAAATGTTTATCAAGGTTTATTTTCAATAATTTTTTTATTTGCTGATTTATTAATGCTTAATTGTTGTTACCTAACTTTTTTTCATTAAGAGACTATTTAAAAAAGAAAAATGTTAAGATTTTATTAGAAAAATAAGTAAATTCTCATCAGGCTATTTCTTCATGTTTCCATTTGGTCATAAAACGCCTCTGGCTGGAGAATTTCTGTCTTTTTCTTCAGAGATAGGGATAATAAAACAGAAATCAAGAAAGGTAATGAAAACCTGTAGACTTGGACAAGGGTATCTCCATGGAAAATACTGAAAATGTGAGGTGTTTACTTGCATATATTTAACTACTACTACTACTACAAAAAAAGATGAGCCTAAAAAACAAACAAACAAAACAGGGAATTTATATTCAGAATTTAGAGGATTAGGACTTTCTAACTTAGGAAACAAACCTATTTCTTACCTCTAACTTCCCTAGCCAGTAGAAGATTCTCAGTTTAGGACACAGCTCAAGGCCAAAGAAAATTCAGATAAGACACAGACTCAGAATAAAGGTCAAATCTGTAATATGGCTGCAACACTGTTATGACCTCTGAAAAGAACATGGTTGTGTGGTCTAGAAAAACTTACAAGTTAGAAAATGGGTTCTAGAAAGCATAAGGGAAAGATGTTTGCTATGTTCAAAGCATCAGTAATCAACTCAAGAGAAAAGACCGTCTTAAAAATGTGTGGTGTAGCTGTTTGCAGAGATAGTAGCTACAAACTGGAATCAAATACATAGAAAGCCTAAAATGTGTTTGAGAGAGCTTTATTAGTAAGAGTACTGTCAGTCTGCACTGCCTGAAAGTCAGACTTTATAAAAAGACTTTTAGGACACTAACCTTCCAGAGGCAATGAGATTTGATCAGCTGCCAAAAGAACATATATATCAATGCTCTTTTCTGAATTAGCCAGGGTGAAGGGTAGAAAAAGAAAAACAAATACTGCATGATATCACTTATATATGGAATCTAAAACTTACAACAACTAGTGAATATAGCAAAAAAGAAGCAGACTCACAGATATGGAGAACAAACTAACAGTTACCAGTGGTAAGAGGGAAGGGGCAATTACAGTGGTAGGGAAGTAACAGGTACAAACTATTCTGTATAAAATAAGCTACAAGGATATATTGTATAACACAAGGGATTATAAACAATATTTTATAGTAACTATAAATGACGTATAAACTTTAATAACTGTGAATCACTATATTGTATACCTACAACTGATATACTATTGTACATCAACCATCTTTCAATTAAAAAAAAAGAAAAAGAAAAAGGTTCTAGAGTGTGTAACTCACATCTAAGCAAACAAAAGTCTGGGAAACCCTCTCAGGGAGCAGAACCAGGATCTACTTAAGGAGCACCCTTTACCCAACAAGTGTGTGGAATTGGCAAAAAATGCCCAGTGGAATATCAAAGTTCACATGTACCAATGGGTATATTTATCGACAGACAGTACCGTTTCCACTGAGACATTAAAACTCATTTCAAGGGGAAATCATCAGATATGCAAAAAGTGTCATGTGACATGTTACAACAACAGTGCCCTGTAAACTAATGGAGGCAAAGAAGGAAGGAAAGATGAGAAAGCAATGACAAGGGAAGTCTATCCTGCAGTATGCAGGCCCAGGAATGGCTGTGTAGGACCTCATCCACTAGGCTGAACCAGAATTGTTGGCCAAGAAAAACTGAACCAGAACAGTTGGCCAAGAAAAACTAGTGAAAGATAAGGAAAGAGAGCAAGTTAGAAATGAAGCAAGGAAAGGAAGGCAAAAAACTAAGGGCACAACTATTAAACACTTAATATATGAAACCTACATGCTCAGTTTTCAATACAGAGTTATACATAGGTATCAAATGTCCCGAGTCACATGGTATATATCACTTATATATGCCAGACACTTATGTTCTAGGTACATTACAAATATTAAGTCAATTAATAATTACAACAATTATTTGAGGAAGAACCTATGTAATCCCCATTTTTCAGAGGAGAACCTGATGCCAGAGAGGCTTATTAACTTTTTGATGTTCACTCAGCTAGTAAATGACAAAGCTGCTATATGAGCACATCATCTTATTTTATCTTCTCCATTATCCTGTGCCAAAATGTATTACTATTGTTTTACAGTTAAGAAAACTGATGCCCAGGGAATTTAAATAATTTATGTGAGGAGATAACTAGAATTCATTGTAACTTATATTTGAAGCCAAGTATAGCTAGCTCAGGTACCAATGCTCTCACCACTACATCACTTTCTCTTTGCTTATATAAAGAAAAGAATCAGACAGTGTGTGAGGGAGTGAGAAATGAGTCAAATATAAGGACTACACTTTACTGAGCAAGAAGTGCAGAACCACAAAGAACAAACTAGAGGTTACCAGTGGGGAGAGGAAAGGAGAGAAGGGTATTGTAGTGGTAGGCGAGAAAGGGTAATGAACTATTAGGTATAAATGAAGCTATAAGGATATATTGTACAATGGGACTATAGCCAATGTTGAATAATAATATAAATGGAGCAAAACCTGTAAAAATTGTGAATCACTATATTGTACACCTGTAACTTATACAGTAAAAATTTAAAAAGAAAAAAAAGAAAGAAATAGGAAGTACTTAGGCAAGTCTTAGACATCCAATTTTTGTTAAATAAATCAAATTATAGTTTAAAAAAGAAATTAAGAAACTTTATAACCTCGATATCCAGGTAATATAATGAATTTTTTGTAAAAGTCAGTCTCAATAGCACAAAATGATGTTAACTTCAAGCACATGGAAGGGGTGGGATGAGAAAAATATGACATTAGACACTTGAGATAATGAAAAAGCAACTGCAAATGCCAAAATTCTATTAAGAACCAGGACATATCTTGCGTAGGTTGAGTTTTTGTTAATAAGAACCATTCAATTTCTTAAGAGGTTAAGCAAAAGTGTGTGTGGTAGCCATGAAACAGAGACTAGACAGAGTGAATGACAGAGACACACAGATAAACAGAGAAAAAGAAATACAGACAGAGAGAGACACAGACAGAAAGAGACAGAGATAGAGAGAGAATGAAAAATAGGGAGAATTCAGATGATAAAAACGTCATAAGCAGAATCTCTAATTGCCAGATCTTTGTGTTAAGACTATTAACAGAAATGATAGTTTTAAAAATGTCCTTATTTTATCCTTTTAATTGATGTATCCTTGATATTTTTCCTTATAATAAAAGTTACTGATTTAGTATAACTTTATGTATAAAATAGTTTGAATGAAATAAAATCATTGACAAAATGTTATTAATCTGAATATATTTTAAATCAATTTACAACGGTAACAGAACTCTGAAGGATGTTCAAGATTTTAAAATAACTGACACCTTGAAATCCTTAGAACCCGTTCCAGAATGAATTGAAATGTTTTAAATAATCAACAATACACCGAAACTGTCAATATGATGCTAACACAGATACCAAGTCAAATTGTTTCTTCTTAAATTTTGTTCTCTAATGAGTAAACAAACAACAAAAATAGATCAAGGAACATTTAAGAAATTGATAGAAAAATGCTTTAGGACAGGGTTATAGTCTGAATATTTTGTCCTCCTAGAAATTCATATATTGGAACTCTAAACCCCAAAGAGGATGACATTAGGAGGGAGAGTGTTTGGGAAATGCTTAAGCCATGAGGGTGGAGCCCTCATGAATGGAATTAGTGCCTTGGGAAAGAGGCTCCAGAAAGCTCCCGGCACCCCCTCACCTTGAGAGGACACAGACAGAATCCAGGAGAGGGCCTTCACAAGAACATAACCAGGCTGGCACCATGATCTTGGATTTCTCGGCCTCCAGAAATGTAAGAAATATTTTCCTGTTGTTTATAAACTACTCAAGCTACCCAGGCTGGTATTTTGATATAGCAGCCTGAATGGACTAAGGCAGACTAATGCCAGTGAAATAAAATTGCTTACTTTCAAGGTTAGCTTTTAACCTTGATACATACACATACACACACACATGCACACACACACACATGCTGCATACTGACAGTCATATATACATATGTTTATATACATATATTTATATATATGTTTATATACATATATATAAACGCTGAGGATATCCAGGTCCAGAATACGAACATCAATAGACCTTATAAAATGGCTTCTACACCAAGGGAGCATGGTATTGGTAAAGTGATGGAGGGAGAGAGGGAGGGTTGTTCCACTGGCTTCTCTGATATAATAAACTCAAGTAAATTTTGTTCTTAAATCTTTTAGAAATATAGATCAATATATCATTCTTCATTTATTCTTTTGGAAATGTAATAGTTGTAATAAAATAAAAATCAATTTGTCAAGCAAATCTTGATTGCATCATCCTCAAAGGAAAATGCAATCCAGCAATAAAATATCCTGACAAGAAAATAGTAATAAGCTTAAAGCCTCATCTCATACTTGTTATCCTGACAGCAATATCTCTGGAATATTCTCTTGACAGGAAAATTCCATTTCATTATCTTCAAAAAGAACTATCCAGAAATTTTTCCTCCCAAGGAAATAGTTATTATGCTGACAGAAACATTTCAGTTTCAATGCCCAGAAAACAGCATCACTCTTAACCTGGAATAGAAAGGATTTCAACGAAGGGTAGCTTGTTCCTTTGGCTGCTGGAGATATGGTATGTATTTACTTAAAAGGAAATAAGAAAGACATAAAAATATCAAATCAAAACACAAATTCAGATTGTCATCTTATAATATGATTGGCATATTAAAATTTTAAAGAGACACACAAATAGAGGCATATATTGATCTACCACTTTCAAGCACTCAAACTGTTTTTGTATGGCAACATCGTATACCTGATAGCCATACTATACAAATAGTGTGGTTGGACAAGGAAGGAGATTCTGTATGCAGAAAGGGTTGGGTGGAGGCTGACATACAGTTTCCTTCCATCCCTGGGCATCAAAAGATCTTCTGTAGACTTGCTTACTACATTACTCAATCTTGTGACATAGCCCATGAGCAATTATCACAATTCTAATTCCAGCTAAATCTCATCCTATGTGTGTGATCTTGGAGCAGTTCATTTAGAGATATGAGCCTAATTTGTAAAGTGAGGATAATCAAACTCTTAAACATTTTATTATTTTCCCTAAGGATAGAGTTATAAAAAGTTTGGAGACTGATAACATGGAAACATCTAAAACAGCATGATGTGACATATCCCACCTCCCAGCAAAATCCAAAAGAAGATAAAAAAAGTAGTAAAACTTCAAATGATAGTGAAGAAAATGATGTATTCTTTAACTTTTGCAAATTATTTGGGCGCAGTAACAAAAACACACACTAATCATATCCTATCTTATGTGCCTAAATAGTACCTAAGATAAGAGAAAGCTTCTGACTCATCACTGCTTTCTATTTTATCTTTGGGTTGATGGTTAGAGATAGTACCTCCTCTCAAATTTAATAGTTAGACCAAATTAATTAGGAAAATTTATTTCACAATGAGACTTGTGAGTTTTAACTGGATATTATTTTATCTGCATCTGTTACTGCATTCATAATATATATTACGTATATTTTGTGGTTTGTTTAATTATATTACAGACAAGTGCATTTTAAACACAAACCTAAAATGAGAAACCTAAAAATGACATTGACTGCTAAAAATAGAAACTAGTGTCCAATCCCACTTACGAAGAGAAATGCAAAATCCTTAAATAAAAGAACAGCAAGTTAGTTTGTAGAAAGTTCTCCATCATAATCATATTTGATTTTGTTTTTATTTCATTACTGTGAGGATAGATGAGTGTATTGGAACCAATTTATATTGCACAGACATATATATATATATACACATATATACAGATAAATATATATAAACATATAAAATCTCAACGGCTACCCAATAAATTCAACAAAATCTCATATTAAAAAAATAAAATGATATATAGCCTTAAAAAGTTACTGCAGAGAACCTATACTATCATGAAGCAAACATTTACTCTAGAATAATAACAATTATTAAACTTAGTGTGTGTGTGTGTGTGTGTGTGTGTGTATATATATATATATATAACTGAATCACTATGCTGTACACCAGAAACTAACACAATGTTGTAAATCAGCTATATGTCAATTAAAAAATAAAACTTAAGGATAAATATCTGACAATTTATCCTAAAAAGTTAAGAAAAATTACTAAGAGGAACTAATCTCTACCATAAGTATTTTAGGATGCAATTATTTATTCAAAATATTTGAGACAAAACTATTTGAAATGAGGGGAAATAATTTTGTTGACAGACATAAGGATTAATATATATATACATATATTAGATATATATTATATATACAGTGGCCACTTTGTCACCATAAAGAGATTCAGTCTCTGGATGAAATTGACAGTCTGGCAAGGGGAAGAAACTGGATTTGTAATGACATTACAGTGTCTCTGAATTAAAATCAACTTTTAATTGCACTTTTCTCTAGAATTTCAGATGCTACTGTTTTAGAGTTTGAGTTGAGTATTTGTTACCTAAAACTAAAGGTTTCTCATTAATATAATAAATTTCATTAAATCTAAGCATTTTTCTTGGGTTTTTAGGGATAGATAGGTAGATAGACAGAAAAATGATAGATATAGATATTGACATTGATATACATATGTATCATGCTATACACATGAGGTCAAAAGAAAGGAAAATGATGCTCTGCTAGGTTCCAGTCATATTATACCACTAGTCATCAGTGCAATACTTAGTTACAACATGAGAACCATAATAATTGAAAAACAAGTATGCATACAGAATGACTTCAACTTTATCGAACTATATGCACATGAATAGAAATAAGTAACTCTTTTTTGTTTACTGTATGGATAGTGGCATAATTTGTACTTTATAAAGTTGTAGATTTTTTTTTTAATTCCCTATATAGATATAAATTAGGAAGAAAACTAGGGTTACTTCAATATATTAAAAATATACACATATAGTTTATATTTGCTGTATAAACATATACATATATAAAAACACTGTGAGATAGATGTGTGTTAGTATGTATACATATATTCCTTTTAGTATTAAATAAAAATAATGAGACATACATAATATATTTATGTGTAGAAAATGTATGTATGGATAGACAGTAGATGGTAGATAGACAGATACAATAATTTACCAGCAGACATTGTTGTTTAAACAAATCATGCAACCATACTACTGTTAAACATTATTCTTTTAGATACTGGAACAGATATAAAGAAAGTCAAATAAAAATATCAATTGTCTATGTAACAATACAATAATAAATATAACAGCATGACATTTTGAATAAATAAATCACTCAAATCAAGCAAAATGCTTAATTTTTGTTAAGGAAGATACATGTGTTACTTCCTTTCAAATGAATTCATTTTAAAGAAAATATAAGAAAAAACAGGACAGCTAACAAATCCTTAATTTGTTTTCTATATTGAACTAATATGAAAAGTAATGTTCCATAATGCCATGTAATAGCTTCAGTAATACTGGGAATATGTGAATGAACCAAAAAAAAAAGTGTGTGTCTGTACTTATATGAAGCACAACAGAATAAGGATTCAAAGGTTAGACTGTATACATAGAACAACATTACTGAAAATTTTAGGTTTTGCCATATTTAAGAAGTGGAATTTTCCAGTACTATTATCTTCTCTTAAACTGAAACTGGCTAAGCATTTATAATTTCAGTCCAAGTATCATGTTTCTGGCATTAGTAGGCCTCCATTTGGAAAACAATGTCATAGGGTTCTTGTAGACAGATGGATAAATGAACAAAAGCAAAATAACATCCTAAGTTTTCTCCCTTTTATTTGATCTTCTGCCAAATGGAACTATATTTCTGTACAAAACAAAAAAAATATATCCTGGCATAAATTTAACTCTTCCTATGTCAGTTTTCTCTCTGAATTTATCTTCTCTGGCGTATCTCCATTTAATAGAACGATTATATTAAAAACTTGTTCAGAGTGAACATTTCACCAGATTCTCTCAGTGTATAAATTAGTCCTTGGAATAATTAAATCTGTATTTAACTACGACATTGTTTGTTGGTATGGGCTGAATTGGGTTCCCCCAAGCTTTCTATGCTGAAGAACATCATGACACGCCTATATATGGAGATAAATTGAGATCATCAGGGAAAGCCCTAATCCAATCTGAATGGCGTCCTTGCAAGAAGAGAAGATTAGGACACAGGCACCTACAGAGGGAAGACCACGTAGAGACACAGGGAGCAGAAGGCCATGTCCAAGCCAAGGAGAGAGGCCTCAGAAGAAACCAGGTCTAAAGATATTTTGATCTCAGACTTTCTAGCCTCCAGAATTATGAGAAAATATACTTCTGTTGTGTAAACCAACCAGTCTGAGGTACTTTGTTATGGCAACTTAGGAAATTTATGTATCTACAACAAAGTCAGTTTGCTATTTTGAGCCTTTCTGGTAGCTGTTTTCAATGTGATCAGTCCACTTACCTGTGTGTACTCCTAAACTATGAAGTTTCAGTAACTAGGTCAGCAGTATACCAGTGTTTAGTTAGTTGTATAGACAAAGACGTGCTCAGGATAAAAGAGACAAACAGATCAGTTGAAAGTTATAAGACTTTTATTCCATGAATTAAAAGTACAATACTTCACCATCACATCAAAAAAACTGATTCTCATATCTGACAAAAAAAAAATGCATTCTTTTTTGTAAACCAATAGAAATGATACCTACTTCATGAGATTATTGTGAAAATGAAACAAGGTATTTGTGCAAACGTCTAGAAGATTACTGACCACATAATCAGTATCATACTGAATTGATTTGAAAAAGATATTTTCCTATTACCCAGACTATTTAATCAGTAAATGAAAGCTATCAAGAGGGGGATGTTATGAACAGATTCTCTTATACAGGAAATTCACTGAACAATAGCATAGAAAATAGGGTGGAGGAAGTCGATACCAGAACACAAAACCCTAACCCTAACCCTGTATAATAAAGGTTTCACTCATAATATGTCCAGGGAGCAGTAAGAAACCTTTATTCTTAGACTGAGAGCCATGTGTTGGGTACTGTTAGGACCTATGGACTAGGTGGTTAGAAGCTAAATTGAGAAGGCAGAAATAGAAGGATTTAGAAACCATGTGGGAGTGCTGGGAAACAAGCCGCTGGAAAACAAGCAACTAGAAAACACGCTGCACCTAAATTTCCATGAGCTTAAAATATTATATTCACACTTACTTGCTTAAAATGCACCTGCTTGCTTTGTTTTAATGTTTTACGCACCAGATGACCTATAACACGTATTATGTTAAAGAAAATTCGTTAAGGGGCAATCCTGAGATTGACCATAAGGGCACAAAGGAGGGCAGATATTTCCTTAGGGTAAAACAATGGATGGTCCTGGAAAGCCAGATCATCCATTAACAGAACTTTGTTCTGGCTTGAAAGCATGCGATTTAACCCAGGGGAAATATTTGCTATCTCAAGATGTTCCTGAGGCAATAACAGGATAGACTTAGAAATTTTGCATACCCCGAGGAGGGTGATTGTTCCTGGAAGGGATAGGCCTGAAATTAATCAGTTAATCAGCAAGCAGAACTTAGTGCTTATCGCATGGAACATCTAAAGCCCCACTTCTTTGATCACATTCTTTTCTGAGCTGTATACTTCCAATAAATACGATGTTGACCAGGCTTTCGGCACTCTAGATCCACGAGATCTTGAGTCCCCTGGTCCCATCTTTGCTCTTTACTTTGTCTCTTTGGTTTCTTAAGTCTTGCGTTGCCAGTCCTCAGACAGGGTCCCAATCTGCACTGGACGCAGCATGGGAGAAAATACTGGGAGAAAATACGAAGGCTCCTGAGAAGGGGAATACGTGTTGAACGTAGTGCTTAAAAAAGATTTGTCTGACAATGCAGGCTCTGCATTTCCTTGATATTTTAGTTTAATGCTTGTAAATCAAGGATAATGAAATACGACTTATGGGGAAATTGGGAGGATTAATTACAGATGCTAATGTTTGTAAAGAGCTTTAATAATGCTGCATTCAAAGTCCTGTTGCATCTCAGTTCAGAGCATTTGCATTCTTCCCGTTGTGAATTTCTATTCACATTGTCTGAAGCTGCTGTAGACTGAGCTCTAACAAAAGTAGTTTCTGAGAGCATTTAATGAAAAAGGCACCCGAGAAGAGCAACTGGCAGGGTCAGACCACCCCAAGCAGCATAAGAAAGGCCGGGTTCCCAAGATGGGAGGTCACTAGGAAGAATTTCTAAGAGAAGCAGACAGCCTTCCGCAGACAGCCTTCCACTGTTCTTCTCATTACTCATTCATCCCCTAACTTTTTTCCTCAGATTTTGAGAATCTCAAGTCACTCCATATGATAATTAACAGTTAACCACAGGGATAATCTATAACTGATACCAAAAATTTTCATTAAGTCTTTTCTATAAATTTGATTAGAGTCAAAAGTTATACATTCTTTTGTAGTGACCAAATCATTTCTATGAAGCAATTTAGAAATGTGTGATATAAGGTGTCCACATGAAAAATTCTTTATATACAAAACACATGAGGCCCTAGAAAATCACTACTTATTATTCCTTAGATTTTTGCTTCACTGTCATAGATCATATTTACCAAGAAAATGTTCTCTGGGAGTGCAGAAACTTAAATCCCAGCTCTGCCATTTAATTACTGCTATAATAATACTACCAATAATAAAATTCCTTTAGGCAACTAATATTATGAACATATAGCATTTGTTAGGCAGTATTCTTGGCATGTCTGATAGTGAGTGGATAAGTGAGACTAAACCGGAAATTAAAATTTTTTTCATTTGCACACACGTCTCTTATTTTTTATGTAATATGTTTCTATTACATTTATGACAAAAGCGTTAAATCTGAATTCAATACTCATCATTCTTGGCCTCATTAAGCCATTTTTCTTGGAATTATCCTCTTCTTTCATATCATGGACTCTTCCAACCAAACTACCCCAAAGTATTTATTCTCTTAACTCTTGCCTTTTCATCATTAGCATGTCTCAAAAAGTCATCCTTCTGTCTCTGTCCTATCTCCCACTAATGTAATCAAGGCCCTAAATCAGGCATAACTATGTCAAATGGCTTGGTGAGAGGGCTGTCAACTTTTATTTTCTTTCCTTTATTTCTCATTCTACTCAGTCTGCGTTACTGTGCACTTTGCTAAATGTAAAGAACAGTGGCATGGTGACATTCGATTCCAGGTGTCAGCTCTATCACTTACTGTTTTTGTGACCTTGCTAATGGCACCTAAAAACACTAAGCTTTAGTGTCATCAGCATGAAACGGTAGAGCTATTACCAAGATACCGTTATCTTCTCTCTTACTATAAACATTTTTGAAGTCAATTTTTTAAAATATCTAGACTGAATTCACCACATTATTGCCTCTGGTTCTTTCCCACCACTGCTCCATTAACTGTGTGCTTTGTGCTAAGAGCTCCTTCCCCATAAGACTTTCCTCTAGGTAGGTATTTATATATATATATATAATTTATATATAAATATATAAATATAACCTCAAGTTCCAACACAATTTTGGCTTTTTTCCTTATAGTCTTCTACAGTGATTCAGATCATTGTTCTCTCTTTAAGAACAAATATTTTTTCCCCCTTAAACCTCTAATTAGAATTCAACCATAGTGAAAAGTGCAGTGTATTCCCATTTCAAAACTACTGAGATGGAGAATGGAATCATCTGGCTGTCTTTACTAACCTTGATTCATAATACTGGGCTAAGGAGGGACATAGCTTCCCCTAAAGCGCAAGACTACTGAGTACCTAAAAGCAAGTATGTGATGTTCTACTAAAGAGGAAGGTGAGGGGATTCAGAATAGGAGTAATATGATCTGTTTATATGGCACCAGATGCTATGTACCACAAGCAGGATCCCAAACACTGTTTTCAAAATTCTAGGGAGCCAGAGGGGAGAAATTGAATTTATATCTGCACAACTGCTTAGTGGAAGGAAAGTTGGGCTACATATAAAAATAAAGGGCTTTGTTTCTGACTCTGTACCTAATGCCTGTCTACAGTATCATTGCATCTCTTTTGGTGTAGTTTCCTTGTGTATTAATAAAGGTCTTGAGGAAAGGGAATTTAGTAACGCATAGGTTTCTGATTTGAGTGTCTGTAGGAGGAGTGAGACTATTCTTCAAGATAGAAAATGTCATGGGAAGGTAAATTTTAGGAGATAAATGAATATGTGAAGAACTACTGGATGTGAAGAACCTACTCAAATGAGAGATTCAGTAGACTGTTGATTGGCCTATGCCAATACTGCCTGGCATAGATACATCTGAAAAGGAAATATTTGGAAGTCATTTATTATATATTACAGATATATAATATTTGAAGCTACAGGGGTGAGGTATTAATCCCTTAACTAATTAATCCCTTAAGAGATTGAATACAGAGCTCCAGCTAACACCAACATAGAGCCATGGGCATAGTTAATGAAGACTACAGACTTTTTTGTTGACTGTATTATATATATAGTCAACGATTTTGATATTTTTAACTGTGTTTAATCTTTTTGTTTTATTCATCTCTTGACAAGGGTACACAACTGATACTTGGAGAAATGTTTTATCCTTAATAAATGCCAGAAATGTTTTTGAAAAAAACACTTACATGTCAACAATTTTGCCAATTACATTTCTTAATGTAAATGATCTTTTGATTGTATCTCTTATTTTGCTTGCTTTTAGTTTCTGATTCCAGCATCCTTTATTTGAGGTCTCAGTTGCAAAATGTAATAAAGACAATTACACAGTCAGATAATTTTATTGTCACTGAAATAGGCTGCCTCTACAGTACGTAGAATTAGGGGGAAAATGAGTATGAAGACAAATCAAGTAGTTTATAGTGATTGTTATAAATTAAATAAAAAAATTAGAATAAAATTTTGAATTCTATGACTGAAAGAAAATTCCAAAATGTCTACTACTAAATTTTATGGGAACTAAATAGTTATGAGTTAATGATTTCATATTTTAAGTTTGAGCTTTCCTGTCATTACCCCTTCATTATTGGAAATACAAAATTTTGTTAAACAACAACAACAAAAAATCCACTTTTCTTCTCTGTAGTGACTACAAAAAATAAAACACTCCATATTCATGAAGAAAGATACTAGGTAGTGGAAATTTGCTAATTAATTCATCCATCTCTCTGGACATTTATTCAAAAACATTATTACAAGTTTACAAGTATTAGGGAGGTGAATTGTTTGTTTTTTCTTTTATTCAAGAATTTTCCAGGAGTCTACTTAACATATAGTTCATACAATAAATGCTTATAGAGTGGAAGGATCAATAAAAATGATAATTAAGAATAAATACACTTTTACACTATTAACTATAATGTAATGTGATCAATAATAAATGTTATAATAAATTACTATGAAAATACTGTTGGTTATAAGGAGGCTTCACAGGAGGATATGACTGCTAAAAGATCAAAAAGTCAGTCATAAAAGGAATACGTTATTTAAAGATGTGAACAAGAGTAAATATGATGAATTAATAACTGGATATTGTTAATACTTGATTCAAAATGGTTTGAATAAGAAGTTTTTTTGTATCAACTTTTTATTTTTTAAATGTATATCTGCTTCAATTTTATAAGTCTTGCATTTCATGAAAAAAATCATGAAATGTTTATTAGTCAACAAATTCACTTGGAGAGAAATCTACAACAAATAAAATAGATTTTCTATAAAGGAAAGGATCCAATAAATGTTTCCAACAATACAAAGCACTTTGTAAAGCATAGATGTGTTGCGTAAACAGGAAATAGCATTCATTACTCAAAGGAAATAAATACTTGGAAAATCTTACTACAAGAGGAAGGAAAACTTCTTACTCATCTCATGAATATGCAAATTATCCTTGCAGATACTTGAGTACTGGCGTGGAGGCCTCCCCTTCATTTTCCTTACTTTTAAAAATCTGAGTTGATATTCCTTTGTGTTGTGACTGTACATAAGATATCAACTCACCAACTATGCTTGGATATCATTAAGTAGATTAAATTGAATGATGAAAGCTCTTTCTCATAAAATGAATGTGGTCTCTTTCTTGTTAATTGTATTAAACAAAATCCTCTTTTGGGATTGAGTCATTAAATTTATCCTCTCAACCTATAAAATAGAGCCATTAGACATTCAACTTGATCAATATAAACGTCCAATTAAGGCAATTCAGAACTAAATACTTTTCCTGTTCAAATGCTATTTGGTTTATTTCATCTACCAAGACGGCCATAATAAGAATGGGCACATATTATTTTGCTTTGTATGTACTGCGAAGAGAAGCAAAAGTAAGACTCATAACTATTTCTTAATCCTATTTTGACCTATTTTATTGACATATAACACTATATTAGTTTCAGTTGCACAACATGAGTCAGTATTTGTACAAATTGTGAAGAGATCACCACAATAAGCCTAGTTAAAAATCCGTTACCACACATAGTTACAATTTTGTTTTCTTGTGATGAGAACTTTTTAAGATTTACCCTCTTAGCAACTTTGAAGTGTACAACACAGTATCATTAACTATAGTCACCATAGTGTATATTACAGCCTCAGAGCATATTTATTTCATAACTAGAGGTTTCTATCTTTGAGTACCTGCACCCATTTCGCCCACCCCTACCTCCCACCTCTGGCAACCACTAATCTGTTCTCTGTATCTATGTGTTCATTTTGTTTGTTGGTTGGTTTGGTTTTTAGATTTCTTATATGAGTGAGATCATACGGTATTTGTCTTCCTCTGTCTGAATTACTTCACTTAGCATAAGGCCCTCAAGGTCCATCCATGTATTCATGAGTGGGAGGACTTCCTTCTTTTTTATAAATAAATAATAATAATAGATATGAAAACATTTTCTTTATCCATTCATCCATCAATGGAAACCTATGTTGCTTTTATGTATTTTGACTTACTTGACTTTCCCCAAGATGGGTAAAATTGAATGCCTAATCCCCAAGGAACTTAAATATTACTGAATGACGATAAGAAAAAATACAAATATCTACAATCCAGGTAGATAAAACATAAGGTTATAAAGGCTCTGGTGGATCAAAGAAGTGAGTTTTTTGGGGGGAACTGTTTTTTTTGGTGAAAGCAGGGAGAACATGCAAATTGATGGAAGTCACTGTTCAAACTTATTATAAACAATACAATCAAATCTTTACAAAGCATAGCTATTAAAACATGTCCTTGTCCAGTATTTTTTTTTTTAAAGAAAAAACTCTATTGTTCCCCATTAACCTCATAACTGAGTGAAAAGCATTTTTAAAAGACATAAATCTGGTGAAAGTTTTCTCAGGCAGGAAAATCTTCCAAGAAAAAGAACCAGGAATGTAGTATTAAATGAGTGATGAATTTTATGCTATTTCAAAGGTAAATCAAAGTGCTTGAAACATTTTTAAAATGTTAGACCACTGCATATATAAGAAATGCACAACAGTAAACTTCCTTCCCTGTGTGCTGTTGTTGCCAGTCATTTTACTTCTACATATTGTCATTAAGACCCACAATACAACTGGTCTTTTTTTAATTAAGCAGTCAAGTAAAATTTAAATAAAAATTTCAAATGAGGAAAAAAATTAAATAAACCCACATAGATACCAGTTCTAGTGCTCTCCATTCCTTTTTGTAGATCAAAATTTCTATCTGAAATGATTTGCCCTCAGCCTGAAAAATATCTTTAAACAGTGTTTGCAGTTTAGTATTGAAAAAAAATCTTACTTTGGTAGTATTCTATTTTCCACTAATTTTTGAAGTATATTTTGAGCAGATATAGAATACTCATTAACAGTTTTTTCTTCAGCACTTTAAATATGCCATTAGATTGTCTTCTGGAATGCATTTTTTGGAGGCAAGGAATCCACACTGATTTGTTTTTATTTCCCTCTATATAATGTGTAATCATTTATTTCCCTCTATATAATGTGTAATGTAACTATGATTCCTTTCATTGCTGTCTTTTTAGTGACTTACTATGTGTTTTGTGTAGTTTTCATGAAATTTGGGAAAAATTTTGGTCATTATTTCTTCAAAACTTTTTCTCCCTAATTTCTTTGTAATTCTGAAACTCGTATTACTCACATAACAAATAACCTGACATTTTCCCATATGTCTCTTAATCTTTATTCGTTTTATTAATCCATTTTTACTCTCACTCTTCCTGAGTTTGCAGTTTCTATTGCTATCTTCTCAAATTCACTGAACTTCCTACCAAGTGTCTAATCTTCTCTTCAGCCCAACTAGGTGTTTTATTATTGCAGGTATTTTATTTTTATTTTCATAATATTTATCCAATGACCTAAAAAAAATCTTTGTAATTGACATTAAAAAAAAAAACTTATCTGATTATTCTTTTATTTTTCCTCAGTTCTAGATCCTTCAAATTGATTGATTTTTTTCTTTTGGTGATAGGTCATACCTTTTGCTTGTCATGTTTAATGATATATAATTGAATGCTATACTTCATAAATATTTTACTTCCAATGTCTGGATTTTTGTTGAAAGAGTGTTGGGTTTTGTCTTTTTGTTTTTAAACCAAATTTCCTAACAGATTGGATGAATCTTTTAAAATTATGTTTTTGTGAGTCTAAAGTAGATTTTAATCTAGACACTCGGGATGCATAAACCTTTCTCTTAAGCTGTGGCTTAATTGATGTATCTACTGAATGCATGAGGTGAATCCTTAAGACTTTCCGCTTGTGTAGGTCAGAAATGAAATGTCTCTTGAGCTTGTATCCGCTCCCCAGTAGCCCTTTCCCTGGTAGCTGTCTTTTGCCAAGCTTTATGGAGTCTTAGCTATACATGCACATCTTTGTATTCATCCAAGACACCAAAGGACACTTCCACAGATTTACAAGGTTTTTTCATTGTTTGTTTTTTCTGACTAGAGCCCTTATTTCCTGAAACTCTAAATCTTTGATTTATCTTTACATAGCTCAGGAAGGTCATGTTCTTAATTAAATATGCATTAATGGATATATTTACTTCTCCAATGAAATTTATTCTTTCCTGTGTGTTCTTGTTGCTAAATAGTGTTCTTTCTTTTCAGCTTAAAAGAAGTGTCTTTAACAAAACAGAAACAGACTCATAGATATAGTAGAAAACAAACTTAAGGTTACCAGTAGGGGAAGGGGGTGGGAAGGGGTAAATTGGGAGTTCGATATTTGCAGACACTAACTACTATATATAAAACAGATAAACAAGTTTCTACCGTATAGCACAGGGAACTAAACTCAGTATCTTGCTGTAACCTATAATGAAAGAGAATATGAAAATGAATAGATGTATGCATACTTACTGAAACATCATGCTGTACATCAGAAATTGACACAACACTGTAAACTGACTATGTTTCAATAAATTTTTTTTTAAAAGAAGTACCTTAGTGATGATGAACTTTAGCTTTTGCTTGTCTGGAAAATTATCTTTCTTTTAATTATGAATGGTAACTCTGCAGGCAGAATATTCTTGGTTGGAAGTTGTTTGTTTGTATGTTTGCTTTTCCAGCACTTTGAATATATTATGCCACTCCTTTCTGGCCCACAAAGCTTGTGCTAAAAAATCTGCTGGGTCGTATAGGGGTTCCCTTCTATGTAGCAAGTTGTTTTTCTCTTGCTGCTTCTAATGTTATCTGCTTGTCTTTAACTTTTGCTATTTTAATCATAATATATCTTGGTGTGAACGTCTTTGAGCTCTTTTTTTTTTTTTTTTTTTAATTCTTTGAGCTTCCCAGGTCTAGAAGTTTCTTTCTTTCTCCAAGTTAGGGAGTTTTTCGGTCATTTTTTTCACATACAATTTCTGCCCCTTAGTCTCTTTCTTCTACTTTTGGGAGTCCTGTTATTCTGCATCATTTAAGTGATGCTTAGCTTCCTAGAAAGATGTCAATGATTGTGATGAAAATATTTTGAAGGACATACATCCAAAACTAATGCAAAATTTAAAGTTTTGAGAATGTGGTAAAAATTAGGTGATGTGTGTTTGCCATTTTTGAAATATATGCTAAAGTGAAGGTTGTCGTTCAATTTCATTTTTGACATTTTACACACAATAATACAGACTCAGAACATCCAACCTGTATTTTTTTAACCTCCTGTTCATAATGTGAAGAAATTTGACATTATAAATCAAAATTAGTATTCTCTCTTCCATTTGTTTCCAGAAAAGCGTTTAGCTAAAAACATAGAATATTTTCCTTTTCACTTACCAAGTAAAAATAAATAGTTTCACTTATTATTCTTAAAAGGAAGAATATTACCAGTTTAACTTTGCCTAACCTAGCCTAATATTCAAGACTGTCCCAGATATATCATTTAACAAGCCCATGTTTTACTTGTATGTATTTTTATTTATTTAACAAACACATACTTCATATGCCAACTAATGACATAGACACTATTATTTTCCACAATTTCAATGTGAGGAAACTAAGGCATGAAAAGTGACATGCTTGCCCAAGGTCACACAGGTAGTAGTTGGTAGAGTTAGCATCTGCATCCCAGCAATCTGGCTGTAAATTAAATCCCCTCAACTATTACACCACACAGGTATGAACTGTCAATCAACCTCTCAAAGCAATCTTTGGTTACACAGGCACACTCTGACTATGTTTGCATATGGAAGAGAAAAATGAGTAAAAAAACTGGATGAGCAATGTTCTCAAAACTTTTTCTAGATTAGATGTGTGTGTGTGTGTTGACCATTCAAGGACACTTTCACAGACATACTGTGGTGTGCTTCAAAAGATGTAAGTTCAGACTCCCATTTATTTCTTAAAAAATGTATTGAATTCTATCTCTAAAGATATATTCTCTTCCAACATTTTTTCTTTTCTTCTCTGAGGACTACAAATATTTGTACCTGCTATTCACTTTGTCTATTTTCTCTATATATAGATGTTTATTTTACATATTTCCTTTTACTCTCTAGACCTCATTTGCATATTTATTGTTTTGGGGCAAGGTTAGGCTTTTAAAATGAGTTTTAATATTTATTTGCCCTACCGGCTATCATATATCTTATTTATTAACAACAAAGTAAAGTATTTGGTGAATTTAAATCTCACAAGTCTCATTTCTGGGCAATTAAAATTTAATAAAACAAATATTGAAGTACATTTCAACTTGGTCAAAGACGATTTTAAAACTTTATTTATATTTTGGAAAGTCAATGCATGCTGTTCTATGTAATAGTGTTTATAAATTTGGATTCTCTTTTTATATGATTAATAATCATTCAATCTTTTTCTTATACAGAGTTAAACTGGAGGGACTATTTGAGAAGTAGTATTCAAGATAATTTTATTTTATCAATTTTATGAAATATTTACAATTATAAATACTAGGTATTTTCTGAATTTATAATACTCAAAGCTTTTATTTTATTTTTATTCAAAATTAATTACTATATTTACTTACTCAAAATCAATATTCTCTAATTTCCACCTTGTTTTTCATATCTACTTCATATATATATATATATATTAGCCTTTCCTCATTAATCTGTCACTTTAAATTTATAGACATTTACGTTGCCTATTACTTCACCCAATTTGTCATCAACCTTCTGTCATCTCTGATGGATATGAGTGTTTTATTTAAAGTGGTGAATTTTAAAGAAAAAGACTAAGTGGTGCAAAAAAGAGTTTAAGGTTCTGCCATAACATTTTGTTGACGTTTTTCCCCTTGTTATTTTGTAGTTGTGTAGTTTTTTTTGCTAACTTAACATGCAATATAAGTCTCAACTTCTGTTTCAATTTAACATTCAGGATCACTGATATTCTTTCAAATACTCATACTGATAATGTTGGAATTTCAAGAATATTTTTTACATGTTAGCAATATATCTTATATAAAATGGTAACAATTAAGCATACATTATGTGCATAGGGTTTAAACTTTGCATATGCAGAGCTTACAAGTGAAAAATTAATGTCATGAATGGAAGTAAGTAGCAGAACTAATAAGTTTCATCAGAAATATTAAAAAAAGAATCTCAGATTAGAAGTCTCCATGGCCTTTAGTCAAAACACCCTACTAATTTAGGCCTCTGCTTGAATACTACTTTTGCTGAGAAGCTGATTGCCTCTTTACCAACTTTTCCTTGACCAGCTTTCAAGAAAATGGTCATGGAGCAATACTGTCAAAATGGCAATGAACAGGATTCAGAACTACAAAGACTATCAAGAACCAAAGCTTGGAAAGCCGACTTTTATCTCTGGATCAATTGTTCATTAGCAAGTGTGTCAGAAAACATCCCTCCACCCGATAAAGCCCTTCAGTGAAATTGTCTGCCAGGAAATTCTCACTGTGTTTTTATTGTAGCCATCCATTCTTATCACCCTTGGTTTATTTCTCTTGAAACAATGATTTAAAACTCATGTAGCAGTGTCTTCAATTGAAAATGTCTTCATTCCCCTTGGGACCAAAAATAGGACCTCAGACCATGTCAGGCTAAATTATGTCCTCACACTATTAAACATCCCAGAACGACCATTGTGAAACATAATTTGACTTGATTAAGCATAAATATCAAAGTTGTGCACAGATACCAACTCTTACAGGGAAAGCCTTATTTACAATTTTTTCTAACCAATCATCAAGCAGCAGAATCTCACAAAAACCTTCAGTATACAATCCCTTTTATTATCAAATTCTCCAGATTAATCTAACAAAACTACTTTTCCCATTGCCCTATCTTACCTTTGTTCAATTGTTGTCTTGAACTGTTTATGACAAAAGCTGAAGGTATCTGACCTCTTATTTTAATCATTTTATTTTTTTAACTAATTTTATTTTCAAATTCCACAGAAACACAAAGACCATAAGGAAGTATCAAGAACAAAAAAGTTCACTAGCAAATTGCAGAATCAATAGTTCAAGAAGTTACTATTTTTTTTATTTTCTCATAATGTAGTCATTGCATATGTAAATTGTCTGCAGATGTGCTCCTCTCTAAAAAATGGTAATGCTAAAATTTTTAAATATGTGTTTTGGATGGAATTACGATCTTGAAAGGTCCTTTGTGAATATCAAGTGTCTAGCTTGCTGAATGTAAATCCATAGGAGTAGTTTTTGAGGATTACTGTGAAACACACAAACTGAAAATGAGGTTTACATTTATTTATTTTACATTACTTAAAAAAAAAAGTTTGGCAAGTGAGTATGTTAAAAGGATGTGTTGTGGGTCTGGTGAGAAGAGAGAAGAAAGGTCAGAACCAGATGGATTCAGTCACAGGGAGCAAGTAACACATCTTTAGTTGTCATACGGTAATTCAACTTTTTTACTACTATAGGCAAGAGAGGATAACCTGGATATTTTCTCACTTTATTTTACCAGTCTAAATTACTACACTGTGACAGGTCTTAAACTAGTCAGGTACCTGTGCAGGAATTGATCATGCGGCCCCTACTCCTTGTGTGCACAGCCTCCTCCCCACAATAAAAGACCCTTGGTGCTCACCCAGGCACCTCTCGCCTATGTGGCCTATAGCAGTGTACCTATTAAACTTTCCTAAACTCTTAAAAAATAAATATAAATAAATGACCACACTGTGTTACTTACTCAGTCACAGTGCTTGTGACAGCAACAAGGCTCTACCACTTACTTTTGAATAGAACACTTTGTAATCCAGAACTGTTAGCAAAAGGGCACAGTATCAGACCAAAGCTTCATTTTAAATCAGCTCCTTTTGTAATGTTTCAGCTCCTTTTCTAATGTTTCGACAAAGAAATCCATATTTCCAACATGGCTAAATCTTAATCATTGGCTAAAAGCCGTATTATTAATAGATATATTTGACAGAGGAAAACAGTAGCTGAAGAAAACAATAAAAATTATTGTTGGTAAAATGAATCCAAATAAATATTTGATTCAGAATATTATCAGTAATTCAATAGGAAATGTTTGATTTATATCAGTAGTTACAAAAGGTGAACTGCATCTAAGATTCTTCTAAACAGACCAACAATTATTTTCAGTTAGGTTATGGTTACATGAGAGGCTGTAATAATAAAAATAAAAATATGAGATTTCCACTTATTTTTATCTGAGCTGTTAAAATGCTCTATTATTTAAATTCAAATCAAAATTTTACAATTGGGTGAATATTTTATTTGAAAGATTGTGATAGTAAAAATAATCAGACAGTTTTGTGGAGGTTTAAATATTAGAATTGCAGCTTATACCGCAAAATCTATCCAATACATTCTTGTATCACAGTAGATCATGCATTCAATGAGTTTTATTTCAGAATTACAGTATTTTAACTTAAAATGAAGTATCCATAATTATTTGTATCTTTATTCACAAATATCCCACATAAATTTCTTATAAACTGACTTGTGTCCCCTCCAAATTTATATATTGAAGCCCTAACTTCCAATGTGGCTGTATATGGAGACAGTGTCTACACAAAGGTAATTAAGGTTAGAAGAGGTCATAAGAGTGGATCCTTAATCCAATATGATTGGTGTCCTTCTAAGAAGATAAGAAGAGGAAGAAACACCAGGAATGTGTGACAGAGGAAAGACTAATTGAGGACATAATGAGAAGGTGGTCATCTCTATGTCATGGAGGGAGCCCTCCTCACACCTTTATCTTGGACGTTCAGCCCCAGAACTGGGAGAAAATAAATTTCCATCATTTAAGCCACTCAGTTCATAGTATTTTGTCACAGCAATGCTAGAAAACAAATACAAAATTCTAAAGACAAGTTTTGTAACTTTGCTAAATAAGTTTTGGGACAAGGCAAACAATACATATAGAAATCTGTAATTTCGTACTTTCACCTAAAAGTTCAAAACATGTATTTACCTGAAACCTTAATTGGATTAAGTTTAATTTAAAATAAATGGCTGAGATGGGGAAGCAGATGTCTTAATTCATTCTTCAAAAATGCAGCAGGCTGAGGTATGGGAAATACTGGACAATAACAGAGTTCAATGCTTATTATCAGGGTTGGAAAGTAGAATGCAGGAAAACTTAAAATCACGTGTATGTAGTTCTGAGAGATATCCGTTCCTGTTAGGACAGTGACTGGTCTGAATATAAGGAGGAGAACTGGTCTGGGAAAACATAAGCATCTAAGCAGGATATCAGTAATTTAGACAAACTAAATCAGAAACAGACCTCAGGGCCAAGCAGCACAGGAGGCTTTGCAGTAAGCTGGGTTGGGCAAGGTTGAACAGCAGGATCCACCCCTACTATGTTGGGGTGCTTTTCTGCACTGCAAGAGCAGAACACTGAATACTTTTCCAACATTTCCATGCTCCTACTGGATGTAAATTAGGTCCTATCGGTTAGATGTACTTATATAAGTCTTTTTAAGGGGATGATTGAAAGGAGGCCATCTTTCTGCTGATGTTTGCTGGTGTGCTGGTATTGTAATCAAGTTGTGAGGTTGTGATTTTGTTCTGTGGCTTTGTTCTTAGAATCCATTCAACAGCTTCATTGGCATTTAAGTAGAGTTCTGGGGCGGCAGCTCCTTCCTGATTCATCAAGACAGTATGTCAGACTCAGTGGTTCAGTGGTGGCCTCCTAATTTTTCACTTTTCTGATTGTGTCAGAGGTCAACCCTTGGTTGATCAATTTGGTATGTAACGGTCTACAATACAGCTCAGAGCCTACTCTTACAATATTTCTCTGGATTAAATCCCATTCTGGTCCTAATATTTAGTGCATTCTGAGTGTTAGAGAAACCAAGAATAAATCATCAATTTTCTGTACTGAATTAATTTTATTGTTGTTTGAAAGTAGTATGCTATCCAAACTCTAAATCTGATTTAATAGAAAATGTATACAATTGTAGCCCATAGATATCTCCAAATGTACATATGAGTAGGTCAACATAACTATCCCTCAAACATGAAAATGCCTCTAAGTTCACACTTTAGGTTTCTTTTTTCCTTAATCTACAGATACTTTCTTACTTTTACTCCACCCTCTCAATGTCATATACATTTATTGAACTATCATGATTAATAATCTAGTAGAAAAAAAAAAACCTATTTTGTCAACAAAGGAATATCATTGATTTCATTACCAATGAGCCAAAAATTGAGTCAGCACATAACCACAAATGTACATACACAGAAGGTATTAAATCTTATTTTCTCACACCTAGTAACAATAGGAAAAGTTTATGAAAGAAAAGTTATACTATTCTTTGAGACTTTTATTCAATTTGATTACCTCCCTTCTTTCCTCAGAGCCTAAAACTACATTGAGCTACAAACCCTTGGCCTAAGAATATTTACCTGAGCTATATCTTAAGAAATCTTTTAAACAACATTTCTTAAAATTATTTTATTTAATGGGAAGGGAACTGACAGGGAGGGAGGAAAAACTTGAGTTCTCATGGCTGTAGCATTAACTAGTGAAGAGCATTTCATTAGATCCCTCTGGGACTTAGGTTACAACCCAATTAAAAATCAGAGGTGAATGATACAAATTCTATTTACATACCAAAAACAGACTCACGGACACAGAAAACAAACGATGGTTACCAAAGGGGAAAGGGTGGAGAGGGATAAATTAGGGGTTGGGGACTAACAGACACACGTTACTATATACAAAACAGATAAACAACATGGACCTACTGTATAGCACAGGGGACTATATTCAATGTCTTGTAATAACATATAATGGAAAGGAATCTGAAAAGAAAAAAAAATATATATGTATGTATCTGTATAACTGAATCACTTTGCTATACACCTGAAACTAACATCATAAATCAACTACACTTCAATAAAAATTTTTTTTTAAATCAGGGGTGACCTAAATAATCCCTACAACTTCCTCTAGGTCTAAGATATGAGGTTTCCCTTCTGGCTATACTATTCCATGAAGAAGTATTTAAACAGTGTTTAAAATGGACTATTAAATTACAGAAGGAAAAATGCTAAATTAGAACCTATTAATTAAATACACAGAGAAGATATAAGGTATTTCCCAAAGGAGAATCCATAATTTAATGCATATATTTAATTAACATAATATCACAAACCATCAATAAATATTATGAAAGGTACGTGTCTCTCCAGCATGCCTACTACCCTCACATATGTCTTGCTACAGTCCCCTGGGAGAAATGCTAGCACATATTGTCCTAAATCTTAAAAATATACTTATCTAGAAGGTTGTGTGTGTTTTTTTCTCTCTTAAAAGAGAAAAAAGTGAAAATATCTGGAAGTTATAATTTTCAAGGTGATTTTTGGAGAAGCACAAGAATGAAGAAATTTTGCCTGTTCAAAAATAAGATCTTTGTGATAGCAAATTATCCCTAGGATATTTACTTTTATTAAAACCTGTGGCTTCACTTTCTTAATATCTGGAGGGGTAAGACTGTTAGATGGTAGGAGAAGACAGCAATGGCAGGAATATCTTAGAATTTATCATCGTTTTATCTAAAAGGCCTTTATTTTCCTTGAATTTATTGCACAAAGACTATCTACATAGTATGGTACTTTTGAATACTAGAGAGCTGAAAGACAGAGTTTCCAAGCCAAGAAGGTTTTTAAATACAAGGAGCGTAGAGGTATTGGATAGCCTTGTTAGTATTTGCCTTGTGTAGAGATAAATCACACACACACACTCAGCAGCACAGAGGAAAGCACACTGGCTTTGGGTCTAACAGAGCCCCTCATCACATTTCAACCTTTTTTACTGCATTTGACCCCACAACAAATCATGTGTGGTATAAAGGTAGGATGTCTTCCTCACATGGGATAAGGAAACTCACACACAGAATAAATAAGTGACTTGCCAATGATTACATAAGTAATAAATATCAGAGCTAGGACTAGTACCCAGATGTTCTTACTCTTAATTCATCGCTTCTATTTCTATTACACAATATTAAATCTTACATATTTCAGTTGCAAATGACCAAAGTGTCAACTGTAACAAAAATAAGCCCCATGCCCCAAATGAAGGTAAATGGAAGATTTACTGGTTTTACACCACCAGGAGGTCCAGAGGTAGAGAGAGGTGACTTCAGGTATTGCTGGGTCCAGAAATTCAAAACAATAATCTGCTTGGGTATACAACCTCTCTCTGACTCACTCCCTCTCTCATCATATTTACTGGCTCTTCTTTCTTTCTTCCTCTGATTCTGTCCCTATATTGGCCTCATTCTTTCTTACTTCAGATAAGGTCTCTTTATCTTCCTACAATGATAATAATTTCAAAGTAATATTTTATTCTTTCCAGGACTGTGATTCTCCTCCATTTCTTCTTCTTTCTCCTTCTTCTTTGTCACTGTTTGATTCCTGACTTGGATCACAGATCAATCTGCAGACTCATCATTGCTTACAGGGCTCTGAGACATTTTTATTTCCCAGACCTGAGTCATATTTAATCTCCCAGCTGAAGATAATTTGACCAGCAGTCTTTTGGAAATCACATGAGGAGGTTAGGTGACTCTGTCCAGTCTGAGGCTGTCTAAGGTCTTGGTCTCTCTTCAGCAAGGATCCTGTTAGGTCAGTTTAGCAAGAGCTCTCTACCCTTGATGCCTCCTCTTAGAAGTTTTCCATCATCTGACCCCTTCACTCTGCTCTTTGGCTATAAATCACCACTTGTCTTTGCCGTATTTGGAATTGAGCCTGATCTCTCTCCCTTATTGCAACAGTCTAAATTAATGAAGTCTAAATTTACCATTTTGGCAAGTGTAACACACAGTCATATAGAAACAATCATATATAAAACAAAATCCTAACTGCAACACTTAAGAATCATCTTGTTTTCATTCACTAATTTAAAACATCTGAATCTCTTCCACCATTCATTCCAGTCGCTCACTTACACTCGAGTTACTGCAAGCTGCTTAAGACAACACCATGTGTCCTGTTTTTTGCAGTACCCAGAAAGGCAGTGCAGGGGATTTAACAACACAAACACACTGGACAAACAATCATATGTAAAACCAAGTCTCTGCCCTTGAGGAGCTTACACTGTTACAAAGGAGACTGGAAATAAATAACCGTACAGGTACTATACTGTCAAGCGGAAATGGACGCTATAATCAAAATAAAGCATGCTGGAGGGAGAGCGTTGGGAGTGTGAGTGTAGCTCGGAAACATGGGGGAGAGCCTTCTGAAAAGCTGACATATAAGCAGAAACTTGTCTGAAATGAGAAGAGCAAAAATTGTAAATATTTCAGGAAAGACAGTCCAAGGCTTAGCATCAAAATTGGTAAGGCCTTGAGGTGGGTGAGTACCACAGAAGTTCAAAGGGTAGCAAGAAGATCAGTGTGGCTGCAGTGGAGTGAGCAAAGAAGTCAAGAGGAGAAGATGAAAAACAGAAATGTAGACAGAAGCAGATGACACAAGGTATTTTCAGTTAAAGGAAGGACTTTGAACATAGTGCATGTGCTTTGTGAAACCATTAGCATGTATGAGGATGTTTTGGTGGGAATTGATGTCATCAAGAATTCACAATCCTTATGTCACACTGGACAAACTGTGTGGGGCCAAGAGTTGAAACGAGAAGCGTTGTGTGAAAGGGGAGCAGTCAGAAAGTTGCTGCAACACTCCAGGCAGGAAAAGAGGGTGACATGAACTAGTGAAGCGATACAGGGGTAGTTAAAAAGGTCAAATTCAAGAGTTTTACAACTCAGAAGCAGTAATATTGGTTGATAGATTGTATGAGGGGCATAAACAGATTGTGTCTGTTAAATGTGACTCCAGGTTTTGGTTGGAATTACTAAAGTATAATGTGGCCTCATTCACTAAAATGGTGATTGACAGAGAAGATTTTGAAAAAAAAAGTCAAGATTAAGAAGACACAAAATGCTGTTACTATTTTAAAAAGATTGATTTCCATAGGCAACTTTGTGTGTATTGGAAACAGCAGCACACCCTCTGGGAAGGCTCAGTTCCCACACTAGGCTACCAAGCTGAGCTAAAAGAATTCCAGCTGAATTGTAGCTCCCAGAAACCCCTTTGCCTGAGCTCCTTTGTGTAGCACCTGAGCTGCACAATCATAGAAGACAACCCTGCAGGTCTCTACCCAAAATTAGACAAAAAATTAACATCTTCGGTGTGACCATCATTACCGATAAAGCAGAAACAGTATTCTCCCATGAGGTAAATAATAAACTTGACAGATTAATGTAAATATGAAATTAATCTGATCTATTGAAAAATTACACATTTCCCCTGCTTTTAATAACATTTGGTATTTTGGAAAAAAATAAACTATAGCTCTTTGTGTTTACTTGGATAATCTTAGTATGCAAATATCTGAATGTTCCTGTATTACCTAGTTCAGTCAGAAAAGTTGAGTTGTGTGATGTGATCACTTTGGGTATTATTTTTGTTGAAAATAAAATTTAAAAAAATTTTAATCCAGTATATCATTGGACTTAAAGGAATTGAAACTTGCTTAATGTTTAGAGATAAGTAGCAAAACTTTCTTGTGTGCCCTCTAATAATGGAACTCTGTTATGCACTTGGACAGTTACAAATTATAATAATTATGTTATTTTCCCTGAATTGATACAAGGTAATATAAAATGAGTTTTTGTTAAAGTAATATTCAGGTTTATGTGGCCTTAACCAAAGTTTTAAAAATATTTTTATATATAGTAAGCAGCCTTAAATATTTTTATACACAGAAGTAACCTTATTCCAGGCAACAACTGCTACCTACAACAAATATGTTAGTTTCTAGTTTTACCGTATTTTTGCTGTTCCAATATGGGGGCAGTTGATTCACTTCTGATGTGACAACTTTATGTATAATAGATTATGCAAAGCAAGATCTATTTCTGATGAAAGAACAAGAAAAACACTCCAAGAAGATGATACTTAGTAAAACTTTTGTTCAAATGAACATGCTTTAAGAGGAAATTTCATTTTTAGTTTCCCTGAATCAAGATGGATGATGGAAAAGGATAGAAAGAAAGATAGTGGATAGATGATAGATCATAGATAGATGATAGATAGATAGAAAGAAAGGAAGGAAGAAAGAAAGAAAGAAAGACAGAAAGAAAGACAGAAAGAAGTTAAGTCAAGGGCTCAGTCATTCCTCCACAAGAAGCTACTATGTGGAGCTCCTAAAAAATGTTCAACTCATTTATTTAAGGAGGAGGCTCTGACAGTTTCGGGTTCCTGCCCGAGGCCCAGGGTATAGACGGGCAATTAGTGCAGAACACTGGTTAGGGACCATTGTGTGTGTAAAGTGTTGCCATTGATTCCTATTCCATCCACTTTGATAAACAGATTTCTCGCCTGAGAAGTCATTGTTAATAGCTCTTAACTTGAGCTGCCACATAGAAGAGTACTGATATATATTGATATATACTAGCCCCCTCGTGCCCCACCGACTGCTTTATTTCTCAACTTAACTCTAAACTAACTTATAACAGCAAATATCAGAACAATCTGAAGTACCAGCCTGACTTTGAGTCATATCTCCAGATACTTTGTAAAAATTAAAGATAATGCATGTCAAGTTTTTGACTTGGGCCCAGACACATAGTAAGCACTCAATAAGTTAAATTTTTCATTTTAGCTACTAATCATTAAAAAACTATTTGTCATTTTTGTCCTTCCAGAGACATTAATTTCTTATAAGGTTTTCAGATACAGCATTTATAATTTAAAGGTCTACTCAATATTTCACAATAGTAGTATTTCCATAGTTGCAATATTCATCCTATTCTGTATTAAAACTTTTGCTACAACTAAGGGATTTTACTACATCCAGTGAACAGTTAGTTAATCCAAGAATGAATCACACAAATCTGAACTTTTTTTGAAGCTTATTAGCCAAATCTTCAGTAACCTTAATGGTTCATCAAGATATCAGTTAACCATAGTTGGATGAAATGCTTACTTCTGATGGACAGGCAGAAAACAAGCAACCCAAGGAATATAGTCTAAATCTTAATATTTCTTTCAGCTGAGAAAAAAAAAAAAAAACCTCTGCAGTCAACAGAGCATAAATATATAAAAATTCAGGCATAAAGTTTTAGGGTAGGCTTAGAAGATCTGTGCTTCTTTGTTCTGAACAATTCCCCAAATGGAAATGTATATATTACTCTCTCTCCCTCTCTCCCTCCCTCTCTCTCTCCCTCTCTCTCTCTCTCTATATATATAGTATACACACACACACACACACACACACACACACACACACATTTGCTGAACAGGAATGACCCTAACTTTTAAAATCACAAATGCAACAATTGGGACCCATGGGGAAATGACGGTTCCTAACTCAGGAATACCCTCTTGAAGAGGAGAGACGTAAATCTACCACTCAGGAGGAAGATTCGATAATCTGGGTACAAAGATGTTCTATAACTGCCAATCAATCATCATTGTTTGACACTGGAGAACAAAGATATAGCAGCAGGTTTTCTCCACCAAAGGGTCAGGGAAAGCTAGGACAGTGGTCAAAAGCATTAACAAGAATAGCAAATATTGCCTCAATGAGAGACCTAACAAAAAGTGTTACATTCGACTCAACAGACTGAGAAGCTTGATGTCTACCCAGGGACAGTGGAGTCTGGGCAAACAGTGGGCCCAAAGTGAATGTTCAGAATTCTATGATGGAGCAGAATATCTGTGGACAGTTCAACAGCTTCCCCAATTCCATCCACTTCACCGCTTATGACTCCTGATGTGTATATTGAAAATGTATGTGTGCTGGGAAGGAGGTGCACACTAAGTACCACATGGAGCTAGAAAGACACAGCAGCTGGAGTTAAGAGGAGAAAAGCACACAAATGGTAAATGCTGGAGAGGATATGGATAAAAGGGAACTCTCATATACTATTGGTGAGAATGTAAATTGGTGCAGCCACTCTGGAAAACAGTATGGTGGTTCCTTAAAAAACTAAAAACAGAGTTGCCATATGATCCAGCAATCCCACTCCAGGGCATAAATCCAGACTCTAATTCAAAAAGGTACATGAAGCCCAATGTTCATAGCAGTGTTCTTTACAATAGCCAAGATGTCCATGGATACATGGATAAAGATGTGCTATATATTTATGTATACACACAGGAATTTGTATATATCACTAGCCATTAAAAAGAATGAAGCAATGCCATTTGCAGCAACATGGATGGATCCAGAGATTATCATACCAAATGAAGTAAGTCAGACAGAGAAAGACAAATAGGAGAGGGTATTACTTCTATGTGGAATCTGAAATATGATATGAATGAACTTACAACACAGAAACAGACTCACAGATACAGAGAACAAATGTATGGGTACCAAAGGGGAAATAGCAGGGGAAGGAAATCAGGAGTTTGGGATTAGCAGATATAAACTACTATATATAAAACAGATAAACAACACAAGGTCCTACTGTATAACACAGGGAACTGTATTCAATATCTTGTAATAAACCATAATGAAAAAAATAAATAAAATATTGTATTTCCTAATCTCTCCCTTAAGTGACAGTTATTCAGTCTTTTGTTGTCTTCATGACCTACATATTTTCAAAGAGTACTGGGCAGTTATTTTACAGGATGTCCCTCAATTTTTAAATTGTCTGACATTTTCTCATCATTAGGTTGATGTTATATATTTTGTGGCAAGGATACCACAGAACAAATGCTGTGTATTTCTCAGTGTATCATAAGAGGGGGACTGTGATGTCAATATATGCTATTACTGGTGATGTTAATTACTTGGTTAAGGAGGTATTTGCTGGGCTTCTCCATTATAAAGTTACTCTTTTTTCCTCTTAATTCTTAAGTATCTTGGCATAAATTAATTTGAGACTATGCAAATATCCTGCTCCTCTTCAAAATTTGGTCCAACAATTTTGGTATCTATTGATGGATCCTGTTTGTAACAATTTTTTTCCTATAGTATTCCAGTGGTGATTTTTTTTCTCTGTTCCTTCTGCATTTATGAATTGTAGTTATTCTGATAAGAGGAGCTATCCCCTTACTTCCACTTATTTATGTGTTCCATTATGTTTATATTGTTAAGTGCACATGGATATTTATTTTATTCTATGGTTTCTAATGCCAAATTATTATTATTTATTGTATTCTTTAAAATGTTCTAGCTTTGGCCATTAAGAGCTATTTCAGAGTGGCTCCTATAACCTTTTGAAATGTGTCTTTCCTTTTTGAGCACTTTCTTATGCTCTGGCGCTACATAGTACTCCAGACTCATCTTGTATTTCCTATGCTGAAGCTCTGGAATCAACAATTTCTTCAACAAGGCCTTCCTTGTTACTTTTATTGGACAATTATATTTATAAACCAATACCTTGTATTTATAAATATAACTAACAAGATGCCCTTGCTTCTAGGTCTTCTAAATAGATAGCTCTTGGAGAATATAAATATTTATTTCTGTATGTGGATAGATGGATACATGGATAGACATTTGTATCTATACCTATATATACCATGAGCTTATAGTATATATTTAATTCTAATCATACACCATGGAGTTCATTCTAAATTAAAAACCTGTCTATAATTTTCTACAACGTATTTACTTATTTGTGTTACACTAGTAAACACAATTTCAGCATTGATGATACAAATCCTTGGGAGAAACAGATTTATTAACTAGAGTACAGTATTTGTATATAGTATAGTGATTTTTATCCTTTTGATATCCAGTCAGAACACTATTTTCCAAAGTAATGTAGCTCATTCTGTATTTCTCTACATTTTCCAATATGGTACATCATTCACATGTAGTCCAGATGGCCTCATATGTTACATTTTAGCTTCCTCTCACATGTTGCTCTATTTACATACCTACAGAGTATGGCTTATAATAATGTCAAATTATGTTTATAGAAGATGGATGGATGGATGGATGGATGGATGGATGGGTAGATGAACAGATGGATTAATACATAATTTTCTTTCAGGAAAGTTTCTCTGGTCTCTCAGATAATATACCTATTTTTGTGATTAATAGATGTGGTTTGTTATATACTTTGAACATCATTGGTCATGTAACCTCTCAGTTGTGTGTGTGTGTGAAAGAGAGAGAAAGAATGACAGAAAAAGACACAGACAGAGAGAAAGACAGAGACCAAGACAGATCAAAATGTCACAAGAGACAGTGGGAGAAGAAATACTTCAGATTCTGGTGATTTTCTCACTCACTGCAGCCTCTGGCCTAGTGTCTCCAGAGTCTCTTTACTGCCTGCTTCTCAAGAGCATTTAAAGTTTTCTCAGATAGTATAACAGTTTATCTGTACTTTTTTACAGAGTCATACTCTAGAGAGTTGATTGTTACCAGGTTCCTTGCCCTGTTATCCATATTAAACTTCCTACTAAGGTTAGTAATATATACTTCTGAAACTAAATTACAACATTCAATGACTTCAGCTGCTAGCAAAGATAACGTCTTGAGTGTAAAATCCTGACTAAGTAAACAAAAGATTAATTTTGCTACTTCATGGCTTAGACATCTAAAGTTTGCCAGGAGAATAAGAATTTAGATCTGGCAATACTAATATGAGGAGGGTGAGGCACTTGCCTTGGGCATAAAATTTAAGGAAGAAACAAAAATACTCAGTAATTGAGGTAAATGCTTTAATGTAATATCACTGTCATTTGCCTCAGGCTCAAATAGGGTTTATCAAGTTAGAGTTGCTGGTCCTGCCTGAATTTAAAATGTTGATACTTTGTTCATCATTACCTATTTGCATTAATTTTCTTTTAAAACATGCATTCAATAATATTTATCTTGATTACTGAGTTTTGGGGATGCATCCTTAAATTTTGCCCCTGAGGTAAGTTCCTACCCACCTTACCCACCTCACTGTAACTCAGCTCTGCTCAGTCTCCATTTTTGTCTGGAATCAAGATAGTAAATGTTGACATAAGTTATAGGTAATCCAGAAAATATACAGGAGTGTTTGTGTGTGTGTATGTGTGTGCAAATATATACATGCACATATAATATTCAAGAGGAATAATATCACCATAAACCAAAATAAACTGTTTTTCTCCTAATAATCTGCTTCCTCTTAGAGAATATGTCAGGATATCAAATATTCACAAAATATTTGAGTTAATTCTTCCCACAACAGCAAACGGCAAATTCACAGTCTCTCAAATCAAACAATAATCGTAAAAGAAAATTTATGAGGCTTTTGTAACTTAGCTGACAGGAACATATGAGAATTCTATTATAGAAGTGAAGACATTAATTATAGATTTCCTGTCAGGAGAGATGAATGCATGTCTAACCATGATATAAGAGAGGTTCTGCATCAGACACATTCCTTCATCCTCTCAAGCAGGGATTTTCTATTAAGTTTTACATTATTAGATATAAAAAGAATACAAATCCCTCACTGCCCAGATTGCTAAATCTTACTTTAAATACCACCAGATATTTTGAAATCTCAAGTGTCTTATGATTAATATCTTTCTCAGGTATAGTAAATTAAGAAGTTGATACTGACCCATTCTGCTGTGTGATGTCCCAGCTTCCCTCTTTTCACAATCCAACAATCTTGTCTTAAATGAAATCATATTTACTCTACTAAATTGGTTGCCTAAAAATACCTACAGAGAGGGGGAAAAAAGCATTTTTTTCTGATCCTGTTGTCAATCACATCTCATATAGCTGAAAAAGCATCTACTCTGAGTTTCAAATCCAATATCAAAGACTCCCATTTTCAATTTAGAAATGAATTAAAATGAAAGTAATTTTTTTTAATTCCCAAATTAATTCTAAAAGAGAGTAGTTCAAAATCAAAATTACTTGACACCTGGACATCACAGAAGATGGCAACCTAGGAAGCTCCAAGGGTTGGTATCTGAAGCTATCTGAAGTGACTATTTGAGAATGCTGGAATCTAGTCATATACTTGCAGCATTCAGGGAAGTGCTTAGTGAAGAAAGACTCACACATTTCAGTGAATTTTGAGTTCCCTTTTGCAGCTTTGATTCCCCAGCCCCCATCTCCTGTCCTGTGGGTACATCAGGCCACAGTGCTGGTGAGATTTCCTGGAACCAGAACGGGAAGTAGGAATCTTCTTCTCTAAAAATCTGCCTTTTTCTCTGTGATTGTGGCTATTGATACTGAGGAGCTAGCACAGAGGTAGGACGTTGTTTTAATACACATGAGCCAATGGTGAGGTTAAATCTAAAGGGAACAGACTTTTAGTTGTTTTTTGTTTCCTTTTTTATTGGAACCAGGCATTTAAGGAAATTTCCATTGAGTTATTGGCTAAATAGAGAGATAATGGAACAGAGACCGCAGCGACCACACACAACAAGGAACATAATCATTGTAAAAGGTAGTCTGGAAAAGTCACTGAACAAACCGATGACTGCAGCCTTCATCAGGTAACAGTAGCAATCCCAGGGGACAGAAGGGGTGTGATGTCCAGAGGTGCCTCATCACAATATTCAAAATGTCCGGTTCTCAACAAAAAAAATTACAAAGCACATAAAAAACATGAAAGTATGACCCAGTCATAGAACACAAAGAAACTGACAGAAACTATACATGAGGAAGCCTAGACATTGGACTTACGAGGCAAAGATTTTTAACTTAACAGTTTAAATGTGTTTGAAGATCTGAAGGAAACCATGGACAAAGAAGTAAAGAAAATCAAGAGAACAATGAATGGACATCTGTGGAATGTCAATAAGTAGATACTATAGAAAGAAACCAAATAGAAATTCTAGAGCTGAAAAGTAAAAGAGCTTAAATAAAAATTTCACTGATGGGATTAAAAAAACAGACTTGGGCAGACAGAATACAGAAGCAGAGAACTTAAATACAGGACAATTGAAATTAATAATCTGAGGAGCAGAAAGAAAATGAGTGATGAACAGGTACCTACAGAATACTACCAAATGTACAATCACATGCATCATGGAAATCCCAGAAAGATAAGAAAGATAAATAGAGTCAGAAATGGTGGTCACCAGCATGCCCCAGGAGAAGCCCCAGCTCACAGCAGACTCTAGCTCTAGCCTTTGTGGTTCAGCCCCACCCTCCACCAAGAAAACAGCCCTTGCATGCCCCAGGGAAAACATTAGCATTTGCCAGGCTCCAGCTCTAGCCCTCCAGCTTTAGCACAACTCCCTGGCACGGTGACACCTGCCAATATGCCCCGGAAGAAGCTCCAGCCTGCACCACACTCCAGCTCTAATCACCCATCTCCTAGAATCAGCCTCCATCCCTGCCAAAGCAATAGCCTCAGGATGCCCCCACAAAAGCCCTAGCATCTGCTTGCTTCAGGTCCAGACCTCTCACCAAAGCCACTAGGCACATGCGGACTACATAGGGACGCCTCTATGCAAAGACACACCTTTATGACTGGGAAAGATAACTGCTTCAACTAATTTCACAGAGACAAAAAGAGAAAGTCAAATAAATGAGAAGGCAAATATACAGTTTTGTTCTTGGTTTTGCTACTTACTCTGCCCTTGGCTTTCTCTACCTTGAACAGAGCTTATGATGTCTTTGATGGACTTTGATCTCCTCTGAGAAAAGGTGATGGAGGAGGCATCATTTTCCTCAGTTCCAGTAGACACTTGACAGCAAGAGCTATCAATTTCTCATATGAAGTGTTGGAGTATCCTTTTCTGGAAATCTTAACAATTGACTGGTCAAATCATAAGAGAATATTGTGAGAGAAATTGAAAGAAACAGTTCTGTGCCTTTGGGAAATTAGATTGACAGCAGTGGCAGACCTTTGAGGTTTATTATATTCTTTGTTTTAGTAGTGCTACAATTTTTAACACACATTTTTCTTTTAAAAATATTTTAAAATAATTTGAAAGAAACAGCATCTGTTACTTTTCTCAGAAACCTATCTTTCCAAATTTATAGTGCATGCTGTGATTTTTTTTTCCTTTGTGAACAGCCACTTTCCTTAGATTCTTGCAAGCTTTTATGAGCACCACCAATTCAGTCTCCTTGGGGTTCTGATCTAAATTTTCCCTCTATCTTCTGTGGTGTACTGGATACTACAATTGCAATTTCTACAACATGTGTGTGTGTGTATGTGTGATCAAATGTACTACATCACAATTCCTATACTTTATGGTACTAAATATTTATATAATAAAATCAAATGGCTTCTATATTTTAACATTAATTCAAAATTAATACTTTAAATGGAAGATTATATAATGTTATAAGACACACTCAGTATTATGTGAATAAACATGACATTTCTTTTAGCTCAAATTAGTATGTCTGGGGAAAATTAAAACCTTACTTCAGATTATCTGTGAATATATATAAACAGAGGAAATTTCTCAAAATGTCCTTCATGTTTATTATACTACAATAATATTAGTGTTTCCATGAATAGCTACTCCTAATTGAATTTTCAACATAAACAGATATTAAACCTGTGAGGTTTTGGAAAAAAGACAAATTTATTTGGAGATACTTCATAAGTAATGTTATAAAACTCCTGGTGCCAAAATTCAAGATGCTTATTGTTTCTTAATCTTTTAAATTGATATGATTTTTAAATATTTTGCTGAATGATTGTTTTTAAATGAAAAAAGTTTTTTGATTAAAAAAATGGTCACTTAAAGAGCTTCTAAAATAAACTAATTATATAATTTTTAATGAAGGAATCATAAAGTCTTCTGAATTTTATATTTAAATAATCAATATTTGAATGCTGTGCCATTGATTACCTATACAAAAATTCTGTTTTTACAACAATGAAAATTGTATTCCTAAATTATTATTTATTCAATTTAAAAATATAATTTCCAATCAAAAGCATAAATTTACATGTGTAAATTTAAATAAACTAGTAGAAACAATTTAAAAGCAGTGGAATAAGATAGCGTGGACTTTTCAATGTATTAGAGTATGGTCATATCAAATATGCAACATTTTTATATTTATAATCTATCAGTCCTGGGATATTTATTCTGCATTGTGACGGTTAATTGTATGTGTCAACTTGGAGGGTGTTTTTGCATGAGATTAATGTTTAAATGAGTACATTTAGGGTAAAGCAGATTGCCCTGCATAATGTAGGTGGGCTTCATCCAATCAACTGAAGGCCTGAGTGGAACGAAACGCTCTGCCTTCCAGAGCAGATAAGAGTTCTCCAGCAAATGCCTTCAGACTTCTTCATTTGCATCATTGGCTCTCCTGGGCTTCCAGCTTGCTAGCTTACACTGAAGACTTGGAACTTCCCAGTCTTCATAATCATGTAACCCAATTTCCTGTAATAAATCTTTTTCTCCATACGTACTACTGGTTCTCTTTGCCTGGAGAACCCTGACTAATCCAAATGTTGACTGTATCACTAATTAAAGTGTCATTTGGGCATCTTACAAGAACTGGCCAGGAAGAGATCTGGTGAACACCATCAGGCCTATGCTCTGAACTATGGCATACACTATAGCGATTAAAAAAAACATTAAATTCCTGTTGTTAGATTCATATTTAAAGAAAGTAAGAGACCATCAGAAATACATAGCAATACAGTCAGATCCATTTCCCTTGTGTTTACAAACCTTCTTGGCATTGAGCAGACTACCCTCTCCCGGTTTTCTGCCTGCATTTAGATGTGATACTTTGCTCCTTCAGATGTGATACTTCTAGGTCCCCTGGGTCAGCAGAACCCTCTGCTAATCAGAGAGAGCTCCACAGGCCTCTCTTGTGAAGATTAGGACAAAATGAGAGGAGAAGCCCTCCTTTCCTCTCTCTTGAATATGCTACCACCTGAATCCCAGTGTACAGAGCTCATATTTGGAGTGACTCTGCATATATTTCAGCTCATCAGGAGTCTTCATCTACGATATTATGCCGATGAATGGGTAAAAGTGAAAGTGTAAAAAATTATAACATTTTTTGCTTTCTTGTGGCAACATTCTTCTTAATTCCCCAATTCTAAAACACCTCCCTTTGGTGGAAAAAGGGATTTTGAGATATAAATGTCCAAGTGCATACACAGCCAAATTTTTTACATGTTAAGAGAGATGTTCCTTGATTCATAGTAACTAAAATCCATACTCTTCTTTCACACTTTTGCCCTAAAGGGTATGAACTTCCAGATACAAAATGAATAAGTTCTGGGATATAATAAATAGAATGGTGATTATAGTTAACAATATTGTATTGTATATATGAAAGTTGCTAAGAAAGTAGATCTTAAATGTTCTCACCACCCACACAAAAACTGTAATTATGTTAGTTGATGAATGTGTTAACTAACCTTATTGTGGTAATCATTTTGCAATATATACATACATATACCAAACCATCACCTTGTACATTTTAAATTACATAAGTTATATGTTGATTATATCTCAATAAAGCTAGAAAAGTAATAATATCTGGAGAAAATAATGGATAATTGATTATTACTCTGTTTTATTTTGATCATAAAGTGTTTTTTAGCCATGATAATCGAACTTTACTCACAAAATTGCTCCCTAGGGGGCAAGGTAAATTGAGTCATTGTTACAAGGGTAGTTGATTAAGGTAAGTAGGCCTTTAAATCCCCTGTGTAGACACAGCAAAGGTATGATTAATATAAATGTTGAGAAGTAATGCTTTCTTTTCAAATTATGGAAGCTCTCCCCACCCCAAGTAATTTGAACACTAATCTAGGATGTCTTTGTGGTTGATTATTTGTTTTCTTTTTAGATTGTTATTTATCCTTTCTTCTCTGATTCAGTCAAGTACATTTATTTATTTATTCATTTATTGCTTTTTAATGCATCAGAATTCTGAAACTTCTCAGATTCTACACCTAATCATTGTAGAGTTTTAAACATGTGAAACATACAGATCAAGGATTAACAGAAATATTGAAGTATCCAGACTGTTAATCCTTCCCCTGTAGTCCACCAGAGAACAGCAGCAGACATATCCAGTGAACAATTTGCACTTCAGTTCAAGCTCATTGCTGAAAACATGAAAATACTCCTATCAAGGGTGGGCGTGTCAACTTGTTTCAACTTTGCATGGACACATAATCTTTTTATAGAACTAATCTAAATTGTAAAATATGGGCAATTCACGATTATTATTAATGTATGGTCATCGCCATCTCTACAAATACTGAGTGAACTTTGGAACTGAATTTAGCATCTTGACCGTTCCACAGCAAGCATGGTTTCAAGAATATGGCCAATTTGGTAACCACGTGAAATCACTATTCCTACCTCCAAGTTATCCCGGGACTCTTTCTTACTAATTCTAGTGTATATGACCCTTTCTAGTCGTCCTCTCTACAACTAGAGAGGAAGGAAAACATTTATTCTGTCATAACATAAAACATCAACTATATTGTCCTATTTCTAAAGGAGAAACCTCTTGCTCTCTCTTAAAATGAAAATAAACCTTTTTTAATATCAACAACACAAAGCAACAACAACAAAAAATTAGACAAGGTTTAGTTCAGTAGTGTCCAAAATAGAACTATACTGGGACTTTTCTTAAAGATCATTAGTGTGTGATCTCCACTGCCCAGAAAGCTCTCATTGGTACAAACACAGTTCTGGAATAGACAGACCTTCCTGACCCCTCACTTCTTAAATGTGTATTTTTTTTTTAACAGAGTTTTTGGTTTCAGGTAAAAACCTACATGAGAACATCTTACAAAAACATAATTTTCAGGTTAATATTGCAAGTATGTTCAACAAAGATTTAAATAAGTTAGCAGGCGTATTTTGTACATTCATAAGAATATATTGTCTAAGTTGATTTTATCATATGCTAAAATAGAAATATACATTCTAGAGATAATGTTTGTTCATGAATTGTGGGTATTGCCTAAAAGTGGAGGTCTGAACCACATTCTAGGATGCAGAAGTTCTGGTCAATTAAATGGCTCTATAGTAAAACTCCAAGTCACTTTTAATTCATCAGTGTTCAAAGCAAACCTATAAAATTCATTTCCTTTCCATATGGCATTATCTTGGTCACAAATACTAAGAAAATTTTTAAAAACATGAGTGACTCAAAATGCAAGGGATAATGACTTTAAAATGCATAATGTAAGTTTCTGCACTGTAGATTTCTCCATACTTTGTTTTTACCTGCATTTACTATTAAAATCAGTTTGCAATTCCTAAACATACAATAATTGGTGCAGGCAGGCAGAGGGTCCAGAGATTCGTAGAAGAAATATTCCCAGAATTAAAAACAGACTAGAATAGATCAGTGCAGCCAAATTCTCAAAAGGATAATTAGGAATGAGCAAGATATAAAGCACACAGTAAAGAAAATCTATATAGGACCCATTTCCATTTAAATTAGTTGTTTTCTCTCCTAATGGGAGGCAGTAATAATGATGAAGACAAATGATAAGGGGAGTAATTGTACTATTAATGGCAACTAGCACTGAATTAAATGATCACTCTGCAAATAGTATCTCATTTAATTTTCTTTGCAAATAGTATCTCATTTAATTCTCATAAGACTCCTACATGGATATATTATAACCTCTATTTAAGAAGAGAACAGTCTTAAGTATATTAAGATATTTTTTCTGTGTAATATATTTAGAATATGGCAGAACTAGGTTCATACACAGATCTCTGTGAGTCCAGAGCCTAAACTTTCAGTGACTGTATAATAACAAGTAGTGCTCACATCCAGATTTATTTGACAGCTTGTTTTCTTACTGTTTACTTTTTTCTCTGTGGATAATACCAAAGCAGTAGTCACGCATCTCTAGCAAGTAAGAACTAGAAATTTGAAAGTATTTTTCCAACTATCTCAATGAGATGACATTTGCAAAGGTTTTATATCATTTCATTTTAGTGTCTCAGGAAGACACTGGTTGAAATTCTGAGAATTTGGTCAACAGCTAGGACATCTGGCAATGTTCTAATCCTGCTTGCATTTACTTGGAAAACTGTGTTTTCTTAAACATAGGATGATAAATTATTTGTGTAATTTCTGCAGGATAAATTGTTACTTTGGGCATTTGATGCAGCAGGAGTGACTTTTCTAAAACCTAAATGTGATTATATTAATCCTCAATTTAAAATACTTCAATGCCTTCCTATTAGTTATAAAATGCAATCAAAACTTTTAGCATTGAATATGTGATCTTGCATTAGTCAATAAACATCTATTGATATCTAGTATATTAATTGTTATGGTTTAAGGAGGAAATATTTATTGATTTCCTATACAAGAAAGTCCAGAAGTAGGCTGCTCTGGGGCTGGTGCAATGGTTCAATGACATCATCAGACAAGATTCTAGGTTTTTTCATCTTTCAGGTCTGTTCAGTATATGGTTTTCTGTCCTCATGCTTATCATCTCATTACAATGAGATGGTTACAGGATGGCCGTTTTTCTCCAGGCTCATGCCTTCACAACAATCTAACTAGCATTGGGGCTGGTGGAAAAGGGGAAGCTATGCTTATACAAGGAAAAAATATAGGCAGACTATATATTTCATGAACTGCCTGTAGTTTCAAGGCAGGGAGCTGGAAAATAGACTTTTGGCTAGGCACACTGGGAACTCCAAATTAATTAAGGTTTGTATCTTTAAGGAAAAATACTAAAACCGACATTGGGTTGGCGTCCATCAGTACCTGACTATTATGAAAAAGAAAAGTGTGTTGGTCATTTGGGTTAGAAATTATTACAGTTGCTCCTGCTTAGAGTACTTCATATAATCTAGCCTATTTCAACGATCAACAAAGAGCTATCTCTAGTCCTGATCTACCTCTTTGTTTACTCTGGACTCTATTTTAGCTGACCCACCAATTCCTTGAATTGTCCATGCACTTCCCCTGTTGTCTTATCTTAGCAGTTGCTGTAACTTTGATTTGCAAAGTCTGTCTTCTTGACATATCTGCTGAGTTTCTGTTTTACCAAGATGTCAGTTTAAGCATTTTCTACTGGCTCAAACATTCTCATATTCTCTTAAATGCCCGTTAAAATACAATCTTCTATGTCACATCCACTGTGAACATTTGTATATACTTACATGATTATGAACAAGTGATTAACAGATCTGAGAATTTACAATAGATTCAGTCTGTGGTCATAGGAAAGAATTGACAAAATTTGTTTTCAAATGGTTAAGTTATAATGTGACATATATCATTCAACATTTGCAAGCAAGTTTTGTCAATTTTATCCTTGTGGCCACGAGGATATAAATACATATACATATATAGTTCTGTGCTGGAAGTTTATTCTTAATGAAAAGAAAGTGCTTTGCTCAGCTAAATTACTAAACTTCAGCCATGGTAGAAGAGATAGTAGTGGAGATGTGAATAAATAATCTAGATGTTGTCATGTGCTATGGTGACACACATTAGTGACCAAGTAATGTTGGATAACCGTCTATAATTTTGAATATATCATTCAGTAAATAACATTAGTATAGCACTTTAGTGTTTCTAGTTTGCTTTTATATCCTATCTTAGTTGATCTGTAAAAAAATCTGGTAAGGTAGAGATGATAAATATCATTATCTCTCTTTTACAGAACAGGTATGTGTGTGGTTCAGAGAGGTTCACAGATGTGCCAAGGATCAAATCATGAGTGGTAAAATTGGAAATTAAATGCAGATCTTTTTATTCCAATTTAATATTTAGTTAACTATATAATTCTGACTTTTGTTGTGAATATGATTATACAAAGATTATGTACTTTTGTTCTCCTGAGTGTTTTCTATTTGTATATTTATTAGTAACGAATGATATTGAGTTATAATTATTTTTAAAATGTTATATAAACCCTAAACATCTTGAACACAACTTATTTTTCTATATCGCTCATTATTGGAAGTCTAAGTTGCCAATCCTTGGAAAAGTAAACAACTTGTCAAGGTTTGCCAAGGACTTTCCTGTTTTTAAAACTAAAAAGTCCCAAGTCCCAGTAACCTCCTCAGTCCTGGCAAAATCAGAACACTTGGTCACCCTCCTGTCAGTGGGGAAAACATAAAATGCTAAGCCCTATATTCTTTTGAGCAGTCTTAGAATTATTGATGCTTCAATCAATAATTTAATAAGGAATCTTGAAAGATGGGAAGTTGTTGACAGTTTAACAAAGAGTTCAACTAGTCATATCTCATTAGTCACACAAATTTTAATATTTATATTCTATGAATTATTAGTTAATTTTACATATCTTATCAAAGTATCATAGCATTTGACTTTGAAAGAAATTTCATAACTAGTCTAAGCTTGCTGACTTTTATATTTGAGAGTAAAAATACTTGGATTCAAACGTTTTTGAAAGAAATGATGTATCTTCATTTAAAAGGGTAAACTATGTCAATAAGGGAACTAAATTTTACCCATCACTATTAAATGATAAAGCATCATCACTTCATTTACAGAGTAACTATCTTGATCATAAAATACAAAAGGACATGAAAGAATTGCAAATATAAAGCTCACGGACAGAATAAAAATAGTATTTTTCATTAGAATGGATTGGACTATAAAAATATTTAACACATACTGAAGAGAGGACTTCTGCAGCATAGAATAGTAATGGATGATAAACTAATGATGGTAATAGTAATAGTATGGTAAACTGTCTTTAAATAGTTCCAAAGATGAGAAAACCCACCAATTATGGTAAAAATAGCTAGCCATTCCCTTCTTGTAACCAGATGCTTTTTTTTTTAGGAAGACTGGGTATCCGTCCTGATCCAGGAATAGTCTGAGGGAACAGAAACCTGTCAAGCCTTTAATAGCTGAGAAGTGGTAAATTCTTGAGTGATAGGATGAAAACTAGTGAAGACCCCAAAAGCTGTTTGCGTATGTAATATTCGTTGAGTTCCAGAGCTGTGATGGAGGCTAAGGCTCTGAGTTAAATGCTTCTAAATAGAAAATTGAATAAAAGTCTCCTAATAACTTATGAGACAAAGTTCTGATGGAGTGCATGAGCTTGTCTCAAAAACGTGGCCATTTTTCCCTCAAAACATTTGTCAGAGATTGAAGAGTATGGGAGGCAGAGAAGACACAGATCTAAAATAAAAACACGTCAAGAAGGGGACTAAATTTCCCACATGCTTCTGGGACTCAGAAGGCAGAGAACCACCAGATTCTCAGTAAAAACACAGACGAAATTCGAGGATGTGAAACTCATGGATGAGAAGGGTCGACCCGTGCATGGTACTCAGCTATGTTATATAAGAGACTTGAGCAGCTTCAGAATTTATTATTTGCCAGGGCTCCAGAAACCCATCCCCCATGGATACCTAGGGATGGCTGTACATAATCTCCTCTGGCATTTAAAAACACCATTCTTACAAAGCAGAAACAGACTCACAGACATAGAAAACAAACTTATAGGTACCAAGGCAGGAGAGGGATAAGTTAGGAGACTGGAATTAGCAGATGCAAGCTACTATATATAAAATAGATAAACAACAATGTCCTACTGTATAGCATAGGGAAGTATATTCAGTACCTTATAATAATCTGTAATTAAAAATATGAAAAACAATATGTATGAAAAAGAATGTATGTATGACTGAGTCACTATGCTGTACACTAGAAACTAACAGAGCATTGTAAATAACTATACTTCAATAAAAATAAAATAAAATAAAAATAAAAAATAAAAACACCATTCTGTTCTTTTGATCAGAAAAGGCCTGAACCCTACATAAATCTCTTGATAGTGTGGATAATTTGAGTCTCTCATTGTAAGATTCTTAGGAATGCCTCTGTACCCTGTGAATCTTGATACACCCTTGTATATATATGGTTGTGGGTCTTTCTTAATATATCTACCACCCCCAGAGGTGGGGCTTTCTATCTGGAAATACTTGTCTTTCTTTAACTTTCAGCAATTTTCCTCTATTTTTCATTTTCCTATTGTCCCTTTGTCCTTTTCAATCAACAAATTATTTTAAAGCATCTGGATTTATTAAATTCTCTCCTGTTCTCAATTGCTTGGACCACTCGTGCTACGTTCTTTGTCTCAATCTTCCACTCACTCACTTGATCTTTAGCTGTGTCTATGCTCCAAGCATCTCAACTGTTAGAATTATGCTTTAATAATTTAATATTTCTGATATTTAAGGACTACAACTGCGCCTATTTCACTGTATCTTATTTTTAAAGTATATAGTTGCAAAATCCAATTAAGTCTATGTAAGATTTTGATCACAGCAGAAATAATACACTACATGTGGTGAATGATTTACCAAAATAGTAGAAATAATTTACCAAAAGTTTAATGAGAGGAAGCAGAGAGTAGACATACTTCAAGGAAAAAGTCTTTCATCAGCCATTTCCACAGCAGGGCCAGGACAATAACTGAAGAAGGATTTGCCATTCTGTGTGGATTGTGACCGTGTGCAAACTGCCAGGCTGTGAATGGCCAGTCAGTGCTGGTTGATCCACACAGCTTGGACAGCAGTGCTGATTGTAAGAGGATGACTGAACATGGCTCTATCAGAAAAGATTTCTTGCTGTAAAAATACTATAAATGCCATTGAACCAAGGCAGTTTACCACTAGCATGAGGTGTCATAGATGGACATGCTGAAAGAAGTTCGAAAAACAAAGGTGTAACAGATACTATCGCTGGAACTTCGGAAGAGATAGTGTGTCTTTCCTCTTAGATGCTGAGCATGCCATTACTTCAGTGACTACAACTTCTCAAGGAAAATGTTTCTGAGCATGGTATTGGAACTAGGAAAATATTTTTGTTAAATAAACATTTTAAAAAATGATGTCATGACTTAATATGTTTGGCATATTAGTTCTTGTCATTATATATTTAATACTTTATGTTATTTTGGTCATTATTCGGGTTAATTCATGTGATTTTAAACCACGCAAAGTGATGTTATATATTTAATGAATGTTTTCACTGGTTTCAACTACATATGTACATAGAGATCCACCTTTGATAATACTTTTTTTGATTTTTAAAATATAAAATTTCAGGCTAAAAATCTACATATTATCTGTGGTAAAAATTTGTTGCACTTTATTTCTATATTGATCACTATATCGTCTGTGAACACATACAGAGGGAACACGAGGAAGACACGCAGCTCAGATCACTCAACCTCTTTTATCCTTACCTACTCTAAGTCAGTAAATCACAGTGGAAAGTCTACAGAGGCACTTGCCCAGGCTCCCTTGAAGCCAGGAGTGGCTTTACAGTGAAATGTCAGCACAGGTCTGATGACACTACCTCCTCCTTCTCTGCTTCCCTCTTCTTTCTTGGAACACACAGACATGCTGTTACCAAGAGGATAAGGAGGAAAATAATTGCACAGACTTTGGCAAAGACATTACAGCGTCATTAGTTCAGCAGCTGCCTCTCTCCCAACTTCTTTGTTTGTTTGTTTGTTTAATTAAAGTATAGTTAGTTTACTATGTTGTGTCAATTTCTGGTGTACAGCATAATGTTTCAGTCGTATGTATACATACATATATTCCTTTTCATACTCTTTTTCATTATAGGTTACTACAAGATATTGAATATAGTTCCCCATGCTATAGAGTAGAAACTTGTTTATCTATTTTATACATAGTAGTTAGTACCCGCAAATCTTGAACTCACAATTTATCCTTCCCCACCCTTTTCCCCCCAACTTTTTACTATGAGAGAAAGAAACATTATTCATATGTTTAATACAACAAAAGTCAAGTTTTCTGTTATTTTCAGCTGAAATCTTATTTCACTGACATTAAAAGATTGATTTGTAGATGAAATTGGATTTATACTATCAATGTCATTTGAATCTCCTGTATGTTAAACTGAATTTCCTTTAAGAGTTAGTAAAACAATAAAAATAGAAGTGAAAGGGAAGAAATTACTGAAAAATCAGATCATATTTTTACAAACGATATGTTTGTAAAAAATGATACCAAACTTAAGAAATATGTTAAGAATAATTATGCTGTTAGAGACGTTATTTTAACAATTTAAGCTTCTTAATATTCTACTGACTCTCCTCTGTGAAAAATGAGGAAGCTGCTATACTGGGCGTCCCTGCTGACTCCCATTCTTCTCTCTCATTGTTTTGTTAATTGAGTTATTATTTTACAGTGATAAGATTTATAATATTCACATTTTATCAATATTTTGAAATAGTAGGTTTCTTTATTTTTTTAAGAGACATAATGCCCACACCTTACTTCTCCATTCCTGCTTTCTGCAATTATTTGGCTGAATATTTGGCCATATTTTGCTAAGGACCTCAAATATGTTTTTTCCTGAGATTCTGGCATAATGAAAAATTTTTGTCTGTTGCCTTTGTAATTGAAGGAAATTTAGCCTTGTATGAATTACCGAGCCGCTTTTTGTTTTTCAAGAACTACACAGATATTACTCAATTGTAATTTTAAAACAATCTTTATTTCAGGAAAATTTTTCTTTCCATCACACCTAAATCCTCATATCCCATTTAGTTCTTTGTCAGAAGCCACAATTTTGCTTATGTTATTATTCTTAAGAATACTGCATATTCCAAATCCTTTATCTTCTCAAAAGTCATCCATTAATCACTTTACATTTCAATATTTTATTATCCATTATGAGATAATCACGGTAGGATTTTGAGTTGCATTTGTTTTTATGTCCCTTGCTTCTAATATGAAGATATCTTTTTCTGGCCTATTATTTTCTGCTAGATGCTTTTCATCTCTTTCACATTTCTATGATCTATTCTTTAATCATATCTACCTAATCTTTGAGCTTCTTTGAAGCTATGTTTCTTACAAATGTTACTTGTTTTCTTAGATAAATGCTCTTGGAACATAGTGTCTTCACTGCTTCAGCCTTGTGTGCTTCCTCTTTTTTAATGGACAGGTCACGTCTTGTGTCTTTCCTGCTTATCACTCATCCTTTAGTGGAGTAAACTGTTTGTTAGCAAAGATTATGGAAATTAGAGAGTGCAGTAAGATGGGGCAGCTCTCAGCTTCAGCTACGGTATGTCGTATCAACATAACATTTGTTTTGTTCAAAGGAAGAAAAACATTTCTGCATTTTTGCTGTTTAAAATCTGTGAATCACAGATAAGCCCTTTATAGCTCAGGCTCTCTGTGTTGATAGTTTTCTTAGCTTTTCTTCCATCATCCTGCCTTACATCTGTTCATCTCCCTCGGTAAAAGTTGGACTGTAGTATTTATCAATACAGATTTTCATTTGAGTCCACCTTTCAGTCCATTGTGCAGAACCTAACTAGGTTATTCCTAGGACACAGTTCTAGAGTTTATCACTCTCACCACTAGTCAATTTCCTATCACTTTCAAAACTATGATATTTATTTTAGGGGGAAATTTAACTTTTGTTTTAAAGAGTAATAAGCTACAGAAGACCCCCAGAAATAATAGCCTTAAATTTTGGGTGAGACTTGACTTTACCATGTAAATAAAGTAATGGCAATTGCCTACCATGTTTAAACAAACTGTGTTCATTCTCTGAAATACAGAATGCCTGTCTATAAAAGGAAAAGAGATCATACAAGCTGTAAATCTCCTATTAAAAGTCCTTCTTGGTTTAGAATTCATTTATTTACTTCTGATGGCTCTATTAAAATTTGATGTGGGTTTGGCAAGAAAAGCAGTCCCTCGTTGTCTTCAATGAGCTAAGACATTTTATGTTTGACTATCACACAGGGTCCATGGCTTGTGCATCTAGGAAAGCAGTTCAAGCCAGAACCTCTGTTCTCCACATGTGTTCTCCTGGAGGGACTTGCTGAGGACTGGCTCTACATCACAGGAAATATCTCTGCCATCTTCCCCCACTGTTGAAGCTCCTATGTTTACTGCCTTTTAGACAGGTGAATAATCAAACCAAATTATCAGAGAGAGGGCAGAAGTATGGCAGGTAATATCTGGGCATTACTAGGGTCTTTGATGGAAATTGCTTGAAATTTATACATAATGGGATATCCTTATTAATTCTAGCTATATGCTACTTTAAAAAACTACCCTGGTGGTTGAACTTTTTATCTAGGGAGTCTGTTATGGTATTAAGCAAATTACAACTTCTGTCATAACTATCCGTATGCTTTGTTATTTTTGCTACTATATAGATAACACCTTAAAGGCAAATACTGCTATACTTCAGCTTGTGGTCATTCCTGTAAAATCTTCATCCTAATTACTCAATAAAAGCTTGATGAATAAATGAAATTGTTTTCAAAAAGACAACATATTTCTAACAAAAGGAAACTATAAGCCAAGCTGTAATTATTGGATGACAGGGGTAAAAAAATGTACCATAAAATATAGCTGAAAAAAAGAGAATAAGTATATTTACATAAACTCTATTTTCATGGCAAGATATGTGTTCTATTTTGTTTGAACATAGAGACTTGAGGAGTATTATTAAGAAGCCTATGTTAAACCACAGTGGCAAATCAATCATAGAGTTTTAATCATTTAACACACAAAGATTTTTATTTCTATCTCTCAACATACAGCTAATGTTGGTCAGGATAGGAGAAAGTTTCTCTGTTCACACCTTCACTCACAGACCCAGGCTGATTGAGCCTCTACCATCTGATAATTACAAAGGGACCTCGTGACCTCCTTTTTCATTCTAATGAGTGAAAAGAGGGCATAGCACACTTGCTACCTTACACTTCATTCCTTTACTTCAGAGATGAATACCTTCTGCTTAGAACCCATTGGCTAAAGGGAGCCACGTCACCTCTTCTGAATGCACAGAGGCTGTAAAACATGGGGGGCCATACAGCTATTTTGATAACAGTAATTATTTTTCCTGTGGGAGAAGAGAGATAAAGCCCAATTAAATGCATTTTGTGGTGTGTGTGTGTGTGTGTGTGTGTGTAAAGTTTAAGTGCATCAGTCAACAAACATATTCTAACAAATACTGTGTCATCTGTTTGGGAATATAGAATATACTAAAATGTATAAGGCGTGCTACCTGCCTCAAGAAGTTTTCATTCTAATTGTGGACAAATATGTAGTTATTAAATATCCTATCTATATAAATTATCTTGTCATTTAAGTATCTGGGGATCTTTTAGCGGGGACCAAAAAGTAACTATACTAGATTTAAATACTGCCTGTTATTAAATAAGCTGTTTGTATTCCTGTCAAAAATCACTATGGCATTCACCGAACCACATGCAAGGTTTAGGAATTACACAAATGCTCTTTTCTAAATACAAACGGGTGGGTCTTAGAAATCTACTGCAGATCCTTTTATCTCATAGTATTATTTTGGCTTTTTAAAATTTTGCTTTGAATATAAAAATTAGAATATTAGATTAAAATTTCATATATTTCTTTGGTAAAATAGCTTAGAAAATCACATCTATGTTTTATCTGTTTATAAAAGAGATTACGTGGCAAGTAAGAATATTTTCAGCAATGTGAAAACTCAAGTCATTTTTCTTCCCTTATTTTACTATTTTCCCAAAAAGAAAACAAAATAATATATGGTGAAGCAAATAACTTATGATGTATTGCAGTAATACTCTCACTACAATCACCAAAAAGTTCAAGAACTAAGCGGAAGTTCAAGACATGAGATGCCTGGGTAACTTTGTACTAACTCAATAATAATTAGAAAATAAATAAAACTTTCTGTTTAGGTTATAGTCCTGACACTTTCTAGTTACCTTTTTTATCTCATGAAGTACGTCTAAAGAAGTTTTCAATAAGTAGATTTAGAAAGCATTAAAGATTAGGTTAATTGAATAAATGCATATATTGATTTGGAGATAATTTATATATTATGACATAATTTCCTCCCATCCAAGAACATGGGATGACTTTTCTCTCATGCAGATCTCATCTTGTATTTTAATAATGTGCTCTCACTTTGTTTATAGACATTCTTTGTCTTCTTGTGAAACTTATGGATAACTATTTCATAAAGCTTCTTGATTTTCTTTTGTTGAATTTGTTGCTGCTGTTTGTTTTGAATTGATTAATTTTCCCCATTTATTTCTCTAGATATTCAGTGCTAAAGTCAAGACAACCTTCTGATTTTTTAACTATTAATTTTATATGAAGTCACTAATCAAATTACTTAATTCATTTCAGTAGTTTGAGAATAAAGTTAAGGGTTGTAGATATAAATCATATCATCACAAGGAAACATAATTTTATGTCTTTTTTTCCAAAATGTCTGATTGACTGATTTTTATGTTCCTATATTTGCTAAAAACTCAAGAAAATGTTACCTAATATGGTAGAAGTTGGGTACACATTAAGTTCTTTATTTTAAATAATTTTAGAATTTTGTCCTATAGGATGTTTGCTAAAGGATTCTAGTAAGTGGTTTTATTAATTTTTTCCTTCTATTCCTGTTATGCCCATATTTTTCATTAGGAATGAATTTTGTTATTACTTTATTACTTCCAAATGCCTTATTGGAACCTACCCACAGAATTTTGCATTTTTTTTTCTTTTTGAAGATGTGAAGGTAAAAAATACATAAAATTTTTGACACTGAATCACACTTTGATTAATGGAATAAATCCTGCTTAGTAATTTCACATTATATTCTCATGCATTGCTTGCATCTATTTGTTCATATTTTATGTAGGATATGTTTTATATATTCATAAATAATTTCTCTTTCTGTCTATCTCTCTCACTCTTTCTCTCTCTTTCCCCTTTTGAGATTGGAAATTTAAATCAAGCTAGTTTCACAAAATAAACTGGAAAATTCTTTCTCTCGTTTTACATGTTGAAATAATTTAAATGAAATGAGAATGAAGTTATCTAATGGTTGATTAAAACTTAGTTGCTCTAGTTTTTAAACACATATTCTGTTCCTTCTGCTGTAATGCATTCTTTCAATTTGTCTACTTCTTGGATCAACTTCAGTAATTTGTATTTGTTAGAAACTATACATTTCCTCAAGGTTTTTCAACTGTGTTCTGTAAAGTTTAATGTGGAATAATGGTTAATGCTGGGCTTTCTCCTATATTATTTCTTCTTTTTCACTCCCATTCATGTATAAGTTTACCTTCTCCCCTTTTAAATAAATTTCATTTGACTTTTAAAAATATGATCTTCTGAATTTATGTATACTGACTACTATTTTTTCTTTTTCTTAACTTTTATTCTACCTTTATTGAATTCATCTTCCTATTTTACTTTGGTTTATGTTATTGAATTATGGTGTTCATTGCCTAATTGTTTAAAAGAAGTAAACATTAAAATTGGGCACTCTTTTGTTTTTATCATGATGGTATGTAAGACTATGAATTTATCCTAGGTTGATAAATTCCTAGGTTGATAAATTCATCCCACAGGTTTTGATATGAAGTGTTCTCATATTTATTGCTTGCTATATATATTTTTTATTTTCAATTGGAATTCCCTGTAGTTCCAAGAGTACTATAAAATTATATTTCTAATTTCAAAAGTACTTAGAATTTTACAATCATCATATTATTTAGTTCTATTTTCTTGGGATGACCAAAAACTGGGACCTAAAGATGTTATGCATTATGGGATTTGTAAATAATTGTTTTGGGGACTTATTTACGAGTTCTAGTATGTGAGCTACTTTGTAAATTTTCCACAGACAAAAAAAAAATCATTCTGTATTAGATAGCCATGAGTCTATGTATTCCTATTAAATTGATTTTATTAATTGCATTTGTGTTCTGTGTTAATATTTATCATCTTTTGTATCAATCAAACTTTAAAAAATTATTAAAATCTACAATCCTAAATTTACTATTTTTTTTATTTTCATGTTTTTCTTTTATAAATCTGGCTGCTGTTTGCTCTGTAAAGTTTTTCAACTCTTTTATCATCTACATGTTTTCAAGTCATCAAAAAATAATCCTGCTTGGAAGATTAATATTGTTGAAATGACCATGCTACCCAAAGCAATCTATGGATTTAATGTGATCTCTATCAAATTACCTGCGACAGTTTTCACAGAATTAGAACAAATAAAATTTATAAGGAATGACAACAGACCCAGAATTGCCAAACCAATCCTGAGGAAAAAGAACAAGGCAGGAGGCATAACCCTCCCAGGCTTCAAACAATACTACAAAGCTACAGTAATCAAAATAGCATGGTGTTGGCACAGAAACAGTCGTATGGATCAACGGAACAGAATAGAGAGCCCAGAATAAACCCATACACCTACCGTCAATTAATCTTCGATGAATGGGGCAAGAATAAACAATGAATATACAATTCAGCAAGTGGTGTTGGTAAAGCTGGACAGCTTCATGTAAATCAATTAAGTTAGAATACTCCTTCACATCATACAAAAAAATAAACTCAAAATGGCTTAAAGACTCAAACATAAGACATGATACTATAAACCTCCTAGAAGAGAATATAGGCAAAACATTCTCTAATATAAATCATAGCAATGTTTTCTTGGATCATTCTCCCAAGGCAATAGAAACAAAAGCAAAAATAAACAAATGGTACTTAATCAATCTTACAAGATTTAGACAGCAAAGGAAATCATAAATAAAACAAAAAGACAACCTACAGACTGGGAGAAAATATTTGCAAATGGTGCAAACTATAGGGCTTGCTTTTGAAAATATACAAATAGCTCATACAACTCAATATCAAAAAAACCCAAACAACCCAAGCAAAAAATGGGCAGAAAACCTACAGAAACCTTCTTTGTTTCTCCAAAGAAGACATACAGATAGCCAAAAGGCACATGAGAAGATGCTCAACATCACTAATTATCAGATAAATGCAAATCAAAACTACAATAAGGTATCACCTCACACCAGCCAGAATGGCCATCATCAAAAAGTCTACAAATAAATGCTGGAGAGGGTATAGAGAAAAGGAAACCCTCCTACACTTTTGATGGGGATGTAAGTTGGTGTAGCCGTTATGGAGAACAGTATGAGATTCCTTAAAAAAGTAAAATAGACTTACCATATGATCCAGCAATCCCGCTCCTGGGTATATATCTGGTAAAGACCAAAAAAATAAAAATAAAAAACCTTTAATTTTAATTTTCCTCTTTTTTGCTGCTTTTCTTAAGAATATATAACTCAGTAGTATTTTTTGAACTACCTAAGAATCTCTTTTTTTAAAAATGGAAGAATTCAATGTATTCACAATCAATGATGATGCACAATTATATTTCTTACATCTCAAATAATTTTAAAAAATCTGTTAGTTGTTTATTTTGTTTTTCTATATTTTGCTGGCCAGATAATTTTCTTAAGGAAAAACCCTTGTGTTTTAGTCAACTATATTTTGAAGGGGTTGGGAGGTGGTAATAAACAACCTAATATCCCCATGTTTTCTAACAATAAGCAAAAAAAAGTAATATAGTTCATAATTTCATTATACATCATGTTCTTAGTCTCTGTTCCCTGAACCATGTTCAAAGAAAAACATTTAATGAAGGCCATGTTAATCCATTGAAAGGGTTTGCCAGAGCATTGATGGACTTCCCAATCTAGGCTATTTCTATTTCCATATTATGTTTACATAAGTGAGAGTCTACTGAATATTTAGGACTGCAAAATATGAGTGATTGTTTTCCAACTTCTGATTAACTGCCACCACCACCATTTCGTAGTTTAGTTCTGTTTTTCTTTTTTTAGAAATAATTCTGTTTTACCCAGCTTTGCTGCAGCACAATCACAGATACTCAGTGTCCTCAATAAAAAACATTTATTTCTCATGCACAACCTACGTGGAAAGTTACACATCAGTTTCAGCAGCTCTACTACATGAGTCTGCTTATATTATTATCCAGGCTGAAGAAATAGCTCTTATTTGGATATGTTATGCTAGTGGCATAAGGACAAAAGCAAAAGAGAGAGCTGAATCTCACCCCGTGCTTAAAGCTTTCATTTCCAAGAGGGTATGTTCTATCTACTTTGATTCCATTGGCCAAAGCTAATCAAATGGTGAAGTAAACGGTCAGTGGGTCAGGGACATAAAAATCTACCTACAGAAGGAACTGCAGGTCACATGGGAATAGGAGGAGATGGTTAATCCTCTTATATTGGATAGAAGCACTGAATACTCAAGGACAATACTATGCTCTATGTCCATCCTTCTTATTAATTTTGAAGACCTCTTTTACTTTATCTTTCCTTCAGTGGCTACCTCCACTCTTAATCACACATACTTTTTTACTAATATTTTGTAACAAGAGAATTATGTCTCTCTGCCCACCACTACCCTCTGTCCCTGACTCAGACTCAAGACAAAACTACAATAAAATATTTGAGACACTTTCTTTTGCTATATAATAGAAACAGTATCATGATAAGATTCTAATTACTTTTTATTAGTTGTCTCTAGATATTAGTCCATTAGTTTTTGGTTTTATGTGCTGCAATAATTCTATTATGATTCCTTTTCATTTTAGATAGCACACATAGTTCTAGAAGCTTGTAAGAAACTTCCTGTACCTTTAGGATGGAGAGATTTTATCATGATATGCTTTGTTTTATTTCTTTTCTCAATACTCATTCTTAAAATTCAGTGAACCATTTATTCTGCAGGCTTAAGCCTTTCTTTATATCAAAATAATTTTATTCTAGTATCTTTGATCAAATATTGCTTATTTTCCATCTGTATCTTTTCTCTTATGACTAGCATAATTATGTAGTGCCATTTGCTACACACAGCCCTAGTTTACGCCTGTGGTTTTAGCAAATTTATTAACATCCATCCCTTTTTACTATTAGAAGTGTCCAACTTTGATAATAAATTATATGGTCATTCTACCTATAAATCTTACTATTTGCATATTGAACTGGAACTATTCTCTAAAAGCCTTGCTTTTCCCTCATAATATTCATATGCAGTTGAACAAACTATTGCCTCCAATATGTAGCTATATTATTTTCCATGCAATTGCAGTTAGCCCACCAGAGGTGGAATAAAATTCCTGTCTCTTGGCTTTGGGCTCAGTTATACACTTCTTTTGTCCAATGGGGTGCCAGCAGATGTGATGAAAGCAAAACATGAAATCTGCTTGTGCAATGGGGCTTGGACTCTTGTTCCTCTTCAATCACTATGAGAAGACTATGTTCCTACTAGCACACCAGTCAAAAGAGAATGAATCACATCAGGATCAAATTTGGACCAATCTGTCATTTGGAGCCAAGTTCAGGTAAGCTCTGTCCACAAGAGTCAACGACTTCCAGGTAACTGACAAATACAGAAACAATACTAAATATCAGCAAAACCAGAAGATATACTCTTTTTATATTTTCACTTTAGAAATACAAACAAAATCTGAACATGGCTAACCTCGCCATGCTTGATGTGGGCTTTCCTGCACCACTCATTCTGCCTCACTTTGCTACATATTTCCCTTTGGTCTCTTCCATGCAGCTAAGAAATAACCATAAACCTAAATCTGTTTCTTTTTCTTTCTTAATTTACAATGCAACCTGTACTTATTTCTAAGGTATCCGCTCATGTTTCACTTCCTTAAAACAAACAAACAGAAAGTTATTTGTCATACCTGACCAGAATGGCTCAAATGGCTCTCAATGCTTCTTCCCTTCATGTTTCCTTATTTGTTATGAACTAATATATTGTTTGCAAAAATTTATTTAATGTGCATCTATAGATAGTCTTAAGTTTCCCTGAAGCAATAAATCATGTATGTTCTATGCAGCTCTATGTTCCTAGTAACGAATATATTCAATAAATATTAATAACTAATTCATATTTGACTACATATGATTCAACATTACAGTATAGATTTGTATTTGTGGGAGAACAATGATACTAGGAAATAAAACAGTGTGCTTTATTGTGTTTTTCAGTTCTTCTCCATCAGTTCCTTATTCCTGGCCCACTATTTTATTTGTCTCAGCTGTTCAGTATATGGAAGTAGAGGTTTTTTTCATTTGTTATATATATTGTACACATAATTATCTCAAGCTTAAGTTCTTAAGCAAATGGGTATTAATTTCTTGAAGTTAAAACAACTTTTCAACTCTGGGTGCTTGCACTAAAAATATGGTAGCAGAAAATTTATTTTAGGTATGTCTTTTAATTAGTTTAATTTTCCATATAAGTCAGGATCATTTTAAAATAAGAAAAGATGGGAAATTTCTTTAGATGTATTCTATTAATGAATTATTTTCTTTATGCTTCAAATCTGGATAATGACTAGGCCATACCAGCACTGAGAAGATTAAATGAAGAAAATATGAAAATACTTTATGAAATACATAGTACTATTCAATTTGTTATTATTATATTAATATTAGCCTTGTGCAGACGGTACTAAAATCATACATCTTTATTTTGTCATCTTATTTCAACTAAACATAAAAAAAAATTCTGCTTATTTTTCTAAAATACTTTTTTGTCTCATAAATAATTATTACCCACAGAGTGCAGGTTATGTTCAAAGTCAGAGTTGTCAGAGAATGAAACTTTATTCAGAATCATTTCCTCATAAGTCAGAATCTAATTGGCTGGCAGAATACTTGAACTAGGGATTCTAGCTAATCATAGTTAAAATTTACTATCACTGTAAATCTGTGAGGGAAAAACAGTGCTATGCATTTGAACTAGCAAAATTTCATCTCCGTTACATGTTCATTTTACAAACTGTTCTTTAGTTAACATTTTTATAAAAAAGATTCTTCCACTCAAGATCCTAATTAGAAACTATGACATTCCACAATCAGATCTGCCACCATTTTTTTTAAAGTCACTCTTCCTTTTTTTCCCTGGCATTGGATTTTAATAGTCAGATTCCCCCATACTTTATGATTATGCAGGTAGGCTCTGAGACACACAGTGCTTAAAGTTTCGTACCAAATGAGGCTCTCTATCACACATATCATTTGTAGGATAAAGAGAATAATAATAGGATGGATGCCTATTTGCTCCAGCAATGAACTGGTCTCTCGATAGCCACATGGTTATATCCTATTGGAAACTTACAGCTTCAGTAAATTGAGGAACATATTTTAATATTGCCAAATAATACATTTCTTTGCAGCTAACATTTTATACTAGATATATAACTTTTATTATTCCTGTTTGAAAAAAATAGAATAACAAATTATAGTTCTCTTATTTAAAATACTGTTTAAAGTCCTATGTAATAAAATCTTAATTATTCAAATTACTCATTATGAGACACACTAAAATATGCAAGGCATTTTAGTGGTATAAGTTCCAAATTCAACTTTAAAATATTCATTTCCAAGCTATGGATGGTTGTCAGAAAAAGCTAGAAAATTATCAAAACAGTCTTTGAGCTCTTTTAAATTTTACCACTTATAATATCAAATTAAAACTTATTATTTCTGCAACTTTTCATAGTAAAAATGAATGATTTTGCTTTCATTTACATTCATGCATAAATAATTTCATTCTGCTTACTGTTTTCACTTAGCACTTTGCACAAGAAAATTAAAGACCTTGCTGAACTCTGAGAAGCATTTAGCACAATCAGCCATTTGCTCTTAGGACTACACTGCTATGCTAAGTTGATTTTTACTACTGTTGCATTTTGGAATATAAACATTACTGTATTTCTAGTCTAAAAGCAATGTTAGCTGAAATAAGAAATAAGAATTGTCAAGAAAACTGGATTTTTTTATTTTTAAAAGGAAAAATGGAAAGTTATAAAAATCTAAATAATGCCAACATAATTGTGGTGAACAATGCAGGGAAAAAAATTAACATTTTCACAAGACACTTGAATCAAGATAAATACCACTAAAACCCCCAAATTTATTGAAAATTAGATGCTGTTGAAAAATTCATTGTGTGATAAACAGAAGCAAAATGCTTTGTGTAAAAGAAAATCTTAAAGAATGTTTAAAATCAAAGTGTATAGAATTATACAGAAATTTTCTAAGGTACTACGAAGGACTTCTGTGAATTTGGATTACATATCCAGAGGCATCGCATCATGAAGCTGCAAGGTAATAGCCCCTTGCTATCCAATTATTTGTATTGCACTGTGAAAACTGCATACAATTTTAGGCACCTCATTTCTAACAAAATATAAAAAGCCAGACAGATTTCTGAAATAATAAAAAAACAACAATAATGTTCAGAGATCTGGAGAGAGTATTTTTAATATGATAATGTTCACAGTGGTCTTTTTCTCACATCTCCAGAACGTGATTAATGTATGCTCATCATGGATTCTGAGTAAGCACACAGTTTTTTGATACAGAAGAAAAGAAGAAATTTGCTTAAAATAAGATTATTTTTGTAGAATCTTCTAACCAGAAAGAAGCAATAAGATCACCTTATCCAACACCCTTATTTAAAAATGAGGAATTGGGGCCCAAAATTGTCACCCTAAATGAGTCCCTGGAGCCTGGTAGTGTCAGAACCAACATCAAAACCCACATTTATGATCATAAAAAATTTTTCCTAACTTGCTGCATACTTTAACAAGCTCTAGTTAGCGTCATTTTACTGAATTAAAAGAACCACATTATTAGATATTTCCAAACACATTTTGGGCTTTCTTTTCTGTTAGAGCACACGGGCTTTCATGTAAGACAAACTAATTTCAGTCCATGTTCTATAACCTAGATGTTTGACCTTGGCCTAATAACTTACATTTTCATTATTCTCTTCTATAAAATGAAATTATTAATAGTGATAACTTCATAGGTTTTTCTTGAGTATCATATGAGAAAATTGAAGTGACATGCTTAACCTAGAATCTGGCACATGATACAGTTTTCATCATTGCTGACTATTTTTATGAACTGTGGAAGAGAAGCTTAAGTAGGTAGGTGAAAAGTATTCTTTACACTTTACAGAAATTTTCAACTAAATAAATACAAAGAAAACCAGAACTGGGAATATCATAGCAAGGTCTTTAAAAACCATGCACAAAATAAACTTTCTAAAAACACACTACCTTCACATGAGTAACAAGAAGACTGGCAACTGATTTCTCAATAGAAATCATGGACGCCTGTTGACATTAAGGTGACATTTTTTAATGCTTAAGAAAAAATATATGCCAGTCTAGAATTCTATATTCAAAAGAAATACTCTTCAAAAATAAGATTAAATTAATAAATTTCCAGACAAGCAAAAACTAAAACAGCTTCTCTTGTTGCACAAAAGTAGATGGAGGTATTCTTCACATAGAAAAAAGTGGTCCCCAAAAGATGAAGGTGATAAACCAAGCAATGAGTTGTAACGGAATACTCGATTATTTGAGAAAATGTAAATGAATAGTGACCGTTTAAGTTTATAACAACAACAAAGTTTTGTGTGATTTAAACATTTAAAATTTAGATGTATTGCAATAACAATATAAACAGTGAAAGAATAATAATAGGGATTATTTATCTTGTATGAACTGTGTGTGGCAGGAAAGAAGTAATTATTCAAAAAAGCATTTTGTAACATTTATAGTAATCACAAAAGAATAATAAAAGAATGCATAACTAGAAAACAAATACACAGATAAAGTTAAAAAGGAATTAAAAAAACAGAAAAAACAGAAAGCATAAGCTGTACAAGTTATATAATAGATTTACAGTCAACTAGAGCAATAATTAAATATTAAATATACATAAACACAAAAGATCGAGTAAAAAGCAAAATTTGTATATAGAAGTGAAAGTCAAGCATATGCTCCTTGCAATAGACACATCTGAAATATGAGACATAGAAAATTTGAAAATAAAGGTATGCAAATATACATAACATGCAAATAGCAATCAAAGAAAGTTGGCATAGTTATATTTGAATCAGAGAACCAGAGTTAAAGGAAAGATTATTTCTATCAATGTAAATGAATATTGCATAATGATACAAGAATTCATTCAATAGGAACTACATGTATTCTTAATTTGTATACACATAAGAACACAGCTTCAAAATATTTAAACACTGACATAGCATAAATGATAAGTAGTTACAACTATAGTCAAAAGAAACATTTTAGCAAAATTTCCTCAGTAAATGATGGAGCAAGCAGACAAAACCATCAAGAACTATAAACTTCAAACAGCATGATTAACAAATGTGTCAAATTGAGATTCATAGAATACTTCCTCCACATTCTTTATAGGTATATATGGATCATTTTCCAAACTGCCATAAAACAAATACCAACAAATTTCAAATGATAGAGATTATTTAGTTTGTTTTCTGCCTACGGAAGAACTAAGCTAGAAAAACAATAAAAGAAGAATGCTAGAAAATCCTGGAATACTAGAAAAGAAAGCAGTGCACATCTAAATAGTCCATAAGTCATAGGCAATATAGCAAAGAGGAAATTTTCTATACTAAATGATAATAATATTACATCAAAATGTGTGATGAAGCTAAACACATTGGAAGACTGAAAACCAAGGATTCAAGTATCCATCTCAATAAACTAGAAAAATAAAGAAGGGATTGATAAGGTAAAAACAGAAATCACTGACACAGGAAACAGAAAATAATAGAAAATAATAGAAAAATCAATAAAACCAAAAGTTGGTGTATAAAAAGTTGAATTAGGAAAAAACAACATGACTGATTATGAAAAAATTATAAATTATTAATATGAATGAAAAACATAACTCTAGATCCTATAGATATTGTAAGTAATACCAGCAACATTTAAACATTAATTTGAAATTTTAGATGACATAGATAAAAATTTTGAAAGGCACAACTCATAAAACTTACACAAGAATAAACAGAAAATCTGAATTCTTCTATATCTATATATAAATTAAATCTGTAACTAAAAACCCAATCAGGAAGAAATTCCCTGAGCCAAACAAATTTTCCTGTGAATTACTTTAAACTCTATGGAATAATCTGCAGCAATTTTAAATATTTCCAGATATTATAAACAACCTGAGAAGTCCACAATTCATTTTATGAGATGAGCATAAATTTAATTTAAAAATCTATGAAAAATACAAGGAAACTGAGAGATATATAAATGAAAAAAATAATACTTGAACCATCCCCATAATACACAAAAAATGAATTCCTTGTAGAAACTATATAAAATACTTGTTGGCACTATTTAAAAGATAAATCAATGGAACAGAAGAGTATCTTCCTGACTTTGGTATAAGTAAAAGTCTTAAGCAAGACTTCTGTTATGTTAAGAGACACCATTAAAAAAGTGAAAAGGAAGCCCGTATTTAATACCAATTACCAATAACAGACTTGAAGCCAGAGCATAAAAAAGTATTCCACAATAGGAAAAGACAGACAACTCAGGAAAAAAGTGAAGAAGCCTCTTGCAACAGGTAAAAGAGAATGTTCAAACAGTCAATGAGCAGGTGAAATGCTATACAACCTTATTAGTGGTAAGAGAAACACAAATAAAAACCAAAGTGATACTAATACACAGTCACCAAAATGGCTAAAATTAAAAAGACTGGCATCACCCACAAATGGTATGGATGCAAGGAACTAGAATGCTTATATGCGCCTGTGGGAGTGTTAATTGTTTTAACCATTTTGGAAAAATATTTGGCAGCGTTTACTAAAACTGAATGTAAGCATTCTAGCATTCTCTATTAATCAGTAATTCTCATATTTGCATCATAGGATACATACAATGTTTATAGCACTACCATTCCTATCAGTGTGAAAATTAATAAAGGGAAACCTCGCTTAGAGTGGAGTCAGGAAGCCCTGAAGGGGGATCTCACACTACCACTCTTTGCTGTCTGCTGACCCCCAATAGGACCAGGTGCACCCTGCATCTCCAACAAGAAGAAGATTTCTACTTTACTACCTCAGAAGGAGCCCAGCAACAGCCCCAGCTACTGACTTACCACCACCTCTTAGCCAATGAGAAACCATCACCACCCACCATTCTTGCTATCATGCTCAGTGGACTTTCGATCAAAGCAGCCCCTCTCAACTTTTTATCTCTTCTCCAGAGAGTAACAGTTTTCTCCTATGTTTGCTGGAATTGCCTATGGTTTTGCCACAGTTTCCATGTCCTGAATTGCAATTCCTGTTATTCCTGAATAAACCCATTTGCCAATAAAATAACTGGCTGTTTTATTTTAAAGATTGACATTAGCTACAAATTAAAAACACCCCAAACACCCAGCATTATGGTTTGATCTTAATAAAGTCATGAAATAGTATGCAATACAGCAAAGAAAAGATTCTACTGCAACCACAAAAACATGTTGAATTAGACTTCATATTCAAAGAAAAACACCAGCACACACACTCAGATGCAAACTGTATAGTCTCCTTGGGGGTGTGTGTGTGTGTGTGTGCACTGAATGAAATTATTGAGCTTTACATTTTATAGTGTATTCTTTTATATGTATATGTGGGTACATTTTCAGAGAAAGGTGTAAATTATGTGAATACAAGCTTGTGTTATTCTCTTGAATGTCCTTTGGATTCTTCCTTCCTAAAAAGTTTGTATTTTCTGGTTTTTTTTTTTTCTGGCCTTTTGATATCCCACTTCTCATAGGTTAGTTTATAGTTTTGAGCCTCTCTCTGCCAACTTTTCAGCAGACATTTAAAATATCTATTCAAAGGCTACTGCCAAAGAATTTCTGCTCATGATATTCTACTGAGAACATGATTCTTTTCATTTGCTCTAAAGAATACATCTCCCATCTCATCTGTTCAAAGCTTTTTAAAAATGCTTTTCCAAGAAACTCATGACTAACATCATTATTTTGATGTGAAAACAGCTAACATCTGTGGCTGAGAAAAAATAATAAAACATGCTTCTGAAAGAACTTGTTCTGTGTACTATACAAGTTCTGTATTATCAGTGCTTGTACTTAGAGTCTGTTCTACTTATTTTTTCCAGCTTGGGCCAAAAAGAAGTGAAAAAAGAAAGTATTAACTCTGCTTATTCGTAGTTCGTTTTTGTCACTGATGACAACTGACCTTCAAAAATTGATATTGGTTTATTTGGAATTACTTATCATTTAGTTTTTTTTTGTTTGTTTGTTTTTTGTTTTTTTTACTAAAGTCAGCCTCCTGTCAGTCAGGAAGCTGTGTAGTCTTAGATCAAGTGAAGCGTTAGGTAGGATCCACGTGTCTGTATCCTTAATAAATTTTATTTTAGTGTTTTATGTGTTTAATCTATGGCATTTTATGGGAATTTTAATACATAAATGTTTTAAATTTTTTTAATTTAAAGCATTTTTAAGAAATAATTCTCTCTTCCAAAGTCCATTGGATGCCATGCATATTTTAATTATGTGCTGGGATTTGAGGATAGTACTTTACAATTAGAGGTACTTTATATCATAGAATCTTATGAATGAATTACTTTCATTTCATTGTAGTCAATAGAAAGTGTAAGCCTTATACGTTAGTTTAATTAATCAATCCATCATAGGATACGTTATATAAGCATTTTTCATGAATACTACAGCAAAGACACATCTGAAATTCAAATGACCATTTTTGTTTACCCAGAACTGTATTTGCTATGGGGGCAAGACAATAACTTAAAGTTTACCCAAGTTATTTACAGCTGTTAATAATCCATCTATCAAATACACTAAAAGAAATGTATTCGTTATCTTAAACATTATCAGGTAAACCACGTTTTGCTGTCTGGGAGTTAAGTAAGAAGGAAGCAGAATTAAGTCAGATCAACATCATTTCTCCTCCAAAAGCTTTTCAAAAGCATGAAGAGAAAATTATTAAGAAGCTTTTTCTGGTCTGTTAAATAGAAACGCTTCATCACATTTATGGGCCTAGAATGTCATGTCTTCTGACTGAATAGAGATAATTTTAACAAGCTAGAATAGGATTAGAGAGAGTGATGAGAAATCTTTCCTTGGGATTGTGCTGGAAAAAGCTGAGAAGAAATGACTTGTCAGAGGATGTGCTCCCAAGGCTAATTTCTATGGCACATCCATTAAAGAAAGAAAACTAGAAATAAATTCTATATAAAGAAATATTTTTATTTTTTGAACAGACTTCTACCAGCCAAATTATTTCAAAATTGAGTATTTCAGGTCTTTCTGATAAAAAGAATTTCATCAATAAATAAATAACTGTGATTTTGTTAAAACCAGTTCAAGGAATATATAGTTTTAGTTCAGAGAGGATTTGAATACGGTGAAAGCTTCCACATCAAGGCATCCTACTCTATTTATTTATTAATAATTGAATGTTGAGTATCTACATTGTCACTGCATATCCTAGCACTTGGGATACAAAGAAACATAAACAGTGGTGTCTGCAGTCAGAGACTTTACAAGATTGGCAGACAGGGGCAAAAAATGTGGATGACAACACAGGATAAGTGAAATAATAAGGATGTGGAAAGAGTATAATGGGGAATAACAGGGGGGAAAAGCTGTTTTATTTGAATCATAAAGAGTTTATTTTCACGTGTAGAAAAAATTAATGCCAACTAGCAGAAAAAGAACATAGAAGAGTGGTGAGATGAGAAGGCATGGTTTTAGGGAATTACAAACAGTTCAGTCTGGATTGAGCACATGTTACGAGGGGAAAATGTGAAGAGATGAATTTTGAGAAGGAATTAAAGAAGACATAAGATATCTTTGTAAGTACAGTAAGGAGCATAGATTTAATCCCATTTGCAAAAGAGAGAGCCTTTGAAGAAATTCAAGAAGAGTGATTTGTGCCAACTTTTACATTAGAAAGATCAGCTGGGCCACAACGCAGGACATGAATTGGATGACAAGAGAAATAAAAGGGCAGGGCAGCTGTTTGGGAAAATCCAGTGATCTGAGAAATCATTAGATCCTGGACCACAATAGTGGCAATGGAAATAGAAATAGGATGACGGTTCACACTAAAGACTTAGAATCAGCACCACTTAGTAATCATCTGGATGTGCGTGGTGGAGAGAGATGAAAGTCATGGTAATCTACAAGTTGAAAGGGTTGCCAGCTAAGTGGGTAATACTGGTAATATTCATCAAGAAAAAAAAAATTACAGTGAGAAACATGTTTAACAGAAAGTACAAGTTTACTTTGGACCTGCTGAGACTCAGATATAGGTGGCGATGATGCTCAGGTCACAGTGGACTTAGTTTCGGGAACTCGACAAAATGATCTGGACTAGACATGTTAATTAAGGAGTGCCCCCAACGTTTCCCATTTTGGCATCATTGAAGTTAGGTGCTATTCCCAGAGGAAGCAGACATGAAAGATTTTAGAAACTTCATGAATACTAAAGCTTTAGGAATGTGAAATGGAAGAGAAAATGATGAAGGGTCCAAGAGAAAGCACAACAGGAAAACATAATCCTGTCACAGAATCCAGTGAAGGAGGGAGTTTCTGATAAAAAAAATCCAATAAAAATCATGTAGCAGCTATGTTAATAAGATATGGACAAAATGCCTTCAATGAATTTAGCCATAATCAGTTTTCTTGTGAACTTAATGGACAAATTTTTACTGTTATAGAATAATGGAAGCCAGATTCCTGTGGGACAAAAAAACCAAAATAGTGAAAATTTGGAAGTAACACATATAAATCACATTTTTCAAAACCTGACAGGGATGAAAAGACACAAGATAAATAATGCAATGGTCAGAAGATACTTAATTGTGCTGCAGTAAACAACCCTAATATCTCATTGCTTAAAACGCCAAAAATTTCTTTCTTTCTTAGGCTTCATGCCCATCTCTGGGCAGCAGTGGATTCTGACCCAGATTGTCCTGACTCAGAATCCAAGCTAATGGAACCTCTGAAATTTGGAGTTATTGTGGCAGGGAAAGAAAAAAAGAAAGAAAGAAAGAAACAACAGAAAACTGTGCACTCAATCTTGAAGACTTCTGCTCACATATCAGAACCAAAGCAAGTCACGTGTTCACGTCTGCATTCAAGGAGGTGGAAGTACAATATACTCTCTTCCCAGACTGACAAAGACAGAAATATTTATGAAAACTGTAAATACGACTGCAATCTATTCTGGTCACCCAATATTCTGTTCACTCTCCTTCCTGAATCCAGTGTTTACTCACCTCAGCCATAAATCCCATTCAATCAAGGCATCAAACTAAAAGTGCCAGTCTTCTCAGTGAAAAGATTTTTTTCTTAGAATGATGGATGAGAGATTTTAGATAAACCATGGCTGTGGCTATTCTTGTTTTGGAGATCTCTGAATTCAGAAAGACATGTTATTTCCTCCCACAAAGACACCTCCATAAATATTGGAAGAACAGGGTCTGGAGAGTCAGAGTAAAGGCTCCTTTTTGGAAAACAGAAGGACGCAAGCCAAATCAGAAACCTATTATTCTTTTCCACTATCTTCCTTGGCCACGACTGAAATGGACATCAGGGAATATACTTTCCTTGGAGGCAGCAAATAGTTCTCAGATTACTGCCTGTCCATAGACGGCAGGGGCGAAGAGTCATTTCAAGTCTCAAAACAGCAACAAACTCCTGTGGTCCGAGCTGGGTTTTTTGCTGTTGTTGTTGTTGTTGTTGTTTGACAGTACATTCTTTTTGAAAACCTAATTAGTTCTTATCAGTTTGATTCCAGTCAGCTTTATCTTTATATATCAGTGTTCACAAGTGGATTTCCTTTCTACACTTACATCCATACATACTGTATTTCTTTCTCTCTGTTCCTCTCCCTCTCTTGCTTTCTCTCAATATCTTGATTTATCAAATACCTGGAGGTTACCAAGCTGGCAATGTTAGGCAGTCAGTCAGACATGAGCGGTGAGGCCCAGGAGGACAGTATCAGGGGAGGACCCAAAAGAGACCCAGCCCCACCCCTTGTGGGTAACATCTAAGGAATAACCCACCGCAGAGAAGGGGCTAAAAACCACGGGAGGAAATTCCCCTGGCCGAGCACGCACAAAGCCTGCGACCCTTTGTCCAGGCGACCCTACCATCCTGAAACATTCATTTATCTCCTGTTACATTTTCTACCCTTACATTAATCTCATTATAAAGTGAATTCTGGGAAAAACATGTGCAGTTCAGGTATCTGTTACATAACTCTCAACTGTCAATCAAAAGGGATGTGGTTCCCCAAGCAAAACCAAACCTTAAAAAACTGAACTCCTCTGCTTCCGGGGCCATTGCTTCCTTTGACTTGGCCCGCGTCTCTCTTGAAGTGTATTTCTTTCTGAAATGAACCCAGCCTGTACTCTGCTACTGTTGCGGCTCCTCAATTCCCTGCTGTGCCAACAAGAACCGAGGTCGGGGCGGGCCTGCCTCTGCTGTGTCCACAGTGACAGCGAGGTTGGCAAGTGCACACTCTTTTTCTTAGTCTCTGTTTCCTGAGCCGTTTTGCCCATTTGAAGATATTTATTGAATGTCATCACCTTAATTTGGATTTTCTTGCTGGTGGACCTTAAGCCAGGTGGTTTTAAGTATGACTGTCACAGACATTTCCTTAATTTGATTTTTGCTCAGAGGCAAATTAATTGGTTGAAAATTGTCCATATATATATATATATTTTTTATTTGCCAAACTCAGTTTCAATCCACATTTCATTTATTCTTCTGAAGTTTCCTCCGTTTTCTCCTCTACTGTTTGGGTCTAAAAATAGTTGTCTTTTTAATAATACAAAGCTTCAAATTTCTGGAAATGGTTTTTTCCCTTTTATTTGTTCTTGAAAACTGGCCGATTTATTTCCAGATCCTACTTTTCCTGTAATGCCTTGCTGAATACACTGAATACACGCCACTTCCTCCTGTTTTTCAACCTTTTCCATTAACACTTCACATCCACTACTTGCATGGTCTACTTTCTAAATTATCATCAACAATATTTTTATCAAAAGCTTTGTGATTGTATAACATAGTACTACTTTTTTTTTTTTTTAGCTTTAAATAACAGTTTTCTCTTTGCTGACCACATGGGTAGTGAGACATTATCTTATATTTTAGGTTTTTGTTATGTTATCACCCAAATTCTAGGAATCACTTTCTATATTAAGCAGGATAAGAGAGATTATGCTTTGGAAAGAGCAAACCCCAAATCTCAGGGCTTAAAAATAAAGACTTATTTCCTACATTATTTTTATCTCAAGTCAGCAAGGGTATGTACTCAACATTATGATCACTGGGAGACCTAGCTGATAACCAGCTGGCTCCTGGACTGTCCCCTGTTGCATGGAAGAGGTATGGAAACACGGAGAATCTTGAGCTGGCTCATAAGGCTTACTCAAAAGTAAGGGACATCAAATTTCACTGGCAATCTTATCACTTGCCTGGTCAGAGAAGATTCTTAATGTAGGTGAACTGCCCTATTGCCTAGCATAGGCAATACCTAGGGAGGTTAAGTGGAATTAAAATACAAACTTTTACTTTTATTTTTAAAGGATAACTGATTAAACATGTTTATTTGCTGAGGAAGAAATTATGAACACTGGAAAGAACAGTGATTATTGTTGGAGCACTGTTGCTGCAGATGTTAAGAAGACAGGGTCTGTGTAGAGGTGAAGTCATTATCCTTAAAAAGGAAATGACCATTTTTCTGCCCTTTGAAAATCAGAGAAAGAAAATCACATGAATGCAGACAAAGGTAAATTTGAAGGTGAGGAAAAATCATACCTGAGAACCTCAAGGAAGATAAAAGTCAATGCAAAGAAACCAAAGTGTGTAGAGTCTATCCCAAACGCCTTCTGCAGTCTAGGGTGATCTAAAGATACACAATAGGAGAACATTTTACCTGAAGTAGTTTCTATTTTGTAGTATAAGCAGGTATTTTTTCTCAGAGCTAAAACTCAGAAGATGAAAATACACACAGTATTGGACTTCTTGGCCTAAGCAGACACATAACCAGCAGAGGACCTGTTTACAAAGAGCTTCTCACTTCCCTTCTAGGCTCCCCAGGAGAGATACGCCTACAATAATTCTCTTTCATATATTAAAGAGTGAGGAAAAGAGAAGAAGATGGCAAATAAAAGAGAGAACAATTTACTTGACCAAATGGAACCCTATGGACTCACCCGCTCCCCAACACTGACAATTTAAAATAGTTAATATAGCCCAATGTAAATTAAAACAGAGGCTTTAAGAATCGAAACACATTATACAAGACCTGTTTAGAGAATGGACTATTACGCCCGCTGCTTCTACATTTAACAGCCCAATTTAAGTTGTTCTTAAACTTGGAAAGCATGAGCCATGCTGAATTACTGCTACCTTAGTGCTATGCCCCAACCATTAAGACCTCATACCCCAATATTATGGAAATCACTGACTCCATCCAATCAGCAACTGATAAATATTTTACTACTATAGACTTGGCTAATATATTTTGTTCAATGTCTTTTTCAACAGCCTCTCAATTGCAGTTTGCTTTCACCTCTGAAGGAACATAGTACACTTTTACCAAGCTGCCCACAAAATAACAGCTGGGCATCACACACAATCTTCGCAGGCAAAACCTCAACCATGTCTGACATTCTCCAGGAGAACAGGTATGACATCAACTTAATAATATCCTCCTTCAATGAGATTCACTTGACACATTCATCCAGGACATACAAATATTCACAAAGGAATCACAAAAGGGGAGTTGCCCACCCATAGTGTGCAAGGCTGTGCCACCTCAGTTAACTTTCTGAAAATTATTTGGTAAACTAAGGGCCACTCCATCCCTGACACTGTAGAAACAGCAATTGATCCTCTCAGCTCCCACAACTTCTTTTAAGTTTCAGATGTAATATATTCCTCATTTACATATTTTACTTGAGCCCATTCATGGTGTATTTGCAAACTGGCTTACTTTGAATGGTACCCTTTCTAATAAAACACTCTCGAGTCTGTCCAAATTATAATACAACAAGCATTCCCATTGGTGTTCCCCAGAGATTTCTTCCCTGTAGAGGTTTTAGCAACGTCCTTTCATATTTTCTGAAGCTTCTGGACCATCTGTGATGCCCATAAGTGGTTCTTAAGTTTCTGACACATGAAACTGCATCCTCAGCCCCTCATCACATTCCATTAGAGTGAAAACTGCTGGTTGCATACTGGGCTCTCTCAGAAATAGAGGTTCTCACAGGTCCTAGGCCTGTGACCCTCCAAACCCAGGTGCTCATCATGCTCTGGGTCATCGGAGCAGCACCGTCTAAGCACCACCTTGGCACAGACACCCCAGGATGTCTACAGGATAGTCACACCTAGACCTTCTAATGCATCCCATCTGCAGGAAGTCTTGCCTCAGTCACTAGTTAGATGTCACAGTACTGAAGGAGATCATTCCTCTCCCAGACCGCTTGGCTTCTGAGAGCCTTCTGGGATTAACAGAGTAAATAACAATGAAAATTCTTATTTTACATAATTGTCACAATCACCTGGGTTGGAGCTCAGTGGAATGTGGCTTCCTTCTGTCCCTTATCTAAGATCCCCGATGAAGGACAGGAATCAAGACTCAGCACAACTGACTGCACTTCAGGCAGCTATCTTAGTACTGGCAGCCCTGGTCCACAATCTTCCCACCTGCACATTTTTACAAACCCTTGAGCCAGTGTAATTAGCCAGCCAATAGCAGCAACAGCCATTACTTATCTAAGATTGTCTCTTTGGGATAAGGAACTCTAGGAATCTCTGACCTCACCAGTACCCAAAATATAAAATCAAGGTTATACACATCTCTGTATCTACAAAAGCCATAATGGAAGGCCTCGCCATGACGCTCTTGATCCATTCCAAGTCTGAGATACCACTGACAGTGACCAAGGCAACCATCTCTCTTCTCAGAATGTGAATACACAGTGCTGGGCTTGTGCACCAGGTATTTGATGGAACATTTGCCTCTCTCACCAGCTTCAGCTGCTGCCCTCATAAGTCACCATAATAATTTACTTAAACAGCTACAAATTCAATTAAATGAAAAATGATCAATTTCAGTCACTAAACATCAGAAGTGCTCCTGACTCCATTTTTTGTTGGAGCTTTTAAGCCTCCATCAAAAAAGCTGTTGTTGACAGCTTTTAAGCCTTACCCTGAACTTTTCCCCTCCACTCCACATCTGATAAGAAAGGAACTGATAAGAAAGCTGGTAAGAAAATGCTGATATTCCCACCTTTGGACCTTATGTAAGATTCAAGCCACACCAGTCCTTCTTTGCGTGGGAACCCTCATCCTGACCCTACATTCTGACCATGATAAAAACCCCAAGCCATTCTTCTTTTCCTAAGATCTCAAGCTATGTTTAAACCAGGTTTGGAGGTGACCTGCTGTTCCAAGAAAATTTCATCATGTGACTAATAATCTTTTCATCACCTCTTAGGGTGTGTGTGTGTGTGTGTGTGTGTGTGTGTGTGTGTATGTGATATCAAGAATCTCAAAATCGGAACCAAATTTTGGGTGGGGCTTCATCCCACTTCTGTGCTCACAACAGATAGATAGGTAGGCAGATAGGTAGTTAGAGAAGAGACAGAGACTAAAGTTGAAGCTAACCCACACCACTCTAAAGACGGTCAATGAAAAATTAATCAATTGATCTAAGAAAGAAATGCAAAATTTTATTCAAGCCAAATTTGAGGTTTATAACCCGGGAAAAGCATCTCAGAAAGCTCTGAGAACTATCCCACCAGTCAGAAATCAAGGCACAGTTTTAAAAGTTATTTGAGACAAGAGGGTCCTACATCAAATGACGTATTATTGACAGTTTACATAATTCAGGTCTAAGCATCATCCTGGTAGGTCATGTGATCCCTTACAAGATCAAGAAGGAAGGTTATCTTTGAAGGAGTTGTGTTGATGCCAGGAGAATGTTGCTCTTTATGGCTGGGCAGGTATTCCTGCCAATGAGGAGGTTTGGTGGATGAATAACACAGATACACAATGCGCAGTAAGGGGAGAGGAGGCCAAAGGGCAGAGAAGAATTTTTTTATGTTTATATTTTTCTTGGTTTGCTGTAAAATATGACTTTTATTTCACAAGATAATGAGGAAATCCCATCCTGAACTTCATAGCTTGTGTTTTAGAATTGAAATACTATGTGTTATTGACTTACTTTAGATCAGCACTTCTCCATTCTAATGTGCATAAGAATCACCCAGAAATCTTGTTAAAATGTAGATTTTGATTCAGGAAAGGTAGAGTGAGGCCTAAGATTCCGTGTTTCTAACAAGCTTTCATTAGGTTTCTAGTCCTTGATTAAGGTGTATGGTAGGTATTCTGAGTTACAGTTCTATCAACATCATAGACACAGAGAGGTAGCTTTCCCCATAAAGTTGGGAATTGTAGCCAAAGTTAAAAAAAAAAAAAAAGAGAGAGAGAGAGAGACAGGATACAAGAATGGATGCTGTGCACAAAATGACTAATACTCCTTGTATTTGGAGAGTGAGTTTTTTCAGCTGAGCAGTGCTTTGGTGAACTGATTTATTTCCCCCCGAATCTTCATTTTCCTCACTTGATAGCAGTTACCCTTTCAATACTCAAAGCTCATGCTTACTACTACCAGTGTTGAGAAAAACTAGACCAGAGTATCTAGACGGTCCAGTGTAACAGAGCTTGTCTCACTGTCACGTCACACAGCCGAGCCAAGAAATAACATCTGAAAGCTGGGAGTGCACATGTGTGGGTGATTGTTTTGGTGTTTGTCAGTTTCAGTTTCCCTTTCTTGGTGATCTTTCCTTAAAAATTTCAACTTCTATCTGCCTCAGCCTATACTTCTTGTCAAACTTTCAATATCCCAAAGTCAGTTAGTATCTTTGAGAAAATGATCACAGACACAGGTACACGGCAGCATGCATATATGAGATCTATTTTTATTTGCAACTATATAAGCAACATCAATACAAACCATCTGATTTTGCTGACAGTCACAGAAGTTTCTCTTCTGCTGCTGACTTACTAAAACAGGTGGATTTTTTTTTTTAATTAACGTTTTGTTGTTCCACTCATCACATTTTTCCTCTGCTGTTGCCATTGTTGGTACTTTCACCATTGCTTGTTCGAGTTCCCCATTTTGATCCACACTGAACAACTGTCTACTTCTAGATCAGGCTTTTGCTCTCTGCTGTGTCCAGATTGGTAGGGTAGCATTTTTAATGAAGTTGCTTCCTGTTTACTTTTACTTTATGCCAAATGATGAGGCTTCATTATAGCAATTCCCTCGCCTGCCTTAAATCCTGTCATCCTGCACAGCCTGTGTGCTTGTTGGACCACAAGACTTCCCCAATTGTCACAAACTTGAAATTACATGGTTTGTTTATTAAAGCTGCTGGGTCTTTGTTCATCTTTGAGCTGGTTTCTGGCTATTGGCATTATTCATTCTGTTGGAGCTCTTCATCTATACATGCTTTTAAGTGCAAGTTTCCAGGAGGGTCCTCAACACACTGATACTAGAAAGGCATTACTTTGATTTACTTCATAGGCCTTCACTTTCTGATTTGCACATTTTCTTCTCTCTACTGCACGAAGTTCATGGTTAATAAGTCATCCTTACTTGATGACATAACTGTATGTGAAGACACAGGGCTGCTTGTTGTCTTTCAGACCTGGCTAAGTGCCTATAACTGTCACTTCAAAATTACAGACAAACTCAAAGTATTTGTTTTTCCTTGTGTATCTATTAAGAAGGATACTGGTGATTCTCATTCTTTCATTCAGGACAGATTTCTTTGTTGTAATAGTAAAACAAAGAGGATGGTATCTCTTTGTTAATTCCATCTAAAACTGACACTAAGCATCTGCCTATAGATGTTTCCTTGATATTATTCATTTAAATATTTCCTGGTCATTAAAACTCATGCTGTAGAATAGAAAGAATCTAGTCTTGGATTTTGTCTTGTTTCTTTCATACACTTTTATTTCTAACACTTAATTTTTCTCTGTTCCATTTTAAAATCCTATTAAGTGTTAAACTCAACAATGGCCACTATTAGTGAAGCCAATGAATTGGGAGTACTGAGATGTAGACTGAGAAGAGAAACTGGTTACATAATCTCACCTCTGCATGCTGACGCTATGCCTGAACATAGAGCATTGTTTGTTATTAGTCTTCAGAGGACAGGATATTACAAGAATCTCTGTGAGGGAAAAACATCCTTTAGAGCATGCATTTGTGCTAGCCCTCCTCTGTAATCAAAGGAGAAGAAATCTCTACATTTTCAACTTAGAAAGAAAATCCATATAGCAACTTGAATTTTCCTAATGTACCCATATGTAAAAATATAGTGACTCTGTCTCATGGCTATGACTCCAAAAATGAGGTCTCGGATCTAATAAAACTTGGTAGAAGTTATGGTAATCCATCACTTACTCTTCCTCTGTTCTGGATTCTAACTCTTGGAAGATTCAAATATACAGCCAACTAATAATCAAAACATCAGTCTAATTAGTGACATTATTAGGTAAAATAATAGTTTACCTAAACAGTCAATATGGAGAGCTTTCTGAAAAATTCTGGATGAAACAGTACTGCTTAGCCTCCTTTCACTACACTAAATACATCCAAGAATCTAAGAGTCAACCTCATTTTACCCATCCATGTGAAGCAGAAAAAATCTTACCTAGTAGCCTTTTACAGGAAAACAGGAACTGTTAGAATTCACGGTCCCTGGGCTCAGGCAGGTCCAGCTGAAAACAAGAGCTGAGTTAGTAGAGAGCTAAAGTCAATACGTCTTGTCAGTGTATGAATATTGACCTTTCACTCATAAACCCAACTGAGTAGAGAAAGGGAGCCAAGAGTATGTCAGTTTTCCAACAATTAGGAAAAATCATTACTTCTCCCTTGGTGTCCTCACAAAATATAGATGGGTCAAAACACTGGGAAAATTTTCACTCTTCACCAAGGGAGAGGCATCAGTGGAGAAACAGATGGGGGTGACCCTCAACAACACTCTTTTTTTTCCCTTAATTTAAAAGTACAACATAAAAATTTTTTTTCTTTAATTTGTTTTTATTGATGCTGTCTCTCTCAGAGTTTCATTTCAAACTATATAATGCTCATTGTATGTAAGGCATCATTCTAGGTGGTGCAGATACAGCAGCAAATGAAAACGAAGAGTGCTTGTCTTCTTGGAGCTTCCATCTTAAATCGATAACTTATATGCCACTTTTTTTTTAGTCTTTCAGAATCCCAGGGCTTCAGCTCAGAAAAGTCTAAAGGCCAAGCTATTAGAAGTGATCTAATGCAATCTCGTCATTTAAAATACAAAGAAAACAAGCCATAAACCACTAGCTGGGTGTTTTCTTCAATTTGTTTTTAATTGTTATTTATTCTGCAAGTCTGACAACCTCAAAGAGAGTGGTCTTCTATTTTTTATTCTGCAATATCCCTACAAGTTTGTGGCAGCTTAAAATACACTAATTATGTTGATGTAAGACTGATATGAACCAGCTTTCCAATCCAAATGGCATTATAACTCACGTAATGTCACTGCTGTTGGTTCCTGGACCACACTTTAAGAACTAGCAAGACTTTCAAGTTTAAAAGAAGGCCTGGATCTTTCACAGGAAGAGGAATATTGTGAGATGAAGAGGAAGAGGATGGGTACAGGTGAAATCTGGACCATACAGATCTGGTGATGGGAAGACGGAGAAATTCCAATTTGTATCTTCTGACTTGTCAGCACAGGTGAGGCAAAACCACTTGGGAGGAGAGAGGAGTGGGAAGGATAGATTTAAGAACAAACTAAGCTATTTTCTAAGCAGGGTTAGATTCCATGTAGAGTTAATATTCACTAATTTTCAGGACAGCCAATCAGCCTCATCCATTTGATATACTGCATCAGTTTTCTGCTGCTTCTCTTCAGGAACAGAGAAGGCATTTCTTAGTCTAAACAACGGTTTGAGTTTTGTCAAGTGTATATGATACAGGAAGAAAGAGAATAGTGAGGAGATGATGTTGGGACAGGAATGAATAATAATAATGAACCATGAGATCCAAGCTGCATAAGAAGCAAATGAAGGGAAGTAGTGGGGTAGTAAAAAAAAAAAAAAAAAAAAAAAAAAAAAAAAGTGACCTATAGAGTTCTCAAGAAGTCAAAGAATTGTAGGGCTGGAAGTTCAACAGTAATAGAGGAGCAAGAATAAGAGTTTTAGGTAAAGACCATATGTTTTACTTTGTTCGTACATATATTATTTAGACACAGGGCCAAGAATTTAGATTTAAAAGAAAATGCTTCATTTCCATTAGTCAGTAAGAAAGTGCCTTTAGATAAAATGATTGAATACTATGAATTCTGAATCACATCTATGTTGTTATTACAGATGAGTAATAGATGGGTACTAATTACCATTCCTCCAACTAAAAAAGGCTAATTCAAGATGAACACACTATTGTCGTAAGAGCTAGCAGTTTATAAGTATCTGGTTTGGGGAATCTTGACACTTTCAACGTACTATTTTCTAGCACTCTAGATATTCACTAATAAATAGCTACTGAGTGCCTAATCTATGCCAGATACCATCCTTGGCGCCAGCACTATTACCACATTTTATCTGCATATGAAAACAGAAACCCAGAGAATTTTCAGTTTTGATTCAGAGTACATATTTTTTGTGGTTTTTATTATGCCATTCTGTACCCACTTAAGGGCTACAGTTGTTTCTTAGGATAGTAATGGGATTTCTACAGCTCATGTAGTTCACGTCTTATGCATTTTATGGCAGTATTCTTTAAAAATATATTATTTGAGCATTTCTATGTACACCTTATTTTGTTGTCATAGAATGAATGTATTAACATTAAAAAACTCTAAGTGCAGTAATAAAGTGGTCTTCTTTCTTCTTTTTTTAATTTTTTAAAAATTATTTATTTATTTATTTATTTATTTATTTATTTATTTGGGAGGGAGATAATTAAGTTTCTCTATTCATTTGTTTCTCTGTAATGGAGGTACTGGGGCCTGAACCCAGGATCTCCTGCATACTAAGCATGCACTCTACCACTAAGCTATACCCTCCCCCTGGTCTTCTTCCTTCTTAAGAACCTTTAAGGAACGTGCAACTTTCTTTACATGCCTGTAGTCCTGTTTGTCTCGTCCATGCCCCTGCTACAGAGCTCTCCTTCAGAGACTCTGCTGGAGGGAAGGGAGTTAGACCCAAATCAGTTCATTCAGATTTTAAAGTTGCTAAAGGAGTAAAAGTCTAGTCAAAACATGGTCCAAGTGGGTCTAAGCAAAAATGCTACTATTCCTCAAAAATGATACATATACCAGGATGTTGTTGCCACATTATTTGCAATGGCAAAGAAAGAAAGGAAGAAAGGAAGCCAGCCTCAGGGGTGCTCATCAATAAAAAGCTATTTGAATTAAAAGTGTATGTTCAAACAGGAAATATTGTTCAAATTTTAAAATAATTAGGCAGAATTCTATATATTGGTACAGAATAATGCCTATGATAGACCACAAACTGGGGAAAAATAAGACAAAATAATACATATGATAAAATCTGGTGTGTGAACATAAGTGTTAATAATGGTGGGCAAAGAGTGAAGGAAAAATAGTTCTGTCAGTTACACAGTCATTCTGTCAGTCAATCGATAAACATTACTTTCTGAGTACCTGGCACCTCTATTTAAAATGCATACGTTGTTATCAGTGATCAATTCAGACAAAAAACCAAAAAAATAAATACACAAAAATACCTTCCCAACCTATTCCTGTCAAATGTATGGTGAATTTTATTTTACACATGACTGCATTTTTTTCCACATATTACTTATGCAAATCTCATGACTCAAATGGCCCCCAGGACCTAAACCTGTCACACTGACCGACCCTACTCACTGCACAGCTATGTGCCTAATTTACATTAACAGGGATGACAAAGAAGATGACTCATAGTAAAGAATAGTTTTTGAATATCTCTTCTTTTATTTGGGTGGGAATCTTAATGTAATTCCCAAAGTAATTCCAGTATCATTTCAGACAATAATGTGTTTTTTGATTATGTCACATTTAGCTGATCTCAGACAAATTCTGGTTTGTGGGTTTTATTTTCTCATATTGAACACAAACAGCATACACTTAGCAGTAGAAAAGGAATTTCAATAAAAAGTCCTACCCAAATATGGGATCTTTATGTTTTTTCGTCTTAAAAATATCAGCAGATAGAGAAACACTCTTCTCAGTAATGAAGTCAAAACTGCTTAGTAAAATTTAATTAATATGCCATGCTTGGTGATATAACTTTGATCGGCTACACTTCATTGGTAACACAGCAGTCACAGACATGTCAAAGGTTTAACTTGGTCAATTATTTGAAAAATTAGATATCAAGTTTATTATGATCGAGTGGCAAATTGATTTTCTATGATATATGCAGGAATGGGTTAGTTTCATAGGAAAACAGCTGGAATCATTGTAGAAATTAGCATTCTTTTTAAGATTTGTTTTTTTCTAGACCCTCTAAAAGAAGTTAATGCTTATCAAGTAAAGCCTTAGATTGTAGATGGAGGAATTTGATATTTACTGGGAAGTTCCACCCAGTAATAATTTCATGCTTCTCTTTGAGTGATTCAGAGTACTTTACAGCAGTCAAGATATTATTTAATCTTACAACCAGCATAGTACTCAATGGTGAAAAACTCAAAAGCTTCCCACTAAAATCTGGGACAAGACAAGGATGCCCACTATCACCACTCCTATTCAACATAGTCCTGGAAGTCCTAGCCACAGCAGTCAGGCAAGAGAAAGAAATAAAAGGGATCCAAATTGGAAAAGAAGAGGTAAAAGTGTCATTATATGCTGATGACATGTTACTATATATAGAAAACCCTAAAAGGTCCACACAAAAGCTACTAGAGCTGATTGAAGAATTCAGCAAGGTAGCAGGTTACAAAATTAACGTTCAAAAATCAGTTGCATTTCTTTACACTAACGATAAATCAACAGAAGAAGAAAGTAAAGAAACAATCCCCTTTAAAATAGCACCCAAAGTAATAAAATTTCTGGGAATAAATCTAACCAAGGAGGTGAAAGAATTATACACAGAAAACTATAAACCATTGATGAAGGAAATTAAAGAAGACTTTAAAAAATGGAAAGATATTCCATGCTCTTGGATTGGAAGAATCAATATTGTTAAAATGGTCACACTGCCCAAGGCAATCTACAGATTTAATACAGTCCCTATCCAATTACCCAGGACATATTTCACAGAACTAGAAAAAATCATAATAAAATTCATATGGAACCATCAAAGACCTAGAATTGCCAAAGCATTACTGAAGAGAAAGAAAGAGGCTGGAGGAATAACTCTCCCAGACTTCAGACAATACTATAGAGCTACAGTCATCAAGACAGCATGGTATTGGTACCAAAACAGACATATAGACCAATGGAACAGAATAGAGAGCCCAGAAATGAACCCACAAACTTTTGGTCAACTCATCTTTGACAAAGGAGGCAAGAATATACATTGGAATAAAGACAGTCTCTTCAGCAAATGGTGTTGGGAAAACTGGACAGCAGCATGTAAAACAATGAAGCTAGAACACTCCCTTACACCATATACAAAAATCAACTCAAAATGGATTAAAGACTTAAACATAAGACAAGATACAATAAACCTCCTAGAGGAAAACATAGGCAAAACATTATCTGACATACATTTCAAAAATTTTCTCCTAGAAGAAATAAAAGCAAGAATAAACAAATGGGACCTAATGAAACTTACAAGCTTCTGCACAGCAAAGGAAACCAGAAATAAAACAAGAAGAAAGCCTACGGAATGGGAGAAAATTTTTGCAAGTGAAACCGACAAAGGCTTGATCTCCAGAATATATAAGCAGCTCATACGACTCAATAAGAAAAAAATAAACAACCCAATCCAAAAATGGGCAGAAGACCTAAACAAGCAATTCTCCAAGGAAGACATACAAATGATCAAAAAGCACATGAAAAAAATGCTCAATATCACTAATTATCAGAGAAATGCAAATCAAAACTACAATGAGGTATCACCTCACACCAGTCAGAATGGCCGTCATTCAAAAATCCACAAATGACAAATGCTGGAGAGGCTGTGGAGAAAGGGGAACCCTCCTACACTGCTGGTGGGAATGCAGTTTGGTGCAGCCACTATGGAAAACAGTGTGGAGATTCCTCAAAAGACTAGGAATAGACTTACCATATGACCCAGGAATCCCACTCCTGGGCTTGTATCCAGAAGGAAATCTACTTCAGAATGACACCTGCACCCCAATGTTCATAGCAGCACTATTTACAATAGCCAAAACATGGAAACAGCCTAAATGTCCATCAACAGGTGACTGGATAAAGAAGAGGTGGTATATTTATACAATGGAATACTACTCAGCCATAAAAACTGACAACATAATGCCATTTGCAGCAACATGGATGCTCCTGGAGAATGTCATTCTAAGTGAAGTAAGCCAGAAAGAGAAAGAAAAATACCGTATGAGATCGCTCATATGTGGAATCTAAAAAACAAAAACAAAAACAAACAAACAAACAAAAACAAAGCGTAAATAAAGGACAGAAATAGACTCACAGACAGAGAATACAGACTTGTGGTTACCAGGGGGGTGGAGGTTGGGAAGGGATAGACTGGGATTTCAAAATTGTAGAATAGACTACACTGTATAGCACAGGGAAATATACACAAAATGTTATGATAACTCACAGAGAAAAAAATGTGACAATGAGTGTGTATATGTCCATGAATAACTGAAAAATTGTGCTGAACACTGGAATTTGACACAATATTGTAAAATGATTATAAATCAATAAAAAATGTTAAAAACAAAAAACAAAAAAACAAAACAAAAAAAAGATATTATTTAATCTTAATATAACATAAAATCCTTTTTGGATCAGAAAAAAAAATGCTGACTTTAAAAGAAAAGGGTGAAAGTTTATGATAAAAAGCATACTTACAAAGTATAAAATGCTCATGTTTGAAATAAGACTAAAATTGGAATTCAGACTCTAGTCTAATGGTTATGACTAAACCCATACCATTTAACCAGTGCTAGCTTCGATTCCCTCATCTGTAATGTAAGACTGAAATACATGAGATTAAATATATAATGTAATTAGGGAGAAGACTAAAATATTATAATAAAAATCACTAACAAATAAATACTACTGACTTGTCTCAGGAAATGTTCTAAGGACTTTCTACATATTACTGCTGGATATATATATATATATATATATACCTATCATATCCTATCATACCTATCATATCCATATATATGTATGTATCTATCATATCCATATATATGTATGTATATATTCTCATTTTACAGATGAGGAAACTCAGGAACAGAGAGGTTAACCTATCAGACCAAGGTTACACAGCTAAGAAATCAGAGAACCAGATCTGACTTTATAGAGCCAAGAATAGTAAATTGCCTCTGAAAGAAGTCAGTGATCAGTAACTATTTAATTATCACCTTTGTGAAACTAAAAGACTATCTTCCTATAAATTAATCACAGAATTATAATATTAAAAAGCCATTTCTGATTTCTTTTATCAGATGGCACTATTTTGGGTATATCCAGTTGTCAAATAAGAATTTATTTTTTTTTCTAACACAGAAACCAAGACTTGGCAGTTATTTGTGAAATCTGTGCAATACAAGATGGGAGAAAAGGAAAAAAAAAGGTAAAAATTAATAATGTTTTTGAACACATTGTTTTATAAATCCTTCAAGTCTACCATCTTTTATCGATGGAACACTAACATATTCATATCTTACAAAATGCTACTTTAATCAACATTACTCACATTATTTTCTACTCAGCTCAAAGAACTGTTTTCCTAATTTGACTGTTTGAACCCATGAAAATCATTAATTAACTATCATACAGCCTTCTCTCTTTCAAGGTCTAGAATTCCTCTTCTCTCCTTTTCTTCAATTCTCATTATAGAGAATTAATTGCATGCCATCCCTTTGATTTCTTTCCAAGTCTTTTCCAGCTATCATTATTGGTCGTGTCCCATACTGGACACGGAACAAATGAAAAAGAATGCTTTTGCTACAGAATCAGGAGATGATTTCAAGAAGCAAATCAGACTGAATTATTAAACCATAAAGGCTCTTGTAAAGAACAAATACCCTCATCTCCATCCGCCATCTTCTTCATAGTGTTTTCTTGCTCCAGTTTTGATATTCAAAGAATCTTTGCTCGTATATTTATTTATTCACTTACACATTACTCACAGTAGATAGAGAATATTTATCATATATCAAGCACTGTCTTAGATCTGAGGTCACAGAGAAGTAACTGAAGGAGTTCCTGACCCTGAGGAACCTGGAATTCAGTGCAAGAGAAAGATGGGTAGGAGATGATGTTTGTCTGATGACATATAAACCTCCATACTCCCCATCTCTTATTCCCCAAGGGAGTTAATAACATGTGCTCTCTAATTGCAAATGCTCAATTCTAAGTAAAGTAATAAACCATCAAAGGAGTTCAGAGAATCCATAAATGTACTTTCTGACTCTCTTATTGGGTAGCTTGTAGTACTATCACTATTCTGTTCATAGAATGTCTATTTTCCTACTTAATTGAATTTGCTGGCTATTTTTTTTTAACATTTTACTTCTTTAACAAATTCCAGTTAACCAGATGAAATACTTATTTTCAATTATCTGCCCTAATATTTATGATAAATGGTTTCACAACATAAACTTTGATAACCTGGTAATATATGAAGTCATTTTGTTTTTAAATTATGAACTTAGTAAAAAAAGCATTTTGATTTATATAAATTTGCCAAACATTTTAGAAATTAAAATACCTGGGTATATGCCAAAAATAATTTTACTTTTAGTCTGATTATAAATTTTCTCATTAAAAATAATATATAAATCCAAATATGATATAAATTTAAACATATAAAACCCATAAAAACTAAAATATTGATGTATCTGCATTTTCTAATTTAAAAAGTATCCATGAGTATACCCAGATACTCTTTTATATATATATATATGTGTGAAGATAGTCTAAACACTTTTTAGTGACCTGCTTTTTTCATTAAATGGTATGTAATTGACATAGTTTCATTAATAATGAAATGTAGTAATAATGTCAATAAATAAAGGCTTTGTTTTATAGTATTCTATTATATGGATGCATGTAATTTATAATCCTTAGTGGTTTGGCAATTACTTTGTTTATAGTTTTCCTATGCACAAATAACTTTCCTAAGGGGTAACTCCTTGCATTAGAATTGCTTTGAAATCTTTATCATGCACATTGCTAAACTGTTCTCTTAAACAGTTGTACCAACTTGTAATTCCAGCTGCAGGTTTTTGACTGTTATTGTGTTTGATTAATAAGCATACAAGGACATACACACACGTATACAGTGACTACTTATAAGAAAATGCATATGTTTATGAATTGTTAAAACTTCCAGCACAACAGTGAACGGGTAAGATTGGTTTTGTTTCTTGACTAGTCGTATAAAGTCTGCATTAGACAACAGAATAAAATGGATCATGTACATGAAGTTACCAAAACGAAATCGTCTCCTTCTTTCAGAAACATGTACTACACTATTAATACGAAATTTTAAGAAAATGGAAGTAAATAAAATCTAATCCCAGAATCATTTTTTTTCTATCAAATAGCATTCAATTACTCTATGTGTCTTTAAGCAGCTCCAATTTAAAATAAAATCCATTTGTTTTCCTATGAGGGAAATAGAGATTAGTGTATCCATCATACAATTGCTTCTTCTTATTCTAAAATATAGACTCTATTTCAAATCTCTCTTAATTCATATTCTTCATGTTACTTTATTCATGGCTGCAAGAACAAGTACCAAGAAAGAGAGAGCAGGCCCTTGCAAACAAAAACAAATTCATTAAACGCACTGCTTCAGTGTAAGGGAGCACCGTTGTTAGGCAACTAACTTCTAAAAAATTCGTAAAATAAAAGGACATCACCTTAGGAGATGATTTAAGTCGTCATAGCAACTACTATTTTAAAACCAAGTATTAGTGCCCAGTGTTTCCTTTCTTCCTCCTGATTTAAGATTTGTAAAATCTTGTTGTCCTCTTTCCACAGCTTTTATTTTTATATCATAAAACTATAAATTTTAGGTGTGCCAAGCTGTCTCCAGTAGTCTTCCTGGCAACAGACAGATATCACCATCATGAGGATGATGCTGATGGCATTATTTCCTCACAGATTTTGCAACCAGTACATTTAATATTTATTTGCAACTGAAAAGGTGCTTTGGAAATATCAGCTACCACAATAGAAATGGTGAAATATCTTTTAGAAGTTTAAGATTTTTAGTAGTTAGATGTTGGTTGTTTGTAAAGCCAGATTTACTGCTAATAATAATTTCAGCATTTGGTTTTCTGAGATTTATTTTTTTTTCCTTCCTCTTCCTTCTTCTTCTTTTTTAACAGTTTGCCTGCAGCAAATATTTCAGGCCTTTTCTGAGATTTTTATTCCTAATCTTAAAACAACAGTGATCCGTTAGTTACATACTGTGCTCTGTCTAGCGGGAGTTCAACCCCACTCAATATCCCTGACCCATTAAACCCCTCTAATAAATGAAGCTGAGGTCAAAAATATAGTTTCAATGCTCTAAAGTGAATTTTTGCTTCTGAGAGGTAAAAAAAAGTTAAAGTATATTTTGTGATTTCTCCTTCCTGACTTTTGGTATCTTCTTTAGATTGCGTTTCACTGGTCTGATCTTGTAGGACCCTATTCCTTAACATCTGGAGTCTCCCTCATCCCTCACAGGACTGCAAGGGACAAGGGAAGGACTAGGAGAAGAAGAAATGAAGTAGATAAATTAGTGTAACTACTCTGCATCTCAGGGAGAAGGACTTTTCCCATGTTTCACTATCCTAAGATTTGCCTCTCTACACCCTTTTACATGTCACAGAGTGAATAACAGGGGGGAACTTCACCCAGGTGCTGATTCCTTTTCTTCCACGACGCTGCCCCCCTCCCTTTTGGCAGGAGGGTGCCAGTTAAGTATTGAGCAAGGAAGTGCAATCCTAGATATTTTAATAAGCTTCAGCAAAGTCTTCAGGCATGGATTGGACATTACTTTCATTAGAGGATCTCTGAGTGATGATTCCAAAGGAGGACACATGGTGTGCAATGCTTGCTCATGGGGCTACTGATGGACTGAAGCACTGGCTTAGGTCCTTTCCTGAGTGTTTTCCAGGTGGCAGAATGCACTGTGACAGGCAGTCAGGACGTGGTGCAGTGCGTCTCCAGCTCTTCAATATGGTGGCCCGGGTCTGAATCCTTCATGTTGGATCCAACTGATAACATCATTTTGGATTCTAACAACTATCCCACTACCCTTTCGTAGTCTTTTCCTCTATTTTTCCAGGTAAGGTCACTCTACCTAGTCTTCTCTGGGGTCCAGGTAGGTCTGGATCTTTTCATGACTACAGGACTTTCAATCTCATTCTGTACCACTATTCCATTTGGGGCTTTGCTTTTATTCTTTCGGGATTTTGTTTGTTTTGCTTGTTTGTTCTTTGAATTTTTTTGTTTGTTCATTTATTTCTGAGACTGTTTTTACTTCAAGTCTTAATGTTTTTGTTTCACAGAATTTTGTTTTCAAAACTGCTGTGTCTAGGAATGCTTGAAGAGCCTATCATGGCTATCCTAAAAGCATCCTCATTCTTCAAGGAGAAATGCCTCCATCTGATTCAGGGAATGGTCACTGACAGAGAAATGAGCAAAGGAAAATAATACATGTGATCATTTAAAATATTATCTTCATATAGTTGCTAAGCAGAGAGGAATCAAGAAGCCTTTTGTCTACAAAGGCCCATGAAATCCTTACAGTTGAGTTAATCCAGCTCAATTCACTGAGATGGGAAACCACTAAGACCAGTGGTTTAGGCTAGTATCTTCTTAAACACTTGCTTCTCAGGACATTGATGTTATTTTCAAGTAAAATAAAATAAAAAGCGAAGGTGTTGTTTTGTGAACCAACATTTGAGGAATGCAATGTTAAACAAGGCTTAATAGGTTCCAGTACCTAAGGTGTTAATATAAATGGAAATTTCCATTTATATTATAGATTTAATTAATAGGATTTCCCAAAAGAATTTTCCCTAAGAACCCTGTGTTCAGGGTTCATGCCTCTACCTGAGTCGCACCTACATCATGCTTCTGTGGAAGAAAGATTAAGGTATTAAACAGATATAAAATAGGAGCTGTCATTTTGAGACATGCTGTTGTAAACTAATGAACAATGGACAATTTCCAGAACATTTTCCTCTTCATGTCTTTCTCGGTAATTTGTACTCATGATCTCTTGGCTAAAGGTACAGAAATGTGGAATCCTTGCCCTCTCTTCATTATTCTATGTACCCACACATTTACTTAATGCTTAAATGAAAAGAAAAAAATTGAATATTAAATAGATATTAAATTGCAACATTAATTTTAGTTGTTATGTAATCTGAAAAGTATTAACATGAAAATTATATAAAAAGATGTATGAATTTAGTTTCTATTTTGATAGAATAAACCAAAATCTATAGGATCTTATATGAAAAACACAAACTAAATAAACAATACAAAATATTTCACTCTTACTCTTCACCCCCTTAAGGCAATGATTTTACTGTGTTCAATATGCAAATCCCTCTCATTTTTATGAATGCCTGCAAAATAGGTATGTGTATATAACAATTAAGGTGTAAGTATTATGTGTATATAATAATCTTAATGATTTATTAAAATATATACAAAATATTACTAATTAAGAAATGCTGAATTATTTTCCCATATGAAGAGAGTTTTTAAATCACTATCTTTTATGAACCTTTTCTAATTTTGCTAATAACAGAAATTAAGAAATACTGTTTTCTTTAATTCCGTTTCTCTGATTACTAATTATTTGGACTATCTCTTAACATAATTGTTAGTTTTTGTATTTCCTTGTTTGTAAATTGCCTGTTCATAATTTTTTCTATTTGTCCACTGAGACTGGTATCTTTTTAACTTTTATTTGCAGGAATAAATTGTTGATTCCAGATATTAATTCTTTCCTGGTTTCAAACATTGCAAATATTTTTTCCCACTCTGTAGCCCACCTATTATCTTTGTCTACAATATTCTTCATTTAGCAACAGTGATTAATCATATGAGATAATTTAACCATTTTTTGCTTTGTGGCTTTTGTACATAAAATTTTTTAGATACTTTCCACCCCTAGGTCACAGAGATACTCTGCAATACTTCTTTTATAAACTATGCATTTTATTTTTCACCATTTTGTGTTTAATTCATTCTAGGTCTATCTTTGTGTGAGATATTATGTGATGATTAAAATGTAATGTTTTTACATTTAACTGGCGCTGAGAGTCTATTAGAAAGTGATATTTTCTAAACACTGTTTTCAATTCACATACAGCCTTGCGACAGTGTACACATAGAACCTGACCTCCAGAGAAGATCACTTTTAAAAGTCCTCTTCTTCCATATGTCAAAATTATTTTAATTAATACACTAAACAAGGACAATAACTGTTTCCTTGATTAGTCAATGAACAATTAATAATTTTCAAAGAATAAATCTGTTTTTAAAATATTATTCAAATTTAGTGAAATATTGCTTGCATGAACTACAATTTGACATACCAAACAAAAATACCACACCATATATTTTGTATTCTGTTTTTCTGAGTTAAAATTTAAACACAAATAAAAACTTCAAGAGGTCACACAGAAAGATGAAATTAAAGTAAGAGAAGTTCTGTTTCTTCGTCATTATTTTTCCTGGCTATCAGATTATTTTGAAGCTGCTGTCTAAACACAGAAATGGGATGCAGCACAGAGAGTGGAGACAAGACTGACATCCAATGCAAGTGCGAACGATTCCAAACTGTTACTGAGTCTTTAAATAAATGTATGTAACCGAGTCCCAGAGTGTCACAAGCCAACTGTGTAACTGGAGGTTCTTTGTATTAACTTCCATGCATCATCCAATGTTAATTAAAGAGTGAGTAATAAAACATAGACTGATTTGATGTTTACATAAATACTGAAATTCACAATAACCACAGCAAATGTTTACAGCTCAGCCCAAGAAAATATTTTTAGGAGACATACTTTATCACTGATATTATTCTGGATCACTGGTGCATGGTAATGGAACACAGCAGGACAACATTTAGAGGGTTCGATTATAGCTTTTGAATTCTAACAGATAATGACTGTACCTACATGTTAGGAGCACTTGTGGACAGTACCCTCCTGCCATGACTTGGCACAGCAGTGCTTCGAGATTAGAATCTGAGGTGCCAGTTCCAGGCCAAAGCATCATCCTATGTATGTTCCTATGGTCCCCAAGTTTAATTTCATGTTGATTGTGGAAGGTTTTGATCAGCAGTAATTTCTGTCTGTGACTCCAGTAAGATGACTCTCCCTGCTTCAGGATCTGTACGATTGGGAAGAGGCAAGGAAAGTAGACACCTCCACTCATCTCTATCTGGAAAGTTGCACCCCAAAATAGGAGTGTCACTTCATTTGTGATGATGTTGCAGTCTAGCCTGGCTGCCAAACAAACGAAAGTCCCACCTGGCTCTGTGGTGGGACTTCACAAGTTAAAAAGCCACAGAACATCTGGATTGGCTTAAGCATGAACAAGCAAAGGACCCCTGTCTAATGGAATGATTAAAAGTTTAAAGTGCTGTTTTAATTCAATCAATTAAAAGCATAAACAGCATGGGTCTGATTGAATCAATTTGAAGAATTACACAGCAGTCAATGTGCTCATCAGCAGGAGTGCAAAATTCATGTATCACCTACAAACAGCTTGAAATCTGTATCCTTCAATTAGACGTAGCAAATAATCTTTTAGCACATTTCAGAAAGGTGACTGTTTTTGCAGAAGCAAAGGAAGGTGCTACACCAGAGGAATATGCTATTAGTTACCGCTAGCCCAGCTGGCATCCAGTTTGAACTATTTAACAAATACCGTATCTTGGTTATGAATAACTTTGTGCCCTTCATATTCCTCCAAATTTGATCTGAAGCATGCAAATATATTTCTATTACTTTTATGTAAAAAAATAGTATTTGAATATCAAGATGTAGTCTTAAAATACAACAACATGAAATAATAGCTGAAGGCAATGATAGTTTAAGATAATCATAAAACCACTGAGGTAATTGTTGTATACCTGCTCACTATAGCAAGAATTTGCTAAAATGGATATTAATATTTACAGCTATAGCCAAATAAAGCTCATAGAGCCAGTGATAAAATTCAGCTTCCTAAAAAAGTTAATAAATATTCCATATTTCTAATGCACTCCCTTTTTTAACAATTCTGGGGTCTGACTATGATTAATAGAATTGTTTGGAGAGGAAGAGATGGTTTCTATATAACTCTCACCACTTTAATTGAGCCAAGAACATCATACACTCAGTTGGGGAGGCCTGTTGGGGGGCAAGAGGGGAAACTAGTATGCACGCATTTTCAAGTGAAAAATATAACATAAAATAAATCACACTAACCTGAGCACTTCCATTACACCAGCACAAAGCTTTATATATTCTGATTTCAAGGCTTGTAACAACTTGTGTTCCCTTAACATATATCTGATTTAAAAAGCTTTAGAATGTAGGTACAAGTAAAGAAATGTTGGGTTCTTCTCTCCCTGTATTAAGTAAGACTACGCCAGTCTTCACCCTCATTTTTATTCAGGATGCAAACAGAAACCGTGATCCCAGATGGACTGCCAGGAGAAAAGTCTGTCCTAGAGTAAGAGCTCGGCTAATGTTACAATGTTAGTTACTATCTTTCAGACTTTATATCAAATTAATTTAGGATCATTAATTTCATTATTACAAGTCCATAATAATTTATTGCAAACCCCTAGGGGTCCTATAAGTATTTATCTATTCCAAGTATCTGGGGGAGTTGGATTTTATGAATTTTGGATTTCAGAAAGCTAATGAAGTTTGTGTGTGTGTGTGTGTATGTGTATACATATATGCTATAAACTGTAACATCTGCTTCATGCAGAGGTAGGGTGTAACATCCTAAAATCAAACAGACTGATGCTTCTGAAAAAAGAACATGTTAATAGTCAATCTATTTAGAATAATTTGTTTTTGTCACAAAATAAGTTGAGTTTTTTTTTGAATTTTGAGAACATTTTGTGTTCTAGAGATATGGATCTATACTCATGACAACCTTTTAAGTTAAAATGATTCCACATGTACTGGAGCAATGCAGAAACAGGTCTGGAGAAGTGAAATAAAATCACTCAGCTGAGTAGTAATGAAGACAGGATTCAAACCCAAGCCAATTGGCTCCAAAGCCCACATATTTTCTCCCTCCTCATCCTTCCCTCTCTGTGGTTAATACTACCACGATCATTTCACCTCTATGGTCACCCAATCTCAGGGTTTTCTGACCGTAGGAGGAGGTGTTGTTTCACAACATAAGTAGGAAAGAACAGGCAGCAATGTGTGTGGCATGTGCCCCAGCACGGAGCTCATCCCGATGATGCTCCTGCTGCACATGGTCTCACAGGGTATTCTCTCAGATCTGTAGCCCTGACATCCCAAATAGGCTGCACCGGAACTTCATACAGTTACCAATCATGGATTAAATGCACTGTTTATGCCAGAAATGAGTGTCATATTTCAAAACACAGATGCCGGGATAATGCGTTCATGTCTCTTTTATACCAGCAGCACTTAGTCTGCTGCATTGACCTGCACGAGAGGACACACTAGAGGGCACAAGTGAGTGCCCATCAACGGGAAGAGGCAGGTGAACGAGTGCTGAGACGAATCTCTTCATCTGTGGGACCTGCTAATCGAAGCAAGGCTGTAGGAGCTGTGGCAAAATCTGATGACCTGTAATGTAGATGGTTAGAAATCAATGACTTGCAATGTATGACAATGCTGAATCTTACTGTTTATTTGAAGTAAATGATAGGGGGGGAAAAAACACATGTAAATCTTCAAGAAAATAGTGTCAAGTAATTTAGAAGTACTTCACATCTTGTCACTCAGGATATTTTTGAATCGTAATGCTACAAATTATAACTATATATTATGCAGCTAGTGAAAGCAGTTTTATTTAAGCTCATGCCACTACACTACTTAGAACAGCAAAAGGCCCTCCCATCCAAGATACAAAATAAAAATCATAAAATATCTATGCATACTGAAGTATCCCCATCAAGTTATTTAGAACAAAGATCATCACTGAAAACAATGTAAATGTAAATAATATTTTAACAATAGAATGCAATTGTTAATGAACAGAACATAAATTTCTGCCAAGACATTCCACCATAAACAGGGTATGAATTAGGCTTTTGTAAGTAAGAAAGGGTCTACAAGCACCACTAAAGATCTTGCTTCAAACATTCTGAAACCACATTTCTCAAAGGTGCTATGAGTTAAAAGAGTATTTATTCCCACTGTGTTAGGTGTTTAGTATACTTACTGGTTTAACTGACTATTGAATAAGATTTTATTCTTAGTATAGGTAATCTTTTTATCAATAATCTCTCATAGCATCAAATAATAGAAAGCTGGGCCATTCAGAGATAATTAAACACTTCATATTAATTGAATACAATAGATGTAATTATGCGTGGGACAATAAAAATTTTTTACATCACTGTGTTGTCGAATCAGAATGAATGAGTTGATTGTGCTTAAGTGTTATACTTTTTCACCTATGTAAGACACAATACAAAGGAATCTTACTATCCTTTAGGGGTTTTATTCATTTTATCTTATAATCAAAGGGGACTGTCTCCTACCATGGTACTTTTGAGAGGCCAGAAGGTACGTTTATTGAACATGTGAATTAATTCACTATTGTTCTTACTGACATGGTTCTGTTTAGTCATGATAGCTCTTGGATTAGTTTTCATAGATGACTAATCATCAAAGGTTTAGATGGTAAGAGTTACCTACTCTTCACATTTTCAATAGCATGATACAATGAGAGCACAATCAATATTTTTTAAACAAATAATTAGCAAATCAGGCACAGAGAAGAGCCTACAATTTGTTCCGTGAAGTTTTAGTTCTCTGAATTTTTAAGTTCCAGCCACACCTTGACAGAAAAGTTCACACAAGGCAAACACTGTAACATTCCAGAGGAAGGAATCTCTATCTTCTAGTCTGTATCAAGAAATGTAAATTCTTCTAAATCAATGGCTGGACATGGCTAGAGTTAGGTAATAAGCTTTGGATTACACCCCTAAGATTGAAGGTTACTAACCTTTTTTCAATCCTTCTCATGAAAGATTAACTTTTTTTTTTAACTTAGTAAGTCATTAGTTTAAAAAAAATCCATTTTTTGACATTTAGCATGCAAAAGAGTAAAATGCTAGTGGTTGTTGGATATCTACACAGTACCTGCTGCTGGATGGGGCCCTTTCTGATATGATATCTGCTGACAACCTCTTCACTGTTCTTTATTAGGAACCAGTTATGACTTAGCCTAAGTAACACACATAATGTTTTACTCCATATACTCTGAAGTCATTCAAAGTAAGTTACAGACACTATAGGATCCACATGATACTTTTTTTAATGAAGCTTATAATATGTACCTAGATAAGTGAAGTACTTCGGGAATGGAGGTGTGATTTGCTCCCCAGAAAATCAACCATAACTTGTGAAAATTATAAAAATCAACCATTAAAATCTCTGGGAACTTCCCTAAGGGCATACAGCAGAGACATGTTTATGCAAAAAAGCTACTAAGTGTCTGGAAGAACAGAGACTTGGTGGCATTCAAGCCATGGCCCACTCTCTTTACCAGCTCCCTCAGGTCAGTGTGATGAGAGTTCTACTGTGGGTAGTGAGCACAAGAAGATGGGGATCTTCCTCTCCCACTTCCTCCTAGAATGACAGTTTCCCCCTAGAAAGGGCAGGCAACTGCATTTCTACTGCCCCCAGCATTATGCTGTAGAAGCTCTATTCCAGGCAAGCACAACTGAAAGATCTGGGGCTCCTTTCTGATGCGCCATATCCACTTGTAGGGTGGAAGCTCCAGTCCAGCCATGGGAGGGCAAGGATACTAGGCCCCAGTCTGCCTTTCCCTGATTGTTCATAGCATAGATATTCCACACCGGGAGATACAAGCCAAGAAGACAAGAGGTTAGCACGTCCCCGCACTGCCCTGTGTTTAGAGGAGAGTTGTCACTCTAAGCAAAGCAGGCCTGTAATTCTGAAACACTGCCACAGAGATTCTATCCAGGGAAGCAAGCAAGTTCTAAGAACAGAAAGCTCTGTAGTTCTCCCAAAGAAGACTGATTTTATTTAGAATAGAGTGTGGGAAGTTTCACCCTAATGATTCTTTCAGAAACAATGACGATTTTGGTGGTGAAAAATTAAGAAGAGACTAGTAGTTCCATGTTATCAAGAAGTGAAACGGTTGACCAAAAATACATTTCATAGAGAAAAGCAGGAAAAGAGACAGCTAAGAAGAACCCTCCTGTGGTCGGAGAACACTGCAAAGACTGGCTACAAAAACCACCTCTGCAAAGAGCTTTGACTTTAGTTGGGCTAGAGCATAGAGCAACTTCCACCGCAGGTCATTACTGGAAACAATAAAGCAGCCAACCACCACTCAGTGCGTGCTAGCAGCTTGGTGTGATGTCAGTGAAGGTTGGCCAGCGGAGGCTTAATAGAGAAATCAGAGAAAGAGATAAAGGGAGCCCAGCTGAAATCTCTCATTCCTCTGAGGTAAGGTGAGGAGGGGAAAGATGATTAAGATCACTGCGTGCATGCTAGCCCTTTGACAAGTGATATCGGAAGCTGCACATCGCAGAGGAAATAGACTGCATTGAACATGTCAAGCCAACACAAGCCAACGTAAGCGAGCTAATGAATGACAAATTCAGGCCTCAGAGGGGGAATCACTATCTAGAATTGAAATAATGTATTATCTCAAATGTTCAATTTTATACAAGAAATACAAGTCATGTAAAGAAAAATGACATTGTGACACATACATAAGAAAAAAAAGGGTTTGAGAGAAACTGCCTTTGAGAAGGCCCAGGTAATAGACTTAGCAGACAAGAACTTCAAAGCAGCCATTATTAAATGTGTTCAATTAATTAAAGGAAACAATGCTTTAAAAATTAAAGAAAGTTACAATAATGATGTCTCATCAACTAGAGAATATCAATAAAGGGAAACAAATTATTTTAAAAATCAAATAGAAGTTCTGGAGATGAAAAGTACAATAAAAAGAACAAAAAATTCACTAGAGGGGCTCAATAGTATATTTGAACTGGAAGATGGAAGAATCAGCAAACTTGAGTATAGATTGATAGAAATTATGCAATTTGGAGAACAGGGAGAAAAGAAGGGAGAAAAATGATCAAGCTTCAGAGAAATGCAGGACACCATTAATTGTCAAAATGTATATGTAATAGGAATAGCAAAATGGAAAAATGGAAAAATATTTTAAGAAATAATTGCCAAAATTTCCCAAATTTGATGAAAAATATTAGTCTGTACATCCAAGCAGCATAATGAAATCCAAGTAGGCTAAATACAAAGAGAACCACACCCAGCCACATCATAGTCAAAATGCTGAAAGACAGAGAAAATCTTTAAAGCAGCAAGAAAAACAGAACTCATCAATGACAGGGGACCTCAAGAAAAATTAACAGCTGACTTTTCATCAGAAACAGCTAAGATCAAATGTAATAATATACTCACAACAGGGAAAACAATTGTTAACAAAGAATCATATCCAGGCACTTTATCTTTTAAAATTAAAGGTGAAATGAAGATTCCTACATAAACAGTAAGTGAGAGAATTCATTGTTAGCAGACCAACTTTATAAGAAGTGCTTTTTTTTTTTTTTCTTGAAGGAAGCTTTTTAGACTGAAAGCAAATGACATCACAGTAATTCGACTTACACACACACAAAAGAGAATTAGCAAAGGTAATGATGAAGGTAATGGTAAAAGACTGTAGCATTGTATATTTCTCCTCTTTTTTGTAAATAATTTAAAAATAACTATTATAAAGCAACATAAATATAACTGTATTGTTGGGCCTATAATATAGACAAATATATATATACATATATTTGACAATAACAATATAATATATCTGACAATAACAAAATAAGATGGCAGGTGGAGCAAAGCTCTATGGTTTAAGAAAATGATAACCAGACAGTAACTCAAATCTACAAGAACAAGTGAAGAGAATAAGAAATTGAAACAAGCAAGTAGATATTAATACGTGTGTGTGTGTGTGTATTTGGTCTCCCTTCTTCTCTAAGCTTCATTAAAAGGTATAAAATAAATATACATAAATTAATTATAACAGTATATTCAGGGGTTTGTAAAATAGATACAGGTAAAAGGTGTAATAATAGCACAAACGCAGGAGGAGGACATAGAGTTACATAGGGGTTACATTTCTAAATCTCACTGAAATTAAGTCAGTATATATTTGAAGTAATTTCTGACATGTTAGGATGAACACTGTAAACCTTAGAGCAACCAGAAAGAAAATAACTAAAAAAAGTAGCAAAAAATATTGAAGGAATTAAAATGTTACATTAAAGAAGATTTACATGAAGCAAAAGACATCAGTTAAAAAGGAAAAAAAAAAGAAATGGAGAGAAAAATTCAACCATATCAATAATAATATTAGATGAGAATGAATTAAATGATATAATAAAAAGGAAGAGACTGTTAGACTGGATGTGTAAACAAGATATAAATATATGCTTCGTGCAGGAGACACACTTTATCATCAAAGAGTCAAATAATTTTATGTAGAAGGATGGCACGCTACATATAATGCAAACAGTAAGTATAAAGTTGGAATAACTATTACATCAAAATAGAATTTGAAACAAAATGTGTTAGTAAAAGAGAAATATTTATAATGATCATTTACAATGATAATAATAAAAAGTTCTACCTATCAGATGGAAATAACAACAATAAATATATATAAACCTAATAACCAGGCCACAAAATACATGGTACAAAACTGGACAAATTAAAAGGAAATATAGACAGTTCAGAAATAATAGTCAATATCCCACTTTCAACAATGGATAGAACAAATAGCAGATGATCAACAGGGATATAGAAGACTTGAGCAACATTATAAACCAACTAGTTCTTTCTGACATCTACAGAATACTCAACCCAAATGGCTGAACACAGTGTTTTTCTCATGCATGCCTGAAACATACTCAAAAGAAGACCACTTGCTAGGTCATGAAACATTTAAAGATACTTAAATCAAAAAAGTGGGTTCTTTTAACAATAATTGAAATTACTTAAAAATATATAAAAGAAGAAAATTTTTGAAACAGCACAAATATGAGAATACAAAACAATACACTACTAAGTAATAACTGATTCAAAGAAGAACTCACAAGGGAAATTATAAAATACAATGAGATGAGTGAAAATGAAAACACAGTATATCAAAACTTAAAGAATGCAGTTTAAGCTGTTCTTAGGGGTAAATTTATAACTGTAAAAGCAGCTATTAAAAAATGAAAAAAAAGAAATAACTTAAACTTAGTAACTTAAACTTAAATCAATAACTTAAACTTCTACCTTAAGATGCTATAAAAAGAAAGGCAAACTAAACCTATAGCAAGCAGAAGGAAGGAAATAATTTTAAAAAATAGAACACAAATTAATGATATTGAGAACAGAAAAGCAATAGGGAAAATCAATGAATATAAAAGATGGTTCTTTGAAAAGATCAACAAATTAAAGAATTAAAAAGATTATAAGGGAGTATCATGAATATATATATGCCAACAAAGTAGGTAACTTAGATGAAAGGAGCCCATTTCTATAAAAATGCAGATTACTAAAACTGACACAAGAAGAAATAGAAAATCTGAATAGATCGATAACAAGTAAAGTGATTGGATTAGTAATTTAAAAAAATTTATCCTAAATAAATAATAAATAAGTAGCCCAGGCCCAAACTGCTTCACTGGTGAATTCTACAAAACGTCCATAAGATAATCAATATTGATCCTTTACAAATTCTTTCAAACATAGAACCGGAAGGAACACTTTGCACCTATTTAGAATTACAGTGACAACAAAACCAAAGATATCACAATAAAATAAGCACTCAGACCGATAACCTTTAGGAATGTAGATTTTTAAATCCTGGATAAAACGCTACCACTTTGAATCCAGCATCATATAAAAAGTATTTAACAGAGAAGAACAAACCTGACTCCATAATGAACCTGTTCCTTTAGCTCTAATCTTTGTGCTCTGTCGCCTGTGCTTAGACATGCTGGCTCTGCACCTTTGTCTCTTCAATCAGTAAAAGAATGTTGCCTATAGCCTGCAATATACATAATAGTTCTTTCTCAAGACTCTGCCTCCCAGGCTTGACCTTTAAAGCCATAACACTTTTTATTCATATAGAGATCAAAAGCTGCAGTTCAGAAAATAACATTTGTCTTCTTAAAGGTTGTAAGGAACCTCTGCGAATGGCTGCAAGAACAAAGAATTATCACATACAGAGTCTAGCCAGCACCAAGAGGTCTGCAACAATCAGCCACACCCCCTTCCTTTTTAATGTGAAAGAAGCCCACATTCTAACTCCGGTAAGATGGTTCTCTGGGAAATTACTCCCCTGTCTTCTTGCTCTGCTGGCATTCTGAATAAAATTGATATTCCTTGATCCAATACCTTATCTCTCAATTTATTGGTTTGTCATGCCACAAGTAGTCCAAGCTTGGACATGGTAATAGTATTATACACAGTGCCCTAATGGGATTTATCCCGTGGATGCAAATTTGGTTTAACATCTGAAAGTGAGTTAATGTAATATGGTACCTTAAAGACTCTTATGCTCCACCTATTCATCCCTCTTTCCCACTAAACTCTGGCAACCACTGCTCTTTTTCCTGTCTTCATAGTTTTGCCTTTTCCAGAATGTCATACAGTTGGAATCACACAGTAGGTAGCCTTTTCAGAATTTTTTTCTAACTTAGCAATATGCATTTGTGGCATCTCAATGTCTTTTTCGTTGATAATTCACTTTCATGGCTGAGAATTTCATTATATGGATGCACCACAGTTTGTCCATTTCCCTATTGGAGGATGTCTTGGTTGTTTCCAATTTTTGGAAATTATGAAGAAAGCTCCTTTAAAGATTCATGCTCAGGTGTTTATATGGATATACAGTTTCAATTCATTTGAGTAAATACCAAGGAGTACAAATGCTGGGTCATAAAGTAAGAGTATTTTTAGTTTTGTAGAAACAACTCAATTGTCCTTCAAGCTGACTGGACCATTTTGCATCCCTAGCGGCAATGAGACGTAGCGTTGCTTGCCAGTGTTGCCACTGTTTTGGATTTTAGACATCCTAAGAAGTCTGTACACTTTTGATATTCACCATTAGGTCTTTATATCTTATTTAGCAGAATATAAGGAACTTTAGCATTTATAATGCTAAAATTCTAGGGGGAGTTTCAGTAGGTGCTTGGTACTTTTTTGAAAAAAATATTATTCCCAGCTCCTAGTGTATACATTGAATAAATGAAAGAGACTGAAAAACTTATTTAAAATATCCTTGATATTTCAATCTGATGTTTAACATCTTTCATTGCAAGAGAAAAAAAAAAACAAACATGTATCACAGTCTTGAAAATTGTTGTTTAAACCAAAGTTTTCCTCTTCATCACTAAAGAAACAAAAAATATTGATTTTATTTTTATTTCCTATTTTCTCTTTTTAAGATCATTGAAGAGAGTCCATAACCTAACATTTGGATATCTTCTATTCTACTGTTATTTTTTTTTTTTGGAGGGGAGAGACTAATAAAGATAAATGACTATCTCTCTTATGACTATTTACATTCTTAAATATGCTTTTCTTATGATAAATAACACTCCGCATGCCTTTCCAAAGGATTTTTCAACAAATATGCAGATGTTAGGGAAAACTTCAGTCTGTAATTGTAATCTGTCATGCTATATCTATAAGAACTACTAAGAATATATTATACATACCTTCTAAAGCAAAATTTTCCTAAGTGCAGGGCATCTTAAAGTTTGCAACACTAAACTTTATAATGATTTCTTAGATTCCAAGATTTTCACTAACAAATCATGCAAATCAAAGCAAACCATAACCCACCTTGATTGAATTCACTGTTCTGTCTTAATTGTGAGAAAAAATATTTTAATTTCAAAGCTTTTGTCAGTTACGCTTGCAAACTACACATTTCCATAAATGTGGCACTTTTAATTTAATTATGTTCAAGACAAAAGAAAAGTCTAATTTAGTAACTTCTGTTACACAGACATCATGTTTATATTTTTTTCCCGGACAGCAATAGCCACATAGCTACTTATTACTAAGTATGACAGGTTATTTCTTATACTTGTATACTGAGGTAAGGTTTCTTTTCTAGTATTTTTTAAGGTAAGCAGCTGCATAACAGATATTATGAGAATGCAGATATATTTTAAATTAATCTGGAGGTATTAGTTCTTTATGTGTATAATTTTATGTAATTAAAACTATATACATATATACAAGTACGTATTCATCAATAATATATACAAATTTATATGAATACATTATAGACATTAATAAAAACTGCTGTATATACATAGACATTCTTCAATCTAATTGATTTTTAAATTCTCTGAAAACATAATTATCTGTTTTGGTGAATGGTTTTGCTTCTTGAAGTGGCCAATTGATGTGTAAAAATCTATAATGAGTTTATAGAACCTGCCCTGAAAGGTGAGAGGTTGGGTACAAACGAAAAAGAGATGGTTTCAAACTGATACATTTAGTGTTGACTGAATATTTAATACTCTAGAGTAAAATTAAAACAAGTATAATATATTTTAAAATCTTAAAATCAAAGTGCCAAAATATTCAAACTGTTAAACCCTAAAATACCAAACCGAAGAACTTCATGCACCACATCCTATGGGGAGAAAACTGACTCCATCAGACTGTGGGAGCCACTTCAGATCACCAAATTAGATACGGACAGGTGTGAGTACGTCATTCTCACAGATGGAGAAATTCAGACACAGAAGGATTAAGGAATTGTTTAGGAATCCACAGCTGTTCAAGTCAGTGCAGACATGATGAGAACCCAATGCGAATGGGATCGAATTCTGGGGTTTGTTTGCTTGACTGACCTGCCTTTTATTTGGTTGCTTTAGATTCATATTTTTGACTTCTTGTTAGTAAAATGCTATAAACAAGTTTGGCATATAAACAAATAGGATTTCAAATTAATAGGTATCTATAAAATCAAGAACTTTACCTAGATTCAGTTTTGTCTTCATGGGAAACTAATTACTAAGCTACCAGATCAATTTACCTATTTAGTTATAAATAGAGAGAATGCTTTTCTCCTTCATACGTAAATTTTCATCCCATTTGTCTTATCATATAACCAGTCTTGGAATTGCAGTCTCCCTCCTCCTGCCAACCAACTTCCAGGTGAGCACAGCACAGGACCAGGAGAGGTACATTTGCCTAATCCTGGCCCAGATCTCAGTCAATTATGGTTCAAAAAATGTACCACTACCCTCTGTCTCTCCTCCTTCTCCACCTCAGCAGATTGTAATTATAATTAATATAGTGTAATTTGTTTAACATCTGCACCCTCTGCTAATAGACTGATAGGAGCTGAGTCTGCAGCTAGCACAATACTTGGCATTAAATAAACTAAACTTTATTAGCTAAGATGACCAGAATTTTATTAAATCATCACATTCTGTTCTTATGCTCCTTCCATTTTACCTCCTTCCAAACTCAACTAGCATGGCTTACATTTTATGTTATTGGAGCAAGGGGATAGTGTAATTAAACTATGCTTTTAGGAATTTATTCTGAGAAACATTAGGTTATTGTCCAGTAAATTACGTTAGCCTAGCCAGGTGCTTCCTGAGGAAAATACATATCTAGACCAAAGCTCAACAGAATATTTTCTGTATAAAAACTTGAACATTCTGTGTTGGCCTCTGACTACATTCTAAAACGGAACATAGATGATTTTATTGTTTCTTTACTATGTAATATACATTCTACTCACTCCCTGGAGATAGTCCATTGTTGACTATTCCTTCCTTTGGACTTGAGAAAAGGCATTCAGGGGATTCAGTCCAAACTAATTTTTGCACTGATTAACTTCACTGGCATTTCTCTCCACCTGATTCAAAATATATATGATACTTAACTGAACTGAATAATGGGTTTATAATCCTCTATGAGTATAACACAATGGCTTTTGTAACTTTTATTTCATTGTGAAAATAAATTTACTGTTTTCATCATTTTTATTCTACAATTCTACTGAATCTCTTCCCTTGGAACTTGGTATTGCTCTGAAAATACTGACTGACATCAGTTAATCCTATAGCGAAAACAGAAAAACACACAAAAGTATACCTCAGAAACAGCTAAAAGAATACATAAGACATAAATTTGGTTATTGCCTCTGGGTAAGGAAGCAGAGTAGGGGCTGTGAGGAAGAGAGATTTTCTTTTTGGTGCTATTCCATGACATACAACATTCTGAGTATCTGAAACTTCCATGCGTGTATGTGTGTGTGTGTGTGTGTGTATATATGTGTGTGTGTGTGTGTGTGTATATATATATATATATATATATATATGTATACACAGAGAGAGAGAGAGAGAGAGAGAGAAAGAGAGAGAGAGAGAGAGTGTGTACTGTAGTAGTCCACTCAGGCTGCCATAATAAAATATCACAGACTGACAGATTGGGTGTCTTATACAACAGAAATTTATTTTTCAGAGTTCGGGAGGCAGGGAAGTCCAAGATCAAGGCTCCAGCTAGGTAGGACATTGAACTTAATTGAATAATGAAGCCTCTTCTTTTGGCTTCTAGATGGCCTCCTTCTTGCTGTGTGCTTACATGATCTTTACTTTGTCCACACGTGGGGAGAGAGAGAGAAAACAAGCTCTCTGGTGTCTCTTATAAGGACACTAATCCTAACAGATAAAACCTGCAGTCTTATGATTTCATTTTACCTTAATTACTTCTTTAGAGATCCGATTTTCAAATATAGCCACACTTGGGTATAGAGCTTCAGCACCAGAATTTTGGGGAGAACACAAGCATTCAGAGAGAGACATATATATACATACATGCACCCATACACATACATATACACACACATAACACATATACACATATATATGAATCTATATATGTATATATATTCACACACATATATTCAGTCATATATACAATACAATTATATATTTATGTAGTTTTTATGTGGCCATACATAGTAACAAAGTTATAGAGTTAAACAACATTTTTTTAAGCGATCATATAGTTAGCCACCCATATAAATACACAGAACTGTACCATACAACCTAACTGAACAGTGAGTAACACCACTTAGGAACACTTCTAAGTAACTTCTCCCTGGAGCTGCTTACAGCAATTGAGCTCTCAGCATAAATGTGAATCCTCTCCTCTAAAGTTTCCAGTGGGCAGTAGAGGCATTTTTCCCTGACAGGGTAAGATAATGGAGAGGGAAAAGAATAGATATAGTATTGCTATGACAAGCACAGAAATAATAATATTCTCTTCCTCAACTAAACTTACTGAAGAAATTTTAGGGGAGCATGTTCTTGGGCCAAGAGTAGGCTAGATGGGTGATTGCACAGACAGGAAATCCCATCAATTTCCAAAAGGCAGAAATTAAAGAGAATAAACATTCAAATAAATAGAAAGTAGCAAAAACAGTTACAATGACAAGTGATAGTTTCAGGGAGAATGGGATGAAAAGATTCTTCCCTCTTTTTTCAAGAATATTCAATCCCAACATTCTAGTGCCAGGAAGCAGAAGATCCAGAATTGTGAAAAGATGGTAATTGCCGTATTAATTACTTCCAAATTAACTCTGAAGAAAATGTACAGGAATTGATGTTCTATAAAAGTTCAACTGACCCTTAGAAAGACATGAAAGAAAAACAAACAAATGCAAAAAATGGTAGAAGTTAGAATCTCTGTGGGATGAGGCCAGTTTGAATGAGTGTTACTGCTATACACAATCTATATGATCATAAAGTGTTTTTACCCCAAAAAGCAAAAGTTAAAAACAAACAAACAAACCAAAGAGACTCAGAGAAACTTGGGGAGTGTTGACTATGGCTATTTTGATCCTGGGGATGGTACCACAGTTTTTGATGTATGTCCAAACTCATCAAATTGTATACATTAAATATGTACAGTTCTTTGTATATCAATTATACCTGAATTGAGCTGCTAAATAAAACTATTAAAAGACCCTAGGCATGCAGAGACTGATATACCCACCAACTCCCTTCCCACCATGATTTTCACATTTGCCCATGACTACATAACAAAAAGATTTCACATCTCATTCCCCACAGGTTTGTGATTTTCGTAATTGTCATGTTATATGTTAAGAGCCTTCAGTAAGGTAACTTTTCCAAAGCCATATAACTAGTAACTGAAGAATTCCATTCCATAATTAATGACTTCCAGGTTCAGGTCTCTTTTACTTCATCAAAGATACCGTTAGTATCTTTGTACAAATCCAGAGTAGGAACAAATCAAAAACTTTTTTAAATAAATAAAGTTTTAAAAGAGTCAAAATAATAATAACAGTAAACATGAAATAAGACTGGTATTTGTGAAATCAGAGAGCCAAAACCTCTTGTAGGCTTGGAGCAGGGATGCCTGTTTCTATCAGTGAGAAGGGGTAACACTACGCATGAGCCCTAATGGCCAGTGAGAAGTGCCCAGGGTACTAAGGAGACTGAATTGTACCTTTATTCCTGGCCTGACAAATGCCATTCTTGAGCAACCAATATTTTAAGAGTTCAAACCATAACTTCATATATTCTATTACTTATCAAAATTCCCACCACAGAGTCAATTTTAAAAAATAAAGAGGGGAAGGGCTTTAATTTTGAAAACAAGAAACACAGGTAGGCTTACCTCAACATTAATTGAAGCACATAAGTTGTAGAGTGTTGCAGGTTCTGAGAGAGAATAATTAGCATGCACGACTACTGTCAGGATTACTACTTGGGGGAGAGGTGAAGGGAGCAGGGTTGGGTGGTCAGGCTGTAATGCAGTCCAGCAAGGTCTCGACTTACCCTGCAGGAGACGCTGGAATGGCCCAAGCTGGGATAAAGGCTTTGAGTAGCTATACCCTCCCGTGACTCAGACATTAGATGCAATATGCCCCTTGGAAGAAATGTGACCTTAGTTAGATGTGTCGATTCTCTTCAGCCAAGTGCCGTTGTGGGGAGGGCTGGCATAGGAGACTGCCAAAGTAGTGAAAGAACTCCTTCAGTCATTGAGGGGGGTCTGTGACGTGCAGCACAGTATCTACTACACAGTGGCTCCACTTATTGAACACCTATTAAATGCCAGGTGATTTACTTCCATTATATCTGAATTTTACAAGTTCTCAAGAGAGACATTTTCTCAGTATGCAAATTTCCCAAAGACATACAGCTAATAAAAGTCCAGTTAATCCTGGACTTCCAAGCCCTTAGTTTAGACCAGCCACAGTCAGGGCAGAATGCCCAAGGAGAGGCAGACCATGCCTCTGAAAAGGAAGACAATCAGCAGTCAGCAGCTTTAGGTAGCCCTTCTAAAGCCCGTGGTTCTTCTCTCATGTTCCACACAAGGTAACAGCCAAAGAACCAGATCTCTCCCACTGCCCAACATTTCATAAGGAGGAAGAAGTTAGAATGATAGCCTTCTTCCTCAAAAGAGTTCATTTTTTTCTTTTTCTGTTTTTTTTTTTTTTTAATCTTTATTAGTTACCTCCAAACCAGGTCAGTTGAAGGGGAATGATAAACTATATTACATGGAGGAAAGTCTCATCCAGATAAACTTATAAGTGCCAAAAGCAAACAAACAGAAAATGCTGAAATTGCAAGACAGATAGAAATCATTTTTCCTGATAAGAAATTGCTCAAAGTGAAGGTAAACGTTATTTAGAGAACTCCTATATACATTTTAACAAGATATCTGTTTCCCACTGTGACATCAGCAAATACTTTGGAAGACAATGGCTGTTTCCTCCTTGATATAGAACTCATATGGTCAGAGATGTACATCTAAAACTTTTTTTTAAGGTTCTATTATCTTTTAACCTGCCCAGACATTTCTTGTCTTAGCATATTTTTTAGCAAAACCAAAAGGGGTTGAAAACACATTTCAATTCAATTTCAATTTCAAATACATTAAGTGTCATGAGAATCTACATAACAGAAGGCAGTGGCTGTTTTGTAGGTAATTGGGAACAGCTTAAACCATGTGACTTTTTATTACGGTTCAGGTTGTTATTAACTGAATGAGCTAGATAGGCAATATGCATTTTCTTTTCTTTCTTTCTTTTACATAGTCATAATTTGGTCAGTCCATCTCGTAAGTCTGCTTCATCCAACAAGCTAACATGTATGAAAATATGGTGATGATCATAAAGTTCTTATAATAGCATTTAAAAAATGGCAACCTTGGTGAATCTACCTATTGCTTATTGTCTATTCACTGCGTATCAATTTATGAAAATGTTAGTATGCTGTCTTCTCCAAGTCTGAGAGGAAACTTAGTGTGGTGGTAAGATCATGGGCTCTGGAACAGACTGACTGCATCCAGATCTTATTATTAATACAAACTTGAGCCAGTTACTTAACCTCCCCATGCCTCAGTTGCCCTTGCTGTAAAATGGGGGGACTGCCTCACAGAGCTGTAAGCTTAATGAATTAAATACATGCAAACAACTTGGTGTATAGCTAATAATAAAATATCCATAAATGTGAAGTATTATTATCATTCACATATTTCATACTGCATGTTAAATACCTGGAGACTCTATTCAGCATTTTGGACATTAAAAACGTTCATACTTAATAAACTCTTATTTATCAAAATTACATTTTCGTATGCTGTTGAGAATTCTTTGGGTGCCAGGTGATAGCTAGATAATACCAGCTCTCTTTTTTTGCTTCCTATTTTTGTTGTTTGCACAGGATTGTTCCAAACAATTTCCTTCACAATGTTTTTCACATTATGGAAGGTTCCAATTGTTATTTTAAACTTAAAGAGAGTGAAGAAATTAAAATGTGACTAAAGGTAACATGATAAAACATAATCTATAATAAATATCAGACATCGTGAATGACCAACTTATTATAAAACACATATTCTTCTTCAGTAAAGAAAGAAAAATACATACTTTACTAAACTTACTTTGTTTAAAAAAGTTTCAACTAAAACTGATAATTTCAAGTTGTAAATTGAAGGTATTAATTGAGAAAGTTATTTTCTACTTAAAATATCAATATGTGGTCCAACATTAAAAATACGTGTCTATTTGTAAGGCAGGTTTTCATCATTTTTCAGAATTTCTACTTGAGACTGACCTGACTGATATCAGAGATTCATAGGGCACCTTACTTTTAAACTTTCCTTTGTTTTCCTGCACTATCCGAATCTAATCTACAGCTTTTCTTCTGAATGCTTTAGAATTATGGTTCTGTTTTACTTGAAAGATGTTAATTTATAGTTGACAAATCATTTGAATTTTAAGGCATAAATTTGAGTCCCCAGTAAACTCTATAAGAAAATCACTGTTCTAACCACATAAAATGCTTTTAAGAAAGTCATTTTCCAAGTGGAATAGCTTCTATTGTATGACTGGCACCAAATTAGGATTTCAGAATCGATAAATTGATAATATATGGTCTGAAATTGCAATGTAAGGGGGATGGCTTTTGCCAGGGTACAAAACACAGTTAGCTTGATGCCTGGTGAGTAGCATTTTAAATTCAAGCTGGAGAACATCTTTGATTTTTCCCATATGAATATCTCCTCTTTCCCACAGTATGAACAAGACTCTGTAGAGTAGCTACACTCGGACCCAGGTGAAAGGAACTTTTTAGCCTAGCAAAGGTAATTTTTCCCAAGATGTAGTAGTATTCAAGAACTGTCATCTAGGAAATGGTAGGACAGCTAGTGAGAACTGCAGTGGCATCCAGTGGTGGGGGTCTCCAGCAATAGTGACTTGGTCCACCTGGACATGCTCCCTGTGATAAAAGTTAAGAAAAAAAGATGTTTTTTCTTAACTCTGTGGAGCTGCTTTGATTCTTGCAAGATTTCCAAATCCAACTCTCTAGTCAGTTATTAATTTTGTAAGTCACTGTTTCTCTTCCATTCCATTCTACTTAAGATAACAATAGTCAGTTTCTGTTGCTTACATCAAGATTTCTAAACGATATATTATTAATGAAACATCAAAGTGCAGTGAAAGAAGATCAAGACTTGGAGTTATCCAGATCATGCGTCTTGGTTGCACTATTTACTACCAATAAATATTAGATTACTTGACCTCTCTGTGTCTCATTCTCCTCACTTACAAAATTGGATTTAGATCTTTTAGACTGCAGGGTTGTTCTAGGCATTGAAATAATGCTAGCACCTAACACAGTTTTTAGACGTTTGCTAAAGGTAACCAAAAAGTGATATTCAAACTCCTTTTGATCATTTCTCTTTGCATGCAACCCTTCAATCACTGGAGGAATTCACCCTGAACTTTATTCTGAACATTTATTTGACAACATACATTGTGGTGTAGAATCTAAAGTCTTCCTAAAGAAAAGTTAAATTATTTGTATTGCTTGTCTTTTTCACACTTGAAGACACCTTGAACTCTCCAAGTGTGAATCAGAGCTTACGCTGGGTAAAAATATAATTAGCTAACCGTTGGAAGGCAATGTCTCTTATTCCATCCCTGGTTTTCACGAGGAGGAATTTCTTTTCCCTTAGCCTTTCTCTCCCTACTTAATACCTGCTTTTTTGCCTTTTGCTTCCTATATGGAACAAATGTCTCCTCACCCCCACCCCCACTCCCACAGTAAGAAGCTGCTGCAGCTCAGTCTTGCCTAGAATTGAGTGAGCAAGTCTCCCTAAATCTGACACTCATATAGGAAGCCAATCTATCGCTTACCCTAGTGATTTATCCACTTACCTAGCCTTGCCAGTAGCAAATGTAATGTTTAAGGCTCCTTACCACTCTCCTTTGTTTTATGTTATGTTATTTTTTTATTTTAAAAATACACTTTTCAGGAAAGTTTAATAATACAACAAATTCTTAAGTTAACATCAATTCTTAAAAGTTGCACCAAAATATAAATACAATATAAACTTATTTTTTAAAATATAAATGGTACTCATTCAAATAAACATAGTAAATAACTGGAAAGAAGTATACCAAAATATTAAAACAGATTATACTCCACAAAAAAAATTGCAGTGGCTTTCTCGGGTATTCTCTACATTTTTCTGTATTTTCTAAAGTTTTGAGAATAAGTATGTATTTGAAGAATCTTTACCATAAAACTTGCTTATACTGTGTTAAGTGAAAAAAGTCAGATGTAAAACTAGCATACTGTATGAACCTAGTTTTACAGCAAAAGATTGGAAATATTAGTAAAGAATTATTATTAATGATTTTAATTATTTTTTAACTTTTCTATATTTACAGAAATAAATAGGTAAACTTTATTTTCTTTAATTGATTGATCTATTATCTCTTCTAACATAGAAAGGTGTTTACAATATATTATTTTTATTGAGGTATGGTTGATTTACATTATTGTAATAGTTTCAAGTGTAAAACATAGTGATTCAAAATTTTTATAGCTTATACTCCATTTAAAGTTATTGTGAAATATTAGCTATATTACATTTGCTGTATAATATATCCTTGTAGCTTATTTTATATATAGTACTTTCATACCTTTTAATCCCCTACCCCTATGTTGCCCCTCTCCTTTCCCTCTCCCCACTGGTACCATTAGTTTATTCTCTGTATCTATGAGTCTGTTTCTGTTTTGCTATATTCATTCATTTGCTTTATGTTTTAGATTCCACATATAAGTTACAACATACAGTATTTGTCTTTCTCTGATTTATTTCCCTAAGCATAATAGCCTCTAGGTCTATCCATGTTGTTGCAAATGGCAAAATCTCATTCTTTTTTGTGGCTGAGTAATATTCCATTGTGTGTGTGTGTGTGTGTGTGTGTGTGTGTGTGTGTGTCTGTCTGTCTGTCTGTCTGTCTGTCTAACATTTTCTTTATATATCCATCTGTTGATGGACACTTAGGTTGCTTCCTCAATTGCCTATTATAAATAATTCTGCTATCAGCACTGGGGTATACGTATCTTTTTAAATTACTGGTTTTGTGTTTTTTCAGATAGACACTCTTTTTTTTTTCCCTCAAACTGCTCAGAACCATGGTGGGGAAGAGAGAGACTATTTCTTAGGGAGTCCCCCAGGAGTCTAAAACCTCAAAAGGAGGCAAAAGAGTGTCTGATTTGCTTAAAGATTCAATTGTCCTAAACCAATCTACTCAGACCTGATGGACTATATTTAGAAGACTCCATAGACTCAGAGCTGCTTCTAAAGCAAAGAGTAAAGATGACTTTGACTGTGTACTTCTGAGGGGAGTGTGGCTGGCAGGTGATTCTTTGTGGATAACTCCACAGTGAATTTATAGAAAATAAATTCTGCATTATTTATCAGGAATTGCACTTTTAATACTCCCAAACAATATGTCATGAGAAAATAACAAAATTAAAGGAACTGAACTTTTCAAGTACCTAGCATGTGATAAGTCCTTAGCAAGAAAAGTGTCATTTGAGAGATGAGGAAACTGGGCCTCAGAAGAGTTAAATAAACTGTGCAAAGACAAATATCAAGGAATCAGTGGAATGAGGATTAAAGCATAAGGTTTTTGCTCCAAAATGTGTTCTCTTTATGGCATATACATAACTTTTGTAACCCTGATAATGTTCATCCTAATTGGAAAGATAAGATTTACAGTCTCAGATGCATATGCATAATTGTCCATCTTTCCCACTTCCTAAGAAGAATGATTTTTTTAATGTGTATCAAAATAGTGACAGTGTAAAGTTCAGACTCAAGGAGCTTAAGTTATAGGAAAAAAATGAATAAGGCTAGTTAGGGATTAGATGAAAAAAATAAGAAAAATTATATACAAATGCATAAATATAGACACATATATGTGTGTACATATATATATATATTTTTTTACATTCCCTTCTCAATAGACAGAACTTCCATTAACTTGAGTAGGCAGCTGCTTGAATTATACCCATTATCTGTATAAATATATAATGTCCCAAGTGTGCAATTATGTTATTTCACAGTGAAAAATGACTTGGTTTTAAAATCTGTGTGCTGGGAACCTGCCTGAGTCTGAAATATTTGCATTTGAAAGGATAGAGACTCTTCACAGAAACTGTCAGTAGCTCGATGCATCCTATTAGTACACATTTTATACCAAAGAGAGAGCATTATGGCCAGGGATTCTCTCTTTTCCCAGCCAGAGTGATACACTTTTCCTATCACAGTTTGTCGAGTGTGGGGTTAGTTGGTTCACTGCCCATTCCTTCAATGCAGAACACTCTTTCCATGCACATTTGGGCTTGTAATATGTAAGTCTATACTTGAAACATAATATGGGCAGTCCATTTGCTATTCAATCAATACTATCAGTCACAGAGCTAAATATACATGTTTATTATTTCATCACAACTGCATTACTGTCATTAAAAACCTTCCACAATCTTTTTTGTGAGTGCTTGACTAGACACAAAATGATCAAATATTTCCTTAGGAAGTTAAAAATCTAAATAAAATTGCAAACCTTGTAAATGCAATGTATTACTCTGTATATAAGAGAAATGATCTGTTCAATTTTAAAATTAACATGTTTTATATAATCTTATCATTAATATTTTCCATTGGAAAATGCATCTTGAATGAAGAGGATAACCCATTAATGAAAGAATTACTATTCCCTCAACACCTACTGAATTCTGCTAAGCAAAACTAAGTCATTTATTCACATTATTATGCTAACTATTATACCCTAAGGCAAATTCTAAAAATGTTGGAAAGATAGGACACCTTTACATGTGAAAATTAACTAATAGTATAAGGCACTGTATGGTAAACATGTTTTTAAATGGTAGTTGAAGTGAACTAAGGGAATTCTGAGAAATAATTGATCACAGCAGATTAAACTGAACATGGAATATTGCATACAGGAGTTAAATTAGTCCTTGAAGATGTGAAGAGGAAAGTAATGCGAAATCCCCAGACCCTAGAGAGAAGGCTCATGTTTATGCCGCAAAATAGACCTGAGGACATTAACAAATGAAACATGCCTCGCAGAACAAAGGAAGCTGGTTTCAAGAAGTAAAGAATTTGAAGCTGGGTTGCACCTTGGTTTCTAGCATTCCCTGTGCTATGTCATACATCTGAATGGGATAAAAAAAAGAAAAAGCACTGTGAGTGTGGACTCATTCTCAGACGTCAGGAGGGAATTGTACGCACACAGCCAAACAGCTACAAGAGAAGGGAGCTTAAGAAAGTGGAAAGCAAAGGTACCACTGCCAGTATGGAAGTTCCATCCAGCAAGGGGTTCAAGTAGTATTTTTTAGGGTGAAAGAAGTTGGGGTTCCATAAAATTGTTATTCTTTTGAGTTTGTGGGATCGTCAGGCATTCACCAAATATTTATAAACAATATACTACATATTTGGTATTCTGCAAGATACTGAGAAAATAAAGATAACTGGAATATAGTACTGCTTTCTAGGGAGTGTAAATTCCAACAGGAGATGATAGATTGGATGGGTGGATAGATAAACAGACAGATAGACAAGAGAAGTAGCAGCCTAATGGGTGGAATAATAGAATAGGGGAAGGTGATTTTAAAGGAGTGAGTGCCTTACTCTGCTAGAGAAATACGGATGGCACTTGAATAGATTCAAAGTAGCTGAAGTATGAGTCCCTAAAGCCAATTCATAGTCCAACTAGGTTGTCTCTTATTACCTGCGCTTTGGATGACTGCTGCACAAAACACCTGTGCTGACCACCTTGGCCATCTTATACTTTGCTGTGATGGTCAGGCTCTCAGTTTTTGACACTCCAAAATGTAAATACAACTTCTTCCCCTTAATTCTCTAAGGCAGAGATAATACAGGACCACATTCATTTTTTTCTTTCTCAAAGCCTTGAAAGCAGTAGGGGGAAATATAAGATAGTAAAGAAAAACATAGAGCTGGCACGATCAGACTTTGCTTTTAGAGCCCAGTGAATATACTTCCTACTGGATATATTTCTCCTTAGCTCCAACAGACATCTATATGGCAAAAATGCCTCATTTTTTTCCAGGCAGAAATTAACTTTTCTTTCTCTCGCTTTACTGCTACCAACCTATTTGTCTTTATCGCTAGCCAGCGAGAGTTAACGTGAGTTGACAATAATATATTACTCCCTTCAGACTATAATCTGGGCTGACGTGCTAAAGCCAGATTCCTGTGTTTCCGTTCTGTCTCTGCCATTTACAAGCTGGGTGATATCTGGGGAATACTTAACCTCCCTGTGCCTCAGTTTTATGAGTAAAATGAAGTTAATAATAGTATTTTTCTCATAGGGTGGCTATGAGAATTAAGTGATTATAATGTTAATTATAAATTTCCTAGCAGATAATGTTCAATAGATGTTAAAAATATCATTACTATTACTCAAAATTACCCAGTTCATATTTACTAAGATATCTTTCCTGGATTAACTCTTTAAAAACAATGGTTTAGAACCTATTTACAATTGTTTAACTAAAGGATCTGTTCTAGAATAATGGGTTTCTGCATCAAATGTATGCAGTAACTTAACTCCAGTAGCTTAAAAGGCTGGTAAATTACAAGCAACCAGACATTTGCAATTTGGTCTTTGTTTTGATTTTAACTTGAAGGACTCTTCATCAGGCTCTCCCCTGCATTAGAAAAGTGAAACAAGGCTACGATCTGAGAACATGCAGAAGACGATAATTTTGTAGTCTGTGATGAATATGAGGACCCTTTCATAAAGTAAAAATGTTCTCAGAACCTCACAAGTTAAACTTTATACTCTCAGAATTTGAATGTAAAATGCATAATAACAACACACTACTTTGCAAAGCTTTTAAAGACTCTGTATTTTATTAATTACAACTATGCATCCAAAGTCGGATTTCCTCTGCCTCAGAAACCAAAATGTCAAGGGACGCCCAGCCAGAAAGTAATACAGCTGGGCAAGCAGGTTCACTGTTGATTGAATCTCCTGTTTCAAATGTGTCTTCAGCCCCACCAAGGACCCCTATTAGAAAGTGAAAAATAGCTCACTCTGCCACCTGTCTCACAATCGTTCACTCTCAACTGTGCTCAAACCTCCAACTCTCCATGGCTTCTCCTTCCACTCGCTCTTTCTGACCTCAAATCCTAATTTCTGGAGAAAATAGAAGCCATCAAACAGAAAATACCTCATTTTGCTGATACGAAAAAATAAAAACTTATGTAGATCTACTCCCATTTATCTTCCACCTGCATAGTTACAAGTAGACATATACATATTCGTTTTAAGGACAGTGTCTCCAACTATGTTTCAGATGCCATTCTAGTCTCAATTTTCTAATATTACAATATTTGGCAACATAGATAAACAGAATTTTTCTTTCTCCCCTTTGTATAAAAGTCTCACTAAACTGAGGCTTTCCTATGGTTTTTCTTTTTTTTTTAAATTGAGGTATAATTGACATATAACAATATACTAGTTTCAGGTGTACAACATAATAATTTGATATTTGTATATATTGCAAAATAATCACCATAAGTAAAGTTAATGTTCATCACTACACACAGTTACAAATATTTTTCTTTGTGATGAGAATTTTGAAGATCTACTCTTAGTAAATTTTAGATGTAAAATATAGTATTACTAACTATAGTCACAAAGCTGAACATTACTTCCCCAGGACTCACTGATTTTATGATCGGAAGTTTGTACTCTTTGATCAACTTCACCCATTTCCCCCAACCTTCATTCCCCCACCTCTGGGAACCACTGATCTATTCTTTGTATCTAGAAGTTAGTTGTTGTTGTTTCTTTATTTTAGGTTCCACATATGAGTGCGATCAGAGTATTTGTCTTTTTCTGTCTGACTAATTTTACTTAGAATAATGCCATTAAGATCCATCCATGTTGTCACAAATGACAAGATTTCCTTCTTTTTTTATGACAGTAATCTCCTACAGCTTTTCAATGTGGTCAAGTGTCTCCTAGCATAAAAAAAAATCCTCCTTCAAACCCTACCTCAAGCTACTTCTTTCTCTTTCTTCCCTTCCTCAGGCAGTTTTGTTAATATTTATTTTATTCATTTCTACATTCTCCATTCATTCTTCAAGCCACTTTAATATGGCTTTTTTCCTTTCATTTAAAATACAATACTGCTAAATTTGTCTAAAGACTTTTCTTTAAGTCTTTAGAGGAAGAGTTATCCATAATTTAAATATTTTGTATAACTTCCTCCTAAAATCATTTGGAATTGGTGCTATTTACCGAGCAGATTCAAAACTTTTTTGTTTGTTTTTGGTTTTTATTTGGGGGGGAGAGGTAATTAGGCTTATTTATTTATTTATTTTTAGAGGAGGTACTGGGGATTGAACCCAGGAACTCATGGATGCTAAGCATGCGCTCCACCACTTGAGCTATACCCTCCCCCGCAAAACTTTAAAATGATTACTGAATGATTAATTTTTCTGTGTCTTCTTGAATGAATGTTGGCAGGCAAGTATCTTTATCCTTCCTTTTGTTTTCTTTGGGTTCATTTTCCTATTTTTCTTTAAGTTTTAAGATGAACGCTTACCTCATTGAGTTTTAGCCTTTCTTTTTTTCATAAACAAGCATTTAGCTCAATTTGAATATGGAATACTTTCATTATTTTTTCATTCATATTTAAACATGTTGTATTTTCTTCTTTGACTATTATTTAGAAGTACAATATCTAATTTCCAAATATATTTTAAATTATCTTTTCATTATATTTATTTTTAATTTGATAGCACCATAGTAATTTTATATAATTTGCTTGTTATCAATTATTTGGAGTTTGATTAGATTTGCACTACAGTTTATTTCAAAGTCAATTTTATGTATATCTTTTGTGTGCTTGAAAAAAACGATTTGGTCTTTAATTTTGGGATTCGGAGTTCAATGTACATTCATGAGAACAAGCTTATTAACTCTATTGTTCAAATCTTCCATATCTTTACTAAGTTTAGGTTTAGGTTTTGGATCTCATAATAGCAAGGTGAATGACATCTCCCTGCATGATAGTAAATTTATGATGTTCCGCCTGCCATCTGTTAATTCTTTTTCTTTATAGTACATCTTTGGTTATGTTACTATGTGCAAAAAAGTGTAAAATTTCTCTATATTCCTCATATTAACTGAAAGCTTTTATCCTAAATAATGATTTTTGCTTTAAGGTCTATTTTGTCTGATATGATAAGAACTTTAACAGTTTTATCTTAGTTGGTATTTCTATGCTTTTTATTTCAACCTCCCTTGGTCCTTATGCTTTGTATGAATCTCTTATGAATTACATATAGATTAATTTTTTTAAAATAAAATCTGATAATCCCTACCAGTGTTTTTCAACACATTCTATGCTTTTTAGTACTACTAATTTATATTTTTCTCAAATTGATATTTAATCTTAATATTTTAAATTGATATTTTTCCATTTATTTCACATGCATTTTGATATCAAATGATTTAATTGTATATTTTAATGGTTAAATTTAAATTTAATACACTAAATAAATCATAAAGGAAGAGAATATACGTCTCCCCCAAACAAACAAAATTTCAGTATGTTTTAACTATGATCACAAAGTACCCAACACAGATAAACATGTGTTCTTTGTCAAATATTTCAGTTCTGTATTAGTGAAAGTCTCCTTTATTTTGACTTATTTAACAATTATAAAATGTTAACCATGTTCATAGTATGACATGAAATACCTTAGAACTATTATCTTTTTAATCCTCAAAATAATCTAAGAATATTATCCCTTTGTTTCAACATTTCTGTTTTAGTTTTTATTTCTGTATGTTTACCATTTTATTTTGTTTATCATATATTTCTAGACTGAAGTCTTTTTTCTGTATTCAATTTATTTGTTCCTGAAATACATCATTTAGAAGTTCTTCTAGTGAGAATGTATTACTGATAAACTTTCTACAACTTATCTAAAAAAATGACTATATCCTACTCTTGTTTGTAAATGATGGTTTCCCTACCTAAAAAATCATACTTTGAAGCTTATTTAAATTAACTCTTTTTTTCTACTTTCTATACAATTTTCTAAATTCATTTGGTGCTCAAAAGAATTCTGCTGTTGGTGTCATTGCTTTTTCTTTATGCATAATTTTTCTTTCACTTTGGATGCTTTTAAGATCTTCTCTTTATCTTTGGAAACTTAAAACTTTACCAATATTTGCTTAAATGTGGATTGTTTGTTTATCAAGTTTATTTTACTGTGTTTCCTAAATCTGAGCATTTCTTTCATATTCTAGAAAAGTCTAATAAATTATCCCTTTAAATATTGATTATCCAAAATCTTCTGAGTTTCTTCCTTTGGGATTCCAATTAAATATATCAATCTTTCCTTTATCTACCATCTATATAACTACTGTTCTTTCATTCTCTTTTTCTTCATGCATTTCATTATTTATCAATTTCAGACAAGCCATTCTCTCGAGCTAGTTACAATATAATTTTGACCCTTTCCTTGAGTTTTTAATTGAATTATTTCTACTTTGTGTTTTATAAGGTTTATTTTGTTCTTTTCGAAACTTGCCTGTTTACTCTTGCTTTTCTATTGTTCCTTTCTCACATTAATAATGTCCTCTTTTACTTCCCTAAACATTATATATATAATTATTTTACAGTCTCTACCTAACCATTCCAATATCTTTTGTCTTTGAGGGTTTAAAATTGCTGTTTATTGTTTTGCTCTATTTCACGGTGGCCTGTGTCCTCATGCGTGATGTACTCTTTGGAATTACGAGCTAGTATTTGAGTAAGCATAATTTGTAAGAATTCTGAGAGACTTATTCAAGTTGTTTCTTTCCAAAAAGGATTGGCACTGATGCTGTGTATTGTCCCAAAGTGCTTGTGATCATATTAAGTAGAACTTCTTGGCCAGAGATTTTGCAGACTCCAAAAGAAGTAAATATTCAAACTCCTCATATAAACGAGAGCAGAACTCTGGTTATTGATTCTCAGTACAGAGTTTATTTTTCCAACAAGATCAGAGAGTAACAGGGCAAAATACCTTGTTGTCTCTCTTTTCTGGAGAGCAGGATTTTTGTTTGTTTTGTCTTCACTGGTGTAGTCACTTGAAAGTCTGGCCTTTATTACAGGATCTCAGTTCCAACTCTCCACTTTGCATATATCCAAAGCCTTATCTTCTATAACGAGCCTTGCTATTAAAGTCCAAAGTTTTAAGTTCAAAGAAAAGAAATTTTCTCACAAACTCCATCATTAATTCAGGTTCACCTTGAAAGTTTTAAGCTTCTCAAGTCCCTCCGAAATGTGGCTCCTGGCAGTTGTCTTACTTCCTTCTGGACTTAGTTACGTATTATTGTACTTATATACTAGCGTTAAGATTTATTTTAGTGTATGTGTTGTGTGTGCATGTGTGTTTAATAGTCATTTAACTTCAACAAAAATAGCTCAAATCAACAATAATCTCCATGTCTTTATAACTAGGGCATAGTAGATTAATTCTTCTACAATCCAACTTCCCTTTCAACAGCATTGAATACTCTATGGACTTATAATCCTTATATGGCCTGCCTTCCAATATTCTGCTGTTTTCTCCTATCTTGCTGGGTTTTCCTTCTGACTCCTTCATACCACATGTTCCTTTAATAGACGTTAAACAATAAAATTATCTAAGCTTTACCCCAGGTCCTCTCTTCTTCAACTATACTTTCTTTATGACAGTTTCTGCCACTTTTGCTATGAATAATTAGCAACAGAGATTGCTTTAAAGTATAAATCTGATTAGTTCACCCCCACTGCTTATACTTATTCAGTGATTTTTTTTGTAATACTATAAGAAGAAAGATAATTTTCATTAGCATGATCTACAAAGGTATCCGGAAAGAGCTCTCCCCACCTCCCTGCCTCTCCAGTGCCAAGCTTTCTCTCCTCCTTCCTGTCACCATGAGCCTTCTTTACTTTGTATTTACTATGTTTAATTCTAACACAGGGCTTTCATATAACATTTCCCTTTTGTACCATCTCTTTTCATCTAAATAATGCCTATCCATTTTTCAGAAAACACAAGCCAGTTATCTCAGAGCTGTTCTTACTAATTGCCTTGAATATCTCAAATTTATCTTTTATTTTCTCTCACTTATTCATTTAATACATATTATTAACAAACTACTATGTGCCAGAAACTGGCCTATATGTACGAATATATTTAGCAGCAAATAAAATAGACTAACTCTCATTGCATATAGTTGGGAGAGGCAACAGGGGAAAATGATAAGCAAATAGGCAAATACAGAGTATTCAGAAAATGTTTGTTAACTGAGAAATGGGGAGTCCTGCTTAGTATTTGCCACAGTTACTAGTTCACATTTATGTCTGTGTTTATTTAAATCAATGACACATGGTCCACACAAATTTTTGTTCATTACTAGACCCCCACTATTTCCCATGATGCCTATCACACCATAAATTTTCATTAAAATTTTATATCTATATCATACTTAAGTGCAAGGAGATATTTTGTGTTGCATTTGCAGACATCTTGGTACAAGAGCATTCTTTTCATTACACAACAATTAATTGTTAATTAGTTTAAGTGTAATCCTATGTGTCCTGCACTATACATGATAACGAAGTTTGTATTCTACTGAGTTTAGGAAATGAAACAATGAACAGATTAACAAAAAATAAATATGAATTCTCAAATCCATCACAGTAATTTTATATCTTTTAAAAAAGGGGCATCAGTCATCAGTTGGAGAACATGAGTATTGTGATTTTAAACTCTGAAAATCATATCACCTCTAATATGCTTTGCATTAAAAACTGATTCATCCAGAGCCAAAGCTAGCATGTGTCCTCCCAACCATTCAAACTAGGTCATTTTGCACCATAGTTTGTTATGTCTTTCGTGCATAATGTATCCAAGGATAATCATGTTTAACCAAAAAGGATTATTCTAGGCTTAAGATTCCCATTGCATAAGCAAAGTACCTAGCACAGTACCTAGCATGATGCAAATATGTGTTCAAACAACATTGGGCCCCTTAGCACAAGTACACGAGTATCCAAACAGATCCCACTTGCCTCTGCCTTTTTTTTTTTATTATTAGGTGGGGATGAGGGATGGAGGTTTGATTCAGAATGTATTCCAATGTTTTTCCAATTGGCTATAGGAAAAGGGACAAAAATGATAAAACGTATCTTAGGAGCTCATTACAAAAGTATAATTGAGTAATTTCTAATCTTTTCCCAGCATCTGTTTCTCAGGAGTGTTACTGTCCTCATACTGACTTCCCTTGCCCAGGGTTTTCCAGTGCATATTCTACATGAGGTATCCACTGAAGTTGGAATGAATGGATATTTGTTCTACTCCCCAAATGAGACCAACAGAAATAAACAAATAAGCAAACAAAGGAAAAAAAACAAACTAAGAAGGAAATATACATATGGGTAATAAAAAGCAAAGTAATAAAATACAATATACTCTGAAATACAAGCACCAGAAACCATACAATTTAGAATTAAATCAAGTGGTATCTCATGACTCTATATGCCTCTCCCCTGTCAGGAGAACAGCACACATGGGAGTAGAGAGTCCAACAACTCTTACTTAAAGATTAAAGGAGGGGAACAACAACAACAACAACAACAAAACAGAGGAGCAAGAGAAGGGCACAAAAAATCGCAGAGTGAAAACAAAGCAAAAGGAAGGAGGAGTAAAAGTAAATGGATTTCATTTTTTCTCAATCACTTCCTAACTGTGAGGAAAGAATGAAGGGAATTGAGTTCAAGAAGAGGCAGGAATTATTCATCCGGGAACATGACTTAGAGCAGCTGAGCAAATACAAGGCAGGAGAAATAAAGGACAATCCATCAATAAAAGAGCCCTTTGATGCAAGAGTCTTTACCGTGACCTAGACTCCTGCTGGGTGATATATACTCAACCTAAAGCAAGGAAAATAGACATCTACAAGCCCCTTTAACCTCTCCCCCTCTTGGGAAAAGGCTGGGATTCACTAGAGTGCAGGGGAAGTGCTGTCTGATGTACCCCTCTGGATCCTCTGAAATACAGGATTAATTGTAAGGCTCATAAATGAGAAGCATGCAGTTCCCAGCCTAAAAGCTAAAGCAATGCTTTAAACAGCACCCAGATAAGCAGTTGGAGTGAAGAAAGAAAATAAAAAAGTGGAGGAAAATGGCCTAAATCATTCTACCCTTTGACGATAGATGAAAATCAAAAAGAGGAGCAAAAACCAGAGAAGTGAAAAGCACCTAACTTGGGGACCATTTTCACAGCAGACTACTTGAATACTGAAGCTGAAGAACTGAGAAATGAGATTAGTCATATGATTGAGTGTTATGGAGATAATTATAACCAAATACTGCTTTTAAGGCATGTAGATTATCAGAACAGATGCTCACATCTACTATCTCACAGATCCCAAGGGTCAGGGGTCTGGCTACAGCACACTGGGGCGCCCTCTGCATAGGGTCTCAAGGTTGGTGGAGGAGGTATGATCTCATCTGGGGCTCTGGGTGCCAAGCTACTAGTGGAGCTTTTTCCAGGCTCCCTGGTAGTTGGTTGAATTCAGCTCCTTGCAGTTGTAGGAGTGAGGCCCTCAGCTACTAGAAGCTGCCCACAGTTCCTTGCCATCTGGCCCTCACAACATAGCAATTTGTTCTTCAGACCAATAGGCTAGTGTCTGCTGCTGCTTCAAGTCTCCTTTAAAGGGCTTGTCTGATTGGATCAGGTCCACCCAGAATGATCTCTCTTTTGATTAAGTTAGAATTAACTGATTGTGGTCTTTGATGATACCTGCAAAACCCCTGGACCTTTACCATTCTGGACCCCAGTACCCAGATGCTGTCAGTGCTTGAGATCCTTTGGCCATGCGAGTGCACACAGTTCCTGGCACAGTGCTTTTTTTTTTTTTTTTTCTTTTTCTCAACGGCCTGTATTTGTGGGTCTTCCTCAGTGGGCTCCCCTCAGGCTGATGAGAGAGCCCACTCAACCTGCAGACACAGGGATTCATGGCTCCCGGTCTCAGTTCTTAACTCACAATTGACAGCTGTGAAGGACAGGGAGCTTAATACTCGGCTCTCTCGTTCCCACATGGGACAGCTATCGGTGTGAGCTTCACTGCGGTGTTGTCTCTGTGCGCCGTGGCCTGGTACTGCAGCCTTGCTTGGTTTCCTTCCCTTCTCCCTCTCACTCCCCTAGTCTTTTTCCTGGGAAAACATCCTCATAAACTTTTTTTTTTTTTACTTTCACATGAATCCTCTTCTTAGGGCTGCTTCTGGAAATCTTAGCCCAAATCACCACATTAGAAGATTTTTTAAGTATCCACTCAACTTGAAATTCAGTCATTTTTATAATCTTATTTGTGCTAAAGTATTAGAGACTGCTAACGGGTTATTACTTCCAGATAAGTTATTTGTGTGTTTATATCGTGGCATTCTGTAAACAAAGCCTCAGTATGAAGGAAAAAACTGTTGGTTATTTCAGGCATCCATAGCAAGCAAGCCAAAATAGAAACACACACACACACACACACACACACACACACACACACACACACACACACACACACGAAGACTGATTTCTTAAAAATGTCTCATAGGACAGAGTTACCTTTATTATTCAGTTTTAATTATTTGGTCATAACTCACATTAAGAGCCTTCAGTGACTGCTACTGGACCAAAGCATAGCTGTTTCTATTTCATTCATATGAGCATCAGGTGAGTACTGAAGACAGGTTTCAGCATGGGGATGGAGGGATGGAGAGGATGAAGAAACAATAGAACCCTATTTCAGTTCCTTAGTACAGCACCCATAGCCTAGAGAGGACTACCAGCAGAGATCCAAGATGTATCCCCAGTCCACCCAGGCATCTCGACTGTGGCCACCTAAACCAGGCCAGCAGCACTTCGAAATACATTCCAAACTGGTCTTGTTTCCTGTCTTGAAACACAGCAAGCTATTTTCTACATATCAACCAAGGGAAGCTGCTTTAATCATAAATTACATTATACACTTCACCATTTAGAATCTCACAGTGGCTTCTCACTGCAGTAAGAAAAAAACCCAATTTTTTTAAACAATGGCCTGCAGGGTTTCAAACCGAGCCCTGCTGACCTCCAGTGCGAACCAGTTAAAGGCAATACACTCCAGCCACACAGATGTCATTTCAGGTCCCTCATTCCTAACTCAGGGGGATTTCAAGATTTTGACAATCTTGTTCATTGCTTTTTCCTCTATCTCTTAATAGTGACAAGGAATCTGTAAAGACTAAAATATAAATGAATGAATGAAGGCACAAATTAAAGAATCAATAGATAGAATTTTTCATTTCCTCTCTTCTATTGGTGGGAATTGCACAATTTACATCCAAGTCCCAGTTAGAAACTTCTTGATATTTTGACCTGCCAGCAGCTGTTGTCATGATTTGACCAGGTTAAAACCAGTCAGATACAATTTTCTTCCACCAAATTGGCAAAGATGAAATGAAATTACATTATGAATATACAGGAATTTTTGAGAACGTAAGTATACTTTGAGTACAGCAAGTGAGTAACAATTTGATTGGGCATATTAAAAATAAGTTTTTAAGTAAAATGCCCTACCTTGGCATAGCAATTCTCTGTTAAGATATTTAGCCTAAGAAAATGGTGTGTGTGTCAATAAACATTTCAGCATTAAACCACTGAGCTAATAAGTACAGAGATACACAAAGGAACCATATTTGACTGGTAAAAATGCTAAAGGCAAATATTTATTAGAATGAAAGATATTCCTAATAATACTGTTGTGTCAAAAAAAGCAGTTACAATAAATATTCAATACTTCTCAATTTTTATAAAATAATATGTGTGAGCAATAAATAATCTGAGAAGATGTATAAGATACATCAATGGTAGCTAACTCCAGAAGGTGAAATTTTAAGTTTATTAAATTTTCTTCATTTTGTTGATTTATATCCATACTGCATTTGTTTTTTTTAAAAATACATATTTTACATTTTTTTAAAACGTAATCACAGATACTCTAATACTGAATCCTCTGCATGCAGACAGAATAATGCACCACCCAAATACGTTCATATCCTAATTGCCAGAACCTGCGAAGATGTCACATTACATGGCCAAAAGGACATTGCAGATGTGATTAAGTTAAAAATCTGGACATGAGAAGATTATTCTGCCCATTAAATTGTTGAGCTGAATGTAATTGTCATTAACAAGGGTTCTTACAAGAGGGATGAAGTAGGGTCAGATTAATAAAGAAGGAAATATGAGGAAAAAGCAGAGGTTGGGACACAAGCTAAGGATATATTTGTGAGCAGTTCCTAGAAGTTGGAGAAGGCAAGAAAAATGATTCCTCCCTAATGCTTCCAGAAGGAACACAGAGCCCTGGCAACCCATTCTAGACTTCTGACATCCAGAAATGTAGAATAATGAGTGAGGTTTTTTTTTTAAGTCACTAGGTTTGGGGTAATTTATTAGTACATCAATAGGAAACAAATACACCCTGCCATACAAACGTTAAGACAAATTAAAAGAATATTTAGTACAATAACAATATTCATAGAGACCCAAACGGACGAGGGTACTAAAATCACGTCTTGTTGATGTTCAGATACAAATTTTTGAGCCTGTTTCTTCAGGTATCCAATACTCACACCAAGATTTATACAGAGATATCCCAGAAATAGTACTGAAGCACCCATGTCAGTAACAAAAACATTTACACTACTCAGACACAGATGTGAGCACTCTAGAGCATCCTCTACCACATCAGCAGAGCTGTTCCCTTCCAAGATTTTCCTTCAGGTTTGCTTTACTAGCTTATTTTAATCATTATTTTTAGCTTGAATAAAAATGATAAGGGAAACAAATGAGTAATTTACTCCTGGACACTCCAAGTAGAAAATGTGGTCATTACCTGCTTTTTTCAAAACACAAAGGCATGGGTTTGTGATTTGGTAACACTTGTCTCCCTCAAGATATGTAAATCTAATAGCAAGTAAGTGGAAATATTTTTAGCCTACTTCAGAAACGTGGTTGTTTAGAAGTATTCTTCTCCAAACCCTATGATCACGGAAAGCTTAGGGACTTTTTTCTTTCCACTGCTGGCATGCAGAAACAACATGCCAACTTTGAAGCAGGAGGAAGTGTATATTTTTCATGTTTTTCTTCTTTCAAAAATTATTCAACTGATTACCCTTATGGCATTGAAAAAAATTCTACTTTTGGGCTGAAGTCAAACATTTTAAACTTAACAGTATTAATGTTTGAGTAACTAAAAAGGTTTTGGATAAAGTGCTATTTACTAATCAGCTAGTTTTGGATGGTTGTTATTGCTTTCCTTCATTTTATAATCTGTGCTGTCATTCTGGATTCAAAGCTGCAGCAGTTGATGGGGATGTGGTCCAAACTGCAGAGCAGTGCAAAGAGCCCTGAACAACTGAAAGGTAGCCTTGGACTAAATTATGAAATTGACAAATGTGTGTTGTTTCCACCTTATGACCCCCTTGATCTGGTTACTTTGAAGCAACCCAGCACGCACGCTCACATCTCTGCCCTGTGGCTCTTCCAGGACCCACAACTTTGTGCTCCAAGTGGCTTTCGTGCTTTTATCCACAGAAGAGAATGTGCCTTCTTCCTTTCTCACTTAGGACTTTGTCAAGTAATTTGTCTAAAAAGACTGCTGAAACTTCCAATTAAGGTGGTTTTGTGAGCACATACTTTGTCATTCCCCTTTCACATCAAACACTGAAATCAGAAGAATTAGCACTGTATAAATTCAAAACAGTGTCTCAATGCATATGAAGGGGAACAGACGCACAGAGCAGCAAGCAAAGGTTGTAGGACCACAGGACCTGGGTCCAGGATCAGGCAGACACAGAATTTATTTCCTTCAAGATTCCCCATTTGAGGTAAACATTTCAACCATGTGCATTGCAGAAAAATAGGTAACGCAGATTAGGTCTCTACAAACGGGAAGTCCATCTACACATTTTTATCTTTCTGCTAGGTTAGTATTTTTTGTTTTGTTTTTTGTTGAAGTATAGTTGATCTACAATGTTGTGTTAATTTCTCGTGTACAGCATAGTGATTCATTTATACATATATATACACATTCCTTTCCATATTCTTTTTCATTATATGCTATTACAAAGTACTGAATATAGTTCTCTGTGCTGTACAGTAAGACCTTGCTGTTTATCTGTTTTATAGATAGTAGTTAGTATCTGCAAATCCCAAACTCCCAATATATTCCTCCCTACTCTCTTCCCCTGCTAACCGTAAGTTTATTTTCTGTATCTGTGGCTTGGCTTTTTTGTACTGTCCAAGAAACCTTAGTTTATCCCATGATTACAAGGATTTTCTCTGTGTTTATCCATACATTTTACAGTTTTAGCTTTTACATGTAGGTCTATGATCCTTTGGAAATTAATTTTAATGTTTTGTGAGTTTTGGCATGAAGTTAATATTGTTTTGTGTGCTAATCCAGTTTTGGTAGTACAATTTCTTGAAAAGTTTATACTTTTATCTTTAATTAGTACAGTGACTGTCAAAAATCAACTAAATTGCATACATGTGGCTCTATTTCTGGGCTCTCTATTCAGATTTAATGACATTTGTCGTTACACAAATTCCACACTGTCTTGATTAATGTAGCCTGGTAAGTCTTAAAGTCAGGTATGATAAATCCTCAGATTTTATTATTTTTATCAAAAGTGTTTAGGTATTCTAGATCTTTACATTCCCATTTATTTTATAATTAATTTATTCATTTTTATTAAAAATTTTTCCAGGATTTCGACTGGATTTTTAAAATCTATAGATCAATTTGAGGAGAAATGATAACAATATTGAGACTTCTATAATCTATAAGATATATATATATATATCTCCAACTATTTAGAACTTTGATTTCAACAATAGCTTGTATTTTTGCAGTGTGGAAGTTTTGGATGCTACTGTAAATTTTACTGTTTATGTTTCTTTTTTCCAACTGTTGCTATAATAAAAATAAAACTGAATTTTGTATATTGATTTTGTATCCTATAGTCTTGCTAAGTTCACTGATTAGTTCTAGAAATTTAGTTCCAGTATTGTAGTGGATTACTTAGAATATTCTATACAGACTCTCATACTGTCCATGAATAAAGACAATCCTCAACATTTTTTTTTCCTTTCCTTATTGTACCAGCTGGGTCTTCCAATCTCATGTTGAACCAAAATGGTAAGAATTAACATCTCTGTCTTTTTTTTTTTTTAGAGGAGACATATTCAGTACATCACTATTTAGGATGAGGTTACCATAGACGTTTATAGATGCTATATATGTGGACTTGGTCTCTGTAACAAAGTACCACAGACTGGGTGGCTTAAATAGCAGATCTTTTTTAACTCACAGTTGTGGAGGCTCGAAGTCCAAAATCAAGATGCCAGCAGGGTTGGTTCCTGGTGAAGCCCTTTCTCGGCTTGCAGCTGGCACTTTCTCACTGTGTCCTCACACAGCCGTTCCTCTGTGCAGAGAGGGAGAAAGAGAGAGGTCTCTTCCTGGTCTTATAAGGCCAACAATCCTAACTGATTAAGGCCCCACCCTATGACCTCATCTAGCCTTAATTACCTCCTAATGGCACTTTCTCCAAATACAGTCACATTTGGAGCGTGGACTTCAATACATGAATTTGGGCAAAAACACAATTCAGTCCATAACAAATGTCCTTTAATACATCGGAAAGATCTCATCAGTTTCTGGTTAGCTGAGATATTTGATCATAAAAGGATGTAGAATTATGTCAAATAACTTGCTTGTATCTATTCAGATGCAAATTATATTGAGATGGTAAATTACATTGTTTGATTTATGAGTATTAAAAGAATTTTGCATTTCTGTGATAAATCCCACCTGTTCATGATATATTTATTCTTTCATATAGGTTATTGAGCATTTTTGTATCTATGTGGTTGAGCAACACTGATTTGTAATTTTCTTGTAATGTCAAGAAATACCTGGCTTTGTAATATCAGGTATGGCTATCATCATGTGGGCTTTATAAAATAAATTAGAAAAGATTTTGTCCTTCTGAATTTTCTGAAAGACTTTTTATAAGATTGATATTACTTGTTCCTGAAACTTTTGATAGAATTTATCTGTGAAACCATCATGGCCTGGAGTTTTCTTTATAAGAAAGTTTTGTTAGCAATTTCAATTAGATATGGGGCTTTAGATATAGATATTAGATATATTCATATTTTCAATTTCTTTTTTAGTCAGCTTTAATATAGGTAGACAATGCTAATAAGAAAAACTTAGCAAAGGTACACTCACAGAAACATTAAAAATATGTAATTTAAAACAGTATTGCAGGCAAAAGGTTAAGAAAAAGCTAGTGTAACTATATTTGTATCAGTAAGTTAGAATTAAAGAAAATATTAGTACAAAGATGTTAAATGCATTAGAAAATATAACAATTTTATATTTTTTGAGCCTATTATAAAATATTAAAGTATATAAGATAAATATTAACAGAACTTCAAGGAGAACTGACACATTTATCACTGTAGTAGATTTTGGCACACCTCTCTTAGAAGTTGATTTATCAATTAAACAAACAAGTAGAAAGATTTTGAATGGCAAACAAGCCTAACCTAATAAATGTATAGGGAATTTGTTTTCAAAAATATAATAATAGAAAATGAGCTTCATGATACTTTTATATATACTCCAAAGCCTTGCTTTCAAATTTAGATCCTAGAATAATAAAATACAGTTCTACTGTACCTTCGCCACAATATGCAACTTTTCAGCAGTCACTATTTTATGTTTTCTACTTCTTAGGAAGCGATAAAAATGCCATTGCTAAGAACCGTCTGTAAATTTAACTGCATATTTATAAATATAAATGGAACATTAATGTAGAGAAAGAATACTCATATATTAAAATTTCATAGTTCATCTATATTTTGATAAAGTTTTTATCATCAAAATATATTTTCTGAAAAAAATCAAGTAAAACTTTAATGCAGCTAATAAGCAGCATGTAAAAATAACACTGGAACAGAACACATGCCATGGCACTAGAGTTACTCAAATTTAGCTAAGAAAAGAACAATTTTTATTCTGTTATAATACTGAGTGTATTTGAAGAGAAAACAACTTACAAAATACTATAATGCAGTGCATTCCAGCAAGAGAGAGCATGTTCCTTTGTTTTTAAACAATTTGCAAAAATGTTAGATGTACCAGTGAAATATCTTGCTACTATATCAATACAAAATGCTTCTAGTAATGTCCTAAATGATGCACAAGACAGCATATTTATTGGTTGTAAAAGTATGTTCGTAGGCTTAACTTTACAACTCTAATGGAGCAATAATTTACAGGCTGCTGCAACCTGAAAAATAACTCGTGGTTTAAACCAGATTAAAGCCACAACTGATACTGAGGACTGCTGGCAAATTTCCCAATCCATTACTGTTTGCAGATATTGAATGGTTGTTGCCAATATTTATCATAAAGGAGATGCAAAAATATATGGAGCACTGTTCTCTTCATTTTTTGATGTCTGCTTATTGAACAAATGCTGGGAATGTGGGATTGATGTTCTTAACTGAGAAAAGTACATTATCTTAGCATTTGAGAATCAAGTAGGATTTCACTTAATGAAAATAGTATAGCAAGAACCTTATGATTTCTAACTGTTACTCATTAACACTAGTTCCTATTCATATAGATAGCATAGGACTCTGTAGAGTTTATGTCTGCATATTTGCTGCTTCTCTTATCTCTTACCCATCAGTTTCTTTTTTTTTTTTAATTTTTAAAAATTTTTATTGGGGGGAGGTAATTAGGTTTATTTCTTTTATTTTTTAATGGAGGTACTGGGAATTGCACCCAGGACCTTGTGCATGCTACCACTGAGTATACCCTCTCCTCCCATCAGTTTCCTTCAAATCTCCAAGCTTTGAGTGAGAAAATGATTTAACTCTGAAACAAGAAGCCAGAGCCGTTCTGCTGTGCTGCCCCCACTTCACCTTGTGGAGGGGCTGAAGAATAAAAACTTCCTTCTACCTCTTTCTCATAGGGTGAGACTGTGTCACAAGACCAGCCCTAACTGCAAGGGAAACAGTCTTTTTCAAGCTGTGCACTTAGCCATCCCAAACAATAATCAGTTTCTGTCAATGAAAAAAAGAGCAAATGAATATTGGGTAGGCATCTACCAGTATCTGCCTTAGTAATCATGATCTAACATTATTAATATTTGACTTACTGTCTTCTTGTTTCACAACAAAAGTCCTCCCCACCCCCCCATATCACCTACTCTTCAACCTGGAAAAATTTTGGAAAAGTCAGAGACCTGTCAGCAAGAGGTAAGGGGAGAATCTACCTTAAAATCCTCAGGGCATCTATCTCCAAAGACCCTTTCTTTTCTTAGATCCAAATGATTTTTAAGAGTAGTTTTAGGATTTCTATGTACATGACATATCAATTACTTGAAGAACTGTGAGAAATAGTTTGTGGTTTTCTCTGAATTTTTATAAAAATAGAAATTAGTTTTATTATTAAGCCATTGTAATATAAAATTAAAATCCACAGTTTTACACTAGATCTGGATTCTTTGTTAAGAGGCAGGGCTTCATTGGTAGTCAATGTCTCTGTTTTGTTCATTTCATTTACTTATTGTTTTCATGTGGCTTTTTGTTTGTTCTCTTGCGTTCAGACATTTCTTATAAGAAATTAAACTTTACAGCTCATTTGAAGCATCCTTTGTACTCTTTCCTGGTTTCTCCTTTTCTACCTATATATAGACTGGAGCATGAATTTGGAACAATTTTGATGGTAAACTGTTGTGATTACTGAATCCCCAGGTTTGGAACGATTTTCACATGTTTGTGGAATATCCTATATTATGTCCTCATGACTCATCCAACTGTAGAAGTTTAAGCTCACTTGCCCAGCCTTCCTTGTCTCTAGGGTCTGTCAGTCAGAAGTAATTCTGTAAAATGGGTTTGAAAGTATGATCAAACAAGTGTTGCAAGAAATGCATTCTGCAAAGGGTGCGTAGCAAGATCCAACTTGTAGTGACTGTAGCAGGAAAGGTTCCAGCAAGAGCATTGACAGATGACTGGATAAAGAAGTTGTGGTATACAACAGAATACTACTCGGCCATAAAAAAGAATAAAATAATGCCATTTGCAATAACATAGATGGACCTGGAGAGTCTCATTCTAAGTGAAGTAATCCAGAAAGAGAAAGAAAAAATACCATATGATATCACTTATATGTGGAATCTAAAAAACAAGACAAAAATTTACAAAGCAGAAACAGACTCACAGACCTAGAAAACAAACTTATGGTTACCAGGGGGAAAGTGGGTGAGGAGATAAATTGAGAGTTCAAAATTTGCTGATACTAACTAATATATATATATATATATATATATATATATATATAAAACAAACAATAAGTTCATAAAACACAGGGAATTATTCAATATCTTGTAGTAACTTATGGTGAAAAAGAATGAAAACAAATATATGTATGATCATGTATGACTGAAGCATTATGCTGTATACCAGAAATTGACACAACATTGTAAACTGACTATAATTCAATAAAAATATATAAACAAACAAACAAAAAAGAGCATCGAATTTCCAGCTTCAGCAAGTCAGGAACTTTTTCCCAGTGTTGGTGGCAGTGCCACCTTCACTGCATCGTCCTCTAGTGCCTGCAGCCAAGTCTGAATATCTTGATTTTCAGATATTTGTAAATTCCTAATCATCCAAACTAGGATGTTTTTTAGTGAAACAGGAATAATGAGAACTTAGTCCAGACAAATTGACACATATGGTCACCCTATACAGAAAGCAGTTGTGAATAAAGTGAAGCATAGGAGAAAAATCAAAACAGAGAGATTTTAGGAAGTGGTTATAATTATGGTAATTAAAAATTAGGAGTAGCTTAAAAAATTAACAAGAAAAATTACCAGTAACAACTAGAAAGAGAGCGATTATTAATATTGGCCTTATTATTGTTCACTCTAGGTTTACAGACTCTTCTAGCCCAAAGTTTGAGGAAGAGAAGAAATTAAATATGGGATAGATTGAGACAGTGTCTCTACAAATGACATTGGTCTTGAGTATAGAGTTAACACCATCTCACATATGTCCCTCATTATCACTAGAGGCTAACCAAGGGGGAAAATGTGTTTCTTTTCTAAACAAACACATGGTCACTGAAAGGAATGGTTGTAAATGGTCCCTTTAAAAAAGAAAACTATCGTCCGAAAATGCCAGTGACATAAGGACTACATACTTTACTGAGGGTGAGATCATTAACCAGGACTCCATTTATGGAGCAGCTTTTGTCTGCCTTCTTTTTTTTTCCCCCCAGGAGAGCAACAAGTCTGGTCACCATTCACCTGGACCGAATTCAATCCATTAGTCTACAAGCCAAGATTCAGTTTAGTAGCTTGATCCATTGCTAACTAAAATATTAATTCCTTTAAAATATTAAATGACTTGGAAGCTATTGGTTGTGCGTGTTAAAAGAGGAAGAGCCCGGGGTGCTGAGGAATGAAGTGAAGACAAAAAGCACAAGATAACACCTCTTTGAGGTTTCCCACCTCATCCTCCCCATGTGACACAAATAGCTGAGCAGGGGAAACAGTAGCTGCTCTTTTTCTCATAACTTTAAAAAAGCTGACAAACACTTCTCACTGCCGTTCTCTTTTCAAATAATAAATGTTTCACCTGGTGAACCACGAGGAGTATTTGGGGGATCAGATGTCCGGAAGAAAACATCGATACGACAGGGTGACATTTTAGTGTGTGGCCAGTTCAGGGTTATTGAACAGAACCGTTCAAATTAAGCACTGCTGTAGGATTTTGATTTTTTTTTTCAATTTTCAATTAGGGTATAGAAGAAAGGAATTCATAATCTAACAAGTGAAGTAACAGCCAAGCTGTCATGAGGATTGTAAAATTGAGCTAATACTTAAAAATCCGTAGCAGGCACATAAAGCAGGTATAAACTTTGACAACCTTCAGGTAACTTGATATTAACATTAACCTCTGGTAACACCCAAAGAGTTTTGACAGTGCCCAAAGTTCAAGATTATGTTCACCTATGCTAAAGCAAGAATGAAACATCCGATACATTCTTTTCTCATCTGTTGACTATGGCAGAGACCTTATTTCTTAAGGGTTCTGGAATCAGTGTCTGTCTAATCAAGAACTAAGTGGCCCCAGTAGAGCTTGGTACACCTTTGGAAACCTTTTGTGGTAACTGTCAATTTTGTGCCCTGCCAGATCATGGAATGACTCAGCCTAACCCTTGTGTCAAACAAGTGGTTGCATTTTATTCAAACCTCTTTTTTTCTATTCATGTCCAAGCATATAATTTGTGAAACGACATCGCCCTTAACTATGTGTCTCCCATAATTTTGTCATTAATTTCCCTTTGTTCATTACACCTAAGCCATTTTGGTTGCTATTTCTTGAAGTCACCGTCGCCCTTCCCACCTTAGGGTCTCATATGACATTTCCTTAGTCTAAAATATTCTTCCCTTCTCTCACCCACCGGCCCCAGCCCCAAACCTCACTCACATGGCTGACAGCTAAACAACATTCAGGTTTGAATGTAAAATTAACCTAGTCCCTTCATTACAAGTTCTCATAGCATTCTGTATTTCTCCTTCAAATCACTTGGCAATAATTATAGTTAATGTTCTGTATGTCAATCTTTGTTAAAAGCCTGCCTTCTAATATCACTATCTTCTGGACCTAAAAAGAACTGGGCTAATAGTAGGTATGCAACAACCTACTTGAGAGGGTAAGTGATGTGAGAACTACTTCCTCACAGGTATAAATAAATGCCTGTAGGAAGATCCCTGAGTGTCACCAAGAGAACCTTGATGACAATGTTGTTCATCAGCACGTTAGCACATTCCCGAAATAATGGGGAAAAACTGGACCACTTTGCAGCTCAACGATGTTCCAGTCTGCTAAATTTCTTGCTATCAAGGATAGCATTAAGTGAAAGATTATTAACCAAAGCCTTTTGTTTAAAATCGGCTAAAGACTCAAAACACCAAACTAAGCATAAGGAGAGTGGAGTTTAGCTCTTTCGCTCAGGAGTCTCAGGAACAAATCGCATAATTTCTGTTACCCTTAACATTTTCCTCTGCATACTGGAGAAATCCTCAGTTAAGACTATCAGAGTTAACTCTAGAGGTCAATCACTGCGAAGGTCACTATTGCTGAACATAATACAAATGTGAAGAATTATTATGATGATTGGTTTGATGTCTAATGAATATAGAATTAGAAGGAAGATTTATGTACCTCTGACTTATCTGTAGTTTAATAGGTACACAGAGACATGTATGTTCCATGCAGAATAAATTGCTGTAGATTCAAATGTACTTGTAATTTTTATATTTATGCTTCACGTAAACCCATATTTTCCTTCTCATCCTGCAAAGTAGGTAAGAATATTAATGTGGTGTCCTGAAAAGAAGCCAGACCCAGATTAATACCTGTCTCTCTGACAGGTGTTTATAACTAATTAGCAGTATAAATTTTACATATATTTGAAGTTTTCAAGCATAATAAGTAAATATGCAAACATGATTCAGATATACTGCTTTAATCAAGACTACTAAAGATAAAGTAAGCTTGTACTGATTGAGACAGAAATTTCTGTCAAAGGTCTTACTAGTACCATTCTGCAAAATTTTGAAGTTTATTACAGCTACAAAGAATGTGTTTGTTTTCTGAGGTGAAACATATTGCTGGCTGAAAAAGCATGCCAATTGCATTTTCTTGGTTCATTAACTCCGAGTAGAAAATTATGTGAATATCATAATTAAGTGTAAAGAAAGAAATATATTTTGCTGAGTTAAATTGGAATAATGCAAAATTAACATTCATTTTAATTTTATCTTATATTTCATACTCTTTACATTGATAATTTGAGTTTTTCTCATCATAGAAACTTAAGAAAAAAATACAAAATTATATTGAGAAAGTTCATATATGTGTGCCATATGTTCATAAACAGAAATTAACATTTCTTTCTATGACTGTTCTGGGTGTTTCAACCATCTTTCTTTTGGGATTATAATGCTTTTCTTATTGAATCATAAATGTACTTTATTTATGAAAAAAAAAAAACAAAACTCTTGACTTGCTTTATTTAGGCAGATATTTTTCCTAGATTTGTTTTTTGACATTCTATCTTATTTATTATGTGTATTGGTAAAACAATATTTAAACATTAAGTCAGACCCACCTCTTTTGTTGTGGTTGTTGTTCTCAGTACTTTCTTTCATTGCTGTTATGTATGGAAACAACTTTCACGTTCCAAGATAAGAGTCATCAACTTTTTAGTTCAGAACTTCTAGGTTTTCAAATTTTACATTTTAGTGTTAATGCTCCTGCAATTTACATCTGCATACGGAGTGAAGTGTGGCTAGAACCTGAACTTTTCAAATATTTATCACAATTCCAAGTGTCAATTATCAGTTAATCCGGTTTTCCCCCACTGATTTTATGACCACTTTCATCCTATACTCAATGAAATACATGTTAGGCTATGTTTATACATTGTATGTGTGTGTATTTGTGTATTTGTGTGTGTGTGTGTGTGTGTGTGTGTCTGATAAATTGATTTTTGGTTAAATATATTTTAATATTTACTAGAATAAGTGTTCTTTAGATATCTAAACTATTTATACTTCCAGGTTAACTTTATTTAGTATGACTTCATCATGTCACCAAAAAATCACATGGGGCTTGTGACTAGAAAATTATTAAATTTAAATGTTAATTTGAAAAGATTTTAAATCTTTATAATATTCAAAATTTCCATCTAGGAGTTTCTATTTTCCTAGAAAATTTTCAGTTATAGCTCTGAAAAAATTTTTTTTTTCTTCTTATAAATCCCATAATATTTATTATTACTAAATTCTTGCATACAATTTTTTTAGAAGCAGTTGATAATTATATAACATATAACTTATATAACTATAATTGTCCATACTGTATTTAGTAAACTTATGAATGTTTCTCTATGTTTATTTTTACTGCCTGGTCACCTTGGTGATAATTTTTAGTACATTAAGCATTTCTATCTATTCCTTAAGTTAAGTTCCTTAAGTAAAGTTAAGTTATATGTGTTCCTTAAGAAAAGTTAGTATATAAGTGTTCTTCCGATTTTAGTTCTCTACTCCCAATGTTATGAAACACAAATTTAAGATTTCATTCAGTTTTTAAAAATTTTGTATTGAAGTATAGTTCTTATTTTTATTTTTATTTTTTAGTTTTTTTTTGGGGGGGGTAGTAATTAGGTGTATTTATTTATTTTTAGAGGTGGTACTGGGGATTGAACCCAGAACCCTATGCATGCTAAGCATGCGCTCTACCACTTAAGCTATATCCTTCCCCCTCATTCAGTTTTAAAATTCTCATATGAAATATTTCCTCTAGAAGTTCTTCTACCAGTTGTAATCCAAATAAAATGAGTTTGGTAATATAAATTGTATATCTGATTAACGTATTTTTGTTATATCAGCAAGGAGCTTGTTTATATCTTATAGCAGTGTCTTTTAGTATAATTACAATAAGCTGATGTGTGTAGCCATCAAAGAAGTTATATTAATAACTACCAGGTAAGTTTTCTAGCATAGCTCTTGATTTGTTCCAACATAATGTCTTATTCTTATGGAGGAATTATACTTGTGGGTCCAAATTCTCAGACCCTAGACTTTGGCTTCATTAGACTTGCCTTCTAATCAACAGAGTTTAACAGATAAATTTAGGATGACAGAGATCAGACTCATTAGAACCGCAGATGTAAAAGCCATCTCCCTTAATGCCCTTCCCCAACCTCTAATTCCCATTTTCCATTCTACATGAAATTCTTCCCCCAGTAACCTCACTGCTGGGATATACAGCCTTTAGTTACATATTTGTTCTATGCTTGGGTGGGAACTAAACTCACATCTTGGAGTTTTCTCTCTGTTCCTTGGGTTATATACTTCTTTGGGATTTTGAAAGAGAACTGAAAGATTCTTACTCCTTATTTCTCATGTAGACATCTCATATATTTCTGGTTAGACTAGGCAACAGCAAATAAACTTGCAGAAATCTGTAAGAGAATGCACCAAAATATTTAATGGGTTGGAAATGAAAGGTTAGGAGTTTCAGTCTTTTAGATGTTTTGAGAAGATGAGATTATGCAGATTTTAAAATGCAATTAAAATTTATTGAGAATCAGCTATAATTTTTAAATCAAAAGTAACAAGTTTTTCAGACTTTTAGTTTATTCAAATAACTATAATATTATTAAGTGATCAAGAGAATGAAGATCTGTGTGTGAGAATTAAAACTTTCTAAATTATCTAATTTCTACCCAAGCAACATTTCTTGGGGGGGGCATTAATTCTGAAGTACTGGCTACCTATGTATTTGGTAGGAACAGTGTGCCCTAGGTCTATTAAAGACTTATTAAATGCTTCATTAAATTATTCTTTATTGGAATTATACAAAGTTAACTTTTTTTTTTTTAATACCATGCATCTGCTATAGAAGTGTGAACTAGTAACCAATGGAGATGTGAATGCTGAGGATTCCTTAGCTAATGTCAGGGATCATGCTGTAAAGTCAGATTCACACAAATCAGAGGACTTAGTAGCAAGCATTACTAGTAATTTCAGAGATACAAGTGATTGAGGAGCATGGGTCATGAAAACTTTGTACAACTATGTCCTTTCTGTCAACACGAGGCAGGTACTCCATGACTCAGTAATGTAAGAGGTGTCCCATGAGGTTTATGGGATACCTTAAAGAGTGAGGAGGATTTAGTTTATGAAAAATCTCCGTTTGATACTCTCAGATAGTTACAGGGCTTACATGACATTTTCTAGGAGGCCATGCCTCATAAATTCCTACAACACAAGTTTGTTTACCATAAACAATCCTAAAGCAGAAATGTCTTGTTAAAAGCACTTCATAGGTAACTACTACCCTCCTGGCAAGCACTGCTTGTCTATTTACTAGGAGGTCCACTTACCAAGATGTTTACAAGAAGATTATGCCAAGTAACCTACCTTCTTTCTTTCCCTAGAGGTGATTACAAGCCAACTTTTTAAACTACTTTTCTTCTAATTAATAACTTTGTGTGTACCTAAACAAAATGCCTATCAAAAGTCATTATAAGGTTTGATATTGATCTCTGGGTTTAAATCTTTCAGAAAGATCCCCTTAACATTTTCTGACTACAGAAAAACTAAATGTCGGCAGTAAGAATAATTCATTTGAGACTTTTTTGGAATATATTTGTCTGAAGGTTAAACACAGTAATCAAATATATCTAAATTCAGTAATGCCTATGTTTATTGGAATGGTATGTGACTGGAAAGTCTAGATAATAAAATATTAAATTAGTTGAAGGCTGCTCATTTATGTGGGCAAATTTCCCTGGGTGAAGAAAGCAACAAGTATGTAGGAATCTACAATCCTGGGATTGTTTTTCAAATATGCGTAAGTTTAGTGTTTGATTTATAGTCTTATGATTGCATGTTCCCAGGATGTGCATCAACATGGATAGAGGTATTTAACATGTGACTACCAGCCACTCAACTTTATTCTGAACCACAGAATCTTTAACAAAATAATACATTCTGTAGGGATAACAGAAATACATGTCCAATGTCCCCAAGTTCCAGAGTCCAAACATTGTACATACACGGAATTCGAGTTTCCTAGGAAGTTTGCAACCTTTTACTATAAATTTTTGAAAGCAATAATATTGTATTCATAAAAAGTCACAGCTCTTAATATATGAGCCTCAAGTTAATCAAAACAGTTTAACAACTATCCTACACTTTTGGCTTTCTTGAGAAAAATGTCTTTTATCTGAGTCCTCAACCTCAGTTCTCTCCTTTCATTCCACACAGGCATATGGGTTTAGATTAAGATTTGCATAGTTAAACTTGATGTAAGGATTTCTCAAACATCCCATCATAGTGCACCATTGGTAAATAGTTCCGCTGTGAAATGTAATTGCGTATTTATCTAACCTGCATTTCTTAAGCAAATATTTTCCAAATTTACAACTGTCAAACAGGTCAGCATGCTACCTGAGCTATCATTTCTTCCTTACTTTTGAAAGCTATAATTAGCATATGTCATCCTGTAAAAGGTGATTTTTTTTAATCTGATAATTTCAGAATGTGAATATTTGAAATTAAATCATAATGACAATATAGTTTCCTCAATCTTTTCTATCGCTTTCAGTCTCACTGCTGAGAAGCTCCACGTGGTTTTCATTGTATTTAGATATATGGCATTCTATCAGATTAATACTAGGTTTTTCTTTCCTGTCCAAAAATTTGAAGTCACACTAGACATGACCTAAAAAAGTTTGTTAAAAAAAATGGGAAACTGAATTGGAGCTCAAATTCATGAGAAATGTGACTATAACCATTTATAGGAAAGAAAATTACTTATTTCAGAAAGCCATCTTCAAGTAACAGCAGCACAGGCATTACAGGGAAAAAAAAAAAGCAACCAAATAAATAAGGCAGTTAGTGAATCCTCTTTAAGGCGGACGTCACAATGATTTCTGGGCCACCGACATAAAAAGCCTATTGTGAAGGAAGCTCAAGACCTATTATAGAGCAGCACATTGTCACTTCTGTGAGTCCAAACAAAGCCCTGAGGAAATCGGTGCATCCAGTACATTCCTCTGTGAAATATTAAATTACTTAGTTCTGAAGTGCCATTTTTGAGTTGCAAAGCTATTTCCTAGAAGCATTTCTCAATGTATCATAGATTGCTTTAAAAAAGAAGTTGATGACAATAGAAAAAAATAATAATAATAACACAATAACAGTATCAGTCGTAGTCTTAACAAATCCATACTAACCATTTCTGAGCTGGATGAGCAGCATCTGTCTCACATAAGGAAATGACACTCAGCCACATGTAAGAAAGCATATGTGCAAGAGGAAAGATACTTTCCGACTGCTCCTTGAGTGGTTATACAAGTGGTAATATCATGGAATGGTTAAAGTGGAATTTCAATCCATTCCATACAGACCTGGTGTTGACTCTGGGCTCTACCACTATACAAGCTGTTTAAGCCTCATCGAGTATCTGCATCTTGCAGAGTTCAGTGGTCTTATTTATAGACACTTAAAACATAGATAAGTGTCAAATTAAATTATGTGAAAGAGTCCCTAGGCATCTAGAAAAACACTACCAACAATTGTGATGGTGACTACTGTGATGACATTATTTTTCTCTGTAAACTTATTCCTAAGTAAATGTAAAATGAACACATGTTATTTCAGGCATCCACTGTGAGACTATTATATGAAACTATATTACTGCTGACTCAGTCATTCATTTACTCAAAAAATTTGAATTTGAACATCTTTTATGTGCAAGACATTAATCTAGGTACTTGGGATACTCAAGTAAATAAAACAGACATAGATCTCTAGTCTTGTGGAGTTAACATTCTATTAGACAATAGTAAATAAATACCATAAATACAGTAACATATTGGAAGTGGAGCAGTGATATGGAAAAATATAAACAGATCAGAATAAAAGGGAACTGGGAAAGGAGCACGGTGCAATTTTAATTACAACTCACGGAAAAGGTGAATTCTGAGCAAAGGTTTGAAGGAACTGTGGGCTTGACTACACATCAGGAATCGCTGGTACAAAGACCCTAAGATGGCAGAGACAAGTGTAGCTAGAGAAGAACCAGCAAAGCAGGGAGAAGTATGACAGGAAAAGATGAAGGAAGGACACCCAGGTCAGCTACTACCTCATCAGACATTGTAAAGGCTTTGAATTTTTCTCTCAGTAAAATGTAGAAAAATCTTAAGGTTTTGTTCAGAAGAGTAATGTGATTGTATTTGTTTATAAATGATCAGTCTAGATACTTTGTTGAGAACAGAATAAGGGGTTAGAGGGTAGAGAGGCCAGTTAGGAGGCTACTGAAGTAATCTACGAGAGGGCTGTTGATACCAACCAGGGTGATCGCAGGAAACAGAGAGACAGGGTTAGATTTAAGATATACTTGGGATATAAATTCAACCGGATTCCCTGTTGTTGAATACTGTGTGGGTTGTGAGAGAAATAGATAAGTCTCCAATGACTCAAAGTTCTTAGAACTGAGCAATTGTAAAGAGTTGCCAAAAAATAGACCTGGGATGAATACAGAAAGAGGATAATTTATGTAGTCTTCTTCTGGGGTGAGCTGGGGTGTAAGGGAGGAGAAAGAGCCCAATCTGAGAGTTCAGAAATACTGTTTTTGAGATATTTATCAGATATTCAAGTGGAAGTACCAAATAGACAGTTAATAAACAAATCTAGGGTTCAAGAGAGAAGTCTGAATTGGATGTATACATTTGAGAGTCATCAGCGTATAACGGGTATTTCAAGTCATGAGCCCAGAAAAAATCATCATGAGTGATGAAATAGAAAGGAGAAAAAGACCAACCTCTAAGTATTGTGACATTAACAGGCAGGAGAGTCGTGAGCAAAAGAGATTTTAAAGAAAGACCACTGAGTTAGGAGATAAAACAAGGGCATGTAATTAATCATGATAAATGCTCCTAAGAGATAAAAGATATTGAGGACAGAGAATGAACCGCTGGAAAGAACAGCATAAAGGCATCAGTGACCTTGAGAGGGCAGTTTCATTATATCGGTAGGAGGCAAAAACCTGACTAAAGTGGTTTTAGAGAGGATGGGAACAGCGGGCATAAACCATTACATGTTTTGGAAGCTTACCTTTCAGGTTTTAGCAAGAAAGGAGATTGGAAATTATGAAAAAGAGAAGAGCTGAGGTGGGAAGGTACAAAGAGGATAAGGAGGGATTGCTCAAAGATAAAAGGGACTCTTTCCTGTGCATAGGAAACACAGGGAGTTAGCTGAGTAATGAAGCAAAGACCACTGCAGAGTAAAACAACCATACTGGTCCAGACCCACTGTCCTCCAAAACAAATATTCACTGCATTTTCAGAGAGAGGAATATGTTTTCAGAATGAGTCTCACAGACCGACAGAGTAAGCTGTAGTATTTGTGGCTGCTGTGATTTGAACTGTGTCCTCCAAAAAGATACGTTCACGTCCTAACCCCTGCTGGTGCCTGTAAATGTGAACTTATTTGAAAGCAGGGTCATCGCAGATGCAATCACATTAAGATAAAGTTATATTGGATTAGGGTGGCTCTAATCCAATAACTGGTGCCCTTACAAAAAAGCCATGTAAAGACACAAATTTAGACAGAGAAAAGAAGTCTATGTGATGACAGAGGTAGAAATTAGAGTTATACAGCTTCAAGCCAGGGAATGCCAGATTGCCAGAAACCACCAGAAGCTAAGACAGGGAAAGGAAATTTGCTCCCTCAGAGAGAAAGGGGATCTGCTGACACCCTCATTTTGGATGTCTGGCTTTCAAACTGTGAGAGAATAAATGTCTGTTGTTTTAAGCCACCCAGTGTGTGGAACATTGTGACGACAGCCCTAGGAAACTCATATAGTGGTATTATTCTAAGGATGTTGGAAAAAAAAAAAAGAATCGTTTAAATCCCTTCTTCTTCACATGATTTCTAACACTGAATAATCCTAGAAGATACGCTCCATCAAAGAGAGTTAGCATTTTCAAATAAACTCAAGATTACTGGTTACACATACCTTAGTAGAGTTGCATCTCAACTTATTTTATCTTAGTAGAACCTGATAGAAGGAACACCAAAAGTAACCTGAAATAGTAATGAAAGCAACTCTGAAGTCACTAAAGATAAATTAGTATAATTCATAATAACTGCACTCAACACTAGTTTCAAAACTTAGACTGACCCTTCAACTACCTTAATCACTCTGTCATGAGTTAGATGTGTACTTTGTGCCAGTTCTGCACTGATATCCTCAAGCTTCCAGCATCCCTGGTCGAGACCCGCAGGAACAAAGTGTGTGGTTGGTTGTACCAACTGCGTCCCGCCATATTCCCTCCAACTCAGAGGGGAGGTAGGGAACAGGGACTGAAATTTATCTGAATATATGCTCACCTATTTATACCCCTAGGACCTGAAGAAGAGGTGCTTTTCTCCAGCTAATTTTCTCCTAAGTTCCACTTGTGCTAGCAGAATTTGTTGGGTTTAGTAGTAATGGATCACCATGCCTACATTTATAGTATGTTACACTACATAGTGCCTACATACTATAGTACGTTAGAGAGCATTTTGGTGCTGGGACCACAACAGTGACAGAGACAGAGTGCTTGCCTTCCAACAGTTTATATTGAAAAAAGAAATTTAAAAAAAAATTTCTAGATTTATAATAATTGCTAATACAGGGATAATAACAAAGTTTTGGAACATTTTTAGGACAGTCCAGTTTCCTAGAAGAGTTACTCTTTAAATCAAAGCTCAAGACTGAGTAAGAATTAGCCATGAGAAGAAATGGAATAATAGAAATTTCAGTTAAAGCCAAAACCATAAGCAAATTCCAAGAAGCCAGAAGCAGTAGCTTATTCATAAGACTGCAAAATGTTCAGTTCATTTAGAATAGGTGGAGAGGGCAGGAGAAAAACTGTAGGTATAAGCAGGGGCCAAATCATGAAAGACCCTGAATGTATCGTAGAGAAAACAAATACAGCCAATGACACGTTTAAAAGCAAGAAAAATAATCAGATTAAATATTAAAATGATGACTTAATAGGTAGTGGGAGAAATAAATTGGAAGGCAAGGCTAGAAACTGGAAGAAGTGAATATAAAATCCAAGATTGAATATATGGCCTGAACTATGATTCTAGAAGGAAAGAAATGAACATATGTGAAAAATAATAATGAATAGCTGTGGCTGATTGCATCTGGAGGTGGAAAATAAAGGAATCAAGGAAGACTCGGGATTTGGGGGAACAAGATAGAGAATAAGGGAGGAAAATTGGGAAGGACAGGGTGAAGATAGTTTGGTTTTGGATAAATTGGATTTGAAGCCATTATGGTATGCTTTTGGTGGAGATGTTGAATGATACATCGTATATAAAAGTTCATGAGTGAGATGAATCTTGGAAATTTGTAATGTCATCTGCACCTATGTGTTTGCTGAAGAAAAGCAGCTGGAGTAGCTGGGATCCACAGAGAAAATACAGAAGAAAGAATTAGAATAGGGCTCATAACAGCACCTTGAAGAACAACTACATTTTACAGCACAGACGGAAAAGAGGAGACTATGAAAGGAATTCAGGAGTAGGCCCGAAATGTTATGCTCGTGTGTGGAAACTAACGGGAAAGAGTGTTCCAAGTAAAACGAGGTCAACAGTTTCAAATGAGGCAGAGGAATATAGTAGATAAAGACTGAAAATTATCTTGATTTGGCCACAAAGAGAGAATTGTTCAGTGCAATTACTGGCCTAAAAAGTGACTTATCTCTGAGCTGGCCCACATTTTAGCTTTAAAATGTTTTAATTAAGGACATAAGGCCATTCATAGTATTAGTAAGTACTAATAAACATTAGTTGATTGATCAATTAATCTTTCATTTTCATAATCAGTTAAGTTTATGTACATGAACTTTGTACACTGAATACAAACCCAGCAATCCCGTGAACAAATCAAAAGAGACACTTTTACAACACTGGACATTGTCTCTTAATTAAAGTGATTTTCTAAATATAGCTGAATACCAACCCTTAGATTACATACAGGGACATGGAATCCAAGTAATCCATGCCTCTTTATTTCGTAGATACAGCAGAAAACTGAGTTAGTCTTAGTATTCTGAATAAATAAGAACTCTATATCCTGGAGAATTATTTGGCAACATGCAGAGTTGTGTCCTAGGAAAAACTGTTTCCCATTCATGTTTGCATTACCTTTGCAATAAGTCCTCCATGGATGACTGCCAGTGGAAAAATCATGAAACACGTGGATGAATGGAAAAGAGTACACGTTATGTAATGGAAAGCAGATTGCAAAAGCTAATGGGATTAACCCAGAGTGCCCCAAAGAGAAATATTAGACCATAAGTAGATCCATTAGATTCATCAGTAAATACTTTCATGAAACAGAAAAATTACAGTATGCAGTTACCCTCTGTAGGTGACACTTGTTTGTTCTTACCCAGTTTTTTGCACCCTCTCTTGAAAATATGTTCACTAAGAAATCTCTCTTACCATCATGTTTCTGTTTTGAGATTTGCTCTCTAACTATACCCGTAAGTCAGTACCATTTTCTTCCCTCACTCACCAATCCAAGGGAATCTGTCCCTTGTTCTTGTCCAGCAGGCCAGCTACTCAGATGAATTACTCTAACCTGTGGTGTACTGGAGATATTCTGACCCCCCCCCAGACTATATGTGTCCTTAATAGGCATTTAATAAAGTATTTGTAGACAATTTTAGTGTCTCCCCACCCTTAAAGCATGGAGGAGATGTACTGTGTTGTTAAACCAGTGCCTAGCAGAATACTGATTATAAGTGAGTTCTTCATAATTTGATTTCAGCACAGTGTTCCATTGATTCAAAACATGGTTCAAGAGGAAAACAGTTGTCAATCAGCTTTTCAAAATTTATGTTCCCAATGTCATCATTTTGTTACTCAAGGCAATTGTTGATATGGCTATAAGAGGCTGAGATACACGCGCACAGATACATGCTCACATGGTGTCCTCAGAAGATAAAAATACTGCAAAACCTCATGAACTCATTGATGACATAGGTCTTACTTCAGCTGAAAGTAAAAGTTACTGAATAATTATGGAATGTATATAAAACATTTAGATTCAGAAATAAATATTCTGGTAATTCCATTCAAACATATGCTTTGATTCAGAGCTGTATTTTCAAAAAAAAAAAAAAACTGGGAAGATTGGTTAAGGAAAAATAATCTCTCTCCTTCTTTTTCTCAGTCTTTTTTGGTAAAGATCTTTTCAAAGGACATAAAACTCCTCAGGGATGATGTTCTTCTTTCCTCCTAAATAACCCTTCACAGTGTTGCTTTATGTTAACTTTTCCAGAGCTTTTAATTTTCAAATATAACATTCTGAAGATCTCCTCCTGACAGCAGAGCTCAAAAACTAGTCTTCTCACATTTAATGATTCTTTACATAATTGCATTTTTCTTGTTGGATAACCTAGAACAGAATTTTAACATAATGTAGAATTTGACTTTGAAAATACATATAATTTATAAATATCCTTGAAATAAATATAATTTTGGTATAGTATATTCTAAATTTGACTTTGTAACTTCTTTGTGAGCTTTCAAATTTCCCTATTACTTCTGGTGTTTTTCTTTCAATTGACATCATGTTGTAAAATAACGTATCCTATAGTAATGCAGATCCTAATGTAATGGATTTTTCTACATGGATAAGATACTTCCATTAAACCTTCAAAAGGACACCAGGGTAAGTATTTGAGTTCCTACAGCATTCCAATAAAGAATATTTTAAGCCTTGCAAGTTTCTAACCCCCAAATCAAACTAGATAAGTAACAGACCACTCCATCCCTGCCTAAGGTGCGTCCTATCTTCTAGACTGATCAGCAGTGCAACAGACAATATGAAATACTGAACCAAGATCACTTAGTACTCTTGGAACTATACCATCAGAATCTGTATCAACATCTAGCACATGGTGTTTTGAAGTATATGTCTATAATTTGACCTGAAATGTCCTAATCATTTTTGAGTATCTAGAGCCACATCACCCCTTCCAATCCACAAAAAAAACTAATCTTGGAAAGTCTTCAAAATTAAAAAAATGGAACAAAATCTCCCTTTTGAAGTTTTATCTAATCTTCACTTCATATTTTATAAAATATACGAAGTCATATATTTTAAATATTTAAATAGCTAAAACAAACAAAAAAACAAGAATAAAACCCCACCTAATGCCTGTAACTACTTTCAAAACTTGAAATAATTTGTAAGTATATAATTTTTTTGAATCAATTAAACATTTAGTTGAAATACTTAAATGAAAAATCTTAATAGCTGTCCCTTGACCACAGAATAAAATCCAAAGCCAATTAAATGTCATACAGGGCCCTGTGCAAATTGATTCTTAATAAACTTCTAAATTTCATTCTTACCATTTACCTCTTTGCACTCATTTACCTTTGGGCCTTTCCACATTCTTTTTTTCCTCTGAATCTGGACCACTATTCCCTCTAGGTTTTATATCTCATCCTTTGTACCTCTAGGAAGTATTCTACCCCCAGTTCCTTTCTGTCCCTTGATCTCCACACACATATGGTAACATTTGTATCAGGGTCTTCTCTTATGTGGTGTCACAGCACAAGGGACTTCCTCCACTGGAACCCCAATTATACTGCATTCTAGTTTTCTGTTGGAACTATTATCCTGGAAGGGAGGAACCACAGCCGTCATACTCAACACTTATATCTCAAGTGCTTAGCCCAGTGACTAGCATATAATAGGTGCTCAATATTATGTATCCACAAATGGATGAATTATTGAAGAATCAGTGTAAGAATTAATGAAAATATATAACATCAAAATAGACAAGAACCCATTTATTTAATTCGGGGTATTAAAACAAAAAGGCTTTGCTGAAAAGAAAGAAAACACAACAAAAAAAATACATAATACATTTGTCCTGAAAGTATGAATTAAAACTTTTTTCCCCTGTTTCTGAGAAAGTATTGTAACAAAATAAATTTCCTTTTGAAGTAAATTACTTTAAAGGTGCACACATTTGGCCACTCTAAAATTACAACTTTCCCATTTGTTCTGCAGTTAATTCCTTCTTATGCAGGGTAATGTGTGTTTTAGTCACTCTGCACGACACTGTTATGACTTATTCTACATTTATAAAATAACATTTCTGTCTTTAACCAAGCTATTCAAGTCTTCAAGTTTAAAGAAAAAAATAATAATAATTTACATTTTTTTAAAACAGGTTCAAGACAGACTTGACCCATAAAGAATGTCATGAGTTCTTTTCTGTTTCTCAGTGCCTCTAAAAGTTCTTTTGATTTAAAAGCAGCAACTTTTCTACCAATTTTACAGTTTTAACAGAAACTTTATTTTACCCGTTAACATGAGAATTTTTCTGAAAAACTTTAGAAAACAGAACTGCATTTAAAGACAATGAATTGTTTCTATGTATTTATTATTTATCATTGTAACATTACATGAAACTTCAAAACATAATAATGAAATTAATCATCACTATAATATTGTTATTTATTGCTAAGTGTTTTATATGTGAGGCTTATTTTAATCACTACCAACAATAGATTACATTACAGGTACTCTAAAATATGTGCTTAAGGAATCAGAATGCCTAAATAACTCCCTCCCTAAAGAAAAAAGGGGAAATTATTTGACATTATTTTTAAAATGACATAAAATATTTTCATCATAGGGAGAATAAAAATACTGTTGGGCTTTTTTCTAATTAATCTATGGTTTAGAAATATTTCCATTTTGACTTGCATATGAAGAAATTTAATAAACAGGTCAATGCTTGGGCTTCTCAACTTCTTAATTTATCCCTATTTGTTACAACAGTCTTTTAAGATAATTGATATCATAATCTCTAATGTACTGATAAAGAAATGGAGCTTTATACTACCAAAAGCCACATAGATTCAATGCAATCCTTATCAAGATACCAGTGCTGTTTTTTTTTCACAGCAGTAGAAAAGCACTCCTAAAATTTATATATAACCACAAAAGATCCTAGATAGCCAAAGAAATCCTGGGAAAGAAGAACAAAGCAGGAGGCATCACACCTGATTTCAAGCTATGTTGTGAAGCTATAGTCATCAAAAGAATATGGCACTGGCACAAAACAGACAAACAGACCAATGGAACAGAGTTGAGAGCCCAGAAGTAAACCCAAACATATACGGTCAACTAATATTTGACAAGGGAACCAAGAATACTAAATGGAGAAAAGACAGTCTTCAGTAAATGGTCTGGGTTAATTTGATAGTCACATGTAAAAGAATAGACCTGTATCTTAATGGATTAAAGGCTTAAATGTAAAACTTGAAACCATAAAACTAGAAGAAAACAGGAATAAATCTCCTTGACATAAGTCTCAGTAAGAATTTTTTGGATAAAACACCTAAAGCACAAGCAACAAAATGAAAAATAAACAAGTGAAACTACATCAAACTGAAAAGCCTCTGGACAGTAAAAGTAACCAGCAATAAAGTAAAAAGACAACCTACAGAATAGGAAAAATATCTGCAAACCATTTATCTGATAAGGGCTTAATATCTAAAATATATGAAGAACTCAAACAATTCAATACCAATCCCCCTTCCACACCCGGCCAAATAACCCAACTGAAAAATGGGCAAAGGATCTGAACAGGCATTTCTCCAGAGAAGATACATGAAAGCTCAACAGCTACATGGAAAGATGCTCAGTGTCACCAGTTATTATGAAAATGCAAACTACTTTTTATTTTTATTGAAGTATAGTCAGTTTACAATGTTGTGTTAATTTCTGGTGTACAGCATAGTGATTCAGCTATATATATATATATATATTTGAAAGTGCAAATTAAAACCACAATGAGATATTACCTCATAACCATTAGAATGATCCTCATCAAAAAGACAAGAAATAGTAAATAATACCATAGATGTGGAGAAAGGGAACTCTTGTGCACTGTTGGTGGAATGGTAAATTAGTGCAGCCACTATGGACAATAGTAAAGAGGAGTCTCAAAAAATTAAAAATAGAGCTACCATATGATCCAGCAATTCCATTACTGGGTATTTATCCATAGGAAACAAAAACACTAACTTGAAAGTTATCTGCATGCTCAGAGCATCATTATTAACAATATCCAAGACATGGAAACAAGCTAGGTAGATGCCCATTATGATAAACTTATGATATATGTGTGTGTATACACACACACACACACAATCACAATGGAAGATTATTCAGCCAAAAAAAAAAAAAAAAAAAGAAAATCCTACCATTTGTGAGAAAATGGATAAACCCTGAAGGCATCATGCTAAGTAAGTATGTCAGACAGATTTATGCGGGATCTAGAGAAAAAAAAAACTTACAGAAAAAAAGATCAGACTGGGTGGTTACCAGAGGTGAAGGGTGGGAGGAGGGAAAACTAGAGGAAAGTGGTCAAAAGTTCAGATTTCTAGTTATAAGATAAATAAGTGCCAGGGATATAATATAATGTAAAACATAATAAATATAAGCAATACTGGGTGTATGATATATAGGAAAGTCATTGAGAGTAAATCCTAGAGTTGTCATCACAAGGAGAAATTTTTTCTTTCTTTTCTTTTTATTGCATCTATATGAGATGGATACTAGCTGCAACTATTGTGGTAATCATTTCACAATATATGTAAATCAAACCATCATAGTATATGCCTTAAACTTAAATAGTGATATATGTTAATTATTTCTCAATAAAACTGGGAAATATAAAATACATTAGCAAAAACCTAAAAAAAAAAAAAATAGAGGGTTAAAGATATTTTGTAAGAATTCCAGATCATATGACATGTAAGATTCAGGATCAAGACAGGAATTCAGGTAGTTTAACTCTATTGTTGATCTTTTAGAACAATAATGACCTGTCTCCTTGAAGCAGAGATTCTCCTCCATCCCTGTTTTTATTTTTCCTAAAGAAGTGGAAAATGATTCAGTAGTGAAGAAATCATAAATGATAAGACTCTGAATGTGGCCAACTCATAAAAACTCAGGTATAGAATAGAGCCACTGGCATGCAGAAACCTACAAAGAAGGTGATTGTTTCATTTTACCTTCCCTCTGGCAGAGCCAAATTAAAATTGAGTATTTTCTGATACCTTCTCAGTTGTTCAGAACAGAACTGAGCTTAGAGTCCGAACATGCAAATTGACAATGGCTAGACTATACAAAAAATTGGCATGCTGACCCACAACCTGCAGCAATCTGCCCAAGAAACCAACCTTTAATCTGTAATAAGCAATCTGGGAGGCAGATTGCTATCTCCCGTGACAAACCAGGAAGCTAGACAATGACTTCTGTTACAGTCACTCAGAAATGGCCAAGACCTGATTAATAACTGCAAGTTTCCTAAATTTTGTTCCCGCTTCCAACTTGAGACCAACCAGAGAGAAATGAATATGCAGCCCTAAAGCATCATGCGGCACCCCAAACTTCTAGCTGTCCACCCACAGCTTCCTGTCAACAGCCTCCAGCCAGGGCTTACCGAGTCTTCCTCTTTTTCCACTGCAAAGCTTTCCCTTTCCTCTGCCTTCCTTTGGGTCTGCAAAACTCAGTTCAAGGCGGCTGACTCCCTTGCTATATTAGTAAGCTCAGAATAAATAACCTTTGCTTTTCTCATTTCTGTTTCTATTTCTATAGTGCTCAGTGGTGTTGGGGATACAAAACAAGTCAAAGATACGTCCTTGACTTTGAGATGCTGATAATCTGCTTGAAAGAAGATGTGCATATGAAAATAATTTAGGAAAAAATAAGAATCCACATTTAAGTAAAATGACAAACTATACAATTTTAAAATAATTTAGAGAGTGTTACAATGTTTAGTCAAGTTTGGGCATTACACAGGCCTGAAATTAAATCCAGCTATGTGCCATATGACCTCTGTAGCTTTTGGATATTAGCTCAGATTCTAAGCTTCAGCATTCTCCTTTCTCAGATGAAGATATATCTATATCATAGAGAGTATGTATAATTGTGTAATATACAGTAATAATTTAATACATTAATGTCCTTTTTGTTTCTTTATTGTTATTGTTTATATAATTTAAAGAGGAAGTATACCGAGGTAATATGGAACTTATTTCATGGATACAATGAAGTATGAATGAGATCACTTTATGAACTAGTAAAGAGGAAAACGGGTATTCCAGATGAAGAACAACAAGAAAGAACTATTCATGAATATGTTTTATTTTGTTGTTAAAAATACAGAAAGCAACTCCTTGGGTGTACAAAAAAAGATACATAAATAAATTTTAAAAGTTAAAATAATCAATAAACTTAGATATTTGGATACAGACTAAGCACCTGACCCAAATGACAACAAAGAATAGTTATTGCTCTTAAGCACAGAAGTGATCAAAGACAATTTTAGAAAAATAAGATTATTAGTGAATGTACTGGAGAAAGGTATTATTAGATTCAGGGAGACCACTTAAGAAGCTATTAAAGCAACACAGAAGCAGTAATATAGCCCAAATTAAGTCATCTGTTAGCAGTGCTTCTCAAATGGCTTCAAGTTTTCAAGCCTGGTAATCATCAATGGAAATGGGGGGAAAACGACCATACAGGAATTACAGTATGTGGTGACAGCAGTTCACAGAGGCAGTTTAAACTAACTTGAGTTATTTGAATTTATTTTATTTACTCCCATTGGTTTGTTGGTACTCCATATTTTCCCCTACCATTTCTACATCTTTTCTGTTGCCCGAATTCTAGCTATTTTAAAAATACTCAAGTGCTATATAAAACCTTTCATGATTATTCATGTCAATAATTGTATGCTATCAGTCCTATTCACCCTATTTCCACTAATTCACACTCTTTCCAGGCACATACTAGGCATAGAATTGGATCTTACTTTCAGTTCTCTCTGAAGTTGGGTGTTATCGTATACTTCGATTTGGTCAGTAAAATGTGTAACTATAGGTGGAATTCTTTAAAAGACAAAGTGCAGTGCTTTATAATTTTCACTCTATCATAGATCACAGGCTTCAATAGCCTACGTCCCTGAAAAAGAGTACAACACTTAAGGAATTGAGTAAATGATAACTTTGCAAAAGAGAAAGCCAAAGTTCTGATGGGTTGACTGGGGAATTTTACTAGACCCTTAATGCAGAAATTAAATCAATGCCATGTATAAATAAATCCCTCTTTCCCTTCCTACAGCTGGGCAATTTGTGCAATCTGCGTGGCCATTTGTAGACTCTCTTACTATTTGAACTCTAAAAACACACAACATAGTCTCACACAAACAGTAGATGCTTAACAAACATTTTTCCCCCTAAGTAGTTAAGATGTTCCATCAGCAGTTAAGAACTTGGAACTTGAGCTTGACAGGTGACTGGTACTAAGAATTGCTATTTTGATGCCCCAAGTATTAGCTCTTCATTCACTGTGAATTGAATTTTCTGGTACTGCTCTATCCATATCTCGTAATCACCGACTACTTATCAAATGAACCAATAAAAGTAGTTTTTAATCTTTGCATTACGTAAAGGCTTGTCTCATTTTGCAACATTATTACTCTTAGGAACTCAGATCTATAGATTTATTTTTATCATTTATCTTTAATGATGTCTTTCATTTGACTGAATTCATCAAGCACTTACTGAAGACCAAATATGTGTGCTCATAGTATTAAGTGTGTAGAGAGACCACAAAGAGTATGGCATAAGACAGTTAAAGGTGTGCCATCCAAAGGGATGGGAGGGTACAAAATAAGGGTAAAATAAACCTATAATAAAACAATAAAGTTTGTAATTACATGAAGAAGGTATTCTGAGAGTGTGTAGAAAATAAAAATTAAATTTTCACAAGGGGAATTGGGAATAGAATTTAACTAAAAGAAAACGTTCAGTTTTTCAACAGGCATCTTACAGACATCCAAAAAACAATAAAGACTTTACTGTAAGCCTAGATACTAGGGCTGTTACAATCCAAGATGTAGATGGCATTATCAAGGAAAGATGAGCACATGTATTGTCCCTTTACAGAATTCTGATTGCAAGCAAGCCAATCATCTCCATACGCCTGCAATTATCCATAATAATTTCACATTTCCTTTGATTAATTCTTCTGCTTCCCTACATACAAACATGTAATGAAATGGCCCTCCCTTACCTTGCACATTGTTCTAATTATTGTTTCATTTCCTTTAGTACTGTAATGAAAATGGAGCATTCAATCAAGAGATTATCGCTCATACATTGAAGAGAACATTACTAATTATGTAGTATCAAACCTACCACTTCAGGGCCATGCAGAAGGTTGCCTAATTATCCAGTGATTTCAGGACAATTTATACTGTCAATCTGAGTAAAAAATAAAATAAAATAAAATAAAATAAAATAAAATAAAATAAAATAAAATAAGGCTGTTTTTTCACTCCTTCCTCCTTTTTGCTTTATCTTTCTCATTGATACCCTTGGCTTACAGGTAGAAATAAATTTATTTGGTAATTCTATAAATTTGGGACCCTAGGCCTGGATTTTTTTTTTTTCTATATTAAAAAACTTACTGGTTAGTTTCTTGTTTGCTATTATGTATAAAATAAATAAGCTACAAGGATATATTTTACAACACAGGGAATACAGCCAACATTTTATAATAACTATAAATGGAGTAATAGCCTTTAAAATTATAAATCACAATGTTGTATACCTGTAACTAATAATGTACATTAAATATATCATGATTTTTAAAAGTATCTAAAAATAAAATAATTTTTTAAAATGTATTATTTTACCCCCACCCTACCTCACTCCCTCCACAAACAGTAAACATATTTACTAGCCTTGTTACTGGAAAGACTAATCTGGAATAATGTTTAATGCTTTATTTTCAAATTTTCCAAAACTCTCCAAACTCACAGTTTATTACTTAAAATCTACTACTTCCTAAAGCTAGTGTTAAGAAGAAAAACAAGGGCATTTGTAAGCTCTGGAAAATAAATGTCTGGATGTAAAGCGTGCTGGAAATTTTGCTAATATAGGACATCAAGAACCATGTTCAAAGATTAGCACCATGTTTCTAGTTTCTAATTCCTACATATTACTTTGCAGTAAACAACCAAAACTAAAATTCTCATACCTGATTCGATAATTCTCATTCTTTATGGAATTAAGATTCTGCCAAAAGCAACTGAGGTAACCACTGTGCAACAAACATGTAGCTGAGTATAGGGTTAAATGTGATGACAATACAAAGAATAAACATCAAAGCTTATTAATTAGTATCTAGTTAAATCAAAACCCTAATAATGTTTCTTGGTTTAATTCTTTTAAGAATATCTGTATTATAATTAACTGTGATGACTAAAGAAAGGTAAATTTTTAAAAAAAAAGTCATGACATTATTTTTAAACAAAACTCTACAGGTAACACAGATCTCAGACTTATGACGGGGTTACATCTGAAAAAAAAAAAAAACTCATCACAAGTTGAAGATATCACAAGTCAAAAATGCATTTAAAACCCCAACCTACAGAACACCATAGCTTAGACTAGTTTACATTAAGTGTACTCAGAATACTTACATTAGCCTATGGTGGGGCAAAATTCTTTTACAATAAAGTGTTGAACATCTTGTGTAATTTATTGAATCCTGTACTGAAAATGAAAAACACAATAGTTGTATGGGTACAGAATGGTTTCACCCTCGATCGCTTAGATGACTGGGAGCTGCAACTTGCTACCCCAGCCCAGCATCCCCAGGGGGTATCACACCACACATTGCTAGTCTGGGAAAAGGTCAAAATTCAAATTTTGTTGTACGGTTTCTACTGAATACCTGTTGCTTTCACACCATCATAAAGACAAAAAAATGTAAGTCACACCATCGTTAAGTCAGGGACGATGTGCATTTCTATTCACAAAACTTAGAAAACTATGGAGCTTAAAACTGGTTCTCAACACTGGCTGTATAGAGGGATCATGTAAAGATACCAGGGCTCTATACTAGATCAAGTAAATCAGGAACTCTAAAGATGGGGCTCAAATAGTAGAACCCTCCAGATGATTTCAGTGTGTAGCCAGTTTGAGAACCACTGGGCTGCAGAATGGATGAAAAGGATGCTTTCTAACAAGTGGCACATTGTTTATGTTCATGAGCTTAAACTACAAAGACAATTGAAACACATGCAGGGCTTAAAGTCTAATTTTCACTGGGACCAGGCCCTGTACTTTTTCATCTTAAGTTTAGCTTTACATTTATTCCTTCACTTGCTGTAGATACATTGAAAATCTACAGCATCAACCTAACTCTGCTAACTGTGAAGCTCTCCTTTCTCCCTCATTTCACCTCTTCCCTGTCTTGTCTAATATAAAAAAAAAAATTCTTGGTCAGAGACAGGTCACAAGAAAAAATCAATCCTTACAAATTTTAAAATTATTTGTTCTAGTTCTGTGAAAAATGTAATTGGCACTTTGACAGGGATTGTATTGAATCTGTAGATAAACTTGGGTAGTGTGGTCATTTTAACAATATTGATTCTTCTAATCCAAGAACATGGGACATCTTTCCACCTATTTGTGTTATCTTCAGTTTCTGTCATCAGTGTCTTACAGTCTTCCAAGTACAGATATTTTGCCTCCTTAGGTAGGTTTATTTCTAGATATTTTATTCTTTTTAACGTGATGGTAAATGGGATTGTTTCCTTAATTTCTCTTTCTGATAGTTCACTGTTAATGTATAAAAATTTAACAAATTTATGTATATTAATTTTGTATCCTGAAACTTTAGTGAATTCATTGATGAGCTCTAGTAATTTTCTGGTGGTATCTTTAGGCTTTATTATGTGTAGTATCATGTCATCTGCAAACAATGGCTGTTTTATTTCTTCCTTTCCAATTTGGATTCCTTTTATTTATTTTTCTTCTCTGATTACTTTGTCTAGGACTTCCAAAACTATGTTGAATAAAAGTGGTGAGATAGGATATTCTTGTCTTCTTTCAGACCTTAGTGAGAATGCTTTCATTTTTTTACTGTTGAGTATGGTGTTAGCTGTGGGTTTGTCATACATGGCCTTTATTACGTTGAGGTCCATCCCCTCTACACCCACTTTCTGGAGAGTTTTTATCATAAACAGATGTTGAATTTTATTAAAAGCTTTCTCTGCATCTATTGAGATGATCATATGGTTTTTATTCTTCAATTTGTTAATGTGGTGTAGCACATTGATTGATTTGCAGATACTGAAAAATCCTTGCATCCCTGGGATAAATCCAACTTCATCACGGTGTATAATCCTTTCAATGTATTGCTGAAATCAAATTGCTAGTATTTTGTTGAGAATTTCTGCATCTATATTCAGTGATATTGGCCTGTAATTTTACATTTTTGTGACATCTTTGTCTGGTTTTGGTACCAGGGTGATACTGGCCTCATTCAAAGACGATGGGAAAAGACAGAAAGGCAGAAAGAGAGAAAGAGGGGAGAGGGAGAAGAAGACAATGTGGAGGGGCATAAACAATCAGCTTCAAAAACACATTTGAAAATATAAGAATATAAGAACAATACACAACTTTGTCAGTCTTTCTTATATGTTGAAGATTCTTCCATTGCTAGAATAGAAATCATGTTTTTTTAAAAAAATTCAGATTACACAGTAGAAACACAAGCAAAGATACAGTAGTTTTTATGGGTGATTAGTGATAACTAGAAAAAATAATGTATTTAATAACATAAAAGATAGGTTCTCATTTTCATACTTTCTTCCTTCTTTTATTATTTATGTTAGATCATGGGTTTACAATCCAATAATAAAACAACTAGAAGGGAGAAAAGGGAAAAGACATACCTGCTACATAATGAACTGTACTAAAAAGAAAGAAGATGAGTATCTTTTTTTCATTAAATCAATTTTCTCCATAAAGCAACAGTATTTAACTTTCTTAAAGTATGGGTAAGTTTGCTATCACTGCCTTTGCATGGAAATTTATATTTATGTCTTCTTCACAAGGTCAGTGTTATTATTCCTATTCAAATTTAATAATCTGAAAATAAAAAAAAATTTATCACCAACCAGAATTGTACAGAGAATGTAAATTGACTGCTCCACTCTCCTTTCTAAGAAATGCAAAATTAATTTCATTTAAGGTAGCAACATGCCCAGATAAAAGACTGAATCTCCTGTTTTCCTCCCAACTAGACGTGGTAAGGGAGATTTATGAGAAAGTTGTTGGACGGAGCCCCAAGGAAGATTCTCTGATGTAAGGACATGTGATATATGATATGGGGTTTTTTGATCCCTTGTCTCACTGGTATCCCCCACAGGGATAGGAAAGCTAGACTCCCATCGAGCATTTGGTCCATAAGACAGCACTAAGAATGAAGCCACTCTAGAATGAAGATGGGGTAGATACAGATAATGTGAAGCAACAGTATCAGTCCCAGACTATCTGTACCCTGGCTTCATTAACAGAGACAGACATATATTATTACCTTTAGTCACTGCTATTTCTAGTGTATCATTTAGAAATTAATACATGATACAAATTTTTAAGAGGAATGTAAGTATACTGAATGCAAGGTGTATTCCTAAAGTTTATAAAAGACAGGATTTTTGTCCTTAAACAATTTAGAAACTAAAGTTGTAAACAATAGGGAAGAAAAAAAATGTAGCAGGGATGATGGGTTAATATAGGTACATTCAATATAATGCTTTTTATCTAAGACACATACACTTCTGAGTCCTTTAAAATTTTTCTATTTTGAAAAATTTTAAATTTATAAAATTATAAAGAAAAGATGTGTACCCATCATCTAGATTTAATCTTTAACAATATATTGAATTGTAAGATCAATTACAAACTTTGACAGTTTCTTCATCATACTTCTATATATAGATCTAAGAATAAAAACATTTTCCTTCATAACGACAATAACATCACCTCTGGAAATTTTAATAATTTTACAGCACTTTTCAATTACTCCGTCCATATATAAATTTTCCCAAATGTTCCTCAATGGCTTTTTTACAGTGAGAAGCACTCAGTATTGAAGTTGAGTATGAGCTGAGTGCCACGAGAGGAAAAAGTTGGGTATGAAAGAACACATGGAGAAGAATCCAATGGAAGGAAGGAAGGGAACAGAATGGAGAGAGTGACTGGGGAATGGGAATGGGAGATGAACAAAGGAGTATGTTTATATGAAATATGGGAAGTGAGCAAAGCACTGGAGAGTTTTGGGAAATGCAGATAGTATCTATAGTAGTCTGGTGGATGCAAATTTTATAAGCCAACAAAGAGATGAAAAGAGTAGTTGAAAATAAGCTCTTTAAAACAGGGGAATCAAAATAATCAGCTCAGAAGGCATTTACTCAAGCAAACTACTTGGGTAACTTACACTAGTCTCTATGTGTACTTTATAAATATTTTGATTTTTTCAGTTATATTTTGTATTTTTGCCATTTAGTCTAGGATCAGAAGTGTGTTAAACGTAATTTGCCACAAATGAGTGAAAAAGGCCCAGCATAAGACGAACAATAGTACAAATACAATGGTAAATGGCACTCACATCACTCCTGCCTTGAGTTGACAGCAGAAAACAGGAGTTTTCACTCCTGCCTTCTACCTAAGCCTTCCTAACAGAGGCAGCTGCTGCTCAGAGTCATCTGATCTTTCCACTGTGGACGTGGAAAGTCAAAGCACATCTTTTGACTTTTTAAGTGAAGGCAGAAATCTCGATCTTGCTAAATGCAAAAATCTCATCATTATTCAAGACTGGCAATCAAAGCTCAGTTTAAAAGTGGTGCAGGCAAACAGTGTGTGTATGAAATGAAACAAGCACCTCTGTGGGCAGAACTGGCCTCTGTGCTGTAGCGTGTTACATTTCCTCTAACAAAGGTGACGAAGCAAAACTGCTCACTGGGTGCAAATTTATAAGATACTTTTCGAAAGCATTAGGAAGTCACCTCAATTTACATAGTTCCCTCAATTAGTTTCCTTGCTGCTTCAGTTTCTCCTACCTGAGTAAGAAGATAGTCATTGTCCTGGATGACTGCCCCCTAACTATACAAGATAAGAATGTAACTGATTCAGTGACATCTTGAACAAAGACCTTTCTGGTGGCAGCCTCCTTTAAAGAAAAGAAAATAAGAAAATTCTTTGAGTTATACTTCTATTTCAGAAAAGAATGAGCCAAATGTACATAGTTAACTGATCAGGAAGTATTTCATTCCAAATCTCTGGCAGAAGAGTTAGATCCAATCTAATCACATTATTAAAGAGCAGTACTTAGATTTCAACATTTTCATTGTAGCAGGTTGAAATTTTTACTAAGGATTAAATCCAATCCTGAGAAGAAAAACATAATTTACTTTAAATTTTGTATTTATCTTATACACGGCATCCTGCAAAAAGCAAAACTATAGAGGCAGTACAAAGATCAGTGGTTGCCAGGGATGAGTGGAGAGGGAGAAACACATAGGGTAGACCAGAAAGGATTTTAAAGCAGTGAAACTTCTCTGTGCGATAATACAATGGTGGACACATATTATAAGTCTGTTCACACCCTTAGAGTGTACAACACCAAGGGTGAACCCTAATGTAAACCAAGGACTGTGGGTGATTATGATCTGTCAAGGAAGGTTGATCTGTTGTAACAAATGTACCATTCTGGTAGGACTTGATGATGATGGATGAGCTATGCATATGTGGGAGAAAGGAGTTTGTGGGAAGTATTTACACCTTCCTCTCAATTTTGCTGTAAACCTGAAACTGCTCTAAAAACAGAAAGCCTTTAAAAAGAGGAAGAAAAAACATCACATTTTAAAATTCTAAATAAGTGGGTCCTGTTTGGCCAATACCATGAGATTTTGTCCTCCCTTTGATATTTGAACCAGCACTGTGTGTGAAGATCAAGCACATGGAGAATAACGGGAAATACATCACTGGATATACTATTAGTAGAAAATGAATCTTTAATGTGGTGAAAATTTTGTAAAATCCACCAGTTATTGCTACACTGTTTCTTGGAGAGAATGTGGCAAGACAAAAAATATCTCCAGAAGAAACAGCCTTTAACACAACAAAAAACTATTACTGACATCAAGCTACGTATATTATCATAAAACAATGTCAGTTTTCAGTTTGAGTGTTAGTATTGGAAGGCATTGGTGTGGAATCAGCAAAACACATCAAAGCATACGGAAAGGAGAGATAATATAATCGGGATGAAATTTATGAACCAATTCTTCAGAAAAATGGAAATATATATATGTAAATAAAAACTTTGGTGTACAATTAGGATAGTTACAAAAAAAATAAACAAATCCCTCAGACAGACTTTCTGGGCTTGCGTGAATCTCCAGTAAAGAACCTCTAGGTTAGAAGAGATAATTTTGGACAGGATGAATAGGAACAAAGGCCCAAAACCTCAAATTTGAGACAGAAGTCTGGAAGCAATTATGCAGACCAAAACTGGGGAAAGTCCTCATCTTAAAAACAAATACATGAATCTGAATTATGTAGAAAATCAGAGTGTACAGTGGACCCTCCATTAACACAGGTTCCTCATCCATGAATTTTAAAAACTGTGCATCAAAAAATTCAGGAAAAATGTTTCAAAAAGCAAAACTTATATTTGGGATGCACTGGCAACTGTTTACGTTACATTTACATTGTATTTATAACTATTTATATAGCATTCACATTGCATTAGGAATTATAAGTAATCTAGAGATGATTTAGAGCATACAGGAGGATGTGCATATATTATATGCAAATACAATGCTGTTTTATATATACAAGAGCATCTATGAATTTTGGTATCCACGGGGGTCTTGGAACCAATCTCCTTCAGATACCAGGGGATTACTTACGTATTAATTTCAAAGTATTAAGTTAATGCCCATTATGTGTCAGATATTTCAATACATGCTAAAGATTTAACATGAAGACAAAAATCCATGCCATCAAAAAACTCACAGTTTGGGATGGTCTATTTGTCAAGATCAAGCTAGGTTCAGATCAGTAACAAACAGACAGACAGTAATTAAAATATGCATATTCAGCAGATTAGAGCAATGGGCCAAGGAAGGCTGAATGTCCAAGAAGATACTCAGGCACCAAGACCAGAGTGTAGAATGAAGAATCCAACAAACCTTATTGCACATACAAGAATTATCAGAATAGGTGCAAGAATTACAGGAAGCTGGATCGCAAGAATGATGCCACTAGTGTCAAAATCCTTTGTTCACAGAATCAGATTCCCCAAATTGTAGAATGGGTAAAAGTTTAGAATTCATCCAAAATAACTGTGCTCCCATTCAAGGGGTCCTTCTACATTATCTCTGACAGATGGTTAACTTCAATAGTTCCACCAATATTTTCTAAATGTTTATGTGTATGTAAGAAAGCTATTGTTTTTTATATCTTAATCTTGTAAATAGCTCCCTTATTGAATTTGTCTGTTGTTTCTGAGGATTTTTTTCAGCTTTCTCACGTTTTCCAGGTATAAAACTAATAACATCTGCAAATAACGATAAGTTAGATGCTTTCCTTCCCATGTTTATAGCAATTAGGTCTTTCTCTTACCTAATTGCATTGTCAAGTTCTGCCAGGAAGTGTTTATAAATAGTGGCAATATTGGGCATTACTGACTTCAATGGTCATGACCTAGTATTTCACATGTAAGCATAATTGTGGCTTTGAGTGTGTGTGTGTGTGTGTGTGTGTGTGTGTATGTATTTCAAAAAGACTCTTTATCAGAAATGGATATTAATTTTTATCAACTGCTTTGTAAGCATCCCTAGAGATTTTTTAATGTCATTTCTCCTTTGATCAATTTTGTTGATAAACTTAAAACAGTAAATTTCTAATAATAAATTCTACTTCTTATTACTACAATCAATCCCATGTATTTTTTCCTATAGTGTTTCAGATTTTTATTTGCTAATATTTTAAAATACTTTAGCATTTTTCAAGGGTAAGGCTAGCATATGGTATTTTTCATTTGCATATCATAGTGGAATTTGATACAATGATACAACACTTGCTTCTGTAAAAATGATTTGTAGTTTTCCCTATTCTCAACTCCTAAACAGTTTAAGTAGCAATGGGATCTTTTATTTCTGAAAGATTTGAAGGAAGTCATAGCGGGGCAGAAAGCTCAGGGCATTTTGTGTTCTAATTTTCTTCCAGAATGTTTGGTCAGTTAACTATTCCAGTATTTTCGGAGTCCATTCTTGAAATTATATTTGATATAAAATATTTCATTTTCTTTAGTTTTTCACAGAGTTTAGAGCTTATCATTTTTTTTCATATATAATTTAATACCACTTTCCCCCTTATTTTTTCTTGATCGGCTTGGCTATTTTTCATTTTCAAAGAAGCAATGATATTTAAAATGTGATTGTTGTTTTTCAATTCACTAACCACTGTCTTTACCTTCACTATGCTCTTTCTGCAGGTTCCTTTGATTTGTTTTGTTGATCATTTTTCTAATTCTTTTAATTGATTTGATAATTCAATCAACTAAATTATTTCTTTTATTAATATAAATATTTCAGCTAAGGATATCCCTCTGAGGGTTGTTTTACTTAGTTTTCAAAGTTTTAGATATGACATGTTTATTATTGTTTACAAACTATATGGCAATTTAGAATTTCTTTTTATTTTTTGCTAGAAAATAATCATTAAGGGTAGTTCGTGTTTTTTAATGTTCATTTTTCTGATGTTCTTATTGTCTAGGTTTCTTAAAAAGATTTGGTTATTAAAATCTCTATTGTATTGAAGCTTTATAAAGTTCCATGAACCGTTGAAAACAAAGTTCACTCCAGTTTTCAGGATGCAAATTCAATATGTCTTTTGGATTTATTCATTAATTACATAAAATATATATTTTATAGGGGTTTTTGGTCTACTTTTTAACTGTTATGTTTCTATCTCTCTTTAAAACATTTTATTAATTATTGTAATAAATTATGATGTAAATTGTAATGAAAGTTAGAACCTTATTGAGAATTACACTCTTATTATGAGACATTTAGCACAAATTATACTTCCTTTACCTTTCCTCCATGTTCATTTTATTTTTCTTTAGCTAACACTGGACCTCCCCTATTTCTTCAACTCTGCCTTACATGAAAGTTTCCAGTCTTATTGTTCTGAATATTTTCCTCTGAATACAGTCTTATTTGGTAATGCTCTTCTAAAATATGATGTCAAAAATAAAGTAGAATTCTGTATGTTATCTGACAATATAGATTATCACAGAATGTTTCCCCTCTTAATTTAGCCACCATGCTTTCACCAAGTCAGGCTAAGACTGCATACAGGCAGCTGCATCTCCTAGGTGGCTCCCAAAGAGCATGAATTCAACATGAATTCTGTAGGGAAAGGCAATTTCCTAAGTGCAGTTTTTGCATTTCCATTCGGCCACTTAAGAATGGGCCTGAGGCCAGAAACACTTCTTTACCAAGAGATAAAGAGACCTCACAGCTTGTGCTGAATTTATCACCTTGCGTGGGAACAGCTTTCTCTGTTCAGATTCAACGTGCACTTTGTTTTGCTTAAGCATGTGCATCATATGGCACCTGGCCAACCCCACTACTATTATCTGTTCTCTGCCAGGAGGGGATCAGATCCTTCTGCTGCAGCACAAGAGGGGCTCCTATAGGTTAACTGCCCTGTGTTCACTGCTGGTAGGGACCTGGTGGCCAAGGGGGCCAACACCCACTAATGAAGTTAATCTTGCTCTGTTTCTTCTCTATGTGAGTAAATCATTGTTCTACCCAATGCTTGACTTACATTGTGTTTTCTTTGGCAACTCCAGTATCAAAACGCAGTGGACAGAAGTGTTCAGACTACTACTCCTGATAATTAGCAACAGATGCCACTTGCTTGACAAATTCACTAACACCTATTACATTATATTGCTGGTTCCATGGACTTTTCTGTGTATGTTTCCTTACATATATTAGGTACTCAAGTCATTGAACAAAAGAATATGTGAATGAACACAGAAGGGACAGATTACAAAATTTACATAATTGAGGTTTTCTACAAAGGGCAGTATTTATTAATTTTATGTCTGAAGAAAAAAAATTCATTTGAAATTTACTTCAATTAAGTCAGTGAATGTCATTCTTGAAAGTTATGTGTTTATAATTGCAGTTGCTTACTATAATTATGCAACACTTGCTTTGAGAAAGGACAAGCAGTTTTGAACTCTGTAGCAAATGATACCTGATGTAATGTAAGCAATTTACAACTGGGTAACTTTTTAATAGTCTAAGAGCTATAATAAATACTTCAAGTAATGTTTTACCAGTACAGAAATAATTGTCTAATTAGTAATGCACCACTACAAAATGACAAGAGCTTTATAAAAAAGAATTATGTGCTCCACAATTTGTAGGATAAATTCTGGGGGTTAGAGGAAAGGAAAAGTGATATTATTAATACAGAACTTCTACTAAGTAATACATTTAAAATTTCAAATATACTTTAAAATATGTAGAACTGATTATGTGGTGCTACTGTCTTTAAATGTTAATGAAAACACAAAGATTTGATTTTTAATTTAGTTGTAAAGCCTACCATTAAATACATATACAATCTCCATTTACTACTTTTTTTGGAATCACATATCTTTAAGCCAAAAGTGATTATCACAATGTATTTGGTTGAATTATGAACATACATTATTACTCTTAAATGGCCATTGACAGGAGGAATCCAAGGATGAAAAGTACTACAACAAATTGTTTTCTATCTTGCTACTATGATTTATTGTCAAGGACTCTTCATCACTTTCTGAAATTTTAATATTTGTTATTTTAATTAGCTCATTCCTCCCACAATAAAACAGATCAGGGATTGTGTTTTCATCACTATTCTATCCTTAATAAGTAGATGGACCCTTGACACTTAGAAGAACTCAAAAAATACTGTCCCATGCAAGTATGAATACATAATCATATTAGTTGATTGCTTTTATCCCTGGTAACTTAGCTGACTACATGTTCAGAGACCTTAGGGAATCGTTTTGGCTAGGATGGTTGGAGAAGTCATCCCTAAAAAGATGATCCTTGAGTAAATCAGAGAAAAAAGAAGGAGCTAGCAATGCAAAGATCTGAGTCAACAGAATTCCAAGCAAAAAGATGTAAAAGTACTGTCTTTGTAATTAGCTCAGTGTGCCTTATTTTCCCAGTACAGTGCCAAAGACAAATACAAAATTAATTGTAAAACATGGTTCCCGACAAAAAGAAATTTCAAGTTTGTAAGGACATGGAGTATCATACGAATAAAGCAGATTTTTTAAAAAATTCATAGATGTGTGTGATATATTCTGAATGCTCTTTTATAAGTATAATTACTGTCTTAACAGTTAGCTTCTATTCCTAGTTTCCAACAATTTCTTATGAATGGGTCCTGAATTGTATCAGTTTATTTTTCTGAATATATTGAAAGAATTATATCATTTTATTATTATTAACATACTGAACTGCATTGATAAATTTTCAAATAGCAAGTCATTCTGGAATTTCTTAATACTACCTTCTTGGTTCTTGATATAACAGCCTCTTAAAATCACTGAGTTTTGTTGTCTGATATTTGCTTAGGATTTTTGCTTCTAAGTTTGTGAATGAGATTGGTTTGTACTTTTATTACCATGACCTTGTCAAGTTTATTTTTTAGCTGAAATATATTTGATTTACAATGTTGTGTTAGTGGGGTGTGTGTGTGTGTGTGTGTGTATTCTTTTCTAGATCCTTTTCCATTATAGGTTATTACAAGATACTGATACAGTTCCTTGTGCTGTACAGTAGTAGGTCTTTGTCACTTACCTATTTTGTGTGTGTGTATAAATATATTTATATATTATTGCTTACATATATATATATATACACATATATATAGCATCTGTTAATCCCAAACTCCTAATTTATTCCTCCTCTGCTTTTCTTTCCCCTTTGGTAACCAAAAGGCTGTTTTCTATGTCTGTGAGTTGATTTCTGCTTTGTAAATAAGTTCATCTGTATCATTATTGTAGATTCCACATATAAATGATATATTTGCTTTTGACTTACTTCGCTTAGTATGATAATCTCTAGTTCCATCCATTTTGCTGCAAGTGGCATTTTTATTCTTTTCTATGGTTAAATATATATACACACACACACACCATATCTTTATTCATTCCTCTGTTGATGGACACTTCAGTTGTTTCCATGTCTTGACTATTGTAAATAGTGCTGCTATGAACACTGGGGAGCGTATATCTTTTCCAGTTAGTTTCCCCCTGATAACATGCCCAGGAATGGGACTGCTGGATCACATGGCAAGTCTATTTTTAGTTTCTAGGGAGCCTCCACACTTTCTCCTTACTAGTTGCACCAATTTACATTACCACCAACAGTGTAGGTGGATCCCCTTTTCTCCACACCCTCTCTAGTATTTACTACTTGTAAACTTTTTGATGATGGCCATTCTGACTGGTGTGAGGTGATACCTCACTGGAGTTTTGATTTGCACTTCTCTAATAATTAGCGATGTTAAGCATCTTTTCATGTGTCTGTTGGCCATCTGTATGTATGCCTTCTTTGGGGAAATGTCTATTTAGGTCTTCTGCCCATTTTTTTGATTGGGTTGTTTTTCTCTTTTCTGATATTGAGCTGTGGTTTCAGGTTTCAGGCATTTGCTAGTTTTATTGGTCTTTACAAAGAACTAACTTCTTCCTTAGTCACCTCTATCATAGGCTAATTTTACATTTTTATAATATCTGTTCATTTCTGTATTGTTTTATACCTTTTGCTATCTCTGGGTATGATTTATTGATTTTTTTCTAACTTTATTTAGTATAGTCTTATATCACTGACGTTGGCTTTCTTCTTTTTAATTTATGAATTTGTGGCTCTTAATTTTCTCTTCGTGATATATAGCTGCATCCTCCAACTTTTGATATGTCAAATTTACTCATTCACATTGCGATGTCTGCTTTAAAACTAAAAGTTATGAGAAATGTGTTATAGTAATTCAAATCATCTGTGGGATTTCTAACTTTCTTTTGTCATGATTCCCATCATAATTCTACAGGTTCTGAAACATATTCTCTATGATTTCACTCATTTGAAATTGTTCATACTTGCTTTATGCATCAGCATATGTTCAATTTCAGTAAATTATCTTTGAGCAATCTAAAGAGATCTTTATTCTTCATTTGTCGGGCACAGTGTTGTTTATATGATAATCAGAGCATGTTTGTTAACTTCATTTTTGTTAAACTTTTCTATATATATTCTAATTTTCAGTCTACTTGTTCTATCTGTACTGGGAATTATCTGAAAATCTCCAAATATAATTGCGATGTATTTATTTACCTTTGTAGCTCTTGGTTTCATATATGAGGAATCATGTTAATAGGTCCTTAAAATTTAGAATTGCTATACGCTTTTCCTATCTCTAAACTTTTAACATTATGAAACATCATTCTTTAAATATTTTACCTTATTCAGATATTAAAAAATTTTCCAACTTTCTTCTTTCTTTTAGATAGGATAATGGGAAATACATATGTCATGCAAATGCTAACTTTTATTTTTCTAAGCATGTCTCTTTTTTATTGATGTATAGTCAGTTACTATGTGTCAATTTCTGGTATTCAGCACAATGTCCCAGTCATGCATATACATACATAAACATGTCTCTTTTAAGCATTATATAGCTGTTTTCAAATCTGTATAATCTGATGGTCTCGGACATTACAATGCAGTATTTAGGGTACTAACTGATACATACGAGTTTAGAAGTACCATTTTACTATTAGCATTTGTCTTAATCAATGCTTCTTTCATTATGTGGCAACTTTCAGTGGATTGTTTTTATTCCTTATTTTGGACCCAATTAGCTTTTTGATATACTGTGGAATCTTACAATATTCTTATAGTGTTTACTCTAGAAAGTGTAACATAGATCCTTGACTTACTCAAATTTAACCATCTCATTTGTTGGACCATGAAGGGCATAAAAATATTAATTGTAAATTTTTCTCAGGCTGCATTTAAGATTTTATTTTGTCTTTGTTTTCTAGTAGCTCTACTATGATTTACCTAGGTTTCATGGAAGATCCATTGTTCCTTCATAATTTCTTGCAGACATTGGTGACTATTAAATTCAAGTACTTTTTTTTTTAATCAACCTAATTGAGGTATAATTTATTTGGAATAAAATGTGTCCACTTAAGTTGTGCAATTGCAACAGCATCAACTTTCAGTACAATCTGCTTAGAATTGTGGAGAAAAAGTATCCTTGCCTTTTTCTCTACTCTTAAAGGGATTTCTCTTTTAACCATCTCTTTGGAGTTACTTGAAAGTTTTACATATATGTTATTCATTAGGTTGATAAAGTTCTCTACTGTTCCTCATTTGCTGATTTTTTAAATCATGAATGTGTGGATTTTTTTCATCACACAAAAGCACTTTTCAAATGCTTTTTCTTCATATATTGGGATGATCATCTTTTCTTTTACTTTTGTCTTTAAATATGGTTAAACTGAACAACTTGGGATTTTGTCCTAGATATGAATAGCATTGATGTAATACTAGCCTCTTTGTATTGGAAAACTGACACCGAGGAAGATGCAACAGGAGAAACCATGGTACCTTTAATTTACAGCTTAGGCTTGGGCTGAGAGGATAGCTCCAGCATCATTCCGGCTACCACTCACTCTCCACTCACTCTCCACGCCCTTAAGTAGAGTGTTTATATTGTTCTGGGTTCTGTTATATGGCTTTGAAAAATATTTTTTGTTTTAGCTGATAATTAACTTTGTAAAACTCAAACTGCAAGTTCTGTCGTGTCTGAAAGCTTTGGATCTCAGTTTAGAATGCTTTCTGTTTACCATGTAGCCAAACAGTAGTAATCAGGTAGACACAATGGTAAAGATTATACACTAAATTTGGGATTTACTCTCTCTGGCTTTATTTTTTCTAAAGTTCCCTGTGCACCGTTCTGTGGCCCATATCTGAGGCTCCTTCCTTTGGTTCCTCAAGTCAAAGATATGGCAAGCTTTTCCTTCAGAGTTTAGTCACCATAAAATGTGAAACTCACACTATGATTGTCACTTGCAAGAAAATCTGCCTGTGCCATTTTTTTAAATCTTAGAGTAAGTATTTATTTTGATGGCTTATTCATTATAAATCTAAACTTTCAAACCAAAAGGAGAATTAAGTTTGGACACGGTTTGAATGGCTTCATAGTCCTAAAGGGTTTTCAATGCTTGATATCTTTCATCAATTTTAGAAAATTCTTTACTATTATCTCTACAAACATTTATTCTCTCCATTTTCTCAATTATCCCTTTCTGTGACTTGAATTAGACTTTGAAAAACGTTTGGCCTTTTAAGTATATCCTCTGAGTAGAGTGACCACGTATCCTGGTTTGACCAATCAGTCAAAGTTTACACCTATGGATATCAATTACTATCTGTTATCTGAGTGACTAATTTTACCCTCCAAACTCTTCCAGTTTAGAAATTAAATTGGATTACAATTTAACCTTATGTATTTTTTATCTTTTTGTCTCTTCAAATTTCAGTCTTGATGTTTTTTAGACCCATGTTCCTATTCACAGGCTTCCTCTCTTTATCTGTGCCTAATCTATTATTTAAATCATTGAGTTAGTTTTTAAATTCAATTACAGTATTTTTCATTGAATATTAATCAAGAATTTACATATAGTTCTTAAAGTATTTTATACTTCTATGCCAATATCAGTAATCTTTTAAAATTTTTTCCCTATCTCCATTACTTAGATTCTCTATAGGTCTCTTTCTATCATCTGTTGTTTCACTTGTTTTTCAGTGATGTGTCACTGCCTCCTGGAATGTCTTACTATTTTTAAATGCACACTAGAAAATACTACAAAGATAATTTAATGCTGACTTTTTTTTTTCATAAGAGATAACTTATAGCTACCTCTGATAAGTGACTATGCTAAAGAAAATGGCAATCTCAAAATATTCTCATTTGATCATTTTACAGTGATTCAATTCCGAGTCAATTCCTTTGAGGATCCATCTATTTCCACTTATCCTCACTTCAGAGTTTTAGCCTTTTAGTATTTTTATCCAAAGACTAGCCAGTTCACCAAGGCTCCTCCTTGGAAATCTCTCAACTCCAAATATTTAGCTCAGAAAGCCCCCTGAGTTTGCCTATTAAGTTGAACATTTTTTTTCTGGATGTCTTGGGCCTGAAAAATTAACTTGGAACAATTTAGTAAGAGGACTTTTCTTCATTTTTTTAGGAAATTTCCTAAATTGTCTAAAACATGGTACACCTATTTTTCAAATTCTTAAATTTCTCCACATAAAGTAGGTAAAAATACACAGATTTGGAGTTTAAAAAAAAAGGAATATTAATTACATTGGATCCACAGAGTTGACTTCAGTTTACCTTTAAAACGTAAAGTTACCTAATCTGTATAGTTGATCAAAGGAAAATAATGGTTCATTAGGTCCAACTGTAGGAAAATGAGACACCTAGAATTTGTTTATATTATGTCCCTCACAAGGTTTCCAGTTACAAAACATTTTAAATATGTAATAACTCCAGAAAGATGAAAACAAACAAACCAAAACAAAAACAAGGACTTACTTTGGTGACTTCTTAACAATAAAACCTCAAGGATAAAAATACTGTGCAAAGAATGTTAAATTTAAACATCCAGTGATTTAAGACTTTAGCAGATTTGATTATTTTAATATTATTCACATCACTTTCATATCATTATATTTTCATATCATTTATATAAGGACTTTGTGACTCATAAGAAAATTACTTACTCACATGTGTTCCATAAGCCACCCTATCAAATAAATTTGAAGGTAAACCCACTGTTCCCAACAAGATATTCAGGAATCCCTTGGGTGATCTCATATATACAACAATCACATAAGTTTCCCAAAACGTTGTTGTTGTCATTGTGTAGTTAGGAAAACGCAAAACTTGTTATCAGATCCAAATGAAGATGACCCCTTAACTTCTCCAGTACTTTTCATTATTTACATATTTCATTGGGCAATTGCCATACATGATCAACCACCAATGCTTCTTTACATTAGTGGAGATTATGCAGTTCTGCTGATATTGTGGTAAATTTGCTGCTGCTGGACACTGTGATATTTTGGGGGGCTATATTTGAATTACTACAAGATTTATCAACAGTTATATTCTCTATTATTAACAATATCGAATTATCATGCAGAAATTCACTATTCTATCTTCTACACTATAGAAGATGGTATCCATTCTTTCAAACCTACAAAATAATACTTTCATAAATCAAGTATAGCCTATATAATGACATCAATTATTGAATTATAGATGGCATAAAATACCACTTAAAACTAGAATCAGATAATTAAAAGGAATAAAAGGAATTGAGAACCAATGTTTTTATACAGTGTATAGGTATGCTGGGTATTTACTCTTACCTCAATTAATTCTCATAATCACCAAGTAAAGTAGACATAATACCCATTTTATATATGAATATCCTGAGGCTTACAACATTTAAGTAACATGACAGTAATTATAGATAATTGGTAGCAAATCCAATGTTTTAACTCAGGTCCGAATGACTCAAAGCCGTGAAGGTTTTCATTTCAAAAGCTCTGCTTCACTGAATGATCTGTTTCAGCACTGATATAAATAATCCATGTATCACACATTTTCAAATTATTAGCATTCAGTAGAATATGAATATACTGATTACTCCAAACGCATACTGATAATTCAATAGGCAATTTAGGGTTTTACAGAACCTCAGGTTCATCTTTTTAAACAGAAATAATTAAGACTCATACATACATGTAGGACAGTTCTGACAAAGCTTTCTAATTGTGTCAATTCTATTTAATAGGATTCTGCTTTACCTAGAAATGAGTAGCACTACAAACCTCATTTTGAACATTACAAAAGCTCCATGGTTATTGGTACAGAGCTTTGAGGCAGTGACCCAGAGTTCAAAGAAGAAACGTCAATAAAACAATGTAACTGATTGACCAGAAAGTATTTAAAATTCCCTGCTATTTCTACAAGGGCCCAATCATACTGAGAACCAGCGGATGGGGGATATTCACTGGGCTGATAGCCTTGAACATGGGAGTTAAAGTCACCCATGTGGTTATTTGGAAAACTAAAACTTGCTGCAAATCAACACTGATGGTAAACATTTTGTTCAACATTAGTTTAGGTTATATTTATTTTTAATACTTTTAGTTTTCCTGGTTCTGTAATTACATACAAGGAAAAATGATTTTAAAATATTTTCATCCAATTTAAATAACTTGACAAAACTGTTGCTGCATTGATTGATCAAAACGATGGTTTTTCAGTGAGACTGAAAAATAGATCCTATATTCTGTTTTCAACAAAGGAGTACCAGTGTCTCCCTGGATTGGCCATGACTTTAGTCCCTTTATAGCAGCTCCTGCCTGACAGGTGTTGCTGTTACCCATTACAATGCTGGCTCTGTCCCTGGTGTATGTAAGAGGGGAATTTCCAGCTGTTCTTCTAAGGGTATTTCTATTTACTCATATTATATGTAAGACTCTGTGATATGAGGACTGGAGGAAAATAAACCTAACAATCAGAGCAAACACCAAGCTGAATCATAAAAGAAAATTCATCTTGTCTTTTTTTTTAATTTCAAATAGCCACTGGCTTATCTAGAAGCACACTCAAATCCCTTTGCCCCAGCACAATATGATCCAAATACGCTTAGGCCACTGACCACTCTTTACCAAAAAAAAAAAAAAAAAAAAAAAAAAAGTAGTAGTTTCATAGATTCTACACAGGTGACTTATATGCCATTTGTGCTTCTGACCAGCACTACAGACGTCTGAAAACACCACATAGGAAGCTTTACAGTAAATATAGTCAGTTCTGCAATAAAACCCCACATAATGTTCCCAGAAATCACTGGGCTATGCAAAAATCAAGCCATAAATTCAACTATGGAGCTTAAGGGTAAGATTTGACTATGAAACAGCATTCAAAGACTTCATCAGTGACACATTAAAAGAGAAACAACAGAAAAAAAAAAGTAATGGCATTTTACACATGTTAAATGATAAAGAAGTACATAAATACTACAATACTACAATTAATATGGTGTTTTCTGCTTCTCACGAAGTGGGAGAAGGTAGCAGGAAGCTGGTCTGAGGTCAGGTGGAGTTGTAATGATGTGGATGGTTGTGGTCCGCAGCACAGACAGTGAACTGAAGTAACTGACAGATGTCTGAGGCGAGTGCATGTGTGTGGTCTGTATCTCCTGCCAGGCTCACTGCATCTGGGGATGGTTTCCTTTATCATTTAGTGTTTCTCAGGGACAAAACTGCCATAAGTAAGTAAGAAATTAACATTTCACCCAAATTGTTCCCAGTACATCAACCACATAGGAATAAGTTTACATTTTCAAAACAAGCGTTAAAGAAGAGCTGACTGTATGTAGCATTGGTTAACTGATCCGTACCCTGCTTGGGACTGAGAAATAGAGAAATGAACCCACAACCACATAGAGAACTTTAATGCTGGCAGCAAGTTACTTAAAAACCCTTCAGTGTAAGTAAAGTGACGAGTATGTGTACATTCACTTTCATCTACACCCAACTGGTAGTTACTATCTGAAGAGTTCAATCAGGAGGAGCTGCTCAGGGTGATTGGTTTTCATTTGAAATACTAAAATCTTAAACCCATTTTTGGAAATGTTTACTGCTTCAGATGCCTTTATCAGCAATTAAGCTCACTGCAGAGACTTCGTTCATTGACAGAATAGGTAATAGAGGTAGGGGTCATTGGTAGAATGTGTAGAAGATGTGAAATAGCAAGAAATACTATAATAGATACCTCCTTCCTTGCAAGAAGAAGGTATAAGAACCAAACATGTTAAGCAGGCTAGACTGTAAGATAAAATTTAGCAGTCTGATAGATCCTCTGTCCAGAAAGTTCCAGATAGATTTTATCACCTCATTCACTCATGAAATTTAGCTAGATTACTGTTACATATAACTTGATGAGGCTTTAAAGAAAGATTTTGCTCAAAAAGACTAAAGGATGAGGAACCTGAGGCTTTATAAAACTGTGTGTGCTCTAGCTGTTTATGTGTTGTATGAGGGAGAATGAATTTGAGATTTGCCTTAATCTCTATACAGTATTAAGTTTGTGGGAGAAGAACCTATATATAGCTAGATACATATATACACCAATAGATACATATATACACCAATTTATATATATATATATACATATACACACGTATCTTCATAAACAGAAACTTTTACTTGTAGTCTTATTTGCAAAGACTGTCATCGCCTTTCCAAACCCTTTAGTATCCATGATACCATTTTATTGCTTTAGAGGTGCTATGAGATAGGACTCTTCTCTATTTTACACACGAGGAAACCATGGAAGCACTGGAAGGTCAAATGGCTTGCTTAATGTAACTTAATTAGCCTGAGGCAGAAACAAAACCATTCACTGCTTACAGTCTCCTGCTCCATCCTTTCAAGGCCTAGCCACAAATAACACCCATGTTTCTCATGCAGCCTTAGAATTTGAGTTCACCCAGTAAATATTTTACTTCTAGGTAGTAAGTTAGGATTGGTGGAGTTTCAATTTTCCTTTGTAAAGTTAGGTTTTTATTTTTGTTCAGTGGTGATCAGGATCCATTACCACTACTTAAATGACCAAGAAGAATTAAGACCTGTCCCCTAATGTCCAACTCGGATCAGAACTACAGGGCACAGATGAACCCATCATATAACCACAAGACGTGTTTTCTAAATTCCCTGGAGACTCTCTTAATGGAACCCTTCTTTTCATATTCTTACCGCACTACTTAGTCATTTAGCTGAGCTGTAGTGAAATGGACAAGTGAATTTTCAGCCCTGATTCTCTCTCTCACACAGTCACACATTTATTCCCAGGGAATAACCTACCCCCTGGGAGTCTCCAGCTGACCGTAAAGTGATTTTTCTCACACTGAGTTTTCTGTAAATCCAATACAAAGCCCTAAGTTGATGAGTTGGTTTGAGAATACAAATGACACCTGTGGAGCCACGTTCCCGTCTTTGAAATGTGTAGAAATTAATTGTAGTTAGTAGATCCAAAATTATAGCTGTCCAGGGCAGGTAAAATATGAGAATGAGTAAAAGGACATGTTTGCAACAGTGCCTTATGGCTATATTTAAGACACACTTGGGGATAAAGTTCTCACTCATTCAAGCACATACTCAGTAAATTACTCTAGAAGTAAATTACAGTAAAGTGTTGTACAATGGTAAAATTATTGATTTAGTTTGGCTTTTATCCTGAGTTAGATGTGGAAGATCAATTGTTAATATTGTCTTGATCATTTCTAACAGTGCTCAAAGGCATATGAGCAAAGACACATAGTACAGACAAAAACATAAATAAAGAAAAACAAATCGAGGAAAATGGCTCTTTACCCAAATTTCTTTTTCCTTTAGAATTTACCCTTTGTCATAATCGAATTGCTATGTACTTTCATTTGGGCAACAAGGACATTGTATTAAAGAACACTTTTTCAAGAAATATTATACATTTTAAAACTAAATAGGTTTTTAAAAGTTATAGCATCCTGATGAGTCATCTTTTCCTAGCAACAGTGATCTGAATAATAACAAGACAGCTTACTAAATGTATTTCCCAAATGTTACATATTGGGTAAAGAAATGAGAATTAAATGTACCCAGAACTACCTCACTCATGTTCTTCTATTTGTTTCCCTCATTTCTTTTTCTTAACTATTGGGGAAAATCTTAGCAGTTGTACAATAAAGATTCATTTATTTTGGTTTTATCCATTCCACTATTTATCACATCAATTTGAATTGCAACTAGAAGACTAGGGTGAGAGAAAAAATATACAAAGCAAGGAAAGTTAGCTATCAAGAAATAAAATATAAAAGCAGACCCCTAGAAAAATGGTGAATCCACGCTCCATTCAAGCAGTTGGCTTGCACCTTCCCTACTTTGGTATCTTTTAAAACTCAATTCTGATCACTCTGCCTAAGTCTAAGGGTGGGTCAATGTGTGAGCTGCATGCTTTGCTGAAGGGCAATGCCTGCAGTAAGCACAGTTAGTGATATATTCATTTATTTACTCAAGAAAACATTTCTATTGAGCACTTACTATTTTCCAGATACTGATCCAGATGCTGGTCAGCAATGAGTAAAGAGATAAGGCCTTGGCCCCATGGAAATTATATGCCAGTACGTATATTAGAACATTACAACTATATTACAATTTTTTAAAACAAAGAATATACAATCCTGAGGGGTAACCAGTGCTATGAAGAAAAAAAAAGTGGTTTAAGTGCCAGAGGTTGAAACTTGCTATTTTACATAGCATTTTCAGGGGAAGCTCTCTTAGGATGGGATGTTTCAGCAGCGAGCTATATGCACTCATGAAGCAAGTCAAAATGATAATTCAATAGAGAGTTATTTAAAGACCTCCAAAAAATAGTGCCTGGGAAAGCAATCTACTATCCAAAAGCTTGCATTTGACTAGATCACTAGGATTCTAGTATTCTGTTGCTAAGAGTGTCTTTGTTTTTGAAGCCAAAATATATTATTTTAATAAATTCCTGAAATTAAGCAGAGCAGTGGGCAGCCTCCACTCTGTATCACTGTAACTGGACCAGTATCCTCCAAATAATTAAAACACACACAAATCACATGCATTTCAGTCATTTGCATCCTTCACGCACTTGTTAGAAGCTAAATGAATTCACATTAAATGAATTAGAGGTATCTGGGAAGTCACTAGTTTGATACAATTAAGAATATGAATTTCATAAGATAGCAAGTAACTTTATGGATTTTATAAGATAGCAAGTGACTTTATACTTATTGGACCTAATTGATTCCATTTATAATGATAGTAAACCAAATCCCTTCACACTGATGGAATCATTTTTGAGCTTAATTGGTAATAAAATTACAACTTCATATATTTAAAGGTTATTAAACTGTATTATTTCATCTAATGAATATATTCATAACAGAAAAAGAGAACCTTGGAAATGTTCATTGTAACATAAATCTGTTAACCTTTGAGTATTTAAAATTTTATTCTTTGTCATCTTATTACTAAATCTTTTAAATTTTGAACAACTGTAATCCATAATCATCCTAATATTACATCAAAATCAGAATGTAAAATTTGCGGTAGCAAAGTGATTTCTGTGGTTTCACCCAAACTTGTCATAAACACTGCAAGAGATAACGATATTAAAAGGTAGTTGGACCCAAATGTAAAGTTCTAGTAATTAGAGATAACAATCAAAGAAATTAAAAGAAACCATGGAAAAAAGCAAAGTGCTTTTTTTGTAGAAGCAAACCTATCTTACATTGTTTTATTTTGGTTCAAGCCCTTTATTGGAAATAAATGTCTATTAGTTCAAGGCATTGCAAACCTTAGGCAATGTTTCATTAGTACAGAATATCTTAACTTTAAGAATAGGGAGTCTGAAGAATACTGGATAAACAGACCAGATACAAGTGTGAGTTGAATAAACACAGACCTGTTAGAGGTAAAATGCTTGCCCACATGAAGTAAATAAATTTTTCAAGAGATGAGAGAATTGAATTTTTCAAAAGTAATTAGTCTTGGAATTCTACTGTTAAGGAACATTTAGGTCTCTTCTATGGAATATGCTGGTACACTTCTATCTTTCAATTAAATATAAAACTGAAAAATTATTCATTACTCCTAAAAATCTTTGCCTTAAAATGTTACTGACTTGCTCTTTTCTAATTCTTGCTATTGAATTTATGTTTTTAGAGATTTTTCTTGGGTTCAGGTATTTTCTCAGCCAACATGTTTCTGATTTTTTTGTTTTTTAGACAACATGTATATGAGTCTGTTAGTATCAACTGCAATAGTTCTGTTGATTACAACTTTTATGGAGAGTGGGGAGAAAGGACATAAACTTTGGATATTTTATAGGCAACTTAATTATTTTAATGATTTTCTAAATGATCCAATTTTCAACTCATTATGTGTATGTTATAATTATGTAAAATCAGAAGGTTGCCTACTTTATCTTTACTTCCTAATGGGTATATATTTGGTAGCCAAGTTCTAAAGTAGAATATGTCATACAAGTAAAACAATCAATGGGATGAAATCAACATTAAGAGAAACATGACATCTAAGAGGTATATTTTACTATTGCAATTTATATTAAAAATAAAAACCTCAAAACCACAGAATATGTTCCACTCACACGTGTAAGAGATGTACCTGTTGTCCAATAGAGGACTTCAAAATAGCTAAACAGCTTTAATTATTAGCCTGCTATTGCTCTAATTCTCCACGTCTTAAAACCTTGCTACTCACAGTGCGATTCAAGAATGTGCTGTACAGACACACTACCTGGAACCTGGCTCTACTTGAAGAAGCTCAGACCCTACTCAAGACTTTGATTCAGAATCTGTACTTTCACAAGATCTGTAGGTGATTTTCAGGCATATTAAATTATGAAAAGCACCAGGTGTTCTCTGCAATCTTTATTTACAAACAAGCAACATCTATTCTTTACTTAGCCTATTCCCATGGTCACTCACTTCTACTGTAGTGGATTAAATAAATACACACCAGTGTTTCAAAGTCTGTGAGTCATCTGACTCTTTTACCTGTAATCTAGGGCATCAAGTTTACAAAAGCAGTTCTGTAACAGCCACTAGGTCTGTTACCTCTAACAGCATTCTGATGCTGCTGCTGATGGCATCAAAAGATGGGGTTACATGGGTAAAGCATCTAGGCTTTCTAAAGAGAAAAGAACCCAAAATTTAGTAAATATTTCAGATATTTTTTAGTTTTTTGTGTTTTAAGTAGCTGTAGTAAATATAAATTTGTACTATAATAGAAGTATAGTCAACAATTTTCAAAATATATCTGCATAAATTTTGAAATGCTGATTATTACAAATTTGTTTAGCACTTATCATGCACCGGACAGTTATAAGCACGTTTACATATATTAGTCATTTAACTCTTACATGTACCTGATAAGAGAGGTACCATAATTGTCTTTTTTAAATAGAAGACAACTAAAACAAAGAAAAACTAAGTGTTTTTCCCAAACTGACACAGCTAGCAAATCATGGGCAAGGATTCAAACCAGGTAACTTGCCTTAAGTCAGCATAACACAAAATTTAAAGAATTTTTAAATCTTAGGAAAGTGATGTAAAATGAAACTTCAATTTTATCTCATTCTGCAAATTAACTTCTGTGTGAGTTCCACATTTTAAGTCCAGGAAGATTCTAAAGGATGGGAAAAGTCCGTGGACCAGATACAGGCAGGAAGTTACCATGATAGGTAGCATGACAGAAGTGATCAGAGGACAAAAAGCAGTGGCTCAGTCACAGCTGGATGGAGTTGAGGTCAGATGATGGGGGAAGGAAACCCAAGATGAAAGTGGCAGGGTTTGTGAAGTCCTGTGGCTAAAGGGCTAAAATTATGAATTCTAGACATTCAGTACACACCGTTTTCTTTTTATGTAAGCCCCAGAGCTCACTGGGGAGATGGTGTCTCCATCGGTCAGGGGGCTGGAGCAGGCCAAACAGTTTTGGATTTGCTTTGAAGTTAATTAACCTAATCATCCTAAGTATTTTCTTTGGAACAAAAGACTTTTGGCTCTCAGTTTTGGCTCAATTCTAGCTCAGTCTTGAAACTAAAGGATAGTTCCAATTTGAAAAACTCTTACAGACAGTTCAAGTCTCGACTTTAACTATACAATATCATCTACCGTATAAAAATTTACAATTGCTTCCTTAACACTCCAGTTGTCATCCAAGAGCCCCTTGCTACTAACCAGTCTAAACACTCCTTCTCCCTTCCTGCCCATTTTTAAAACAGGAGCTGATAGAACTTCAGCTTCCAGAATTCCTCTGTTGCCTAATACTTCACTTTCCTATTAGAAGACATTATGAATCAGGAAACTTACATTTATTAAATCCTTACTATGTACCCAGTATCAGGCAAAGCTCTTTACATTCATAATTTGCTTTGCAACAATCACAGAGCATCACCCCTGTCTTTCAGATGACCAAATCAAGGCTTAGAGTAGTTCACGTCTTACTTCACTACCAAGGAAAAAGAAGTACAATCAGGAAATGAACTGAAGTCTGTCTCCAAAGCTCTTTGCCTTTCCACCATACTATTCTACTTCCACCACAGGATAGTATGAATTTCGCTCTCTTTTTCTATTAGATGAAGACATCATCTTTATGCCACTTACTTTCCCTACTATCAATTCATTAACTGCACAAAATTCATACACTTCAGAAAACTAGCTTTTATCCGTAAAACAAGCAACTCCACACATGGGTCTTTAAGGAATTAATCTTTTTTTAATTCCCTGAAAATTACAAAACATATTTCCATTTCCACTTAATCCAGATAAAGGAACAGGGATCAATTTACCCTTCCCCCTGGAATAGCCAAAAGTAAACAAACACAATATATAAAATAACAATTTTTAAGGCACTGAACATCAGTGATCAAAAGACACTGATCCCTGAAAGATGTAAAATATAATAGCTTCCTTTTGTGCTGTAGTACACTACTGAAAATTTAGTGGCTTAAAAGAATAACAAATTCTCTTACAGTTCTGGAGGTCAGTTTCACTGGACTAAACTGAAGGTGCTGGTAGGATCAATTCTTTCGGGAGGTTCTGAGTGCAGAACCAATTTTCTCGTTCTTTTTAGCTTCTAGGTTCCTCAGAATCCCTTGGCCTGTGGCCTCTAACTGCATCTTCAAAGTGTGCCATTCTCTTCCCTGCTCCCAGCATCACATCACCTTCTCCTTGGACTCTGATGCTTCTTCCATTCCTCTTCTAAGGAGCATTGTGATTACATTGGGCCCACCTGGTAATGTAGGCTAAGCTGCTTATTACAACACTGACTCTTAAATTAATTATACCTGCAAAGTTTTTTGCTTTTTTGCTCTATACGGTAATACTCACAGGTTCTGGAAGTTAGGAGGTAGACATTTTGGGGGACTGTTATTCAGCCTACCACAGGAAACCAGAGGCAAACCCTGTAATTGTCCAAGCCATTTCTTTAAAAGAATGAAAGAACCCAGGTGGAGGCTCACAGTATTCTTGAATTAAGGAGACAGAGCTGAGAGTCCACAGAGAACAAGGCAGCTAGAACTACAGGACAAATTGCCACAGAGGCCAAGTTTAGTTTTGATTTGGTTGCTTGTTCATTTGTTTGTCTTGGTGGGGGGACTTGGAAGTAGACAGAAATGGAATTCTACTGTCCTAAGATTTATATACTCTTTGAAAAGAAGTATATCACTTGAGAGTAGACTGTGATAAGTTAAAGATATATACTAGAAACCTTAAAGCAATTACTTAAATAAGTACAACAGTTAGGCTAATATTTGAATTTTTAGAAAATTCAATATTATTTGATTCCAACTTTGATGTTGGAAACTGCATTGTTTCCAATATAAAAAATGATTAAGTATGTAGGCCTAAACCTGACTAAAGATGTGAAAAACTGCTATACTGAAAATGAGAAAATACTGTAGTGATAAAGACCCAAATGAAAGGAGAAATTTAGTTCAGAAGATTTAATATTGTTAAGACATCAATTTTCCCCAATGATCTATAGATCTGATTTAATCCAATCAGAGGTTGGATTTTTTTTAAAAATAAAAGTTGATAAACTGATTCTGATATTCACATAGAAATGCAAAGAACCTAGATTAGTTTAAAAATCTAAGAGAAAAATTGAGAACATTATGTGATTTCAATATTTATTATAAAACCACAGTAATTAAGAAGCTGAGGTTTGAGCATAGGATAGATTAAAAAACAGAATAGAGCTCAGAAATAGACCCACATGTATATGAACAATTGATTTTTGACAAAGCTGCAAAAGGTAATTTAGTAAAAATGACAGTTTTTCTACAAATATGTGCTGGAACAATTTAAAATTGGATATATATATACAAATCAAATCAGAGCTTTGATTCATATCTTATAGCATATATAAAACCCAACTCAGAATGGATCATAGACCTAAATGTAAAACCTCAAACAATAAAGCTTCTAGAAAACACATACAAAAATCTTTATAAACTGGGATTAGGCAAAAATGTCTAGATATGACAAAATAATTGAGGACATATTTTCCCACTACCTTACAATCCTGTAAATATAACAGAGAAACTTTAAGGGTGAACCAAAATCCTCAGTACAGGCCTTGAGTGCAATTTTGATAGCATTGTCCAAATAGGGAAAAAGTAGCCTCTTAAGCAAAAACCCTACAATATCATCCAATGTGATTTTATGTCCTTTGACTCAAATTCATATCTCCTATTTATACTGATTGATTTATAGGACTAAACAAAATATGTAATACCAGTAATGCAGTGTTTAATATTAGGTATGCACTCAATAATTCTCTGGTTGTGTTGAGAATGATTTCTGCAGCTGTAAACTAGATTAGACTAACCCTTCAAGAAAATATATGACTTGTGTAGAATACAAAGAAAGACGGTTAACGTAGGTTATGAACAACACAAGCCTTCAAGTATCTGGATGTAATTCTCCATAATTCAGTTTTCTACTATAAGAAAAAAACATTTCAAATAATGAATAATGGTAAGCAAGGTTTGGCAGAGCTGCAGTGGTCTCAATGGACACGTAGCATTGGGGAAAACAATCTTTAATCTTTCAGTCCACTGAGAATAGCACTGTTTATTACTGCAGCATTACCCAGCCCATCCTGGCTGATGGTGGTGGGAAACAGAATAAGTGCAACTCTGCATGAACTTTTAGTACAAAGGGGCTAAAAGGAGTGGGCAGAAATGTTCTCTTTATTGATCTGAGAACTGGTTATGTGTGTTCCATTTTGAAAATGTATTGATCTGTATACTTACAGGTACTTTTCCATATCTGTGTGTACAGATAAATACATATATACATACATACATAAAATCTTCAATTCTAAAAGGTTCTTTTTTTTTTTAAAGTGATAGGTGGAGCAGTTTGAAGTCATTTACTGTTTTATGGAAGTTGGATAAAGTCACTAAAGAAACAGGCATGATGGGACAGGAGGCACTCCAGGTGATGTGAAAGCTAAACACAGAACCATTTGGGACAGAACAAATAAACATTGAGAAACCAGTGGAAGGGGATTATGGCAATACAGTTTTGTGCTAATCAAAAGAGAGATTTTGGGTTTTTTTGGTGGAAAAAGAGAGGATTTTGTGAATCCTAGAGGGAATTCTGACAACAGAAGTGACTAAATGTAACATGACAGAGAAAAATGAATGTATTTTGTTCCAAGATGTTAGACATCAGGCAGCATTTAGATAGTCCTGAAGCACAGAGTAAAGGAAAAGTGATGCACAGAGGAGATTTCTACAAAACCCCAGTGCTCTCTCTTCATTGGAGACAGTTGGGATAGACACATACATCCAAAGCAAGAATCCTGAAGACGGTAGTAATCCTGGGCCAGGAAAAAGACCAGGCAGCATTGACTTAAGGATCATTTTATTTCTTTCACGTTCAAATAATAAACCTAACACTAAATCTTTATCTTCTATCTATAACTTTCTGAATGACCTTTATCATTTGTTTTCTAAAGTTTTGTAGATTTTCTTTTTTGCCAAAACTTCCATTTCATGTAATGAACTAATAATAACAGCTCTTAGTGGATTCTGAATAAAATGTCTAAAATGCTCCAAGTTACCACATTTTTCTGAGTTCAGTAGTTTTGAAAATCAAATTCTTGATTATCAAAAACTGATAGAATATAAGTATCAGACAGCTAGACACACAAACTGCAAGTTCACAGTTAATATGCACCTTTAGAAAATTATATCCATGTTAACTGATTTATTATGAGTTAACCTGCATTTGTTATTCTATTTTGGGGCAAAGCAAAACACAAAATTAATGATCGCATAGTTTACCAGAACTGGCTATTGAAGCCAAGTGGTAGAATGTATGAGTGGGCAGGAGCCAGCAGGAATTTCAAGAGGCAAACTATAGGCAGGCCCATAGGTCAACAGGTACCAGGCACCCAAAAGGATAAAAACAAGAAAAGAAATACAAATCTTGAGAGAGAAAGATTCATATATGAGACATTAGCCTGAAGACAGAGGAGCAGTGAATAAGAGAAGCCAAGTTATGTAAACAGCAGGAACCAGGACAGCATTTGGGAATGACCTGAGATTAAACCAAATTACAAGTCTGGAGTCGTTAAAACATTCTTTATCTAGGTAAGGGTTGATTCCAGAAATGAGAAGCAAGATGAGGGAGTCCTACAGATGGAAGTCAAGTGATGTCAACTGTTAGGGAAATAATGGATGACGCTGAGAACCAGGGTGAGGCTGACAGTTGATTGATTAAGAAATTGCATCTGTTCCCATTTGGAAGTATAGGCAATATCAAAATAGAGTTGTTGATCCTTGAGAGACTGTAACATTTGTGTCTGCTCTCTGGTTCTCAAGACTGTTTAAAAGCATTCTGATGGCATGCTAGGGCAGTGCGCCTCAAACTTAATGCCTGTGAATCAGCTGAGGACCTTGATAAAAGGCAGGTGCTGATTCTATAGGTCTGGATGAAACCTAGAGGTATGCATTTTTAAAATGCTCCCATAAAATGCCCTTGGTGCTGGTCCTTGGCCTACCTTAAAGCAGCAAGGCGCTGGAAGACCTCACAGACTTTAAAACAAAACTGAGCAAAATAAAACAAATAAGCCTAAAAATTGAAGCATAGATATGAAAAAAATCTAAAAATATATGCTTGATTTTTTTCCTCCAGTTTTTCAAGATATTAGCTTTCTGTTGAAACAAGAGATATTTGATCCAAAACATTTCAACCCTCTCCTTTGGTTGTGCTATTGAGATATCAAGAAGAGAAAAGAAATCTTCATGTCGTTTATACACAAAGATTATGTGGCATTGACAGAATCTCTTGTAAGACTTCCATGGAGAATTCTGTTAATCGGAGGCACCCCCGCAATGAGTCAGCAAAAGGGAATCTGAGTTTGTATTCTAAGAAGCACCTGTGTATTAAACATGACGTGTAGCACCATGGTTTACAAGTATAGGCTGGGACCACGCAGTCCTGGCTCAGTGCTCAGCTCTACTTCCCATCATCAGTGTGTTGTTGGGAAAATTAATTCCTCTCTGAGACTTGTGACCCTCACAGACAAAAAGCAGACATTTCTTTCAAAACAGATTATATATTAGATGATATCAAGTATGTAAAATTGCTGTCACAATACATGGCAGCTGTGCAAACCAGAAACTAACACAACACTGTAAATCGATTATATTCATTTAAAAAAATAAAAATTAAAAAAAGGAACTATATTGAGGAAAAAAAACGGCAGCTGGTTTTTCATACCTGTTAGTAATTGCTGATTCATCTTTAAGGTAAAGACAGGAGAGACATGTCTTTACCTTAAAGAAAAACCACATTTCTGAATAAGGCCTTCAATTTTGTGTGGGTACAATCACACCAAGAAATGAGTTTCTCCATTACTTGAACAGATACAAGACAATCAGAAAATTTGGAGCGACCTCCAGAGCCACATAGAATCCATGCATGGCCAAGAAAATCAGATGGGTTCTATTCATTTAGGTATTTTAGTGTTCATCTCCACATTGATCAACTAACTGTCTGTGAAAACAAATTCTATTTACATTATTTGATTAAACTCTTAACCATGGCCAGTCATCCTGTCAATGTTATATAATAATTAAAGCATTTATTTCTTGCTGGGAGTGATATTATACCTAAAACTAAGACACAAGACGTCGTATTTCAGAGTCCCATAGTATCTCAGTCATCTTGAGAAAATTCCCTTACATAATTCTTCTAGAGTTCAATCACTGTGGTTAAGATTTAGTGGGAAAAAATAAATGCAAATATATTTGATTAATAAATTTAATTTCCTGTCAAATGTATAAAACTAATATACAAAATCTTGCTCAAAACAATGCTAAATATTCAAAGGTATTTCAGAAACAACTATAAAGATGGATAATAGCTTGTTCATTTTATAATTAGTTCTGAGGCTGCTATGAAATTCTTTAGTCATTAAATATCTGAAATCTATTTAACATAATTGATGCACGTGCATATGTAATACTTCTGATTGTAATCGATTCTATAAATAATGCATGCCACTTACAGCACACATCTTTTTGATTTGTTTTCAATATTTATTTTAAAATATATATGGTTTTTATTTCTGTACCTGACTTCTGAAAGCTACAGATTAAATATGCAAAGAATGTTTGCTATTTAAACACTACCTGATTCCTATTTAAATATTAGTCCTCAAAGCATTCAACCTGGAGGTATCATTAATCATCAAAAACCCGTTAAAAACAAGGAAGTTTAGTTTAAAGTTAGTTTAAACATCATTTCACTCTTAAGAAACAGATGAATCTATTTTGCAGAAATGTAAGCAGTCTGACTACTCATACTGAAGGCCCATATAGTGTAGATACTTACTATGTATTTTTATTTTATTTTGTTGTTATTCTTTGTTTCCATCTTTTTGTTCATTCAATTTTCTTACTATTAGCTTTAAATCACTCATAGTAGTATATTTTTGGCAGTGCTTTTTAAATGAACTGGAAAATCCCTCAATAACTAAAGGGCAAAATAAAACCCTGAATGAGGACATCTTAAAGTCAATATCCCTAGAATTAACTGTCCAAAGCTCTGAGATCTATTTCCCGACCCTTTCTTCAACTTATCTAGGATTTTCACAAAAAAACAAATTGTTCATTCGTAACTCTGAATATGCTTGCCCTGCTATACTCACTCCCTTTCTCTTCTGTGTTGTGTTTCATCACACAGGAATAATTTGGAAAGTAATCCAAATGGAATTAGAAATACAGTAAATCTAATTATTCACTGTTTCATCAAATATGTATTGGATATCCACTGTGTCCTGGAACATTGCTTTATATGATAAACCAGATGTAGTCCCTATTATATACCAGAAGGTATATTATATATTATATATAGCATAGACCAGAAGGTTCCCAATCTGGTAAGGGCTATGAGAGGGTGAAGTGCCTACCACTCTGGGTCCAAAGAACGGGTTTCCATTCTAATCTCAGAGGGTTGGGGAAGTCTCCCTAAAGAAAGTGATTATCTAATACCAGTCCTAAAGCACGACTGGAATTGAAGTGGAAGGATTAAAAAAAGAGAATATCGGCAAAGGGCAAAACACAGGTCAAGGCTCAGAGGCGGAAGAGAACACAGTCATCTCAGGGAATTCTGAGTTATTCTTGGCAGCCAGATGGTCTTATGTAACACTGAGGAGTCATGGGTAGATTTAAGGAGCATGAGTTCTTATTAACCTTGGAGAGGTAAGCAATGTGAAAAGCAACGTGAAAGGTCTTCCTTATGAAATGAGTTAATGTATGTAAAAATCCTAGGATGATACCTACTATAAAGAAAGCATTTATAGATGTTGGCTATCATTATGTATAGTAGTACTGCTTTGTTAAATTATTATCATTTTGATCACCAATGTTAGACTGGGTGGTTATGTTCCCCATCCCATTAATACATAGTGTTGCAATCCTGCCCCCTAATGTGATGCTGTTAGGAAGCAGGGCCTTTGGGAGGTGATTTGGTCATGAATTGAATTAGTGTGTTTATAAAAGTGACCTGAGAGAGCTCCCTAGCTCCTTATGCCATGTGAAGGCACAGAGTGAAGATGGTCATCTATGAACCAGGAAGTAGGCCCTCACCAGACACTAAATCTGCTGGCACCTTCATTTTGGACTTCCCAGCTGGCAGAACTATGAGAAATAAAGCCACCCAGGATACAATGTGCTGTCACAGCAGCTCAAATGGACTAAGACACCTCCCTACCAAAAGAAACTGAGGAAAAGAAGGGGTAACATAAATAAATTGGTAACCTACACTTGGAAGTATATGAGAAAAGACAGACACTATGCAATCATTTACCAAAATTAATTTATGGAGATGAATAAATACAAAGATGGAATGTGGCCTTATTAATTAGGACAAGATGATAATGTGGCCTTTTTAAAATCAGCTTCCCCTTACCTTAGGACCAATTTAGCACAATTATGGTTGATGAGTTTATTTTCACTGTATGTTTAAAAAAAAAAAACACAAAACTACAGTTACCTCATGAGCGAAACCAAGTTCAAAAAGGGTGATTTAATTTGATATTGCAACCACCAGGTGTTTAACTCAGTCATACCTCATTATAAAATATTTCCCCATCACAGGAATCCAGCTTTACCGCAGGTTCAATCATGTCTCCTGATGGGTAGTTTTGTTCTTCACCTCTGTCTCACTGTTCTTATTTCAGAAGTAGATAGCATGATGGGGCAAAACTCATTTTTGTTTAAATGTTAATGTGTTTTGTTTATCTTCTAAGTATCACTTATCTGATGGATGGTTCTAGCTCAATAACATGCACATGTGCACTTTTCGAGAAATTGGATTTTGTATGAGTATAAAAAAAGAACAAAATATGTACATGGGCCTTTAAAAATATAGAGAAACTTGAAATCTGCCTCAGTCTGATGGAAAAGCAACAGAGCAGTCAGATTTCACAAACAAAATCAGAGAATCTCTCTGGCTGGCTGAAATAAATGCAAACATCCCTGTCACTTTTCATAACACATGCTGCATGTTGAAAAAAGAGGGTCCCTGTACATCGCTAGCTAGTAGCAATTATTTCTTGAATAAAACTGTGCATACAAGGCCAACTTTATCCAGAAGGAAATATAAAACTCTTCAGAAAGAAAATAAGTTCCCAAGGACTATGTTCAGTTCTGCGCACCTACAGTGGTGGCAGATTTGATAAACTGCTGCCTTTTAGGTTCTTGATTAACATCACAATAACATTCTTCAAAAACACAACTTATAGAGCAATTACTATATACCACAAATCATACCAAGTGTCTAATGTACATTGCTTTAATTTACTGGATAAGCTATACACTATTATTCTTCTCATCTTACATGTGAGAGAACTGAGATTTGCTCAAGGTTTAACACCCATAAAAGAATCACTGTCAGGAGAGCGATTTTCTAGACACTAGGTCTTCGTTTCCTACCCACACCCATTCTTTAGTACAGATAACTGATTACTTTTTCATCTAATGTAAATCACTCTGCCAACACAGATTCAAAACAAGTCCCCCTGCCTACCCCTTTCCTACCAGAATCATAACTCCTTCCTCTGCAGAAATGCTGGAGCGAGCGATCTTCACAGAGGCTGGGTGCTCATTCTGGGTTGTTTCTTTAAAAAAGACAACTAGACTTGCCTTCTAGTTGGAGGTTTGTAAGGACTTCCTCATAACGCCGTTCCTCCTGGGGAAATAATTTCCTAAGTTTTCTGTATCCAGTGTCTACCCACCCTGAGCTCCAAATTATCCACTTCATTCCACTGTTGCTGTATGGTTAAAATGATGCCAAACTCAACACAGAACGTATAACCCTGAGGTAATCAGGCCACTGGACTGGAAGCATTATTTGTGAAAAAAATAATTGATGTAAATAAATTTTCTATCTTTATACATATATAACAAGGTGACAGCTGAGAGAAAGCTGTGCTCACATTTCTCATGGACCAGAGATTTGGAGAAGTTCGTGAAATACTGCCATAGGGCTATGCAAGATACATATAATAATGTGTTGTAATTTGTAATGTCACTAAAATGAGACCTAATGCTAGTCTCCTTGTGTCACTTGTGAATTAATTTAATCCAGTGATAGCCCAGCTTATTCAAAGGTCCTAGCTTAACCACTCCCAGCTAGCAGGCCACATACTGTATTCATTTGTGAAAAGATGAAAAGGGAAAGAGATAGAAACATACTCCAGCCCTATTGACTGTCTGACCAACTGTGTACTCTCACAAATGAAATATGAGGAGTTCTTCTTGTCTAAGTTTCTCTGAAATTCCACTGCAAGAAATAAATCTTTCCTGAACCCCAAAGAAGATCAGCATGCCTACCTTTATATAACTTCAGAGAGCCACATGACATATCTTCTGGTTTGGATCCCCAAATATCTTTCACCTTGAATCTTATGTAAGTGTTAGAAGCTTAACCACCACCTTGACTCCCCCAAAGATCAATGACACACTTGCCCTTGAGTTATAGGGAGCTCCTGCTAGGCTACATATAGCTCTGTCAGGGAATGAAAAGAGGTGAAGTAGAAAACAAAAAAATTTATTAATTCCTATTATATGTCATACCTTGTGGCTTTTACACGCAGCATTGATCCTGTTTTATAGTAGAGAAGACAACATTTCAAGAAATTTGCCCTAAGTCCCACTGTCACATAAGCAGCAGTGACAGTGCTTAAAATCAAATCTTCTAACTCTAAATTCAGAATCCTTATTTCACCATGGTCTTTAACTGTGGTGCCTTTTTCTCTCTACAACAGAGTGCTGGTTTCAACAAAAACAACTAAAATTCCTGATTTCCAAAACCCTTATGCAACAAAACTTAGATGGCAATTTTCTTTTCTGCCGACAAATAAGAGTTTTAAGGAGGCAATACCACATGTATTAGTTATCTAGTGCTGCTAAAAAAATATTCACAAACTGAAAAGTGATAAACTTTAAAAGTGGCTTGAAAAAATGTTACTGAGTCCAAACTCATTCTGCTTGTGACATGACAGGCCAACAAATCGGGAGATGAAGTGCTGGGGCAAGGAATAACGACTTTATTCAGAAAGCCAGTAGACTGAGAAGATGGCAGACTAATGTTCTGTAGAACCATCCCCAAGTCAGAATTCAGGCTCCTTTTATACTAAAAAGGGGAAGGGCAGTGTGGTTGGTTGTTGCAAATTTCTTGGTGTCAGAATCCTTTCTTCTTGCAACTGTCCACATAGGTGTAGGTCAGGTCATGATGTTCCTGTAAATCTCCAACAAGAGAAATGTTATTCTGTTTTGAAACTTTTTTATCTCTATGTGAGCGGAAAACTGTTATACCCTTAAAGGTCAGGGCCTTGAGAATGGGTTCTCCTGTATATTTCAGGCTCTAGGCAACATTCTTTTACAAAAGGTGCAGAGCCAGCATGACTAAGCCAAGGAAACAGAGCACAGGGTTAGAGCTAAAGGAAGAGATCTCATATGGAATCAGATTTGTTCTTCCCTGTTACAAAATCACATTTATTATCTCACAGTTTCTTTAGTCTAGGGTCTATACTTGAGCTCTCCTCAAGGTTACAATCAACGTGTTCACCAGGGCTGGGTTTTCATCTGAATTTCCCCGAGGAAGGATCTGCTTCCAAACCATAGTTGTTGGCAGCATTCAATTCCTCACACGTTGCCGGAATGAGAAATCTCAGTTTCTTGTGGGCGATTGGCGTGAGGCTGCCCTCAGCTCCTTGTCACATGGTCCCCTCTTTATGAGAGCTCATGACATGATAGTTTTCTTCTTTAAAGTGAGCAAAAGAGAGAGCATCCTCTAGTAAGATGTTACAATCTTATGTAGCAGAATTCAGTGCAGATGATCAACCACGTAAGCCCCATCATCCTTGTCGTAATCTTTTGGGTAGGAGTAAACCACAGGCCCCATCCACAATTAAGAAGTAGAGATCACAAGAGAATGAACATAGGGAGGTGGAGATCATGCAGACCACCATCAGAAACAGTTTATTATATCACCTATTAATGAGATTTTTAGACTCAATTTCTTCACTTATAAAGTAGGAATATTAACTGTACTAGTTTCCAGGGCTGCATTAACAAAGTACCGCAACTGGGTGGCTTAAATAACAGAAATTGGTTTTCTCAGTTCTGAAGGTTAAAAGCCCAAGATCAAGGTGGACAGGGCTGTTTTTCTCAGGTACTGGAGGGAGAATCTGTTCCATGAATCTCCCTTAGCTTCAGATGTGTTGCTGGCATCTTTGGCATCCTTGGCTTGTAGAAGCCTCACCCTGATTGTTGCCTTCATCCTTACAGAGTGTTCTTCCTGTGTTCCTGTCTTTCCAAATTTCACTTTTTTATAAGGACCCCAATTATATCAGATCAGGGTCCACCTTAATAACCTCATTTTAATTTGACTTCACCAAATAAGTCACATTCTAAGGTACTGGGGGTTAAGCTTCAACATATGAATTTTGGGAGGACACAGTTCACTTTAATGCTAACGGTACCTGTCATCAGCCTGGTCAGGAGAATTAGAGATTTATGTTAAGCCTTAGTACATGGCCTCTCATGTGGTAACTTCTCAGAAAATGTGGATTATGATATGATTATAATTAATTTTGGTTCTCCTATTTTGAGAAAAGACTCCTCATTTTTCAAAGAGGATAACAGGATATCCTTCAGTATCAAGTTCTAGGCATGGGGACAAAGCTGCTGAACTGAGAATGAAATGTCATTAAATCCCTCAAAACTTAAGAAAACCACCAGCCACCTCCACCCAAAGTGGCTGAGAAGTGCCCTTCCCATAAACACATCCTCACCTCCCCCCAAGATACAACTCTAGGACCCAGACGGGAAAAGTTTGCCTTTGAAAGAATACAATGTTCCTGAAGATTGGAGGAAGAAGGGATGCCTTCTCTCCCCAAAGCCAAGAGCATCCTCCTGAATAAGCAGCACAGGTCAGTTAATGTCTTAATCTTCTCGAGCTGCCAAAACGAAACTACATAGCCTGGGTAGCTTAACAGAAATTTACTCAGAGAAGTTTTCTTTAAGTTAACAGAATACAAGTTAAATTATCTGACCTTAGTTTGTGACCTTAGTCCAGTCAAATAACTGCTATGTTTCTTCACTTTTAAATGTAAGTTGTTTGAATAAGGGAAATGTATCTTCTCACAGTTCTGGAGGCTAGAAGTCTGAATCAGGGTGCCTGCATGGCTGGGTTCAGGTGAAGGCTCTCTTTACAGCTTTCAGAGGGCTGCCGTCACACTGGCCCTTCCTCAGTGCTTGCAAGTGGAGAGAGCAAGAGACCAAACTCTCGGGTGTTTCTTTTTACAAGGGCACTAATACCATCATGAGATCCACACCCTGATGACCTCATCTAACTGAGTACTTCCCAAAGTCTGCATCTCCAAGTAACATCACCTGAGGGTATTTGGTATACTTTAGCGGTTAGAACTTTAACATATGAATTTTGAAGGGACACAAACATTCAGTTCCTAATGGGTAAGTTTTGCAGAGTGGGGACCTTGAGTGGGCAGGGATTGAAACTCCTGTAAGGATTTTGTTTGGCTCTTTCCTCCCTGCCTCATCTTCCAATGTCAGTGGTCCACCACAGTAATGAATAGCCCTCTTGTGGAAGAATGTTCCAGAAAAATGGCCCTCTTGTGGAAAAATGTTCTAGAAAAGTTAAAGTTTTGGAAATGGTAACTTTCTTTGTCAATCACTTGATGTTCCCACCTTTAACTTTGGAGAGTAAAGTACCTTTAATCTCAACAGCCATGAGTTGAAGAAGGGAGGGACACTCTTCCATGGGAACTGCACTTCTGCAACACGTGACCTTCCTCCCACACAGGCCCCTCCTATGTCAACAGAAAAATAATTTGGTAGCATGTCACTTTTCTCCTGTTTGGTGCCTCTCAGCAAGCTAAACAGTGACGTGACAAAAACAGCTGGTGTTTTATCTGACAAGAGTGTGTGGGATACTGAACAGCTTTTGTCCCCAGATGTGGGCCTTAGTCATCAAGCCATGCACTTGGCAATTAACACTACCCTTGTATGAATTAGACACAAGCATAGAAAAATGGCCTTAAATTTTAGCAAGCATCAAAATGCATGGGGTTTCTTAAGCCACAGATCTCTGGGCCCCACCCCAAGATTTCTGATTTGGTAGGTTTGAGGAAGGGCTTAAAAATTTTGTCTTTTTAATAAGTTCCTAGGAATGCTGCTGTAACTAGTCCTGGGACCACCCCTGGAGAACCACCAACATATTCTAAGCCCAGTGCATGGTACATTCTCCTATAAAATGGTAAGTCTTCTGTCAAGTTGGTTTATTACTAACTATCTTCAAAAGTTAAGATTTCATCAATTATATTTTATACTCAATAAAATTAATGCCTTACACTTTTTTTCTACTCCCTTACACAGTGAATGTTTAAAATGCATGTGGGTTTACTGACACTTACAGCACAGGATTTAAGGGTAATAACCACAGGGTTCTGGAGGGCATTTCATGATCACTTGCTGTTAAGACCATGTATCTTTTATATTATAGCATCTCCCTCTTCAAAAGCAAAGTATAACAACCAGAATGTTAATAAATATCCTGATATGTTCTCCATGAAGTCAATTTTGCTTAGTCAATTCTAGAGTCAAAGGCACCAGCTCTTCATTCAAAAAAAAAGCCAATGAAATAGATTATTTAACATCTACTTTTGCTTATAAGACTAAAAATGCATTTTAATTATGTGAGGAAATGTTCCTGATATCCACATCCAATATTCTCTTTTTCTTTTAGTCTGATTTTAGCTATATTGAATTGGTAGTGATCTAAGTATTTTCTTCTTCTAAATATTGCAGGTAAGTCCTGAACTTAGAGGAAAGGCTATCAGAACTTTAGCTACAGCAGTAGTGGCAAGAGGGCTCTGTTAGCAAGTGTGTTAATTATTTATTCACACCTGGTTCACCACTGATTAACAAAACCTATTAAGGCCTTCCCTTGAAGACCTTGCTGTTGACATGTATTTGCAGCTGTTGTTGATTTTTTTCCAAATTAGCACATTATGTGTTTGTAAAACAGACAAAAAACAGCTGCAGTGTCTGAATGCATTTATTATGTACTCTTCTCAAAATGCTATTTGGGTTTCCTAGGAACTGATGAAGTCAGAGTGAAAGGCACTGTTAACTTGTGCTTCTAGTACTTTTAGGTCTAGCAGAAACAAAGTTGAAGGAGTCACACTAAAACTTCAGCCTTCACTTTGGAAACAGATTCCACAGATTTCAGAAGACAAATGTTTAATAATGTGCATAAAAAGAAGTGTCACTCCACAGTAGTTTCCCTTTCAAGTCAAGAAAAAGCTAAAAGTGATTAAAAATGTAGATGGCTTTAGATGGACTTAAATGTTTATTAAAATAGCATTACCTTGACTTTCATATTATGCTATGCTGAATGCTTTACTAGTTTTATAGTCCCTCCTAAAGCCATCTAGCTTCAGGCTGTAGTAGTAAAATATTATTTTTAAAGGCTGGATTAATAACTGAAAAAATATTTTGATATTTAAGATCTTGATTGTTGCCACTATAAAGCAGCAACAAGCAAAATATCTTCCTGAAGTAAACTAACTGGCATTCAGTGGGGTTTAGAAATCATCCCATCTCCAAAGGGGCCAGCAGCCACACGGACACAAGACAACTTTCTAAAAGTCAAGGGACTGTTTGCTTTCCTCCCCAGATACTGTGCAGACTCATCCCTCTTATATGAAAAGTAAATAAGACAATGAGAGAAGAGAAGGAATATTGAATTAAATTTCCAACTGCACCTGCTTCTCTCCTCTTCCCTATACTCCAAAATCATGGAAAACTGCTTACTCCTGCTGATCTTTCCACTATTCCAAGTTCCACTTTCCAGTAGAGAAGCTGTAGCGTGGAGGACAGACTTGTGTAACAGGCAGATGTTCTGTTATCGTTGCCAGCCCTGACAATACAACTTCCATGAAGCTGTACAAAGCTTTTTCAAATTTTAAGACCAAAAATATGCACATTCATCTTTATCAGAGACAGGTGTTGTCTAATTAGCATTCTCTGTTTACTTCATGGTTCTTGTCACAGATATGCTTACTAGATCAGACATACACATCTGTCCCTGTTATTAATTATGCTGAAAAACACTAGATCATTTTAAATAAAATACCATAATATATTGCAAGGCCACAGCCCTTTGTTCTTGCTGTCTCCCTACCCGGAAACAAACTTCACATGGTTCTTACCTACATGACACTTGGCTGTGTGAGCCAAGTTAATGAATGGGAACATGATAAACAGATGTCTACCTTAAGCAAAAAAAAAAAATGTATGAGTAGCCCACAGAGTTACTGGGAAAACTAGAACTAGAAAACCAAGAGAAGTCAAAGTAGTTCTCGTAGGCCCAGCAGCAGAGAACACATCCCCAGCACGAAAGAATTTATTTATCTTTGTCTAATTTGCCTGGTATGAAAAATTCTAGGTAGAAACTTTTGATAGATTCATTCCCAGCACACTTCATTCCAGCTGGCATGGAAATATGTACCTTGGGAAGTAGGATGTTTCTTCTTGCCAAAAAAGACACAATTGGGAGTTCCCCAAATGTTAAGAAGTGATATATTATTGTAGGAAGAAGAATGACAAATGCACCCACCAAATGACAAAGGCCCAGCTTAAGCCTGAACTGCCAAATAAAACCTTTCTTAAACACTTCAATTTTATCATTTTTTTTCCCTTTTGACAACCTCAGGATTATCTAGATTTGCTGTCAGTTTACCACTTGCATGTATTAAGTCTATTTTAGAATTTTCTCACATTTATAGGTTAGCTTTTCAACCAGATTATTACTTCCTTGAAGACACAGAACATGTTCTAAATTTTTGTATTTTACCACAACATACACACAACTCCAAACAGAGATAGCAGGGTGATTAATGGCTACACTGAAGCTGGGCCCAAATGAATATTAACAAGCATGACATCAATGAGACAATACATAAGTAAAGTTATTTTTTAAGTGATACTGTTATAGCAAAATACTTATTTAAGGAAACTTTTCTAAGATACTCCTTCACAATGACTATTATTTATATCTCAGGGATGAATTCCACTTGAATTCCACTTGATCATAATGTCTGAAGACCCAAATAAATACAATTATAAATGAAGGTAAAGACATAATACCTGATACCACAGAAATACAAATGATCATAAGAGACTACTATAAACAACTATATGCTAACATACTGGACAACCTAGAAGAAATGGGTACATTTCTATTAACATACAACCTACCAAGACTGAATCATAAATAAAGAGAAAATTGGACAGACCAATAAAAAACTGAGAAATTTGACTCACAAATAAAACCCTCCCAAAATAGAAAAGCCTAGGACCAGATGGTTTCACTGGTGAATTTTACCAAATATATAAAGAAGAATGAATGAAGATCCTAATCAAACTCTTCCAAAATACTGAAGAGGAGAGAACACTCCCAAACACATTTTACGAGGTCAGCATTACCAATACCAAAGTCAGATAAGGAAACCATAGAGAAATAAAACTACAGGCCAAAATCCCCAACAAACAGAGATGCAAAAATTCTCAACAAAATACTAGCAAACCAAATTCAACAGCACATAAGAGGCTCGCACACCATGATCAGCTAATTTTTGTTGTGTGTGCAACTCTTGGTTGCACTGCATTATTAATGCAAGACTAGATTTGTTTTTTTCTGTGACTCATATCATTGTGGTAGACTTAAGTTAAAGACATCTTCTAAATACAAGTGTATCTGATGTAATCAATAGATCTTTTAAATTGTGTACACAGAGAATATTCTAGCCTGAGTTCCTTAAAAAAATTGAGTATAAAAGTTACTGAAATAAGGAAGGATGAGAAGGATTTCTCTGGCTTCTTAATCATCCATGAAGCAACCCAGAAAGTGAATGGCAGATGTGTCCATTCAGCCGAGTGGTATATATACAGATCTGCTAAGTGGAGAGACCATGTCTTTGGCAGGGATACAGAGGTACCTCTACCCAGACCCCTACTGTTGCCTATTTCCATTAGTCAAATTTCTCCTGACAGTCGTCTAACTCCACTGCATTTCTGATCACTGCTGGCCAATGTGGCCTCTCAAAACCTGGTTATACCTTCCTGCTGGGTATGGCATTCTTGGAGGAGGACACAAAAACTCTCGAGTATAGGGCCAGCTATCCTAGGTGGAGGAACCCCAGATTTGGGCAGAGGAACTTACTCAGAAAGCCAGTGTCTGCAGGTTCTAGAGGCAATGCCAGGGGATATCTGAAAAAGTGCATAAAATGTATTATGAAATTTTTGTAAACAAAGATTATTTGAAATGCAATAAAGCAATGACTATTTGGTGTGTACATGCATTAGCATCACCTGTGGATCTTGGTTAAACCCCGCATAAATGAACTAAGTGATTATGACACTCGTTGGGGAAATCACAATTTAAAAAATACACAAGGTGGTCTTTAGACGTGAGTCATCATCTCATAGTTTTCTTGTTTGAAGAAAAAATGATTTAATTATAATTTTAAAAAAGAGGAACACCTTCACAACATAACATGTCTATCTTCTGTTCAAATATTTGTTATTTTGTTTAGGTCTTCAAAAAAAATTCAAATAATACTAAACTTAAATGAGCAGTTTTTTACCCCATACACACACACAGACGTACATAAAGCTACACTATATTAAATAGATGTATAAAGTTATCCTAGAAATACAAGAATCCTTTTTTAGACCAGGATCATTTGAATTGTAATCTCATTTAGCCAACTGAAATTTAACTCAATTTTTAAAAAAAATTAATTAAATATCTGCCAAATTTTCAAGCATATCCATTACACATAAAAAAGTATAACTGTGCATCATATTTTTCTAAAGTTTATTAGGGACTGAACCACTATTTTCCACTGACTCTTAAAGAAAGAAAATCAGAATGATTATTTTAATTCTAACCTGCTGCTCAACGTACCAATTAAGATTAGAACAACTGTGTTTTTATTTCTTTTGTTAGTTTTAATTTTAGCTGGTAGAATGTGAACTGAATATTTTTTCTTTTAAAAAAGCAAATTTTCTTCTTTTTTTCAAAAACACAAATATGCCACTGAATTTGATTGTATATTTATGTATATAAAAGCTGTCATTTTTACTTCAACTCTTCATTTCAAATCTCAACTCTTTTGTGGGAAAAAATACTTTCCATCCAAAAATCATAAATCTACCCACAGCAAAACAATAAAGAAAAAAGGCATTTTGATTTTTTTAAGCATGAATGTCATCTCTATATATAGGGAAACTTAATTGGTTGCAAATATTGAGTCAGATTCTCCAACATTCAGCAGAGTTTGATTGCAGATGATTTCAAGTCTGTTAACTCTTTCATGGAGGAGTTTCTCTTATATAAACTATTTAAAAATTTTAAATGTTGTACTTTTGGTTATTGGAAAGTATTAAGCTTTGATCAATAAATAAGCCACTATTTTAATGTCTCTAGTCATACACAGTGGCTTTTATTTTTTGAGCTCTTTTGCAATTTTTAAAAAAATATTTTAATGGATTTGAAGCATCTAATTCAGTATTATGAACCCTGTATGTATAAAAAATAGCAACTGATGAAAATGATGATGATAATGATAATAATGATGATGTGTTCATGATTTCAGTAGCTCTCACATTCACATTTTTTGAGAAGTTCTTGGTGTATAATGTATTGCTTTTTCTTCTAATAAGAGCCTTTTGCTACTTCCAAGACCCACACAGGCTTTGAATCATTTACATATCCAATTATGCATTTGTATTGTAAACTTTGTTTTCTAAATCTATATAGAAGAGCTTTGAATCATTATTTCCCTATTTTAAATCCTTATTTTTAAATTTCAATCTATAAATACATGGAACTTTCTAAGCAATTGTGAATCCTTCATGTAATTTCCATTTGGCAAAAGCCAATCTGCTCTTTCTTGAAAGTGAAAAAAAAAATCACCCTTTAAAATTGTAAAATACTTTCCTATAGGACTTCATAACATTTTTAATGAGTTTCTTGCAACTTTATAATGTCCTATTAGGAAAATCTCAGTTCCAGAGACAGACATCAGGAGTATGGACTGCCTCAAACAAATACTGCCTCTGCTATATACATATGTGATGCACACGTATGACACTGAGCACATCATTTAGCTGTCCTGTGTTTCAGTTCTTTCCTGTATAAAGCAGAGATAATAGGGCTGTTTTGGGAATAAATTTAATGAATATACGGAAAGAAGTTAGAAAAGTGTCTGGCAAATAATCTGGCGGTATGTTAAATGTAGGCTTATGTCTTGATTTATATTATGTCTCACTGTCATTTGTCTGAAAGTTTTTCACATTGACTTATAGTGCAATATTTGCTAGGAACACATGCCGTGCTACGTATCAGAGAGGGCGGAGAAATGTCATACTCTACTGGATGCATTGTATACATACTATGTATATTCCAGCTCTGCCTTTAAAATTTAGTAAGTCCAAGTTGAAACTGAAAAGTTTAGCCAATATACTTATTTTTTATTATTTATTTACTGTCAGTCATCCACACATTCTGAACCTTAGATAAATAAATAAAAAATCACTCTTCTTGAATTGATACATTAATTATACAATACTATCATTCACTCAACAAATAGTATTTATTAAACACTAGTTAGGCACCAAGCATTGTGTTAGGCTTAAGTCATACATGGAAATTATTTAAATGACACCTGAGATCTACCCATCTAAATATACATGTAAGGAAAAAATTATTATACAAATTAGGAGGGATACTCTGTGTGGACACAGTGCTGGGAGGAATGCTTTTTGAGTTAGGGGGATGACTGAAAAGGAGAGTCAAGAAAAATCCACAGAAGTATATATTAAATGACATTTAGTAACAGACAATTACCTCATTCTCAATATTCAGTCAGTTAACAAGACTTATTTATTAATTCCAACTGTCTTAAATTTTTCCTCTCCTGATCTTTTTTATCCTCCTTCTCTTGACTCCCTTTTACAGATTCACACTGCTAACACAACTAGTTCAAAATCCTTAGCTGGCTTTTCTGATTTTGTCTCAACCACATCCAATTAATTATCCTATGAACTGTTAACACCAATCTAAACTTCTTCAAATGCTACATACATCATGTTCCTCCTCAAAACCAAAATCCTTGTGTTTAGTAAATCAAATCTCAATTATTTGGCTTCATTTTTAAAATCAATTACAATTTAATCTTACTTTGCTTTCTGAATATATAATCTTCCTCTATCAGCCAATGTAGACCTTCCATTAAAGTTGGAATCAACTCCTCATGACCATGAAGACAACTTGTGACAAATCTGGAAGGGCCACCTTTAATATTGTTTCTCTGTGAGTGATTCTCTCGTGCCCATCCCCCATCCAAATACAGCCACTCATTGGAAATCCAACTTAAGAACTGCTTCCTACTTAACACTCCTTAGCAACATCTTTCACTTGCTTCCCTATCTTCAGGTATTTTTAAACCACTGCACAGAATTTAGCATGTTGCTATGTGTATTATATGTCTGCTTCCTTGATTTTTACAGGATTCACAATAAACAGATGGTACAAATATAAGACAGTTTGTCAGTAATTCATTCAAGTAAAAATGACATTCCATGAAAAAAATACTAATTCAGCTTGCAATTGCACAAATGCTTTTCTTGTATGAAAATCATCATACTTTTTACATGTACTGGTTCCTACTGTGTTACATAGAATATTAAAAAGATATGTACTCGAGTCAATATTTAATAAAATTAATAATTTTTACTGCTTCATCAAGGACATTTTTAAAGTGAAGCTGTCCTTTTTTTTCTCTTTTGCCAGAAAAATATAGTGAAAAATACAATGTCTAACAGTAACTCAGTTTGAAACCATTATCTTTATCCATAATGTTGCATCATCAGTGCAAAAATCAACAAGTGTAAAAGGCAATACCAGTTTACTATTATTTTGAAAGTAGGTTTGCCCTCACCAACATTCTAAAAGGGTCTCAGGGAATCCAATGTATCCATGAACCATACTTTGAGCATCACTGTTTAATCGTGTATAACCTTGAGTTTACAGCTTGTATGCTACTATAGCATGACCTATATATATCCTGATCAGTATAAATAAGTGGGATCTTTACAGACAGCAAGAGTTGAAGTAGTTTTAGTTAGAAGGCAGCACGTGCGAAAGCACAGTTGAAGAAAGATTCACAGTATATAAGTGCAACAAAAATTATACTTGTGTGAAATGGGGCTTAGGGTACATGAGAATGGGGGTTAGATTAGGAAGATTACTTTCAAAAGGTAGAGTGAAAACAGATTTTGAAGAACAATTGACTTCATGACAAAGAGTTTGTACTTTATTCTACAGGTAAAAAATAAATATGAATGATGGAATGATATAAGACAAATTTTTTAGTAATTATAATATAATTAAGTGGGAGGCGGGAGCAACGGAAATTGAGAGTGGTGAAGTGTGAGATCTTGTGAAAGTAAAATAAGTAGATTAGTTGAAAAATTAAATAAAAAATACCAGTGAGGAAAAATGGTGTTGTTGACTGCTTCTAGTTTAGAAAAATTACCATACCATAGTAAAAGAAAAGTTTAGTTTTTTGTGTGATTGAAGTTAAATTGTTATTAGCTTAAGACAGTTATAACTACAGGAATTTTTATGCAAGCCTTATGATACGTGCAAAGAAAAAACCTCCAGTAGATACAAAAAGGAAAAATAAAGGAGAATCAATACATATCCCTACAAATAAATAGCAAAGCACAAAGGGAGACAGCAAGAGAAGAAGAGAAGAACGAAAGAGAGAGAACACAATTAACAAAATGGCAACAGTAAGTTCTTACTTACCAATAATTAGTTTATATACAAATGGATTAAACTCCCAATCAAAAGATAACAGAGTCACTGAATGGGTTTAAAAATGAGATCCAACCATATGATGCCTAGAGGAGACTCACTTTAGATTTAATAATACACATAGTCTGAAAGTGAAAGCATGGGGAAAACATACTTCATGGAAACGGTAAGCAAAAGAAGGCAGAAATTCCTATATTTACATGAGAAAAAATAGAGCTTGTCAAAAACTATCATAAGAGACAAAGGACATTACATAATAAAAGAGTCAATTTAACAATAAAATAACAATTATTAATATATATGCACCCAGCATCAGAGAATCTAAATACATAAAGCAAATCATCGGCAGCTGAAGGGAGAAATAGATCAGACCATATAATAATTACAGGAGAATTCAACACCCCACTTTGAATAATGTATAGATCATCCAGAAAAAAAAAAATCAATAGGCAAATAGGAGACTTGAACACTACTATAAATCAAATAAACTTAAAATATATAGAACATTCCACCCAAAGCAGCAGAATATACATTTTTCTTCAGCACACATGAAACATTCTCCAGGATTGCTCATATGTTAGTTTGCTAAAAAGCCTTAAAAAATTAAGATTGAAATTATTCCAAGTATCTTTTTTTTTTTGAAGTATAGTTGGTTTACAACGTTTTGTTAGTTTCAGGTGTAGAGCAAAGTGATTCAGGTATATATATACATACATATATACGTATAGACATATATGTATTCATTTTCAGACTCTTTTCCATTACAGTCTATTACAAGATATTGGATATAGTTTCCTGTGCAGTACAGTAGGAGCTTGCTGTTTACCTTTTATAAATAGTAGTATGTATCTGTTAGTCCCAAACTTCTAATTTATCCCTCCCCTCCTTTCCCCTTTGGTAACCATAAGATCGTTTTCTATGTCTGTGAGTCTGTTTCTCTTTTGTAAATAAGTTCATTTGTATCGTTTATTTTAGGTTCCACATGTAAGTTATTTATGATATTTGTCTTTCTCTGCCTGACTTATTTAGTATGATAATCTCTGGGTCCATCTATGTTGCTGCAAATGGCATTATTTCATTCTTTCGATGACTGAGTAATATTCCATTGTATATATGGAATCTTCTTTATCCATTCGTCAGTGGACATTTAGATAGCTTCCATGTCTTGAGTATTGTAAATAGTGCTGCTATGGACACTGGAATACATGTATCTTTTAGAATTAGAGTTTTCATCTTTTCCAGATACATGCCCAGGAGTAGGATTGCTGGATCATATGGTAACTCTATTTTTAGTTTTTCAAGGAAAAAAACTGTGCTATTCTCCATAGTGCCTGCACCAATTTACATTCCCACCAACAGTGTAAGAGGGTTCCCTTTTCTCCACATCCTCTCCAGCATTTATTATTTGTAGACTTTTTGATGATGACCATTCTGACTGGTGTGAAGTGATACCTCACTGAAGTTTCGATTTGCATTTCACTAGTAATTAGTGATGCTGAACATCTTTTCATGTACCTGTTGTCCATCTGTATGTCTTCTTTGCAGAAATGTCTGTTTAGGTCTTCTGCCCATTTTTTGATTTAGTTGTTTGTTTGTTATTTGTTTGTGTTTTGATACCAAGTATCTTTTCTAACCACACAGATTAAAACTAGAAATCAGTAATAGAGAAAAACAGGACACTTCACAAATATGTGGAAATTAAACAACACACTATTGGACAACAACTGGGTCAAAAAAATCAAGAGGAAATTTTTAAAAATATCTTAAGACAAATGAAAAGGAAAACACAAAACTTACCAGTACTAAGAGGGAAGTTTATAGCAACAAATACCTACATTAAAAAAGAAGAAATCTCAAATACACAATCTAATTTTCTAACTAAAAGAACTACAAAAAGAACAAACAAAGTCCCAAGTTATCAGGGGGAAGGAAATAAGATTAGGGCAGAAATAAATGAAATTGAGAATAGAAATACATTTGAAAAAATTGACAAACCTAAGAGGTAGTTTTTTTGAAAAACTGAACAAAATAAACTTCTAACCAGACTAACCATTTCCTCTTTGCCATTTCCTCTGGGAAAACAAACAAACAAACTTTGCCATTTCCTCTGGGAAAACAAACAAACAAACTTTGCCATTTCCTCTGGGAAAACAAACAAACAAACAAAAACAAAGGTTGGGACATTAGATTTCAGCAGACAAATTATAGATGTCTTAAAAGGATCACTCTGGTTGACTAACCAAGAAAAAAAGATAAAACTCAAAGAAAAGTATACGTGAAAGAAGATACATTACAATGGATGTCACAGAAATTAAAAAAAGATCATAAAATGTTACAAAAAATTATATACCAACAAACTGGACAACCTAAGACATGGATAAATTCCTATAAACATACAACATACCAAGACTGAATCGAGAAGAAAAAGAAAGTCTGAACAGACCAAAAATAAATAAGGAGATTGAATTAGAAACAAAGAAAAGCCCAGGACCATATGACCTCACAGGTGAATTCTACAAAACATTTAAATAAGAATTAACAGCAATTTTTCTTATACCCTCCAAAAATTTGAAGAAACACCTCTAAACTTTCTCTGAGGCTGGAATTACCCTGATACCAATGCCAGACAAAGACAACACAAGAAAACTACAGGCAAATACCCCTGATAAACATGAATGCAAAAATCTAGGACACAATATTAGCAAACAGAATTTAAAAGCACATTAAAAAAAAACATACACCATGGCCAAGTGGGATTTATCCCTGGGATACAAGGATGGTTTAACATAATAAAATCCATAAGTAAGATAAACCACATTAACAGAAAAAAGGATAAAATTTTAAGATAATCTCCATATTTGTAGAAAAAGCATTTGACAAAATTTAACATCCTTTCAAGATAAAAGTTCTCAACAAATTAAGTATAGAAGGTATGTACCTCAATATAATAAAAGCCATATTTGAACAATCCACAACTAACATCATATTAAATGGTTAAAAACTGAATGCTTTTCTGCTAAGATCATGAAAAAGGCAAAGATGCAAAGTCTCACCACTTCTGTTCAACACAGTACTGGAAGTACTATCCAGAGCAATTAGGGTGGAAAAAGAAATAAAGCCATCCAAATCCGAAAGGAAGAACCAAAATTATCTCTGCAGAAGACATGATATAAAACCTAAAAGATGCTGTAAAAAAACAGAACCAAAGAACAAATTTAGTAAAGTTGCAGGCTATTAAAAAATCAACATACAAAAATCAATTACATTTTTATACACCAACGATGAACTATCCAAAAAAGAAATTAAGAAAACAATTCCATTCATCATCAAAAAGAACAAAATACTTAGGAATAAACTTAACCAAGGAAGTAAATAACTTGTACACCAAAAATTATAAATCGCTTATGAAAGAATTAAAGCCAACATAAATAAATGGAAAGACATTCCATGTTCACAGGTTGAAGAAATAATATTGTTAAACTATCCCAACAACTCAAAACCATCTATGAGTTCAGTGCAATCTCTATCAAAATCACAATGACATTTTTTACATATATAGAAAAAATAACCCTAAAATGTACATAGAACCACAAAAGATCCCAAATAGTCAAAACAATTTTGAGCAAGAACAAAGCTCAAGTCATCACACTTCCTGATTTCAAACTATATTACACATTTTTGTATAGTAATCAAATCTATAATAATCAGAATATTATGGTACCGGCATAAAAACAGACATATAAACCAGTGAAACAAAATAGAGAGCCCAGAAGTAAATTGACACATGTATGGTCACCTAATCTTTGACAGGGTTGCCAAGAATTCACAATGAGAAAAGGATAGTCTCTTCAATAAATGGTGTTGTGAAAACTGTTTATCCACATGCAAAGGAATGAAACTGGACCCTTACCTTATGCAATACACAAAATTAACTCAAAATAAATTAAAGACTTAAACATGAGACTTGAAACCATAAAAGTAATAAGAGAAAAAACATCAGAGGATAGCTTCATGACACTGGTTTTGGCAATAATTTATTGGATATGATACCAAAAGCACAGGCAACTAAAGCAAAAATAGACAAATGGGACTACAGGAAAACAAAACAAAACACCACCAATGACAAAAAACAAAACAAACAAAACTGCTCAGCAAAGGAAACAATCAACAAAATAAAGAGGAAACTTACAGAATGGGAGAAAATGCTTGAAAACCGTGTATCACATAAATAAGGAGCTCATACAACTCAAAAAATGAATAACCCAATTTAAAAAAAGTCAAAGGATCTGAATAGACATATCTCTAAAGAAGACATACAAATCTTATAAAAAGGTGCTCAACACCACAAATCATCAGGGAAATGCAAACTGAAATCCCAAGGAGTTATCACTTACCACCTGTTAGAATGGCTAAAAAAGTAAGTGTTGGTGAGGATGTGAAGACAGAACACTTGGGCTCTCTTGGTGGAGTGTAAACTGCTTCGACCACTATGGAAAACAGCACGGAGGCCCCTTAAAATATTAAAAATAGAACCACCATAAGATCCAGCAATCCCACTTCTGGGTATATAGCCAAAAGAAATGAAAACAGGATCTGAAAGAGACATCTGCATCCCTGTGTTTACTGCAGCACTATCCACAACAGCCAAGATACAGAAACAACACGTGTCCATCAACAGATAAGTGGACAAAAAATACAGTATAGAGATATGACAGAATATTATTGAGCCTTATAAAAAGGAAAAGAAATCCTCCCTTTCTGACAACATAGATGAACCTGAAGGACATTATGCTAAGTAAAGTAAACCAGTCACAAATATTATGTACTACCACTTATATGAAGATTCTAAAGTAGTCCAACTCACAGAAGCATAGAGTAGAAGTATAGTTGGCAAGGGCTAGGAGGAGGGAGAAATAATACAAAATTTTAGTTATGCAAATTGAATAAGGCCTAGAGATCTACTATACCATATATTGCTTATGGTTAACAACACTGTGTTATATACTTTAAAACTTTCTGACAGGGTAGATCTTATGCTAAATGTTCTAATAAAATAAGAGTAAGAAGAAGGAGGATAAAAAGAAGAAAAAAGAGGGCAGGGAGAAACCTTTGGAGATGATGGATATGTTAATTGCTGTGATAAAGAGTTCATGGATGTAAACATCCAAATTAATCAAATTGTATATGTTAAATATCTACAACTTTTTGTACGACAATCATGCATCAATAAAATGGTTTGAGAGAGAGAGGGAGGGAGGATGATTGGAGTGGCTTTCTTAAAGAAGACGACATTTAAGCAAAGCGTTATCAAAGGGGAACAAATTGGTCTTATCGATATCTGTAGGTAAAGCATTTCAGAGAGGAGACAGCCAGTGCAAAAATCCTGCATTAGAATAACATGAGGCTTGCTAGAGAAAGCAAGGAAGGTGATGTGGGTAGCAGGGCATACTGGGGTAGGAGAAGGGGGAGATGGAGTCAGAGAAGTAACAAGGTTCTGGATCTATGACTTTCGATGCCTGTGGAAGAACTTTGCCATTTCCTCTGGGAAAACAAACAAACAAACAAAAACAAAGGTTGGGACATTAGATTTCAGCAGACGAATTATAGATGTCTTAAAAGGATCACTCTGGTTGATACCAGAGCTCCGTTTGGAAGAATAAGGAGAACGGGATAGCAACAATTTTTGCCACATCTAGTGCCTAATGTTACAAATGTTCATTAATTTTTTACTGAGTGCATTTATACTGTCATTTTTCCATGGATTTTTTTTTTGCAATTATAAAGCAAGCTCTATAATCAAAATGTTCAGCTCAGATAAACGTGAAGTATTGTTCTATGGCTTCTTACTGTGTGGCCAATGTGGATTAATGTTCTTGTTCCATAATTCTAGTTACTTCAAATATGCTTCCAGTACTAGCCACTAACTTCCTAAACCCTCTCGAAGTTACGTTATTCACAATGCATTTATGTACACTTTGCGTATAATACAAGCTGTGATGGGAGAAGACATGAATATTTTAAAGAATCTCGTCCAAAGACCCATATTTGCTTTTATATGCTGTAAACTAAATATAGAAAAAATGAATTCATTGCAATGAGAAAAAATTTCTGCAACAAAATGCACTTAAAAGAGAGCTTTCTGTTAGACTGCATCTCCCTTTGCACATATATGATGCTTTATGAATTTTGCATGATTTTGGCTTATCCACCTCTATGCCGCTGCTAGTGGTGAAAGAAGTTGCAACTGTCTTGAAGGAGGACTCTCTGTGAGTCAGATTACATTTCTGCAGACTTCTAAATCCATCCAGTCCTCTCATAACACTTATCATTTACATTAGCACCACCATTCACTTAATAACTCTCCACCTCATCACTTCCCCTCCTTCGTTCACAAACACAATCTCCGCGTCTACTGATTCTTTCTCTGAAAAATTTAAGTATTAATCTCTTTCTCTTTATTCTTGCTATAATTACCACTGTACAGCTGTAAAAGCTACTTCAAATATTTCTCCGGTTGTAATCCATCTCACACACAACTGTTATGCCATGACCTTTGTATTTGTCAGGGTTCTCCAGAGAAACATAACCAATAGGACATATATGCATTAGACATAAGAAGAGATGCATTATAGGAATTGGTTCACACAGTTATGGAGACCAAGAATTCCCATGATCTGCTATCTACAAGCTGAAGATGCAGGAAAGCTGGTGGTGTAATTCAGTGTGAGTCCAAAGGACTGAAAATCTTGGGGCTGATGATGTGAGTCCCAGTCTGAATGTCCAAGGGCATCAGCCCAAGCAGAGAAAGTTAATTTGTCTTTCTTTGTCTTTTGGTTCTCAACAGATTGGATGGTGCCCACACACATTTGTCAGGGTGATCTTTACTCAGTTGATGGAGTCAAATGCTAATCTCTTCCAGAGATACCCTCCCAGGCTATTTTCCCAGCTGAGCATCCCTTAGCCCAGTCAAGTTGACACATAAAATCAACCATCATAGCCTTAAGGGAGAATTTGGCAGGTCATAAAGACATGAGGAGGAAGATCCACTGATGGTTGATGGTAACTTGACTACTTCCCGAACGGACAGAAGCAGTGAGTCCCATGATAACTTACCCTCTCCTAGAGATATCTGAGACCTCATTGATTTGTGAACTAAAAATGTTTTGCTGATGAAGTCTCTCTCATAATATTACTGTTTATTATTCTTTTATCTGCCAAGTATTTGACAATCCCAGGCCCTTTGTGCTTTTGTTTCTCCCCTGGCTCTTCACCCATGCTTTCACTGGCACTTTTCTCTTTACCTAGAATTTTCTTAACAGCTATTTGACTAAGTGCCTTACAAGACTGGCTAGGAATAATTCACCTTAGCACTAAAGATTCTTCTCTCAACATTAGCACCTAAATGTGAAACATCTGAAGCTGTATCATACCAGGCCCTGTCTCTCCACGGACTCTCAGGAACATGGTTACTTTGTTACAGTTATGAAATGAAACCAGGCAGATCCTTGGATGTAGTACAAAAGAGAAAGTTGTAGTTTATGCATGTTGGCTATTGACTGCTAAATTGATTCAGTGAAGAAAGCTGAATCAAAACCCCAGGCTATCTTTCATAGCAAAAGTGAGGCAGGAGATTAGAGGAGGCTCAAGTAACAGGATAGTGAAAAGGACCAGGATAGGCAACAAGTTATACCCAGGAGAAGCTGTCAGCAGTGAACTCCAGTTACTGGGAAATAACATGCCCAGAAGAATTCCATTGCTGAAGAGACTGGAAGGGATTCAAGCCATAAGAAAGGAAAAGGGAACAAGATAGGGATCCAGCCATGGGGAAAGATGGGCCCATGGAGGTTATCCAGCAGCTAATCAACCGAGTTACCTCACAGAAAGACACATTCCATGGAAAAAGGACCCAAATCACAAAGTGACTAGGAGAGTGGCACCCAGAAACCAAGCCAGGATACAACAATATTTATTCAATTCTCCTCTAGGAATCAGTAACCAAGGGCAATATATATTTTTCAGGCCTGGATATAGCATTAGTATCAAAGCCTGGAGTAATATTGAAGCATTTATGGATACTGAGAAATCATAGAAAGAGTCCTGAATTAGCATCAGCAATCATCTTCCCACAAGGTCTTATTAAACATTCACTCTGCATATCTTGTTTGTGGTACTCAAAGCAGATAATCTTTTTGTCCAGACAATCAGGAGGGCAGCTTTCTGACTTCACTTCCACTACTGACTGCAACCATAAGTCAGAAACTTCTCCTGAGGGTCGTCAGGCTAGCCACTGCACAAGGCCCCATTCAATACTAACTGCCTGAAGTTCTGAAATTAAGCAGAGATCTGTGTACTTAAGTATGATTTTTGGACTGTTTGGATCAATTTTGATGTATGAAGAGTCTATGTCAACAGGTACCTTTATTTCTCTGCTAAAAAGAAACTTCTTGTTCTCTGATGGGGGCTTCATGTTGCTCTTCCCTAAAATAATTGTTATTTTATTTCAAAATAAATGGATTTAACGTACAGCTAATCAGAAATGCAGAAAGGAGTAATTGTCTTGGCACGAAAATCTCAAGATTAAATCAGCCAACCCAACAACTGAAAATCTTGAACTCTAGATTTAATGGAATGAGGACAAGATGCTATTGCCAGAAGACAGAGCTACAATTATGTGCTTTAAACAATGGCTGCATTGTAACATCCAGGTATTAAGTAGAAATTCTTAATTAAAAGATCCTATGATATTGCTACAGGTCCTTAAATTTATGAAGTACCCAATAAGTGCAGTTTGAATTTAAAAATGCTTAATAATGAGACATTAGCTAACAGGAGCACTTACTATGTCCTTGGCACTGTAGTAAGAGCTTAAATACAGGAATTTGTTGAATCCTTATAATGACCCTATGGAGTAGGTAAGTCTTACAAATTAAAAATAAAACCAACCAAACACACAAATAAACTATGACACAGAGAAGCCAGGTAAGTTGCCTAATTTCACACAGCTGGTTAAGTCCAGGCACTACCGGTATTGCCTTCATGCACCCTTGCTCTACCGTGTCCTCTGAGCTACGTGTCCCAGAGGAGATTCCAAAAGTAGATGATCATTCTTTAGAAATAACTATTAGTCATTTTTGCAAGGCTCCAAACATAGATTAGTTTTGCCATATGGCTGTTATTAACATTAATTAATATTTGTAAGACGTCTTATATATGTGAAGCTTTATACCTCAGGGTAATGTTGAAGAATGTATTATTAGTTCACCTGCTTCAAGAAACCAAACAAAAAGGTCCCAGGGACTGGGCCATTTACTCACTGTTCTATTAGAGTTGATCTTGTCTAAGTGTTTAATGCTCTTAACACCCTGGGGTCACAAGTACTAAACTCACCAGAGTCCTTTTTGACATTTATAGTAGGAAATCTGTTAGTAAATTTGCATGAGAAACAAAGTTGTGAAAAGAAGAAACTGTTTGGCAAATATGAAGGAAGCAAAAGGGTTGCAGAAGGGAAAAATAGGTGCAAGTAAAATGATGCTGAAAAATGGAGCAGGCTTTTGTCTGGCCACACATCAAAAAAATGACTTTTAATTAATACATCACGATTTCCAAGTCACTCTTCTGCGTCTTTTATGTATAATTATATAATATAAAACTTATAATAATTTTGAGGAATTAGTAACTTTGCCAACATTTTACAAATGCCTTGGGTAAAGACTATTTCTAATAATATTTTCCCTACCCCTCACCAAGTTTCTCTCGAGACCACAGTTCTTCTTAGTTGTATCCAATTACGGCTCTAAAGAAAGTGGAGAACTTAAACCTTGAGCAGGATCCAAAAGTTTTTAGCAGAGGCTCTGGTTATAAGGGTGGAGGGCAGAAGAGGGTGACATTATTTTTTCAACTAGATTAGAGTCCCTGGGAAAGCCAGTAAGCGGTAATGTCCTGGCATAAGGGACAGGGAAAACACGTAGGGCAAATCTCATTCCCACCTGCAATATTTTTTATACTTAGAAGAACTCGCTAAATACAGGAAGACCTTGTTAAAAGTGATCAAGCCTTTCACTGAAATGGAAATGAAGTGGCTAAATATTCCAGATGTATATTATCATCATCTGGAAGAACCTTCTCCCTCTTTGTCAATCCCCTCAAAATTCCATGCTTTTCCAAGCCACCAGTCAGTGGACAAGGTAGTCCCAAAGTGAAAGGACCAAGATGATCAATCAGATTCACTGATTCCTTAGGGATGACTTTGTCCATAGTATGAAATGATTACATGGTAACAAATGCAGGACTGCAAGAAATTTTCCAGTCCCTGTTGATCCTACAAGCATGTATGTAGATTTTATGAAAATTGTGAACCAAATGTACTTTGAAAAGTGGGATTGTGTGGAAATGAAAAGGTATTTTATCTCTCTTCAGGATGGCCTTAAATTATCTCAAGCCTTTTCGTAGATGCATTTCATTTATACCGATATGCAAAACATTACACTTCTTAAGCTCCCAACTAAAATAATAAGTAACTCTTACTTAAAAGAGTCTTTTCCTCACAAATCATTCAAGTGTATTGGTCTTCTTAATGTACACCTCACCTGATCTTTTCCAATTGTAAAATAATACAATTTTAATTTTTTAAAAATGTCAGAAATGTATGTTTAAAAACAAACATAATCTTAGCAAAATCGCAGCAAACATAACATTCCTGATCACCTCTTTCTTTCCCAGCTGCTACCTAAAAAATTGTCAACCTAAATAAATGTCTGAAGCACCTGGAGTACAGAGCCACCTGCTTAAGTGTATTTTACACTGCATATTTAATATGTTTTTGTATTATTTTTTCAGTAGGATTATAAAGCAGAAAGATTTTCATTTAATGCTTTTGAAAGGTAGATATTGTGAGTGTAATAAAAAGCTGTACAGTGCATTCATATGTAACATTTGCACAACCAAGGTCAGGTCTATTTGTTTACCCAAAAAAAAGGGCAAATCTATGCATGATTCATTGTATTGGGCTCTGTAATGCCCAATTCTGAACCCTGCCAGGGTCTGATTGATTGTTCTATTAATACATCCAAGGCAAAAAATGAAGAATAAATCAAGCAATCCAGGACCAACTTAGTCATGCTACAGAGACATGGTCTAAAAGCCAAAAAGCAAAATCCTTCGCAAAGCTTGGCTGAGTACCTATTGACTGCCTGCTAAATCACTGCTGTCTTGGTGAATTAGGCTGTTCCGGGAGAGAAGAGGGGAGGCAAAGCCAGAGGAGGGGGGCCAGAAAGGGCAAGGAGTCATGGTTGATACATTTTAGTGGTATCTGAGCTAATATTTGTAGGTATTAAACTATATGCGACCTGCATTTCCTATGATGAGGTGCTCTGTTTTTCAAGTTATTGCCCTTCCAGAAATGTTCTTTTTAAAATCAAAGTGCATCAGAGAAAGGTGATATATTAATAAATTTATTTGTTAATGACCAGCAAACCAGGAAACAGAAAAGATCTTCAGGACAGGATGAGTTCTTTTTTGAACAGCATATATGCATATTCTCAGCCTCCTCACCTCCCATTCAGTCCTCAGCCTCCTGGAGTTTGGCTTGGGTCCCTACCACCCTAGCAAAGATCTTTTTATGGTCACCACTTATATCCTAATTGCCAAAGTAAAAGAGCACATTTTACTGCTTACTTTACTAAAACTTACTGCTGCTTTTAAATTGGTGAATCATTTCACTGTTCTTGAAATGTGCTTTCCTTTTACCTTGTCCCCACCAACCCTTGAGTGATCTTACACTTCTTCTTGCCCTACTTCTATATAGCCTCCTCACCCTCCATCCATTCCAGGCTTTTGTTCTCAGAACTCTTCTCTTTTTACTCCTCAAGCCCAGGTTTTTAGCATGAAACACTGTTAATCATTCCTAAATCTATATACCTTCAGCACAAAATCTGTTATGGTTCTGAAAGCCATATACCCAAGGGCCTACTAAACTGAGTCATGGTGTCAACCCTCAACTGTCAGCAAGCCCCACCCATCAGCAAACCCCACCCATCACCAAGTAAGTCCTCTTGCTTTTATTACCTAAAAAGTGGCCTGCCCTCATCCCCTCCCTGCTAGTGCCCCACCCTCCTCTCTTCCAGTCAACAGCCCTCTCTATCCTGAACTCTTGCTTCTCTCAAAGGCTGCTAGTCTCTTGATTTGTCACTAGGTTTGAGCTCTTCAAATCTGTCCCCTGAAAATTTGCCATCTAAGAGGCAGACAATAAACAAAATAAGCAAATATGTAAATATTAAATTATTAATTAAATATGCATAAATAATGCAAATATATAATTACATATATGTAATTAAATAAAAATAAAAATAAATCTGTAGAAAATATGAGGAGAAAAAGTCAGGGTAGGGAATGGGGAACACAGCGTAGGGTAGAGCACCGCCCACTAAATACTGATAGGATGACTCCTCCCTACTATTTTAATTTAATGCCCCCAATTTTAAAGTTTTAAACCAAAGTACTTGGGTTTTTTTGGGCTTTTTTAGAATACACTATGTTGTTTGCTACTCCTATATCTTGGTTTATGCGGGCCTCTCTGCCAGCAATATCCTTTCCTTCTTCACAGAGGAATCCATGCCCACTTAAGCATCACTGGACCTGCACTGGGCTGGCACAACGTTTGGACCTTCTAGTTCCATGTGTACCCTGTGCGTTCCTCTACTCTGCAATTATGCTGTAAATTATTATTTTCAGTTTATTGTTCTGTCTCTCTCAGGCAGACTATAAGACAGGGATCAGATCTTGCTCATATGTGTATCCCCAACATATTCAAATAGGAATCACATTATTTGTCCCATGAGTGTATGTTATTTCTATGATTCCACAGTTGTTCAACTTCCACTTCTTTTCATATTGACACATTCTTTCTATAGATACACTACTTTTTTTTCTCCATTTACAGTTCAGGATAGTTGATTTAAAAGATGGTCTATTTCTTTCCAGTGTTTTTCATTTCTATGTAATGTGGTTTAAAATTCAGAGTAATCAGACTAAAAGACTCCAAAATCAGTCTTTTATCCATTTCCAAATTTTTGGGGTAGGATGAGGTGAGGGAGGTCACACCAATGTAGTCCCCAAATCCAAAGAGTGCAAACAGTATGTGCATTTTTTTTTAATGTAGAGAAATGACCTCTCTGTAAAATGGGAGGATGGAAAGGGAAAAAAATACATCATATCTTTTCTAATCATAGTCACTGTATCACAAGAAAACAGAGACAGTTGAAGGAAACCTATAAACTAATAATTAAGATAGATAATTGAGAAAAATAAGAACAGAGAAACAAAATCAAAGACTTTGTACTATAAAAGTGGGTGGCCAAAGACACTACAATTTGAATTTTTGTATCCAGATTATTTGAAGAGTGTCACCTCACCACAATTTTAAAGCATTGCTCTATTTACATTATTTTTAATTTAGGTTGTCTGATTTACTGTATCTTTTTCCACTTCACATTTTACACATTTATAGCCTGCTTAAAAAGTATATATGTTTGTGTACACATATACATATATTTTTATTTTTATAAATGCTAAATATATATTTTAAGATTTATGAATAATATACCTTGAGCTATAACAATATTTTTGATAAAGGTGAACTTTTATTCTTAAAAATGTTATAAATTAGATTACTGACAGTTTAACAAACATAGGACAAATTCTGCAAGTAAATTATTCATGTAAATTAATAGAAATTTCAGTTTGTTGCTGGTCATTAAAATTAGTAATGGAAAACAAATAACCAAAAGGTAAATGTAAACTAATTTATAACATCTCATTAAAAATGCTTTGTCAAAAAATAGTATCTTTCAAGTGAAAAGTAACTGGAGCAATGAATTAGCCTAGGTTTTAATTAAAAATTGAAAATCCAGTATAACTGTTACCTAATTTCACCAGCTAGAAAAACAGAGTACAATATAATTCAGTTAAACTGATTTATCATTTATATTTATTAATGAAGATATATTTGGAGCATTATGTTTGATATACACTTTGCAAATTAATTACAAACAAGGTTCATAAGAAGGTGGGTATTTGAAAAGAGATGTATCAATCATATACCACGTAATTTTGCTCATATTAATATGTTCTTAAGTATCTGACAAAGCAAACTAAAATAGCTTTAAAAAATGTTAAGGATTAATAATGTGCATTACCCCGATACAGAATGCACAATAAGCAAAGATGAGCACTAACGTTTGGCCACAGACTGTTTAGCCATAGACTAGTTCTAAAACATAAGTGAGTAGATATATTCAAATAACCAAATAGCTTTCTATTTTCTAATATTTAATCCCATGCTGAAAAGCATTCCATTTTTGTAATTTTCTTATTTTCACACTGGCATCTGGACATTTTTATTTGCTATCCATCCATATTTTCAAATTTATCATCATTTTTCTACCCTCAAATGCCCTTTTTATTCTTCATATTACTTTAACTAATGACACTTGAGAGAGCCTACAGATTTTTCCGTAACCAGTGCTTCAGTTAATGTTATTCCCAAACGTGACATCCTTCAGTGACTAACCATTGCTTACTAAAGGAATTCCAATTTCCTTAGAATGCTATTTGCATCATTTATGACTTAGTCTCAAACCGTCTTTCTGGATTTAGCTCTCACTAAGATATATCAAAACTCTGCAGTGTAATCAAACTGACTACATGTTATTGCATAGATGTATACCTTTTATTTTAAATTCTGAGTTTAGCTTGTGCTGTTCTTTTACCTCTGGTTTGAAGGGGCATTTAATCTAATCTCTAATTCCCCTTTTGTCAGATCTCCATCTATTAAAAATTATCCATACTTCAAGCCCTATTTCAAATTTCAACTCATCCACAAATCTTTCCCTTATCACCTAAGACATAATAATTTTTTCTTCCACTTAATTCCTATTAAGGCTGTATATTAATTACATTTCTGTAGATATTTTTTATTTTAATACAGTTATACTCAGAACCAATGATGGCCAAGACACTGTTAGGCAGTACAAGGGATACTGCAGTTAAAAAAAATACTAATTTAAAAAAAATACTAATTATATTAAAAGATTATTATAATCTAATGGAAATACAAGGTCCATGTACAAATGACAATAATATCAAAAAGAGTGAGAAAGTTTTCCTAAGAAAAGTATATAAAAATTCTGGGGGGTGGGGGGATATTAAAATCTGCTGCTGAGAAAAGCTTCATTTGTGATAACTGATGTAGATCCTGAACAAAATGAAATGATTTTGGCAGTCAGAGATAAGGTGCAGAATATTCCCAGTTAAATAAATATGAATCAAGGTACAGAGACAAAAATGTTCAGAGTATGCTCACGGATAGTGCTATGGATTGAGCAATGTCCCTTCAAAATTTGTATGTTGAAGGCCTAGTCTCCTGCACCTCAAAACATAACTGTATTTGGAGCTAGAGCTATTAAAGAGGTAATTAAGTTAGCATGAAGCTGTTAGGGCGGTCCTAATTCAATCTGACCCATGTCCTTAGAAGAAGAGGAAATTTGGACACACAGAGAGACACAAGGGATGCACACACAGAGAAAAAAGGCCATGCAAGTGCACAGTGAGAAGATGGTTACCTACAGGCCAGGGAGAGAAACCATCCATGACGACAGCTTGATCTTGGACTTTTAGCCTCCGGAACTGTGAGAAAATAAATTTCTGTTGTTTAAGCCACCAGGTATATTGTTATGGCAGCCATAGTGAACAGATATTTTATTGTTATGCAGCATAAATACCAAGTGATGGAAGATAAAGCTGGATATACATGTTGGAGTTAATAATATAAATAAGTTTAGTGAATTAATACATACAATACAGATAAAGTAGGCCAGTATCTTGACTACTCAACCTACATTCTACTTCAAATGATTAATCTTAACTAATCATGGTAATCTGATGCCTCTTGCTTGCCAATGGTCAACTTATGGATAGGCAATCTTAAGTCATTTTTGGCCAAAGAGACATGAGGTAGTAGGGATGCTTCTGGGGACAGTTTTCTTATCCATAAGAGAGAACAGAGGCAGAGATAGTTACTTTCTTCCTTCTTATGTTGTCTTGTTTGTATATGAGTCTGGGACCACAGCAGGCATTTTATTACCAGCCAGAGGACAAAGGGATTCCTGACAGAAGAGCAAGATGATGATGCCACTGACCTACTTAATCAACCTCCCCTGGTTATCTGTTCTACATCTGACTCCCTATTAATTAAGATAGTAAATTTTTCATTAGCTAGGACAAATTGAGATAAGTATAATGTTCCTTGCAGCCAAAAGCAACTTAAACCAATACTAGGCTGAGCTGAGTAATACATTCTATAGTCAAAGAATATAGAATAGTATCATCATTAAAGAACTGTAATTAGTAGTAATGTTTTAGAAGTAATGTATGTGGGATTAGAGTGAAGAAGGGCATGAAGTTGGTAGATCCAGTTAAGAGGCTAATTATCCTACTGATATTTAAAGAGGTTTAAAGCTCTTTCTAGGAACATGACAAAATTCTAGAGAGGATGACAGCGGTAGTGGAAAAGCGTGATAGGATTTTTTTCCCCAGCTTCTTTGTTATTATTCAAATTCAGGTAATCATATATTCTTTCCTGACTTACTGTAGTAGCTGTCGTGAATTTATGCTCCTGCCTTTAAGTCCACTACCTTATACTCATCCTCTTTCTCTGTCCTTCTAAAACCCATTTACCACATAGCTACTAGGATTATCTTTACAAAAATATTAATTCTACTCACGTCACTTAAAATATTTTCATTGCCTTTCCAGTCATTTAGAATAAAACCCAAACTACTTAGCATCCTATACAGGACTTTTCATAAGCTGTCCCTCTATGTCCCATCCTAACACACTGCTTTGGGTTGAATTTTGTCCCCCTCAAAGAAAGGTATGTTGAAGTCCTAACCCCCAATACCTCAGAATATGACCTTAGTTGGAAATAGAGTTCTTACAAATTAGTTGAGTATACAGTGCAGCAGAGTGAGCACTTAATCCATTATGACTGGTACCCTTATGGGAAAACAGCCATGTGTATGCAGACAGAGACACATGTGAAGATGGAGGAATGGAATGATACATCTACATCTGAGGGATGCTGGGTTGTCAGAAAGTAGGAGAGAGGCATGGGACAGATTCTCACTTGAAAGGATCAATCCTGCTGACACCTTGATCATGGACTTCTAGCCTTCAGAACTGTGAAATAATACATTTCTATTATTTTAAGCCACCCAATTTGTGGTATGTTGTTATGGCAGCCCTAGGAAGCTAATACACTTCTTTCTTTCCCTCCCTCCTTTCTTCTTTCCCTTCCCTCCCCATCTTCCTTTTCCATTGATTCAGCAACATTTAGCTGGAATGTTTTGTGCCTAACACTGAATATTCCATGAGGACAAAACAGTCAAGGTGACTACAGTCATGGAGGTTAGAGTCTAATAGGGGACAGATACACATTTGCATTAAACTGTAGACCTCTGAATTAAAAAAAAAACCATGAATTATTCTCTAATTAAAATATATACATGGACACACACAAACAACAATATTAAAGAAAATGTAATAAAACAAGAACAATTATTCATTTCCACAGCTTCTTTTCCATCCTTTGTCCATGTGCATAACTATTAATAACAACAACAATTAACAATGAATAGTTATGGGTCAGATACTATGCTAAGTACTTTTATGACTTAAGCTTCAAATATTTGTAGATTATCTTAATCATAACGTATATACCATATTAAGTGCTTAATGAATAGCAGTTGTCCTAATTATCCTAGAGTTTTGTTTTAATTTTTAAAATTGTTTTTGGAATATATTTATTTGAATAGAATCAGCAGGTGAAATTAAGGAACCATTTTTAAGGGGCCCTGAATACATGATTTTTCATATATTCTAAAAGATTTGTTCCAAGTAACAATAATTTAACTAATGTATAATGTACTAGTATTAAATGTATTATTTGTCATCTGTTTTCTTTAAAAAATGGTTACTAATATTTTTAACTTAAAGTTGACCCATCCTGCTCATCTGTACTTCCTCTGGTATGAGTTCTTTCTGCATGTTATAATCTATGCATGTTTAGCTTAATGTTTTTACCTATAAATAATTATCACAGATGTTTTGTTTGTCATATTGATTCAAACAATGTTTTCATTTATTATTTTTTATTTCATTATTCACTTTTTACAGAGTTTTTATTATGTATATATTCAAGTTTTTCAATATTTTCATTGTATTTTCTATTAACATTTCAAAGCTTTGAAAGTTATCACTGACTGAATTAAATATTCAGTTTCACTGTCTTCTAGCTCCTCTATGAACTTTGTTTTAACTCATTAATGCATTTTCACGTCTTGATCTCCCAGCTCTTCTTGACTGACCCTGGGACTTTCATCTTATTTTCTCTTAAACTGCTCTGGTCACGGTTACTGCTCTGGTCAAGTGGCCATTGACCTATATCATGCCAAAGTGAGTCATTAATTGTCATTCTTCATTCCACCCCTTCAAATATTTTTTCCACTTGTCTCTCACAGTACCACAGTCTCCTGGGCTCTCCCTAATTGTCTGGCAACTCTTTTTTCGTTCCACTTCCTAACTTTCGTAGTATCCCAGTCCTTCAGTCCTTGTCATTACTCTCTTCTCTGCCTGAACACACTTGTTCACTCCCAAGGCTTTCAATATCATCTGTAAATTGTGACTCTGAAATTTACACCTATAGTCATGCACAGCCCCACTAAATTTGTATATCTAACTTTCTGCCTAGTATCTCCAAATAAATGTCTAACAAAGAGCATAAACCTAAGACATTCAGCAAGGCTCTAGATTCTCTCCCATCCCACCCCAACTCAACCTTCCAACAATCCTTCCTATCTCAGCATCAGCAGTTGCTACAACTGTTGAGGCAGTTGTTGTGTTATCATCTCTGCTTCTTCTCTTAGAATTCACATTTAATCCATCTCAATCCTCTCTCAGGTGTTCTGTCATAATATAGGCTAAATCTGGTCACTTTTCATCACTTCTAACCTATTAAACATTGGACAAGAACTTTTTTGTCTCTAGAATGGACCTCTCTATGCTGTTGCCTCCTAAATGCCTTCTTGTTTCTTACTTGCCTTCTGATGGCCTGTTTTCCACAAGTAACAAGAGTGAACTCTCTTAAATATGAATAATTAATACTTTACATATATTAGGTCATTTATTTTTCACAATGACCTACTACAAGGGTTACATTTACTTTTCCATTTCACAGATAAGAAAAATGAGTGACGTACCCAAGATCATTGCTGGTGACAGACAGACTGGGATTGCACCTGCCTGTTTAACTCGCACTGTTGTACACTCACACCTCTGCCCAAAACCATTCAACAGCTTTTCATTATGCAGTGTATTAAAGTAAAACACCAAATAGAGATCAGACTTGAAAATTCCTTGATCAGACAAAACCATGTAAGCCATGTGAGCAAAACTAAATCTAGCACTTTTGATGAACTTAAGTGAAACTTGGGTTCTTATACATGCCGCTGATTATCAAAAGAAATTTAAGTCATCCTCCTAAAAATGGTGTAAGATAATCACTTTTAGCCAATCCCTCGCCATCTGGTATCCCCACTGTATTATCCAATCACTGTAAAGGTTAAACAACTTCCTCATTTTCATTTTCACTTTATAACTCATCCTGTAACGTCATGTCTCTGAGCTTCAAAGATGAGTTTTGAATTTTAAAGCTCCCAGTTCCTGAACTGCTCTTATATGCATAATAAACTGTTACTAAATACTATTTTATTGATCTGGTGGCTTTAATTTTGCTATTTCTGGATTATTGAAAATCGATTAAAAAGTGCACTTCTCAGCATGACTCAGGCCCACATCATTTTACACGACTTTGCCCCTGCCTACATCCTCCACTCACAGCAACCACTCTCCACTCAATCTTTACTGCTTCTCAAACACCACCACGCTGGTTTCCATCTCAGTGCTTCTGCATTTTGTGACATTGTGCTTTCTTTCTAGTCTTCTCCCAGATCTTTATATGGCTCCCTCCCCAGTTACTTAGGTATCTGCTCCACTGTCTCTAACAAATCTATCTCACAACCTCTCCCAGGTTTTTCTTCTCTCCATCCCTTTAATCTCCATCTCCTTAGACTCCTGCATAACCCTCATCACTACCTGGAATCATTAAAATGTATCTGTTTGGTGTTTAACTGTACGAAATTGATAAGCTTAGCATCATATAGTTTGCTTTAGTTTTGATATCTATATTCTGAAATAACTCTATACTTATTTAAAATGTGTTTCTATTTACTAATACAACCTTGGAAAGAAGTCAATCTACAAGAAAAATATTTAACCATCCTTATATCCATGCAAAGTGCTCACATAGTGCCATTTCTATTATAGATATTAGAAAAAGATATACTTAAGAAATGAACACATAAATGTTTTAAAATACATATTTTAGATACCATTAAATAATGATTTTCATTTGGGATACACTTTCTCTGACAACTTTTAAATCACCTACCTATAACTGATAGCAATAAATTATCTCAAAAAATACGAGTTATTATAAATTCGAAGTAATTGCATTCTGCAATACTCAGTGTCCTTAATTTCTCTTGCCTCCAGTTCAAGTCCAACTATGAGACTGTTAACCAAAGTGCCACTCTACTAGTGCATACATTCTTATTAGTTGGCACCACTGTTTTAAAAAACAAGATGAATACTTTATTTGAATGTGAGTGGGGCCAACTTTTGCAAATCTTTAAAATATAGTTCAATAGTTTGTCCAGTGATACATTTTAAAATATCCTATCTCTTCAAGGGTTTTTGGATTCCTTCATTTTTTAAAATACCAGATGAGAGCACAGTGTTTGTAAAGATAGAAAGTAACATGCCAGAAGTTTGGAAAAGCAGCAGGTATGTGAGGCATGCAAAAATAATGAGGCAAGTATATTTGCTGATCTGAACTTCAATAGCAGGCTGTTCTCCTGGGAAGGTGTTTTTACAGACACTTCAATCATTTATGCTCCTAGCCTTTGCTTTACTGGTGAGTGTTGAGTTTTTCTTTTCTTTTTTTCCTAAGTGGGTCAAGAGCACATATGTTTTAACTATTGAGAAATATGTTAAGGTACTAAATAATAAGGCCTTGATTTAAAAATTATAGCATTCACAACGATGTAGTTTAAGACCTTAGTTATTCCCAGGGTGACCTCCTGGGCTTACTGGATTCTCAGCAGAAAACCATCTGCATTCGCTACAATGCATGTAGATGCTACCAACTGCTATAGGAGAAACACCACACGTTAAGCACATGATATGTCAGGTAAGGGAAAAAGAAAAGTGTTCTCCCTCTTGAATGGCAATCTCCATTCCTTCCTCATCTTTTGTTCTCTCTCCAGTAGTAAATCTCTGTTGTGTGGTGAGATGTGTCAACAAATTCAGGCCACTGGAGTCCCATTTAATGCCCTCATGTCCTTGTGCTTTCAATGGCTCTCTCAACATCCCCTCACACTCCAGAATCCTGAACAAATTTATTACCTTCTTCCCAGTGTGCTTACAAAAAGTCCATTTCTTAGCTTTCCAGGGAGATTCAGAATGAAAAATAAAAATCTCCATCCAAGGCTCAGATTTCTATGAGTTTATGGATTCGAAGAAATGACAAAAGTAAACATTTATTACCAGTCTTGACCAGTGAATAAAGGAGACAAAGAAGCATGGAGGAAAGGGAAAAGCTTAGGTCATGGATTTGTTGACAAACTGATCAATCTTTTTGTCCAGTTACATGGGCCTTGGAATTTTCAGATATTTGGGGTTTAGAATTTCCTTTTCAAAAAGGTATAGTTGGTCTTTACTTCATAGAACCCAGAGGCAAATGAGTTGTCTGCTTGGATGTTTGGTATATGAATGATTGCCCAACAAGTTATCTAATTTACAAAAATATTTTCATGGTGTAGTCTTGGCCCTACTTACATATCTGAATATTTTTCTAATTCCAGAAAGCTACAATATGCTCCTATTCTTTGTTAAGTACCTATGGAAAAGCTTAGTTACTGATGAAATAAATGTCAACCTTTAAGTAATCCCAACATACCAGTTTGTTCACTTTTTTACGGAATAAAACTAAATTATAGATTGTCTTTAAAACTAAAAACATTCTTGTCATTCATGCCTGGCAGATGTTTTTAGGTTGGGGAATACATGTTCAGTGTTCAAAAAATATATTCACTCTATGATAAATTTATTTGTTCATAAATGTCAGCTAGGCTTTTAAGCCTGTAGGAAGCAATGCTTGTAAAACTTTAAATTTTTATCAACTTTTAACTTTAAATGTAGTCTGGAGGAATACAAATGAAGGCTGCACCCTGTAAAAATGTACAATTTTTTTTTTCCTCCCTCAAAGGTACTTCACTGCAAACATGCTGTAAGTAACTCATACGACCAGGCTATGTTTTACTACTTAGTTGTGTGACAAGGGGCTTAATCAGCCTGAAAAATGTTGACACCTCAAGATTTGTGTTAGAAAAGAACATAATGCCTGATCTTTGGAACTGGGAACTAAAAGCTCACACTTTTCATTTAACAGAAAATCGGGTAACTATACACCAGTACAAATAGATGGTGCAGAAAAATTCAAATTAAATATGAAAGATGCAAATTGTCAAGCATTAGACTGTGAGATTACCCTTGATTTAATGAAGCCCAATATCTAGAGAAAGACCTCTAACTTGTCAGGTTGTTCTCCGCAAAATGAACATTTTTTTTTTTCTGCAGCATGTTACTCTTTTCTAAGGTTTATTTGTAATGTAAGCCCAAGTTCTGCAAAGAAGCTATTGGAAACAAAACCCACAGACTTCTAAGATACTTAACAGTAGAATATAATAACTGACAACAATAAGTTGAAAGGCATACGTAATAAATATTTTGAATTCAATTATTTCTTAAGACATTTATTAAGGTACAGTTTTCTAATCAAACTTGACTTAAAAAATTATTAAATTTTGCTGTTCTCAGACTGGTTCATAACCCCACTCATTTACTTCTTTGTTTACTAAATAATAACTGAATGGCTAGCACATGCCAGGCTCTTCTTGGATTTTCAAGGGTGTTTGTTTCACTCTCTCATGGAAGGCATCATAGATGCTAGATACTCCGGAGGTCAGTCAAACTTCTAAGGCAGTAATTTGAGACCTTGTATCTCCAGAAGGAAAGACATGGACAAATCATAACGTATAGCCTCGAGACAGCATGAGTTCAAATTTGAACACAGCCACTTAATAGTTGCATGAACTTGGTCACTGGAACGCTCAGTCTCAGTTTTCTTATGTGTGTGACGGAGAGTATGTTGATACCTTACTCAGAGTGTTGTGGTGAGGATTTTACATGATGATAGATGTAATGTGTTTAGCACAGTGCTAGATATGTAGAAAAAAATGCCCAATAAATACTAGGTAGTCCCAGCAGGACTTGCAGTAGTGTTCAATAGCAGCAGTAGAATTTGTACTTAGGCTAATGTATTTTAATGTATTCTGTATATAGTTTAAAGATATGTACATATATTTATTACATATATATAGCTTATATAAAAATACTACGTGAATTATTCTTTTATTCTTTCTGTGAGATTATCACCTCCCAAGTAAATTTATACATACACATGCATATACATATGCATATATGTGTGCATGCTTTGGGTAACATTCATATGTGTGCATATATAGAGCGAGAGAAAAAGAAATTGGTAAGGAGAGCATCCAACATCTGCCTTGTTCTAAGACTCTTATTTTATTCTAAGAAATGTCATTATAGTTACATTATCTTACTCACTTTGACTGATGCTGATTAACCTAAATTAACAAAATCTGAATTATAACACTCCTTTTAAAAATGAAGCATTGCTGCCTCCATTAAAATTATAAGCAATGCTATCTATGTATTATTCAGTGATGATAAATTAAATATTAAATATTTTAATGTTTACAAATATTAAATCTTCAGCATAGGTACAATTATCAGTGATAAACTATTGGTTGGTCATATTATGGGTGGATAAATGGTTACTGTCATCTTCATCATCATTAACGGATGTTCAATAAGTTATTTTTGTTTTAAAAATTCTCTACTAATGGAGATTCTCTACAAAATAGTGGAGTATTAATATTATACAAATCTATAGAAAAATAAGAAGATTGACATAAGCAACAGTAAACTAAATGACAACTGCTAAAAGCATTACAGACACCATGGAGATGGAGCCTGCATTAATGAAGTTTAGTTGTGACAAAGGTAGTATGACATACTACACTTCCCCAAATAAAACTGATGCAATAAATGTTGTATTATGTTAATAATTTACTTAAACAGCCAATTTTAGTTAGGTAACTTCCATTAAATTACAGAAATAAAGTCAGTATATGTGTTATATATTAGCCAAGAAAAAATAATATAGCATGGTTTACCAGGTAAAGTAAGGACAGTTTACACTTACAGGACTTGCACACTTCTTCCACTTAACCCAGTTTCTTAGAGTATCTCACTGACCTGTGCAACACCAAAATCTCCCCAGGGAGAAACTGCAAAGGACCCTACCCTAGAGGAATAGAATGTTCACCAATTAGGCCCTGCTTCCTTCCCTTGAAGAAAATCCTAGTCCATTGTTCTTTTGGTACTTGTTTCTCCCTCTGGGAGATCCTTCCTTTTCTATTTTCCTCCTCTCATCTGAAGAGGACACTGGAAAAAATATCCTCCCTGAGAACCACACAGCTTTCTCATCCTCCTTTCTGTCTCTGGAAGGTTGGGGCCCAAAGTTAAGACTTAAGGAATCACAGTGTTTTAAAACCAGACTAACGATCCCTTGGTAGCACAACTCTTTCAAAAGCCTGCCTTGCTTTTCTCGTTACTCAATTCATATGCTAGTAGCTCACCCACAAATTACTCTTTTTTCCAGACTTAATTGTAGGTAACTGGAACTTACCAAGCCTTATTGGGGAAGCCATTCCTTTATTATTTTTCCCTTGAGCTATTTGGTCTAACTTAAGGTTTTCACAAAGCACTATCTTAATTAATTTGGAGACTTTAACAAAAGGTTTTACGGTCATGATTCTAAACTACTTTCAGAAGAGAGTGGGTTTGAATTAGCCTTTGTTTTCAAAGGCTACCTCAGTTTTATTTTTTATCTGTTGGAAAAGAGAAGCAGCTCCAGCTTCCATTCCTGGAAGCTTTGGGAATTTCTGAGCTTTCTATATCCCCATTTATTTTTGCTTACTTGGTGGCCAATTATTTTCTGATTTAATGTCTTTCTTATAGTGCCTGTTCAAAGCAGACCATCTCAACTAGGCACTCTCGCAATATTCTCTTTCTCATTCACCACTGCATAACACTGTAGTCATTTGTTGGGACTCCAGTAACAGTCCCCTAGGTATCCACTATCAACAGGGAAAGTCAATATGAGGCCTTTTTGTGTTTGTTTAATCGGCACCCAATTCTTGGTACTAATTTCTGTATTTGGTTCTGTTAAGTATAATACAGGAACAAAAATCCCCATTTTACAGGGACTTCTGACAACAATATTTCTCTCTTGTGTTTTATGTATCTCATGGGTCAGCTGTGTTTCTGCTCTCTGTTGTTTCACACCAGGGTCTAAGCTGAAGGAGCTGCCTCTATCTGGATCATACAGATCTCATAGCAGAGGGAAAAAATATTCTACAATAGCTTTAAAGCTTTTGCTTCGGAGCGGCACATATCACTCTGTTCATTTCATTACCCAAATCAACTCATGTATCCAAATGGGGTAGCAAAATACCTTTTTCTTAAAGCAAGAAACATTTGACAACCATTACAATCTGCCACAGGGAGAGAGGAATGCAGACATCTGGCCAAGGGAATTTGAGGCACAAGTAACAGCCAAGGCAAAAAGTGGGAATGTGTCTGACACATCCATGGAAGAGCAAGGAGGCCAGTGTGAATGGAGCAAGGTATGCAAGCTGGGAAGTTGCCAACCACAGAGAGGGGAGAAGGAGTAAAATTCTGTTGGGCTCTGTAGGCTACTGTAATGAATTTGGCTTTTAGAGTAAAGGAAGAGTTTTGAGCAAAGAAGTAATGTGATCTTTCATTTTAAAAGAATCACTGTAGCTGCTATGACTAGATGAAATGGACAAAGGGTGTTAGTAAGGAGACAGCTTAGAAGGATACTGCCATCAAAGTGAGAAAGTGACCCCTTAGACCAGGGTGATGGATATGGAGGCACAGAGATGGGGTCAGATGTGTACTGAAGATGAGACACAAGGTCTCCGAGTGGGTTTCATACGGGATGTGAGAGAAATAAAAGTCGAAGTTAGAGTCAAACTCTAGCTTCTAACTTGCAACTGGAAGTTGTCATTAACTGAGTAGGGAAGATTGTGGGCACAGCAGGTTCAGGGAGAAGACTGAGTTCCACTTAGCATACAAGTATGAGATGGCAACCAGACATCCACATGTAGATGTCAAGTTTGGGAGAAAGGAGGAGGAATTAAAAAAAAAAAAAAAGGAGTTTATGAGCCTATAACTTATTTAAAACCTTCAGATTGCATGAAATCAACAAATTGGTGACTAACCAGAAAAGATGACAAAGTCACTCCAATTCTAAGAAATCCAGGAGAAGAAAATGAACAAGGAAGCAAGGCTTAGTTTTTAGGAGGAAAACGAATAGTGTGTGATATGCTGACAGCCAAGAAATTAATGTGTTCAAAAAGGCTGGTGTGATCAAATGTACCAAAGGATGCTGCTAGATTACATAAAAAGAGTCTGAGATTTACCTACCAGCTTTAGCAATTTGGAAGCTATTGTGACCTTGAAAAGAACAGTTATGTGAAGTGATGGGGCAAGAGCCTAACAGGAGTAATTTTAAGAACGAACAAAAGAGAAAAAAAAAAGGACACTGAGTATAGGTAATACATCCAGGAGAGAATGGAATGGGCCTGGGGTAAGTTTCATAGTGGATTTCATCTTTATATAAAGATGGCTTATTTTTTTTAATAAAAAGTGACAGTGACAATATTCTAACATTTGTTAACTTCCAGAAAAATGGCACATAGGTGTTTTAAAGTATGCTTTGCACTTTTCATTTAAAAGAAAAAAAAAAGACAAAAATGCATCCTTTAGAAGAGACTTAAGAAATTCAAAGTTTAAGAATTTGACAACAGCTTAGAAAATTATGTGGAAAGGAAAAATATTAATTTAACAAAGACTGATTTATTAAGACTATCTTTTTTATTGTTAAAAAAAAAAAACTATAGGGGTTAATTATAGGTATGGTGGAAATCCAAGCCCTGGGGCAAGTCTGAGGGATGGGTTGTGATTAGTGAAGGGGAGAGGCAGAAAGAAACCAAGCAAGATGGATGACATCCATATCCTTTATGAAGCCTGGGATCAAAGATTTGTGGCTAATAAGTCAAATTATCTGGGAGTGTCAAGGAGATGAGCTATAAGGTTAGAAACTAAAGGGAGAGTCAAACAGATGAACTGAGTCAGAAGCGGAAAGTAGTTCCAGGCTCTGTGGGAGGAGGAAGGGGGAGTGGCAGGTAGAGAAGATGTAGATGTGAATTTGGACAGATGAACTAGCCCAGACAGCCATCATGTCCCTGAAGAAGTTAATTCTCCACACTTACTTCATAAAGAAAACCAAATTGCCTGTGGAAAACATTATGACCCTAAATTTTTCTCCAAGTTTGGTCAGACTGCTTCTGGCCATTTTCAAACAAGTTTTATCTATAAAGAACAAGTTATAAATATGGATTTGAAATAAGCTCCTTTATGGCAGTCACTTTGTTCTCTTATATGTACTTACTCCCCTTAATCTACGCTCAGAAAGTAGGGGGGGCTCAGTATACACTGTACAGTGAACACTGATGTTCTTATTGTCGATGGACAAGCTTTGTAAACAAATGACTTCAGACATAAACATAACACGTTCATGAATTATATCATATTTAAAGGCAATAGAAAAAATTGCTTTCCTAAGGACTTTATTGGATTCCTTTTTAAGGAGAATATATACTTAGGAAATAAAATTTTACCCATTAAGTTTATTCATTAAATTGTGAGTGTATGGGTATTATTTAGAATGTAGATATAATGTAGTGGTTCAAAATTTAAAGTATTAAGTATTTGAAAAGAAATGAAAAATATAATAAAAGTGACTTGAGGGTTCTTTAAAAAGTTAAATGTAATCAGCGAGAAACAGAATGCAAGAAAAATTACCACTATATTGATACTTACTTTAATCGCACAATAAAAGTGCTTAATACAATTGATTTATCATTCCAATGCACCAGCTTAGAATTAAGTCCACTATATTAAATCAAGAGTTAATTGGAAAATGTTGTTGAAGTTAAATAATACAAGTTTTCCTGAGATTAAAGCAGTTTTCTTTTAATAAACCCAAAGGCTACATTATATTTTAATACTTTCCCCATGAATATTTTGGAGTATTACTATGCAAAGATCAGCCCTTTAAGAGTTTTAAACAGCCACCAAGTATGATCTCATTTTATCTGATATTTCTGAAGAACTCTTAAAAGTAAATAAGATGAGCAAAGCTTTAATTGACATTTCTTGAATTTAAATATGCATAAGGTGATTGATATTTAAACATCATCTACTGAAGAGCTCAATTTCAATGAGCCAATCAATGTATCAAATTCAGATGTATTACTTCGGGATGATGAGGGAACAGTAAAAGAGGAAAACTTGTTTATATTAGAAAATGGATTTTAAGTATATAACTAGTTTAATCTACAAAACCTGGTTTTAAAAGATGAATCACATTTTCTGTAACTAAAAACATTATTGTCCTTTGCATTGAAATATTTGTTACCTTTTATTTTATTATTTTTTAATTGTAGTATCTTTTGCTGTAAATTGTAAGTCGATATTTCAAAAGAAAAGTGAATTTTATTATAGGAAACAAAAAAATGTATTGACCTTATACATGAACTTTATATAATTCACCCTTCATAAAAAATATATCTGGAAACTGAGAAGAATGTATATTTGTTTTAAGACCACAAAAATCCATGTAAGGATAGGACTTAGGATATGAAATATAACTCAAAAAGTTAGATTTTTTTATTACCAGTTGCAAGATGATTCAGTATTCAAGATCCTGTTGAACTTTCAAAAATGATGGAGAATCTGTTTTTAACTCAAAAGTCAGGTATCTTTCACAATAGTTTGTAGAGATCAAGAAACCTCAATCTCTGCCCTTTAAAAATGTATTTCATATACATTTTTGTTGAATTAGAGAAAGTATTTCAAAATTCAATGTTTTGGATGAATTTTCTAATACAAATGGTGCTGAGATATCTGGTTTTGAAGGTTAAAAATATCACCCTTTGTATAAAATCTGAAATGCTAAAAAGTAAAATGATTTCATCACTGAAAGAAAAGGTTTTTTTTTTCTTTGCTTGTAAGGAAAGAAAACGTACACCTAAACATAAAAAGAAAGGAAGAAGCTATAATGTAAGAGATGGATTTTTAGTATGTAGAAAACGTAAAACATTTTAGGTCAAACATTATCAGAAACAAAGAAAAAAAGACAATCATTATCCACGAAAAAACACTTGCAACTTTTAGGACAGAGACCTGCTATTATCACTATCAAGTTAGTTTCCACAAATCAATTTTTAAAAAAGCTAGTAACTTTAGAGAAAAATATTCCCAAACAAAACAGATGAAGATCGAATTAGTGGTAAAAAGGGCTGGTCAGCAGTGGTGAAAACACACAACCTCACCAATAGTAAATGAAGGACAAACTAAAATCATAACTGGGGGCCCAGAGGGCCCTGGGCCACTTGCAGTTTAGTTCCGCCTTAGTGGAACTGATTTTCGCTCAAACTCTTCACGTTTGTAAAACGGCGTCAGTTTACCTTGAACGGTTCGGCATCAGAAGAAGGACCCCGGGGAGACCCCCGCTGGCCTCCCGCCCGCCGTTTCTCTGCCTCTGGAGCTGGCGGGCCTCAGGTCCCAGCGCAACGGCTTTTTTCTTCTGGAAGCATTTCTTCTTCCGGATTCTGTCCGGAAACCAGCCGGAGTCGGACCGGGTCCAGGACCGGACCGGACCTGGTCCGACCTAGAAACCAGACCGGGTCCAGTGTGAGGCCTCGGGGAACAAAATGTCGTTTGAAGCCTGAAGAAGTAGGTGTCAGAAACCAAACCCTGCCCCCTGACTGCAACGAGCAGGAAGACCCGTTCATTGCAAGGGGTTTGACCTGCAAGGGGGCAGACCTTCGGCAGCGGAAGCGACGTGTTCCGAGCCGCTCACAGACTCGCGAGTTTTTTATGTGGTAAATGCGGACGATATTTGTTTTCTTCAGCCTATGGGTTGCCTGCTGATCTGTTTCTCTGTTTGGGGAGGGATAGCTGAGTCGAGGACCAGAAAGTCCAGAGATGGCATAAACAGACTTGGCTTTTGGCGATTGGCTGGCGTCCTCTGCTGCTTCCTAGGAACTGCAAATTCCTGCAACTGAGGTAAAGTTTCGTTTTCTTAAATGCTCCTGCGTTGGCCAACTCCACTTTGTCCCCAACATAAGTGACTCCATTTTAGTTTGGGTTCTACAGGGGTTAACCTACCAAAGATACTAATATTGTTATAGTGGCCACAGTGGAGAACTTTTAACCGTTTATGAGATGCCCTAGAGAAAGAGGTCTCAGCCAGGCAGTCACTCTAAAGGTTAAAAGGAAAATTATTTTTCCTCCTCTACAGTTTCTGGCGACCAGAATGAGACCCACAGGGACATCCCGCTGACCCTGGAGCCTGCAGATGGCATCCTGGCAAAACTGGCAGAAGCCGGCAAATGGTAAGAATGCCTACTGTTGCCGGAGAATTGTTTGTCTCCGGCAGGAAAGAATCCAAGAGCGACGCATAGTAAAATGAAGGAAGTTTATTCAGGGAGATAGCACACTCCATAGACAATGTGGCGGTCTCAAAAGGCAAGAGAGGTGTGGCATTGTTTGTTTTTATGGGCTTGGTAATTTCATATGCTAATGTGTAGGAGGATTATTCCAGCTATTTGGAGGAAGGGGCGAGGATTTCCAGGAAAGTCCCCCACCACTCTGCCTACTTTTTGACCTTTTATGGGCAGCCTAGGAACTGTTGTGGTGCCTGTGAGTGTGCTATGAGGCTCAAGGTCTACAGGAAGTCAAATCTTCAACCCTCTTGGTTCTAAACAGTTTGTCCTGTCCTCAATTGCTGTGTTATTCCTTCAGTGGTTTTGCTCAGCCCCCCTTCCCTTCCGTCCCATTACCTAAGTCAACTCTCCCATATGTCTATCTGTGGAGTCTGGTTGAGAGTGGAAGGTAAAATTTCACATTATCCCTTCCTTTCCAAAATCAGATTGGCAGAAAGAAAACATTGGTTATTGATCATTTCTTTCCCAGGGACAGCTGTTGCCTTCTTGTTTGTCTCATTTGTGTCCTGAGAACTTGGCTTGGCCACCAACAGTTTGGGGACCCCCAAAATACGGTTGGACAGAAATGTGCGTTGACTTCCATTTGCAGCTAGGGTCCTTCTGAGTGCTGCCGGCCCTTAGGGGAATTGTCTAAGTCTTGTTTTCTTTTGATTATTTCTCTTTGGGTGTGGCTCTGAATCCTGGGAGAGTAGTATCTTTTGCACCCTGTTGGGGACCCTTTTTGTGTGCATAGAGTTGTTCAGTACAGTCAGGAATATTTCCTGTTTGTGCTGGCTGAGACTTGACAAAGCATTTGACAAGAGTTTTCCTTAAGCTTCTCTAGGATCAGAAGTTGGCTAGATTGGAAGCTGATGTTCAGAACTTGATAGGAACCATTTTTTAAGACTTTCTCCCGTAAGCTAAAATGAAACTGTGTACCCAAAGGGAAAGAAAAATATTTTGAAGCCATTGTAGAAGGATTTACTAAAACATCCCAGAGGCATGCAGCTCAAAATCTGAAACATAGAAATCTTTTGATTTCCATCTTAGTTGAAGATCCTCTCCCTAAAGGAGGAGTCTGTACCCTAACAAGTACCTCCTGGACTTAGATCATCAACACCTCTGGTATTGTAGCAAATACAAAAAGTTAACAAATAATCCACTTGGCTAAAACAGGTTGATGTCCCTTCTGATACATTTTTAAACTTATTTGATACCTCTTGGTTTGGATCATTGAAGCAAAATTGCAATTATGAGATCATTACTTCCTATTCACACTGGTGCCCTTTCAGCCATAATCTCATGCTCAATGTCAGTGAAATGAGTTTGTAACACTTATCAGAGGCTTAAAAAAGAATATTTATATTTTAATCCAGAAATGAATGCTACTATAGAAATTTTGTTTTAAAAAAGTTAGAAACTTAGTCTAAGATAAAAATAAAATAAAATGAAATATACACCTAAAGTGTATACAAAAGAATGGCCACTGGGGAATTATACAGGCAAAACTGGAAGGAAATTCAATGTATTTTAAAAAGGCAACTAATTTAATAAATCTCCACGTATTCATGAACTGGAGTACCCTGCTAGCACTGGAAATCATGTTTTATAAAGATACTTGACTCAGGAAATGCTTTGTTACTGATGAATTTTTAAACTTAAAAATTGTGCTATACTAGGATTATTGTAAGACTAAAATGATAAATATGTAAAACATGTCATATAAGTAAGTAGATGTTTATATGTACATTCATGCAATGGGGTGGATATTACTAATGAGTTTTCCTGATTATTGTATTATTTTCCTGATCTTTAATCTGATTTAGACAATTTGGGGAGATTACTCTGCATGGAACATTAGTTTAAAGTGAGATTTTTCAAACTTGCTTCATTTTTAAATCTCAGGAAAGGCTTTCTACTTCCTTCTCCATGTAACTTAAGCCTCACGTCTTAAACTCACAGTGGAATCAGACCAGCCATGGGAAAAACTTGGGAGCTTGTTAGAAAAGAGTCTTAGGCTCCACCCCAGATGTACTGCACTGGAGTCTACATTTTAACGTGATTGAGGGTAATTTGTATGCATATTCAAGTTTGAGAAGCACTTCTCTAAAACATTAAAAGGAAGTGAAAGTATATAGTACTCTTGTAATGACTTTTGCCGGTAACAGAATCATTTCAGAAAAAATTCAAAGTTTAAGATTAACTTACGCGGTTGGACTACTAACTGGTACAATCGTTTTGACAACTTGGTAATAGTATCAGAAATGTTAGAATGGTTATACTTTCAGACCTAATAACTACACTTTTGGAAATATATCCTAGTGAAAGAATCCAATGAAACAGTAAAAGCTTTATGTACAAAGATGTTCATTATAGCCTTATCTAAAATAGCAAAAAATTAGGAACAAACTAAAAGTTAAGCAATGGAAAAATGATAACTAGATTTGGGTAATCTGCCAGGTAGAGTTGAATTCAGCAACCAAAATTATGTCTTAAAAGTTTTATATTTTTATTTTATTTATTTTTTGTAATTTTTTAATTTTATTTTTTATCAAAATGTAGTTGATTTACAGTGTTAGTTGAAGTAAGACAAAGATAAATATTAAATGATATCACTTATATGTGGAATCTAAAAAAAAAGTGATACAAATTTTATTTATGAACCAAAAACAGACTCTCAGACACAGAAAACAAAGTATGGTTATCAAAGGGGAAAGGGTGAGGGAGAGAGAAATTAGGAGTGTGAGATTACAAGTTTTATATTTTAAATCATCCTTTATCCACTTTAATGATGTTACTATTAATTATCTTTCATATCTAATATTGTTTTAATTACTTTCTTTTGTTTATATATGTCTGATAATTCTTTTCTTATCCTTTATTGTCAACAATTCTGTGTCATTTAGTTTTAGATGTGTTTTTACAAACAGTTAAATTTTTATTTTTATTTATTTGATCTGAAATGTCTTTGATAGGTGAACTTAACCTATGGGCCTAAAAATATTTTCTAAAAATAAGAAGACGTCTCCACATGCTGGGCAGTGTCCTAAGACCCTTCAATATAATAATTTAATAACCTGTAGTAAGAACTATTATTATCTCCATTATACAGAGGAAGAAACTGAAGGGCAGAGACTTGCCCAAAGTCATGCAGTAGTAATGAAACTGGAATTTGATCCCAGGCCATCTGGCTCAGGAAGCTACAGCCTTGATCACTACAGTGTATTTCAACTTATTGGTTAAAGACTGAAGCATGTGTTTTACCATCTCCTACCATCTTATTTCACATTTTCTTTTACAAGTGGTTAGTTTTGTATTGCTTCAGTCACAAATCGCCGTGAACTCAGTAGCTTAAAACACAAATTTATTATTAGTTCAGAAATCCAGGAGGTTCAGCTGCACCCTCTTCTTCAGGTCTTACAAGGCTGACATCGAAGTATTGTCTGGATTGTTTACCTTTCTGGAGGCTCTAGGGATGAATCCACTTCCAGATTGACTCAGGTTGTTGGCAGAATTCAGTTCCATGTGGGTATAGGACTAAGGTGCCCTTTACCTTGGGGGCTGTCAGTCAGTAGTGGTACTCAGCTTCCAGACACTGCCCACACTCCCTGGTTATGTCCTCCCTCCAACATTATCAAAGCAAACAGTGAAGAGTTGAATCTCTCTCATGTTTCAGATCTCTCTTCTGCTTCTCTTTCTGGAACCTCCATCTCTCTCCTCTGGCCATCTCTTCAGCTTTTAAAGGTTCAAGTGATTACATTGGCTTTGCTTTGATAATCTAGAATAATCTTCATATTTTATGGTCAGTTGATTAGTGACCTGAGTTTTATTTGAAAGCTCCCTTCAAAGCAGTGCCTGGATTAGTGTTTGATTAGACAACCAGAGAAGAGAAAACTTGAGGGCACATCTTAGATTTCTGTTTACCAGGCTTGCTTTTTTCATTTTTCTTTATTTTCCCTCTCTGAAATTCCAATCAAGAAATACAACCTTTTAAAATATTTATTCTGCCTTTGGTATAAGTTAATTTTCCTAGCAAGAGGGCTACAGAAAACTCATTTCATCTCCATTTGTGCTGCTTATCTTAATAAGTCCTTTGCTATCAGATTTTTAACTGCATTTTGTAAACATGTATTTTCATTTCCCATATGTTTTCAAGATTTGGGGAAAAATATTTTTAGTTCTATTTTGGTTACCTAGTCAGACCATTATATTAAATTTCCTTTTAATTGAACACACTATATAGTAACATTTTAAATAAGCAATGCCGTTTACCTGTGCTCATGCTCCCTCATAACTATTTTTGCATATTACTTTGCTGTTCTGCCCATTTATATTTTACATAACTGCAGCCGCAAGGTACAAAATAGTTTCTTTTTTTTCAATTTCAACACTGTTTTGTGAACTTTTCATTGCCTAGGGAAGGTGCATAAGAAAGCAGTATACAGCCTTCAAACATGGTATAAAGAGTTCCCGAGACCTGGATCCTGTCAGCTTGATCTGCCCCCAACATCACTTCTACTCATTTGACCCTCATATATTACATTTCAGCACAATGTGAAATTTGCAATTCTCACCTTTGTGCACATGTCATCTATCTGACTTCATTTTCTTCCACTAACTCCTATTTGCCTTTGAAGACTAAGTTAATGTGTCATTTCCCTTCAGGAGATTTTCCTAGTCTAGGTTTAGTGACTCTATGATATGTGCCCATAAAATTCTTTGCCTACTTTTATCCAGGCATTTTTCATATTTAATTATAGTCATTTGATTATTTCTACAGCTCTCACCCAGACTTTAAAGTCCCTATAAGCAAAGCCTGTGACCCAGCAGTCTTTTTACTTGGGATGAGTTAGATTTGGCTTCAGTTAACAGATAACTCTCAATTATCAGTGGATGAAGACAACACAGGTTTATTTCATCTTCACAGTCCATGTGTATCATGGAGCAGCTGGAGGCTCTGTTTTGTGCACTTTCAACTGACAAAGCTGCCATCATCTGTAAGGTTACCAGCTGCCACAGCAGAGGCAGAGAGAGAGCGTAGTGAAGTATACACTGGCTCGTAAGACATCTCCCTGAAGTGACATGTTACGTCTGCTCACCTTTCATTGCCAAAGAAAGCACATGACCACCCCTATCCTCAGGAGGAAAGGAAGTTGAATCCTACATCTGCCAGAAGAAGACAGTTATGAATATTTGGTGAATAGCACTGATAACAGTCAGCAGCCTGTAAAATGAAAAAAAAAAAGAAAAAAAAAAAGCACAACCTAAAGGCTGAGAATTAGGTTTTATTTGGTGGACTTTCTGAGGACTCAAGCCCAGGAGTTGGCCACTCAGATTGCTCTAAGAGACTGTTCCAAAGAGGTGGGGGAGGAACCAAGATGTATAGGAGTTTTTACAACAAAGTTCATGTAGTTGAAACTTCAAAGGATTATTGTTAATTTAAGAAAACTAGATATATAAAGTTTAGTGCTTTTCTGTGTATGGGAAAATGCATAAGTCTGGGCTCATTGAAATTGTCCCTTTGATGTGCACCTTAGCTATCTAGGGCCAGTATCCTGTTCTTTTCCATCCTGAGTGCTCTCAGGGCACACTGTTGGGGATGGCTTCCCAGTCCGGGCTGCCTGCTTATTTTCCATCCTGAGTTCTCTCTGGCTTACAACCTAAAGACTGAGAATTAGGTTTTTGGGGGTCAGTAGTAGTGGCTGATGACTTGATGGCCGCAGCATCCTTTGTTACTGATATGACGGGCAGTATTTTTCATTCACACCCACAGTCAGTCTCTTTAAGTATGTGGATTGGTTTCCTATCCTGGCCATAGCAAAACACTGTAGATTGGGTGGCTTAAAGAGAACTGTATTGTCTCACAAATAGCCTGAAAGTCCAAAATGGAAGTGTCATGAGGGTTGATTCCCTTGTGACAGATATTAGGGAAGGGTCTATTCCAGGCCCCTTTCCTTGGCTGGAGGATGGCCATAGCCTCCTTATGTCTCTTCAGATCATCTTCTTTTCATGTCAAATTTTCCCCTTTTGTCAGGACACCAGTCATATTGGATTAGGTCCTACCTGAATTCATTTTAACTTCATTTCAACTTGATTACTCCTATAAAGACCCTATCTGCAAATAAGATCACATTCTGATGTGCTGGGGATTAGATTTCAGCAGATGACTGTGGTGGCGAGGGAGAACATGATTCCATCCACAACAGCTGTGCTGTCTCAGGCGCGTAGTAGTATCTTTCTTGAATTAGTGACTAAATCACGCCTGTTCTTATGACTCTGTCTAACCTTTATAACTATTATGTTAATGGATGTGATTTAACGGACATTTACCTTTCTAGGCAGAGTAAAATGATATTTATCATTGTTTACTATCACAGGAAAACCAAAATTAACTCTTTCTTCTTAGACTTTTTTTTTCCTAGTTGATATTTTTGTAGGCTAAGGTCCCTGCCATAGAATAACTGGGTATACATTATACATTAAGATTTTAATATAAATCACCAAAATGGTTTCTGAAGAAAAAAAGGTTTGTTAATTGATAATGTCACTCGCAGTGATTAACACAGTAACTGTGGCCAAAATTGTATTGCCACCATTCATTGTATTTCCATGTTTACAAAATAATATCTTGAATTTGATTTTTAGTGGATTTTATTACTACCTAGATGACATTTCCCCATGTACATGTTGGCTCTTCGATTAATCTCTGACTCCTTCATAGTATGTTTCTGCACAACATTGTATGCCCAGCATCTATGCCGAATCAGGGTAGGCACTCATCCAGCAGTCAGGAGAGCAGCCAGGATGTGTGGGAATGAATGCAGACTCCACTGCTTAATGTCACTGAAACCTTGGGTAAGTTTCTGTGCTGCTTTCCTGTGCTTAGTTTCCTCATTTATGGAACGAGAATCATAATATTCCCTACAGTTGTGACACAACACAGTGATGGTGATGCACAGGTTGGTAAAGAATTACCAGAGACTGAAAAGAATTTAGGAAAGTTTAATAGGGACGCTGCTATAAGCAACAGCGGGCCAACTGGCAAGAGGTGCCCACGTGAGCACCAATGGTAGGTGTGCAGGGCCTTTTATTAGGGGGAGGAGGCTGTGCACATAAGGAGTAAGGGGCTGCATGATCAATCCCTGCACAGGGACCTGATTGATTGTCAGACCTATTAGGGACTTCTCTGAACTATAGGATTTAGGACTTCAATAAGGGCAGGATGAGGCCTGTCCGCCTAGAGTATTGTGAGATGGGCTATCTCCTGGGGCGATGCGTTTTGTTAGGGTAAACACACATCAAGAGATGTTCTATTATATCTTGCAGAAATGCAGGTATGTAGAGGGTTCTGTAGTGGGGAGTGGGGGTTAACGTGTCAATAAACTCCAGGAACAGAGAGCCCAGCGGTGGGGGCTTGACTCCAGAGAGTGCCAGCCGGCTCCACACCTACCTCATTGGTTTCCTTTGAAGACTGAGTTAATGCATATCAGGTATTTAAACCAAAGCTTGTAAGATGGGAAGCACTCAGTAAATACAGATTTTTATTAAAATTCTTATTATTCTGTACAATTTGGATAGTAATGGGTTTTCATATATTTGCATTAAATCTTTTCAGAGTCTAAAATTAAATGCTTTTTCTCTTCCAATTGTTTGTTGCCAACTTTAAGCATTTTAAAAAATCGAATTTATCATGGGATAGTGTATATACAATAAACTGCATTAATTTTAATTGTATATTTTGATGGGTTTTGAAATTGTATACACTCATGTTATCACCATCAATATACTGAAAGATATCATCATTCCTAAAACGTCCCCTTGTGCTCCTTAGCAAACAATCAACACCCCCATGCCGGCCCCAGGCAACAACCAGTATGCTGTGTAACCCCTCCTTTCCAAAACTGATGTGCAACTTGTGGTGACCCCAGTCTCCCTGTACTCTGATCACCATCTCTTCAATGCCGTGAATCCACTAAACTTTTGAAAAGTGCAGTTATACAGAAGTCAACATATAATAGAATGCCCTTCATTTGTCCCCTTCTTTCAGGAACAGTCTTGATAATAGTAGCTACATGTACTTCGTCCTATTTTCCAGTTTTGATCAACAAGAAGTGAAGTCCAAGTCTTTAAACCACCATGGCCACAGTGGAAGCGTATGATACTTATTTAAAGAGAGTTTATGTTGTAGTTGATGATGTGTTTACAAAGCTAACATACTGAGATACATCCAGATATATTAAAAAACTCAGAGGCACATCTCTTAACTGCCAAACCATGTCAACATCCTTGGTCTGGACATTTGTTTTACATAATGTGAAAATACTCATTTCCTGGGGTGGGGGTGGTTATAGCTCAATGGTAGAGTACATACTTAGCATGCACGACTTCCTGGGTTCAATCCCCAGTACCTCCTCTAAAAGTAAATAAATACATGAACCTAATTACCCCCTCCCCCAAAAAAGTAAAAAAAAAAAAATTTTTTTTAATTATTCATTTTCCATGAAAATTTAATTAATTTGAGTTAAGATAGCCTGTTCCCCAATCATGTCACTTAATGAGTGTATTATGCTATCAATGAAAATTCTTCTAAAAATATTTGATGTTACATTAAAGATGTTAAGAATTAAAAAATATTTAAGTAAATATTCCTTTAATTAATATTTAAAATGTTGATGTCTATGTTCCTAAATATTATACCAAAATAAATTTTATCTGGAATCATATTTTTTTAATTGAAATATAGTCAGTTTACAGTGTTGTGTCAGTTTCGGGCGTACAGCATAATAGTTCAGTCATCCATACACATACACATATTAACTTCCATGTTTTTCATTATAGGTTACTACAAAATATTGAATATCTTGGAATCATAATTTGATTCATACTTCTTGAATAATACAGAATATTGCATTATTTTATTTATGTATTTATTTATTTATTTACGTCTCCCCCATCCTATTTCAGGAACTGTTTATAACAGTGAAATCTCATTGCAATGACAATATGATTGATCATGTGCTGGGAATTCATTAGACAAGAAAAAAGTAAATAGAAATATATAAAATATATGAACAGTGGTCTTCAAAGAAACTATATCCCATCCAACAACTTGTGATATCTAAATTAAAACATACTCAATTCAACTCCTTCAAAATCTTTTCAACACACATAAACATTTAGTATATATACGTTTTGTTTTTTCTAATCAACACTATTCAGTGCCTAGAACAGTACTGGTAGACTGTAAATACCCACTGAATATTTCTTATTAAATTATCACTACAGGAAAGAAGATAAAAGATAAAAATAGAAATATCCAAACTTACAAAATATATATACAGCAGTATGCTCACATATTATGTAAGTTTAATAAAAATTGTTTTGTTTTGATTACAGTTTGGGTGCTTGATTAACAATGGCAATGATTCAAAAGCAAAAATCGGCTAAAGGACTGTCTTTTTGAATTGCAGTATTCATTTTGAAATAAAGTGCATAAATGCAGTTAATTCTATACTTATTCCTTTGGTCCTGGAACAAATTTATTGGGACCAGTAACATATTTCCTTGGTTTTAATTATGCATAGTATGTATTTTTAATGTTGCCAATTTTCCTAAAGAATAGCAAATGTTGCCTTTTACTCAGTAGCTTTGATGTTGTGCATTATACGCTAAACATTGTCTTTTTCCTGTAGCAACTATTGAGCATGTTGACACCCACAATGTCCCAGCATGGCCAGGATCTATGAAGATGCAATTACTAAAAAAGACATAATTTTCAAATGTTCACTCTTTTAAAAACAGTAAATAACTTATCTTAAATATTAAAACTAAAACTAACCCTAGTGGAAACTTGTGAAGAGAGATGGTGAAAATCTATCTAGTGATGACTTATTAAAAGTGTCTGAGCCTCTTCTCACAGACATAGAATACAAACTTGTGGTTGCCACAGGGTGGGGTGGGAAGGGATAGACTGGGAGTTCAAAATTTGTAGATACTGACAGGCATATGTAGAATACATAAGCAAGATTACATGGTATAGCACAGGGAAATTTATACAAGATCTTGTGGTAGCTCACAGCAGAAAAAAAATGTGACAATGAATATATGTTCACATATAACTGAAAAATTGTGCTCTGCACTGGAATTTGACACAACATTGTAAAATGACTATAACTCAATGAAAAAAAAGTGTCTGTGCCTCTTTGAATCTTGTATTCTTTCTTTTCTTTCACTCTTTAATCAAATATGCATGTATGTGTACGTGTAAGTGTTGGTGTGAAGGTCTGTGTTCGTGTGTGTCTGTGCGTGTGTATGTGAATTTGTATCACAGAGACATCATATTGTTTTATTATAACTCGAGATATTCAAGACAGCATTCTTACAAGGTGCATCATTCTGCAGAAGGCATGATGATATTTATGTTTGTTGAAATACATGAACTGATGTACTGTTACTCAATATATTGGTTTATACTCCCCCCCACACACACACAAAAGCAGAAAACATTCTCTCCATCTCTATTTCTTTCTCTCTCATATACTCATTCACAGACAAACTAATAAATGTGCACATAAAGCTGAACCATTACACACTTTTAAATACTTTTTTATGGTGTCTTCTGAATGATCATTTGTTCCCTTTGCTTTCTGAATAATGGGAGCAATATATGAGCCGCATAAAACCCGCATGAAGTAGGTATATTTCAAATTAATTACAGTGACCCTTTTGTCTCAAATAATATTAAGTGTTGTGGAGAAACTCTAGACGAAGTTTTATTTTTATCTCTTTCTCTAAATGAAACACTCCAACAACCTTTCTAGACCCTGTCCACAGATGTCATGATCAGTTAGGTGAAAACATTTACAAACAGCTTTGTTCCATGGGAAGCAGGAGTCAGGAGGAGGAAAAGGAAAGACCTTACCCAAGTTCTCAGAATGCCTGGCAGGTTCAGGGGGGTGGGAGGAGGCAGAAGCATAATCAAGAGGAATGCAAATGTGAATATAAGGTCAAAATAAACAAGAAGGGAGGGTTGTGTGTGGCTGGATTAAGAATAGGAAGTTTGTAGTTAAAAGATTTTAGATGATGAATTTTATAAACACACACACACACACACACACACACACACACACACACACACACACACGTTCAGAATTAAACCCCAAAACAGAGATGTAAATCAGATTCAGGGCTCTGGGAAAGGAGGTTACTGTTTTAACCAGTTTCCAGTTCTTGCTACTAAGGCTGGCTGAGGGGTGAAAAGAAGCTTCACTATGTGAATATTAACAGTTCACCTATAGTTAATAATAATTAATTGAGCATGTATATATGCAAATGCTGTGCTATATACTTCACCGTTAATCCTTGTAATAGTATTGCGAAGGATGTACAACTTTTATTCCCCTTGTACAGATGTGAAACTGAGGCTTGGAGAGGTTAAATGTATTGCTCAAGCTCATGTGGCTACAGAGTAAAGGACAGAGTCAGGATTTGAACTCAGGTCTCTCTGACACTAGCCTCTGATATCGCAACCACTGTTAAATAGGTACTCACTAGCCCACTTGTGACAATTTAAATTTTGATTAGTTAAAAGTAAAAACTAAAATTCAGTTCCTCAGTCTCACTAGTCTCATTTCAGATGCTCAATAGCAACATGGATTTAGCGACTACCATATTGGGCAGAGCAGACAGAGATTTCTAGCATTGCAGAAAGTCCTTTGGGACAGTGTTGCAATAGACTAAACTGCTTTATCAGAATTTCTTATCCTCTTACCTGATGGAAGAGGGCTAATTTCAAAACCAAGTAATTACCACTCTTCTTCCATGAGATTACAGTTCAGGTCAGCAAATTCTCATTCCCTATTCAGGGCTTCTCTGCTTCAGCACTGCTGACACATTGGGCTGAGTGATCCCTCGTTTGAGGAGCTGTCTTGTGCATTTTAAGACATCTACAGCAGTGTCCCTGGTCTCTACTCACTGGATGCTAATAGCATCCCCTCCCAGCGGTGACAGTCAAACCTATCTCTAGACATTGCCAAATGTCCTCTAAATAATGAAATTATTCCTAGTTAAGAACCACTTTGTGATGTCAGTCATAATGCTGTGTGAAGAATGAAGCAAGTTCAGTAAAGTCTGAGAAGAGAAACCTTCATTTAAAAAAGTACCTGTTTTTATAAAAAAAAAAGAAAAAATTCACCCTTCCTGCACCTGTGGCAACAGGTAGCCAGAGCCAGTGAGGCCACCAGCAAGCTTCCTTTCTTGTCAGCAGTTGTAGCTCTCAGGGCTGTGCTTCTCTCAGCCAGCCTGGTGGGCTGCTTCTGGAGACCCTGTAGATCTCTGAAATAACACACTGACTAGCTAACTTCAAAGAATGAATCAATGAATGAAAGAACAAAGAAATGTACAAGTATGTACCATGTGCCAGGACTTGACTCTCTAGGGCCTTCCACAATGTCATGTTCTCATTTCATCAATCTTAGTTTGGCTTTCTCCCCAGAAGCAGACCCTGAAACAAAGGAATTGAGCACAAGTAGTTTGTTTGGAAGGTGGTCTCAGGAAAAACCAGCAGTGAGGTGGCTTGGTGAAATAGGCAAGGGAACACCGGGGGTGATATGTTTATCAATTCAGTTACCACAGTGGGTTACTGGAATTTAATCCCCTTGATGGATTCTAAAGTCAGTGAGGATTGTGTGATTCAGAGTTATTCCACACAAGGGACATTAGAGCTAAGGAATTTATACACCAACTCTAGCCAGTCATGGATTAAAGACTCCTAGGAGGTGGCAGGTGGTTTGTTAATTCCTCAGCACTTCTAACCTACCCTGGACAAGCAGAACAATATCAAGTCAAAGAAAACTGTCTGGCAGTTGGCAGGTCCCAGCCATTAGTAAGTGCAGTAGGTATCCTTTAGCAAACCTACTTCTGAATCTCTGTTTATACAGCTATCCGGTATGTAGGTGATTAACCTAGAAGTTGACATCTGTGATATCAGAGCTAGATGCAAGTCTTTACTCCAAAGCACTCTCCCTGGTGCGTGCTGTGCATGGAGCATCCTCAAAGTTGTCACTATTAAGGGGGCAAGTCCTCAAACAGAAAAGAAGCAACACAGATCATTATCTCCTGATCCTTCTACCTCATTCTCCATCGACTCACCAAGTTAGGTCCCCTCTTGATTGTAAGTGCTTTATATGGGTTACCCCGTATTAAATGGGGTTGCCACAATCCCTTGGATGAGTGCTATCCCTTGGATGAGTTTTACAGATGAGTAAATTAGGGCAAAGGATGCCTTGTTAAGCTCACACCACAAAACAAAGTGAACAAATCTAGGGAATCTGACCCCAGGAACCATGCTTTTAGTGATTATGCTATTTTGTCTTCAGATAGAAGAAGGGATGGATACATAGAGTGAATTGCACTGTTTTTAATAAGAAAATGACATCTGGCAAACTTGCACTACAAAATATGGGCAAAAGAGGCAAGACCAACAACTTTCATGGTCCGCATAGAAAAGAAGGACCTAGTTTCTGTCTTTGGAGAGAGTGAGATATAGACAGTATCGTGGCTCTCAAAATCAAGAAATGGAAATGATAAAACTTAGGACAGAGGCTTAAATTTAGAGCAAAAGCAATAGGCATTTTAAAGCAAAATCTCTTCAGTGTTTTGAAATATGTGGAAAAAGACGATCTAAAAGCTTTTTCTCCAGGAAGCTCTAGGACCCTCAAGATAATGAGAAAGATAGTGTCCTGTACCCACAAGATGCTGAGATTCAGGATGTCAGAGTGGACAGCAGCCCATCAAGTGAGAATTAAAGAGCCAGGAAACCAAGGGCACAGGGGAGACCCCAGCCAGGGAGACAACCACACTGGGACTGGAAGACGTCATCAGGAAAAAATAGAGATCTCTGGGATGCAACACCCATTCTGTTCCCAAAGGCTGATCCTCAATTTCTCCTACCTGAAGGGCACAGCGACCCCAGGTGATAGTCTGTTCGTATGACCTGTCCTCTAATGCAGAGCAGGTTCACATGAAGCTCCAGAAACAGCTCCAGAAGCCATGGTTGTCCAAAGTATGTGTGCAAATTAATGCTTAACAATGGCCCTCTACTGAATATTTAAATAAAATTCAAATGATATTTAAATGACTTTCAAAAACGTAAACTGTTGGCTAAGAAACAAGGCAGGTCTTTAAGGATTTCTCAGAAATAATCAGGCTTCAAGTGTCCATTTGAGCCACAATACTTTGACAGAATGTCAAAAGGAGTCAAATTCTACATAAGCATCCCCTGCCCCCTCACCCCTAGCCCCACAGGCGTCCACTTAGCTGCCTTTGCTTTTCCCACTGGCGTTTTGCCAGGGATGTTGATCCTAGTTTTGTGACACTCCGGAGTCTCCAAGTACCTTAAGGACTATCAGATTCCCATAATGAGATTAATTTTAGTTCACTTCAATTTAAAAAGCAAATATATGTCAGACTGTACTTTTAGGAGGAGAAAATGACATGGTGAAATTAAAGGTCTTTGCCTGCTGGCGGGCTGACAGGGCTGAACTTGAGCCGAAGTAGATAATCCTGTCTCTGGGTGACTTTCCCACCTTATGCTGGTCAGCATGCACTTCTACTGCTGTCTGTTGGCTTGCTCCCACCTGCAATGAAAAGGACAACCAGCGTGTGTGGAACACCAACTGAATGCTAGACGCTGCCCTGGGAAACCGGTGCATCTCTGATCTACACAGAAACCCTGCACGTCAGCCTTTGAACTCCCGTTTTGCAGAGCAGGAAAATATTTCAGAGAAGTTAACCGTCTTGGCCAAAGATCTTGAGTAATAAATGAATTGGCTTGCAATCAGAGATTTTTCTTGCTCCAGATCCCTTCTTACGTGCTAATGAGAGAAAAATTCCTTGTGGTGGTGTTTTTCTTCTCTCTTTAACCTTTGCCCAATAAGATGTTTAATTATACAGTAGAATCTACCTCCAAAGCATTGCAAGGCAGGCAGACCCTCCCAGAAACACCAAATAGAGGCAATGAGAAATTAAAGGTTTGAAATCAAGAAGTCAAGCACAATACAGGCTGATTGGGTGGGGCATGGGGTTCCTTTATGGCAAACCCCATAAAGATACACAAGACTGTTGCAGACAGACCCTGGAAATGAGTAATCAGTAAGCTAAAGAATTATTAACCAAATATTCTTAATAAAGACATCTCATAACACAGTAGAAGCAGCTCTAACAGAGTGAGAGGCAGGCATGATCAGAAAAAAAGTAACTTGAGACAGATTTATGAAGAAAAATCAGGGAAAGGAGAGCAGGCTTCAACACCAGCTCTCATTCATCGAGTACTCACATTGATCCAGGCTCTGTGAACCACGTTTCACATTCATCATCTCACATAATCATCAAAAATGTTATTAAAACACCCAAAGTCCTTCTGCTAGGATATGAACCTAGATCTATCTGATTCCTGGATATTTCCTAACCCCCATGATAATTAGAAATGGGAGAATGTCCACTAAATGAAATCAGATTTATAAGTGATCAGTTCTTTTATGGCCAGTAACTTCAAGGATTCAGATACTGAGCATTCCGTTCCCTGATACTGTGGAATCCTGTTTGTAATATTGGAATTTATATTACAAATTTTGTGTCGTCAAGAAAAGTTTACACATTGTTTAGCCATCTTCTCTTTCAAAAGGCAGAGGCTCATTTAATGTGTCTGTGGCAGTTTCCCATTTTTATTATTGTTCACTTAATATTGACACTTTTAAGAGTAAACTTCAGTCTGGAGGATGACTTCAAGGGCAGCTGTGGAGGATGGTCTTCAGCTGTGTCTGAGCAGCATGCTTACACCTGCCTCCTTACTCTTGGTCCATTTTCTCACTTTGCAAATCTGCCTTTCCAAAGTACAGGTCAGAAAATTCTGCCTCTCCTGCAGCTGGATGCAGGTACATAATCTAGCATCTAACAATTAGAAGCAGCCACAGAGATGAGATGTGGATTTGGTGGTGAACAGCACGAGGAATATGTCCCGCATGCCACACAGACTCCACCTCCTGCGAAGGCAGTGCCCGGAGTGACCAGTCCCCATATCCTATGTACATAGCAGCAGCAACAGCAGATTTTTGCCTAAAGAAGTCCCCCACCTGACTTGCCCCATGCCTACGCCCTTCTACCAACCCCTTCTCTTTCTCTGGTTGTGCATAAGTCATGGCAGAGTAACCTCCTAGCCTGACTCCAGTCATCCAGGAAATTCTAACCTGATACACTTGTGTACTTAAACCTTGTCTGCTTGATCTAGCCAGGGTAGAGTCTGTTGTTTATAGTAAAAAGACAAAAACCAAAACAACCCTGACAGGCACCCAAACACAAACTAGCTTTTGAAGCCCTATTACATCAAAGGATACAGGTTTTGTGAAAATATGACTTCTGGGAATATGTGGAGGGAACGTTTTATCTCAAGGCTTTAAACTTGAAGAAAGTTAGCATTTGGAAAGACTTAAGTGATGGTCCTAGTGTTTCCCCAAAAGATAAAGACACCAGTTCTTGTCATACCTGGAAGACAAGATGGGAGACCATGAGTTGTGTAGCGAAAGATTTTAAAAGATTTATTTAAAAAAGAAAAAGTACACTTCTAAGAATGGGAGGAGCGCTGACCCAAGGGAGGAAAAGCGATGGTTTCTGTCTCCCCCTTTCTCTTACACCCTCGCTTAGAGATGGTCTTTTGATTGATTGACAGCGCTTGTCCCTGGAGTGCTCAGTCATGTTTGGCCCCTTTGTGCATGTCCTTACCCACTGTGTACACAGAAAAACCCATGGTGGGGTCTAAACTGCAGGGTTAATTATCATACAATGAACACTGAGTCCCAGTTAAGTCCTTACTGTTAGCATGCACTCATGCCTGTCAGGTTCTAACTGAATTCTTGCTGGCACTTATTTAGAAGTAAAGCCCCTTTATGCTGGAGGCAGGCATAACACCGTCTTCCGGACCATCCTCCCTCTCCTCCACCTACCTGCCCAGTGCTCCCACTTATCTTCCTATTTAACACTAGTTTGCCTTGATCAGATTCCAGTAAGGACCTCACAGAGTTGCAACATAAGCAAGTTCATGCCTTCTCCTGCAGTTGTTTCTATACTCATAACAAGCAGGAGTGAGAAAAGCATTTAGGTTGGATACAAGCTGTATTTATAGAGAGCTGCAGGCTGTTTTCATATATCAGTAGGTCATTACGACCCCGGGAAGATGATGGCACCACCCTTCACCGTGATTGATAGGAAGAATTCTGTTCTCTATCAGAGATCACATTGCATTGTGCTTAATAAATGGCTCAGGACCTCTATCAATAATTATGTCCCCTTGAGCATACGATTTCTTAATCTCTTGCAAGCCTTGCTTTCCTTGTATGTTGGAGCTAACATATCACTTATAAAGATGTTTCATGAGTAACAGTTCATATAAAGTGCTACATATGTAGTAAGCACTTTACAAATGTTAGATATGCTGTACAAATATGTGTATATGTATGAGTGTGTGTGTGTGTATATATATTTGTAACAATCATTTACCTTCTTAAGAAGTCCTAATCTCACATTTTTTTTAGAACACTCCTGATTTCTATGACCTGCTGCCACGGCATCCAGTCAAGTTCAGGCTAGATACAACAAGGCAGCCTCTAGTTTAGAACATATGTAGAATATTATAAGTCCTCTACAGCTACCCTATTCCCAAACAGAGGATGCACTCCTAACTCTGTACAGGAAACTGTGTGTGTGTATGTGTGTGGGGTGAGGATGATGAAAGAGGTGCCTAGATGGGGGTGAGGGAGCAAAAGCAGTTTCAAATATTACTCATAAAAAATAAAGTCAAAACTCCTAGATCTGTTACATGGAAGATACCACAGTGGACATAAACCTTTAGTGTGACAGGGGTGGTAGATTTCACAGTACACAGCTGTTTGGCTTGACGTTGACCGAGAACACAGCCAGAATTGCCTAACTTTTGGTACCATTTCCCCTCACATCTGACATGGCTTGATTATAACACTAAATTCCCTAGTGTTTTCCTCCAATCTATAGACTTCAACGTGGAGGCCTGTTGACTCTGCCTTCTTACTTCAGAGCTTTCTTTCTTTTTTTTTAATTGAAGTATAGTCAGTTATAATGTGTCAATTTCTGGTATACAGCATAATGTCCCAGTCATATCTATATGTTTGTTTTCATGTTCTTTTTCATTAAACGTTACTACAAGATGTTGAATATAGTTCCCTGTGCTATACAGAAGAAATTTGTTTTTTAATCTATTTTTATGTATAGTAATTAATATTTAAAAATTTGGAACTCCCGAGTTTATCCCTTCCCACCCCCTTTCCCCCAGTAACCATAAAATTGTTTGCTATGTCTGCGAGTCTGTTTCTGTTTTGTAGATGAGTTCATTAGTGTCTTCTTTTTTCTTTTCTTTTTTGGTGAGCAAGATTCTACCTTGCTCACTAAAGTGAACTTTCTTCGTGGCTTAAGAGTAGGTCAGGAAGTTTACCAAAGGCAGGTAAATGTCCTTGCCTTTACCGGTTTGTAACAACCCCCCTCCAATATTACAAAGGAATTACACCAAACCTTTCAGAGATTTATGCTGGAATGTTCTAATCAGATGGACACATATTTTTTTTGTCTAAGATTCATAGAGAATAAGATGGTGCAGCTTCTGTTGGTAAGATATCGTGCTTAACAATTTGCATCTTTAGGAAGTGGCTGGTTTAAATCCCACAAGCAATTGATTATCATTGCTAATGAAGCAGACTAGATGTCCAAAAGTTAGTTTGAATATATTTTAGTATTGACAAAGTTTAATCTGTATATATTTGTTATTCTTGTTGCCCACAATCCTAATCTGTGTAGGAATTACAATTCTACTTGTTTGTGATTCCTTCTGAGGTTTTTCTGGCATCAGCACTTACACTAATGAAACAATTTGGTTTGGAAAAGTCTTCCTTGTTGGCTGAATTTAGGATTGAGTTTACAATCAACTTTTCTGACCGCTGTCATTTTTCTTTGTTATACAGTCTAGAATCTGAGCTGTCCAGTACAATAGCCACCAGCCACATGTAGCTATTTACATTTAAGTTAATTAAATTAAAATAAATTAAATTAAAAATTAAGTGCCTCAGTTGTTCGAGCCACATTTCATGTGCTCAACAACCAACCACACGTAGCTGGTGGCTAACTTGATTGGACAGGATAGAGAGTATTCCTATCTACAGGGGAAATTATGTTCAGCACTGCTGTTCTAGAGGATATGTCAACAATGGTAAATGTGAGGTCATAGTAATAACATTAATTAAAAGTACTCATGATTTGCTAGGGAGTTAAGAAAGAATATTGTTACTCTCATTTTAGAGCTTAAAGAAGCATGACTTGTGGGATATGGTTACAAATAATTTAAATTGTGTCTCCCACTGCCTTTGGGTGGGGCTACTTTTCTTCTCGCTCCTATGTGAAAACTTAGTCCAGGACTTTTCTGGTCACTCTGAGAACTTTCTGTCATGGCTTTAAATCATGAAACACACCATCAATTCAATAATTAGAATGTCTAGTCCTATGTAATTATCAAAGCTCTGAAGCTGATTTCAAATTGAAGCTTCTATCTTCCTGCAGTCTGGGACCAGAGCTGGCAGGAAGACGTCATATGATAAGGGAGGTTTAGTCAGCTTCTTCCCTGTTTGTCTGCCAAGCACATGTTTTCCTCCTCTGTCAGCTTGACTGTAACAGCTGGTTCTAAGATAATACATCTATTATTATGGTCTGAATGTTCACGTCCCCTCCCCAGCTCCAGAATTCGTATGTCGAAACCTAATGTCCAATATGATTGCAGTGGCAGGCAGGGCCTGTGGGAGGTGACTGGGATTGGTGCTGGTATGAATGAGGCCCAGGAAAGCTCCCTTGTCCCTTTCACCATGTGGGGTTCCAGGTGGAAGGCACCAGCCGGAATGGGCTTTCCTCACATGCTGCATCTGCCGGTGGCATGGTCTTAGACTTCTCAGCCTCCAGAACTGTGTGAAATAAATGCTGTTTATGAAGCACCCAGGTTATGGTATTTTGTTATAGCAGCCCAAATGGACTAAGACAACTTTCACTGGCATTTCTGTAAGTTTTCTAGTGATTTTTCCATTCCCGAGGACATCTCTACATTTCCTTTGTCAAACATGTCTATTCTGTGGAATGAAGAGATAGGGTATAGCTTCCTTTCATTTCCATCCCTAAGTTTCCATTTCCTCTACTGAGGTCTGTTTGCCCCTCCAGGTAAGATTGTTCACTAGGATCACTCTATCTTGCATCTTCTTTATACTCATGATTAATCTCTGATCCATGGGAAACATCCTTTGCCCTGAATACACTCTGGGGATTTAGATTACTAGACAAAGCAGCAAGCTCTCCTGTTTCCACCACTGGAGTGGCTAGGCTTCCAGCCATTCATTCTTTCCACTAATCAGACTTGCTGTGGATGCCAGCCAACCGTGTCCTCCAAAGTTCAGGAGAGACATATTAATGAGCCCTTAGAGTGGTCACCTTAAAGCTACTATCTTGTAATTGAGGGAGCTGGAATTCACAGGATGGCTCTCACCAAAGAAAATTTCCCCAGTCTCTAGCTCTGAAATTTTTGTATACCCTCAGTGTGGATGAGTAGATTATGAGCCATTTAATAGGGTTTTAAAGGATTTCCTTTTTTTTCCTGTAATGTATAAACTTCAGTAGTTTTTGATTATAGTCACAGAATTGTACAATCATCACCATACTAAATTCAAAACATTTCATCACTCCCAAAAGAAATAGTACTGTGTACATTAGCAGTCACTCCCCATTCCTCCTGATTGCCCCAGACCTAGGCAATAACTAATCTACTTTATGCCTCTGTAGATTTACTTATTCTGAACATTTTATTTAAATAAACTCATACAATATGTTGCCATTTGTAATTGGCTTCTTTCACTTAATCTAATGTTTTCAAAGTTTGTGTTTTAGGATGTTTCAATAATTAATTCCTTTTCATTGTGAAATAGTATTGTATGGATATACCACATTTTGTTTATCCATTCATCACTTAAAATGGAAATTTGGGTTGTTTCCACATTTTGGCTATGATGATTAATGCTGCTATGAACATTTGCATAGAAGTTTTTGTGTGGACATATTTTATGATTTCTCCTGGGACTGTACATAGGAGTTTAATTGCTGCATCATATGGTAACTCCGGGTTTAACATCTTTTAAGAACTGCCAAAGTATATTCCAAAGGGTCTATGTCATTTTACATTCTAATCAGCCATTTATGAAGGTTTTAATTTCTTCATATTCTTGTCAACACTTATTGTCTGTCTTTTTGTATTGTAGTCACCCTAGTAGATGTGAAGTGATATCCTGTGTGTTTTTGATTTGCATTTTCTTGCTGGCTCATGGTGTCGAGTATCTTTTCATTTGCTTATTGGACATTTGTTGTCTTTGAAGAAATGTCTGTTCAGATCCTTTGACCATTTTTTAATTTAGTTATTTTTTTAATTTAATTGTAGGGTTTTTAATATATTCTGAATACAAATCCTTTATTAGAAATATGATTTGCAAATATTTTATTATGTGTGTTGTCTTTTCACTTTTTTTGACGATAATTGTTTGTAGCACAGAAGTGTTTGATTTTGACAAAGTCCAATGTATCTTTATTTCTTCTGTTACTTGTGCTTTTGATGTCATATATAAGGCTTTGCCTAACCCAAGGTCATAAAGATATACTCATATTTTCTTGTTAGAGTTTATACTTTTAGCTATTATATTTAGGTCTGTGATCCATTTTGAGGTATTTTTATATATGACTTAAGGAAAGGGTCCAACTTCATTCTTTTACATATGGATGTCCAGTTGTTCACTACCATTCATCAAAAAGGTTATTCTTTACCATATTGAATTGTCATAGCACCTTTGTCAAAAATCATTTGACCATAAATATAGGAGCTTATTTCTGGACCTCATTCTGTTCCATCAGTCTATACGTCTGTACTTATGCCAGGACCACACTGTCTTAATTTCTGTAACTCTGCAGTCAGTTTTGAAATCAGGAAGTGTGAGTCCTCCAACTTTGTTCTTCTTTTTAAAGATTATTTTGACTATTCATTTCCATATGAGTTTTAGGAATGCCTTGTCAATTTCTGCTGAAAAAGAAACTGAAATTTTGATAAGGATGTAATGAATCTGTAGATCATTTGGGGAAATATTGTCATCTTAATATTAATTCTTTTGATATAGGAGCATGGAATGTCTTTACGTTTATTTAAGACTTCTTTTATTTCTTTCAACAATGTTTTGCATTTTTTAGAGTACACATGTTAATTTTTTGTTGTTATTGTTAAACTTTCTCTTAAGCATTATATTTTTTGATGTTATTTTCTGGGAAGTCATTTTCTTAATTTCATATTCTGATTATTTCCAGGGTACGGAATACGGATGATTTTTGTATACTGATCTTACATTCCTCATCCTTTTCAGAACTCTTTTATTATTTCTATTTTGTGCATTTTAAAGGATTTTCTTTTTTTAAGACCATGTCATTGGCAAATAGAAATAATTTTCTTTCTTCCTTTCCTACCTGGATGCATTTTATTTCTTTTTCTTACCTGACTGCCCTTGCTAGAATATTTAGCACAGTGTTAAATAGAAGTGATGAAAGGCAGCCTTGTCTTGTACCTGATCTTGGGGGAAAGTATATAGACTTTCATCAGCAAGTGTGATGCTAGCTATGTTCTTTTTTTTTTTTTAATAGATTCCCTTTTTCTGGTTGAGAAAGTCCCTTTTTATTCCAAATGTATGGAGTGTTTTAATCGTAAATAATATTTGATTTTGTCAAATGCTTTTTCTGTTTCTATGGGAATGATGATGTGTTTCTTTTCCTTTATTCTGTTAATATAATGTGTCACATTAATTGATTTTCGGATATTAAATAACCTTGCATTCTTGGGATAAATCCCACTTTGTTATAGGGCATAATTCTTTTTATACGTTGATAAGTTTAGCTTGCTAGTATTTTGTTTAGGATTTTTACATATGTATTCATTATAGTATTGGTCAGTAGTTTTCTTTTTTATGTTTTACGTCCAGTTTTGGTATCAGGATAATACATGATCTCATGGAATGATTGTGAAAGTATAAGTATTTCCTCTTCTTTTTCTTCTTCTTCTTTTTTTTTTTTTTTTTGGACGTTTGTGAGTCACATTAAATTTTCTTTAATTTCAATAGAGTTTACTAATGAGGCCATCTGGGCCTGGGATTTTTTTTTATGGGAAGTTTTTTTTAATTACTGGTTAACCCCTTTGCTTTTTATAGATATAGTCACATTTTCTTTCTTTATGAATTGATTTTGGTAGTTTATGTCTATCTAGAAATTTGTCTGTTTCTTTTAGGCTAGCTCATTTGTTTCCATACAGATTTTATAATATTCCCTGATACTGTTTTTTTTTTTAATTTATTTATTATTTCTGTGAGGTTGGCAGTGATGCACCTCTTTAATTCCTGATTTTAGTAATTTGTCATCTTTTTTTCTTAGTCTATCAAAAGGTTTGTCCATTTTGTTGATCTTTTCAAAGAAACAACTTTTCATTGATTTTTCTCCTTGTTTTTCTATTCTGTTTTCTTCATTTTCACTCTAAGTTTTATTATCTCTCTTCAGATTTAATTTTCTCTTCCTTTTTGAATGTTATGGTGGAAGCTTAGGTTATGATTTGAGATACTTCTTTTTAATATAACTATTTACAGATACAAATTTATCTTAAGGCATTGCTTTCATTGCATTTCCTAAGTTTTATTAGTTTATATTTTCATTTTCATTTGTTTCAAAGTACTTTCTGATTTCTCTGGTGATTTCTTCTTTGATATATTGGTCATTTAATTATGTTATATGATTTACACATATTTGTGATTTCCCTTTTTTTCCCTCTCATTGATTTCTAACATATTTTATATGATTTTAATCCTTTTAAATTTATTTAGTCTTTTTGTTTATGGTGGTTGGGGACCTGGTGGTAAAAACATTCTCCAGGGTCTATGCTGGAGAATGTTCCATGCGGATATGAAAGGGGGGGTTCTGTTGTTTGGGGGTGTAGTGTTTTATAGATGCTCTTTAGAGACCTGCTAGTCATAGTTGGCTTCTGGTCTTGGTGGAGTCTTCTATTTGCTTGTTGATCTTCGTAGTTGATACTGCCTTTGAGGTATTGACATCTCCCACAATTATTGTTGAATTGTCTCTTTTTTTCTTCAGTTCTGCCAATTTGCTTCACATGTTTTGGGACTCTGTTAGGTGCACGTGTGTTTTTAAGTATTACATCTTCCTAATGGGTTGACCCATCTATGAACTCTACAATGTCTATCTTTGAAAATGATAGACACTGTCTTTGAAAACGTGCACTGTGTTCTGAAACTTCATTTTGGCTTAAGGTGCTTTGGAAACTTTCATTTACCGGTTAATATTCTGTCATATAGGTTATGTTACTTTTGCAGTGTTAAGAACCTAGAAAGAGAAGTCAGTGCCTACTGTTTTGCTAATTATTTAAATATCTTATGTTTTGTTTCTCACTCCAGGCCATTTGGTGAGAACCTAAATATCTGACAACAAGTTAGTGCTTTTGGGAAACAAACACTTTTGGGTGCAGCTGAAATGCATGAGCTTTCGAATCATACAGGTTTGGGTCCTCATTCTAGTTTCTCTGCTTAGTGATCTTTTCATCTTTCTGAGCTGTAGTTCTCTCATGTGTAACACAGAAAAAAATTTACCTTCTTAAAGTTCTTATGAAAAGTATATGAAATAGTATATGTAAGATATATGAATTATCAAAGTGACATGTATGTGATAATTCAAAACCTGTTAGTGTCCTTGATTTCTTTTCTTATCTAGGTTAATAATTCTAATTTCTTTAAATTTACTTCAAATTAAAAAAAAAAGGAAAGCAATATAAGTAAGATAGAAAATTCAAATCCACTGAAAAATACATTGAGATTCAGTTAGATACATATGAACCTGTGACAAAGAGTAGAATAAATAAAATCAAAAGACAAATAATTTCTGGGGAAAGTATGGCTTCCAGTACATTTCCTCGCCTTGTGAAAATTGGTTAGTTGATATTTAATATGCAAAGAAATCCTAGAATCAAAAACAAAATACAAATGTTAAAAACAAAAACTGGAGAAAAATATAAGCAGGAAATTCAAAAAGGGAAAAATTCAGTGATGTCATGATGACATGATATTTCAGTTTTTAAAATGAAATATATTCATGGCAAACAATTAAAGATATTAAAAAGATACAATACAACACAGAGTGTAAAAAACTGGGAACTCAGACTTTCATGGAGGAAATGTGAATTGTTTAAATCTTTTTGAAAGTTAATCTGGCATATCTATTGTAATTCAAACTGCATGTGTTTTAGCCACTCTCGCTTTGGAACCTATACTATAGAAATAAATATGCTAGTATGGAAGTAATCATTGTTTTTGGTTATAAAGTAATGCCAACATATTGAATTATTTTTGTATGGAAAATACCTGAATAAAATACAATATATCCAGACTCTAGAAGATTGCACAGCTGTGAAAAATCATAAATTATACTGCTCATATTGACCTGGAGAAAGTTTCATTAGTAAGCAAAGTATTTGGTATTATTTAACTTTTTATTAAAGAACAAAAACAAATGATATATATGTACAGACGCAAGTTGTATGTACAAAACTAGAGTAGAATGAGGAAAGCTGTATCTCCAATGCGCTAGTATTTGTTACCTTAGGGGATGACACTGGCCAGGGAATGGACATCATTTACTTTCCACTTTGTACATTTGTGCTGTTTGACTTGTTACAAGAAGCAAATATTACATTTCTAATTTTTAAAACCCAATATGTATTTTAAAGACATGGAAGGGGAAAAAAAAAAAAAAAGATGAGGGCAAAGGAAATGGCAAGAGAAGATGAGAGGTGACATATCACAGGTAAGTGTGACATAGAATAGAAATAAAATCAGAAAAGCCCAGAGCTAGATCACATCCGTTGAGTCAGTTGGGATCTGATGAGGACAGAGGAACACCTAGCAGCCTCACTTCTCCACTGTGGGAAGATTTGCTTTAGCGACTGCAGACGCCTTACCATATCTGAAATCTTTCATTTTTACTCTGCTCTGACTTGTCAAACAGTACTTCTGCTTTCTGTGGCAAGTGCCTGTCTGCATTTTCACTGCCCTTGAAGAGAGACACTCATGATGCCAGAGACATCAAATTCCAGTCAAGCTTGCTCCTGGAATTGGAACACATGAGCATTTGGTTTTAAGATCAGTCAGTAGGTTTCCATTAGAGTGGACCATCACGGAAGCCAATTTGGTAGATGATCATAAATTGCAATCTCATTAGATAAGTTTATCCCTGGATGATATTTAATAATCATGAAATATCATTCTGTCTTTTTTACTTAAAAATGCCAATGACAGAAAAGGGAAGAAAGAGGATTAGGCTTAGAATGCATTCTAATGCATTCTGTATCTGTGTGACACCCCTGCATTACCAATTGGCTTATTATTTATCAAAGCAGCACACACACACAAATCATGTCCACCAGGAACAAGCTAGAAAATACACTTTGCAGATTTGGAGCATTAACCATATTGTGTCTTTATAATGTTAAAGTTTAGGACAGTCTTTATCAGGAAAGTTATTTTAGATACTGTATGCAAAAAAAAGAAGACATTTTCTTGATCATAACTATAAACACCATCTTTTATAAATATTAACATAGAGTGTTACATAATAAATTTGATAAAAAGTAATTTTTATTTTCAGCTTTTCTAAGAAAAAGTCTCCAAGAGTTTTTTCCCTTAATACAAAAACATGGTGTTCTTACAGATCTTTAAAATGTACACATTGTACTGGAGTCAAGGGGTCTGCTGCAGGCTAGAAAATGATGAAAAGCAATTCTAATAAATTCTATTTGCTTATTGTACTGTCTTTCTTCATGTTTTTAATTTATATGTTTACACAAGAATCTTTATTACATTCATGTCTTTTAAATGTTCTAAAAAATAAAAACAGCAATGGTAGTGTTTAGTGTTCCTCTAATTTTTTATATATGATTTAGTTTCTAAATCTAATCATTCTTCTTCGATATTTTAAGTCCTATCTTGTGTCTCAGTCTTTACCCCCAGCACTCGTTATTTTTCCTTCTCAGAGTATTGTGATTATGACTAAGGGTTACTTCTGTTTTTGGTGATATCTCTTAAATGATGGCCAAGAGCAAATTGACTATTTTCATTCCATTCCTTATTTAGGACAATATAAATCAAGCTGCTTCTGGACATAGTTTTCTCTAAATATATACTCTTTAATACTTTTGACATGTCTCCATTTGTACTTAAATATATTCACAAATAAACATGTATGTTTGTGCATATCAAAGTACAGTTTAACAAAAGATCTTTATAAAAATAATAAAATTTATATAATTAGATGAAAAATTACCCATAAACTTTTATGCAGAGGGATTTCTAAATTAAAACAGCTAGCAAATATTACAATTAAATAGAAAAATACTATCTTTTCAAAGAGAAATCAACACAAATTGAAATATGCCAGAACTTACCTGGCTTATAACTTCTAGTTCATGATTGGTCTTTTTACTTGTCACATTACCCCATGCATTTATTCTTCTGTAGTTGTACACCATTAATATCATTAATTGATATATATTGTTGAATTTTTGTATGCTTGCTTAGTTTTCTTTCTCCATTTATTTGTGGTATCAGTTGTGCTGCTTACTTGAATGAACAAATGGTGATAATAACATATATTGCTCACTATCTCTGGGCCAGCACAATTCTAAGCACTTTATGTAGATTTTATTTTTTATTCTTCCCATAGGTGATTTCTACTCATTTCCATTTTATAGATAAGAAATCTGAGACACAGAGAGTTTGCATAACTTGGCCAAAGTCACAAAGTTAAGCCACAAAAGATTCAAACTCCAATGCTTCAACAGTTAGTTAATAACCAAGAGCTACCATAATGACTGTATGTTTGACATGCAGAGAGTTGAAAATTATATGTAATAGAATTCTATTTCTGCATAACGTGATACCCAAAAACCTAGTAGCTTAAATCAACAAAATGAATTATCTCACAGTTTCTCTGAGTCGGGAAATTTGGAGTGGTTTATCTGCTGCCTCTGGTTCAGGATCTATCACAACAGTGCAGTCAAGGTGTCTTCTTGGTCTCTGGTCTCAACTGAAAATTCGGCTGGAAGAAGTGCCTCTTCTAGTGAGCTCACTCACATGGCGATTGGCAGGTCTCAGAACATCTAAGCCTAACCATGTAACTGTAGGCAGGCGTAAGGTTCTTGGTGAGTATTGGCCAGAGATGATAGTTTCTGTCCATTTGGGCCTCTCTGTGCAATTACATCATGGCAGCAGTTTCCCTCAGAGACAGCAAAGGAGAGAGCAAGAGATAGGCCAAGTGGAAGCCACAGTCTCTTCATAACCTTATGCTGGAAGCGACAGCTATCACGTTCACCATAAGCTGTTTATTAGAAGTGAGTCACTGGACCCAGCCCACGCAAGGAGAGGGGACTACATGAATACTAAAAGGCAAGGGTAATTGGGTGCCATCTTAGAGGCAGTCTACCAATCATAGGATCTCTATTTTGATTTATTTAGAGTCTGATACAAAATAGTAATGACTTCAGCAAATCACAGCTGCTAATTTTCTCATCAAGCTCATGATGATAATAACCTATCTGACCAAAGTCCTGGGGCTATTCAGGGGATAAAAGAAAAGTCACAGATATGAAAAGTTAAGAGCTTAATATAAATATGACTTTACTATATTATTATTTTTCAAAGACAAGGGATTATGACTCATTTTGATTAGATCAGATCTCTTCTCCATTTATTTCCTCATTATACTGCACATCAATGCTAAATTTCATTTTCATCTTATATCCATAGATATGCAAATAATCAGCAAAAATGTGAAATGGCCAAAGGAAAGAAAACTAATATTTATGGAGCCTAACTCATGTTGATCTCTGTGCCGGACATTTTATATACATGAGCTCATTTAAATCCTCACAATTACTTTCTAAGGGGGTAGCCCCTCCATTCCTTTTATAGGATACTGACTCTTAAAGAAGGAGTACAGCTAATGATCAGAGAGAGTAGCTCTATTTTTCCTTTCACCTGTTCTCCAAGGCAAGTCCATAATAGGGTCTTTATTTTGCCCCATTCAGAATTTTAGAGGTGTAATAACCTTACTAATCTTGATCATTTTTGTTTTACCTCCAGGCAATACCATAGCCAAAAAAAATATCCATCTATCATTTTCTTTAAAATCTCCAGAGAAAGCAACCTCCTTGTTTAACATATCACATCATACTGGTTCAGTGCCTTATGTGCCTGGCTCAGTCTTCCTTATGTTGGCTTTGCATGTATTTATATCCTAAAGTTTGATCAGAATGCCTCAACAACAGAGATAACACATTTTGTAAAGTATGAAATAATGAATCTCTCTCATTCTCTCCCTTTCAGGTATGCACACAACATACATACTGTGTACACTCATTTGCATGCACACTATCATTGGATGATTGGCATCAATATAGTCTGTCTGGGAACTACATATATCAACCAAGTCCAATGATTGTGATATAATTTGACATTTCTAAGGGTCATCTTTTTCATAATTGCCTTCAAAGCTACTTTTATGCACCACAAATTCCTCAAAATAAGAAATGCAACTTATTGTTTGAATAAATGTAGTACTGTCCAGACCTATCACGTATTTAATTCACATAAGAAGGCTCTGTATGTCCATTTCTAGTAATCAATAGCACCTTCGAAGGACGATAGGAATAGTCCCAAGTTTGCTGAAGAGGAAATCTGAGAATATTCAGACTATTGCGGTATCGTAGGAGTAATTACACAACTTCTCAGTGTGACAGATTTGAAGATATTTGCACTTATTAGATGGTAGGTTCTGATTTGCTAGCTTTCAGAGAGAAGTCTTTAACAATTTTACATTACATTATAGCTAGCCTTATCCTAGGAGAGTGCTATTCTCCATGAGAAGTAAAGGCATGGACTCATTCATACTAAAATTAAATGTGTGATTTGTGTGTGATTATATCTCACGCTGGTTAAGATAAAATTAATGAAATTACTTGGGTCACTTCTTATACCTCTTCACTTCCCATAATTCCTTGTGAATTTCTAGGCACAAAATAGGTAAATAACATGTATTTAAATTAAATTGTATGTGTGAAACTGACTACTGATGAGCTACTCTGGCATTTTCAGATGATACATCCCAAATTTTGCCATAACAATCAGTTAATTGCAAGAAGTTAATTGCAAGATGAAAATCACTCTCGAATAAGCTATGTATTTTAATGCTTCCTTTGAATAATTGCTGAGTCGAGGAGAGCATGAGGCAGTGTAATGGAAACAGATTACTAGGTAGATACTTTTAAAAGCCATGATGTCTGTATTTATATCTCATGATGCTTTTGTTAAATGTTTACAACAGTAAATAATCTGAGTTCAATAAATATTATTGGTCATTTAAAAAAACACAATTCTTGCTGCAGAATTTTACTCAGTGGGCTGAGTGGCCTTGGTACAGTTGTTTTGCTTTAATATGATTGAGTTTCCTCTTTGAAATTGGGAACCCCAAAATCACAGAGTGTAAGTTCTGTAAGTGACCTTAGAGACATCTCATTAAAATCCTACAGTTTACAGATCGAGAGGCTATATCCATCAGAATGGGCTGCATTGTGCCACTGAAGCAAACACTCCCTAAATCTCAGGAACACAAAACAACAAGTGTTTATGTCCCACTCCTGCAAATACTGCTTACTCAAGGTTTGGGTAATGATCCTGGGCATCTGTATTAAATAATTTAATAAGGCTACAATTAATTAGGTCCTAAAATCTCATGTATGCATTTTTTCAGTCTTGTCACCCCTAAATCCCATGATCAGTTACTGAATTGAACATTTACTATAGTGGACATTACCAAGGATGACCAGGGAATCTTTGTATATTCTGCTTGTTGGCTAACACTCTAGGCTGCTTTAATCTCACGATGCATATATATTAACATGTTGTGATGATTAATTTTATATGTCAATTTGATTGGGGCACATAGTGCCCAGGTATTTGGTCACACATGCTGGGTATGTCCATGAGGATGTTTTGGATGAGATTAACATTTGAATCAGTAGACTGAGTGAAGCAGCTTGTCCTCCCTAATGTGGGTAGCCCTCATCTAAACCACTGAAGAACTGAATAGAATAAAAAAACTGAGTAGCAGGGAACTTCTGTCTTAGTACTTAAATTGGGACATTGATTTTTTCCAGTCTTTGGACTCAGACTGAAATGTTAGCTTTTCCTGGGTCTTGAGCCTGCCAGCCACAGATTTCTCAGCCTCCATAATCATTTGAGCCAATTCCTTATGATTTCTCTCTCTTTCACAAATATATGTATACACTATATATATAGTGTATATGTATGTATATAAGTATATGCATATATCCTGTACCTTATAGTTTTTGGTTTTCTGGAGACTAACGTAATACAGATGTTGGTACCAACAGTAGTTCTAGAGGAACAGAATTTTAAGGATGAATTTTCTGAATTGATTCTGAGGTTTCTGGAATTGGCTCTCTAATGTGATTAGATGTAAAGATGCTAATGAATTTGTTTGCAGTGAAAGAGAGGGTACTGATAGTCCATGGCATGATCTGGCACTAGAGACACATAAAATGTCATCACTGGATACTCCTAACCAACCATTTAGGAAAAACAAGGACCTCGGTGACGTTGTATTTGATACTTTTGAACATTCTTGGTAAACTGAGTTGTATAATGAGATTGGCTGGTTGCTCCTATTGTAGCTGGATATAGTGGGGGAAATAAGGATGGGCTCAGAGGTTCATATTCCCAGCTCAAGTGCCAGATACCTGACCTGAAAGTTTCTATATGTGACCTCAGGCAGACTCTTGTCTCCTGTAGTTGCAATGCTGAGATGGCTGAAAATTAAACAAGGAATATCATCCTGTAGCTGGCTGAATTACAATTCAAGTTGAATTCCCAGCTTCTCAGGGTGTCTCCTGTTAAAGTGAAGGCATTAATTGGGAAGGAATTATATCCTGATGTGACCTCAGCTGCCCATTGTGAGCTGAGTCTCATAAAGGTGGGTGTGCACGGCAGCATTCCAAGTGGTAGGCACATGGTCAAACCCGAGCAAACCCCGAAGGCACGAGTAAGTTACATGAAAAAGTGGCCCAAATGCTCATGGTCCCCACTCCTGCTACCCTGCCTTTTCTCTCTGTCTGCCTCTCTGGCCTCATGGGGAGTTTCCTACAGTCAGCTGACAGAGGAAGAGAACACATGGGCCTGGTTTACGAGTGATTCTGCACAATATGCAGGCACCACCCAAAAGTGGTTGACTGCAGCACTGCAGCCCCCCATGGGACATCCCTGAAGGCCAGTGGTGAGGGGAATCATACTAGTGGTCTGAACGTCAAGAGTGCGTGTGCTGTTCACCTGGCATGAAAGGATAAACAGCCAGAGGTACGGTTATAATGATTCATGGGCTATGGCCAGTGATTTGACTGGATGGACACAGACAGGGAAGGAATATGACTTAGAAATTGGTGATAAGAAAATTTGGGGAAGAGGTATGTAGACAGGCCTCTCTGAGTAGACAAAAATATGAAGGTATGTGTTTCCTATGTGAATGTTCAACAAAGGGTGACTCCAGCAGAGGAGGATTTTAATAATCAAGTGGATAAGATGACCCTTTCTGTGACACCAATCAGCCTCTTTTCCTAGCCACCCCTGTCATTACCTAATGAGCTCATGAACAAAGTCACCAATGGTGGCAAGGTTGAAGTTTATACATGGACTCAGCAACAAGGACTCCCATTCACTAAGGCCAACCTGGCTATAGTCATGACTGAATACCCAATCTGCCATCAGCAAAGTGCAACACCATTCCTGAGAGTGATCACAAGCTACCTGGTGACAGGTTCATTTCACTGGACAGCTTGCATCATGGAAGGGGCAGTCTCTTGTTCTTACCTGAATAGATTTTTGCTCTAGATACAGATTTGCCTTTTCTGACTGCAGTGCTTCTGCCAAAACTCCCACCCATCAATGTACGGAATGCCTTATCTACCATTGTGGTATTCCACTCAGCATTGCTTCTGATCAGGGGTCTCACTTCACAGTAAGAGCTTAGCAGTGGGTTCATGCTCATGGAATTCACTGTTCTTATCATGTTCCTTGTTGGGAGAGGCAATCTCATGTGTGCAGTCTTTCTACCCCCGACTTGGCCACCTAAGAATGGGCCTTGGGCCTGGTACACTTCCTTACCAAGAGATAAAGAGCCCACACAGCTTGTCCCAGGCTTATCAACTTGTGTGGGAGTATCTTTCGCTGTTTCTGTCTCAATGAGAGTTGCTTTGTTCTGCTTAGGCGTGCGTATCGATGGCCCTCAGGCAGAACCCCACCTTTTAGTATTCCAGACTCCATGGAGGAGGGATCAGTCCTTCTACTGAAGCATGAGTGCACCTAGCCAAATGGTCCTTCTGCAGCTGCTTGTGGAAGGATGATGAGGGGATGAGATGGAGCATGCTAATCATAAGAGACCAATGCACACTACTGAAGCTGATCTTGCTCTGTCTCTTCTCTATGTGAGTAAAGCCCTTGTCCCATCCAGAGCTTGACTGTGTTGTGTTTTCCTTGGCAACTCTGATATTAAGATGCAGTGGACAGAAGTATTTGGACTTCTAATCCTTTGGGCTGGTGTTGTGATGATCTTTGCTCTTCTCCCACATAGTTTAAGTCCTCCCTTGGCATTAGTTAAGTGTACAAAGTGTTTTGCTGTACATTTCCCACACATCCTGGAGCAGCTGGCTTGATAAAACTGTGAAATGGCCTTTTGAAGACTCAGTTATAGTGCCAGCTGGGTCACAGTATCCTCAAGGGCTGGGGAAACATTCACCAGAAGAAAGTATATGCTCTGAATCAATGTTCAACACATGGTGCTATTTCCCTGATAGCCAGGATTCCCAGGAATCAAGAGGTCAGGAATCAAGCCAGGAATCAAGGGGTAGAAATTCACGTAGCACCACTCACTGCTAACTCTAGTGACCCACAGAAAAATGTTTGTTTCTTGTTCCCACAAACATTTTTCTGGGTCTGTCTGTGAGGGTGTTTTTGGTTAAGATTAACATTTAATCAGTAGACTGAGTAAAGCAGATTGTCCTCTTTCATGTGGGTGGGCCTTATCCAATCAGTTGAAGGCCTGATAGAACAAAAAGACTGAGTATGAGGAAACTTCTGACTGCATGAGCTGGGACATTGTTTTGTTGTTGTCGTTGTTGTTTTTCAGCCTTGGGACTCCGACTGAAACATCAGTTCTTAGGTTGAGCCTGCTATATTTCAGGCTGAAATTTATACCATGGGCTGTCCTGGTTCTCATGGGATTAGAACTACACAGTGACTCTTGGATCTCTAGTTTGCAATTGCGTATCTTACTATTTTTCAGTCTCCATAATTGTGTGAGCCAATTCCTTATAATTTCTCCCTCAAATGACAGATAGTTAGAGCTATCTATCTATCTATGGGAGAGAGAGAGAGAAAGAGAGAGTAGAATGTCAGTTGTATATATTCTGTTTCGCTGAACAATGTTAATATAATGTTAAGGAAGAAAAGATGGGGAATTGTTTGCTGTCTCTCAAATACCTCCACCAGGGAGAGATCCATATCATTTCCACTTATATATCCTTGACCAAAGCAATTCACAATGGCCACCCTAACTTCTAAATATATGGATGTGTATTCCTTCCTATGTGTGAATGTCATCAGGAATGCACTTTGGTGAATAAGGAATGATGACTATCACAGTAATTCTGTCCACTAATGAAGAAGCCACTCCTAGTTTGTAGTTGAGTGCAGTTCTTGTCACATTTCTTGTCCATCCTTCAGGCATGCTATGAAGGTCAAAGCCATAATGGAAGATGGGGGAATCAAAGTAAGAACACAAAGCAGAAATATACAAACAAATTTGAGAGGTTTATGAATATTTACCCATTGGACTCTTTATTAAATAAGTTAATATGTATAAAAAGCCTAGAATTGTCCCTGGTATAATATAAGTGCTTAGTTAATATTACCAACTGCTCTTAATCATTGTTCCAAAAATGGTGCTCTACTAACAAAAATTAGGTGATCAATAACCCCCATTGAAATTAGACTTACCATGTGATCCATCAATCCCACTCCTGGGCATATATCCAGAGAAAAACAAAATTCAAAAAGACACATGCACCCCAGTGTTCATAGCAGCACTATTTACAATAGCCAAGACATGGAAACAACCCAAATGTCCATCAGTAGATTACTGGATAAAGAAGATGTGCTGCATATATACAATGGAACACTACTCAGCCATAAAAAAGAATAAAATAAATAATGCCATTTGCAGCAATACGGATGGACCTGAAGACTGTCATTCAGAGTGAAGTGGGCTGGAAAGAGAAAGAAAACTGCCATATGACATCATTTATATGAAGAATCTAAAAAATAATAACAATAATGATAAGGACACAAATGACCTAATTATTATTTTGATTTCTTGACTGTCCTTTATGATTGGACTACTGCATTCTATTGATTCTTATTTTGTAGTTGGCTTTATTCCTTTGATAACTATGTAAGTTTAAAAAGCTAAAGATCTAATCTGTTCTTAGAAACAATAATTAGTACAGATATGGAAACTAAAAAAAAAAAAAAAAAAAAAAAAGAAATCCTTAAAGACAGCCTCCTTTTGAAAGCACCGGGATTATGATAATTGTGACCATATTGTGGCTCATCACACTATAACATTATTACTGTGGTGTGGATCACAAAGATAAAGAAAACATTACAGTAAAGCAGAAATGAAATCTCAATGAATGGAGTTTTTCCATAAATACTGATTATGTGTCATCTTTGGAAATAAAACTCCTTGGACTGAATATTTCCTTCAAAACAGTCTAGATTAAATGAAGGGCCCTTGCAAGTTTGTTACCGTTGCTTTGATCTGAATAAAGGAGGAGGTACATTTAAATACAGCCCTATTTTGTGTTTCAGTCCAGAGAACTCTGAGCAGACTGTCAGTTAAAATCAGCTACACTAAAGACAGATTTTTACAAGAGAGAAACATATAAGATTAATTAAATAAAGTATATAAGCAAGAAAGGTGTGTCTGCTTATGGGTAAAACTGCATAAACTAATTAGATCAGTTCTTCATTATAATATAAGGTATTATTTATAATATATCAGAGCAACGGTTTTCAAATATGAATGAACTAAATTGGATCCCCCAGCCTCAGTCACTTAATAGCTATGATATCTCTTCATTACCTAACCTTCTTAACCTCCTTAAGTTTCAGTGCCCTCATCTTACTCTGGATAAAATAATCCCCATAATCTAGTAACTTCATAGGGTTATTAGGAAACTTAACCTCCTTAAGCCTCCATATCCTCTTCAATGCTACATGGAAATAATCTCCATGATGTAATAACTTTATAAGGATATTATATTAAACTGTAATCTTCAAAAATTAAATGATAACCTTATGGAGTGTGTTAAGAATGGTGTCTGGCACACAGATGAGCCACAATATGATAACAATTATCATTATTAAATCTAGTACTGACATTCAGCATATGTTAAATTTGCAAACAGAATACTGATGTTCCAGCCATCTATTGCTGGATAACGAACACCCTGAAATTTAGTGGCTTAACACAGTAAACTTTTATTAATATCTCACCCATATCTTGTGGGTCAAGAATTTGCTCAAGGCTCAGGTGCTTGATTCATTGGCTCTATATGGAGTTAACTGTGGTGTCAACTACTCAGTGGTATGTAGTTGTCAGATGGAGAGGACAGGAGGGTCCAAAATGCCTTGACTCGCACTTCTAGTGCTTTGGAGGGGATGATTGAAAGTCAGGGCCCAGCTGAGACTGTCACCTGCAGTGCCTACATGCCACGAGGCCTTCCCAGTGTGATGGTCACAGGATAATGGACTTCTCACGTGGCAGTTTGCAGCTTCCACGAGAGTGCTCCAGATGGAAACTGGCATGGTGTTCCTTCCACTGCATCCTATTGGTAAAACCAGTCACAGACTCTGCCCACATTCAAGGAGAGGGAACAGAGAATCAACCTCTCAGTAAGAGGAATGACCATGTTTCCAAGGTTACTATAATGACCATCATTACAAGGTCCACTAGCAGTTCTTTGTGTCCTAATGAAAGTAGCCCATCGCTATGTATAGGGATTATGTCATGTGACGTGGGGTATACTTGGGCTAGAGCTTTTGGGATGTGGAGCCTTCCACATGGAGTTTAGCAACATCTGTTCCGTCTGTGCATTTACATATTGCAGTGGCTCCTCTCTCACATGTAATATGAAGTACGGTATTTTTCAGTATTGTCACTATGCTCATGAAGTTGATATTTCAGAAAAGACTTCAGAAAACTTTTCCTGTTAAGGACCAGATAGTAAATACTTTAGGCTTTGCCAGCCACATGCTATGACTCTTTTTTGATTGTTTTTAACAACCCTTTAAAGCTGTGGGGAAAAAAAAATCATGGCATAGGGGCCATACAAAAACAAACCGAGGGCCAGATTCGGCTCACAGGCTGTATTCTGCACTAAACAAATGAAGAGCAGTACAAGTGTAAATGGCTCCAATTCTAAACTCTGAAAATGCATACAAAGTAGAAATGAAGATCCTGCAAAGTCTAGGAAATTCAACCCTAAGTCTTCAGAGAAACATTAGGAAAAATAGGGGAAAAATAACTTTTATTAAGAATTTAATTTGTTCCAGGCAGTGTTAGGTTGTCTTATAAAATGATCATGTTTCCTCCTCACAACAACCTTAAACGTGGCTTATGGTCCCCATTATATAGATAGTATTAACATATGAGCTATTTAAAGGCAAGTATTGGATTTTACTTATGTTCAAAATCTAACACAAAGGTAGATGTAAAATAGAATTTAAATACATGTTGGATGAATTGAATCAAATGAGAAATATCAGGGCTCAGGGGGGTTCATCAGAATCACAGAGGCTCAGAGTGGAGGTCTTGAATTCAAAGCCAGTTTAATTTCCCAATACTTCTTCCAACTCTTTCTCATCATGCTGCCGCTTTGGCAACTTCTGGCACCAACAATCTGGTCCAAAAATGATTTGTTATAGCACTACGATTATTGTCCTTACGAAAATATCATTAAGCAGCATTTACCTATAAATTACGGTATGTAAAGTCTTAGTATGTATTTTGCAGAACTGAATTTATGATTTGGGGAAATCTTTGATGTCTCATGTTTTACTCACTTAAACCACTATATATGCTCTTAACTATTACAAGCAAGGACAGAATCAAGTTTTGTAAGGCCTAAAGTTTATGTCATTTCTGTGGTCTTTCTTAAGAAAATGAATATAAAATAAGATACAAAGATAGTTACCAACTAAATACTTCTTTACATAAAGTATAAGAAATTCCACAATTTACAAGTCAGCTGAATAAAAAGAAAAGTATTGCAGTGTCTCCCCCAAACCCCAAACCTATCATCTAATTAATGGGCTGATATATGTCTATAATACTTCTTCTTGAAACTTTTGGTATGACTAAAACTTTGGTATGAAAAAAGATACACAGAATCAACCTGAAGTTGACACATAGAAGAGCAGTGGAAATAGATTTTTTCTATGTTGTACTGTATCAAGCTTCATAATTGTGTAAACACAACATAGTTTGACATATTGATGAATACTTGTAAGAGTTTGTCTCTGAAACATTTGTTTCTTTAGGATCTCTTTACTGCATTGGTGGATACAGAGTGTGTCATTTCATGTCCAAGTGCCAGACTTTGTCAAGAGAATATGTGTCTGATGCCCTAACTCTAATACACTGGGATGCAGAAGTCACCCAACTACACACACTACACACACACACACACACACATACACACACTCTCTCTCTCTCGATCTGTTTGCAGTACTGTGTATATTTATACCTTCAAACAGAGGGATTCTGATAAATTCTGTATTTGTACAATTTCTGCTTAGAAATTTCACACACACGTTCCAAAGAATCATGTGTTTTTAAATGTATCTTCTGCCTTATTCAGTTCCTGACAAGAGAGAATTTTTGTTTTAATTAGACATCAGTGAGAAGCATATTCTTGATTTGGAATTTTATGCCTAATAATTGGAAGAACTTTCTATAGATGTGGTTCTGGCTCAACACACTTAAGCCTTGACTCTACTTTACCACCCATATATTTCCAGGAAGCCATATAGGGGGATATTCCATCACAGTAGAACTGTGCCAGGGCAAGCTGGCACAATGGATGTCAAATTCTTGGAAGACATTCTGCACCCTGGTTGTTAGAAATAACTTACGTATAAATAAAAGAGACTGCAAATTCATAAAAGTACATCTTAACACACCCAAATTAAATGTATCCCCGTCTCAATTTCCCCTTAACTAGATCCCCAACAAGAAGTATGAGAGGAAATTGAAGAGGAAGGAAGCAGTGTTCTTAACCTTACTCTTGCGAATTTTAAAAACATGTGACTGTGCAACCACATTATTGCACCCTCCACACCCCCAAGTCTTGGAAGAGGTGGGTGCAAGTGAGAGACCCTGAAAGCTGAAGCTCCACTAGCATCACACTGTCTGAGTCTGCCCAGAAGAGTAATTCAGAAACTGAGGAACACTGGCCAGGCTGACCAGGATGCCTAAAGAGAATAACTTTGGGGAGTTGAAGGCAATATTGGTTTCCAGACCTTTGCAAAATACTGTCTTTATAGGGCAAAATCAGACAGAAACTGGAAGACTGCCTTAGTTTCAGTGACACCTTTTTTTAAGTGTATCACGTTTTTCTCTCACCCTCTCTCCTATGTTTTAAATAAATCTGTTTTACAAGAAATAGAAGCAAAGCTTCCCATTTGTTAGATGAAAAAGGAAGCTTTATATCCAACGTCATTGAAAAGGCAGGGTAGGTACTATTTCCTCTAAATAGGCATGATCAGGCTAACAGAGAGAAACAAGGAAACACTCAGAAACAGAAAGATCTAGTAAACCTATCAGTGCTGAATTCAGATATATACTGTTGATGATACATACTGTTCTTAATCACAGCTGTTAGTTTAATAACACAGCAAAACACTTTATATTTTATAAATAAATTAGCCAAATCAAAGGCTTCTATTTACAACCATATACTGCTTTTTTTAGCTAGTCATTTGGAGACAAAATTGAAAATCATTTATGCAGCAAAAACAAGAAATAAAAAGAATAACCATAGGTACATACATCAATATTATCTTTCCATCTCACTGTAGTCATTAATACTTTATCAAAGTCCTATTCAAAGTGTTAAATGCTATACCAGTTATGAGGAAAAAATAAACTAGACTAAAATATTTTTTGCAATTCTTAAAAATCACTAGGTACAAATTTATATAGCTTTATTTATACAGCAAGAATTTGTCTTGCCATTGAAACTTGCATTTCCACCTGTAATTAAATAGCACAATTGTTGATTTATAGGGACTATGTTGAAACCCATATTGTCTATTTGGTAGGCCTTTTAATCCAGCTTGACTTGTATAATTCATCTTATAACTGCTGAAACAGACATTTAGAACATACTACTGCTTTCCAAAGTCATTGTGGGTCTGAAATGCGTTGACAATTTCCAGGTATTGGTCCCATGTTAGGTTAATAATCAATGTGACTGACAGAGTTGAACAATGATTTCATTTTAGCCATCCACGTTCCTTTTGGAAGTGAACTTCAACTTCCACTTGGGATTGCCCCGACCTAGTCAGTGGCCTCATCCAGCCACAAGGGGGCCAAGAAGAATAATCCTATCCTAGGTCCAGAAGTCAGAAGTATTTGGGGAAAGGTCCCAGAGATACTATATAAGGATCAGCATCCATTACTGGAAAAATTCATTGCTGCTAAAGTAGTCAGTCAAATATACTGTATTACCCACCCTAGAAACATTCTACATTTTGTATTTTCTAAATGCAATGGGTTAAAATTTGATTGGGTAAAGTTTTGTACCAGCTGGTATTGGTAATTAACATAAGAAGCAATCAAGTTAGCATAGGTCCACATAGGAGCTAAAACTTATAAAGCTAAGTCATAATTTTCAACCATGCTTAGTACAAGCAGGTCACTTATTTGACTACTATATTTATACAAGACACTATAATGAAACTTTTCCCCAAAAACCCTTAATATATTATCTAGCTTAGAGGTCATTATTCAGAGTGTGTTTGACATATCCTGCCACAGTAGTAAAGAAATGCCAAATGTCTCAAGTTCCTGGAAAGGGCATTGGAATGTTCGATTTTACCATAGATAGTGACAGGGAACAGCTTCAGATGGCCACAAATAATAGGATATACTGTTTTGGCCTATCAAGGGTCTTTTTTCCCAAAAACTCACCCAGAGTTTGCAAAATACTGTTTTCCTCCCATGCTTAGATTTTTGCAAATGTATAAAAAATAATATAAAGTTGAAAAGAATCCATAAATTATCTTGTAAACAAAAGATAGTTTGTCAGTTATAGCAACTGACTAGATCTTTATATAAATATCTCAAATTATAAATCTATGCTATATTGCATTTATTTTGGCATTTAAAATTTTAGAAATTGAAAAAGAACTCTCAATCTGTGCTAAGCTTAAAGTGAAACTTATTTCTGTCAGGTGTCATTTAAAACCAAAAACACTCCATTTAAAAATCACACAGCCTATAAATGAATATTTAGATAAACACTTAAAATTATTTTCATGAGTTTCTTTTTCTCTTTAAACAGTTTTTATACTAGCCTTGAGGAAATGTTTAATAGCTATCCAAATAGGTAGCCTGAATCAACTTAGATTAGTTCTTAGCTTGTGTTCCTCTTTAATTGATATATTGCAGTATATGGCTTTGCATTGCATGACTTCACGATTTTAAACAGTACAGCTTGTTCTGTTTCTTGGCTGGAGACCAATTAAATAACCACTGATGCAAGCAGTTATTACCTGCTTAAAAGGAAATCTGTGGTTTCCTTATTTAAACTGCTGAGTTTTAATGTCCATCGAAAAGTCTGTTATTGCAATGAATAATTTAGCCATTTCAGTCTACTACACATTTTAATACTACAGGCATGGATTTAAGGCTGCAAGATATGCCTAATGTTTCTCACAGTCCCTAAAATCAGAATCATACTTACTGCAAGACAATAGTTATACATATAATTACTGTTTGAAATGATATCTGTTGGAAGGACAATCATTTCTGATAATCAGTTAGAGAAGTAAGGCGTATGAAATTTACCAGAATTAGTTGGATAAATAATTGATCGTAAAGATCTCAAAAATAGTTTACACTTTTATGTAAGTGGATACAGAGGACCTTTTAAAAAAAAATGAAAGGTCAGTGGATTTGAAGATGTAAGGGTGTCATTTCTTCAGCTTGTCCCTTGGTGGCGATATTGAGTCACTTTCTCCCTTCCCCTCAAATTGCTTTATATTTCTTTCCAGAACTGGCTATCCTGTTTACTGTATTTAACCTTTTTCTTGTATTATCGTTAATACAGCGCCTATAATAAATGAAAGCCCCCCAGAGATCATATCTCCGGCTCCTACTTCTTTGTATTCATTCTAACCCATAAACTTTTGTTGTCGTTGTTACTTCTCTTCCTGTCTTTTCTTGGAGGCTTGAACTACATCACGGACCCTGAATGCTATTATTTCAGCTCAGTCACTGAAATCTTTTAACTGCAAAGCAGTTTTAAGCAAGCAAGGTTAGTCGGTAGATGTAAAAAGTAAAACCAAAAACTACCAGATATTGTAAGTTAGGCTAAGATACTTGGCATGGAAGAGAAATCGTTGGCTGAACTTTTATTAAATGTCTATTAGAATGGGATGGAATTTTATATTCCCTTTTTATCTTGGTTTCAAAGGGACATTTATTTTTTATTGTCCTTTAAAATAAGGGGAAAAAAACACAGACATTCACAACATTTCAAAATTCTCTCAAACACTTTGCGATGACGTCCTATCACTGATCATGCAGGTTTTAGGACACCGATCTCGTTTGCTCTCCAGTTCTGGCCGCCAAAGCTCCCAGCAGCAGCAGCAGCGGGATCTTTAATTTATTGCAGCCGGTTACACTTTCGATCCCATTTCCTTCTGAACCCTTTCCTCTCAGGTTGAGAAGATAAATGCAGCCTCGGGTCTGAAAAGCCGGGCGGGGTTTGTGGGTGGGAGCGAAGCCGGATATCATATTCCCTTGGTGAGGTCTAGTACCGGGGGGGATTAAGTCCCCCGGTTCCATTTAATGAAATTGCTGAGCACTTGTGACACTGGCTCTAAGACTGCGGAAATGGGGCGGGGGTGGGGGAAACGGTTTCTCGCCTCCATTCATCCTCCGCGCCGGCTGGTGGCTAGAGTTGGAGTGTCAGTCCCTAGATAGGGGGCGGAAGAGGATTGGGAGCTCCGGTTGTGGCAAGGACGCCCCGAGGGCTCCCCTCACCTCGCCCACACCCATACCCCGCCCATTCCCTTCCCTTTCCCAAGAACCGATCGGCTGGGCAAATCTGCCAACACTCCCGGGCTGCTCCCGGGGAGAGGTCGGAGCCGGGGACCGTGGAGGGAGGGAGGAAAGCCAGGAAGCTTCAGGGCCTCGGCAGCCTGGCCGCGCTTTTCTCCATGCCGTGCACGTCGGACCCATTTCCCACGCTGGTTTGGCTTGGCGGCGGAGTTGGTAGGGATGAGAGCAGGGAGGAAGGGCTGGAGACTAACTCCCGCTCGCAATGAGGAAACCACTCCACTGTGAAGGACGCGCTGCGCGCGCGCGCGTGCACACACACACACATACACACACACACACACACACACACCGTCTTCAGGAACATTTTCAGGGCACTGGGGAAAAGCCGCCCACTCTTTTGCCCCGCTCTGGTGTGCGCCTGAAGATTGCGCGCCGGAGCGGTGGGAGAATGTTTGAAGATGCACAGGGGCTTGTTCAAGTTTATGGTCTGGCAATGCAAGTAGTGCACAACCTGTCTGCCCACGCGGCTGCCTGAAGTTTGCAAAATCTTAGTAAAGGTAGCTAGGAGAGTGAGTGCACTGCACCATATTGCCGCGTATCGGAATGCTCTGGCGCAAGGCCTCAGAGTGGAGCCGGCTTCCCTCTTTTGCCTTGGACCCTGGAAAAAGGGGGACTGGGTGTCGGGGGAGGCAGGCGTTCGGATAAACCGGAGCTTCTCAAATAAAAGGGGAATTTGGCGTTACTGACACTTAGCCGGCAGCTAGCACGCTGCGGCGCGGGCCCCCGCCCCCGCCCCCCGGCTCCAGACTGCGGCGGTGCGCACTGAGTCTGCGCGCGGGGCTTTTCTCGCTGATGCTGCAGATATAGAACGGAGAGGCTCTGGTGGAGGCCAGTGGGTAGGGGGTGGGAGGTCTGGGGGCGGAAAGGCCCGGTGCCTGGCCTCGGAGGAGGAGCCGCTACCCCCGCGTGCCGCTGTTTTAGCAGACTAGAAAATACACGCCAGCTTCCTGGCACATACCCACACGCTCCCATCCTCCGCGCCTCTACGATCACCCATAGGGAATGCTTGGAAATCTCTGCCGCCTCTCCCCCCGTTCCTGCTGGCTGCGCCCGCCTAAACAACCGCGCGATACATCTGCTCGTAGACTTTACTGGTGTTTGTCTTCTTTAAATCATTCTGCCTCCTCACACAAGTCTCGTAAAGGCAGAGTACCCACTCTGGACGAATTTCTTTCTCTTTTCTTCTTTTCGCTTTAAATTTTCCTTTAAGAGGAGGCCTTTCAGTGCCTATAGATTGAGCAGATCAGCTGAGGACCAACCAAAATCCAGCAGCAGCCCCTTTCCTTTTTTGAGGTGGTAAGAATTTTCCCCAGGTATTTCCTGCCCACCTCAACCCCCCTTATCCTGGCGGGGGCCCGGTTGTTAAACAGCCGCTTAAATAAAGAGTATACGGCTCAGAGTATACAGTTAAGAAAACACAGCTAGAATTGAGATTCGATGAGGCCGGCTGCAGTGGCCGTGATTGAAAACTGGGGAAGCCTCGCGTCGGGGAATACCGTGTACGATCAAGTGGCACAAAGTCAAAAGAAGGAGAGAAAAGGAGCTAGGGACACTTCGGTACACAAAGTTGCCATTAAAGTTTATTTCCCTTTTATCCAGATAGGTGACGCTACACTTTGCCAGTTACTAAAGGCTGCAGCTTTCTGCTCAGAAAAGAATATCGAGGCTTCCAACATGTGTTTATTCCCCAGGCGCGCGCACACACACGGTCTACCCCCGTAAGCAAGCACGATGACAGGAATGCCAAGCATTTAAACAAAGACAGCCCCCCGCCCCCCAACCCCAGCCCTTCTAACTCTGCGCTCCCAAAAAAGGATCCCTCTCTGTCTCTCTCTGGAGTTTGATGTTCTCTCTTAACCACTGCAGCCCATCATGGTTTCTCAGAACACCAGCGTGGCTCCATGGGCGCACGCGGGGTCCCCGAAGCCACAGCTGACCATACCCCAGCCAAGATGCTAAATCGAGAACCACAGACACTTTGAGGGGTGGGGAACATCGTCTGAGAAGGGGCAGGAGGAGAAACGTTTCCTGACACCCGCTCCAGCGCTCTCACACACGCACTCGGCATTAGTCAGAGCTAGGAGGAAATTTACCAGCCCCACGGAGGGAAAGCAAGTGCCCCCCGCAACTGGGAGGCCGCGGCTGCACTCACTGGGGAGGGAGAGGGGCAGGCTTTGGTTTAAGGGGGACTTGTTAGAATTGTGCACACTTGGAGTGACCTCCGAAGCTGAAGCTGGGCTTTCCGGAGCGAGGCGGCTGGCTGGTGCTCCCTCCTCTCTCCCTCCCCCCGGCACTCCTCCCTCCTTCTCTGAGAGTGTGTAGTTTCCGCGGCTCGGCTGCTACCGCCGCCGCCGCCGCCGCCGCCGCCGACACCGCAGCAGCGTCAGGGACAAGCCTGAGCCGCGAGCTAGGCAGCGAGCTCCCAGCAGCAACCATCACTTTGGGAAAACTTGAGGGTTTCCGGCTCTCGGCTAGCGAGAGGGAGCTTCCCATTTGCCATTCAGTGTCTTTGAGCCGAGGCAGCCAAAGGGGCGGCGGGAGCTCCCGCACCAGACTCTCCCAGACAGAAAGGGGGCGAGACAACTGCGGAATTCACCCGCCGTGCCAGGGCACTTCCGAGGCAACAACCGACTGGCACTTTTTCTCCCCTTGGCAAACTGGATTTCTTTTTTTTTTTTTTTTAAGCTACTTGGCAGCTGTATCTGACTCCACCTCCCCTAACACCCCCCTCCCCGGTGCCTTTTCCTTTTTCTTCAGAAATCCGGACAGAATTGGGCATCTTTGTTAATTGCCGTTGGGGGAGCCTGGCCGGGGGCTTTCGCCAGGCCAACGTCGCCTGCGCGCCGAGCCTGGTTTGCTCACCTTTGAACTGCAAAGGGATCAAGTTCAGCTCGAGTTGCCAGCATTGGGACTTGGAGGAAGGAGAGGGAGCGTACTAGAGAGAGTGGGAGAAGGGGAAAGGGGAAAGGAGAGGAGGGAGGAGAGAGGAGGAGGAGAGAGAGGATAGAGGGAGGGAGGGGAGGGATCGAGAGAGAGGGAGAGGGAGAGAGAGAGAGCGCGCGCGGGGAGAGAGAGAGGCTGCAATCTCCTCCCTGAATCGCGCACAGCGCTGCAGATCCCAGTGCTCTGACATGCGGGCCGAATGCAGGTGAGGAAAGGCACGGACTCTACGGCTGCGAACCCAAACTTGGGCACCGCGAAGTGCGCACGGCTCAGGCTTCACCCCGCGGGCGAACGGCTGCTGCGGTTTCAGGCGGCGGCTTCGTGACTAATGACCTTGCGCAGAGTTGTTAAGAAAAAAGAGAAACCCGAGCTCTCGGGAGTGAAGGGACTGACTCTCCGGGCATCTCTGAAGATGGCTCGGGCTGCTCTTCCGCACACGGGGGGGACCCAGACGCGGACCGCTGTGTGACGCGAGTGGTCTCCACTGCACGGTGCCCGAAGCGACCTGCCGGGATTTTTCATTCTTGATCCGTTGCCTGGCTCCTCCGCTGCCTGAGCGGAGTCGGAGTTGAGACTGGCTTGTTGCTGACCCTAGCGCCTCGTGCAGGAAGCGACTCACGTTTGCCTGGGCAGCCGGAGCAGAAGCTGGGTCTGGAGTGAGTGGCTGAAACGTGAATTGGACTCAACTCGAGTAGCATCAAAGACCAGCGGGGTTGGCAGGCGGGGTGAGCTGCAGGCTCGCTCCCCTCCGCTTCCCGGCTCCACCGCCCGCCTCCCGGAGCGGTTCCGGCCCCATCCGACAGAGCGGGGACAGTAGCTCGGGATCCTCCGCCCGCTGCGGGAATGACTCTGGGGGGGCGCCGAGTCCGCGGCGCGCAGTGTCCCGTGAACTGTGAGTACTGCGACTGAACGGCGGCCGGCAAGTGGGCGATTAGTACCCATTGCATGAATTATGAAACAATAACTTTCGGAAGAAGCAGGAGGAAAAAAAAAGAAGGATCTATCGCTGGTCCCCCCTGGCTGACTCTGGACGTTGCTCTTGCCCCCTCCCTCCTCTTCCTCTCGCTTCTTCCCTTCCCGGAGAGGAGAGAGGACTGGGAGGAGGGCAGGCGACCGGCCCCGGAGGAAGGGGGCGCCGAGGGGGCCTTGATTAGAAGGAGCAGTAGCAACAGCAGCAGGAGAAGATGCTGAGGATGCGGACCACGGGATGGGCGCGCGCCTGGTGCCTGGGCTGCTGTCTCCTCCTGCCGCTCTCACTCAGCCTGGCGGCCGCCAAACAACTCCTCCGGTACCGACTGGCCGAGGAGGGCCCAGCAGACGTCCGCATCGGCAACGTCGCCTCGGACTTGGGCATCGTGACCGGCTCCGGTGAGGTGACTTTCAGCCTCGAGTCGGGCTCAGAGTACCTGAAGATCGACAACCTCACCGGCGAGCTGAGTACGAGCGAACGGCGCATCGACCGCGAGAAGCTGCCCCAGTGTCAGATGATCTTCGACGAGAACGAGTGCTTCCTGGACTTCGAGGTGTCGGTGATCGGGCCCTCGCAGAGCTGGGTGGACCTGTTCGAGGGTCGGGTCATCGTGCTCGACATCAACGACAACACGCCCACCTTCCCGTCGCCCGTGCTTACGCTCACGGTGGAGGAGAACCGGCCCGTGGGCACTCTCTACCTGCTACCCACCGCCACCGACCGTGACTTCGGTCGCAACGGCATCGACCGCTACGAGCTGCTCCAGGAGCCCGGGGGCGGCGGCGGCGGCGGCGAGGGCCGGCGCGCCGGGCCTGCCGACAGCGCCCCCTACCCCGGGGGCGGCGGGAACGGCGCGACCGGCGGCGGCGGCTCGGGTGGCTCCAAGAGGCGGCTGGACGCGCCGGAGGGTGGCAGCGGGACCAACCCGGGAGGCCGCAGCAGCGTGTTCGAGCTGCAGGTGGCCGACACCCCGGATGGCGAGAAGCAGCCGCAGTTGATCGTGAAGGGGGCGCTGGACCGCGAACAGCGCGACTCCTACGAGTTGACCCTACGGGTGCGCGACGGTGGCGACCCGCCCCGCTCCTCTCAGGCCATCCTGCGGGTGCTCATCACTGACGTGAATGACAACAGCCCCCGCTTCGAGAAGAGCGTGTACGAGGCTGACCTGGCCGAGAACAGCGCCCCAGGGACCCCCATCCTGCAGCTGCGCGCCGCCGACCTGGACGTGGGGGTCAACGGGCAGATTGAGTATGTGTTTGGGGCGGCTACTGAGTCCGTGAGGCGGCTGCTGCGCCTCGACGAGACGTCCGGCTGGCTCAGTGTCCTGCATCGTATCGACCGCGAGGAGGTGAACCAGCTGCGCTTCACTGTCATGGCCCGCGATCGCGGGCAGCCCCCCAAGACCGACAAAGCCACGGTGGTCCTCAATATCAAGGACGAGAACGACAATGTGCCGTCCATTGAAATCCGCAAGATCGGGCGTATCCCACTCAAGGACGGGGTGGCCAACGTGGCCGAGGACGTTCTGGTCGACACCCCCATCGCCCTGGTGCAGGTGTCTGACCGAGACCAAGGCGAGAACGGAGTGGTCACCTGTACCGTGGTGGGCGACGTGCCCTTCCAACTCAAACCGGCCAGCGACACAGAGGGCGATCAGAACAAGAAAAAGTACTTTCTGCACACGTCTGCCCCTTTGGACTATGAGACCACTCGGGAGTTCAACGTGGTCATAGTGGCGGTGGACTCGGGCAGCCCTAGCCTCTCCAGCAACAACTCCCTGATTGTCAAGGTGGGAGACACTAATGACAACCCTCCCGTCTTCGGCCAGTCGGTGGTGGAGGTTTACTTTCCCGAGAACAACATCCCTGGTGAGAGGGTAGCCACGGTGCTGGCGACAGACGCCGACAGCGGGAAAAACGCTGAGATCGCCTACTCTCTGGACTCTTCCGTCATGGGGATCTTTGCCATAGATCCCGATTCCGGGGACATCCTCGTCAATACGGTGCTGGACCGTGAGCAGACTGACAGGTATGAGTTTAAAGTTAACGCCAAAGACAAAGGCATCCCGGTGCTGCAGGGCAGCACCACTGTGATTGTGCAGGTGGCTGACAAGAATGACAATGACCCTAAGTTTATGCAGGACGTCTTTACCTTTTATGTGAAAGAAAACTTGCAGCCCAACAGCCCCGTGGGAATGGTCACAGTGATGGATGCTGACAAGGGGCGCAATGCGGAGATGAGCCTGTACATAGAGGAGAACAGTAACATTTTTTCCATTGAAAATGACACAGGGACCATTTACTCCACCATGTCTTTTGACCGGGAACATCAGACCACATACACATTCAGAGTCAAGGCTGTGGATGGGGGAGATCCTCCCAGATCTGCAACAGCCACAGTCTCTCTCTTTGTGATGGATGAGAATGACAACGCTCCCACCGTTACCCTTCCCAGAAACATTTCCTACACTTTACTGCCACCTTCAAGTAATGTCAGAACAGTGGTAGCTACAGTGTTGGCAACAGACAGTGATGATGGCATCAATGCAGACCTTAACTACAGCATTGTGGGAGGGAATCCCTTCAAGCTGTTTGAGATTGATTCCACCAGTGGTGTGGTTTCCTTAGTGGGAAAACTCACCCAAAAGCATTATGGCTTGCACAGGTTGGTAGTGCAAGTGAATGACAGTGGGCAGCCTTCCCAGTCCACGACGACTCTGGTGCATGTGTTTGTCAATGAAAGTGTTTCTAATGCAACTGTGATTGACTCCCAGATAGCCAGAAGTTTGCACACCCCACTTACCCAGGATATAGCTGGTGACCCAAGCTATGAAATTAGCAAACAGAGACTCAGTATTGTGATTGGGGTGGTTGCTGGAATTATGACAGTGATTCTAATCATCTTAATTGTAGTGATGGCAAGATACTGCCGTTCCAAAAATAAAAATGGCTATGAAGCTGGCAAAAAAGATCATGAAGACTTTTTTACACCCCAACAGCATGACAAATCTAAAAAGCCTAAAAAGGACAAGAAAAACAAAAAATCTAAGCAGCCTCTCTACAGCAGCATTGTCACTGTAGAAGCTTCTAAACCAAATGGACAGAGGTATGATAGTGTCAATGAGAAGCTGTCAGACAGCCCAAGCATGGGCCGATACCGATCAGTTAACGGCGGGCCCGGCAGTCCTGACCTGGCCAGGCATTACAAATCTAGTTCCCCATTGCCAACTGTCCAGCTTCACCCCCAATCACCAACTGCAGGAAAAAAACACCAGGCCGTACAAGATCTACCACCAGCTAACACATTTGTGGGAGCAGGAGACAACATTTCAATTGGATCAGATCACTGCTCTGAGTACAGCTGTCAAACCAATAACAAGTACAGCAAACAGGTAAGATGCATCCCACATATGTTTAAGTATCTGAGACAGCATCTTCTACAAAGTTTTGTCTTCTCTCTGAAAGCTATTAGTTAAAATGAAATAGCAGGGATTTAGTGCTGGTGTAGTTCATACACCATTTATTTAGTGGAGGCCATTCACAAAAGGTACACCATTGCCTTTTGCACCAGTTTACTAAGTTTACTAAGCTACTGAAGAAAACACTGTAGGCAGTGTTTTGCACTTCTCTTTGGCTTGACAGTCCTAATTCATCCTACATTTTCTGTTTCTGGATAAGTATCTATGCATTGTTTGGATGGCTAGTTTTAACCTGAAATTACTTTTTTCTTTTGTGCTACTAAGTGGGTAACTGCATCCAGAGAGAACATTTCTAAAGTTACTGCTGCTATCTATGCAAATTGAACAGTATAAAAATTTTAGCTGTGTTATACGTTATGCAGGATTTTACAGATAAACAGATGCTGATTCATGCAAAGGAAGTACCAACTCTGAGATACTGAAATCCTTACTACTTTGACAAAAATGCTGACTTAAAAATATTTAATGATATACAAATATCATGCAAATCTACATTTTTAATATTTCAGTATCCATAAAGTTAGGCTTCTATGAGGCTATGCATTCGGCATTCATATTATTTGTATTTAGTATTAAAAGTTCATAAGCAAAAGTAAATTGCATAAACCAATTATTATTTAAGCCAAGCAACAAAAATTTCCTGTTTGATGCAGTGTGTGCAAGAATATTTTGATATGCATTGTGATATACTGAGACTATAATAATTTTATGGAATAGTTGACACAGTTGTTTTCATGTGAAATGTGGAAACAGTAAAAAAATTATATATTCTGAGGTGAACTTCAGAAGATATAAAGTTTATTTTCGACAGTTTTGCTTGTGTGATTATATCTGTGTGCATATATATATATATATATATATAACATACATCTCACAAAGTTTACTTTTCACACCCACCAAAGTTTCACCCAACAACTTAAAACCTTTTGGAAATTGTTGTGTCTAAAGCTGTAGCAACTCTGCTGATAAAATATCACGTGTTTCTTATAGCCAGAGCATCTCAAGAAACACATTTATGTCTGTCAAATAATATCCAAAAGTAGTTTTTCTATTAAATATGCTTTGCATGTGGAATGTGTGATCTGAGAAGAATTAAAGCAAAGGAAAAAGTTATTTTATAGCCTCATTAAAAATGTTATTGATGGGCTTATTAAAGATATTATAGAAAAGAGATAGATAATAATTTCTTATTGTTTTTATACTTTAAAAATCAGTTTCGTAAAGAAATGTTTTTGACAGATAGTACTTAAGTGTAGCTATTTGGATAAGGAGAAACAGACAATATGCTTTTATATCCAGTTATCAAAGCAATCTGAGAAAACACAGGTTTGGGCTACATTGCATTAAATGTCTTTCAAAAAAATGTGTTTTCATGCACATGAGCCTGAGTTATTTCTTTTAAACGAAACATGGCAAGTGGAGAGTGTATTTGTTGTGTTAGTGCTTTACCTGGAATTAGTTGCAGATTTTTGTTTTGGTTTTGGTGATTTTATCAGTTTTGTAATCAAGGACAATTCCAGTTAAAAATAATAGCACTTTTAGAAGGTTAGTTATAATAATTACCCACGAATAAATTAAGATCTGTAGAAATTTCTTTAGAAAATGGTAATTTGTTATGCCAAAGCATGTGAAGAGATATTTCTGCAGAATATTTACTTCTCCACTGTCATTCTAACAGGATTTTCTGTCCTGTGGCTGACTGGCATTTATATTTTAAATTGCATAATCTTAAACTTTTGAGTGAACATATTAAGTGGGAGATTTGTAGATATTTTATGCAGCCATCTCATATGTTCTGTGCTGACACTTAAGCTTTACTTGGTCATCAAATGGAGTTAGCTCTATATTCTTGAATATTTAAAAGAGCCAATATCAAGACTGTTGTGGCATCCTGTTTAAAAGGCAAAGTGATATGCTTATAAATAAACTAATATATGGTGTTAGTCTCTTAACTGAGCAAAGAAGTCCATATACCAGAAGAAAATACCTACAAAGTCATTGAAATAAAGCATGCAGTTTGTAAAAGTGACTTTGGAAAACTTGTGTGTTGTTGGACAGTCAAAAGATGTATAAAGTTTTAACCACAATAAATAGCTGACCTAAAATGAAATAAGGACAAATGAAATGCATTCCCATTAATGTAATTAGTAATAGTAATTGATATGTTTCATCTCCTCAATCTTGCTGTCAGGAGACGAGGGATCCATTTACAAAGTTACATTCTGTTTAGACATCTGACATATTAAACAGGATCTTTTTTGTTCTCAATTTTGTTTGTACTGTAAGTAGATGATTTTCTATTTTTATTTTTTAAATATATTACCTTTGATTTTTTAAACACTCCCAAATGTATTTTCTTTGATTAAACCTCACATAATTTTTTTTAATTCAAGGTTTTGTTATAGTTTCTCCCCTTTAATGCTGAATTTATCTAAAGAAAATCTCCAAGGTTACTCTCTTTAATTTCTTAATGGTAGGGATTAATTAAAAATCTGAGATTTCATCTGACACAGAGCCTTCACTTTATTTGTAATTTTTCTTAATTGCCTTATCATAGTTCTTTACTTGTGATATAAAGGAAATGATGTCTATGACAGTGTTCTTATCTTTATGAGAATTAGTTTGAAGTGTTGCTCCTAAGTTCCCTTAATGGTTACATTATAATGAGGTAAACAGCTTTGCAGAAATGTATTTGTAAATACTGACCCCCTCCACTTCTTTTTGGTTTGTTTTCATAGGCTCTAGCAATGTTCAAATCAATCTTCTTTAGTTACTCTTGGGCAGAATCGAGGAGATAATGTGTTGCAAGAGTTGCTGGAATTATTCTGAACTTCATACAGTGAAAAAACTGATGATGTAGCCCAGGTTTTCATACTTCAGACATTTACAATTCAAACAAAAGCCCTTCTTCTTAACTCAATAATGTGTCTACTTGAGCAAACTGTAGATCATTGACATTAGGTGTCCACCTTTCCATTCATTCTTCTTTTGTGTGGTAAACCTGGTCTTGGAGGTTGTTAAAGTTTTGTGACCTGGAAGTACAAACAGTGCTTTTGATTTGTTAAATGAAAGCAGAAGCAATCTATTTTTTAATTTATTTTTAAATCACCAATATTTTACTATGTGTTAAGTATTTTTCAATTTTCTTAAAAAAATAATATAACTCCAAAAGTTTGACAGAGAACATAAAAGCAGAGTTACCACTTTGCATGTTGTTTTCAAGTCCTCTTGAGCTTATCCTTGCCATGTTGTTATTTAGATAATGCACTGACAAGTAAAAATTTTATTGTATTTAGTGAATGGAAAGTAAGGTACTTTATTTTTGGCAAGCATATAGAGGATGCAGCTTGAATAAACATTAATTTGAAAATCCATTTGTAGCTGATCCTGAAATACTCAAGAAAAATTCATATTAGCTCCAGTGACAGTTTCCCTAGCCTAAGGAACTGCTGAATGTTGTCTGAATAATGTTCCCTCTAATTGATCAAATTGTGTTCAATATAGTAAAATTATGTCATAAATTTTTTAAATTACTTCCATTTGGGAAACAAATAATGACTTACCATCTACTAGAGTTATAAGCACTGAGGAAACTGAATATCAGTTTATTTGTGAGTGTGTATTATACCATATGTATTACAGTGGAAGTGCATCTGTCTAGTGATGCCAACCCCAGCCGCCTCCAGTTTTAATTCTATCAGCAGAACTTCTACAGTATGGTTCTCCTGCCTGTAAGCCAGGATATTTTCAAGAGGCACAATGAATCTGCCTATGGTGAGACTTCTGTTCCCTTTGGCCTGAAATCATAGGTAAGAGGCTAGTAACTGATGAAACTTAGGCTGTGTCTTTAGTCAGGAGGTATCTACTGGCTTTCTGGATGTCAATAAAACATGGGAAGGGTCATCCACTGATTTGACCTGCAGCGTACGTACAGATTTTTACTGAAATCCAGGTATGACAATTTGAAACTTATCCCAAACTTCTCCTAAGTCAATTAATGACTTGACATAAGACCATAAGGTCAATTTAAGGATTCTAAGTAAACCATGCAGCTGCAAAATCATTTTTTCTTGTTAACTTTTCATCTTTGAGTAAGTACATAGCTCTTATGGGGAAAAGCATGCACGCAGTAAATATATATCACTATCTCTCACTCTCTCACATTCACACACCCACGGATATACTCATATAAACCAGCTATGGCGCTATGAGGCTCATTTCCTGTGATATTGATACGCTGATAATGTGGAAAAGAGTTGAACTTCAAACACATACAGAATTGACAGAAATATATATCATCGTCAACAGCTCGGCGTTTGTATCTGAAATCGCTAGAGTCGTCATATCTTAGAATTAAAAGATACCAACCAAAACAATCCCCTCATTTTGTAGAAGAAACTGAGGCCTCGTATGAAAAAGATTATCAGGGATTTAATGTGGACCAGAGTCCTGGACACAGAATGCAGGGTCCAGTGTTCTTTTTTTGTTTGTTTGTCATGCTACTTGTAGGAAAAAAATGATTTTCTACAACTTTCTCTGTATCTATTTCAGTAGTAACAGAAATCTGTTGAGATTGACTTATGTACATATAGCTATATATTTAGCTATGAAAACTGATTTTTTTACCATAGTATATAATTTACGTTAGGCTCTAGGTTTTATCTGTAAAATTATCAGGGAAATTATATTTCTAATTTTATAGCTTTTTAAAAGAAATTAATAGCTTTTCCCCCCTTATGGAAGCAAGCAACTGATGACAGACATTAAAGTAATTTAACATGCTTTAGAAGATATATTCAATAAGTTGACAGGATTTTTCATTTTAGCACAACAATGACAATAGATGTAAGCTCCTACCTAGCATTTACATCCTCAATAAAAACATATTTATAGTGGAAATGAATAAAAGCTTTTTATACATTATGTATGAAACGTTCTATGCATTCTGATTGAGAAAATCTACCTTTTCCATCAATATTGATGACTCCTTTGGCTTCCAAGCGTCTTTGCATTTTGGCAACTTTGCAGATGCACTGTACTTTGGTAGTATCCTTAACACGCAGTCGTGAACTGGTTTTTCCTCTAAAAGTGTTTTCTAGAAAATTGATAGAAGAATGTGACATTTTGTCGTTTTTCAATTGGATCGCTTCCTTGTTAATCGGTTAACCAATCTCGTGTTTTAGATTCTAAATTTACATATCGATAACATCTAAATTATTTATTAAAGTCAAGAATGAAATCCGAACTGTTTTTAAAACTAAATACAGTGTAACAAAACCATGGTTTCACAATAACCACCAATGTTCCTAGGCATTTTAACATCATTTCTTTTTCTGGGAGAGGGTGGTTGTAGAGGTTATATAGGAAATTTAGTATGACAATTGTTTAGAGTTTTATGTTTAAATTATGTATAACCAATTTCTAGGCTATCCCCAGGCTCCCCATCCATTTATTTACTGTAACTCTATAGAAATAGTAGGATCTGTCTCTATATATATATATATCTTGAGTCAGCTTTGCTTTTCTTTCTTATTTATTTTAAAAGCCCTTAGAATCTTTTCTAAAGCAGGGACTCTGTTTCAGAACATTACACAGTGCTTAATTTAGCATTAGTGTTGTGGGAGAAATCACATTCCAAGAAGAATTGAGCTGAAACCACTAAAACTAATCTTAATTATCACTTCTGGTGAATTAATGTTTTAAAGGCAGAATAAAGGTTTATTTTCAGGAATTTAGTGATGTTTGTATTGAACTCTAATGCTGTGTACAAACAAACAAAAGAACCCATTAAAGTTTGCAAGTAGGATTCATCTGACAAGTTAACTTTTTCCCCCTTGAACTTATTTATTATTTACAAACACATAATTTGCAAATAAAAATTCTCTGCTCCAAAACTTCCACCACAGCATTCCAATCGGGCATAAGACGTTGGGGAAATTTTCTTCATCAATTTTTTTTTTGACCTGCATAAATCTTTATTTTCCTTTTTTCAGATGCGTCCACTTCCATACATTACTGTGTTTGGCTGAATTCCACTCTAATATGATGCTCCATTATGCACCATACTCTGATGACCTTGCTACTTCGCAACCTGCTGGAGCCTGCCCTTGGCCGTGGGGTGTCAGCCAATCACTGCTTGTTCCACTTGTGCATTTGATTTTCAAGGTTTTTTTTTTTTTTTCTTTTCGTCTCATTTAAGGAAAAATAGTATTGAAATAAATAAACCTATAAAAAAAGTATTAATAAAGAAATGTGTTACTAATGGGTGTCAAAGTCACCAGGAATTCCATTCTCAAAGAGGTAGTTAGCAGAATTTAATAGTAAAGTCTTAAAAAAAAAAACAAAAAAACCCAAAAGCCTATTTCAACAATGATTTGAAGACTCTGGCTTTGGGTGAACCGAGGAAAATTTAGTCTATTAAGTCTTTGTCTATAATACATTAAATAATGACTTTGAATAAAATCCTAAATTGATCAATAGTTTTAACTTGTTATGTAATCACAGTCTTTTCCAGACCAGTGAGATAGTTGTGAGAGTAAAGGACGGTGTCTCTTGCTCATTGTGTGTGTCTTTCTAAATGCCACTGTGTGTGTTTGCGTGTCCTCCCACACATGTGTATGCAAAGACTTTGAGCAACATTTATAAATTATATTGTTTATAAAGACATATTCAAGAGATTTATTTTGTATTTATCACAGCCTCTGCCAAAGGTTGATTTTTCCTTAATCAAGAAATACTGAACAAAATATCTGTAGACTTTCCAAGGGATTGTTTGTTTGTTTTTTAAATTCCTTAAGAAAATTTAGAAACTTTCAGTTAGATTCACTGAAGTCACTGTGGTCATATTCAGAAGGAATATGTTTTTGTGGACTACATTCATCTGAAGGCTATTCTATTTAATGTCAGAGAACATAAATGCAAGAGGCTTCTGAGAATTCAGCATGTGACATACTGAGAAAGCAAGTAGCCGGATTTTAGTTGTGTAAGTAGCGATTTGCTAGGTAAGTCAGGGAATTCTCTGTATGGTCCCTCTAACTCTCTCTGTTTGTATATTTGTGTTTCTGTTTGTTATGTTGTATGTGTTTACGTGCCTAAAAATAAGTGTTCCACTTGTAAACTTTGATAATTGTATAATATATTTATCATATCATCTGCCCAATTAAAGTTTTTCCCCAAGTTTTGAAATACTGACCAAGAATGCCAGATTCTTGAGAAAATTTTGGTGAATTATTGTTAACAGAAAAGCACTTTCAGAAAAATAAATAAATATTGGAACAACATTAAAATACGGAGTGACAGGAAAGGCACGCGAACCCATGAACATCACTAATGCATGCATTTCAGACCTTTTATTTTATTAGCCATTGATTTAATTCTGCAAAAAGGAAATTTTCAGAAGTATCACTGAGACTATAGTGAAATTCCTGAATAAAACCTAATGATCATCAACCTCTCATTTCGTTTTGAGCACAAGGACCAGTGTGAGAAACTGGTGAAGAGAATTCTTACTGCTTTTAGCTTCTTGGAAATGTCATGTTTCCTCATTTTAACTAGTAAACTTCTTCAGATATGCTGAAAGTGTAAATCCTCTAACAAATCACGTCAACTCCAAAACAAATTATAGACCAAAAAAAAGGCCAGAATTTTGGGGATAACCTAAAATGTGTAATCACATGGAGGGGTATTTATGAATATCTTCACAAAGAAGAACATTATAAGGCAGAATTATGCAAACTTGGTTTGCAACACACTATTGGGACATGAGTCAATTTGTGAATTTCTACCACAATTAGAAAGATACAAAATAAAGCCAAAAATTTTCAAGGATTCCATCCATATAGTAAGAGTAAATATTGTCTTGGGAGATCTTTATTTCAGTTGTGTTTGTATGCCTGTGTGTCTTCGGCTTTTGGTTGCTTCGTAAAAAATGTGTCTTATTGTGGAAGCAGCTGAAAAGTATTGCGAACCACCACTCTAGACTGTTTGGGGTGGGAAACAATGGCTATTTACAGTTATGATTGGAAAAACATAATAAATCAAAACAAAAGAATTACTAACGCTCCCCAGAATGTTAGTGTGTTATTAAGCTGAATCAGAACAATCAACAGCAGTGAGCTTTTGAGAAGTCCATTATCATCCTCCTTTTTTTTTTTTTTAATATCTGAAGATGTCGCCCTTGGTTCCTATCCGTGCACAGACATTTCTCCCCCAAACCCCTGCTCCCAGTTGTCATCCCCACCTCAGGTCTCCTGACCAGGCTCCTTTTCAGTTACTGGAATTTACCATTTAGGGTGGTGCCTGCGGACAGGTGGAGGCAGACTCAGAGCCAACCATCCAATACCCTGTATATTTTAGCATTTGGACATTTTCTTTTAAACGTCAGGACAATACTTCATTGTACTCTATAAACTCTAAAGAGAAATATGAGCATGTTAGAGACTAGTTTAAATAAAGTTTATTTCTTTTAACACATCTCATATCAGCTGGTACTGGGTATGAAAAGAAAAATGAGATTGAGTCTTTGTCCTCATGGAATTAATATATTAAAGAAGATTACAGAGCAGAAAAACGATAGATAATATTGGCATTATGCTTCTTCAGTTTCAAAGCATTGAATGCATGTTTGCTCCTCAGAACAGTCTGCAAGGAAAAGCACCATTTCTGAGACAAGGGAGCTGAGGTAATGAACAGCTTTTTCATGGCTCTGGTGGAACTGGCTAAGAACTATCAGGTCTTTGAAGAAATAAACCAAATTCAAAAGTACTGACAGCATTTAGGGGAGGTGGTGACATTTGTACTTCTGACTACAGTGTATTTTCAGACTTACCTGGGTAAAATCTTTGCAAAAGAATTAGAATGGGACTCATTTTTCAAACTTCTTTTGGTCACAAACTGCACTTTCTATTACAAAAAAAAAGTGCTGTGGGTATAATTTAGAGATTGAATTAATTCACCCAATTTGTAAACAATAGCCTCATATGTGATTAAAAACAAACAAGGCAACCTCAAGAATTAGGTAAATCACTCTAATCCTAACTTTACTTCTGAGGCTCTCTCTAGAAAAGCTATCGAGGTCCTTCAGAAGTAATTCCATGTTTGAAATAGCTACCTGGGAATAATTTCTATCTATAACTTTGCAAAACACTTTTCTTGGATGTGTATGATTTTTTTTAATTCATTTACTTTATAAAGAATAGATTGGCTATGTCTTTAGTATACAGTACAAGGCTTTGTAATTAAAATGATGGCTAAAACAGGGCCCTTATCTTCAGCGCAAAAATAATATATACAAGGTAAGGGATACGTGAAGTTCAGGGGAACTATCCCCAAGTTTATCTTGTCCATCATGCGATCAGTGCCTACTACAGTGTCCCGCGTACCAGAGACACTCCTAAATATTTGTTGAACAGATGACTGAACAAAAGGCCTGGGCCTTGGTGCTAGGTAGCCTGAGAAATCCACCCACGTTGGATCACTGAACTGCGCTGTGGCCACTTTTCTATCCATCTCTGAGAACATCCTAATTGTTATTTTCTTTCCCTGCTGGGTGGATGTCTCCATGATAAAAGGCTACCTGCTGGGTTGGCTAGAGCCTCTGCCTTCTCTGCGGGGTGTGTGACTCTTGTTTTGGTACCAAATGAGCAATTGTCTGATTTCCCCTCTTTACTTCCTCTGGGTGGTGGTATACACACCAAACCCTTAAAAAAGATAAAGTAAACTAAAGCAAACATGTAAGGAGGCACTGGTCACACAGTAGATGTGTGATATATTTGAGGGGCTTTGAAAAAAGCGTGCAAATATATGGGTTTTCAGGATTTTTCTGGCACTCCATTTTTAGGAGAAAAACAGATACATGTGTCCCCAAACACACGCATGAGTCTCCGTTTTGTCAACGTGTATCTTCCCGCAGGTAGTAGTATTTCGCTGTGCCAACCCACGCTCACTCGTAACACATGTTTTCCCCCCGTTTCCATTCTCACTGCCCCTGGGGAGCGGTCATCTTTAAAGGTGAGAGTCCAGCACATCTGTAAAGAGAAACATGTACTTGGCGTACTCAGGAGAGAGGTCTAGAAGAGGGAGTGTGCCCTGACTGGGGAGTGATGAGCAGTGAGGTGGGAGCTGAGAAATGCAACTCGAAAGCACGCCTTCCAAGCCCCAAATTCTAAGGAGCACCTTTTTTTAAATAGCAAATGACCTCCGGAGGAGTTGGTTCAGTCTTTGGCACACCTGGGTGTAAACCGCTGTAAGCAGATAACTAGGTCGGCACCTCACAAAGACCAGTAGTTCTTAAGAAATACAGATTTGATGAGGGCCTTAAGGAAGGGTGGTCAACTTTCAGTAGTTTAGAAGACCGAGAACTCTGTTAAGGCAAGGAGTGGCTCGAACTCCAGCTGGGAGTCAGGAGGTAAGGTGAGATTATAACTAAATAAATAAACAAATAAATAAAGGGGGGGGGGACGGGACTCAGTCCTGACAAAAGCCAATGTTTGTGGCCTTGAATTTTGACCCGGGGCCCTGGTGACCGAAGGATGACACTAAACGTCAAGGCTTCATGTGATTGCAAGATTTAGTGTCAAAAAGCAGTGGATGTTTACTTTCTCCCATTTCTGCCAGGTGTTCTGTTTGGGTTTGGTTTTTGTTTTCAGCCTGGAATGTATGTCCACCTGCTCTGTCTTCATTCATTTTCTACCCCTGTATTTTTGACAGAAAGAACAGAGAAGGAAAATAGAAGGGAAAAAAAAACACAAACTGCATGGCAATAGACTCCCTTTCTCTCTACTATTATTATTAGACTGCTGGAATCAAAGCTGTTGCCACATTACTGCCGTGGAGCTGTTTCTTATCCTAATTTACTTTGTTCTCAGAAATTGAGTTCTAGTAGGTCTGTACTGTATCCCAGAAACCTGCATTTTTGACATTTTCACTTTCTCAATTCTGATTGCAGAGGGTAGGTCAGGCTACAAAAAACGTGAGGTTTAGAGCCCCTGAAATCCCTAACTTCTGCTTCCTGGCTCACTCTTCGACAGCCTCTGGGAAGTAGGAAACTAAAGCTGGATGAGGTAACAGGAAAGTCTGCCTTCTTGTCCTGGCTCTGTCACTGACTGGCCAGTGTGACCTTATGTAAGTCCTCTGAAGTCCCCAAGCCTCTCAAACTCATCCTCTGTCATTTTACATAATAACCGCTGCTCTGATTACATGACAGGGTTCATGAGAGCCACATAAAACGTGTGGGGCTTGTGAAAACGCTACCGCAACTTAAGATAATATTTCTAGTTATCAAGAAATTTCTCTAAGCCCTTCTTAAAGTGCATTTACACTTTTGGGGTATTTTCACTATGATGTTAAAAAGTTATTTTGGTTTTGGTTTTGGTTTGTTTGGTCACAATGTACTTGTTTGGAGCCCTGACGTTCTCTAATCCTGGCTGATTTCTTCATGGTTACGCTGATCCTGCTCAAGGTGCAGCCAGTGCGTGTGCCTCTCTGTCTGCCAGAAGGCACTGGGTTTGGTCACAAATCATTTCAGTGCCTGTGGCATCTCGACGGTGAAAGAGAAGCAATAGCTTGTTGCTGTAAAACAAAGAGTTTAGGAAAGGCTCACAATAGTTTGTATCCATTTTGATACTTAAAATTTTTTTTCACTACTTTTTAAGAGTGCTTTATTCTTCTGCGCATTATCTCCTGGGAGGTTTTCTTTCACTCCTCATGCCAGCCTGTAACGTTAAGAGCTGTCATTTATTTGAGCTCTAAGTCTGTGCGGTCACTCTGCCACGGGGTCTGTCACACGCATGCATTTCCTCCTCCTAACGACTCCAGGAGGCGGGGCCGGCTCTTTTCTCCATGTGACATATGTAACTGGGAAAAAAACAAACAGAAGCTCTTAGGTCCCTTCTTCTCTACCTAAAACAGGGGGCCTTAATTTACCTGCAGTCAACTTTCCTCCAACCTATTTCTCTCTTTGAATTTGAGAATTATTATTAGCATAATAGTCCTGATCAATGTTTGTATTATGCACAGATTTACGTATTCATATATTTAGGCGTTTGTACGCAGTTTGCTCTAGTGCACAATCCCTGCTATGTCTCCTGAGCAGGCTGAGAAGAGAGTCTGTGATAGTCACAAGGACTGTGGTAACAAAATACCAAAATACTGTGTGGCTTAAACAATAGAAATTTCTTTTTTTCACAGGTCTGGAGGCTAGAAGTCTCAGATCAAGGTGCCAGCACATTTGCAGAGAGAGAGAGCTCTGATGTCCCTTTCTCTTCTTCTAAGGACACCAGTGCTATCAGATTAGGGCCCTACCCTCTGATACCATCTAACCATAATTAGCCCCATAAAGACTCTAACTCCAAGTAAGTCACTTTGGAGTTTGGGGCTTCAACAAGTGAATTCCCAGGAGATACAGTTCATTCCGTAACAGAATCCTTTCTTGGTCCGAGCAAGAACTTGTTGGACCAGATCATCATTTCTTCATGAGTTTGTCATTTACCACATACGGTCTGTACTTTCATAGGAAGGAAGGTACACTTCCCATTTTATGAGGACCTTTTCAACCCTTTTCAGATCAGCCTCAAAAGACGTGCAGCCAGATAGATGTGTTTTGGCATTGATGGAAAATTGGTACAATAGCTATAGCTTTTGTGAAATAATATGAATCTATAACATGTAGGCATGTGCATAAAATTTGAAATTCATGTTTTAGCTTATGTGTAACATTTTATGCACATCATTGAATGCTTTCTACAGTTTTCAGCTTTCACAGGGATGTGTGACATTAAATAACATCTTAATTATTTTAATTTTGCCAACTGATAAGTTCATGTAGGTATATTAATTAATATAAAATCAATATTTGTATAAAAGAGTCCAAAAATTGTTCCACAAATGTAACAGAGTTCTTTTTAAATGATGATGTTTATATTTAGTTTTAAATGTCTGGTATATTTTCAGCATTAAAGTCCGAATGAAAAGCAGTAGGAGTTGAGTGGGGAGGGAATCAGTTGAAACAGTAATAAGGTAGGCTTAATAATCCCTCTTTTCAAAGGACAGTCTCAGTGGATTTGCAGGCATAGTGGCATAATTGGTCTGACAACAATCCAGTGGGTATGACTTCTCATGGCATATGGAAACTGCCAAGCATGTAACCGAGGCTAGTCCCACGCTCTGAGTGACTCTCCACCAGCTATTATTATGTGTGCATGCAACACTTTGCATCATGACGCAAACCCATGGACACATCAAGGGTTTTTTTTTTTTACACTGTGCCTTTTAATTTTCTTAGTTAAAAATTCATGTGATGAAATACATAATGAGTAGCCTGGGAACTATATATGCATAAAGCAATGATTTTTTTAGGGGGATAATACATCAACATCAGGAGGAGGGACTCCTTTTCTGTCCTTTGGTCAGAATTTCTAACGTCTGAACAGACCTTTCCTAAGAACTACCTTTCTGAGCTTCCTGAGCTAATTTTACATTTGACCCCCTATATTAAAAATGGCAAGTTAATCAGTTCTTTTGTTCAGGGAAATGGCAATAATTATGGCATAAATTTAAAGGATTTTTTAAAAACTGCATCTAAATTCTAAATCTGCTTTTCAGTGTATTTAACTATTGAGCACAAGGACCAATTTTAGATACAGAGATGGCATTTCCTTTGGGCGTTAGGAACAAAAGATGGTGATGCCTATTTTTTCCAAACCAATGCACATAGTATTAGGTCAGGAGCATTCAAATTTACATTGTTACAAAGACTCCTGGCCTTTCTCTTCAAAGTTTTACCTTTAATAAGAAACGTGTATGTGTATGTATGTAGATGTATATACGTATAATATATATATGTATGTATATATACATTCACATACACAATACACACACAGAGTAATACAGTAACATTTCAGAGAGCAAATACTTAATATTGTATGCCAATTACATGATTATATGCAAGGCAATGTTTTGGAGACTGGAGAAAGCAATAATAAAAACAAACATTTCTCCTCCTGCAGAGATTCATTTTTAGTGGGATAATACTTAAATAATAGATAAACTTACAATGCACACTATATACTATGCAGTGGTCAACATATTTTACATGTGTTAACTTACTATGTAGATACAACAGCCCTAGGAAGAATGCCTATGATTGTCTTCATTCTGTAGTTGAGAAAAATGACAGGCGGTGGAGTTGAGTAACTTGCTCATGGTCTCACAATTTATAAAGCGGCAGAGGCCAGTCTCCACCACCATGCACATGCGGAATAGAGGAAACATATCTATTTTATAGCTAACTAGTTCTATGAGAATGAAATTGAATTCACTGACTTCTCTTGAAGGCTTTGGTGATATTTCAACCTTCCTATTTTAATACCTTTTACTATGTTCTTGAAATTAGGTCAGTCAGTCCAATTTTATTTAATACTACCATCTTAAACCTTAATCAAAGTGCAAATCAAAAAATGGGAAGACAGATATTAGACCAGTAGGCCCTCCTCCCCTCCTTCCCTCTACCCATTCTGTGCTTGGGGAACACCTCATAAATGTATTTTCCTTTTTTTGTCATTTAATTTTAATGTTCTTCATTTCATTCAGTATTCACATAGTCTATTGTGTATGTTATTCATACAACTAGGAATAAAATGTACTCATTAACTTTTGTGAATTGCCATTTGATTTAGGACAGGACATGCCTTTATATAGAGAATAAATTTTTCATTAGAAGATTCTTAAAACATACATTTTGTTTACCTTTTACTAAAAAGAAAAGTCATCTTTTATCTTTCCCTTAAGCATTCACATTTGAAAGAAAACAAACTAAAAATGAATTCTTTGTAAGAGATTTCCTGTACATATTCTGGTTTTCTTTAAATTGGGTGCTCATTATTAAACATTCAATTAAAATATGACCTATATATAGTTTTTTTCTTAAAATACATTATTTTATATTCTTAAAATATATATATATTATCATGTTTGCTATTTCTTTTTTTAAACTGTGTGTTTAGATAGATAGATAGATAGATAGATAGATAGATAGATAGATATGTATATTTCTTTATGAGACACGTTTTCAATCACCTAAAATTCAGGTGCGTACCAGTGAAGCCCATCTGAAGTTGAGTCTTTATGACGATAATGATATACCCATTTTTGCTATAACTGTGTCTTCCTAATGTGTTAATGATACGTTTTTAAATATAGGATATTTATTCAATTGGCAGATGTCCCAAAATGTGAATCTTTGTAGTATAACTTTGGGTTCAGTAATATAATATCCCTATACACTTGTCATCTGGGTTGATCTTAGTGTTACTGGAATGATTTTAAATTTTTCAATCTTCAGAATTAGTGAATCAAATTTTTGAGGCTGTTGTTTCCACAGTCCACTTAATAATTTGTGGAATTTTGTTTCCTTAACAATAAGCATTAAAAATGTCACCAGCTTTGCAGTCATATTCTATTAATAGAAAGAAAGCATGATAAACTGGTAAGAAGCCCGACTAATAACCCCCTCCAGGCCTCACTTGAATTCTTACAAAGCCCACAGATCACCTCGTTACCATTTGGTTAAAAGTTTAACTTTCATTTGGAAACAACCAATTTAAAGCCAAAGGACTCTGGAAATTAATCAGCGTTAGTTACTGGACTACTACGTTTGAACATCATACATGCAGTCTGAAATTACCAGATCATTAGAGCATGAGCAAAGTAAGGGATGGAACAATTTGGTTTGAGCTGGAAAGCTCATTCAAATTTGGTGTCTGAAAATGGACAATTAGTTATGCGTCTCTTAACTTCAATGTAGACATTGGTACACTTTCAGAAAGAGAAAAAGAGGAGAAAAGACAAAGATTGCCATGTGTCGGGCATAACCACATTGTCAGGACCTGATGACGTCCACAATTCAGCCTGTATGTGTTATTATCATGCTAGCAAAATGTTTCCTGGATACACCTTGTGAGAGTTTTGTTTTTTTTTTAAATCCACTTAGACAAGTGGGAATTGTTTTCAGTCCCCAGCAATAAATAGTATGAATAACTACTTTACACAGTAAGCAAGTAATAAAAGTGCATGCTCATGTGTTATTGAGAATTCACCACTCTTAACTTCGAACTTTTTGATTGCTCTTTTGTAAAACAAGAACAGTTGTTGCCAGAGCACAAGGCAGAAACTCCTAATGGAAACCATGCATTTACAATCGTGTAACTGCTCTGTTTAGCCTGAGAAGAGTTTCAGTGAAGAATCTGGCTTTACTGTCAGCTTATGCTTTAAAATATCTATAAGGCTGCTAATCACTAGATGACGTGAACCTTGAGGGACATAAAGTGCCTGATGTCCCCACTGTGTCACATTACAGTTAACGGGGCAGCGTATGCACATCGTGAAGGAAGGACAGACATGGCTTGTGAATAAAAAATTAATCTGTAGATAGTAATTTCATGTAGATGTACATGTAGATTTCTGTAATCTACGTGTACAAATGTCTGTATAGGTTTGGTTAGAAATGCTCAGCTCTACATTTCAGGCTGCAGAGGTGCCATGTGAAGAAAATGAGAGTGATTTGGGTGAAACCCAAACAAAGAAAATCCAGCAGCCCTTCTAGTCCTTAATTACTGTGTCATGCACACTTGTGCAGTTTATCCTGTGTTCAGAGTTGACCTGTGTGCTGCTTTTCTGATCTCCAGTGTTAGTAAGGACTGAGACAGGGCTGCCACTTGAGCTGTGAATTTTGTTTTGGTATAAAATAGTAACAGAAAGAAAGAAATTATTCATCACAGCCTATTTCATATGAAAAGACCTTGAAACACAGAAAGATCCTCACATCTAAAAGCATGACTTACCACGTAATATGCCTCCGCATTAGTGGGTACAATCCTGGCTGAGAGGCAGATGCAGCTTTTATAAGGTTTATTTTGGTCTTGATCTCTGATGTTGAACAGATCACTCGGTTTTCCTTTATCTCATTTTCCTAACTTATTCAAAACTCCATGGGAAATGTAAGAAACGAAAAATCAAACAGAGAAACACTGGATATTGGTGACTGCAATTTCTGTTATAGTAAACAAACTATCTTTAAGGAGGGAGGAGGGAGATTAAGCAAAAATGAAGTAATGATGCCATAGCTGAAGATAAGTATTCTCCTAGAAGAATTAGTTTAAAAAAATAAAGAATATTTTGTTACCAAAAATAACAGAGTTGTCATTTTGTTCCTAGCACTCATCTGTGGAGGAGAATTGAAGACATATTATTTTATCACTCTGGGTAAAAGCAGAAATGTCTTACTGAAGAAAGGAGAAAAAAGTATGCTTCAGACTAGAGAGGAAAGTCAATTTACAAAAAGGGAAAAATGCAGGGTTTTGCTCAGGTGTCTAAAAAATGTTTGGCTTATTTCTTTTTTATCATTTAAGCTGATTTCTTGCTGGTCCTTTTTATTGAATAATTGAAATACATGGAGGGTGGGGGAGGAACTTTTTCATCAAAGGCAAAAGATAGTGAAAAATGAAAGTACTGAGGGAATAGAGAAAGGAAGTTGTGTCTTTCTGTACTTTCATGATTGCCTACATTTCTCCCTAAACTCATAGTTGAAAAGCTCTGAAAGAAATATCAAGTCCTGAGCAAACTGCTAGAGAATAAAACATAACATCCTATGCCCCTTCTACCCCCACTCTCACTTTTGCTCTCTCTCACATGCACGCACGCACATACACTCGTGCACACATGCACACACTGCCACAGGCTCAAACTACATTAAGTTTTAACACAGTCATATGTTTATCTTTGCAAACAAACAAACAAAAATCAGTTTAGGGAGCATTGAAATTTGAGGGGCACGTTGGCATTTTTTGCAAGCTGCCTTCAGAAAAATGATGATTAATCCTCAGATTTCAAGTTGTGGAGGAAGATTGCTAGAATCATGACTTCAGCAAAGTGGACATCCTGCCTTTGGCAGTTTCCCTGAAAGGCATCGGATTGGAGGCAGTCTGTGTTTCCCTTGATCCTTCAGCATCCTGTGCAGTGGAGTCAGTCTGTGGGAGTCTGAGGTGCTGCTCTTTTCTATTCCCTGTGGCATCTTGTGAGCTTTTACACTTGCTCTGGCTTCATCTTCCCACCAAGCAGGCTGAGTTTTCTCACTGTCTCGGAGGAAGTCAGATGTCAGTGAGTACCAAGCAGCCAAGTGATAAGAATATTTTAAATGCTGAATGTTTTTGAAGTTTTCAGCGTCTCAGCTGGATGGAGAAGGCTATAAAGGACTAACAAATTTGGGATTTTTTTCTCTTAAATCAGCAAGTTTCCAGTATTCCTTGATCATATAATTAAAAAATTGTAAAAGCAAAGGTAGAGCTCGAAGTTTGCCTAAGAGGTGTCCCCACCCACCTATGTAACTCTGCAGAAGGAGGGACTTTAAAACTACTAGAAGCTGCACATCCACATGAGTGTTGTTCATTCACTTATTGAACCCCCAATTATTGATGTCTTATCGTGCTGGGTAAAGCAAGAGGTCATAGTCTTGTGGAGGAGACAGACTTGTAAAGGCGTAATTTTAATGTGATCTTATAATGGCTCTAATGGGAGCTCTGGTACTTTGGGAAGGACTTACTGATTCCTAGGAAGGTTGATAATAGACAGTCACTTCACAGGGAAGTTATAATGCGGCTTTCATTTCTCTCTCCTGCAGCAGTCCTGCATCAATCTTGCAACTTTGGCCATAGGGAATTGACTGTTCTCTTGGGAACTGGGTTGGAACCCTACCTTCCTTTACATTTCAACAGGTTTTTGCTTTTGATGCATTTCTAATGGATTTTTCCTTTGATTGTTAAAATTAGAACCAGTTAATGAGCAATTCAGTGAGCCTCACTGCTTTGTTGTTATCCTATCTTTTTGACCAAAAACTGAACTTACTCACTGTAACTGTTCACTCTGAATTCTTCACACTTGGCTCTGAATGATTTTAAGTAATTTTCTGATGTCAAACCACCTTCAAATGGCTACTATTACTATCATTGAAGAGATTGAAAGAAAAGGAACACATGCTGAGAAGCAATTTCCCAAAGAGGAGTCATATAGATGCTTTTAATCGTGGCAACATTGCTGGAATGTTTACACCCTCTTGAGGCAACTTCTTTGAAAAATACAACAATTCATCTCAGTCATAAGTGATATTTTCCTAAAAACAGTTAGTCACGTAATCTTGTATTTTCACACCTTGTATTTATTTTCTGCATTGATTATTGAAAGTGTTATAGCCCTAGTAGATAGCCTAAGAAAAATCACAATGATTTTTTTTTCCGTACAATTTCTAATTATTTTAGATGCTTTTCATTTTTTTTTTTTTTTTTTTTTTTTGGTGCTCTGTTTTTTTCAGCTGAGCAGCTATCCTGTGTTCTATTAACACTGGTATTTGTTATCAACCGGCTTCCAGATAATCCTGCTTAAGTGACTGGTTGATGACAGCTTTTAAGATATTGCCTCTCCAAGTTGTATTCCTATTCATGGAGGATTCTGGAAGAACAAAAGCCCTGATGTGAAGCTTTCTAATGAAGGGATTTATATAAGACATTATCCAGAATACAGAGGAAAACATTTGGAGACAAAGCAATCCTAGTTGACTATTCTGTCATTCTCGGTCCCTTGAGCTCTTAAAGGTGTCACTTCACGGTAGATCTTTGGTTTTGTGTCCAGGTGGCAGTAAAGAGTAAAGCATTCTTTATTTAGTGCCAATGCCACTCAGGGTCAAATTACTTATTTCATTTTGTATGTATATATACATTTTTTTTCTCAAAAGAGATATTATATTTTAAATCCTAGGGTAAATTTTGGCCTGGAAACCTCTCACCCTGAGTGATAACAGAGGCTAGTAACTCCCATTTAGGTGATAATTTTTTAAAAATTCAAATTCTAAATTATATTTCTCAAATATATGTATCTTCTCTAAGTATTAAATAAGAAGCAGCAGGCAGAGGGTCACTTTTTTTTTTAATGTCCCTGTCAAACCTTGTGGTAAAAAGATCCTGAAAAAAGGTTATTTATTGGAAGAACATTCAGACTGATTTTTCTGGAAATTAGCTTCAGTTGTAAGGCCTATGGCATGAAGGGAGAGCAGATGGGTAGAAGTTCTAGAGGGTGTCACCGGGCAGCTAGCCTTGGTTGCAGTCTCTCCCTTTGCATTTTGGTATCTCTGTTTCCTTGTGTTTTTTGCTACCAACTTTTCCAGTCTCCTGAGACCTTATTTTCAGTAACTATTCTTGAAATCCAGCCCATTTACTTTCTACAAAATCTTGCAGAATCTCTTTATAATTCTCTCTGGACAATGGTTTAAGCTAGTACATAAGTTGGGATATTCTATTGAGAGCGTATTTACACTGGTGAATATTAGTGGGTTAATATGCTAATATCACTACCAGCTATTTGTAAAAGCTGGAAATTGACTTGATGCAAGAACAGTCCAGCTAGCAATGGTCATTCCAATTATCTAAGTCTGGCTAATGGAAGATTTTTTTTTTCTTTTTCTTCCTTCTTTCCTTCCTTCTTTCTTTCTCAAGTTTTTAATTGGGTAGAGTCTAGTAAACCATAAGTAGATGTTTGAGGACTTAGTCATACTGGTTATTTTTATCACTGGGTCTTTTATACCACTGTTATCATGGTGAATTCTTCCGTGAATCAGAATAGAGCAGTATAATTAATCATTTGAACAAGATTTATGATGTGTCTTAATCCTTCAAGTATTTTAATGCATTTTTGAATTATTCTCCATCATGGCAATTTATATTGTGGTTTTCAAAAAGGTGTTGGCTAAAACCATTTATGTAATGATCAAATGTTTTAATACCCTTTGCATAGTTAATGTTGAACTCTGTCTAAGAAAATGAAGGTGTGATGGTACTACACAACTAGGAAGCTTTAATTTATGTCCTAAGGGGTGTTGGTTAATGCATCTAACCATCATTTTCCATTTTCCAAGGGTCTCCAGGCCTTATTTTAGTCTTGAATTAGTTTCCTATTGCTCTTGTACCAAATTATCATGAACATAGTGACTTAAACAACAATCATTTATTTCTCATACCTCTGATGGTCAGAAGTCAGAAATGGTTCTCCTCTGGCTAGAATCAACGTATTGGCAGGGATGTGGGTTTTTTTTGTTTTGTTTTGTTTTGTTTTGGAGAGTTGGGGAAGAATCTATTTTCTTGCCTTTTCCAGTTTCCAGAGACTGCCTGCATTATTTGGCTCTCGACTCTTGCATCTTCAAAGCCAGCAATGGTAGGTAGAGTCTTTTTCATATAACCTTCTGGCTCCCTGCTCCTCTCTCTTACACACTGAAAGGTGTTGTAATTACATTGGACTCATTTGGATAATCCAGGAAAAATCTCCTTATTTTATGATCAATTTATTAGAAATTGATTCCATCTGGACTGTTAATTCCCTTTGCCATGCAAGGTAACATATTCATAAATGCCCAGAATTACGATGTGGACATCTTTGTAGGGGCATTATTCTGCTCACTACAGATCTGACAGGCAAATCTAAATATTTGATAACCACATTTTATAAACCACAAAATACTATTTGGGCAGTCTCCAGTTTGACTTTTTTTCCCCCTGTGAAATCTCAACAATTTATCTTATCACCAGATAGATATTTTATTATTATCTCTACTGGATCTTACTTTTCCCTCAAAAGAATTTGTATTTGAAAAAGCTTAAGGATAGAAAAGGCTAAAGTGATTTTTTTTTTCTGTAAGATAAACTTTTATATATAAAGCCATCAAATGTTTTAAGATGTGACCAGTAATATGATTTCATGATTTCACTCTCAACTTTAATAAGAGTTTATAACTGCAGTAACTTTTTAAACTAGTTTTTATTTAATTTAAGTACCTATTATGTGCAAATACTATAGTTGTTGTCAGATGGGGTCTGACTGACTTGCTCAACCAAAGGCAGCAAAGAGGTGAGAATAGCTTTCAGGCAGAATATATCTGATTCCTCTTTGGGTTTTAATATCCTAATCTGTAACCTGGGAATAGTGGTGTCTGCCATTGAAGGGGTGTTATGAGCGTTAAATGAGATAATGGAGCCACAATCCTGGGACATACAGGAACTCAACCAAGGATAGTATCCTTACTCTCCAGGACTTGGCCCGACAGTGATGCCGCTAGAAGGGCAGCATGATGGCGGGGCTGTCTTGAGGGCAGTAAAATGTAATTCTATCTGGCAATAGTCATAATTCCTCTCTTTCTAACTGCCAGGGCTTATGATTTGTTTTATTTCAGGAGTCCATACTAATTGTGATTGGACTACTAGGTATCAACAGAGGAAAGGATATGTTTTGATTTAGAAAAGACCATTCAGTCATAGCTTACTCAAAAGCATTCAGTTTAGTCCTGTGTGAAGTTTCACTGGAGACTGTGAATCCAAGATAATGTCCCCCTATGAAAGAAACATAAATAAATAAATAAATGTTGACTCTGGAGAAAAGATTTGGTCTCACCAATTCTCATCAATCAGTGTTCCCTGAGATAAAAGGAAACGTTACCTGGTGCTCCTTTGATATCTGAACTTCTTCTGGCACGTATATGCTGACAGCACTTTGTTCCTGAAAGTCTGATAGCAGTTTGTTTCTCTTTGTCTGAATGAGCAGATTTCAGTAAGGCCAGATTCTCTACAAAAGGATAGGAAAGGTAGAAAAAGTCTCTACAATTCTGAAATGCATTAAACATCTTTCTTACTTTAACATCAAATGATCAAATATATAAGCATGCCTGGAGTTATTCTGTATTTCCATTGTAATTCTGGTAGGAATTTTTGTAGAAGGGGCTCAGAATACATTATCTTTCAAGAGGGTTCCAATTGTCAATACAGCAGGCCTGCAACATTATTCTTCTAATGGGTAGAAAAAGAGATAATAGGTGACTAACTATATCACTCACGCTTTCTGTAGTGCCCCAAGAATTCCGTCATGACTTTTGCATTTTAGAGGAAACACAATGGCCCTGATGATGAAACACTGGAATTTAGGCAAGTAGTAATAAAAGGAAGTTTAGTTCAGTAAATGTTTACAAGGCCAGTATGAAATGAGATTATGACTTGCATATAAAAAATTCTGTACATACCATTATTACTCTGGAGGATTTTTGGGTGCGTGTTTCTTAGTTGCTGTGTCTATGGGTGTCATTTTCTTATCTGTAAAAATAAGTATTCAAATAATATCTATTTATAGAATTGTGGTGCTCAAGTACAAGTAAGTAGGTGAAAGTAATCTATAAACTGTAAATTGCTGTACAGAAGTTATTTATATCTATTGGGTAGGTGCCAGGGAAGCTGCTAAACATTATACAAGGCACAAGGAATCTACTCACAACATAGAAATGTGATGCACAAAATGTCAATAATGCCAAAGTAGATCCCCTGCCCTATAGTGAGTAATAGCTACTCTCCCACCTCTAGGCTGAAGGTGACAAGAGGAGAGAGAAGTTAGTGGAATAACAAAGGAGAAACCTTTGGAGAGGGCTGCCCAAAGTGGCCCCAGAAGCTGGGAGTCAAGGAATAAGTACTCTGACCTCTTTCTTCTCTCTCTTTTTAGTCTGGGTCTGGAATTTCCACTGGTCAAACCTGGCTCTAAGCCAGAGGGAAAGGGATCCTGTGAATGTAATCTATGTTGGTCAGCCTCCTGAGTGTTAGACATGATCATAAGGATAAGACGAGGGTGGACAGAACAGGTGCATAGGTTGGGGGTGAGAAATTGAAAATATTTATCCCCAACCATGAATCACTGTGTCTAATTAATATTCAGCTCTGTGAGTCCATAAGGAAACAATGTCTGTGGATAGGTTCATCTATATGCAGAGAGAAAAGTCTGTGGATAGGTTCATCTATATGCAGAGAGAAAAGTCAATCATGGGTTCAAATTTGAAGAGAAGGAAAATTCAGAAATACATCTGTAAATTAATTCTTCCCTAGAGATAGTTTGTGTTTGTTCATGGTAGTAAAACATAGTAAGGATCTGCATGTATCTTTTTCTACTATATGCCTTTGTCTGTTTATGTCCATTCATTAATTTACCAGGTTACTGAGAGTGTGCTGAGTGCCTGGTACTGGTCCAAGTACAGAAGATACAAAAAAATGGATACCAAATGGTGTCACTCTGGAAGCAGCTTTGGATGTAGGAGGAAAGACAGTTATAAAAGCAAATCACTGCAACTCTTGGAGCATTTACATATGAAGTAGTATGGGAGACAGAGGAGGTACTAGCTGGGATGTAGAAAGGCCTTGTAGAAAGTGACCTTGACAGAATCTCGAAGGTCAGGTAGGTGTTTTCTGGACAGAAAAATAGGATTAGTTTAGTCAAGACTTGGAGATGTCCTTTGTGGTGGAGTGGAAACAGCGATAAGGTATTCTGTTTCCAAGGACTTTGTGTTCCACGCAAAGATATTGGAACTATAACTACAAAGTAGTTGAGAATCATTGGATATATGGGCAATGTTCTTGCAAACTTGACTTTTTTTTTTAAATTTCCAACTTCTGTACCCTTGTGTGGTATGAGCCACTCAGAATTTTGTCTCTAAATTGAAATCTTTAGAAATAATATCTTAAACTTGATGCTGTACCAATTCAGTTATTTCTGAGTAAGCTTAATTTAGTGAAGATTTTACTGGAGCATTTTGATGTTCAAAAGTGATAGCACTTAATAAATGTCCTTTGCTGGGCTATTCTGATTAAAGTGTCAGAGGATCAAAGATCTCAGACATGTTTTGAGAGTAAGAGTCCCTCTTCTGTTTCTCAACTGTAAATGTTCCTTAAATCCTCACATGCACGCTGAGAAATATTTTTTATATCATTATCTTCTAGAAATAATCATAGTTGGGGGACAGATTTTTTAAAAGTTTGTAAGCTAAATAATTGAGACTCAAAAAATTATTTTAATTGAAATATAGTCAATTACAACATGTCAATTTCTGGTATACAGCATAATGTTTTGAGACTCAAGTTTTATACTATGTGGTTGCACCTAAATTTGATGCTATTTAAATATAAATACACATACATTTTTCTTGGTCTCTATAAGATTTATTAATCATTGTGTGCCCCTCAATACATTTCCAATCCAAGGGATTGAAGCCAGCAGTGACGAACTAGCAGCAACTACCTGGTGTCTCTTCTCTTTAGTTTTGAACCTGAAGCTTGAAGGGAAATGTCATTATAATTGAGTAGTTAGCCTTATTATTTCCACTTCTCAAAATAATGAAGCTATCTTTTGATCTGAATATGAGAAGTGTTAAAAATACAAGTAAATATTAGAAGATGTGGACACTTCTTTTGCTACTGACACTTTCTGCAAACCTTCCTGAGTTGGTGTCTTTCAGTGAAGGTCAGAATCTTGGTAATTACTGGTGGCTGCAGAAGCTGGTGATGGAACTTTGACCCTGATTCTTAGACAACCAGTCTCTTGTCTTCCTCATCCCTTTAGGTTTCTTGTTTTGGGGTGAAAATCCCTGGAAATAAATGGGACAGATTTTATGAATAAAAGTTTTTTGCCCCACATACACTATTGGTATTTAAATAAATGGCAATTCAATTTCCAAGTAAGTAAATGTGTTACTGTAACCCAATTAAAAATATTAGGCTTCAAAATGGGAGCATTTGAACTTGGTGTCATGGATTTTGGGAAGTTCTGAAAGGAATAAGAAGCATTTAGATTCCAGGAATCTTTGATTAAATTACATTAATGAAAGTGGAAGAGTTCTCAGCTGGCTGGTATGGAAGATAAAACACCAACCATATGTGTCAGCATCATGTCTGGCGACTCTTTAAGTCATTATAAACAGTAATGGGCAGTATAAAAGACAAGGTCAAAGCATTTCTCTTAACTCTTCCATACAGATTATTTTTATTTCTGGTACATATCTCATTTCCCTTCACGTATCTTTAACTGTAAAGAGAGAGAGAACGTTTACAATTCTTTTATCGGTAAGGAAACAGAATGAAAATCCCCCAGTTTATATGCAGTTGCTGTGAACTGTATTTTTCTGAATGGTAATGTGGTTAAGTTAGCAGGAGTTTTCTAAGAAGTATGTTTTCACATAAATTGCAAATTTTGCTAAGTTGATACATGAAGGTGCATTGTAGGCAAACTTGAGACGTTGCTTCAAGTAGGCACTTAGCATAGGCAGATTGTTAAGAGCACACCATGCAAGATGGCGTGACACGTGCCATACAATCTATGGATTTTTGGCACAGGGCTCATACTAAGTTTGAGCCGGGCTTCCATGGCAATGCCTATTTTTAGGCTCTGTTAGAGGACAAACTGACTCTTCTATCATTCAACAAATACTTATTAAACACCTACACTCTTGGACTCTGCTCTTGTTCTCATGTTGCATCTTAATTTAGAATGAAGATATAAAGGTTTTTACATATGTGATGGATTTTTAAAAATTGCAAAGTAGCCTCTTCCAAGTATTCCTCCCAAAGGAGTAGTTACCAGTAATTTCTGATTTCACTGTGCACATAAATAAGGAACTGTGTTGGAAAATAAATCATTTTGTCTGTAATTTAAAATGAGGTTTGAATTATATTTGATTACTGTGAAGTGTATTGATAAAACCTTGATTTTGTCTGCAAAGTGTTACTGATCATAGAAACTACCAAAAATAACAGCATAGTGGGTTTCTGAAATACATTTTCATAAGATACATTGAATCTCTGTACGCACCCTTGTCAAATTGGAGTCAAGTTGGACAATCAGAGTTAGCTTAAAATTAAGCCTCCTCCAGCAGTTAGCCCTGTTGCGTCTACTCAGAGCCATCAAGGTATCCTGCAAATACTCCCATGGTTTTTCTGGAAGGAGGAGGCAGTAGTAGAAGGGGTTACTGTTATCCTCTACCATGACTCATTAGAACATGTCCTGAAATAAGTGTAGCTCCATATCAGGCAGGCAGCAAAGCATTCCCAAGTCATTTATCAGATGAAAAGGAAGGAGGCTGTCAAATTCAAGCATCCCTGGTAATGTGAGCAAAAAAATGTGTCACTTTATTATTTTCCCTTTCTTCTATAGAAAACATGATATATTGATTTATTTTAGATTGTTTAGGGTCTAAGGTATTTTATGGTTGCAAAAGTTATGAATTAAAGGTCCTAAATTGTAAGGTGTTAAGGGATGAAATTCACATCCAATGTGGGAGATACTAGTTGGAAACAATAAATCTTGTCAGGCTCAAGGTACTTTCATTGCTGTAAAAAAAAAAAAAAAAAATGAAGGTCATAAGATAATACTCTTCAGGGAAATATGTTAATACATTTAAAGAGATTCATCATTTTTCATATGACATACAGATACCCTTTTAAAAGATTTCAGTATTTTATCTTTGATTTGATTTGGTATTTAAATATTTTAAGTCAACTCTTGAGAAACCTATACGTATTTTTTGACATATCTAATTGCATAGTTTAACAAATGGACAGGTGGTCAAGGTTTCTGGTGAGTGTCTATAATTGTTTGGTGGTGTTCAGATGGCTTCAATGATTTTATTGATAATGATATTCAAGGAAATCCACACTGACAGAGGTTCTTTTGTATACTAGACACTGTGCTAGGTGTGTTTAGGCTGATTAGGGCATTTCATTCTCAGGGTGCCGATGGATATTGTTTTTCTGTTGGCTTTCTCAGTTAAAGAAGCTGAAGCTCAAGCTTTGATAACCTGCCTGAGATTGTCTAGTTAATCAGAGGTAGAGCTGGACCGGAACCCACGGCTCTGTGACTTCGCAGATTCTTCTCTCGAAGATTAGTCACTAGCCTCACCCAGCATCTCACAAGATTTGTGCTTTTCTGTAATATTAATGAGGGGGCAAAGGCTCAAATGTGCTTGACCTTAGAAATGTAAACAACCTAAGTGTTTAAAATCCCGGGTGCATTTCTATTTTTGAATAAGTAGGCTTCTGAAAGCTGCACGTACAAATTTATTTTCTGAAAGTTTAGAGAAAGCTACTGCTTTTTTCATATATTGATTGTGGCCGGAGGTGATGCATAGATTTGGTTCTCTCTGTAATTGTTTACATCTAGAGAAATTTGTATGTGAAAGGTTGTTGTAAACAAGTTCTTGTTGGGCCCTGAAAGCTCCTTTCACTTCCCTGTACTCCTTCCTCACTGCTGCTAACAGAAAAAAAAAAAAAAAAAAAAAAAAAAAAAGAGGCCTCTAGTCCTGAACCCTCAAAACATCTTTGTCCTTCTAAGTTATTTTCTCAACAAATAAAACCTTCAGTCGCATCCCACAGGATAAAGTGAGGACCAATGAGTAGCGCAAAAAGATTCTTAGCAAATGAACGAATCCATCTCTGTTTCTTGATTTATTTCCCAAGTTCACTCTGCTACAGCCACACTAAACTGTCTGCCGTTTGCTCTGTGAACGTTCCCTTTATCTGCTCCATGCCTTTGTGCATTCCCTTTTCTCTGTCTGAAATGTCCTTCTATCCTGATCCTGTGTTTCATTCCTCAGAAACACACGTATATTTCATGACTTAATGACTCAGCTCAAATGTCATTTCCTATGCAGAGCTTTCCCTACCTCTCAGAGTGAGCTGTTTTCTTGCTTTTCGTCTTTGTTCACATATGCTAATCACTTTGCATTGTAATTCACTTTTTGTACGCCTATTCCTGCAATAATGTGACCTTCTTAGGAAAAAGGATTATACCTAATTTATTATTGAATATCTGGTGTCCTATACATAGTGGATTCTCAAGAAAAGCTTGTAGAACAGTTTCAGTGGTCAAATTAACAAATGTAAACAGCAAACTTTTGTTTAATACGTATTTAACATGCTCTGTGCCAGGCAGTGGTCACGGCACTGGAATATGGCAAAGAACAGCACTGATAAAACTCACTGCTATCATTGCTGTCACATCTACGGGAGGGATGCAGATAATTAATGATATAAATAAGTAAAGCCTAAGATAGGATGGTGGCAAGTGCTGTGAAAAAAATGCTGATACAAGAGATGCCGAGGATGAGAGCGTTCTTCCTTATGGACCGTTCAGTACAGCAATCATTCTGTGTATTTTCTGTCCTGATTCCTGGTTGCAATTTTACAGTTGTTTTGAAGCCATACTTCTTTTATGGTAAAACAGACAATATAGAATTTCTAGAACTGAGTGGATCTGCTTTTAGGAAATTCTAAAAGTAAAAGTTCTTTGAAAGACAAAAGAAACCCCGTCAAGCAGCCAAGTTTATGCTAATCTGTGTTCTATAGAGAAAGATAAAGTTCCTATTTTTCTAGGCAGTCAAAAAATGGAACTTGAATGTTAAATTATTGGATGCCAGAGGTTTGTCTTTATATGAAAAAAGATTGTAAAAATGCTTCTTTATCTTAGCTACAATTTTATTAAAATACAAATAAATACATTAAATATACAAAAGATATAATGTGTTTTATATTTATATATTATATTATAATATATATAATTAATATATATAACTAATATATATACATAATTTATATACATCATAGATTTCAAAGCATTTTCTATAATACTATGACCTAATTTAACTGAAATATTTTTAAAATAATGAGTAAATGCTAGGTTATATCAGAAAGCACATCATTGTATTTGTCATACACAGATCTGCATTCTAAGAACAAATCTATCCTACATATTATTTTTTGGTCATAAACCCATGTGCTTCAAAAACCTAAGGTTGTATTTCTCTTTATGTTTCTGTTGGTTTGATTTCCACTCTCCAGTTCCCCCATAACGAAACTTAGGCCTATCTTTTCATTAAACTTCCTTTACAATCTTGGCATCACCTCTTTACGTTGGAGCTAGATGGACACAGTATATATACACACATGCATACATGTTTCTTATTACTGAAAAGAAAAAAAAAAGACCTCAAGAACCATGATAGTTAAGCTTCAGTTTCCATTGTTTCCTTCTTAAGGTCAATATCCTGCAGTGTTTCTACATATTTGTGGGTCTTCTCTTGCCAAAATTTCTCCCACAATGTGTTTCGTAACTCTTACTGAAGACATTAAAAGAGAAGAAGAGAGAAATGGGAGAAGAGGGACTTCGGCTGCCCAAAACACTCATCAGCATTAGCTTTCTGCCACCTCTCCTGCTGCCTCCTTCCTGCTCGCAGCCTCCTTGGAGTTGTGACTTTTTCCCCCCAGGATTCTTCTTTCTTTGTCCCAAGTCCTCTCTCGCTTTGCAGGGATGTAAGGGATGTGGGCTATGGTCAGACTGTTTCACAGAGAATCTGCTGTTTCTCCTCCTGATCAGTGATTGTCTCTCCTTGCAGATGGCTTGTGGTTCTATAACAGTATTTGGAAATTGAAGGTGTTCTATGTCTAAAGTAAATTACTAATGGTCTTTTTCTTTTTTATTAATTCACAGAAAAAATAATGCATGCATTTTTTTCTCAGTTTAGATTTATCTTCTGTACATTTTGCTTCTGCTTCTGTTGCCTCTTATCACTTCTTGGCTGGATCTGGCATGTGGCAGAATAAAACATGAGGTTGAATAAACAACAAACCAGCAACCTTTTGTCATACTATCAATGGGAATATTGAGCCCCTTCTTCCAGTAACAGATATGCTTGTTATATGATTTTAGAGTGGCAAGTTTAATATACTGATTTTTTCTGTATGTAAACTTTTCTTTATTCTTAATTAGATTAAATGTATTAAATCCTTCCCTGAACCACGATGTTCCTCGAAGGACAGTTGACACTGATGAGCCCTCCACCAAGCACGTGTGAGAACCACAAACTAGTAAGGCATCCAACCTTTCATTTTGACTCTTGTCTCCTCCTTCTGCAGCTCAGCTGTGTGTCTTAAGGAGGTATATCTAGGAGTGGATCATGTTGGGTCATACAAGGTGCTTCTTCCTCGTCATCCTTTTGGTTGTTCAACTCTACTTGTGTAACAAGGTGTCTGCAAGTTCCCCCTTAACCCTGAGGTTGACCATTTGGCTGGGTGCTTGCCTAAAGGAACTGCTGTCTATTTAATAGGCACCTTTTAATTGCATCAAACTACACTCTCATTTGACACTAAGTAGAAATAATCAAATCTTTCAGGACAGTCAGATCAGTAGTCCAGATGAGGCTGGATTCTTGGCAGCATCTAATATGTGAAGATCTAGGGAAATAGTTTTCAAATTTTTGCCTGCAGAGGATTCACTGGAGGAGCTTTTAGGAAGTGCAGTTCTGCTTCTGTTCACCTCAGGGATGGGCCAGATACCTACATTTTCAAAAAGCACCCTGGGTCATTCTTACGGAAAATACTTTGCAACAGCACTATCCAATATAAATATAATACAAACAACACATGTAATTTTACATTTTCTAGTAGGCACAAAAATATAGTAAGAAAAAAAGCAGATGAAATTAATTTTAATTATGTATTTTATTTAACCCCATATATCCAAAATACTATGATTCAATATTTAATCACTATAAAATTGTTAATGAGATATTTTTCATTCCTTTCGTTAAAAAATTAAATCTTCAAAATCTGGTGTGTATTTTGCAGTGACGGTGCATCCTCTCAGTTTGGACTAGCCTTGTTGCAAGTACTGAGTAACCATATGGAGCTAGTGACTACCACATCGGACAACACAGCTTTAGAGAATTACTTTCAAATCTAGTGAATAAGCTCGCGATGCTAAATAAACACATGCTTTCTTTTGTGCTTATCGTGTGCTTGGCACTAAGCTAAGTTCTTAAAATGCATCATGTTGTAAAATCCAAGGAACAGGAATATGAGGTAGGTGTGCTGTTTTATCTACTCGGTAGGAAAAAACACAGGCTCTAGAGAGTGATATGTCCAAAATCGTACAGCGAGTGGGAGACGAAACAGGTCGACACGTCCTCAGAGCACGCGGGCTAACTGCCCTGGAGGACCCGCTTCTACACCGCGCTTATTTCTTACGCAATTACATGCAACACAGACTTCTATCTAAGGTGAAAAGTCCTAGACGTACATGTTCAAGGGATTGTGTGATATAAATATATCACAAAATGGAATTCAGAGGCAACTGGATTACATTTGTATGTTAGTCTCTCATGCCACTTAACATCCCAGAACTGCAGTAAGGGTCCTTGGCATGGGATGCTTGGGAGGACGCGACATAAAAGTTGTGAATTATGTAAATACCCAATCATTAGGTGTGGCTTTGTTCTTAACAGTTTTATATTTCTTAAGATTAGTGTTCGTTTTTTCCCTCTGAGGCAATAGGAAACATAACCAATAGTATAAAAAGGCCTTTTACTAACGCTTATTAATTATCTTAAATATGAATGAAAAAATAAAGACATAAACTGGGCCAATGTGTAATAAAACTGTAAGAGCTGAAGTTTTTCTAGGGCAAGATTCTCACTGGATAATTTGTTCATAGAAGCTTATTTGTCAAAAGTTATTTACTCTTCTTTTCCCTTGCTTCCTGAATGCGTGATATGAACGTCTTCTTTTATTGTAGTTCTATCTCAGTTGATTAAAGAAAAAGGACTCCCTTTGCTTTTAATACTGCTGAATATCTGAAGATCAATTGCAGCTATTAAATTAAAATAGTTTACCCCTCGAGGACTTTCAAAGACCAAAGAAAATATTATTTTAAATGGAAAGCATTAGTCTTCTATTATTACTGTCTTGGACTGGATTGCATTAGATCTTCAGATTAAGGCAGCAAGCGCTTTGAAAATGTAAAGCCAGTTGTACGATGTGGAATGAAAATAAACACGGACTCAAACAAACATTTTATTTATCTTGATTTTTATAAACCAAACCAACTTATTGGATTTGTATCTATCATTAGAGTGAGTCTACATACAATCCTAGTGTTCCAAACTTGATTAGTCACCCTAATGAGAAGGGCATGGATAAATGGCAAATAGTAATTTAAATATATTATATTTGGCTTAAAATGAGTGTATTATTTTTAAATCTTTATTTTCCAATCCTGAGTGTATAGTAATATGTCAATGAATAAAATATTTTAGAAGCATTCTGACAGAAAGTCAAGCTAGAGTTAAAAGTTTTGCCTAGATAATTCACTACGCCATCTCTCCTATGTAGACAATCCAGTGTAAATGATTTAAATATCAAGGGCTCTCTTCCATTGTTCCTATAAAATCGTCTGTCCGTATATAAGACAAACATGGAAGCTTAGAAACTTCTCCTGATGTTGAGGCTACACTCATTAGCAGTCAGTAAATCGCAGTGTTACATGAAGTACAGCTGTTGCCTCATGGGTATAGCCGTCTAGTCGGAAGTAGGAAATGAAATCCCAGGGTGCTCTGTCAGCCTGGGATTTCAGGATCCGTTTTGTTTTTGATCCCAGTATTTCTTAAATCCCTTTTCATTAATGATGAAATAGCGTCTCAATATCCAAAGCTGCCACTTGGAAAGAGAAGGAGGAAGATCATGCGGCTCACACCCTAGTCGTTTTTGTCTAAGTTTCTTCTTGCTTTCCTGTAAATACTGACTTGCACTTTGATAAATTTACACATTTTGAGCGTAATTCACAGCATAACCTTTTACTATTTGGAATAAAAATGAAACTTCAAAACAAACGAAAAAGAGCATTGAGTAACTGAAGAAAAAAAAAGTGCTACCAAATGTATTCAGAAAACCTCACATAATTCACTTCCAAGTCCTTACCAGCACCTGCTGTTTCGTATTTATCCATGACTGTACCAAATATGCTTATTTATTTTTCCACTCCTAACTTGGTTAAAGCAGCCAATTAGAATCTAAATGAAGAGGCATTGGTACTACATGTGTATTCTGGTATCAGAAGTGAACAGTACTCAACTGTAAGGAAGATATATGTATCCAAGAGAGACGTTTGTCTGGATCCATAAAGTTACATGTACTTCGTTGCCTTTAGATGTTTGTCTGGATCCATAAAGTTACATGTACTTCGTTGCCTTCAGATGACACTAGCTTAGGCAGCCTGATTGGTATTTATACTGATCTTACAGTCTTCATGTATCCTTTGTTTAAGAACGCAGGTCACCATGGAACACATCTTGGAAAATTTCCACCCAAAATGGTTGAATGTGTGTTGAATGGGTATGTTGCTGTATAGATTTAATTTTTGCGAACATCAGTGAGCCATCCTTGTATCTAATTTTAAGTAAAGACTCAAGAATTTTGTATCACAAAGTGCCTATAGTTTATAATTGACCCTAACATGGTTATCTATGCTTCAATGCCCAATCAGTCCATGACTGTGGATTTTTTAAAGACGTAGAAGTAAACGTTACTGTTAAATCTTTATATGTCATTGAAATAAATGAAGTGTGGGAATGAAATGTGTTAACCTTAAAATACTGGCCTTAAGGTTTCACCAAATCTTCAATGTTACTGCGATCCTAAGTCTACTAAAATGCACACAGTTGACCTGATTGACTGTTCAGTCTCTTATCTCATCTGTGTTCTTGCTTATATATTCCACTTGGGGAATGTTCTTTGTAATTAAGAAGAGTCACTTAAGGGAAAGGGGAGTAGGTCTGCAGACACTTAGAATGGATTCAGGTAAGAAGGAAAGGAAAGTAACAAATATGTATTAAGGTGTCTCATTTCGTGCACATTTTTTTCTGAAAACTGCCTTGAATGATAAAGTCACACTGCTGGTTAACGGACCTGGAAACCCTCCTACCTGGATATACAAATCCCATTTTGCCACCTTAAATCTAAGAGCAGAAAAGGCCTCTTATCAATGGCTTCTGGTGGCTTTTTGTCTATGATCAGACATTCTAGCCTGCAATAGAGGCTGTAAGTTGTCCTCACAGAGATTTTTCTTTATTATTCCTAACAGTCTGGAATGGGTTTTTTTGGTTTTGGATTGTTAACGTTCGGGACTACATCTTTAGGACCTGGTAACTTTAGGAACCTTTAGAACCTCTTGTTCAAGGTCCTGCTGTTTCTGATTTTACACTTTTATGGGCTTCTTTTTGTACTTCTAGTGGAGACACTGGTGTGAAGAAATACTCTATGAGCCAAGGGAATAAGTTTTTCACAACCACATTTTCTAGACTCTACAATTGTTCAAATTTGAGAATCTGATTGGTAAACCTAGGACACCAAGAAGAAAAATAATTTAAATATCCATGTGTGCACACATATTTTTTTATTTTTTTGCAACTTCTCTATAATTTTTAAACCCTTTGCTGTGTCCTCCAACAAGTGTATGAGTGATGCAGGTGGGTTAGAGGGTGGAGTGTTTTAATAGTTGGGAGAGTTAAAGAAGGTATCAAAGGATTTGAGTCAATAATGACTTCATTTATTCAGGTTGATTAATTAGTACTTCCTCTCCCACCTGTTGTTAGTGGTTTGCTAGAAGGCAATCTGTTCCATGGAGACAATGCATCAGTCAGAGGGGTGGGTCAATTATCTAACCTGCATATTTATAATTGGGAGGGAGTGGGGAGGAGCCAAACTCCCTGGAGACAGGAAGGAACCAAATGACGCCTGTTAGGAGACACTAGTGGGCTTGGAAAAGACGTCACAGGAAAGAGTGGCAGGGGACTCCATACCAGTGGGATCTTTCCCTTTACGTGTAGAGAAGAGAAGACACTGCTTCTCATGAAAAGCATCCCCCCTTAATTGTAAAATGTTACTTTGTTATAAGTTAGATCTAGTATTGCAACTATCAGAAATTTGAGAGAATGCTTATAAACAGTTTTTAAAAGGGCAACTAAAATTCAGATTTTGGTAACTGTATTTTTCTTTTGTAAGAATTCTTTCAAAATCTAAGATTTGATCTAACAAGATTTGTGATGTGCTAAATGATAACAATACATGATTTGAAGTTTTAATTTTATGACAACTGCTTTACTGTGTGGAGGGAAAAACACATGTGTTTAAATTTATTTAACTGAGATACTGCTGTATTTTTAAATATCATATAATGTGTTATTTTTAGAAGTACAATATTATGTAAAATCTCAGAGAGGATCAATTATATATATAAAATAATAAAACAATGGCTCATTTATATAGGAAAAAGCAAGAAGACAATCTCTTTTGTATTTTATGTATTTTTTATAAAAATTACTAAGACAGATTTTCTAGAACATTATATCTGATTCATTTGTATTATAGTTATTGCCATTTTCATCACCTTCTCTTCAAATTACAATAGTTTAGAATTGATCCATGCAATTTTATTTCAGTTACAAACAGATGAATAAAATGTACTATTTAGCAAAAAAGGTGTTAAAAGATAGGTTTACAAATGGAAAAGAAATTTGTATACAATGTTTAATAATCTCAAATACTAAAATTTAAATTATTTAGTTAAATTTAGTTAAATAATAGTTAAATTATTTTTAAATGTTTGTTGGATGAATTTGACTTATAATACATTGTTATTGGCATTAACCTGTATCTGATACGTTTTTGTAATGCTACATCAAACTTTAAAATTAGTAATAGGCTGTAAATAACTTAGTCAGTACAAATTCCCATAGTAATAATGTGTGGCCACTGAAATCCTATCAATATCTTTTCCCTGAGCAGCTAAACTCAGCATGATTTCACATTTAATGATACAATAGTAAGGTATGGATTTGTTAAAAGGAAAGATAAAGCATGGTTTCTGAATAGATAGTCTTTGTTCACTGTGTTGTTGGGTAAGAATTATCAGTCTGCAGTCATCCACTTTAAACTATGATCTAATCAGAACTTAAGAGCTAAATAAGAACACAGATGATTAGCCCTTAGCTAGTAGGGACCCCTAGGGAAAACTTCAGTGCTACAGGAAGTGATGCTAATGATTTATCAAGTGGTAAACTTGCCTCTGAGAACAGAGTGAACGGGCAACTTCATAGCACAAGGTAGTGTCTATTGGATATTCCAGCCAACCTGAGACCTTTTGCCAGCAGAAGTCCAAGGTACATTTTTAAAAGAGAAAGAGATGATAACAAGAACTGGTAAGGTTTGTTCATAAAAATTCAGACTCTGATGAAAATCTTCCTTTCACTAGGGCTATGAATCTTCAGTAGCTCTGCCAACAGTCAGGAAACCCTTGGTCTCCTAGGGGTACTAAGTGAAAAGGGTTTTAGAAGTTAAGTTAAACAGCCTTATCAGATCTTCCTAGGAAGGCAGAATTTGGTATTCATCTTGCAACTTAGAACATTGAACTGGAAACTTGAGAGAATTAAACTTCTCAGAAAAATCTTAATGCCCATCCACTGAAATACACATCAACAGAAAGGAAAACTGAAGCCCTGTGGAACTAAAAGCAGTAACGGAGCTGGCAAAATGCCAGTTCAAGTAACTCACCTCCTATCCTACATTGTTCGAGTTTTATCAGTTGAAAATGATATCCACTTTCCACTTCATTGGAGAAGGTTGTTTAATAATCTTTTAATCATCATTGTACCTTAACAATATGATACTCAGAATCAGAAGGAGACAGAATACTTTTTAAAAAATAGTTTTTTATCTATTTTTGGATAAAATATTCTTAGGAGATGTGTGTGTGGCTGCTATTATGGTAAATCTAATGTCATGCATTAGTTGACGAGCTTTTAAAGATCTAGCAAGAATACCTTTTTCGATCTCTGAATTGTTTGCTTCCACAATTGAATATATGTGTACTAGGTATACTGTCAATTACAAGTAGTATGTTTACATCTTCAACTTTCATTTGCTTAACACTAGAAACCTCAGAACTTTAAAAAATAAATTTATGCCACCAGAAGGGCAGGTGAATGGCTTCAGCTGTGAAACATTTGGTTCCTTTTCAGCTTCCCCAGGAAGCCCCATTTGCAAAGGAGATGTGAACAGGAAGACAGACCTCAGTCAGCCTGAATCAGAGATTAACTCCTTGTAATCCCATGATACTAAAGCAGGAAATTGCTCTCAATACATATTGTGACTGAATGACAGTTTTAGAGTAGGAAGTTTTCAAATAAGAGAAAAGTTCCTTACAAACACGACTTTGCTGTTTTTCGATGTCAGTTAATTTATTTAACCAGATGCTGGTGGGTATATATACATTTTCCATCTTACCCCTGACTTGATTTCCAGTTTCTGTTATTCTGCTCTTTCCTGTGTCTTTTAAATTTTTTTCCAATGCAAAACATTTAAATAGGTTGTCATATATACATTTATTAGAATTCCCTTAATATCACTTATATAAAAATTGATATGTCACATTAGATGATTCTATAACATAAAAAACACAAGTCACATGTTAACAACAACCTCTGTAGTCCAGGAACACCCCCATCAGTAGTACAAATTACAAGCACATTTTAAAAAGAGGAAGATATTGTTTATTTTTTAATAATTTTATTTTTACATTTTTTGTTTTCCCTTTTTTTAAATGGAGTTAATGGGGCCTGAACCTACAACCTCGTTCGTGTATGTTAAGCATGCACTCTATCATTGAGCTATACCCTCCACCAAAAGAAATTGTTTAGACTTTTAAACCAAGATAACTTTGACTAGACTAAATACATTCGTTCATCAAGTGCAATAAATTTAGCATTGTCAGTAATAACACAATTTTAGGTGCAATTTCACGTGCTTTCAGAAATCTTCCAGTTCATCTCCCATGAAAATGTCTTTATGCACATGCTGTTTTCATTTATATGCAGGTGCATCATATTTAAGACTGTTTCAGTTAGTGGTTAAGCGTGTTAATATATATTGTAAGGGAATGCCAGGCCAAACTTTAATCACGATGATGACAAATTTTAACAATTAGAAAAAATCCTTTGAAGTATGTTTTAATTTGTTTAATTGCAATGAATACTATTTCCTCTTACTAGACACTATCAAAATAAGTGATGAGAATTTAAATATTAACTCCAAAAGAATGGAGATTCAAACCTCCTAAAATATTAACAAGTATTTTAATTAAGAATATGATCATTCTGTAGGTCAAAATGTGATTTCATATTTATTACCAAATGTAAAATACCAGTGATTTGAAATTAAGAATGAGGCTTAAAATATTTGAACTGAATTGTAAAATACAATTTTAAAATGTGCAGTAACTTGCTTGTGACTATGTAATGGAATGTTTTTCACAGTAATGTTATGTTAAAACACTACTCTAAATGAACAGAATAAGTAAACGTACCTTTACTGGCAAGAAAAGTGAAAAATTAAGGCCTTTTAATGCTATCTGTAATTACTACCTGAACTCAAATGTCAAATAGAGGTTACAGTGATGCTCTTGAATATACAGTTGTGAGACAATCAGACCAAGCCCTAACCATTTCCAGCATTTTGTCTAGATGTGGTGGGTTGGGGGCTTAATTAAAATAGAGATACAGAGAAATGCTCATTTAAAGATAATAAAGTTAACTAGCATTAGAGTTTGTATGAAGAGTAGTAACTGAGTTGAGATGAAGCAACTAACAATGTGTTAAAGAGGTTAAAAATAATACTTTGCAGCGTTGTAATCCCATGTGTCTTTTAAATCAACTTGAAACCTCTCTTAGAGAGACTTGTATTTAGCAATACAGCTATGGACAAACAGGTGATGATATTTGCTGTGAAAACAAATTGAAGCAAAGCATCATTTTAAACTAAATTTCTCAAATCAGGTTTCTTAAATCAAGTTTTTTTTAAATCAAATTTCTTAAATCAGGTTTAGAAGAGAATGAATGTTTCAGGTGGGTTTAAGAAAATGTAGATTTTGTACAACAGAATCCATCTAATATTGATTAGCAATGGTTTTGTTTCCACTTCCATCCATTATTTAAAATAATTGGATCTGGGGAGCTACATGGATCAGGGTCAAATAAATGTTTTCATAGCAATTATTGGCAGACATTTCCCTTCTGAAAAGTTTCCCCCGAATGGAAAGTATAATTTGCATCTAGTTAAGTATTGATGCGCCCAGTAGTGAGTTTTGATTTTTATGTATTTTTTTGAGACACGGCTTGCAGAGTTGCAGGCTGGTAGGCACCAGGATTTCCTGCACACGGCTGCCAGCGCCGAGCCACATCTGCCCGCGGCCCCCGCTGACTTGGCTGCAGCACATCCCCCCAGCCCCTGCCGCCAGATCAGGTGTGGAGATGCCGCCGAGCTGTCACTCCGCATGGTTTCCTGCAAGTCAGCTCTCTCGTTCCCATCTGTGTTGATCTTCTTTCATGGCTTTTTTCACTGCTTGCCTGGCATGCATGTATTTGTCTGATAAGCCTCAATTTGGCTTTAAGACCTGCCTTCCCAGGTTGTGGCTCAAAATGAAATTTCTCCGTGGGTGTGTTTTCCCTTTAGTTATACTTGTTACTTAATTCTTAACTTTGAGATGTTTCTGTTTGAAGACACACTCTATTAAGCTGCTTAGAGTCTTTTTCCACGTTGCCCATCCCATTTTGAGTGTCTTAAGCCATTAAGATCTACCATGTTGCAAGTTTTATTGGCTTTAAAGTTTAAATAACAGCAAAATGAGATGACTTAAATATATAACGGCATTTTTTTTCCCACTTGACTCTTCTCTTACATAATTCTCTTTAGCCAGGAGGTCACTTTTCAGCAGGAATTTATTTGAATAGCTTTGGTTGTTAATATTCTGGTGAGCCACACTGCAGTCAGGGATAGATTACATACTGATATTTTTAGTCCATAAAGGGCTTTTCTATAGCTAAAGTTTATTTGTGCTTTGCACCATTAATTGGCGTTTTCAGCCATATTCTTGATTATGCAGCTAAAATTCAGTCTAAAGTGTCCAATCCTGCAGGCTTTGTTCTTGCAAAACACCCCATGAATTTATTAAGAGTGGTGTACTCGTGATGGCCGCTGGCGCAGGCTTGGTGGGTATTCTAAGTTGGAAAATGAAAGGGCGGATGATTCAAGTACCCCATGCTCTGATTAGAGGGCTGTGAACAGCTTCCTTCATTTACACATTAACATCATTTCATGCTCTGTTTTCAAACAAGGAATGTCTGTTCTAAAAGTAGATCCCTGAGATACTGCTAATGCACCAAGTTCCAGTTGTCCTTGCTTGAAATAGTCCATCAGGTTTTCTTTCCTTTCAAGAGATAAATCACTATAGCTTTCATGTATTTTGGCAGATTTCCTTAGTTATGGGATTGCGGTTTGAAATTGGCTTATGACTTCCTGCTTCTTAACAATAAGAAATAGCGTTGAGTGTCTTAGCCCTGTTACCCAATGTGTTTGTTCTGGAAACTGGGGTGAAGTTAAATGGAAAGAGAAATATGAAACTCAGGTGGGAAGCGAGTGCTCAGTGATAGTGTACACTCTTCTTTCTTTATAGATTCATTCACCCTACAAATATTAATTGTGTGTCTGAATCATGCCAATTACTCTTCTAGCTTAAAACTTATTGTTAATGTTATAATCTGTGCTCCAAATGATTATAAACTAGAAGCTTGTCAAAATTCCTGTTAAAAACATAAGAGTGACATACAGCTTCCCCACTGAAAAACTGGAAAATTGAACAAAAGTTTCACTTAATAATTATCAAAAGATCGGATTGGTTATTGTTGAAATTATACAATGAACCACATTTTAAGGGGAAACAATAGTTTGTCTTCCATTTGTCTTTTAAAAAAATCAGTATACGCTTCAAGATTTATTACTAAAAAACTAGGCAAGATACCAGCTTATAGGCTTACTTCATATCACTGTTATTTTTTGCCATTGAATCTCATGAATGAGCAGGTGGCTTAAATCTGAGCTGTGACAATTTAAAGTATAAACACACAAAATATGGGACTTCTCTGTTCCGGGAAGGTCATGTCATAAAACTTCTTTCCATTGGAAGCTAAAAATTCATTGACAAAATCAGTTACCTGAATGTCTTAAACAGGAATCATGCATTATTTGATCTGTTTATTGTCACCAGATGGAAAAAAATCTCCTGTACTTCTTATACTTAATCTCTACTTATTTTGAACAATTTCAAAATTTTGTTCTAGCTGCATAGAACTGACTGTATTTGAACAGTCTTACCCCTGAATAATGACAATTGTTAAACCAGGATTTTAGTGAAACCTAGGAGTTTTTCTTCATTGTCAACAAAACAAAACAAAACTGTACACATAAGCCCTTGCATTCTGGGACTTCATCCAAAAGCATTTAGCAATTTGGCAGTCCCCACCTTCAGAAAACCTGTACTTTGGTTCTAGGGTCTGGGTACTGTGATGTACCCAGAGGATCCTAGCATTCACTACATTGTCAGGGAGGGTTTAGAAGTTGGTCAGTTTTATTTTCCTGGCACCTAAAATCTGCATTTTCTTACTTGGGCCATTTGCTGTTCACAGGAGAGAATAATGGGAAATTGTATTCATAAATGTGCCTTTCATTTGTCTTTATTTTGCAAGAAGCCACACAGATTAAACATTTCAAGAAAATATCGTGTAGCCTCAGGATTTTAACTAATCTTATATTTTCTTTAATGACTGCAACCGTTAGAAATTATAAATAGAAAACTATTTTGTGTTTTGAATTGTATATATCTTTTCATTTTCTAAAATTCTTTATGACATTTTCTCATAAAATTATATAGCTAACGTTAAATTATAGAAACAGAAGGGGATTACGTGTGGCCTTTTCTTACAAACCTTTCATAGATTAAGATTTTCTGTAACAAACTTGGTAACATGTTTTAATGCTAAAACCCAAACAAATGTATTTATTCAGTTAGCACTCTTTAATTGCCGGTAAGAGAAATTAGCTCAAGGTGTATTATGCCAAAATGGAAGTACATGGAACCCAGTTTTTATCAATGTATTGGAAGATCGGTCCACCAGTATCTGTGCTTACCCTTTCTCCCTCTCCCTTCCTCCCTTTCTATCTCTTCATCTCTCTTTTCTGTGCATCCACTTCTCTCTTCTTACACTGGAGACCATCTTTTTATCTTCTGCTATTCTAGATGGTAAACCATGGCTGATAACTCCACAGTTCCTTAATTTGCATGCTACACGCCCATCTACCTGCAAGACTGGTCATTTTTCTGGGTACCAATTTCAAATGTCAGGGAGAGAAACTCTGGCTCTGCCTAGATTAAGGCTCTTTCAATCAGCTGTTCCCTGGGGGAGAAGGGTCATGAACAAGGTATTCTAGAGAAGATAGATGCAGATACTATCAAATAATAATAACAATAATGATAATAAATAGACACCTACTGTATGCCTGAATCTGTGCCTAAGTGTTTTATTTGCATCATCTCTTGTAAATAACTATTCATAAAGCACTGTGCATTTAAAAAAGTGTTTTTGCTTGCATTATATCGTCAATCCTAACAATCACTTTATCAACTAAATGCTTTGATTTCTGTTTGATGTTGAAAAAGCTTTTGCTGAAACTTAAGTGAGTTATTAAGTGACAGAATCAGATTTCAAACCATGTCTTCCGATTCTTCCTTCAGAGCTTTTTACACTTAAAAGCTACCTCCTTTCTGCAGGGTGTCAGCGATACAAAATTTTGTGAAACATGGTAGTTAATCAGACCCAAGACTCCCACAGCCTTGTATTTGGTGTCTAATAATAGGACCCCTTACAGTCATAGTTTCTTTTTTTTCTTATTCTTTTTTTTTTTTGTCTAACCCTTCTCTCTGATTTTTCCCTTAGCAAATAGATTGCTTAAGAATGCATTTAGCTGCAAGTAATAAATTAACCATGCTTAACTGAAGGGTTGATTTTTCCCTTAGAACAAGTTTCAAAAAGCCACCAGTCAGCAGGATTCGCTGAGTCGTGATGCTGCTGTCCTGTGGCTCTGTCATCCTCAGTTGTTGGTTTTCCTTCTCATATTCCCGAGACAGTTGCTGCTTCTCCAGCCACTCTGTCCTTGTTTCAGATGAGGAGAAGGAAGAGGGACAAAAAGAAAAAGAAAAACTTCCTTGACCCCATTTCCTTTCTATCCCGGGAAGGATTCCCTCCTCAAGGACTTTTCTCAATATTTTATTGTCCAAAATTTTGCCACTCAGCGTCTCCTCGGAGAAAGCTAGATGGGAGTGTGGGTGTTTTTTCTTTTCAGTTTTGGTGGTGTGGAAGACGAGGGAGTGAGCCAAACTAACCCTCTGCTTTAAGGGACCAGATGTAGTAACTCGGGTCTTGGTACCACATGCCTGTTAAGTCTTCTCACACTGGCATGAGTCACTCAGATGTTTTCAGCATTTTCTTTGTTCAGTTGAATGACTCCAGTTTCCTCTAACTCTCTTAATAGGATGGCTTTCTAACTTTCTCTGACCTTTAGAGCCCCTTCCAATGATTATTTTTTTAATCCATATCTCTACACATATCCAAGATGTTATAAACCTACCTAATCCCAAGAGGGTATCTGAGAACCATCCTGTTCTCCCCATATCCCTTCTTTACATTTTATAGATGAGACATGGAGGCCTGGAGAGGCAAAGCTGCATAGCAAGTTAGTGAACCTAAACTAGGTTCCACATCTCTGGACTCCCAGGCCTGGGTTTTTCTAAGTATTACTAAATAATATGTCTATATGTTCATATATGTTGAAATTTAGAAGCAAAATAAAATCACTGACATAGAAAGTGTTTATTACAGAAAAAAAACTCTTGAAATGACCACCCTGTAATTCCAATTCCACAGAGTGCTAGACGTTGACTAGTGAAATAGGAGGCAATCTCTAGTGTTTCAAGTCAGCAGATGTTTACTGGGTGCCTGTTACGTTCCAGGCACGACAGAGGCCTCGGATACAGCAGTGAACATGGAAGAGGAAGTTTTGCCCTCAGTAAAGTTTACAAATATGCGTTGATTTTCATACACTAATCAAATATTTACTAAGGGCTTACTCTGTGTCTTGGACTGTTCTAAATACAGGATATACAGTTTATGACAAGAAAGACAAGATTTGTATTCTTTTGAACATTGAAGCCAAAAATCACTGTTTTCTAGAGATACACAATAAAGAACTCAGACATCACCTTTCCCCACTGCTTATTAGCGAATGCATTCAAAGAAACATATATTTAATTGATAGTATTTCTTAATCTGGGGGTTACAATAAATTCTAGGCTTTTAAAAATGTATCTGATATATATCTTTTGGCAGGGTGTGCAATTTTGTTAGATTCAAACAAGGATCCAGACTTAAGTGTAAATTTATTGGGCTCAATTCTAACAACTTTGACTCTCTCTACCTTTATTCCTTTGTTTTATTGAATTTAACTTGAATGAAATCTTTTTTTATTTGTCTAAGTCTATTTCTGTCTAGTAAGGAAGTTGAAATTGATCACACCTGGACTTTGTGGGCCATCAGAGAACCATGACATTCCAGGGTATTGATTTTGTGGTGTTAAAGGGTGACAGATCCGGTGTTAAAGTGCCAAGAGAGAACTGGGTTTCAGATTGTACACCATAAGCAGTCTTGGCTTTTGCTGAGGCATGACTAGCTTTTTAAAGTAATGGAAGGAATTGTAAGTCTTTCGTAATTTTTCCTGCATATCCTTGGAAAGATTAATTTAAACCAGAAGCGCGTAATCATGCATACAGGGAAAATGGTCCACGTGTGGTAAATACGTACTCTGCATATCTGTATGCATACAGTTTAGAGTACATGTATACATGTGATTAAAGACAGCATACTCTGTGCTAAGAACATTGAGTAATGTTTCAAGTCAATATGACTAAACCTTTTCAAAACATATTTCTCCTCACATTTTGGAAGTCAATTGGTGATAACAAGTTTTGCTGTCTTTCACATCATTCTTATAATCATTATTTTGCATTTTGTTACTGTTGTGCTTTCACGTAGGTACTGCAGAATATGAGTTATGGTGCTCACACTTCAGAGAGGCCAGAGGTCTACAAGTGAAATGCTTGGCAATTTTTCGTTACCCTCTGGGACATGGGAGGTTGACAAGAACATTATAATAGCTGCTCTAGACATGATCTGAGGAAGAGTAACCATGGTCATCTTTCAATGTCCCATTTGCCTCTCTATTTGTTCTTTTTCAGTTTAATGACCTTTAGTGGATGCACTGAAAATAACATTTTGATTATATGATTATTGTGTGGAAGACTCTACTGAGCTAAGTCCAAGTGTATCCCTGGAAACTAATCAGAGGTGCACCAGATTCATTGACTTTAACCAATCCATCATAGTCATCTTTTAATTTATTTCCCCACGTTTTTCCAAGTTCCCATTCTTGAATAAGACTTTGACTTGCAAAGAAGAATAGAATGTATTTTATAATGTATGTTTGTTCTGTTTTCTAACAACATAAGTATTTTGCTTAAGCAGATTTGCTAGAAAGTGACAGCTTTGAAAAATTGGACACCGGAGCCGCTGGAAGCATTTCAGTTCCAGGCAATCTAAATAGTGCAGAAGGGGAAAATGAAATATCACCGTGTTTTAAAGATGACAGTTTTGTCAAAGATCCCTTTTCACTCTTTGGCTTAAAACAAATAGAGTAAATCAAGTATATCTGTTCAAAATATGCGTGTGCACTCATGGAGGAAGCACCCCTTCCTAGGAAGGTTCCTTCAGAGACAACCAATGAGAGGATTACCTTTAAAACATGTTTCACGGATCGGGAAGACTTTCATTTTCTTGGCTTAATTATTATTTGGCACATTTTGAGGTCATGGGATTTCACTAGAACATAGTGGTCCCTTTAAAAAGAGAGGAAAAGGAGAATCTCCTAGTTTAACACCATCTGAGTATATCATTATGGGCCTCTATCATGTTTTTTTAGAAATGCAATAATGTAATTATTATTGTGTATGTGTGTGTGTGTGTGTGTTTGCACATGCGTGTGTGAGAGAGGTTTAAAAGCCTAAGGTTAGATTCTAAACATTTTATGAATATATTAAAAATGCAATAATATTCTCTAGATGAAAAATGTTGTTGAGTATATTTGAAAAGGTGTAGCAAGTTTGATAAAACCTGCTTTGAGAACAGTTGTATCGCTAACTGGAGAGGCAGTGGAGTGTAGTCTAGTTAAGAGCACAGACACAGAGATGAGACTTCTTGGGCTAAAAATTCCAATGCTGTGATCCAGAGCAAGTTAATTTCTCCGTTCTTGAGTCCCTTCTTTGTTAAATGGGACTAATGATAGTATCTACTTCCTAGAGTCCACATACCGCTAGCCTGAGATCTCATAAACACTCAACAGTGTTAGTTATTGTTGGTAACTGAAAACTCTTACCATGTTATTAAGCCATGAATAGAAAAGCAGAATTTTTTTTTAAAAAAAAGGTAATTCAGAGGATGAATTAAAAGCTCAATAATTTTCAGGAATTCTGCAACATACAAATCATGTTTCTTTCAGGACAATAGTAAATGAGTAGTGATCGCATGCTTTCTTTTTCCCCCTAACAAAAGAAGCACTGCTGATTGCCCCTTATGTCTTGTACATATACTGTAATGTACTTTGAGATCTATACTGTAAGAAAGCCATTGGTCATTTCTATCTTTCAGATTCCATAAAATAATCAGTTAGCTGATTTCATGTTCGTAGATTATTCTCAATTTTTGTCATGTTACTTTTAGAGACGGTCTTATAAATGAATGTATATTTTAATTATAATTTGTTCCAATTCACCTTTGGCAAGAGTAGTTATGTTAGTACCGTTACTTTCTGAAACAACTTTCATTTAATATGCTGTATTCATTGTCTGCTCCATTATATGCTTAAATTGTCTCTTATCAAAGAGGTAGCTGGTAGTATGTTTTATCGGGATTATCACCTAAATCTGTCCCATGAAAAAGATTGATTCGTTATGGGTTCCATAAAAAAAATCTTAAAACGTGATCTATTTATACATTTTACTTCATTTTACGGCCTATCGGCTTTTCATATTAATAGGATTGTCATTTTTTATGTATGAAAGGATTCTTGGTATGGTTTGGCTCAGAGCCATCACATTACCTATCCTTTTAACTCTTTCGAAACATTAACTTATGTTGATTGCATTAGTGCAGGCTTAATTTTATTTCATGTCCAAGATGACAAAGGTCACTTCATTAGGTACCTCATTTGTCTTTCTTCCTAGTGGTTTTCTGGTATCCTATACTAAGTATCATTTAAAAAAAAAAAATGTTCTGCTTCCATTAAGAAAAAGTGAACAGAGAACAAAGCCAATTATTTGCAGCACATAAAATCCTTATGATAATTTGGTAGAGTTTAATTAAACTAATACATCACACTGCACTTATAAGACAAAGGAGTAAAAAAGGAGCAAATAATCTTTTTTATGTTAAAAAACACCATATTGCTTTTTGATTAAGCTCTTTAAGACTTGTGACCTACTTTAACGTGTAAGATTTACAGTCCTTTACATAGGAAGCACGTTTTAAAAAAAGTTCTATGTAATATTGATTGGGACCAGCCCCTCGCCAAAATTTGAAATGAAGCTATGAAAATTTCTTATGATTTTTCCAACTCTCCAAAATAAAGGGTTCTGCAAATTTTGCCCATGCAAAAAGCATTTTTATTACAAAGAATCTTATTTTGGTATTTAATGTACACTCGCCATTGGTTGTTTTTTTGGGGCCCACTGACATTAATGCAAAGTCCACTATAAATGAAGAGCAAGTTTCTGTAACTTGTGCATCGTCCCTGTATTTCACAACTGGAAGGCACTGAAATTAGAGCTATTTGGTCTTTACTTAAATAATCTCATTTCCCAACTTTCCATTTCCTTGAGATGTAATTCTCATAAGATACATGGAAATAAACCTCTGATTAGGAGTGAGGATGTTTAGTTTTAATCCTAGGTCTGCAGTGTTATACTGAATGTGTCTTGTCGCCCCTCGGGGCCTCAGTATTATCACTGGTAAAGTGAATAGTTTGGTAGAGGATGATTCCCGGTGACTTCCTTATCTCTCAAGTTACACTTCTGCATTAGTTATTACTATAATACCTTTCTGTGTCCTGAAGGTCAGTACTTAATATGCTCATATCGATCATTAAATCAGTGCCACTTGGTATTTATGAAAGTATTTCTAAAAACATTTTTAGAAATTTCTGATGATGATCAGAAAGCATAGCTTTTTAAAGCTGGTTAACCACAAATCATATTAAAAGAGAATTATATTCAACTTAGAAGTGTATCTATTATTAACTAAGGATCCACATACTCACTGGCAGTTGTTACACTTTCAACATTATCTTTCACGAGCAGGAAACTGGTTGGTTAGATTTTATCATTTTGTCCTATCTCACATTTACATTTCCAAGACTCAGTTAATTCATTGGATATTTACTTCATTTTCTGGCTCGTGGATCAAACTCTTAGTTTATCCATCATCTGGAAACACTTTGACTGCTTTCTGCTCCCCTCTGTGAGTGTTTTAAGGCTCCCCAAGTAGCTCTCAATTTTTCAGGCACAGGATTGCAATTTCAGTGGCATTTAACAACAGCCGAGTTTGCTATTCACTTTGTTTCATTAACATCTAGTCTCCGTTTCTCTCAGGCAGCTTATTGCTTTGGTATATGAATACTAGCCAGTTCTGCTTCTATTTCCAAAGGTGACCAATACTATGGTCCAAAAAGGATAGTGATGATAGCTTAAGTTTACATCATTTTACATTTTTATTATAAGCTTTAAGGATGGAAATGCATTAATGCTCAACTTTGGACAAACGTAATTGGAACTAGAAAGCTGGGATGCAGTCTAACGTTTTTGCTTATATAGTGCACAGTTGTCTGTCTGGATTGATCTCTGTCCCTCTCTGATTCAGAAAGGGTGTTTCTGTAAAATACTTATTTAGAAGAAAAACAAGAAAAAAATAAAATCATGGATTAAGAATGACACACTTTAACATTAAAGAATAGGCTGTTCTAAAGCAGAAATTAATTGCATTAGTTTTAACAAATAGTTTTTTTTTTTTTGCGTTCTCTGGCTTTTGACAGTTATCTTGATTTGTCTTGAACATCCAATTTAGGATGTTCAGGACAGTTTTGTTGGTGGTGGTGGTGGTGTTTAATTACTACATTGGTTCCTTTTATATGTAGACTTGAGCTAAGGAGAGCGAGTAGAGAAAACGGCTCTCGATGGAGTTGAGTGGAATTCCGGAAATCTCTGGGTTAGGCAAAGAAATTCTCTCACTGCCTGCTGACCTCACCTCAGATCTTCACAACTTTGTTTCTTCTTGGAAGGCAATTTTCCCTCATTTCGGAAGATGTCAAGCTTCCCTGTCTTTTAAGACACAACTTAGGTTTCTTTAGCCAAAGAGCCCTCTTCCTCCTCCCCTCACCACAGTTCTCTCCTCGGGGCTCTCCTAGTTTTACCTGTGGGGCTTGTATCTTCCCCACCCACCCCAAGATTAGTAATCTGTTGATGTGTATATATTTGCATATCTCTTCAAAAGATAAAGGATTCCTCAGAACTGGGATGGTGCTTTGTCTGTCCCCCCATGCCTCAGGCAGTGCCTTTCGCATGACTGGGCTCTGTAACCTTTGGCTTGCTTTCTGACTGAGATTCCCTGATTCTCACAGTCAGCCAGTCAATGCATATTGATTGCTGGGCCATCCAACCTACTGCATTCTCTTGTTAGGCCCCAGATCATTCGTATTCTGTAGTCAGGGCCGAGTACAATTCCTAGGATGCGATATGGTATTGTCCAGCCCTTTCCTTCCATGGCCAGTCGTCGTTGACTCCCAATCTAACAGCCCTCTTTTCTGAAGAGTGTAGATTAAACAGTGCTGATGAATGGCCTTCCTGTGTGTGTGCACGTTTACAGGTGTAAATGGGTATAAACATCCTTTCTTTGATTGGATGGGATTTGTCTTCTGTGTTCCGTTCCTCTCCTTTTTTTTTTTGGCAGTTTGGACGATTTTCGAGTATGCTGAAGCTGTTTCTTATATATTCACAAATTTAAGTAATTATGATGGAATCCTGAGTCTGATAAATACATAGGCTTCTAGGACTGAGCTTCATAACACATTCATTTATAGTAGTTTAGGAATAAACTAAAAATCAGCATAATTTTGCTTATTATTTCTTAAACTGTGGCAAAAATGGAGATATTTGCAGTTATGATGTAGCTGTTTATTTTTTAAAAGATTCCAAGTCAGATTTAAGAAATAATTATGAGAAGACATAATGTAGAAGAAGAAAATCTTTGAGTAGGAGCCAAATGTCTTGGTTTGGGGCCCTGATTCTACCATTATCTATGTGATTTTTATGCAAGAAAATTAAGCTCTCTTTAATTCCCTCATATGTAAAATGAGCAAAATTATAATTGCTACTTCACAAGGACTTTGTGAGGTTAAGTTAGATAATTAAGTGTAATCTTGTAATAAACATCTATATAGGTGATATAGTAGCTAATAATCATAATTGACGAGTTTTGGTACATCATTTATATAAAATCAAAATAAAGTAAAACACCAAAATACCATCCAGAATTGTCGTTCTCATAGTCCTTTCACCAAATCCTGTGTTTACCTTGTGTCCCGCTTTCTATTTCAAATGATTTGCCAGTATTTGTTTAAAACATAGATAAATGTTCAGTGTTGATAATGGCCCTGCCCTGGTTCAGCTCCTATATCGTGAATTTTTGCTCTAAAATACAAATATCCACTTCCTGTTCCTAGATTGCAGAAACTACCATCAATCTGGTTTTCTCTGTCATGGAATCGGCTCTGTTTTTCATTTGATACCTTTTACTTTTCCCTAGATCTGAACATCAGTCTGGGGAAAAAGATTATGAATATTCATAGACGCTTTTTACATATTGCCAATTACATGCAAACACATTCAACAGACACTTGCACATTCTACACCAATTATGTAGGTGTGTGATTTAGTTTTGAAGCATACCTAATAGAAATAAGTAGAAAATAGATACATATTCCTCTCAAAATACATGTATTTCCTTGAGTATGGTTTGGAAGTTTTTTTTCAGAACTGTCAAGAGTGTGTTGATTCCTTTGTGTGAGTATTTAGTGTGTTCTTGCCCCTGAGTCTGAATCCCATTCCTGTTCTGTGTGGAATTCAGCTCCTTTTCCTAGTGCGAGTCACCAGTTCTTGACCAGGGAAGTCGGGAAAAGGAGAACAAAGCTTTTATAAGTTGACTTTTTTTCTGATAATTTTTGATAATTAAATTCCAAGCTTATTTCAGTCTCTGTGGTTAGGAAATGGAAATGGAAACTGAGTGAGATACAGAGATGGCCTGGTGAAACGCGCTCCAGGAATGACTTGGTTTCATCTCATTGTGTGTGTGTGTGTGTGTGTAGTGTGTGTGTGTGTGTGTAGTGTGTCTGTGTCTGTGTGTCTGTGTGTCTGTGTGTCTGTGCATGGGTAATAGAGCAAATTGAGGAGAAAGGCTGAAAGGGGAAGACAAAGGCTGCATCTATACGACTCCAGCAGAATTGGACCTGACTCAGAGATTGGTTCGGACTGATTTACTGGAGCCTGTCTCCTCAGTAGCAGTGATCTGAAAATTGCTTCCAGGGCCATCTTAATTAGCTGATTCAAATCAAAACAAACACATACTGGTAACATCCATTTCCACCCTGACCCTCACCAACAATTGTTTTCAGAATAGTGATTCCTAAGTAGTTCTCCACAGACTCAATAAATGATTTGAGGTGAGCGCTTTTGTTTTTAAACATGAATCTTTAATGGTGAGGAAAGAGTCCGTTTTTCTTGGCTTTAGTGACAGGTGGATATTAGTACATAGATGCGTTTATTCAGTGCATCAAAGCTTAAAACCACAAAAACGTGAAACCTGCCCTTACATAGTTAATTTATGAAATGAGAGCGTTCTGTTCCTCAAGAACATTTTAATAAGAGGATTTCATTATGCTGCATGGCAGAATAGTGACGGTATTACTTAAATGCATTCTCTTTCTTGGATATGTTAAATTAAAAGTATGTCAGGTCTTGAAAATAGAAAATGAAACATTTGGACACCTCTGATTTTCTATTTTTTTACTTGTTTATTCATTTATTTAAAACCTTGCAGAAAGTCTTAGATAGTATCTTTCCTTTAAGGAAAGAAAATAATGACTATTATATAGAAAGAATTAAAAAGAGAAGGTTAATGAAATTTTAGATGGACAGACTAAATTTAAGAAAGAATTAGGAAAAAATAATATGCCAGTAAAATAAAGAGCATTTACTACAGTTAAAAAAAGCCTCTCTTCCATAATCTATCATATGATAAATAATAGAAAGTCAAAGATAACCACATGATTTCAAAATATTAAAATTAGATAAAAGTGATACTGTGATGTGACAAGTAATATGATTTCCTTAATTAGCCAGTCCCAAACAGTCATTCACTTATTAAAGCAATAATTATTGAGGGCCAACTATGTGCCAACACGGAGAATGAAGCAGTAAACAGTGGACGTGATGTTTGCCCTCGTGGAGTGCACTGTAGCCTTATGGAGGATGAAAATGTTAAATGAATAACTTAGTAAAAATAGTTAAACTGAAATATTTGATAAATGCTGTGGCAACAACATATATAGATGAAATATAAACATAAGATAAACTATGTTCATTTTAAACTTACAGTTTAAATCATAAAGACTCACTTTATCATCAATTCCTTGGTAAATTTGTGCTTCTTGTGTAATTAGCCTGAGCATCCCAAGTTATGTTAACGTTTAGAGCTACTAAAGGAAGAAAAAATATTAATTCTATTTCTAAGGAAAGATAAAAAATTTAATTAAAAAAATTAAGACATTTCATAGCTGCTTAGATTTATACAGCGTATATGGATAATCTGCAGTCAGAGCCATTTTTAAACATTGTCTTCTCTTGAATATAATTAAAAATTAATCATTATTTTTTTTACATCATTTACTTTCAAAAATTAATTGGTTGATTATTCAGTGAAAGAAATAATCTACGTCTTTTCTAATTTTGATTCTCACGTGCTGATGTGTTGTGACACTGGAAATTAGCACGATACTGATTTTTAAAAATTCTAATTCTTAAGGATTCTAATTCTTTCGGTAGCGAACTATATCACTTTTAGTTTATGGAAGTGATTTATTGTCTTTTCGGCAATATTCAAACTCATGAAAGGTTTTACTGACATCAATTTCACCATCAAACTGGAAAGAGTATTCTGTGTACCTTTTGGCACTGAGAGGAAAAATAAGCCAACTGGTCAGGCTCAAGTTCAAAGAAATAAATATTCAACACTATTTAAAACTCACCTTAGCACCAAAACATTTTGAAGGAGTATTATCATCACTTTTATTTGTGGAAAACATTGTCTTTTTATGGTCATGACTTTGAAAGGGAGAGTAATTCATCCTTGACCAGAGATCAGCAGACCATTTGTTGATAGCATGTAAATTGCTCAGATTTCTGTAGACAGTGAGCTGTGTGATAATTGCATTTAGAGACTAAGAGCTACTTTGAAAGGTGTGAACATTCAGATCAAGCTCACTTCCTGAGATCTTAGGGACAGTAAATTGTAAAAGCAGTGGTAACAAAATTACCATTTCAATCTTATTTGTATTTCCAGTGTAAATAAAACCAACAACTCCCCCTCCCCTGACCGCCCATCTCCTGGTGACACTTCAGAGCCTTCAAATACTTGAAGCCCGAAACACAGTTAATTCCGTGTTTCTTTTACCATGCAAATATCTCTTGTCAGAGATAGCATCCAAGAGATTAGCCCAGCAGTATTGATCTCGATGCCCCAGGGTTGTTAGTTGTAGCTGGAGCTGTTATGTCTCCTTGACTTCTGAAAGAAGTTATGGCCACTGCAAATACATCTTAAAGACGGAAGGAATACTATCAGTCAAGATGTGCATCCAAGCTTTGGAACTAGGCTAGCAAAACCCTACTCACATCCCTGTAAAGCAGACATATATTTTTGTATTTTTTATAGGTGGATACAGTGCAGACCACGAACCCCCCTGGCCACATTGAGGAATCGTGTAAAATGAATGTATGTGCTCGTAAGTGAAATACATCTAATGTTCCAACTCAGTGTGTTGGATCCCAAAAGACTTGAATTTGTCTTGTGTAGAAAGAAATCGATTCCCAAGGGGCAGGACCGCTAGCTGATTAAAATGAAGCTCTGATTTTGAAGAAAACAAAAATGGCTTTAAAATAAAATCTCTGCAAAAAAGGAATCAAACTATACTTTGCAAACAACTGAAAAAGAAAATCAAGCACTCAGTATGGAATAAAGAAGGGATGTGAGAGAGGTTTTGCAATCTTGTCAATTACTGTGGAGAAACAGAATAAAAAATCATCATCTCAGGAGTATGAAAAGAAGAACAGGAAGTCCCTTTCCTTCGGTTTGCACTTGAATGGACTCAAGCAAAGAGTGGAGACATGTATCCTGTTACTGTTTATGGTTAATAACGTGATTAGTATAGATGTGATTTAATTTGCTTTGCTTGAATTAATTGAATGCATTCTGTAGAAATCACCTGAGCCTGTGCTAGATCAACAAAGAAAATGGAAATGTATACCTCAGGACTGAATTCCGAGAAAGTTATGCTGTTCAATGCTATTTAATGAGGGCCGAGGAAGAAATACTTCTGCCAATCAGGGAAAGTGAGAAAATAGTGGACACGAGAGAAAATAAAATTTAGGTCATTCTGATATTTGTTGAAACATCACTTATTATGGTATAAAAGCAGAAGATCCCAATATTTCTCACAGACATTTTACCAATTTCTGACTGAATTTAACGTAAACCCCGTAAGTGTTAAAGGAATGTATGGCCATTATATCAATAGGAAACTGGCCTTTTAAATTTGTGGTCCTATGCATTTACGTATGCAGAGGAGGGCTTTTTGAATTTTATTAAAGATGAATTGCATGCAGGAAATACCTCTTTGCATTACAGTTACCTGCTCAGTTGAAGATACTATATAAAGTCTAATTTTTGTATGGGTGTGAGTGTATATGTATGCATTTGTGTGCGTGTGTACATATATAAGTGGAAGGAGGTAAAATTTAATGCTTGACATTTGCACTTTGGTTTGTTACCTAGAATATAAAGAGATAGAGTAAAGCCATTTCACATGGGTCATGATTGTTATGAAAGATTATTATTCACAAAGGAAGCAGTTCTAAAAATAGAATGACTACTGCAACGGCTCTCCAATTATGTGTAATATTTAATGCAATTGAGCCATTTAAATTAAGATGGTAGCAATGTCTGAAAAATAATGAGAGTAGGCTCCTGTGAAGTCAGTTTGAAGACAGTTGGAAAGTTGTGCTCTTCACTCAGTGACAGAGGATGTGAATCACGGATGCTCTTGGAGATGAGACTCGGGAAATATTTGTTTTCTGACTACAACTTATTAATCTTCTAATAAGTTACATGTATTTTTTTTCCACTTTCCTTCGATCGAAATTATGTAACAAGTCATCATATATCATAGAATAGTGAGTATTTAAAACAGACTGAAGTATTACATATTTTTTGTGGTCACCATGTGCCATAATAATTTTGAAACTATTGTTCTTTGGTATTTGTATTCATTTCTCTTATCTTGCTGATTAACTTTATAGTCGGAATTTTTACCTCTTCTTTCTATGTGACAATCAACTGAAAGGTACCCTATCTATACTCTTACAGGGATTTTTGTCTTTATTTATGCTATTATAATAAGTTATAAGTCTACAAACTGTATAATTCCATTGTATTGAATATTTTTATGTGACCAAAATAATAATAAAAAACCCCTACTTTATAAAATTCCTTGTCTTTCCCACTTTAATAGTCTCTTAAAACGTAGTAGGACATTCAACATATTCATGTTGCTGGCTTTTAGACGACGGTGTCTACTTCTTTTAGACATTATTCTTTACCATTTGAGGGTGAAGAGCTTAGCCGTTTAAGATAAAGAGCAAAGGTTTGACAGAGATAAATTGGAGAATGTTTGGAGAAAAGCACCCTTAACAGGGTCAGGAGTCTTGACTCCAGATTTTACTCTGCCACCAAACAGCCAGACCTGAAGGATACATTTTTTTTTTTTTTGAGTGCTCAGTTTTCTCATCCATAAATGATGAGTTTGGATTGCACTATCAATCTGAAGATCACTTAAATTCTTAAATCTTGATAAGTTAACTTAATTCGTAGATTGATAACTTAGAAGTGTTACAGTGTGTTACAGAATACTGATTATATCAACATTCGATATTGATCATCTGTATTAAGAGAACCATGTGCTGTTTTCCACTTAAAGTGACCTAAAGCTCAACATATGCCTTAAGACCAAGAAAAAATATGAATTTACAGTTGTTACTCTTCCAACCTTAGTTAGCCTTATTAGAAATATGTACTGAGGTATAAATAATCACATCTGGGATCAATGGCTCCCTCTAAGTTAATTGAACCAAGTGGCACCCAAGTAGAAAATCACTCAATTTGTATCAAAGGAAACCTTTTTGTACTGCACTGAGTTGAATACATTCCCTGGCAGAATTTATTAAAGTGCTAGAACCAGTTTTTCTTGCTCTTTACTCCGGAAGGATTGATCAGCACATGAAGGTCTGCGGGACTTCAAAGGAGTTTCTGGACTTGGATCAGCCTGGTTGGGTTCAGAGGAGGAGGAAACACTGGCCCCTGATGTTTATTGCTGTAGGCGCTTTCATCTAATAGTAATTCTCTGCTGAGGAGAAGCAACAGGCAGAGGAGTCTTGTAACTCTTACAATTTCACGATTAATGTTTAGTCATGAAGTGCCTCACACAGAAAAACGGTACTTTTATTTTAGTTTCCTGCTACTACTCCAACTGGGAAAGGTCAGAGAAACAGTGGGAAGCAAAATGAAAGCAGATATATCGTGTGGATTTTTTTTTTTCATTGCAGCATACTGACTTGCAAAATAGTGTCACTTTCAATATCACAATGATGGCATGGATAATCTTCAGGGATCTTTATTTAGAGAATTGGTCAGACTGAACTTGTTTTCATTTAGGTGAACTTCTGGCCCCTGATGAGGCTGATTTTGATAGTAAAATTTAATTTTGTCAATTTAATCTTGTCTTTACAAGAATAGAAATTTAGATGGGAGACTTGCAAGCTTCCACCTACCAAGCCTCTCCCAAGTCCCACTATCTCTACATAAAACTACCCTTGCCTCTTGCCTCTATCCATTTGGGGAAAAAAAAGAAAAAAAGGTGGCAGGGAGAGGGAGCTTAGTGCTCAAGGGAAATGGCTATATAAAGCAGTGGAACAACTGGGCGTGAGAGTTACCACTTGAAAAGTTATACCCGGAATCCATCAGATTGGATGCACATAGGTACACATTTCACAAAGATATAAAGGAAAAATTAAAATATTTTTGGGAGGATTAAAATATGTTTCTAGTTTTAGTTCTTTTTATTTTTTGGACTACTATAAGTCTGTTTCCCTGTTTTGGTAAATATAATGTAGTTAAACAGATTTTAATATTTCCTTGAGAACTTTTTAACTTTCGGCTCTGTGCAGATGGTATACTAGTTGCTACGTTTAATATTTATAGCAACTGCATGAGGCGGATACTATTATTGTCATGGTACCCATTTCACAGCTGAGAAAATGAGAGAGTTTTGGTAGATTTGCAAATCTACAGAATTAGCAGGAGGTAGTACTGGGCTTTGAGCCCTGTCACTCTGGTTTCAGAGGCGACACTCAACAGATGGGCCACAGAGCTTTCATGTCAAATGTTATTATAGATGGGGGTGCAAAGTAGGTTCTGGAACTATTTAGAGGTGCAGAGATAAATTTTGTGGTTTGTAGATCACACATTTATTAGCCTGAGTGAGGCAGATCCAGCATGCATGACTTGGACATGAAAGGTATTCAGAAATTCTAGTACACTGAAATATTGGATCAAGATGGAATCTGTGATAAAAGGTCTGCTCTAAATACTGTATATGGAGGAGAAGAGAAATTTGTCTCTAAACTACCTGCATTGCATGTTTAAAATATATTAATATAAATATGTACTATTTGCATCAATTCTTTTTGAAAATGAAGACTTTGCCGCTGGAATCTGGGTGGACTGAGGAAAATGGCAGCTTCGTTCTTTGAGTAGGAAGAGCTCACAGTCTAATGGGAAGTCCAGCCATGCAGGCTAATTATTACAGTGCCATGTGTGAACTGTGACAGAATAGCACAGTAGTTAAGAGTTCTGTGTCTAGAATCCAGGCTGTTTGGGTTTGAAACGTGGTTCAAACACATAAATTGAATGACCTTTGAACAAATAACATCTCTCTGCCTCCGTTTCTTCACATGTAATATGAAGTTAATAACAGTATTTGCCTCATAAATTAGCTGTGATTATTAAGTGAGATTTAGCCAGGCAAAGTAAGTATGACATAACAAGAACTCAATAAACACTGGTAATTATTCATCATCTTCTTGTCATTTTTCTAGTTGACATGAATAGAGTGTAGTGGCTGCTGATTGAGATGGTCATGGGCCAAAATAAACTCAACCTCACTGGCAAAAGTGAAATCAAAGGCACTTCACAGAGAAGTATAATGCCAAGCCCTCAATATTCTCCATATGCCAGGGTGTGAAACTCAGAAAAATTGTGCAGGTACCAGTTCTCCAGGGAAATCCATCAGTTTCTGATCTGCTACAATTCAAATCTGGGAGCTCGGGGAGCTGTAATTTTTTCAGGCATAGACAAGTGAAAGGAAACTGTGAGAGCTGAAATCAAACCTTTGTCACAGTTCAATGATGAAAGTTTCCAAAAGGTCAGAGAGCAATTTTTGAAGATCACTTTATCCACGGTCATAAAGGAACACGATTTTCTCCCATTATTAGTAGCTTAAAAATTGTGAAATGTAAGAATGAGAAATTATTTGTAGGGTTATTAAAAAACTAAGGATCATGCTGATTGTGACAACCTATCCACAAATAAGTAGTTATTATCCTTTGTAAATATCCAATACATATCTATTATATATGGTGAGGGATTTATTTTCAAAAAGTCCTTCATTGAGCAAAAAAGTGGCATTGCATTTATTAGATGATAAGATTTGAATGTATGAAATATAAATAAAATAAATACTGGCTGAATTGAACTGGATCGTATTTAATATCTGGAAAGTCAGAGGATTTCATTTTTAACACAGTAATTGGTTATGTAAGCATATACGAGAGGAGAAAACAAATAAACAACCATTGAAAATGCTCAATTTTGCCTATTTGAAACTACTTTTGGATGAAATATATTGCATAATAATTGTGACTGTGGAACGTGTAGACCTCAGAAATGGCGCTGTGTTCCTGGAAACGCATAGCATTGCTGGTGAAAACGTGAGAAAGTTATATTTTAAGTTCACATCACAATTTAGTGGCTGAGCATCTGAAAAGAGATAAAGCCAAGTACAGATTTTTAGTATACCTTGCGTTTCGATAATTTTTACTGTTTTTGTGAAAAATCTGCCTATTCTCTGTTTTTTATGAATGTTAATACCCCAATAATAACCTATCTTATGCTGCTTTTTGTGTATTTCTAATGAGGAGTTAAAATTAATTTGATTAAAAATGAATATCTTTCTAGACTCTGTCCTTAGATGTTAGAGGGAAAAGGCACATTTCCTATGGTAAATGATTGGAGTTCTGAGATCGGGTACAGCTCTGCCTGGTTTTTAATTGCTACTGCCCAATTGTGTCAGCGAAAATTCTGTCTCAGTAGCAGCTGAAGGGGACCTGGGTCTCTAATCTTTCTCCCTGTGTCAAGCTGTTAAAAGATGGGTCAGCACGGACTTTTTCTCCCCTATGTGTCAAGCTCATGTAAGCAGCAGACATTTGGTATTTACATACCAGGCAATCAGAAACTGGCTGCCTCCTAATAAGACATTTCAAGTAGGGATAGTGTAGTCTACACTTCCTGCTGGTTGACTTTTTAAAACCCTTGCGTGTTTATTGAATACAAACCTGCCGTTGTTTGGAAGCCCAAATTGAAACGTGGTTGATAGAGTCATGTCACTGAACAAAATACATGTTAAAGAAAAGACTGATATTAAGGAAATCTATCACATGAGCTTTTTAAATAAAAGTCCTATGATGACTTGTCACATAGATGCCTCACTATTTAGATGGAGATGTTTGAGAAAATGTTTTTGAGGATGACTTGCTATTAGTACTACACTAAAAGAGGTTACATTCAAGTGAATACCAAGGATCTATAAACACAGGATCTTGTCATCTTCAATTTTTTAATCTTTCAATAAACCATCTTTTATACCGGGAAGAAATGCAGTCCATATCTTGCACCAGGGTTGCTCAGCCATCCTGTGCTCCTGGCATCTGAGATTAGCATTTGGATTAAAGAGCTTGATTAGAGGATTCTAAATTAGTAGTTACCAAGTGGCAATGACACAAAAGTTAAAACAAAGTAATACAGCAGTCCATTTCAAGCAGTATATTTCTTATAGCTGTTAATTAGCAGTTTAATTAGCATGATGTTTCATGTTGTGACATAAGCCATTGTACTCCCAATGGGTCTATCAGAGACAATGAAAAAGAAAAAAATTGAAAAATGAAAGAAAGCATCAGAATTGTTGATGGTTATATCAAATGCCACCAGAATTAAAAATAATTCTTTATTTTAAAAGAAGAGAACATGCATATGCTTTCTTTTTTTCTGAATTCAGAACAGATTTTTTTTTAAGGCATTTTTACGGTTTGAAATACTTTCGTGAATTAAAAGCATATCAAATCACTCTATGTGCAATAGTGTCAAATGAAGTACATTTTCAATTCCAAGTGACCACAAGTAAATGCTTAAAGAATATACTTAGATAAAAAAGAAGTTCCTCTCATGATTTTGAGAGAAAACACAAAAGATATGTATTAGGGTGATCATATTTTTGAATGTATAATGTGATTCTTGGGATTCTATTAAGGGCCATTGAAATCACATACAAAGGACTGCATTTTGGAAAGGCACAATGGGACTCTGCCTTTGGACAGGCCTGAGGGGGAAAAATATGCATCTTTGAAATAATCTGTCAAGTACCTGACATGAAGGGGTCTCTCACCCCTCCTTCCCTCCCCAGTGAGAACATATTCAGATTGTGTGTGTTTGTCTTTATTACATGAAATGGAAGTTTCTGCCGAGCCAGACAGTCATCCACCAGCTGATTGGTTCTTCCTTTTTACAGCAGTGTGTAGAGTGGCCACAGTGGTTGTGAACAGTGAGTTATAAAATATAGCGAACCTTCTGAAGGTACTTTTCTTTTCATTTTACACTGCTGACAATTCAGAACTTGCACAGAAGTAAAAGATTTTACAGATCTGACTAATATCCTAGATTTTGTCAAGCTTTCTCTTTCCCAATCACTGAAATCTGCTGGCTACCTCCTCATGGCTGTGTAATTAGGCTATTGGTTTCCTTTGAGATTGCATACTACAGCAGGTCCAAAGGGCTTTTTTTTTTTTTTTTTTCCCTTTCAAAAATTATTCTGTAACCTCTTTTGGCAGTTAATGTACGGGTGCCATTTGGAGCGTAACTTTGGTTATTATGTTGCTCACAGATATTTTATTGTACACAAAACTGAGTATTTATGGAAATCTAGACACTGTTATGCAAAACCTTATAAAGAGAAAAAAAGCCAGTTAAGTTGTTTTTTACCTTCCTTACTCTTTTCCTTTGTCTAACACGTCAATTCACATTGTTCCCTTTTCATTTAGCAGAATTTTTTTGTCAAATAGAAGAGAAAGCATATGAACATATATAGATAGCATATGATCAATTGCAAGTTCTGTTTTCTAAAATAAGGACAAATTTGAATTTGTGATAAAAGCCAATTCCGTAAACATCTGTGCTAGGTCGGACACAAAAATGTGTGATATTTCGGTTTCTTTCTTTTTAGTTGGTGGCATTGTATTTTCAGCGATCAGAAAGTTGCAACTTAATTTTTGGTCTGATAGTTAGCTGATGATGATGATCTGCTCTGAGAGTGATCTTTCAGTGTAAACATGTTTGTTAAGCATTTGAATTGCTATATTTTGTCCTCTCTTGGGAGTTCCTTAAAAATATGTGATTTAAAGGTATATATAATTCACGAATTGACAGATGATGTATTTAGGGCATCCACTGTGGATCAGTCTTTGACACTTTGGGCGAGTTCCTTAATCTCTCATGTATTTAAATGAAGATGTTAGTAGTCTCATGGTAATATTAGGAAATGTGCACGAATCTGTATGCTATGTAAGTTATATGTCCTATAATGAGTTAATGTAAGTTAATACATAGCACTTATGGCACTGCCTGGCATAAGGTGAGGAAGTATAAATAACAGCTATTATTACAGAAAGGCTCAGAAATGTGACACCACCACCACATAGCTATTCACTAGTTGAGCTAAGATTCCAGAAGCAGTCCGAACGCAATTCAGAACAGTGTCGGACATTTAGTAGATGTCTCTAAGTGCTATCTGCTATTAAAAAGAGGCAAATCCATTTTACACCAGTCTTACCCCTGGCCACGAGTTAGGCTGAGATTCGAACTTCAGGTGTGCCTGGTTTTTAACCCTGATTTCCTTAAACCCTTTCAGGAATTTAAACTTGATTTTAGAACTATTTTTTGGTATAGACTTTATAAATAAGTTTACTGTTCAGTGTATCTTGGGAAGGTAATTTTGGAATTATTTAGAAAATACAGATATGCTTATAAAACGCGGTAATGTTTATAAGTGGGAACATAATAAAAAATAATCAATCAACGCATACCTTGAGCTGTTTCAATGAATTATCTCTTAGAGTTTAGAGACTACTGTTTAAAATAAACCCCAGTGAAATATCTAACAAGTTTATTTATTTCTAGTATTCTTCAGCAGGGTAATTAGGTAAGCTCAAGTTCTCACCTTCACTTTCAGTTTCTTGACTATTTGGAATTATGTTAATCAAATGAAATTAAGTGATTAATTATGTTAATCACTGCCGTGATTGTGGGAAGCACCTTTTGTACTGTGACATTTTCTTTTCGGCTATTGCTGCATCAATTGTGTTGCCATTCAGTTTTGTTTAACTGTGAGGAACGTTTTATTTCAGCTTTCTTGAAATAATGTGCTGTAATTTTTCCTGTTAACTTATTTTAAAATATATGTTACAGTTGGATCTTTAGATTGGCTACTTTCCACATAGATGTTTGTAAAGCCTAGCATGGTCCTTCAGTAGTCCCTGTTACTTCCTGTTTAGTTGAATTTGAAATTGATAAGCCCTGATGACTGTTATTAGAAGTTACTCCAATTACTGTGCCATCTAGCAATACTGAATCATAAACATACGTGTTAAAAAGAGCTTTCTCTCTCTCTCTGTGCTACTGTCAACTAATCAAGACTGTGAGATAAAATAGATCATGGCTAGGCAGGGGAGCATGGTCGAACTGCTATTAAAGTTTGTGAACAAACTTGTTTGGTAGATTCAAATATTACACTGAAGGTTAAAGTGTTCCCTACATTGCTGCCCCCAAATCTTACAAGAACAGAAAACTTTTTCTTCTTAAGCCATGCTCAGGAACATTTAGTGCCTGTTCATTTCTAATTAATACATTTCCATTTTCTCAATTTAGAATCATATTCCTCTGACTCTAATCTCCCTCTCCCATTTTTACTTTTCATTCTGCCTTTTCATGAGCTCTCTGCTCCAGTGAAGCCTGGTAACTTTCAAGTGACTTTACCTACTTCACACTTTCCTACCGGTTTATCGTAACCTAAACTGTCATCTCCTCCAGCAATTTTGTCTTCTAATTTTATGTGTGTGAATCCTACTTTCTTTGATTCTTCTTTCATCAAGTTTTTCTGGTTACCAAGTTGGGAGTGCTAATTTTAAGTTATTTTATCTGTGCGATTTTATATTACCTGGAGCTTTCCATCTTTAGTGATGGACTTTTTTGTGGTTTTGTAAGTGTGTATATGTACCATTTATTTATTACACCATAATCTCTTCACTGGGAAGGTCCAAGTCTGATTCATATTTTCCATCTCCCTCCAGTTCTTAGCAAAGTGCCTTGCCGATTGTATCTTAGTAGATGCTGACTCAATAGTGATTGAATTCATTTGATGCTATAAATGGGAATTTTATGCCGTTTAGAATGGGATTCAATGTAATGTATTAATAGGTACTCAATAAATATTTATTGCATTTCTACAATAGATTAAGTGCTAAGGCTATCACATTCCTACAAAATACAAAGTGCTGGGTAACAGTTGAGGTGATAGGCACCTATTTATAGATATAAATATCACAGATCATGTGAGCTCTGTTACAGCTTGTGTTCTTCTGTGTTACTCGGGACGCACCCTATGGCAGGAATTCTATTATTACCAAGCATGTCACCCAGAGATGTGATAACTACCTCGTGCCTAGAGTGGCAGGAGGGTATAAAAGGAGACTGGGAAATAGATCAAAATGCAAAAGGCATCAGATTTTCACATTAAGTCAATTCAACTTGATCCTGGGAGAAGTGGGAGTCAGACAGCAGATGTCTTTTAATAGCGGAGCAGAGGGGAATGGAGGCCTTGATTTGTTGGGGGAATAACTTTAAAAGCAGTGCAAAAGTAGCACTAGGGAGGGAAGACACAGATAACCCTAAAGGGATCTGGGTTGTGGTTTAACGGAGACGTGTTTTTCTTGGACGTGGAATTCTGTGCCATTAGTGGCCACACTTTATGTGGAATAAGAAGCAGTAGAGACAATCGCTCTCTTTCACCATTTCTTGGCACCAACGCACTGCTCAGCTCTAGAGACTTATTTCCTTATTAGAGGAATTAGTACAATTAATAACAAAAGAAATGCATATTAATGCATCTTTTCTAAAATCCATAGATCAAACACTATTCTTTGAATGTGGAGTTCAGTTCAAATTAAATGTTTATATGGGATGATATGGGAAATCTGTATGGTGTTTGGAAATGGAAGGAAAGCATCATTTAAATATAAATTCCTTTGCTCTAATACTGACTGTCAAAAAAGACTTTCCTTGATGTTAAGCTATGAGCTCAAGTAAATCATGCCCAGAAGGCTGAAGGCTAAAGAATCATCACTCATGAAACTCATGCCATTCCATTTCTACCCCATCATTGCTTGAACTAACTGCTCAAGCTATAAGCTGAGTTTTATTTCAGACTTTACCCCAAAATATTTTTATTTGATTTTTAACCTTGCATCATATCATTAAAGTATTTTCAATTTGCTTTTTGTGTTTCATGGTTTTAAAAAAAAAGAATTTATGCTGCAGATAATGCAGATATGATTTTCACGGCCCTACTGTTTATAATGCTCATTGTTTTCTTTTGAAAAAAATAAAACAATTCATAGGAGTTCATTTGTAATAAGACTATTCTGGCAGTTCTGTAACAGTGAAGTTTTTAAGGATTAACAATAGTGAAGGCACAGTCTGCAAAGTTCTTCTTTTTTTTTTTTTCTCCATCTTTTTTCACCTTTATTTCAAGTTAAAAGATACATATTCCCTTAGTCTGAATGTTTTTCTGCCTGAATGTTTTCCATGTGATCTTTGCTTTGCAACCGGGGAAGTTCAGCTTCAACCTGCTAGAGCTGAAAGGGCCCACAGCACGCCACGGGCTGTCTATTGTTTCAAGAATGTAGAACCGCTCTCCTATAAATAATAATGTGTAATACTCATAATGTTAAATTTTACAACAGTGATGTCCTGTGGCATTGTTCTGTGCTGCTGAAGTACTTGTCAATACTCCACAGAGTGCAGTTTGCTCATATCATATCAATGCAAAATATTTAACCCATAGTTCTATAGATAAACATCCACATTCACTATGTGCAACTTTCAAAGTACCTGTTTTAGGCTTTGTCATAAAATGTATGCAAAATCCTATATAAACCATACTCAGTATGCTTTTAAATACAGTTTTTCAACAAATGACTATATTTTTATTTGAAGTTTTCATTGTTTTTCATCAGTTTTAGAAGAAACACCATCACGCCTTTACTGTTGCTGTTACACGGGGTGACAATGCATCATGTCTTTTCTAATTGAAAGAGTTAAATGTTTTCTTTTAAAAATTCACTTGGAAATCAAAATTGTCTTACTAATGTTATTATAAAAAGGTATAATTTCTGATATATCATATCCCTGGTCAGGATACCTTACCATTGGATATAATTTAGAATTTTCTCAATGCTTGTTTTGCCAATTCTGAATATAACTTTTCTTGATATCGTAAGTAAACGTATCAGGAATATTAATGTCAGCGTTGAGTCATGTACTGAGTGCTGAAGCATTACCCAATGGAGTATAAAAGTATAAAAGGTCTGAATTATTTTGGACACACATATAAATATTTAGATATATAATAAATATTTGGAAATATATTTTTCCACATGTATGTTTCACATGTCCATATTTATGTCCATGCATATTATTCATATATATTCATGTGTGTATGTGTGTATATATATATATATATATATATATATATATATATATATATATGTTTCAGAATGTATTTTTCTATTCCTACAATCACCAGAGAGAAACAATTACTCAGCAACTACTGAATACCTGCTTTAGCCCAGGCATTGTGATTAAGGCTGGGAATATAAATATGGGAAAGATACTATCTGTGTTTTCAAGGAACTCATTACCAAGAGTGTTAAATGTGTTACAAGTGCTATAGGACAACAGAGATAAAGAAGGAAAGTGAAGACATTTGGGAAAGATTTAATAATACAAGAAACTGTTGCATTGAGCCTTATAATAAATTAAGTTTACTCTCTCTAAGGAGGAAAGAAAGATGCATTTAAACTGGGAAAGAAATCATGAACGAGATAATGAAAGCATCAGAGTTCATCACTTATTTGCTAAAAGGCCCATAATCCAGTGTGGTTACAGTATAGCGAACATGGGTTATATGACTAGATGTGAACCTGAAAGATGAATTCGATGCACCTTGAAATGAGCCTTGGATTTTATGCCTAGGAGTTTGGGTTTATCCTGTAAGCATCTGGAAGTCACCATTTCAAGCAAGGGTATAACGCGTACCTGTTAGGACGATGGCTCTGCTGAAAGAGTGGAGGACAGGCCACAGTAAAAGTACTGGAGAGAGGAATATTTGTCAGGGAACTCCTGTCGTCCGATACAGTCTGATCATGTGATTCTGATGCCATGACTTTGGAGACAGATCAAGAGGCATTTGGACAAAAGGATATAAACTATTTGGTAGATGATTGAGACTGGGGAAAAGAGGAGAGAAAAAACAGGATTGGAAAAGAATTTTGTTTCAGATTTTAGTTTGAACATTTTAATAAGAAAGTGGACTTTGAAATGTAGGAGATTAAGATAGGGAAAAGAAAGAATTAAACAGTTCATCTACACTTAGTGGTCGGTGCCTCCCTGGAAGTATATGCAATCCCTAGGGAATTTACAGAGAACATAAAAACAGAAGTTTGCAAAGAAATAATCTTGACGAGCCTGGGAAAGATACCATAAAGGCAGCACCAAAGAAGTAAAAACGTAGAATTCGAAGAAAATTTTGTGATGAAAAGCTGGATAAAAGATGGAAAGTGTATCTACTAATAAACATAATGATAATAACAATATCAGAAGCAATAATAATAGCAAAAATTGACTTAACCCGTACTAGGCACTAGTCTTTGCACTAAAAATATGACACAGATGAGCTCATTTAATTTTCATAATAAAATTTGTTTTCAAGCAATAGAAATCAAGTTTATCACTTAGTATTGTAAACTGAAGATGGTTTGAGGGGACCATGAGGTGAGGCTCACAAAGTACTCGTGGAGGATGCACGTGCTCAGGAAAGAGAAAGGTCTAGTCCGACTCCAGAGGGTAGAAGTAAATTCAGAGGCTAGTAGGGATTGGTGAGCTGTCTCTTCTAAACCTACTGCTGGGATGACTTAAATCCAATTATGTTAAATTATTTCATCACTATGCTCGCTACTCAGACTCCAGGGAGGCAAGGCTGAAATATCCTTTTGGGGTAACTTGTCAGCCTTTTGGTTAAAGAAGGGCAATGCACTTTGGATAATAGTCTTACCAAACTAAATTCAGTGACTGAAAGTAATTTGCTCAAAGGAAGTTGAGGTGTTCTTAAAACTGACCCATGCATCCTCAATTTAAATATGAGGGAGCTCAGTCTTACTCATTTATTTGTTTTTTAGTTGAAGTATAGTCAGTTTACAATGGTGCATTAATTGCTGGCGTGCAACATAATGTTTCAGTCATACGTATACATACATATATTCCTTATCATACACTTTTTCATTATAGGTTACTACAAGATATTGATATTATCCAGTTTTGTGAGGATTCTCCTTGTATTCCTCTGTAAGAGATATTCTGCCAAAGTTCAGGAGATACTCTGTGTGAATTGTTATGTATGTAGATGTAGTTTGTGAGGTATTTGTGGGAGAAGGTGAGCCACATATTCTTCTCCTCTGCCACTCTGGCCCAGCCCCAAGCGAGCTAAATCTTAAGGAAGTTAAATACCTTTGCCAAATTTAAGCAGTAAGTGAATGAAATCATATTAAAGCCAAACTCCCAGTTCAGATCAAGAAAATTAAGAGTGAGAAAAGACTCCTTTATGTAGCATTTCTAATAGTTTCATCAACATGGTGGCCGGGTAAGATAACATCAAGTTTTATGGAGCCAGTTTTAAATAAAAGTAGAGCCATTGAATGCAAGTACTTTGCCAAGAATTTTTGCAGGAGGGAAAAAAAAAAAAAAAAGGAAACAGCAATTTGGTGGTGGAAGAGAGGAATAAAGATTTTTTTTATAAAATAGGGAAATTCAGGTAGGTTAGTAGGTTGAAAGAAAGCTAGAGGTTGAACAGAAAAGAGAAAGCACATTAGTGAAACAGGGTCATGGCAGAGGCAGGAAGGAGTGGAATCAAAGGTCAGATGAACAAGAGAGTAAGGGTTCTTCTTCTGAGATGCAAAGTGAAGCCTGGGTAAGTAAATACACAGATAAATTAGGAAATGGAGAGGAGGGAAGCCGAGGGGATTCACACATGATGACCGCAATGTTCTCAGCAGTAGGAGGTGAAATCATGTTGAGGTTGAGGGGGGTGAGGGTGAGTGGGGGATCTGAGGAGGGTGTGGTGGGAATAGCTGCTGTATGCAATGGGAAGACCAGCCAAGTAGGAATGAGTAATAGGACTGCTAAGCAGCTCTGAGGGTTCAGCTGACATCGGAAATCATAAATTTGTAGCAGAGTCAATCAGCGTGGTTATTCAATTTTCTCAGGAACTCTTGGCAGCCCGGGAGGAGGAGGAGAGCAAACAGATGGTAGGATTGATTTGGTGATGGGATTGGCAAGACAGCTGTGAGAGAAGGTCAAAGAGTGGAAGAATCAGTTGCACCCAGGAAAGTATCTTATCAGGGGGATCAAAACTAGGAAGAGGTAACAGTCAAGCCAGGAACGACTGGAGACTGCCAAAAAAAATGGAAGGACAAAGCAGGGAAGAGCATCAGCCTTTGAAGCCTAAGAAGAATTTTTGTTGGCATGAGTGAGTGAGATAGGGGATTAGAAGGAGAATTTCACAATTCTGGATATTACAGTAGAATTTGTTTAGAAACAATCCATTTTGTATCTAGCGTGGATTGCCCAAGCTTAGTGGAAGTGATAGTCACTGGAATATAGGAGCAAAAGAATTTTGAAACTGAATAGATGTATGAGTCATCCAAGTCATCTAGGATAGTGACAAGTGATAGAAGAAAACCAAAAAACAGAAACCAAACACCAAACAAGCTAGCAGCCAAATTATTCAAGTGAATTGATGAACTACTTATAGATGACAAGATTTAAAAGACAGGTAGTTTGCTTGATGTAGACATAAGGCTTATTGAACTAAGATAATAGAAGAATGTCTCAGAATTGGTAGAGGAAGTCCAAGAGAATGTGCTTCTTCCTCTTTGCCCAGAGATAAGAAGTTGATTATTATTTTTAACAGTGGTATAGCTTGAAGTGAAATCTATGTGAATAAACCTTAAAACTGTTTGCAAACAATTCACAGGCATGGAACCTTAGTTTGTTTTTAGCCTACGATATGTCCTAGTAGATAAATTTCTTCTTCTCTACTAGGTCATGCTAATTTGCACGTGAACATATGGTAGTACAACCTATCTTAAACAGAAAGAACCTAACTAACTGTAAAAAGTAGATCTCTGACTTAGCTACCTCCTCCAGGTATAGCCTCAAGTGCCTGATCTGCTTCACCAAAGCATATCAAAGTGTCCATATGGTCATTCTCCACTTAAGTCTCAAAGTCTCTTTAATCCACTCCTGTGGGTCTTTGATCCTTTCCACTCCCCAGGCATGGCTCTATCAAGGTCAGCAGAATTTCTTTTGCTAAATTCAGTGATCATTTCTGTCCCCTTGTCTAAATTTAGTATTTGGTTATTCACTCCCTCTCCCTGGGGTACTTCTCATCACCATATTCACTTGGTTTTCCTTCTCCATTGTTGACTGCATCTTCTGAGTCTCCTATGCTGCTTCTAATGGTAAGATGACTAGATCATATAGTGCCCCAGGATTTTGGCTCTATATATCACCATCCCAGGCTTCTCCTCTGGGTCCCTACTCAATACAAATACCTATCTAGCTTTTCTACTGGTAAAGTCAGTAGTCCACAGTGGTCATGTGGCAGATCCTGGCATCAGATTCTCCTTGACTCCATTAGCTGGCTGACTAGGGTAAGTCTCTCTGTACTTTTTTTTAGTTTTCTTCTCTCTAAAATGAGAATAATACTAAAAACTACTTCATGGGATTCTTGGGACAATTAAATAAGTAAAAGATATAAATAAATAAAAATGTAAGTGTTTACAAGTATACTTGCCACAGAATAAGTGCTTAATAATTACTACTTATTAACATTATTATCACAAACATAACACAGTAAAAGTAGAACCACTGATTTTTTTCCCCTCATATACCTCCATTTGCCCTTTTAATAAACCTTTCTCAGGTGAATGAATAGTACTGATATCCACCCACTTTTTTTTCAGGGAAAAATCCCCAAGATCATCTTTTACTCTTTTCCCTTATATGCCACTCCAGTCCACCAGTAATTTCTATTACCTTTACATCAAAAATATTTACCAAATCTGACCACTTTTCACCACCTTCTATTCTAAATCATAAACCAAGCCACTGACATCTGCTGTGTCTCTAATTCTACCATGCTTCCTACAATATCCATGGAGTGATATTTCTAGTGTGCAAATGCATATATGTCCTTCCACTATTTAAAATCTGCCACTGTTTTACCATTACAATGAGAATAAAACCCAATCTTCCAAAGTGGTCTACAAGCATGCCCTGTTTGGGGACCAGTCTGCCCCTGGGAGCTCAGCTCCTTTCACTCTCAGCATTATTCTCTAAACCAAAGCCACTCTGACCCCTTTTTCTGTTACTCAAACATGCCAAAAGATTCTTTCTTGGAAGCCTTTGAATTTGTTTTGCTTTCTATCTGGAACACTCTTTCTCCCATCCAGTCTTCATATGCAGGCCTTGTCTTCATCATTTAAATCTCACTTCAGATGTCAGGTCCTCACTGGGGCCCCCTTGACCGTCTTCATCATGATACTCTGTTGTAGAGTTTTTGTAGCACTCATTAGGATCTGCCATTTCCACTCCAACCTTAGTTTGCCTAAATTGGTCATACCTAAATCTGGAAAATTTTTTTAAAAACCTCTTGTAAACTTTCATTTGCTTTACTTGATTATTTACATTTTGGTCAGCAGAGTTCTTAAATTTTATTTTTGTATATACTTCGTCGTATAAGGAAAGTGATTATTAGATGATACACTGGTGTTTGCTGGTGCATTCAGCATTTAGAATATTGTAACCATCTCCAGCTAGCCTCTTCATATTTGTAAAAGTTGATGTGAATAAAATGGTACTTGTTTTGGATCTGGAGTTCTCTTGGAGAACTATTTTTGGAAAATGAGCTGTTCACCTTTTGATTTATATACAAGATATACATATAAGAAGACACTGCTAAAATGACTCGAAGGTTGTTTGTAAGCCTAGAAATACTTCACTTGAATCATGAATTACTTTATCAATGAAGCTAATGTATCAGAAGATTCTAATTGTTGTGTAGGTAGTTCTCCAAAGTGTAAACAATGAAATACAAACAAATATTGTCTTCCTTACATTTATTTTACTTTTGAGGAAAACAGTGCAAAACCTACTTCTTATTGTTTCTGAAGCAAGGATACTTACTAACTTGAGAAACCATGTCTTTTGATTATAAATATCACGAGATCAAGACATTGACCATAGAGGCATGTTCATGGATTACTGTTTTAAGGTAACTACCATGAGGATATCAGGCATGCATGAACTGCAATCGTGGGCTTTCCACTACCAAAATAGAATAGATTCTTATTCATCAAATATAATGCTATATTTGCAGTCCCAGCTAACTCTTTATAATCACTTAAGATTAGAATATAAAATTAGGCTTTCTAGTCTTAACTGCAAATATTATATTTCTGGATTCAGGTTGGATTTTTTTAAAGATAGGATGGAGCACGTGTTCTGACTTTGTAGCTAAATATTATTATACTCCGAGGCCTAACTCGGGACATATTGTAACAGTCATCATCTATTTGTGAAAAAGGAAATTTGGGGACTTCTGGCACACTTTCAAAATTCCAGTTGATAGAAAGGGCTATGAGAGAGGCTTTTTGACCTGAAATATTTTGTAAATCCCAGAGTGAGATGCTTAATTAGAGCATACATTGTGAAGGACTCTCAAACAAGAGAGGTCTCAACCCAAGTTCTTTTTTTTTTCCTAAGAGGAGCCAAAACGTGTCATCACAGTGGGCTCTCTGGGGGCCTACAGTGACATGGGTGGCTTCTTTTCTTAGCTGGTGTAGGAAGGAGGGGTAGTCATGTAGATACATCTTTGTGTTGGTGTTTGCAGAAGATGAGTGAGAACCAGACATGCAGAAAGGCTGTGGGATGGTTGGAAGCGACGTCAGTACTGACTACATGAACAAACATACTGAAAAGGGGTTAAATGCCATTATCCATCATTGATTTTATAGAGAGATTACAATAGATAAATTTCAAATATCACAGAAAAGCCACGATGAATTGCATTTCCTAGTATAAAATATTTAGTAGTTTTTCTCATGGATTCGTTAAGATGTTTGAATAATAATAATTATTTTCTGCTTCTTTGTTGGCAAGGAAAGCCAGAAAACTTTTTCAGGGCATCTGGCTAAAAACTCTCTTTCTCTCTCTCTCTTTTTTATTCCCCCTTCAGGATAACTTAGACACAATTCCTAAAAGAACACCATTTGGCTGATTTCCATCTGGCATCCTTCTCTACTTATTTTTACTGAAAAGTGTGGAGTCTAGTTTTTAATGCTATTTCTGAATAAATTCAGCTTTCAGCTCAACACCCATTCTCCCCTCTGTGTTTCATATGAGCAGTTACCTCTTTTTGTGTGGTAAATAAATACAACTCTGGGCTCTAACGAGGTAGAATCAGATAAAAAGCAAACTGTAGAAATATGGGCTGACTTTCTAGTAATCTTTTATAGGCTTTAGAATACAAATGTGTCATGTGAAAAGTTCTGTCTGTGAGGAAGAATTGAGTATTTTACACACAGATAATTAGAAAATTGTCAAGATATATGTTGCTTTTTACAAATATTTTTGTATTTATTATTTCGCAGATGAAATAAAAAATTATCATGTTGCTGAATTACGAAAAACCTCTCTACTGAGAGGTCTTCATCAATGACTAATTGCTACTATTTGTAACCCACTTTAAAAGCAAATAAAGCGCCCATCTGGTAATTCTATTAATGGTTTCTATATTAAAATGGCTATTGGTCCTCAAAGAGAAAATATGCAATTATGAAATATTCATATTGGTGTCACTTCTGAAAAGCTCACAAATGTATCTGGAAAAATAGAGTTTATCATTCTTTTTCTCATTCTCTATTAAGCCTATAACCTTTTAAAAACTTAAATTGGATTAATGATGTAGCTACATACACTCAACAAAATGGAAAATTAAACAGTTATTTAAATAAATCAAAGCAAAAAATAAACTTTCATAATCAATCATTTGGATAGCAGTATGAACTCCCTCAACTCTGGCCCCCAACTCTCTGTGTTGCCCGCTGGAGAATGTCTTGAATAACCAGGTCTCCCCACTGAAAAGAGGGAAAGGGAAAAACTAGTCCTGCTCTTATTTTGAGACGCTTTCACCGTGAAAAAAACTCGGCATGTCCCTGAGACTCCATTTCCGTGGTGGTCAAATTCAGGGAATGTCTCTGCTAGTCTTTAGCACTGTTACGAAGACTGAATAAAATGAAGAATGTGCAAATATTTTGTCAAAGTAAGTCCCTCTCAGGAGGCAGATATAGCTGTCACCAGCCAGGCTTCTCAATAGGGCCATCTTTGTCACCCACCTGAAGACTAAAGTATTTTATCTCTGAGGAGAAGTAGTATGTAGAATTGGTCCAGCCCTGCTTCATTCTGAGCCTCAGTCTCTGAGGGGTTCGTGAAAATTCACTGACCTTGCATCTCCCGCAGCGTGGGAGTTCTGTACAGCCTTCCCTACAGGGAGACTCCAGTTCTCCTGCTTGTCTTTTGACTTGGATGACCCAGCGACCATCTCAGCAGAAGCAGAATGGGTTAGTCTGGTTTACTTCGTATACGTAACACCTCCTGTGCCCCGGCTCCAATGCTCTGGCACCTTTCCTGGTTTTGTGATGCCCTCTCAGTCCTGTTTGCATTTGCACACGTCTGGAATGCAAATTCTCTTTTTCTTCTGGTTACATTTTCCTTGTTTGTCAACAGGCAGCTCAACTCTGTATGGTATGATTATAGAGACTTAATTTTTTTTTCTTCTTTACACTTCAGTTCTCTTTCATGACTTGTGTAGTTTATAATGCCGTCTGAAGATTTCATTAAGAAAAACCTGAAGTTTTTTGAAGGGTCAGGTGCGCCTCTTGCCTTTTACTAGCACAAATGTCCACCTCTCCTAATAATTATCTGAGTGGATAACGTTTATAACGGACTGTTTATTTGTCTGTCTCACTAGACCGAGATCTTCTGTAAATACAGTCATGGGTGCTGCAGTATCTTTAATAGGCATTTATTACCTATAAGTTGAATGAATGAATAGATATACAGATAGTTTATGTGTGTAGTTCATTTTAATTTCATAAATAGATATGGGACGATATTAAACAGCTAATAATTAATTAGATTTGCAGTTAATATAACAAGTTCTTAGTTTATTTTGTGCTTTCATACTCATTGGACTTAAATATTGAAAAATAAATTTTGTTATAATAACAAATAAATAGATGTAAGTATAATAAATAAATGAGGAACGCTTTTGTAAATTATCATTTTTAAAGCAACTTTTCATTCTCTCATTTCTTTTTTGTACTGTATAAACTATTTTCATCTTGAAGGTCACGGCTGAACTTTAACAGTCATAGTAGAGGCACTATGCCGATGTCAGAACACAGCTCATAAAATCCTGTAGTGACTCTTTTAACGGATTACTGTCACAGATCATGTCTAGCTATCTGTGTATTTCTTATCAAAACTGAGGTTCAGATAACTGGAAACATTTGAATGACAATCAGAAACTTCGAATATTCTGCTCATGTGAAAGGATGCTACACCTTCCGTTGGAAGAATATTTCCTCCCAAGTGGCAGTCAGTGGCTTCTGGCATGAGTTGGCAAAAATAAGCACTATTTCATTCAATTCAATTCAATTCAATTCAATAGATGTTTACTGTATACCAAATAACTTATGAGTCTCTAGATACATAGAAGTGCATAAAGCCTTGGCTCATTCTTCGAGGAAGTCATAAGTTTTAGGGAGGCAAAATGTATTCAATTACTGATAAAGAAATGGTGAAATGTTCATTAATAGCATTAAACAAAATTTCTTAGGGGCTGTTCTTTGCTTGGCACTGTGTTGGGCACTCATAAAGCACTGTAAGAACACAGCAGTGTAGAATCTTTAGCTCTGGCATTGGAGGAGGGCCCTGGGATGGAACTGACTCCTACTGGGCGTGGTAGTTAAAATATTGGAGCCAAAATACTTTTTAGTATGGGGCCCATGACAGTGTTTCAGTTTCACTTAAAATCAGAAGATAAACAAGGATCTTTTCAGTCAAATAAAATGTTTTAATACAGAATATTAATATGTTTATCTTTATACCAACATGGTCATTATACATAATGTGTAATGTGTTTTAATGATGAAAGTGTTCCATAAAGGCAGAAGAGCCTAGGGTCCATGGAAGTCAAAATGTGACCTTGACTGAGGGCAAGTGGAAGCCAGAGTGATTCCGAAAAGACTCAGAGCAATGGAGTTGAGCTTTGAAATACAAGTAACATTTGACTAGGTAGAGGACAGGAAGGCCTTATAGTGAAAAAGATTAGCCAAGGGCAAGGCCCAGACTTGGGAAAGTATAGGGTGATTTAATTCAGGGGTGCACAAGACATGGCCCCCAAATCACAGTTCAGTGGACGGAGACAGAGGTATGCCGAGTCTAAAGGCGTAATAGGAGATGTATGCCGATTCCAAGAATGGGAGCTGAGGCACCTGCTCCTAAATCTGTAACATTCCTGAGAGTAAAGGTTCACAACCAGAGGCGGGAGGGTAGAGCTCAGTGGTAGTATGTGTGCTTAGAATGCACAAGGTCCTGGGTTCAATCCCCAGTACATCCATTAAAAAATTAGTAAACCTAGTAACAGCACCCCCCCACACACAAAAAAGAAATTTACAACCAGACAGCTTAAATAAATAAAACTGATAAAATAAGTCTACCATTGTAACATTCTCAGCTTTCTGGTATGTGTAATATATTTGGCTGTAGGGTAGGTGGTACTGTGGTTTTGACTGTCTTCAAGCCCTAAAATCTTTATATGTCAGTAACTATGAATCTGTCACTATTTGTTTCATTATTCTCCATATATATCTTGAAAATATTACCTAGCAAGATAACATCTCAAAATTACATTAAAATTTGCATCATTTTTTTCTCTCAGAAATTCAGGCAGGATTAATTGAATACTCTAGTCAAAATAGGAATTCTTAAGTACATTTTGTACAAATGTTCACTGATAAATCAATAAACTTTCTTTTATTTTCTAGGACAACTTCAATATCCCAGTCAGTGAAGTGAGTCATATTATAATTCACATTGATGAATTCTGTTAAGGTATATTTTTTAAAGTTTAGAGAGTAAAGTAATACTCCATTCTGGTGTACTCCGTTGCTCCCGTTTCATTCCACCTTCCGTCAACTTCTTAAAGTATATACTGTCTCCATATTTTCTAAACCCTATTCTCAGTACTGTCTTCGTTGTTTTCCCCCCTCATATAATGAAGGGAAAACATTATCCATCTAATTTATTTTGAGAGAATAACATTAAGGCTACTTACATTTTTTTTTGTTATTATAATAGATGTAGTGAATAGTAGGTGAGCTGTTGAATTTAATTTTTCAACTAATTAAGCATGCACATATTAAATTCTCTAACTGTCATAAATATAATCAGGCCTTTAATTAGAAAATGAAGGAAATATAATTCTAAGTATTATGAAGATATATTGAGCTTCTGGTGGTTAACACATCTAGGGAGATGGGGTAACTCAATCAGAGTGCTGTATTCTGGTTCTATCCTGAATGGAACTTTTGTAAATCTATGGTACTGAGCATGTAGGAGAGCCATTGGAAATAAAAGGGTGTAGAAGGTCACAGCATCATCTTCAAACCAGAAAATACCAGCCCTTCTTATAAATAAATAGTTGAACTATTGGATATTGCAATCTATGTTTTTAAATATAGAGAGAAATCTATAAAGAGAGAAATCTTTAAAATACATTTTTTTTCATTTGTTGCATATTTGTTTGCAACTCTAAAATTTTTAAAGAGGAGTCAGACAAAGGCATTAGCAAAAATTGAACTATTAATTTTGGAATGTTATTCACCGAGTGATGTTGCAAGAATTCCATCAATTTCTAGATCCTTCAAATAATGTCATTTATTCGCTCAAGAGAATACTGACCTTAGCAACACATCACGCTAAAGACAGGGACTGCAGGGCTGTGTGAGGCACAATCCCTGCCTTCAAGAAGTTTACAGTCTAGTGGAGGCAACAGAAACACAGTGGGAACACTGTAGGGTACGACTCACCCTGCACCCAGGCAGCGTAGACGAAGAGCCCATGGGAGCTGTGAAGGCTGCTTCAAGGAAGTAATTTTACCTTGCTCACAGGGTTGTGTTTTGTTGTTTGTCTTTTGTTTTTTTTAAGAGCTGGGTAAATTTTTCTAAGTGATATACCTAGATTTATCTATGTCTGACGTGATTAGGAAATTTTGACCTCTTTTATATATTATTTTAAAATTTTGGATAAACAAATATACTCTAGGGCCCAGTTTCTTTTTACCTATTTTTACACATAATTAACATTTACTTGTATTTTATATAAGTAATGTTTATATATATATGTGGAAATTTGTTTATTTTTGGAATATCTATCCATCTATCTATCTGTGAACAAAGGAAATATCATTGTAAACACACTTCAGAAACTTTTTTATCATGCCTTTCCAAATATTTCTGTAGCGTTAGTATCAGTCCAGATCCACAGTAAAAAATTCATTCATCATGTTACTCTCTGTTGTTGACTCACTTAAATGTGATTTTCTTTATTTTACTCTTCAGTGAGTTGTCTTAAAATGAGGTGAAATGCAGCTTCAATTCTATTTCATTTGTTCTTTCTTCTCTAAAAAGCACTGTCGGTGAATTTTTCACCTTGCCCTTACCTAACACTGGTATTTCCTTTACCTACCTAATTTTATCTTTATATATAAATATATACACACACACATACACAAAGAAGCCCGTTTGTAATCTCTGTTGACTTTGGTTCACCACTCATTGCACTATTGCTTAATAGCTGGTAAAAAGACATATGGAAACAAATCAAGCAGATTCTTTTCCCTTGTGAAAGATGGCTGAGGCTTGAAATACGGATATACACTTTATATAATTTATTAACTAAATGTATTCTTTAGCTTTTGGAATAAGTTACTAGCTCCTCACATTTAATTCCTAATGTAAAGACGTAAGAGTGGATTAGAGTCCATTTTCCCATAACTTTTTATTAAAGCAAATGTGTTAATTACAACTCATAAATCGAGCATCTGCTTTCCTATCTTATGTTTGATGTGATGGGAATGTAAAAACTAGTGTAAGACTCTATCCCTCTACTCAGTGAGTTTAGAGAGTAAAGCTTTTGAGACAGATTAACAAGTACACATTAAAAGGCATTATATTAATAAAAAAGAGAATAAAGCTAAATTGTAAGTTATATAATGAGACTGTAAACGTATATGTTCATTTTTATGTGTGAGTATGGATTATATATGTGTGTGCATGCGTGTATAAAATAAAATTAAAAAAATTAAAAGGAAATATACCCAGTATCTCATTGCAGATGGAACTTTGAGAAAAGGTACTTGAAGCAATGCAAGTGGATTGATTCAATAAATTACCAAATGGATCTGTATGTTACATAGGGACACCACTCCCATGAGACTCCTGATCAGTTATTAACTTGCATTGTTTTGTAGATGAGTAAGTTTTGTTCATCATATTATTAAAATATCATTTTGTCTTTATGGTAAAAATAGATCCAGTTAAATTTGACCAAATTGGCTTCAAATGTATTTTGAAATATACTGTGCACATTTAAAGAAATTCAGATGATGTCAGGTTGTCTCTTGAGTTTTTGTATAACGCTGCTAGTGGCGTATTTTGATTTAAGATGTATTTTCAGTTCTAAACTCCCTGAAGTACTTCTCTCCTGCAGTGATTGACTTTGTAGAGAAACATTTAAAGAGGAATTTAAATTTAAAAGGTGCAATTTGAAACACATTTTCTCGTGTCAAGTTTTGCCACTGACCTTTTAAAACATGTAAGCAGGGACTTTCCTCTTTAATTATGTTGCTTCTTTTAAATTAAGTCTATATTGTAATTCTTTGCAAGATAAGGTAAAATTTTGAAATGAGACTTATTTCATTTTTCTTAGATTTTAGAAGTGGAAAGTGCCTATTTTTTACCATAAGAATTCATAATCATTTTTGAAACAGTTTTCTATCTTTTCATTTAGGCATCAGAAGACAGAAAAAAAAAATCTGTTCTCCAAAAAGTGATTGTATATTATACAAAAAATGTATACCTGCCTTTCAAGATAGGCTTGGATTTCAATCAGGATTTCACTGTAAAGAGTAGAGAAAAAAGATACTGATGGGGGTGCACTTATTGCAAAGAACTGGGGAAAAGGACACTTTAGGAGTCTTTTTATGAAAGGCTTTTTGCTTCCGCTCACATGTAGAAGAACCTCATCAGTCAGTTTCATCATGAGTTAGCACAGCATCCTATTTCTGCATCACTTTGCCAGAAATTCAGTGAACAAATCAGCAGAGTACAGATCAGTCACTTCAAGGCAAGTTATTGACAGTACTGACCATCGTTAAGTATTTGATTATTTGCTTTGCAATCTCTGTTTGGAGGAATTTAGATAGAAGAAAATGGAATCTAGAAGCAAACACCTGGATCTGAATCCACGACTGATACTCACTTGCTATAGGACCTTGGGTAGGTCATCTAACATCTTGAAGCCTCAGTTTTTTCACCTCCTTCTATCCTATGGGATGTCGTGAGGGCTCAATGAAATATGTTTCTGAGGCTGTTACTCATAGTGCTTAAAAATTTTACATTCTTTCTGTAGGTTTCAGTGTGCTGACTTGTTTAATTATTTTAATATTTTAAAATTTATTTTTTAAGCCTAGTTTAATTACTAGCGTGTCCTAACGCAAAAGATTCTGCGTTATTCATTAAGCATTTGGATTTCAATTTTTCCTTTTGTGTGCGTGTGCCTGTTCTATAAATTTCAGTAAGTAATTAGGTGTAGAAAAATATTTAAATTATAAATAATAGGAAGGAAATGAAATATTAGGGGTTTGTGTAATTTGTTGAAGAACATGCATTTTTTTCATCCTCATTGGCTTTTCTCTTCTGATATTCGTATTCATACCCTGGAGAAAGTAACTAGTCAGCAACTGCATTTTTCAGGACATTGCGGATTTTTGTTAAAGGACTTTTATTGTTTTGTTTTGTTTTGTTTTGCTTTGCTTTTATACAGGGGCACGCACGCTATTTTGTTTTTGTTTAATTTTATGCTGTCTCATCTGCATGGCAAAGAGTGTCTAAAAGACTCTTAATTAGTCTCCCTGCTTCTAACCCTGGCCCCTACAGCTGTCTATTTTTAAAACTGCAGGCAGAATAATTCTTATAAAATATAATTCAAATTACTCCTCTGTTCAGAAGCCTCCAGTGACTCCCTAGCTTACTTCAAGTTAAGGCCAAAAGCGTCAAGACCCTGCATGATCTGATTTCCTCACGTCTCCAAAGACATCTCTGACCACATTCCTCTCACTCTGTTGGCCTCAGCCACACTGGCCTCTTCCCTGTTCAAAGCCAGGTCCACTTATTGCTCAGAATCTTTAAATCTGCTCTGCCTTCCGGGGTAATTCCTCCAGTCCCCACATAGCTCAAGTTTTACCTCCTTCTGGTCGTTGTAGCAGTGAGGACTTTCTGACCACTCTATTTCAAATAGCACCTTCCTCTTAGATCCCAAACACTCCCCACTTTTCTTCCCTTCCCCTCAGTCCTGCTTGGGATGTGTATGCATGCATGTAAGTATGTACGTATATATGTTTATATTGTGTGTGTGTGTGTGTGTGTTTAATAGTTACCTATATATTTGGCTTATTTCTTCCTCACTCATTAGAATGTAAGTTTCCTGAGTCTGGGAATTTGTGTGTGTGTATATGTGTGTTTCACTGCTGTATCCAAGCCAAGAGAAGGTACTCATTGGTATTTGTTGTGTCGAATAGGGAAATTATTTACTGTTTCTGAGTCTCCATATCTCCACTTTCCATATCAACTCAAAAGAAGGCTTTGGGATCTACAGAGTAAGCCTTTTTTTTTTTTTTTTTCATAAGACGGAGCTGGCTGTTGTTAACTCTGAAACACCAGATGATTTCTTTCTGCAATGAAAGCACAGCCGTTTCCCTTTGAAGAGCACCCAACAATTCTAATGATCATAATTAACTCCGTATATACATATGTGTAGCTAGATGACCATAGTAACCCTCAGACTTGCTTCACAGAACTGGAAAATCAGGACTTCTTTATCGATAAAGACTCTTAAGTCTTTAAGGATCTGTCTAATGCCCCTATTTCAGACATGTCCAGTCTTCCTGGGAAAACTTGAGTTAGAATCTAGAACACAAGGTTTCCAAGGAAATGTTCTTTTCAATATATGCAACTTAGTGATCCCAGGAAACCAGCCCTGAAGGAACAACACGAGTAAACAAACATGATGAGACCTGGAAACCAAAGGATTATTGGCAGGAAAGATTACAAAATAGAGACCGACAGTGGGATTCATAATCTTTTCTCTTTCCCTTATACCTGTGGTTCTAAAACGTAAATCTTCTTGATTTCACGGTAATGATTCCTATTCCTAGCCATTTCTGGTTTCCATCTCCTGACTGGGAAGGGAAGGATACTTTTCAGAGTAAATCATTCCTGTTGTCACAGGATGAGACAACAGTGGCTGAGCTGTGGTCCACAGAACGCAGAACATTGATGAGCTTTTTTTTTTTTTTCTCTTAAGATGGTGTGTTCCTTGTTGTCTGTGAGGGTACAGAGCCATGGTTCAAAATGGATAAGCTCTTTTAGAAATTTCCCATCATACAAAGACCTTCAACATAAACTGCATCTTCTAGGGAAGAAAATCAATATCAACAGGCTAAAAAGATGTGATGGGAACCTATGCCTGGCTTTCTGTGTTCCTCTCTTGAAATTAATAATTTAACTGGTTGGGCAGAGCACTGCTGCTTTTTCTAGATCATTTAGATATGCCCTGATTTAAATGTGTTACATGAAGTCTGTAACTGTCTATGTACTTTTAAAGTATATATATCTATCTATATCTATCTATCTATCTATCTATACTTTCCCGTTCTCTTGGGATCTGATAATGTTTGGGTGGATTGTGTGATTAATTAAGTGCAGATGGCTTTGTGCTTGTACAAGAATTTTACATTGTTAGGGGGAAACTGAATAGATAAAATTAAAAATAGACTCTGTTACCATTTTTCTAAGGACGAGTTAAATGATTCATCTTCAGATTGTCTATCCCTGTCATTAACTTGATGAGTGTGTTATGTTATGATAGTTTCTTGAATAATTAAGTTCAAGTTGGTTATGAAATCATTTGTTTGGTGAATTTTGCTCAGATAATTTTCAGCATGTAGAACTTTTCTCGAGGAGGCTATGGTGAATAAACTCCTGTAATCGGGCTTGACTGAAGAGCTCATCTATTTTTGAAAAGTAAATCGTCTAGAAAACTATTTTAAAGGTTTCTGGAAGGGATTGGCGATGTATATGGGTTAGTGGGGCCTCTTCCATCATCTTCCAAGAGCTTAGAGGAGATAGCTTCTCATAAACAAGTCCTGAATAAAGCCTGGATGAAGGCACACCCTTACTGGATGAAGAGTAAATATGAAACATGTTCTGTCTTTTAAATGTTCTCCAAAAATGTGCTTAGCACCTTGAATTCTCATAAAACCAGTTATCAGAATGATTAACAGCATAAAAAAGTTGTGCAAAAGAGTTCTAATAGATCAAGACTGAACATTTCAGATAACACTCTTGGACTTTTTTCAGTTAAAAATTGTAGGTAGATTGATGATAGGAAAATTGTTTTGCTATTTAAAAAAAGTCACAGAATATGGAAAAAAGATAGAAAATAATATGAACACTTTCAAAACACGCCCAAGTAGCAAAAGAAATAAGCCCTAGAAAAGCTATAAATCCCTAGTTTATCTTTGTTTTCACCCTTTCGACTCAGGCACTTGAAAAAAAAAATGAAAACAGTTCTTTTTGCCCTCTCTCAGAATATGTAAAAAGGGACATATCAATCCGAAGGGGTAGTGTATTTGACTAGTGTTTGCCTATGAAGCACCATACGAGTAGCAACGTGTGAAAGATGATAAATCATATTCAAGTGGATTTAAAAATAGTGACATTCTGATGAGAAACTGAGCATATTACTTGTGGGAAAAAAAACTTATGTTAATTAAACAACATTAGCTTTTTAGTTTTTTAAGGAATAAAGAAGTTCTGAGAATATGTAGGTTATAGCCAATAAACCAACACACCTTATGTAAAAATGACTATTGGAATATAAAATCTACAGTTCATCTAGGAACAAATGGGGTTGGGGGAGTGACACATTTTAATGCAAATGTGAATGTTACTTGGCATATTTGTAAAGACACAATAGACTACAGGGATTTACTGGAGATGACACATGGGGAAAAATGCAAGATTTCTAAAAAGGACTTAAGTGAAGAAAACTCGGGAGATTATTACTGAGTTCTGCAGGATATTTTAAGCATGGGTTTGCCTCACAACTGAATGATTTTCTATGCCTCATTTCAAAATGTTGGCCCCATGGCTTAACTTTTGATGTTATAGCATCATCACAATATACAACATTTCTTGAGCACTTAACATAAGCCAAGCATTTGTCCTAAGGTCTTATGAATTGTCACAGTGACTTTGTGAGACACGGACTGTGAATTTAATCCATTTTACAGGTGAGGAAACTAAGGGTTCCAGAGGGTGTAAGTAACTTGCCTTGTGACCTTGTAGCTAGTAAAGGCAGCACTAGATTCAAACTTCAGTCTGTCTGGTTCTAAAGGCCACGTCTTTAGCACCGTGTCTACATTCCCTCTGCAGATACATTCTCAGCCAAGTACTGGTCCAAAATAAGAGTTTCATCCATTTCTTTGTGTTTGAAGGCTTCCAGAAGACTGATATCATGCAGAGGAAAGAGGTCGGCCCCTTTCAGATAACAGAGGAAAAGGCGATTGCCATTCCCATGTGGGCTTAAGATATTTGGTGGGTCTCTAGCTTGGCACCATGTTCAGAAAATACAAATGTGGCTAAACTGGATCTGAGATAAAGCGAGTAACTGTGGCCTTCTCAAGGTCTCACTCAGATGCTGGGCAGAGATCTCTCGCCCTGTCTACTCAAGTTTTCCCACGCTTACCCTGGCCTGAAATAGTTGTAAGGGAGTACTGTCTACTGCAAATGCACTTGTCTTCTTAAACTTAAACAAAGAGATACTTTTGCTCCTGCATGGATTTCCTTCATAATCTCCACTGACAAATGGCCTATGTTTACGGAGGCCCAGGATTTCCCGTGCATTGGTGCTGTGTGCATGAAGGAATTGCCAGCATCTGAAACTTTTAATTTAAACCCAGACCCATCCTTCTGCATACAATTGTATTGTGTCTAGGAATATTCAGTTGAGATGGCTTCTGCATACTGATGTAACCAGAATAGAAACAGTGGGAAGGATAAAATGTGTATCCCAGAGGCACTATTCTGAACCTTCTGAGCTATGTTCCCCAATGCTCAGTTTTTATTAACGGTTAAATTAAGAGTCAGATAAATTGAGTTAAGCCCCATCACAGAGCAGCACAGTAACCAGCGATAGCAAAGGATCAGTATCTCAGATATTGGCTGATAACACAGAAAGTTCTTAAAGGGCAGGCCAGTAATCCAAGCGTTGCCTCCGTCTCCAGCCATGATTAATTAAACTCCTTGGTAGTGAGGGCACAGAAGGACCCCACCCCCACCCCCAACTTAAGCAAATCTATTTTCAAAGTGCACCTGCTTTTACATTTATTTGCAGGAATCCTCTGTTGTTTAATTTCATTCTTACTCAAAATAATGAGTACATTTGAAGCCATGCTTAATGGAGGGCTGGCTGCTGGGACGGATTCACAATGCAGGCCAGTGCATGCTAGGTTTGGAATGTCATACGCCACATCCAGGAACATTTTCTCATTCTTGTGTTGCATTAAACAGCCACAGCCCGGCCCAGACTACCAGTGGGCTGTGGAAAAGATCAGGTGTTCTGTTTTCATCTTTTGTTTGTGTTATTTTCCTGGCTGATAAATGGTCCTGTATGCCTTAAATAGCTATTTTACATTCCTATGAGAATATCGTGTGCCTTTAAATGAATCCATCTTGGTTTACTTATATTGTGATTCCACCCCTCTTCATATTAAAAATTTATATTTTTCTGTTGGATGTTTCGAATAGGTAGCTTTTAAGCATCGGTGCTCCTTGTGGTCACTGCACAAGGACTGTCCTTCGTTGAAGAATGCAACTGTGGGGGCTGTTGGTGAGCAAAGGACCATCTAGATGAGGTTTTAGGACCCTGGCATTACTCCTAGACCAGCTCCCAGTTTTCTAGAGAACCCGTTTGACCCTAAGTCTTACAGGGGTAACAAACACTTAGAAATTATGTGAAGAATCCCTTCCCTTTTAAAAGCGACAGGATCCTTTTCACGCATTATCCTTCTCTTCATTTGTAAAGTTTCTCATTGTATATTTGAATTAGAAGAAGAGAGAAAACTAAACAGCAAAGATAAAAGCCTTAGAGCTTGGATGTAGTAACAGACAAGAGTACAGGCATTACTGGAAATAAAATGATATTCATATAGTGAAGGGTTCAGTTGTAGTGTGTGATGTTTATAATAAATTAAGACATGGAGATCATCCTGTGCAAGCTTTGGGGCACACTTTTATTTCCTAGATTTGATGACCTGGTTCACCGAACTTTCAGCTGATAAAAATATGGAGGCATGATCAGATACCCCGATTTATCTTTTTGTTGTTGTTGGTACCTTCTTATCCCTCTCACTCTGGTGCTCCTGTCCTTTGGTGTTTTTCATGGCCTGACATGCAGCTGTAATGGTTCTATTAGCTGCTGCAAATGTGCTGAGCTTGCTTTTTGAAGCGAGCATGTCGTCACCGGCACTTTTCTGCAGTTCCTTATTAGTACGTGCCCTTTTCTGACTGGGCACGAGCCATCACCTAGAATTAAACATTTTCTGCTAGACCTGTCCTTACTGTGTGCAAAATGATTATAGTCCATTATGCCACCTCCTTGCTGACAACCATACTGCTGAGATTACAAGAAAGTCCCTGCAAATTTAAATAGGATGTTCCCTGGGTGGATGGGAGGCTTTGATAACGAGAACTGTTTGACGAAATGCCTTTCAGAGACAGAATGTGAACGAGGCTTCCTTGCAATCCTGTCATTGAAACGCCTGATTCTTATTAGATTGATAACATCAGGAGCTAGAACCTTGGTGTTTAGAGTAGTTGAAAATCTAACATCCTCGAATGATCCCAGAACAGGACAGGTTAACTCAGTACAGGTCTGAGAATGCTGTCTCTGCAGAATGGAAAACACCCAGCCCACGAAGAGAATTTCCAGTTTCTCTAATTTTAGGGTTACCATTTACATCTCACTCCGAATGTGCTTTTTTCTTGTTTTGCTCAGCAAAAGCAGTTTCCTTTCATCCTTCAGCAAATTTGGAGTAAGGAACCCAGAATCTCAAGAGGCCAGTAAGTTTGGAGGATTTGAGAGAAGTATCAGTCATAGCAAAGGCAGAACCCCTCCTGATGGCTGTCTGTCTGATAGAATGTAAAGGAAATGCGGTTTCTTTTTTTCCCTTCCTTCATATTCTGGGAAATTTTTCTCATTTAGCTTTTCTTCGTGATGACTTTAGAAGTCTTCATTATCTTTTCTTTAAGTCCTTGCCCACCAAGGGTAGCCTGTGTATGTTGTCCCTCCATTCCAAAGAGGGGACAAAATGGCACTCCACGCTCTGAAATCAGATTTAAACTTCTCCTGAGAAACTTCAGATCTGTGGTTGTGGTATTTTGCTGAAAGGATCGTGAAGGCAATTTAAAGACTTTTTTTTTTCCTAAAAAAAAAACGAATAAGCAAAAATGCTGGATACCTTCTGCCTATGGATGGTCTACCTTGACTTTGTGATTAAGAGAGGAAGCTCCCCAAATCTACCACAACCAGGTAATAGAGGTGCATGCAGAAAGTTACTGAGGGACACAGAAGTGAGGCACTGCTTGCCCCAGGGGAAGGATCTGCTCCAGAGAGGAAAGAGTGTTTGACCTTGGAGTAAAATTGTATTAGGCAGAGAAGGAGCAAACAACACAAACACAGTTTTGGAGCATGGAAATGGGTGTGGGCTGTGAATCTTCTGTTGTGATGGAGAAGTGGAAGCCTAGGGGGGAGCACTACTGCACAGGGAAAGACACTGAGAGGCGTGGAGCTATGTGAATACCGTGAGGAGGTGATCTGATTGTATCCTGTAGGAAACGGGAAGTTATCCATGGTTTATAAAGAGTAATGATCTGAGATTTGTATTACAGGAAGATAATTCTGGCACCAGATAGATTGGGAGGACTAGAGTCAGTGGCATAGAGACTGGAATAGGGTCTAGGAGACAGGTGAGGAGGAACCTAGCAAAGCAAATGGCAGTGGTGAAGGAGGGACAGAGAGACATGCAAGGCAGCTGTAAAGATGAATGGATGGAGCTTGATGAATGCATGTGGATGGGGTGTGTTCATGAGGACAGGATGTAAAGGTTATTCTGTGGCTCCTATCTTGGACAATGGAGTAGATGGCGTTGCTGATAACTGAGATGAAGTGTACCACCTAGGACACTAGGTCATGTCACCAGTGCATTTCTTTTACCCTCTACTGCTTCAGCCTTGTTGAATCATGTCTTGGTTTATGGACAAGGCATGTTAGCCACGTGATTCGTTTTTCATTGTGGACTTTGAGAATCTATGGCATGAACCCCCAAATTATCAACAATACTGGGTTTTTGTGTAACATCATACCATTTCTCATTTGCACTTTACGGGTTATTTTTATAGAACTAAACTTTCATTTTGTTTCTTGTGTTTTGTTTTTCTTCTCAGCCGTCAATTCTCCTCCGTTAGTGTACTGCCCATGAACCTTTAGGAATCCTAAGCTAGATCAATGCCACATTAAAATTTAAGGAACTACTTCATCAAAACCACATGCTTCATTTCCTGAGAACTGTCAGCAAGCCAGGAAAAAGAAAGCATGTCAGATCTGTATTGTTATTGGTGCCTCTCGCTTAACCACTGCTGTGCCCTTATGGTGGTCCTGAGTAGCTGCCTCTGTAAAAGCTCAGAGAATGCTTGCGGCCACAACAAGGAAAGAGTCAAAACTTCATTAGGGAGTTTTGAGAAAGAGCTACAGTGGTTTAAGTGCTTAAGTCCTTGAATCGTTGTGAACATATCCAAATATACTAATATGTTTTTGTATGGCTGTTTTTTCCCCTTTTTGAAAAAATTCTAGAAGGGCAGGGCAGACTAGGCCAAGCATTGACTGGCTTTTTAGATTAATGTTTAATATGATGAGGTGGCTGCCAGGACCTGAGAGTTGGGAACATGCCTTGGTAAGTGTAGAATTTTCCTGCAAATTTGGCTTCCGGTTTGTATCTGGCTAGAAAAGCTGTTCTTTTCTTTCCTCTTCCATCCTTTCTTCTTTCCACCCACCCTCCCTCTCTCCTTCTGTCCTTCTTTCCTTCCTTCCCTTCAAGCATTATTGCTGAGTCTTTCTCAACACTCATGCCCCAAAGCAGACTTCTCTCTTAGCTGACCACTCTTTACAACCTAATGGCCAGTCTTAGCCTGCATTTGATAACCTCATTAAAGCCATGGTGGTGCTGTAATTTCTCTCTTTCTTTTTCTTTCTTTCTTCCTTTCTTTCTTTCTCTCTTTCTTTCTTTCTTTCTTTCTTTCTTTCTTTCTTTCTCTCTTTCTCTCTTTCTCTCTTTCTCTCTTTCTTTCTCTCTTTCTCTCTCTCTTTCTCTCTCTCTTTCTCTCTTTCTTTCCTTTTCTTTCTCTCTTTCTCCCTTTCTCCCTTTCTCCCTTTCTCCATTTCTCTCTTTCTCTCTTCGACCTGTACTGAGTTTAGAATCATAAATATTTATTGTGGAATTTGTTGAAGGGAAATACAACTGACAGAAATTCAGTGTATTGTGTCTTACTACAGTTGGGATTCTCTGGGACAAGGATAATATACATAAATAAAACAAATGCACTGAACTTTGAGTCAGACTTGGAACAGAGCCTCGTAGGAATAAATGTACGCTTTTTAAAAAATGCATCACAGTAATACAGTTTGTCAATAATCCATCATTAGTGCAACCGGGCCTCTAGCATATCTGGTATATTAAAAGCCATTCCGGAGCTTTTTCCCGGCATGCTCCACTTAGGGCAGTGTTGATCTGTAGCATCTCACTTGGAAATAAGAACCAGGAAGTTTATTTTTTTGGCCCTGTACCCAGAAATGGATGCACCCCCTCCAAGAATATCTAGATCACCAAATGTTGCAGACTTAGAAGAGGCTGTCATCTGAGAATTCTTAGAGATACTTTTATTTGGTAATTAATTATTCTCAGGAAAATTTGATTTTCAGCTTGACTTCCCAGTGCTACTCTAGATTTTACTCTTATGTGCCCCACCTTTAATGCTCAAATTGTATGTAAACAATGCAAATACATTTCTGCTTTAGAATTAGAAAGACAAAAATGCAAAGAAAACTCACGTGTCTAACCCAAGTAAAGTTGTAGCTAGACTTCATTTACATGTTTATTGGAGAAAGTCTGAGAAGCAATTTACACACTCACTCTGTGGTGCTTGCTTTGTGCTCACTATTATTTGGATTTGTGTACTCCTCCTTACCGTTTACTAAGCAAGTGCCGGAATCCCCATGTGAAAGCAAAGGCAAGTGAGGCTCATGGAGATTAAAGAACTTTTTCCAGAGCTCACAGGTAGTACCACACACAGCTGTGGAATTGGGGCACAAACTCAAATCTGTAAAGACTGAAATACTCATTTTTCAAAAAGTACAAAATTATGCATTCAGGACTTGCAGGGCATTTTTTAAGGAATGCTTTTGGGGATGGTTAAGTACAGAAAGAGTGGTCATTGAATACTCAAATAAAAAAAGGATAATTAAACTGGATGGGTATTTGTATCTTGAGGCAGAAAATAGTCAGTGCATATCTGTTAAATTTTTAAAGTTAAAACATTATCCCTTGCATTATCCTCACAAAGGCATCAATCTATACAGTCATTCGTGCATTTTGTGCACATCTGCAGTGTACAGATCAGTGCAGAACTGTCCTGGAGGAGAAGAAAGACTATGTGACAGAATGTGGTTTGTATTTTCAAGAAGCCCGCAATCTAGGGTGTGTACAGGTATACATTCTGGGAAGTTCTTAGAGAAGGTGTTCAGGATCAAGTTGTTGAAGGAACAACCCACGCACATTTTAGTGACGTGACAGAGCCCTGTTGTCAAGAATGGTTAAGAATGTAGGCTTAAGAATGAAACTGCTGGTGTCTAAAGTCCAGCTTCACCACTTATGAGCTCATGATGCTTGGGAGCTCCTTAATCTACCTCTGCTTCCATTGCTTCATGTGTAAAATGAGAAGAACAAATATAACCTATTTCATTCATCTGTTTGACAAAACTCTGACTTGTATCGCATTTTCTACATGCTGCGCAGTGACCGAAGCACTTTACAAACAATAAGTTGTTGAGTTCTCAGAAGAGCTAGGTGGCTACTGTTATTGTTAAATTGAGAGAATAAAAGGCGTTGATGTGTATAAAGTATTTAGAGCTATGGCTGGCGCTAAGTAAGTACACCCTCAGTAAATGCAGCTTAATAAATCTCATTCTTAGCAAAGAAGCAGGGAAGTATCTTGGAAGCAGAGACATAGCGTGCATAATATACAGAGACAGGAGTAGATACATAGTACATGCTTACTGAAGTCACAGTCATAGATTTGGTTCTGGTGACCAATAAAGAGAAACTGTCCAGTGGAATGTGACCCAATGAGCTTCTTAATTTCCATTGTAACATATGAGATATGCCGATTATTTACATTTTGATGGCCTAAAAGTAGCCAATAATCTTATTCAGATTTTTCTCTTTGGTTGAGTAGGCATTCTCCATTGTGAGAGCACATACATTTATCATGGAGTCTTATTCCAGTGATATGAAAAAAATGTAATAAAAAAAATGTGGTTCATTAATAAACATACCTGTTTTTCCTGAATTGATTCTTATGGGGGAATGAAAGCCAGTGACCATGGTTCCAAAAGCACGGTCCTCTGGTTGGACTGATTCTCTTTTAATGTGCTTGTTTGCTTTACTCTCAATATAAACATTCACTGTCATGCGTGTGTAAAACTCTCCAATGTTTTCTGGTTTGCCGTTCTGTGGACTCTATAGACAGTGTAGCTTTCCCTAGACCCTGAGTTTTTTTTTTTTTTTCCAACCGTAGATATTAATAGCAACACTTAATCCATGCATTTCTTACTCATTCATAATAGTCATTTGACTATGTTTTATAAAAGCTTCTAATGGTCTCTCAGCCTTGTGAGCACTTTCTGAATGTTGCTGTTCTGGCATGTTTTTCTTTGAGTATATGAACCTGGACATGGAGGTTGATGCTTGAGTTTAACCCAGATTCTAGCTCCTGTGCCGGTGTGCACGTGTCTGCACCGTTTTGTTACTTTATCTTTTTGAACAGGAGCCGTCCATCTAGCTGCCATTCAGTTCAGGGTTTAGCTCTGGGCGGGGAGGAGGTTTTGAGGAACTGACATTGGGGTTTGGGCATGATGAAACAGAGAGACGGCTCTACCCAAGGAACCACGCTATAGGCAGGAAAAACAAACAGTTCTGTATAATACAGCACTTAATTCCACAAGCATACAAATACATAAACATGGAAAATTGTCCCTTCATTTTCCTAGTTACCAAACAGGTAAGGTCCAAATGTATACAATAATTTGAGAAAGCAAATGGTATGGATTAGCAGAGAGGAAGCTGAGAGGTGGTTTAAGAAATTTCCCCAATTATAAGCAAACCCGGAGAATAAAAACTCTATTAATAAGTCAGATTTTGCTCTTCAGAAGCAAGGTGGTTGGTGGATAGGGTATCAGCGTATCAGTATTTAAAAGTGGCAGCCTGAACCCACAGGTGTGGCTCTATTTCGTGTAGTAATTGTCATCAGTAACTAACTGATGTTCGTAAAGTACTTCTGCAAATGCCAACTGTTAAAAAATATGCTCAGAACTCTCTCCACATCAATAAAGGGAAATTCTTCTGCCACCAGGTGTCTCGATTGAAACCTTACCACATGTCATTATTTTAAACACATAATAATATTACAATGTCACGCATCCTAGCTTTCAATAAATTTTGGGAAAAAGAACTAAAGAATTTGCGTGATGCACAGTTTTAAGAAATATGCTGATTGAAATGTCAGAATCTTTATCATCTTATTGAATACAGTTTGCTCTAAGAAAGTGGGTGGAAACACAGTAATGATATATTGTCGCATGGGCCACTTCATGGTCTACATTCTTTGTGATATGACAGTTGCTCCATTGACACCATGTTATTTATTGAATAGCAGAGCAAATAGACTAGTAAATCATGATTTCATGTCTAGCCAATCGGAATCTGCCCTGGTTTTGTGGAGTGCTAAGTTTTTAACTTATTTATTCTGCTTTCTTTTGTTTTTCTCTTTATCAGTCTCTATTTTCTGGCATTCTTTTCTTTAATGGACTCATCTTGAGACATTTTACAATGTACCGCATGTCAAATCCAATTCAACTAAGATGCCTAAATGCGCATTATTTAAATTAAATACGAATGTTTTGAAAAGTATATACTTATCTCATGATTGCTTAAAACTGCATTTCCACATTATGTCTGTTGTAGATTTGAATCTTGTCAATGTATGCAGGAACCAAAGTTAGGTTTAAAAAAAAAAAACTCAGAAAATGCATTATTCACATCACATACGTCTGTACATCTGATAGTGTAATTAGCCATCAGAAGTACTACATGCAGTGAGGTAATAGAGCCGTTATAATTTTTTACATCCTGCTGTTGATGGGTTTAGGTACCACATTTTGCACATTTTCTGTTTCATTATTTTGGACTAAAAAAAGATAAAAATAAAATAACATGTTTTCTTTATTTTAGTCCTTTTTTAATCATCCTTCACGCTTCTTTTGCTTTCCTTCCGTGTCTGGCTCTTGTTTCCCCAGTTTAGATAGGACTTGTTTTTCTTCGTTTATCTTTACTCCTTCCTGGCCTGTAGTGCTAACACTAATAATAACAATAGAAATCTTGGACCTAAATCTGGGGGATTTCGGAGGTCACTGAGGTTACGTCTCTGCTTTTAGTTAGCATTCTAGCCATTCCAGAGTGAGAATTATTTATGCTCGTCTCGACATCACCACAGATTTCTTGAATCTCTCAAATTATCTTTGATCTTATTTTTCTAAAAGTTTGATGCATCCTAACATTGACTGCTCTAGCTAAAATATCACCTAATTCTTATCTCTTCACCATGCCTGCAGGTTTCCACTACTTTCTTCTACTTCAACTCATTTCACTCTTTTTTTTTTTTTCCCTCTGTGTACTGGACTGTTGACTTCTCTCTGTTAGATATAGCAAAGGTCTAATCACTTTTATGAGACTGAGAACATTTCATCAAAGTGATTTTCTGGAAAGATGTGCACTCAGACATGTCACTAGTTAGCTATTTCCCACAAGTGGGCTCACTTACATTAACACTTGGCGTTTCTACACTCTCTGTGCCCTGCTAGCTGTCTTGTGTAGCTGTCCGGTTATCTGTGATATGTCAGCTTCCTCTCCAGTGGGCCAGATTTTCTCTCTCATAAGCTTCATCCTTTTATGCCTGGACAGTTAAAAAGACAAAAAGGGTCATAACTGGAATTTATTTGCATGAAATATGTTTCTGCTCTGAGATGCCACCATCTTGAGAACTACTCCAGAAAAGACAAAGGGTATGTATGGGATTTGATTAACTCACAGAACTGTGTTCCAATCTTGATCCTGGCATTGAGTGGCGATGGGTCAAAAACCTCATCTGTAAGATGATTATGACAACTATCCACAAGTAATGTAAGTTTTAACTTAAGCGAGGTAACGTGTAAAGTTCTGGGCACGAGTTCCTGGCAAAGGGATAGGGGTCATAGATATGAATATGCCAAGAGATTTAAAAATCATTTTTTCTTCCATCATTTAAATAATCTATGAAACGATTCCTAACTGATTGATTAAAACAGAAACAAACCAAAAATCAACAGAAAAGGCAGAAGGGTCCCTACTCATTGTGCACACCGCCCCTCCTCCATCAGGTGACTCCAAACCAGGAAGAGATACATTGGAGTCAAGCTTAGCTACAATGTACCCAGCAAACGGCAGGGTGATGTAAGGCCTATTTTTCTTTCTAGCTACGGGAGCAAAGTCGCATCTGTACAGTGGACGTGAACCACCTAGTCACAGGGTTATTATTGATGTGGATACAGCCATCAGTAAAGCTTCCTTGTCATGCTCTGCTAGGCAAGTGTTCATTCTGCTAATAAGTTCTGTGCCTAAAATTAAAGTTACATAGATAGTTCCTATTTCAGATGTCTTATAATGTTCACAAATTTGTATTTTCAATGTACACCCATTCATTGAGATCTAATCACATATGAATCAGTACTTAAGTGATTTGTCATTTTTCTAAACCCCCCAAAATGGCTCTTCAACAAAGCACAGTAACTCACACATGACTAAACGGGATTTGTTAAATTTCTTTTTTATTTATTTTTTATTGAAGTATATGTGATTTACAATGTTGTATTAGTTTCTGGTGTACAGCATAGTGATTTAGTCATACCTATGTATACATATTCTTTTTCGTATTATTTTTCATTATAGGTTATTACAAGATTTTGAATACAGTTTCCTGTGCTATACAGTAGGACTTTGTTGTTTATCTATTTTATATGTAGTAGTTTGTATCTGCTAATTCCAAACTTCCAATTTATCCCTCCCTCCCCTTTCCTCTTTGGTAACCATAAGTTTGTTTTCTATGTCTGTGAGTCTGTTTCTGTTTTGTAAATGAATTCATTTGTTTCACTTTTTTTAGATTCCACATACAAGTGATATCAAGTGATATTTGTCTTTCTCTGTCTGACTTGCTTCACTTAGTATGATAATCTCTAGGTTTCTCTATGTTGCTGCGAATGGCATTATTTTATTTTTCTTTTATGGCTGAGTAGTATTCCATTGTATAAATATACAACTTCTTTATCCAATCATCTGTCAATCGACATTTAAGTTGTTTACATGTCTTGGCTATTGTAAATAGTACTGCTATGAACATTGGGGTGCATGTATCTTTTCAAATTAGAGTCTCCTCTGGATATATGCCCAGGAGTGGGATTGCTGGATCATATGGTAACTGTATTTTTAGTTTTCTTTTTTTTTTTTTTTTTTTAAGGAATCTTCATACTGTTTTCTATAGTGGCTGCACCAAAGTACATTCCCACCAACAGTGTAGAAGGGTTCCCTTTTCTCCACATCCTCCCCAGTATTTATTGTTTGTGAACTTTTTATTTATGGCCATTCTGACTGGTATGTGTTGATACCTCATTGTAGTTTTGATTTGCATTTCTTTGATAGTTAGCGATATTGAGCATTTTTTCATGTTGTCTATTGGCCATCTGTATGTCTTCAATAGAGAAAGTCTGTTTCAGTCTTCTGCCCATTTTTTGACTGAGTTGTTTGGGTTTTGGCTTTTTTTTTGTTATTGAGTTGTATGAGCTGTTTGTATATTCTGGAAGCTAAGCCCTTGTCTGTCACATTGTTTGCAAATATTTTCTCCCGGTCTATAAGTTTTCTTTCCGTTTGTCTTATGGTTTCCTTTGCTATGCAAAAACTTCTGACTTTAATTAGGTCCCATTTGTTTTAAATTTCTTTTAAAAAATACAAAATTATTCCCACCTAGAACTGAGCTCAACATCGCAAGTTGAGGCAGCGTTGTGAGCTTTTTCTTGCTGTGGGTAAATGAAACTTGGTTTCAGCTAGAAAAGATACAACCTATAGTAACATAAAAATAGACCCTGTGACTCCACTGTTGAAGAATTTTATCTCACTTATCTGTCATATGCAGTCAGAATGGAGTCTACCTTTTAGGCCCCGGAAGATTTTTTTTTTCCTTTCTTTTATGTTACTGGATATATTCTGTGTACCCTGTAATTAAATACCTCATGAGCATTGACCAATTCTTGGTTAATGTGATGTTATATTAACTGATAGCAAGGAAGCCTGTTGCTCTTTTGCTGATCAGTGTTTAAACTGGGATAAGAAAGCTCTAATGACTCATAGTCACAAGCCTGGATTTCTGAATCAGACCTTACTATTCATCTCCAACTAATATAGTTCTTATCTCATATTATTGTTGTTAGAGTAAATAAAAGTATAAATTTACCCCAGTGTGTGTGTGTGTGTTTGTGTGTGTGTGTGTGTGTGTGTGTGTGTGTGTGTGTGTGTGCATGCTTAAAGAAATTTCTAGCTATTCATTCATTAATTTAAATCAAGAAAAATCAAGAAACATTGATGGGCCTGCCAGGTGCCTTGCATTGTCATGGCATGGATATGAGATATGATGAAGGACACAGCCCCTGTCCTGCAGACTGTCCCTGTCTAGTGAGTAAGACAAATATATTAACCACCAGTTAATGTGATCAATTCATTAATAGAGGAGTAGATTGAGTTCAGGAGAACAGTGTGGCAGGTCAGAATCCTCAGTCTAAGTCAAAGAAGGTAGGCTCTTTGCATTTTCTACTGAAATATCTCTATAGCAGAAGGTGGAAGCTTGTTTGGCATCCCATGTGGAATGAGATTCTTCGTTGACTTCAAGCAAAAACAATCCGCATTTGTGAGAGTGTTTCCTGGCCCTTAAGGACAGCAATGTTCAGTGCTTGAAAGTGTATCTAGAGTGTGTGTGTGTGCATGTGCGTGTACTGAAACATCTCTGGATAATACACACACACACACACACACACACACAGATCTTACATTACTCTTCTACTGCTGCTGTAACAATTACCCAAATTAAGTGTCTTAAAGCATCCCAAATTTATTATCTCACAATTCTGGAGGTCAGAAGTCTGAAATGAGACTCAGGGAGCTAAATCAAGGCGCCAACAGGGTTGCATTCCATTCTGGAGGCTCTAGGGGAGGATCTGCTTTTGCCTTTGCAGCTTTTAAAGCCTGGCTGAATTTCTTGGCTCACAGCCCCTTCTTCCATCTTCTGAGTCAGCAGTGACCAGTAGAGGAGCTCTCACACCCCATCAGCCCGGCACTGACTTCTTCTGCCTCCTTTACCTGCATCTAAGGGACAGTGTGACTACACTGGCTGACTGCAATAATCCAGGGTAATCTATTTTATTGTCCACTGATTGGCAAACATAATTCTGCCTGCAACCTTAATGTCACCCCTGACCACCACCAACCCCCTGCCAGGTAACATGATATACTCATGGATTCTGGGGATTCAAATGTGAATATCTTTGTTGGGGGGGGGTGTGCTTTATTTTGATGCCAGAGAAGTATACATTTTTTTCCAGTTAAGAATTGGATATTAGGGAGGAAATTAAGAATATGAGCAATAAACTGAAAGTCTCTTTCCATCTGCACAGTAGAGAGAAGACCAGGACTTGAATTTCTTGTTAAGACCCTTCCCTGTTCCATAAACTGTGTACCATATTGAGACAAAAATTATGCAGGTAAACAAATGGGAAGTATCATATAGTTATCAAATAAAAAGGATTAAACTCACATTCTGTACATTTTGGGTGAGGGAGAGATGGGAGAAAATGATCTCTGTGAAATAAGTAGGAGGCGGTGCATTTTGATGATGGGACCCCAGATCCAGGGCAGATGGAGAGAAAGAATATCGTTACAAACTTTAGATCTCATTCAAAATTGAGATCTATCCAGCATCTAAAAAAACAATGACCATTTTCCTTTATATTTCTTCCTTGTTCAGTGAAAATGTAAACGCTATGAGTGGTAAAGTAACACTACATTACAGCACTTACCGCATGCCAAGCGATCTTCAAACTGCCTTACGTCTATTAATTGTTTATTCATCACCATGCTGTCTCCTTGAGCATCTGTACAGTCACACAGGCCCCACTCTGGGAAGCCCCCACCCCCTCAGTTTAATGCTCTGCTGTCACTATTGAAATTCTTCATCGTTTTTGAAGGATGGACCCTTTTTTTTGTATTTGGCACAAGACCCTATAAATTGTTTAGTTGGTCCTGTTCATCACACCAAAGCTTTACACTAGATAAAAATTTTACCAACATTTTGTAAAAGAGAAATGGAGACACAGAAGGGTTAACTGTCCAAGGTCACACTGAGGTCTGTGGGAGAGCCAGGATTTGGACCTCAGGAGAAAGAGCTCGGAACCGCCTCAGTCTCCTCCTCCTTTGAAGGCAGAGGTAGTATTTTCTTCCCAACTATGACCCACTGTCTGCTACCTGGTTAATTTTCGCTAAGTGCTTGTTGAACTAAATTATATGTGATGGTCTTTGGTAAAAATATTCATTTCATTTTTCAACGAATAGAGATGAAAGTAAAAAAAAAAAAAAAAGATCCTGAATCTTTTCCAAGACATTTGTTCAAACAGGCTAAAATTGTCTTTTTCTCTTTTCACATAATCATGTCTAAGGATATTCCCTTGTTCAAAGTCCATTATTGATTATTTATTAGTTAGATTATATAGCAAGATATTCTGGGGAGCACTGATAAAACTACACAAAGCAATATTTTACCACTGTCCTAATTTAGCCTTAAAAATCTTAAATTTTAGAAGCAGTGATTTTATAGAAATCCATGAATAAAATTAAGAAGTATAATTACATGTCTGTTCAATAGAGTGAGAAATAAGAAAGCCGTATATAGTATTAAACAGGTAGGGTAGGAGGAGCAATTGAGAGGGTTTGTTGGTTGTTAGGATTCAAATTAATTTAATATGCATTTTCTGAGGTTTGCTGTGTGCTAATGCTAGGCTGTGTGAGGGAAATTTTAGTAATAATTTTATTAGTGATAATAATAAAAAATCATCCTCAGGGAACACGGAGTTCCATGGGTGGAGAGGTTCAATCATATGGTGGTCTCATCAGAAAGGGTCCATGACAAGGGCTGGAAGAGACAGCGTAGTAAGAACCTGAGGCAAGCACTTTGACATTGTAATGTTTATTCTACCAATTTATAACATGTGTAACTTTGGGCAACTCACAGCCCTTCAGTATCTCCATTTCACCATCTGCAGAGTGGTGCTAATAGCATCTTTTCTACCTACTTCACGAGGTGATGTAAGTACTTACTGGATCCTTGAATGTGAATACATGTTGATTTTTTTTAAAGGGAAGAGGAGGGAGGTATTAAACAGAGATGTTTTTCTTGCACTAAGAATAGTTCCAAACAAGGTGTAGGCAATAAATCACAAGTATGAATAAGCAAGCCTTATTTCACAGTAAACACAGCTACATTATTTGAATCTCTATTTTTCTACCTTACATAATCCATATTCAGTTGACTCAGACAGCGATTGGACCAAAACAAAAATACTGAAGATCTTAGCAGCGCTAATTTACTCTAATCCTTAATTTACAATCTTAAGTGTGTAATTCGTATTTGGTTGACTCAGTTAATAGGGGAGCCAAAACATGAAGCTAACTTATTTGATTCATTTAATCATTTACTGGACATTTACTATTTATAAGTCATTGCAAGTAATGTAGAGATGAATAAGGTAAGATACAGTCTGTACCTTTATGGAGACCATGGTTTGCTAGTGATAATGGCAATAAAATTTGGCATTTTTTTTTCCCTTTATTTGCTTTTGGGAACATGTCCTTTTGTTTTTGTATTTAATTTTTTTTTTAAATTGAAGTATAGTTGATTTACAATGTTGTGTTAATTTCTGGTGTACAGCATAGCGATTCATATATAGATATATACTCCTTTTCCTATTCTTTTTCATTATAGGTCATTCTAAAGTATTGAATATATTTCCCTGTGCTATACAGTAGGACCTCGTTGTTTATCTACTTTATATATAGTAGTTAGTATCTAAAAATCCCAAACTCCCAGTTTATCCCTTTCTACCCTTTTTCTTCCCGGTAACTGTAAGTTTGTTTTCTATTTTTATTTTATTTATTTACTTATTTAATGGAGGTACTGGGGATTAAACCCAGGACCTCATGCGTGCTAAATGTGCACCCTACCACTGAGCTATCCCCACACTAAGACCAGACGTATTGAGCGCTTTAGAATAGCTGTGAAGATTCACAGGAAGAAATGAACATACGAAATGGTAAACTATGTAACTAACAATCTGGATTATATATATATTTTTGTGGGAAGAAAAAACAATGTAAAATCAAGCAGCGTGGCCGAAGTATCATTTGATTAAAAACCCCCGGTTATTTTATAAGGAATGACCAAAGCTACCCAGAAGATTGCACGTGTTGGTACATTTTTTCATAGCAACTTTACTGTGGTTTATGAAAATGTAAGTTTCTCTCCTGAAAGTTTTATTGTGAAGAGTAATAGTTTTGAAAACATGATCAGTAGATCAAGGAGTAAAATAATATTATGATAAAACCTGTAGCCTGGATGTTATGATAATGGAAGAAAAATGTCTGGCTCAAGCTGGTTTAGACCATTTCAAGATGGCATTACAATATCCGCAGATTTCAAACACCAGAGGTAAAATCCCCTGAAGAATACACCCACTTACATTACTGTGACCTTGATGCTTGTCAAAATCATTCACTGTTTAACTTCACTAGCTGAGTTGATGCCTTAGAGTTCATTATAGCTGACTCACTTTAAGCCAAACTGGCTAGCACAGTAGGGCATTCTGGGCCCCTTGTTGACACAAAAATGAAATAGTTAACAATGAGAAGCTAGCTTTTGGTTGTCAGCAATTTCAAAAATAGAGTAGCAAGTGACAGACACACCAAGTTTAGAGTGGTTTGGATTATAAGAACAACATTTTTTTCCTTTAAATGGTGAAGCAGCAATTGTATGGTAAGTCATATAACAAGGATTTCAGGAACAAATATGCCCCAGGGCACTGGATTTGATCTGGGCAGAAATTATTAACATTACTCAGGGCAAAAGGCTTTGTTCCTGCTGGCCACCTGCAGTGTTTAGTAATGCCCTTTTACCGTTCTATCAAGGGCCCTGCCTCGACCGTCTGACTTGACATTGGACACTACTGAGAGGAGACAGGCATGCAGAGAGTGAGTGATTAATGTAAGCCCTTCTGTAGCTAGCCAGAGGCTTAAGGAATTCTTTTCTACAGCATTCCAGAGATAATTGCCCACCATTTTATCTAGGAAAGCGTGAAGTCATTAAAAAAATATGTCAAACTGTGACATGAAGGAGGGTAGTGTTATACAAGGAAGGAAATAAAAAAACAAAATGGAAAATGGAGGTTGAAAGAGAATATATGTGAGTCTGTAGAGTCTTTGGGGAGTGGAGTTCATTTAACCAACGTAGATCAGTTTTTCAGATTGATAAACTCAAAGGTTTTATGTAATTTGCCCCGTAGAATCTGACAAACTTGCATGAATTCCCTGAAAATTACTGTTTTATAAGTTGACTAATATACTTGACAGCTGAAAACTTTTCTTCACTTTTTATAAATTAAATCTCACTTGATTGTTAAATGTCTCTATTAATGAAACTAAACACAGTGCATACTTTAAAAATAATCGATTAGAAATATGTATAACATTATTGTGCTTGAATCCTTTACTGCCTTATATGCAATCAATTCCATTCCAATTTGGCATCCACAATCCACAAGAGCATCTTAGGTTCCAAAATACTGTAGCCAAATATCCTCTTCATCACGCTGGGGCTGGGGGCTCAGGGAGATAATCGACTTCAGTTGTGTTCAGAATGCCTGGGCGCTCCATATGGCCTCTTTTCCATTGGCAAGTTAGTCCTTAAAATCTTAGAGGATTCCACTACATATGCATAAGTATTATAAATTAATGTTCTAATGTGCTTTGAGCCCCTTGCTGAATGAATGACAGGCAGAATGAAAAGAAAAAGAAAAATGTATTTAAAAAAACCCAAGACAGGAAACAAAAACAAAACCATAGGCATGTGGTTCTCCCCAGGCACCGGAATTAGGAGTTTGAAGAGACTCAAAGACTTGATCCTTTCTTTTCTGGAATCAACTCTTGGGAGATATACGGAAATTAGGCAGTGTTTTGATACCTTAGCTTTGAGAAGTGGCTGTAATCATTCCAGTCAAACTTCTTACATCATCGTAAATTATCGCTGCTTTTTAAACATATTTTAAAGAGGTTTTTCTTTGCAGTTTTAAAAGAAAAACAGAAAACGCATTTAGCCACATGGACGTGATTTATCAGAAGGTTCATTTATTTAAAAACAATTCTTAAAAAGCCCTCATTTTAATGAATGAGCCCAGGAACCGGGTCTCTCCTCTCTCTTCCTTTCCTTCCTTTCTGCCTTCCTGCCTTCCTGCCTCCCTTCTTTTTTCCTTTTAAGGAAACTTCAGATTCCTTCTCTCTGTCTGCTCCCTGGAACCATAGAGCACTGTAGATCTTATTTTCTGTTGCAGAACAGTAATTTACAGAAAAAATAATTCCACCAAGGACCACCAAGTAAACAAAGTCTAGCAGCCAGGATTTCATTCTCAAACCAGGGATCACTCTTTCTTACAAATCAATTCACCATTCATACATTAGAAATCTAAGAGTATTTTACTGACTGTAGGAACAAAGCTTCACTTCCTTCTTTCCTTTCTTTTGGGTATTTGTTTTCAAGTAATACACTAGTAGACAGAGACTGAACAAAATCAAGTAACAATGAAACACTAATGCTAAAAGGCCACCCTGAATTCACAATAATGTATCATCAATTAATAACTTTTATATACATACTACATATGTATGTAGTAATTGCTATGGATTAGAGAGTATATATAATTGCTATCATAGATATCACCAGTTAATTACTAAATATTTTAATCTTTATTATTATCATTATTCATTAGCAGAGATCAGGTTGCGTAAAGGAAAAAGGAAGGAATTTTTGGTCAAGTTGACTTAAGTTTAAGTTCTCACCCTTCTTGGGCCTCATTTCTTCATCCATAAAGTGAGGTTAACTATCCATAGTTTATATGGCTATTGTATGGATCAAAAGTCACAGAGTATGCTAAGTACCTAACATAGTGTCTGACTCATCGAAATGCTTAATAAATGGCAGCTAATATTATTTCATATTATGCAAGTTGAGTAATAATTACTGGTCTCCTTGGACCATCCTTGGTGGGGAGGAGGTCAGAGAAATTTTTATTTTCTGCCACGGCAATGAAGGAAATGTAACACTTCCTCAAGGTCACCCAGCAAGTCACTCTCTGTCATTAGAACTTAAGGGTTTTCGGCTTCGCTGTCTGATTTTCAGTCCATTAGGCCACAAAGTCATCAAAACAAACCAGAAAAGAACACCATCAAAAAGCAAAAGTAATAAAATCAAAGGATCCTGGAGCAGTACTGTACTAAAAGCCATCTGCTATCTTAGTCCACATTCTCAAGCCTCTTGAAATGTTATTTGTAAAGCCTTTAAAAGGCTTGACTGGAAGCCTTCATGCCTTTTTAAAGATACAGTATATCTATTGCTGACTCATGCAGTCTGAATTAAGAATTGTAATATAGATTTTTGAATATACATCAGAGAAATGCCAATACTTTTTACATTGCCAAAGCCCTTAGGCTTTTGCTGTTGAGAAAGTAGCTTTATGATTAGCTAAGCAGACGGTTGTTGTTACAGCAGTAATGGTGAGGAGTGTGTGTGTGTGTGTGTGTGTCTGTGTATATATAAAGTGTCTTTGGAGGAGCAGAGCTAGTTGAACAAAAGTGTTTGCAACATTTAAATGATAATAAATAATGGCACGCATATTGTTTCAGTTCTTTTTTTAAACCCAGTGTTCTTACCAGCCTGCGAGAATTTCTGTGCCATAATCAGGTGAAAAGAAAAAAAGAAAAGACACATAATGCTGTCTTAGCATTTCTGCTTGACTTTGGTACCTCTTTTCTGTGCCTTGCTCTGTCAGGTGCCCTTCTTCTTCCCACTTCTTTCCTCATTTGGGCTTGGCAGGCACACTTTCGCTCGCTGCCAGTGTGGTGACCTTAAACTCGCTCACTTAAGTGGCTGATCTCATCTCTTCCTTCATGTGGTTTGTGGGATTTTTTTCCCCTCTTTGGTTTATTACTTCCTTCTACCACCTTGTAGTTTTGCCATTCTCATTGTACTTCCGTTATTGTATGATCTTTTACAAATACAACAATAAATATTTAAAACATAAAGCCTTTTTAATGCCAGTTGTGGAGGCAGATATTTCTTTATGTGAACAATAATGAGGAGGAAAAATGGATTTCTCCAAGCATTATAAAGCCCCAACGAAATAGAGGGCAAATTCTCAAGTTACAGGATTCTACTTGTCCTATTTCTGAGGAAAAGAGCAAAAGAAAAAAAATTTTTTGCAGATATTTTAAGAGATGGCAAAACAGGGAATCAAACCAAAGTCATCACAAAAGGCTCCCAGTGTGGACCCAGCCATCTGCATATAGTTCACAGAACTCTTCTGTTTATTTATGAGTCGTGGAATGTGTAAAGCCAACTTCTAGCTGTAAAAGGACATACAGTTGCTCTCATATAATTTCTTTGGCCGTTTTTTTTTCCTGCAAAATCAAGAGTTCGCTTTTTCATATGCAGGGAAATACTGCCATGCATAAGGACTCAGTTTTGGGAAATTCAAATTCCTTTGCTAAAGCATTTAAAATGACAACTAAAAAATATACTGAAAACATAAGGGCATAGGATTTAAATAAATGCAACTGATCTTGACATGTGTACATTCAAGTAATATACCTGCTAAGAATACTTTAGAATGGCTCTAATGGACTCTGAAAAAGAAACAGAATTAAATTGAAGACAGAAACATTAAGTTTCTGGTATAACTTGGCTCTTTTCAAGATAAAAATCTTCGATTAAAAAAGGCACAAAAAAAGACAATGAAAAAAGCCATATATTTTACCTTATAACTTCATGATTTTCTTCATAGTAAGATTTTTCCAGAGGTTTTTATAGGGAAAACATGATTCCTCAAATTTCATCATGATATAATGAGTTCAAGGAGCTAAATTGTTTATACATTAAAAAAATTAAATGTCTCTGCCATTCTGGTTCTGCAGCTCTGGGCTTTATCTTTCTAGTTAAAAAGAACATTATGTTTTTCAGGCCAGCAACTTCCTTGATATGATGTTTTAGTTTAATCTATCCAAAACATCACCCTCCAGACATTCTAAGAAAGTTGCTTTTCTGACATATGTGATTTTATGATCTCGCTGAAACATTTTCAGCCTTAAGCAGGGAACACAAATAGATGGAAATAGGTGATAGCTTGAGTGTTTGACCTCTAAATGTGGGTTTGAAGTTACCCACCCCCAACCTCGAATATGTGAAAATGTGAAATGATACATATACCCAGAAATATAAAAATATAAACAAACGCCACACTAGGCCAGGTCAGAATTATCTAACTCCAAATTGTCTTTGTCTCCTTATCATTTCCAGGGGGTCTTGGCTAACACCTGGGGATAGAGAGTGTGCGTACGAAGGAATGGTTACTACCTGCAAAAAAGGAAAGAAAAAAAAAAAAAGATGAAGCAAGTTTAATATTCTCTAGAGTTCTCTATTGCCAAACAGAAAGTCTTCCTATCTATGTATTTAAGATCCTTACCCATAAGAAGATGTCAGCAGTAAATACATTTTCTTTAAGAATGCAAAGTCAGAGATCAGGGTTTCATAAGCTTGGAGTGAGAAAGACAGAGGCCATTGGTCACATGATTGGCTCCGAGGAGAGAGCTCAATGTGGAAAACAAACTTGACAATAATAAAAACTGAGCTTTGGTTTTTTGCCTCTGCTTTTAATAATAATCTCAGCTACCTATATAATATGTTAGGAAGAGCTATAAACCCATTGGAAGAATTCCTTTATCACTTGTGATACTGTATATGGCGCTCTATGTACTAGGTTAGGAACCCAGAAATAACCTGCCCTTGAGGAGTGCAGAAATTTATTGAACACATAAAAACACCCAATTAAAGCATATAAAAATACATACCAATAGATGCCCAGTTGTCATTTCCTCTGGGGATCATATCCCTTTTTATTCACTCTGATATCATTTTCCTCTCTTTAAAACAAAAAATGTAATTAATTAATTATTTTAATGAAGGTACTGGGGATTCACCCAGGACCTCACGCATGCTAAGCACGCACCCTACCACTGAGCTATTTCCCTCCCGCCATGTTCCTCTCTTTTGAAACACTTTTCACATTTGCAACTGATAGTTTCTTTGCGGGATCTGATTAATATCTGTATTCTATACCAGATTTTAAGGTCTTGTAATGGAGGAAACCATGAATATTTAAATTCAACTTTGTGTCAGGAGCACACCTAGGCATCTCAATGAATACCTTCTTGAGTAGGTGGATGTGTGGATGAATGAATGAGTAAATGAAAGTTATATACAATGTGATGTGGTACACTTGGTATTATGTAATATGAGGTTGGAGGTGAAGGTGGGTTTTAAGGATCCGCAATACCATAGATATTAGATCATGCTCTGTAGGAGGCAGTTAAAGCATTTGAGCAGGTCTGTGACATTATAAGTCTGATGATTCGGCAGACCACTGTGAAGGTTCTATGGAGGAAGAATCAAGAGAGAGATGGCAGCGAGGAACATGCTGGATAGTGTAGCGGTGGTCATCACCACAGTACTCTGTATTATTGTTTGCATAGTATGCACTACTCCCTGAAATTTGCTTATTTATACGTTTATTATGTATCAAACCCTACTTATCCTTCCACGGGAGAAGAGAGAGAGTCTGTGTCATTCAATACTGTAGCCGCAGCAATTTCAACTACTCACATAAGGTAGAGCCTTAATATTTACTGAATAAATAAATGAATAGTTTTTTTTTTAAGAACTTGAGCACAGTTAGGGAGCAGTTTATGAATGTCCGCTGGGCTGTCTATTGTATCTTATTTCTACCTATCCTTTTCCTGGACATGCACCTTTTAATCTACCTTCCATCTTGGAGGCATCGGAGACTTTAAATAAAACAGAAATAATTCTTCCAGTTGAGAATGTAGCAAGTATTTTCAAAGACTGTCACATTTTCTGATTTGTCTTCACCTTTTTCAGCCTGTGGTCTGTGAGACATGAGGCGAACAAACAAATAAACAAACAAAAACCTACTCAAGCTAAATTTAACACATAATCTAAATAACAAGCTTGCTCCTGCAGCCCTTTAGATTTTGTCCTTTAGGGATTTGTGGTACATTTGGGCTGGGATTGCAATTTACCGTTTCATCAAAGTTAGAATAGCCTGTTCTTATCAGCACAAGAATCTGTTCAAATAAGTTTACAACTGCACTTTCTCCTAGTAACAAAAAATCTTTTTCTCTGCCCAGGCATTTAAAATTCTTCCAAAACCTCAGTAATTCACTGTGATGATTTTCTTGCAAGTCTCTGTTGTAAAAGAAGTCATAGTATCCAGAAGCAGATGAATGACCTTGACAACCAAAGTCTATTTTCTGTTAAAAGTCACTGCACTGTATGGTTCTCTTGTCTTCAAAGTCCAGAAATTTTCTTAGGTGAAAAGTTGGGAAAATCAGTTTATTTACATACGTGGTTCATTTTGAGTCTACATTGTGGATGGTTCCCAAGCACTAGGTTCCTGTATGTAGCATGTGGACGTGTGTATTAGCTCTCACTAGATAAATATACATCAATTAAACATGAACAGTGTGATCTGAAAAATTAGCAATTTCTGTATAGCAATCCTGAGTCTTGCAATGTTATCAAAAAAGCAAAAACAAAAAGAAAAACAGCCCACCATTGGTAAATTACCACTATGGGGGTAAACAAAAGTATGATAAACAATTTGATTTTTTTTCTTAAATACTTAGCTGTAATTATCAGAATAATAAGCTTTTCAAATAAATAGTTACATTCTAATCAGTCATCTGTGAACTCTGTGGGTCCCAGATATATAAGTACTGACTTTCATAGACTTTCACTGCATACTTTTTATTTCATACTTGGCCTTTTCTAGCTTTTTAAGAGACTTCTATAGTTGTTTCTAAAATAAGTGTAGAATCAAGGTACTTGGAAAGAAGTTATAGAAACTTAAACCTGTAAATTTCCTTCCCCAAATCAAGTATTCACAAAAATCATATTATCTGCATTTGTGTTTGTATTTATATATTATTATGTAATATATATACTATATAATATATGTAGTACAAATTCCTTCCTTGTTTCAAAAATAACTTGAGCATATGTCAGTTTCCCTACTAATGAAATAAGCAAACTTGTTCCAGGGTAGTGGTGGGCAATATTGAAAAAGGGCAAATTAATACTTCTAATAATTAAGATTCAGTTGTTCTAATTGTGCTCCATATGATCAGTGTTAGGTAGGACTAGTCAAGACACATCTCTTCCACATTTGAGTGGGCTGGAGGGGAGAAGCACAGCAAGTATCCTTTGAAAAAAAAACCCCAAAACCCTGTGTGATTCTGGCTACTAAAAGTGCATCTTAGAACGTATAGCCCCTCCCCCAACCTTCTTTTCACCTACCATGGGCACCAAGACCACTAATCTTCAGGGGAGTTTTGTAGATAGTCATTATCAGTGAAGTCCTTCTAAAGGGCTTAAATACTTAAGTGATTTCCCTTGGAGCAGTAATGGTGAATTATGCAGTGCTCTAATTGTGCTATTAGTTTATCTAAGCTAAAATGCAATCTGCTTAATTTGAGGGTTTTATTACACATTGGTCTCAAAAGGTGAAACACATTAAAAGCATATCCATATCGGTTCTTTTAACAGGAGATTAAGCCTATCAGATGCTGTATTGGATGGAAAGATCATCTGTCACGTTTACTTTAAATATTTGTATGAGATGTTTCTTTTGATGCAGAAATGTAACTTTGAAAATTTGTGGGATACTTGTTTAACGTTTATTAACTTGTCATCATTTGTGGAGCCCGAGTTACAGTTCTTTTAGTAAAACCTACACCAACCTCATGATACATCTAATCAATATATGAATTTATTATGAAACTATACCACTCACTTTGCGGTATGTTTAAAACCTTAAAACACAGGAAATGATTATGAATAGGCAGAGCAGACAGGACTTTTAGGGCAATGAAACTATTCTGTGTGATACTGTGATGGTAGATACACACCATTATAAATTTGTCCAAACTCATAGAATGTACAACGCCAAGGGTGAACCCTAAGGTAAAATGTGGACTCTAGGTAATAATAATGTGTTAATTGATTTTAACAAAGGTAACCACTCTGGTGGGGGATGGTAATAGAGGAGAAGATGTATGTGTGTGTGTGTATGTGGAGGGCAGGAAGAGTATGGAAAATCTCTGTGCTTTCTGCTCAGTTTTTCAGTGAGCCCAACACTACTCTAAGAAATAAAACCTATTTTTTAAGAAAGAAAGAAAAGAACCCAGTTCTGCATAAAGTTAACATGGACCAGGATGATTCTTATTTGATTACTGTGAAACTGGAAATTGATTCTACACTATGAAAGGTGCTTTAGAAATGCTCTATTTTTAAATTGAGTTTTCATCTTGGAATTATCTTAAAGATAATTTAATCAGCTTAATCAGCAGATACAATGTTTATCAACTCACTAAATTTTTCCTTAATAGTGGTGGCTAAATGTCTGAATATATCTAAGGCGGTGTTTCTCAACCGTGGCACTGACATCGTGGACCAGGTAATTCTTTTCTTTGCACCTGGCTGTCCTGTGAGTTGCAGGATATTTAGTAGCATCCTAGGTATTCATCCATTAGACGACAATAGTGCCACCCAAGTTGTGAAGAGCGAAAATACCTCCAGAATTTGCCAGATGTCCCCTGAGGGGAAATTACCTTCCATTGAGAGCTACTGTTTTAAGGTAAATGTGCACGACTATATTTTATTATTTAAAATATGTGGCACATGGGCACACGTGTGTGTGTGTGTGTGTGTGTGTGTTTAATTTCCCAGTTCTGTGTAGAAATCAGGTTTTTAAAAGGCAAGAGTGCAGAGGTAAAAACAAAAATTCTTTAATTCTGTTTATAATTTACAAGGCTACTATCAGACTTTATGCTTTTGCCTCTTTTCTTCATGTGGTGGATTGACAAATGATGGATGCAGATTTGTATGTACCCTCTTGCTCAAAGAACGTGCAGGAGTGAGAACCTGCAATCAGTAGACTGAGCTTTCTGCGTTAGGGGCTGCTTCAGACTAGCTGTGCTGCAGGCCTCCTATGGGCTTCACACCAGAAGGCTTTAACATAAACATTTGGCTGAAACGTCTTTATAGGACACATCCAGCTGTCCTGTGAAGGAACTGTTGCCCACACCCACGCACATTAATGTATGACTTGCCAAAATGTTTGGTTGCCTTCACATAGACAAAGGCACAATGCAAATGTGAACAGTATACTGTTATATTATCACTTTCTTAGCCAACCAAGTGAACTTGGACTTTGTCCATATGTAAGATGATTTTGTGGCCCTTTTTTCCAAAGTATAATGGAAATTATTAGCTGAAATTTTAGGTTGAAATAACTTAGAAGTTACTATTTCAAATCATAATATAATAAATTGATATATAATTTTATTATATATTATATTCACTGTATTTATTATATGTCATATATTATTATATTTCGTATAATAAATTATAATACTTATATAGTAAATTATAATAATAAGTTAGAAATTATTAGATGGAAATCACTATTGTTGAGAATGATGATTCTAAGTTAATCTTATAGTGGATTTAATAATACAAAGGAGTTTTACAAATAAACTACAGCAAGATTTTTATTTTGTTTTTGAGAATTACATCATATATTTTGCAAAGAGTTTTTCCTTTTCTATTGTATCTTCTTACTCTTTCCTCTCTCCCACTTTCCTTTATTACTTCGTTCGTATTTCCTACTACTGTTGCATCTCTAAATCGAGCAATCTATCAATGTGAACTTGAGATTAAGAGGTGACACCAATAAAGACAGCGCATTACTTTAAAACAATTTTCAAGAGAAAAATGCACACCTCTTCCCATGTTGCTGCTATTACTATGTATTTAATGAATTCGCTTGCCACACTCCTGCTCTGTCTTTAATGAGCAGTATTATCTTCCCTCCCAATAAACGTACATACGGCCAGTTGTATAAAAATGGATTATATACATACACTATAAACACAAACTTATGCAACTGTGCAACCATATTACCTTCTCTACATCAACTGCCTTCTAGAACAGTTTTAGTGTGTGTAGCAGCAGCAATCTGAAATTTTTACTTGATCGTAAACTTTGCAGGTAGCAACTCTAAATACGTTTTAAAATTTGAAGTGTTCTATATAAACAACTATTTCATCCAATTGGAAAACAAATATAGTAGAGATAATGTATCATCAGTAATTCTCTGCACAATTATGTTTTAACGTGTATTTATCACCATGCTGGCATACTAAATGATGATTTTTTGGACATTTTTAAAGATTTCTATAGCAAAGTGCATTCCTTCCTTTTTCATTTAGTTTTTCTTTTCAGATGAGGACAGATGCAATGAGGGCTGTGTGCCTAAATGAATACTTCTACTCTTGACTAAATTAGTCTGGCATAAACACAGCACTGCTAGCTTTCAGTACAATTGAAAATAAGAGCTGTGGTTCAGAGGTCTTTCTTTTCAGAGTTCTGCTAAATCATGCTTAAAGTTCAGTGTGTATTCCAACAGTAGCATTTAAGACAGCATAGTTAAGAATCTCTTAACATTTCCATTTACAACTTCTCTCTCCTTCTAACATTTTCTTTATTGATCTTAGGGAGTTTCATAGTAACAGCTTATCAGCAGTTACAGCCAATGACCTAAACATGCAATTAAAATTGTCCTATCTTAGCTAGCTGATAAACTGGCCCTCACTCTGGGGTTTTGGAAATACTATTTTCTTTCTTCAAGACTTCTTCTTATTACTAATTATAAAATGGAAAAGTACACTGCTGAGGGTGAGCCCTTTGGAGAAATCAGATTAGGTTCTTTATAGATTCAAAAATGAAGCTGTTTAAACATTGTTTCGTCTCGTCAATACTTACTTGCCTTTAACATTCCATTCCTAGTAAAAGCATTCATTTACTTGTAGTTTGTGGGTGGTGAAAAATAGCATGGGGATCTCTGTGTTTTTCTAATTGAAAGGGCCATATGGAAAACTGGCCTTCAAGACACCATACTGTTAGGTGAAACTTGGCCTTTTAGCAGTCGTGTGCACATGTATAGGAGAGGACTACCTCTGCCCTCCTGCCTGCCTCCGCTCCCACCACCAAAGACCATGCTTGGGGAGATCAGAGGCTCTTATAATGAAGAATCATGTTAGTTTAACTTCTTTATTTTAAAGATGAGACAATCTCCTCCAGATCTTACGGATCATGGCAGGCTAGCTGCGAGATCACAACTTGGGTGTCCTGACTCTCAGTACAGGTAGACGCTGATAACTTAGGGCTTCTGTGCGTTTCACATTACTTTCAGCCTTCTTCCCTCTGACTGCCCAAGGTACCACAGGCCAGATTTTCAGCAGTTGAAAGGATTCTGTTTTAGTAATAGCAGTGACATACTTGGACTGTAATATGTGCCTGTGCATGCGATTAGGCTACTTACAGATGTATCACTTCTGCTTATTCAAAATTTACTAGCTACATTATTTTAACATTTTTTTGTTACTTTTTGGGATTTCATTTTCTTCACGTGTGAAATAGAACCTTGTTAATTGTCCTGAGGGAGCGGGAGCTAATTCACTACATTCAAAGCATTGATGTTTTTTTTCCACTTACCACCCTCCTCCACATTGACCTCCTCCTCTTCAAGCTGCACGCTCTTAAAGAGCTGTTCTTCTCTGCTATTTCTTCTGTAACTTCTATTCCTTGAATCCAAGGCAGAATAGGTTCTCCATCTTCTGTGAGCACAGACATGTCTGTTAGTCTGAAACCTAGGTCTATACTTTGTGGCTTCAGGTTACAATCGTTGTTTTGAAAGTTAAAATTCTGTGAGGTCCCTAGCCTTTCTCTGTAACGTTACTCTGCCTGTAGCATAATCTCCTTTATTCTGCAAAAGAACGTCTCCTCTGCTTCCTTTGGGTACCCCTTCTTTCCTAGGTCCTTTATCATTTTCTTACCTGTGTTTTTATACAGCTCCAATGTGTCTTTCTCCACAGACAACAGCTATTATATCTTCTGATATAACCCTGTGTTATTGCAAGTACAATTAAATGACACTTCTTTTGTGTGAAGACCTCAACCGAGAAGGTATTCCTGATGCGAATACATATTATCTGTTGTTGGAGGGCACGGTGTTCCCGGATCTCTGCTGTCTTCATGGCAGAAACAGGAAGGGCTTTTAAACTATAACTTGATGGCTAAGCATTGAGTCTGCTTTGATATTGATTTTTCCCTTCACTCCACCTTCAGTTTTAAGAACTGCTCTTCTCATTCCTCTGAGCAAACTGTAGACTATTTGCACTAAAAATAGCTTTGGGGATAATTTAGTCTCATCCCATATTATATGTGAGAAAACTGAGACTCAGAAATCTTGAGTGATTTGTCTTGAATCCATTCAGAGTCAGGTCTAGAAATCAGGTTTTTTTGGGGGTGGGGTTACTGGAATGTCTAATTCTACTTCCTTGCTTTGTATTCAGTTGTTTAGCTAGGTTGCTACCCTTGGCATCTGTATTCGAGGCATGACTTTGCTTTTTCTAGGCTTCAGAGGGACTGGGAGCCTATATCATGGCCCGCCACCATGGGTGGGCAGTCACCATTGCTACCAGCCTAGCCGCATGCCCACTGGCTGCTTGTCCTTCATACCCAGACGTTGCCTCCCCAGTTGACTCTCCACCTGGTAACTCTGTGTGGGCTCCATGTGACCCTCTTGGTTTTCTCGCAGTGTCACCTGCCATTGTGCTGCTTTTCCTTGACTTCCTGCATTTTCTTCAGTTGCCTGCCAAAAAGAAACATTAGGTTTGTCTGGTTTCTACTTCTGATTTATCTTTCGTTCTGGCTGATGGAGATATTGGATAAAGCCAAGTGATTCTTCCCTGGAAATCCTTATAAAGTGACCCTAAGATTGCTTTTGGAAATGCAGAGTCTTGTTTAGGGAGAGAAACATGTTCTTCATGATTTTGCAATTTTCCTTCAGTTCTTTTATGAGACCAAGAAAGTAAATGTGTGTATGTGTGTGTGTGTGTTTATGCTGAAGTACCACACAGATGATGTTAGTGGAGGGATTCCTTTGGAGACATAATGTTACAATGGCTTAAGTTTGGGCTTAAGAATCAGATTCACCTCATTTGGAACCCAATTCCTCCAATTACTAAATAGATGACCTTGGGAAAAATTATATGTTAAATACCAGAGTCAGAATTCAAACACAAATTTACCACACTCTAAAAATCTTGTTTTTCAAACACCATGACATAAGACATACTCTGCTTGGGAACGTTCATATAAGGTAACTGAAGAGAAGAGTGTTCATGGTTTTCTGCCTCTAGCATGAAGGGCAAATGGACTTCAGCTTACCTCAAGGTAAATCACTGGAGACTAAATGGCCAGATTATTTAACATCTCTGAGCTTCAGTTGCTTCAGTTGTGACATTGAGATAAAGACATCAGTAAGATTAAAATAAGACCATGTATGTGAAGGGTATCTTTTAGAAATAGCACTGAATAGAATTATGATGCTACCTTCTTTCTGTCCTAAGAAACTGAGTTGGGTACTTTTTTTTTTTTTAAAGTAATGATTCTGACAGTCTGTTTGGGCTTCTATAATAAAATATCACAGACTAGGTAGCTTATGAACAGAAGAAATTTATTTATTCCAATTCTGAAGACAGAAAGTCTGAGATCATGGTGCTAGCACAGTTGGATGAGGGCCCTCTTCTGGGTCACAGATTTCTCACTGTATCCTCACATGGCAGGAAGAGCGAGGAAGCTCTGTAGGGTCTCTTTTGTAACAGCACTAGTCCCATTCATGAAGGTGCCATCCTCATGACCTAATCTCTTTCCAAAGGCCTCATCTCCTAACACCATCACCTTGAGTGTCAGGATGCCAGTGTGTCAGTTTGGGGGAGACACAAACATATCAGACCATAGCAGATTGTCATTAATTTGACCTTAGAGTATATTGTTGAGATGATAAATTTGATGGCCACTGATTTCAAATACATTACTACTCAGATAAATCAAAATGGTAATTTACAATAATTTACTCCTGAAAACGAACACATACATTCACAAGAAAATCAGCTTACATATTATGGCCACATGGAAGTAATGAAGCTCAAGTGTTTTTTCCTCAAAGAAAGTTATAACCTAGGAAAAGAGTTTTGTGAAGGAAAGTAATAGATAAAATATGCAGAAATTGTCATTTAATACTTCGCTATTTTATGGTGTTTACTTGAACAAAGCACCTAAGAATAGTGTTTTCCCATCTAAAAAAGGTTGTGATGTAAGCATTTCTATTTCTGGCTAGGGAGCTGAGTGTCTTTGTGCCACTTCAGTATTTTATATTTAAGAGGCTACGTCAAAAGATACAATACCATGCTAAGATACGGGTTACCAAGTTACAGAGTCAAATCGGATTCAATAAAGGCCAATTGTTTACATGTAGATATATACACATTCATGTTGTTTACAATTTAGAAATTATATCAAAGTCAGGGAAGCCAAAGGCATGGATAAGGGGGTGAGGGGAAGAAGAATAGAGAATAGAAGAAAGAATTATCCCAGACCTAAGCAGTAGCTACCAAGGGCGTCAGAAGTGTCAGAGGAGACTCTGTCCTTCAGCAATACTACTTCATCTAATCAGACAGAATCCTAAGCTCCCTCTTGAGACTCCTTGAAGGAGCCTCATGTTATTAATATGTAAACCAAAATGGTGGTAGAGTAGAAAACCTCTTGGTGAGCAAATCAAATGGCACTACTTGACAGTCTTTATTGAATCATAATAGCCCTTCTGAAAAATCCTTGAAGGAGGAGGAAGGACTTTAAAACCTTGCACATGAAACACTTATTTTACAATATTGTGCCCTCCAAATTTCAGTACCTTCACCACAGAATTCCATGGGCTCTGGCCTGGGGCCAGGGGCTAAGGTGGAGTACTTCATAGACACTGATGTGGAACTGTCGGGATAAGAATTGAAACTCAGGTCAAACAGTCTCAAGGGAAAAAAAAAAAGATCTGTTCAAGCATGTTGACCAGCCTCAGTGAACAGCAGAAGTGAACCTCGTTTATGCTTTTAATGTTTATCAGGGATGGCAAATTGGTTTCATTCAACCTGTTGCTTAATAAGGATTAACTGGTAATTGCTTGTTGGAGTGCCACATTGAGAAGGACTTTATGGTAAATCTAAGTTATTGGGAAAGTGACATGGTTAATGGGAGACTTGCCTTAGAGTGGGATGGAGAGGATGCTTGCCAATATTTGCCATTTCTAGGTAGAAATAAAATGTCTAGGGGAGTGCTTGGTGAGCATGAAGTATTTAAGCAATGTTATTTATCTTTCATTTATCATAAGCCACTTCTAGGTGTAGCCAACAAGAACCTTCTTACAGTGGGCCTCTGGCCAGTGTTTAGCAATATCCATTCGGAGAATCCCAGAAGGCAGAGTGGGGAGGTGAGCCGGAATCTAGGCACAGGAAGTGGTTCTATGTGATCCACCAATTGGCTCCTAAGAAGACTCATTCAAGTTTTATATATTTATATATTTTTAAATTAAATACATTAGGCTATTTGTAAAAGGTAGCATATTTTCTGAATACAAGAAGTAAGCTGAAGCTGTATTTTCTCTTGTATTTATTACTGTGTTACAGCATGCCTAAGATATTCAGGACAGATATCCATGGTAAATGAGGATATATTTTATTCTTCTCTTAATATTCCTTATTTTTTTTACTTAAAGTTAAAAATCTCTTTAATGTAAAAGTATAACTACCAAATCAGCCAGGATTTTTTTTTTTAAACCACTGTATCCTCAAAAGCCTATTTTCCCTCTTAGTAGCTATGGGAGAATGGACTCCTAAGAGACTAGATTAATCAAATTTAAAAGCAAATGTAAATTTAAATCAACCATGGAGCCCTGCTGTACAGCAATTAACATTTCAAGGTAAAATGAAATGTGATGATAGTAAATACCAGTTCTATGCATAGTTGGAAACATATTCTGTTTCATGGTGCATTTGGGCAGAGAATGGAAATTTGAAAGGAAAACCATTATTAACACACTAGCTTTGACATTTCAAGATATAATTTAAACTTGATTACAACTTCTATTAGAAAATTTTCAATTTCCCCACCTCATAGTCCAGATAAGTTTCTCAATCTTGGCACTATTGACATTTTGGGCTGTATAATTCTTTCTTTAGGGTCTGTCCTGTGCATTGTGGGACATTTAGCAGAATCCCTGGCCTCTACCCACTAGGTTTCAGTAGCAACTCGCCCCCCTCCCACCCTTGGCAATTATGATGCCAAAAGTGTCTCCAGATACCACGCGCTGATTTGGGAATGAAGAGAAGTGGGCTACCACTCACTAGTTCTCATACTCACTAACTGTGTCCCTTTGGGTGGTTACTTATTTATTCTCTCTGGCCCAGATTTCCTTTAAATAGATGAAACTTTGGAATACACTTATTCAGTTCTAAAATTATTTAGTTTGATCTTTCTATTACTTTCTTCAAGGAAAAAAATAATGTTTTGGAGACAAAAAGTCCTTGAGGCTGGTCCCTGGGGGTTAAGCTGAAAGGTATGTGGAAACGTGGGTTAAAATCCGTGCAGCAGCAAAAGCCAGATCACCGGAGTCATGCATATTCTTCATGAATGTCACCCAGGAGTCTGAATTTTTATAGTTGTTCTTGGTTACCATGGAAATCTGTTTGAAGAAATTGGGAGCAGTAGAAGGAAGGATGGAAGGTTGTGGAGGGTAGATGGAGGGGGTATTACATTTGAAGAGCATTCAAGAAGTAAAGAATTACCTTCCATGTAATGTTTATAATTTTTAAGGCTATTTTCAGGCAAACTGTGTATGCTCATTTATAAATCTCTGATTAGGATCTCTGTGGTTCTGAGTTAAGTGACACGCCTAAAATCACGATCTAGTCATTCATTTCCTTGGTTCAAGAATCTTTTCTCTTGCTCAAGGAGTGGAGGTCAAGCATTTGCCTTCTGAAGCCAGAAGGCTCATTGCTAATTTTTAATGTCCACAGAATCTGCTGTTGTGGTCTTTCTGGGTCTGCTGACGAGGACAGGGAGCTCCACGTTGGGGAGTGCCTGTGCATAGACAGCACTATTGCTGGATAATGGAGTTTCTAATTTAATCAGCCTGGGTTAGAGAGAACAACATAAATTAAAGCTTTCTGAAGATGTTTGATCTGTCGTGCTCAGAAGAAAACATCAAGGTGGACCTGCTTCTTCTTCCTTTACGTTTGTGCTTTGTCAAATTTCTTAACTCTTGTCCTTTCCTAAGACATCAGCTGTCCGTCGTCCCTTTAGCCAGACTTTCCAGCGTGACTGTGGCGTGCACATTTGGTGTGACTGTGGCTAACATTCTGGCTGGCCGGTGGGCACTGTTGCTCTTTGCAGCGAACACATCTTTCCTCCCTGATGAGAAATCACTTTTACTGGAAGTTATCCTTAATCACCAGTCAAATGAGCATCTCTTGAAATCTGGCTTCTCTGTAACCTGCTGCTACCTCCTTATTGTATTGGCATCAGACAGGGTCATATATCAGTGCAAGTTAATTTCTTGAAATCTGTTAAATAGGGTGATCTTTCGCTCTGTGGCATGCAGATTATATTGGTAGACTTAGTCAAATATGGAAGTTAGCCCAGGAACCGTCCAGCCCTGCTCTTTTTCTTGTTACAGAGCTAGGGGACAGGTAATTTATTATACGCTTATTCGCCCTGAATAGGTCAGAACCATGAAATTTGAGAATCCTTCATTTGAGGCTATCAAGTCATTGGGGAGATTAAATCTACATTGTGCTTTAATCTGCCGGAGGGCCATTGCCATCAGTAAAATGTCGGATCTGTCCGCATTGTTAATGTAAGGGGCACTGTCTGGGTAATCATCAGCTGAATGTGGTGACAAGTAATTTTATTGAAGGACCAAGTGAGAACTTAACCCTCTTGATTTTCTCCCTTGAACCCATTTTCTTACTTTTGATGGAATGAGGACATTTTTAGAAAATAGTGTGAGTGCTACACTGGTTTTAAACAAAATGTTTCTCACTCTTACATCTAAACTTAGTTTGTCTGAAAGGTTATGCCAAAAGGAATTAACAGATTAACCCCCCAAAAAGAAAAAAATGTAATTTTATAAGATTTGAAGCACTGTATTTTTCTATCTTATGCTAAGTCACTGGTTTTATAGTAATCTTTTGGAGTATTTACTTTTAATTTTTGAACAGAGAAGAGTTCTTCCCCCGCTATGGATGTACAGAGTTGTATTAATCCTTGACATTGCTTGAACCAACTTTTCATAATAGAATATGTTCTCTCTCCCTTTTAGGCTGAGAGTTTAGACAGGCAAAAAAAGAAATATAGACTGAACTTTGAGCCTCTTAAATAATTCAAGATTAAAAGATGTTACTAAAGCCTGGAAGTCAGATACTAAAAACAGAATCTGTATTGTGCAGTTGTCATATACTAATATAAGCTTGATCACAGATTTTTATATTTATAAAATATGAAATCATAGTTGTATACCTGTATGCATATATATATTCTATTCATTTTGCAAGTACTTACTATACTCTGATATATGTTTTAAACCAGTGTAAACCAAGACTATAATTTGTTCACATAAGAAGATTAAATAGAGGTGTATGTATGTTGCTTGCTGAAAATATGAGTTCAATGACTTTCAAAACCCACATTTTTACTGCTAAAAAGAAAGGTAATTTGATTTGCTTTCTGAAAACAAAATCCTGTAATATTTGACTGTGAAATTATGCATCTAACTCTTTACTTAGAATAATTTGGGAAGCTTTTTTTTTTTTCCCTTTTTTAATCTTCAAATGACTCCACTTTGTCAGGTTATTTCAGTTATCAAGGAACAGCGGTAGTGGTGAGTCAACGTGGAGGTTGAAATAGAGAGGTAATGAAATGCATTCTGAAATTAGAAAACAGGGTTAATGGTGATGTTTGAATGAAACCTTTTCAAACCCACTGTCAAAACACAACTTCTTTTCCCTTCTTGTTTGACTCTCATGGCAACCTTGGTACCTTTTACAGTGACTTCCCTTCTGGGGTGTGTTTTCTGAATGCCTTTCATTTAATAGGCATATTTTAGAAATCTAATTTCGCTGTCTGCTTCAGATCAGCGATGCCGTAGAAACCTAACCATTTTAGACTGTCTGGATGCTGTTTTCATCAAGTCATTAACGTTGTTATTGAGGGTGACATAAGGAAGTTATCCCCCCTCACTCAGAGCATCTTATTTGTTAAAGACCACAACCTCTTAACCTTTCTAAAGGATGTGGTTTCACCAAGTTAACTTTTCATGTGTAGCTGTTTTCCATTATAATTTCAGTTTCTGTCTGCAGTGCTTCCTGCGCAACGTGCAGGGCTTTTCCGTGTCAGTAAAGCATGGCCAGGTTATGAACAGGTGTTCTCAGGATCTGAGTTTCTTGGCACATTAGATCTGAAGCTCAGACTCCTTATTTTCGAGATGAGGGAGCTCAAAACTCAGGTTGTCCTGCCAAACAGCACCAACATGACGAGCTCTATTATGATATCCTGACACTTCATCAAATGTGTTCTCCCTGTTTCACACCCCACCCTTTTTTTTTGCACCAGTCTTACCTTTGTTAGAACTATATTTTGAGACCCTGAAAACCAGGTAACTTATATTAGCCCTTTTTGTTCTGGATCGCTTCTCCTTTGTTTATGTTAAATCATAGCACAGATCTCAGCCTTCTGCTTTATGCCATGATTTACCTGGGCTGAACTCTTAACATGAACTGAAACGTGGTTTGTTACAAAAGTAGCATTATTGCTTTTGTAGAAACAATACATACTTGGACACCAGTTTAAATAATACAAGTTTAGATAAAGAAAATACTAAAAAGGAACAGAAATTACACCAGTCACTCAAACCCATAGTTAATATTTTAGCGAGCATACTGACAGTCATATGTCTGTGCAAAGATTTATCATTTGTACGTGTATCAAATTTTGCCTGCATCGATTCATACATAATACATCACCGGTAATACCTGAGGTTGCCATCTCCTTTAACATGGCTAATACCAATCCTTGTCAATTTTTAAAATATTTACCATTCTGATCTACATGTAAAAAAAGTCTTTTATTTTTCTAGCTCAGCAGAAGCCTTTAAATCATGCCTTTGGTTCTTCTTTTGAGTCTTACTGATTTGTAAGGTGTGTCATCTGCTTGGCTATTTAACCTCTATATGTTGATATTTTGCAAATATTCCTCTCAGTTAAAAAAAAAATCCAAACGGTTATGTCTTCTTATGTTGTTTTTGTTTGTTGTTTTCTGTTTCTGTTGTTTTGTTATTCTTTGTTTTGCTACCAGGAGTTTTCCTTTGCAGTGAGGATACCCTTATTATTCTAAACCACGCAGGTAATAAATGTACTGGAATTACGTTCAGAGGTAGGCCTCTGTATAAGCAGGTTAATAGTAAATAACACCATAAATTATTTTTAAAATATTTCTCTACATAAGTAAGTAATATTGATAATATCTCTGTAGCAAGGAGAAGGTCTTCTATTCGGCAAGAGTAACAAATGCCCAAGTACATGTAACCAAGCTAATTGGCTGTTTACTGATTTCCTTCCATTGGCTTAGCATCCCTTGGGCATTTACTTCTTCATCTTGTTATTGTACTGACACTCCACATGAAGCGTGATTTTTTTTTTTTAACCTTAATTGTGTCCTGTGTTAGGAGTCATTTCTGAGCTGAATACATTAAATTTCTTGCTTTCTTCCAACGTGCCATATGCTATTTTATCGTTGAATAGTGGAAATAAGATCATTTACCTGGAGGAATTCTGCATCCTCTTAAGGCTGGTTGCCACAGACCTATTTGGTCAGCAGTGTTAATGCTCTGTCTCTTGTGTTGAGCCTCCTGGCTTAGGGCTCTGATGCTCCCTACAAATAATTCTCTTCTTCCTATCCTTTTCTTTTTTTTGTTCTTTACTGTCACTACTCTTGCTGTAGTGAAGTTGTTCATTTTGTTTGTAGTACAGTGCATTCTCTTTCTTAGAACTTTCTATTTGCCAATCTGAGACTCTTTTGTTTTCATCCGGGATGTCTTCAAAGACCAGTGAAGTCAAGTGGAATGCTAATGATAAAGACAAGTTGAATGCTAATGACAGACATGGTCAATGTGTAGGGACAATTCAGCATGTAAAGATTTTATTAACTTTTTGGTTACAATTAGGAGAGCACAGTGATACCACAATTGATATTGCATGAGGTCAATCAATCTATCCTAATGCTTGTATACTGCCTTCTCAGCATGCCATATTTTAAAAACAAAAGCTATTAATTGTGTTTCCTTGTATATGCAGTGGAGAGGGCTCTGATTCTTTGGAAAGCCAAGTCATTCCTGATTAGAAAAGGGAAGAACTTAGATGATTGAAAGGAAACTAAAAGGCAGGATGATTTTGCTTCTAACAGATATAGAAAAGCACAGAGTGAGTAGAGTTCATTGAAAAGTAAGAGAAAGAGGCCTCTTAATGAGTTGGTACTTTGAACACTAGTTCAGAGGGAAAACCAATAAAAAAGTAAATTTTTGAATATGAAAACAAATATATGTATGTATATGTATGACTGAACTATTATGTTGTACAACTGAAATTGACACAACATTGTGAACTGACTATACTTCAATTAAAAAAGAAGTAAACTTAAAAAAAGTAAACTTTTATGAAAATGTGATTGAAGTTGGAAATTCTTTACATTTTTTGGAGGGTAGATACTAAAATCAGTGAACGAAATGAGAATTAACATTAGTTGGACCATCCACCAACAAACATCAATAAGACATTGGATTCATTGGATTCTCAGAGCTGTAAAAGTTGGCTCTCACAAAATCCCATTTCACAGGTGGGAAATCTGAGATCAGATTTGAGGTCAAAGAGGTCAAATAGTTTGCAATATGTTTATTTAGTAGTGGAGCACCAACTCTCTCTGGTTTCAAAGTGTGATCTTTCTGTCTCCAGTGAGGGTCTTAGAAATAAGAAAAATTTCCAGGGAAACAAACAGGTTTGGTGAACTTTTGGATTGCCAAAACACACATTGTTGAACAGAAAATAAACTCTCTTTGTGCTACCCTGAAGAAGAAGAGCTGACGGGATATTGGTAGGTGTAAATGAATGATTACCTAGTATTTTCTTGTTTGTTTCTTTGTTTTAATATCACCTGTATTTTCCAGTTGGAAAGTTTCAGGTTAAATTCCCCAGATATGGCTTGTCTACTTACTGTAATTTTCAGATCGTGTACCATTCTTTACCTATGTTGGGAGTCTATGTGAACAAGCATGTACTATCCAAGATGTTCCACTTATCTTTCCAGGATATACCCTTCTCAAGTGAACACCTTTCTGTTTAACCTACCCCTGACCCCAAACCAGCATCATTTGCTCTTTTTTAGTGTTCAAAGTTTGAAGTGATTGAATCTATTTACAATTTTATGCAAAGCTGAATGTGAACGTACTAAGATTCTTTTTTTAATCTTTCAGAATTTAATATGTGACTTTTATAGCACAAATACAGGCTAATTTCAGTTTTGATCATTAGATTCTAGGCTCCTAGAGGAAAGAAAACATTGTATACTTCTCTGAATTTCTAGCACCTAGTATACTGTCATCTGCTTTTGAACTGAATTGTTTTGATGCTGTTTAAATAGAACACTTTTCTGTATCAGAATCATTAAAGAAAAAACTTATTCTGACCCACATATTTTATAGGATATTAAACACTACTTAGATAGACCTTTGGAGTTTCTGGCTAAAAGATCTTACTTCCTGATTATTAAGAAAAGGTGGTTGCAGAGTAGCAAGAGAGAGACAGACAAGAGAGAGAGATTCATGGGTTTTCTATGGAATAATTGTACTACGTGACGGCCCCACCTTATCCACTTAAAGTTCTGTTCTTTCAATATGAGGATGATGCCTCTAATGATTCAACATCAGCATTACACGATCCTGAGTTGTTTTTCCCGTAGAGGAAATTACTTTTCTCTGATTCACCAACCCCTCCACCCCCCGCCTTGGTTCTGATTCCCTAGTGTTACACTGCATGTGGGTATAACGTGACTGACTGGGTGATCGTTAGATTCTAACAGTAGATCTGAGCAATTAATGCATGTGTGTATTTTGTCTACACGCTATGTTATAATAACCACTTGAGCAAAATAGCTGTATATACACATTATGTTGAAAACACAACAAAATGACAAAGAAAAAGACATGAAAAATTTTCTATTTTCTGCTGTGTAACCCTTATCTAATTACCTGTCAATTGAGGGATTTAGGATAGGTGATTTTTGACTGTTCTCAAGTTCTGAAAATTTGTGGTTCATAAATTCAATGTGGTCAAACAAGTAGATTATTTTCCACATGTTAATTCCTTACATAGGACTGTACTATTTAATATTTTTAGGAGTGTTGTTTTTGTTGTACTTGTGTGGAAAATAAGCACAATAATATTATTATCTTTAGATATATGTACATGTCAAAATAACATTTCAAGTTGATCTATTTTCAATGATAGAAAATAATCATATTTTGGTCAGCCAGATACTATGTCTAAGTAACACAGAAGTAGAGTATTTTGTTTGTTTTTTATTTGACCCTTTTTTTTCCATAGTTAAACTTCTGATTCATTTTGGCCCTTACTAGTTTCAAATTATGAGCTTTATAAATTCTAAGCATGGAAAAATATAATCCTATTAGGGGCACATGAAGGAGTCTGGCCGATGTTGTAGGAAGGCTGAAAAGGTCCATGGAAATGTCAGCCTTTAAGCCCTCACATTATGGTTGAAGAATCTGAGGTCAAGACGATGTTGTTCCAACCCTTAGCTGTCCAGGTCCTCTGAGTTCTAATCCTCAGTCTTCCAGCTTATCCATGATAGATTTCTTTAAATTGGAAAATAGTTAATAATAAGGTGATAATGTTAGTGTGAATTCCTAGGGGGGATGCAAGTCAAAAATTGTTGTGCTCTCCAGGAATTTCAGAGAGAAATGCCAGCAGTGTGAAAGTCTCTGTAGCTGACCGTATTTTCTTTACAGGACCCAGAATCGGTCAGAATCATTCTCCCCACAGAAAACTTTCTTGCCATTAGCAATCTGTAGCTCATAAAATCTGTAGTATAAAATCATGCTGAGGAATTGGGTAACCCTTATTCATATAAGAAGATATTTGTAGCCTAATACCTTGGCCATTGTGAAATGTAGAAATCTGTCTCTGAAATAGCCTTCTTTGAAGTATATACATAGTGAGTATCACAGAATTATATTTCAGAATTGATGATGTATTTTGTCCAGTGTTTTTACCAAGATAATGTCTTATGCCAATTGTAAACATCCTTTTAGAGTCTGCTGCCTCTGCTGAAACTTTTAGCTACTGTAAGTTTTAAATAAATACACTGAGAAAAATCTCGGGTTTACCCGGTTTTCTCAGTAGTTTTTCTCTGCTAAATAACAAAAGGGTCATAAGTGAGATCAAGTGGAACATCGCTTGATTTTAGTTTCTTATTTGAAATGAAAATATTTGTTCTCCTGACATTCTGACGTTTGCAGCACTACATTTTAAAAGATTTAATATAGTACCATAAGGCTGATTTAGTGTAGTTTTGAACCACAAGATTGTGGAAACATAATTCTGATCGTAAGAATTTACTGCCCAAAGTGAGTCAAGAAATGAAAAAATAAGTAAATAAATGTTTTTCTGGTCATGTACAAGAGACAAACACTAAAGCAAAATAAATTATTTCATATATATTAAAAGCAGTTAAGGGAGATGTTTTGGCCTGAAAGCTTTAGCATTGCCAATAAATATCTCCCTTTTGCAATTTTTAAAGCTTTCTTCAAGTTCATGTGTGTTCTGGGATTAGAGTGACACTAAGGGAAATTGGACTTTTGCCTGGTGGTTATGGAATAACTTCCCCTTGCTCCAAAATTTAATGGGATGAAAAAGATACTGTATTGGTTTCCTGCCCGGAAAATGATGCCTCCTTCTCTGATTAAGCAGTTAGTTACTCTCCATTTGGTAACCCCAGACGGCCATAGGTGGCTCTAATACAGAGGTTCTCATCCAGGGGTTGTTGTATCCCCAAGGGAACATTTGGCAATGTCTGGAGACATTTTTGGTAGTCCCAGTCAGGGGTGGTGCTGTTGGCATAGAGTGGGTAGAGGGGAACGGATACTGCTAAACCTTCTACATTGCACAAGCCAGGTTCCCAAAGTAAAGAATTACCCAGGCCCAGATGTCAGTAGTGCCAAGGCAGAGAACGCCTGCTCTAATAATTTATCACATTGTATCTTAATCATTTGTTTACTTGCGTCTCACCTTTACTGGCTTGTAAGATTTTTACTGGTCAGGGACTAGCCTTCTGCCTCCTGAAGTATTCTCAACGAGAAGAAGAGTTCCATAAATATTAAATGTTGAATGACTCTCAAATATAAGTCTGACTATGACTGCTACCTCATTGGGGAGTTGTGGAAATCATTGTTTACATTTTGTGTTGATATTTGGCACACACGAAAAATTGTACAGATCTTAAGTGTACAGGTCAATAAATGAATACATCCCTATAGCTACATAGACTAACAAGTGAATAGTGCCAACCTACCATAAACTATGTGTTTCCCAAACATCATTTTCTTCCTCCTCTCCACTTGTAACTGCCATCTTGACTTCGAACACTTTCCTGTTTTAAAATTGTTTTCTCGTTCAAAATCACAGAATGTTTATGAGATTCATCCAAGTTGTGTATAGCTATAAGTTGTCCGTTTTCATTGCTGAAGAGTATTTCACTGGATTAATGTAGCACATGCTTTATTCATTTAATTGTTAATGGATATTTTGGTTGTTTCCAGTGTTAACCCTGAGAGTTAATATGACTGTAAGTATTCCTGTGCATGTGTGTTGGTGTGTATATACACACATTTTTGTTGGCTGTATACCAGAAGTGTAATTGTTAGATCATATTAGATCGTGCACATGTTCATCTTGAAATATGAGACATAATCATATAGAGAGATAGGCAAAACAGTCCTTTTTCTTAATGCAGCATGGGTATAGTTTACAAGGAATTTGTTGCTACTTGGGATAAAAATAACCTCTAACATCAGTGACTGATGCAGAAATTTAATTGCATAAAAGGCTCAAGTTTTTCTCTTTTCTCTTTATAGCTTCCTATTGTTTTCAGCCTTTCTGATCCTGCTATAACATAACTGCAACTTGATTTCACAACACCTAAAGTCACAAAAGGAATATTTGTTACTTGATTTATGTCAACCATCCCTCCTCATATTACACATACCTCCACTGTGCTCAGCTTACCTGTTCACCTTATACTTTGAACCTTTTGTCCACATGTGTATCTGTTGCTTTTTTTCCTTCTTATTTTCCTTATTCCGTTTATCTTTATTTCATCTCATCGTGGTCATTTTTCTTCTAGTTGAACTTCTACAGCCATATATTAATAACATGTGATATCTATTTGGGCAGAAGAGAGGAATCATGTTAACATGCAATGTATAATTTCATGGTGACTATCTAAGACATTATAATCTTATATTAAACCTAGCATTTTAAGACTTTATGAAAACTTACGAGTTATTTAGTATAAGACTCTAGTTTTACTGTTGAAACCCATGGGGAAATTTAAAGTGACTTGTCAAAAAGAAAATGACTACTTAGCAGTGGGGCTGGGGCCACAATGAGAGATTGTGGGATTTGGACGTAGAATCACAGGCTCTTTCCAACAAGGAATGATGTGTTAAGTAAAAAGAGATGGGAATGACATAAGGGAATTATTAAATTTTTTAGTGTATCCTATAGATGACTACAATCTTTAGTGGCCAGAAAAAAACCTTAATTGTAGTAGGAAATATGCCTTTTTCATATAGGAACATATAAATAGGCATCCTTTACTGCTTTGAGCAACTGTCAGTGCAAAACATCTTTAGATTTAAGGAACACGAACACAAACAACTAACTTACTGACACCAGAGGAAGAAATTCTAAAAGGGAAACAGAAGTGAGTTTTCTCTTTTAGAAATTGTGGTGTGTGTAGGGGGGCAGTGGGGATGGTAAAGCACACCAGGGTTATATACTGAGAGTTTTTTTCCTAATAAGTGATGTTGACATATATCTATTCAAACAAATTAATTCCCCATTGTGATGGAAACCACTAAAATCAAATTCACATAGGAAGTGGGTGGAAGCACAGAAAGAGGAGAGAACTAGAAAAAAGCATTTAAAATTTTCCTGTAATGTGAGTACTAGCATTTTTCCTTTTTCATAGCCATTTCACTAACAATTTAATGTTTGATGCTGCTTATAGACTAGAACACAGATCGAAAATAAGCTTCTTTTCCGATGCCAACTTCCTGCACTTGTGATTGTTACAGGGAACACTATTTTGAGGAGATTTCTGAGGCCAACAGCAGATTTATTAAGGAGTGGCAGCAGCCATGCCAAGTATCTGCCATCTTGCTGGAGACAAAAAAGGCTAGTGTTCCAGTTTCATCCTCACCATCTCTGCATGGCTTTCTCCGAGGCATCTCAAACTGAGCAGATTCACAAAGGAATGCCTAGTCTGTTTTCTTAGGCTGCTTTGCCAGCAGATTTTTCAATCCCAGGATATGGAACCATTCTTTACACAGTGACTGGGAGCCATTCCTGCCAGCTCTTCTTTTCCCATCCCATCTCCAAATAATCACCAAGTCTTACAGAATCCACTTCCCCAAAGAATCCTGAATCTGTCCCTTTGTCTACATTTTTCCTGCATCCACTGCAGTACCAGCCTCCACTACCACCCATCTGCACTGCTGAGTGTCCAGCACGACCTTCCTATATGTACCTGCTCTTCCCACTTCAATTCATAACCCAGAAATGAACCTGGATGATCTGAAAACACAGATCTGGTTCTATCTCTCTGTTGTATAAAGTCTTCAGAAGTGTTCCAGTGCCCATAGGATAAAGCTGGAAATCTGTATTATGGCCATTTATAAAACCGTGCATAGTCTGATCTTCAGCCACTTCCCTGGCATTGCCTAAGCCCCCTTCTTCACAAAATCACTTTGCAGCATCCACAGCGGCTGTTCAGGTTTTGAGCAATACCAGCTTTCTTCTCTCCTTAGATCCATCATACCCATTATTCTCTGTTCCTGCAAATCTCTTCCACATTTATTTCATTTAGTTTGAAATCTCTTCCTTCTCTGAAATCTCCGCTTAAGTTTCAGGTAATCCTTTTCCTAACACCCCAGTTTAGGTAAGTTTTCTGAAGTACATATACATAACATTTTCTTGAGCTTTGCATTCTACAATTGCAATTAAAATCTAATCTGATTGATTCTTTATTGAAGGTCTGTATTAGTCTCCTATTGCTGCTGTAAAAAAAAATCACTACAAACATAGTGGCTCAATGCAACACAGACTTATATTTTACAGCTCTGTAGGTCAGAAGTCCTAAGTGTGTCTCACATGGCTGAAATCAAGGTGTTAAGTAGGTCTGCATTTCTTTCTGGAGGCTCTAGGAAGAATCCATTTTTTGCCTTTCCTGCTTCTAGAGGCTGCCTGCATTTCTTGTTGTGCTCCTCTTTCATCTTCAGAGCCAGATGTGGCAAATCAGTTCTTTCTCCTAATATCTCTCTGGTTCTGATACTTCTGCCACCGTCTTCCCCACTTAATGACCCATCTGATTACATTGGACTCCCCCAGATAATCTAGGATCATCTGCCTGAATTAAAGTCAGCTGATTAGAAACCATACTTCCATCTGCAACTTCAGTTCTTTCTTGACATGTAACATGACATAATCATGGGTATCAGGGATTAGGCTGTGGACATCTTTGGGGGACCATTCTTGCCTACCACCAAGTCTAAATCAATAGTAAATGTTAAGCTCCTTAAGGGAAAGAACCATACTTGTTCTTACCGAAAGCTTGATCTCCATCACTGAGCACATTGCCTAGTACACTGTAGCACTTCATAAATATTTGTTAGATGAAAGAATGAATTACTAAAGCACAATTATTTTCAGTTATCAGGGGTAATAGAGACAGGTAGCAAGTCTCAGGGTGGGGAATAGGCTGCATGCTGATTATGCTACACAAAGCTCTTATGGAGGGATACAGATAAATTGTTGGAACCCTTTATCCAAATCATCTCATCTTCTCTGGGAATTAAAAAGCAATCCCTGTCTTTTATTTTGGAATGCTTGTTGGTTCTCTCCAACCTCCACCAGAATGAATCGCATAATTATGTATTCTGTACAGAAATATCAACATAAATGTGCTTTCCTGAAGCATGCAGCTGGTATTACCGACGCTGACTGTAACTCAGACATATGCTGGGTGGCAGCAGATAAGTTTGGAATTAGTTGTGATAGGTAATCCAGAAAATAGCTAGACCGCATGCTAGTAATCAAGAATTCACTGTAATTACTTTAATCTGTAATCGGCTGAACACAGTGCACAAAAGACTGGCAGAGGAATTCTGCAACCAGAGAGGAAGTTGCTTAATTATTCCAAGACCATCTCTTTGTTTCCTTATTGATTTTGAATTGTATGACCTTTTCATCCATTCACTTATATATTTATTCATTCAGTGGAATGTATTAATTATAGCAGGAGCATATTAATTACCCTTGAAGCAAACGTCGATAGAGCACGTCCCCTCGCCTCTCAGGACATCCAAGCTCATAGTGAAAGACAGACATGGAAGTAAACCTGGAAGTGCAGTGTTAATTCTCTTCCTTACTTGAAAAGGAATAAGTTGCAGACTCAAAGTTAATAAACAATTACTATGAGAAAGTCCCTTTAACTTTCATATTAGAAAGATAAATTATTGGAAAACACACACCCACATTCATAGGTACATGTCATGTTAATATCAAGGGAACCAGCTTGGTTTACTAAGGAAAACAGTGAGGCTTAATTTTTTTTTATTCCTGAATCTGTAGGCTATAGATTCTAGATTCTGTCACCTTAAATGGATGACAGACTATTTATTGCACAGTAAAGTCAGTCCATAAAAATTAGATGCTTTTGTACTCTCTTCAAACAGCTGTCTTACACGGTGAATGAACAAGTTTGTATTTACAAAGTTCAGCTGAGGAAACTCCTGTTGCGGTTCCACATTCCTGGTTGCCAGGATACTGTGGCTTGGTGCAGGGTGTAAACATCTCAGAGTGAACAAGCGTAAAAGGTTCTCACAGGCTGGATTGAGGGTGGGGTCTTAGAAGATGCTATTTACTATGGATAATGGAAACTTTTTTTAAAAAGGTAACGTTCAAATAAAGAATAAGGGGGATGAACTTTGAAAGCAACAAGGATGAAAACATCTTCAGGAACTGCATGTGACTGTAAGTTTAATCAGTCAGCACTGAGTGTTTCTCTCACAATGAAATGAGCCCGTGTGATTTTTGAGTGCTTGATTAAGATTATAGCATTTGAGAAGCAGTTGCTGAGGGATGGCCCCATACTGGTCAGACTCTACCAGTTGCATTGTTGTTGGAGGAAGGCATCGAGAGGATGAGACTTCTGGTTGAGTTGCAAGCAGGACCCAGACAACCAGAGACTCCTCCCCCTCCTCCACCCTTGAAATGTACCTTCTACCCGCTGTTCCCACAGCGGGAGCCATCTTCAAGGACGCAGCCTTGAGAGAGCGATGGATTGTTGAGACCATCTGGACAGTGTTTGTGACTGAACCCAGTGAAGGTCTCTGTATGAACTTTTAAGATTCTGGCAAGTGGGTGCTGAGATCAACTCACCTTGCAGCCACCTAAGATAAGCCTGGTCTGTGAGCTCCCTTGCTTATCAAACCTGTCACCTTCTAATCTGGAGTGATTTACCTCTTTCTTTGGTCTCCCCTTGCCCTCTGTGTACAGGGGCAGTTTCAGATTTTACCTGGAAAGCTCCTTAAATTTCAAACCAGCACTTGTGCTTATTTTTAGACATCTCAGGTAACAAGTGACAAAATACCTAAAAAAAAGACTTATTTTTAAGAGGTAGGAAGTCAGGATGGCGAAAGGTTCATGCAAAGAAAGGGTGAAGATATTAATAATGTTTGACTTGAAGAATATAAGACTTAGAATGTTTACAAGGCTGCATTTTAAAAATTTCAGTTTTTGAAGATTTGTCATGTTCAAGAGGAGTTAAGTTGTAGTATTCAGGACAGTAATGAAAAGCTACAGGAAAAGTAGCCTCTGATCAGTATTAGAGTATTCAGATGGGGCACATCCAGAAACAAAATGGAAATCCTGGCAGGTAGTGAGTGTCTGTCTCTTCAGGATCTTAAACAGAGGCTGGACCATTGTTTGGTAGATGGTTCTACCAAAGGGGATTTGAGCACCTGAGCAATGGTTGCTTTATCCATATTAAACATCAACTTGTAATCTTGTAGTGTTCTTATAGCTGTGACATTTAGGCCAGGAGATAATAATTAAAAGTAAATGATAATTTATATTCTTAATGATTCACAACAGCATCATATTTTGAGGAAAATTACCTTAGAAAAACCTCATTAAAAAAACCTGATGAAAGTGTACACACCTCTCTCTTTCCAACATAGCCATTATTTTCTCTGGTGACAAGACATTGACTCTTAAGTTAGGTCCCAGCCAAAGCAGTTGGCATACTTGTAGAATATGTTGTAGGAAGACTATGTGTTATTTGACCCTTGAATCACACTTGGCAGGAGAGACCCTCACATGCTGGGAGAAAGTTTGGAACTCAGATGACTGGGGAAGAGCAGATCAATCTCTATCATCTCACATTTGGGGGCATAGATTCACGGAGTGGAAAATTGGACAACATTTTGTACACAGCCTGGTCTCCCTCTGTTTCTTTCCCTGAAGCTGTATATATTAAATTCCCATTTGTTAAGTGAACATGATCTCACCCCCCTCTTGCTTTTTAAAGCTCTGTTATTAGCTGATAATCTTGAGCTATTTCTGCTCAGTATCCTATGACTCCTTCCTGTTCCTCCTTTACCCTCATTGCTTTACTTGGTAAGATGAATGAAGCCGGTATTTCCATGGTAAAGTACTATATTAGGAAGTTTAATTTTATTCGTGTGTTAGTTATGACGGTGGTTTGAAAAGTTTACTTTCACTTACTACCAACAGGTTTACTTTATTACCCAAGAATCCATAGGATTTCATTAAATTCCCTAAGCTTCTCCAAGAAACTATTAGCATTATTATTATCATTATCGTTGTGACTTTAAGGTAATAGGTGCTTAGTCGTTTTGTGTAGCTAAAACTGAAACTGAGAAAAAACTGAGATCTGGTTGACCCCAAAGTCCACATAACTTTCTCTTGCACCCTCTGTCTCCCTTATCTGATGCAGACATTTATAACAGAGGCATTTTTAGGCTGGTGGCTATAACGTTAGACCAAATTTACACCAGTTTCTGACTTTTCTGTTCAGTTTTTCAGGTTGCATTTCTGTGAGATGAAGTGAATGAATATTGTGCTTAGACAGCTTTGCTGAGTAATCATTTGCTTTCCAGCCATGGCCATAAAAGGGAAACGGCTTCCACGAATAGTATCTTGGGCAAAAAAAAGAAGAAAAAAACAGTATTGTTCTTTTTGATGGATTTTTACTCCTTCTCTGAGGACCTTACATGGTAAATTGGAATAAGATAATAGTTTACAGAGAAATAGGGCTTGAAAAGAACAGACGAAGGCCTCCATCAGCTAATAAAGAAGTCTGCATGTGACTCTCACGTGATCGGGCAGCAAACCTGCGTTAGTGTTTGTTGTTATTGTTGCTTTTCCAGAACACAGAGCTAGACAGAAGGGGGGACAAGAAATACAACCCCACCCTTAAGTGTGAGTTAAAACTAAGATCCGTGGGGTAGGAACGGCAAATGTCTTTCCAGCACCCTCCCTTGCTGCTTATCTAGAGATTCTGTTTCCCTAGGGTGATGAGATCAAGTTATATGTCAGCCCAGGCTTCCTGTCCGGGTGCATAGATCAGAGCTCGCTGTGGCTTTCCAGAAACACAAACCACAGCTTGAGAATTCTTGCTGGTTTGACCTTGCTGTTCTCATTTGATTCAGTCATTCCATGTAGAGTTAGCCTCTTGTGTGTTAAGGTAGAGAAAAGTGGGGCTGGAGGTAAGGGGCTAGTTTAATATTTCCCAAAAGCTCCCTTCCAGGAAATTGTTTGATTTTTCAAGGATATACTCCAAGCAGGGAGAAAATATGTGTGGTTAGTGATAGGCTTTGTGATCATCTAGGGCATTTGTCATACACTCCAGGGCACCTTATAATCAAATAATTATTGAACAAAAAGCAATGAAAATCGCCTCTTTTGAGATGGTCCGTGACCTCTGCAATAACTTTTACATTCATATATTCATGTTTTCCTCCTGTGTCTCAGCACCTAAGTTGGAAGCTTCTTGGGGGAAGGAAAGGCAAGCTTTTATACATCCGTGTATCCATCTGAGAGCCCAGCACAATGCTTTTCACTTGGCAGGAATCCACAGAAGACTTAGTCAGGGACATCTTAGATTTAAAAAAAAAAAAAAAGGCATTGCCACTTTCCTCGTAAGAAGTAAAGACAGACTGCACGGGATGATGTGGAGTCTGCCTGCTTTTCCCTGTCACATGTCTGGATCACCTGAGGGGAAAATGGCATTCATTTTTCATTCTGATTGTTGGGCAATTCAAAAGAGCTGTTTGGATTTTATCAGAGATGAAATGCTCATTTCGAGAAACTAACATATAGTTCCAGATTAGGATGCACTTAAAAATTGCATGATATTTTTAATATATGTTGAAATTTAGGTCTGTCAATCATGTTGGCATATGAGGATGTCACAAAACCTCTCCCTAAAAGAGGCTCAAATTTGAAGCCATATTAGTTATTATTAATCGTTATTATCCATCATTACACATCTTGTAAAATCCATCATTTTCACTACTTTTCAGTAGTGCTGTCAGAAATGTATTCTGACAGAAATAAAAATTCATGCACTACTAACTAGGACTTCAGTTAATGATACCAACTGTCATGAATATTCACTTTTTAAAGATACCATTTCTGGCGAAATTCCTGTATGCCAGGCATGGTGCTAAGTGTTTTACATACATCACCTCGTTTAATCCCTATTATAATGCTATTTTAGAGATGAAGAAATGGTGATTTAGGTTCATTTGCATGTTAGGATCATACAAAATGGTGCCGCTTGCAAAACTCCAATTTTAAACATTGCACTGTTGACTGAAATTCCTTGCTGAATTGTCTCTGCCTTTTCCTGAACACTTGGGAACAAGCATTGTATATTTTCTGATCTAGCTACTTGACAAGGAAACTTCAATGCCTTCCATTTTATGATGCTTCTTTAAAGACTAATTTTTGTGTAACAGCAATTCCAAGTGCTTATTTTTTTTCCCCTATTCTTTTGCTCCTTGTGTGCATTTAAACCGTATAACTAAATGATAAACCCCTGATGGAAAAAAGGAAAATCTGTGTTTATGTAAGTGTGACTGATGAAAGCCAGGATCTAGAGTTGGAAATTCTTGATCCCTAGCATAGACCTGTTGTTTTAGAATCCAAGAAAACAAAAGCAATTTGTTCTTTTACTCAAGAGCACATCCAATGCAAAGCTGTCAAACCCAAAAGTGTTACAATGCATCTGTAGCACCATATGTTGACAGATGTTTCTGTCTGTAACTCTGGCTTTCTGCTGTACAGTGTGAGTTCCACTCAAAGACTTTTTTACTTTACTTTTTGAGGCTTTATCCGCAAAAATAGTTCACCCGTATGGAAAAGAATTAGCAAAATGGAAAAGAGTGAATTAAAAATATACAAAATCTAAAGGAAGCCAAGGATGTTACCAACCTTTTTTTTTTTTCCCCTCAGCTAGTGATAGAGAACAAAGTGATAATTTTGGATTCCTTCTGTCAGATTGCACAGAAATATTACAAGGGAGAGCACCAGTTCCAAGATGGTAGCCTTGCCACTGATGGTGGAGCAGCATGCCGCCCCAAGAAGGTAAACCTCCAGTCTCATTAGGCCTTACTGTAAAAAAGAAGTTTGCATTCAGAGGCAAGGGAAACACTGACAAAAATCAATTAATAAATTGCAGTTTTGCCTATGCAAATTCAGAAAATAATCAAATTGACTTAATTAAAAAAAAAAAGAAAGGAAAAACATAAGTCTCATTTGGAAAATTTTACATCTAATAGCTCATCCTCCTTTACTTGGGGCGGGTAACTGTTCTTCCTAGTCGTAGATAACCTCTATGGAGTTGCAGGTTTCAAGACTCTTCTTTGACAGACACTGTTCTCTAAGTGTGCTATCCCATCTAGGAAGTGCAAAAATAGCACCAATTGATTTCCCTGTTGCACCCACGGAAAGATCTCATTTTGGCATCACTCGGAAGCCATTGTTTGCAGGAGGGTGTGTTGTGTGTGACTCATGGGTCCTCACCTTTTGTCTCACACTTTGCTTTGAGCACAATCCTGTCCATGCATCACGTTGATCTTAGGGCTGCTTTTTTTTAAATTTTAATCTAAAATGTCCCTGACTAAGTCTTACCACTAGATTTTTTACTTCTTGGTACATGTAAACATCTTCTATGACCAAAATTCTGAGTTTACACCTTTTTGGTTCACCATGTAGCAGCAGTTTGGATGTTCTCTTGCCCCATATTTTATTTGGCTCCTCTGTAGACTTTGTGCTGATGGCAAATGTTGCTTGACCTTTGGTTGATACGCCTGTAAACTGTACATTGATGAGGTCCTTCTCCATTTGGTTTTAAAAATATTTACAGGGAAATCATAATGTAACACCCATGAGGATTTCAAGTTCTGGAGAGTAACTAGATTTTGTGTTTAATATTTAATATAGTTGATGTCATGTTAACTGATTTAACATAAAAACATTTCCAGGGCTTAACCTAATGGAATATTCCTTCTCACTAACATGAAGGTCAGTTGGCAGTAGGTAGAGTTTTATTCCATGCAGACTCCCAGGGCCTGAGTGCCTTTCATCTTGTGGCTCCACCATCCCTAGGGCTTTTAAGCCATTTACTAGACCCTCTGCATCCAGCCCAAAAAATGCAGACAGCTTCCTTAGTCACTTGGGACATTATGTTTCTACTGGTATTCAGTTGGTGAGTGGGAGTCTCCTGGCCCTGACTAAAGCCAGTGGGGTTGGGAAATGTTGTCCCTGGCTGAATGGATACCTCCCAATTATAACTCTACTGAAAAAAAAAAAAAAAAACAGATTGTTGGTGGTCAGCTGGTTACCTGTGATACACTATTCAAAATAAGTACTTTAGTGCTGTCCTATGTCTCTGCTTACCCTAAAGAGCGTGGTAATGTCTAGGACAGCCGTAATGAAGTTCCGCAGAGTGACTGCTCAAAGCCACAGAAACTTATTTCCTCACAGTTCTGGAGGCTGAAAGTCTGGAATCCGGTGTCAGCAGGGCCCTGATCCCTCTGCGACTCTGCGTAGAATCTTGCCTTGGTTCTTTTCAGTTTCTGGAGGGGGCCCCGATCCTTGTCATCCTTTGGCTACATTTGTCCAGTCAATCCATCCATCATCACATGACATCCTCTTTCTGTGTCTCAGTCTCGCCTGGCGTTTCCCTCTTCTTATGAGGACAGCAGTCAAATTGGATCAGGGTGCACACTAACAACCTCATCTTACCCTGATCCCTCTGCACAGACTCTGTCTTCCAAACAATGTCACATTCTTGGGCATCAGGGATTAGAACTTCAACCTATCTTCTTGGGGGAAGCAATTCAACCTATAACAGAATTTTGAGCTCCTTTGGTTTTTAAAAAAATATCTTTAGCAATTTTTGCCTATTTATAAATTAAATACAAAGGATGGCAACTATGATCGTAACACGGTTCTTTGAACCCGGCCACGATCTCAGCTAGAGGCATCCTAGACCAGGGGTCAGCAAAGACTTTTTGTAAAGGCCCAGATATTCCCTTCTGCTTTGTGGGCCATTTAGTCTCAGTCACGGTGACTCCACTCTGTCACTATAGCAGAAAAGCAGTCATGGTCAGTAGTGAATGAATGAGCAGGGGCCTGTAAGTTCCAACACAACTTTATTTACAAAAACTGGTGGCGGGCTGGATTTTGCCGGTGGGCAGTAGTTTTCAGACCGCTGTGCTAGGCTGTAGTCCGTCATCATCTGGATGTGAACGTTACAAAATGAAGCCCATCTCTGGATTCAGACACACATACATTCAAATTCCAGCCATCACTGAGTAGCAGTGACCTTGAACAGCTTCACCTTGCTTAAGTGCTAGTCCCTCATCAACAGAATTTACATTTCACGTAAATCATCCACACGGTGGATGGCAGATGTAGCTGTCTCTGCAGGTCTTTTTGCAGAGACAGCATAACAGACTGGGTATAAGCAAGAACTCTGAAGCCAGACTGCCCCTTCAGAGTGTTTGATCTTGGATAAACTCCTTCGTATCACCAGGCTTCATTTTTCTCATCATTAAAATAGATGCAATGATAATGTCCACATTTTAGCCTGCTCATGAAGATTCAGTGAGTTAATACATGTAAAGTAATTAGACCAGTGCCTGGCACTTAATAAGCACTCAGTAAACGTTGTCCACTCATATTGGGCTTCATGGTTACAATTGGCTTCTCTTGTTACTCAGCAATGGGATGTATTATTGAATTTTATTTTTGCTGAATTTAAGTCAAGGAGTGAACTGTATGAATACATGATGATTATTCAAGCCTAAGTAATTTCTTTTTCTAATTTATCAGTTATATTAGGGTGAAGGAATGGTTTCTCTTCTATTCTCTACACAATTTCTGCTCAACAAGGGAGGCTAAAAGCATCAGACTGTTAAGGCAACCACTCTGTCCTCCAGACAGACTATGCCTGAAGTTTCTCATGCATGCTGCAATTGGCATTTAAAGGAAAATGGAATTCAATAAATGGAATTTTGCTTTAGAGCCAACTTTGGTATAAAACACGTATCCATTACACCTGAGGGTTCGAATGCTATTTTAAAATCCTTCCAATTAAAATAAATACATGAAATTTGATAACATTTTGCTAATGTGTACTTGAGAAATTTTTTTAGATATAGATATATTTTCCTTGGTTAGTTTAAATTAATGATTTTCAGAAACTTGCCTTGTTCTATTGGAAACAAATAAGGATGAAGACTTTTTAGAAGAAATAGAGTAGTAATATAGAATTAGAATTAGAGTAGTAAAATAGCTAATTACAAATTAAACACCTAAATTTTGTTGTTAGTAACTTCAAATGTAAATTTAATTTAGACTTATGTATCTCTAAATAATGAGAACTACTTGCAGAGAAGCAATTATGAGGATTAGCTAGTTTCTCTCTTTCCTTAAAGAAAAATGAAATATGGGTCACATTGGTTGTTTTGCAATATATTCATGGGGTCATGAGGTTCAGCTTTAAAGTGATATTTTTATTTCTATATGTTGAGTATGTTATGCGATATGCTGCCCTGTTCATATAAATGTCACCTTGACACTGGCTTCAATAAATTCAAATCTGTAGAAATATACTCTTGTGTTTTTGTTATTTATTTAGAGACTTTTTTTTTTAATTTTAAAGAATAAAAGTTTGAATCACTTTAATAGTATTTGAAAGCTGTCTATAATCTAATGGCTCAGAAAGTTCATAGTTGTTTCAGTTGGACTATGGGAGCTAAGACTTCAACCTAAGATTTGGGGGAGACAGTTCCATTCATAAGATTCTTTAGAGAAAGACTGGAGAGTCTAAGTGACTAGCCTAAGCTTCTGCATTCTGTTTGTGGCAGGATCAGAGTAACAGTTCTAATTTCTTTTACACTTTCCAGAGTGTTCTATCGCTCTTCCCTAGATTAATGTGTAAGTCTATTCTACACAAATAGACTGCAGGTTTCTCAGCACTGGCCTCACTTAGACTCCCTCTGAATTTATGGGGAAGTGATTGAAGTTCACCTGAATCTATACGTGCTTTGGTTCTTATCTTAAGGTTTTTAGTTAAGGGAGGATCAGTTAATTCAATTTTCTATGTATCTTCGAGACATAGTTACCATCTATTTATTTGGCAGAGATTTATTAAGAAGCCTTGTAGTCCTGCGGCTACCCAGACGTGGGCTGTTAATTTCCACAGGGCTTGTGAGTGTTCTCTTCTGTCCTGTGAGGGAGGGGAAATTAGTGTCACTGAGTTTTCAGGTGTATGCTGTTCAACAGTTACGGAAGTTGTTTCTGAGGTTGTATTGTTCTCCAAGGAACAAATGGGGCTCCTAACCAAGTACGTCCGTAACATTCATGAGTGCTGATGACACGTGTTGCCATGATGTCTGCGAAGAATGTCAGTGACTGGAAATTTCAGTTCCCTTCCCTCCACTTCATCCTGGGCCACTCACGAGTTCATCAGCCAGTGAAGGTAACAGATTGCAATATGCATTAACATCAACCTCTAATGTTAATATTCTTACCTTTTTTTCACCTAAGAAATAGGAAAGTGCATCAGAATGGAAATTATTTATAGGCGAAGTTGCAGGAAACATATGCCAAGCCTGTAATATATTAAATTTATATTTATTTTGGGCTTAATGTGCATAGGATGTGAGAAGTTAAAACAACTGTTCTTATCATTACTTTTTTGCATTTAAGATCCAAAAATGTTTTAAAGTAGAGACTGTGCAGATGATAGTGTAGATACACCCACTATGCTTAATGCATTCAGAAGGCTACTTTGTTATAACACCTTATATGGGTATTATAATATTGCATGCACATTTGGAGGCACATTTGTTAAGAACTTCAGTTTAAAATTAAAATTTTGTTTAGACCCCACAGAGCAGGCATTTACTTGAGAAACAAGCCGTGAGTCATTTACCTATGGCATATATTGTGTAATATATTCTGCACCAGCCCTGACAGAAGTTAACACTTTCTTGTTTTCTACTTTTTCCTTTCCATGAAAAGTCTCCTTAGGGAGACTTTTGAGAGGTATTATGAAAATTTTAAGAAGTATTTTGTGAGAATAGTAGTGACTATTAGACAGAAAAAAGACCACTTAGGATGCAAGGACAAAGTGAGCCTGGGACATGTCGTTTCTTTGAGAAGGTGACAGAAATAAAGGACCCCCAAAAAAGCTTGACAGGTTAGGACTGAGCCAAAGAAGTTGGGCCAATGTGTGGAGAGCTCATGCCTGTTAGCGGGAACAAGAACTCTCTATCTGGTGTCAAAATCAGAAAATAATTAGGGAAGACATGTGAAAAGTGTCAGGAAGTGGTGAGAGTCTTATAAAAAGGAAATTACTCTGGCACCTCATTGTGTATTGATTAGTCAGCGATGAGGGGTAAAAAGAGGAAGTTGTAGCTGTCGGAGAAAGACATGCCTAAAGCAACAAAGCTTGTGTGCAATTAAAATAATAAAATAAAAAAATAAAAAAAATAAATAAAATAAAGTAAATAAAAAAAATAAGTCTTGACCTGGAGGAACCTAGGCCCTCTGCCTTCATCAGAGCTTCCTCTCTCCCCACCCTCTATCTCCCACACATAATTTACATCCCTGACATACTGCTTTCAGCTCTCTCCTGTTATCTTTTTCATCATCTGTTTCTCCTAAGATTTTGTTCTCCGTATTTTCATGCCACTTGCTACATGGTATTCGGTGGAGAATTCAGTACATACAGCTTTAGGCCAAAATCTCTGCTCTTAGACAATTTACATTGGAATCAATCGCTAGAGATGGAAAGGTGTCACTGCTGATTCTCTTTTGGATATTAAAATTTGGTTGGTAAGATAAGTAAAAGTTTTGGGGACAATTATTTGTTTTTTTTTTAAATTTTTTTGTAATGGGTCAGTCTAAATTTCCCATGGTGCCTTCATTTATTTTATTCATTTTTCTGATAAGACAAATAACCCAGTATGAAAAAAATGTGGGTGGGAGATACTTACAAGTATGTTTGTATCAAAAGAAGAGGGTGAGGAAGAGCAGCAAGTGTTCCACTGATGCAGCGGTTGGGACATAGGATCAACTGTTGTGACCTAAGTTTGTTTATGTTACACTGGCTTAAACAAAAGTAGCATGTTTCATGTCTTGCTCACGTTAAAACCCATCGTACTGGTACAGTGGCTGGGCTCCACGGTGTTAGGTATAGGCTCCTGTGGTTTCATGCCTCACCACCCTGTCTGGGTTGCTGTGACTCTCTATGACGTCTGTAAGAAAGTAAAAAGGCGAGGGAAGTCGCCTCTGGTCCTTCATAAGCATGATCTAATTTGTATGTATCACTTTTGTGTGCATGCTGCTGCCCATAAATTAATCAAATGATCTTACCTACCTGCAAGGTAGCTTGGGAAGATAGGGTTCGTGTGATGGTTAAGAGAAGGCTGGAATGGATACTGATGGCCAGCCACTAGCCCTGGGCAAAACTAAGCTTTCGGACAGTGTGACAGAACAAGATGGAAGGAATCTGGGCATCCAAGTGATCACCTGAAGCAGAGCTATACTGCCAGCCCAGATCACTCACCTCTAGAACTTGATATAAAATGAATAGATTTCTTATATTTTAAGCTATTCTGCTTGTTTTGTTTTGGTTTTTGGTCTCTCTGTTTCAGCTGCCTATCTACCAGTCTCTTAACTAATATAGCTAGATGGGGAAAAATATCAAAAGTAGATCTTTTAACAATATTTAGTAACATATATATATTGTGTATATGTATATGATAATTAGGAAATAGTGCAGAATTATAGCAGCTGAACTTGAAGGGAGATGGAAGTTTCTCTGCAAATTTCCAGTTAATATAAAAGGACTCCTTTTTATTCTTGTTCCCTCCCACCTCTCTTCTTCCTTTTCCTGTTGTTTTGGTTCTTCCTATTTATTCCTTCAATAAATGACTTGAAACAATGATCTGACCCTGATTTTAGACATAAAAACGCCAAGAGTGATTACTAAGGATTATCTAAGTGAATGTCCATTAAAAGGAAAGTCTTTATATGAGAGAATTTAAAATTTTAGAACTGTGGTTATATGTTATTTTATTGTATTTTTGAAAAATTTCATCCTCGAGCTTTTGAATTCTGACCACTTATGTGACAATATCTTGAGAGATTATAAATTTGCCTTTAAGGTTCGGGTCTATGTGTACTAAGCATAATTGTGCTATCATGGAGATGTACTTCTTGCATTTAATTCTTATTTGGATTATAGTGCCTGCCAGAGACCCTGACCACTGAACAATACAGCAATTATTGCTATGATAAAATGCAATATTGAGTAGATTATATCATAGTTAACTTTGCATATTTGTAAGCCTATCACCTGCAGAAGCTGACACTGTACTAAAGCTGTTTTTCAACAAGATAAATAGAAAATGGAAATTCTGAGAACATCCCCTTTCCCTGGAGTTTTCCTTAAAAATCAAAATTCTCTGCTTACTCCTATTTAATGACATTTTGGGGATTATAGACTTTTTTGAGAATTTGAAAAAAGCTAGGATCCTTTCTCTGGGAAAAAATATACCTAGACATATGTTTCTGAAATATTTCTCCTATGACTTCCATGGTTATCAGATTCTCTGAAGCCCATTAATAGTTTTCATTTCAGAAACTAATGACTGGAACCCCTACTCTTAATATATTAGATTGACTTGTGGAATACTTAATGGAATGTCCTTAAGCATATGGTTTAGGATGAATTCTTAACTCCATGGCAAAATGTAATACCTAGGAACAGTTGACGAAAGCTAAGAGTTTTAACTAACTGCGGTAACATAGCCAATGGAAAAAAAGGTGGCATGTATTGTTTCCTGGGAGGGTCTCTAAGGTGTAAGTTGTCATCATCCATAATCCACAGAAAAACACAAATACCCATGAAAAAGAAAACAAATTCCACTTTTAAGTTTTCTATAGAAAGTTTATTTGCAAAAGACTTTTCATACAAATAGCTTAATTAAAATAGTCTCAATAACCAGACCTTCATGCAGGTTTAAAGCAATATGTAGAATGTGTGTAACTGTTATAGGACACAGCGGGGTTATAGCTGTGATTCACAGAAAAACAGAGAAATCAGTATTAGCATTGCTCAATAGAAACACCTCTGCCGTGAGTTTCTAATAGAGTTCTTTATCCACTGAGGTATCATCTGCTTTGTGTCATACAACTTGAAGCAAACAAAACAAAACAAACACAGGAACAGGAGTTCTCCTATCTCCTAAGCAGTTTATTTCTATATTTTTCTTTTTGTCCTACTTATTTCTTTAAGTTAACTGAAGCCTCATATGCCAACCACTCTTTTAGTCAAGATACAAGCAAATGGTTTTCGAGGGACAGAAAGTAATGTAGAGTTATGATGATCAGAAGAGGAGGAAGTGAATTAGTGTAAAACAAACAGTGAGGGTACAAAATTGAATTGATTGGCAAACTCACCTGGAAGGCCCGAGGCATTGTCTTTGCAGTTATGGCTGAATCTGGGGACTCAAACAATGACATCAAGATTCGGTTGCTTTTTTGTTCTCCTTGCTATCCTCTGTGCTGGCCTCACTGCCCCTCTTCCATGCTGGTCTGTCTCTATAAACTCAGATTTACACCTTCTCAACGCCAAGACCATCAGATTAGCTCTCATTCAACAAACTCAGATCACATGACTTCTCCAAATCATTTTCTTGGAGCAGGTCAGTATGGATAAACAGGACATTTTCTCAAACTAGACCAATTGCAGTGGCAAGGTGGATGGGAAAAAAGATTGGCCAGATCCTGTTACCCATCCTGGAGTTGTTGGTAGGATCAGCGTAGCCTCACCACAGGTTCAGGAAGTAGGAAAGGAGTGATTTCTCTTGGTAACTATGTACCAGAAGAAGAAAGATGGGTGTGTGGCAAGTCAGAAGAACAGCTGTCCACACATGCAGAAAAACAGGCAGACACATTCGCAACAACCAGAGATCACTGAACAACTCGTTAACTTTCACACAACTTAGAAGACGATTTCGCTGAGTCCTCATTGTCCCCTACCACCATTTCTAGCTTGGTGATTGCAGTTAGGTCTCTGAAAAGCTTTGGAAGGAGGTTTTGATGTGCGTAAAGGAGCCCTTTCATTTAAGAAATTACTTTGCCTGGAAAATTGAAAAGTACTTTCAATAAGTCACACCATCTGCTGCTTTCATGTTAACTTAAAACTGGCCAAAATGGAATCTTCGTTCATGTGACATGTGGGTTTCACCTTCGCTTTTTTTAGCAGTGTTGTTTGAAACTGACTCTTCAAAATAGTCCTTACATTGATGAGACTGGGTTTCTGTGCATTTTTTGAAATCTAAAGTTATGGATTTTTTTTCCATATGTAATATAAAGTTGGGTCATATATAAAGTAACAGATGCAAAACGTTTTTAACACTAGTAATACAACTGGCCAAAAAGCAGAGAGGCAGCCTTAACGGGCCACCAAGTAGGGACCCAGGTCTTATTCTGGACCTCACTATTTGAGGCCAGCAATGCCGAGAATGCTTATTCTCTACTGCTTTAGAGGATGTTAGCTAGAAGCCCTTTTTTCCTTTGTAACAGTTGGTAAAATAAATAAAATATACACTTGGTGAATCTACCATCACTGAGCTTTGGTCATGGGGGGAAATAAATCTTTCATTGCATGCCTTGCTCTTTGAAGAGCTGAAAGAAGATAAAAACAAAGTAGAACTTTGGCTTATGGAAGTCACAGCCTTAGTAATAGCTGCAATTTCTGGGGATTGAACTCACGCCGGAGGTTAGTAGACAGTGCTCCTTAGCTGGCACACCGAGTGCCTTTCTTCATCTCGGGAGACTTCCTCATTTCTCCAGCACTTCATACTTCGCATGTTATCACCCGTGACTCTAATTGTCCACAAAGCCAGCCAGGTGACAGGGATATCCTGTGATCTCAAGAAGCTGTGATTTCTCCTTCGTTGCGACACATCCTTTGCCTTGTTATCTCACACTGTGCCATTCTTTGTGTGAGTCAATACTAACTTTCTTCCTAGGAAGCAAGCGCACACCACACACACACACACACACACTCACACACACATTTTTTTCTCAACTCTTTCTCTAAATCACTACGCTGACTTCTGCCTAAATAGCTCTGAGTCCCATGAAGGTAATTAGAGAGAAGGAATTGTTATCTTCTTTTTTATAGAGCGAAAACCCAAGGAACATAAAATTTAATTGATGTATCAGCCCACTCAGCTTGTTAGTGATGGTATAACCATCAAGCCGAATTCTCCTAGCGCTTTCTGGGAACAAGAGACAGAACAGAAAGCTATGTTCTACTCTATCTGAATGCATGTATGTGTGTGTATATATGTCCGTGCATGTGTCTGTCTGTACATATTTTGATTTTTTTTTCTCTTTTCCTTAATGTACTTTCAGAATACGTGTAGGTCCAAGCAGTTGTTGGATCATGATCTTAATAGTTTGGGTATCAATAAATATTTGTTTGGTTATTACACCAGCGTGAGGAATGTGACATGGTACTGTGTGTTTCTAAAATTTTTGACTACTCTGGACATTAAGTGATAGAATTTCCATGGCAACCCAGTAGACCCATGGATATAAACATGTACATATAACTGCAGTATTTTCACCAGTGTTTGCTCTCACTTCATGGGACGCACACTAACACTTCCTTTCCTCTTCTCTCCTATATTTTTAAAATCTTGCTCACAATTTACTAAAATTATTGCATGACTCTTTAAACTCTTTTATGACCTACAAAATGAAAAGTACCAGTGTAGTGGAAAAATAAGATCTATGATGTTGGGGAGTTATGGTTTCAAAGCCTCCTGGGTTCGCCATTCACTGACTGTGTGATTCTGAATAATCAGTGAGACTCGGTTTTCCTGACTGTAATATGGGAATAAGAGCACTTTTCTTGTGGGGTCAAAGTGAATACTAAGTGATAACTGTGAGCAGATGTTCTTTCATCTTTCTTGACAGATTGGTCCCTTTTTCCACTTTCTGTCTCCTCTTGTAACTTTTCATTTCTGCAGGAGGCAAGAGGAGAAATATTTTCCCTTGACCACCTCATTTTTTATTTATTTTAATATTATATGTTAGATATGGTGATTGCTTTTTTTCAAAACAAAAATCTAAATACCATGGCCTATGTTTTGGGCGCATACTGATAAAAATAACAGCTAACATTTTTGAGCACCTTACTGCTTGTCAAACACTTGCCCATTTTTGTGAATCTTTACAGAATTCACATGAGGGAGGAACTATCGACGTTCACATTTTACAGACAGAAGGAGGCATGAAGTTCATTGTACAAGGTCATGAGCCAGAACCTAAGCCCAAGCAGTCTGACGCAGTCCGGATGACACACTTCTCCTTTGTTTCTCATCTACACGTTTTGATGAAGAGGCAGTTTACCAGAGAGCTTAAAACACATACCCCGTGGTCACATTGCCTCAGTGTGATTCCTGGCTCTGCCGCTTATTAGTGTAACACGTCAGGGAAGTTGCTGAAATTGAGTTTTCTCATATATGGTAATTTGTGTGATAGTATATATTGTGCTAAGTGAATTAAATGAGTTAATAGGTGCAAAATAGCACATGCCACAAAATGAACAGTATGCAAGTGTTATCATCATTTCCTCAGTCCCTTTCAAAAGAATCCCTATCCTCTTTTGAAATGTGTGTGTGTGTGTGTGTGTGTATGAGAGAGAGATTTAAGAGCCACCAGAGGGGTCAAAATCTTAATCTTAGCAAATAAAGCAGTGGTATGCTAAGGCAGCTGTGTCTGAATAATAATTCCCTATTAATAGTAAGGATGTCAGATTTCATGAAATAATCATTTTTTTTTCAACTTGAATTTTTAAAGCTGAGGTTTTTATAAGCATACTTACACCATAGTGAGATTGTGTCAGGAACCAACTATGTGTATGTGTCTCTCTTCTGTTATACTGAATATGTCTCAAGTTACCTTTCTACTCCAGGAGTCCAGAACACTCAAATGTAGTAAGCACTCAATAAATGAGTGTGCAGTTTCTAATACAATGAGCCACATTTTCAAGTACCAAATGCAATTAGGGCTATAGCAAAAGGTAGACACACATTCGTTATCTAAAATATATAAGGTTTTGCCATAGTATTTCATGGAATACATACAAGGAGCCATTCCTTTCTTTTTATAGAACTTATTTTTTTCTATAAGATATTAAACAAATGTTATTACATTTTGGTCTAATATAATTGTGTTAATTTTATATTCAATAGTTTTGATATGGTACAAACTACAAAGGTATAAAATTCAGTTTGAAAGATTGTATGCCAGACCATGTAGGTAAATTAGCTTGCATTCAATGAAATTTATAAGTTTATATTCAAGGGGCATTTATCTGATTTTCATAATGGAAGCAACAGTGAGCCTTTTCTTTTCTAAATGGATTTAAATAATGGATCCACCATAATTTTAAAACTCAAACATTGAAAATAGGCACTTTCTGCGAAGTCATCTTATAAAACACAGGATCTGATAAGTCTCTATATAACTATCTCCATGGGATGGAAGGACATGTTCAACTTGACCACAAGAATGCAATCAGCAAAATCCAAGCTGAGATAATGCAGCAGCCAATAAATAAACAAATATCTCCTTTCCTCTTCAACAAATAGGTGGCAAGACAAAAACAGTGAGATAGAATGCCTATAGATTAAGAGATACAGCAGTTCATTGCCATGTTATCATGTATGAAGCTATTTAGATTCTACTTTAAAAACATAGAACAAATCATTACATGTATGAACCAACTGGACATGTGAATAGTCACTGGATGATTGATGGTATTAAGGAATTCGTATTAATCATTTAAGAGTGATGATGATGTGGCTCGGTTAAGATAGTCCATGTTTTATAGATATGAGTACTAAAATATGGACGAAATGAAGCAGTGTCTGGGATTTACTTCCTAGTGTTTGGGGAGGGAGGAAAGTGGACAGAAGCGTGGTTAGGGCACTTTGCTCTGGGGATGACTGTTGTCATCCTGCCAGTGCACCTGCCAGTGCGTGCCTGGGCACTGCTTACATTATTTTGTTGAATTTTGTATACGTTTGAAAGCATCCATAGTCAAACAAGTTTGAGAATGCTACAGATTTACTTTAGTTCTAGGCATTAAATTGGATTGAATTAATAAATTCAAAAGTAGAGGCACTTAATCAAACATTTCTAGGGTAGTTTGAAAGTAACTGAGTGATAAAATTAAATATGGTTTGTGATATATAAAAGCAATATATTTCACTGCTGGTCTCTTTGCAAAGGGAAAAGCAATAATTATAACCTATAGCAAATTTACCTTAGACTACAGAACATAATTTTTAAGAGAACTTTCATAGTGATGCTCTATAGCATGAGACTTGAAAAATAATATTATAATAAATTTCACAATATTACAATACAAAGAAAATGCAGAAAATCTGCTTTGTGCTCAGCAGCAGAGACAAAAATCAGCCCTAACTAAATGAAAAATTTTAGTAGGCAGGTAAATACATAAAGAGTTTCAAAAAATAGGATAAGTGCAATAATAGAGGTGCACATTGAACGTGGAAAGATCGTGATCAATTCAGCCTAGACATCAGGACAGACATCAAAGAAAATGTTATTATGTGATTTTGCTATGTGGTATGTGCAGCATTCCCTTGTGGTGATTTAAATTGTAAACTAAAAAGATATTGTTAGCAGACTTTCAGAAATAAGAACTGTCGAGTAAAATTTGCCATTGACCACTGTTTCTAGGGATTTCTTTTAAACAGAGAAAATGAAGATCACTGTCAAAGAGGGTTATAATTTGTATGCCAAGTGTGTCTGATTTTCATTTAATGCAATTCATACTTATTTAATTTGAAAGATTCTGAAGCTGAGGTGATAGAAAAAATGTCCTCCACACTTAATATACTTTCACTGTAATTGCATGCTCACCATAAATACCTTAGACTAGGACATGATTTGTAGTGCACTTTGTTTTATGTGTCTCCTAAAAGATGGAATTGCATTCGATTTCATCATTTGTTACTTTTGTTGATCATTGTGTAGTCAGTATCAACTGCTGAAAATCAGGTATTTTGAAAATTTACACCTAAATATATGAACAACTTTGTTCTCATGCAGAGTTGAAAATCTTTTCAAAGAGTTAATCTATTTTGATGCACATTAATGGAGTTCAAGTCACGAGTTTATCTTAATAGTTTTCAAGGTCAGAGGGAAAATAGAATCAATGATAGATTTCTTGGAAAAATGGCATGCATGAGATACTTAGGTAGAGGTGCGTTGTACCAGCCTTCTTGTGGAAAGCATGTTATTTCTAAGGGTATATTTAAAATCTTAAATTGTTGTTTCTAGGGGCACATTTAAAACCTAGTGTATGAATTCATAGCAGTGACATTTTAATCATATCATCCAAGTGAAGCAACTGATACCATTCAACAGGCAAGGTTTTCTTCACACGTATTGTAGCAGCCCTGTTAAGTGGGGGTCTCCTTGTTATTAGTCATGCCAAACCAACATGGACAGAAGGTTCCCCAAGGTTGGGCACAGGCTCACAGTAGGTGCTCAATAAATGCTTGATGAAAAATCAAAACTCTCACTGTGGTCATATGAGATAATATTTTGTACACCCTCTGCCTGCATATTTAAAAAGATCATCTCTCCAGCCCTATTTAAATGAGGGGAGAGTCCTAAAATTACCAACTGTCATTTTGAATCATCTGTTAACCCCTCTTCAGTCACTAAAATAATGAATTGGGTTTCTAAGTTGGTTTGATCTCATGATTCAGTAAACAATTGTATCTGTCTTACCAGAGATAGGAGAATACATTGATTGCGTTTTGGAAGTACATTAACCATTTTGAACCACTCAAGGAATGGGAGTAGGCTGAATGGACTGAAAGTGTTGCTTTTCTCTGGAAGGTACCTCGATTCTGCTGCTGTCATTTCAGGTTTTGGTTTTTAACATGCATTGCGGCATAGAAATGTTAAGCTTAATTTTGACATAACCCAGAGAGACATTTCCTGTGTATAAATAAATGGAATAATTTATATAATTAGAATACCAAGTTAGATGTGGGTTAGATGTGGTTAGGATCTTGGTATCTGTAAAGAGTTCCTCTTCCACTTAATGAAGAAATGATTACTCCCTGTGAGTAAACTTACTATTGTGTCTGATCCAAATCCACTATTCTTTAACTTTAGCTAAATACAACAATAGCAGCAACAACAAATTCCATTAGGGAAGGAGGAAAGATGACCAAAGGTCACTTATTGATTAATACAGGACTCATACTTAACTACATGTTGCAACCAACTAGCTGATTGTATGTGTTTTTGGTTTTTCCCCCAGTTGTCAGTTGGCCGTTTTATTCTGTTGATAGTTAAATTGCACTTCCTAGAGTTTCTAGTATATAAATTACTTCAGAAAACACTACAATGATGTTGTCATTTTTCACTTTAATTTACATGAACTTACTTGCATTTCACATAGAAAATATAGGAAAAGAGAGATAATCTGTCAAAAATGTGAATGTTGTAAATCAACTCTACTTTAATAAAAATAAATAAATAATAAATAAAAAGTACGAATGTTAAATACATTAATAGGTTTTTATACGGTTTTACCTCAAAAAATTTTTATTAGATATGAAAGAAAATTGATAGAAGTTATTATCTGTTGGTTACAAAATATGTGGAAAGATAGACTTCTTAAACTGCAAACTATGTGAAAAGGGAAGAAAATTCAGAAGTTATTCCCAAATTAAAACTTACTTAAACTAAAACTTACTGGAATATTTTACAGTTAACTAGAAACTGAGTCAAACAATGCTAACAGAGAAAAATAGTCACTCTAAACAGAATTGTAAAGTGGAGCCTTTTTGTATAATAAAGTGTACTGCAGAGGGGTGTGAAAATCATATATGTTAAGTAGACCAGTTGCCTTTTCTCTAATGGATTTAAATAGTGAATGATTGGTAAATGAAGATGTGAGATGAATAATCACATCCTAATATGTCATGTATATGAATTTTCTCTTCTATATTGACTATAATGCATGTAGAATATAAAAAAGCAAAGGACTTATGTATTTATGTATATATTATTGTATTCTACTTCCCCAAATGGAAATATATCTGATGAGCCTTCTCAGAGATTAGGAAACTGGACAATTGCCAATTAAATACTGTTACTGACCCCTCCCACTGATCTGTCATCCTTGGTTACCTAGACCACTTCCTCTTGCCACAAAAAGGCCATGATTCTTTCTGCAACTAATCCCTCTACGCATACAGTGGCTGCATCCTCGTCAAGTCTGATTAGTCTATTGAGGCGCGATTATTACTGCTTAATATGTTATATGAATATTGTGGAGTCATTTTTCTTAAGAAATTTTTATGTTTTTCATAAGAAACTACTTTCCGTTTTAATCCTAACGTTTTGTGTCACATGCTATGTAATCTTAAAATTGTAAATTTCAAATACATTGCTTTTCATGACAAAAGAAGCAGAAAATAATCTGTCTATTAACATGATACTATTTTCAGTAATCTAAAATTTTCCAAGCTTCCATTTTCATTGTTTTTCAATGTGCATGGTAACTTAATAAGTAGGTTTAATTTACGTAAAAGATCTAACTTAAATTAAATATGTGTGAATTGGCATTCCTTTTGAATAACACTTAAATTTCAAAGTACCACCAAATATCAGTATTCAGCGCACTGCAGTGGAGGTAGGAACATCTGTCTTCCTGTTTCTTGATTTGCTTATGGCTATTTCCACTTTTGGATTCAAAGTCAGCAGTTTAGCACACATTCAGGCTTGCAGATATGTGAGCTAATAGCCATGGAGAAATGTGACTGCTGTACATGTGATCTGGAAGGTTCATCTCCTGGTGATAAGGCTCATCTAGTTGAATATAAGTATATGGCAAAGAAACCTGTCATCATATTCTCAGAAACTACAATGCCACTTGTGGATTAAACCAGAGGTGAATTTCATTTGCAACAAATTGTACTATTTATTCCACTAATTCCTCCTTAAAATATTATTTCTCATTGGAAGACCAAATGCCTTCCGTATGAAAAATGGACTCTGCTGCTTACACATACCTGCTCATTATCACCATGGCTGAATAGACTAGACCAAGTGTCTAGGGAGTGGTAAGTTTAAGTTATTGCAATTAAGCATTTGTGTAATAAATATGGTAGAAGGAGGCCACTAAAGGCTAAAGCCAGGCATACTCCTCTAGGGGACAGTGCAGGGTACTAGGCAGATACCTGTGTGCTTCCTGGGAGAACTGAATATAGAATCTTTCAGTCTTGATAATGACATTAACTGCCTGGGCTATTTTATTTTGTTTTAAAGAAATTACTCCTGTGAGAAAAATGAGCCTCATTCTAAAGAGTCATCTCCAGGACCTCAGATGCTTCAGGTTTGCTTGGCCCCCAGTTTAGTCAGGCTTGCATTGCCATCAAACCAGACAACAGCACCCTAGAGTGAACACTTATCCCAAAGAGAAACTCTGCTAGATTAAAGTCCTATCAAATGAGGAGTTGCTAGGAGAGGACATTTTCAGTGTCTATGGCAAAAGTTTGCACTAGTAAATGATGCTTATCCGTCTTGCTGGAAATTTAGCTTCCCAGAGAAGGCCAGTCGATCAGAGTGCAGAACTGATGAGGCCAAGGCCATGGTCTAGAGACCAGTTACCTTTGGAAAAGAAGATTCTGTATATATACATGTGTATACATACATATTATTGAAGTATAGTTGATTTACAATATTAGTTTCAGGTCTGCAACATGGTGGTTCAATATTTTTATAAATTACATTCCATTCAAAGTTATTATAAAACACTGACCATATTCCCTGTGCTGCACAATACATCCCTGTAGTTCATGTATTTTATACATAGTAGTTTGTACCTCTTAATCCCCTACCCCTATCTTGCCCATCCCTCCTTCCCCTTCCACACTGGTAACCAGAGTTGTTCTCTATATCTGTGAGTCTGTTTCTGTTTTGTTATATTCCTTCATTTGTTTTATGTTTTTAGATTCCACATATAGTGATAACATACAGTATTCGTCTTTCTCTGTTTGACTTATTTCACTAAGCATAATACTGTCCAGGTCCATCCATGTTGTTGCCAATGCCAATATTTTATTTTTAATAGCTGAGTAGTATTCTTGTGTGTGTATTCCAGTAGTATTCTGTTCACCTACTGATGGACGCTTAGGTTGCTTTCATTTCTTGGCTATTGTAAATAATGCTGTTGTGAGCACTGGGGTTCATATATCTTTTCGAAATAGTGTTTTCTTTTTCTTCAGATATATATACCCAGGAGTAGAATTGCTGGGTCATATGGTAGTTCTATTTTAGTTTTTTGAGGGACCTCCATACTGTTTTCCACAATGGCTACACCAATTTACATTCCTACCAACAGTGTATTAGGATTCCCTTTTCCCCACATCCTTGTCAATATTGTTATTTATAGACTTTTTGATTATAGCCATTCTGACAGGTGTCAGGTGATATCTCATTGTGGTTTTGATTTGCATTTATCTGATGATTAGCTATGTTGAGCATCTTTCCTTGTGCCTGTTTGCCAGCTGTGTATCTTTTTTGGAAAAATGTCTGTTCAGGTCTTCTGCCCATTTTTAAATTGGGTTGTTTGATTTTTTTGGTATTAGTTGTATGAACTGTTTATATATTCTGGATATTAACTCCTTATTGGTCATATCATTTGCAAATATTTTCTCTGATTCTGTAGGTTGTCTTTTCATTTTGTTGATGGTCCTTTGCTTGCAGAAGCTTTTAAGTTTAATTAGGTCCCATTTGTTTCTTTTTCCCTTTTGTCTATTTCCTTTGCCTTAGGAGATAGATCCAAAAAGTACTGCTATGATTTATGTCAAAGAGTTATTCTAGGAATTGTGTCATTTCCCATTTTACATTTAGGTCTTTAATCCATTTTGAGTTTATTTTTTGTGTGTGGTGTGAAGATTTTGAAGTCACAACTTCATTGTTTAATGTGAATATATGATCTTGCTAACATAAGCATTGGTCACCAGAAATATTTGATGAAAAAATACAGATGTTTTAATATGGATCACACAGTTACTACTAGATGAAAAAACAACTCCAAGAGTAGAATGATCCAGACCCTGGCTTTACATTGTGGCTCTGCCCCTTTCTGTTTGAGTGTTGGAAGGTTGTTCACCTCCCTGGAACTCAGATTCGTTCTCTATAAAGTGGAGGTAATAACTCATAAGCCATATGGTTCTTGTGAGAAGTAAATGAAGCAACATATGTAAAACCTCTAGCATTATATTTAGCAAGTTGGTAGGTGCTAAATAAATTATACTTATTTTTATTATATTGTTATTTTATTTTTGTTATAGTATTATGTCATGCATCAGTTTCATCTTTTTATACCAGGAGAATATATATAGCTTCTCTCTTTATAGAATTTTAAATCAATATATATTTTTAAATTTAAACAGTTATATTTTCAATGTGAACATGACAATTTCAGCAAAAATAACAAGGACCAACTTTGTGCCAATAGCTGTGGAGGATACAAAAGAAGACAAAATCTAGTATCTTAGAGAATCTTGCAGTCTATTTAGGAAAACATGCAGTGCATAATCTGTGTATGTTTGAGCATTTTAACATACCTCCTTGTTCATTGATCTATAATACCCGTGACCTATGATCTCAGCTATGTAAAGCAATAGATGTACTTATGTATCTTATGTAAAGTTACCAGAAAGTGCAAGTGATGTTTAAAAAATAAACACCTTATAAATAGTTTGGGTACAGGAACATGTGATATATTCTAATGTGGGACAGAGTATAGCTGTTTCTCACAGGAGTGTCTATCTTACCCTTCTCTCACCTGCTCTCTCACCATGAATGCTATTTTCCCTTATTTATTTTGCTCCCAAGAAGAGAGAGAACACTTCTTTTTTCAGATAAACAGTGGTAAAAGCTTGAGAAAGTCATTTCCTACTTTGCTACTTGCAGACCATCCAAGGTGATGGAAAATACACCCCTCCCCTCAAAAAAAGAAGAACACCGATGCCAGTTGCTCTAAGGACTGGCTTTGTCAACTTACTCAGACTCAATTTATGTGACAAATGTACCTAAATGACAGTAAACCCATTCAGAGCAACGCTGAGCGCATGGAGCGACGCAGGCAACAGCGCTGTCTGCTTTGTGCAATGAACATATCAATAATTCAAAACTCTATTGATGCTTGATTTTTTCCCCATTTCATCTAATGCATCCTACACAGAACTCTGAGTCAATGTATTCAGAGGGTTCCATACAATCTTATAGACAAGAATGATTTTCCCTACAGAAGCAGTAATGAGTTGCAGTGATCATTGTTTCTGAACTCCATGACATAATTCTAAATATTCCAATGACATTTTTTTTCTCCCTTTCACTACATCATAAACAACTTCTGACTAAATCCAGTTATATTTGCATTTTGGACTATAAATTTGGTATGTCTAGAGAGCATTTAATTTACCATTTAGTTATATGGATTTGAACTGGCACTAAATTTTTGCTGTGAGGTTGGCAACTAAACAAAACATAAAATGTTATCCGTTGAAATATTTATTTATTCCAATGCAGCTTGATTGCCTTTGTTCATCTGGACAGCTATTCCAATGGTTTCCAATCTAATCCAACTGATTCTCAATGGTTTGTTTCTATAAATGTTCCCCACCACTCAGGCTCTAACCCACCACGATGATAAAAATAACAAACTATATGAACTTTGTATACTTTGAATATATAGTACAAGCTTCATCACTGGAGCAAAGAAATTTTTTTTTTCCTTTTAGTCTTACAGATGATGAGTGATTGAGACACTAATTTAACAAATTAGGTGCAGTAAAACCACACTAATTCAGACTAATTGTGTGGAAAATTTTAATGAAGAAGTGAAAAATTTGATAAAGAAGTTTGAAATGAAGTTTTATTTCTTCAAAATATTTACTATATCTTGTACTAATAACTAATCGTGTCATTATACTGACTTCATATGCTTACTTTTTAAAGCAAAAACATGTAAAGTATTTGCAGTTTACACTTTGCAGGAACAGGAAGATCGGTATGCTCTGGAAACTTTAGCCAAGTGCTTCCCTTTGTTCTCCTACCTCCTGCCAGTCCTCTTGTTTTTAACACTAAATTGCCTCAGAATCTCCTTTTTAAGAGATAATGCAAATATCTAAAGGGCTTAAAGATATGAAATTTAAAAACCATTCCCTTACTTGTTATTTTATTCAGTCAACAATATTTCACATTACAGCCCACTAAACCATAGGAGTGAGTGGTTCACTAACTTGACATATTTTCTATATCGATGCCAAAGTATTTCTGGAAGTTTTTTTAAGATTATTTTAAAAAATGGAAAATATTTCTTAAGCTACATAGTTATCTCCTCTATTAATGTAAAATAACTGATTAATATAAATGTTTTAATAAGATCATACAAAGGTATTTGATGTGGATATTAGTTAGGAATATTTCTATCGATTATAGACTTTTAAAAGAGTGGTAAGCTTCTGTGATTCCTAAATTCTTTGACAGAAGCTGTGTGAGTTCATCATTTTGCTTTTGATGATAGAGAGTAAATATCATCAGGCAAAGCTAATTAAAACACATAATTGTTTATTCCTCTGAAACAGTCATATATGTCAATGCTGCACACAAATTAAATTTTTTTTTTTTTTTTTTACTTTTAATTTTGCTACCATGGGAATGGTAGCAAAATTGCTTCTGGTTTTATTGAGGAATCATTTTGAATTTTAGCCAATTAATACAATATATATGCTTCTTAGGCAATAATAGGAAATATCTTTACAACTTGGTAAAATCAGCTCTCAGTCCTGTAATGGCCCTCTTTACTCATGCAACTCCAGAGTACATTAGAAATGTCCTCTTTTCCCAAAAAGGTACATCTGTAGTTGAACTCTAATAAGAAAACTGAGAAGCTAAGTTTTCCAATTTTCAATAAGATAAATACGTGTTAAAAGCAGAGTTCAGTCAAACTGGTTTAATATGTGCCTATTTTCTTAGCATAAAAGTAGCCTCAGGGGGCAAAAAACTCTGCATCATGTAAACCATAAATTGCATCTGTAGAGTTTTTTGTGTTTTTTTATTTTTGTTTTTGTTTTTTGGGTTTTGTTCTTATTGAATTGAACTCTGAGATCCATGCAAAACCTGAAGGAATTTAAAATCCAGGAAAATCTGAAGGGGGCTGTGAATTTGTCTGGCACTCACCCTCTAGGGCCTCAGTTTATCCATCTGTTAAATGTGGTGCCAGGCATGGACTGAGTCCGGTCTAATGTCAAATTCAGTTCTGGTTTATAGTAGAGAAACGGAAAGGAGCAGGAAGGTAGGAGGTATGAGGGGAAGGTGAGATCAACTATATGCGGCTGCCGTTTTTAACTCCATAATTCAGTTTTTAAGAAACCGGAATCACCTAAGGCCTTTATAAAGTGCACATTCCTGACTCTTACCCCCAGAGCAATTAAATGCATATCTTGCGGTAAAGGTGGAGTTGAAATATCCATTTTTAACAAATGCCATTTTTTCTCACACTGTAATTAAGACCCAGTAATGGGGCATAAAATCAATTTAGTGAGTCTTAACAAGCATTTTTTTTAATTAATGAGGAGAATAAAATGAGATGGAATATGGTTAAAATATGTAATATATATCAAGTTATACTGCATACAGTAAAGAAAAATGTTGTTTTGTCAAGCTTCCCTTTGTCGTGTGTGTGTGTGTGTGTGTGTGTGTGTGTATACTTGTACATACAGGATAGGAATGCAACATTGATTTCCTACTGTTCGTAGTGATTTAAAAAAACAACTTTGAAAGCCACTACTGAGAATTCTCTTACACTATAGATTTAGAGAATGACTATTTAGAACAATGCAAACTCTAAGATATTCCTATCCCCTCCGCTTTGAAAATAGATAAACTTACTTTTCTAAAAAAAGGCCCTTGTAGTATTTCAGTATTCCAGAATTAAAGGATAAAAATTGCCCTTACTTTGACTTTCCAAACTCACGTACTTTGCGTACATGTCAATTTTTGTTCTTTCTGTTTAAATAATCCCTCCTTCCCTAATTTTCCATGGCTTTATTATCTCCAGCTCCTTAAAGCTATCTTACAAGATGTAGGTCCCTCCAGTAAGGCCGATCCCATCTGAGCTGCCCCGTGTGAGGTAGGAGCTCCCTCGTCTGCTGCTGCGTCCTGTTAGGTCTTTTAGCCAGTGGGAAGCAGTGGCATACCAGCCAGGACGAGGCTGAGTCATCTGGTCATTCCCATTATGTCCCTTTTTTGGATTTGCCTCTTCTGTTGCCTCCATCTTTCAAAATGTATCCTTACTTTCCCTGGACCCTTTCTAGAACAGAATCCACTCGACTCTGACTCTATTACTCTGCCATCTTTCACCAACTCTCCACCAAATGCATTTGTTTGTGGGTAGGGGTAGGAGAGCAATGAATGGCTGCAATTCTTGGTGTTGGTTTTTACTGTAACTAAATTTCCTGATGATGGGTGGGCCTGACTGCCACTTCATTGCCTACTGTAAGGAGGATCTCAGTGTTAGAATCATGGTAAGACAGGTAACAGTTGTAACATTAATAAAACAAATGATGTGCTCAGAGTTCTACACGGTTTATATCAGAGATTCTCAAAGTTTGGTGTGCATCACAATCATGTTTGTTTTTTTTTCCTAAACAGATTTTCTTAATTTGGGGTCCGGGGGCTTTTGAGAACTGAACAATTCCTCACATAATTGCCATGCACACTGGAGATTAGGACTCACTGGATTGTGTAACTTACATCTCATAGTCATACTGTGTTGTAAGTGCTCCCAGTTTTCCCCCATGTTAGAGATTAGGAAACTGAGGCTTCCAGGAATTCAGTACCTTGCCTTAGAGCATAGAGCTTGTAAGTATTAAAGCTCATGTGAGCAAAGTAGGGATCCAAGAAATATTTTTGAATTGTTACTGAAATGAGAAAGTTTATGTGTCAACTTTAAGTCCAGTCCTTTTTCTAGCTGAAAGAAGAATCGATGGAATAGTTATGAATTTGGGACTTTAATCTCCTTCTTCAAATGTCTCATAATCCTTAAGTATGAAATTTTTGACATTTACATCACTCCTGAAAGATTTTCTTAAGGCACCAAGTATTTTAATTAGTGGTACTGTGTTATCTGAGGGGAGCAATGCACCATCTAGAAGACAATGCATTCTGGTTGTCATTATATGAATACCACGGGTAGTCACAAATAGAAGCACAGAGGTCACAGGACAGAGCAAGGGTAATGTGTCCTGGATGGGTGATGCAATGTGTTAGTAGAATGACATGAGAAATTTGGGAGAAAAAGAAAGTGAAAAAATTATGGCATAAAAAATGTCAAAAGGAGGAAGCGGAACTAAAGACATGGTTTTAGAAATGCTTCATAAAGCTGCCAGTGATGTCCTAGTCTTAAAGGAAGACCTAGTAAATTATTGTATAGAAATAAAGTGATGACTAGCAATATACATTTGTAATGATGAAAAATAGAGTTATCACTAGCCGTATAAGACTAATTGCTGATTGAGGAGTGTAATATGTCCTGCATGTCTTATGACAAGTATTAGATAACTTCATGAAGATGAATTTGCTTGTGTTTTTAGTGGCATGTTGATCATCCCCATACTAATGAATAAATAAAACTCTCTTAGTCTTCTTGTTTTTGAACAAAACCCCAAGCATGGCTGATTTTAATTACAAATTACTTTCTCTAGAATGTATTATAGCTTTTAGAAAATAACACCCAAGTCATTTATTTTCCCAAAGTAGATAAAGTGAATGATAAGAAACACTCATTTTAAGTTTTTCTGTAATCATCTTCAAAATGTAGGCCATCTGCTTCCAAAAGGGTTTGGAGTAATTTATGATAAAACAAATTTACAATGAGACATTAAAATAGAAGTAATACCTCAAAAACGACATAGAGAGAAGAATGAGGAAATATACCTGCCCTACTTGGGCTTATAAATAGATGAGATTGAAGGCTGAGATTCCTGGCAGCCAAGGCAGAGTGAAATTAGAATGATTTTCCATTTTATTTTACGATTAGAGTGGATTTTCAACCCTGCTGGCCTCAATGCTGAACTCTCTCCCAAAATAATTTTGAGATGTAGTCCAAGTGTCAGTATTCTTTAAGGTAGTTCACATGCACAAGCAAAGCTGCACAGCTCACCGGGGCAAAACAAAGCAGGATGGTTCATTAGACTTTAAGAAAATTACTTAAACCCCACATGGTAAAAAGTAAACTATATGTCTTGTCAAATCTGAGTATCTAATTTTCAGCCTAAGGAACTCTTATCAGAAGTGGCTGAAATAATTGATTTTATTCTCCTCAGGCCTTGCTTTCTTGTGTAGTCCAGGTTCTACCATCCTGTACTTTTAAGTAATCTGTGCAAGAATATGAGTTAGTTAAGCCAGTGCTCTTGTGAATCTATGCAGAAGTCAGTGTCTGTTTGTCAATTTCTCGGGGGTCAATCAAGGCCAAGCTACTACTTGAGTAATAACTGAGTTAAGAACCAACTCATGGATCACTTAGCAACTGTGTGACTCTGGGCAAGTGACCTCCATGGATATTGGTTTCAGCACCTACCCCATAGTGCTATTGTGAAAATTAAATAAGCTTTGAATGGACACGTGATAAGCAATCAATGAGTGTTAGGGAATATCACTATGGGTTCAAGTACAGACATTTTATCAGCTATATCATTAAGGAGGCTTTGCCTTCTTCCAGTGTGTTCTGGGAAATGTCTGCTACCAAATACTGATTGCCCCCTAGAAAGGTTTCTCTTTCCATTGATCAGTTGCAATATGTGAGTTTCTCGCTCAGCAAAGTATCTCTGTTTTGCTTCAGGGTTCCCTGTCAAACGAGATGAAGGTAATACATGCCATCTCTAGTTATTCACAATCTGCCATCATAAGCAGTTGTCATTAAAAAAAAAACTGAAGTTAAACATTAAAAAAAAGGCTCCCCATGACTGTCTTGTTTCCTCCAGAATATGAGTTGACTTAATTGCATGGTTTATTATTAATTTTATTTCTTAATACAAAAAATGTGTATAATGAGATCCAAGGGGCAGGAGCACTGGTGATTCAAAAACTTTAATAAGCTATAATGAGTTTCACAAATCATGGGTACTCAAAGTGTTATCATTTTAGCGCTTCTAAAGTGAATGTTAAGATATCAGTGAAGCAATGTGTACAAAATATCAATGTATATAAAGTTGTGTGAAAAAGAATCAGAAACTTGAAAAAGGTCATAAGATAAAAAAAAAAAGAAAGAATAAAAGTATTTTATTTTAGATAAGGTTCCCCATGTATCTTATAAATATGAAATGTAAACAGGCTTGGAAAGCCCAGTAGAAGTAGTACTACTACTAAAATATGATGTAATTGCCTTATGGACTTGTTTTTTCCCTCATACTTAAAAATGTCTCTTTTCTATAAGCTTAAGAATGCAACCATTTTTCTCAAGGAGGTGGTGATTTAAATAAGTTGCTCTTGTGGCATTTAATATCGAAATGATATATGGCAAATATTGGGTAATATTAGTTACACTTTCAAATTATGGCTGAAAATTAACCTCCAGTCAGTTTCTGACTACCTGCCCTACTGCACAAGAATCACATTTGAGTCCTCACATAAGGGTCAAGTTGTGAGTATCTTCATTTCCCTAAAGAGTCGTGAAATGCCAGCATGCTTACTTATTATTTATTTGGCGAATTTATTTTCCTCCTTTCTTCTGAACGTCTCAAGTTTTTATACAAAGAATTCATCCTCCTAGAAAGTGTCTTCAATGCACAAGTATAAAACAAAGAAGAAATAAGAAAGAAAGTAGCAGATATGAGGCAATATCTACAAATATGGTAACTCCAATTAGGCACCAATTAGGATTTATTAACTCTCTCTAGTGTAGCTGAGGCTATTCTTGAAAATCAAGACATTCATTATCATTTTTTTTATGTTAGCCTGGTGGGACGGATTCATTTCTTCCAAGTTCATGGAATTTCTTTTAGTGCCTGTATCAGCTCTCTAAATCTTCGGCCTTGTAGACACAATTTTGAGTTCAATTCACCATTATCATTTATAGAACACTCTACAATGTAAAATCTGTTTCACTTACAAGATCAAATTGGATTTTCATTGCATTTTTTAAAATGGAGAAATCAGCATTTGTATTTACAAAAGTTGAAACCTGGCTTGGAAGAATTAAGTCAGTGGCCCAAGCTTGTTCAACTTCTCTTTGCTGTCAGAAAAATAAATTCTGGTTTCCAGATTTGAAAGTCCAGGGGTTTCCCCAAATACAACATAGTTATCTGATCGAAATATAAATTTGAAGTGGTTTTCCCCACATGGATGAGTCGACAGAGACCAGGTCCACTTGATTTTGTTTTGCTTGATATTGGTTCTTTCACTGTATTAAGAGAAAAATAAATGTGAAAATAGATTTTAAAGATTATTTTAACATTTTGACACTTACTAAACACTTTCAACATAAAATATAAAACAATGTATTTGAGTGTGTTATGAAATCAGTCTAGTTATTAGAATTCCATGCTGGTTCTCAATGCCCTACTGGTGGGGTGATTCAGGAATGGAAAATCAATTTACACCTGAGTGATGACTTTACCCTCTGCCATAAGTGGGAAGCCTGGGCCCAACTGCTTTACTTCTCTTTTCTCCCCATCATGTCTCAGGTGCTCCATGTCCCACTGGATGCATTTCCTCTTGCTGCTGTCACAAATTGCCAAGAATTTAATGCTTTAAAACTATGCTGATTTTTTAACTTATAATTTTTGATGTCAAAAATCCAAAATGGGTTTCCCTGGGCTAAAAGCAAGGGGTTGGTAAGGTAATATTAATGCTGGAGGCTCTAGAAGAAAATCTACTCTCTTCCTTACCTTTAATAGTGTCTAGAGGCCACCACCTTTCCTTGGCATGTGGCCACTTCCTCTTTCTTCAAAGCTCAGGAAGGTGAGTTTAGATCTTCTCACATTGCGTTATGCTGACCTCCTTTTCTGCCTTCCCTGTCTCCTTTTAAGAGCCCTGTGATTACCTTGGGCTCACCCAGATAATCCAAAGTAATTTCTGTATTGTAAGGTCCGTTGATTAGCAATCTTAATTCTATCTGCAGTCTTAAACTCCCCTTTGCATGTAAGGTCCCCTATTCATAGGTTCCAGGGATTAGGACGTGGACATGATTGGGGTCCACTTTTCTGCCTTCCAAACCCACTGTCACTGATTTTCCTGGAGTCATTTGACTTGTATTAAGAAATGAAAATGAGCATACACGGGACAAAGAATATATTCTTCCTTAGGGACACTGGTAGCTGTTCTTTTTTGACAAATAGATGAAACAAGTAAGTGGCAGGGATGGCAGAGGAGAAGTGGGTTTACCTGGGTAGCAGAAGATTCTGGTTTGAGTTAGTTAGGTTTCAACTCAATTTAAGAACTAAATCTTGAGCTGAACACTTCAGAGCCTTATTCCATTTGTGTATCCTGATTCCATCCAGACCAAGAAAAGCTGCTTAAGGACACAGTCCTTCATTCCGTAGAATATGAAAACCCAATGTTTTTCAACGTATATAGTTTCCCAAACAGATTTTACCAGGTGCAGTTCGGGTGAAATGCCTAGGATAGAAAAGAAAAAAAAAAAGAGAAAAATGTGAAGCATCTGTTTGAGTGGATCCTAGAACGCAAGTTTCATTTTCATTCCTTTCAGTGTGGAGGGCTGATTCAGGTGCCTGTGAGGCGGGCTTGCTTCTCAGCTTCCCCGTATTTTAGGAGGTAGCTGTTTAAAGGCGATTTTTTGTCCTTGTGGTTGTTTATTTGTTCATTTTTAGTGTTTTAGTGGTTGGAAACCTGGGCAGCTCTTTTGCAGTTCTGCTTGGAGTTCTGCATTGCTCCCTTGAACCGCTGCAGACTGACTCCAACTGTGTAGTTTAAGGCAGAGGTTTATCGACCTCATTCAGCTGCTTCTGGAACTCCATGGGTGTGTAGAGTAGTCATGCAAAGCAACCAAGAGGCTTATGAACTGAGCTTTTGATGATTATCACAATAGCAAAAAGGAAAGAAAAAGAAACCTTTGCTTGTATTCTCTGAGTGCTTTTGTACGATTAATCTACACTTGCCCAACCAAGCTTAATCTCTCAATTCGCAGCATGTTGACTTTTTGGCACAGTGGTAGGCACAAAGCAAGTGTTTAATAAGTCTTTGCTGGATTGAATGTCATTGCAAAGATAGTCTTTTTCTCATTAGTTGCCTGTCAATATTCTCTTTTCCTAACTAGGCCTCCCTCTGCCTTCCTGTTTCTCTGTGCCCGTAAACATAGAAGCTTACAAGGGAATATGTAGGGTCTCAAAGGAAATGGGAGGTGAAATCCAGTCAGTGGCCCAGTTTGCTTTCACCACTCAATTTCATACCAACTTTACTAACCTCTACTATTGGAATCATGCATTTAAGAGATGAATGTGACCTTACAGCCTCTAGCGCACAGTAGGAATGCAGCTGAACATTTTTATGTGGTTGAGTCAAAGAAGAAATCACAGAAGAGGTGGTTTCACAGGCTAGGGAAGAACATGTTCCGTGGAGCTGACATTCCAGAGAATGTCTTTGCTTTTTCACAAATGTCTTTTACAAAGATGTTAAAGCCGTCTTTGTAGCTTTTCATTGAGGTAATTGACTAAAATGTTTGGTTATTATGTGTATTTTTGTTCATGGTTTTCATTTCATGAGTAAATGCATTCCAAGTTGCACTAATGTTTTCAAGACCATGCAGTGCACAAAGGAATTTCTTAATGGATGAGCAGAGTCTACTTTCAAAATCATTGATTTCAATCATGTATTCACTGATTCAACAAACCTATCTTCTAAAAGTTTCAGGTAATTAAGGAATGTAAAGGATATTAAATACCATCTGTTATAACTACTTTATTTTAAAGTTGAAATGCTAAAGCTGAAAGATTAATCTTTCCCCCAGATTTTACTCTTAGTATCAGAGCAAGTACTGGACTCCAGGTCTCCTGATCCCTCAGGTCAGAGTTATTTCCAAAAAGAACAAGAAATAGTAAACCATGATAATAAATGACAATTGAATCTAAACTATGTTCAATGCACTGTTACTGAAACAGAAGTATAATGGATACACACTGTTTGAGAGGACTTTATACACTAGTTGAGAACTCTTTTCATTTTAAAAAATGTTAACACAACAGAAAAGTTGTATTTTTTATATTTGAGTTTTTACATTTTATTATGGTTGAAAATAATTTTTAAACAGCAGTTTATGAATTGGGAAAGTTACGTGAAATTGAAATTCCCATTTCCATAAATAAAGTGTTATTGGGACTTAGCTCTTGTCATTCATTTATGCATCTTCAGTGGGTTCTTTTTCAAGACAATGTCAGAATAAGTAGGGGTGACAGAGAAAAAAGAGACCTCTGACCTATAAGGCCTGAAAGATTCACTTTCGGGCCCTTTATCAAAAAGTTTGCCAAATCCTTGACTAGGTTTAATAGAAGCCAGCAAAAAAGAGCAAAACATAGATCAAACGATGTGTGCACAATACTAAGGACCCACACTTCATGTTTTAGAGCACACTATCTTTTTAGGAGTTTTTCAGAAGAAAACGATGTTTGCCTACATTTACTAAGAGTTTTAGGTTTGGGCTGTTCTGTTTTCTGATATTTTCATTAGAGAAAAAAAAAATAGGAAACCAGTTTGTATTTTCAGGCTAGATTAGTTCTTGCAGTAGTTTGAATATTAAATTTATTTTTTTCTCATTTTAAAATCGAAATATTAACATGATCCGTACGCGAGGAGAAGTGACACCAGTAAAATGAATAGCACTTCCCCGGCACATAGTGGCTTCTGTTTTAATACTCTCGTCGTTGTTCTTCTGCAGTGTTAAATAGTTTGTGACCTAGTGGGCTAAGAACAATAAAGTATAACCTGCATTCTTGGCTTTTTTCAGGACAAACATACACAGTACTGTCAAAATTAATGACATTTTGTAATTGCATGTAAGTCAAAAGAAATAAATACAGTTATTTAACTTCTCCTTCCCCAAATGAGAGTTTTAATTAACTAATACAAATGTCTCAACATGTTTCTTTTTTACTCCCCTTTCATCTGCTATTGACTTGAAAGAAAGAAGGGCAGTTTGAAGTACGGAAGAATCTTGAAACGTTAGCAAAGGAATATGCCCTTAAAAAGTTAAAAGACCTCATTAAGGTTTGTTTGAAGATTCTGCCAGACACAGTCCAGCTAATTCCCTATGGAATCCTAGATATGTTTGTTCAGTTGCCACTGACACCGGTTGAAAATGTTTGCAGATTAATCAAGTTCCTGTTCATTTGCGAGGAAAGATCTCACAGTCTGAGATAACTCCTCTTTAAAAATAAAAAGCCAAAGCAGGGCTCCTTATAATACAGCCATGTCCTGCTCCATGACTGTTTCAGTGCTTTATGACTGACAAAAAGAGTCATTAGAAGTCTGTCTGATGGACGTAACTAAGTGAATTGCAAAAACTAAAAAAGCCTTTCAGCCCATTCAGAAATAATTGATGTGATGGAGACAACTATATGTGAGTTCCAGATAAGGAGACAATTTATGGAGAAACTATTGAAACTAAAAAGGAAGGTGCAAATTTAAAGTCCTCCATAAAGTTGTCTGTAAGACACAGAGCAGCATTCAACAGGGAAAGAGATTTAACCCGAAGTTCTTTCCAGAAGCATCCTTAGGGCTCTAACTTCCTGCAAACGAAATCCTCATAAAGGCAGGGTCGTCACAAAGTTGTAAGAAATGGACTCCAAGGGGGACATTTCTGCATTCTTACCCTGATGTTCGTTTTCTTCTTTACTCCAAGTAGTGTGTATAATAAGATACTCCTGAAGTTCACCTCTTTTCTTTTCCTTTTTCAAAAATTGGCCACTGCCCTAACAAAGAAAGCAGTCCATTATCATTGGGCAGGTGGTAACTTAGGAGATTTTGCTGATGTCGATGGAGGGCCAATACTTTAAAATATTTCGGATTATGGAACATAATATTTGCTTTTATGGTGGGATGGTTACCTTTTAATCAATCTAACAATTAAGAATGGATAAAATAAAGTTTTTATTATTATTCATGTATTTTTGAATATGCATCTGGTCTTAGAAACTATAAGTAAACTTGGTGACAGGGATTTTTTTTTTAATAGGTTGCCTCTGTTATACATATTTGATAATGAGCGTATTCTGAAATCAGAATAACATACTATCATTAATTTCAGGATTAATTTCCAAAGGTGCAGATTATAAATAGTGTTATCATATCAGTATTTTCAAAAAAAGGAGGGTGGTTATATAGTTCTCTAAAATTTTAAAAAAGCAATTTAAAAATGAATCTGCAAGATAAGAAAAAGGCAGTTATCATACTTGTACATACAAGTACAATTTGTCATCAGCTTTCTAGGTATTAAAAAAAACCTTTTTATAAAATTGTTCCAGTCCTCTAATGAATTTGAAATGTACAGACTTAACTTTCTTTGAATCCTCTGAATCCAGGTTGAGATGCAGCTGCTAGTCCATATTTGAAGTAGAAGTTGTGATAATTTATGTGACCTCTAAACCTGCTAGACTGCCTGGATTTAGGTTTACTGTTTTGTAATCCACATTATCAATTATGGAAAGACAATTTAATAAGAAAGAAGAATGAAACAAATGCTCACCACCTTTCCCCTTCATGAATGCCTTACCCCTTGCAATAATGTCACCAGAACACCAACCTTGTGTCATCCAGACATGTTCTAAATTCCCTCTTCTTCCAAGCGGGCTGTTTTTCTCTTGATCCCAAGTTTACCAATATCGCATCTTAGCTTCTGTTCCCAGTCTCCAAATTAAAAACTCCGAGATATTAATAAGTAAATACATTTGTTGAATACATTACATCGTCCACCCCACAGCACCCAACTTCATTCTTATTTGCCATGTTTGTCCTTTCAAGGCCATGAGGTTAATTTCATGTGGAAATGGTCATGGTGATTACACATCCCTCACCTTGGGCTCACCAGAATTTCTGATGAGGAGGGGAGGGTAGGAAGAGGCAGCAGTCCTTCTGGACCCCCATATCATGAGGGCAAGCACAGAAGGTAGAGGACCTCCCCCTTTGCACTTGTGCCCCATTCCAGTGTGCCCTCTGGATTTCTAAAGTGGATAAAGTTATATAAAGAACGGAGAACACTGGGTCCCAGTCTATGGTAGTTTAAAGCAAAATCAACTCTAATGCATTTTCTCATCTGGGACCTGGCATGACGATGGAGTAGCACCCCACGCCCCAGGGACTACGTATTACCCAGAGTTACCTTTGAATGTATGTATATCTTCAAGTGAAAGTCTCCAGTGTGTCATAATGGAAACAAAAAATAATTGATGAATGTCATTCTCAAATAATTGAGTATAGAAACACACATGGTTAATAAAAGATTAGATTTCAATCGTTCTTGAAAAATTTGAGTGTTATTGTATGTACATGCTTGTTTCACAAATGATTTGCATTTAGAAAAATAAAAACAATACGTGAATAGAATTAGGTTTGAAATATCATGAATTTTAAAAATTCTATTTAGAAACTTTGTAAATTACTGGGTCAGCTCTATATTTTCTTTAAAAAAAAATCTAAAACATAATAGGAGATAGGTCTAGTTATATAGCTGTGGCCTGAGGTATAATACCTTTTATAGTATATGTCTTTGAGGGAGCTTAAGGCTCTTTTTATAAACTACCTCATTATTTCTCAGAGAATTTAAGTTAGGACGGGGTAGATATTATTTTCTGCATTTGGCAGACCCCGAGCCTAAGGCACAAGAACCAAGGGTCAGCTAACTTATCTGAGGTCAATGGGGAATCTATAATGCTGCTTGGAATAGAATCTTTATTTTCTGTTATTTCTAATGTAACATTGTTTTCTCATTTTAATCGTTAAACACATATACACATGAACACACACAAACAGTACATGCAGCTTCTCAACATGTTTCACTATTGACTTTGTGATTCTATTTAAAATTTCAGTCCTCTCTTAATTTTAGTTAGTTTGCTTCTGGTCTCTGATTTCTTTCATTCCCAACAAGCTTAGATTATCAGGCATGTTTTTACTTGCCCTTCTTTGCTTGCATCCTCAAATATTTACCTTAAAGCAAAATTTTTTTTTCAATAATAGTGAAGAAAGACAGAAAGTCCATAAATAAAAGATTTTACACAAATCTTTTTTTTTCTTTTAACTGCCACCCTCTCTCTCTCTTATGCCATATTTTAAAAATTAGTAGTCTATCCCCACTTTCTCTATATATTTACAAGTGGGTCTTTTACTTCCTTTGATTTTTATCTCCTTGCGTGGTTCCCCAAAGCTTAGAGATTTTATAGCACAAGTGACCTTCTAATGGATGAACCGAATGGACATAAGGTGATCAGCATTCTTCTCCACATCTCTGATGCTTTGGTTCACATAAAACTTTTTTCTGTTTTTCTAGAAATTACCACCTTCCTTGGCTTCTGAATTTCAAAAGTGACCTACTTTTCTTATTCACCGTATTTTTTATCCTTTGCTGCTGGCCCCCAATATGGAATCTATAACTGGTCCTCAAATGTATATTATTTATCAAAATCATTTTTGAGATCTCAATCCAGAAACTCCTCCTCTGCAGTGCCTGCCCTAAATTCCCCAGCAGATTTCATGGCATTTTTTGTACCTTTATTTTATTAAAGGAAACTTAAATAATATTATATTTTGTCTGTTTTTATATACCTATAAGATTTGAGTTTCTTCAGTGTGTCATCCTGAAAACCCTGGGACATAATGGGAGGAAACAAATGTAGGTATAGTGAAATAATGACGAAATCCAGTCAACCACACAAGCTCACTTTATAATGGCCTCGCTGCCTATTCTTAGTGCTGTTTCCCATAATTCCTTCTTTCTCAGAATAATCCTCTGCCTTCAACATTTCTTGTTCCTCCCGTTTTGCTGAGAATGATCAGATCATGTCTTCAATCTCCTCCCTTTAATTAGATCATTTATTTGCCTAAATAAAATCTTTGATTTTCACTCCCCATTGTTTATAATTCTCACACATGTTCCACTCACAATTTTTTGGAACAGCTTTCTTAGACACCTCTTTCTTGCACTACTTATTCAATTTTCAAGCACATTTTCATAGTTTAAAAAAAAAAAAACCTACGGGAAAGCTGACACTCTCCTTCAAGTTTTTCTGCTTTTTCTTATGTCGAGTAGACTAGGTTGCCTTTGTAGGACATAAAGTCATTCTTCACTCTAGAGAGAAAAATGGAAATCTCAGATGTCTCAGGTCACTAGATGTCTTCATGTTCATACTTTTGCATCTCAGGATAGAACCATGATTGTACTGACTCTCCAGGGAAACGCTATGGACACTTAGAGGACCAGCTGGTTTCCTGGAGCAGTTTGTTCTTTTTGACCTCTTTCCAAATGTTCTTTCAATTGTTGAGTTTATGCTTTTTCTCTATGCCTCTTCATCACCTCTGGAGAGATCTTACAAACTTCTAATATCCAGTCCAACCCTGAACACTGATTCATTGGGTTTAAGTGAAGGCCAGACATTGGCATTGTGTTGTCATAAGTTATTTGGCACATCTAAGTTTAGGAATCACCACTTAAACCACTCTACATCAGAGTATCAGTCATTAACAAAGTGACAGTTACATATATAGTACAGACTCATTCAGTCTGTCACAGAGGTTTTAACACATTGCTCACATTTCCAGTGTAGTCAATATTATCCAGACTATATAAATAATATGAATCCTATATCATAACTTCTGCCATATAACATATCTTCTCAACAGACCCAACCTGCTGATGCTGAGGAAAAGTGTATAAATATTTATATATCTGCTTATCTGTCTGTCTATTATATCAACCTATCTAAATCTACGTGTCTGATTTACTATTAGAATTAAAGCTTAATTCTTGCATTAATGGGTTCTCTTTCATAATTCAGAATTTTGTACTACTTTGTTTCACATTACCAACTTAAATAGTTTGCCACAAGAATTTTATGTATTCAAAATTATCAAAATAGAGTTTAAGAGATAGTAACGTAATGTTGAAATTTTATGTAGAAGTCTAATGGAATATTTTCAAATGCAGATAAAAATGTTGGATGGGGTATTTTATGATCCATTGTGTGATATTCTTTATTTTAGATTTTTATTGTGAATCATTTTCCATTCATTTAGATATTGTTTTAAATGAAAAACCATTTTTTGCTAAAAGGAAGTATTAATGACCTTAAACATTTGCTAGTGTATATATATATAGTTCTTAGTGTTTTAAAATTACATTTTCCTTCCAACATTAAATGTAACATGTAACCTACAATAATTTATGGAGATTTAAATAGTCACTGTCAAAATAAAGCAGGGAATCAAGCAAATAAAATGCACTGATTTATAGTAGCTATTGTATAATACATTCTAGAAAAATAATTATTTTATTTTTGACATTCTTCATTGCAAACATAGCTGATTACCCGTCCCTGCTATTCTGTCATTACTTTTGGCAGAACCAGTATTTGAGCACAGATTCTGAGATTACCACCTTCATTCAAACATCACCCTCTTTTCTATTTTTATGTCACACTGGAACATTATCTCTTAAAATTTCTTATTTCCACTTTATTAGTGTAATTTCTGTATTCATTTTGTACTTTCTTCTTGAATTAGCGGACTGAGTCTAAAATACTTGAGAAACATTACAATAGAATTAAGAATAGCCTTTGACCCTCCTTTCTCTTTATATATATTTTTTAATCCATTGCTATGTCTTGAAGTGATAATATGTCTTTCTGACCTTCGCATTCTTTCCTAAATTCAACATTGTCATTAAAATGTTATTGTTCAGCAGTATTCGCTGAGCATCTTCTGTATGCACAACAGTGGTTTTAGGAGCCTGTCAGTGGTCTCACTTCTGAGGTGAGACTGAACATAAAGTAATTCACAGGTAGTTAGCTGTCAGTTGGGAGTGATAAATGGAAAAAAAAAAAAAGAAAATAAGCACACATGAGATAAAGCATGGTAAATACAAACTGATTTCTATATTTATTAAGAAATAAGGTAAAATATTACAGTCATACTGCTGTAAAGAAATATGAGAATTATTAGTGAAACAAGGATAATGTTTCTAGAAATTGTGTTACTAGTAAATATGGGCCCATGGTGTGTATGCTGATGGTACTAGAAATATTTTGTAATTGTTTTAAAATACTGTAGTTCCAATTCAGCAAAACGTTGTAAAGAAGAGAATGTGATTCAAATGTTTTCCTTTTCCAATAGAATTTAGCATTTCTAAAAGTTTGATTTTGAATGAAATGAAAAAGAAGATTTTATAAAGACTGCACACTCTAAATATGTACATGGAGGGAGAGGTACTGGATTAGAAACTCAAACAATGGACAATATTCCTGATCAATCTTCTGTCTGAGACAAAATAAAGGGAAGAATTGTGGAAGCATGCATTTGTCTTTAGTAAAGCCATTTTATAAATTTAGGGGAAGTGTGACCTTTCCTTTTAGCTTTCCCCTTAACAAACTATCATGTAGATAATCCTTAACACTTTAATTCTTAACATTAAAAAATTCCCAGTTATGATAAGTGATTTGTACCACAAATATTCACGTTATAAAAGTACAGAAGGGTTCTTTACCTTTCTCACCATTCTGGTAATATTAGTTTTATATTTTATATTAGAAAGAGCTAGTCTTAGTTATAGGTTTACAAATCTGTACATTTATGCCACTTTCAAATCATATAAGAGCTTAATGGATTCAACTATTGCCGAGAATAATCTCAGACAGATATTACGGAACCTTTTTATGTTGTTCTTTCCCAAATATTACGTGTATGTAGCCCTGTTAATACATGACATTAATTTGTTCCCTTAATGAGCCTAAAGTATTTTTGCTTTATTTTGTAGTTATGATAATCTGTAAGTTCCATACATAGCAAGTATTGCATTCAGCCAAAGCTGTAACATAGTAGATTGTGAGGTTCAATTGGGTAAAGTTTTGCAGGACTTTTCAAATATGACTTAAAGACTGTACGTGATGTTACTTTTTTGGAATAAACTGAAAACAGTCATAGTAAGCACATAAAATTAAATTTTTAAACTTTATTTTCAATTCCCTAGTTAAGGAAACTTTTATCTATTATTTCATTACTATCCTTACTTTTTCAAGGTCAATAGACAATATTTTTTATATGGATGAAGTAAGAACTAAATTCTGAATTCCTAGCACTGCATCTAAATTCCTGTTTCTCAGCTGTACCTTTAATAGTTTAAGTCAACTGCCAGAACACTCAGTTTTAAACCATATGCTGTATGGACAAAGAATTTAAAAATGAAGTCTTCTTACAATGGATTAGTTCTATATTTATTGTTTTCCAAAATCCCTGACCCTTGTTTTTATAAGGAGTCTATTTGTGAAAAACGTATATGAAGTGAAGACTACAGAATAGAAAAATGTTGACTATGTGGAACTAACATATCAGATTTCAATGTGTGTTTTAGTGACATTGCTGTTTTCTTATCTGTTTCGAAAAAGGAATTTTCAGTTTTTCCATAAATAAAAATCTAAGCTCTAGACATTTCTTCAGATAATACTGAGTTAACCAAATAGATTTCAATATATACTAACCATTTTGTATTGAATTAGTTGTCAGTAGACCTTAATGTATGTAATTTATGTGTTTTTTAAATGAGATCATTGACAATCTTCTGTCTTAGTGACATTCAGACTCTTTTCTTTTACAGCCATTTCGTAGAGTGACGTTTTCTGTTGTGAGTCAGCCTCAGGACCCACATCAGGGGTCACTGCAGAGTTGCTATGACAGCGGGCTGGAGGAGTCAGAAACACCAAGCAGTAAGAGTTCATCAGGGCCAAGACTGGGTGCCCTTCCACTCCCAGAGGACAACTATGAAAGGACCACGCCGGATGGCAGTGTTGGTGAGGCAGAGCATATGGAAAATGGTAGGGGCAAACACAACATCCACACACATAATCACGCTAGTGAGCCGTAGTAAGTAGACTCGCGAAGGTCAGTCTAAAACCAAGCTAAAATAGCTGACACTGAACCGATTCTCTTGGAAATAACAAACATTTGCTAAAGTACAGAAACACCAAATAAAGGAATGTAACTCTCTAGATGAAATTCACCAAACTCGCACCATCATTTTAAAACCACCTATCAGAAATAAACACATTTTCAAAGAAATCAGAGTAGTACCTATTATGAAAAAAAACCTAAATGAGTGCAGAGTATCTAAACAGTAGCCACTGCGAAAGGTCTCGTGTAATTGTTTTCTTCGATTCATTTTTGTCATGCAACTATTTCTTCAAATGCAATCATCCAGTCTTATAGTAAGAGACAATGACAATAAACACATATTCTCCGATCTTTCTTCTCCAAGGGATTTAAAGAAGCATTTTCAAACCTCTCCTTTCAAGTGCTAGCTGAAATGGAGTCAAAGAAGGAGAACAGTATTATCTTACTCTCCAAAATATATCGTAAATGCTATTTGTACTCCTTTCTCATTTAATTGTAAGGTTTTTCTCATTTTTGTGCGAGGGAAAGGGAAGAAAGAAAACTAGAGTTCTCTCTGTTCCTGTCCTGTTGTGAGATGGTTCTCATAGTTCCAATTGACCTTACGTGCACTTTCCTTTAAGTTGTGCAGTTAGACTGCAAGCAGTACTCACAAAGCTTTTCACATTTGTTATTTTCCCAAAGACAATTAGATGTTTTTTTTTTTTTATTTCAGGTTATAAATAAATGCCTGAGAATAGATCTGTGTCCAATAATGGAATGATAGAGTCTTACTAACTTTATTATTATTTCATATATAAAAAGAGATTTGGCTATATGTAGGGGAAGGAAAGGAGTCACACACATTTTATCTCTAATGAAACCTTGAAACAAATCTATGTCTTTCACCATTCCATCCTCCAACTGAAACAAGACGTTTTAACTTTTTGTTGTATACCAGTTTCTTGAGTGATAGTATGCAAATAGAGCATATTAATGCAGGAGAAAGTCTGATTTTTTTCTGGAAGTTTACCTGTGAATATCAAAATCCAACATTAGAGAGTAATATATCATAAATGACCCCAAGTGCAATGATTGCTAAACTAAATCATGCTAAATAATTATTTTTCCACATTATCATATCTTGGTGAGGAGATGATTGACACCCCTCTTGATTAATCATCCAGAGTTTAAATGACATTTTGCCTTATGGCTGTAAAGGCATGCTTATCTGTGTGTATGGCAGTGTGTGTTTATGTGGATGGGAATTTGATATGGTTTTTAAAAGTTAACGTTTTTTCGTATTTTTTAAATAAGTAAAAAATTTAGTATGAATTACAGTGCTGATAAATGTATATTTCAGGCAAATATGTTTGAAATGCTTTGCACAAAAGTAAAAGTTAAATTAAGAATACTGTAATAATGTTTTGTATTCACACACACACATACCCACACCCACACACACATACACAAGCCCCTAGGAAGGCAGGATTAATTTACTTTAAGTGCTTTGCAATATCTGTGTTACCTTTTGATAATATCATATCACTTATTTGTATTTTAAAAAGTACTTGTATTGCTATTAATAAAGTACAAGTAAGTCTTTATTTTTTAGATATCAGCTATCATTGGCATTATAATCCCATTTTAATGTTATTTTCTTTTTTGAGTTTAAAAAGATTCAACGCCATTAAAATAAGAAATAATGAATAATAAGCACAATGATATATGACAAACACATAGCAGTTACCTTTTAGGAAACATACATGTCATGGAAAACTTAACAGGTGAGCTTGTTAAGAGACTAGAAAGTTTACTGAGAAAACATTTCCCAAAGAAGACTTACAGTTTTTTTTTTTTATAACCATGCTTTCAGGCTTGTCAACAGCCAAGGAACATAATGTAACTGATTTTTTTCTGACTTTATGTGACTGACACTTGAAATTCAGAGTTTATATAACCAATTGTCATCCGCTAGCTGTGATTATGTTAGCCCTGATCTATAGGTAATGACAGAAGGAGACATGATTCACTTGGGTGATCCAAATGTAGCAGTTGACATTTGAGTAAGAGTTTTGTTGGGTTCAAGATTTCAGACTACTGTCTAACCGTAAAGTGCAATTGTGTTGCTTGAATTCTGGTAATTTCATCTTCAACATTAATGGATTATTCTGACATAAATAGAATTGGAATTGAAACCTGTCAAATTTTCATTTGTCACATTTAATTGGAATCCAGGTAATCTGCAGTGTTTTGCTTGGTTAAGTTTTAATCAGGATTTGTATTGGATTTTCCCTGAAAATACCATTTTGGATGCTGTCCTGGTTCGTAATTATTACCTCAAATATTTTTCTTGAATTTTAACCTATGTGAAACAATGCAGTTATAACTAATTTTTTAGGATTAACTTTTGTTGTAAACTTTAGAAGATAATTTCCAGTGCAATAGCTTTATAACATTCTAGTATGATGATGTGAACTGAGTATAAATTGGGACAGTGAATGATAAAAATAAATTGTTTATAATAATAATAAATCACTACAGATGCTATAATAAGGAAATAACTAAAACACAAGAAAACTTCAGTACATAGGCAGTGAAATGCACTTTGTTTTACAAAAGCTTTTATCTGCCTTCTATACTTCAGCGTAATAAAATTTTATAAAGAAGGCTTATGGGTTAATTCTCTTTATAACAAGTTTTATCCTATATTCCAGCTTACAGGAGTGCCAAATGATGAATGAGGTTTTATTTTCTTATTAGCTTAGGTAAAAGAATATAGTGTAAGGATAAATATAATTTTTTGAAGCCTGAATGTAGTAATCAAAGTGAGACCCAACATTTTGATAATTCCAAATTTGGGTTCTTACAGCCCATGGGTCTCTGGAAAGGCATAATGAAAATTATACTATTTAAAAACATTTTAAGAAAACTCTAATGAATTATATACATTTATTAACGAAAAAGATCACTGATATATTTTTCTTTGGTTTAATTATTATCAATATTGTGATTATTTCATGTTGATCCTTTGATAAGATTGCGGAAAATGGTTATTTGTTATTTCATTAAAATACATTTAGTGGTATGAAATATTTGAAAATATAGAGTACATGGTAGAAAGTTGAGTGATGAAAAAATATTTGATAATGATAAAATAAGTGGATAATTCAAGTAAAAACCAAATTAAAGCTTAAAAGCAACAACACAGTAAGGGCAACCATTGACTATGCAAAAGCTTGTCCTCTTAATTTTGCAGTAGTCTTCAAACTTTCTCTTGGAGCGGTGTTTATGAGTCTATTGTAAGTATTTGTTTTGACCCCTGCCTCATGCCATCATCTACTTATTCTTCTCAAAGTCCCCCGAGTCATATTTGCAAGGCTAGTTTGTTTTTACTGTGTGTCACTTGATCATATGATGTGTTTAGCAATTTCAATATAGAAAACACCCCACTTGACCTCTGATCCCAATTTTCATTTAGTATTGGGTAGGTCACTAACTCCTTCTGAGTCTGTTTCTAATCATCTGTAAGGTAATTAACTAAATTTAGTTTAAAATCATACCCAGATCCGATAAGCTGCAATTCTTTCCTTACACTCAGTTTTTTTTTTCTTTTTTAATATATCTTATTCTCCTGAACAGAAAGAAACCTTTGGGTCTCTTAGTGAGATGGTGAGTGAATTTGATAATACGTAGTAATACAGGCAAAGCAGAAGTTGTGCCTTCTAAATGCATGCAGGTAATGCATGTATTACATAAGCCAAAGAACTGAATTGGGTCAAATGGTGTGATTTCCGGCCAGGTAGGTGGAAAGGTTGGCCCAAGAGCAGGTCGGGATGGGAGACAGTTTTGGAGCCATCCCAGACTATACTATGCAAGAGGCATCTATAGGTCTGATCTGGCTCTGGGCACAGTGCCCTCAAAACCATTAATTATGATGAAATGATCTCACAACAGAATAAGTGCATTTACCCTCTTCCTTAATAGTGTAAACTTTGTTCACAGTGAGTGAACAAAATGTGAACAAAATATGTATTTTCCTCTACATGAACTTATAAATAGTATAACATAGAAATAAATTAAAATAAGAAAATAGCAGTTGATCCATAAGGTAGGTGGTTTTAAAAAGTTGAATAATCAGAAACTTAGCCATTCTAAATATCTAATAAATTTTATGCCTCTCGATTTTCTCTAATACTTAAAAGACAATTTTCAGTTATATACTCTGATAGTTTCGAATTTCCCACTTCCAAACTTTCTTGCTTGTTTTATTTTTTTCTCCTCACTCTACTTGCTTTAGTGTTTAGAGCACATTGTTCTTGAAGGTTAAAACTTGGTGCAGTTTACCATGACTCCATTTTGTATCCATCATGGACTTTTTACCTTGCTTTCAAAAGTAAATGACAAGATATTTGAAATAACATTTGGGTCAAGTATCAAATATATTACCAAAGGTCATGAGAATAGAGACTAAACTCATATCCTTGTGTGGGATAAAGGACTCTCTCTGTCTCTCTCCTTGTTTCCCACCTACCCTATTTTCAGCAATCGTTTGCAAGGTACTTTCATCTAGTTACTGTTGGTTTGTGCTGTTTTTATTTAGATTGAATTAAGTAGCAAGGCTGCTTCTTCCAACTTTCCAAAGATGCTCATATACTTGTTAATAGCATAAGCATAATGCCTCAAAACAAATACCCTGCACTTTTTTTCTATGGGAAGTGACTGATATACCTCGGAAAGGATTCATTTTTATGATTCTGCATTTCACCATGTCTAGTTGCTAGCGTCTGACCACATTTTCCACTTTTCTAGCCATCTATGAAATGGCTCTGTACCTCCCAAGTATACACAAGTCAACATGTCCCCACTTCCAGAGGACCCTGTTTACTCCTACGTCTCCGTAATGATTAGAGAGAGAGAGTGATTATAGAGATTATTTTTAACCAGAATCTCAGCCAATCAAGATGTATGCTACAGTAGCTTTCCGGCTTTCCAGTAAAATGAGCAGCACAATCTACAAGAATCTAAAGATTTCCTACCAGAGAAGAGGCAAAGTTGTGGATGGAATGTAGTGATTTAAAAAACAGACTTTGAAATCTAATGACATTGGGTTAAATCTTGGTTTCTCCTCTTACTAGCAGTGTAACTTTCTGACCTCTCTCAGCCCCTCTTACTCCAATAACAAATAGGATTGTGAAAGAAACTAAGTGAGATAGTAGCACCTAATAATTTATAAATAAACAGTAAGAGTTCCAGTAGTTTTACTATATTGGTTGATGGTGAAATTATTCACTACTATTGTTTCAATAGCAATAATAAAATGATTGTGATTAATATTAACTTTAGGTAGCTTGGATATATTATAACACAATGGTCAGTCATGATAGATAGCATCATCAAATGTTAGTTTCACAAAGGTAGCATTCTAAAATTACTGCTAAGAATATTCTCACTTTGAATATTTCCCAGCCGATTTCTCATTTTTGTGGGATACCAAGGGGTGACACTCAGGAGCAGTGACATTTAAACATATCAAGGATCTAAAATGAGGGGAAAGAAAGAGTCTATCCTCTGACACCAAATCAACCCAACTCTTGTCATTCAAGGTGAGAAGAAGCCATTCTCTCCCTGAATTCTTTTCTTTCTTTTTAAATGTTTTTACATTTTATACCTACTTTTCCAGCTGAATGCATTATTCTTCAGGTTTATATTTCCCTTTAAACTGCTGCAAAAATACTCACATTGACAGGGAAAATGAGCTGAAAAAAAGTATCTAATTAGTATGCTTACCGAACTCTCAGCCCTTTCTTTTTTAATCTCAGTATTAATAATTAACACTGATAAAACGTGTGGCCATATTACCCTTTTTATTCTAATTTGGTCCTTTAAAACTAGATCACTCCGCTGAACCCTTATGACATTTGAGGAGGGAATGAGCTCTCATCAAATCCCAAAGTGACTTTGGAGGTCAGTTAGTGGGTTGGTTGCCTCCAGACTCTCAAAGCATTTGCTTATCTGAATTTCAGCACACTTGCTAGATAATGACTTCTGTGTTTAGCTCCTTATTTAGTTAAGGCATTATTCCCATGTTTCTTGCATTCTTTTTTTGCTTTCAGATTGGATATACTTCTGTTCTTCCTCCGATTCTTTTCTAGAGTTATGTATGAAAAACTCGATGTTGCTGAAATATGACAACACTCTAAAGCAACTTCTATGTGATTAAAGGAACTCTGGAACTTGGTTCTTAAAATGTAGTTAGCATGCAACCTCAGAGGTCAGTCCACTTATTGAGAAACTGTTTTATCTCAATATTTCTCTTCTAGGTTAAAACACTCACTGTTGTTACTTCTTCTATTGCAGGTTGTTTTTGTTTGTTTCTTTGGTTTGGTTTTTATTGTTGTTGTTGTTTTTGGTAAGAAAAGCCTTCTCTTCTTAAGTAAAGCAAAACAGAATAATGTCCTTCCCACCTCTAGTTTAGTGGCAAAGCTGTGGTTGTTCATTTTGATCCAACAACCATGTATTGAAAATACAATATGACCACGTCTTTCTTAGTAAGTTGAAGTGAATGAGAAAGAACTTCTGCCTTCATGTGGAGGTCCTTATGTTGGGGAGATACACCTTGATTTCAAGTAACTCCACTATAATTTGAAAAGGAGAAAGCTCCTCAGAGAAGCTCAGGGTGGTATGAAGCACAGAGAATGGAGAGGAAAATTACACCGATGAAACAATTATGAAAGTGCTTATTGAAATTTTTACATTTTATTAATAATATCTTAGGCCAGAAGAAGGGCTTGAAATGTTATCTGCATCATATCCTCTCTTTTTACCTTCCCATCTTCTACATAATTTAAAAGTAAGTATTATATTGGCCCAGAGGCTTCATGCTAAGCTAAATAAAGTTAAATTATTTGCTTTACTTTTCTAATCAATGTATTGTTTGTTTGTTTGTTTTTGGTGCTGAACATAACTAGTTCCAAAACTCCAGAATTTATCATTGATCAAATTGTTAGTGTATGCTAAATCTAAGTCTGATCTACAGATTAATTTCATGTTTCTTTTCTCTCCCTATACATAAATATGAATAATTAGTAAAAATATGTGTGCTTTAAATCAGGCTTTTTAAACTTAGTAAGAGCATGTAAATAATCTTTTGAAGTTATTATTATTTATTTCCAGAAGATCAATTGAATTACTCAAATTAAATAGATGATTAGGTTAGAGTAGATTGGATTAGATTAGGCTTATTTTTTGAAAAACCAATTCATTCTTTGTGTTATGGTTGCATATAATTTTTGTAATTACTTTCAAGATTCAAGTTAAGTATATGGATATGTGTCTTTTTATCACATTCCCTTTCTATCTGGAACATAAACAATAGGTGGCTTTGTTTCTAAATCTTGTTTCTGATAAATTTGACTTAATTTATGCAAGTAGACTTTTTAGCATCCATCTCATTATCTTGTATGCCTTCTCATTAATGTCCAGAAAATATAATTTTTTAATAAAATGAGAAAATATTTGAAACACATGAAAACTTAAATGCCTCCTTTAAAACAGATTTTCAGCAAAAATATGATAATCACAAAAGAAACTAAGTTTTGATACTATCTATTGAAAAGAAATCTATGATGAGTGCTTTAAAATGTTTCGGTAATAAAAAGATAGAACAGCGGCCTGTTTAAAAATCGTCCACTCATTCATTTCTATTGCAAAATATATCGTCTGTGAGTATTTCTGCTCTGAAATTCTTACCATCTGCATTGGTGAGGTCATTGGGGGACCCACATATAAGCTGAGAATGGCATGCTTCTCTGAGGTTGCATTCCTGAGAGTCATAGTGCCCTATACTGAATTATGCACATTGTTTCTATTCAGTATGAGGTTGCATTTCACCAACCCAGCATTTGTAGCAAAAGGTCATCTCAGCCAGAGCTAAAATTTCATACAATGGACAGGGAATTTGGAGTATTATGAAAATTCATGGAGTTCCATGATCATTTGTTGAGTGTTTACTCTATGCGAATTCCCAGAAGGATTCAAAGGTAATGAGACATTCTCCCCTGCCTTCTAAATGTTAAATATTGTGATGGAGAATGACATGAACAGAGTTAGATGTTTAAAAGTAAAGATGTGAGAGGCTGTAGGTGAGGAGACTAAATGTTATTAGAACCAAAGGAGGATATGAGTTGCCGGTATGAGAAACCATAGCCAAGCTTTGAAGGATGGGTGAGTAGGGATTTGATGAGCAGAAATATGAATAAGTTTAAGAGGATAGTGAGTGATACCAAGGATACCAGCCTGAGATGCTGGGAAAGCAGTGGTACTGTTTGCCAACCTGGGAAAAATGGAAAGAACAGTGCCTTTCCAGGAGAATGAACCTAATTAAGGCATGTGGGATTTAAGGTATCTTCGAAAAATTCAGGTGATATCTAACAGGCTATTGAAAATGTATCATCAGAAACTTGGGAGGAGACATAAATAGCAGAAATATAGCTATAAGAGTCATTGGCACCCTGTTGATTATGGAATTTAGAGAATAGATGTGACCATCAATTAAACATATGACACCGGAGAAAAGCTCATACTCAACACAGAATCTGAAAACAAATCTTGAAATAAAAGAGAATGATGGAGAAGTAAGTTTCCGTGAAAGCGACTGAGAAGGACATTTAAAAATAAAAAGCAAAACCAAACAAAATATGGCAGGCTAAGGAGAAATTTAGAATTAGGATTATGCACCTAGACTCCTACACATAGATGTTGAAAAAAATTGTTGAATATATTTATATGGCCTAGGAGCCCAACATTGCCGATGGAGATTCAAAGGAAGTGAGACACCTGAGGAAGTGGAAGGCCAGGAAAGGTAGTGTAAAAACACACTTGGGAATTTTCTTCCCCAGGTCAACAAGCCCATTATCGTGTCATTATCAGAGGCAAGAGCATGGTTGTATCCCTTCACATCAGTCTTAATGAATTTCTAACCAGCCTATGAGTCTACGTCATGTTCAGGATTTTTGTTTGTTCATTTTTACAAAATTTTCTGAACGTACTACAGAGTCTGAAATTTCTGTAGTGGCTTTCACGATCTTTCCTTGAAATATAGTAATTACTCTTTTAAGTGAGTTTTGGCCTCTTATATGACTTCTATGTTTTATTTTATACTGGGTCATCATTTGTCCATCCCACTGGCTTGAAATCAAAATAGTACCTGACTAATTTCATTTTTAGTGAGATTCAGTAATTGATAACATTGTCCTCGTCATCATTAAACTTTTTTTTTGTGATTACACTGTAATAGTGCTATCAGTTGTTAGTAATATTATGCAAATAGACATGCTTCAAAACAGAAAATCATGAAATAGAATTTGCACAGGAAATAGATTCAAATTGTATAGTCATTGACTGTCCAGTTTCAGTATTTTGTATGTGAACACCACCACAGAAATGCAGTGTCAAAGGTGCTTACCATGCAAGGGAAGAGTTGCCTCCAAATATATTATGTGCAAAGACTTACTGATAATGAATTGCCCCACAGATGTCACTTTTGATGTTGTTTTTATCTAAGAAAGGACAACTATCAATGTCACATAAATGTATTCTCCTTTCTCTGTGTTCATTGTTGCTTAGTAGGAATTGTAAGTAGGGACTAAATATATTGATAAAACTGTTTTTCCCTCCCAAGATAATCTAAATAATTGCCACATAATAATTTCCAAATAAATATGCAACTCCTATTTAGTCATGCATATGATACGTTCATCAGAAACCTCTAGAAATAGTCATTTTTTTTTTTGGCCTGGCATATGTGCTCCCTGTTGTCCTGGAGCACTGAATAGAATGTATGGAAATGGAGGGTGTGCCCAGAGAAAGCTACCTGTCTGAGTGGTCTCGAGGTGGTACCTGGAAATTTTTTTCTAGATCCCAAAGTCAGTTTCATCAGCATGCAGAACTGTACAGAGGCAAGACAAATTCTAAACATTATTACAAGATCCTGATGTCAAGCCAGAATATTAGTTTATTAAATTTTGAACAGGAGAATATCCCATTCAAAAAATAGGAAAGCTTCTGATTTGTCTCCAAGGCAATATTCTTCCTCTCTAAGGAGACCCAAGGAAAATCAGTGTACCTCTTGAAAGAGTGCCTGATGAGAATGGACTGTAAAGAGGAACTGTATTCAGACCCAGTGAGGTGGGTAAGCTCTGCTGTATCCTGTCTGCCAGTGGCTGAGATCATCTCCAGAAAACCAGATTGTTTTGGCTCCCGAGACTCAGGGCCTCTTTTAGTACTGGGCACCAAATTCAGTCCTCTGTCTCTAACTTGTGTTTGTGTTGTTTTAATTGTTGTTTTTTGTTTGTTTTCTCTTCTCTTTGGAGTTATCTCTTCAGGATTTTGCATATTCTTTTGAAAAATATGTCATTGATTTTTCTCAATGTCACTTTTAGTGCTGAATAAATACGCAGACTTTGTTTACCTCCTTGCTTCTGGTGCATGTTGTAAGATGTCTTTGCTTTATCTAAACAGTCAATTAATTCTCCATCAGTTCATCGTTTACAAGGCAGAGTTACGTACTGTGACTCTTAAAAAAAAAAACTCTGTCCATCAGAAAAATCTCCCAGACTGATACGGAATTTTCAAAATTATTATATATACAGTCACAATTTCTCAGATAATTCTCACCTAAAATAAACTCAGTTTTAAATTACACAAATATTTGAGAAAATTGAATTTAGGGCCCAGTCCTTATTCTTTCCCTTTGCTTTGTTCGAGGCAATGTTAACCATACATCATCTTTGAACAGGTGATTGGAAGCAATGTGTTCACACAGAACCATATTTTATCAGTTTTTTTTTTCCCCTTAAGCTTATTGCCCTTTATTCAGCTTGATCAATTGTATTCAGCCTTCCCTAGTTCTCTGAGAGCTCAATTTTGAGAAACACTCTTAGTTTCCTGGACAACATTGGTTCATCTCTTTTTCCCAGAATAATGAAAATCTAAAATCTAATTCTTGCCTATTTCAGCCCCAGACAGTTTTTATCCTCGCTTGTGAAATCAAACCTACATGCCTTTCCTTTGCAGCTCATGTCTGAGTATTATCTGTGTCCCCAGAATCAAGTAGCTATTAAATTAGTTCTATCAATTGTCCATGGGTTTAGAGGTCCCCATGTGTGTTTTTTCTCAAGTAACCACATTTTATTTCAGGGCACAAAGTACAAGATTTCTGCTTGATTACTTAGCCTCTGGTCTTTATTTTTTAAGTTTTTTTTTTTTTTTTTGAAAATAGCAGGGAAAATGCATTACTCTTCTTTACCCTAATGAAAAGTTCTGAGTTCCTCTGACAGTCATTTCATTTCTGAAGGAAGATTAGAGGACTGTCCCACAGATTGACTCTGAGATTTCATATTTTTTCTTGATTTTATCCTTCTAATAACCTTATTCCTTTGCCTCTCCCGACTGCACCATCGCACGCACATTTTCTCCCTTGTAATACCTCACCTATGATATTTTGAGGATCAAGTAATTCATTTTCTCTACCAAAAGTCATTATGCTTGAGTCATTCGGACTATCAAGTTTCTGTATTCCTTTGGGGATACTTTTTTAGAAGAGTCTGTTCTACAAATTTTCAGTTTTAAAACATCTTTCTTAAACCTAACTTAATTCTGCTGTGTTGTAGTATATAATGTAGTATGTACATTTACAAACAACTGATGCCAGGAGTTTGAGTCCTGGTTCAGCCTCCATCACATTTTCAAGAAGGCAACCTAGATCAACTCACATAATATCTCACTCACTTGTAAAATAGAGACAATAATGAAAATAATTACTGGCCTGTCTTCCTTAAAGGATTATTACAACTATACATGAACATGTATTTTTCAGGTAGGTAGCATTTCATAAAATTCTATCAGACCACTACTTTACTATGTTACTTTTTAAAAGATACTTTAAAAATATTTCTGGTTATATAGTTTTTTTTCCGCATTAAATCAGATCCACAATGTTCATAATATTTGTCAAACATGTGATTGTTTTCTTGCTTACAAAAATGTTCACTGGCCTCCCTTGTATTTTGCCATTAAGGTAAGTTGTTTTTTGGCTCCTTTTTTGGAAACCGATAATTTCTTATTGGTTTCCAAGGCTAAGAGCACATGGCTCTCTATCCGCTGTGAACAAGTGCCAATATTTATTACAAATATAATTCTGTGAAAGCCATAGACAGAGAAAACATATGAATAGTTTCACATTTATTTTCTGCCGCTAAATGGCTTCTGGCTTTAAAAGGTCTGCACGTATTTTCCTGGATTTATTGTTGAGGAATAGTAAATGACAGAAACCAGTAACTCACAGAGATATTCATCAAATAATTATTAAAGATCATTCAGTGCCCAGTAGCAAAGTGGTTCCTAAAAGACTGAGATTACAGTCAACTCCCAAATATTCATGGCAGGAAGAAAAGCCTTGTAAAGATGACTGCCAATCACAGAGCATGGATAGACTCTGCCAATTAGGCACCAATTCCTAGCACTTACCCACGTCTCCTCTTAAATTGCTAATTAAGCCAAATACGTTTATAAATATATAAGTCAACTCTTATGGGGTATTGGAGATAATTTTCAGATCACAGTGCAAAACACCCCAATTACAATACAATTGAAACAGAAAGGGTTGAAGGGATTTTAAAGGGACCAAGTCATCATGAAGTATCTATCTCCAATGTCAGAGACAAATGAATCACGGATTCATTCACTCCCTCCCGCTCTTACACACATGGGAGAGAAAAGAGCAACAGAACAGAAAGAGGATAATCTCTCAAGAAGGCTTACTAGGATGATGAAATAGTATCCTTATTAAGTATCTAAAAATAAATGATAAAAGGGTAAGGAGAAATTGAAATAATAAACAAATACATTTACAGTACAGTAATGTTAACCTGAGGGTTCTACATATTCATTTGCTTTATAGAATCACTCTGAGGAAGTTAATATGATCTGTGTTTTCTAAATGATGAAACTGGGAAGAAGAGATGTAAAATTATGGTTACTACCTGATTATCACTAGGTGTTCAATACATAGTAACTGTTATTACTTATTATTCTTGCTTTTTGCTTTTAGCGCCAAAGGGCTGTATTTGCATTACTACATTCAAAGTTGATGAAAACCTATTGTAGCCATTGTAATTATTTCTGTTTTGAAAACTTCTTTAAGTAGGAAAATTTAGTTTTCATTTTATATATAACAGAAGCATTAATGTATCACGCAGTTTTAAGCAAATCACCAATCTCGTTGTCCTATTGTCTAAGGCAAGCATTAATCCATTCTCTACTGACTTTTCAGAGACATTAAGGAAGTTCCTCTTTTTATTTGCATGAGTTATAAAACACAATGCATCTCTGTAATTTTGGGTAAAGCAGTATTTTATTTCATCATCAGGAACTACTCTACATTGTGGCTTGACATAAATATTGGTAACTTGGTACCTGGGATCATAAGTGGAATAGTCAAATGTTCGTATCACAAAAATTAGGAAGAGGATAATATATATTTTTCCCTTCAGAATAAAAATATAATAGAATCAATATAATGAATTGCTTTTTAAAGAAATACAAGAGGGCCAAAATAGGGTAAGAATTAATATCAGGTATTTTATTCACTGGTTAAACCAGACAGTTACATTCTTTGTGCCTGTTTTATAGGTAGTTCATCCTGCCCAAACACACACACACACACCCCTTCATTGCACCCTTCTGCCAAAGTTGGGACTTTGCCTCACTCAATAAGATAATGCATGTGTAGAAGAAAATTAAAACTAAGAGCCTGCTCCTGGGTTTGGTCCCATGACTTCCAAAGATTGTGGAAATAAAGCAATTCACTTTTTAATTATGCAAACCATTTGGTAAAGTAAGCATTAAAAAAGATATTTAAACAGTTTATTTAATGTTTTTAATGTTATCTCAGGAATGTTAGAAATTTCAAAATAAGCAAAAAATTTCAAAATAAGCAAAATAAGCAAAAAACTCAGAGATTTTTCTTTCAGATTCTTCAAATTGTAGGATAAATATAAGAAAAACACTTCCATATCCCTATCACTACTTTCGATACTACTAGACTGTGTTAAGTAATAGAATTTTTATAATATACGATTGAATTAGAAAACAGCTATTTCGGGACTGGGGCACACATATTTTTAGCTGCAACTCAAGCCCCCTGCCTCTCCAGGGCGTATTTTAACTATGCCTATCAATTGATCTAAATTATTGAACTTGCTCCAACTTGCTTAAGAATAAGAAGCTTCCTTAGATACAGTAACACATTAAAACAAACTGAAAAAGAATTTTGAAATCACTGGCATAAACAAGTTGCAGGGCATATAAATCATCTGTACAAAAGAATTCCCAAGTCCCTTTTTCTCAAGTTTTATGCCTTATTAAAATTTTCAGTGGTCAGAAAAAGATATGCCTACAAATGTGGATTGCTAACTTAATTGGCACTAGCATTTAAGATAGTGTAATTTGGTTTTCACACTAAAGTAAGAATATTGCTTTTATATTTGACATATAGACACTTCATGTATATAGGAGCACACATGCCGAAAAGATGAGACATATTTCAGCATGGGATTAAGTAAAAATATCTGTTTTCACTGAGAAGCTGACATATTTAGCTTGCTAATAATTGACCTAGTCATTAAGCAGCCGAAAGTCCCCATCTGTCCCTGCTGCTCATTTGTATCTATTACATATATTTTAGCATCAGCGCTAAGGCCTTCAGTTCCTTCCGTGGGAAGAAGGAAGGGCATTTCTGAAGTGGTTAAGGCAGTTCTCTTGCCTCGATAGGGGAGGAAAGAACAGAAAATGTAATACAGCTACACAGAGAGATGCCTGCCTCTGAGCTCTTTTCATTTTAGCAGCTTGAGAAATATCAGTACATGTTATTGCTCAGACACACATTCTTTCTAAGCAAAGGTTACTGCCATGGATTCCAAAGAGCAGAAGGATCCGCTATATATATATATATTGCATTCATTTAGCTGGTATCATTATTGATTGGACCTCACAAACTATCTGCTTGTACCTGATGTGCCTCCCTAAACAATTATGAGGACAAATATTTTATGTGATGGCACACACGTGGAGAATTTGACTTCTCAGGTACTGTCTGTTTTGGATATTCATTCTGAAATTTATGAGCACATTTGAAGCATTGCTCAGCACTGCTCACCTGGGAAACACACATGCACACACACACACACACACACACACACACACACACACACACGACACGCAGCCCATCCTCGATGAGCTGGGCTGAAAGGCTAAAGCACATCTTGGGAATAAATCTGACCAATAAACTATGGCTTCAGAAAGACTTTATTTTGGAAATGTTCTGTTAAAGTCAGTATCTTCATCATTTGCAAATTTGACAGCCTCCTGCCATATTGAGACTTTATATTGTAAAAATGAGTTATACCCCTACATTAAATTGTTTATTAAGTTGCAAATAGAAAATTTGCAGTGCATGTGCAATGATTTTTTTGATCGTTTTCTCTCATTAATTAACAAGCCAAGTTGAAATTCAATATAATCCTGTAAGTAAAAAACTAACAAAAAGATTAAAAAAGATTAACTTAAGGGTAGGTATAGTTTTCTAATGCCTTCTAGTGCATTTTTTAACCTCTCAAGAATAAGGTGTATATTTACAATTTTTCCAACTTAGAGAATTGTGCTGTTTAAGTTAAAATAGCTGTGAGTTTGAGTTAGTTTAGAGTATTGTAAAAATACTGCTTCAGAGTAATTTCAGTAAATTGCTCAAATATTCCATCATTTCAAAATATCCTTTATACCTAAAATTCTAGTTTTCCTTGCAAGGGATTTTGTTTTCAAATATAACCCTAAAAATCCCTGGGAATACTTAGGGTTGGCTCTGTTAATGCACAACAGGTCTCGACAAGAAACTCTGTGCCCAGAAACTAATGCGGACAGGGTTGGCATTTCAAGTTTCTGCTGAAAATGTATGATAATCCGATGTAAATGTTCCAGTTATTTATAATAACAATTTCCGTATTGTGGTATATTAAGCTTTTCAAGCTCTTTTTCTCTTCCCTGGAATCCAGCCGTAACTCTGTCCTTGGCTTCTGCAGTACTTGTTATAATAAAGTCCTTCTGATACTACTTGTAATAAACCTTCATGGAGGCAATCCAAGATCGACCTTACTGATAGCTGAATTCTCCTTAATAGTGAATTGTATTCTTGTGAGACTCCAGCAGAGTTATTTTCCTTTAGAGTTAAAGATTTTATGTTGAAATAGTATTTATTTATTTATTTATGTCATTGAGCAGTCTCACTGCTATGACTAAGAAAATTGCGCCATAAAATACTTGGTAATGTAAATGTGAGGATGAAAGTTATATATCTGGTGATTTATTAAATTTATGGCTTGTAGGAACATGACTGTCTCCATAAAGGAATCTAATATACACACTGGAGAATCTTCTAGTAATGCCTTGTAAAAACAGGATGCTGTTGTAATTTGAAATCTTGAGAGCTTGAGCCACAGTAGAGGTATGCCTTTAGCATTTGTAATCATACATGGCCTGGCTTTTCACATCTAAATTAGATGTAGGAAAATTTAGAACCTGCATTTATTTTGTAAGTACTTGCTCTTACACAGAATGTAACATTCCATTTGCATGCCAACCTTTTTTCTTCTAGATAGATATTTTTAAATTGAAGTATAGTCAGTTACAATGCATCAATTTCTGGTGTACAGCACAATGTCCTAGCCATGCATATACACACATATATTTGTTTTTATACTCTTTTTCATTAAAAGTTATTACAAGATATTGAATATAGTTCCCTGTGCTATACAGAAGAAATTTATTTTTTAATCTATTTTTGTATATAGTGGCTAACATTTGCAAATCTCAAACTCCCAAATTTATCCTTTCCCATCCCCTTTCCCCTGGTAACCATAAGATTGTTTACTATGTCTGGGAGTCTGTTTCTGTTTTGTAGATGAGTTCATAGTGTCCTTTTTTTTTTCTTTTTTTTTAATTCCACATATGAGTGATATCATATGGTATTTTTCTTTCTCTTTCTGGCTTACTTCACTTAGAATAATGATCTCTAGGTCCAGACATACCTACTTTCAATGCATTTCCTTACCTGTTTCTTTCATTGCCAAGAAATGGAAAGGTCAATGAAGAGTAGGAAGTTTAATGGAGTTCATGTTAGAGGAAAAACAGACCAAGTTTGATAAGCATAGGCCTGGCATTTGAGACCAGTAATTACCCTAGAATAAGGAATATCAGTATGTAGGCAAGAGGGAGTCAGGGTTCTAACCAATGCTCTGAAACTGCATTTGGCATATCAAAATATGTTTAATCTCCTTCTTTGTCTCTCAGGAATTAAACTTAAAGTTTTGGTTCACATTTTAAACAGTGGATTTTTTTTGTCTTGAATTTTTAAATAGCTTTTATCATCACACTTTCTGAATTGATTTTGATCCATTGAGAAAGTCAATGCATTTGGTCAGTAAAATTTTAACTTAAAAGAGGTGATTTTAGCTTTTTCTTCTTTTAATGAGCCCCCATTAACTGATTGCTTAAAGATTTAAAAGACTCAAAATGTTTAGCCACATAATAGACAGTTCTACAAAAGGAAAAATATACAAAAGCAAAATAAAAAAGTATATTTTGTGTATTATGTACAAATAGAATATACTAAGACAAAGATTTAGTTTCTTTTATACAATATTCTTAAGATAAACTTAGCTATTATTTGTATAATGAAATTCACATGGTATACAGCTTATTTTTAATGTCTTCTTTTTTTTTTCCCACCCAGAGAAATATATCACTTAACTGAAACGTAAAAGAGCATGTATGTGGCAGGGGAAAGAAAGAACAGGTTCTTCTCATATATTAACAGTTCCATATGCTGTTTATTAAATTTGATGCTAGTCAACTCATTCAGACAGCTGATTTTAATAAAAAGAAACCAGCAGTTTTGTAGAAATATGAAAACATATGGACATGTACATGACCACTCTGATGCAGTTTTATCATCTGTCAGATTTCTCAAGAGTGTACCGTATTTTATGGTCTTGAAATAAAATATTATGAATTAATACATACCTAATGAAATAATATATATGCTGTGAGGGACTAGCATTGCCCAAAGTTGACACTGTAGTTCGTGTCATTTAAATAACAGTATTGAAAAATGTGTTCTCTTGTATTAACTGAATTCCAACCTAGAGCATACTGCCTCTCTGGTTGTATATGAATTTGTTGAGAAGAAAATAATACCAAAAAAAGTTTTACTAAGCGTCTGAGATGTTTTATAGTCAAAGAACAACTTGTGTTTTAAAATAAACTAAAATACATTAACTAGGAGCAGTGTGCAAAGTATTTCAAATGAAGGGTAGGGTGAACAGACTGTTTTACTTTCCTTCCATTCTACATATCTATGAATAATCATTCCTTGAGGTTTAAATTTATAAATAACAGTGCAGAGTGGAGTTATTTCGACTTTACAAAGGAAACCATCCGTTTTGTTTTCATTTTCTTTTGGATAAACTCAAAATGGCTTAGCGTAGCTTCTGCTAAGCTTATTCAAGACTGAAGCGTTTTTGACAAAAAGAAAAAAAAAATGTTTCCCAATTATGAGTAGACTACTACACTTATGTGGCTAAATTCAGGCAGAATTGACAACTGCTGTTTGACTTGGCAAAGTTAGACTATGATAGTTAATACTAAGAGAAGGGAGGTAGCAAGAAAAATTGTAAAGAGAAATTTCAATGAAGAAACTCTATGTAAATTGTGCTCTAGGGAAGGATGGTTAAATAGAGACATTTTGTTCTAAAGTTATCACCATAAGTTGATTATCCTGTGTCCTGCCCTCACATATGGGCACACAAGAAGCCTGAGAAATGAAGGTGAAAGTTATCATCTAAGACTTCATGTCAGCTATTAGGACAGCCATTGTTAAGTCCTCGATGATGAGTGCTACATGGAGTTAGACTCCTGTCTGTTTGGATGTAGAGCTTTACTATCTGTCTTTACAAAGTCAGGATGTGAGAAATTATAAACTGAAGAACTCGGTCTCTTTTTTATGATACATAATTTTTTACAACAACATTCTCTTGAAAGGAATTTCTTGAATTATTTGTATGTGTTCTGGGTGGAGTAGGACCCTCTATTTATTTATTTATTCAGTGTCTTACCTGCTAGATTTTGTGCTGCATGAGGCGAGAGACCATGTTTCATGATTGTTTTATCTCCAGGTTCGAGGACAGGGCCTGCCATTGAGTAGATGCTCAGTATATATTTGTTGAATTAATCAAAGAATAAGTGAATATTTTCTGGGTCCTGGGTTCAAGGTCCAACCACAATTTCCAGTATTTCCTTAGTTTGTATGCTTTATTTTCTTTGCTTGCTCTTCTGATAACTTAGTCTGGGTTGAGTTGTGGTAGTAGAGAAATTAGTCCAAATGATAGACTAGTATAAACATCTTTTGTAAGAAAAGGAATGGGCCAATCCTAAACTCTTTGTAGAATATTGCAAACATTCTCACCTAAAATTCCTATTGTTCTCACTGATCTTTGGTGTATTACTGCAGCAGGTGTCTGTACGTGAACCAGGATATTTATTGTGTTTCATAAAATTCTAAACCTGGGCCTCAATGAAGAGTTTGTATTATATTTAGAAACCATGCTTCTCTACTAAGGATATAGATATATATTTTTCTCTGTATCCTAATTGACAGAACTAAGGTGCATCAACACAAAATATTTTATAGTTGAGAGATGTTTTTTGATGTCTATCCATGAAGGTCCTTGAAGGTCAAAGATAGTTTCTGGATGGTACCCACTATCATGGGGAAAAATCATTAACATTCTATGTGTACCACACTTTTAATTAAACTGTTTTCTAGGTAAACTGACATTGACTAGTAGATTCTTTGAGTCTCCTAATTCTCAGTTCCAGGTTAAGAACGTCATAGTTGCCAGTTCAAATTCTTAGTACATTGTTCATATGGGTTTAAATATAAATTTATTTATATAGTCATTCATTCATTGCTCAAATATAATTGAAATCTAATTTCAAAGACAGCTGGGAGATTCAGGTCAAGTAAATTTCTATTAGCAGTGGAAGAGGTTGGTTAAATGTCTGTCTTAGTAAGTTTTCTTCCATCCGTTTTATTTTTTACATATTCATTTTGTATTTATGATGCTACTGGAATATGGTTTCTCTAAAATTGCAGTTTGTTTATTTCCTGGAAGAGGGTAGGATGACCCTGGGTGGAAATCAGGGTTTTCTATGAGTTTGCTAAGATCTGCATGAGAAGTGCTTCTCTTTGGAGTTTCCAAGGTAGTTCCTTCCATATTATTGTATTTCTGTTTTTCAAATCGCTCATAGCCACCTTTAGCCTCCCTACCAACTCTGTGTAATCACTGCCCTTTTCACTCTTGTTTATAACTTCCATCCGCTTCCCACCTCACTCTACTCTGTGCTCTCAGCGTGATAACCAATTCACGCTCCTTAAATATGCAACAGAATGCAATATATTATTGAGTGTTCTAATTAACTGCCACATGTGAAAATACTTTACATATTTCATCTCTCTTAATCCTCCTGATGTTCTTAATATGTAGGTTTTATTAGTTCACAAGAGAGCAAAGGGAGGCTCACAGACCTTAGGCGATTTACTCAAAGTCATGCAGCCAAAATAGCTGACATGGGGTTTGAAAAAAATCTGTCAAGCCAAAAAAGCATGTTCTTTCTATTACAACATGCTGTGTCTAGCCATGCCCTTCTTTCCCTGAAATGGTCTTAACCTCTTTCACCTACATCTCTGTCCTGCTGGCCAATTCTTTCTTTAAAGTTTACTGCAAGTACCGCCTCTTCTGTGGAGCCCTCCTCCTTAGCTCTCTGCGTATCACACGTCTGTGTTAACACGTATCACAGTGGCACCATTCTTCCCCCCTTTCTTTTTTAGTTTTAAAAAATATAGTAATAATTTTTCATAAAACAGTTTATGTTGGCATGAAATGACGTTGGCTATTTTCAAATACATTTACAGTAATTATGTTTGAAGTGTCAGTTTTACTTTTGAATGTAATGAATACCAAGGATGGTATACCCCACATGAAAATACAAGGGCTTTGGGTCAACCACAGTTTTTAAGAGGCGAGAGGAGTCTTGAAACCCAAATATTTAAGCACCACCGGCTAAAGCAGCATCTAGCACAGACTGAACACTCTTGAAATATTCGAGGGACAAAACCAAATAATCAAATTGATATAAAACCTTTTAGTTGTAGAGGCTAAAAAAGTCCAATGTGAGGACTTAGGATTTCCATAGTTTTATACATTTACTCAAACAATGCGAAGAAGAGAATGAGCAAAACCCACATTAAAGTGTATTTTTTAGGAAAACCTACATTTAGAATATTAATTATATTGAGTAAAACTGTGTATTAATTAAAATTAAAATTTGAAGTGCACATTATTCAATATATCAATCAATGATTAACCAGGTACTCGGGTAGCCTATTATTTTGTATAGAAGGCACATTGGGTCATTCTATTATAGTGATAAATTGTGAGATATTTTAGAGAGCAGATTAGTCAAACATTAGAAATTTGAAAATAGCAAAGCAAAATATTATAGATTTGTGACAACCTTTATAAAATGTTTTTAATGCAACTAAATCTTGAAATTTATATACAATTGTCAGAAAGTTTTATCGCAGATTTAGATTTGTATATGGCAATAATCTAATTGTCATGATGAAAAGTTATTTTTAGGAAGTAGTGTGTGATAATAAAATTAATGAACATCCTCAGTTAAAGAGAAAAAAAAACCAAAAGAATATTTCATGTTTTTACTGAGATAAGAGATCTTAAGCATCATGGACAAGCCTTAATACATCAGACTGTAAATTTACATAGACTAAACCCAGTTAAAATGTAATTCAGTAAAAAAGGTTTACACTTACATCTCTTTAATATTATTTCCTAATTTCTTCACTGCACAATTGTTTTATTAAAGCTGGTAGCTGGTAACATCAAACACTGTTATTTAGCAGATTTGTATTGCCATTAAGCTAAGCAATTTATACTTTTATATCTTAGGAACATAAAATACAATACAAGGCACGAGAAATACACCACGTCCTTAAAGAGCTGAATAAAGGATTAATAACCATTCTTTCTTTTTAAATCAGTCATAATTTTTATTGATTAAAAAAAAAAACCTCCCAGTGGTGCCTGTGCAGTGATGTTAGTCCCTTTTGTATTTTCTGTTTTTTTTCCTCCTTGTGGCCTCAGTATTCAAGTGCTGACTGATAAACTCGTCTGTGGTTTATAGGATTGTTTATTTTATACATAAAAATACTCTTTGTTACTCCTTAACAAAAACTGAACTGGGCAGTGTCAGAAGTAGAGCAGTTTCCTGAGGGTGGAAGAACACATAGCATTCCTTCCTTTGCAGAGGTTTTCAGATTCCATCTCTCCTTGACGCTACCAGGGCAGATCTTAATCCTGCCAGGCAGTCAGGCAGGAGTTAGCTGGCCCTCCACGCTCCCGCCCTGCCTAGACACACTGTGGACCCTAGCATTAAGATTAATAAAGTGTCCTTTTTGATAACTATCCAGCCACTATCAGCAAGAAAGAGAATGAAAGAAAAGTGAACCGGATCACTGCCTGGAGCCTGGCCCCCCAAGAGGAATATACAGGACTGTTCATGTTCAAAAGAGCCCTGGGTAGGAATGTGAGAGACTGTGGGAGAGTTTTAGAGTCAGAACCAGAGCTAAAATATCTGTTTTCTAATTGTTAAGAGAAAACTTACTTTAAGATGGATCTCCCAAATAGGGTAAGGAAAACGATACTGTTATCAGGGATGTTTATGTGGTATGGCAATGGCCTTTTCTCTTATATCCTTGTACCAGACAAGTCAGGTTCTGATATAGGTTTAAGGACACTAAGCAGAGAACAGCAGTCTCACTGCCTAATTAATCTCCCTATATATATATATATTTTTTTTTGATGTGTCTCTTCTGCATATCAAGGAGTGTTCTGTTCCTCCCACCAAATAATCTGTTCTGGTTGGACTAAGCTCAGACTTGCCAGCACTAAACCACGTCCTTCCCACCACATTGCATTAGGCTGTGTCAGCTTCCTTTTCTGCAAACTGCTTTTTTTTTCCCCCTTTCATCCTTTGTCCATAGCCCACCGTGTCTTTAAGAAGCAGCTCAGTATGTGCCTTGTCAAAGTTCACTCCCCGTATCCCTTCGCTTTTAACTCCCAAGCACTACAAAGTTTGACCCTTGTTTTTGTTCCCCTCCTAAAGATTGTATTTTTGAGGCTATGAAGCAGGTCTTGTGCCTTATTTCTCGTTGGCATTGCAGCTGTGTTCCCTGTGCTCATTGCACTAAATCACACAGCCGTTAGTATCAGCACCCTAGTTTCAGTATTTCCTCTTCAATCATACGTCTTTCTGAAAAGAGAAACAGACTTTACAAGGGCTGAACCACAGTATTCGCTGTGATGTTCTTGTTTCATCTACATGACAAAGAATTTCTGTCCTTTGGGAATATCAATCTCATTACAAACTCTCTGTTGTCAGTGCTACTTAATAATAATCACAAACCTTCTCTCCACCACTTCTTTTTGAATATCATATGGTCCATTTTCCCTTTTTTATCCAGGTGAAAATCTAGCTGGTAACATTGTCTAGAAACAAATATCTACAAATACCCCTCTAGTACCTGGCTCCTATCTTTGAAATATTTAAAAAAAAAAAAAAAGCTTTCATTTTTATTTCCCTTAATCCATAAAGTTCTGTTTTCCACTCTATGAATTCATGACTCTAAAATTTCTGTTTAATCTCTCCTGTTACCATTCTACATTGTTTTAGGAGTTTATAGACTTGGCTATTTATAAAACCATTTTATATTACTTGTTACATCTGGATAAGTTGTACTATTAGTGTTTATCTGTTTTGTGTATGTATATTTATTTTCCAGAGTTTCTCATAAGCACACCTTTTGTTATTTTGGTATCTTTTATAGTATGGTGCTAATTTCCAAATATACTAACTCATAATAATCTACCCTTCCTAAGATCAAAGGAAGAACTTACCATATATAAAATCCTTAGGATATTAGGAATCCATATACCAAAAAAATGCTGTGTTTTATGCTAGATTCAAGGATCTTACCACAGATTAAGAGCATGTGGATTTTTTTTTTTCCTGGCTTGCAAGTTTCCCCAGTTTGATTCTTCTAAAGATAAAATGCTGATCTCCAGATAATCACTCAGGTATATTTAAATGTAGGAATAATTATATTTCGTTTGCTTTGATATTACTGGAATATGTTGGTTTGGAGGGGGATTTAAATTTTAAAAGATTCTGTGTAATGGTAGTTAATATTTTTTAAATTAAATACAAAATGAAAGAAAAAATGAAAGCTACAAGAAGTTATGTTCGATCATATCAGATAAAACTTAGGTTTGCTACTTTGAGTTTGTTTCTTTAATTCAAAAGGGCTAGATAGTGCATATGCCCTCAGAATTCTTTGATGCTAATCTCTTATGATAACCAATTAGCTTCCAAATTTCCCAATTCAAGGGCTGACTAATACTCTTGCTTAAGTATTAGGTGGGTCATGTTATTTTAAACAGAGATGATGGCTAATAGTGAGCAGTGTGTCAAAGACCAGAGGAGTTGAGAAACTGGAAAGTTTTGAGATACCCTATCTAAATAGGATTAGGGCAAGACCGAAAGGCTTATGCTCCAAACCCCAAAGATCTTTGTGATAGCTGCTTTCCTAAACATTAGGATTAAAGGTTAGAATCACATTCAGACACAAGAATGCAAACATGTATTCACAAAAATCCCTGTCCTTAGAGAAAAATTCAAGAATGCCCCAGCCCTTCTGTAAATATTACACTGAGAAATGTATTGTGAGAGGATCAAAAACATTTTTTTCAGAGGCAAAAATTTAATTTCCTCATATTTTTTTTAATATTTTACAAAACTTTTTTTTTAAAAGACTGTTTTTTTTCCAGAACAGTTTTGGTTCACAACACAATTAATTGAGAGGAAGGTACAGAGATATACCCTGCCTCCACACACCCATAGCCGTCTCCATTATTAACACCCCCACCACCGTGGAATACCGCTTCTTGTCTTCATAAAATATGCATATTTTTAAATCAGTTTAGTTCCACTATGTATAAAAACTTTTCTAAATACTGTAAAAAATCATTTTCATATGAAGTTTGTATTTAAATATAAACATACAAAGTTAAAGATGTTTTTAAAAACAAACACTGAGAGCCAAACTTGTAGCAGTGTTTCATTTTCAGGTGTAGAGTTGTCTCATATATGGATATTCTTAAAGTAGTTAATCACTATTAAAATTCAAATAATTTCCTGTTATCATCAACTTTTTATTAAAAGTTTTCGGTTTATTCTTTCCAAATAATTTTATATATTTAATTTTTTTAAATTACATATAGTCCAGCTAAAGCCATGTCTACAAAAATAAAATTAAAATATGAGACTTTTTTACAGCTTTTATCAGTTTGACCTCTCGCAGGGTATAGGAATTCTACTAAATCAACTTCACAAGTTGCAATTGTTTTGATATCAAAACTAAATGCCCATAGGAGAATGTAAAAAGGAAAATACATCGTGAGTCAGTTATACAGCAATGGGGTAGAGGCAAAATGAAGAAATGATAATAATCTTACTGTGTGCTGGGAGAAAATACATATATAGTTGGTATTGTTCATCCTATAATATTTCTTACATCTGTTGTTAAAAAAAACTAAACCCATATATCAAAATCCTGCCTTAAGCTACTCTGTCTAGTCACAAAAGTGAAAATAAGATGGTAGCCCCTCCAGGGCAGCAGCCCTCCTGTCCTAGACTTGGAAGATTACTGTTGTGAGAATGTTCAGATGAACACCTTTTGAAATACTGAATTTGTTTAAATGATCTTTGAAATTTACCTTGATTCAAAAAAAAAAAAAAGAAAAAGAGAGAAAGAAAACAAGCTTCAGGTTTTTGGAAATGGTTTTAATGGCGAGGTCTGTGGATGGACACCACTGTGTAGGGGCTGCTGATTTTCCCTTTACATATTTCCCCATCTCCCTTCCCCAGGTGTTGCTGCCATCACCACCTTTCCCCTCCTCCCCTTTCCTCATGGCAAGACGCACGGAAGAAGAGTGCTGTTAAGGCCTCTCCATTAATCAACAGGTATGGTGGTTCTCACGAAGCAGAGCAACTGCCCCTCTTCTGCGTTCTCCGTTAACAGTCTTTCTTACGTTTACAAGACTCGTTCACCTGCTGGACAGAGCCTACTGATAGGGAAGGATTGCTCAGCCTGAGTACATCTTTGCATATTTCAGCATGCTGTGCATTTCAGAATTCCCTGCCCAGTTGTAGATTATTTTTTAAGCGTATGGAAGAATTAATGATACCATTTTCAGAGGAAGGTGCTATGAAGTCTCCTCAACTGATTACACAGGAAAAAAATGGGCCTTGTGTGTTTATATATCCCACTTTCAACGTTCTACAAATCCTTTTTATATAACATACCTTTGAAATGTGTAAAATGGGAAAAGTTTGTGAATTTGAACTCAGTGCAATTATGATAGCATTTGAATTTTCCAAAGCATGGACAAAACTGGATGCACATCAATTACAATACTTATTCATCTGGTTATAGAAAATTAAGAATAATCCAGTTCAGATAAATCTGAATACCCTACAAAGCGCTGTCCTCCAGATGTAGGAGCTGAATGTATGCTAATCACTTTCTGCAAAACTTCCTTTTGTCAACTCAGCTGGTGGTATTTGAGAGGGATGGAGGGGACTATTTCCTTCAGCAGTCCCAAGATTGCCTGGTTCAGGCTGCTACATTTTGAAAGGAGCTAGTCCCTCAGGGCTCAAACTCCAGCAGAGTCATCACCTATGAAACATAAACACTCACTCATCACAGGGAAACGCCCACCTTCTTGATTTCCTTTTTCACTGGAGGAACTGGTCCTCCTAGCTCCTGCAGGGGCTTGTTTTGAGGATGTGTGAGACTCTGCACTACATAATTGTGACTCCATCAGAATCTTTGAGACGTGACTAAAACACTACCTTTGGGCTAGGAAGATTATTGACAGATGTCTTTAAAAAAAAAAAAAAGCAGTGAGTGTGTATATAGGTGTGCATGTCTGTGGCAGCACTATCTGTGGTGTTCCTTAAAACAGCATAATTAAGACTTGTGAACGTAAACAAAGCCTTTTCATTTTCATTACACGCATGAGTGAAATGATGTGACCATTAACCATTAAAGGCTAGACCATTAATCTTCATTCAGCAATGTGTGTCCTCTTATTCTAGAAAGCTCTGAAGTCATTAGTTGGCCTTCCTGATCCCATTTCTACCTACATTTCTATTCTGGATGCACACTGTGCTCTGGCCCCCATCTCTTTCTCAATGGGTAAAATCTCTCCTGTCCACAGACCTCTGCATAGTTGGGTCTCTCTGTTTGGCGTGCCCTTTCCCCGGGTCTGTTTGAAAAACTCCCAACAGCAATGATAACCACACACATATGTTGAAGATTGACATTGGGTGTCTTCAGGCCCAATGTAAATAAGCTTAATAATCTCTGTTTTCTGAATTCATCTCCACAAGGGAACGTAAAGTTAGAAATTATTATTGTCCATATTTAGTAGGTAAAAAATGAGGCTTGGAGAAAATCTAAAGTGGCCGAGGTCACTCAGAGTTGACCGAATTGGGCATGTGCCTTAAGTAGTGTCCTTAATCCTCTCAAGCAAAGCTGGGCTTCTCAGTCATGTTTGACTCCGAGTTTCTAGAGGACAATGATTTCATCTTATCCTTTATGACCTCTTCTGTGTCCACGGTGTTTGTTACTCACTAAATGTTGGAACAAATGAATGAATTTTCACAAAACAGTTATTCATGTTTTTCACCCTCACATGGGCCCTTCTCCTCACTCATACTTCCCTCTGCTCTGTTTTCATACCCCTGAGTTTGTGGCTCTTGGCTCATTAGCTTCACAGATGACAATGTATCTTATCATAAGAAATAAGTCATTATTCCCCCCCAAATTTAGGACCTGCAACTAAAAAACCAAGTAAGTATAAAATGATTGAAAACAGAAAAGACATCATTTAAATTTTATAAAATTCATCAAATCTAGTGGTAAGAAAAGAAGTACTTATATCTCATATGGAAAGAAGACAATTCAACCAAAACGTTCTAAATTTTTTGAGGAAAGGTAATAAGAGAAACCTTTTTTTGACATTATACGTTAAGTAAAGAAAATATGCACCATATAGGAAAAGAGTCTTAACAGTTTACCATACAAGAATAGAAGGGAATGGAGAAGTAAAATATAGATAAGAAAACAGAAATAATGAGATTTGAGGTGAGTGCATAAATTGAAAGCAATAAAAAATTGAAGGAAACAGATCATTGAAAACTAGGGACACTGAAAGGACTTTAAAAGAATGTGAAACACAACTTGGAGGGAAAAAAAATCAATGCAGGTAGAGAAAAAGGACTTTATTTATAAGTTCATGTTTCCTTTATTCTTAGGAAAGCCTTTGAGGTAAAATGGCTGGAAAGAGAAAGGGGAGTAAAGATACGTTACTTTGTGTACACAGTTTTTCTAGGACTTTTTCTGTGGAAACAGTGCTTTTGAGAGCAAAATAAGGGCTTAAGCATTAATGTGGAGTTATGTATTTAGAACTTAAAAGGTTGTGCCTAGAGAATACAACTGAGGTAGGGAGGACTTGATGGAAAATTAGGAAACAAATCAAAATACCCTTCCCCCCACCCTACCAAGATATTCCGAGTGTTAACCAATCTGTTAGCTCTGTGAATTTTACAGATCATTTCATGACTATTTTTCTTTAGGTAGAGTGCCTAGGGCATAGAATGAATGTTTGATGAATTAGTCATGGAAGTTTAAGAGTTAGTAGAGAGATTATGGTCAACCAATCCAGTCTCAGATTGTTCACGTATCCTTCAATGCTACTATGAGTCATTCATTTCTGCTTGAATAATTCCAGTGACACAAAATCCAGAGGTAGCTCACTCTATTTTGGGACATCTTTTAACTTTCTACCTTTCTCTAATATTGAGCCCAAATCTGCCTTTCTATAGCTCGAATCCATTTATCTTGGGTTTTCCTTTTGAGAAAACACAAAATAAGTTCTATTCCTTTCCCAAATGGAAGTATATCCAGGACCTAAATTCAGATAGATACTCTGTTATAGTGTCTGGATGTGTAATATTCCCTCTGTTTTTTTTTTTTTTTTTTTTTTTTTTCTGGTTTACAGCCTCAGTCTTCCCAATTGTTCTATTTTACTTGGTTGCAAAGCCTTTTAGCATTCTGGTTAGTCTCATTTAGTGAAAAATATTTTTTCAAAGAAATAAGGAATTTAAGATGAGCTCCCCCAGTTTATATTTTTATACTTATTCATTTTGAAGAACCCAGAAAATCCATTTAAATACCTTTGGGGAAATAAAGGGGAGGTACAGATTAAAACTGCATATGGCTTTGATCTGAATTTGCACATAATAAAGGTATGGTTTGGCTAGTGTATAATATATAAATAAAATAAATACAAGTATATGTAAAAAAGAACGAAAAAAGAAAAAAATGAATTAATTAAAAAATAGTATTCGATTGATATAAAAGAATTTTCAGTCTCTACCTTTTATTTCTTAATTGAATAAGTATTTTGATTTGAGTTGGTGCCTGAAATGAATTTTTCCCTAAGAAAATTTTTCCCTAAGATGCCCATTCAGCATTCTAGCAAATTTGGCACTATTATATACATATATATATATATATATATATATATATATATATATATATATATATATATATATCTCCTTGAGTGGATAATATCAGTAGAAGTAAAAGACAAACAAAACAAAACAAAAACAAAGCAAAACAAAAACTATTTTCTCAGTGCAAATTATTGATTTTAATGACTAATATTATGTACTCACTCACATATAACAGTAATGTTACATGGAGATCAAAATAGAGCAAAATAAGACTGAAAAATGTCTGAATTGGATGTCCTGACAGGTATGGACTTTCCTTAATAAAAGTTACTGCAAAGTACATCCTTCATGTATGTGAACTCCTCCTTAATGCCAAGGTGCTGTCAGTGTCCCTTGGTGAGTCCTATTTATGAGTAGATGGTGGCAATCTCTCAGCATCCCTGTATATCTGACTTTCAGTGAGTGCCTAGGCACAATATATGGCCTTTCTAGAACTGGGACATTTAGTTAATTTGCTGGCAGAGAATGCTTTTAATGCCACATGACTTTTCCCTGACCCTACCCAGGATTTCCATTTTCAATTTGCTTCATATATTATGAACCTATATAATCTTAATGAACATCTTCCATATGGTAATTATAGCGCTTGACTTTATAGTCTCAAAAGCTTCAGTGCCTACATAAATTCTTTCTCTATAATACTGTTGAATGTTGCTTTGTAGGCTTCCCGTTCTGCTTTTCTTAGATTCAGTTCCCAAAGTAATACCCTTTTGGCATTTGATTATATATGAGTCTTAGACAATATTCCAAAACAATAGAAAACCTATATGTGCTCTGCCTCTCACTGCTGTTGAAGAGGTATGCTATGTGTGCATATATAATTTAATATTTTTCAATCTCTTTTAATATTTCAGAAAGAGGGGAGTGGAAAGTATGAGATACAGATCAATCACTTAACCTCTCAAGACCTCACTTATTTCACCAAGATAAGGGATTTAACTAACTGACCTTTAAAGTAACTTCCAAATTTCTGAATATGGAAGACAAGGAATTTTAGAAATTGGGATTTGCTCTAGGTTTGCCAATAAACTATATTTAACTTTCCTGGGGGCATGGTTTCCTCATCTGTAAAATATGGAGACCAAGTTGGACCAGAGATGTAATCTTTAGTGATATAGCCTGTGTTGACCTTATTTTTCCTTTGTGAAGTTTCTGTTGAGAAGGATTCTGAGAACTTGCTTTGACTCTGCAGCATGGATTGTCAAGATCATATGATCAATTATGACTTATATTACAGGCTTCTTACATAATTTCTAAGGTTTTAAATTAAAAAAAGTTTGATGATTACTATCACTTAAGGTGCTATATTTTTTCTTTTTTGGTGTATAGGCAGATAGTGCTTTTAAAAATACGCGCATCCAAGAAAATGTTTGGTGCACTGAGGAAGACAGGTTGAAGAGAAGACAGTAATTTAAAAGACATTTGAAGCACTTTAATGCAGCAGAGAGACAAAGGATTTGACTCATTCTTTGTAATTCTTGGGGGCAGAACAAATGCTGGTAGGTGGAAAGAGTAGAAAATTGCTTCCTTATAAGGAGGAAATGTATTAACTTAAGAAATGCTCAGCAAAATCTGCTCCAAAGAATAGCCTATGTTCTGAAATCTTTATCACTGAAGATGTTTAAGCTCAGGTTGCATGGTAATTTCTCAAAATCATTATTAAAGGAATTCATTCATAAGTTAGACAAAATGGATTCCAACACTAATGGTCTGGGATTCTATGATTTTCAGCAGACATAATAGCAATCATTCTGTACTGGAATCTGGTGACATAATTCTCAAAGATTTCATTGGAAGGAGTGATTGAGAATTTTTAACATAGTCACCTAATTTTTAACCAATGCTACAATGTCCTAGTGAAGCTCTTTTACTTACCAAAGCTACTATTCTGAAGAGAAAGTCACTAGTTTCCATCTGCGGAACTATCAATTCTTTTGTGTCTAGAGATGCCACTCTGTCCTCATTTTGAATATAATTTCTCTATTGCAGTATAACTGACTATAGTAAAGTTGTAATAAAGACAACTTGCAAAAGTAATTTTATGATTGATTGTTTTCTACTTAAAGTGTGGAATATAAAGCATTCATATAGAATCATAAATTATTTCACCTGGGAGAGATTATGAAAATTCCCCATTTGGAAATCCAGTTAATGAGAAGAAGTAACTTTTTCAAGGTCATTAAATTAGTGAGAGAGCTGTAATCCAGATTTTCTGAATCCCTGTCCAGGGGAGCTGGAAGAATAACCAAACTTACTGCAGTAGCTTGCTTAAAAGTACAGATCTTGGTAAGTTGACACTTTTTTGTGTGTCCTTGGATGCACTGTTTACCTCAAATCAGCAGGATGAAATGGGAAAGCAAACAATTTTATTCATAAGAAACAGAAAAACACTAGGTAGTGTAGCCTGCTGTGCTCCCGGAGGGGCATGGAAGTTGGCATCTCTTTGCAAACCTTGACATTACAAACATTCTTTGTAATCCACTAAAGTTTTTTGCTGGAAGTGAAAAACTAGTCAAAAACATATTCCAACTTAAAATCAGGAGCTGCCTGATATGATCTTATCACCACTATCTTGTGACTGGGGACACCACAGTAGGCAACACCCCCAAAGTTTACAGAAACAAGTTACTGAAGAGTCCAGTCAAAAACATTGACCAGACTCACCCATCATTATGTAAGCTTGCCTGTCCACTCTCATCAGGACAGCAGGCGTCAATTAAATAAATAGTACTTCTCATTATAAAGAGGACGGTTAACACAGGCACATTAGCTGCTTGTAATAGGATATTAGCTAATTGGCGGGGGGAGAATGTCTTTAGACACCATAGTGCATATTGGTGAGGATTTGAATTATCTGTGGTCTTTGTTAAGTACAGTACCATGATAAGTCAACATAGTCAAATAGTGAAGAAAATGCAGGCAAATATTTTTGTAAAACAACAAAGAAATGTAGATCTAATTTAGAAGTGGCACCACTTTGGGGAAGATCATGGAAAACTTGGCCATAATGCTAAAGTTTTACTGATATCTGAATTTATAATGAGAACAAAATACAAGGTTGAGAGGACTGATGGCTTTCCAAAGGTGTTTTGGATCACTTATCTTAAAGTTTTTTTGTTTGTTTGTTTTGTTTTTTCCTCAATAAAGCACCATACTATCAATGGCTTTTTTTTCTTATTTCTGAACCAATTATCAAAAAGACATTGTATATTATGTCTTTAAATATGTGAATTCAACAGGCTTTGCATAACAAGTATTTTTTAGTATGTATCTACAAGACATTTTCTCCCAGGGGACTGAAGTTCTAATTTTATCATGGAAATCAGTGGAAAGGTAACTTCCAGCTAAACCATGAATTTGCTTTACTGAGAACTCCGCTGGATCGCCTTAGGTTAGGGGAGAATATCCAAATAGGTTCTTCTTCAGTAAGGGAGGGAACAGAGGCAGAAATCAAATCATTTGCTTACGTTTTGCAGCACCTGAACGTAAGAACATTGTGGTTATGCCTCAGAGACTGAGAATGCGTGCTGGACTGGGATGAGTAGATGGTGGTTCTGTGAGAAAGTAAAGAAAGGAGAGAGATCAAAGCTGTACAGAACAAACTGCATGTGCGTGGGGACGGTCAGTGAGGGAGGAGGTTACAGGTTTTGAAATATGCTTAACTTTTTAGTTAATTGTTTGTTGCACAACAAGGCAGTCAGGTAGACTGGGAATGCAGGGAAGTAGGAAAAGAGGAGAAAATTAACAGTACCCTGGCAAGTCTGCTCAAAGGTCCTTTTTTAGATGTCTCATAGGGTTAACTGTGCCAATAATCTCTCTCTCTTTTTTTTTTTTTTTTACATTTCCAGTATATATGTCAGGGACATATGAGTGTTACATAAACATATCAAATTTATATCAAAGAATACAGAATCTATTTATGACCAATCAGGTTGCCTTAATAGTGGTATCAGGTTATTATATATCACAAAAGAAATACATCTATGTTCATGTAAAACTATAGTTCATTACTTTTCATTTTAAAGCATAAGTTTAGAAAATGAAATATATTTTATGTAACAAAATTATTTTAACATGCCCTTTTAGTCTTTAGAAAAGTTTGGTGAAAGATAGGAGAAAAAAAAATCTTCAAGTATTTTTGGCCAAGTACTTTAAAGTTCTGATAATATTTTAACAAAATCAGCTCGTTCAATCTGGAAGTAAACGGTTTACAAGTGAAATCAGTGATTATGCGACATCACAGGACTTTTAAAGAATATAGCACCTGTTCTGTTTTTTTTTTTTTAAGAGAGAATCTTAATATGTATTTAATTTAATCAAGAAAAAGTAGACCAATAATTTCATGTAATAAATCATTGCTATAATTAAAACAGTGACTGGCAAAACACAAAAACCAGATTATCTCAACACCAGTTTAATAATAAATTTTTAAGAAAAGAAAAAGTATCATGAACAGATAAACCATAAAAGTATTTTACTAAGTATGCAATAATATATTTGTCCAAACATCGGTATACTTGTTAGCCATTTTATTTTAATGTAACCAATAAATAAATTGAAGAGTAGTTCAAGCAGATGTCAATTATTTAAGTATTTGTTATGTTTTATATGGGGTGGGGGGAGCCTGCTTATTGTTTTAATAGTGTGAGGCTCCAAGCACTAGAATAGCAAAATTAGATGGTTCAGAAAGTTTAAGAAAGTAATGAATTATCGACAATTTGGTATAAGCATCGCTAACATTTTCCAAAAATGCCATTTATCAGATATTGCAATGATACAATAATATATGTTTAGCTTTTACCTTCAATTGTAGCTAATTTATGAGATTCAATAATGAGAATGACTATGTTTTTTAATTTTGCTCATAAATTGAGGGGCACTAAGAGGAGCATTTTAGCAATATAAAGTTTATTTTAAGCCAAAAATTTGTTATAAATAACTGTGAGATTTCAAAGTAGTTTACTGTAAGGAAATATGTGATATAAAAGCACTGTTAATAATTAAAATGATGAACTATTTTCAGGACTCATAAAGTTCATATGTCAAAGATATAAATTATTTTGTCTTATTAGATGAGTTATGTATTTTTAAGAAAAAAGGGAGAATTAAACATCAGAACTGATCATTGCTGAGCATTTAGGGGAAAAGAAAAACATAAACTATATTAAAGTGTTATGGGGTTTACTTTGGCATGGCTGTAGTATATATGAAAACATATTTTCTATAGTTGTATGAATATTATATTTATGAGTAAAATGGGTGTATTACTTATTTATCCAGAAGTCTGATGGCATTTAACTGATTTTCAAGTGTTTTGGGGTTACTTTTGTGCCTAGTACCCTGGCACCTAAGAATTTACTTTGTTGATAATTAAACTTTTAGACACTTAAAACTGCAAATGAAAGTTGCCTTTTATCTGAAATGTGTGCCTTCATTATTTTAGTAAGTGGTCATTTACTTATTTATCTCTTTTACTTTGAATAACTAATTGAGAGCTTTCATTTTATTTAGCACAAGTCCTAAATGAAAGGGGACATAGCCTTAATCAATGACTGATTGGCTGACAGAGTAAAGCACTTACACTGAATTGTCATCTATTAAGCACTCACACTCAACTCTTACCTATTAAATTTTGATATAAAGTCTAACCGCTCCATGTTCTATTTTCTCACCTGCAAAATAACATAGTCACATACATCAAGTTCCCAATAGTTCATGTAGTCATTATATGGATGGTTTCAAATAGAAACGGAGGGAGGAGGGAGGAGGGAAGGATGGAAAGAAACATTTTCTACTGATTTATGAAAGGGTCAGTCCCTCAGTGCATTTGGAGATGCTCCATCCAAGTAGAGAAGACTTGGAGAGTGGATACAATTAGAATACTTAGCAGTTAAAAAATGAGTCTCTATGTAGCTGGGTTTAGAGAAATGCTTTTAGGAATGAATTGGAGAATGAGAATTGGCTGCAGCTAGGTCACGTAACGGGGCACTGGGAGGAGTATGTATATAGAGACACTAGGAAGCCAGGCAGTTTATTAATGAGAAGAATGCTGCCCTGTAGCACTACTTCCTACTGCTAGCTGTAGGCAGAACTCCTTTGGCATGGCCACTTTTGGGGGATAATCTTCTAGAGAACTCTTGCAGAATGATAACAGAAAAGATCTGGCAAAGAAATTACTGGACAAGTTTCACTGTCAAGGTTAGAGGGACAGTCCTGACCTATGTGATTGCTTATTTCAGGATAAAAGCAGATGGATCGAGTGCAGAAAATGTTGGGCTACAAATAATTTGCAAATGTAGATAAAATATATAAACAGGAGCCTGAAAATTGGGTGAGAACTGCTAATTCCTATAGCAGTTATTTAAAATATCATTTATCTTTCTCTGCGTCTTGTTTTCTGTCCCAGGATTTTCTAGGTATTATTGATGAAAATCATCTTTGGCTGCTAAGGGGGCCTCCTTCATTTTTCATGTGAACTTCAGTTACAGTCATATGATTTTTAAGTAATATAAGATGAGAAAATAACAGTAAGACCATACATGAGGCCAAAAAATATCTCTGCTGAGCTAAGGAAAAGGGAGATAAAATTTATTTTTTAAATGTTTTAATCTAAATAAGCTGAGATACCTCTCATTTTAAACACAGATTTTCTTTTTAAATTAGAGTTGATTCCATTAAAAATTCTAGGTGACTGAAATATATGAATGAAGAGAAAGAAAGCATAGTTGTTATTTTACATTGAAATGAAAATATATGGATTTATAGGTGTTCTAGGTGGACTATTTCCTTTTAACAGATCTGCTCTTGCCATATGAATACAGTCATTTATTATTTCTTGGGAACATTTATAAAATATTTACTATATTCTTAATAACACTTTTAAATTCATGTATTTTCATTCATATTTTATCTTATTCAAAAAATGACTTAAAGTGGCTTATAAAAATGCATTATAAAACCTTGACAACCAGTCATAGTTTTATTATAATTGAAACATATTGAAGTCTACCAAAAAAATACCTCCCCATACTTCATTCATGTGCTGTTTTTGTTATTTGAAAATGTCATCTTGGTGATTATTCACCTCACAGGAGTGTTGTCAATTGATACAGCAAACTGCATTTACATAAAACTCCTCTAGTGATCTCTTGACCTGGTACCATCTCATTGTTTTTACTGCCATCTTTCTGCCACAAACAGACCAAACCAACTCACCTGTTGGTGCAGATATAGATAAGCTGTCTATTGCTGCTTTGGTCAAACAGAACATGCCCAGAGGCTGTTATCAGATTTTGACTTAGTAACTTTAAAACATTTCCTCTGACCTAACTAGTCTCCTTCAGTAACCTGTCTACCCACAGAGTACTGTTCTCCATTGTGGTAATCTACCTCTCCCTTTCAGTCAACACTCACATTTATTCAGTAGACATCTTCTGAGCTTGATAGTAGGAACAACAGAATTCAGCCGAACAAATGCACATTAGTTTATGAACGACTGGAGTTGGTCTTGGAGGAAGTGAACTATATGAGTTGAATTCCTTCTTGTTCGTGAAAGATTATTAAGATCCTAAAACAGGGATATCTGCAGTTTAAGAAATATTTAATAAACATATGTCTCTGTAATTGGTAGAAATTGACAGGAAGTATGACAAAATGATGGAGGAGATTTTCTGATATTGTAATAAGGGAGTTACACAGCACCGAAGATATATGCCAAGGGACATCAGCTGGACTAGTTCAGGTTGGACTGCCTAAGTCATGACTTCCTTAAATTATTAGCCCTCAAACTATTAAAAAGCTGAAAGGTGTGTATGTATGTGTGTGTGCACCTGGACATGTGTATATTTCCAGTTGAAGTAGAAAGGTGGTCAGTTAAGTGTAGTCATTCTATGTAAGTTATTTATTCGAGTCTTGAGATTGACATGAGTTTTGATGTAATATTAGTATCTATCTCAGTAGTTGTTTGAATTGTTCATTATTTCTGCTGAAGTGGCAACAGCTCCACTGGGCTTCCACCACAAAGATAATAAGCCTGTAGACCAAGCTGTATTATCATTAGTGTTCTAATCAGCCAAGGTACTCTTACATTTCAGGAATATCCCAGTTAGAGGAGGTAGGGCGAAAAATGCAGAAGAGAGATGCCTTGGTTTACTGTTGAAACCATCACATGGAACACAAACCTTGGCTATTGGTAGCTATAGTCAGGAAGATCTGATAGGAAAAAATTCATTGATTCCTCTGGCTTTTGGTCTAAACCTAGTCAATCAAAAATAAGTGTATCCATAGCACAGGGAACTATATTCAATATCTTGTAGTAACTTACGGTGAAAAAGAATATAAAAATGAATATATGTATGTTCACGTATGACTGAAGCATTGTGCTATACACCAGAAGTTGACACAACATTATAAACTGACTATACTTCAATAAAAAAATATATATACAAAAAATAATGTGTCCAAGAATAAAATATCATGCCATATGTTGAGTAAGCATATGTTTTGAGGCTTAAAACTCATTGGAGATTTTGTATTCCTCTCTAACTTTGATAAGTTGCTTTTCTTGGATAATATTATTTTCTCAGCTATTGTATATATGCTTCCTCAATATTGGAGATCTCTAGATTATGAAGAAGTTTTCCCAGTTCTTGGTGATTGTTTAAGGCCAAATATTGCATTGTTACATTATAATGCACCCTTATGAAAATAGTGGTAATTAATTTCATCTAACAATTAATAATAGTACAGAATACCTCTTTTGTGTCCAAACCTGTGCTGGATGCTAGACTGAATTTACAGAATTTAATCTGTTGCTTATATTGTTTGTCTCCTTTTTTCTATTTCATTACAAATGGAGATGCTGGATATCCCTGCATTTTTCACAGTTCGTAGATAGTAACGTGGAACATACAGATGCAGGGCCTTTTAGAATTTATGATCCCTGGCAGATCTGAATAGAATGTCAGAAAGGAGAAAAGGAAAAAAACAGTGCAACCGAGCCAGCTACTCCTTTTTCTCATTTCCAAAATAATTTTTCAGGTCTAGGGAAATTTTTGACATGAGTTAAAACCTTACTCAACTTTGTGAACCAGGCTTAATTCAGAAGATCACCCTGAGTCTTATAGATCATGACAGTATCAGAGGGGCCATATTTTTACATGTATAAACCATTCCAGGACAATTTCTCCAGTATATTAGACACAGGCATATTATAATCTTTCAGTTTCAAACACTTATGTCTTATCTTGCTCCCTTGATGTATCTTCAGGAAATGCATGTCTTTTGGCTTTGTAAGAAATATTCTATTTTCAACTAACATTAAATTGTCTGCACATTATCTTATCCCAATAATGGTGAACATCAGAGTTCATTTTCTTTGGGGAACATCTCACTCACAGCTTTTGTTTGCCATAGGGGAAATGACAGGGTGTATTAAGCTCCTTCGGTGGCAATAGTTATATTTATTTGGGGACTTTGTGCATTTCACTTCTCATATCTTTGCATATGCCAACCTCAGATGGACTTCTTTTCTTAACTGCCTGGGGGAGGCAGAAATAGCAGCAGAAGAGGTGCAGTTTCAGAGCTGAGGGCAACGAAAGGGTGGTACCAGGAGGACCAGTGTGTAATAGAACAAAGTGTGATTGTTCCGCACGCATTTGCCCTCGCTCAGGCAATTCATGCACAGACTAGAAAGTCCTTTCCCTTTTCCACATTTTTAGACAGACTGCTTAGTTTTGGGTTTTGTTTCTCTGTTTCTTAATGCCAATCCCAGCTGGAAAGTAGAGAGGCATCCTCTGTCCCATTGCTTAAAATTCCCTTTCAGGGAAAGTGAGCGATACTCAGAGTTGTTGCTCTAAGTTTTGCTTCAGTGCTTGTTTTTAATTCATATTTATGTCATGCTTTTTCACACAAAGGACTTGAGGCATTCTCTAGAATCCATAAGAAATGAATATATGCTAATTAGCTTACATCCAGTTATTTTCAACCCAACAACTCGTAGTCCCTGTTGGTTTGTACTGCAATGTGATCTGCAGCAGTCGTGTGTTGTATTTGGTAGGTGGTCTTTAAGATACAATCATTTGTATTTTAATTATATATGAGTTTATGTAGAATAAGAAAACATGATAGCTGTTTTCTGCAATGGAAATTTATGTTTGATATTCCTGACTCACAACTGGGAGATGAAGTAATTTGGATCAGCCAAAGCATGCAGGTAGATGAACTGATTAAATAATCGGTATCTCCATCATCCTAATTATATGGGATGACATCTTTAAAATTGGTGGCTAATTTTTGGAGAAAACGTGAAATTTAATTTTTCCAACCTTTTCAAAGTGCAAGGAATCACTGTTATCAAAATAATGTTATTTTAAATGTGTTTGACTAGAATCTTTTATCAAGCCTCTGCTTTTTCCTGAAGCTATTCCTCTATAGATCACATGATAAGATATCAAATCACCTTTCACCAATCATGCAGAGCAAAAGATCTTCAAAATTCTAAGCATTTATCCCTCAGGAGAGATCTTACTTCATGCTGTTGAATCATTCCATGCAAATTAGGTGTCTTCCTCACTCTACATCAGCACTGAAAGAAACTGAAGAAAAGAAAGTACCCAACTTGCCAGCTGGAGATAGTTGTGTTAAATATTTTACCCTTTTGTGCTCTTGCATCTGTATCCTTCCATTAAAAACAAATCATCTTTGAAGTTTTATGGAACTTAAAGAAGAAAACATTTTTAAAGAGAAAAAAAGGTAATGTTTTCCTAAATTCAGATGTAGCCACAGCTAGGTTATTATGGATAATGTTCAAGCAATATCCAGACTGGATGGCCATTTTCCCCTAAATGTATTTCTATGGAGTGAAAGTATTTGTTTTTTCTCTTGGAATCTTCAAGGTAATTAATTTTCAGTGCACACGGCTGATTGAGGTGGATAACCTGGCCTCGTTAAACATGCACGCTGTTTCTGACCATCAACATTATAACTCATCAGACTTTCCAAAGCAAGAGCTGTTTAAATCAAAGGATTTTCTCTGCGGATCCCTGACTGCTGCTGGCTAGATGTCAGAGCTTGGAAGCTACTCTCTAAGTAATTGTGAAGCACTGTTCTCCAATCAGCATACATTATTGCAGAGCAAGAACTACACTAGCTGAATTTCCATTGAAGTTTTAGCTCAGCCATTTGAACTTTGAGTCATACGTACTTAAATGTTTCTGCTGGATTAAAAGCCTGTTACCTTCTTCCCTTTCATGAGGGAAGCGTTCAGGACAAAACTACACCGTTTTGAGTTCTCGAATTACACACTGAGGATAACTGTCATTTCTTTAGCAACAGGATTTAATATCCATAAAGTGTTTCATTTTGGCCCCCCATATGAAAAGTATATAACTCTTAAAGGACAGAGGAAATCAGGGACCTTTGGATATGAGAGTAAAGGAAGAGAAATATATTTAGTAGTTTGGTGTGGTTTAGTCTTTATTTTTGTTTTTTTGAGGGGAGTGCAATCAATATGGATTGAGTAAGAAGGGAGATAAATATAGATACACATATAGATATATAAACAGGCATGTGTGTGTGTGTGTGTGTCTAGAGAGAGAGAGTTTGCCTCCAACTTTCAAGGGTGGAATTAGGAAATCAAGTATAGAATCTTTATCAACTTTCACACAAAGTTTTCATACGATTAGTAGTTGAAAAAAGGAGAGGCACCCTATGTTGAGACTTGGCGATGTTACAAATAGGGGGCAAAAGGTCCCCAGAGACTATGAATCAGATCACTATGAAAGCTGAAATAAAAGTTATCACAATTGCTTTCAAGGACACAATCCTATTATTCTTGTGAGAGAATATATTTTAGTAAGAAGAACATCAAAATGGGAACTAAGAATCTCCATTTTAATCCTTCTTGGGAAATAAACCAGGCAATCTATCAGCCTCCTGACCCCTCAGTTGCCACATTGTGAAATTAGAGAATGGGGCTAAAGATTTCTAAAATCCCATCTAGTTTTTAAATTATTTTTTTCTATGTGCTAGATATTTTTAAATTAGCCAATATAAATAAAATGTGAATATGTAAAGTAAAAACAATTTATCATAAAAATAATGATTAATTTTAAGCTATTTTCAATTCACGTAAGGTTTGTGACTAAAGAAGAATGTTGAATTACAAGAAGGGAAGTAATGACTGATGTTACAAAAAGAAAACAAAACCTAAGTCATAAACACAATTGATTTTTATCCTCTCGCTTTTTTGGTTTTGTTAGAATTGTAATTTCAGACGGTACTTTCAAAACTAGTCATAAAAGAGCCTAATAGCTAGCAATAGATATTTTCTAAAATTGGGCCAAATATAATTTCCTGCACATTTATAATCAAGCAATTCTTATAGTTCATATTATTCTCTTCAATAGATAGTCTGCATATGATATCTTTCTGACCTCACTCTCTCTGTTTAAAATTATAGTTCATGCTTTTTCAGAAAAACTATAGAGACTGTGATGGACAGAAAATATAGACAATTGTATAAACCAAAGTACCCTGTAAACAGTGGAAAACACTGAGTCTCATAGAACTTTGTAAGATCCTAGGGCTATTCTTATATTGCTCTCTCTCATATGTATCTGTATGAGAGAGAAGAAAATATATATGAGAAAAAACATGTGTATGAGAGTGAAGTAAATATAAAATATAAATATGTACATAAACATACATTCATATATAATATATACGCCTATGTATTGTACTCAAACTGAGCCTTTTTACAATGATGCTGAAAATACATTAATAAATGTTAGTCTTCAGAACCAAGTGTATTGAATAGCATTTCCCCAAACACAAAAATCAAAGAACTTAAGAAATGAGGCACCCCTTCCCTCTGAATCTAAAACTTTAGATTCACATCTATAGAAGTTTCCCCAGTGGAAGGCCACCGGGGAGACATTTGTCCTGGAATCCAGGGAAGTGAGCGGGTGCAGCTGCGTTTTACACACCCTTCCTGGAGAGCCCAAATCCCTGCCCAGAGGAGCCCCAGGCTGGGCATCAGACTCTTGCCCTAGACCGAGGACCTGGTGAGTAAAGGAATGTCACCACGTGTGCTCCACTCACAACTTAGTGTCTCGGATTTAGATGGTCCCAATATATATTTGATGAATAAAGGTAGCTCCTGGATTTTATTAAAAATATGCCCTTAAGACCTAGAGATTATCATATTAAGTGAAGTAAGTCACACAGAGAAAGACAAATATCATATGATATGACTTATACGTGGAATCTAAAAAAAAAATATGATACAAATGAACTTATTTACAAACCAGAAACAGACTCACAGACATAGAAAACAGTCTATGGTTACACAGGGGAAAGGGGAGGGAAGGAAGGATAAATTAAAAGCTTGGGATTAGCAGATACACATTACTGTATAAAAACAGATAAACAACAAGGACCTACTGTATAGCACAGGGAGCTATATTCAATATCTTGTAATAACTTATAAGGGAAAAGAATCTGAAAAAGAATATATATACAGTCTACAATTCTATAATTTAAAAATGCCCTTAAAAGCCAAATCAGACCCAAGAAGGTTTTCTCTTTAAGTCACCATTGTTCCTCTTTTACTTTATTTATTTTGCAAGTATTTGCTGAGTGGACCCTGTGTTCCAAGTACTATTTAGCTTCCAGGGAGGAAAAAGACTAACCATACGGAATCCTTGCTCTGTACAAATTCAGGATTCAGTGGGAAGAAGAACATAAACATCAATAATAGAAAAAATGTGATCGTAAATGTATAGAAAGAATTACGGCGGAGTCCGAAAAAGACAGGGCAACTAGCTTCAGGTCAGGGTCAGAGACTTTTTGATGAGGGGAACACATAAGAAGAATTTTTTTTTTTTTTTGGCTTCTTTTCTACTTTAATCTCTTAACATAACCTGTAAACCCATGCTTTTCACACTTAATCTTGCACTTACGTAATGGTGTATGTTTTGTTTTCCCTCAAAGAAAAATTTCGGTTTTTTAAACCAGGGATTTTGAAAGAGAAGTCAAGTTCACTTGCCAGTTATTTGGAATCCAGCTTTAGTAAAGGACTGACTAACAGTGATGAGTTTGTATTTCTCCATGTGAGGTAGAATGTCACTTGGACATTAAAATAATTCTCATTCAATGTCATAAAACTGAAGATGCCGTATAATAATCTCTAGTGACACAAAACAACTCAAAGTGTCTCAAGCATGCATGTGCCTGTATAAACTGTGTTTCCTTTGCCCTGTTACAGTTTTTCTCTCTTTTCTTTTTGGACAACTCCTATTTATGGATTAATGTCCACAAATATGATCTCTTTCCACGAACTTTTGTTAACAGCTTCAGGGTCCTGCATGAAACGATCATCTCTCCTTCCCTGTCTGACATTTGGTATGCATCTCGGTCAGAGAATATTTGCTGAGAGCCTGTTTTGTTTAACGCACTGTGCCAGGAACAAAGAGTCATTTCAGCTTTACAGACAGGGCTGTTTCAGGCCAGAATGCGGAGCATAGGCCGACTGGTTATTTACGGCCAGTGTCCATTCTGAAAGCCTCATGCCCTTGCTTTACCAGTCGGTTAAACGCTTTGAATGTTGCCCCTGTGCAGCACATAAAGAATCCCTGGGCATTTTAGATGTGCCATCCCTGTTTCTTTCCTTGAAACTGTACCACTGCACCAATGTGGCAAATCCCTCGATGAGAAAGAAGTTTGGTTTTGTTTCACTTTTTTCTCAGAAGTCTCCCCAGAGGAGTGTCAATTCCTATTCTATGAATCCATCAGGAACGGAAGGACACGTTGGAAAAGCAATTTAGGAGATATGTTGACAAACCCAAATGAGGCAGAGTATTTGTTCCATTCTTGTATCTACAGGACTGACAAAATGAAAGGAGTGATGGAGGTGGTTGTCCAAATTTGCAAGCCATTTCTTACGCCTCTTTTTTAAATGCAAGTGTGACTTTTGAGTCTCATAGACCCAAGGCTGCTTGGGAAGAAAGGAGAAAGGAGTTAGAGAGGAGACATAAAGAGAGACGCAGAGAGAATACCTGTAGCTAAAAGCTCAGAATGAAATACATGACTTTAAAAGTATCTTATCTCTCATCACAACACATGTGGAACAAAATTCAAAGTTTTTATTCTCTGGTTTTAAATAACAATAGTGGTTAAAATTACAAGCCTCCCAGTCAAAGAGACTCATGTTCAAATCTCATCTGTATTTAGAGGCTGAGTGTTGAAGACACTTGAATGACCTCACTGAGCATCTCCTCCTGTAGATCATTTTTGCATGAATTAAAGAGATAACCATTGATTAGCAATCACTTCCAGCATGCTAGACTTTGCTGTCTGAATTATGTGTTAAGTTAATTATCACAACAATCCTATTGTCCTCATTTTACCCATGTGGAAATTGAGGCTTAGAGTTACTCACTTTGCCTCTTTTACCCATCAAATATTTTCACCCCAGTGGGCAGACCCCAGAGTCTGAACCCCACGTGCTCTGCTTCCCGCTGCATCTTGCCTGCTTCCCGCAAGCCGCGCCTGGCATAGTCATTGCTATATAAATAACGTTTTATTAATAACAATTTTGAAAGAGACCTATTATGCTCCCAGCATTTGATTGTAAATTACACAGTACAGAAGTGTGACAAAGTGGTAGTTGCTTTCTTCCCGGCACAAATAATATTTCATATGAGTTGAATGATACCTTTTAAATATCAGGCTTTTTTTTTTTCCCCCTCCTCCTATTCCTTTTTGGAAGGCCAAAAGGAAAACACTGTTTTCTTTACTGCTTCAAGTATCCCCGGCAATCAATACTGCTTTACAGAACATGTTGCTAACTATTAACTATTTGTCAGATGGAAGAGGGTTTTAATATATTTAGTACAGCTACAGAGTGATAAATGAAATAGTGCATTGTCGTATAAGGTATTTCAGAGCCTAGATTTTTCAGACGCTGTTCTGTGAAGATGTGGAAGTCTGTTCATCTGCCGAAGCTCCAGGCTCCTCATATGTAAAGTGTAGAGTGAATTCAAATCCAGATGACATTTCTAGTTCTAAGGTCAATGACCCTCTGATCTTGTAGGTAAAGTTCTAGGAAGGAATATTCCATGCACCTCAACAGGATAATTCAGGTTATGAAGATGTAGAGTCATCTACCTTTTAGAGTTATCAGATCCGCATCATTAGAAACACGTAAAAGAATTCCCTGCCAGAGGTGATGTAGATGGTCCAACTGTGTTCAGTTAAAAGGTAAACTATAGTCTTTTTTTTTTTTTTTTTTACTTTTTTTTCTGTTGAAGTATAGTCAATTTTTAATGTTGTGTTAATTTCCGGTGTACAGCATAGTGAGATATATAAATACATACTTTCCTCCTCGTATTCTTTTTCATTATAGGTCATTACAAGGTATTGAATAGAGTTCCCTGTGCTATACAGTAGGACCTTGTTGTTTATCTATTTTATTCATAGTAGTGTGTATCTACAAATCTCAAACTCCCAATTTATCCCTCCTCACCCCCTTTCCCCCGGTAACCATAAATTTGTTTTCTATGTCTGTGAGTCTGTCTCTGTTTTATAAATAAGTTCATATGTATCTTTTTTTTTTAAAGATGCCACATATGAGTGATATCATACAGTATTTTTCTTTCTTCTTCTGGCTTACTTCCTTTAAAGAGCATATGTTTCTGACCAAAGTTTTTCAAATTGCTTGTATAAACTAAATGCACATGTAGTCAGGGGAATATGAAGAAAGGACTAACAGCTTATATCCAGGTTTCTTAATCTCAGGGAAACAAAACAAAACAAAACAAAACAAAACAAAACAACATCCCTAAGTAGGCTGAAACCAGGGCTCCAATTACTCTGCAAATTCTGCCAGCAAAGCAGTAAGAAAATAAACCCAAACACCTGCTGTGTGTTTATGTAAATCAAGTTTAGGCAGGATTATTTCTCTAAAATGTCCCAGGTAATTGTGGCTCAATAATTCCAGCTCCATTGGTAACTACTGTAAATTTGATCAGGGCTTCTTAAAATATAGTCCTCGGAACATCTGCATTAGTCATCCTATTAAAACTGCAGATCCCTGGGCCCCCAGAATTTTGAATCAGAATCAACCTGGCTGTCTTTTCTCTTTTTAAACAAGCTTCCTCGTCAGTGTTTTTCAAACATTTTTGACCAAGGTGCATAATGAGTGTTACACTTTAGGTCAATGTCTCCTTTTAATGATGGTCTTGTAGTAGCCACACTAAACATAAAAGTCACATGTGATGAAAACAATAAGCTACAAAGATCTCGGAACAGAAAAAATATTGAGGTGACTTTGTTTATAATTTGCTTAATATTTATGGAAAATCTAAGAAGCCCCAGTCTCTTAAGATAATAAATTTTAGTCATATCACTTTTTAAGATGAAAAGAAAAATCTTTTTATAACTAAAATAATTATCTCTTTAATTTTCAGGATTATTATTATGGAAATGAAAAGTGTTCTGATTTTTCTTAATGTGAACACCAATATTTCACCTGCAGTTGCTAAAATTTGTGGGCTATTATGGTAACTTAACACAGTGTTTCTTTTGATATGAGTCTATCAACTGACTTGTTATATATATTTTTTTAGTTTTTAAAAAATTTTTTGTGTGTAGGTTAATTTTTTTCAGAAGCTATTTCCATTCTAAATCTGTCCCACAGTTAAGATGGAGATTATGAAAGGTAAGTAGGGGGAGGCCACTGCTGTCTAGGAAATAAAGAAGTTTAATAACATGACCCATCAAAGTCCCTTCAAACTTGAAAATTCAGAGAGTCATTTTCTGATGTAAGTACATTCAACAGGTCCTCCAGTGAGCACACGACTCTTCCAAAGAGTGAGGTAATCAAGACCATTATAATGCCCAACCTAATTTTGATGTAATTGTCCTCAACAGCACAAACAAATTATCTCTAAACCTCAGTTACACTTCACAGATCTTATTTTGCTCATAAAATCACTAGCCTCACCCACATCATCCCACACCCCAAGCTTTGTACCACCTAAGATGATGTATAATTACTTATGCACAATCTGGCTTGGTCCATCCCAGCTGTGCCCCACCCCATAGAGATGGACTCACCTGACAATGTAAACTCACATTCATCCTCAAATGAACAAATGCTAAAATATATCCCTCACCACCTTGTTGTCACTATGTTGGTTTTCTTCTAGTATAGACAGTTTCATTCTTCCAAATATTTCTTGAATACTTGCTGGATGAGAAGTCAGTAGTATTACTAAGAGATGTGAAGAAATGATAGACTACTTTGCTGACCTCTGAAAAGATGACATGATTGAGAAAATAAGATACCCAGAAACAAACTCCCTAAAATACACAGCAGTGTGAAGTTGAGCCCTCATTAAACTCATACTAAGTTTGCTATTAGAGAAAGGTACTCAAAAAAAAAGAGTGAGGATGCAGATGAGTAGGGATTGGGCAATGCTATGGCATGTTTGGAGACAAGAGAGGAGATTGGTTTGGAGAGAATATTATTTGGGAAGATGCATTTGGATAGACGAGTTAGAATTAAATCATAGACTACCTGATGGCCAGATCAAGCGTTTAACTTTGAGTGTGGTGAGGAATTGCCTACAGTCCTTGAATAGAAAACTACCTTATTGGAATTTTGGGCAGATCATTTTAGTGACCTTCCAAAAGAAAAAAGTAATAACTGAGACCTTCCTAAGGATGGAGACTAAAGCCAAGAAGCATTTATACTGTTGAATGCACTAAATGTTGGTGGTAATGGTAGCAGAGTAGTGGGGGAAAGGAGGTGAATATGGGACTAAAACTGCACTGGATGAGAATGCCAGGGTGACTGTGGTACTAGAGGTCAAATCTTTTTTTTTTTTTCTTTTTTTAGTTTAGTTCAGATTCCACTGTATCCCAATTTGTATTTCAGGGTGGAAAAATATTAATTTCTATTATAATAGCTCTCAATTTTGCCTTAAAAAAATCACCCAAATGGATTGAGTTTACTTTAATGGCTTGAGTTATATATATATATATATATAGAGAGAGAGAGAGAGAGAGAGAGAGAAATTTTCTGGAAAATGTTGCTTGTTGAATTCATATGAATTTACTTTGTAAATTTAGAAAAAGCAAATCTTGTTCAATTGCTAGCAAAATAGCAAAGACAAGAAGGGATATTTGCAGGGGTGGGAGGGGTAGGCTTGAGGCAGGTACTTCTGCGTTTAGTCCAAGACTCCCCTAGAACTGTGTTGAAATAAAAATACTCCTAGATGCTTTCCTATTTCTCAAGCCAAGTCCAAAGTTCAAGTTATCAGTAGATGGAATCTGATCATTGCATGTTCGTTCTTTCTTTCTTTCTTTCTTTCTTTCTTTCTTTCTTTCTTTCTTTCTTTCTTTCTTTCTTTCTTTCTTTTTCTTTCTTTCTCTCTCTCTTTTAAATGTGAGTTTCTCTCTTTGATTATTAGATATAATGCTTTGGGTGACTTGGGGAGGAAAGCAATACAGAAATTCTTCACAAAGATTTAATTTCCTACTAAGTATGAAAGTTTTTTTCTTAAATTCAAGCATGCTTCATTTCATAACCAAAAGTCAGATACTTAATGAACTAAATTGGCTAATAGAGACTTTCACTGTGTAAGCCTCCCATTTTTCTTGATAATGATAAGAAATAGTGGAAGCTGTCATGGGACTTGACTAACTAGAAATTACCAGTTGTGAGTTGGCTACATAAAAAGATTAATCTTTCCCTCAAGCTAATTTCTGATAATTAACCAAAATATCCAAGAGTGCCAAGACAAATTAAGCATGTAAGGTAGTATTTTATAACCTCCTTTGGAAAGGATAGCCCGGCTCAGTGGTGTCTACAGTCTGGCCATATTTAGTGTAAGCAACCATTTAAAAAATGCTGAGAGTATCACTCTTTTTGCATTATATTGTATGAGTGCTATTTTGAAGGAGATGGGCGGGGGAAGGAATTAGTAACGATTACAGAAGAAAAAGCTTCTTTATTTAGTTGGCTTGTATTTCTCTCAGTCATTTTCACTCTTCTTAACCTTATGTTAAGCACATAGGTTATATTCCTCTAGAAAGAACCATCAGGGCAAGGAGGCAGCTGCACTGCACTTTTCTGGCCATTGACTGTCTGATTTTGGAGCTGTCAGCCAGCCTGCCTGACGGCGGAGAGAGTCCAGGGAGCAGGTGACCCACAGAGAAGTAGACACAAAGCAGTACTTTACAAACCCATTCTGTTTCCCTTTCATTGTGTGTGTGTGTGTGTGTGTGTGTGTGTGTGTGTGTGGTGTGTGTTTGTATTTGCCTACCAGGAACCAGGGAAGGTTTAAGTTTCATTGAGCACTGATTGTCTCAAAACACTCAAAGATTGGTTTATAGAACAGCCATGAAAAAGATTTCCCGAGAAAACATATCACTCTAGAATGTTCTAAAAGCATGTAATATCGTATCTCCAAAATCAACAAAATTCTTTTTTCTCCATCATTATTAATATAATATAGGGCTTTCCTTCACACAGGGAAAACCATTATTTTACAAGAGCAGTTTTACTTATGCAAGAAACTCTGACATTCTTAGTGATTTTTAATATCCTAGGAAGACTATTAAATGTTCAAATGACAGACGTTCCCTAGAGATGCTATCACCTATGGCAGTTTGTTTAAAGTTTTTTTTTTTTAAAGTACTTCTATTTTACAAAGCAAGAGGATGTTAGCTTTCCCAATTTTACTTGTTATACTATTTGTTTATTCATTTTTTCATTTGCCTGTTCATTTTTAGCTCCTGAACACTTTTCATACTCTGAAAGCAGCTTAGAATTGATTAATTGTTCATGTTACACTAGTGAAAAATGCCCTTTGACCTGGTTACAATTACTTTAAAATTTACTTGTGCTTATTGTCTGTGAAGGTAAAAGCTGGCCCCCTCCCACAAACCTTTGAGAGTATTTGAACCAGACTGGAACTTCACTGTTCCCCGGGCAATCAGTCCTTGGGTATCCAGTCACAGACCTCCTACAGCATTTCCATTATGTTTTTCAATCTCTTTCAGCCCCAGTAAATCCCTGCCTCCTCAGGTGAGCATTTGTCTTACTTTGAAAGAATGTACAACCCTCGTAATGTGGTTATTTATAAATGCCCATCACTTCATAATTATGATTTCCCCAGTTAACAAATGCCAGTCACATTATCAGTGGGTTTTCATATCTACAGTTTCCAAAAACAAGTCTCTCAAATTGCAGACTGATTTGTAGTCCCTCCAGGAGCTATTACATTTACTTTCAATATAAAGTGCTTAAAGCCAGTAAGTACAACTCGATGGGAAAATGTTTGGTTACCATTGACAAGGTTTTATTGCCCATGTCTAACCTTATTCTTGCCAGGAATTAGAATGAAAGTCATTGTCAAATAACAGTAAGCAATTACATGTCTTAATTTTCAAGGTCAATAAGTGAGAATTATTTTATTTCATTAAAAATAATTAGTAACTCATCTGGAAACTGTGTAAGTATTAAACTAAGTGTATACCAAGTTTAGTTTTATAAGTAATAGCAAGTTATTTAAATCCATGTGGTGTTTATTTGTAAATAGTTGTCCCCACTGAAAATGTATGGTTATTTTGCTTATGTGGAAAACTTTTAAAGACTTCAATCCACATTAAGCACACAATACTGATAAATAAACAAGCATTGGCAGCACCCTTCTTAAAAGTCTTCTGTGCACAACAAATGTGAAAAAAATGGTGACATTTAGGTCAGTGTTCTTACTTGCAAGAGTTAGATCTAGCATCTAGGTAGGTAGCACTAGGGTCTTGTCTTCCATGTCATCCTCGTATTTGTCCCAAATCTTCTCAGCCTTCTCCTTATTTTCTTCTGTCCCCCAGTGTCACTTCCCAGATAGCTGGATCCATTGCTGTCTGTGGAGTGCTCAGTTAGGTATTTCGAAGTAAAGGCAAGACCTGCCTCTTCCATCAATGGGAGACTTTCTTTTGGAGGCGATATATGATTTTTCATCTTCTTCCGCTTGTCTCCTTGCCTCCCACCTCTGGGGGGATATGACTGGTATTGAAGCAAAGTTTGGAATGTGGTGCTGTGTTAAGAAGTATCACCAAGTGCAAATCTTTAAGCACTACTTTGTTCTCAGAAATGATCTACCTGAATTCCACCTCAGGATTCACTCTCTCTGCCTTCTCCTCGGTACACTGAGAGGCTTGGAAGGTTCATGTAGGCCTGTGGTTCTTTATGATGCAGCCGAAATTCCAGGCTTCTCCCCTCCCCAGCTCTCTCTTTACCTCTGACAGATCATCTGATCAGGTGTTTAAATGAACAATTGTCTTTTCCCTCTCAAACATCCATGTTGGCCATTTTGAAATGAAAATCATTTAGTACTTGAGTAACATGATGGACACGGTTGCACATATGCTGATGCGTGTATACTGATGTAGAGACGCATGTGCCCTTTCTTCGTATAAATCTAAAACTTTCCAGTGGATCATTTTTTTCCTTGAATACTCTGAATTTTCCTTGCTGCTTAGCCATATTTCATAAGCATCATTGAAAAGGTTATTACATTGTTGCAGTGAACTAAATATTATACATATATGTGGCTCAATCTGAATTTATAGGGTCCTGAATCTGTTATCCTGCAATTCTGTAAGAAACTGTCTTATAAATTAATCAGGACCTGTCAATATCTAGAACTGGTTTTCAATCATGACTCTGTCTCCAGCATGTGACGTAACCCTGGGTACCAGACTTTCTCCTACTGAGCCTTAAGTTCCTCATCTGTAAAATAAAATGACTACTTGTCACTAATTATTTTTCAACTACTTTTTCCATGCTGATATTCCATGGGGAGAATTATTTCAACCCTCATACAGGATAATCTTAGCATTGTGTTTGACAGTCCATACTGCCCTGCGATCAGAAGAATGTAAACATGTCATGTTTTTCATAACAGTATTTTGGTATTGAGAAGTGCTGTGATTTAATGGGATGGTATCATTTTGTTCAAACCTACCTGTGTTCAAATCTTTTTTTAGCAATATGATCTCAGACAAAATTTTAAACTTTTTGAACTTTGATTTTGTCATTTGCAAAAAAAAAATGGAATAATAATATTTTCAAAGCTGTGAGGATTAAAAGTACCTATCACATTATCTGGTAATTTCTGACATTCAATAAATGATCATATACTTCTTTTGTATATGATATATTTATGCTAAAGCTTTCTGGTAACAAAATACACTTTTTCCTAGTATCAGATTAATAATTCAAGGTCATAATAGTCAAGATCGTTATTAAAACTAAGATGTTACAACTAATTTAATTTTTTTTTTTTTCTGTGAAGAGTGTATTTAGCTACTAGCACAAGCATGGGGTTTCCTTTGATGCTTAACAGAAGTTAGTCTAAGGAAGACAGATACTGACAGACAAAATATGCCAAACATGAACATTAAGAATTACTCCTAACTTCAGTATTCACATTTTGTTTTCTCTAATGGATTCTGAAGAGAAGAAAACACAAGGCTTGTAAAGGAAAAAAAAAAAAAAGAAGTATCATGCCAGGAAACAAATGATTCATTCATTATTGAGCAAGGGGAAAACCCACTTTTAGTAATTGTAAATAACTCATTTTTTTTTAATTCCTAAAAGTGGTTTCAAATTGTTCAATGATTCCTAAATTCTTTAAAAAAATTGAATCAATTTTGGTTAATTTTGTGTCAAAATACAAATTTTTATCAGAATATTTTTTCCCTGTGATTCTGTTTATTTATAATCGTGAAAAATTAAAATAAAAATAATGCTCCAATGGTTTGGCTATACTAACTGCCCCCCATACCTCATCTTCCTATTTGTAGATTACTGTTAATATCATTGTCAACTACCAAAATCAATCATTTATCTGTGAAGCATTTTAAAACCACTAGAAATTGTTGTATCATTTGAAGTCTTTATTAAGTTTATTGACAGTAGATTATTGTTGAGAAACACATTTCATTTTTGGATGCCTAGATTTATGACAGATTTAGTTACAAGGGAAATGAATTTGATGGATAACACAGGAGGCTTTGAGCTGCATAGAAAAATATCACAATTTTTCATAATATTACTGTCTCTCATTGAACTATCTGCTTTCTTGCTGCCCAAGGTTGAAGCAAATATTTTATTAGAAATCAAATCAATTTGAGACAATAAAAAGCCTATATTCTATCAGTGGGTAAAGTACAAGCTCCTCAAAGATCCTCTTGGAAATTAATAGACTATATCAGTTCATGTATTACAATACTGCATCCAAGAGTAATAAAGGATTCCGTTTTCACCCTTCTCCTTAACCTTGCTCCTATTATGTGAAGTCTTCGATGCCAGCGTCGATCTGATATAAAAATGCTTTGTGCTCTATGTCACTGAGGTTTTCTCTTTTTAATGTTGCCCTTATTCAATTTTAGCCCAGTCTAGAGAGAGTCAGAATTCATATATGTTACACTTCAGAGTTCCATTCACCAGCCAGGCTCTGTTCTATTTCTGTTGCCAGTACATGGGCTCTATTAGAAGGGCATCGCAGGGGCAGAGGAGCAGAGTGGATTATGGAGAGGGAGAAGGGGGACCCTGGGTGCCTCATTCTCTAGTTCTTTTTTCCTTTTCATGTGAATCTCTCCTTCCGAGTCTCCACAAGTCTTTCTAGCAAACTCTCCCATCTACAACTTCTCTCCCAGTTTTTGCTCACTCCTCCCCTTCTTCCTGCTTTTTCTGGAAGATCTCCTTATGCTCTGGCTTTTTCTTTCAAGAGATACGTCACAACTTTCTCACTCATATGCGATAGAATCATGGTGCCTTTCAAGCCTGACACCCAGGTTTGACGTGGTCCTCGGAACAAAGCTATTATCTTGACCCAGACTCCTAATTTGGGAATCCATTTTCAAATGTCCTTCTTTTATTTTAAACCGTACTTAGCATGAACCAAAGAGTTTCTGGTGTCCACTGGACGAAGACGAAAACCAGTCTCCCAGAATTTAAGAGGGAATGCTAATTTATTTTAAAGTCAATGCATCAGTTACCATCTAACTTTCAAATCAGCTATGCTATTTATTTAACAGTGAGCTAATTTAACTTATGGGATGTCAAAAAAGCCATTATTTTCACTGATTATCATTCAAAATCTTCACTGAATTTATATTTTCCAAAATAAAAGGAAAGCAAACTTACCAGGAATGGGCCTTGAAATATATATATATATAATCAGAAATATTTCATACTCAGAAAAATGGTATCATTATACATGTGCATGATCCTTGATAGTTCTGGTTTTCATCAGATTTTATTGCAAGCAGTGGAGGAAAGATTTCTTAACCCCTAAAATGTTAACAAATTTTTTTTCTAAATGTATGTGGCCTGGTACAAATCAAGTGGCCATCATCAGTATGCATTTCTTGTAGAATGGAAACATAAGTGACATTTTGAAATATTTTAATTGCATGTTCAGAAGTGCTAGTGGATATGCCAAAGTGAGAATAAGATCCTGAAACTAATTAATGTGGCTTCATTTATCAAGAGCGCTAGGGCTGCTATAAATACCAATAATAGCATTGTAACAGTCTAGTTCCGTTTGTCTGTTGATACTCTGTGCTGTCATAGTGCCCCACACCACTGAGTTGAAGAAAGTCTTTGTGCGAATTTAACAAAAAAAAAGCATTCCACATTGTTTGGTAGTAAATTCATGAGACTGCCTCTACTTCTAAGGCTTCTTACTCTAGTAAGTAATGATCTTACACTAGGATGTACAGTACTGAGATTGATGGACTTGAAAGAAAAACAACTGTGTTCATTGTTTACAGAGCTAGAGGACTAAAGGAATCAGTAAAACACATTCTACATTCAAATACATTAATTATCAAAAATATGTAAAAATCCAAAAATATAATCGCACAACCGTCCTATGAATTAGGTAAAGGTGAACTGAAGGGAGAGATCAATACTCACAGGTTAGTTTTAATATAAGTTCTTGCATCATAACCGGAGGCTACACTGAAACAGAAGAGACTTCAAAACGGCCTTCTTGGATAAAGGCCAGCCTTCATTTCTCATCTTTAAACATCTGGGACTGTTCGCCAGGGGAATGTTTGTCTACCACTACCGTTGTGAGAATGTATGGAAAGAGCATTAGTTACAAATTCTAGATTTGGTCATGAATCTTCTATTCCTTGGTAATTTTTTTCCATCCAATTTTATTTCTCAGGTCTTCAGTTTTTTCACGCATCAACATAAGGGAGTTGGACTGACAAACGTTATAGGTCTTTTCAACTAGGTCTAAAAGGCCATGGTTCTGGAATCTTCGATATTAGATAATTGGTGTCGCAGAGAAAGAATACAGTCAGAGTAAAACTTAATAGTTAGACTTGTATCCAAGAGAAAATTGCCTGCCAGTATGGAATTCTAAAAATTATTTGTGGGTCCTTATGAGTCACATCTAAAGGCAACTACTTTCTAAGTTTCTAAGAAAGTTTTCTACTTTCTAAGGCAATGAAGAATCTCCACAGGCAATAAAGACAATCCAAGAATGTGGCAAAGATACGTTAAATCCAAACAAAATGCTCATATTAGAAAGAGAAAGAAAGCCAGCCATGACGAACATAAATATGTGTGAAGAGAAATTCCCCTCAGAGCTAAGTATTTACTGAATTTATATTTGGATCCTTCTTCAGGAAGCATTATAAATCACCACCCTCATTACCTCAACACACACTATTTTATGCTAGTTTGGTTATAGAACAGGCTTTCAATTTTAGTTCTTTTAACATGGAAAATGGAAAGAACACGGCAGAAGAGAATGCTTTGGATTTTAGTGGTAACTATTCAATCAACTTACAAGCTTTGTGACCTTGGGCAATTGACCTAGCCTTTCTGATATTCAGCATTCTCATTTGGAACATTAGTAAAATCCATAACCTCCTGAACTGGATTGGGGTGAGATTAGAAACTATCTATGAAGCATGTCTCATGGTATCTGCCATAGACTGGATCTTCATCAGTTCTCAGTTGATTTTCCTTCAACTTACTCTCAATAAGCACAACTCTCAATTCTTGGAATTTGTAAACTTGTGATTTAATCCTGGCTTTGCTGCAGAATGTGTGACCTTGAGAAAACCACTGTCCCTTTACGCTCCAGTGTTACCTGTAAAAGGAAGATTTGAACTCTATAACCTTAAATCCTCCACTCTCCTTTCACCTAGTTTTATTTCTTCAGATTTTTGTAGTTTTAAAGGAACAACATCAACAAAACAGATGTGCTACCACTTTCTGATTCTGCAATAGACTACAATAGTTTTCTATGCAACATGTCATAATCCAAGGATATACTAACTGCTGTGACCTTCTTGAATCAAAGCCTCATCCTATGTGAGAATCATCTTGAAAAACATCCTACTTTCCACCTGGACTAGTTTAGAGTCTTGAGATGAGTATTTTTAATCTTTCTTAAAAACAGGGAAAGTTTAATCCACGAATAGAGACTTTTTTTCTTACTCGAAATTTTCCTTCTGCTAGTAATTTCTATTGAGTCGTAAACATCTAAGTTGAAGTTTCTTTTGGCCTGCAGCTGATTTCTCCTTGTGTTCTAAATGACAACCACTGATTACATTAATATTCAGATCTCTGTCCTGTCTTCCCAAAAGGTCACTTTTTGTCTTTTTAAAAAATTAAGTTCATGTATTTCTGAGAAGAAAATTATTATTTCCTATGAAGAGGGACTGTAGTTACAAGGGCCTTTCTTAAAGCATACAAACAAACAAACAAAAAAACACTATCTCCACTTTAGATAATCAAATGATTCACTGTTATATAGATATTATATCAAATCTGCAAAGCAAAACTTGTGAGAAATGTATAGACAATTCCCATTTTACTTGCTCCTCTGCCAAAAAAATAATGACTATAATCTCACTATGAAGAAATGGTTGAACAATGACAAAGGTGATCTTTGTACAACTCAATTTCCCCTATCTAAAATTTAAAAGTATTCTAGTATCTTCAGAATGCAGTTGAAAATATCTTTGTCTTTGGGCACAGTATTCCACAGCACATTGTGATATTCACACCTACGTGGAAATGACAGTTTCATAGATTGTAGTTAGAGAGAGTGACTTTTCCCTTAGTCCTTTCCTTTATGATTTTATGATGGAGAAGCTATTCAATGTTATTCTTCTGTCTGACTCCAAAATCTTCCTCTTTTCCAACTCACAGGGAAAAGCAAACAGAAAACAACAGCAACAAAACTTAATCCAAGGATAAGAAGTCTTTAATTAATAAGTGTATGTAATACTCATCCTTGTGCCAGCATACTTTACTGGAATATCATGTAATTAACTTCCAGATCCCTTGACATTTAAACATTAGGTGAAGGTAATAAACTATATCTACTTTGTCCCAAGTTTCCACTTGAAAATCCTTTATTTTTCTTGTTTATCTCTTCCTGGTATGCCTTTTCTGTAAGGGCACCTGACTAATACCTTAAAAGTTTCCAAGAATGGATGTTAGATTAGTTCCATGCTGCCCACTTAGTGGCTATAAAATATGGTGGATACTATTTATAGTATCTCTGGGAAATTTTGTCACTTTTCTTTCTCCAATTATGTAGTTTAAAATCATGAGAATGGCTCATAAAATAGCATTTTCTTTCTTTTCCAGATACACATATAAGATTAAAGGGTAAAATAGTCTGAATATACTTAATTCTTTTATAGTTTAGAAATATCTTGAAGCAAGATAGTACCATAGGAACATGTTTTAGTTTAAATGTTAGTTGGAATACAAAAATAAATAAATAAATAAATAAATAAATAAATAAATAAATAAATAAATAAATAAATAAATAAATAAAAAAAAAAAATATCAGTACATAGTTGTATACTCATGACCTAGGGAATAGTTCTCATAACAGGCAGTTCAGAAGTGTGTACCAAGAGAGAAAGGAACATAATGTGCCCAGGTACATGAGGGGATATTTAATGTCTAGGGAGGGCATTATATTGCAAATGGTGGTCATTCACTAGGTCACTGTCAGGGTGAGGCTGAGCTAAAGCAGAAATGTAAATTACTATAAAGGCCAAATTTGCAGAGTTGAAAACAGCTTCTATCCCCTGGGAAGCACACGGACATGGTGGTTACATGAAACTATCCATTTATAAAAATTGTGTGTTTCTCCCAGTTTGGCCATATGAATCACCACATAAGAAAAGAATATTAAAACATTAATCATTGTGATAAGCAGAGGGAACGCACAAAAATAGCATGTGATAAAAGGAGGAATGCATTTTTTTTTTTTTGGAAATCACATTGTTTTGGCATGATTATGCCTACAAGTGTATCAAAGCCGCTACATTTCCCTCCATGGTAACATACTGATAATTAGTTTCAATATATTATAATATGTTAGAGTGAGAGAGAGAGAGATGATTGGTAGAATTACCACCTACATACGCTGAGTTACAAACAGTTGTAAACACGATAGTCTGAAGGAAAGTTAAACAGAATTCTCAGAATATGAGAAACCCAACATTTTCCATATGCACTGTCATATTCCATTCTTTTTCTAATATTCATATTTCATTAACATTTAGTACACAGGCCTTGGGATTTTTTAAAGAGAAAAATAAATATATTCAATTTTGGTATTTGTGAACTATTTATCATTTAATTTACCATCAAGGCCTACTTAATTTTGTTTAAGACATGAAATTAATTTAAATCCCACCTCTTTTACTTTTGATATGCAAATATTTTCACTTTGATGTGGTAGCAATACAAACTGAAGTTTGCAACATGAACCGCTAATGCTAATTTGATTACTTCTGTATTAGTGTTGAGTGCTACAAAAATAGCAAGAGATTGTTTAAAAAATGAAACTGGGAATGGAAGAACTCTTTCTCTGCAGGCCCTCTGCAAGGATGGTAGTATTAATGCATGTACATTAATGCTTGATGATTCTAATAGAGCCATGAATGCAATTTTGAAGACAAATAATTTAGGATTTTTTAGGAAACCTGACAGCTTGGTCCTTTATAAAAATTTGAGTTCATCAGAAAGTCCTCACTTTACTTAATAGCTCAGATGGTTTGAATCTATTTAAAATATTTCTTGCAGATGATTTAGACAATGATTTATTTTTAGCAGTAAAGATGTTTATCAAATACAGTGATGACAAGGTGGCTGAATTGTGAATTCAATACTTTTTGGATGGCAGTGGATCAGGCTTTTTAAAAAAGAAAGAATGAGCCTTTAAAAAAAAAAGATTTATTTAATTGATTTATTTGATGACATTGAAGAGATTTCTAATGACCTGTAACAAAAAGGATGATATAAATATCTTGTTGCAACTCAAGCTAAGTATACCTAAAAAGTGTTGAAAAACAATTTTTCCCTCTTTTTAAAATAGTATTTGAAAATGGTATCTCACCATATTGAAAAATAAATATATATGTCTATCCATGATCTATAAGATACTCCCAATGGGGGAGCAGCAGTAATAACTGCCACCTGTAGTGTGCCTGCAGCGTGCATGTCGCTTGTCAGTTTATCAATGAAATGCCTGTGTCTGTCTGTCTGTAATTTGCTTTATGCCTGAAAGTCTCTATGCTCGTTAACCTTTTACAGGTGCCGCACCATTCCAAGGAACTGCAGGTACTAAAAGAATAAGCAGTACTTATAAAGGCACAGCACACTTCTGAGCAATGTTTTGGAGGCCACCCAGTGTGTTAGATATCCACAACCAAGCTAAGGAAGTAAAACACAAGAGTAGCTAATGATTGAATGAGGGCCATGTACAGTTCCTGCATATTATCCCTCGTCAGACCAAAAAAAAAAAAAAAAAAAATTTTGATTTAAAAAAAGAGGAGAGAGATTGAGAGATTTGGATCAATCATTACTTTATCAAATTATCAAAAGTTTTTCCTCAAGATGTGACTAGAAAAAATGTTTTAGAAGGTATGCACATACTGCTGATTTTTTTAAAAGATTCTCAATAATGTATGTGGCATATGAATATAGAAGGCAGAGATTAACTAGGTTAGAATGTTGACGAATAGAGATTAATAGGCTGATGGATCATATATAAAATTAATTACATTAAGGATTAAATACTGAACACTGACTGGTTGATTCTCTTTAAAATTGTAATAGAACTTTTTGTGCAATGTAGTCATTAAATAAGATCAAGCATTTGACTATTCCCCACTTGGGGAAATTCACAATTTGTGAATTTAGGGAGGAAAAAAGTATACAGTAATAGCTTCAAAGAAGTGGGACAATGTTTATATGTATTACATATACATATATAATGTATACATATATAATATATATAAACATTATTTTGTGTATGTATGGTGTAGAAATTTTTTCAACATGATAACAACTTTAATTCCAGAATGGTATGGCTTTGACATAAATATTCTTAACCTCCATGTGTGGAAGAAAAAGAAAAGATTCTGACTTTTTAATCAGTGCCTCCAAAAAACCAGTTTTCTTTTTTTGAATTAGTCACAAATTTCTTTTTCAAAATTTCTTTTACAAATGTGTCCTTTTATATACAATGTGAAGTTTTAAAAGAATTTAAGTCAATCTACCATGGGTAAAGCCTTATTAAATAGGTATTGAATAGACTTGAGCAAACCACTTATAAAACCCAATAGTCTTATTACTGAAGTTGGTAAATGGTATTGTGATTATGGAAATCATTAATGCTACTAAAAATAATGATGTCACTGATACTAGTCTTTATCACTGAAACTGTTTTCAAGGACTGAAAATGGGGCAAAGCATAACGCGAGCCCATTTCTTAATGGGCTCACAATCTAAATTACCATCTTGCTCAACCTCCTATTTTGAAAGTGCAAACTCCTTTAAAGTTAATTATGGAAATTGTTAAGTGTAATAATTCCATCTTCTTGTTTCCATAATGAGTATAAAAACTATCTAAAATTCTTTACATATGTAATGAAGAAAATAGGGGTTGGATATAGTAAGGACAGAAGGCATTCTATTTTTCTCACTTTAAAAAAGAGGTTTTATAGATGTAAATGTTCATTGCTTTCTTCATCTCTTCATCTCTTTCTCACCTCACACTAGTTCTTTTAATTCAGATGTCATACTTTTCAAAAAGCTGTCTGTTTGAAGACTCTTCCTCTTCCTGGAAGCACTGAAGTCGCCAATGAAATGTTATGTCTTAAATTTTACCTCCTGAAATATACCATTGGCTCATGTTAAAAGGAAACTGAGTCCTACTTCTCACCCTCCAGTCTTAATATCAGTTCTTATTTTGCCAATCTTCATTTTCATGTAAACAGACAACTTGTCCACTGGATCCTTTACAAATAACGTGGAAATGACAAATGGTCTATCTTATTTGGAGTGCAGGGTTGTGAGAGAGAGAAAGGGGACGGAGACTGTACAAGGGGAGAGAACTAGTGTAGAACATCCTTGACAAAAGCATTGCTTTGTCAGGCCTTAGTTCCATTCAGATCAGTGCTCATGTGACAGGAACTGATTTTTAAAAATTTTATTCACTCTTCATTTAAACTTCAATAGCCCCATTTGGCTAGTGGTTACCATATTGCACAGTACAGATTTGGATACTCAAGTTCTCATTTCATTTTAAAAGACAAAGATAAACTATTTTCAATTTAGCCTTTGAAGTAGACCCCAAAGAATTAAACTGGCCATCATTCTTTTGAAGGTTCATTATTCCTTTTGTTAATTTCATGTAACTTATCTTGGCTTCTGTAGTTTTCAACTACTCCTTCACTGAATATAATTAAAATGTATCTTGCAAGTTAGAATTACAGACATATGTATATGCGTGTATATATACAATTTACATATTAATTATATATATAATTTTCTTTATTACTGGAATTTCAATAAACATATATAAAAATTGTTACAGAAATTAGCCATTGCCTTAACACTTCCCTGGTGTGATGGTTAAGGTCATGGCTTTGAAGTCAAAAAGACATGGGATTAAGTTCTAGTTCTGTGACCAGCTGAGTGATCTTGAGCAAATAACTGAGCTTCTTAAGTCCTCATTTGCTCCATGGGTTAAGGTAAGAATGCTTCATATGTTGTAGCATTGTGGTGGAGATTAAATGAGCTAGTACTACAAAGCACAGAGCATTGTACTTCTCTCATAGTGTTATTTCAGTAAATGTCAGCATGTCAGCCAGTCTCATTCCTAATGCTGCATATGAATAAAGGTGTCAGAATGAACTTTGTTTCTTTTATGGGGCTGATAATGGATAATCCCCAACCCAGCTGAACACAGACAGTGCCGATGGGTTTTAGTACTTTCTTCTCCACTGACTACACAAAGATATAGCGTGATCTTGCAGAATATCTCAGTATAACAAGAATCTTAAACACTTCGGGGAAAATGGTACTATTTTCAAGTGTTAAAAGAATCATTCCAAGGAAAGTAGATGCTTCTTTTAACACTTGAAAATAGTATCATTGAGCTTCTAGCTTTTGCTCTTGAATAGTGAAACTGTGGAGCCATGTACCTGTTGGTTTTCAGATGGGGCCAATTTCTTTATTACAGCCAAAGTTAGGGAAAGATTCTTGTCATTTGAGAGGCCTTCAATCTATGATCTTACAAATGACATCAGCTGAAAGGGAAGGACCTGACACTACCAACTGTAATGGGAAAAAAAATGACTAACACTAAAATACGTATAGTAAGTTCTTCATCCTCAGTCCCCCAACTACTATCATTAATGTCAAGGCTCGGTGAGGGCAATTATCCCACTCTTTTTTTGGCAAACAGTCCCCAGGCATCAAACTGCCCTTCCTAAGATGTTCACTTCCTGTCACTTCAGCTGAATGTAAAGGTGGAGGAGTGGAACTGTGTGCCAGTCTATGCTGCTTCTGACCCTAGTTTCTGCATTTCCCATTAGGAGATCCTTTGTGGGTGGATACTGTACTTGCCATTATTTTTTTAAGTAAATCTAAGTAACAAAGTGTTCACATACTTTGCAATCGGATTATAGTGTTTTCCCTTACCAAAGTGAGGTATGTGCCTGTGAGTCTAATGCACCTATAAACTAGACTGAATGGAAATGGAGAGGGAAGGAACCATTGGAGTGGCAAGATACATGGAGACTGATAATAATGATGATGAATAACATCATTATAAAGCATAAAACTTTGTTAATTGTAAGGAAAGCCTGTTCCTAACATAAGTATTAGACAATTGTCAAAAAGTAGTATGCCCACATCTGGGCATCAGCTATACTGTCTCAGGTTTTTTTTACAGCCTTATAAGAAAAGCAAATTAAAGCCAGGTCAGAGGAAAAAGAATTTGTAGGTTTATTTTTTATATTTTTTACAGGAAAGAAAATATTTTAACAGTTTTGAAGAACACCATCAATTTAAGGTTTTTGCCAAATAGTGATGACCCTTAAAAAAAAGAAGTTTAAGTTTGGAAGATTTAGTTCAATGTAAATTCAATAGAAGATTGGGATAAAATTAAAGTGAAAAACAAAACTGCTACGATGCCCACCAAATGTTTAGAAGAGGGTGGCTCTGTATAGGTGTATGTTCATGGTTTATAACATCCCACTAATGTGTGAGTCTGGAAACTAGAAAAGTTAAAAAACAAAAAAGCTAGGTTGGTAGCTATTTGGATAGAATTTATACATAGGTAGTGAAAAAGACTGTGTTGACTGCCTAGTTGATATTTTCAAACATCAGTATACTTACTTAAAATTCTGGTAGAAGTATCAGCTCTATTTAGAAAAACAAGCATAACGGGGAAAAAATCCTACTACCCGCTTAGGTTGAAATAAAAATTCTCAGAATTATCAATTCTCATAGGCTACATTTACTTATTATCTTTCCATAAAATGTCTATTTAAATCTCGTTAAGAACAAACTGTGCAGTTTATGTAGATTATTGCAAATTATAAGCAATTGGAAATCTGTAGAATTTAGCTAGCCTGGGAGATGATGGTCTGATGTACCTGTGTTTTCACGTGCAATACTCTGGCTATTTCAGCTTCTTATCTGAGCAGACACCATGACCCGTGACAGCTTTGGAGCAGCTACGCTGTGATATGAATAAGCAGCTGTTCAGAAAAGATGTAAAGAAGTGAACTCATTATACTGTAGCTTGTTTTGCACTAGAAAACTTTGATTCCTAGCTTTTAAGAGTGAAAACAGAGTAGGTAAAAGGAAATTCAAATTGGGAAAGATGATAAAAAACAAATTTGTGTGAGACTCAAAGATCGGCTTTCGGACATACCCACCTAAATGCGTGAAACATATGTAAATATCATACATTGCTACTTAGTTATTTGAAAACAGTTCATAGGTTGAGATGGTCCTGTTAACATTTACGTTTTTGTGTTTATGTTTGGACTGTTTGTGCAATGTCTTGATGAAGTCAAAGTATGTACACTTTGAAATATATAAAGAAATCACTGTTCTTTATTAAAAACAGATACAATATTAATATTAGAGTTTTTTAATCACATAGATATATTCAAAGCCATCCCAAAATTGACTTTAGAATACTAAGGCATCTTAATATTTAGATTTGTATCGCCCAATACAGCAGCCACTAGCCAGTTATGACAATTGAGCGATTATTACGTGGCTAGTCCAAATTGAGTTGTGCTGTAACACAGAGATCAGATTTAGAAGGCTTAGTACAAATAAAAAGAATGTAAAACATCTCATTAATAATTCCATATTGATTCTATATTGATACCAAAATATCTTAGATATTTTGGGTTGAATAAAACACATCATTAGAGTCAATGTCACTTGTTTCTTTTTTTTTTAAATATAGTCACAAGGATATTTTTAACTATGTTTATGGTGGCTTACACATGATTTGAATTATATATTCCTATTGGTATTGATGTAGATAGCGTTTATCCTTCAACACAAAAGAGAAGTTCTGTAGTTTAGAGATAAACAATGAAGCAAGTGTATGTATGTGTATGTTTCTTTTCTATTGCTGCTTTAATGAATTTTAACACAAACTTAGTGGCTTTAAACAAGACAAATTTACTATCTTACAGTTCTGGACATCAGAAGTCCAGAGTGGAGCTCACTGGGCAAAAATCAAAGTATCAGGAAGGCTGTATTCCTTTTGGAGGCTCTAGGGTAGAATCCCTTTTTTGCCTTTTCTTCGCACATTCTTTTGCTAGTGACCTCATTGTTTCATCTTCAAAGCAACATGGGACAAATACTTCTGAGACTGTCATCTCTCCAGTTCTCTCTGCCTCCCTCCTTCTTCCACTTATAAGGACCCTATGGTTAGGTCCATCTAGATAATCCAGGATAATCTTCCTATTTCAAGGTCAAGTGATCTGCCACTTTAAGCCTCCCCTTGCCATTAACCTAAAATGTGCGAAGGTTCCTGAGATTCGGATGCAGACATCTTTGGGCATCCACTATCCTGCCTACCACAGTGTGTATACTTATGTTTATCTTTAATGTAATACATAAATATATAAAATTTATATATAAAATATTTCTTCCTTCTTCTCTCCCTCCCTCTCTCCCCACCTCTTTCTTTCTTTCTTTCATTTTTCTCTCCATTTCACACCAAAAAAATTAAATGTTTTTCATCATTTTCCTTTTGGTACTACTTATCATTTTAAGTCTCATAAAAGCTCCAGATAGTTTTTGTCTCACCCAAATACTCATAGCCAAAGGCCAGCACATGATAACATAGGAAAACTAAGTTGTTCATTGTCTGTAGGTGGGTCTAATTAGGGAGAACTCCTCAGCCTTTGGAGTAATTTGCTTCGTCCCTCAGCTAGATTAATGACTGGCACCACAGCAGTATCAGAAGGGACTGTGAATTCCAGCGGGTGAGCACATTTGTCAGCATGGATAGAAGGAGTAGAACTTTCATGAAAAAGAAAAGGCTTTGAAACAAAGCCAAATAAAGGAAAGAGGCAAAGTACTTCTCTGCCTCTCCAAGAGATTTTGTTAGTTTAGCACACCTGCTCAGACCTTTTGAGATTATCTTGGGACATGCTTCTGAGACTGGAAAGTGGGTTCCCCAAGAACCAGTAGGAGCACAGCAGCAGTTTGTGACATCTTTTCACCTTGTCAGATAACTGGAAAAACTCAGTCTTGTTTTTAAAGTATAGTGGGTTAGACACAGTTTCATGTTGGCTGGTATAATATTGGGGGCTAACAAAGCTTACTTATAAGGTAATTGATGAGCGGTGCTTAGGGGTCAGAATTTGCCTGCTGCAGTTTTGCACAAAATGATTCAAAGACTCTTCCAAAGGTTATAATCCATGGCCTTAAATGAAACCCATCTTTTAACATATTATACTCCCCATTGCAATATTTAAATTGCTTTCTTCTTTTCAGCAATGAAAATGGTTTGACTAGACTTAGAAAACTATTAATTTATCCTGTCTATTGGACAAAGCTAAATTGGCTACTAACTGCCACAGAGATGTAACAATAAAATCAGTGAACTCTAAACATGATGATTTAAATACATGCTGCATATTTTCTTTCTTCTTTTTTTTTTTTTTGTTCATACCAGAGCAATTAAAATCAACTTTACTTCTGAAAGCTTTACACATTATTTTCATGTAGGTAATTTTTACGGGAAAATATATCAGCTAAAGATAAATATAATAAAATCAAATGCTTGAGGAAGATAAAATAAATTTATTTTATAATTCCATAATTGATATCATAGTTTTTTCATTTTCTAATTAGTTATTTTTAAAATTATATAAGTAACATTAGTAAAAATTTGTTATATGGAAGGAAAGGATTTTTGCTATATACTTAGTCCATAATAATTTCAATCCCAGCTTGGATGAAGCTTTTGTGACGTTTCAAAATGCATTTAGTATAGGAGATATGTTTTAATAGATTTAGAGTTTAGATTATGTCTATATTTAGAAAATACAAATGTAAGGGGTAGCAAATTTCAAATATTCATGTATCAGGTAAAATCCTGAAAGCTGAGGGGGAAGGCGGGCCAAATCCTGAGGCATTTATCAAGATAAAGTCTGTGTATATTTAAAGATAGTGATTTAAATTACACAAAAATTACAGTCTATCGATTTAGACATTTGTATCTCAGAGACACATGCCTACACAAGTTGTTTTTCTAAACCCATACAGATAATGTTGAACTCTTTCCTCAGCACCACTCTGCATTAACATAGCAGGTTAGAGGTGATAATATATGCTGAGTGACATATTTGTGATCAAGACATTTTTAAGGAGCACTTAATAAAGGAAAGTCAGCAAACCAAACACATTTTCTGTTTCTTCTTCTAATTTTTTTTGCTGGGTGTGAGCAGAAATAATCATAAAGTACCTGAAGTTACTTAAAATGTCTCTTTTAGTGGAGAATTAGGCACACAAAAATAAACCCCCAAAGGGACCAAAAGTGATAATTAAATACAATATAATGAAAGATTTGATTGCACTAGCACCAAGCACAATAGGAAATCACAGCAGGGCATTTTGAACTTTGCCAGGGATATCTTAGACATATTTCACACAAAATACATGACCTTTGAAATAGACTTTGGAAGTTAAGTAGGAGTTGGACAGATTGAGATTAAGGCAAGCGTTTTATGCAAGGGAAACAGCCTGAGCAAACAGAAGAGTGTGGTAGATGAACACTATATGGCGAAGGTGATTTTCTTGCTCTCTGGCTAGTGGCATACTATTGGAGAGATTCAAGAGATGTTAGTTAGTTGGATAATTTTATCGGACTTGTGTTTTTTACTTATTAAAATTGTACAGGAGAGTGGATGGGGATGGGAAAGGTGATGACTGATGTTTTCTGTGGTTGTCTGTCCAAGGCAGGAGGCGAGCATGATGCAATAGTTATGGACCAGGAGTGAAAGGATGCACTAGACTAGTGCTTCTCAAAATGTGGTCCTCAGATCAGATGCATTGTCATCACTGGGCAACTTACTGAAAATGCTGATTGTCCGGGGCTCCATCGCAGACTTATTGAATCAAAAACTCTGATGCGGGATCCAGCAACCTGTTTTTATTTTAGCTTAATTTGGGTGTTACTGACGTACAAAAAATTGCACATGTTCAACATGTTGTTAAGTTTGGACATACACCATCACCACAACCAAGGCGGTAAACATGTTTATGACCTCCAGCTACTCATGTTTTAACAAGTCTTCCAGGGAATCTGAGGCACATTAATATTTGAAGACAAAGCCTTAAAGATGTATTTTCAGAGTTAAAATAGAATTAAACAATTAATTAGACTTGGGGTAGAGAGGATGGAGGAATCAGGAGCTGTTAAATTTATATTATAGGCAACTCAGTGGGGAAAGTGGTATCATTATATGAGATAGGATATATGAGATGAGAATTAGGTTAGTCCAAAAAGGATACTTTTGAAAATATTTAATTGTCAAAGAAGCGGTCATTACAAAAAAAAAAAAAAAATATATATATATATATATATATATATATATATATATATATATATATAGGTCTCTGGTCAAATGTTAGGCATTGGTCTTGGTTAGACCAATTTCATTGAACCAGAGACTTATTAATTAGTAGTTTTCCTCTACAGAGAAGGAGCCTGGATAGATAATGGAACACCATTAGAACGTGTGGTTTTGAGGAAAGAGCCTTGGACTGAGGGTCAGAGGACCTGAACTATGGCTACAGCCTAGAACATCTGTAACACTGCCCAGCTATTAAACACTAGTTCTGTTACCTATGGAAAGTCACTTCTCAGAGTTCTAGGTTTTTATTTGTGTTTCTTTTTTTTTTATTTTTCCCCACTAGGAAATATTGCCTATATTTCATAATTATTGTGAAAAAATAATGTGTGCAAAACATAACACAGTATAAATGGTAAATTCCTTTCTCCCTTCTCAGCTGTTTGCTAATTACACAGCATTTCCTTGGCAAAACCCAAAAATCTGACTGAGCATTAGTGAATTAGGGGGAATGAAGATGGAGGAGAGAGAAAAATATTTCTCAGGATATTCTCAGCCTTGCAGAAGAAATCAAGACCAAATAGTTACTTGGAAATTTATTTGAATAGTACATTCCTAATATAGCCTCACAGAGTCAGTTTCCGAGAGAAAATGCTTGAGCAATATAACTGAAAATATTTACCAAGGCATGGCAGAAAAAGTGGCTAAGTTTCCTTTGGAGAGACTTGGGACCAAAAGATATATTACATTTCAAATATAAAATGGCAATGCACTGTAATGTTTTGCTATCAGCTACACCAATTAATGCAGATGATGCTAATTAAAACCAAATTTAGAGAGTGATTAGGTTCTTTCACCATTGTTAGGGAGAATTGATTCCTCTATAGATCTAATATGTTCAAGTAAGAAGTTAATGATATATTGATTTATTTTAAAGCACCTAATTTAGATTATAATTCTGAGGAAAACATTTGTGTTAATACTGAGTATTAAATGACAAACGTTTTCTCTTGGAAAAGAAATGGCACCATTTGTGTAACCCTAGAGCAAGGCACATGTTGATGTTTCAAATAAATTATTGTGTATGGCTGCATAATCTCAATTTTAGTCTTATAAAACTTATAATACAAGCACTCTATTGCACATGTGCTCATTTATATGGCAGTATACAGCTGTGTGTGGCATAATAACTTTATTGAACAAAATTATGTGCTGTAGAACTTGCTGCAAAAATTTCATGGTCCCATCTGGACTAGCTTTGCAATTGAGAAGGCTGAAGTGGGCAAAGATTTTTACAGAATTACAGAAAACAGCAGTAGCTGTCTGCTGTCAATTTTAACATTTAGAAAATAATGCCAGTAGGTGTTCCAACTAGTAGGGTGTCTTTTCAGACACAAAAGGGGTTTTCAATTTGGAACAAAGGCACTCTCACTATATGAAAGCCCCTAAATATAGATAGACATCTGGTTCATATCTGAATGTATTAGACTTCATTTATAATATTCCTAAAATCTTATATCTTACACACAACAAACCAGTTGATTCTTATTTCACCAAGATAGGCAGTTAAAATAGCTATGATCCTGAAAAATTATTTTCTGAGGGCTTAAATTTGGCTAATGTGATAAAAGATTTAGTGATGCTATCTGTTTTTTATGAGGAAAAGGTTAAAGGATGAGGTAGAGTAAATGGCAGGACACAGCATTCATTGCTCTTACGAGTATCTTCCATCTTTCTTTCCTTCTCATTCTCCTTGCCTCCCTCCCTCCCTTCCTTTCTCCCAAACAAAATATGACACAAGGAAAAAAGAAAGAAAGAAAAGAAAAAGAAACAGCACAAGGTCCATCTATTTAAAATCCAGTGAAACTGAGTTTAGAACGAGAAAATAGTGTATTCCTAGAAGGTAGTTCTTATGTCTAGTACAGCGGTAACGACCATTATCATTGCCTTCAGTGTTGACTAATCTTTATACTGTGATGGTGTATTTTATGTATTTTGAGGTCTACGTATGTACTATATATACACTTTTATAAAGATGGGGAAACTTCAGGAAATACATTAATTACATGGTGAAACTAGGGTTGTGAGCAGTAGTAGTGTGGACAAAAGTAAGTTGATGGTAAAAATGTGTCTTGAATAATTACTTAAAACGAATAGAAGCTATTTTCAAAGATTATAGTAAGGGCAAGTTGGCTAGATATTAAACCACTTGTAACAAAAGCCTGTGGGTTAAAACAAAAATTCCATGAAATGTTCCACAGCCTGACTCCTATGTTCTCATTAAAAAATATTAAATTAAGCAAAACCAGGTAATATATTTTGATTCAAAAAACAAAATAATAAGACAAATATTGTGTATTTGTACATATGATTTTGAAATTTTCTTTAGAATATATTTTAAAATTAGTTTAAATTTTAGTTTGTATCATAAAACATTAAACATATGCTTATCCATGCATAATGAATAAGTGTAACAGAGCATGTTTTATATATGTGTATATATATATATATTATTTATAATCAATGTACAAATACACTCACATATATGAGTAGCGCTTTTACTGAATCAGACCTCAAATCTTGTTAATCATGTGATGGTTTTTATGTGTATAGTTACCTGCCTGATGCATTTGATGATCATCATATATTTTTTTTCTCAAATCTGTAGGGACCCACAAACTCCTAGTCTATTCCAGTTCACACACACATTTACCAGCATGGATTTACATTTTAAAAGGAAGTTAAAAAGCACGCCTACTAACACAGCCATTAAATCATGAGGTGAGGAATAAGTGAGCCAAAGTCTGATTATAGAGAAGCTATTTGGAACAGTACCTTTTGTTGCTACTTTTATGGTTGAGAATAGTTGCCTAAATGAAGGGAAAAATCCAATAGCGTGTTTATATTTGAAGTTGGGAACAGAAATATTTACCCCTACTTCTATGATTAATGTAAACATTATTTTCTTAAGTATAATATTGAAGTCCAATTAACCAATTGTACACAACAATGTAACAACAAAAGCATCACTTGGACTGTACTTCTTAAACTAATTATAAATTCCTGGGGAAAAGAAAAAGTGTGCTAAGCCAATATGATAGAACATAGCTTCTTCCACTATGTAGAGCACGCTGCTTTGCTTTTATAAACAACCATAGCAAACAGCCCTTCCTCCACCCCACAAATGCTGTACATCTAGCTGTTTTCCCCTAACTGAGAATCACCAACATAATTATAAATGCACATACTTGAAATATATTAACTCAAAAATAGAGAATCTTTATTTGACCTCTAGAGACAAGGAAAACGGGCATGATTCCAGTCAAAATTTAAATCTAGGGGTATAGTAGCCTCTCAAGGGGATAGAATGATAAGCCTTCAGGTGCCATGTGCCTTTTACCCCGGTTCACACAGTTCCAAATCAGATGATTCCTCTTTGAAGCAATGTGCACGGTTTCACTGCTGAAAACCACTGAAAATATTCCTATATTTCATGTAGACTGTTTTTTGTTTTTTTAAAGTAAATTGACCTAAGTAAGTTTGCTAGAGTTATAGGCTCTACTTAGGTCATAGGAACAGAGGCCAGGATTTGTGCAAGGATGCTAACAAAACTAGCTTCTGGTCCATGATTTGAATAGGCATAGAGATATAACCCAAGAAAACTGGAAGAATACACTAAAAACCAGTAACAAAACTTCACCAAAGTAGCAGGTTTCTTTAAATAAACCTATGCTTTACTGATTAATGCAAATTTTACTGCAACTGTGGCATGAAATAATTATTCTTCGAGATATTCTCAGCTCAACTTAATAGAAAAATCAAGGGGGAGAATGACACTTGTGTCTGTTATATTGATTCTGTCTATAGTTATAGCCCCAAATATTTTGACATGTGCATTCCTGTAATATCTGAAGCTCCGTTCCATTTATAATCATAATTCTCCTGCTGAGAGCACGGCTTGTGCTGACGCCAGCCTGCGCCTCTCTCCCTGAGGTCAGCAGAAGAGTAATTTATATATTTTAATTAGTCTCAACTTTTGCTCTGAGTGGATGGCTTTCTCTTAAATCATAACACTTCCATAGTTAAATGCATCCCTTTAAGAGTAATAGCTGTTTTCACATTATTCATTCACGTGCCGCTCTTTGAAAAGGCACAGTTGGTTTGGAAAAATAAAATAAATCATGCTTGTTGAAAATTTCTTTTAAAATACTCACCAAGTGTTTGTGTGTTTTAAGCTTCTTGATCACCCCCCAGCGTCCCAGCCAGAAGCATACTTTCATTTAAATGTGTTTATTTTAGATTCTTTCTTCTTTGCAGACTTTCCAACTGAAAGATTTACTGTAAAGGACAATGAACAGGTCCAAAGCAAATCTCGAGCCGTAGTAGTAGTAGTTTTAGCTTACTCACCAAGAAGTTTTTCTGTCAGAAGTTTCCACACAGTAAACATTTCACCACCAAAAAAAGTGCTAAAATTTTTTTTTTTCTTTAGAAATTGCAACACTCCTCTCTTGGCTCTAAGCTTCATTATTTTTCATTGCTCACAAAATATATTAAACCAGTTTCTTCACCTTAAGTGACATTAAATGAAATAGATTTTCTTTCCTTTTGTACAGATCCAGCACTAGCCTATTGGGTTATGTAAGCAAGACAAAGCCATTTTCCTCAAACTCATTTGGATCCCAGAAGGGTGAATACAAATCCTGCTAAGGTTCTGAATGAGAAAAGCTTCTTTTTTGGCCTTAGAGATTTACTTCATAGCTATTGGGACCACATTTCCCATGGTCCTCTAGTGGCTAGGGAAAATCTTTCCCATTTATAAGAAACTGGCATCTATTAAAAATTGGGGAGACACATTTAATTTCATTTCATACGTAATTGGTAAGTATAGTCTATGTGCTGCATTATACTAAGTTTGTAGGAGAGGGCGGGGAAAGGGAGAGAAAGAGAAATAAATATGGGACAGAGACTTGGCCTTAAAAAAATTACGGGAAGAAGCCATGCATGCAGATGATAACTAATTCCCAGTGCAGGACAGAGTATCCTTTATCACTAGACTTTGAAGTAGAGGCAATACTAAAACAAGGAGTGGGACAGATTAGTAAGAATAATAAAAGCAATAACAATGTCTAACACATATTGAACATTGACTATATACTAAGCACTGTTTGGTGTACTTTCTATTAACTCAGTATTTTCAGCAGTCTTAAATCAGAACTATTTTATTCCCATTTTAAAGATGAGAAATCAGTTTAGAGTGATTAATATGCTAAGATTTTGCAGTTTAGTGGCTGAAACAACACTGAAAACCAGTTAGTCTAGCTTGAGGGCACATGGGATGGCCTGAGGTCCTAAGGAGGGGTCAAAGTGAAACATAAAAAAGCAAAACAGAACGAAAATCCCCCAAATCTTCACTGACGACTTCACCGTGTGAAATCGTATTTCTGTGACAATGCAGCAAGTCAAATTTCTGAGTTTTATTTCTCCTTTTGAATGTGAAGAATTATTTGGCCTACAGCTTGCAGGGTTTCTTGAATTTCAGATGGTTTATCTTGTAAAAGAACTTGGTAAAATTGCTCCGCAGATGTCAGTTTTTTTATCTGTTATTGAAGTTTCCTTTTCCTTTTTTTCTTTTTCCAAGAGGAACTAAGTGCTGCTTGAACTGCTTCTAATGGGAAGTTTGCAGGAAGCTAGGAGCATTTATTGGCTCTGAGTCTCACCCTAGTCACAGGGCTTAACACTGAAAGTGATGTGGAGAGAAGGAAACGCACCTGAGTGCAGGTGCCCCAGGCAAAGCCACCTTTGCCGGGGAGAGATAGCTGTCTGCCCCCGTGAGGAAGCGTCCATCTCTGTTGTTACAACCGGCCTTTCTTCACAACAGGATCAGCTTTGAAAGGGAAAAACCAAGTTCACAACAGGTTTCATATGTGGAAAAAGTTAAACTAGGCAAGCAGTGATTTACAAGACTTTCTCCCTAGTAACATACTCTTAGGTTATCAGCATAGCATAGTTTCAAAGATTTAAGATTTTTGTCACTGTGTTTGGTTAACATTATTTCATTGAAAAATCAAATGAAGGACTCTAACCATTTTACAGTAGAAGCAGAAACAGGCCCAATGTATATGTTTTTATAAAATAAAACGTGGTGAATATATAGCTGTATATAGCAGTTTAGCTGCCCCGCCCAGCATGGTAACCATTACACCTGTACAGCTACTATTTTTAAATTAATTAAAATAAAAATTTAGATCCTCGTCACAATAGCCATGATTTTCCAGCATGCTTTACTACTGCAGAAAGTTCTGTCGATGGTGCTGATACAGAGTTGTGGTTAACAGGTCAAGCTGGACTCTAACTTCCTGCGTTTCAGTCCAGCTTCGTTTTCTAGCAGTGTGACCTTGGTCAAGTTAATCTTGAGTATCATTCTTCACATGCAAAGTGGGGATGTTAATAATACCTATCTCATTTAGTTGTTATGAGAACTACATGAGGTAATATATGAAAAATACTTGGTATCCGGCGCAAAGAGCTTTATAAGTGCTGGCTATTATTATTAGGGACTAGCCATATTTTTCCAAGTCATTAAATTAAATGTAATTAATTGTTTAGAAAAGGATCCATTACACATCCCAAGATTAAAATCATTATGCTAATAGACACCTGTGAAGTTTAAAAGTAACACATTTCACTTACATTTATTCATATATCAGCTCACTTTCAAAAAGGATTTGAGGCTATTAACAAAAATTTTTAAAGGACAGACACAACAGAACTAAAAATGATTAACCTAATTTTAAAAAAACAAAAACAAAAACAAAAACCAATGAGGAGGATGGGGATTTATAGAAGACCGTGGTTAACGGAAGCTATTGCAATTGAACAGCAGACATTAGCTGAGGCTCCTTGTAGCTATAGCCAAAGGGAGACATGTAATTTAGGCACAATCTTAGTTTAAATTTTTTAAAAATTCAGATTGCATCCAAATAGATGTCAGAAAAGTTTCAGAGTTGCACCCATGTACAACGTGAACCTTAACTCACTTTTCTGAAGTAACAGAACCTTATAGAACTGGTGGGAAATGTCCTATTACACATAGCTATTTTAATAGCCTACTATTGTTTGTAGATTAAAAAAAAGCAGATATAATCAATAGGCCCTACTAATCACCTAGGGGAAAGCTAAGAATATGTGAAACACCAGCTTAGAGGTGGGGTACTGATGTAACAGCGGTTTAGCACTGAAGGTAGAGTGTGACTGTGTGGACTGAATCTCTCTCCTACATTATGAGCTGAATGATTTGGAAAACTCCCTAATCACTCTGTGTCTCAATTTCCCATCTGTAAGATGGAGATAACAATTGGAACACTCTCACAGGCTTTTGTGGAGGATGAAACAGCAGACTGCCTGACGCTTAGTGCATAGACAATACAAGCAGTATTTAGTGTTCGTCAGTAGCAGCGAATGGCTGCCTGTGATTTTGGAGAATTCTCCTAACTCTTCTCATTCTTCATTTTCCTCCTGAAAATCTGGTGTAGAAGAAGGCTTTTGTCCATTGTCTGTATTGCAGAGATTATCATAGTAGAAAATAATAATTTAAAAATCTTAGTATAAAAATAAGAACTTTAGAAATTTAGTTTTAATTTTCTACTTTTCCTAAAAGTGCTGTTCAGTATTTATGTGTGTTTTGATGCAGTTGCTAAAGGGTGTAGTTTTATGTGCTTTTTGCTCTTGTTATTGTTTTCCTTTTTAAAAAAATATTTGGACACTCTGGGAATAATTGTCTAAAGAGTTCTTCAACTTTAGAGGGAAAAAAGAGCAATATACGCTAGTAGAAATTACTTAGAGAAACCTGAGTAAATCTAGTAATTGCATGCCATCTGTGGTAAGGAAATTAAATAGTGCACTTAATGTGATTCAATAATTAAATACGTATTTATTAAATCATTTGTAATAGCTTTTGTATGTGACCTCAGGTCTCAAAGGCAACCACATAGTGATTACCCTTGAAGCTTCACTGAAAAGTGAATTACAGAATCGGCTTTCTTTTCTTTTACTGCCTGAACACGCTGTACCTGGAAACCCCATTATAAAAGTAACTTTCCTGTTACTCACAACTCTTACGCACAACTTAATCACTGCAGTAGGACATGGGGTGAGAGTTGCAAGGGGTGGGGGTGAATGTCATGAAAAGTTGACAATAAACAGAAACAGAAAATTACCTGTGGGAGATGGCAGATGATCAGAGATATTGAGACAGAAGGCAGACACTCTGCACAGCAGCTGGAGAGGAGAAAAGGTACATTAGTCAAATGAATTATGAGAAAAAAAAAAAAGAAATCAAATTCCAGAGAAGTGCTAAGAGTGTCTTCCTTTTATTAGTTTTATTCAGATTTTGAGACACATTCTTTAGCTGCCCCTCTCCTTTTTTGTGAGTATGTTACTTAGGGAAAAGTATTTGAATTTTGGCTTTTGTGAAAGAGTGTAGAATTCAAGTGACTAACTTAGGAAATGTTTCATAAAACAGGCTGAGTTTAAGTTGGTGAACTTGAGTGATTTACTTTTAAAAATCACATTCTCACAGATCATGTCCAAATGTTTGTTTTATAAATCCATGAATTAACACTCAGGATGTGCATTCTTACTTCTAAACTAGATTTCCTGGGCAATCTGGTGAAAATAAATACTACAAAAATTTTAAATGGATGTTAGTGTTTCTTTCTCTTCCTGACTTTTGCTTGTTAATTTACAGGGTTTCCTTTTAAGGAACAACAGCTGTAAAATAGCCTTTGAAATTCCTGTTTAACCTCTTTGTCCTATTTCCTGAAACCAAATGGACGTTTTATTATTGTAACTCCTACACCCACAGATTGCCATTCTGTTTTGTCCATCCTTCTCTTCATTTTCCACAGCTCAGTAAAGTTCATATTAAGGGAAATCCTTTCAAAAAGTCATTTTGAGGAAAAAGTTTCCCTTGAGCTAACATAGTTCTTATTTCTTCTATTTTCAACCTCAGCTCTTAACTTCTTTCCACTGTATTCTCAAATTTGCAGAGTTATGTAATTTTAGATAAGTCCCTCGCCCATTACCTACGGTGCCCACGCTTTACATTCCATCAAATAATACACCAAATCCTTCTGCACCTATGACAGAGTTCAATCTAGGTGCTTTAATAATCAAAATACAGAGATCGTTTGGAAAATAAGTGACATATGAATGAGAGACATTGAAAAGGAATCCAATTTTCTATACCATGTGTTATAACTAAATATGTAATTGAATTGTGTAATGAAAATAGAAAATAATATTAACACTGAAATATTGTCTGTCTAATATCTTGTAGCTTTAAAATGGCAGATTAGCTCTACTCAAGTAGTCGATTGCCAAACGTATCGCTGTAGCAGGATAACATTTTTTTTAGGCCATTTGTTCCACCTGCTTCCATGTTTTGGCATAGGAAAACCTCACTCCAATTAGTGGAAATAGCGAAGCAGCTGTTTGTGATGTCAATAGAGAAATATTGTTATTTTGGTTGAAAGCAACTAAACTGATTAATATGAAAATTGAAGGTACACACAGACACATTGTATATAATTTTTCTCTTTTTAATACGTGTTTTAATTGAAGTATAGTCAGTTTACAATGCTGTGTCAATTTCTGGTGTACAGCACAATACTTCAGTCATATAGGAACGTACATATATTCATTTTCATATTCTTTTTAACCATAAGTTACTATAAGATAATGAATATAGTTCCCTATGCTATACAGAATAAACTTCTTGTTTATCTATTTTATATATAGTAGTTAGAATCTGCAAATCTCGAACTCCCAATTTATCCCTTCCACCCCCTTCCCCTGCTGGTGACCGTAAATTTGTTTTCTATGTCTGTGAGTCTTTCTGTTTTGTAAGTAAGTTTGTTTGGCTTCTTTTTTTTTTAAGATTCCACATGTAAGTGCTGTCATATGGTATTTTTCTTTCTCTTTCTGGCTTACTTCATTGTATATTTTTGTTAATATAATACACAATTTCTGCACAAGACCTGCCAGAAGTTACAACAGAAACCACTAACAATGTGGTAAAAAGTTCTGGCAACTTCTAATAGAGCAAAATTTAAATCACTAAATTAGATATATTTTGAGAATTAAAGATTTGTCATTAATTTTCAATTATATTGTTATCAGGAACTATTTTCCTATGTCAACACCATCTCTATCCCCAGTCTATACAGCAATTATGTATTGGGATATTTTCAAAAAAATAATTTTGGACCAATTTTCTTACTAACTAGCCATAAAGATTTTCTTTATGCTGAAACAAACCCCATATTTGCTTTTTGCTGAAGTATATTGCTGCAGATGATAAAGGCAGAACTGAAAACTTTGATATTCATTGACTGCTGAGGTAAAGATGAATTTTTTCGTAAAACTCCAGAAAGCAATTCTTAGGAGGTCAAACTTTTTTTTTTTTTAATTGACATAGGGCTAAAGGTGAATGTTTGGGGGAGCTTAGATAAAACTAGTTTTGCCACATTTGAATTAAATGCTGGAGAGGAGGGGAAAATGTGTTCCCTGCTGGACCATAAGACTCCAACAGTTTCTTTTGCCTGCAAAATTCAAAAATGTCTTGTGGTATAAACCTCAAACTCAGAATAGTGTCCTCCTTATGGTATTGAGAAAAATGCAGTCAGAGCAAAAGCAATCCACATTCACATTTATAAAGCTGAGAGCGTTTTGAAATTCATGCCTGGATGAGCATCATATAAGCATTTTTCTGGCTTCTCAAACCGACCTTTCTACTGTGGGACTCTTTTAAAGAGTTAGAAACAAGGGAAATCACAGATTTAAATATTAGGAACATATTTGTGCAAATCCTCTTTTGTGTAGACCTAATGGAGTTTTTAATCTGTTTGCTTGTTTTGCGCTTTTTGTAATTCTTTAACTTTTACTTTTTTATTTTTTTAAGTTAAAATAGGCAATTTAAAGCAGCATTTTAGGGAGGACGGTATAGCTCAGTGGTAGCATGCATGCTTAGGATACACAAGGTCCTGGGTTCAATCCCCAGTACCTCCATTAAAAATAAATAAACCTAATGACCCCTCAAAACTGAGCTATTTCAATAAATAAATAAGTAAAACATTTTAAAAAGCAACATTTTACTTAATGATTGCAGCAGGCCTGAATGAATTGGGAAACAAGGAACATTAATAAGAATCAACTTTAACTTGATCTGATTATCTCTAGTGTTTGACACCATGAGTTAGAAGTCAAAATTACATTTTCAAAAGGGCTCTAACTCAGAACTTGTGCTTTTATATTAAAAATATATTTGTGTCCCACCTAGTGTAAAATCAGTATTCTGAAGCCTTCTGAGAGAACATTTAACCATAAAGTAACTTGCCTAGTTTTAAACTCTTGCCATATGCTTTAAATAGATGTAATAGTTTCAAGAAAAAAAGACATCTAGACGAATGCTTAATCAGCCCTGCATGTACAGGAAGTAATAAAGAAAACTGTTGCAGAAGGAATTTGATCATTTTGAGCCTCATTTCTCTCTTTCTGTATTTAAATAAGAAAAAGATTAGGATGGTAATTCCAACCTTTAGAGTAGTTTGGAAACAAGCAAATTATACGGACATGATAGAAATTGAGTGCCAATCCCCTTACCTTCCCCTGATAACTATGTTGAAATATATTTTTTCTCATCCAAATAGCTGACTTACTACCTCTCCTGAACCTATACAGAAAAATCAAGCCCATTATCATTTTGTGGGTTCTTATATCTCTCTTTTAATCATTATGGTCAAAGTAAGTCAAGGTAAATAGAGACATTAGGTTCCATTGACAAGGGCAACCATAGGTCATAGTTTGTAGCAGATGTGGAATGTATTGTTAGATTATTCATCAAAGAAATCAAATGGGAAGATAAAAATGCATTAAGCCATTTTATACGAAGGTATTAAAGAACTGTGCTGCTGTAAGAAAGTGCATCAAATTGCTTTTCTATTCAGTATGTCAATTGAAATATGGACAATATTCTTGGAACTTGGTCTGTTTGTAAAATTCAACAGGGATCTTTATTCCTGATATCTGGCTCCTTTCCAAGCTTGTTAAATGTCTGGTAAAGTGTCTTGGATTATAGGCTAATAAATGATACTTTTAATAGAATTCTAGGTTTTGGGACCATTACTTTTCCTTTTTCTTTTCTTTTTTTCCTTCTTTTCTCCCTTCCACACAATTAAGACACTTTCTAATGTTGGTATACATGTTATTCATTTTTTTTTGAAGCATAGTTGACACAGAATATTATGTTAGTTTCAGATGTACAACTTAGTGATCCCACAATCAGACACATTATGAAAGGATGGCCACGACAAGTCCAGTAACCATCTGTCACCACACAAAATTACTGAGGTATTACTGACTACATTCCTTATGATGTCTGTTACATCCCTGTGGCTTATTTATTTTATAACCAGTACTTTCTACCCCTTAATCCGCTTCACCCATTTCACTCAACTCTCCACTGCCCTTCCCTCTGGCAACCACCACTTTGCTCTCTGTATCTGTAAGTTTGTTTCTGTGTGGCTTTGTTGGTTTGTTTTGGTTTTTAGATTCCAGGTATAAATGAGATCTGTATACATTTTTTGTGTATATATATATACACATATATATACATATATATGTATTTTTTATTGACGTATAGTCAGTTTACAATGTTGTGTCAATTTCTGGTGTACAGCACAATGCTTCAGTCATACATGAACATACATATATTTGTTTTCATATTCTTTTTCACCATAAGTTACTACAAGATATTGAATATAGTTCCCTATACTATACACTATGAACTTGTTGTTTAATCTATCATATATATATATATATATATACATATATATATATATATATGTATATATATATATATATATATAAAAGTATCTGTAAATCTTAAACTCCCCACTTATCTCTTCCCACCCTCTTCCACTCCTGGTAACCAGAAATTTGTTTTCTATGTCTGCGAGTATGTTTCTGTTTTGTAAATAAGTTTGTCTCTTTTTCTTTGGATTCCACATATAAGTGATATCATATGGTATTTTTCCTTCCTGTCTGGCTTACTTCACTTAGAATGACAATCTCCAGGTCCATCCATGTTGCTGCAAATGGCATTATTTTATTATTTTTTATGGCTGAGTAGTATTCCATTGTATAAATATGCCACAGCTTCTTTATCTAGTCATCCATCTGTCGATGGACATTTAGGTTGTTTCCATCTGTATACATTTTAAATCAGAAACTGACTGAGGTGGGAATCAAGAGGTGATAACCACAAGGATAAGGGGTATAAATGGATTATTTAATTTTTTTTAGATGAATAATCAGGTACAGTCTAGTCAACTCTCAGCTTTATAATAGTTAGCTATCAAATAACTGTCACATTTTAAAGTTATAAGCATAATTCATTTACTTATAATGTTTGAGAGTATACTTAGTAGTCAAGGAAATTTACAAACCACAGGTACAAAATAGAATATAAAAGATTTTGAAAACAGTATTCCTAGTATATAATGATTTCTTAAGGTGTACTTTTCCAGTGATATTATCATTTAAGTTAATCCAAAGCAAGTATTATTTTTATTATAACATCCTTGCTTTTTTAGTCAGATATTTTAATTACATAAACATTTACTACAAATAACCTATAATTTGTTCAGGCATCAAGTGAATTAGCAAATGTCAGTTATCACCAGATCATCTTACTAGAAACAATAGTTATAGTTTAAATCTCAGAGTTTTCATTTGAAGTTCTGTAAGTGGATTAAAAACTGGAAAACATAGTCTCTAGTCAGAGAGACTTTGTTCTTTGTGATTTTATATATATATAGAGAGAGAGAGAGGGAGAGAGAGAGAGAGAGCGCCACACCATGATCTTTCTCTGGGAAAGGAGACTAGCTATAATATACACAGAGCGCTATTATGACTTATTTGTCACATAAATTTCACATGTATATTACATGGTTTACAGTTACCAATGGTGTGTGATAAGGGAAGGCCCTGTCTTGGAGAAAAGGATTAAATAATTATGGAATTTAATAATTTATATGTAGAATAAATAAGATATTTTGTAATGTCCCTGTCACATAGAATTCCATTCTGTTACATTGGCATCCGTGTTATTTATAACCTCTTGTAAGTGGAACATTTTTTTTTCTAGGGATTTCCAGTTTAGGTGGTGATTTGCAAATAATTATCTCAGGAATTTCGGCTAATAATACAGCAAAGAAAACCTTATGAAGACTTCTGAAAACAGTAATAGTTTTAATTATGATTTGGTTAATAGTAAGTTTGTTTTCAGTGCTAAAGTATATATTGTAATGTAAACTCATTTAAAATCTTGATTTAAAAGAAGTGTGCATTGCTATAGAAAAGAGGACATGGCCTACTTAAATCTTACAGCAAAAATCTAGCCAGAGGGGGAAAAATGAGGAAAACACACCAGAATTATAAAAATGTTTGAAATGCTGCTATGAAAGTGTGAAATACATATAGATATACTTAACTTTAGAATCATAAAAAATGAGACATTTAATAATGTTATTTACTTGGCTCTTATTCAGAGAGTTAACCTGAAATTACTGCTTTTCCATTTCCCAAAAAAAGGTTTATAGCAATATACTTAAGAATTATTTGTTTCTATAGCTAATCTATGATAAGCAGCTTGTATTACACCTAGTGGGAATTTAAATGGGAAAAAAGTAGGATAAAAAGACGAAAAAAGAGAAATAAAGAGGAAACAGGAGAAGAGAGAGAAGGAGTTGAGGTGACTGCTGGGAAAGGAAGGGAAAGGAAAATATAATAGCACACAGGCTAGTTGATGAATCACACATTTCTTTTGCAATTCTACATTAATTTTATCTTAACATAAATTGTTAGGGCCAAAATATCCAATGAGAATACATTTTTTTCTGTCACTTCCCAACGATGTACAGAAAGCTCTAAAACTTGAGGTGTGTAATGTATTCCTTAAAATGGTGTAATACTCTTTCCTTAAATGACATCACAGGAAGACTACCTCTTAGACAAAAATGGCGTATCATTTAGTTTGCAAGTAAATGTCACTTTAGGAGACATCTCTCTAGTCCCCCATTCATTTTCTTCCTTGTCACATGATTTTAAATTTCCTGCACAGGGTTCATCATTACCTGATGAATACTTGTTTATTTATTTGTTTTGTATGTGTGCCCTACTACTAAATGTAAGCTAATGAGAGAAGAGAGATTGTCTTGCCTGGTCTATGGAAGACAATCAATATTTATAGAATGAATGAGTAAAATAAATAAATAATGTATGTTTTTAAAGTCAACTAAGTGCCTCGTCAGTGAAGATGCAATATAGCATAGTATATTGCCATGTCATTGATGATGGCACCTTGGTACCATGTCTGGACCTGGATATGCATTGATGGCTGAACTCTCCAGATGTGCAAAGAGAAAGTTCTTTTGGGTTTCATACCTATTTTTTCTCATAAAGGCAACAGCTCCTTTTCATGCCCTGTCTTTTTCTATCAGAAAATCAGTGTGCTTAAACTTAGCAAACTACCGATTGCTTTATCGTGCACATAAATACAATTGGCGATTATACTTTCAAGTCAGCACTTTATGATGAAATGCCAAGTCCACGATAATTGTATAATACAACCTCACAGAGATGTACTTCGAATATTCAGGTGATGATTTCCAGTGTGTTTTATAGATTATTGACATAGTAAGTGATATGTCTATCAAATGGGGAAAAAAAAGTTACACGAACCATGCAATACTTTGTCCCTATTAATCAAGAATTCCCACGCAAATGTGTATATGATGGCATATTTTTCAAGAGTGACATCGAAAATCCTTGGGCATCCATTAAGATCCAGTACAAATTCCACCTTGTCCATTAATTCTTCTAACATCTCACACTACCCAGAATCTAATTCTCAACTCCCACGTAAATCTTTTATTCATGCCTGCATTGTATCACTTAACACATTATTTTCTCATCGAGTAAAACTACTAGTGTGTGGGTCTTTAATAAAACTAGTCCCCCCATCCTATATTATGAACTCTCAAAGGTAGTGACAGTGTTGGTTTTCTCCTTCTCCGTCTTGAACTGCCTAGTATAAAGCCTCACCCATAGGAGGATCTTCAGAAAGTTAATTGAATTATAGCTCACATGTGTAAGAACAGATTTCAGTTAATACATAAAATGTCAAAATCCAACTTAAATTTATTTTAGAATCAAATCTATTAATTATGTTCATATGTGCATTCATTAATTTTCACAGATTAATTTTGTGATGTGGTTACAGTTACCAAGATACATAGCTTCTGGCAATGAAGCGGATGGGCCGGGAATGGTGGGTGTAATATAATCCATTATATTTTATGCAATTAAACTACTCAAGGCCAGCAGTCCACCTGCCAAATCCAACCAGTTACTACAAAAATATAATGAATTAGTTTCTAAACGCACAAGAATATTAAAGTAATACCTATTAAAGGGTGATGTTCAGGTTATTTTTACAGTTTCTTGTTAATGTGCAAAACATGTTCAAATTCCCAAATGACCCAGAGAAAATATATACTTTGAATATCTATAATTGGTAATGCAATATCTACACATTGATGAATATTAGATTACAAGGGTGATATGGGTCCTTAAAACCACTTTATAGAAGAGATTGCTTTAAGAAACAGGTTTTGAAACATTCTTTGAGTTTTTTTTTTAAATAATTCTTCCTGAAAGTTGACTCCTGGTGTTTTTACAAGCATATGATTTACTACAGGAGCTTGCAAAGCAAGTAACTGAAAAGACAGATTTTGCTGACAAAACACTGCTATTGATTTTATTAGTCAGGAGAGGAGAAAGGGCCATCTTTTAAACCTGGAGCTCAGCTGTGGGGTGTACTTCAACCAACGCTGGGGGCGCCATTCACATGAACTACAGTGGAAGTAGTGCCCTTGGATCCACGCAATGCAGCGGCCTTGCTATAAGTGGGCAGCCATCATGAATAGTGTTATAATAAAATGTGGAGGATTTGTTGAGGAAATTATTACTTGATGGTCTGTCTGTATGAAATTAAATTTAAAAAATTGAAATCAATATATAGGAAAACTCACTAAAAAGAATTCTCACATGAATTATCCCAATAGGGTGCCTCGAGGCAAACAGTTGAGAATAAGTGTTGTTTTGTAGTGTGTGGGTAGAGGGGGGTGTGTGTATGTTTTGTATTCCTTTTGTTTACAACATTGAGACCTTCTAGACAGTGTATGGCTAATAATTTTCTTCATTAATGTGGGAGCTCATTTAGATAAAGCTGTTTAGAAGTGTGGCCATGTGGTGTGAGAGAGCAGAGCTACTTGCTGAACAGGCTGTAACAGATCCAAGAAGCAGTGATTTTGTACCTCCTCTTTCTAGGCACAATCTGGATTCTGCTATCTTCCAAAATACTGGATTAACTCTATCCTTTGGATGATAGTTGACATGAGAGACAATTTATGTGACCAATGAAGAACTGAATTAAGTGATAGGTATTATTTTCAAATGATTTAAATGCATTCTGCTCATAGAATTATAAGGGCTACAATTTAAGCTAATGAGGGCAAGGATTTTGTTAGCTGTGCTCATTCACAGATCCCACATATATGGGAACATATAAACAGTTCCTAGTACCTACCGCCTAATGGGCCCTCAGATTCATTTATTGACTGAGTGAAGATGCCCTGAATAGAAGAAATTAAAGAGGTTATCTTTGTTTTCCTGAAACTTATGGTATGAAGACTCACTTAACATATGTATATTATAGACACACACACGCCCATGTGAACATATGTATATAGTTTATGTGCAAGTACATACAAAGATAGACTCAGACATGGTGAGGAATGTGTATGTAATGCATCTCAGCAGACACCCTCGTGTGAACTCACACTCTCACACACAAACACACACAAAGTTTACATAAATGTATTCATCAAAATTTAACTCTGTACACACACACTGTCACCACCATCACCGCCACCAACACTGAACAACAACAGCAGCACCACAAAAGCAGTGTGGTCTATTTGATTAGTTGCTGTGGTGGAAACAATACAGAGAGGACGAAATTAAAATAATGCTTAGTAAAATGGGAATAAATAAGGAACTCTCCTGGAGCTGCGGATACTTTGATTCCATACTTGAATACAGGTACAGAGTTGAGCGATATATATGCCTTAAAATGATGGCAGCACAAAGTGCAATTACTAACCCAAGAGCCTTTTTATATCTTACCTCAAATAAACACAGTACTGTTTCTGTGCAATAATATGACAGCAATGAAACTTTCCATTTACCTAAGTAACTTAAAGCCAGTTTCAACATTGTTTTAATTAGAAATTAGACAGTTTTAATAATTCCCAGATTTACAACATCAAAGCAGGAAACTTTATTTTTTAAACCTTTGGCACTTATGAATATTTGGAAATCTTAATTAACTTGGAGAAAAGGCTGGAAAAGAAGATTATCAGCATGTGGTGATTGACAGGATAATGAAAATTTTCCTCTGCAAAATTCTGATATATTTAGCCTGACTTGAGTTTCTTCCTGTATCAGTTATCTCAGTTTTATTTTTCAGTTCAGCTGAATCAGTAAAAGGAAAATATTCACCAATGTGGTCTGTGAAAAAAAAGACCCTGATGAGAAAACAAAGGTCACTGAACCCAGACCAAAAGACAAGTGAACTAAGTTGTCAAAGACAAAGTTCCTGACTCTGCTCAACATTTTTCATCCCACGTACCAGTGTTTTCCTTAATATCCTTCAACTGCATCCTCACTGTCGTGCACCTTCTCCATATCCTGACACTATCCTAACACTTTTCAGATCAGGACCTAAATATGGCATCTTCTGTTTCCTTGTTTTTGTCATTTACAGTCTCACAAACATAACCCAAGCCTTGAAGCACTGCCCGTTGTATTCTCCGTTCTTATAAAATTTGAGCTAGGAGTTTTGTAAATTAGGTACATTTGGTAGAATTAGACATTTGAGCCAAAATCTGCAATCACCTGGGACCCTTACATGATGGTTCTAAATCTACCGAGAATTTACAGTATCTCATATATAGTACCTGACACAAATTGAGGCAATTGTTTCCTTAGGTATTTTTTTTTTTTTTGCAGCTTGTTTCTCCATGATTTTTTTTTAAATCTCCTACCCAGTTCATAAGAAGATTAAGATATAGTTTGAAGCTAAAATCCTTGTTTAAAAAAATACATCAGAAAAATGGCCAAAATTTATAAAGAAATAGCTGAATATCTCTAGTCTAGATTTTTCTTTTTATAACTAACAAAGGTGAAAATAGAGGTATAGTATTCAGTTATGATAAAATTGAAGAGAAACAGACACTTTCATTTATACTGGGTGAGACTATTTAAATCCACACAACCTTTGATGACATAGTTCAGAAACATGAATCACTGGTAAATATGTCTAACTTTTGATCCAACATTCCAGCTTAAGTCATTGATCCTAAGAAGGAGATCAGTTCTCAAATGTGTGTCCTACACTGGTGCCCAGCACACTGCTGTGGGTAACTGGGGGAATAAAAGAGAGAGAGAATGCCTGCATGTGAATATCATTAAATATATTATACTCTAAAAATGAAATATATGACCTTCAAATTTGCTAGAGTTTTATTTATTGACATAAGAAGGGGTTTTTAAACAGTTAAAAATGTATGATCACATTGTATTCATTTAGTCAGTAAAAATAATGATTGAATTCCACTCTGTGTGAGGCCATGGACCAGAGGATTGATAAAGACAGGGTTCCTGCCTTCATGGAACCCATAGTTAACTGGAGGGAACATCTGTTAAACACAAACACACACACACACACACACACACACACACACACACACACACACACACAAAGTGAAACTGACGAGCACCTGAAAGAATCCTACATGGTGTGCGGTATGCTGTGCTAGGAACCAGGAGCTGGAGGTCCCCGTGAGAGCAGGAAAGAAAGTGGACTTGCAGCAGGGAGAAAAGGCGAAAAAAAAAAAAAAATAGTAGGGCGAAGCAGGAGGAATTCTGGAAGGAAATTTCCTAGATTCCCATCGTAGCTCTCTCTAGGCAGTGGGATTTCTGGTGATTTTCGCTTTTGAAAATACTTTCAATGGTATTTGATTGATGTGTCAATTGTGAGCACATATGAGATTTATTAAATTTTGCGTCTTAAAAACAATTTGGCAAACAAAATGGAGTAACTTGTTGATAACATCAGAGATAACTGCAGCTTAGTATTTTTTCTTAAAAAATAGATCAGTGTATCTACATGTAAAAACTATATAAATAGATCCATAAAGCCCCATTGATCCACACAAAAATAACCTAATTTCTAATCTACATTTCCATTTCAACATTGTAAAAACTGACCAAAGATCAGCCTGAACATTGTACATTCCTCAGAGGATCCAAACAATGTCAAAATGAATGGAATCTCCTACTGAGATTTCTATCACGCAGTGACCGCAAAGGTTATGAAAAACAGGACATTTGTTATTATTTGGATTTTATTTCAAGGTGTGTGACTGTGTGTGTGTGTGTGTGTGTGTGTGTCTGTGTGTGAGACATGAGTTGTTTAGAGGCACTGGACCCCGAAGCAGCCTTCACCATGTTATGGGCAAATCAAGCTCCACTTCCCAGTTTCGCAGTAAACTTGGGAACCCCTGCAGTTGTGAAGACCTGTTAAGCCCTCTCCAGCATCCGGTGCGCTCTCTCAGCGCACGGGAAACCATGAAAGGATGAGGAACTACGTCAGTGTAGACTTTACAGAAGAGGGGTAGATCCTGAAGCTAAATTCCATCTGCTGTAAAGTGGCATGAGCTAGGACACCCAGCAGTCTTGGTTCAGCAAATTAACAGTAGGATCCTGCTGGCTTTAATACAGCACCATCCAGGCCTCGTTACAGTTGTTCATAGTGGCGCTAACCATTTGTTTGAGTAATGCAGGGCTGTATAGGTTCCCCCTGTGAAATCTGTGTTTGACTAGGGTTCACATTGATTTCTACCCACTGACTGTGTGCAGTGGAGATTCTCATCCAAATTGATTGTTTTTTCCCTCCTCCTCCCTTCCTTGATTTTGCCTTTTGAATGGTAGAATCCAAAGAAGATAGCTGTGTTCTTTGGAAAACATTATTCTTCTATGCTACATTTCAAAGTAAAATAACTCATTTGGAAAGTATTGTGAAAGAATAACGGGAACGACCAATATTTCATACTGATTTACTCAGGCTGTATGATAAAATCATGCATGGAAAAAGAAAAGGTATCTTGATGTAAATTGGCCAGTTTTGTTTGACAAGTAATGAGCATGAACAAGGGGTCTCTGATGGCAGAGACCTAGGGAATTAGATGTATTACCTCTATTAAGACAGTTTCAGTTGTTTTCCTGAGTGAGCTCACACAGCCCCTAGGGATTTGCATGACTAACACATACTGGATCCATCACAGCTCAAAGATGCTTCATTCCCTCGTCCCCCTTTCAAAGAGTCTTTGAGGGAATTATCCCTGACCAGAACGGGCTGAGGGAAAAAACCTTCACCAAATTAAAAGAACTCTATAGTTTTGAAAAGGCATTTCTGAAGTTTTGTTGGTCAGCATTACTGCTGTAATAAACAGCCCCAGAACTGTAGAGATTTAACTCAGGTCCTTGAAGTTCTGCTTATACAATAATCGACTGGCGATGTTCTGAGGGTGACTTTCCTTTGGGTTCAGAGTCCCAGTCTCTTTCCATCTTGTAGGTCCGGCCTCCCCCGAGACCTTGGAATCCTTTCAGTTCCTCAGGGAGAAAAAGAAGCTGCACCATGTTTTTTGGTTTTTTTTTGTTTTTAATGGATCAGTTCTGGAAGGGGCTCATGTCTCTCAGCCCCATCACATTAGCCAGACAGTCATGTGACTGTATCTAATTTCAAGGGAGGTGGGGAAATCTGGTATATGGAGTCCCTGGAAGGGGATAAACAAAATGGTTGGATGACTATAACCAGTTTCTATCACAGAAGAAAATTCATTGAGAAAGTTAATTCTTTTCTTTAGGAAATAAACACAAGATCAAAACAAAACAACACCTTTCATCTTGGTGAAATATCTTCTTAATTGTTTTGAAATTATAAAAGTGCGTGTGCTTTGGACTAGAAACCCCACACATCTTGTTTTGCTTAATTGATGTGTAGGGGGAGAATTATTTTCATATAAAGATGTGAAATAGAGAATATTTCCTTTGAATTACCTTTTATGAAGTGTGTGTTTAAACTGGAAAGGCTCCTTAATAGTTAATAGTAATGAGCCTTTTGATTTTCTGTAGCAACAGACTCTGCTAACAGCTGGTTGTATGCAAGTGCCCTTTGGGTATTAATAATAATTTTTACAATTCTCATGTGCTCCACGTGGAAAACAACTCCTAGGTTTACTGCTAAAGGTATTCTTGGCACAACAGAGATTTTGTGATTTTGCACAGTTGATGTCTGATTATTTCTAACGGCAGAGTAGGTAATGACTTTAAAAATTCACACAAGAGGCTCTAAAATTCCTAGTGTTTAGTTTTGTTGTACATAATTTTTCTTACTGTATCATTAAATCTATTTAGGTAACAAGGCACAACACTTTCTGAAGCCTGATGGGGAAGTAGAAAGATACATTAAGAATAATGCATGACTGAATATTTTGTATGTTTCTTATGTGTTTATTTCATAAAAATAGATCTTAGATCAAAGATAGACAACCTAGATGTTTCAAGTGATTTCAGCCCAGATATTTAAACTGTAAATCAGATTTATCAGCTTGAGAGGTAAGTGGAACTTTTAAATTCTCCCTCATTCCTGGGCTTAGTTTTCCCATAGAATGTGACTTGTAAATATTTGATGTATCTCAATTTGATGAGTATAGTTGACAAGCTATTATGTGTAAGCCATCACATTAGACCTTGAGAGAAACACAGTGTTGAATCAAACTTGGAGTTTGCTTTTCAAAAAGCTTACACATAGCAATAGAAATAATATATATAAACACCAGAAGCTGCTGTGCAAAGTAGATAGGATAATTAGGGAAAAATGAAGCTAAGAGATTAGGAGTTAAGAAGAAGGGGGAGGATGAGGAAGATAGAAGAAAAACATTTGAGAGAAAATGTACGTTCAAGGTGACAGAAATGGAAGTAAAATCTTAGGAAAATGATGCCAAATATCTTTGCTTAGACCCAGAGGCTGGAGTTGGTAAGAGAAAGCTAATGAGAAACAGAAACTGGAAAATGTTTGCAATGGACATCGGAACAAGACTTAAGAAATGTTAGCATGACACTTCTGAACTTGAGGAGGGGATGGCTGGCTGGTGAGATCAAGGTCTAACAGCAGAGAAGGAATTCACAAGGATGACGTGGCTGGAACTCATAGTCTTTGACTCCCACATTCAGACCTGATTATCGGTAAGGCCAGAACTGCTCATCTCATGGAAGCTGACTGTAGTTCGAAATGCTCTGGGGTTCGTAAAACCAGACCGTGGAACTCAAATAAGGCTCCAGCATGTGTTACCTATTTCTTATCCCTAGTCTTATCCTGACATCTAAACCTCCCTCTTCTCAGAGAATTGGCAGGAAGAACAAGAGATGTAGAGTCAAACCAGGATCAGGTTCCAGCTCTATTATAAATTAGTATAATTTCAACATTTCTTTCTCTCAACCTAAAATTACTCCTAAATAAAACTGAGGAGAATTCCTAATTTTCAGGCCTATTGTTAGGAGTAAGTGAAATAATACGTGTGTGTGTGCAGGTAGGAACCTCAAACAATATCAGTGCAAAGGAGATCTGACATAATCACTCACTTCCCTGCTCCCCGCCTGCTGTCACTTAAGGGTCAATTTTTTTCCTTCTTTTCTTCCTTCCTTTCTGTTTTTTTTTTTTTTTTTTTGAAATTACAGAAGAATGGTTATGTATAAAATCCATGCCATAGGGTTTCTCTGCCTTATGTTACAGTGTAGCAAAGAAAGACTGTGAATCCAAAACAAAGCTCCTGGGAATCATATTTAGGATTTAGGAGGAGTTGGATATAGAAGAAATGCTCAGATATAAAAGAGAGGAAGTTCTAACCCCAGGAAGGACAATGTCATAGAAAGCAGGGCTGGGGACGGTCATGAGGCATGGCTTAGGAGAAGCAGGTCAGAGGCTCTGCAGAACTTGATGTCCATTTGGTTGGAAGCTTGGATTGATGCTTCTCAGAAAAAAAGAGCATTAAAACCATGAAATACTAATTTCTGCCATGTAGATGTATAGTCATTAAAATTTTTTTTTTAATCTTTTTGGCAGGGGAGGTACTTAGGTTTATTTATTTGTTCATTTATCTTTGGAGGAGATACTGGGGATTGAACCCAGGACCTCATGCATGCTAAACATGCCCTGTACCACTTGAGCTATACGCTCCTCCTGGGTGGTTATTTGATTGAAGAGAAACTTCTGTGTTTCAGGAAAGAATATACTGCAGAAAGGCAGAGTAGGGTGGAGAACTGTGAAAAATAATAAATAAAGAGTATGCATTATTTTTTTTCTCCAGAGGATTCTGTCACTGAATAAAACAATTTCCTTTAGAATTTGGAAAAAAAATTTTGCAAGGTAGATATTATTTATATTTTCATTTCCTTTTCTCCCTTAACCTCAGTTTCTACATCTTTTAAAAACTAAGATGATGATAGCCATATAATAGGGTTATTGAAAAAAAATTACAGTTGAGTACACAAAGCACCTGGTTCAGTCCCTGAAACATACTAGGCTGTCTTCCACAAAAGGGAGCTCTTATAATTATTCTTGCTATTCTTATTTAAGAAATACAGAATCTGAGGCACAGGAGGATTTTATAACCTAAGGTCATGACATAAATAAATATCAGTCAGGACCAGAATCTAAACCTGTTTAAGTCTAATATCTGTATTCTTTTTCTGTCTTTATCACATTTATTTTTCACTTCCCTCAAAGCATTTAGTCCTTGCAACTATACACTATAGCAATAATACTCAGAGAAAGAATATATGTTTTTACTTAATTCATAGTTATTTAAAAAATTCTAGTAGGTACTTTGGCTTTCTGTGATTTTTTTTAACTCTTTAAGACTTACATAATAAACAATTTTACTAAGAAATGTTAATCCTGTTCATGATGCCTGTAATATCTTGCTCTTTTGGGGGGCAGCTTAATGAAATGCATGAGTCTGTGTCATTTTTCACTCAAGAGATAGCCACCCAAGAAAAGGAAAAGGTTAACATAAATTTCATGGAATTTTCAGAGAAATTGCCTCACATATAGGACACATTGCATTTAACATCTTGCATAGCATCTGCCCTTAATTTTCAGCTATGAAAAGCTAAATGAAATGGCTATTAGTGTACAAACCACATTAGGAGAGTGACTTGTTTCTTAACGTAGTTCTAGTAAGAGTTGGAAGAACTCCCAACTCTGGCAAAGAGTATGAGGATTTGGAAGAATTTTTGTTTGCTTGTCATTCAGCTGAAATGTTTTGAACCCACTTCACTAGGATTCACAGTGTTGTATTGTTCTTTAAGTACCAAGCAAATCAATGAGATTTGTTTTGAAGTGGATAATTTACTTCCTAATTATCATAGGTGGTTAACAGATGAATGAAAATAGAAATGTTTCCATTTGCCTATTATTTAATAGAAAATATCTCTAAAAATGTCTATTTGCCCTACAATATACAGCCCCAGATATGTTTTGTTTTAAGTTGGTCTTTCCCAAATATATCAAGATCCAGTTTATCCATTATCTCATAGATTGTAAGCCCAGTGAATTTTAATGAAGGTTGCTTTTTGAAATTTAGGTCTTTGTAAAGGTAACACTTAACAGAATAAATTTCATGGCAGCCACTGAAAATATAAATATTACAAACATCTTTTCCTCTACTAAAATCTTTGTGGACAATGCTGAAAGCTTTTCAGGACATACAGACCAAAAAAGTAATGGTGTTCAATGGATAAGATATGAATATTTTTAAACAACCACTTACACTTAGAATTTTATACAATCATTACTAGTACCTATCCAGTAATTTGTCAGATGCTATTCTGTGACATGTTACCACCGCCATTACTGAAATTCCAAACCGCTTTGAGGTTTCATTGACTTTGGGATAGCCAAAATGCTTGGTAGGATTAAACTTGTATTAATAATTCATTAATTTGTTTTACCTTCTCCCCTTGTGCCCACCCATCTATACGATATTTTCCCGTGTTCCCTCCAATCCTAGAAATGTTATTTGAATTCTCTTTCTAAGCAGTTTTATTTCCCTCTCCTTTTGTATCCCGAGTTGTACCTTTGATTTATTTAAATGTAAACCTCTCATTTTGATGTGGAAGTGAAGGAACATGAATTCCTGAGGCTGTGATCTGAAAGACAACAGCCAGGCTAGCAGTGAGAGGATTTGAGATAACAACAGTGGGCATCCCAAAATGAGCATGCTGTGAAGACACGTGTTCCTAGTTTTATGAACATATTATGGAGCTGACAGATGCTATGATAAATCTGTATAAAGACATTGTCTGCAGCATAATTTTTATGTATTCCCTTTAAAGCTGTAAGTGTATGTGTCTGTGAGCAAATATGTATTAGCATACGTGCCGTTCTGCTTTCCTCGTTTACTTTCTTTGGGACACAACATTCTGCCACCTTGGCATCCCACAGAATTAAAACGTTCCTACACATCATTGATATTTTCAACACCTCTTATTTTCGCCATAAAAATATGTTGCATTATTTGGCTTACCTTTGGGGAAAAAATGTAAAATATACTACCCTTTCAAACACGCACGCACACCCAAACAGGCACACACACACTCCTGTGTTCTTCGCTCTTGGCCTGCTGTTGCAGGTCCACGACGTTAAAATAAATATATGCAGTGATGCCACAGAGCCGAATGGATTAGTTGATCTGTAATTCAGGTAATTAATAGAAGTAATCTGTTTGATCGTCTTTTCACGAGGGCTTCAGATGATTGCATTTTTAATAAATGTCAGAGTAAGCAGCTAACCACTATTTCTAAGCTTTTTAAAAAAGCTAATCTTATGCAATTATTGCACTAGAATCCCCTGCCCAAGTCCCGCAGAATGTTCGTGATTTGCCATAAGGAAATCCAGCCCCAGCTTTGCTGACGGTTAAGATAAATTTATCTTCACCAGACTCAACTCTTGGTACATCTCTGCTAAGTCTTGATGAAGTAGCTAAGTTAATCCCCCCAAGGACTCTTTAAATTGCCAGCTGAGCTTCCTTGGAACCTTCTCACAAACAGGCGTTATGTTCTGTGAAGAAAATTCCGCTTTGCATTTGATCAAACACCTTGGTTGGCTGTGTGTTGATACAGTATCCTACACTATTCTTTACTATATTCTGCATTATTATTTTCTAAAATTCTGAAAAAAGCCCCGAATTTACACTTATATATATGTATATATGTTCATTTATATATGCATAATATTTATATATGTATATGTTTATAAATATATACATCTATTAAAACATATTAATAGAAGCATGGCTCTGATTATAAGCTCCATTGAAATCGCTGTACATAACCTTTTGCAATGTGAGCAAACCTGTTTTGTATCAATCCTGCCTATTTTTTATTGGTATTTTATCAACTTCATTCAATTTAACTGTAGAAATGCTTGAATTTCCTGTGGAAATTAAATCAGCCAATTGAATTTTGGCTATAGCAACTCTTCTTTTTTATAGATGACTTATTAATGGTCATGGTCATTTTATGCTTTCTATAACTTGTAGTTTTAATTTAATTTTTTTTCTTCTAAAATATGAGTAGTCTAGAAAATGTTTTTAGTCGAGTCAAATTATTTATCTTATATGATACTGACTTTGAGCAGCTAGCCAATATCTACTAACAGGGCTTTAGTACTTTGGGATATTTTAAAAAATTGACATGATGTGTATGTAGCATTATACATAAGGATAGTCTTAGAATAAAAGTGTTTAAGTAGAGTCTTTAAAAGCTCTTTGTTTCTTGTTTTGATGCTCATGCTGAACACTGCATTCAAATTTGATTATTTAAAAGTGAAAATCCCCTTTAAAATAGAAGGGAGTAAGATAAATATTTCATTTCAAAATGATCCAAAATTCAGGATTAATAGTAGAATTACTTACCTAGATGCTTTAATTTTAGCCTAAACTGTCGTTTTTTCATGATAAATAACATATGAGAGGAAACTCATTGTGAAACGTGCTAATCTTGCAAAAAGAAACTAAGCTCACTGTAGGATAATCTGAAGATTTGGGAAGTGTAATAGGTACGGAAAAAATAGAAAAAAATAATTCTCATGTCCCAAAATGTAACTACTCCAGTGGTCAGAAGCAACCCCAAACTGGTTGTGTGGCTTTGATTTATTTTGATAATTGACTATGCCCAGAACAGCCAATAAAGCAAGTCAGTGGTAGGTTGTAATTGGATACAGATTGGCAGCAATTTTCACAGATGATTCAAAAATTTTATCTTCTATCCCCTAAAAGGTAGCAAATATTAAATATATCTTTGACTTTGAAGGCCTGGTGATTTCATTTTGCTGTAATTATCGGTGTGTTTTTGTGACCAGAAAAAAATAATCTGAGCATGCTCATGCATCAGCAGCAAATTTACCCAAATTAAAAGCATGCACATCTCTTTTTTTATGTGTAGAGATATTATGCCTGTTTTCGTTAATGCACTATTAACTAATCATAAAGTATAAAAGGTAGTCTCCTTCTGAAGATGGTGTGTCTCAAATACGAAAACAGGGTCAGAAATGTCCTAGATATCCAGGCATCTGGAGCAGGACTCCTCAGATGGCAGCCAGTGGAGTCTAGGGCAGAGTTCTTTAGAGCGCGAAGACACCTGTAGGCATCGTGGAGGGTCTTCAGGAAACAGCAGTACCTGGGTGTAGCAGCACTAGGCAAGCCTGGGCTCTCGGCTCTAGCAAGGAAGTTTACAGAAAACTTCAGATACAGACGTATTTGGGTTTACAAATTAAATCTGCCACTCTTAATTCATATTATATCCCAGATGATATGTGATGTGGTTCAGAAATCCAACCAGTGCTGGATGTTGAGATGGAGAACTTGGGCAAAATGTGGAAACCCCAGGCAGGCAGATAGACCTTACAATGAAAGGTCACATATCAAAAATAACAGGGCTCTGAGCACTAGACTGGGGTTGAAGCATAAGAAGTTGGTACCTAAGGGTCATATATTAGTAGAAGCAGACCTTGGTGTCCAGGTAGTTTATGAGAATTGAAAAAGAGAAACAAAGACTAGAAAACGAATATCCGTATGTCCATGTATGACTGAAGCATGGTGCTGTACACCAGAAATTGACACACCATTGTAAAATGACTATACTTCAATAAAAATATATATATTTTAAAAAGACTAATGCAATGGAAGTTTTCAAATAAAACAAACGAAAAAACCATTATACTGGGGGCTAGGTTCTACCTGGTCTTGAAAAAAAAGTCCAATATTCTGATCATGAATAAATCAGCTCCCCAAAGGACCTGATGCTGAGTGGCCAACTGAATTCAGTACCTCTGGCTGTGATTGAGAGGATAAGCTGAGTCTGGGTTGGGGGTGTGTGTGTGTGTGTGTAATGGGGTGTTCAAGATGGCTGGTTTTATTTGATTGTCCTGTAAGTCCCAGTCTTGTCACATCACCTCAGCCATCCTTCGCTGTATCCTCAAATTGCTTTGCCTTTGGTGGGGCCTCACCCTGGAGCTAGAGAACCCGGGAGCACTCATCCTTCACTTGTGTCAGTTTCAAGAGGGAGGGGCTAAAGACGTGGCTCTACCAGTCTGCCTCGTTTTTTTTTTAAAGACTTGCCTGACCATTGATTTTTCCATTTGATTCAAAATTTCATTCATTCTGTTTGTCTTCCCTTTTAGAACTTAATTAGCAATCTAGTTCTAGAACATTATGCTTCCTCACAAATAATAGAGCAAGACATGCATTTATTTGCTCTACTACCTATAATAACACAAAGTTTCATATTTTAAGAATCCTATCCAAATACTAACTAGGCTTAACCACAGACTCGGAAAGGAAAAAGAGAGAAAGGCAGAAAGACAGACAGAAAAAAAAAAAAAAAAGCAGTTGAAGTTTGTTATTTGAATTATTTGTCTTCAGGCTGGGAGCCAAGTTACATTTTTAAATTCATATATATTTCTTTTTAATCATGAGCAGCATAATTTCATCTTATTTTAAATTGTTGGTGCTTAGAAAACGAACAACTAGAAAAAAAAAGACTGTAAAAGTTTCAGTGAATTCCAATTACTTATGGCTTAGCAGCAGTAATTGAAAAGCTAATTTGTTTAGTAATGAACTTTATCTTCAGAGAGAAAAGACAACAAGACCATTACTGAATTTAACAGCAAAGACTTACTCTCAAGTTTTAAGCAATAAAAGGGAATAGAGTTTGCCTGTATCATTCTTCAGATTGATTAATATTAATCATATTTTGCTTTTTCAAAATACATAGTACAAATAGTAATGTAGAGGCTAAGAATATGGTGATGACAGTAATACTGACCATTATATAACAAACATGTGACACTTTCTGAGCAAATAAGAGGTGTATTTGTGGAGAAAGCCCTCTTGGAGACACCAAGGAAGAAAATGTACGATCCTAGCATATTACCAGATTTCTCGATGATATAGATAAGATTTGAGCATAAATGGTTGTAATATAAGAAAGAATGAGGTTGTTTGAATAAGATACACGTGACTAGTAGTCTGTGGAGGTTGGAAAGATTATATTCACTCTAGGTCTGAAAGGGGAATGATGGTTAAGATTTCATCAGGTATATATGAAAGGATTAAACAGTGATTTGATTTTTAACAGGAGGCAATTTTAAGCTGCACTGTCCCTCCCCCCCACCAAGAGACATTTGGCAATGCCTGGAGACATTTTTATTTCTCACAGCTGGGGGAAGGAAACTGGCATTTAGTGAGCAGAGGTCAAGGATGCTACTAAACATCCTATAAGCCACAAGATCCACAAGAGAAGCTGGCTAAGAGGCTGCTGGAAGGGTGTAGTGGAAAGAACATACCCATTTTGCTGCATATTCATAATCTACTTTCACTGGATGAATAAAATCATATTTTTGATAAATAGAGGTCGTTCTCTAAAGATGAAAGTTTTTGTAGGGAGAAGATGTAACCCTGATGCCAGCATAAATAAGAAAACAGAAAACCTCTCTTTTGAATCAGAACTATCAGAGAAGAATAAACTTTGCCAGTAGACAATGAAAGGCAAAAAGTTGATCATGAGTCAAAAAACTAAAAGATAAAGAGTTGAGAGGGGATAAAGTGATCCAGAGGTCACGGGTTGGTGAGATAAGATGGTTCCTGGTACCCTGTCTAAATGGATATAACTCTGACACCAGCCTTTCTGAATACTTAGCACTCTTCTTAGATGGATCTAGAGAACCAATAGGAGATGGGCAAATTGCAACAATTCTAGAACTTAGACCCTGAACGTGGAGAATCTATTACTTGTTATTATTTTATTTTAAATAAGTTGATTTCTTGTATGTTTTAATGAATAAAGGCTGACTGGTGTGTAATGTTGAATAAATTCAGATCTTGTCTCAGAACCTTAATTACACCTTCCTGAAGCTGTTCCCATAATCTCTGGTGGCAATTCATCCCTGTTCAGCCAAGCGTGGTGAGCGTGGTCTAACAAGTATCTTTAAGACTGGCCTCAGTCCATAGAAAGTGATGGGAAGACAGAATTCAATTTCTTTTGGGGGGGATCATTCTTTCATTTTTTTTAAACTGACATATAGTTAGTTGATTTACAATATTTAGTTAGTTTCTGGTGTACAGCATGGTGATTCAGTGTTTTTTATATATATATATATATATGTATATATATATATATATACATATATATATATATATATATGTATTCTTTTTCATTGTAGGTTATTACAAGATAGTGAATGCAGTTCCCTGTGCTATACAGCAGGACTTTGTTGTTTATCTCTTTTATATATAGTAGTTTGTATTCACTAATCCCAAACTCCTAATTTATCCCTTCCCGTCTTTCCCCTTTTGTAACCATAAGTTTGTTTTCTATGTCTGTGAGTCTCTGTTTTGTAAATAAGTTCATTTGTATCATTTTTTTTAGATTTCACATGTAAGTGATATTGTATATTTGTCTTTCTCTGTCTGATTTACTTCACTTAATATGATAATCTTGAGGTCCATCTGTGTTTTTGCAAATGGCATTATTTCATTCCATTCTCTCATCTTTTTGTTTCTGCTGCTTTCCCAGATATTACAGTGGCTGCCACAGATCTACATTGTTGTGTAATCTCCAGATGTGGCCCCTCCTTGCCTCCCTCATTCCTTATGTGTTTTAATCTCTAAGAAATGTGTATATGGAGCTCACATTTTGCAAATAACAGACACTTCACAGTCTTATAAGTTTCAGGCTGAAAATGCAACTGAAATAATTTGAAGAATGAGTACAAAAGAAATATGTTATCAGTACAGCTATGAAAATAAAAATGGTTATTGGAACAAAGAGGGAAAAAAAAAAAAGACAACCCACCACCAGATTGTTCCAGGTCAAATCATCAGTAGTGTCCAGATTGAGAAACCTTGGAATAAAGAACATTCCAGGTAGAAGGAAAAATACTCACAAAAGCCAAATTTTGAGACTTTTGGGAAATCCCAATTGGTCTCAGTTGTCTGAGTTGTAGATTGTGTGAAGGACTATAAGGAAAGTGAAGGCTGGAGAGATAGTTTAGGACAAATTTCAAAGCCAATTTAAAGCATTTCAGTTTCTTAAGGGGCCTTCCTGATACCACCTAATAAAAATGTTTCACATCTGATAGAATAGAATGTGAAAATATCTTACATTAATTTAAACAATATTATTTTAAGTATTCAGTAGACTTCGTTCTTTTCAAATATGTCTCCCTTTCCTAGTGTAAGGAATTAACAGGGCATTCACTTAGAACCATAGTCAAGTAATTCCTTGAACAAATGTTCTCATTATGTGCCATTTTCCTTCAGACTTACTTACAAAGAATAAGGGATCGTTTCCTCAGATAAGTGCTAGAATTCTAACTTAAGCCTTTCATGATTCTGGCATGACTTTCGTCCATTAAATATTTAAATATTTTTATGGCCTTTTCATGATTATTTTAATTACACATAAGTAGTTTGTAATATCTGTGCAGGGTTAAATAGTTTTGTTGCTCAACCTCAAAAAAATCAAGATAGAATGTATAGTTGCTTATTTCATGTTCAATTAACTTTTTTAAAAAGCTTTACTCTAGCTGCTTCAGTAAAATTATTTGTTCATAATTACCTGTGCGTGTCAACTTGTGATAAACAACCTTTTAAGATCAGAGAAACTTTTTATCAGATGACACACCCTTCTTAAAAGGTTTAGCCTCTAATTATAGAATTATGCATGTGTATGTTATACGTAACATCATATATCTAGAGAGTTCTCATAAAGCCCATATTCCCTTACAAAAACTAATGTAACTTTTTTCAACACACGAATATGATAAGGTTTAGGAAACAATATCTGTTCTTTTGGAACATTTGACCTTTACACATAATGTAAATTCAAAATAAATTATTTTGAAACTAAAATTCAGTGTTGAAACAATCTACTTTCCATGGGAGGTTAAAAGTTCTGAATTTTGCCATAAAATAATGTTTTGTCTTAGAATCTATTTAATGGACAGTAATAAATCACAAATAGATTTTATGTGATGGCTGTTTCCTGTTGTCAAGACTGTGTCATTTTGGGTATTTATTTACATAGTAGTGCTTATTATTTTCTCTTGTAAGTCCCCTCTCTCGTTGTCCATGGAAAGTTACTTTGGGGTAAGAAGCCTGGTTAATCCACGCACAGTGTGTTGGTAGGCATTCAGAAAATGTTTATAGATTGAATAATTTTAAAGTAATATGTTTTTTTCAAAAGACAACTTCCCCACAATACAAAGTATAAACATAAAATGCAAAATAAGAATACTATTTAAGTTTTATTATCCCATTCTTTGTAATTTTTTTAACTTGATACTGTGTGCAGCCAATAGAAATATGTTTCTATGAGACCACTGGCCATGGGCCTCGCCAGTAACTTACAGCATATACGGCTGAGAGATCTATCAAACTACGTGCAGCAACCAAAGAGAGCTGGAAAATATTGTTTGAAATGGTGTCTTTCCCAGCTTAATGGAGAAAAAAAAAATACTAAGATTGGGGATTCTTTACTCGGATAATAAAAGTTATATTTCAGCATATTTTATTAAGAAATAGAAAAATAGTGAAAAGAAATATGGGGTGAGGGAGGCCCAGCAGAGAGGGTTATTTTTACTGCAGAATTTGCCCCTAGATGCTAACTCCAGTTCCACCATGTGATGCAGCTGGAATTTACATTGGCTTCAAAAACGCAAGTCAAATTATAAAAATAGTTTATATAATTCTTTCATTTAGATATAGTACTTTATTTACAGTCAATTTAATAATTACAGGAAATAATTTTCACACATTTTTACAAGTTTTCCGCCCCATCCTTTGTTCCCACATCCTCTTCTTCCTAAAGCTTCCTCCTCCTTTGATACTCAGCCTTCAGTTACATCGCTCCTGTAGCTTTTTATTTCACATTGAAACCTTTCTAGACTTATCCCACTAAGCGACAGCCCAGCTCAACCCTATCTTGCCTTGATAGTCCTCACCCTGGTCAATTTCTCCCTCCTCACAATCTGACTTTTAAGTTTGTTATTCTACTGTTCCAATTCGGTTTTCAAGTCTTCCCTCTAGAAGCTTCTTGAATGTTCTTTCTTTTTTGGTAAGTGTCAACTTCATAGTCCAAGGAAATATTTCTTTCCTTTTCACCAGCAGCTCATTTAACATTAAGCTCCATCACCACCCCTTCCTGCTATTGCTTCTCCTTCTTCACACCAAATTCGACCTGGGCTCCAAAGGCACTACATTAAAGTGCTTCTCTTCATAGAAAATTACCTCCTGTCACTGAATTGAAAAAAAGAAAATAATTATTCATTATTTGTAATACATTCTAACAATCATCATGATGTAAACAACAGTTGGGTGCATTTTTAAAATATTGAGATATTTGATGTTCACATTTCATTGTAAATATTAGCATGAGTGATGATGCCTATTTTAAAAATAGTTTTAGACTAAGGACCACTGAAGCCTGTGCCTTTTCAAAAATTCATATAAACATCTGAATTTAGAAATTGCCATTAGCTAAGTATCATTTACCTACTGGTAATGCTATTCCAGAACTTTCTTAGAGTTGAAAAATCGTTCGTCATTTCCCTGCCCACTGCTTCCACATTCATTCTATAATCTTGCCATCTGTTTCACTGAAATGGCAGACCCAGAGGGCAGGGAGCGTATCTTATCTGTGCAATGCTGTCAGTAAGTGTGGATTCTCTGTCAGCATTTAAAAAATAATAGAACTTCAAATAAGGTTGATTTAAGCCTCCCTAGTCAGCAGTTAGTCTTGGTGACATGAATCACTCTTTCAAATGGTAATTTGCACCTGTTACCTTCATCCACAGGTTGGAAAACACTTACACCTTAATTAATTATGCCCTTGCGATGTGGGAGATCCTATCCTCCACTCTGAGACAGGGAGACTGGGGCATAGAGAATCAACAGCTTTTCAAAGCAGATTTTTGGAGAAGAAAATTAGAATTCAGGTCACTTTTCAATGAGTGACAGATGAGGTTCTTTAGGAATCTGTGTCTCTTATGGCAGGAAGCATGGTGATGGCTTCCCTTCCAGTAAGGGATGTACTTGTCCTTAGCTTATTCTGTAACATGACCTCACAGAACATCTATGCTTCTTAATAACATGTTCCCTCTCCACATCCGCAGTGGCTGATGTCATCCACAGAACCAGAGAGCAGGTGGCACGTAGATTACTTTTAGGTGAGCATGGCATTAGACTATAATTCCCCAAATGGTAGTGCCGCCATGTAATTAAGCTCTAAGTGACGAGTACCTGACATCAGATAATCACTTAATAGAGGAAAATGGGAAGCAGTTTATTATTTTAAAATGTGTCTTCTTTACAGTGCCTTGAGTATGTGGAAGGATTTTCTTAGCATTCAAATGATCTTAAAATGCTTGTGTGCAGTTCTTTTGGCACATTAAGTAAAATGTTTATGATAATGATAAACGTTCCTTGGCGTACATCCTTCGATGTTCCCAAGAGTCCCAAGTGCACTTTCGCCTTTGGTTTTTCACTGTCAGCAAAAATGTTGTCTGGATTCATTTGCTTTTTGTTTCTTGAAGTTGAACAAAACATTAGGATTGCTAAGATAGACACTTTAAAAGGTATTATAAATGTCTTTTGCATCAATATGTGCACTGAGTTTTTATTATTTTAATTAATATAATTGCTTACTCAGTATTTTGCTCAGTATTATTTGGTCTTTTTCATTGAAGAGAGATGCTAAGAAATTCTAGTTTTTTTAAGTACATGCAGCAATAGTAGATTCCATCTCCAAGAAACTCTAAAACCAACATTTTAACATATATATGTATATATATATATGTATATATATATATATAGTCAACTTTGTTAAATTGCAAAGTAAATTGATTTAGAGACTAAACCATGTAATACTCGTTGTTTCATTAAAAATATTTTTTCATAATCTATTACATGCAAGACACTCTACTGCACTAGTAATTCTAATTTAGTAAAGCTTCAAAAATTCCACACCTCATTACCACTTTACCTCTCTACCCATCTCCTTCATTTTGAATTAACTTTATAAAATCCTTAATTATCTAATTTAATATTCTTCATTGTCCCAGCCCCATCTCTGCCCCATCCAATGACCTATTCTCCATCCTTGAAAACTCTTACCTGATCTGACTCTCAGTTTCTTCAACTGTGTATTGGAAATAACAATGTAACCTAGCAGTTGTTTGAGAATTAAATGAAATAATATTTAGAAATCATTTCACTTAATTATTGGCAAATACTAGTTAAACAGTAATTATTTACTAATCATATTGCCATTATTATTGTATTCAAGATTCAGCTTAGGTATTATAGGCTCTCTGGGAAGGGAGTTCAAACCCCTGGTCCTACGTGCTGTGTTCATGCTTCTATTGCTGTTGTAGGCAAGTTCTATGCTATTTTTTCTCGTACAATAACTTACCACCTTGAGAAAATGGGCCATATATTATTCATTTCTGTATTTTCAATAATTGAGACATTCAAGAATCTCAAAATGGTGGTCAACTGAACGACTGAAGAAATATTCTGAAATATATACCTGTAGCTGACGTTAATTGTGACTGTTTCACCTTCCCATACTGGATGCAATCATCTTTCCTTCCTGTTGCTTCTTTTTTAGAAGAAATGCTGAAGAGTGCACTCTAGGGAGTGTTTAAGCCACTCTCATTTCACCCACCACTTCCCTGCTATGGGGCCAGCATTTGCAGTGTGGATTTTGTTTTAAATGATGGAAACGCAGATGAACTATAATATCATGATAGTATGTTGATAGAAGTTGACAGTGGCTTAATCAGACAACAGGCAGATGACAGGCGACGTGTGTATCCTGGCTGATGATCAGAGTTCATTGACAAAGGAAGATGACAACAAGCTATTTCAGAATTCAGGCAGGCAAGTAAATGGATTCAGTAATGTCTGGCAGCAGATGGTTAGGGCCCAGGCCAGGACTTCTGAGAGCAAGCCTGACCTGCAATTCCAGAAGTATGGTCAAAGCAGAGATTTAGTAGCAGAGAATAAATTACAAGATATGGAACAGAGGAGTATTCTCAAGGATTTAGCCAAGCTACTTGACCCTGGGGAAAAATTTAGAGTAAACTGAGGTCTAGTGAGTCAGTCTAGAGCAGGCTTTGATCGACATTTTTCAGTAGCAAAGGAACTTGGCACATACTTTTTTAAAACACTGTTCTATATGCTTGGCTTCTGATAGTTTTGTCAAAATGTTATTATAGTTATTACTTATTATTCATTATAAGCTTAAAGATTTATTAAAATACACTATTTGAATCATAAAGTAAGGGATAAAAGCAACAAATATGATTCCTTCTTTAGTGGTGAAAAATGGTGAAAAGCTTATATCTAAGCTAAATAAACACAAAACTAGCTGGAGGACTATCTGAGATGGAATAAGAAATTAAAATGTAGAGAAGAAATAGGGTTTATAGATATTTATTTTTCATTATAATTTTAATATATAGGAATATATCCCCTCAAAACATATTGTTTTATGTTTTCCATTTGTGAGTTACATATAAATGTTACCATACTTTGTATATTCCTCTGTGATTTATGACCAGGAATTTTGTTTGGAAATTAATCTATGTTGATGTGATTAGTTGCGGCTCACTGATTTTCAGTTGTATATAGCATATCATTAAAGGCTTATGTGAGAGTTGATTTATCTGTTCTTCTATTGATAGACATTAGAATTGTTTCCAGTTCTTTGCTATAACTAACAATGATCCTACATACGCACTTTTGCAATATTGTATGGCATAGGTATTCTAAAATCCAAGCTCCCCTACAAATCTGCCATTAAACCTGAGAAAGCTACTTAATTTCTCTGAGTTGAATACTCCTTTTGAGTAATATGGGAATGATTGTAGTAACTTGCTACATAGAGTGTTTGCAAAGAGAAATTTTTAGATGACACATGCCATGTGCCTAGGACAGCACCTGCCCACAAGAGCAGAACAGACATGAACGGTTACTGTATTACCTCAGATCAGCGAAACCATTTCCACATGGACCGTTGACCTTAAAGATTAGAAGATACTACCTTTTTTACCCAGTATGATTTGAAACAGCAAGATCATAGATTCAATTTGGCATTTGTCTATAGTATTTTAGAGTTCACTGTACTTTGGCAAAAGTGTACTTTTGTTAAAGTGTAATAAAAGTATAAGGACATTTTGAGTATTCAGCACAATCCCCTCTACCACCAGATGTGAAATTAGAGCATCTGAAGGCTGAAGGCCAGCTAGAGGCTCTTTCCACTCTAGAAGAGAGGGTGTGTTTTGAAGTAGGGTGGTCTGTTGTCTACAGTTGATGGTTTTAGTGTCTCTTTTCTACAGGCCCCAGGCTACCTCCTCATGTTCTCTGTTTCCTGATTTTTAGTTTTATCTCTAGAACAACATAAAGCATTCCTTGACTCTATACATTCTTTGTTAGAAGATCAATGGAAAGGCTTATTTTGTCTAAATGCTTTGTTGGTTGTGTGTTTTTATCTGTGTGTGTGTAAACACACTTCATAACTGAAATTCAGCCACATTTCCTCATAAGCTAAGAGAATAAACTTGACTCAACAACCTGATGATTATGTCCTCAAAGCAGGATAGGTAAATTTTATTAATGCCAAGCCAACAGAACTACTAGGGGTTGCAGACTAAGTTCATGCTCCCCGAACCTAGAGTCTGCACTCAGTTAAAAACCATAGGCTTAGATATAAGCAGAACTTCCAAAGGGATTCTAGGATTATACAGTGTTGCCTTCTGTCTCAGAAGAGCAAATGGCCCGGGCTGAATGTTTGTTTTTTTAAATAAATCAGTTTTATTGAGATATAATTTGAATAATTAACATCCAGTGAAATGCACAGATTTTTCCAATGTATATTTCAATGAGCTTTGACAAATATATACATGGATAAAACCACCACCCCATCAAAATATAAAATATTTCCATCATCTCAGGAAATATCCTTGTGCCTCTTTGCAACCTTCTCTCTAGAAATATTCTAGAATTTCATGTAAATGGAAGCATACTGATGCTTTTGTGTTTGGTTATTTTTTGCTCAACAAGTTCTGTATGACATTCATGAGAGGAAAGGATGCCTTTTACAGCCGAGTGTTGACTTAATACTCATTTGCTGGTAGTTCACTTTCCTTCACCTCACTTTCTCCCACTCAGGACACAGTAAAGAGCAAGCTCCTTGTTTAACATGTGGAAATCTGGTCACTGCTAATCACCATGGCTGCACTTTCCAGCTTCACAAGTGCAAATCAAATCATGGACTCGTGTGTGCCAGAAGCCATGCACTTCTAGGAAAAAGCCCTGGAGGAGCGCAGCATAGCCTGCAACTTACAGTCCAGTCGGCCCTGGCACCGAGCAGTCCTACAAAGACAGGAACTGCCCCCAAGCAGAGCAACGCTTCAGCTGGCATTGCTTTGCTAGTTACTCACATTTTCATTAGGGCAGGGCAATTTCCCCTCCGACAAGCTGTTCCCATTTGCTTATGTAGTTTTTTTTTAGCCCAATCAATATGCTTCTTCCTGTTGAAGAAGATGTAGAAATGCCATTCATTGTTTTGAGCTATTTTTTTTTCAGAAGGTAATTTTGCTTTAAAAAGCAGATTTTAATATTTCAAAGAATAAATAAATGCTATCTGAAGGGCATAAAACAAACCAGGAATTTTAAAAAGCTTTCTGTACATGGAGCTGAGTAGCTTCTCCTTCCAGAGAGCTGTGTGCAACAGGGAACAAACAGAGCAACGGGAGTAGGAAAGTTAATCAAAAAGGTAATCATGTGAATCCAAGCGGCATTCCCTCTGCGACTAGATACTAGTGTTCCTGACTGACAGCGTGCTCGGTGCTCAGCGGGTTAGGATGCTAAGGTTTCCATCAGCTGAGTGTGCAGCCTGTCTCCGAGATGGGGAGATGCACTCAGTCATTCATATCATTTGGATATATGCAAGTGTTTCAGGCTTGATTACTATTCATATGTTTGAGTGATTGTTTCTTTCTTTCTCCTTGAGTTTTATTTTTTTTAGGTAAGAACAGAGGGTAGCAAAGCCTAACAATGCCTCCCCTGGTAATCAAATTATTAAAGTAAGAGCAAAGAGTCAGATAGTCGAGTCAGATAGATAATCAGACAGATAGTTAAGTCAGATAGACAAGAGTCACAAAGAACTCTTCCCTACAGAAGTGTCTAATCTCCTTTTGATATTGGCATGTCGCATTGGTGATTATTAATTACAATGACATGGAGAATATTTGAGTTTTTGATGAGTAGTGTTGAAGTAATTTATCAAAACCGTCATAGACATGTATGTATGCATGTGAATATGTATGTGTGTTTCATATTTATGAATAGTTTATGCATATTGTTTCACACAGAGATTTGTAAATTGACTCCTATATTAGTTTCTTGGGTGCATGGAGCATGTTTGGATGTGGACCTTAAAGAGTTTACTCTTGGGGGAGAAAACGACACAAAAATAAATATGATGTTCAGCCAAGTGTAATTACTGACGTAAGAAAAATACAGAGACTATTCAGTGATGGCTAGCAGGAAGAAAAAAGATTGTTTTCAGCAGAGTAACTCACATAAAGAACTTAGTGCAAAATATCTGGCTTAAAGTGGTGTGAGTTCCTTGTATTGTCTTTGTGGCAGGGGATTAAACAGACATTCACAGAGTAAGTGGCATTGACCTCCAGGGGTTAAAAAAAAAGATAGATTTGAATATATGAACATTGAGAAAAGGCTTTCCAATAGGCAGGAATGGCTTGGAAAGGTGGACAAGGGTGAAAAAAAAACCCACTAAACTTGTGTCAACTAGTATTATTGAATAGTAGTATTGAATGATCACAGGGCACATAAAATATTGGAAAAGTAAAATGGGGCCAGATTATCCAAGGTCTTGTACAGCAGCTTAAGACAACTAGACTTTAACTTACATGCAGTGGTGGGTTATTGTACAGTTTTCAGCTTTAGAAAGACTAATCTGACAGCTATAGACAGAACAAAGTGGAATGAGGGAAGACAGGAGGAGAAAGGCTATTTAGAAGGCTATTACAATATTTCCATTAGAAAAGCACAAAAAGTATGAATCAGGGTGGCAGTATCAGAACTTAAGAGAAAATTACATATAAGAAAGATAATAAAGAAGTAAAATATGCAAAATGTGAAAGCTAACTTGATGAGAAGACAAATTAAAAGGAAGTTTCCAAGAAAATTCTTGGAGATTCAATGACCATTAAAACAGAAAATAAAGAAATGATTTATGGAGATACACGATGTATTTAATTTTTGGCACAATATTTGAAGTGCTTAAAATATTTTAAACATAGGTGGACGACCAGGAAAATAGGGAGAAGGTGGGAAATAAAGAATTAGGATCTAAGACAGAGATAAATTTAGAAATATAGATACACAGACCATGCCTATGGAAGTGATGTTTTAAAGCCATGGCGTTGCTGAATCAATTATTATAGAGAAGAATAGAAAAATACTATGGAGAACAGCTAAGCTCTAGTTGTGTGGGTGGGGGGGTGGAGGTTAAGGTCTGACACAACAGAAACAGTCAGAGAAGGAAAATCAAAAAGTGTGATGTCACGAAGGCCAAGGAGTTTTCAGAAGATTAAGAGGCCTGCACAAGCTACCAAGTTTATAAATTAGACCCTTGTACACCTTCAGGGGAACAGCCCTGGCAGGGTAAAGGCACAGGTCACAGCATCAGCAGCTTGCGATCGAATGGGAGACGAGAAGATAGAGATTGTTGGCTGTAGTGTATGCTTCTCTAAGGATGTCTGATCATAAGAGAAAGGGCAGAAGATGGCAGCTTCAAATGGAATTCATGCCTGGAAACAACACTCTTTATAATAGACAATTTCTGTCTGTTTAAATAAGTAAATAAATAATAACAGTGCCCGCCATTAAGACAAAATAATGAGAAGCTATATAGAAAATAACAGATTCCGCATTTGAGGGGCAGGAGTGGCAAGAAATGAGCAGGTTGTACAGAAGGCTGAGTGTTCTCAGCATTAGCAAAGTGGATTCTAGAATTTTTGTTCAAGTCAGTGCAGAGAAAAGCCAGAGGGTATAACGCTATTGGGACACATTTTAAAACTGTACCTTTTTTTTACATCAATATGTTATAAACTTCACATCCCACTTCTATACAGATAGTGATCTGTGACAAAAAATATATTATGCCTTTCTCTTTCTTCTCATTTTCTTTCTTAATTTAATTATCAACACATAACACAGACTAACAAGACACTTTGTGTATTTTATTACTATTTCTATGTTTCTTCATTCTAGGGGCCCAAAGACTCTAAATCTTGTGTATTTTATGTAAATTTTTAAAAGATAATAATCATTTATTATATCCAGGATGATAAATTACTACCATACCTGTAAGCTACTGAGTAATTAATTACTAATTACGGAGGGTGAATCAACAAAAACATGTTAGTGTTCTTAGTAAAATAAGTTGATGTTTTAACAAACAATTATAAAAGAATCTCTAAATTAATTGATTATTTTCAATAAGCTTAGAGTTGTTTCTTTGGAAAATAAATATAATTATGAGACTTATTGTAGCTTTTTTCACTTTTGTTTGGTTTTGGTTTTGGTAAGGTTAGTTACTTTTACATATTTGTTCCTTTTCCGGAGCTGAAACACAACTGAACAGAGGAAAAGCAGTGGGTTTCTGGTCCCTCACATCTTTGCCTCAGGTTGAACATCCACTTACCAATGTTTGGGGAGTCACCTCTAAGCATATTATTTTTGCTTTTACCTCTTACTTGTCTATTCTATGGCCTAAAAGGAATCTAAATAACCAGGTAGATTTTTCAGGAAGTAAGCAGCCTATAAATGAATGATTTGTAATTTCCAAGCAGTTTTTGAATTTGTTCTCACACAGGGTGACACATAGGAATTACTGTGACCTTAAGAAAGAAAATCCATTTGAGCTTTTGACTCTCTTCGTCCTTTCTTAATTTTTTATTAAGATGATTTCCAAATGGAATCTCTGAATCTCTTTCTTTTTGTTAAAACTTAGCCTGCTTTTCATTTAAAAAATTTTTTGGTCTTTTTTTTTTTTTTTTTTTGTAGGTTTTCTTTAGGTTACGACAAAGCTGTTTCATAGGTATTTGTATTTTGATTGCAAATCTTTTATGATGTTAGACTTAAGGAAAAACTCTATGTTGCATGTATGTGTGTGTGTGTCTGTGTGTATTCAGGGGACAACATAAAGAGCCAGGAGGCACTCTCACTCCTAGGAGCATAAAGGTTCTAGACCAAAGAACTAGATCAAGAGTGTCACAAAACATGCCAACAGGCTATTATATTCTCTCTGTTAGAAGTCCTGGCATCCTAAGCAAATGATAGGCTCATGTAAATGATGGTAACATGTTTAGAATCTTTTGTGGAGTGCAATTCCAGATTTGCTATAGGTTGGTATGGATATTTGCTATTAAAACATTTTTGGTTCAAACCCTCAGTACCAAGCCATATAATACTCTCTATATGTTCCATTATTGCAACACATCCTTCCTATGGTTATGGAAAACCTAACATTAAAGTTCTGTATCCTTGCATTAAATTTTACAGTATTATAAGGCTTCCTTTTGAGGAAAAGTTTGAAGAATCAATGTGAATAGTTCTTTCATTTCATTTTCTTATAATTGTAAAAATAAAAGGCAGGGATTCTAGAATAAAGGAAAAAACATCAATTTACCTGCAGAAGTCTTGGATAGGTAGCTGGTGTCAAATTTCAATAGCGTCCTCAAGAGGGCACTGTCACCTGTTTTACAGAGCTTATAATTTGTACCTTTTATTGATAAGAACCCTTGCAATACTTGAAGAGTGTTTTTAATCTATTTTTATCTGAAATGCTGTCTATAGCAACCCCCACCTGTCCAGGGTTACATAGCAGGGGTTAACTTATATACCAGCAAGCTCGCAACTTTTGACTGGTTTTACACCAGGAACATTTCCTAGATTGTTCCACCTACCGAGATAGCTGCAACTATATACATCCTAGCTATCAATTCATCAAAAAGTATTTTTAAGCACCTCTTTATGCTTGCTATTTATACAATTGATATGTGTAGATAGCAAAGTTTTGGCTATGAGATGTGAGGCTTAGACCTGCTTAATAAAGCACTTTGGAACATCTCCACTTAACATTGATTCTTTCCACTTTTTTAAATTAAGATATAGCTTATAAGTGATTTTACTTTCTATAACATATATATACACACACCATGCTTGATTCTGGAGTCAGACTTCTTGGGTTTAAATAGCATCTCTACTGTTTAGAGAATGTGCATATGCCAAATGACTTCTCCTCTTGGGTTGTTATGAGGCTTACATGATACCTATATATATAGGTAACATTAAGCTAATTTCATTAGTATTACATATTTCAAAAGTTCTCCATTGCACTTGCCGTGACTCAAATAATCTAACTTATAGTTTGTGTAAAATGTAGTTGGTCTATGATTATTTAAAATGTTTAATTTTTTGAAAATATATATAATACTTTTAATTAACTAGGTAAAGACTTTAAAACTACTCAACTTTTGAAGGCATTCTATATATATGTACATATATTTACACATATAAACACACAAACACATATATACAGTTTTGTGGAAATTCTGTTCTAAAGTGACTTGAATTTAATTGTTCAAAGAGGCAAATCCTTTTGAATTAAGTATTCCAAAGTATCATGAGTTAAATTATTCTAGATAAATTATTTTTGTTTAAATGGTACTTATATCCATCATATTAAAATATTTTCTTTTCAAATATTATATGAGGGGAAAAATTCTGATATAATTTTTAGTTTTGCACAGAAATCGCTGTAAATGTATGTGTTATAAATCCAACATAAGAATTTATAAGCGCAGACACAAATTATGTATTATTGATATAAAGAGATAAAAAAGAATGAAAGGACCACAGTTGCTGCTATATCTCTCTGTACATAATACTGCTTATTTATATTTGATTTTAATGGGATGTCAGTAGTTAAATTTTAATGGTCTCAAGTTAACTAAAATACTTACAATTTTTTTTAATTGACTTAATTTTCAAATAGTTGAAGCTTTCTTTTTCCTCTAGATACACAAATACTACATAACAGTAGTTCTAAAAAGCAGATATGATGAACTTGAAATGCTCTTGAAGATTAAACTAATGAATAATTTCATGTGGATTTCTCCGCTGCTGTTTTTGAGGACAAATATTCAAAAACAAATCCCCCCTGCATTGGTACACCATCCACTATCATGATTTCCAAATTTACAAGCATCAGCGTGCAAACCAGTGCCCTCAAACTTGGTCATCATTTACATTTTTTCCTTCATTACGAGGTTACAAATCGTGGGGCATGTACAGCTGCATCTTTTGGACAAATGCTCACTGTAGTGGGAGCCACTGTCTCTGCCTCTCCCTGATTATCTAATTACTGTTACTCCATAGGAGTCGAACAATTGTCATTTCTCCCTTCTCAAAAATCACTCCTCAAAATGCACTGATCTGTATTGAAGAGAACTACAACAGAAGAAAGAGACTGCTCAGTTAATTGATTGATTGTTTGGGTGGCTGCTTGATTTCAGAGCTTCTTTTATGAGTTCATCATATCTACATTTTGAAACCAATGATGCTTTTTAAGTTCTAAAGGTCTTATTTAATTGAATGGCTCTCAAAATTGCAAAGGCAAATATGTCAGATGTCTTGACATATACTTCATTCATTTTGATCATTTTCTTTCTTGAGGCTAGTACTTATTTCTCTACTCAGAACTAACTTGAGAGACATAGAAAAGTGGTAAGTTCCCATTTGATGGCAAATCTATTTGATTTAATCTGTGCAGTGACTTTTTCAATTACCGTTTTAATATTTTTGCCTTAATTTTAAAAAAACACATCATGGTTTAATTCTGGTCCATGTTACGTTTCAACGATCAGTTTACATTTTAGAATATTGTAAAGAAGAAGTGATGCCATAACTGCATGTTTGTTTTGCATTTTCTTCCATGTGTTCTGAAATATTACACCTTGAAGGAAAGGAAAATAAAACTTTGTCTTTTTTCTGCATTTAGTCATTCCCCTTTGCTGCTTTACTTGGATGTTTTGGGTTTCTTACAGCTAGCCTGATTAAAGCCATCCTACCACGGCTGATGTGATAGGAAACATCACTTACTCTGTCTCATTCAAAAGCTTCCAGATGAACTCCACTCCCCTCCCAAGTATACCGAGGTATAATGGACAAATAAAATTATAAGCTATTTAACATGTTCCAATGAACAGTTTTAAAGATCCATATGCACAGGTAACTTGTGCCTTGGTTATATATTTTAACAATTACACACACATTGTTGCACACTATTTGCACTTTTCTAACCTTTATGCAGTTATCTGTACAAGCATTTGTTAGAACCTAAGTTCCATAGGGAGAGGAATGTCTTCATCCTTTTTCACTTTTTCACGTAATTGTCTCTCTACTATTCAGTTTAAGTTTGGTGCCATAATGGGTACTCAAGAAACACTTTCTTGAAGAAATGTATAAAATAAAGCTATTGCTGATTACTAAACGCTATTAGATGATGTAATAAGGATAAGAACATCTCAGGAGATTTGAAAACTGAGAGATTAGTGGGAGATGTTCCCAGATTCCTTAACCATGGCTATATTCAGTCTCCAGACAAGAAGATATATATTTATCAAGTCCAAAAGCATGTTAATAATCAGAGCATTACAATATTGGGGAAAACTTAGTTATTCTATCTTAAATAAAGATTGCATCTTACAAAGGGATATAAATATTGACACTGTCTAATCCATGATAATATAATTATTACTAGTCCTTAAGCTTGCTGCCAGTTAGAATTTTTCCATGTCAGTAGAATCCAAGACTAATTTGCTCTGATTAGCAGAGAATTACTTTGAAGACTTTCTGTTCATTTATGCAAGGACAGACCTGTTAATTCCAACCCAGTGAATTTATATGGGATGCCCACAAAAGTCTTCAGAAGCCTCAAGCTTTTAGTACAAATAGTTGATTTTTCCATATGCCAGATACTCAGTTTTTCGGAAGAAAGCATCCCACTGATGCTGTGAAAAAGAGAGGAAAAGAAAGGCTTAATTCCTTAAATGGGGTTGCTGGTTGGTGCTCAACAAAGGAAATGCACTTAACCCAATGCAGTGTGAGCCCTTCCTCCAAAGGATCCAGTAAGCGCCTCATATCAGAATGTTGTCCTAACAAGGCTCCACAATGTAAAAGAATGAAATACCCTTGGAGGACAAAAGTATGAGTGAGGAAACAGACGGTGTGATTAGACTGCAAACCAGAAACAGGAAAGCACGCTGTGGGTGGTTTAATCTTAAAGTGGACTTTTATATTGCCACCTGAACGGGGCTTCAAGGCAAGTAAATTAAAATGAGACTAGGGTAACTAGGAGCATCAGGCATGTGAGAGACCATTAGGTTACGGATAAGCATAACCATCCCTTACAAAGGATGTCTCTGACAGCATGCGACTCAGTTTAGAGGTGAAGGTTGTATAGGCTGATAGTTAGGAGGAACCAAGTGTGAAGATGCAAGAGACATTCAAGCCATGAAGGGTAGCCAGGAAAGCGGCAAGCGAGAAATACGCGATGCTTTTTTTTCTTTCATTTCTTTCAAGTAACAGGGGTAGGGTATAAATTGTTAATACTGAAAGTATCTGTTAATTAGATTGCAAGTGACAGAAAACTTGCCCCCAAATTAGCTTTAATCACAGGGAAATCTATCAGTTCTCAGGTATCTGAAATGTTTGGAATTTGACCTGGCATCATTATATACAAGGTCACATGTGATCACCAAAGCCTTGTTTGACTCTTTCTATCTCTTGAGCCCCTTTTCCATGCTCAGATAAGTGATTCCTTTCTGCATTTAAAAGATGGCCCCTGTTGGCCATTTCAGCACAGTCTCTTGTCTCCAGTGGCATCTCATGGACATACTGGAGCCAATCATATGGATGGGAGAAAGTAATATTCTGATTGGCTTAAGCCTGAGCCACATGTCTACCTTAGTACTGGGGATGGGACCAGCTTTACAGAAACAGCAATGGCTAAAACCTGAAAGGGGATAGTTTTCCAAAAGGAAATAATGTTATTTGCACTAAAAATACGGGTTGTGGATACTGGTGGCAAAAACACAACAAATGTCTCCTACATTGGCCAATTACTCAGTAGTTACAGAGGGGCCCGTCCCTGACTGTGACACTAGGTGCTCAGCACTTCCTTGTGAAGCTCTCTACCTTCAGTCTAGGGTCAGGCTTTAAGAATACGCTTTAGGAAGGAGACTGAGTCTGCCCTCAGGCAGACTATTGCCAAATCCTGGATTTGTGTCAGATTCACTGCACATCAGTTTCAAAAAACAGCTTATAAAAATATTCCTATTTTGGAATTGAGAGTTGATTTTGTAACCACTGCACTCTACTAGATAGCCTGTTTGTTAGACTGACTATATGTGGGTGGGGGTAAATATGAAAAATATTATCACGTGACACAATAATTGTACTTGCAATTGCAGGGACTGAGAAATAAAATAAAATTATTGGAAAAAATTAAAACAGATGTACTCTGAAATTGGAAGGACACTCGTTCAGGTGCTATTTGGTTGTAAATGAGTCTCTTAAATATGATTTATGCTTTATCATGTTTGCCCTTGTTCAAGAATTAGTTTCATAGGCATTAATGACTATAATGTAAGATGAAGAGGCCTTATAGTATGTTCCCCGTATTTTACTGAAATAATATTTACATAAAGAGAAATGTGAGTTTTGCCTCTTGGCTTTGCTGTTTCTAAGAAGCACATCTTTATAATTAAATGACCTCTACTTCTATACTCCCTGGACAAAAATAGGTATAATTAGGTAAATAACATTTCTAAGGTGCTTTAGAATTCACAGAACAGATTTATATACTTTCCTTAACAACTCTGTGAATCCATTTTTTTTAAATCTATACTGTAGAGATTAGAAATGGACACTAATTTTCCAGGGACTTCACTGTCTTGCATTTATAGCCAGGTCCTCTGCCTTCACATCCTCTGTTCTCTACTCCACTAATGTCTTTCCAGCTGTATTATTTGTGAATAGCACCTAAATCTTAGCCACATAGTTCACATAGTCATTTATCATTTTCTTTCATTGATTTTTTTTATTGAACCTGCTTCAGAAACTCCAATTCTTTCTTCAAAATACTGCTCACACGCCACTTTTTGTTTAAGGCCTTCTTCAATCCCCAAGCAAATATGTCTTGTCTATCATCACAGCCTCATTGTACAAGCAGCTGTTAGCGTGTCTCACTCTGTTACAGTGATTTCTTTGCATGACTGTCTCTCCAACTGAAATGTGAGATTCTTGAAGACAGAGATCATGTCTCGGGCATCTGTGTATCCCAGTTACTAGTGCTCCAGAAGCTTAGCACCTATTAGTTGAGTTATCAGTGTTTGATGAATGAATGAATGGACCACACATACTGAAAACACAGCAGCAACGAGGTGTGGATAGAGTGCCTTGCCGGCGCATACTGAAGTTAGAGATAAGTAATCTACAACCATAGCGTAATGTCTCTGGATTTTATATGTAGCTTTGTTTTTTCAAAATTTTTCTCATATTGTTAAGTTGCCATCCTAGAATTACAGCATTACAGCAGAGTTTGGTTCAATTTCTTAATGTAGATATTAAAGCATTTCAATAATGCCCTTTGTTTTAAAATTAATTCTTAACAAGTACAATAACACAGCACTAACTCACATGCTTTCCATGGGTAACAACAGAACTTAAACCTTCACAGCATAAAAATAGCAATCTTGAGTTGACACCTCATCAGGTATGCAATCTTCTGAAGAAAAATCTTACACTTTGTCTTAAATAGGAGCAGACTTGATCTTTTAAAATCTAATGTGTGTGTGTGTGGAGGGGGGAAGTGTTTCATGGTATTTCCATCACTGAATACAGTTTCAACAGAAAATAGATGACCTCTAGCTCTATGATGTTTAAATATTATGCCTTTCACTTATTCTAATAAACTATTTTTCTATGGTTTTATAGAAAGAGATGATAATTCTGCAAGTGTCTAAACTAAGTGTTAAGATTATTGCTTTATACACTAATAGAAATCTAATGGTATGTTTGTGTTTCAGTCCTGAATATAACTGTCAGTTTTGGGTATAAGATGTTGGAGAAGTGCTGATTGGTGTTGGAAGGAATGTGTTCTTGTGCTAGTTGCTTATCAACCTTGGCTTAACTAAAAGTGTCCTCACTGTAGAATGATCCCAGGACCAATGTTTGGAGTTTTGGTTAAAATAATACAGAATTCTGTCTACTCTTAGTACCATCTCAGAGGTAATAGCCTCCTCACCACTAGACAGTTGAGAACTACACAGAGGAATTCATCGTTGTTATACTGAACATCAACAAGTTATAGATTCTTGAAATTTGCCAAATGTCTGAGGAATTTTTTTAGCTTTATTGAGAGGTGGTAGGCAATCATTGCAATGATTTCAATCCAAAGACCATTTTGCAAAGAAAAGATTGAAAAATATGTCTTTTTTTTGAGGGATATTAGAGTCCCAGTTCTCTGGTCTTTGCCCTCAAGTCACTCTTTAGGAAATAAAAGTATAATAGTGACTGGGAATCAAAAATCATCACAAGCACGAATGATTCTGAAAAATCTCTCCACATATGCAATTATAAAAGGACCTTTGTTTCTGACACACTGTAAACTTTGTTGCGTACGATTCACAGCTGGTGATGCCAGAGTCTGACTGCATGACTTCTCATAGGATCACTTGTGTCAGATTGAATATCAGCCTCTTCTAAGGGAAAGAAAAAACGAAAGTAACATCATCAAACCATATCCCTTCAGAATAGAGATTTTTATAACTTTTTTTAACTGAATAATTTTTCTTTTCTTTATCCTTAACTTTTTTTTTCCTGTTAAGTAGGTAAATGTTATGTTCTGACTGCTATCTGTCCTTCAGGAGTTGAATTCCTTTTTTTTTTTTTTTTCACCCAAGCTCTGATGGCTGTTTGTGAGAAATCATTTTCCAGATCCCTCTTTGCAATAGTTAATACCTTTTCTGTTGGTAATTTATGGTCTTCTTTATAGATGCTAAAAAGTGGGTATGATTTACAAAAGCAAAAGAGAAGCTATGCACTCCCTTTCATTCTCACTCTCCCCAGTGTTCACATGTGCTCTCTGAGTCTCTTCTGCTAATCTCACTTCTACAATTCAGCTTACCTATCACCAGGCTACTCCTCTGAAAACAGGAGTCTCAAAGCCACCCAGCCCCACATTCAAAGTTCTCCACCCACTGGTCCCGCCCCCAATTCTAATCCCATTACTTAGTCATTCAGACTTTCTTGACCTAATTTTCCAAACTTTATATCCTGTCCTCCAAACATAACTGAATTTTCTCGTGTTGCCATGCATTTGTTCCTGCTCTTTCCTCAACCAGTGTCATCCTCATGACGCCACTAACTGTGTTCCTTTTCACATGTCAGAGCTCAGCGATCTTAATCTTTGGGTGAGCCTTCCCTGCTCTTCTCCTCTCACTGTGCTGTCCTTTTACTGTGCCTTAATGAGTCTGTTGACAGTCACTTGCTGTTTGTCACCTCCAAACTGCTATTGTCCCATATCCTGTCAAGCAGGCATGCTCTGTCCCTACAAAATTTTACTCTCTAGGAGTTAGTAGATACATTTTATAATTCTTTTGGTTTCTGCATGCCACTAAGCAAAATATATTTTAAAAATAAGTTACTCAGTGAAGATTTACAGGTTATTTGAAATTCCTTTCAGCAGTAATGATAATGAAAATACTCACCTGGAACAGGTAAAACACTTGGACCCTAGAAAAACTTTTGATGCAATCATCAAAGCAGAATTTCCTGAGAGTAACATGTAAAATCAAAACAACCACAGCATATTTAACATCTGTAAGATGGACTGAAGATTATTGACATGGCCAAGATAATATGTCCCAAAAGGGTTGATGATTATTAATCTTACAGCTGGAGTTACAACAAACCAGATGATACAAACTGACCTCTTTCGGAGGGTAGGAATTTGCAAGAGGGAAAGAAACAACTCTAGTTTAAACCACACCAACTTTGGAAGGAGCTGCCTTGTGTTATTATCTCGGTCCAGTGCTTCTAACATATTTTAAAATTCTTTTAGCATCTACATTCTGTATAAGCAAATAAGGAACTGAAAAATTTAGCTTGATTGACTTAAAAGAAGTAATCTGCATGCCATTAGATCAGTGAGACTAGATTCTAGTTCCTCCTCATGACGCCATTGTATGGGAAAGGCAGAATGGTTAAAAGTGCCAGATGGGTGCACCTGGTCTGATATGTCCTCAGTGGCTTTTTGTTGATTCTAATTAGGCTAACTTATCTGCAGTTTTCTTTTTAGAATGGCAGTGTATTTGAATTTTTTCCCTATAATGTTTGTTATTTAATGTTTTGCTCTGTTTTTTAACATGGAGTTTAGGGTATTTATCAAATGTTTGTATCAACCTGCCATAACTGTAGTTCCATCCCATTTCATGTTATTTTCTAACTGCTGTCAAGGTCTTATTTTGGCTTTCTTTCTTACTATTACTGTATGGCATTATTAATACATGTTTTGGCCCTAGACATTATAGGAACGTCTGAATAGCAAAGCACTTATGTTTCACGGTAGCCAGTATGGATTTGACATGGAAACGCACTTGTTTTTAACTTTACAAAGACCTTTGCTCCTTTTTTCCTTAACTGATATTTTTATTTCTTCCTTTATGTGATTCATCTTTCAGTGAAATATGTTTTTATACCTTCCTTCCACCAAAATGAAAAAGGGTTGTCTATGTTTTAAGAGATTATATTTTTAAGTTTATAAAGCATTTTCTTTGTTAAATTTTTAAATTCCAGAGAAATTTAGTAGATCTTAATTGGCATAATAAAGTTTAATATTTACAAATACTAATTTTTAAGGTCTTTCATACACTAACTGAATATAATGGGGTCTACAAAAACTTTGGGTGATAATAAGCTTTTAAAAACCTAATACTGAAATTCAATGGCTTTAGGTAGTAGCAAACTTTTAAAACCTCAAATGACAACTATTTCATTCACCTCAGTACACACCTAGCATCACAGTAGGTTCTTGAGTTGAGCCTTATAATATAAAAATGTCATAAAAAATAATAAGTACCTTAAGTACTCTGGCAGGAGACACCTCTTAATCTTTGTTAAAGAGGAAACACTAGGTCAATGAGCGACACAGCATTATAATATGCAAATTTTATGACTAATTCAGTTGTAGTTGGTGATGTTTTCCCTCTGTGGCTAAGGCATCCCAGAAGTGGATAAAGCAACTAATGAGAGAGGTGTGTGTTTAATCAGTTAATCACAAATTTCACATAATTTTTAAGGTACCTGAATAAAGAGAACATCCAAGGCTTTGTATCTTGTTTTTAAAGGGATGTTAGATTTTCACTTAATTGTTAATGTTATTAATCACTAGGGCCCTAATTGGAAACATTTACCCACCTGGAACATAGCTGAATTCGAGGGTAAAAGGAGAAATATATTCTATGCAAACAGATTCCAGATACCATGCTCATCTTTATAAACATCGGGTGTTTATATATTCTCTCTATGACATTTTCTTAAGTTTTCATCCATTAATCAAACATCCAAATGAGACAAATTTTATATATATGTATGATTATCAGTGAGTATTTCAGTTTCCTTTTTTACATATTAAGAATTGGCTTATTTTTAGAAAATGTCACTGTTTAGGAAAAATGTAACTTAATAATAAATTTGATATTTGGTTAAGTCCATTCATAATGGCACACCCAAATGTGCTTTATTTAAAATATTGGTAAACGTGAGACTTTTTCTCTCTTACTGTCTGGTTTTGCCAACAAAAACATTTTGATTTTCGTAAGTAAAAAAGGTTAGGCATATTATCTTGCTCCCCCGCACCTACCAGAAATTGACACTATTTTTCTGATTCTAGTGAAATAGTCATCTCATCTCCAGTTTTCTTTTAAACAAAATCGTCATGGAAAGTAGGAAAATGAGAGCTCAGTCCTAAAGCACAGTCTGTTAAATAGAACAAACATGATCACTTTTAACAGTAGTGATTCAGAGAGAACAACCCAGGCATTCAGGAATTAATTATCTGAATTTCTACACATAAACATATATTAGCTTCTCCTTACTGGTGATTAGAGAAGAAAAAAAAAACTTTATATCTGTGAACAAATTGGACTCCAGTGATACACCTGATAATGAAGATCACATGCCAGTTTGCACTATAGGAATCTAATTCGGTCACTGAACTCAACTGCCAAAGTAACCATACACTCTATGAAAGTGGACAAGGGCATTGATTAAAAAAAAAATGCATCATTTAAAATTCTTACTTGATTTTTAAAAATTCTTATCTGGAAAAGTCACATTTGTAAATATATATATTTATTCATAAATGTATATACATATACTAAATGCCTTAAGACAGCATAACAGAAGTTCAAAAAGAGAAATCTTTTACTAGATACTTATAGGAAATTCTTAGGATTTAAATTTCTAAGTTGAAGTGAACTTTGGCAACTGAAAGCAATGAGATTCTGAACCAGAATCTGATATGAAACAAGAATTTGCAGCGTTGAAATATTTTTATTTAGGAGCACTAGGGGAAATTTTGGCTTGCTACAACATGCACACACACATGCACACAGACACAGAAAATAAAGACAAAAGCAAAAAAATTCCGTCTGTTAATTCCAAGTCAGACATATATCTGTGCTAAGGAATCACGTGATACACATTTTCACTTAAAAGGCTATTACAATATTCTTTCTTTTAATCCATTCTGTTTAATAGAGTATTCCCAAATAGTCATCTTTTTTGGAATTCATCTTAAATATTGTTGATAGTTGTGTAAGCATTGATTGATTTATTAAATATTCATTTATATCTATCAAAGCAAATTTTAACCCAAAATGTATAAACCTAGCAAATAGTAATCATTTAGTTAGGCAGAGTGCATTTACCTGATTTGTAAATGATATATATGACATTTTGTTATAAAGAAGATTTTCTAAATTTCTATTAGTTTTATTTTAAAAAGATTCCTCAGGACAATAAATCTAATTTGACAGGTGATTTAATTAAGGAGGTAAAAGGCCCTCTTACAATCTAGGTAATATTTTTGGAAATTACTGAATGAAAAAGTTAATTGCCTGGCAGCCTTTCACACCAACTGTGCTGGCAATCTAGTGGCAAACCTAATAACTAGTCTCTCATACAGACAAATAGGCTTCAGATAATGAGAGAGTCTTTGAGTAGGGGATTCTAGACAGTTATTCAAAAGTGGAACAATAGAAGAAGCAGAGCCAAGTTGAAGAATCCACAGAGGCAGTGATGCACAGAATTGTGAAGCTATTTACAGGCTGACACTCACTGCCACATATAACTGACAGCAGGCCTAAAACCTAGCATTCCATTTTCATTGGGGCAAAAACACAGGCCAAGTTCAAGACTCAGTAGACCTTGAAGAAACTTTTCCCCTTAAACAGAGAAGCCCGACGATTCACAAACATTTCAAGTTTCTTTCTTAGAATTTACTTTGGAAAGTGGATGCTTGTCTTGACTTTATATAACACATCACTGTTCCTGAAAATCATGCTTCAATCTGCTTGCTTTAAGTTTTGTTTTCCAAGTCTATGGTTATGTATATGTGAGATAACTTGAAAGAACAACCAATTATGAAGCAATCTTCATTCTGAGAAGAAATATTCCTTGAGTCCTTGATGACAATTACTAGCTATGACTTTCATAAATTCTTAAATAATTTAAATAATATGAATAAAAACAATTTTGTACCCAATACCATTTCTAACATTACAGAATTTATTAATTTCTAAAATCATTTTGAATACAGTCCTTCAGCTTGATTTTGACACTTTAAGAACATGATAGTAAAATTGTACAAATTGAGAATACTCGTCATATTTATTCATAATGTTCATTATAATTTACATAAATATTTTTTCTTCTAATGATTAAGTGCCATGCTATTTAAATGTTCTTTGATTTGCCTCCAAAATGATATAAATTAAATAGTTTTGAATGTATAGCAAAATAATATACTCCTCAGCTTGAGTTAAATAGATGTACATTGTCATTTTCACAACATTCTAGGGTAAAAAATAATTTATAGTTAGGACAAGGTAGTTGAATTAAATATCTCTGTGTTCAATTTTATGCTTCTAATAACCCAAAGAAACTAGAATCAAGAAAATACCGTCTTATTAATTATATTCTTTGTATTGCCAAAGATTTCTATAACTGAAATGTTCTGCATATTTACTATATTGTTTTCCTACATGTATGAAATACCGAGCTGAAAATAACCTTAGAGATCATCTACCCTAGTTTCCTTCTACAAATCGAAGAGACTGAGCTACAGTGAGGCAAAATGGCTTAGAAAACTACACAATTATCCAGGCATAATAAAAGCTAGAATCAGCCTGCCTTTCTGAGGTTATAACATCACATGTATCTGGTCAGGTGTATCAGACCCCCCCCAAAAAAACTGGACAAATTGAGTTGATTTCCATTAAAAAGTGCCTTTATCTTTACATACAAGTTTATACTAGTTTGGCTAAATCCTCTAAAGAATAAATCTGCTGCATTTGATAGTAAGCTCATTTCCCTTTGCTCATATATACAGATAAAATAGAGACATTCTGTGGATATGTGGTCCCCAATCTTGGCTTTGGGACTAGATAGCTTTCTATGATAATGAATTACTCCCCTTAATGTTTAAATAACTAAGAGCCCACCCAGAAAGACTTAATTTATTTGAGGTCACTTAATTATATTTTTGCTAGCATTTAATTTTCAAAACAAACAAAGAACACCCCAAAACCTCCTATTTCTTGCATCTCCAGAGAGCTCCCAGTACCATTAGATTCTTAAATGGTTTTGTCTTGTGTATTGCCATATTGGTTGGATGGCCCTTAGTGGCCAAACATTTAATTAAAGCCCCTTGAGGGGATAGATTTTATTATTTATTATTGGACATCTGCCAAAGCTTGTTTTATCAAGTCTTTGCCATCTACTTAGGCTACTTCTGTGTATATTTTTAATACTGTCCATATACCTTAAGTTTTAAATACTCCCCAAGAGCAATCATTTCCTACCACCTCCAAAGTCTAGAAATATTGTTTCAGTATATTTGAAGGTTAGTGTGTAATTTCTTCTTGTAATCTGACAACTTTTTTAAATTAGTGACTTTTCATTATATTTTCCTTAGAAGAATGAGAACCCTTTGCCATGTGGATGAAATCATTGATGTAGTTAGCTTACATAATGTATCAATACTGATAATAACTATCGTTTATTAAATGCCAGTTTTTCAAAATTCTCTGTAGTAAGCATGGCACACACATTCTTTTGGTTAAATATCATTACAAATTTAGGGAAATTTTTCATTATTCTCAAGAAAATAAGACGCAGGCTGTTAAGTAACTTGTGCAAGTTTATTTCACTTGTAAGAGGGAATCTTGATTTGTGTCCAGATCTCTCGGAGCCACGTTGTAACCATTTCACGGTACAATCTTCTCTTTGAAAGAACGTGCCTTTGCTGTTTACTGACTTCTCTTTATTATCATATTGGTTTCTATGGAGTATAAAATTCTAGAACACAATAATTGTATAGTTTCTAAGAAAGCTTTAAATAACAGTTTCAGTGTTTTCTTGAAAGTCTGTTTTGTGCATTCATTCATGGTATTCCCCTGGACTGAGTATTTGTGATTTTATTTTATGATCTATTTTAGCATGAGCAACCAGGTGATAACTGGTACATTAGGTTTCTTGTCCCAACACTGCATGGGGTCATGAAATCTTTTGTTTATTTGGTTTGTCTTTTTTAAAGTCATGTGACGTATATGGCCTTCGCAGAGTGATAATCCAAAGATTATAATTTTAATTTTTTTCTAGAGTTAAGCTTTAGTTTTTCTAACAGATCCTTTTGTTTTGTTCCTGAGACTGTAATTGTTAGAAAATATAAAATTGCATTTGTTTTCCTTTATTATAGAATTTATATAGATTGTTTCAAAGAAAAACTGTCTCCCCCTACTTAGTGTCCTGCTTTTACAGTCAAAAGATACCTTGAGGCCAGAAAGAGAAAAAAGCATACTTGAACAAAACAAACTTAAAACAATTTTAAACTCAGTGTTACAAAATCAGTTTTTTTCTTTTTTTTTTTTTCTGATGTAATTGCATCCCCTGTAATAGTCAAAGCATGCACATTGAAAGTGAATGTTTTTACTGATTTTTTTAATTGATTGCTGCTTTGACTGAGCTGACCTTTGTTTTAAATCAGAATTGATTGACCAATTGAGTCAACATGGTTAAATTGGTTGTGCATATATACAGAGATTTTGTTTATTGAATTTGGGATATGCTGAGTAACATAATTTCCCTCTGCTTCTCTTCTGCTCCAGGAAACACTCTGCTTTATGATTGCATTTAATAATGTGTCAGAAAGCAAATGGAAATAGAACCGTACACAAGGGAGAGTAACAGTGGATTCAGCAACTGTTCAAATCCAAAGAAACAATCTTTACAAATTGTTTCAGATTCACATAGTTTGTGTATTACACTTATGTGTTATATTAAAGATGGTATCTGAAATTTGGCTTCTGCAAAGTTATCAGAACCAAAGCCATTGGCAGTATGATAACCATCTATTTTAACTGTATAATTTCCAACATTAAAAAAAACTGGAGTGTATCCTAGAACAATGGGATAAATCTGAATGCACTAAGGATATTGCATTCTATCCCTGTGTTTCCAAGTCAAATTTTTATTGCTGCAACAGGGTAGCATTGTGTGCAAAAGACATGAAATAAGACATAAAAGAACCAGCATAGATTCTAAGATCTTGGTGAAGGATGCTTCTAAAAATAATAGTTTTCTTGTTCTTTTAAAATATCTCATTTCCTTTATTTTGTCCTGGGTTTTATCATTTGGACATCAGAAACAGGTCTGAAACTCAAAAATTAATAATCAGAAGAATATGAGAGCCAGCTTTCAGAGTTCTAAAGGTAGCCTGCTTCTCAGTGCCAAAATTACAACTGATTTCATAAATTTAGTTCTCATGTTATGAACTGTAGTGCCAATGAAAATCAATAAAAACAATTTCCTTCTACATTCATGATCCTCTCATCACACTCTTTCTTCATATCCTTTCCAGAGCCATTTTGTCAAAACGCCACAGGGCCATACAAAATGTAATTTTGTGTTTCAGTGTGTCTGTCCCATGAAACCTGATTTTTTCATGTGCACTTTTGATTGGTACGAAGTGCAACAGGGGCTTTAAGCAAAATACAAATTTCATGTGTTCATAGTTTTAAAAATATTGAAGGTGGCAGGCAGTTTTGTTGTTATTCTTTGCATAAAATTTGCGGCTATGTATGATTTGTGTACTGGGTGTAGTCTATTCACATAGAGAGCATGTATGTGTGTATAATGATATGTAGGTATAATGTAATATATTTGCTGAGTTAACCTGTATTCAATCGCTGAAAAGATACTGAGAGAATAAAGATTAAAATGCAATTCTAAAAGGAAAGACTTTGGTAAGCCCACAAATCTTAATATAGCTGAAAATTCAGATACCTTCATAGAGATAGACTATTATTCATTCGTTCATTCTCTTATTAATTCATGTATTCATTTCTTCAAAGCATTTAGCAGAGCTGTAGGCCATGTGGATTGCTGTAACAGCAGGGAAAATACATGTATAAATTTTCTTTCAAAAAACATCCAGATATTGAGAAGATAATATAATTTTTATGCAAGCAAGTACACAATACATCATTTCTAATGCCAACTGATCATACCATTTGATTTATGCAGTTCACCTACATTTAATTCTTAGGAATTGGTTCCTCAAAATAACTCACAAAGATTTTGCAAGGATTGAATATACTACTACGCATACAGTGTTTAATTTAGGGCCTGACTCATTGTCAGACCCAATAAACGACAGTAGTTATTATCATTATTATTATTTTTCCAAAGCTATCCAAATGAAATATGTATTATTTTTTTTTTCCATTTCACAGTTGAGCACACTGATTCTCAGGTTAAGTAACTTTTAAAAGAGATGGCACAAATGAAATGGTAGTTCTTGCAGTCAAAGCAATGGATAACTGATTTCAAAGAATGCTGTTATCTCTTTTCTGACAAGGGGATAGATATTCAAAGTAGTATGTTCATTATTTAAATTGCCTGTCCCACTCTATAGAATGTAATGTTACCTAATATTTAATGAGCACATATGCATTAGACATTCAGCTAAGTGATTCTTGCATCTGATCTCTTCTGTGTATTATAACATCTCAATAAGCGTAGGTTTTCTGTAAATGTCAATAGTTTATGGATGAAGAAACTGAGGTCAAGAGAAGTCAAATAGCTGGTAGTCACTGGAGAAGAGATTCAACCCAGTTCCAGCCAGTTTTGAGCTGGATGTTGCACTGGCACAAAGTCTATACAAATGTGTTGACATCTCAAGACGATTTAAATGTTTAGGGTTGATTTTACACGACTATTACAACACACCATATACCAGAAAGCAGATTCTGAGACCTGATATTATGTTTGGGGCCATGTAATAATCATCAGTAGAGTTTCCAAAATGTAAAATTAGAATGTTAGGTCCGAACTCCTGGGGGCGGGGGAACAGCAGCCCTTGGCCTTCCTTGCTGCATTGCTTCCATCTCTGTCCTCACACGATGTCCATCCTGTGTGTCTGTCTTCACATTGCATTCTCTGTTCTTACAAGAATACCAGTCATATTGGGTTACAGGTCCACCCTACTCCAGTGTGACCACATCTCAACTTGATTGCATTTGCAAGGACTCGATTTCAGAATAAGTTCACATTCTGTAAGGGGACGGTAGTTAGGACTTCAGTATATCTTTTTTTTTTTTTTAATTGAAGTATAGTCAGTTTACAATGTGTTAGTTTCTAGTGTACAGTATAGAGACTCAGTTCAAATATATACATATATACACATATATTCCTTTGCATATTCTTTTTCATTATAGGCTATTACAAGGTATTGAATATAGTTCCTTGTGCTATACAGTAGGGCCTTGCTTTTTATCTATTTTACATACAGTAGTTACTATCTGCAAATCCCCAACTCCCGATTTATCCCTCCACCACCTCCTTTCCCTGCTGGTAACCACAATTTTGTTTTCTACATCTATGAGTCTGTTTTGTAAATAAGTTCATCTGTGTCACTTTTTTAGATTCCACATATAAGTGATATCATGTAGTATTTTTCTTCCTTTTTCTGGCTTGCTTCACTTAGTATGACAATTTTCAGGTCCACCCATGTTGCTGAAAATGGCATTATTCTTTTTTATGGATGAGTAATATTCCATTGTGTGTGTGATATCTTCTTTATCCAATCTTCTGTCAATAGACATTTAAGTTGCTTCCATGATTTGGCTATTGTAAATAGTGCTGCTATGAACTTTGGGGTGCATGTATCTTTTTGAATTAGAGTTTCCTCTGGGTATATGCTCAGGAGTGAGATTGCTGGATCATAAGATAAGTCTATTTTCAGTTTTTTGCAGAATCTGACTTAGTATATTGTGAACAACTTACATTGTCATTAATGAAGATAATTACTTTTTGATTACAGTTCTCAAGTTGACTTCATTTGATTTTTTGTTGTTTTTTTGTTTGTTTGTTTGTTTGGGGCTGGGGGTAATTAGGCTTATTTATTTACTTTTTTATTTAGTTTTTAAAAATGGAGATACTGGGGATTGAACCCAGTCCCCTGTGCATGCTAAGCATGTACTCTACCCCTGAGCTGTACCCTCCCCCGGACTTACTTTGATTTTGAACATGGCAAAGATCTTTAATTTAGAATCCCATTTGTCAAATAGTATGGTAATGTAGTTTATCGTCCTCCTGGTGCTTTTGCAAGGAAGCAAGACCCCCCAACTCGACTGGAGGGATGCTGTGTAAACCAGGTATGTTATTATTTTCCTCTGGCAATGCCGGGACCCCAGACATTTGACTTGTTCTCATCCTCTCCCCCGCATATCAGCAATAAATATAAGATCCATGTGGCAGCTTCTGCCTAGTGTACTTGGCAGTGAGTCATCGAAACAAGCAGGAGAGCAATTCTTGGTGAGGTGGAATGAGCAGCACTTTAATAGCAGTGCTTAGTGGGAAGGCTGTCTGAGAGGCAGAAAAGAGATTTTAAATTAAATGGACTTTACAGAAAATTGTCTTCACTTTGTGGTTTGGAGTCAGGGTTGCAATTTTCAACTTTCTTTTCCCTCACTTACCTGTTGCTAAGAGATCACATTCAAGGTAAAATTAATGCTTCTCCAATTACAAAGCATGTAGTCAGCAGTGGAAGAGGAAATAAAGCAGGCAGTCCATGTACTGGTGAGGACTTCAGAAAAATATGTGGCATTAGAGAGAATCTTGCATACAGTAGGCGTTTAACACATGATTATTAAATCGATCAGCGGGTACTGGGCAGAAAGAGTTCAGGACCTGTCATTGTGACTGTATGCTTTTTGCCTTATCTTCTTTGTTTTTTCTTTCTTCAGCTTTTTAACTTAAGAAAATTGAAAAGTGTTCTGTCAAGCTGGAGTTGACAGTCATTATTACCCAGTAGGGTTTATCAGAATATTAACAGAAATCTCCTATGGTTCTGGAAACTGTTGGAACTAGGGGAAAAAATACTTTACAGCAGGACACTTTTAAGGGTCTAATACAATTTCAGGGTTAAAAACTGAGTTCCGCTGGTAATAGAGGGGAAACTGGGAGATAAATGATCCAGGGTGATTACATCTTAGACTTAGTAGTGCTACGTTTTCCCTGAAGCGTTCTTGGAAGTTGGTATCTCGTGAGCGTTTCTTGTGGCCTCAGAAACATCACCCTGACCAATCAATGATCACCATCCAGTTCCCTATCAGCCACTTCATTCATTCAGCAAATATCCCCACCTAATTCCAGTTAGGCTTCACTTGAGTTCCAGTGCCATTACAGTGCAGCGTAAGAAGGGGCTATTTTTTCTTAAGATTCACTATCTAATTTAGGAGATAATACCTGCAAATAATTAGAAGGAAATGTTCCATTTCTCCCATGTTAAATGAAGGGCTTAGAGCTAGCTCAGCTTGAATATTGTTTTCATAGGATGGATTTTATAATGTAATACCAATGTTCTATTACATAAGAATAAATGTATTCATAAGCAACCCCCTTAAAAAAAGAAAAAGACTTACAGTTCATTTGTCTCTGCCCAAACCCTGAGAAGCTTTCAGGAAATTTACATCCCTTTAATTTTTCTCTTCATATTTAATGTAAGATTAAAAACAAAGTGAGAATTCAAGTGGGAAATTAGCTCAGGCGTCATTATTAGCCGTTCTCACTCACCAAAGCCATGTTCTCAAAATGTAACAGTGTCTCAGACACCTTCTAATGGGCTCTATTAATCTGTTCTGTGCACTCCACCTTTTGGAATTTCACTATGACATTGCTCTTGCTAGGTGCTTTGACATGAAATTTGCTTTTAAATGGGGATTAATGTGTTTTGGTCAAGCCACTGACACAGTACTTAACAACCCAAATACGCTTTTCCATATGCAGGGTGTCATCTGTGGTATCCAAGATTTTTTCATAAAGACCCAGTTGCCTCCCTTTGTGTCCTTTAACCAAAATAACAGTAGAGGAGGCACAGTATTTCACAAACATTTTAAAGCATGTCTCTCCCAATACATGCATTCATTTCATTCACAATTTCTTAAAGAAAAATGACTAGAGATGATAAAGAGAAATAAAAGAATAACTGTGTGGTCCACAGAGATAGTTGTACACCAGAACTAGTTGCTGGTCATGATAGAGGAGAAAAAGGATTGGTGAGAGGAGAAGTCTGGGCTTTATTCTGCTTGTCAGCACAAACACGAGTCTCAGCTGTCCCATCTCTAAAATAAGAGATCTGGAAGAGTTCCATGCTTTCTAAATCCACTGTGCATCCATTCAGCTGTGAAGCATATTCAGAAGCTCCACCCCAGTCCGGAGGAATCTGAATGTAGGATCAGTGCCCAGGAATCTGTGATTTTTGCTCCATAGCGACCTTGATGCACAACAAGGTGTGGGAACCACTCTTTCAGTAATCTCTCCGATCTGTTTCAATTCAAAGCAGATATGACCCTCAAAGTCTATTTCAGAGAAATTTCATCACTGAGCTGCCATCTGCCTAATTAGGATTAAAGAGGCCAGACTGGAGTCTGAGCTCTACTGTTTACCAGCCTTGTGGGGCAAGACTTTAAATTGTTGAGAGCCAATTTCTTTCTCCAAATAATGAGGATAGTATTGTGTTGCCAGGACTGTTGCATGTATTACAGTACTTAGTATAGTGTCAGTAACTATTGGCTGGAAGGATATTGGGAGTGAAGGAGAAAAGTGTCCAGATCACAAAGTGTAACATTATCAAGGGACCAAAAAGAATGAAAGGAGTGAGAAGTAAAATAATGTTTGCTAAGCTTGCACGATGTCACCAACTTAGTTCATTTTTTTATGAGTTTACAACACCTCTTTTTTTTTTTTTTTAACAATTTCAATAAACCAAACAAGCTTCTTCCTTTTAAGATCTGTGGGGAATCTTGTAAGTTCATTCTAAGATATAGTAGAAGATTTTCCAAGCAAGAGATACTAAATTGTTAGAACTAAATTATACATACAATGAAATAAAGAGAATAGCAAAAATTCTCCCCTATTCTGAAATAAAGACTATTTTAAGCCTCAAAGTCTGTCTCAGACCAAAAGATGCTTTTTAAATATTTGCTATCTGCTCCTAAAGGATCTCATTGATAAGAACTATTTTTAAATATATAGTCTCTTCTACACATGGGTTTAACAGTTTGATACAATCCAGACATACTTACCTGTAGAGAGACTGATTATGGAGACAAGATATTCCAAAAGTGTTGCTAGTTTTGTCTTGTGGGAAAATGGGGCTTCATTTTTTTTCTACTTTTGAAACTACAATTCTCATAATTTTGGTCTTCTTTCCTTTGATTCTATTAACTCAAGAGAAAATAGAAAAAACATTCAGTGGCGTTCAACTTACACATTGTTGTTCTATGAAACTTCCCACACAACAGGATGACTTGTAAGCTGAAGCTGGACAGAATGTATGGGAACTGTATTTGGCTTGTAGGGTGTAATATATACACCCTCGTACAAAGGGCATTTCAGCACAAAGAATTCAATAATCTGACACTTCTCTTGTGAAGTGCATTATTCTGCTGTAGAGAAAATTGCTATGGCCAATTTTTTCAGTAGGATTCATTTCTCTACAATAGCCCAGCAAGGTCAGACCTCAAACGATGCTGTGACCTCCCTCGCATGCCCCCTCATAACTGCTGAGGACTGCCAGGGAGGAAGGAGTTCTCCCTAACCTGTCAGCTGGGATCCTCAAGTTTAGTTCAAGTTGTAAGAATGGAGGCGGTGGCTGCTGAACTTCACCTGCCATAGTTTTTTGTTATTGTTTCCTTAATGTCTGAGTATTTGTTCCAGGGCTGGAATATAAATAGGATGGAAGGGCCTGGAGCAGCTTCTGTGACTCATATAAGCCGTAATTACACTGGCCATGCAACTATTTCCAGAACAGACAGAAGACCTATAATTCGGAGAACAACATTTGTTTTAAAATGATGGCTCCAAATACTTCCCTTGACTTTGTCCTAGAAATGTTGGAGTCACAGAAAAGATGACCTCTTTGTTAAGTACCTGTAACTTCTTAATATGTATGTGTGTATTTACACACTGGTATAGCTGTTAAGTTTGAGCTAAATACTAAACCGATAGACAATATAGATGCTTTTTTAAAAAAAGCTCTATGATTTCCTCTATGATTTCCTCTTCTGTGTCTTTATTTTTGGAGATAAATGGGAGTTTTCAAAGAAGGGAGTTTACTTCAACCGTAAGGCAGCCCTCTGCCAACTTTTGCAAAAGAGGCCCTTTGACTTTCAAGAGCATTAATCCATGGAGGACTTGCTTTATTCTGTTCAATCTGGGCATCAGAAACCGCATACAATTCATTCACTTTGCTGAAATCAGCAAGTCTCCATGGTACCTCAGGCCTCAAGTTTCCTTGTGAAAACACCTGTCCCTCTCATAGGATTTAGGGCATTCTCCGTGATCATTTGAAGAATTTTGTAACAAAAATATTATCAGAGACATCCCAGCAAGAAGAAATGTGTATCACCTTGCATATCATTAAAAATAATGTTTAAGGAAAGAAAAAATGAGTTGCAATATAGTGCCTTCAAAATGACACCTTAATGACTTGCATTGCTTTAGGATAACCTCTAGCTTTTGCATAAAGTTGCAGAGCAAATGACAGTATAAGTTAGATGTAATTATACTCAAATTTTCTTAAAAATTGAAACCTTTCTAAGAATAAAAGTTGGGGAAATTTTTCTTTTCAGCTCACCTGTCCATCTGGCAAAGTTTTTAAAAATATTTTTTCATTCTTATATTTGTTCACTTTTTTTATCTGTTCATAAAATGGCATTAGCTATATTTGGGGGTATTTGTTTTTCTTTTATTGTTTTATTTCTTTGTGTGTGTGTTCTAATTGATATATAATGTTATATTAACTTCAAGTGTATGACATAATGACTTGATGTTAGTATATATTGCAAAATGATCACTACAATTAGTCTAAGTAACATCTGTGACCATACATGATTACAAAAAGATTTTTCTTATGATGAGAAATTTTAAGGCCTACTCTTTTCATAATGTTTAGATATGCAATACAGTATTGTAAACTGCAGTCACCATGCTGTACATTACAGCCCCGTGACAATAATTTTATAACTGGAAGTTTGAACCTTTGGGCCCTCTTCACCTAGTTTGTGTATTTTGTAATAATATAATTTCATCCCATATTTTCTCAGTTTTAGTTCATTTTCAGTTGGCAGTTCTTTCAATCCATTGACTCTAAGCTGAATTTCTGAGGTTTTGCCTTCTTAAAACCACAATATTATGCAATCACCTTTCACAGCTCAAATACTTTAATTATATTATTGAGGTACTTAATGCAACTGATCCTGTTTTCAATCTGAAAATAAACTGACCTAGTCAGACTTTAATTTAAAAAGGTAAAGGTAGTCCAAGCCTAAAGGGGGTTTTTCTTTCCATTGAAGGTGGAATTGATACGAAGTGACTTCTTGGCAAAGTGTGAAATATGCATGTGCGTGTGAGAATGACTGTTTTTGATCCACCGTCACCTTCTATTCTGGGTTTTCCAGAGAGTTCACTCCACCTGTAGTATGACTGATCCATTGACCAACACACATGGTCATTCAGTAGTATGATTTTTAACATTTTGTTTAAACAAAATGGCCATAATTATTTAGATGGACATCTGACAATGAATACTTTTTGAACTGGTTGGATAATGTTTTTAGCATCATTGATCCAGCAAGATCCAATAATAAGACAGACTTTTTGTTTAATAGAATTCTCTCTAAGATGTTCCACACCGTTAGTGAAAAGGGAGTTACTCAAGTTACATAGATACGTTCTCAAGGACATCAGTTAATAAAACACGGACATCTGTGCCTGGATCCTCAATGTTTGTATGTAGGCATTTGCTCAAGCAAACCATTTTGCAGTATTAATTGAATGACCTTTTTATTAAACTTAAGTTTTTGTAGACCTATTCAGATTTTTTAAGTTAGTGTAGCCTATAGAAAATATTTCTCAAGCAGTATCAAATTATTTTATCTTTAGGATTATATATGAAGACTATAAGAACAGACATAAAAATATCAAAATAATACATAACCAGAAGTTACTTTTACAGAGGCGGTTTCATTTTACTTTTTTTCTCCTGAACCCTTGCATTTTAAAACTAAAACTCCATCAGATTCATGGAGATGAACAAATGTATGTATAATGCACTGTTGTAAGGGAGGGACTTTTAGATGTGTACCAGACGCAAGTTATATAGGGTCTTCTAAAAAAAGACATTATGTAGTATTTTGCTGAGTTTGTGCAAAATACTACAGCTTTCTCTAGGATGCCTTTCCTTTTGGAAAAGGAGCTTAATTCTCCCAAGGCAAGAGTGCAGGGCCCTTTCCTGCTCTTATTTGCTTTTAGGAACTCACACTGTCAGGTTGATAAATGAGCTTTGACAGAAGCAAAGTTAATTCAAAGCTCATTCACAGGTAGAATCATCTTTAATAGATGTTTTTTAAGTCTCTGGAAGAGGAAAATATATATAGAAAATGCATAGTATTAGTTCACTGTGAGGCTATTACTTTCCCAAAAGCCAAAAACTCATCATCTCTCTGAAACTATATTTTAAATTTATCCTACCACACTTACATGTACGTGTATGTCCCTTTATTTACAAACAGGGTTATTTATTTTTTTATCTATATGAAAGAAAATCAGTTATTCGCCAAGAAAAAGAAGTTGGTAGAAAATACGTCTTCTGGAAGGTAACCTTTTCTAAACTGAGCACTAATGAATCCATCTTTGACTAGATCACCCTAACAGAATGATGCTTAGAAATTACAGAAAAGAGTTGAAGGTTTAACAAATGTAGGTACATTTTCGTTCTATTCTCTCTGCTTTTGATGCTTGACAAATCAATTCATTAGTGATGAAATAATGGGGTTAAGTCTGCAGAGAGAGCTCAATTCATTGCATTTATCCCACCCACCTTAGTTCATCTACAGAGTCAGTGCTCTGATGTCGTGAGAACATACTCCCATCATTCTCCCTGGCATAAACCCCTCACCTTCCACTTAGGTTTGTGATATTAAGTCAGCCATTCCTTTTTCCCTTTGCACTTTTAGAAATACACAGAAATACAGCATTTAGAAAGAACTCTCCCTGCAGGGTTAAGTAGATTCTGTAATTAATAGTAGAGACCAGTAATAGGCTATTTGCATTTCTGTGTATTCTGAAGCGAGTGAGAACACTTTCTTTAGTTGTTATTACTTTTAGATTAGCTCGTATAAATAACTGCTTTTAGTACTAAACTGGTGTCAGAGCTATGACTCATTTTAACTATCTTTGTTTTGCTAAGTTTGGAAATGTAACAAAGCTAATTTTCTTTGGAAGACAATATTGGAGCATCTGAAACACACAATAAATGCACATTAGCACACTTTGAGATAAAAACAAAGCTGGTATAAAACTCTAAAGAAATCCTTTGGACAAATAAAAATACCCAATTTGATGAAGGGTTTTGCTGGCTGTTGTCATCGTTAATGGGAATAATATGTGAAATCTATTTTCAATTTTGAAAAAATGCAAACAGGATAACATTTATAACTACATGAGTTATTCTACTGAACACTGCAGTTGCCTGACCCTAAAATATGTGCTCCTGTGCACAGCTGTAAGAGAGTGGGACAAAGAAAACCATCTATGATCTCATTTAAAGAGCTTAGAGTTGCATTACAAGCATAAAGACTTGTGCACTAATAATTGTAATTTAACATAAACAGACCCAGTGCAGAAGAAGATGAGAAAAAAGGAAGCACTGACAATGTGTGAGGGGATACAGGAGAAGGAAGGAAGTTTCTTGGATTAGGAGAGAGGACAGGCTTTGTGGAGAACTGATCATTTTAGATAGGTTTTGGAAGATGTGTAAGATTTAACAGGTAGTGTCATTAGTGGAAAGAAGCAAGTATAAGAACAGGCAACAGCATCAGTGGAGACACGAAAGCCAGAAACCTGAAGCCATTTCAGAGAGACATTTGATCTCAATCACACTACACAGAGCACGCAAGGGAACTCAATCAAATATAAGGGGAGAATGACGACACTGTGCAGTCACCTGTCATTCACTCCTCCACCGAGCTCTTCAAGTTCCTGAAATGAATTAGTCCCTGGAATAAACTAGTGATATGTTCAGAAAAAAAAGCGAGTGAAATATAATGCCTGTCCTGGAGGGAATCATTCTTTATTGTACAATATGGAAGGAAAAACAGATAATTACAAGACCATGTGATAATTTCTTCACTTGGAGCTTTCAGAGTGTTATGAGAGTAAAACACATGTATAATTAAGTCTGTTTGGGGGAATCAAGAAAAACTTAATGGAGAAATTGACATTTGGGCTAGATTCGGAAGGGTATGTAAATATTAAAGTAGATGGGGAGAGTGTAATATAAATTGTCAAAGCAGATGAAATAAATATTTGTAAATGAAAGCAGGTATAGAAAGGCACAATTGGTCAGGGCGGGAGACTTGAGTGCTGTGCTCAGGAGGTTGGACTTTATTCCACGGCCTTAGGGTCTTGGCAGTTATGTAAGTAGTGAAGTCAAAGATCTTAGCTGAGCTTTGGCACCTTGGGCCTTGATTTAGAGCCTACATAGACAAACAAAATGGATTGTAACATGACCAACACAATGATATCTTGTACCTTCTAAAGTATCCTAAACAAGTTTATGACTATTTCTACATAAAGTCCCCAAATCTGATCAATCTGAAAGGAAGCACATGCACTGTTTGTAATAAAACAGTAGCTTCTCTGACCACTTTATACCAAGACTCAGTACTTCTTGACATAAATGGTTACATGGAAGGATGGTCCCACTGTATTCATATATAATTTTATACAACAAAATATAGTATTTGTTTTAGGTAGGTAAATCATAATCCCTTTCAACATAGATACTCAATTCTTTGGGTCAAATCTTCTAATCCATCTCTCTGAGAATGAGATCAAAATTCCTTGCCATGCCTTATAAATATTCCAGTACCTGAACCCTGCCTAATCCTGACCTCTTCTCCTGTCATCCTCTTCTGGGCTCTCTGTGTTCCAACCACACTACCATTCTATCTAGTCATCAAACACACCAAGCTTCACACCCCAGGCCCTTTGCACTTGCTCTTCCTACTGCCCACATTCTTTCTCCCCAAGATGGCTATAACTGTTTTGTCTTTCAGATCCCAAGACAAATGTCTAAATTAGATAGGGACACTCTCCAACCCCAAAGCCCCAGTCACACTCAACCGCATCACCCCTCTTCTCTGAAATCATTCCATTTATCTCTTTGCTTATATACTTACTCTGCCTCCTCCTACCTTTTGTCCTCACCACATACACACTAGATTGCAAAATATGAGAGCCAGTAACTTGCCCACATAGCTCATAACTGTTTTCATGCGGGCCTAGGACAATAGGTGTTTAGTTGATTGAATGCAGATATAGCCTTCCCATATATTTACATCATTATTTTCAAAGATTGGTGTTAATAATAGGTACCAACTATTTGGGGGTGTGGCTGAAAAGAACAGCGTACAACTTAGTCCTTTCTACACCAAGCAAATGATAAGGCCCTTGGTTTGGTTCAACGTTTCATCTGTCTGGCAGCCCAGCCACGCCACTCTGCTTATGAGATTCACTCGCGCGGATACACGGCTCATCATTCGTACCAGGAAAGTTAATAGGAATTAGGAGGAAATGTTAGTGGCCTTTCTCCTTCTCCTCCTGCTCCAGCATATAATCAACCATGTCCTTCTCATCTGCAGAGTACTTATTAAGGCTTTACCAAAAGAGGCTTTGAAAGGGAGCCTGCATGAAAGAAATTACATGACTGTCTGGACCTCACCCTTTCTTACAAACAGAGACAGATGCGGATAAAAGTGACCATATCGGATTTGTTCTGTACATCCTTTGTAACAATATGTTGCCATCAACGACCATTTTTTTGTTCTTGTTGACTTATTTTGATTTACTCAGCTCTGTTCTGTAATCATGAACATGACCTTTGCGTTTGCTTGAAAGTGCTCCTTTTACATGGCATCATACTAATTATAGTGATGCTATAGTGCTGTTTATAGGTCAGCAATGTACTCAGGATGGAAGCAGCCAGAGATTATGAGTAAACCAAAATGGAAATGACAGATCACAGAACCGGCTCTGCTACCTGGTCCTCTTGGACCTCTGGCCCGTAAGCCTTGTTGTCTCCAGATTCTAAGCTTCTACCTCTAAGGTATCTTCCCTCACAAATTAAAGGAAAAGGTGTGTCACCTAAAAGAAGACTGATTCTGTATGTCCGAGGGATGTATGCTGTTTTAAAGGCTCACAGTAGTTTACCTCTGCACCAGGGTTGAGAACCAGAGGTCTGTATTGTGACTTGGGAATATCAAAGCCAGTGGCCAACTCAGTCCCTTTTTAGGTAACACTAGCTTTGTCACAGCAGAAGGCAAAGGTCAGTGTCCGACTCTCTGGACGTGGGCCTGTTGTGTCTCATTGGAGATGACATCTGTAATTACATTCAGTGAGGAATGGGATGTATCAATAGCTTTTTAAATCCACAATGTCCCTCTTTCCTTCTCGCTTCCCTCCTCCTTTCAATTAAATTCTTTGAATCAGCTTCCCAATTTCACTTTCTCTATTAAAATTTTCTTCATTTTACCTCTGTATATCCCAGAAGGTTACATTTGAAGGGGTGCCTAATACTCCCAGCAAACCCGGGCATCGCTCGTGGAGGTGTGAAACCGGTGCACCTGTCTCAATGTACGTTTTGATCTCATAGGGATGTTTGTTTCTCTATAATCTCCCGAAGGTTAAGCAGCATGCAAATGCTACTTGGCATGTATATATTATTCCAGTGAGTCAGTTATTTTGCTTGCCCCTGTGTAGTCTGAAGTCTGAAAGCCATGCTGTTTTTAAAGTTCTTAAAAGAGAGTGGAATGAATTTTGTATTATCACACAGTATGTCTGAGGGACCAGCTCTGCCCTCTTCATCATCAAGTTTACGTTACCGACTCTCTTGATGTGTATTAATTTACATGAACTAAACTTACATCCAGAATATAATATCTTCACCTTCTGTGGTAGCATCCTTTATCAAAAAGGATCATTTTAGTTCCCACTTTAATTGTCTTTTCTGGCCTATTAGTATTAAAAACATTTAGAAATGCATTTCATTCGTGTGGAAATGTTCTAAAGGAAAATCTTAAGGAGAGAAACCTATTTCTTTCTACTTTCCTAAAACATAAGTGAGACTTTAATTTAAAACAATGGTACTAAAATATACTGCTGGTGTTGATGTTTTCTCATCTAAATCGCTTTTAAATCTTTTTACTTATAAAGTTCCCTACACTTTATTCAAACAAATACTGAGAAAGCTACATTTCATTCTTATTTTCTCAGGTTTATTCATATGCCAAAGGAAAAAGCCAAAATTGCACTTTTTCAGCATTTCAACAGAGTTAAATAGCTATTAATTTTATGAAGATCTCAAACATAAAGGGAGATCAGGTACACAGCATTATTACACAGATTATCTACAATGTAATTCACCACATTAGAAGATTAAAGAAGGAAAAAATAATACTCATATCAACAGATGAAACAACTCTCATTCATGTCAAACAAAAACTTAGCAAACTTGGAATAAAAGGGTATTTCCCCAACCCTCATGAAATGTTATATTTAGTGATGAAACATTGGAAGAATGCCTTTAAAATTTGAAACTAGGCAAAAATGCTCATTATCACTGCTTCAGTACATCTTATTAGAGGTCTTTGGTGCAAAAGGCAAAAACAAGAAAAGAAGAAAATGTAATGATTGGAAATGCTATCTGTATCTGTACACACATTAATTGATGTTGTGATATATATGCAAAAATCTATTGAAAAATGTGCAAGACTTCTATAAAAGGATGTTAAATTGGAAGTTTAGAATGAATTGCAGAGACAACAGATATTAGATACCAAAGAGAACAGTAGACAAATAAATTATAATTTTTCAAAGGAAACACTCAAAATAATTTATCTCCTGTCTGTTAATATTCCTCATCATGACATGTTTATGAAAAATAATTGAAAGGGAGTTGTGGGTAGGTAGAGACCATTTAAGAGCTTTTTGTGATTAGACCTGATAATACATGTGCTTCTCACTCCCTCTATAAAGTGGAATTGATAAGGAAAGCATGTTCTAAATGCCAAGATGCCCAAAAAGAAGGCCTTCAATGACCCTCCTTGGAGAATTTGATATGTGACCTTGATATATATATATAAGGCTCGTGGTCCACTGGCTGAGTCCTAGACAGAAATCTAGAGAACAAGTTAAGAGAGGTGACAAGCTACTCTGATGAAAGAATTAAAATGAGGAGGCTGATTTAGGTTTATCCCAGAGTTTATTAGGTTAGGGGCATAAATGTTTCCCAGGAATTATATGTAAGCCATGAAGAGGAGAGAGTTGGCTGGTAGCTGGTTTTACTTCTGCCTAAAAAGGGTCAAATGTGGAATTTAGCAGTAAACATCTGCACCACCCTGAAAAACTAGGAGACCAAGGCCAGATATAGAGGCTGGAAGAAAATGGTGTGTCACTCATTTCTTGGTAGTTGCAGAAGGACAGAACCCAGCAAGGGTCCTTATGTGGAACTTACACAAGATCCTACAATGGATTCAGCTTTGAACATCTGCCAAGTCCAAACCAATTCTCTTAATGATCTTTTTTTTTTTTAATTTAAAGCATTTAATCTTAAGTGTACTTTTCAGATAATTTAACAAGCCAATCTCCAAATTCATTTAGGATTAAAAAGTCCAAACGTTGGCAAGATAAATTTTAAGAACAAAATTGATGATAGGAAGAACTTTTTCTACCTAACATTAGAACTAATTTTAAAACCAGAGTACTTAAGCATATGGTATTAGCACAATGTTAAATAAAATAAGCAAATGGAACAGAATTAGAAACAATAAGATAGATCCATATATGTGTGTGCAATTAATTTACAAAAGCTATTAATAGAGAAGGCCAGGGGAAATAATTGACTGTAATCAGTAAATGATCCTGGGGTAACTGGGGATTCGGGATCAATAGAAAGAACTCTACCTCACAGAATGCGCAAAATCAATTCTGCGTAGATTAAAGACCTGAAATTTAAGGATAGAATTGTAAAACTTATAGATCACATGGGAAAACATTATGACTCCTGAATGAGGACAATTTATTTTTAACAAGTACAAACTACAAAAGAAGTATTTAATAAACTTGACTTTATTAACATTTGAAACTTCGGTACAACAGAAGACACCATGAACTAAAGTGAAGAAAGAATGCCACAGAGTGTGACAAGCTATTTGCAATTTTTGAAAATAGACAAAATAGCAGTTGATGTGAGAAGATATCCAAATGGCCAACAAACATGAAAAGATGCTCAGTCTCACTAGTAATCAAGTAAAGGTTGATTGAAACTACCTCTGAATGCTATTTTACAACCGTCGGATTCCGAAGAAGGATAACATCTGGCAATGCCAAGAGCATGGTGAGGATGTGGAGAGATAGAACTTCTCTCATCCTATCTGTTTGACCAACAACTGTTTGGACAATAATCTGATAGAGACTTTGGGGAGAAATTGACAATAGCTAGTGAAGTTCAAGAATTCCAGACCCCTGTGAGACATTCATTCTTCTAGACAGACCTTGGAAAAACTCTTGTACATGAACACGTTGAGACACGCCCAGGAGTGTGAACTGTGGCTCTGGGAGGAGCCCAGATGTCAGTTATTGGACTTCTAGACCAATGCATCTGGGTGGGTTCATGCCATGTGATAGTCTACTGAAGTTGAAGGGCGCGACTCCAGATACACAGGAGAGGATGGTACACAATGGAAGAAAAAGGAATAATTTCAAAGGGAAGATGAAGTGATGAGAAAAAGTATGCAGTACAAAGAAAATATCAGTAGTAAGAGTAAACTGTCAGTAACAAGGGCCATGTCCTTTCTTACGCATCACATAATTTTAACCCCCCATCCTGTTACCACCGAAGCCCTTGCTTTAAATAGCATAAAAGCACAGTCCTAGAACATATGTTTTAATTTAGCTAGTAGATCTTTCAGAGTGCCATCCATTTACCCAATAATTAGAAACATTTAAATATAATGGGATAAAGGCTCCTCTTGCACTTCAAAAATGAAAATAAAATGTTTGAATTGTAAAATGTCATCTGATTGATTTTTTCTACAAATCTGTAGTTATTATTAAGCCTTGTTTTGAAAGGTGTGTTCAACTAGGATACCCACTGTTTGCCTCAGACTTGATTAATCAATTAAGAAAAAAAAGTGTGTGCAAGGAATATAAGAAAATTGTCAAAAATGTCTTGATTACTTAAAAAAAAACATCAATTATATTTTTCAGCTGTGATTTTTAAAAAATCAGTGTGAAAAAGTACTAGTGAGTTAACAAAGTACTATTAAAACCCATAATATTGAATCATTTGATTTATTAGAAACCACCGGAACTCACTATTAAGTAAATGACTAGTTAATGATAATTAGAATAAGATTGTTCTTTAGAGAAAAAGTAAAATTCTTCTTATTTGCATTTAGCCCTATTTTCAAAAGTCATCTATCTTTGAAGAGACAGAGCCACAGAAAGCTATAAAAGGAAAGTAAACTAACTTGCCCCAGGCCTTAGCAATAGTACCAAGCAGAACTAAAATACATACATAACACGCAATATGTTGGAATAAGGAAGAAAAAAACCTCAAAAAGTTTTCTGGTGTTGACATATCTATTTACACTACAGATTTCCAGAGAAAAGAGCTGCTTTCAAATTCCATTTGGGTGTGTTTTGGGTGTGTTTTCTTAATAGTAAGCAGACTTTCTTATACTTAGGGTTCTGAATAAAATGGACTATAATCAAGGAAATATCAAACCAGCTAACCTATTAAGCATTTATTTCTAAAGTTGACCACATTTTATATTTCTTAGATTCTCCATGCAATTTAATTATAATCATATATGTATACAGATTTTGATCATTTTTATATGCAGTTTTATAAGTGGAAATTGGATAGATTTGGAAGCATTATATAACGTTTTCTTAATATGGCCCTTAAGTTTCTTTTGCTTAGAACTTCACCAAAAGTCCCCATGAGGTACCTCTACAATGACTCATATTTCTGTCTCTTTCAATATTGCAGCATTATTATTTTAGGTTTCCGTATGATTTTTGGCCAAGATAGCTGAGATTACATGACCTTATCTCAAGAATGTTACCAAGGTTCATTTTTCCCATTCCCCAACTTCTTACTTAAAAAAGTCGGAATGATCAGATAGCCTTGTGAGAAACCTCTTAAATATAAAACAATCTTGTTTAAGAAGGACTTTTTTTTTTTTTTGACTTCCTTCTGATTTCTAATTGAGAATGAACTTAACAATAACTGGAGAAAATAGACACGGAATAGTACATGAAATTAACTGAACTACTTTTGAAAGGCTTGGACTCCAGATAGAAGTCTTAAATGAATCCACATTACTTCTGGGCTAACCTTTGTCCAATATTACAGCAATTTTTTTGTGCGAAGAAACATAGTGAAAATTATTACTTATGACAACCAAAAGACAAGTATATGTGGAGAATCATATTCTAAATATGCATATGATATACTGTAAATTATATTTATTTTCCCCTATGAAATATGGGTTTTATTCTGAATCGCATAGAATAAAATATGGTAGAATAAGAATTTGTCCATTCATATTTAACACAATTCAGATGTTTCATAAATTTTTAGATCCAACTAAATTGAATTGAAAGTTTGGGTGTCTGGACAGTTGGTAGATACTGATAAGAAAGGGCTTTTTTTTAAAAAGCAAGAAGGTTGAAATGAATCTTGACTTTATTAAAATTTTGGTTTTGTTTTCAAAATCATTTTTTCCTTAAAACTGACCGATAGAGTTATCTTTCTGCCATCCTTTAAAAAAGTGAAAAACCTAACTTCACTTTTATGTATGCCCGAGCTAAATTTTAAAGGATTACGTTCTTAATCTTGACATTCAAAGGAGACATCGTGTGATATTGTAAATGTTCCAGCAGGATTAAAGAGAGAAACTGCAGTGTCTCTAAGAGCACTCCAACCTGTCTTCAAAATGCTCATTTTTCGGTGGTGGGACAGGGTGGGACAGACTCTCTAAGCCCTTGACCTCATCAAAGAAGTCAGCTGTGTCAAAGTGTGACTACCTTTAATTTACTAAGTAACATGCAGGGCATTAATGCAGTATTTTTTGCTTGTAACACTTTCCTCCCCAGCCTCAGACAGTGATGCTAAAATAATAAATAGGAAATGCCTACTATCATAAATATTTTTGTCTTTAAAAGTTATAAATAGAAATTAAATAACAGTAAATGTGAAAAAACATAATCATTTGCTACATATAGTGTGCTCTGCCTAATACTTGTGCTATTGACTCTGTTCATCGTACTTATTATATTCAAAGAATAAATATTATCTGATGTAAAGATTTGATATACAGTTTTGATTCAGATTATTAAGAAATGCCACTATGCTTCCCATAATGATGTGAGTATATTAAGACTGAAGTTCAGCTGCCTATACTATGGGAACATAAAATAATAACTGGAAAGGAAGGCTACATTTGATTTCCAATAATGAATATATAGAGAGGTTGCAGGGAAATATTTAAAAGTTGAAAACTATATGATAGGTCCATTTACAGGGACAGGAACTTAATTCTGATGTGAAATTAGTTAAATGCATGGCTATTGAGAAGTTAGCATTGTTGTTGAATTCACTCATTGCGTTTCATCTAAAGAGTAGGGCATTCTTGTCAACTTTCCTAATTCAGCAACTGATGGCTAGACGTGTTAAACAAGTATCTTGACTTGGCAACTTTTAAAATTGATCATAAGGTCAAAAACATTTTGTGCCATCCTCCTTATCTGATTCTTTTGTTCATCCTTTCCTCTTCACTAAGAAATCGCAGGGTTTTTTCCTACAAATGACCATGTCAAATCTGTTGATGGCAGATTCAATGCCTAACAGGAAGACGCTCTTTAAAGAATGCCAGAAAGTAAAAAAAAAAAAAGTTGAAAAAGACAAAGAGTGGATTTTGCCAGCTTGGAAAGCATCAGGAAACTGAAGGCGTTGAATCAGTTAATCCAGTTGCTTTGTCTGGAAAAACATAATCTTTCTCTTGTAGCCTTATAGAGGCTTGTTAGATGAGGCAGAAAAATGAATGAGATTTGAGTTCCTGCTTTCTGTGAAGTCTATGCTGTCCCCATCATCTCCTTCCATGCATCTTTTTGAGGTCCAGACCCATGTGAAAAAAAAAAAAAGCAGTTTTTTGGTTTTAAGTAAATAAATTAAATTGCAGCAAAAAGCCTAATCCTTGATTTATAGCTTTTCTAAAGACTTTTCAGATGATAGTCTCCCACAAGTATTTTTAAGAAGTCTGTTTTTGCTTGCAGCGTGAATGTGTGTGTGCCCTGGAACATATGAGCACTGTGACCCCGTCTCTTTGTTATACAGATATACTACCTATATACACAGGGATTTGTAGGCTAAAAGAGGTGCTTAATGCTATTTACCTTATCATGCATAATAAGCATCTTGTTTGGGTTTACAAAATTTGGAGGCAGGTATATGTATATGTGATGTGCACAGAGAAAAATAGTATAGAGAAAATTCCAGTTTCAGAGAAGAATTAATCCTTGTAGGGATAGTCTCATGTATGTTTCTGTCTCTATAAATATAGAGATATTTTATACTTATCTATGCATATAAACATATAGCCTTGGGCATCTCTTTAAGACACGACCATACAATAACATGCCTGGTATCTTTGCAACTCTAGCTAGCTAGAGATCAGAATTCCAGAAGGGTAAGAGCCAAAGCACAAGGAATAATACATATTTAATCAAAATTCACTCGTAGGCTAAGAGGTGATTGGCAGAGAACAAGCAATATTAAGCACTCAGTTCTTCTCAGAGAAACCACAGTGAATACATAGCCAAGAATACCATCTGTTGAATATGAAATTCTTGGATCAAGACATTATAGATACATTTCCCCAAACAGCAGGGACAGAGGTCTTTCTGGAAACAAAATCGCAATAGGGTTGCAGAAACGCCAAGTAAGAGAGAGGCAAATAACTGTTCACTGTATTGTGGGGAGCAGCCTTCCTTACTGCTAGTGCAGGGTGTGATTAATTACATGGCATGGTTTGTGATGCTGGTAGTAAATAAATAGAGTCTTTCTGTTCGAATAATTTCTAAATCAGTATGTCAACAACCGGCTGTGGGTAGATCAAAATCATCTCATCATGTGAGGTGTCTGTACCTTTATTCACTCTCAGAATTCATCATGTTCCCTGTCACTTACTGTGTTTTATAAAGATAATAGAAGGGTGGCTGTGTGATATCCAATGGGAGATTTATACAGGAGGATTAATGAATGGTGTCCCTAAGGTGAAACTCAGGCACAATTCTACACTTTGTATTTGGCTCTGGTATTCTTAGAAAAGACACATTTTTCTGTATATTAAAAAATTACCTTTACTAAAACTTGCCTGAATATGAATCTGCATCTTTTTTAGGTAAGCAGCCTAGTATCGAGAAATAGACAGTGGTTGATGTAGAAATGACCTATGCTAATGGGAACAGGTACAGAATGGCAGGTAGGAAGAGTGAAAAACACAGCAGAAGAAATATAATACAAGTACAGATTTTAATGAAAGGACTCTGGCTCCCTTAACTGAACCCATTGAAAAAAGTTGGAAACCAGTGTGAAGGGGACTAAAATGTTGATTGATTTAAAATTTCATCTTGTGACATTTTTTCATTCAAACTAATTATCTGCAAATGCTCTGCTTTATATTTACCTTGGAAATTTCTATATTTTCCTTCAGTTTCCTGGAGCCTCATACATCGCTATTATGACACAACTAATTAATATTTTAACTTATAATAGATGGTCAATAATTAGTTAATGGAGGGACATAAGAGAGCTCTTTTAAATACTTTATACGTATTAACTCTGTTAATTCTTGTAACAGTTCTAAGGAGTAGATGCCATTACAATCCCCAATTGTTTCCTTAAGGAAACCTGAGGCAGAAATTTTAAGTAAAAGGCCAAAGGTCACTCAGTTAGTAAACTGAGTTGAACCTAGCCCTCTTTCTCCACATCCTGTGCTCCCAACCACTGTAATACCTTGTACATGAAAAGAACCTTTTGATATGTGTTTTTAGACTCATAGTACACCCGTATGTATTCATGACGCTGTTTGTCTCTCAAACCTGGGTAGAGCATCACCTGGGGACAGTGCCCTCTTATTACCTATATAGAGGAATCCAGCAGAAAAGACCATTGTCTTCTGGTCATCTTGAGAGGTGCATATGACTTGAAGAATTCCTGTTAATACTTCTATCAGGAGATTGCAAGTGACACGAAGAACCACATCATTATTTAGGTGAATTCAGATTCATAAAAGAAATACTTCAAGAAAGTTTAGTGACTTTCTCTTGATTTTCCCTGAGCCTTTCTGTATATCTTGTACATGCCATACATTTTGTTTTGTATTATATTTGTATATGCCTTCTCTCTCTTTCTAGGCTTCTTGAAAGCAAGAGTCATTATTTAATGGTGTTGATAATTTCAACTGTTGCTTATGAAAGAAAAATACGTGAGTCAAGGATATCTGTCATAATTCTCCAAATTAGCAAGGAAAAGAACATCCTATATTGTAATTAGAATCCAAACATTATTGCTGAATCCTTTAAAATGCATAAATGTAAAGAATTTTTTAAAAATGCATCTGCTTCCTTAGAATCCCTGTACCCATGTCTACCATCTTTTCAGTGTGATTAACTCACAATGAGAGTCACATTTTAAAAATAAGTAATCATAGTTCTTTCCACCTACCTACTAAAGTGTAATAAAAGCTTCAAGTATCTTCAGTGCTTTCAATGATAATATGAAGCTATGGTTTTATGCTCCAGTAATTATTTTAGTTCCATGATACAATATACCACATGTTAACACCCAAAATATCTTACACTTTAGGTATTCCATTTTTACTTCCTAATATGGTGCATTTGCACTACATTTTTGGACTATTTCAGACACGTTATCTTGTAATTCTGACTCAGTCAGAAAACAGCTAAGAGCACTACTTGTTTGCTTGAGATAAACGGGTTCCCGGTCATTCATCACCTCTCATGCTGAAAATGACCACACTGCAGTGACATTGTGTTGTTGGCAAAAGTTGGCAAAACTATGCCAGTAAGTATAATTGGATAATGTCTTCCAAACATTATTTCTATAGTTTAAACTGTAAAACGTTATAGTTTCTAAAGCACATAATATAATGTGTTTTAGGAACAGAAAGAGAATTTGTAATAAATACAGAAAAAGAAAAATACATGTCTCTTAAAGGCCACCCTGCTATTTTAACAATTTAAGGATATTTTGGCTACTTTACCAAAATACAAAATGCCAAGAAAAATTTTTCTCCTTTTTTCCCTTTTCTTGGCATTACATACGTGTGAAGTTGAGTAAGATTGTAAATTAATCTCAGCACTGATAGGTGCTATACTAAATGCTGTGTATAAAATAGCAAGAAATGGCTTGAACCGTAATTATATTTTTACATTTTCAACTCCCAGTATTGAAATATTAAAGTTAAATTTAGAATAGTGACATATTTAGATTTATTTTCTGACTTGGGGATCTCTTTAAAGCAATTCACAAAAACTTCTTATAAATTTTTTCATTTTTCCCCCATAATTCTACCTAATGATGTTCCCTGAATAGTAATTTTAGCTAATGGAGAAGTAACATGATATACGGAGAACTGTCAGCTATCAGTCTTACAATAAGGAAAAATACCAAAAAAACCCAGCCCGGTTAATAAGCCCAGTGTTTTAGCGTTCAGACGTTTCTGCTGAGCAAAGTGAGCTAATTTTCTTTTGCAAGCCCCAGATAACTTAGTAAGATTTTAGAGCTGCTTGTCAAATGTAATTTGACCTAATAATCACCCTTAAAGATGTGATTAAGAAACACCTGACTCAGAAGTTGCGTACATACGCAAACCACGAGCCATCACCCCTTCCTCTCCTTTGATTTCAGTGGCTAACAGCCAAGTCAGCAGGCTGGGAAGTGGCCTTCAGGAGTAACCTGCCAGTTTATAGTTTATTCAGGTCATTGCACTTATGCCAAATGTGCGTAACGAGAAGAGAGTCCTTGGTGTGTGCAGGCATTAGATGTATGCATTGTTCTGAAAGACTTTATGGGGAAAAAAAGGAATTCCTGTCATCTGTCTTTAATATAAATGCTAACAAATACTAAAACTGAAATTCAAGCAATAAGAATATTTGCAGTTACACTAAAGTAAACGTGTACTCCAAGGATGCCAAAAAAATATTTTTTCCCTCTAGACCTGGACACCTACTTTTATATAGAAGATTGTTCTTTAATCTTTAAGGTTTACAAATTGATGAGAAAAATACTATTTTCATATTCCTTCTTTACGATTTTCTGTTCTGAATTCACTGATTAATTCTTAAATAAGATTTAATCCCATGTCTCCTTTCAGAATATCTCTGGAAAGTGTTATCTAGATATATATATTTTTGTTTCTGCTTTCCCGAAACTTATGATATATCAATGTTTAAGAACACAAAACTTGTTCAGTTAAAAAATCTTTATGAAATACACCTGACAAGTAACATGATTAGAGTTTATCTCTTAATATAATGAATATTTTCAGTGAGATTCTGATTAGTAATTTTCAACTTTCATTTCTAGCTTAGTTCATTTTTTTTAAACTGCTATTTTCTGGAAAAAATTTCTAGACAGGCTATTATTATAGCCAGTCACCAAACCTAAAGGCAACTTCCTGAGGTTGCTGGTGTTTTTCTTATTTCTTACCCAAAAAGGACTTTAAAAAACTCTTCATATATATATATATGCTTATGAATTTCACTTCTTTGTGGATTTCTATAAAAAATCTAAAAATAATTCAGGAAAATATTTTTAAATTTGGAAAGAAATTTTAATTTCTTTTTATAAGATTAAGAATATGAAAATAGATGATTGTAAAAAAAGTTAATTATTTCTGTTATCCTATTCAACATGCGGGTTCACAGTGATTTTTCAAAATTTATTAATCAGTAATTCATTCATGTTCTGTATTTTGAACATTTGAACATTTTGATACAACTTTATATCCTCGTTTAACTCCCAATTATTCTCACCGTTATTGTCAGGAAGTTTTACTCAACCAAAATATAATGTATAGTTATCCATAATATATAATAATTTTCATTCCACTTACAAATTTATGAATAAAGTTTCCACTCAACTCAAGAGGAATTTCACAACTTAGAAGCGCAGAGAGTGAGATTCTGGATGTATATAATTAAAGAGTGGAGCTAAAATGCTTGCATGATTAAAGGAAATGAAAAATTAGAAGTATTTATAATGGCTGAATTGTGAAATTATAATCAGGCTCAGTGTGAAGTACTATGATTTCCATTCCGGTGGTCGTTTCAGTAATCTCTTGCCTGATGGAGTTACTATTCTTTCCCCGTGCACGTGTTCACATTTTCTGCATACTTTACATTATGAGAAGCTGCCTAATTCCATGTTCTGAGAAGTGTTTGGTACAATGTTGATGTGGAATAAGGTTTCCCTTTAAATAAGAAAAGTAATGTACAAATATTTTCCATAGATACATACTCCAAAATATACATATTTCTCTATCTCTAAGAAATGAGATTATCTTTTTCCAAATAAATACAAAAAGGCAAATGTCAAAGCTTTATCTTTCTTAGATTTAAGTATGATATAATAAATGAAATTCAAAGGATGTTGTAAGGATAGACATTGGAAAAGGAAAAAAATGAATTAGAAAAAGCTACAAACATAAGGTATGTTTTGGATCAGGTTCTAATCTCTCAGCAATGGTAACATTTCTATTCTCCAGAGAGATTTGATTATGTTTCTCTGAAGCTATTTGTTGTGTTTAAAATAATAGACCATCATTATTGAAAGGGCCTTTACAAATCATCTAGTCCAATGGTTCTTAACTAACTTGAGTTTTGAGGCACTTGGTGAATATGATGAGGGTTCAAGACCCTCTCACTGGATAATTACACACTTGCCCAGAATCACAGTTTTGCACAAAATTCTGTGTAATTTCCAGAAATTCTCATTAATCCAGACAACCCACAGATGCAATTTAAAAGCCTCTGATTATTCAAAGTTCATCTTATAAATGTGTTGAGACCCAGAGAGAAAAAACTATGCCTTAACTCCAATTCCATTGACCTTTTCATACCTCTCCAAGTTGTCCAGCCATCTGCGCTGATAATGTTCCAAACAGACTCCCACCCAATATTCATTTTTTTTTTCTTATTTCTATGACTGGAAGGAAACAGAAATGTGTGGAAGGGATTTCCTCTTTCCATTAGAGACTAGTCCAGTTCTGCTACCTAATTTTGTCTTTATAGACGGAAAAAGTATTTTGTCCTTTCTCTGTTATGAAAGTGTGTATGTGTGTGTGCATGTGTGTGTGTCCATCACCATTTCAAAGCTTAAATAGGTTATTCCCTCTTTCTGTTAAGTGTTTGCTTCTGCATCCATCTGCCAAAGAATAATGTGGACTAAGTTTGCTGTCCAGTGGCAAGCACTTGGATGCTGTGTTCTTATTTCCCACAGATACTACCTGATTTTCAAATAGGCTGAGATGTTCTTTTGCTGTAAACAATAAGGAATTATTTTGAACCTCTTAAAGTAAGAGCTTTGTGACGACTAAGGCACAGCCAGAGGAGTCACTTTTATCACATTCATTTAATCACAATTTAAGGAGCTGTCAATGTCAGCACTGCATGCTTCTCTCTTGTTCTGAGTAATTGTCAAAAGGTAGGTTCTGTTTTTGTGTCACTCTTCTTAAAAAAAGATGATCACTGGAACTTGGTAGGGAGGAACTGACTGACAGACTTCTTGCCACTTCTTTCTGCTCCTTAAAAACATACATCTCTGAGTGCATCTCTTGAGGTGGTGGAACACCAGGTAGAGCGGGGATTTTCCAGAGCAACGTGGGAAACGTATTTGTCTTCCACAGCTTCCTCTGGAGGTTATAGAAATGAAATTAAAAAATACAGTACAATTTCCATCTATATACTAGTTGGAAGACAAATTGTTAAACCTGAAACTCAAATGTAAGTTTTCTTAAAAGCATCACTGCAGATACATCCATTACATTGTGATTCATCTTTGCTTCCTCCTGTAACCAGGTTCCTCCTATAACTGGGATCTTGGAGGAGTGATACTTCTGAGACTTTGAAAGGCAACAGTGTGAGCTAGAGAGTCCCTTCGTTCCTTTATGGTTATTGGCAAGCATAAATGAGATAACAATACATGAGAAATTCTATTATAAACAAAATACCACAAGATGATACAGAAACTGTTTGTAAATCTTTAAATGTGTCATCTGAGATTATCATCACCTAAGTCTTTAGAGTTCTTCCCACTTTTATTCTTCCTTTCCAGTTTATGGTGGGCATTTTGTTGGAAGCTATGAATTCAAGATATTTGTCACTGTCTTGGGTGACAGTCTGTAACTTCCATCTGCACAATTTCCACATCCTCAAAATAGTGACTGTAATACCTGCCTCTTTAAAATCCTAAGAAGAATTGAGTGAAATAATGTATGTGAAAACCATTTGCCAATTGCCGTTGCTAAAGAGAAAAAGGTGATAGTTTCACCCTCCTGAAAATCTCGCAGTAAATAAAATCATCAAAACTGATTCAATCTGCAGAACCACATATCTGAACCTGCTTGGATGTCTGTGACAATGTCTGGAACAGAAGCATTCCAGGCCTCCCAATACAGAGCTGAACCAATCCATTTAGATTTTTCATTCAAAAGACAGGGAGCTGGATGACCATCACTTCAGCAATTATTATGTAATACAGGTTAAAGCCAGTCAATGAGAGGCTACAAAATGGGCAGAGCACGTCTTACAGGCTGAAGAATCTTCACAAGGGAGCGTGAGGAGAAACGTGTATTTCCTTGGTAAGAAATGTGTTAGTTTATACTGTGGAATCACAGATAGGTCACACTGAGATAAGGGAAAGCATTTCTGATAAACAGAAGCAAATCAGCAAGGCACATCCAGCAGCGGGACTGGGAGCAGTTTCACAGTATCTGTCAGAGGCCAGTGGAACTGGGGAGAGCATTAGCGAAAATCCTGCCCTTGGTCCAGACACCTCTGGTAGGGAACATAAAAACCACAACAAAAAAAATACGTATGGTTCAGCAGAAGTCTGCTTCTCCAAAACATTGCCTGCAGCCAATGCATTTTCCTTTAAATCCCTAAAACATTGAAGTTAAGTTTTATGATCAATATTACAAAAAAACATTATGCCTTAGGGACAAGTTCTTCAGCATCCAGTGTCAATTTGCCATATAATTCTTTTGTTATTTGAAAAGAAAAGATCCTTGGGCTTAAATATTGAGAGCCAAACTAATGATCCAAAAGGTGTAGCTATAGGTGAAAAATCAAATCCAGTAGTAGTTGGGTGTATGTTTTCAGAAACAAAAGAGACCTTGACCTGTACAAAAGCCAAAGATATAATAGAGAACTGAATTATGGATATACTAGGCAGGCATTTTTATGGTTGAAACCTTAGCTTTAAATATCGCCTGGTGCCATTTTCTTTCCTTTTATTTTAGGCTATTAATTGTGGTTATAAGGATTGGTCCCCGGGTGGATTTTGTACCTAGCTTAAATTCATTTCTTTGGTCTAGTGAGTCCCACTCGGTCACCCCCACCCTTACTTTGGAGTATTGAATACAAGGATGATTAAGGAGAGGGAACCAAGGCAATGGAGGTAGTTCACTGGGGGCACCTGCAGGGGATTTATAACTTTTCTCTTCCTACAGAGAATCAACTAACTGACCCCAGAACGATTCTCCGCAGCCCGTTCAAGGAACCCTAGTTTCTTATCAGACATCTCTACATGTTCTGCCTTCCAAAATAACTTCTACTGGTGTCTTTTGTCTGGGTCTCTGTTTTGTAATAGAGCATTGTAAGAAATCATTCATTTCTTATTTTTCAAAAAGTGATTTCAGTATTTCTTTTTTAAGAAAAAAAAAAGGTGAAAAAAGCCTAGTCCTGACAGAGACCCAAGTACTGGTCAGTTGAGGCTTGGAAGAGAAGCAAGTAACTGAGGTTTTCTACACGGGAAATAATATCCTTTTAAAAACAACAACAACAAAAAAAGAAAGAAAGAATTAAGAATTTTTCAGAATCCCTGTACACTGTTAGTTTAGGAAATTTTCTGTTGATTTGTAAACTAACTCTGTTTCTTCTGATTATTATAGAATGGTTATTTTATCCTGGCTCGTTTATCAATATATTGTGGCCTTGTTAATGTTAAGAAGGACATTCCAAATCCTTACCTAATGAAGCCTGACGTAGTCTTGCCATGATGTTCCCATCATCAGAGGCTGCATTTTCCTTGGTGCTAGTGACCCAGGGTAAATAGAAAATTGTTGTATGGAAATAACCTGTCTAACATTTCAGGCCCTTAATAAGTGCTGAAATATTACATAACTTCACTAATAAGACAACATCGTAGTCTAAAATGCAGGCAAACCCTGTGTGCAAAATATATCTCAATTATTTACGTTACATAAAATTGTTCTCCTGTCATGAGAATTTTGGCAGGTAGAATTATTTCTGGTCTTTAGAATGTATTTAGCTTAACTATTCAGGAAAATCTACTATATATATATACATATTTTTTTTTTTTTCAAGATTTGAGTCACCTTTCCAACATAGGAAAAGATGCAATCAAGCTTACATTTAAATAGAAAGTTGGGTCACTGGATCTGGAGGGGAAAAAAGTTAAGAAGTAATTGAAGGGTATAAAAAGGACCTACAGAAGAACCTCCTTTTCACCTTGTCCCAAAATGCAGGGTAAAAATAGATACTCTCAATTAAATTAAAGAGTAGCAAATTTAGAATTTCTTTTTGTAGCAAGTAATCAACCTGTGGGATTTAAAGCCTCGGCTGGTTGAGTTAAATCTATGTCTAGAGTTTAAAAACAAATAGATAATTTCATGGCTGTAGAAGTTTAGGTGATGGTTTAGGAATAATCAAATCTCACGCTTTCAGGCTTACAGGGATATATAGACAAGAGAAACCTCTTCCCAGAGTAAAACACAACTGGGGACACGTTGTTTACTTCAAACCTTAGACATCTGTCAATGTGAGAAAAGAGCAATCCAGGTAAACAGATTCTATGATCCTTGCTCTCTGTTGAGTCATACAATTTATGACTGGGTTTATTGTGTCCTGGGAGAGATAAACAAGCAAAAAAGAAAAAATTCATAAGTATACTTTCTCTAAAAGTCCATAATTGATCACTTTGAGAATAATAAAAAAATACATTCCTTCAATTTTTTGTTTTGTGGCAATAGGTTTTCCTGTTAATGGGTGTGTATATGTGTGCTTTTCCATTAGGTGTTGTGTGTGTGTGTGTGTTTGTACAGTGACAGAGAGACAGAGAAATTTTTACCACTGTTACGTAACTTTTGTTTAAGGTGAAGTAAGCTTTCCCCAAGTTGTCTCATCTAGACATCCACTAAACTATGACAAATATATGTCATGTGCATGGGCCTGCCATTTATTTTAGTCTATGACATAGTGATGTATTTTTATCTTAAGAAAATAAACATAAAAGCTTGTTTTCTCAAGTAACACATATGAACTAGCCGTATAGATGGGGCTATTTTTTCCTCCAAAAATATGTAATCAGTCTTTTTTCTGTAATTTCCCTAGTGAGGCTTAATGACTTTATAGTCAAGTTGTTGTCTAGCTGATAAATCCAACAAGTGTTATAAAATATAATGGAAAAAAGCACTGGTCTAGTTCAAAGGCAGACTAGGCTCTATGTACCTTTATAAGTATGTTTTTTCCCCTCCTTACATGTTAACTTTGATAAGTACCTTCTCTTGTCTTAATTATGAAAAAGGGACTTATTTTAAACTATGGCAAAGTTATCAAAGATCCAACATGCTGACGGTATAGGGTGTCATTATTTTATCCTTATTAAGGAAATTTACATGTCTCAGTAAGACGATTCTTAACCTAAATAAATGGTTTTCTAGGAAAGGTCTTTCAGGCCATGGATTATCCTAATGGAGTATATTTCAGGGTATCACTGTAATCCCAAATTCTTCATGTACTTCTATTTTGGCAACCCTAGGCTTATTTCTTCATCCAGAGAGAAGAAAAATGGATTCAAGATCTTGAATTTATGCCCCACAGCTGCCAATTTCCCTGCAAAGTGATGTCATTGCCCACATAGCCAGGCCAGGGACACCAGTTAGCTTTCCCGTTCCATATTTAAACTCTATTATCATCTCTGAAGGTATTTTTGTTTCTAGTTCTTATAACTGACCACTGGAAAAACTCAGGCTTGATCACAGGCTATTTCTGTGAAGTGTATTTCTAGCACAATTTGAATCTGTGTTTAGAAAACACCACATAATAATCATATATTGAGCACCTAGTGTTTACTGGTTTATATACGGTATTTCTAATCTTCCTAATAACCCTGCAATGTAAATTTTATTACACTCAGTTTGCAAGGAGTAGAAGAGACCGACCGATTGCTGCAGAGTCCCAAAGCTAACCATGGCAGAAGCAGTAAGAAGAACAGTGTTGTGGTTATGCCATGGAGTCTGATACCAGCCACATGGGATCACTTCAGTTTGGTCACTTTAACATTATGACCATTGCAACTATGTAACTGATAGGCACTAAACACATAATATAAAGATCGGTTATCTTCCTTGCTTTAGTTATCATGAAAGTTAACCTTATTTCTCATAGTCCCTTCTACCTCTAAAATAGATGAGCTAGATACACACTTGGCCAGCATTTTAATGCAGGGGGTACTTGTTTGCTGGGGCTGCCGTAACAAAATAGCTGGGGGGTTAAATAACAGAATTTTTTCCTCATAGTTCTGGAGGCTGGAAGTCCAGGATCAAGGGGTAGGAAGGTTTGGTTTTTCATGAGCCCTCTTTCTTTGGGTCGTGGATGTCCTCCTTCTGGCTGCAACCTTGCATAGCCCTTTCTCTGTGCATATGCACACCTGGTCTTTCTGTCATCTTACAAGGATACCAGCCCTATTGACTCATCTAACTTTAATTACCTCTTTAAAGGCTCCTTCCCCAAATACAGCCATACTGGGGTGTTAGGGCTACAAAATATCTATTTGGGGATAACACAATTCAGTCCATAACAGAGGGAGAGAAAATTATTTCATTTGCCATTGAAACAGTCTAGGAAACACTGTGTACTCCACTACAGGGCAAAGGTGGGTCACCATTACCCTGTATTGTGGGTCTGAGTATGGTTTAATCTAATGTCTGGGTAAAGTGGATTTCATTTATCCAAGCAACATATGTCTGCAGAGGGACTCTCCCTAAAGCTGTTGGTTCTACCTGGACAGGCAAACCGTACCCTCAGAAAAATATCAGGGAAACCTGGACAGTCATACATTTATCATAGGTAGTGAATTTACAAATAATATCTATTACACACGTTAATACCTAGATATACAGATATACTATAATATCTATTATACATGTTAAGGAAAGTGATTGGTAATGGATGAGAGGCTTGGCCTCAAGATTCATGCAAACCCATGATAAGCATACAGGTATCTATAAAAACGTATCATGTGCAAGTTCCTTATTGCTTACTATGTCAGGAACTGTGATACATTATCTGTTTAATTCCTACTAAAAACTGAGGAGAACATCATTTAATATTATTTTCCCCATTTCATGTGTGGGGAAGTTGAGCCCCTAAGAAGCTTTGAAAGTTCTTCAAGAGCAAAGAGCTGGAAAGTGTAGTAGGTATGTCCTTTAAATTCTCTAAATCCATGCTCTAAATTGTATTGACCGATAAACCAAAATATGAAGAGATGACTTGACACATGTCTCCATTAGCATTTGTAGTAATGGCATGTGGTTCTGTATCTACAGGTGCCTGTTCCTTCTTGCAGGAAGGGGCGGTGATTGATTCTTCTTTACAGTAACAGTGTTTAACACTGTGCTTATGCTCTGGTAAGGCTTGGTAAACACTGGACTAAGGAGGAAGGAAGGAAGGGAGGGAGGAAGGGAGGAAGGATGGCAGGAAGGCAGGCCTGAACATGTCGCTGAATATGGTTCTCCTTCTTGCTACACTGCCATGGATGTGCCGTAACACCACCGCAACCATCATACACAAACATACAAATTCATACAAATTGCAGCTTAAAGCTCAATTAATTAAGAGCTCCGATTTCTTTAGTTCAGGAAAAGCCTTAAGGAGAAGATAAAAATTGCAGCACAGGGTGAAAAGAGAAGTAGGTTCCGATCAGTAGATTAGACAAGAGCATTTCAGCTGATATGCAGGGGTGCTGAAAGGAGATCAATGGGGCTGAAACAGGTTTGGAGAAAAGTAATGGGAGGTGATCTAAGTCAGTGTCAAACAAAAGCGTAAATAGAAGGTGAAGCATTTCTGTAGGCAAAGAACTTCCCTAAGACCGAGTTGAGATAATCAGTCCCAGAGGAAATGTACTATCACATGATTCTTATTACTTGTGTGTAAAGCCTGTTCGCTGCTGGTTTCTAAAGTATAACAACCGGGGAAATCCAGATAGAAAACAGGTGATTATTAGGCAAGACGCTTGTCCTTTTTCACATGGTTAGCAATGGAAGCCGAAAGCAGAACTTTCGAGTTCCTCCATATGTTGGGGACCATCCAGTTCGATCTTCTCATTTTGAAGAAAACCGAGTTTCAGAGAAATTAACCAGGGTTAATTCAAGTTTATGGAACAAGAACAGAACTGGATCCCCAAACTCCTGGCTCCCTCTACAGTGCTCTTTCCTCCCCAGTCCAACTTTCTAGACAAGTTAGAAGTAGGAGTCAGGAAAGTAGAACCGTGGTCTGATATAAATTGTTTGCCTTTCAAGTTATAGAAAAATGCTCTTTTATCTAGATAGTTCTGCACATGCATTTACTAATATCTTTGGCATGTGGAAAATTGGTTTCATGATCTCCAGAGAAAAATTGTTAATTTCTGCCTGGAGATTTCTCTCTGCTGATCCCTATCAGAATATTTGCAACTCTAAAATTAATTTCACCCTATTTGCTGTGTTGGTTGTAATGAATCATATTCAAAATCACCAAAAACTTATACAAAAGACTGCACAGGAGAGAAAAAAAAGCATTTGGTTTTCCCAAGCTGCTTCTCTGTTGATTATTACCAGGTAGCACTTTTTTCTCATTTCTTATTCTCATTTATATGAAAATCCAGATAGAAATGAAAGTAATGTATTAGCTGTTTTTGGAAAAAAATGTTAAGTCAATTATACTCTTGCAAGATTTATAAGAACTAAAGTGAGTTTAAATTTGAATTGTCAAAGGAAATGTTACATGCATTAGGCACTCAGTAAAATCCATCATATGTATTTAATTATGTACTGGGTTTTGAACTGCTGTATCTAAAGTGATATTTTTATTTAAAAAAAGATTTTTTTAGAGAACTTATTCTAGGTATCACTTTATATCTGTTAAGTGTAATTCGGGTATTCACGCATTTTAGTTAGAAGATTTAGGGACGGTTGTATGTGTGTATGTGTGTGTATGACACAACTAGACATATTTTTTTCCTCTTTGTAATAAGCATACTTTGGAAAAAAGCAATTAACAATTGTCAAGTCTGTGACCATACAAGTGCCTTAAACCGTATATATTCAGGTTCCTGGAAAACCTACTGCTCTTTGTTATCCTTTAGATTTCTAACAATGTGTGTGTTGAGTTGCTGCATAGTGGGGTGTTATTTCTAAGTATGAAAAGTCTTATCTTAGCAGAGTAAGCATTGACCTTTAAATCTCCCCTTCAACTGAAATGTTAAAAAAAGTAAGCATATTACATAAATGCATGGAGCATACTTTTTATAAATGCAAGGCACTGGAAAGCATATTGAACGACTCAAAGATATATGAGATGGTCCCTGTGTGTGCATGCTGCATCTGTACAGTTTCACAGTACAATATGGACGAACCAAGCATAATTCTATATTACAAATGAAAGGACATGGTAGGAATACTTTGCTGTAACGAACTCATCTCTTTATGCATGAAAAACTTCGCATGGCTCTGACCCTAATGACTTAAATATTACCCCTGTGGAGCATTTCTCAAGCCCTATTAATGGTTTCCTATCTGCCAGTAACAGAGAATCATTTAAAATGAAATAAGATATTGAGAATTCCAGCAATAGGCATCATTCTTAGAGTTGTTACTTTAAATGAAAACTGGTGGGTAAGGTAGCCCCCAAATGTAGCCACTTTTGAAATGATCATTCTATCCTTTATTTTACTTTCCTCTTCCCCAAACAGCATCCGCAACCCAAAGTAATAATGTCACCTGGTATCAGTCTAAGCCAAGTCAAGTGAAAAATGCAGAAATGAAATGCTTTATTTTGCTAGCCTCTCTAGGGCTACTGAGATTAACAGAAAGAGGCAGCCTTCTTGGGAGCATCAGGGTTTATAATGTTGAAAATTTCTTCTGCAAATGGAACAATGAAGAAAAGCATTTGTACACAAAACAAAGGTGAAAAGGGCTTATGAAAGGAATACTAGGATTACAGTCAAGGAGACGTGTAAGTGTATCTGTATTCATAATTTGAACACGTGATTTTCACTTCCTGTGCCTTCTTTGGGCTTGATATATTAGGAGTAATAATAACAGTCTACTTTTTGAGATATAATTTAGAGTCATCATAAGATTTAGATTATTCACATTCAAAATACATACATTTTTCCATGATATGTTTCATAGAACTAATAAAAATAAGATTTAGTTTATATAATGTATAATCATACCAAAGGGTTGTTAATGTTTGGGAACAAGTTTTTTTGTTTATTTGTTTGTTTGTTTATTTAATTTGATGTTTACCTTAGTATTCTCATGTGGCAGGCAGAAAAAAAAATAATGTCCACTGACTTCTTGGTTGAATATTAATATTAGCTATAATAAAGCTCTATTTACAAAGTATATGGCTAATTGACAGATCGGTGTGATTAATCATTTGGTAGTTACATTGCTTAAGAGATATCAAGTTATCTTATACATCTGTTTTCTTCTATTTCCTTGCAATGTTTCTATAATTAAAAAGTCTAGATAATATTGAAGATGATTTTATTTGTTTATTTAATTTGGGGATGTCTTTGTATCGTCCTTCTGACTCTGTATCAAATAACTACCAATAACACATTACTACTCATCCACTTAAAAAAAAAAAGGTTTGATTTAGTCTTCTTTGACTTTTTAGTCTACTTTACTCATTATATTTCAAATTACCATCTTTAAAATTTCTCCCGTCTCCCTCTGCATCTCCAGCAGTGCTGCTGAAGTTACCCAGATTGCTAATCTTATCTATTCCAGCCCACTCTCTATGAAGTAAGGATGCTCCTCTTAAAATACATCTCATCATAACACATACCTATGTAGACACATTACTGATTTACTGCTTTGATCGAAGTGTTTGAGATAGAATCTGAATAGCAGTAAGAACCGTAATGATCTTCTTTTCTAACCTTATCCCCTCCTCTAAGCTGGACTCTCCATTCTAGACCATTTAGGCACATGATACCATTTCATGCCTCCATGCATTGACTTGTGTTGCTCCCATCCTTGCTCTCCTCACTCCTACCCCATTCCTTAGTAGTTCAAAGCCAATCATTTCAAAATCCAGATTAAATGTCAATGCCTCAGGCGAAATTCCTCCCCCAGATATGGCCTTCTACAGCACAACACTTTGTGCATTTATGGTTTCTCAATATTTGTGTTATCTTGTATGTGGTAAGCTCACGGTGCAAACACCAAATTCTGTTTGTTTTTCTACCACCATAGCACTCAGAACAGTGACTCGAGTGTCAAATCTGCTCGAAGAGTTTCTACAAAATGAATTATGTGTGAGGTTTTGAGTAGATGCATTCATCTCTGTATTTCCCACCAAATACATTTATAGCAAGTAAAAGAATATCTGTTTGTCTCATACACACCCCTCCTGTCCTCGACCTTTGTGGTTTAAATTGGGAAGCAATGAGTTTGTTCTTATAGGAGAATGGTACAGTACTTAATTGAATCAATGCTCAGTGCTTTATTGCCAGAATGTTATCATCTGCTACAGTGGTGGCCTTGTCCAAGAAAATGTTAGTTTTTGTGTATCAAAATAATTACCGTGCACTCTGTCTTCCCAAACTATTTTGAACAACTACTTATAATGATTTAATTTGCAGGACTGTGTGTCTAATAAGCTTTAGCACTGAGCTTTCTGAGAGCGACATGGTCTACATGTAAACTCTTTGCAAACAGCATCTGAATTACAGGCAGAGACACACATTAGGAGCTGCCAGAATTGTGTTTGTTGTGGCTGCCTGGTTAGCTGCTGCTTGAACAGCTGAAGTATGAGCGTATTGGTTGATTAGTGCCAGCTCAAACAAGGAGGGCGCCAACCCTCAGGGAAGTTAGAGTTGTGTGCAAAGCTAGGCTGGTAAAATTTGGCTGGGATAGATGGTGAAAGAGTGAGTTAAGCTATTTAATATGGCATCAGTGTACCTTAAGAAATGCACGACAATCCTGTGTATTTCAAAGGCAGAATTTCATATATACCCAATAAACTGCAAAAGAGGTTCATGTTGACCCAAAAGATAGAGCCTGCCTTCATGTGTAATAGAATGGGGAATGAAGTTGCTTGTGGAAAAAAGTCAAATCTGAAAACTAGCTTGAACTGAACTATTCACTCTAACTGGACAATTGTTATAATTCATTGATTTCTTTGTGTGTAAATAGAGGACGTTTTAAATCTAAAGCTATTAACCCAGTTTCATCACAATTACTTTACTGGCTTTGCAGCAAAAAAGTTACATCTTAAATCTGGCTCGTATGAATGACTATAATAACAGTATGATTTTTAAAATAATGTATATGGATGATTCACCAAATCAAGGCTTTCTATGTTAATTTCTGCCTGGATATAAGTTAGGGAAAGATCGAGAGAACTTTCTAAAAACCACTCAAATATGTATCAGAGAAGCTGAGTGAAAGAGTGAGAAACTCCCTGACTGGAACATTCCTACTAGGACTGCATTCTCTGGCAATGCCTGTTCTAGAAACTTACTCTGGTCACTCTGGAGAACACCAACCTCAGTGAAGAAGTAGGAGTCACTAGTCCAGAATTCTTTTGATAACACTACCTGCAGTTGTGTGTGTGTGTGTGTGTGTGTGTGTGTGTGTGTGTGTGTGTGAAACTTGGGACAATCACGAGTATTAACAGAGAATTATAGAGCTCATTCTATGGATTTAAGTACAAGCACAGGATGCATATTTTAAAACTTTAAATGATATGTAGTAGGAGTATTATGTTAATTTTATGTTATTTATGACAGAAACTAGTTAAAACAAAAAAAACTTATCAGGGTATGTTTAAGGCAATCATCTACCTTCCGGTCCAGTTTTGATTCCGTTTCTTCCTGAGGGTCTCCCATTTTTCTTTTTCCACCTTCACTGACCTTGTATCTGTGCTGGGAAGTGGCTTTCTTGAATTGAACCCTTAATGTTATTTGCAGAAATGTTCAAACTTTCTGTCAGCGTTGGTGCAAAAATTTCTGAATATACAGGATCTTTGTATGTGCTTTTGTGAAGGATCTGCTTTTCTTCCTTTGGTCTCTGCAGTACGCTGGCCACCAGGTACACATTGTGCATAGAATAGAGCTTCTCTTGCTACGAACATGGCTCTCTCCGCGTCTGATGAAGTGAGACTTCCCCGTGTCCCCTGGTGATGAAAAGGAGGTTTTATACTCTGTTCCTTTAGATGGAAGAGCCCACTTCCTGATTGGGTTCAGTGCTAAAAGTGGATCTGCCTTTGGGCTAAAATATGAATGCCATGATATTTTCTATTTAACATTATTAACCATACTTCCTGGCCCCTGAAAGCCAGCATTTGACTCTTTATTTCACATCAATTATCATAAAATTATTTGCAACAGAAGAAAAGGTAGTGGGTGAAATGACCACACTCATTTTAAAGGGATCTTATGTAGACTTGTAGTACTGGTTCAGAAATTCTTTTAGAATAGCATTCTCTTTCCGAAAGCGGCATGCAGTGTGATTTGTGAAACAGCATGAGCTTCATTCTTGACATTAGTCCCTAGTTTAAGAAGTTAAATTAAGGATGACCATTCCAGCCTCCATTAATAATCCATTATGGTTTTCTAACCATTAATCTTTTAACGTCCTCAGCCTGCGTGATACTTGTAAACTCTACTAACTTCTGGATAATTATTTGATAACTACTCACACTCGAAAAAGCTAATATCATTTACTTATTTTCTTTACTTTTTAATTTATGTAATACATTTTCTTTATTTTTAGTTTTCAAGCTGTTTTTCTGTAATACTCCCTGTTGTAAAAACTTAACCTTATCTACACTGTTCATGTATTCTCAAAGCAACGTATATCTAGCTGACAAAATTACCCAATTCTTGTTATGACTAAGCACTAATGTATACCAGTAATGATGTGAATACATGGGTGATAGAATGTAAATTGAAGGCTAAATGGTGATAGAAATGCATTTTGCATTTGCATTTTTTTTTTCTTTTTCGCAATGAAGCGGGGACGGGTGATACAAATATATGTGATGGAAGGCCCGTTAACTGCCACACTGAATCGCTGAAGCGGTGTAGTTCAGCAGAGAGACACCCCAGTGGTGTAATGAGAGAGTGAGAAAGCGGTCTTGGTAATTAGAATGAGTCAAAAGCAATATCCCGCCTGCTTTAGCCTGCACAGATGATGGGGAAGGAAAATATTCTTTTCTTCTGAGACAGAAACAGGACATCAGTCAAAATGATAAGAGATGTTAGTATAATATTCCTTTGAGTCAGGTACCAGTGAGCTCGGCATCTGGGACTAGAGCTTCTAATCTTTGTCTTTGGGCTTTGGCGTAATAGATTCTGTCTCAATATGTATCTTAAAAAGTTCACAGTTCTTAGCTGGGAGAAATAAAAGTAGTTCATAATTTAGTGGGGGAATTATAGTCTTAAGTCTGTGAAGCTAAAGCCTTCTGATTTTTTTCTATGTTAACTTGAATAAGAAATTTATGTTCCTTAAAATGTGTATGAAATTCCTTATCTCATTGGAATTTTATATGCATTTATATATTATTATATATAATATATTTCTATTTTATATATAATTGATATTCAATTATTATAAATTATATATCATATATAATTACATATATAAGAATTACATATATAATTATATATGTAAAATGCCTTTACATGGAAAAGTTTGATTAGCAAAGTTTTTTTTATTTGTAGTTGTCATTAAATTCACTTATGAATAACCAAAAACTCAGTCATTTTTATGCCAGCTAAATGAACCAGCTTAAGGCAAAGCCCTAACATATAAAACATAGTACTGCTTCAATTTTAGTTTGTCATATTTACAAAGAAAACTACAGAGGACGAAAGATATATTACTGGGCCAATGAAAGGAAAAGTTTATCTTAAAATTGCTTTAATCTCCAAGGCTAACATAGACCATGGCCATGTTTATAATATAAAGTCAGTAAATATCACTCTATTCCTATGCCCCACGCTAAAACCTGAATTTTTCTTCTTAAATATGAAATTTCAAGTAATAGAGATTTCTGAAAAAAGTTAGTAGTGAGAGAAATGTAGAATTCAGCTGACATAAACTGACTTTCTAAAAAGAGAGCTGCAATAACAGTGGACTGAAACATAAGGCATCCAGCAAAATATACACTCTAATTATCTGAGAAAGAGAGAGGGGGAGAGGATTCCAAGTAATTGAATAATCCTCTTAACTAAGTTAATCGCTGCTTCAGTGATTCAGTGTTTGTGCCACATGGAAACCTGGAAACCCATTCTCGGCAAAAATGCCACAAGAAGAGACAAATCCTATTTTCGTGATTCTGTAGGCACCTGCCTCCCAGCTGGAAAAGGTAAGGCTCACAATGGCTGTTTTTACTGGGGAGGAAATTAACTGAGATCATTTACGTAAGAGATTTGGAACATTCCTGGCACAAAGTAACTTTGCAATAAATTGTAGATATCATGTATTAGCAAATATTGATTGATTCAGTCACTCTCCTCCCAACTGCACATTGAGCATTATGTGCGTTAGTCATATAATGAAAAAGAATAAACTGTGCAGAGAAGATTGCAAGACTCAGTGGCTTAAGACAATAAGCATTTATTAGTGGTTGAGTGGCTCTTCCCATCTGGGCCACGCTGAGCTGTTCTTGGTGGGGTGCTCTCTGGCCCACTGGGGGTTGCCAGGGGGTTGCTTTGCTGACCTTGAATAGACTCTTTCATTTGTCTTCTGCTGGGACAACAGGGCGACTCTAACCCAACAGGCTAGCTCAGGCTTATCCTCATGGCTTGGCAGGAATAAAACAAAAGCAGGAACACCCAAATGTGGGAGGTGTTGCTTTGCTGCTTCCACCTCATTCCATTGTCCAAAGCCAGTCCCAAGGCCAGGCCTAATTAGTGTGAGGAGGCAGCTCCACTGTGTGATGAGAGAAGCTACGAAGTCAAATGGCAAAACAGGCAATGGAACAGGAAAGGGCAGAGAATTAGAACCATTTTAGGACTTTACCTTAGGACCATGCAAAAAGAATCATCGATTGCTCTACTTTTGAAATGTCTTTACCCATTTTTACTACTGTAAGTTTGTCAGTCTCAGTCTTTTCCCGTACAAAACAAAGCAGTGCAAACAGACAAAAAATTGAGCCATGGAACGACCGAATTAATCAAAGATATAAAAGGATAGATCAAATTCATTGTTAAATTGTTACATGATGGACATGTATTCATTTAGAGGTTAAAAATATCATGGTGAATATCAGCTGGCTTTTATTTCTAGCTTTAAATCAATTTATTTAATTTTTAATATACAAAGGACCAGACAAATATATGTTCATTGTCATGTGCTTCTTATATAAAGGCTTATTTCTGGAAGTCCTAACCAAATTGATATTCTCCTGGTTGAAACCATGGAAGACATGGTTTGCTTTCCCAAACATGTGTTACCAAGTACCTAATATGAGTACTCTGCTGTGGTTTGCCATTGGTACAGCCAGTGCTTCACCTGATATTGATAATGTAGGTGATAGATTCCTAAATTGTTTTTCATTTTCCTATAAATCAGGCAGATTTCATTACAATCTTGCCTTAGACTCAACTGACAGCCATCCAAAAATTTTTAGCCTCAGTGTAAACTGACTGCCCAAGGCAAGTGTGTGGCCCCGCTGAAGGCTCGATGTTATTAATCAGCAATGAAAAGGATGCACAGAACAATCACCATCAGAGTAGTGTTTATTGAATACTCAAAACGCTCCTGGCTGCCTAAGCCTGTTCTAAGTTTGTTCCATGTATTATTTATTTCATTTAATATTCACAGCAACCATGGGAGGTTGGTACTATTTTTATCCCAGTTTGCAGCTGAGGAAACTCAGGAGAAAAGCATTAAAAATTCCTCAAGGTCACCTATCTTATTGCTGGAGCTGTGATTCCAACACCGACACTCTTGGATCCGAAGTGCCAACACTCTCACCATCCACGATAGACAGCTTTCCCGTACAGATAACCACTTGTGAAGCTAATCATCTGTTATTGATTATTTAGTATTTTCCTGCTAAGAAAACTGATGTCATATACTTATGTGGGACCAAGATTAAGTTCAGTTAGTGGCTCTCTACTGACATTAAATTTTACCATGCCTGGAGAAGTTAACAAGAAATACAGAGAGCGTAGACTGTGTTTGTTCAACTAAGCTGTTTAGTGGAAAGAGAAAGAAAAACTAATCAAATGTCTGATACCTTCTTACAAGTTTTAAATTGTGTTAATGACTTACTGGCAACCCTTCTGCCTTGTCATCTTTGCCTGAAAAGCATCTGCGAAGTTTTATTTGTTCAATTAGGGAAACTAAGAGATGTGAATTTCCATTAGCTGTAAAATGAGTTTTGCTGATTAAGCTGAAAGATTGAAAACTAGTTTGTCATCTCACATACACCAAGAAAGATATTGCTGAAGGAAATTCATTGTTTTGACCCAGCAGTTCATGGCTTTGAATATCAGAGGATAAATCTTGAAATCTAAAACACCGAAAGCATTTTACATCATCTAAGGATCAAGTTAACTTTCATGTAGGAAATGTTGCTGAGACCTGGTTAGCACAGGGAACTTTATTCAGTACCTTGTGAAAACCTATAATGAAAAAGAATGTACATATATATATCTGAATCACTGTGCTATACACCAGAAATTAACACAGCATTGTAAACAGACTATACTTCAATAAAAAAATTAATAAATAAACTTTAAAACAGTTTCCAAACTTCAAAAAAAGTCATTGTTAAATATAAGTCTGTATTTATCAACAGAATTTCATACTGAGATTCACATTGCAGATACTCTGGCTGAGGTCAGTATATTTGTGATTTCATAAAGATTCATTCCTAAAATCCATGTTCGTATTTATTCTAGAAAATTGACTTACTCTTACAAGGTACAAACAAATATTTTCAATGTACATTATATGTGGCCTAGAGCTTATCTTGTAATTTGCAATATAAAATAATATTTAAGCAGAAGTTCAATACTTTTTGTTATTTACTAGCTTAAATAATACGGATATTCATTCCAAATTTTCATATGTGGACATAGTCTCTAACCATGATTAAAAAAACAAGCAAATAAGAATAACAACAACTCAGAGACACAGAAGTTTCAAACATCATATATTCTGACACCAATAAGCAATTGTGTGTCGTGAACACCCTAAGAGCTAGTAGAGGAAGATGAAGACTTCCCAGCCCTAACATGCTTCACAATAATTAACTTAGAATCTCCTCTGTGTCAAAGCATTCCCACAGAGGATTATAGTTTTTAAAGTTTTTCTTTTGTGCTCTAACTACTGGCTTCAACTGTACTCTTAGTATGTCATGGACTCAGGAGATAGACTGAGTTCAAATTCAGCCTAGGGCACTTCCTAGCACAGTGACTTGGACAAGTGACTTAACTTTATTGTGACTCATCAAAATGAGGATTTAAAAAAATAAGGACAAAAACATTAAATGGGTTAATAGGCAAGCATTTAGAACCATGAGTGGCATCTAATAAGCATTTTATAAATGTTATTGCAAATTCTAGAAGTTCAGTACGGGGACAGATGTTAGTTATCTGAGATACTTCTTTTTCTTGAAGTTTCTTTAAATCCCATTTGCTGTCTTTTTATTCATTAACCTGTAAGCATCAATGTATACCTCCCCTCAGTTGCCCAAACTGATGAGGTTTGATGATGTCCTATGTCTTTCTTTAAGCAGATAAGATTTAGTTACTAGTATGTGGTACAAGAACCCTATAGACATTTCATTATTCGAAAAATTAGTTTTGTCCTCTTGTGTCCAGAGCTGCATCTGATCTGAATGTTTTCCTTGGACTTTGTGTAGAACTGGTGTATTTGATTTGTACAATGATTTGTATTTCCATAAATGTTATTAGGGAAACAAAGAAAATCAAGTACTTAGGAATTACCACAAAGAATCAAAGCCATTTGAATCTCTACTTAAGGTCTTTCAGGAGGCAAAACATTTTGAATGAGAATCTATCTTTATCAATACTGTGTGCTCAGTTGGTGTAACATGCTGTGAGCTCTCAGGATGAAGAGGAATCTCAAATCCATGAAGCAAAGCTTCTCTGTTGTTTACAGTATTTAAAATAAATTGTTTCAGTTCTCTGTGGGATTGCTTCCTGTTGAGAAGAACCTCATAATTAAAAACAGCCACTGGAATGGAATTACAATGCAGGTATTTTGACAATGTAGACACCTGGTATATTATCTTGAAATAAACTGACCTATGGTTATTACCAATAGTGTTCTTTCTAGGCGGGATTTGCATAACTACAGAGAATTAGTCCCTCTGCCCATCCTTTTGAAAAGAGCACAGGATATTTAGTAGAGACGAGGTAATTATGCTATTTGGGATAATAGTCAGATTTACTGTCTAGGACTGCTATTCTTTACACTACGTGAATTTCAGGATAATTGCTCAGATCCTGTGTAGAGGAAAGCTGATTCATTTTTTCAGGTTTTCCTTTATGCTCCCTTTTTATTTGTATTGTTATTTTTTTTTAATCAAGCAGATCTAGCATTGCAAGCAAAAATGCTATTTAATATTAAAATTGACCTTTTTTCTGTATTTGGACTTTGTCTGCTGGAAATCTTTGAATTGTAATAGGTCAAAATTTGTTCAAATTGTGACTGCCTTTTTTTGTCCAGTATTCCATTAACATGTCTCTTTTGTCTAATATTTATGAAATAAGTAAATACTATAAATTCCTTTTTTTGTATAGAATATTTGGTAACTTCCTATGTACGCATGTACACAAATTCCTCCTTCAGAGTGAACGAAATGTTCATCGGCAGTCAAGTGGCAAGTTGAAGGAATCCTCTGTTTGACTATTAAGAGAAAATCACAGGATAATTATATTATTAAAGTGAAATATTTTGCATTTTAATTGTGATGATGCCTATGTATTATATCTTAAAAAAACTTTACTTAACAGAATAAATGCTCATTAGGGAGATATGTTACATATTGTTTCCATCTCTTCTATATTAGCAAATTAGCTTTTTAAAAATTTTGTGACATAGGGGAGCTGAAAATTAGGCATTTTATGGCTTATCCTGTAAATTGTCCGCTTATAGTATCATACTGCATAGGCAAATCCAAAATCTTACTGAAATACCATAAGAAGTTTATTTTATTCTGTGTTCAAGAATTAACTTTAACATAGTCTCAGAAATGTTTTTTCTCGAGCTTTGACCACGTGGCTATGAGAAATTTTGCAAATCACTAAATAACTCTTCACAACAATCTACCAAACTCTTAACACATTGTCACTTAATTTATAGACAATTTGATAAATTTAGAAGTTAGGCACTTTAAGTTCATAAGCCTTCCATTCAAATGGTTTCATACTATTCTGTCTTTCTTTTTTTTTCCAATTAAAAACTTGTCTAGTCAGAGAAATCACCTCATATAATTACAACCATACTATGACTTCTGACATTTAGGTGATGGGTCATTACATATTTGCATGGCCTTGGTGGGTAAATACTAAATCAGTATATTGATATTATTTTAAATACCCAGAATCCACTGAGATCCTGCCTTCTAGGTCATCATCTGTTCAGAGGCCTGTAAATCACTCAAATCTGTATTCAAAATGCTCTTCTTTTGTGAGAGGGGGAGAGATTGGGAGAAAGAGAAGAGGGAAGGAGGAGAGAGAGCGACTTGAGCCTGTACACCTATTACAACAAGCAAAACTCCTGTTACTAAATCAGACCCCTTAAATAAAATACGCAAGAGCTGTCTTTCAAAGACTTCTCTTAAAGCATGAAATTGTTATATGGCATCCTAATTTAGCCAGTCCACAAAGCTATCTGTGATGGCAGAAAAAGGTTCTTTCTTGAAATGGATGCTTCATTCTTTTCCTCCCAGTAGCTGTTCAACGTTCTTTGTCTATTTATGTTCGTTATTGCCGCTGTAGGAACAGTGCGGTTTTTCATTACTTCATTGGCATGGGACGCACTGATTCAGTTTTGCTGTCAGTTCTGACCTCTTTCTGTCCCTCCCCCTACTTTCACTGACTGAAAATCTACAAATGGAAGAAACAGCGTACACAGGACAGTGCAGAGCGAAATAAACAGCGCGTCACGCGTTGTCACGTTCAGCTTGAATTCAACAGAACCGCACGCGCTGAACAAAGAACACAGAGACGCTTATGAACAAACAGTATATTTTGATGATTTTTTGGTGTGTAATGATTTTTTTAAAGGATGTTAAGTATTATTAGCAGTCCTTTGAATTTTTGCTACGTTATTATTATGGATGGTTTTTATTCCCTTTAATGTATTCAACTGGGAAAGAGAAAGTAGTTTGGTAAGATGATTGATGTGATAACTTCACAGTTTTGTTGTGAAATATGTGCAGCTATTTAGTATGAATTCTTTATTTTCAGCTCATTCTTTAATTTTCTACAGCTAGCATGATCGTCAAATAAATTTTGTTTTTAAAGTTTTCTCATATATATATATATATATATATATATATATATAGTATAAGTTATATTCATTCACTTTATGGGAAACTGTAGGACTCATATTTTTCTTAAATTTTACTTTAAGTAATAATATTAATACAATGTAATGAATTCTTTATTATAACTCGCATAACTAGGAAAAGAATTCTTTAAAACATACATATTCTATGCTTTCCTTCCTTCTCATAATCATGGACAGGAGAAAGTGATATTGAATTTTAAACCAGTTTGACAAAAGTAATTGGATCTCACACAACAGAAAATCAGTTTAAAATATACGTTTTGCCAGCTCAGAGAATTCAGCCTGTTATTGCCGATGAATTCACATTTATTCTTTGTCTTGCAAAACAGATGAGAAAAACCTCCATTGTATCCAAATGCCTCAGGTATGGTTTAATGCTTCTCTCTTTCTCTCCCCACAAATAATATTATTTACAGAGAACCTAGGGGAAAAAGATACTGATGTGACAACACTTCATTCTCTTATTCCTGGGAGCTATGGAATATATAAAAATACTTCTCTAGGTGTAGTTTTAAAAGATTCCTACAAGACCAGACCCGGTTAGTGGAAGGGAGAGAAATGCTCTTGAGAGCACTAAGCCCTCCTCGTAAGTACGTGCCTCTGACCCCAGAAAAGTCTGCCTTATGCTCAAAATATCTTGAAGCATATTTTCATCTTTGTCGATTCTTCAGGCATCATTGTATCTGACACCCTCAGAGAAGTAACTCTCTGGGAAAAGTGTGAGACATCTTTGGTTTATCAAAAGTGAATTTGGTTATAACAAGGTCCATAAACACTGTTTATGAACTTTTCTGACTGTTACAGGCAGTAATCAAAATGCTGCTTTTATGAGTATTTTGGGTTTCATAGAAACTTGTAACCTCGTGAGAGCCCACCACCATGTCCAAGGCTTTAGTTAAACTGGGCTGATACCATCCCTTCACATGTGAGGTAGCCGAGGTGAACAAGGTCTTCGTGTCTTGACCACTTATGTGGCATTTTCAGCGGCGTTGGCACCATGATTTGCAAGAGTAGTTTATGGGGCTGCCTGAAAGACTCATACAGGTCACGATGACTTTGCCATCCCTGGAAAATTCTTGCCCCTTATTTTCTCTCAGTATAGTTTCAAATGCTAGTTGTATAGAGGAGGGTGAGTAGGATAGAAAATAAACAGTAAGCGTTACATAAAATACGTAAATTAAGCTAAGTGTGAGCACCAGTGGTAACCATGAAATTATGTAGCATTCTGACTAAAAATCTGTGAATTTTATATTATGTTTGCTGGATTATGCTTCAAAATTTTAAGCCATTGGGAAAGAGTTAAAGGTACTTTGGAATCTGTCTTGAGTAAAAAAGTCAGGAATCCAACTGACCTGGGCCAAACTTAAACTTTCCCATGTTGCCCTAGGTTCCAGCTCAGTTTAGCGATGGGTGCTGTGCCTTAGAGCTGTTTCTTTCCTTTAGTTCCGTTAAAGACACTGAGCTTTTCATTGAGTGGCACTCAAGACTCTGGTATATATTTGACATATTTGATAGAGCAATGAGAATTATCATAATACTGAGACGTAGTTACTATTTTAGTATTCATTAATTCATTTTTTCCACCATTATTCATCGTATATCTAAATGTGCCAAATGATTTTCTAGAAAGGATATTTATCAAACCAATATGTTTTTCCCTACTAGTATATTAGCATCTTTATGGTATTGCTAAAAACACAACTTTTCCAGTTTGGATGAAGCTGTATCTGTTTCTCTGTAGAGGTAAATGACAGATGGAGATAACTGGCTGAAATTATCAGGGGTGGAAAAACGGTTTCATCTTTCATCCAATACTGAGTTTAGGAGGACTGGGAAGTGGGGGTCAGTCTCTGTTGGGAAGGGTGAGTGGAGATATTATTCATGATGTCTCTTGTGAATGTGAGTGGGGACTGTTGTGGACCAATGTTGTCATTTCTAATATCAGACTCAATGACAAAAGCTAAATTTTATTTATTAAATAGAAGATTCTTTCAACTTGCCACTTGACTTTGCACATGTGCACTGGATTCACTCTGAAGAAGGAATTAATATCTATATATCAGTAGATACCAAATGTTCTGTACAAAAAAATTGAACTTACAGAACTTACTTCATAAATATTAGACAATGACAGACATGTTAATGAAATGCTGGACAAAAAAAAAGGTAGTCATAATTTGAACAAATTTTGAACTGTGACAATTCAAAAGTTTCAAATAAACAATTTCTCAATACAAACATGGGTTCATTTTAATATAAATAGCATTATTTATTCTTCCATAAACATTTCACATAATTTATTATACTTATCTTATGAAAGTCATTACTTTCTAACAATTGGAAGTTCCCTATATATTTGTCCCCGTTTCTTAAATTCTCTACATCCTGAAGACAGGATCCATGTTTAAATTAATTCTATAATTCCCACCATCCCCTTGTAGGCAGAACCAAGTAACTGTTGAGTAAATCACTGAGTGCAGAATTCTGCATTTAAGTGAGATGACCCCTCAAAGTCTTATAAAACCCATCATCCTCTTTTAAATCCACATCCACCTTGGTAAGACAGGAGCAAAGCTTGTGTCAATTTTGAGAAAGCTCTGCTGTCATTACAGCACGCAGATTTACTCTGACAGAGAATTGAAATCAGTCACTGGGAACATCTTAAATCCTATACTAATTTTAGGTCATTAGTTGTTCTTCTTCTGGAACATTAAACAATTCTCAAATAATATTTTTAAAAAATATTTTAAAATATATGCCTCTGCCTAGCCAAGTCATTTGGAAGTTCTTCTTTTCTGGGAAGCTAATCCATCATATTTTCAGCTTTAAAAAAATTTAGTTCAAACGTGTTTAGTGTTTAGAAATTCTGAAAGAAAGGAAGGGAGGGAGGGAGGGAGAGAAAAGGAAAGGAAAGGAAAAGAAAGGAAAGGAAAGAATGTCAATCTGAGTAGAATCTAATTTAAAATCTGTTTTTGGATGTCCTACCCTCAACTGAAAGCCATCATTTGGGTACTGATGGTGCAGATGAAGAAGAGCTGAAGATGCACAGGAGCCGCAGGAAGGCCTCCTGACCGGTCGTGATATTCATTTAAAATCCTTAAAACACTCGACTTAGAAGGAGCTTAAATTGAATGTATTCTTTAACACCGTGAAAAGGCTAGTTAAAACTCTAGATAAGATCGGATACTTGAAAATCAAACTAAAAGAAGTAAAGGAAGGAAAAAGAAAAGCTGTAGATCTCAATATATATTTAACAGACAGCTCCTGTTGGCTTGCTCCCCTTTTTCAGTCACTAGAATCCTGCTGAAAAGTTTTTGGAATTAAGGGCAGATGCTATAAAATGTTCCAGTGTTCCGTGTCTACCTTTTCTTTCCCTTAATGCAATTTTTGTGTTTCTTGCTGGGCCCATACTTTTTCATTAACTTGTCTACCGTGTTCCTATTTGCGACTCGTTTTGTAGGCTGTATATATTTTATTCCTTCGTGATAGGAAATGATTGATCAGCTCACTCGTTCCCTGTTATTTTTCATGCCAATGTGCTAATATCCGGCTGAGTCATTTTTTAAAATTATGTTTTAGCCTTCTGTTACTGACTGCCCGTACACATTAAAAAAAAAAAAAAAAAAAAAAAAAGAAGGGGGTGGGGACTACTAGCTCCAGTACAGCTTCTAATGGATTTAACCTCGATTATTCTGTTACAAATCTGTAACCCTTGAGAGTCAATGTTTATAGTTAATCTGCACACTATACCTTGAAACAGAGCTGAAAAATCCATATAAAGTAAATGGTAAATATAAATTCTTCCACAGGTCACACATCAAGCTGAGACTCATTTTTTTTCTCTATTTTGATTTTCCTGTTTTTTTTTCTATTTCCTTCCTCCGTACTTTCCTCATACTCTTTGCTTCTTTTTTCCTTCTTTCCATCCTTTTTTCCTTCCCCTTAACTATTTCTCCCTCCTGCCTTCCCTCCTTCCTTCTATGTATGTGTTCCGTCTTTTCTCCTCTTTTCATTCCCTTGTCTGCTCTAACTTTCCCACCATCTGTCTTCCTTTCAGTCTTTTTTTATTCTATTTTTCCTTTCTTTGTATTTTTTTCAGTCTTTATGTTACAATCACCATATGCTCACTGAAAACTAGGCAGGTGTGATCGAAAGAGTAGATGATAAAATGAGGATGCCACCTTTCTTCCTTTATCCCTTCATCCTTTTCTCTCTCAATCTCATATCCATTGAAAACTTCTTACACGCACACGTCTAGAAATTTGAGGTTGCAGAATCGTATTTATTCTTCAAAACATCCCTCCAAGTGAGTAGGGAGGCAGTGGCTAAGCAAGATTAATTAGCTTGCATAAGCTCATACAGTGAGTGGTAGAATTAGAAAGTGACTGTATCTACCCCAGGATCCTTAACTTAGCCAAATACCTTATACCTCTTTCGCTTTCCAGATTTCTTTTTTTAGACGGATCACTTGGCAATTGTTTCTTATTTTTAGCCCTCTGGGAAATGGGCACAACACTTGCTTCTTTATCTTCTCAATAGAAAAGATGCCCTAAATTGTGCCAGGCACTGAATAATCAAGTCCTATGATGATGATTATGACGATGATGCTTCCTTACACTTACATAGTCTTCTGTGTACCCGAAGCTGTCCTCACCACTTTACATGGGTAAATGCAATCCATTCATCATGACAGCTCAGCTATTTATCTTAATGAATGTTGCTGTGCTGGGTATAATCAGCACATGGTCACTATTCACAGGTTATGTTAAGACAGAGAGATGTCTTTGGGCTGTTGTGTCCTTTGCACATTTTTTTCTTATGTTCATGTCCAGGTGCTGCAAGAGGGAAAAAAAAAGACTTTTTTTTTTTTTTAAATCAAACTCAATTTAGGTTGAATAGAATGTTTATTTAAGACAAATTTTGAGGAGAGAAGGCAGAGTATATATAGCAGGCTATTTTTTTTTTTTAATATAACAAAATAGCACTAGAAAGGAAGGAAGAGTGGGAGGAAATTATCAGTAGCTATGATTTGCTGTCTTAACTGTAAAGGAACAAACTAGAAGGACTACCATCTGTAAATGATCACTTAAAAATTCAAGAATAACTAATTAAAGAAAAATGTATTTAACGCTGATATCTTGGGTGTGTAGCAAGCAGCAGTACTATAGTCTGCAGTTGCTTAGCCATTTAAGTTATTTTATCTCTATGAAATTTTATTTCTCTGCATCCCTTTAGATACAGTCAGGAAACTCTGATTACTGGTTGAGAATTTGTAGTTGTTAGCTTTCCACATGTGTAGAAAAACACCCTTAAACTCCAAATAGGAATGACTGAACATTTTATAACAACTGTCTGGAGGGGGAAAGGCATATCACACATACAAAATTTATTTAAATTATTCCAACTTATTTTAAAATAATCAAATCTAGCATGATGAGAGTGGCTTGGAAAGTAGTTCCGTTTTATAAGAAAAAAAATTGTGGATCTCTTTAGTTATCTGCAAGATAGCAGATTTAATTTATATTTTTCTCAGCAGGAAAAAGTTCATAGTGCTTCTTCTTGGTTGGTAGCCCTGGGGTTAAATATTCAGTATCATCATGATTACATGTGAATCACTGTTTACCCAGAAGTTTTTTTTTTAACGCAAAGAAGGAAAGGCAGGTCTGATGCTGACTATTTTGGAATATTTAGCCCTAACTATCTGGACAGACCATAAGCAGCATTTTTGATTTGACTTGTTTCCCGTACTCATGAATAATGTATAACTAGTCATACTTCTCAGGTCATCTTATTCTGAATCCTCAACCTGACTGTAATTCTTAAATGCATTTAATCACACCAAATCCCCTTGCGTTCTTTGGAAGCCATATAGGCATATCATGAGCAGATAATTAGTCCTTATTTTGACTGGACAACATTTTAAATAGTTAAATGACATTTGTTAATACAGCCTAAAGGATAAACGAATCCCCTAAGTCATGGCTAGCTTGTATTCAGAGCAGCAAGTTCTCCTTGACAGTTACTTTAAAAGACAAGTCGTCTCAAGATATTTGTTTTCCCTTTTAAATTCTCTTGCTTTTTCACTTAAGCTCTGCATTATTTAGACTAGTTAGCATGCAGGACAGAGAACTGCTTCTTAACTTTTTCCCCCCTCTGTTGAAGATAATTTAATTCACATTAACTGGGATTCTGCACCTTTTATACTTTCTGATCTATTTAAAGAGGCTTTAAACTCTTTTTTCCTTTTTTTTAGCACTGATATACTGGTGAAGTCCACCCAAGTAATAGGTTAGCGATTATACTATGTCGAAGGGACATAATCTCTTTCAAGTTCTCAATTTTGTCATCTTTTCATGTCCTCATATTTTAAAAAAGCAAATTAGGATTTAAGCAGTTAAAAATGTGATTTTGAAGTGAGCAAAATAATAATTATGTAAAAATTGTTTCTTTGGGGGAAATGAGAGATTATAACTAGTTAAGTAGGTGACAGAGTACTAATTATAATTTATAGCCTTTATTATTATATACCTGCAGGTAACAATAGATTAAGTTTCAGTTAACTTTGAACAGCTAGTAATTATAAAATACAATGCTACCTGTCAGAAAAATCATTAACTTATGTACACCTAGTCTCTGAAATTAAATTACTTTGCATTTCTTCTTCAAGCTTCCTGTGATGTGCATTTTTAACATTTATTAATTCAAATAATTTTAAAATAAATTTAACATTAAAGGACATCTTTTTTCATTTACTATTCTGCAGCTTTATTTAAAAGATATATATTTGGCACTATAATTTATAATACAAAAACATGAAATTTTAATTTTTATTATATGAAAGCTATTGTTTTCTTACAGTTACTTGGTAAAAATTCTAGAAGTGTAAGCTTTTGACTCCTTTAATTGTTCTAAGACAAGAGGACATTGATTAAAAATATGTTTCAATAATTTAGAATCAATATTCTACCATTCAATTATGCGTTTGGAAAAGATACAAGAATAGTAGTTAGAATAGGAGTAATGGTAACAGCAGAAAAATATTCGATATGCTTCTGCATGGAGATCCTCGGGCTGAGCCCTCAGCATCACTGTCTCATTTAATCCTTCGGGCAGCCCAGTGTGACAGACTCTGTTAAGTAACTTGCCTGAGGTTACCTTGCTGCTAAATGACAGAATGTGGACTCAAACAGACTTCCTTTGCTCAGGTCCCAGGATGTTAATCACTCTGATTCACTGATTCTCTCCATTGAAGGGAAATGAAAGTAAAGGTTTTCACAAAATGAAAATGAAGGCTTACACTGCGCACGGTTCCTCGGGCTTCTGTTCCGAGATACCATTATGAACAAGTACGAGGTATACGTGTACTCGAAGTCACCACTCTTTTTACATCATTATCTTGTAGGATAATACATAACTTCTCTCCATCCCTACAGATCAAATCTCAGCTTCGTGGGTTGCAACTGCGTATTCTCAAATAATGTAAAAATTTGAATATCAATCAATTACCTGACCAATACAGGGAATCAAGTTAGATAAATATCACCCACATATCTCTTTGTGTTCACTTTCTATTAAGAAGTTAGTTTAGTCAGGCGTTCTTTCCCAATTTAACCAGCTCAACTGTGATTAATATGTCCTACATAATCTCTTTGATGCTTTCTTGTTTGCCAGAAATAACTGTCCATACTTCTGTTTTCTGTTCTTAAAGCATTTATATCTGCTTCTCACATTCAATTCACCAAGGAGGGGCCCAGCATCTCCCATTCGCAGAAGTTCAGTCCAGCACACTGTGGTTTCCAAACATGGCTTTTCTGTCTCTGGAATGACAATGATCCCCAAACCACATAATTGAGGTGTCCTTCTACCCTGTAGAATTAAAAATAGACCCATATTGTGAAGATGCAACTTTTTCTTAGATGAATTTGGCTTTAATAATAGTAGAAGTTTGAGGCTTTTTATCGACATAGTAATTTAGACTCCTTATTTTGACTTGGATACAAAATTTTTCATCCTATTCAAAGATCAACTGAGGGACAGCTGTGAGAGAAAATTCCAAGAAAAACAGTCCTGTCCCAATGTTATTCTGGCCCCGGAACCTCTGCACACATGCTCCTTGAGTTTTCACCTTTCTGTCTGTCCAAACTAAAAATATTCCCCTTATTTCAGACTAAAACTGTGGCGATTCCTACTACATCTGAAGTCTAGAGACATTTGCTTTTTCCAGCTTTCTTCTGTGTTTAGGGAAATGCTTTTCTGCTTTAATTCAGCTTCGACAAAGATGATTTTTTTCAAGCTTATGACTTGAGCTTATAGTACCTTGATGTGTTATTGGTTGAGAGGGAGTATGGTATAGTGGTTAAGAGCAGAGTTCTGAAGTCTGAATATATGGGTTTGCAGCCTCATTTCATTGCTCACTAGATGCAAACTCTTGGGTAAAACTCATTTAACTTCTCTGTACCTTAGTTTCCTCATCTGTAAAATGGGGGTAATATACAACCTGCCCCACAAGGTTGCTGTGAGAATTGAATGAGTAAATATATGTAAAGTTTTAGAATAATACCTGGTGTATCAATATTTCTTGAATGAATGCATATATTTTTGCAGGTTATGTTACCATAATAGTGGAAACTCTCTTCCTGAACCTGAAACCTTCACACCAGCTTTGTGTAGTGAAGTCCATCTCTTACTTTCTCTGCACACTGGAATTTCCTTTGAGTTCCCCTGTCCTGCCATGGCAAGTCCTAATTCCACTAGCCCTTGGCTTATTTGGAAGATAGAGAAGGTTGACAAAGTAGCAAGATTCCCACCAATTGATTCACTTAGGTACTCACCGAGTACAGTACTCATAAATTTTAAGTATGTCACTTAAAGGAAAATCCCAAAGCGTATGCTTTAGTGATGATTTCCATTGTTACAGAACTTGTAGTTTTATCGCTTTTGTTGTTATAGGATTGATTCATTTGAAGTGTACAAGACACTGGGCAAAACACAAAAGCTTTCTAAAATTAATTCCTTCCAGCCAGTCTTCTTCGCCTAAGAGCCAGTGAAGCAAATTCACTGAATACATGGAAAAATCTGTTTGCACCGTGAAACCTCGTTTCCTACATGATGCCCACTGCTGGCAAAGTCAACACTGAAAACATTGGCAAAAAAGAAAAAAAGAAAAAAAAATGACTTAAATAAAGAGCATGCTTGGCAGATGGTAGAGATAAATAGTTGATCATCACTGCCTGCTAACCTCACTGTACTCTCTGAGTTGTTGCAGAACCATAATTTTTTCACGATTATCTGTGAAATTATGTTGACTGTTCAGCTCTGATTCATGCTTTTCTTAAGTCATCTGCAGAAGAGACGACATTCTAATTGCACTCCTGAATTTTTTGCACTATGAGTTTGTTAAGCACAGACACGTTTTACTAAAAAAAAAAAAAAAAAAAAAAGTCTAAATGTAATTTGACATTGTGACAGATTAATATTTAGGCATTAGACCAGTGGTACAATTAGGCAGCTTAAATGTGCCCTACATCTTAATGTCTCTATGACTTTAAGAAGTCATATTAAGTCCTCTTTTTTTAAACGGTCTGTTGCCATTTTGCTGATTGAAGTAAATCAAAGTCTATCAGAGGATTTAAGTGGATTATGAGAAGGCTCATCACAATTATACATAATTCTAGAAAATTGGAATCTAGGGAATTAACTGTAAATTCAGAATGTCTCAAGGTAAGAAACTGTATTGACGGTAGACTTCCTGAAGTGGTTACTGGGGACGTGACTACCTCTTATTCTTTGAGTTATCTGAATTCCTTTTTAATAAGGATCAAACTTTAGCCTCTGAAGCACAACTTGAAATGACAGCTAAAAGTACAATTTAAAATTTACATGACACTGTTGCATATTAAAATTGTATTTTGTATTAAATATCATATAATGCACAGCACACTCAGAAATAGTTAGGAACACACAGATTTCTATGTGATACGATTTAAATTACAGATTCAGTGTGACCCAGAATCAAATACTGCTTTTATGCAGGGACCAAGTTCACCCATATAAATAAACATACACATATTTAAAAAAAAAACAAAATATTTACAAAATAATATGAACATGGTGTAAACTGGTTACAAATTTCCAAGTGGGTTCAGTCACCAACTGGGGGATCATGATTCTCTGTTTGAAAAGCAATGACATAAATTGCCCACGATCCTACCCATTTAATGTGTACCCATCAGGTTGCTACAAGAAGGTAAATAAAATTTTTTGAACTGAAACAGGTTGGCACATTGCCTACAATGGTTCTTATTAAAATACACCCACATTAAAAGAGTAAGAGAAGAGAGCTTTCTTTTTTCCATTTTCCATCACATACAATACCTTTCCTTCATGGCTCCATGCTTTGCAAAATTTCATCTATGATACAAGCTGTGTATAAGCCAAAAGTAAATTTTATTTCCCAAGTTTATTACTGAAGGATTTGTACAACTGCCAACCAGAGGTCCTGACAACTTTTATTAAAATAACTATAAAATAGCTACCATCCATGAGCAAAGAAACATAACTAATTAGTTCATATGTGTAGCCTTGTGACCGCTAAGTATAGGCTATTCCCATTAGACTTTTTCTTAGCACCTACTACTGCTTCCAGTGATTCCCCCCATCCCCCAGCCTGCTCCAGGCTGAGTATGAGGACTGCATTTTGTTCCACAAAATATATCCTATTCTTCCTTTCTTTCTTCCTTTCTTCCTTTCTTCCTTTCTTCCTTCCTTCCTTCCTTCCTTCCTTTCTTTCTTTCTTTTTCTTTCTTTCTTTCTTTCTTTCTTTCTTTCTTTCTTTCTTTCTTTCTTTCTTTCTTTCTTTCTTTCTTTCTTTCTTTCTTTCTCTTTCTTTCTTTCTTTCTTTCTTTCTTTCTTTCTTTCTTTCTTTCTTTCTTTCTTTCTTTCTTTCTTTCTTTCTTTCTTTCTTTCTTTCTTTCTTTCTTTCTTTCTTTCTTTCTTTCTTTCTTTCTTCTTATGATGAACAGATGTCCTTAGCATCCTTTACCTGTGGCCATTGTGAAATTAATCATCAGGGCTGACATGCGGTCTGTCTCACTACCATGGTTTTCATTCATCCATTCAAAAGGCACTTATTGATATGTGACTGGCTTGGTGCTGGGATCCAGAATACATCCTTAAGTAACTTGTGAATCCCAGCCACAGGGAGTGACCCTTTACAGAAAAAGTCACATAAATAGGTAGCAGGTTTCACTGCAATGTATTAAATGCTATGATAGAGACAGGTATAAGATGAAGACTAGAGAGACAAAGAGAAATCAGAATTAGACCGACTGGTTAGAAGAAATCTCAAAGTTGCAATCCTGGAATGGATTTTGAAGGATTTGTGTGCAGTAGATGACGAGGCAAGGACTAGCAGAAGAAGCAACACATTAATATCACAGAGACATGGAACAGCGAGAGGCTTTCCAGAAATGACAACCCCAGGAGGTCTGTTGAAGTGGCAAATGGAAGCACATAAGAAGGGAAAGAGGCCAGGGTTAAGTGGTAGGCAGGATCCAGATCCGGAAGGACTTTCTGTGCAAAAAATACAAAGTTTGAAATTTACACTGAAATTTAGAGAAGAAGGTTTCAAGCTAGAGAGGGACTTATTATTCTATGTACTCTTTTTAAAATAATCATAAAAGTGCCTTTTTATTACACACTCTCCTGCTAACTACTAAGAAGGAAACAGGCTAAAAAGACAAACGTAGCACAAGGAATAAATATCAGGAAGTCACAAAAGCACCATAATAATTTGACAGAGCCCTCATTAAATGTGTACCCCAGCACCTGGCTCTCCTTCCTGTATGTTATGCCAAACACACTATCTCTTCTCTTCTTGGGAATCACACCACCCCAAAACTCCTTGAAGTGGTTTCTCTGGTGATAGTCCCAGAGACCGCCGTCACTGAGGGGCCAGGTAAGATGTTGTCATTCAGGAAGATGATCTGTTAGTACTTTTCTGAACAAAACAGAAATTGAACTTGGTTGATTGGTCCAATACAAATAACTTGGACAAGTAGACACTGAAGTGCAGCAACATTTTCGAAAATGTAAAACAAAAACTTCTTGAGCAGACACTCACAAATTAGGTAAACCTGACTCAATGAAAACTTTGAAAATCAGAGTTTTGCCGCTCTATTTCCTTTTGTGGACGAAACATGGGTAGAAAGGATCAAATGCTTCAAGTCTATGCTGTCCTTACTCTGAGCAGAGAATTGGTGGGTGTGTGTATCAAATGCCTCTTGCAACTGTAGCAAATTATTAGAAACATCACTTCTTAAAATAACAACAAAAAAGTTATTCTCTTACGGTTCTGTAGGTCAGAAGTCTTGACATGCGTCTCCAGGGGCTAAAATCAAAGCCTCAGCAGTGCTGCCTCCCTTTCTAGAAGAGAATCTGTTTCCTTGCCTTTTGCAGTTTCTAGCGCCTGACGACATTCCTTGGTTTGTAGCGTAGCCCCCTATAAGCTCCGTATTTATTATTATTTGTTTATTTTGATTGACATATAGTTGATTTATGATGTTGTGTTAGTTTCAGGTGTACAGCAAAATGATTCAGTTATGCATATATATATATATATATATATATATATTCTTTTTCAGATTCTTTTCCATCATAGTTATTATAAGATATTGAGTATGGCTCCCTGTGCTATACAGTAGGACCTTGTTGTTTGAGCTCCCTCTTTTAAGGACAGTTTATTAGGAACCTTAATACCATCTGAAATCTTAATTAATTCCCCTTTGCCATGTGATCTAACTTGGTCACAGGTCCTGGGGACTAGGATGTAGATATTTGGGGGAGGGAACCGTCATTCTGCCAACCAGACCACAATAAGGTTGCAGGAACAGGGTGGCCCTTGTAACATCACATGGAGCATTAGAAGTGCCCTGAATCCATCCAGCATGAAAAGGCATAAGGCAGGCATGAAAGGATCTCCAGAGCTTGCTTGTCTGCCCTCCACAGGCTCCCAGGGAGGTTCAACAGTGGGACTTTGCCACTCTTTGAAGAAACAGGAAGTAAATAAAGGAAAACATTTCAATGAGCAGCAAAAATCAATGAAGCCGACTGATCCAGTGTTGCTTCATTGATTTCTTCCACTTGAGCTGCTCATTGAGTCCTGTTTGCTAGTCATTGGAGATCATTTTCTTCCTTTTCCTTTTATTTACCTGCTCTGAACTCCCAAGCCCTTCAATACGCTTTGGCCCTAATTGTGACTGCCAATTTTAGTTTTAACTGATCAACTTATTGACCAGAGTAAGGAGCCAGCATTCGAATGTTTTTAGAACTCTCCCTATAAATGGCATTTCAGCACCCACTAAAAGCTTTCAGAGCCTCATCTCTCAAAATACTTCAGAGCTCAAGGATTTTGTGAAACCTTCCTCAGTAAGAAACACAAAGGAGGAACTCTTGTCTTTCTCCCCAGTCACAATAATGGATGGACCACACAGCTTGTCGTTACAGGAGTGTTTCCAACCAGACAAGTTTCTTCTGTGTGATTGTGAAGTATTTCGGTAGGTAACCCCATGCAAAGTGTTTGAGAATGTGTTTTAAACATGGCCATAGCACTAGAATAATCATATAGTTTCTTAGGATCACTACATTGAAGGGGAAGATGAATGGCTACTATGATTTTTGCCACATTTAGAAAAAAATATATTACTTTAGTAAATCTGAATTGGTAGAATTTGCTCCCATGCAAAAAATAATCATATTATATTACAACTCTACTTCATACATGATTTGAACTTTAACATAGTATATTTTAGACTTTCACATAAATACATAGAAAATCCTTATACCACATTATGGCCACTGCAATGATTCTTTTCTTTTTAAAACATCCCCAAATACCAAATTAATTTGTTAAAGTATTTAACATATTCACATTAAGTGTTTAGATATTAAATATCAGCCACTTATTATAGGAGTTGTTTTATAACTTCTTACTTAAAAAAAGTTTTATCACAAGGGAACCTCATACACTGTTGGTAGGAATGTAAGTTGGTGCAACCACTATGGAAAACAGTATGCAGTTTCCTTAAAAAACTAAAAAATAGAACTAGCATATGATTCATCTATCCCACTCCTGGACATATATCCAGAAAAGATGAACACTCTAAAGCTGAAATGATACATGCATCTCAATGTTCACAGCGGCATTATTTATAGTAGCCAAGACATGGAAGCAACCTAAATGTCCATCAACAGATGAATGGATAAAGAAGAGGTGGTATATATTTATGTGTGTGTATGTGTGTGTGTGTATTTGTGTGTGTATATATATATATATATATATATATATATATATATACTACTTGGCCACAAAAAAGAATGAAATATTGCCATTTGCAGCAACATGGATGGACCTGGAGATTATCATGAGTGAAGTAAGTCAGACAAAGATAAATATTAAATGATATCACTTCTATTTGGAATCTAAAAAATAATACACATGAATTTTTTTACAAAACAAAAAAAGACTCACAGACATAGAAAAACAAACTTATGGTTACCAAAGGGGAAAGGTGGGGGCATAAATTAGGTGTATGAGATTAAAAGTTAAGTACCATTATTTATTAAGTAGGTAAACAACAAGGACCTACTGTATAGCTCAGGGAACTAGATCCAATATCTTGTAATAATCTATAATGGAAAAGAATCTGAAAAAAACATATATATATATATAAAACTGAATCACTTTGCTGTATACCTGAAGCTAACACAATGTTATAAATCAACAATACTTCAATGAAAAGTGCTTTATATGAGAGGAAAGAAGATTTGAGAACATATATTGTAATGTTTTTTCAGCTTCCCGTTTTTCAGTCTTTTTATCTGTATAGAATTATATGTTATATGGAGAAGCAGAGAGAAAATGGGCACTGCCTTCAAGACTACAATCCAAAAATAATATTCTTACCGTTAATAAAGCCTATATATATTATTTTTAGAATAAATATTCATCCCTAAAGACAATATTGGTATTTATTGTAGGATATATATTTTACAACTTTATAGCCAATATTGAAAACTTTGAAGATTTGACATCATTCCTAGAAGGTGACTCTAAATTGATACTTGCAACTCTCTCAGAAGCACCCACTTCACACTTTACAGTAAAACCAATATGTAGTGGCTAACACATTTGATTAACTTAAAAAACTCATCTGGATCATTATTATTTTGTATAAAATTCCTTAATGACAAGAATTCATCAACTCTTCTCCCTTCTCATGGTGAGTGAAGATCCAGTTTGCTGGTAGTTCAAGACATTGGTGCAAATATTGGACGAAGGTTTTAGTAAAGAAAACTACGTTTCAAATCGGTGATCACCGATCAGTAAAATCCACCCCCAAGCATTAATCTGCTATTAATACAAAGTCTTATAAGTCATTAAGGGTTTTTAGATTTGGGCATTTACATGACCTACCTACAATATTAGCATAATCAAACCTAAATTATTTTCCTTACTTCTAAATATGTGTTTCATAATTTGTTTTTTGTTTGTTTATTTTAACCCTTTCTGTCACTGTTTGAATGGCAATTTATTTGCCCCATGTAAATTTCTATTTTTCAAGGATGGATGTACATTTGTTAAATATTTCTTAACCTTTGATTCCAACTCAAAGGGAAAAAAAAGTGAGTTAAAAAATATACCCTTCTTTCTTCCATCCACCAGAATGTTGGAAGTATGCAGTGACCCTAACTCTGATATCTTGAACACCACTGAAATTTTATGCCAATTTTGTGGGCACATATCTGCATTTATGGAGAGAGACAGTACGTCTAGCTTCCATTAGATTATTAAAGTCTATGATACTGGAAGCAACTAGTTTCTAATAGAAGGAAACCCAGGAGACTAGAAGAAACATTATGAAGCCTTTGATCGTTGCAGTGGAAAAATACACATGCATGGCTCACACTATCAAAACTGGGTCTATTTGCAGTGGGTAATCAATTGCTAACTTGTGTAATAAATGTCCCCAGTCTCTTACTGGGTTTGATAAATTCTTGTGATCAGTATCAGAGCATCTTCTCATTTCCAGCACCTTCTCTCTTTTCATTCTCCCTTAATACTCCCTTAACCTCCAGTGCCTCTAATTTTGCATTCATGAAGAGGGAAGTCAAAATGAAGCCCCATCTCTGATGTGCAGAAATACATGACTCTCCAGCAGTCACCATACATTTTTCTGCCATCGTGCAGTTTTCACTTGCCAACCAGCAGATTCATGTTTGAGTTGATTCAGCAGGACTGCTTGAGACCTGGCGAGCCCAGTCTCCACTGCATATGATAATACCACATTCAGAATGACAGTGGTCTAAGCCTCAGGGCAGGAAATGCTTCTTGAGATTCATTCAATTGATGTTTAACTGAATTTAGCCTAAGGTACGAGAAAAGTTGCTGATGCTTTCAAACATGTTTAAACATTTTAATATTGTCTTGGCGTGTCAGCCTGAACTAGAGCACTCCTAGGTGAAAAATGCAGTGAAATCCTGTAATTACAGGACCAGAAATTCCAGAGCTTTCAATGCGAGCCCTCTGCTTGAACTTCTTAATTAAACATGCTTACATTCCTGACAATGTTTGTACTTTCCACAGTATTGGTCAGTTTGTTGCCCATGATATGAAGGCATAAAAGAAATAGAATATATTGTTTCCAGATCTCAGGCTGTCGTTTGATTTATTGCAGATAATAAAATACATCCATGATCATGAGCTCAGTGATCGATTGCTGCATCAAGGCATTCCCCCCACCCTCTAAACAAACAAACAAAAACAAACAAACATAACTTAGGAATGTCAGACAACAAAGACTGATTACTTTCCATATTACTGTGGATTGGCTATGTGGCTCCTCTGTGAGTTTTTCCAGGTCCCCCACAGGCTGCATTCACCTGGGGAGCTCTGCTGGGCCAGCTGAGATAGCTGAGTCTCGCTCTCAAATAGTGTTTCATCTTCTAAGAGGCTAGACCACGCTTTCTCTCAGGATGGAGATCGCAGGCTTCTCAGGGCAAAAGCAGACGCTGCCAGGACTCTTGAGACCTATCCTGGAAATTACGCAGTAGCACTCTGCTCATCAAAGCTAGCCCAGCCTCAAGGGCTTGAGAAATAGAGGCTTGGCAGTAGGTGCAGTGATGACATATTCCAAAGAGGTGTGCATAAGAAAGTGAGAGGAATTTCTGGCTTATTTTGCAACTTAAAACAAGCATGTCCATACATCATGAAATCTGCATAGCTTGTATGCTAAACGGCTTTTATGTTTTATTTTAGTTTACTATTATTATTATTTTTTTTAATGTCGAAGGGCACACTGCATTCAAGGTATTTGCTTTGCTTTTTGTTCTCTTTCCTTGATTTTCAGCCTCTTAGTCTTAGGTTATCTTATTCCTAATTTTTGACATCTTTAAAATGGAACTCTTTTATATGTTGTAGCCCATGCAGGCAAAGCAAGACGGCAGCATCTTTGGGGCAAGTCTCTTTCAAGTCAAAATGACTGTGAGGTTGATCTGTTTCGATTATAAAGATAATTGCAAATAACAGAGCATTTGCCCTTCAGTTTTGAGCAACTGTAATGACACATACTGAATGAATCTTCTCTGGCAAAGTCTTAATAAAGAAGTGTTGGGGGATGTCTGAAACAGAGTGATCAGTGACCACTGTATTTTCCTACGTAGATGGTAGCTCTGGTATATTGCAGAGTCTATCAGCATAAATCCATTAGTACTACTGGAAAAGTAACTCAAAATACATTCTTTCTTGATTGATAACTGCTACTAAGCCCACAGTATGTTATCTGAAACCCTTGGGTACAAATACATCTTAAAATTCAGAATCAATCATATACTAGAAAAGGTAGTATCATGCATGTATATTATTTTTAAGATCTAAGAGTCTGAGAAAGTGCCTTAATTAAACACTATTTTTCCTGTAAAACATATAAATACTCACACTATGTGAGATAAATAAAGAGGAAAAATAACCTTGTATTGAAGGTCAGATTTGTTGTAAATTTATGGGAGAAGAAAACACTTTGAGTTTTCAAAGCTTTTTTTGAGGACTGAATTATGGATAAGGGATTGTGCACCTGAAAAATATCTAATGTTTATTGGAGTCCTATTGTGCATCAGGAATTATTGCAAACACTCTTCCTATGTTAATGTATTTAATCCTCACAATAATCCTAAGAAGTTAATTCATTCTTCTGCCCCTTATAAGGATGAAGAAATTTAAATTAATCAAGCAACTTGTTCAGAGGTACATATTAAGTGACAAAGTTAGGATATGAATCCAGGGATCTTGGCTCTGGAGCCTATTCAGTTAATTTCCATTTCATTCATGGAAGACTCCAGACAGAAAAAACACAAACACAAACACAAACAAAAAACTACTTTTTAAATCTCTCCAAGCGCTACCACCAGCTATTTACCTAAATTTTACACTGCACCAGACACCATGCTCTAAACTTTATACACATTAACTCTTTATCCCCATAATACATGGAGGAGTGGGCATCATTATGTTGCAGATGAGATGCTCGAGGCTTAGAGAGGCTCAGAGAAAGTATGTCCAAGGTCACACAGCATATACATGATGGGCCTAGAATCACACTCAGCACTGTTGATACTCCCAGTCTCCTGTTCTTTCCCTGAGTTCCACTCTCCCTTGAGGGAAGCACTCAGGAGATATAGATGAGACTGAAATAAGGGTTGGTTGATAGGTAATCCTTATATCTTCTTCTAATTGGTTGGATCAAGTGATTTTGTTGCCAGTGATTAAGTTCTTATCTCACTGCAGAAATAATCCAGAGGTGGAGGTTAAGAAAGTAAAGGGGGACTTATTAAGGGATGGGTAGTCCACTCTCCAGGGGACAGTGGGCAGGCTCAGGTGAGCAACTGCCCTGAGTTTCTTTGGCAAGTTGGTCACATGGCGTGTAAAAATGAATGGGTGGAATATTGGCTGGGGAGGGAAGGGTTTGGGGTATTTTCCCTGAATTGTATCCCAACTCCACCTTCCTGAAGGGAAGAGGAATTTTTGCCCTTATTTAGTCTGGATCAGAAGTGTCGTGGCATTGCTGCATGATGGGCACCTCTAATGTGCAAGACTAATTTTATTAAAATGAGGGCATAATGAGCAAAAGGTTACATTCAGATACTGGAGATTCCTACTTTTTCCCCCTTTCCTTGTCAGCCTCCAGGCCACTTGTCACCCCAAGATGTGTCACTGCTTATCAGCCTAGAAGTTCTTTCTCTGCCCAAGGACCCCTGTTGTCTATATGATGTATGGTTTCTGCATTTGGCCTGTGCCCCTCCTCTTTTGCCCAACTCCTACCATTTGTCCTGAGTCCCCTTTCTCTGCTCATATGTAGCTATCTGCCTGCTCTAACAATTTTGTGATAAATTAGAACACTATTTAGGAAACTTAACCCCTTTGTTGTAGCCCTGGGTAACACTTACTTGCATAACTGTAAATTTCCCCAAGCTTTTGGGTATTTAGAGGATCACAGACTGCTTGTCTAAGTCAGTGATTTCTACCTTCTCCATGATCTGCTATGTGCTTACCTTTCTAATCTTCCTAAATCCCCTAGTCAAAAGGCAGGGATCTTTAGGTCATTTATTTAAAAAAAAAAAAAAAAGCCAAGTCTAACTCAGTACACACTTCTGGATCTCATCTGCTCACACCTGAACTTTACTGACTACAATAATAGTTTTCCAATAAAAAGTTGTATTTAATCATTTTTTTCCTCAGATCTATTATATAAGGCAAAAATAAATCATTTTCTGACAGCTATTTTAAGATAAAGCACTTGATGTAATCATCTTAGTGAAAGAGATATTTTCATTTGGATTAAAGAAAATAAAGGTAATGTTAAAATACTTGTTGGAAAATCAACAAAATTTGTTTTTCTTATTTTTGTTCATCCTTCTGTAAAACCCTTTCATAGTCCACCAGATTCCACCAGAATTAGGTGTATCTCTAGAAAAAGAAATCTTCTGATAACAGGAAGTCACGATGTATACAAAGAAAAATAAACAGTTGAAAAAGAAAATAGGGAAGAGGTGCCTATTTGTGCTTTTTTCTCTCCCGAAGAAGAGAGTAACACAATTTTTATTTGCAAAATTTTGTCAAATACTGTTAAGAATGTGCTAAGTGCACAAGAAAGACATGAATGTCTGAGATGTCTACATGCTGATTAACAATCCATTTATCTCATGGGGTCAGGGAATTAAGTAGTTTGTATATTAAAGAAAGAAGCAATTATGCATATAGCTTTAAATATCTGAGCTTAAGACAAACAAAAGAAAAGCTCATTGGAAGTGTTTTAAAACTAAGGGCAACATTTTCATGCCTTCTTTTAGGAAATGGAAATATCCTTGTATCTTCCAGCCCCAAACCCGGAATAGAGTCCGTGATCAGGATTCTGGCAAAAGGCGTAACTCAGTCTATCAAAATCTTTACTGGTGCAGAGCTATCTTTAAGAGCCTTAATGATTCCAGGGCTCTCCTATAATAACTGATGCCTCTAAGGTTTCTGGATGGTGTAGGACAGCTTCTGGAAACTTCAAATGCCTCCGTAAATCTGGGCTTTCCTTTTTACTTCTAATGATGCTACGTATTGTCTATTACTTCTTGCTGAGGTCACTGTAAGAGTATCTCACCACCACTTGTCTACCCTGCCTCATAAGAACAAATGCACTTCATTTTAGAGAAAGAACATGACTTCTTAAATTTGTTATAATTTTCTCCACTTTGGGAAAAGCATAGTTTTAAGAAGGTTGAATTTTTATTTCGTTAAGTAGTAAAATGGGTGACTTTGTGGCATCTGTTTCCCGGGCTGCTCAGATAATTTTTTTTTGTATTTCTTTGAAGATTGTAGCCTTTCCTTATGGCTTTGGGTAGCAGTAACTGACCTCTAAATAACCCTGCTGTTACATTTTAAGAAGGAGTGATATGGTGTTATGGGAAACACTAAAGTGAAAGTCATAACACTCGCTCTTTGGCCTCAGCTCTCTGAGAGTCTGGACCCCTCACTGCGTCCATCTTCCTTACTGTTGGGTTGAGGTGATAAGTAAAAAGGATGAAGTGTGGGGAAGTATTTTATACGTTATAACTTGTTTGCTAATATGACAGCTTTAAACCATGTACTTTCAAGAGGGAAATTAACATTATCTCTATGAAAGGACTTCAACTTTTCAGAGTGATGTAATGTTTCTAGTAAATAGCATAACCAGGTGAAAATGGAAAACTCTGCAATTAATGCTAAAGGGACAACAAGATCTGATGAATACTACTTCTTTCAGTTTTCTCAAGATTTGATCTGACTGAGTGTGTGTGTGCGTCGTGTGTCGGGGGACCTCTAAGGAGCTGACTTTGTTATGGAAAATACTGCTGGAGAGTTGCATTATATATCAATAAGAACATTTTACTTTTTGAATTGATTTACTCAATACCAACTGAAAAGGGTTGTGATTAACTGTTTTCCGTCTTCACTAAAGTTAAAAATTCAACGGAAGAGTACTCAACTAAAGTGTGATATAATGTTCTTAGGTATCAAAAACACATCCTTCAAGGAAAGACTGAAAGACTCAGAGGGATTAAAATGGAAGATCTGCTTTTATAATCCCACAACAAATGGAATATTTTAAGAGTTTATCATTTATGGAAGGGAGAAAGATGTGTATCTGACGATTCTGTAAGACCCTATGTAATTTCTCTGTTTTAAAAAATGTATAACATCTACTTACAGAATTAAAATAAGAAAGTACAGAAACACAGAAAAGTACTATTCCACTCATGCCTTCCCTTAATAGGTTGCATCATAATATAAATTGCATTTGTTAATCATTGGCATTTCTTTTGAGGATTCATTTGACTCATCAAGGTTGGAAGTTTTGATTGCTTGTGATGAATCTCTTATAGCCTTTCTTGATTATTTTCTAAATTTGATGACAAACACTGCAACATGTCTCAGCCAATTAGGCTTGTCAACTTCTACTGTGGTCCCCAATCAAGTCTTTGACTTTGGAAATGACAAGAGATCCTTATTAAAAGTCAAGCTTCTTGGATAGAGATGTGGCAGCCCACATGTGGCTGATGGCAGAGAAGACAAGCTGCCTTTCATTAAAAGCAATAAGAGGAAACCAGTTTTAGCAGGCAATAATCCAGACTATGAAGTAAAAGCTGAGGGAAGGAATTGAAGATTATCTCACTCCTAGGTGATTGGAAATTTAGTCAATCTCTATGAATATAATATTTTATGAGCTATAGGAAATTCAGGTACACAAGTTAAGGACAGCAGGTAAGGAGAGGTGCTAGAGTCTTCATATAGGTCTATCAGCTCTTTATAAATGCATCTCAAAGAAAGAAAAAAAGTGCCAAGAATTTCAAACCAGAAATACAGATTAATCCCCGAAAAGCAGCAACCTGTGTAAGTCATTGTATAAGGAAACTGTCACATGTTTGATACTTAAGTAAACTGAGAGATGATGGGAGACCATTCTGGATCCCTTCAGCAGGGAATGACAATTACGTTCTTAGAGATTTTTCCTATTTTGGTAGCTAAATTTCTGATTATTGTCTTGTGTCCTTGATAGGCACTGTTATAAGAGAAAAAGAAAAGTTTGAACTTGTTAAAGCAATAAAGAAAGAAAAAAAAAAAAGGACTGTTTGGAATACAATGTAGATCTTATCTTACACTCTGCATTTTTATAAGGTTTTTCTTTCTTCCTATTCAAAACATTTAGGTCAGCTTCAAATATACAAAGTATCCCAAGATCGGAAATATTCCCAAAGAACTTAGTTTGCTGAATTAAACTAACTAGATTACAAAGCAATTCATAAAATTTGTCAATAGTTTGATTTTTTTTAATGTATCTCAAATATGTGCTTGAGAGACAGAAGGAATTTAGCATAAAAAGTAAATAGGAAAGTACCTTTTATTTTTCTTTTGATGATAAAATTGATAGGATCTTCCCAAATGAGAGTCAAGCAGCAACATGTACAACTACATAAATAATTATTTTTGCATTTTACCTTTGGAAAAGAGAAAAATAATTCTAGATTTCCTGTGAAGAACACTGGCATTTCCTTGCTGAACTCTGAGCACACAGCATAAAAATCTCTGGCCACAGTGGTTCAAAAAAACAATGGGCTGACAAATAACAATACTTCAGTTATCCATCCATCACTGAAAAATAAAGATGCAATGTTGGACTGGCTTGATTTAGAAACTTTGGCAAAGTAAAAGTTCTAAAATATACTACACAAATGGTAACCAAATAGGAAAATCATTAGAAACTACAGTGGATGGTGTGTGGAGACAAAAGCAGAGAGTGTAACTATATTGGGAATAATTTAAATTACCCTCTTTTCTATTTTAAACCAAATCTACCCAGGATGCATTTGCAAATCTAACTGATTTCATTTGTTGTGAATATATTTGCAGAGGTTAAATTTTGTCAGTCCTTTTAGTCCCAAGCTTTGCAATAAAATGATACCATATGATAGCACAGTCATATTATGTTCTTTTGTTTGCCTATAAAAGAAACTATAAAATATATTAAATAAAACCCTAGAGGTTATTTTCTTAGAATCTGTTGAGGTGAAGCAGGTTTTTCTCTCTCTCACTCTCTTTCTCAAAGAAAAACAAAATCTGTTAAAAAATTTTTATAATAGAAAATATAAAACTATTGTCCAAAGACAGACCATATATAATGATTTTAATTACACATACAAGTAAATCTTAACTGCCATCTTTAATCCTGATCCCTGAGAACTCTCTAGATATAACTTAGCTTTATAAAAATCGAAGACAATTCCGCATTCCATTAGGCAACACCATTAATTAGGAGGACATGCCATTTCATCCAAATTGTAGACACTTGACTCGATTTACCCAATACATTGCATTTCACATAATATTTCCATTCAGCAAACACACTGGCAAATGTATTTCTACATGAACACTCAGGGGACTATCCTACAGCACATGTTAGGTCATTAACATGGTGGGGGGGAGGGGGTGTGGGCTAGGCGGGTAGGTGGTACTGTCAGTATGCTCACACCTGTAATCCACCTGTACTGTGCCTTTTTAAACTTTTGAACCACATAATGTGTTGTCAGTTCAGGTCCTCCTTTTGAATCACCCTGATGTTTTAGAATGTATTTTAAAATATAAGGTTTTGCATATTTGCATTCTATGAATAATGTATAAGCAGGAAGGAATCCAATTGGCAAAGGTACATGATTTCTGGGATAATTTATAAATCCAGAAAATTATCTATTTGGGTTTAATAACTTTTCTTCTGCGTGTGGAAAAATTTATACCTATACAAACAGACACACATACTTTATTTCTGCTTGAGAGTATACACACGTCCCTGTCCTGCAACAAATGCATATATACCTGTCTGTTCTACAGACCTAAATTTTATCTGTCCATTCCTCTCTTTCTATAATATGTGATGCTTTTGCAAAACCTTATCTTTAATGGATGTGAAATAAAAACTGTTCTATGGGATGATGAATTGCAGGGTGTTGGGAAAAAAGGGAAATAATATGCTAAAGGAAATATATACGTAATATAACATTATGTTCATGTATGTCCCCCCTTCCAATTTCATAAAGGTCAGGAAAGCCTTTTGAGAAATGGCCAGCTTTAACGGCTCCTTCTCCTTGGCTTTCAGATTCAAGACCTCTTCCAGATGTAGCCCTGACCGGGAAGTGTACCCGCGAGTGTGATGAGTACGGCCACTCCGACTCCTGCTGGATGCCAGTCCGCACTTCTCCGGAGAGGAAGAAGAGCCAGCCCAAACTCTCCACTTTCATGCCTGTCGATGAACGAGGAAGCCAGGAAAAGCTGGCCAACGGCGAGGCCGCCATCATGGGCGACCGCAACAGAAACCTCCTGAACAAAAAGTTAACCTCATCCTACGAGACCTTCAGTGCAGCTAGTTTCAGCAAAAATGAGGAAGCCAACACTGAGGATATTCCCCTTACCAAAACAGGGGAATACAAGCCATCTCCTGTCAACACTCTCACTAGAAGAGAAGTTTACCTGTAGGCTGTAAAGAAGCAACCACAAATTTCTTTTCACATATGAGAAGGAGAATAAAGGGGCAAAAAAAAAAAAAAAAAAACTTACAAAGCAAAACCGTGTAATCACAAGAGGGGGCTACCAAAGAGACAGAGCTTTGCCCGCCACTTCTGCCTCCAGATCAGGCCGTTAGTGAGTGATACTGTGCAGCCTGATTGTAATGTACAATGTAGAAACCATCCTTGTTACTTGCATGTTTAACCCCCTCACCGATTCCCGACACCCGATCTCTCTTCCCCGCCCCCCTCCAAAAAACAAAACAGCAGCAACAACTACAGGAAGACGGTTGCAAAGTTCATTCCTGGTAACAAGCCTGATCAGCAGAACACAACGCACTCTCATTATCCCTAAGCTGAAGCATGATTTTAGTCACTTTGATTTAGTTCGAATGTCATCTGGTTGATCAAAAAGAGCAGTTCAGGTAAAAAAAAGTTTCAGACACGATCCGAATATGATTAATCACCATGGAAGGCAATCCCTCAAAAATGATAGAGTTCCTTTAAAGGTACAAACCTTAGGGAGGAGGACTCTATAAGAAGCCCTTGGGGGAAGATCACAGCTTTAATATTCCAACAAAGGCTGAGAGCTAAACAACACCCAGTTGGAGATTGCAGTCCCAAATCAGCGTATGTCGTTTTTCTCAAGTCAGGAGCATCAACTTCAATCACATACATTTATTGAATATTCTTAGTACATGCACAATCTTGACTACATGTATCAATTACACTAGTCGTAACTTGTAAAAATTATATATATATATTTCAGAACAGCATCACTATTATCAACTAACTGGAACAATTGTGTCATTAAAAGGCCAAAGATCATATGGCAGATCAGGGAAATCATGAAGTAAATTTGGTCTTGACATGGAAATCCATTAAGCAGCAAAAGCAACTGAACCCAGGCACCCACAGAAATCCTCATATGCTGGTTTATTTTACATAATCTCTATACCCAGAAAAACATGCATTTTCTTTTAAAATGGATTTTTGAAAGTTCAGAAAATGAAAAGTCAATGAGACATAGTTTTGGTATTATAATAGGCAATTAGTTGAGGTTAAAATTTAGTTTCAAAAATATTATCAGGAAAGATTCTACTTTTTAAAATCATATCTGTGGGTAGGTAGAGAAGGAAAGATGCATTGGTGAATAGTCTTTAAATCCACTATTATCATTTTAGAATCCAAGTTATGCTTGCTGGTCTTATTATCCATATTTCAAATTATCAAGTGCATTTTTACGTGTTCAGTGCACACTTCCATGTAACAAAAGTGCATTAATTTTGAATCCTGTGCAATTTGGCACTATTTCAAGACTCACAACTTTGAAGCAAGATGACACCCTAATTGACTTGTCACTAATGTGGTTGGAAGGTTATTTAATATATCTCTTAAAACCAATCTAGACTGAACATGAAAGAAATGAGTTCTGGGCAGTGACATGTCTGGTGGTTTGCCCATCTCAAAGATGAGACATAGGCAGTTTTTTCAGTATAATATAAAAAATAAAAAAAGAATATGCAGATTTTGAGTCACTGGCTCTATGGAGGATGATCTAATATGGTTGGAAATTGAGCTGGGACATTCAGACAAAAGTGACAATCCAGGGACAAACTAGGGGATAACAGGTGAAGAGAGTAAACGTTCCAGTCACTGAATGTTTGGAATAAGACGTAGCCTTGACGGCTCTCTAGCGAACTGTAGAAATAATGTAGCTTTGGGTAGTTTCATGCTTTGCAGTATTTCTTAGTCAACAAGGTGAAGCAGCCTGGAATGAAGGTTGTTAATTCACTCTAGGTCATTAATGCTTATCTTTGAAAATCACTTCTCTGTTTGGTGGGGTGTTCTTCCGGGGTCATTTCCTTATGCTCTCTCTTAAACGGAGTTTTCATTTTGATGTTAGTTTATGTATAATAGTTAGGATGAAAGAAGATATGTAATTGAAGAAACAAAAACATTGGACTAAAATATCAATAATTGAACATGTTTATGTTTGATTATTATTTACATTATGGAAAGATGCAATTGTAGTACTTTGTTAGGAAACTGCATTAAAGCAGTTCTGCCTTGTATAATCTGTAAGTACCTATTAAGACAAAATACTTCTAAAGATACTTATGAAATGTATACATATTTTTCTTGCACGTTACAAAAGAAATATTCAATTGCTTAACACAGGTGTTCAACAGATTCTTTTAATGCTTTTTTTTTTCTTTGTTTCATGAGACACTTGAAGCATTTAGATAGCTCACTTCATTCTATCTTAAAACCCTTCTGTTGTCTATGAAGCTAATACGGGTCATACGGGACCTTTGGATTAATTGGATCCACATTCCCCAATGACGTTTGCACCACATTCAAGACAGCCATGTTATTGTCATTTAACTCGTGAGCCTCTTTAGAACTAAAATGGGTGTGAAAGAATAAAATTCAGTGTACTGTAAGTATTCGCAGTAATTCTAGTAGAATTAGCTATCATAACATGTTTATTATTATAATGAGCTGGCATGACACAGAAATATATTTTGTGTTTGTATGACTTTTATTTTGAGTAGGTTAAATCTGGTGCCACTCCATATATAGAGTGCTTTTGAAAAAAATCAATAAAAAAGAACAAAAAAAAAATAAATGAGTGAATGCAAAATAAGCAACTGTGCCTTTTATACCTGTTATTATGGTAGAAAAACGGTTGTTGGGTTTGGACAATGAGGGGAAATGGGCTATTCCCAACTTTTTTGATCCTGTATATTTATCCATGTTTATTTTCTGAAAATAGTAAATAATATATTAAAAATTTGCCTTCTGACAAACTCAGATAGTGGACCAGTCTTAAATATCATTCATTCATAAAACAAAATCAAGGCATTAATATGGGCTGCTTAATTCCAACTAGAAGGCTAAAGCATTTATTGTAATAGTAAAACAGAGAGAATCAGGGTGAAGTCAGTCCATTTTGCAAGGTAAAATACTGATTTACCATTTCTATTCTTTCTTCTTTTTGTTATTTTTCTTTTAGCTGCTGTCTCATTTTGGTTGTACAGTATATAAACCATAACTGTTTCCTGTGCACAAGAAGCTCAGTGAACTTTGCATGCATTATACATTAGGACACACTTATAAATTGAGTAACTATATACATTTCAGCGTATTAAAACGTCTGTAGCTTCAGTCTAAAACCTAAGGTTCATTCTGAACCTCCAGATACCATTTCTGTACAGTTTCTGACTGGCCTGCTGCCTGAGTTTCAGAAAACAAGGGAGGCATTATTTTTATGGGAAGAAAAATTAAGATGGTACTGAAGATGTCTGGCTGAAAGGCTACCCTAGGAAGCTGTCCTATAGGAAAATAAAACACAAAGAGCAGAAGAAACTGCTAAGAATCAAACAGCTGTCCTAAAACAGGCACGAGAAATCTGAAGACATCAGTAGTTTTAGGTATATTGTATCAGTGATAAATATGCAATGTGTTCTTAAGGGGAAAAAAAAAAGGAAAAGAAAAGAAAAGAGTGAAGATGATCATGAGTAAAGTAAAGATCAGTTGTGACCTGGGCGGAGGTATATATAACATCCGGAGGAAGGCATCATTTTTTCAGCTACCTAGGGTTTACTTTCAGATGACTTTTCCTACGTTTTAAAGCACTTGCATTCAGTGTGGTACGATCCGTTTGTAATGTTAATCATTGACTATTGTTCTGCTACTTGGATGTTGATAGTGAAGCAGAGAACAATTTATCATCGTTTATTACGAGTCACTATGCACGTAACTATGCTAAACATGGCGAAATGTATTAAACACTCGTCCAAATATTTATGAAATACTTTACATAATTTAATTTGCTTTTGTACAGTTTTATGTAAATAAATTGCTTGTCATTTTTGTCTCTGCAAATTAAAATATAACATGGTCAAATGGTTTAACACTTGTAAGTGTACTTCTCTGTTGACAGGTAATTCCGTTTTGATTGGACGAGAAGTGAATGGATGCATGGACCAGTTTGATTTAGAATGGCTTGATTTCTGCTAAACTAAGATGGAGTAAGGAAGATGATGCTGCAGTAATTGTTAATTCTGAGGGCACTGGGCATAACTGTTATATTACTTTGCCTTATAATGGAGGAGAACTTAGATTCTTCAGTTTCACCAAAATAATTCCTGAGATAGTTACCCAGCTGGCTTTGAAATCTTCAGTGTACAGTAAAAGAACTTATCAGTAATGTAAAGATTGATTTTTTTTTTTTTAGGTGTCATCTTGAGAAATTTCACATTTCAGATAAAATTAATTCTGAGTCAAAATTATCTTTGTAAAGGAAATATTTGTTTTTAATATAAAATAATGATGAGTACAAAAAAGTTAGACACTAAGAAAATGACCTTATCTCATGTGAGAGATAGAGAAAAAAACTTGAAGCAAAAACTAGAATTTTTACCTGACTCATTTTTTTTCTTTAGCTGGACTTTCTCTACTGTTTATATTTTTTTCAATCATTTACTATCTTTCTCTCTCTCTTTTTTAAGTAATTGTGTTTACTCTTTATTGTCAGATTATAACCCTAACCATAGCAGTTATCTTCTTTGTTTATTAAATTGTTATCTATTCAAACAAGCAACTTCTCTTCCCCAACCCAACTCAGAGATTTAAAAAGAGAAAGGAAATACTTTCTATAGAAACTAACTGACTGAAAGGAAGTTTTGCCCTATCTCACAACAGTATTTCTAGAACCCACCAATATGAAAAAAAATTGGAATTCTAAAGATGCTTGCCTTGAAGTGTCTCTACCATTTTTCCTTCTCTTGATTGAAAATTCAAGATACTTTATCTAGAATGACACATTCTTTCTTAACTCAAAGATATCTTTGTGAATTGATTTTGGCTGGAAGTCTTCCTTCCCTCAAGAAGGAATTAAGGGTGAGGTATGATGAGAAAGTCTGCCTCAAGTTGTAATGAGGTGAACAAATGACAAATAACACGTGCGTTCATTTGGCTTTGCACTCATCTAATGATGGGAACCAAACACCAGTACATAAATCATTAGAAGAGAACATAAAACAAAATCACTATGTGTTTTTCTTCTAAATTCTCTATTTAGATTTGACGAATATACATTACTCTTTAGCCTGAGATTAGATTCTTTGGTTAAAATATCTTTTAAGCTCTCAAACATGTACAAATACAGCAATCCATTTTAGAAATAAGATATACATAAAGAAGGTCAACAAAAATTGTGTATATTGCTTCCAGGACTTAGGTCTGATTATCTCTCCTCCTCTGATTTGTTGAAGAGTTCCATCTAGTTCCTTAGAAGCTTGACTTAGCACAAGTACATATGTAGCACCCATTATGGTTTACAAGTGTTTTTATAAGATTGACTGCAAAATTCCCATAATATCTGTGATATAAGCTGAAGAATCTATTAGAAGAGCCATGTATGAAGGATATTACTTTCATTATATTTTTCTTCGATTGAAATCAAATTGAACACAAAGTTCTGCTACTATTAGCATTTTCTCTCTACTAGCTTAGGTACCAATGAAATCATTTTGCATGATTTAGCAGAATGACGAGGAAGAAGAACGCTCCCCCACTCACCTGAATAAAATAGGCATTTGGTAAAGTGGGAATGAGGGTCACTAATTATTCAGATTGTTAGGTAATTTTCTTCACTTAACTTTGCACGACATACCCTGGCAGTAACTGTAACTTGCTTTTGGGTTTCTGGCAGGACATTGTAGACCTTGAAAACATCATAGCCTGATTTTCCTGCTGAAACCCTTGGCCTGATCCACCAGGCAATGAGGACTCTTTGCCTTTGGCTGGCTGAATAGTCAGTCAAGGTTCGGGGACTATTGAATGACCACAACCAACAGTCAGCACTATCAAAATTGACCAGATAATTGTAGAATCCCCAAACTTACTTTGGCTTCAGTGGGCTGATTTCACAAAGAAATCTGTTTATTGAGATTTTGTTTCGTACTTTTTCTGTCTTTACATTTAACCTTTTTGTGTCCTCATCTCAAAGTCCATTGCCATACTCTGAGAAGTTTATTTGCTCCGTGTTTTCCCTTCCAGGAGCAAACCTAGTATCCCATGAGATGGTGGGGATGTTAGGTAGCTAAGCGAGAACTAGAGGATTTGCAACCCAATCAGCTTTATTTTAATGGAAATTTACAATATCACTACTTGAGTTCTTAGGAGGCAGAGTGAATGGGGACTGAACTTTTGTTTATTTTCTCTTATCTTTATCCCGACTCTAATACTTGTTTATAAAACTGCATGGAGGAAGGTGATTAACCAAGATAATACAAATTTTCTAAGCTGCAGGGAGTGAGGAGAGGATATGAATGTAAAATGTGAAAAGCTAAAAATGTATGTTCTTCTTTAGCCTTAACTTTATTATTATTTTTCCTGTCACGCTGCTCTTAAATGTAAATTTTATTCATTGGTTGAATTTAATATGTGTGACCCACAAAGAAATAATTTTGTCTGTTTACTGAACCTCCTGGGGGAAGACGTAGAAGATGCTCAATTGTTCATAAAAGTAAAATTTGCCCCCAACACTCTCAGATGATGCTAGGCCAAAATTAGAGTTTACTTGTGATATTCCGTTTTATTCTTTTCTACTAAAAGTTATGACTCAATTGATTAACACCAAAAAGGTCATAAGAAAGATGAATGAGGTCAACAGAGAAATGCAGATACAATCTTAGAGATTAGAATAGGCTTGAAAAATAAAAATGTTAATCAAGGTGCCTAACATTTAAAAAAAAATCATCCATTAAAATAAACACCTGGATGAGCAATCCAAAGAAGGAGATAAAAACAAGATGTTTTATTTTGGTAATTTAATTGAAAGTACATTACAGCATCTCAGACTTAGTAAAATTCATAGAAACTTGATAGGATAATGTCAGTTTTTTTCTAAGTGTGTTTTATGCAATAGTACATGGAATATTTTTATTACAGTTTTATGGATTGTTGTAAAAGTTTGACCATGTATTTAGACCATTTTATAATACATTTATGAAAAGTAAGTCAGAGCAAAAAATACTAGGAAAAAGTAAAGAAATAAGGTAAGTAGATGGCTAGGTCATTTACTTATAGTTTTAACAACGTCCTTTAAGAGAGAAACAATTATTTGAGTATTTTTCCAGACCCTATGGTGATGGTGGATTATATTAGAATGATGTTTCTTCAGCTGAAATTTGTGATCCAGTAAGAGACCACAGAGCTTTAGAATTCCAGGTAATCTACACGAATTTTTAAAGTTTTGAGTTTTATTAAGACTGTGATCAAAGTAATACTTCAGCATAAATAGTTTTCAGTAATAATTCTCAGTTGAAGCTGAATTTAATAGAATAAAATGTACATTTGTAAGTCAGTATTTATCCATCAATTGTGTGAATGATTATATTCTCTGGAGTCCAAAGGGAATTTTTGGTTTTCTTTACAGAGGTTCGTATTTTACTCAGTTGTGAGAAAAATCAAATCAGAGATTTGGATAAGAAGCAAAGCCCCTTAAACAACGTGAATGATTGAACTAGGAGACACCAGCACACACAGACTTTCTATAAAGGGCTAGATAGCAAACATTTTAGGCTTCTCAATTCAATAAGAAAAATCAAGGATACTGTGTAGGTATTTATATGAGAAGAGAGAAAACAAATGCCTGGTTTTTTTTTTCCAATCATTTAAATACATAAATACCATTCTTTGCCGAGGAGACATATAAAGGCTGACAGTGGGCTGGATTTGATCAGGGTATTACGGTTTGTTCAAACTGTATATACATCAATACATCAGTACATCCTGGCATATACCCAAAACTGCTTCAACTGAGACCAATTTTTAGAATTCATCACCGAAATTCTTTTCTTACTCCTTAAGTGCGTTGCTGTCTGATCTGGACGATGCTGGTTTATGGCTTTATCCATCGAAGTCACTAATAATAACCCTCAAACGTTAGGCTACGTGATCACTTTGGTATCAGGCTCATTCCTTCCCATTGACCAGCCATGTAACAATCTCATTCCTAGATCGCAAAAGGCAGACACCGTAAGAGATGCAGGTCTATGGGCATGAAATCCACAGCAGGAAAAGAGCTCATAATCTCAATGCAGGAGTCATCACTGTCCACTTCATAAGTAAATAAAAAGAGTGTCTTATTCTGGAAATTCCCAGTTTGGTTTAGAGGTGGGAGGTTTGCTTGTATCTATTGGCTCAAAAGCGTTAAATATACTTCCATTTAAATGCAATGGATAAGGTCTGATTCTTTTATGTATGTATTTTGTTTACACTAAGTAACAAATAGTAAGAAGTTTTATATTTAGAGCATGATATACATAAAATAAAAATAAGAAATACTGTGCTGAATTTAATGACATTCTCGGAATGAGGTGATTTTTTTTTTAGTTCTTTTTTATGTTTTCCAAATTGTACACATGTATATGTTTTACATTAACAATATCAAAAATTGAACATTTTGAAGTATCCTAAAATTGTGTGCTGTTGAGTGAATAACTTAAGAATAATAAGAGAAACATTTTAATTTTAAAACATTGAACACTTTTCATCTGATAATTACTCCCAAAGGAAATTGTACTTTAAAAAAAAAGCTTAGATTATAAACTTTTTGTAACATTTGACATTAGCTATTTTCCATTCCAGCAAAGTAAATATGTTATGCTAAGTAATTTCAGAGACTGCTGTTACCAAACTAGCACAAAGGAAATAATTTTTATACAAAGCCTTAATATGAAGACTGCTAAGCCTGTAAATTAAACATGAAGTTTATATTTTGAGGAAAGTAACATAAAACAAAGCAAGAAAAAAAAAATCAACCATTACAATGAACCTATTGCCTAAGGTTTGATCAACACAGAAAACATGGATGAGAGCTTCAGTTTATCAATCATATTATTTCAATATATGTTTTCTAATATGACTGTCTCTGAACCTTCAATCTGGGAATTATTGTAGATGATGACTGTGTAGTAGTCAGGGCTATTTGATTTTTGTTAAACCTTCAGAAATGAAGCTTTTGAAAAATAGCTATGTTAAATATAGCTCTACTAAAAATAGCTACTATAAAAATCTATGCCTCCTCCAGAAACAATCAACGTTGTCACTGACTAAAGTAATCTGGGAGCATAACTGAAGAAAGGAAAAGATAAATTTTCAATCCTAATGAAGGATACTGTCAGTCCCTAGATGGTTTAAGGAATAAAAAGGGCAAATGAGAATGTGACCATATTGGAAAATTTGCTTCAAGGCTATAGATGTTATCGGCAAAGAGAGGGTGAACAGAACGAGCAATATAGCCCTAATCCAAAGAAACATCCTTCAGTGAACCGTCTTTTTTGTAAAATTCGAGCTATGCTTCTGCTATGTCAATTACTAGGAAGCATAGTGAGATATTTAATATATTGCTTGTTGACTTCCTTTCTTAAATTGCCTGGAATACTCCAGGCTCATTTTTTTTTATTAGATGAAAACAAATAGTTTAACAGGTGATTTGATTTTTCTCTCTGCTTAGGATTTATATGAGTTTCACAGCCAGCATTTTGTTATCCTCAGGTCTAAAGGCTCTAAGTCATCAGAGAAACACTCCCACTTGACTGTAAATGTAAGTCAGACTATTATAAAGACAGTGTCACAGGTGGAAAAGTAATCTTCGCTCTATTGTAATCAGACCCAACACTGACAAAGAATCGTGCATCACTTTGGTGTTTCAATGGAGGTGAAGGCGCCAATTTATACTTTAACTCTTCAAGAAGGGCAGGAAGATATGTAAACAGAAGGATATACTCAGGTTTGATTTCAACCTGAATTACAAATATAAGATTATTCAGGATAGTGGATTGGAACCAAATTGCCAGACAGGAATTTGGAAATGGCATTTGCACTGCTTGTTTCATCAGACTTACAGAGAAAAAAAATCCTTGATCTCTGCACTTCCTGCTCCCCCATAACCATGGCAAAGAATTCCCAGAGGTGTCAGTCTTTCCACACAGGCTTAAAATAACCAGCATAGAGGAATCAGGTGGAACGGGTTTATTTCACTCACATTATGGTTAATTTCCATCTAGGAATATCTAGATGTTCCTCCTGGTTCTAAACATAGGCTTTATCTGTAATTTGATTCAACTTTAGCCAATAGGTAAGTCTTGGTTATAACCGTGTGAGGTCCAGCGTAATTTCTAGGCTATGATTCAAATGAGAAAGTTTGTATTTCAGTGACATCTTCTCAAAGACGTGATGTTGCTTCTCAGTCTTCTCCAATTGTGCAGGGAAACGACCTTCTGGAAAAGCTGTCTATTAAAACGGTCATTGTCATTCTGGTTTGGAAAGGTATTTCTCTTCTCTTTCAGATCCATAAGGATAGTTTAGGTCAGAATAAAATTTTGAAAAATGTATCCTATCCTGGCAGAAAAAGCATTCATGTATCTTTTCCCCTTGAAATGTTTTATATTGTGCATTTTCTCCAGAAAATCTGGATGTAATTTATTTACTTAACAAAAATATATGAGGTCTATCAAACACAGTGATGGATATTTGGGATTCAATGAGCAAAATAGGGATGGTCACTTCTCTTAGAGAGTTATAAAATTGTTGGAATTAGCCAGAGGTAGACAACACTGAAACCGGTAAGAACTTGATGTGGGCAATGATGAGAAAATAAAAGTTGTTTAGTATAACTTGTGAAGCATCAACCTTAGACTTTTGCAGTAAGAATAGGCACCCAGAGGTACCCAAGATCAGGAATGAGGATGGCTAGATGGGAGTGAGGAAGGAAGAGGTTTTTATCAGGCAAAAAAAAAAAAAAAAAAAACAAAACTGTTTATAAAGGACAGGGTCTGAGAGAGCATGAAATTTGAAGAATTGAAAGAAATTCAGGATGGGGAAATGATAGAGGAGGAAGGGGATGTGGGTGTTTGGGGGCGGAGAGGGAGAGGATAGGGAGTTGGTGCAATGGAGATGGTGGTAACAAAGGGAGGAACCAACCAAAGGTTGCTCTCTGTCTTCCTTCTTGAAAAAAAAAATCTGAATATTTTGATTGAACAATTGAATGATTTAGTGTCCTGTTTCAATGAACTGAGACATTCTCAGGTTGTCTTACTAGTGAGAGGTAAGAAAGCTCAGGGTCCATCTTAGCAGCTGACGCCCTATCCCTCAGGGTACTGAAAAGTCATGATACCATCCAGTTTCAACACTTCTGTTCATCTCCTGACTGCTGTGGGTCCCCTAATCTGTTCTTAACCACAGCTGTGACTTGATTCATCTCTGCCTCTGCTGCCATTCTTGCTGTTGTGGCCAATAATTGTACTTTTCAGACATGCTCTGTCCAATATGATAGCCACTAGTCACATGGGGCTATTTCAAAACGGATTTAATTCAATTAATAGTCTTCAGACTCAGTTCTGTTGATAGTCTGACTGAGTTACAGAGAATGATTGAGCTCAAAGTTTGATGGTCATCCTGCTGGCTGCTTTCAGGTCATTCTGCTAGAATCACTTGAGTGTATGGTGAGATGAAGGCAAATATAGTAACCAAACCAGAAGGAAATCCTTGCAACTGCAGTTTTTAGTGGTGGAAGGATGCTACAGGCATCATATCATATATATTTCCACAACTATTTGCAATTATGCTTAATGCTGAAGATACAGAATTGAATAAGACATGCTCCATTAATTTAAAGGGTGTGTTAGTCGGAACATAGGTAATAGTAAATGCAGATATAAGTACCACAGTAGAGAAATACATATATATGATATAAAAAGACTAATCTGACTGAAGCAACTGGGGAGGCTGATAAAAGAAGTTTCATTAAAGGTTAACCTGGAAAGATTAAGAGTAGTTATATAGTTAGAGGAAAATAAATATTCCAAGCAAAGTGAACAGTGATGCTAAAGGTTAAAAGTAAGAGAATCAAAGAAGTCAGAGGTTATACCCTGGATGTTCAGTATTCCTGGAGCACAAGGAGGAGGAAGGGCAGACTTCCTTCAATCCCATCACCCAGCTCTACTTTTTAGTGCCATTTTTCACACCCACACTGTATATTATTTAATCTTTCTTACACACTTTTTGATACATCACTGGTGGTGAACGTCTGCTCTTTTTATCAACCAAGCACTCCTCCTACCTTCCTTTGGTACGATCACCTCAGTTTTCCTTTGCAGTTGTCTGCAGTTAAGGGTCTCCATTTTCCCCTGGCCATGTGCTGGGTAGGTGAATCATGTTGGGCCAACTTAACTCTTTCTCCAATTCAGAGGATGACCCAAAGGTGGAAAACAATTTAGCTTATTGATTCTGATTGTGGCACCCTGAGGATTATTCTACAGTGTCTGTGGTCTAGAGCCCCAGGGCTGTTTCTAAAGAGCCATGTAAGAGCTTACCTATCACCTCCCTTTTATTGAATGTTTTCATCTTAATACCTGTAATATGTGCTTAATAATATTGACTGAAGAAAAAAAGTCAAGTGCCGGAAAATAGATGCATATTCTCTGTGCTCTATTCATACAGTTTTATCTTCCTACCTTTCCAGTTGAATCTTCCTTAATCTCTTCATGTCTTCCCTATGTCCTACTTAGGCATTTTCACTGTTTCTGAACTTGCCTGGTAGATTTCAGTTGCTAGGTCATCTCTCCCCATTCCCCAAATGTGTGCTTCCTCAAACTCAGTACGTACTCGTCCGAATCCTGCCCACGGTACGATGCCTGGATCAACCTCAGGTTCCCTGCCACTTTCTCTGATTTTTTCCTGCTCAGAATCATCTCTCTATTCCCTAAACTCTGATTTGGGAGGTAAATATCATTTATTTATTTCTCATTTTCTATAGAAGAGAGTTTCACAAAATCATCCTGGATGCTTGCCTCACATCTCACTCTTCCTCACAACAGAAGAATGAATTAAGTTAAGGATGAAAAATAGACATTTGCTCATTTTCTTTCTTGAATCCACAGGAGTTTGCTTTTTTTTTTTTTAATTAAAAAAATAAAACCCACAGAGGTTATTTGACCACAGAGGATTATTTTTTTCTTTTACTTCATTGCTTCTTGTATTTATTTACATCCCCATCCTATTGGTCTTGTTATAAAGATATAGATAGAGATAAAAATAGAGATGGAATTGGAGATAGAGATAAAGAATCTGCAGTTTCTTCAGCACCTTTCCCAGATTGCTTGTTACAGGAATGCTAGGGAGAGAACAGTGCCTCCCAAGACTCCCAAGATTGATAAAATCTCAAGACTCCTAAGATAAGTAAAACATTTACCATGATATCTTAGTTTTGCTATTGAGATCTCTGTTTAATAAGGAAAGTTATGTCTCGATACTGAAGGACTTCAAGAGTGACATTACATGTAGTTATGGAACAATATTCTTGGAAGTAATTGAGCACATTTTCTGCTAAATCATTCAGCATGTCTCAGCAGACTCAACATTCACTAATGCACTAATTTTGAGTGGCAGATTGCTGATTAATAGGCATCTTTATTTATTGTTCATGAAAAGGTACTATGATTTATAATAAAGCCAAGAGCCAAAAAAGTGGGTCATAATCCCCTTCTTTGAAGATTAGCGTCACTATTTATGACACATTTTGGCATAACTTTGAGTATGTGTTTTGAAATCTGTAATATACAAGAAACAATACTCACCCCTATTGCTGCTTTGAGAATAATGTACATTAATATACACCAAAATGTTCTTTGCTTTAAACTTCCTTAGACCCATTACTGATTACTATGTTCTGAGTTTAATATGTAATGATCAATTAATACAAAACAAACACACACATACATCCTCTGCCTGCCCTTTTTACTGTTTTTATGCAGCATCTCAATTTCTACATATGTAAGGTGACATTAATATTGTTAATTTTTCAGCTGAAAACAAATAGCCCCCTGCATACTTAGCTGTAGTATACATTTTAAAACCTAGGCAATTACTAAGAAGTTTCAAATAAAGAGCATGTCTTGGTGAAATAGAATAAAAGTCTATAGATATGTAAAGAACTAGAAAGGAGTGAGATGATGGCAGATCCTGTGCTTATGATGAAAAATCAATTTACTTAGATTTCTTTTTCATTGGCTGTAATGTAAGTGATGTTAATTCTAGTTAACTTGTGAGTTTAGGAGGAAACTGGTGGAAAGCCTAGAAATGTCTTAATATTAGTTTCAGTTGACGCTTTCAGAATGATAACAATAAAAATAATAATAACAAAAGCCACAATTATTTGTCAACTACCCCTGTTCCAGACTCTGAGTTTAATATCCTCCCATCATTGTGTCTAAATAAATAAATGAATTGGTTTATATTATCTCCATTTTCAGTTGGGAAAATTGAGTCTCAATCAAGTAAAATACATTGTTTGACTATTAACTGAAAGATTTGGGAGTCCCAAAGCCTACCAGAATGACTTCAATGTCTATACTTCCACGCGCTTAATGACCATCCCACATAATCTTCCAAAGTAGACTTTTCAATCTGCTTCAATAATTGTGCCTTGTGGAGAGAATTTTCCTAATTAACTTAGCACACGGTGAGGATCAGACAAGAATTTCTTTCTAGTGACACTGTAAGGCAGTTAGAAATGAGTACCAGGAAAGGGGAGATGAAGGGGGAGGGAGCAACCCAGAAAATAACAGTACGCTTGCATTCAGGATAAGGGGCTCCAAAAACTTTTACTTTCTCTAAATGAAAGCTAGCAAAGAAGCTGGCTAGAACTGAATGCTGTGGCTGCACAGTAGAGAGAAAGACCTGGCTTAACTTGACCTAGTGTTGATTATAATGTAACTAACATTAAAGTTTGAGCCCCCGCCAGTAGGTTTCTCTGTGTGCATCATGGGTAAAAATTTGCATAAAAGAGATGGGCATGCCTGAGCACAAGGATCATGAGCTGTCAGCCTGAGCTTGCAAAGCATAGAAGCTGTCAATCAATCAGTCAATCACAAAAGCGCCCCCTAAGCCAGGACATAAAAACAGGGAACACAAAGGAGCAGTGCCATTTTTCCCTTCCTGGACTGGTCTGCCCCAGTTCTCAGGGGTATACTGTTTTACTACCTTTTTACTTCACTAATAAAATCTTCTTTTTATATCATGCTCTCTGTCTCCCATTAGAAATCCATTTTTTTACCAGGTGACTAAGAACTGAGGTAAATTTTATTCCTCTCCCCCCGTGACAACACTATTAACTTTGTAGCCCAGATAAATCACACTGCAGGGTGCTAGGAACATGCCTGGCTTCTACTCACTCGATGCCAGTAGGAACTCCTCCTCAGTCGTTACAATTAAAAATGTCTCCAGCATTGCCAAAAGTGCCTTCCTGCCAGAGATGGGGTGGGGTGGGATGGGGTGGGGAGCAAAATGTGCCCTGATTGAAAACCACTATTCTAGAGGTCTTTTACTCTTTAATCTGGCCGAATTCCAAGCCAGAGTGTTGAGTTTGGAGAAATACGTGTTTTGTGGTTTCTTACATGGTACACATTAATGTAGAACTTCTGTGTGTAAACATAAAGACATTTTTCCCCCTAATCCAGTATGCCACTGAAGAACAAAAAGAATACATGTTCTGAACCAGAATCAATTTTATATGCATACATTAAAGAAATTGTTAGTGTTGGCTAAAATTAAATCACACTGTGAGAATTGTGAGTTCAGTTTTATTTGGGGCAAAATGAGGACTGCAGCCCAGGAGACAGCATCTCAGATAGCTCTGAGGAACTGCTCCAAAGAGGTGAGGGGAGGCCAGTAATACATATGGTTTTAATGAAGGGGGGCACGTGCAGTCAGGGACACATCTAGGCAGAGAGGCTTGCTGCTAGTCACGGGAAGCTGATGTCAACGTTAATGATTTTAGTGCTTGTCTAAATATGAGGAGATGCAAGAATATGGGCTCATAAAATCTTCTCCTGAAAATATCTATCTGAAGCCTTCTTCTGCCAGTTTTTCCCCGAGCACAGTGTCTCGTTCCTGGTCTCTGCCCTGAACTCCTTTCAGGTTGTGCTGGAGGTCAGTGACTGTAGCAACTTGGGATTTAATCCAAGCAGAGTTAGATGGCAAGTACCAACGTGATCCAATCCTTGTAGAGGCAGATGGCAAGTGCCGATTTTTAGTTGGCATTAGAAAGGAAATTCTCTCTCTCTCTCCCTCTCTCTCTGTGTTTCTTTCTGGATATCTCCCCACTCATCTGAGCCTCTGTCTCATTTCTTTTTTCCCCTGCCGTTTTTCTTACTTCTTTCACTCCATCCCCTGTCTCTCCCATCCTTCCATCTTCCCTCACTGTGTCCCTCCTTCCTTCCCCCTCCTTCTATTTATTCCTTTTTTCCCTTCCTTTCTCCTTTCCTTGCTGGAACAATTTAAAAAGAAACACTTTTCAGTGGTACGCTTTTAGTTTGGTCTTAAATGTTCTAGTCACTTTAGTAATTGAGAAAATGCTAAATATTTGAGAGATTGTGAATTTGCATGAAAATTTAGACTCCAGAATGACTCACTGCATTTTCTACAAATAGTTTACAAAAAGGCTTTTATTTTAACAGGAAATTACATACTGCCATTGAAATTAAAATAAATCAATTGCTACAAATGATGCTTGAATTAAAACATCTATCTGGACTGTTCTTAATTTTGTGTAGATAACATGTTCCTGACATTTTTACTTTTTTCCACCGCGATAAAACACAATAGAGAGTGCTAAGTCCAGCGATTTAAACGGCACTTATTAAACACAATAAGCCAAGGATACTCAGAGCCATTTACTACCTGTTTAAAAGCCATTTTCTTCTTTTTGTACCCATCCCCTTTGAGTGAATGGAAGCTCCAGATAGTTATAATGAGAGGAAATGGTCCTCTCTTTTACATTTGCTGTCTTTTCTTATTTGATGAAGACACTAAGAGTTTTTAAGTGAGAAGAACAATCCACACGCAGTAAATAGAAGTAAATCCAAGGCAGCAGCCGACACTACTCAGGCAAGAGACATGAGATTTAAAGTCAGAAGAACAGTATGTTCACTTTGAATTATCTTAGCTGCTTAACTATTGTATTATTTAAAGACAATATAGCTGAGACTACCTAATGAAATCCACAAATAGATTCTAGGAAACCATGCTATTCCTTGAAAATGATTTGAAATCTTAGCAAGTTATTGAGGGGGAAAAAAAAACCCACATTGTTTACAGACAGATAAAAGGACCACAGAGCTCTTTATTGTTTTACAATTTGCTCTTCCCTTACATCTTTAGTGAACAGAGGTTTAGAGGTAATGTCGCTCACACCTCTGAGCTGGGCTAGAGAGAGTTGGCTCCTTCTTCTCCGTGAAAATGGCCAGTGAGTTCCTCCTTGAAATGTTGTGTGACTTCTGCCTGACTGCTTTTATACCATAAGACTAGTCAGGGGGAATATCGCGTGGGGAAAGATTTTCCCTACCTGGAGCTAATAGAAAGAATAATGCCTCTGATCTGCATTTGGGAAAAAAAACAGAAGCAATCATCACCGTCAGGATGTTTCTTCAGGGAGAGATGCTTGGTGACCCTGTCTCTTAGCGTTAGTACAATAATCTGGAAAGGATTTTCATATTGTTTTTCTTGATGTTTCCATTTATTCAAGAGTATACCTGTCTGTAATGAAAGAAAGGTGAGGGTTGGACATGTGATTATTGCTGGATCTCTTCGCTCAAGTCAATGACAGCTCATTTTAAAATTGTCATAAAGTAATCTAGTGTATACAGACGTACACACACATATATACATGACTTACTGTATATCTGTTACTATTCCAAGAGCTTTACCAATATTTACTTATTTAACCTTCTAAGCAACCTTACGAGAAAATCAATTATCATCATCTCACTTTTCAGGCGAGGAATCTGAGACACAAAGTTTCAACAAGCTGACCAAGGTCACCTTGGGTAATTGGTGAATTACCACTTCAAATCCAGGCCATTGAAAGAACAGAAAACTAACAAAATGGCTTCCCTGATGCTAGAGCTTTTACTGATACATTTTGACTTAAATTTTTTGCAACTTGTTTTTCTCTTTTCTCTGACAAACTCCCATCTCTGCTTCACTTGCTCAATTGCTTTTGTGTTAAACAGTCCCCAAACTTTCTGTTACACCCTCCACTCCCTACACTCTTTTTCCTCAGAATAGCTTATCCTTTAACCCAGAAGCTGTGTTCCAGGTCATGGGCTGATAGCCTCAAAAGAATGAACAGACCCTCTGGTGTTTCTCCATGAAGCCAGGGGGGTTCATCAAGATTAAGAAGAATACAGCACCCTGGAAAATGCCCTGATTGTTGTCACCTTTCTGTTCCACCCAGTTTTTCTGTGAGCATGGTTTTTGGCCTATATAAGATCAGTGAATTTCTGTGAATTATAACTTCTGTGCATGCCTGCTTATAATTGATTGAGCTTAAACTTCAAAAGTGATATTAAACCCTCATGACACCAACCCCAAGAAGGAATGGCAGTCTCCAACCTGCTATGACTCCCCTTTGTCTGGCAAAGCAATAAAGCTCTTCTTTTCTAATTCTCCCAAAACTCTGTCTCCAAGGTTCAATTCAGCTATGAGGATACAGTGGTCATTTTTTTTAAAGGGAGGGGAATTCAGTTTATTTATTTTTAGAGATGATATTGGGGATTGAACCCAGGACCCTGTGCATGCTAAGTATGTGCTCTACCACTTGAGCTACACCCTCCCCACCCAGAGGCTGGGCGGGGGTAATACCATTGGCCTCTCGCGTCTGTGCCCTTCACCACTATGCCCTACCACCTCACTGACAAGTGCAGTCACATTTACTCCAGCCCTATAGACACAGAAGAGTTGACTATTTGTACACACCTGTCAGCAGCCAGAGAGACGTCCTCTTGCTCTGGATGAATATCTCTTTCAAAAAATATTTCCTATAAATCAGAGGCACCTCACTATCTTGAAAAATCTAGTGGTACTTCAGAGGCTAGGGAGAAGCTGACTTCAGAGTTTGTCCCTGGTGGATAAAGTACATAGCTTTATGGAACTGCATCTTTGCAAGGAGACTTAAATAATTCTGGGGATTCTGTGAGCACAGGTTTTGGCCCACATAAGACTAGTGAATTTCTGTGATTTATAACTTCTGTGTATGCTTGTGTATAATTGATAGAGCTCAAACTTCAAAAGTGAGATTAATAAAAATTCAAGCCATAAGGTTTGCAAAAAATAAACCCAAGTTAATCAATATGAGTATTCAAATCTTAGAAATACGTGTCAGATGGTCAACTTTGGAATTACAAGGACTTCACTTAAACATAAGCAAATATGAAGCAAATTTAAGCTAATGAAAAAGATTGTTATAAACTTACAGTTACCGGGGGTAAAGGGTATGAAAAGGGATAAACTGGGAGTTGGAGATTTGCAGATACTAACTACTATATATAAAATAGATAAACAACAAGTTTCTTCTGTACAGCACAGGGAACTATACTCAGTATTTTGTAGTAACCTATATTGAAAAAGAATATGAAAACAAATATACATATGTCTCTGTATGACTGAAACAGTATACTATACACCAGAAATTGACACAGTATTGTGAACTGACTACACTTCAACAAAAAAGAATGCAAAAAAATAAAAAGGTTGTTTTGCTCTTTCAGAGGTTGTTATACTTTTGTTTTATTTTTTTCTGAATTCTAAAGAAAACCTGGAGGGAAACCTGGGATTGAAAGATTGCTGGATAGCCAATCTTTGAGGTGAAGTAGAACCTCAAATTCAAGATTTCAAGGTTCATAAATGGAGTTGAAGTTGATCATAGATGATACTAATTCACTAGCTGAAATGCAAGCTAACATGAAGAGGGAAGGTTTGATTTTTATTTCTGTTGTCTCCAAACTGGACTCAGTTGCCCATTGAAAGCATGACTACTCAACTAGATTCTAAGTTCCCAGGGGCCAGACAGCATGTCTACATTATTCAGTATTTAATTAACCCAGTTCCTGGCATGTAGTTGATGCCCAACAACATGTGACAAAGGAAGGAAGGACAGAGATTGAGAAGTAAGGAGGAAGCAGAGAGGGAGGGAAGGAGGGGAGGTGGGAGGAAGGAAGATAGCCTTTTAACCAATTTACAGAAAGCTTTACTGGAGAGGTTCTTAACTCTGTTCTGTAATGTAATTCTCCTTAAATGAATGGTCTTCTAATTTTCACTGTGAACATGTTTAGATGTTTTAGACTGCTTTAGAAGGAATGAGTTCATACAATTGCCTCTCCATTCTAAACTTTTTCCTATTATCTTGTAGAAAAAGCACTTCTCTCACAAATGTCTATAGGCATCTATAATTTCCATGTGGGGCAAACAAAATTATTGCAGTTAAACACAGCACTTCTCTTTCTGGACGGGCTCTGAAACTGTGGCTTCTAATATTCAGAACATGAAACCTACGTGAGAGTTTGTAAAGACAATGAAGACAGCAGGTGGAAATTTAATGGGTTTTGATCTAGGTTCCAGGAATGTTCTTGTTAAGAGTCTTAAAACCAAGTTTGAGTTCTTCTCTGTTCCAGGCAAAATTCCATCATCCCATCTTATTCCTTCAAATATTTAGGAGCATTACGGCCTGCCCCAGATCCTTAGCCAGGATTTGTCTAGGATTTTTATAAATTGTTTCTGTCCTCTCAGATAGAAGTTCTTTCCATGATTAAAGACATTTAAGCAAATAGAGAACAGGCAGGCTCTTTGGGCTCATTTTGCATTCATGAGATCCTTCAAGTCCTTAAAAAACAGAAGTCATCTTCTAATCCCAGCATGACTAATGCATTTCTGGGTTGTGGCCACCACACTTGAGGCTGAAAAAAAAAAAAAATCAAACTCTTAGCTTTAGATGTTTTGCCTTTATGCCATGTCACCATGGGAGATTTTTTAAAAGGACAAGGCTTGTTTTACACAAGGTTTCCTGTGAAAAGGCAGTGGGTGGAGGGAAATGAAGGTTAATGCACGAACAGAGTTCAGTTACTCTGCTCCTCCTGGCTTCCAGGCATTTCTTCTGAGTTATTTATAAATAGATGTACTGGATGCCCTGTTATTTTGCATAAGTGTCTAGTTTTAGTTAGGCAAGGTACACAAGTATTTTAATTAGATATCCAAATACATCATCTGAGATTTTTTTTCCCTCTGAAAATAAAAGTAATTTGATTTCTTCTTCATTAAACATAAGGGCAGTAAAATTTTATGAATAGATTTTCAGCTCAAGAGATTGAGATCTTTTCTATAGGACTGTAATATATGCACATATTATTTCCTCTTAAATTTCTCTAAGCTAATGAAGTGTATGAAAGTAATGAAGTTAAACCACAACTTGTTAAGAGTGGTTCAGTTTTCCAATGTGACAAAGGAAAAGAGTTTCTAGGTTTATGCCACTGCCCTGAATTAGAGTCTGCTTTGTTCTGCTGCTTTTTAAATTCAGTATAAAAAATTGTAAGTATGTGTTTGTGTGTGTGTGTGTGTCTTCAATGAGATGAAATGAGAAACAGCATCTTGTCAGACCATTGGAATAGAACTGTCACTCTCTTTTTTGTCACTATGTATTATTTAACTATAAAATTAGGGCAAGAGGGTAGGAGAAAAGATCTTTAACCATAAAAGTCGGACGCCGTAGACCCTGCATTTTTCAGAATGTCTTTAACGTATCCAAATCACAGGGTTTTCCAGGTGGTTTTCACTGCAATCATCAACCAACTAAAATTTGCTACGATACTGCTCCTAATTCTCAGTTTTCTTGCATGGAAGTTAAAGCCTGGACGATACCGCAGCTGCAACAGACACTGGCTTCTAGTGGGGAGGCGATGCATGGTGAGTAATGTGGCTGTGAAGCCCAGTCCTCCCCCTCACTGGTGGGGCCCAGAGACCAGTTATTTAACTTACTGGAAACTCACTTTTCTCATCCACAAGATGGAGACTGTCTTACGGTGGTTGGAAGAGCTGCAAAGAATATGAAGAGACATCTGCGTACTCATTAATGGAGTCATTCTCATTTTATCATCTTTGCTCCACAAATACTTCTTTCTGTTTGACATCTTTCTGTTTTCTTTTATTTCTATTGGCTGAGGCTAGACTGTCTCTACTGAATATTGCTCACACTTAATGTGTAAAAGTGTGTTTTTACTCTTTTCATCAGTAGTCAGTAGGAATCCTTTTATCATTGGAGATTGCCTGCTTCTTTATAACGTGGCTAACTTTTAATAACTCTTACCATGAATTTTAAAACATGTTTAAACTCCAGATTTATTTATGTTTTTTGGAGGGACTCACTTAAATCATGTGCATTTCAATCCATTCTTTCAGATATTTTATTGAACAAATAGGAAATCAAGTGTTTATATGAGTGAGAGTATGTTTCATATTATCTTTGTATGACTGTGTATCTTTGGATAATTCTATTCTTGGGAAAAGTGTGTTTCTGAATAACTGTGTGCATTTAGATAAAAGCAAATGTGGCCACACAAGCCAAATGAAACCTAAGTAAATTAGGATAGTTTTCAGATTCTTGAGGTATCACCCTTTGCAGCATGGCTAAAGTTCCCTTCTATGGTGGTTGTCATACTGCAATACAGAAATGTGTCACATCAACATATTGCACACTTAAACTTACACAATATTATATGTCAATTACATTGCAATTAAAAAAAATAAATATTTTAAAAAAGTTTCCCTGAACTCTAATTTGAAAAGATACATGCACCCCAATGTTCATAGTAGCACTGCTTACAATAGCCCAGATATGGAAGCAACCTAAATGTCCATCAACAGATAACTGGATAAAGAAGTATACACACACACACACACACACACACACACACAATGGAATACTACTCAGCCATAAAAAAGAATACAATAATGTCATTTGCAACAACTCGGATGGACCTGGAGACTGTCATTCTAACTGAAGTAAGCAGCAAGAGAAAGAGAAATACCATATAATATCATTTACATGTGGAATCTAAAAATAAGATACAAATGAACTTATGTACAAAACAGAAACAGACTCACAGACATAGAAAACAAACTTATGGTTACCTGGGGGGAAAGGGAGTGGGAAGGGATAAAATGGGAGTTTTAGATGTGCAGATACTAACTACTGCATATAAAATAAGTAAACAACAAGTTTCTACTGTATAGCATTGGGAACTATATTCAATATCCTGTAGTAGCTTACAGTGGAAAAAATATGAAAATGAATATATGTATGTTCATGTATGACTGAAACATTATGCTGCACACCAGAAATTGACACATTAGAAACTAACTATAGTTCCATTAAAAAAAGTTTTCTTGTGTATCAGGAATGGAAAGGGATAGGATTTGAAGATGCCAAATGACCTTTAGACATCCTCTGAGAATAAACATGTATTTTATACTATTTTTAGAAGGCATCTTTCCTCTCCTCATGGCCCGGTTCAAAGAAGAGCTCTCTGAAACTACCCTTAATGGTGCAGAATTAATTGCTTTTTCATCCAAAATTTCTACAGTACATTCTACATGTTTTTGTTAAAATATGTATCACATTCCATTTTTTGGTGACTGCATGTAAGTATCTGCCTTACTAGAGTTAGACTTCTACAGGAAATTGGTTATGCTTTTCTTTTCCTGTCCCAGGAGGGCACCCAAGCAGAATAAGTCCTCTGTGGATATTTATTTGGTTTGCAGACATTTTAGAATTAGATGTTTTGTTACTCTTAAATGTCGACAAGCAACCTGTCCTCCCAGGGCAATTCTATAGAAAAAACTGGAATATTTTGCAATGCAGTAAGAATCTATCCAGGATTTCACTGATTGGCATGAATTAGGAATTTAAGAATGATTTTACTAGGTTGAAATTATAAATTCATTGTATTTACATATCTTCATGTTCCCTAATATTTTGCCACCTTAAATAGTCCAATATATTATACATGCAAATAGAGGTATTTAGTTCAAATTCCTAAATGAAATATGTTGTTCTAATTTCCCTCCTAGTTGCAAAATGGGTATTTATGGATTAAAAAGGGGAAGAATTCCCTAGACATCCTCTGGTCACTTCCCTGAGCTCCTTGCCCAGATAAAACCACAGGTTGCTGCATTTCCCTGCAGCCCCTTGAATTGTAAATGTATTAACTAAATGTATCTGCTTTTACGGACTTTTAATGTTCTGAGACATTGTTCTTAAGAGTGAACACTCCCTTACACCATACACAAAAATAAATTCAAAATGGATCAAAAACTTAAACATAAGACAAGATACAATAAACCTCCTAGAAGAAAACATAGGCAAAACTTTATCTCACATACATCTCAGAAATGTTCTCCTAGGGCAGTCTACCCAAGCAATAGAAATAAAAGCAAGAATAAACAAATGGGACCTAATGAAACTTACAAGCTTCTGCATAGCAAAGGAAAACATAAGCAAGACAAAATGACAACATATGGAATGGGAGAAAATTTTTGCAAAAGATGAAATGGACAAAAGCTTGATCTCCAGAATATATAAGCAGCTCATACAACTTAATAAGAAAAAAATAAACAACTCAATCCAAAATGGGCAGAAGATCTAAACAAGCAATTCTCCAAGGAAGAAATATAAATGATCAATAGGCACATGAAAAAAATGCTCAACATCACGAATTATCAGAGAAATACAAATCAAAACTATGATGAGGTATCGCCTCACACCAGTCAGAATGGGCATCATTCAAAAGTCCACAAATGACAAATGCTGGAGAGGCTGTGGAGAAAGGGGAACCCTCCTACACTGCTGGTGGGAATGCAGTTTGGTGCAGCCACTGTGGAAAACAGCATGGAGATTCCTCAAAAGACTAGGAATAGACTTACCATATGACCCAGGAATCCCACTCCTGGGCTTGTATCCAGAAGGAAATCTACTTCAGGATGACACCTGCACCCCAATGTTTATAGGAGCACTATTTACAATAGCCAAGACATGGAAACAGCCTAAATGTCCATCAACAGATGACTGGATAAAGAAGATGTGATACATTTATACAATGGAATACTATTCAGCCATAAAAAACCGACAATATAATGCCATTTGCAGCAACATGGATGCTCCTGGAAAATGTCATTCTAAGTGAAGTAAACCAGAAAGAGAAGGAAAAATACCATATGAGATTGCTCATATGTGGAATCTAAAAAAAAAAAAAAAAAGAACATAAATACAAAACAGAAACAGACTCACAGACATAGAATACAGACTTGTGGTTGCCAGTGGGGAGAGGGGTGGGAAGGGACAGACTGGGAGTTTGAAATGTGTAGATACTGACAGGCACATGTAGAATAGATAAACAAGATTATACTGTACAGCACAGGGAAATACATACAAGATCTGGTGGTAGCTCACAGTGAAAAAAATAACAGTGAATATATGTATGTTCATGTATAACTGAAAAATTGTGCTCTACACTGGAATTTGACACAACATTGTAAACTGACTATAACTCAATAAAAAAAAAAAAGAGTACTCAAGCCCTCATTAATAACTAAAGCAATTAGATTTAATTAGAAGGGTCTCTGACTACATGAAATCAAGATAAGATCAAATTAAACAATTTTGCTTTACATGGGGTTTTTTCTATATCCTCTCTTGACTCCCTGAAAATTGAGTTTCCCAAACCCCACTATTTTCTCATTGAACTAGTGATATTCCGCACAACAAAATGTCTGAATTTTAAGGATTAAAAAAATCTAAGATATATTAATACATTTAGCCTAACTTAGATATTTGGAGACACTTTATTTTTTATTTTTTATTTTCTAAGATCCTGCAAGGATAAATCAGTTCAGCTAGCACTAGGTAAATTTCTATCAGATCCTATGACTGGGTCCCATTGCTCTATAGATCGAGAGCAGAGTATGTATTTTCAAAATTGCTTTTGTGCTTCAAGTTAGGAAAGCTTTGTATGTGTCTACCCCTATCCTTTATTCCGCTGTGTCTACATGTATGTGGGCATGCGTGTCTTGTGTGAAACACGAGAAGATGCTTATCTCCACCGCTCAGCTAATTTTGTAAGGGATAGGAGCAGTCATAATAACAGAAGGAGGTATTTTTGGATTCAGACATTGCACCAAGCCAAATAGTTCATGTAGTTCAGTACGTCCTCATGGAGCTGAAAAACCAGCTTTTGTGTTTCATGGAGTCCCTTAAACTGAAGCAAATTTAAACTAGGCTGCAAGGTCAGTAGAGAATATTTCTTTTTTATTTCCTTCTGTGTGGAAGTGGATTTCAATTCACATAAAGTATTATCATGTGTGCCCTATCAGAGCTTTCTTATATTCAGCGATTTAAGGGCTGACGGCATGTTATCGAGAGAGGCAATACTAGGGGGCAATTGCAAAGTCCCTAACTTTGGAGTAAACTGAGTGGTAAGAAGATTTGAAGCTATGTTAGACAGATAGAGGAAGAGACAGGGAAAATGATGCCTTTGGGGGTGTAGAGGAGTTGAGTTGAAAATTCATTTGTCTGTTATTTTTCATTTAAAAAAAATTCTATTTCTACTTAGTTACTGTATTTTCATTTATTAATTCACGTAAGAAATATATATTGTGTCCTATCGTGTCTCAGACATCACGCTAGATGCAGGAGATTCCAAGGTGAACAAAACTAATGTGATACTCACTCTTGTAGAGTCTGCAGACATTCAATGCAGATGTGTGGATGCATGTGTGTGTATCTGCAATGACAGAAGACGTGGGAGAAACACAAAGACAGAGGGTGACATAAAGTAGTCAAAAAGAAATAAAAAACACCAACAGTAGAAGCAGGAAGTCACTCCTTGTGGAAGTGGTAGTTAATCTGAGATTGGAAAACTGAATAAGAATTGATGAGATAAAGGTGCGAAGGGGAAAGCAAGGCAGTGGGGTGGGGTGGGTAGGGGTGAGTCAGGGAGGGGACATGGGGGGAGGGGAGATGTAATGGGTTGAGATCTTGAAGCAAGAAGGGAATTAGCCCATTTGATGAACAAGTTAAGCTGAGGATCATTATGTCTGAACCACAGAACAGCGGGTAGTATTTTTGAGACAAGGGAGAAGAGTTAACTATTAACACGACACACTGTTGTTTTAAAATGGGGAGAGAGAAAGTATGTACATGGTTTTAGCATGTCCACTGCTCTGTCTGGAGTATGCATCATACAGAAACAGTACTCTGGTAAATTACTGGTTATCGTTTTATAAAAACTTTCCTGAAACTCCCAGGCATAATTTAGGACTTCTAACCTGGTATTACATTGATAATTAGGACCTATTTTCCTACGTTCACTGATTCGTTCAGCCAACTTGTCCAGAAACCAGTATGTTCCTGAGACTATGCTAGATGTTGAAATAAACGCATAGGAGGTTACGTATAACAGTGTTCTTGCCACCAGGAAGTTTATATTATAGAGGACAAATGCTTATCTCACTGTTGTAATATTTTAAAATAAGCTTTCTGTTTTATAATATTTCTAGATTTACAGAAAAATGGTAGAGACAGTACAGACAGTTTCTGTATATCTCACACTCACTTCCCCCTATTATTACCATCTTACATCAGTATAATACATTTGTCATGATTAATAAAGCAATTAATACATTGTTATTAGCTAAAGGCCATACTTCATTCAGATTTCCACAATTCTTATTTTATGTTCATTTTCTGTTTCAGGATCCCATCCAGAATATCAGGCTACATTTAGTCCTACTGTCTCCTTAGGCGCCTTTGGCTGTGAAAGTTTCTTAGGCATTTGTTGTTTCTGATGATCTCAACATTTTGAGGAGATCTGGTCAGGTATTTTGCAGAATGCCCATCCACTGGGATTTGACTGAGGTTTTGATCATGGTTAGACTGGAGTTATGGGTTTTGGGAGGAAGATCACAGAGGGTAAGTGTCATTTTCATTGCATCACATCTAAGGAACACTGTCAGCATGACGTCACTGGGATGTTGACTTTGAGCTCCAGGCTGACGTAGTGTTTGTCAGGTTTCTCTGCTGTAAAGTTAAGTCTTTTTTCTACACTGTCCTTTTTTCAAAGGAAGTGGTATGAACAGCCTACACTCAAGTAATGAGTATTTATGCTCCACCTCCTTAGGGAAGGAGTTTCTACATAAATTTTTTGGAATTCTTCTGTATGAGAGATTTGTCTTCTCTATTTATTTCCGTATTTATGTAATCATTTATTTATTTCACTGTGGAATCATGGATGTTTATTTTATACTTTGAGTTAGGACCCAATACTGCTTTAATTATTTTGTTGCTCAAATTGTTACATCTTAGTCCATTGGGAGTTCTTTTATTTGGACCTTGATTCCATTTGACTTACCCTTTACCATTTTTCATCTCGCTCTGCTCCTAACACTTTCTAACTTTCTGGCACTACAAGATGTTTCAGGTTTATCTTGTGCATTTCCTGCCTCAGTAGTACAAATAGTCATTTCTCCATGGATAATTTCTGTTGTTGTTTTTGCATGTATGTTCTTCCACACTTTGAACTACTTGAGGATGCTGTTTGTTTGTTTGTTTGAATATTTATATTTCTTCAACTGAAATCACATTTATTCCCCTGTTAAGACAAATGAGATATTTGCCAAGAAATTAATTAATCATGCACATGTTCTGATGCAGAGGTCACTCCATATTTATGTTTTCTTCTGTTTTCTATTAATACTTCTTACTGATTCTTATTATTTAATAGCCACTATGCTAAAAGGTTTTCATCAATTGTGTCATTAAACTCTCCCAACTCCTCTATTAATTTGGTGTTATTTTATTTACTCTTTACAGGTGAGGAAACTGAGGCACAAAGAGGTTGAGTAACTTAACCAAAGTCACACAACTAGAGAGAGACCAGCAAGAGATTGAGTGATGGACTTGTTCCAAAGGTCAAAGCAAGTCCGTCTTGATAAACAGCATTGATCTTTTAAAAAAATTCTTATTTTTTATTAAAATGTAGTCGATTTACAATGTTAGTTTCAGGTGTACAGCAAAGCAATTCGGTTATATATATATATATATATTTTTTCAGATTCTTTTCCATTACAGCTCATTATAAGAAATTGAACATATTTCACTAGCACTGGCTTTTTAAGCTTAATTCTTCTAGTCTTTGCTATATCTGGTACTTCTGGTACTCGCGGCTGCTGCTTTATTCCAGCAACCTCCAAATCCTTTTATTTTAATTGTAGGGATTCACCCTGCTTTTCTCCTCTCCCACCTTTGATAGCCGCTTCCATCTCAGTAATGTTCTTTTGACTTTCAACTGACTTCCCTTATTGGGGATATAGCCCCCCCCCACCCCAGTTCTTCTTTACTTTGTTAACCCACACAACCATGCAGAGCTGTTTTTTTTTTTTTTTTTGAAAAGCCCACTGATATACCTCACATGAGAAAACTATAGGTAATAACAAAATTACCAGAGAGGTTTAAAAGTTCATAAAATACTACTTCTTTACCTAGTGCTCCTGATTCATTCACAGAGAGCAAGTTGAAGCCATAACTGGGCTTTGACATCCAGTCTCCCTCCTCCATCATCACTGTGGAGAAATTGCATTGTTCTTCCCTCCCTTGATGATGATGCCACTTCTGAGATGAAGTCATCCTGAAAACCAGACACTGTTTCAAACCAGTGGCTAGAATCTCTGCGGCTACCAGACGAGCCAGCACTTAATTCACTGGGTCTCTGCCCTGATTAGAAATGATTTCCTTGTAAATTTCCTCATCTTTCTCTTTTTGAGAAACACTTTTGTGTTCTTTTCTTTGTTTGTTTGTTTATTTGTTTGTTTGTTTCTTTCATTCTTTCTTTCTCTCTTTCTTTCTCTTGAGAGGAGACAGAGAAGGAGAATTCTAAGAGCATGGACACACTTTAAGACATTTTGGAGAAGTGAGGGGAAACATGGGGAAAAGTGATGTCCAGAGTTTTAAGGGGGCAAGGAAAAAGGAGAGACAGCACAGTGCCTTCGGCTTCTCTGTGGGAACAAGACAACCACAAAAACGTACGAAGAGACATAGGTCAGCAATGTCTGGTGGCTGGTTCTTTTTCCGAACTACAGAGTCCCTTCACTTTCCAGCCGTAAGTCTAGCGATGGAAGGTGAGTTTAAGAAGAAACAAGGTAACTCATGTTTTATTTTTTAAACTTGAAACTTATTTCCCAAGGGCTTACACCGTTTCTGGAAGTACTGCAATACCAGGCCAGTGTGTGGAGTGGGCCGTGCAAGCTCTCTTCCAACTCTCTGCTCCAAAGATCCATTTCATATATTGTCCTCAAGTAGAGGGTGTGTCAGATATTAAGCTGATAAGAACAGATAATATACTTGATCTTAGCCAAAAGGCCGAGAAGTGATAAAGTTCCTACATTTCTAATCAAGCTCCATATTAAAAACTCCTACCTTTTCTTCTGGACTTCTGAAATGCTCTGCCTTCAACTGTGTGGGATTTCCTAGAGGAATTTAATTTCCCCTTTAGTTTTAGCTACTTAAGTTAAGCAACCAGACATCATTTTAATTTTGCCTTTTTGTCAGGCATCCTTCAAAATATCTTAACACTGCTGTCAATCTCTCTAATTTTCAGGGACCAGAAGTGCATGGGGCATGTCAACAATGCAGCATTTTTGAAACTTCCAACTGGTAAAATAGATAATAGCAAAGCTTTTTATTGTATAGATTTTTCCTTATGAAACCTATTCAGCTTTTAATTTTGATCTGAAGTTTTTCCTTATTTCACCCACGATTAGAATTTCATAAAAGACATTCTCCCAACCACATTCATGGAGCAAGGGATTGTTTTTGATTTATTGTATTATACACACCCTGAAGGGCCAAAAAGTTCAGGAAATGCATGTAACTAGACCAGTAATCCTGAGTCTTATCAAAATCACCTGGCAAATCTACTGCCCGAAGGAACTTCATGGCTCTGATACCTCGAACTCAGTTGGTTGGAGAAAGTACCATGCTCCCTAAGGGTTTTGGACTGGAATGTGCCTCTTAATCCCAGACATATCTGAGTACCGATGAGAGCAGTCACATGTTTCTAACCATTTCTTAAGCTCTTTTCTATTTTGGACATACCCATTCACTTGGTAACTATCAATTTAAAAGTAGCTGTTTACGTAAATTAAATCATTTACAAATAGTAACCAATGGTAAAAACAAATTTGAGCTAGATTAAGCCATAAGAGAGAATTTGTTCTCAGTGAGACAGTAGGGAAGGGGGCAGGGCACAACCTTTAAAAGAATGACATAGCCCTTGAGGAGATGACAAAAACTGGTTAGGACCTCCTAAGCCCAAGATTGTGGAAGGTTTGACTTCCACTGGAACTTGAGCCTCGTTACATGCTCATTGTAGTTCATTAGCATATTAAATATTGGTGTATTGGCCATGACAATTCCCAGGCTGACACTCAAAGGCCAAAAAGGGGGCAGGGGCCCAATTCCTGGAAATCCCTACCCCTACCCCCAAATAGTTGGAAATAATCCTCCCACTGGTTAGCATATGAAATTACGAAGTCTATAAAAACTAACCACCCCACACTCCACATCCCAAGGCATCTTGCCTTTTGAGATGACCCTCATTCTGCCTATGGAATGTGTATTTCCTAAGCTGCTCTCACTTTTCCTAGATGACCGCATATCCTGGGGTCACTCTCCCTTCTAAGACAGACCACTCTGTCTATGGAGTGCGTCTCTCTCTAAATAAACGCGTTTTCACTTTAGTATGGTTCACTCTTGAATTCTTTACTCCACAAAGCCAAGGATCCTCCCTTGGCAAGGTGCATCCCAGAGACCTGGGACATGACCACCCTCTTGTGCCCCATTTTCATGCATCAAAAAGACATAGGGATGTGTGTGTGAGAGTGTGTGTGTGTGTGTATTTTTTTTTTTTTGAACTCATGGGAAACAATGCAGGTACTGCAACAGGAAATTAAGAGCCTTCCAGAATTCAAAATCTTTCTCTCTACCCCAGCTGAGACTGGTATCTCCTGTTTTCAATTCTAAGTCCCAAAGAAAGGGACTCTGAAGGATTCAGCTTGAATCATCAGCTTGCCCCAGTGGTTAAAGCTTCAGGTAGAGATTTGACTTCTGGAGACCACACTGGTGAGTTTGTGTGTTTGTATATGTGTTGTAGATGTATGGTACTGCCAAAATTAATTTGTAAAAGAGCACTGTTTAATTGTCTTGAAGGAAATTAAGTGCTTAATATAAATAGTCAGAAATATTAAAGAAACAGGCCAAAATTAATCTAAGGTCCACATGATCTGGAAAATATTCAGTACTAAATCGTTATCTGGTATTGAAGCTAGCTTAAGCTTGTTGGTTTGAGGAACATGGACATGTCCTTAGAGTCATCAATGTTAAATATAATACTTCTGTTGTACCTAGGAAGGAAAGTAAAATTAAAGCTGCTAAATAAATAAGGGAAACTTTTCAGGATGCCAGAAAGTAAAATGTTTTTCCAGTAAAAGAAGGTACGAGGAAGGGAATTGCATTTTGTTAAGGGAGAAGAAAGCAAATTTTGTCCTAAAGAAAATTAGGGACAAAATAATATAGATACAGAAAGTTGTAGAAGGTTCATAGAAGAAGACTCCTGAAGCATCACAGAGAAGTCTCCCATCTACCACTTGCCTCCACACACGCATAGCTTCCCCCGTTATCAACATGCCCCAGCAAAGTGGTACATTTATTACAACCGATGAACCTACATTAACATATCATAACAATTCAAAGTCCAGATTTTACCTTGGGGTTCGTTCTTGGTGTTGCACATTCTGTGGGTTTGTATGAATGTCTAATGACACATGATATCACACAGTATTTTCATGTCCAGAAAATGCTCTGTGCTCTGCCTATTCATCCCTCCCCCCACCCCCCAAAACCCCTAGAAACCATTGATTGTCTTCATAGCTTTGCCTTTTCCAGAATGTCATATAGAGGGAACCATACAGGATGTAGCCTTTTCAGATCAGCTTCTTTCACGTAGTAATATTTATTTAAGGTTCTTCCATGTCTTTTCATGGCGTGATAGCTAGTTTCTTTTTAGCTCTGAATAATATTCCATTATCTGGATGTACCACCGTTTGTCCATTCACCTACTGAAGGATATCTTGGTTGCTGCCAAGGTTTGGCATTTATGGACAAATTGTCTATAAACATGTGTGCTCAAGTTTTTTTTGTGTGTGTATGTAAGTTTTCAACTGCTTTGGGTAAATATCATGGAGCATGATTGCTGTGTTGTATGGTAAGAGTACATTTAGTTGTCTAAGAAACTGCCAAATTTTCTTCCAAAGTGGGTGTACCATTTTGCATTTCCACTACAATGACTGAGAATTCCTTTTGTCTCACATCTTCACCAGCATTTAGTGTTATGATTGTTCTGGTTTTTGTCCATTCTAGTAAGTGTGTAGTGGAATCTTGATATTTTAATTTGCATCTCCCTGATGATATATAATGTAGAACATCTTTTCATATGTTTATTTGCCATGTGGATACGTTTTCTCGTGAGGTACCTGTTAGGGTCTTTGCCCATTTTTTAATGAGGTTGTTTGTTTTCTTATTGTTGAGTTTTGAGAGTTCTTTGTGTATTTTGGATAACAGTTCTTTATAAGAGGTGTGTTTTGCAAATATCTTCTCCCAGTTTGCAGCTTGTCTTCTCTTTCTCTTGATATTGTATTTTCTAGAGTAGAATTTTTTTACTTTTAATGAGTCCAGCTTCTCCATTTTCAGGAAACTTAAAAAAAAATCAATCAGTTAAATACATTGAAGTTGCGTCATAGGTATGATGATAAAATAATTCAACTTTGTTTTTGGCAAACCTATTCAAGCATTGATAGGAAAGTGTGGACTAATTTCTTAAAAGCTCACACTAGTTCTCTTATTTCAAAATTCACTTATATTCAGATATTTTCTAATTTCTTCTTTTGGAATATCCTTTGAAGCTTGCTCAAATCCTTTAAATTCAATGAGTTTTGGCACGTGGCCATTCTTCGTGAGTAGACTTGGTTTCTAGTAATTGTCGAAATTCATCTCATGTAACTGTTAGGCACTTAAATTGGCAAAATTATTTTAAGACAAAATGTGTTGTGTCTCTAAATTAACAAGATTGCTTCACTTTTGAGGCTTGTAATCTAGCTCTGAGAGCAAGTCACAGGAATGAATTTCAAAATGCTCGTGGGAACTTCACTGGAATTATTAAATAAATATGATGACCACTTTGAAAAAGACAACACACATTTGGGTGTGAATACAAAATACTAATACATTTGCTTCAATTTTTGACTCTCTGGTAGCCAAATCTCCTTTACTTAAAAAAAAAAAAGGTCTTAGCTTCTTACAAAAGAGGACTGTGAAATAGCTTTACACCTCTGCCCACATGCTGTTTCTAAGCGCATGAAAATAGGGCAATTGTCTTCCCCCTCTGAGTCCTATTGCATTTTTAAAGAAAAATTTTAGTTCAGGTTATGCCTTGTTACGATTTCTTTTTCTGCAACTCTCCAAAAGACATACCACATTGTGTCCTTGATATAAGATTTATGGAGAAAGTTCATTGGGCATACCTGAGCTTTTCTATGAATCTTGGCATATAAAATTAGAATAGAATATGACACAGCAGTTAACACCAAAATGGTGGAAGAGTCAACCCCCAGTAGGCCTTGAGGCTCAAGATGGTGGGAGATTTGACTTCAGTAGACCTTGAGCTTCATTATATGCTCACTGTACTATATTAGCATGATTAATAACATGCCCACAGTCACCATGACAGTTCCAAGGCTGACCATAAAAAGTCAAAGAGTGGGCAGTGGCCCAATTCCTGGGAATCCCAGCCCCTTCCCCAGGGTAGTTGGAGTAGCCCTCCCACTTATTAGCATATGAAGCTACTAAGCCCATAAAAACTAGCAACACCGTACCTCGTGGCTGCCTCTCTAGCTCTCTCTTCTTCAGAGACAGCCCGCACTCTGTCTATGGAGTGTGTGCCTACATTTACTTTAACCTGAGCCCCCAACCCCCACATCTTGTGGCCTTTCTCTTGCCTTCTGAAACAGTCTACACTCTATGCAGTATTTATCACTCTAAATAAATCTACCTTTACTAAAAAAAAAAAAAAAATTAGAATAGATTCATAGAGTGTAGGACTGGAATTAGTTGAAGTGAGTGGGACACGTACTGCAGACACAAAGTTTATGAGGCCCAAAACACTTAGTAACCAAGGCAAGTAATATTATAAAGCAAATTATTAAGCAAATCAAAATTAATATAAAAATTCATAATGTACAAAATATTAAATGTTTAAATAAAACAGAGTTTCTGTGTTTGTTTTGCCACCTTGCATTATTGTGCAGGAAAACAATATCAGCTTGAAGTTCCTGGGCTGGGTTGATGTCATGTCCCCACTGGGATGGTTTATGAGAGTTGACAACAGTGTGGGAACAGATTGGATAGTGTAGACTGTAATAGATCATCATATTGCTTGATTATAGAACTTTCATTAACTCTTGCCAACTGGTTCTCAACATGAAAGACTGCTTTGTAAGTGTGTGTAGGGGAGCAGGTTTTCCTCGGATTATAATTTTTTTTTCACAGCTGCCTTTGCCTTTTGCTACCAAGCAGTGATAGGCAGTCACTTTTTTTAACTCCCCAGAGGTATGTGCATGAGATTCACCACCACCCTGTGTCATATTGAATAATGGAGAGTCAGACAGTACTGTTGGGAGAAATCAACTTGAATGCCTGTTTAGACAAAACGGTTATTATTTTTTTAGATTGCTATATTGTTTCAGAATAATGTAAAAGTACATAGAAGGCAGAAATAATGTGAAGGCATAAACATCAAGAGATAAATACTGTGGGTATCGTTGTACTAAAGAGGAAATTCTGCTTATTCTTCGATATTTAAATGTTTGCTGTTTATTCAGCATATGACCTGATTTAAATTATTTACAATTCAAGTATTTGTGTCTACTGTGGATCTTGTTTTGGCTGTTCAGTATAAAATGGGTCTCCTTGTTATTTCTTGTATACTGTATACAACCTAGATTAGCATAATCACTGTGATTAACATTAATTGAGGAGCAGAAATGAAAATGGTTGCTGAAAACAGTTTGACTGATATGTACAATTGTAAAATTTTGCATTACATGAATACTTAAATTGCAACATTTGACTTCGGTTCTAAAATTTCTGAAGCCTTAGTGAAAGAATAGAATTTTGGTCATAGATGAATATATAAATGTATGCTTGACAAAAATGCAGGTGTGATCTCTATGGAAATATACACTGCCATCCCAACGTATTACTGGGAGGCACCGTGATATGATAGAAGTATAGACTCTCTCGTTACGCTAAGACACAACTCAATCCTTGCTTTAATTATTAGCTGTGTAACTGTGAGTCAGTTAGTGACTCTCTCTAGGGCTCAGTTTTCTTACCAGTAAAATGGGAGTAATTAATCTAACTTACTAGGTGGTTGTAAGTCTTAAAACTCTATATGCAAGTTTTTTGGCATGTTAGGCAAATGGTAAATGTTTTCTAAAATTATCTATGCTTTATTACATCTATTGATTTTCTTTTCTGTTTCATTGCTTCATGTCACATTTCTTATTCAGACTTTTGCATTTTATTCCACATTATTTCCACTAATAGCTTTCACTGTTTGTAATGTTACCAACTCTTGTAAATTTACTTTCCTTTTCATTTTTGTAGAGAGGTTCTGAAAGTCTCTATAGGTTTTCTTTTTCTTGTTTCCGTGCCTATTGTCCCATTTCTAATCTAAAATTATTGCAATAAGAGCCAGGTTTTCCTTTGGAAGTGTTAAGTTATAGTGGGTGTTCAATAAAAGGTGGTCTCCTGTTGTTTATTTCAAACAAATTTAACTTCTACTAAAAATACAAAGGATCTGCATCTACAATATCAATTTGGGAAAGATAATCAGTGGAGTTTACTATTAACTGCTAAAAATTATAAATGTAAACATACATGCATGTGTGTATATACACACACACACACACACACATATATGTGTGTGTATATATATATATTTCAAAAGCTTAAAAATAAAAATTGGAAAGTAAAGGAAAAATATCTGTTGGTTTGATTTTCCTGATAATCAGATATTATCTGTGATAGATACCAATAAAGACAGAGAAAAAAGTTGTCAGATTACTTATCACACAGGAAATTGTGACTCTACAAGAGATAATTCTTTCTGTTATCACTCACAAGGAAAAATTAGCTGGGCTTACAAACATTTCCTCCTTACTTTTGTCTTCCAAGTCACCAGGAACACATTCAATTGCAAATAACATTTAAAAATATATATAAATATCACTAAACATATTTTTCTCTTGCATACAACAACTAGTTTGAAGATGAAAAGTTGATAGCGTTAGTTTAGCTATTCAGTGTATCATAAAAAACCAGGGCTTTTCCATGTTTCTACTCTATGATCCTCAGAATTTTGGCCTTTTAGTCTTAAATTTGTTGACTCATGGCTACAAGAAAGCTACCACAGCTGCAGATATTAAGACCTCATTCTGGGGCAGGAATGTAAGCCAGAGCAGTTAGACAACTTCTCATGCAGATTAGCTGCTTGTGAAATTATTTTTGCACAAAGACCCTTAGCAGAATTCTCCTTTATCTCTTTTGTGAGAAATGAAAAATGACTACTCCCTAAACAAGAAGTTTTAGGCCGACTTTCTCTGAGATCTTCTTAATGCTTTAAGAAAATCAGGGCTCTGTCAGCAAGAAAGTGGTGTTTGAGCAACCATTATGCCTGTCACATAGACACACAAACACACATACAAAATTTCACTCTACAGGAGAAAGCATGAGAAACTGTCATCTCTCTTCATACTGTTTTTTCCTATTTTTTTATTGAGCTCTAAAAATGTTAGAAAATGTTAGTTCACTAATAATCACAGTTAATACTTCTTCGATCAAAGACTCTTCTGAAACTGAAACTGTAGATACAAGTCTGGAGTACTCAGCTTCAAATACATGTCTGGTTTTGGAGGTAACTGTTACATCTCTCCATTAATAAAGAAAAGGAAGAACAAAGAGAAAATAGATGCAGGGAAATAAGATGGTGAATGCATAGGTGCGTGTTAAACATGCTAATCTCTTCATAAACGTTGGTCATAATTTAGCTTTAAACTTCTTGGCAACCAATACGAAGAGGAAAATCAATCAAGCTCAAGACATTGATAGTATCCATAAAACAGAAATGAACTTCTGACTCACAGGAAACCCAGCTAATCTGGAAAAATCCAGAGATGTTTTCCCCAGGGTTCTGATAAAAAGAACAATGTATAACCCAGTGAATCTGGGTCCACTAACTTCTTTACAGCAAATACACTGCAGCATTTCTCAGGGGCATTTTCTTGTAAGCTCTTTCAATTTGAACAATAGCAAACCACGTAAGTATGATTCAGTAAACACAATTCTTGGTCACGGGCCATAGACCTGGCAAATCCTGAAACAGGAAGGATAATAGAACCACATGTAATAAATCTATCTGCCCTGTCTCCTTTGCAAATTCATCTTCATAAATGAGAGTAACAGACACAGGAAATGTACAAGCAAATCTATCCGGTCTCACAGTTGACAATACATTTGGTCAGTTTTGGTTAGTTTATTACCTCTGAAGTTCTCAAGGTCTCAACAATATTTTTCTTACGTTTGCCCTAGTGAGATTTCAGCACCTACTAACAATCCTTAAAAAAAATTGCAATAAAACAGAGATCATAAGATTCAAGTAATTCTCAGGACAAACTAGAGTTGCCATTTGACCTCTTATTTTTAAAAATTTACTTTCCTATAAATGTTTCCTAAAGATAAATTAAAGATTTAGTCATGAAAGACCCTGCTGAGCAATAGTGTGTCAAAAGATTACCTTCGATCCTGACCACTGACTTTTATATCTGTAAGTAATTAAATATTTAGGGAGTTAATTCATTTCCAACCATTAATTTTCATCTCAGGTTAAGTGGTTTGTCTGTTTGACTTCATTGCAAATTACCAGGACCTGAACTTAGACATCACTTGGCAAAAGATAAAAATCTCAAGGGTCCCAGAGCCCCTGTTATTAATCTGTATTATGGAGGTGACCATTTAGACTGCATAAAGAACATATTTTCAATATAACCTTTCAACTTTCCATGACACGTTTAAAGGCAAAATCAGACATAATTTATAAGATTTAGGAGGTATGCTATTGTTTCTTAAAATAGCATTTTTAATATGTAATAAGGGTATATGACATTTTAAAACTGAGCCTTAAATTTGTTTTGTTTATTTGTAAGGAACATTCTTTTGGAAAATGTCATCACTTGTTTATTTGACAATAAAAAGAACTCAATGGTTTGATTATATCATTGTCGGCTTATCTATTGCTTGCCTCCAAATTCACCTTGGAAACACACAAAAGAATCCTGGATCAGTTTAGGCAAAAGATCTACTATTTGGGAAGCTTAGCAAGTTAGAAATGTGAATAAAGGCATGTACATTAATTGCAAAAGGTCACCAAAATGGCAGGTGCAAAAATGCAGGTGCAAATAATTAACCTCTTGAGCAAGAAATTGGTTGATTGCAGGTGTAATTAGTGAAACACAGGATAAAGAAGGAATGGTGGAGTTCTGTTGAAAATTTAATCTTGAGTTGTACAAGTTTTCAAACCACACTGTAATCAAGTTAAAACTGTTGTTGAAAGTTCAGAAATAACAAAAGTAAATCCATTGACTCACCTGTTAACCTAAAAGAAATAGACTGTCAGTTGTTTCTCCAGCAAATACGGGTTTTTTGGGATCAGCAAAGAAATGCAATTCAGGGTCTGCTACCACGGTGAGCCACATGCAAGTCCCCACGTGGCAAGGGAAAAAGATGCTTTCATAGAGAGGAAAAGGAAGTTGGGAGGGCCATAGTTTCATTGGCTGTGTCCTTGCTAGAGAAGAGGAGGCCTGCCTGTTCAGCAATCCTATTATTGCAGGGTGCAAAAACTCCTGACACTATTTAATTGAATTAATTTCTGTTGATTAATTTTTTTACACACTGAAGTAGTAATTAATAATAGTTTATTGTGCACACACCAAAAAAAAAAAAAGTTTGCAAGTTGGGAGCACTCAAACCAAAACATGGAAAGAGGCTCAGGGATCTGTTTATTCTTCACAGTAATTGGTTATAATACTAGGTTTTTCTTAAATAATAGAGAATAGATCAGTGGTTACCTCATATCAATCTTGGGAAACAGTTTAAGTTTTGCTTATGATTTCCAGAGGTGCAAATAAGAAATGACCCAGGTCAAGTTAGGCTTGCAAAATAAGCTAAAATGAATTTTGCTTGTAGGACTATACTGGTTTTGTCTGCTCAGGGAATTTTCAAGGCTGGTCTCCATTTGCTTTTGATTTTTATCAGTATCAACAATTAAACTTGCTAACATTTGGCTTTCACAGCAACTGTCTATTTTGCAGTGGTAAAGGAAAATAACGCTGTTAAGAAATAGGTTTTTCATTTACTCTCTGTCTTTCAAATAAACTTGTAATTCCTCAAGAACAATGTTTCTCTATACCTGATCATATTGTAAGTTAGTTAATAAAAGAATAATGTTTGGAATAAAGACTACTGGGAAAAATTTGACCATATAAGAATCCAAACTAAATCACACCAAGAAAATATTTTTATGTTTTATATTGGCAACAATCCAAAAGTGTATTAACATAACACCTAAATTAAAAGCTACCTTTTATACACTGAATGTAAGAGAATAAATTAGTGTAACCTCTGTGCAGGTCAATTTAGCAAAATTAATCAAAACTGCAAATATATATCCACTTTAATCAAACAATTCTATTTCTAGGATTAAATTCTACAAATACCCTTGCATTACGGAAATGCTGCATTAAAAAGTTATTTACTTAACATTATCTGCCATAATGAATGATGAGAAACAAAACAGATATCTATCAAAATAGGTCTATTAATATAAACTGTGATTCATCCACAGAATGAAATACTACACAACTATGAAAATGAATGGGAATGTTCTCTATGGACTAATATAGAAAGATTGCTAAGATACATTAAGTGAAAAAAAAAGCAAAGTACAGAATAGTATGAATATTACTCTAACTTTGCATAAAATATACTTTTATACTAATATTTGCCTTCATAAACACTGAGAAGATTAATAATAATGGTTATTATACTTTAGGGGAGGGAGCAAGGGAAGTGTGGATGGATACAGGACCGAGCTGGGAGGATACTTTTCACTCTATACTTTTTATTTTGTGTATTTTTTGAATTTAGTAATGTTTAAAATAAATCACCTATCGAAAAAATTACAGAAATATAAACAAGAGTTGTCACAAAATTAAAGCTGATGAGTGCTGTTCCAGATTTTTTTTTTCTAAGATCAATCAATATACTTTAATACTGAGAATTCTTCATCTGTCTTTCTAGGACTAGGACTAGGACTATTTCTTGGTAAAGTATGTTGGGACCCTACAAATATTTATATAATTTTATTTTTTGTCCCTTAACCTTTGTAAGAGTTTGATGAGATACTTTTTATTTGGATTCTCTGAATAACACCTCATTGTTTTGCTTTTGATTATATTCGCAGAGATCGCCTAACACCATATGGGTAGTAGCCTTGCCTGTCCTGTTCAATCCACTTTTCTCACAGTCTGGAAGAGTATCTGTCACCTAATCAGGCTCAATGTAATTTGATATAAGAGTCAGTTCCTGTGGGAGTAAACGAACAAGGACTTTTGACACTCTGAGCAAAACAGGCACATGGGATTTTTCCTTTAAGCTAATTTCTGACACTTTCTGTTATTGACATATCTTCTTGGGCTGTATTCGTATCCATGGATTGTTCTTTCTTAGCTCCCAGTGCTTGCTGCTGCTGAGGTCAGCAGTTATCCTACTGAAAATCACTTTTATCTATGTCAATAAGTTTTTCTGATAATCTGACACATTCTAATGTGATAATAGGTAAGCCTAAAAAGGCATACCTAGGTTACCTATGTATTCATTTTAATGAGAGCTTCTCGGGCACAATACCTATATATTTATATAAAAATCAAACATCTTATGTGACCACTGTTTTCAGGGGGTGCATAGGATTGCCCTTGCTCAGCGTAACCCTCAATGAGATGGCATTTTGTCGGTAAGTCTCAGGATGTTGGTCCTGACAGGATCCTCACAACCTCATAAGGTAGCTGATTAGCTCCTTAATAACTCTAAATATATATAAAATAGATAAACAACAAGGACCTACTGTATAGCACTATATACAATTGAATATAGTTCTATATATATATATTCAATTTCTTATAATAACGTATAATGGAAAAGCATCTGAAAAGAAAAAATTACGTATCTATGTATACATATAACTGAATCACTTTTTCTGTACACCCGAAACTAACATTGTAAATCAACATTACAATTAAAAAAATAATAAAATGTAATCAATTTTCCTGCGTTTTTTGATCTAATACTCCTGTGTCTACTCTTTGGCCCTTCAAGATAAAAGATACAACCCAAGAACAGCTCTTCCAATATTGGAAGGAAGTTGTACTCTCTTCTACTAAACTTTTCTTTTCTTTTCCCCCAGCTGGCACCCTGTGCCTTTTTTTCTTTGTTTTCCTTTTATTATTTATGTTTTAATTTCAGAAAAATGAGTTTCTCTAATTTTGCAAATGTGTGAACATATATACCGTTAAATTTAACTTGCAAAATTTAATGTGTTCTATTTTGGCTAATTTGATTTCAGAGAAATTTTATATAGAAATTTCATTGAGTCATGAAAGTTGGTTTACATAAAAAATGCTCATGCAATTATGCATGCCTTCCTAGTATGCATGTGTATGTGTATGCATGTGTATGCGTTCAGTATATGTCAAAGAACAGAACTATAGAAATCTTATCACTCTGTAGTTTGTTCTTCACTTAGATGCTTGAAATTTGCAGCAAATTAACAGCATAGAAGATAAAATAACCCTATAGTTGTAAAGTTGCTTTAAAATATTAACTCAAGAAACAGAGGACTGACACTGGCTTATAGCTAATGGAAACAAAACACTAATGAAGAGGTACTTAATATTATCTCCAGACCTTGGAAATGCACTTGAAATTGAAATTGTAAAAGACAGCAAGTAAGTTATTAGATTTAGAAATTTTACAATAAAATCTTTTGTTATATATTTTAATGTATCCTTTGTGCTCCCACAAGATTTTACGGCATGTGTTTTCAAAACTCATTTCTGTATTTTGAAATCTCTGCCTATAATGTCTTAAAGTTGTCAACAGTTGGAAAACAATAGACACAGTTCTTCTCAGAGTAGACTGTGTTTGTGGGTAGAGGGAGGGGTCATACTGCATGAGATGCCTGAGCAATGACAGGGCAACCCTATGAAGGGAAGAATTCCTCTTCCAAAGGGTGTGGTGCCAGCTAGTCAGTTGGTCCGAGGCCTGGCTGGAGGCAAGGAGCTGAGGAATGGGTTGTGGCTGCAGGCCAGAGCTTTTCAAAGAGAAAAGGAAACAAAGAGATAGTAATCGACTTTACAGTCAGGCCAACCATATGGTACGGCTCACTGTCTCCAGCAGGTTGTTTTTTTTTTTCCCCTCAATTTCCACCCTAAAATGAAGAAAGGAAGTGAGAACCTTTGAAAAGAATTCCTACAGCACATCACTGGGAAATCTTTGGGATTTGTTTTTATAAGCCAAGGAGACAAGATGACAGGAAGCTCATTGAAAAAAAAAGAAAGAAAGAAAAAAGAAAGAGAAGGAGATGGCTTTGGGAGACTTGGAAAAATACAGCAAATGTACTACATTATGATATAGGAGTAGGGAGTCAGAGGATAAAAGTTACTGGAGTCTGCTGGTACTCCTGGGTGTGAACATAGCAAATGTCTCAGGACACCTGATAGATATGTGTGGAAGGACATATCATTCACCCTCTAATGGTCTGATATGAAAAATGAGGTCATTTAAATAGCTGGACAAAAAAAGACCAGCCAAGCTTGGGACATGGTGTAGATTCACACATATTCTGATTACTGAATTCTCAGTGCAAAGTCGAGAGGACGAAGATTGTTCTTAATGATCTAAGAGACCAAAGCAATAGGTAACCATCTCCTGGGGAACTTTTTCATTTAATTCAGCAGGCAGGTTTAAAGGATTTATCTGTACAGATCATTATAGTTATGACAGAATCAGTATTGTTCTTGGGGAAATGTTGAATTCTCTTATTCACTCGTTTGTTCATTCAACCATTTATTTACTGATTTATTTGAGTAACTAAATTGTTTCAAATGTTCTGGGCAGTAGAATTTTTCAGTGAAGTTTTTTTGACTACTGCTTGATAGTGAAAGTTAATTTTGTAATACATGTAGAAATTCATTTACTTGGGTTCAAATGTTATAATACTGTAATTTGTAATTTGTAATACAGTAAAAGTTTAAGACTCATATCAATGAGTCTTTACCTCTAATTTTCTTAATTAGATTCAAACATCTAACTCTTGTGTTATCTACTATATCATTAGTATACTATACATACTATGTATATATTAAATTTTTCACTTTTTCTCACATTAAGATTAAGATTAGTATGAAGAGACCACAAAAGATATGAGGAAAGAGTGTCTAAAGTGATTGCACAGATGAGGTTCTGATATGAACTTTTAAAAATATAGTAAGTTTTTAACAATATAATATGTTATTCAAATAGTTAGGCTGTTGTTTTATAAGGACTCCTAACTCTGTAACAAAGACATTAGAATTCTACTACAGCAAAGGCTGCACTTGTCCAGTAAAATCCATTGTTTTCTTAGTCCTTTTAATAATGGAAATATAAATGCAACTCCATTTTGGTCTCTTTCTAAGAGCAGCTTAACTTATACCTTAGCTAATGCAAAACTCAACTCTGTCATTAGCCAGCTTTTCTAATGTTGAAAAATCATTTCACTGGGTTAGATCCACTCTAAGAATTTTTCCAGCTTGAAATGTCCATGAGCCTAAAACCGAGAATGGTTATGTGACTGCAGAAAATCATTAGTATTCCTCACCATCTCACCCTCACAATTCCTGAAGGATCAAATTAATTTAGAGAGAGAATTGTATTAATATTGTTTGGTAAGAAAACATCCATTTCAAAGTCTACTTCTCTCTTTGGTCCTCACTGGGCGGTTTATGTTGCCTAAGACACACCGCTGGGAACTCTGTGACGTGAGTGTATTTCAGGATAAACCACTCATTGCCCGTACGTAACAGAAGTGTTCAGGATAGCGTAGAAACCAGAGAAATATGGGCATCAAAAAGCAAGCTGAAGGAGAAAAACACTATTAGAGAAAAACAGAGGAAAAGGTAAGAAGTGAGACCTTCTCTCACCAGAAATGAGAGAGCAGCAAAAAGTAAATTTGATATTTGCCACAGAGAATGGCACTTTCCCATTCACACTTGAAGAAAGAGCATATTCACGGTGGATGGCTGAGCATACTGCTGGTTTTCAACAAAGCTCTTAGTGACTATCGAGTTGAACTGAGTATGACATGTAACTAACGAGGCCAAGTTCCCGTCCCCATGTGGGCTAGTTCACTGTGCCCTGTCCCATAACCACAAAGCATGCCCCTGCCTTTGGCCAGCTGTCTCCAAAATGCACGCTCTTTGTCACAAAAGGGACCAGGTGTATACGGGTCAGTGCAAATCTATCTCATCACTAGGAAGAACTCTTAAGGCAGGTGGTGGGTCAGGAGTGTCACCTCAGTGTTACAAAGGATGGCATGAGTTCTTATTTGGAAAAGTAAAGTGAAGATTTGTCAGTTATCCGATTGTAATTGAATATTTGGGCTAGAAATCCAATCAAGTTTAGGTTAGGTGGTCAACATGTAGGTTTATGTGATTTACTAAAGGCACTACTTACGACTTCAGGGTCTCAAACTTAACGTCTTTTAGATGAGAGTAGGGAGTGGTGGAAATGGTAATGAATTGGGTGTTTAAGGCTGCACCTAATGTGATAGAAAATTATAGTAAGAAAAACTCATTCACCAGACGCCTGACTTATTTGGGCCTGTTATCCAGAGTTAGAAAATCACACTATAGATGGGGCTTAAGTGCCTTATGATAGAACAAAATGTATTGATTTGATTAAAAAGCTCATAATAAATACTTAGAATTTTTTGTTGTAACTATTTGTTTAAATATGTATCCCCTCACCAGACACTGAATTCCACAAAGAAAGTACCATATCTTGCTTATTTTTTTTTATACTAAAGCAAAATATGCAACATGGCACCCCCTCCATGGATGGTAACAGTTTTTCTAATGCACAGCTGCAGTGTAAACACAAGATTGTATAACAGTCTTAATTATCTACAGTATTAATTTCACTTTCCTACACATATTTAAATTCTGGTGTGCTAGAATTTGATTAGAATAAATAGAGATAATCAGATATGCAAAATCTTATTCGCAGCAGTAAAGAACAGAAAACTAAAAGTTCATTTAATCTATATGAATTTTCTCTTCCTTTAACTAGACTTTATCATGGAAATTAAACAGACTTCAGTTTAGTGTACCTCTCAACAGAACCACTAAGAGAAGTATTTGCTTAGTTGCTAGATTTAATGCTAACTTAAAGCAGATGAAGATAAAATGGAAATAAACAGTAATTAAATTACACAGAAATGTCTGGATGAAATAAAACAATTCTTTACAGTTTCTAGGTAATGGCAAAAGTGTTTCTGGCAAGAAAAGCATAATTAACAGCAGTGTTAAAGCTTTGCTTTACATTCTTTTGGCAATGGAGTCGACTAAGTTGAAAGCTGTTAAGTAGAGTATTTGAGTTTCATATTAATTTGCATTTCACTTGACTGCGTTTTACTGTTTTGCAAGCATGAAACAGGGGGGTCTGGGTTCAACACAACAAATTACTGTACAAAATAAAAAATTGCTACCGAAGCAGCTTTGTGTTTCCAGGGGGTTTGTCGTGCTGTGAGGAAAAAAGAAAAAAAATAAAGAAAAGAAAAAGAAGCGTTGATTCTTTTAGAGGCATTTCAGCACCAGATCTGCACTATCAAAAATAGACCTCGAACATAGAGTTATCTAGAAATTCAGCAGTTTGCAAACAAGTGCACCAGGGATTAGTTTTTTCACACTAAAATATTTTTGCTACACATCAGCAAGTCCTTGAGGAGAGCCTGCTGGCTCCAAAGGCCCGCAGTTTGCTGTCGAAACAGCAGAGAAATAATGTTTAGCCGGTCCTAACAGGGAAACCATGATGTAGCTGCCCTTTATGGTAACTCTCACATTTGACCCAAAATGGTTTAACCACTGGGATTGAAGAGAAGGACTTCATTTTAATACCTATTTCTTAACCTTTGACAACTTTTATTGTATTATTATTGTTTAGAAGTGCTAAGTACACATGCCACCTCTTCTGTCCACAGGCATGGATCACAAAATACAGAATGCAAGTCAACTGATTTCCAAAACCAACAAAATTGTTGGGGAGGGTAGAGCTCAATGGTAAGAGTGTGAATACCTAGCATTCACAAGGTCCTGGGTTCAATCCCCAGCACCTCCATTACAATAAATAAGTAAAGAAATAAACCTAATTACCTCCCCCCCCAAACAAAACAAACCAAAAAACAACGAATTCGAATGTGTGTTTGTGCTTGTGGATCTGCGGGTATGCAGGTGTGTGTGTTTACCATCAATGCAGTGTGTTGGTAAACAGTTGGCAGTGATCAAATTAAAAACAAAGAGAATCTTGCTCTGAGCGTACTATTACCTGAGTCTGTTCTCTGCATTATTAGGAACTGTGTTATTGCACTTTCTAGTAGAGAAAATGCAAATTAAAATACCATTTTTACAATCCAAATTAATAGAATTTTTTCAAAAGATATTGTAGATTTGTGTTATGGACACTCTTATTTGCTGCTGGTCAGAGTGTAATTTAAAATGACTTTTCTGGTAAACAATTTTGCAGTATAGCAAGAGAGTAAAAGTATTTCATAGCCTGTGTCCTAGAGTATGAATAAATAATAAGATAATCAGAGATAGAGATTAAAATGCCTATTTTTCATTGATTCTGAGTTTTACTTTTTTTACATTTTAACCTCTGAAATTGGGATGAATCTTCCAATTGTTAGTATCTTAGAATTGTCATGGTTTAATTAGCACTTTTTCTTCTCATTGGTATCTTTGTGAAGTGAAATATGGTGCATACGAAGACATTTGTTATAGCAAAAGCAAAAAGATGGAAGTAATAAAATGGTTTTTTTCCCCTTTTTCAGTTTTATTAAGTAGAATTATTACCGTTTGATTGCACATCTACGTTATATTGTATGTAAATACATATATATAATATACTGTACACATTTTTTTGTAGTTTACATATATGTACTGATCATTGTTTCTAAGAACAGATTAGAGCTTTAGCTTTTTAAACTTACATAGTTATCAAAGGAATAAAGCCAACCACAAAATAAGAAAGTACCACACAGAATGTACACAAATGCATGTAAAAAATAGTAAAAACTGAATATAATCTGTAGTCTGGTTAACAGTACTGTACCAATGTCAATTTTATCATTTTTATATTGTACTACTTACATTCTTGAAACTTCCTGTGTCTTTAATTATTTCAAAATAAAAAGTTTTTTTTAGTGTCCTAGAGCTGAGTGGGATGAAGACTGGACAGTGATGGCTAAGGGGAGTAGGCTTCTTTTGAGGTAACAAAATGTCTTTAAGTTGTGGTAATGGATACATATGCTAAAAACCATTGAACTGTACACTTTAAATGGGTGAATTGTATGTTATGAGAATTATATCAATAAAACTGTTAAAAAAGTAAAAAAACAGAAACTGTTACTGTACAATAATATTCCTAAAGTCATTACACTATTTCAGCTTCCTTTTATCTAGGTCAGCTTCCTCCTACATACTAATGTGGGCTTCAATAATTATATGTTAATCTAATTAATTCTTATGACCATGAGGTAACCTAAAGTATTTTAAGGTTTTGACCTCTGAACTTCTTATTTTAATGCACTTATATTTTTCACCAAAAACCTGCAAGAGAAGTAAGTAAAAAATACAACTCTAATAAGTAAGGGGATAGCAATTCGTTATTGAAGGAGCTTTTATATTGGCAGCTGTCCAGATAGCAAATAAAGTTGTTTATATATTTGCTCATTAGTGAAATGAAATGATACCGATTTAATTCATTCCCATTTCGTGTTTCCTATGTTTCAAAGCAACTTTTTAATACACACTCTAAAGGTTTATCTGGAGCTCTTGTGCTGTGATTTGCTTTCTTTTAATCTCTAACTAGATATAATTAATGAAATCTTACTGAATGAGGTGTTGTTGGCTCCTTCTAAAATCTTCCCACTCGTTCATTTGAGTTTGGCTGTAAATTTCAGTGACTGCAAAATCGCGGGATGCACACCACCATAGCGACTCTGGGGCTGAGATATGTTAATGAAAGGCCTTAGGTGTCAGATAGCTGATGCATTCCAGGGCTATTTGGGGCGACTAAGAGCCTGTCACAGTGGGGGACTCTGCTCTGTAGCCCTAGGTTTATCTTGAGACGTTCAGACAGGGAGATAAAACGCATATTAATCCCAAAGGATAAACAGTCTTTGCTGTTGTATTGGATAAGCATCTGCTTTGTCAGATTTAGCCTAAATGTGGGCAAATGGAGAGATATCAGTGGTGAATTATCGGAGAGGGGGTGGGGGCTGAGAGGAGGAAGTCATAAGAGAAGTGGATGGTGTCCACCGCACTTTGGTTGTCTGCCCCAGTGCTAGCCTCTCACCCACCATTCCTGAGGCGTCTGCATTATGGGTAGCCTTAAATAAAGTTGATATTTTCATTTTCTTCTGACTTTTTTTCCCCCCCAAGATCTGCCAAGGGGAATCCAGAGTGCAAGAGAATAACTAATTGACAGCTCCAAACTAAGAAGTATCAGGACCCTTCACACAGAGTTTCTTGAGGTTAAGGATGTGCTATTGTTTTGGACAATTTTTCTATAATGTCCAGCACCATATTAGGAAAAATAAGTACTGTATACATATTTGCTGAATGAGTATCCCAGGGATTATGAGGTTTGTACCTTCTGGCTAATGCAACACTTGTCTTTATTATTATTATTATTATTATTATTATTATTATTATTATTTTATTTTATTTTTTTCTGAAAAGGAACATTGCAAAAATCACACCATAAGCCTTTAGAAGAAGCAGAGCAACAGAGTTGTTATTTATTTAACCATATTCTGGTCCTCTGTCCTCAAGCACCACCTACTTTTACTTCATCTTTCCAAAAAAGCTAAATAAATATACATGTTACAATACAGGAACAACCTTTGTGCTGGGGGCATCACCATAGGTCACTATCACCACCAGTAAAAGGCAAGATTTGGAACACAAATCCAAAGAATTATCCACTTATTTTGAATACTGCCTTAACAGTTCTGCTTAGAGAAAAGGTTAAATGACTTCTTATTTTTCTTCTCCATTATGATCATTGCATAATAATAAATTTAGAGCCAAGGGGATTTTTGAAATGCTGGCTAAATTCCCATTCAAACAATGCATTTTTGGGAAGTGTGTTGAAATGAGGCTTTAGAAGCTGTGCCCACTTTTGCAGGATTAATTCTGTAAACACATAGCTGATAAATGCTGTATCAAGGTCTCAGATACTCGATATAGAGCAAATATTTTCAGTGGTTTAGATCTATTTCAACTTGCATGTTTTCCGTATCAACAATATTCTATTTTTCATGAAGTCTTCTGCATACTTCTTAGTTTTCTTCCTCAAAGGCAAATATATAAGGATAATTCTAGAAGACAGAATCAAAATATTTTTTTAATGCTGATTTCACATCCTTTATTGATCATGGACATTTTCCCCTCACTGCCTGTGGGGATCTGTTTCATAGCTGAGATTCTATCTAGTACATTTCCTTAAAAATTCTATTTGCTTATGGCGGCAGCCATCTCCAAGACAGCCCTAAGGAAACTGGACTCTTGATATTCACACCTTGTGTAGTCTCCCAAATTGTTAACAGGATTGTTCTGTGTGACCAGGAGAAAGTGCACTTTGCCAAAGAAATTATTATTTCTACCTAGTTCTCCTGGATCTCTCATTACGGGGAAGCCAGCCACCATGTCAAGCAGCCCTCTTGAAATATACAAGTGGCAAGAAACCAAACCTCCTACCAAGAGGCAGAACCAGCTTGCCAGCCATGAGGAAGCCATCAAGGAGGTGGATCCTCCAGGCCCAGTCAAGCTTGCAGAAGACTGTAGACCCTAGCATCTTGACAGCAAATTCATGAGGTATCCCATGCCAGAACCAGCCAGTTAACTCTCCCCAAATCCTTAAACCACAGAAACCACGAAATAAATGTTTATTTTTGTTTAAAGTAATCAAATTTTGATTGTTATACAGCAACAGGTAACTAAAACACTCACCCAATAAACTTTGCTTTCTGAAAGATGTGAAGGAGTGATCTTTGAAGGATTTTGTAGACCATTATTCTAGGATCAAGAAAATGTATTAATAGTCACCCCTGTGATCAATGAGATAAGTCCTTCCTGGAGTGAAAAGATGATTTTCCCTGCTGTAGTGAAAGAAAAATGCTTCTCTTTCTCCCTCTCGGGACTTTGCAGATGTAATTAGATTAAAGATCTTGAGATGAGATTATGCAGGTGGATCCAATGTAATCGCAAGATCTTTGTAAGTAGAGGCAGGAGATTAAAGGTCAGAGAGAGACTAAAGATGCTATGCTGCTGATTTTTAAAATGAAGAAACCATGAACGAAGGAATGAAGGCAAGTCTCTAGAAGCTGGAAAAGGCAAACAGACTCTCCTCTAGAGCCTTCAGAAAGAGCTTGGTCCTTTTTGATTTTAATCCAGTGAAACCCATTATGGACAGTTGACCTCTATAATTATAATATATTTGTGTTGCCTTGAGACACTGTGTCTGTGGTAATTTTTTACAGTAGTGATTGGAAACTAATTCACCCATGTTTCAAAAGATGTAGTAAAATTTAAGAGGTCATGACTATATCATTTTTATTTTGTCTCCTTCAACCAAAGCTTAACTAATATTGAAATGCCAGGCTCAAATATATTGCTTCCAAGAAGTCTTTTTAATTCTTCAGTTTTAAAGTATTCTCATCCTCTGCTCTCAAGATGAAGGGAAGATTTTGACTTACCGTTAACCATAGAATGTATTGTACTATTACTTATATTGGCCTTTAAAACTATTATTTAACTTGTAATGTGTGTGTTCTCTTTCACTGTACTGAAAATATCAGTTGCTTGAGAAGAGATTAGAAATCTTGTGCTGTTGGCATTAGCTACACCTCCACCATCACTGGACCTTGCTGGTGTTCACTCAGTAAATACTTGTTGATTGGATTGGTTGTAATTCCACTTTTTCTTTGTTGCATTTCTCCACTGAGGTGTAATTTACATAAAATAAAATGCACAGGTTTTATGCATTCATTTGAATGAGTTTGTAAAATTTATACAGCAATGTAATCACCATGCAAAGTAAGATACAAAACATTTCTATCATCCTCCAAAGTTTCCTTCTATTCCTCACAGCCAATTCCTATTCTCCAAGAAGTAATTACTTTTGACTTCTTTTACTCAGCAGAATGTGTATTACTAGTGGTATCTCTTGATGTGATTACAATGCAAACTGTTTATCTTTTCTCTGGTACTGAGTTAGAGGAGATATTTATTTAACTTTGTCAGACATTGATAACATTATGCTTCCAAGTCTGCCATTTTACACCTCTGCCAGTAAAGATGAAAATTCCTGGGGTCCTACATTCTTGCCAGTATTTGGTACCATCAGAGTTTTTAATCTAAGCTACTTCAGTGAAAATGAAATAATGTTTCATCCTTGCTTTAATTTACATTTTACTGATGATTAGCAATGTTGAGGATCTTTTCATGGTATCTATATATCATCTATTTCAGATGTCTGTTCATCTTTTGGCTATTAAAAAATTTTCTTTGAAATTTTATTGTTAATGTGTAAGAGTTATTTTAAAATGCTGAATCTGATTCTTTTGTATTAAATTTCCCATTAGACTGTGGCTTATTCTTAACATTGACTTTTGATGAGCAGAAATTTTTAATTTTGATGAAGTCCAATGTATTAGTTGTGTTCTTTTTTTACTTAGTACTTTTCATGTAAAGTCTAAGACATATTGAACTACTTAAGGTTCCAAAGATATTCTTCTATGCACTTTTCTCCTAGAGATTTGTGATTTTTGCTTTGATATTTAAGTCTCTGATTCATCTCAAATTAAATTTTGGGTATAGAGTGAAGTATGGAACAATGGTCTTTTTTACATATGTACAGATGTTCATTTGTTTACTATCATTTGAAATATATATATATGTTTTTTTTTTTTTCCCTCCACTGAATTGCCTAAGTGCCTCTGTTGAAAATCAATTGACCATATATGTGTGGGGTGTGGGGTCTGGGTCCAGGCTTTCTGTCCTGTTCTGTTAATCTGTAAATTTATGCTTAAGATAATACTATGCCGCCTTGATTAATGTTAACTTTATAATTAGTCTTAAGATCAGGTTGTGTAAATATCTGTCATCTGCTCGTTTTTTTTCTAGATTGGTTTGACTTTTCTGGATGCTGTACATTTCTAAACAAATTTAAAATGAACTTGCTATTTTCTTTTAAAAAATTCTATTAGGATTCTGATTGTGATTGGGTTGATCTACAGATCATTTTGAAGGAATGGATAGTATTGTTTTTCAATCCAAGAAGATGATGTAACTTTCCATTTTCTTAGATTTTCATTCATTATTTTAACAATGATTTATAATTTTCAAAGTGGAGCTTTACCCATTGTATTCTCTCTAAATATTTCACAATTTTATACTGTTATAGTTATCTTTTAAAATTTATTTTTCCTAAAGCTGCATAGAAATACAAAATTAATTTTTGTATATTGATCATGTATCCTACAACTTTGGTAAATTCTGTTACTTTTCTAGTGGGGTTTATTTTGTTGTTGTCATCATTATATCCTTCAGGTTTCTTAGGAGCCCAATCTTTTGACTATAAATAAGGAAGGTTTTACTTCTTCCTTTCCAGTCTGGATGCCTTGTCTTAAAGCAGTGGTTAATGCATCATTTCCGGTACAATGATGAATACAGTTATCGAAACTGCACATCATTGTCCTGTTCTCGTTCTTTGGGGAAAGCAATTTATGTTTCCTTTTTTTTTAAACATCATTTATTAATTTATAATCATTTTACAATGTTGTGTCAAATTCCAGTGTAGAGCACAATTTTTCAGTTATACATGAACATTATGTTTCCTTTTTAAGAATGATGTTTGCTGTAGATTTGTTCAGAAACTTTTAATATGATTGAAGAAGTTTTCACCCATTCATATTTTACTGAGGTGTTTTATTATGATTATGTGTTGAATCTTGTCAACTGCTTTTTCTGCATATATTGAAATGATCATACTTTTTTTTTTTCTCCTTTGTTCAGTTAACACGGTGAAATGTAGTCATTTGTTTTTGTATGTTAAACCAATCTTGTATTTCTGAAATAAGCCATACTTGTTTGTAATACATTATCCTTTTTATAAATTGCTGGATTTGACTTACTAATTTTCTGTAAGAGTTATTTATATAAGTTATTGAGGAATAGTGTCTTGGAACTTTTTAATAATGTCTTTGGTTTTTATACCAGGGTCATGCTGGCCTCACAGAATGAGTTTGGAAATGCTCCCTCATCATTTATTTTCTGAAGGAATTTTTATAACATTGGCATTATTTCCTTCTAAAATATTTAATTGGACTTAGTAAAACCTTCTGGGCCTGGAGATTACTTTGCACTGACGATTTTTGTTTATTTGTTATGATTGTTTTTATATATGTTTTTACAAGCTCAAAAATTTAAAATAACTATATGAATGTTCAGATTTTCTACTCTTTTTTATATAATTCTGGTAAATTACATTTTTTAAAAGGCGTTTGTCCACTTCATGTAAGTTGCCCAATGTGTAGGCATACAATTTCTTGTTATCATTTTAGTTTCTTTATTATCTCTCATCATGGCCCCTCTTTAATTCTTGATGTTGTTAATTTGTTTTTTTCTTGATCAATCTTGCAAAATTCATCAATTTTTAAAATAGCAACTTTTGATTTTGTTGATTTAGTCTATTGTTCTGTTTGTTTTATTGATTTCTAGTCTTTTATTTGTTAATTTATTTTTTCTAATTAATTTTTCACATACAATTGCTATTCTTTTTTTTAATCTTCTATGGTAGAAACTTAGGTCATTGATTTTACATCTTTATTCTTTGCTGAAAAGGGCTCAGAAAAGTGCTACATTTCTTTAATAACTGCTTTAGGTGTATCTTACAAATTTTATGTATTATTTTCATTATTATTATTGTTGAAATATTTTCTATTTTGCTTTATGTTTTTTGTAGAAATTATTTAGAAATGCATTGCTTAATTTGCAGATATTCATGAATTATCTACACATCTGATTATCATTGATTTCTCATTTTACATTATTTTAGGCAGAGAATATGCTTTGTATATTTTGGTCCTTTGAAATTTACTGAGTTTTACTTTTTGGCTCAAAATATGGTTGATCTTGGTGAGTGTTCAATACGCACTTGAACAAAAATTGTGAATTTCATTCTTGTTGGGTATAGTAATCTTTACATGGCAAATAAATTGGTTGACAATCCTACTCAAATCCTCCATGCCATACGAATTTTTTTCAGCTTAAAAAAAATCAATTCCCATGAAGTATGGTATATATCCAACTAGGATTGTGGTTTTATCTTTTTCTATCTTTAGTTCTGTCATTTTTTCCCTATACTTTAATATTATTTGTATAATAATTTTTATAATAGTATAGATACATATGTAGCCACACATACACACACATGTATATTAACACACATATACTTACAAATGCATACATACACATACATTTATACAAATAAACATAATTTTAAAAATCTGCTTTATTTTGTGCACATGAATACCCTTGTTGGTGTTTTTATTTCTTTCTTAATGTCCAGACTTCCATTTTCTGGCATTTTCCTTCAGCATGAAGAACTAATTTTGTCATATCATGCAGTAAATTTCTTCTAGAAGCATATACTTTCAGCTCTGTCTGTCTGAAAAAAGTCCTTATTTTATTTTCATGTTTGAAGGATATTTTCACTGGAGATAGAATTCTTGTTTCACTTTTTTTTTCTTTAAATTCTTAAAAACTCTGTTTCATTGCCCTCTGATCTTAACTGTTTCTGATCAGATGTCTGCCTTAACTCATTATTGTTCTGCGTGTTATGTGCTTTTTTGTCTTTGCCTGGTGATGAAATTTTCTATTTATGTTCACTTTATAGCCCTTTAACTGTGAAGGGCTTAGGTATAGTTTTTGTTGTAGGTATTTTGTGTGAGGTTCACTGACCATCTTGGATATAGCATGCATAGGTTAAAGTATTTTTATTATATTTAGAAAAGAATCTTAGCCCTTATCTTTTCAAATATTCCCTCCACCCTATTCCTGTTCTTAACTTCTTCTGGGAGCTCTATTTCACTGTCTGTACCCGTATTTCTATACATATCTTTAGCTAGGCCCATGTCTACAATAATCTAGCAATACATACTTTCTCCATTTATTCTTCCTTCCCACTAGGAAAATGTATACTTATATTTGTAATTTTGAGGTTTCAGAAATGCTTCTTGAGGTTAAGCAATTCCAAGAATAGGATAAATCATACCTTCAGTAGCCAAAAGTGAACCCAACAAGAGAAAAAAGTACAAAAATAACAGCAAATAATAAATTGGGGATGCTGAGTGAGTTTGATGATTTCTCATCTTCATGTCTAACATCCTTGAGATGGCTAAGAGAAACAGAAGATACGAGGTTGGCAGATTTCTAAATATAAAGACATGTTAAAAAAAATGTAAAGAATGAAACTTTAATTGCGAATGTATTATAGTGTGTTATGTTTTCACTTTTTTGATGAACTTTTTTAAATTTATTACCTTTTAATATGTTCATTTCCACTGAGGACTTTTTAATTTATATTAATCAAAATACCTCAAAGTAAAAGATAATAATACATGGAATTTAGTGTGTCTATATATTACACAAATTTTGAAATGCCTACCTGAGGTGGTTAAATGTTTCTTCATTTCAGTCAAGCACAAAATAGTTTGTTAGTCAATAAAAGAGTATCTTTAAATAGAATGACAAAAAGCTCTCAAATGACTGAGTTTGATGTTATTTATCCTCCATTATTGAATTAACCCAGGCACAGATTTTAAATAAAAACAAATATGTCATGTGGGTTACTTGAAATCATTACACTAAGTAGAGTGCTCTCTGTTTTAATAAGGCTAAGATACAGAATCTTGGCACGAACTAAAATTCCATAACTAGCAACATTCTTATATTTATAAAATAGTTATATGAATATTATATGAACATAATAGTCAACTGATAATTGACTATTAAGGGCAGATACTAACAACTGTACCATAAATTCTATTTAAAAATTTTACACTGGGTCTTGAAGGGGTAACGACAGAACAGGTTTCAAGGATCTATAGGCTGATTTAAAATGGAAATAATTGTAAGTATTGCATACAATCATTCAGTGTGATATACTGATTTGTCTACTCAGATGCCTGGACTTTAAAATTCCTTCTCTGTCCTCCAGTATATATTTACCAGAAAAGTAACATCTTCTTTCTTTTTTCATTAAGTAGTGACTACTCCTCTCCACTTCTCTCTTTATTTTCTTATTTGAAACACTATTTAACTGATCTGGGGGTGAATAAAAGACCCAATTTGAGTAAGTTTTGTTCACAAGGAAACTGGACCGGGGCTGAGAGCTATCTGACATGTAAAGATGGAGGAGCCTGCGTATGAGGAGAAGGAGGAAAATGAGGGAGAAACAAGGATGGACAAAACTGAGAGAGTTCTGATGACATCTGACTCTTAAAGTCACTTCCTATGACCCAGCGTTGTCCTGAGCCTACCCGTAAAATGTTCTTGTATTTTGAAGACACTTTCCACATGTTTAAGTTGGCATGAATGGGTGCTGAGATAAACTGATGCCCATTCAAATTTTCAGTTTATTCGAATATACATCAATTTCAACGGGGCAGTGCCAAAGCAAAGTGGTTAGGAATGACTCCCCTGACAGGGGAAGACAGGGGAAATGTTTATACAGAGACTGTGCAGAAGCAAAGCCAAAAAAAAAAAAAAAAAAAATTGATTGGTTAAAGCTTCATTGGTTGCCGTATTTGGGAAAGCCTAGTTGGTTGTTCTCAAGTTTCACTTTCTCAAATTCAAGTGCGTTGATTCTGGCTTAGGTTTTGGTTTTGCTTACTACCAAGGAACTGCAGCCACCTCAGTCTAATGGCCTCCTTGTTTAGTTACTTTAACATGGGTTTCTGTCATTTGCAACCGAGAGTCCTGAATAATGCAATCACCTGCAGCAAATGAGACCAATGACATTTCCTCTCGTAAATGATTTCCAGTAACACACATGCATCGGTTTCATCTTTACCACAAAGCTCCAGAAGTCCTTATACAAAATATCTGGTTCTCTTGATATTACCTACTTCATTGTGTTTTCTTTTTTTCTTTTCTTTTTTATTGCCTGAATGTGTGCACAAATACAAAAAGGCACTGAGAATAACATAACAATACATATAATCGTATCTCCTTTAAAACAATCCCTGCCCATGTTTCCAGAGACAAATACCGTCAGCAGGTCAGTGTATACAGTTCTAGTCTGTGTTTATCCTTCTACCTACAAGTATGTTTATAAGAATTTTAGTTCAGAGAGTGAAATTAAAAAAATACGGATAATAATGTGACTCAATTTTTCACTTTTTATTTTGTTCTTGAAGTCTCTTCCTCATTTTCTGTGTGTGTGTACGTATGTGCATCTCCATATATATCTCTCATTGTATACATTATTGTTAATTGTTCCATTAGTATTGTACATTCTAGTCATCTATTTCTCTAATGATGGGCATTGAGTTATTTCTAACTTAGTTACTACAAACAATGCTGTGATTGATCACCCTCCCTAAGTTCAGCCATCTGCTCAGATTTCTACCACCAGATGATTGTCATCATGGTTCTGGATTCACATTCTAATTGCTTGGCTGGCCATTCTCCCATTATTCTTACCTGGACCTCTCCTCATGTGCCCCTCTCACCATGGTAAATGCTCTCAGCACTCAATTCCTGAAGAAAGGACTTTGGGAGATGAGCTAATTCAGGATCCTGAAACTGAAGCCTACCTGGATCTTTCTCTGATCAAGTAGTTTGGACAAGATCATGAATTAAATAAAAGCATTATTACCTCTTATGGTTTCTAGTTTTTCCTGCTCAACCAGTGGCTATTATCAATACAGAATTTGGAGTTTGTGTACCTCATTTAAAATGGCTTGGCTATTAATTGCTGCTCTCATCAGTATTTCTCACGAATCAGGTTTAGAAATGACAGATATTATTTTTGTTTTCCCTAATACTTGTTTTTGATATTGTAGGTAAATTCAACTCAAGAGGAGGAAAGCAGCTGGGAATTGTTTGAACAACAATAGGTTCTCTAGTTCTGTAATAAAATATTGTGACTTTGTTGATGATTATCTACGGTCAATTCGCTCTGAAAAAAAAAAGAATCAATATGGACTGGAATCACCAGGACCCTACTTAGGATGGTGTCTGCATTATTACAGCCTTGTTATATTTCACCATTGAGTTTATGCCTGCCGTTTCTCCGTTGGATTCTCACCCACGGTGGTTTAAGATTGCATATTTAAAAACACGTGCCCAGGCCCTGAAACATTTAAATGTGATAAAAATCAATTTTACCTACGTGATTCCCAGCTGAATGCCACTTCTGATGTACATCAGCTTCAAACGAAATTAAAAGATAAGTAACATGATTACAGTCAGATTAGCTTGTCTAGGCAGACAAACGAGATTGCAGAGTTGTCTGAGTGAAGACACTCACTTCCTAGTGAGACCAGTTTACATCACATTAAACAAAAATGAGTTTCCAATAGGAGTGCTGTGTAACAAAATGGGTAAGTGGGAAACTGTACCCTTGTGACCAAATACGAGTCAGGGAAATTCTGTTATTTTGTGACGATTTGAGAATTTACCGCCTATCAGAAATCTTTATAGAAAAAAATGGAATTATTCTCTGAGATTTGCTGCTTAAGCTGAGAGAAATATTTTTTTGATTAGTAGAACTCAGGAAAGTCAAGAGGGGAACACTGATTAGGGAAAAATCTTGAATCCCAAGTTATTATTCTACATTGTAAAATAGGAAAATGAATAATATTCAGAGGGTTACTCATGACAAGGGTCACATCTAACTAGAAAAGAGGTGCATACATGAATGATTACTAACTAGATGGTGGACAAGAATGGGGTGGGCTCAGCTTCAATTATCACGATAACTTCAGTGGGGAAAAAAGCTCTTGACTCTATCTAATCATAAAAACCTTTTATTGTTTTGGACCAAGGGAGAAAGAAAAAAGAAAAAAAAAAAGCAAGTAAAGATGTATAGGACAGGTAGAAAATAACTTGGCAATGTTTATCCAAGCAAGTGTGATAACGCCATCGTAAGCCATTTTCTTTTTAGTCTGTAATTATTTTGGTTATAAAGAAAAACTATTCAGGAAATTGAAATTATTTAAGTGCCTTCATGATTGGACAATAGTATAGGTGCCTTGATGATTGGACGACTCCATGAATAAGAATGCTTTAGGGGCAAATTTTAGAAATAAAAAAATATTGAAAATAAGTGAAGCCCATGACAAAGCTATTGCAGTTAGAATAAGGGACGTAACAGGAAGGAAGGGAGTCTTGTGAAAGTGAGCCTGAAACAAGAGAGTTATTTTTACACCACAACAGAATAGCCAATTCTCCTCATATTTTGGTCATCAATGTCCATTTCCCCAAACACCAGTTCTGTCTTTCTAAAAAATATCTTACAATTGCAAAGTTCCCGTGCGTCAAGATTTTTTTTCAAATTGCAGAGAAACTGAGGGGAACATATAGGGTATTTAGTAGGGTATTTAGAATAATTTGCTGACAAAAGTATTATAGAGCATCTATTTAGAATTTATCATTTTCCCTAATGTTTGCATTGTTTACAAAAAGAAAGAAAACTATCAGGTGAATCATATGTCACTGCCTTCAACTGACCTTCTTAAGGAAAGTGCAATTATATCTTTTCTTCACAAAATGTGTAAAAGTAAAAGCAAATGCAGGGAAATGATTGTCAGGGAGGAATCGTGGGAAATATTTCAAGTAGATATTTTTCTTCTTCTAAATATAAACCAAATACCTTGTAGCCTTAATTTCAGTAAAGCCCAGTTGTATATATAACCTGAATATCACAGATTGCACATGCCAGCATATTAAGAAACTCTTCGATCTCTGATTTAGGTCTATTTTTAAATTAAGCAGAAATACATTACCAGAGAAATGTGAAGCACTCAGCTGAGTGCTCATTAGGAAAAAGCAGACATAAAGCTTTTACAAAGCACAGTAATCCTCATGAATATGTTTTGACAAATATTGCTATCAATCATTGGTTACTCCTTTTGTGGTCTGGATGTTTAATTGCTAGTAGTTCCTTCCAGAAGTCAACCGTTGGCTCACTTTTCAGTAAATGACTTTAAATGAAAGTCTTTCTAGAGCAAATTAACTTAATTTCTATGCAGTGATGTGTTTTATGAGCAGTTTGGAAGTGAAACAACCATCTTGGAAAGTATCAGCCTTGAAGCCATAGCCAAAGGGAAAAAAAATTATTTCAGCTTTCATGGATCTTTGAATATAAATGCACATTTTTTTCTGGCCCTCTAACTTTATTTCTCCTCTTGGTTTCTCTCTTGTTTTTTCCTCTATGCTACAATTTTCTCTTCTAAAAAATAGGCTTAATAATATTTCCTCATGTGGTTGTTGTGATGATTGAATGAGTTAATCTATACACAAAGCCTAGTGTATTGCCTAATCCGTAGTAAATGCCCAAATAATGTCCATTGCCATTATTCATCTTATCCAGCACAAACCAGACTTATTCCCCATAATGTAATGTCAACTCGGTTATACTATGTCAAATGTGTGTGTAATAGGAAAACAAGTTAATAACTAAAGGAATGTTGCCTATAAGCTTAAGTTATACATAATGGCCCATCTCTGGGAACCCTGCCTCCCAGGGAATGAGCATTAAGCTAAAATGCCTTTGTTTAACTCACAAGAAACAGCCTGACCAGACCCACCTGTGAATGGTGGCAGGAAGGATGAAATTAACACACCCTATCTGGAGTCTGGCTGGAACCAGGATTCACCCCCTCCCCTTTAGGTATAAAAGAAGCCTGAATTCTAACCCTGGGAAGATGGTTCTTTAGTACACTAGCCCACCATCTTCTAGGTCTGCTGGCCTTCTGAATAAAGTCGCTATTCCTCACCCTCGCAACTCATCTCACAATTTATTGGCCTGTCGTGTGGCGAGCAGTATAAGCTTGGACTTGGTAGCATGTGTGTCGTGGCATTGTCACAGGATTACTTGTGATAACTAATGGTTATCTTTTTCCAGTGTGTGTCAAATAGTGCTCATTTAGCATAATTTATACACCAAGGCAAGCGTATCTGAGACGCCCTTGTGATTTAAAGTCTTTTTGAATTATTGGTAGTCCACCATACTTAGGGAGCTAAGTGAAGCTATTTGGTCAGTAATTTCCACAGGGCTTTGCTTTCCACTCCATACCTCCCCCCCCCCCAAATAGTCTCTCCTTCTCTTTCTCCCCAATCTCCCTCTCACTTTCTATTTTAACTTTCACTTAAGATTGCATTTCATTCTTTATATTGTATTTGACTCTATTGGTTGAAAGATTTTATGTTTCTAAACCACTATTTTGAGCCATAAATTCATCCAGGAATTAGACATTCTTGATTAAGATAACTCTGCCACGTTTTAGCCTATCCAATCCCACCTCCCGTTCAGGCTTCCGTGCTATTTTCCTAGGATAGAACTTTTGTCACTCTGGTTTCCTCTGTCTTTTAAAATACAAAGTTCAGTGAATGCTTTGCTTTATCAATTGGTTTCTCCTTCATTTCATGTTTTATGTGTGGCACTGTCTGGTTCAGGACCATGACTTCGGCTGGAGATAACCATGATCTTAGATTTCTGTCACTCGCCATTCCAAATTGTAAAGAATTGTTCCTGCAAAGCAGATCCAGAGCTATTTATTAATACCCTTCCTGTAATGTACCTTGGGCAATTTTAAACTTAGTTTTTCTCCTTGGTTATGTGCCTTCTGCATCCACACTTAAAACCAAAACATTTTTGTTTATCTGAATGCCTGAGTCTTTAGTCAATTCTCACATGTTTAACTTGCTTAAATCAACAGGAAGCTTTTTGATAAAAGGTGAGTTGCTATTTCTCTGTGATTCATTGTTTATAGGAAAGCATGACTGTGTGAGTGCTAAGGTTTTGTACTTGTTTGAGTTCACTTGTGTTTTGAATTATCACCTTGACTCATGCATAACACTGATAAATTTTATTTTCCCTAGTAAACATCTTGGTTTAAGTTATGTTACTCATTCCCAATTCTTAAAAAAAAAAAAAATCTTGTTTTAAGAGATTATTTTCCTTGAACGTACAAAGCAATGTAAAGTTCTCATCTTTCAAAAAATGTTTGGAATAATCATGAAACTTATTTCCCTCTGTCTGCCAGGTTATTATACCCTGGAGACATAATTAAGGAGACTCAGGGTCCAGCTGGTAAAGGAACTGTTAGTGCTTAGCTCACTAATAAGGGCTTTTCCAGAGAGTTTTAAGGAGAAAAAATTCTCTGATTCTTAGTATAAAGAAGTCCTTGAAATATCCTAAATTTTTTTCTTTAAGAGGATGGCTAAATACACTCACTGTAGTATTCCTTATTGTGGAATACTGTGCAGCATTTAAAAAGAATGACGTATGTCAGGATGTAGAAGCAAAAAGCATTTCTAAGAAATAGTGTGTAAAAATAAGAAGTTGCAGAAAAATATGTAACAGTGATATAATTCATATTATATAAACATTATATATCAACTATCTACCTATCTATCTATCACAAACCAAAATAGTAAGGGTCCATCTGTGGATGCATGGGATATGTGTGTAAATGTAGAACTATCTCAGGAAAAATACTCAACTAATGCATGTGGGGCAGGGCCAGTAGGAGATATATTGGATAGCAATTAGAAGACAAAGGAGAACAGATTTATTTCTAATTCTTGAATTTTTAAAGAATAATGTATTTATATGTTACTTTAGTATCTGAAAATTGACTTAAAAAAGCATTTGTATAACAGGCACTATACTTTCAATTTTCTCCCACTCCCTTCCTGTCATATCTTCAAAGAGGTTAGTAAGCATTTTATTTGAACAGGACATTCAACATGTAAGTTTAACTTAAAATGAACACTAAAATTTTAAGATTCTATAAGATGAAGAGTCCATAAGAACCATAAGTTTTGTATGATCAGTTATTTAGTTGAAACCGTTCTTTTTTTTTATCATCATCATCAACACTATCCATTTTTGCAAATTGATGATCATAAATGCAAATGTATATATGCATATCCAAATATATGTTTGTGTGTGTGTGTGTGTGTGTATAAGATAAAGAGCCTGGAAACGCAAATAATCCATAAAAGTTGATCATTTGTGTTGTTTTGGGATGTTAGGACAGATACATTTAAACATTAACTGACAATAAAAAGGAGCATATCCTAGAGGCAAAATGAGTAGTAAACACAAGGATTAAGTGCATTCTGAACCGTATGAGACAGATATGATTGAAAGATGGTACCGTGGGTGATATCTCAAACAACAAAGTTTCCTAAGTGAGAGAATGTAAATGTACTCTCACTAGATAGTATGAAACGAATAAAGGGTTGATACGACAGCACATGGTATGTTCAGAGAATGTTAAATAGACATTCTGATATGATAATATTTTTGTATAAGATCAATGAATATGCTGCCTTTTAGGAAAAAACTATTTCAAATTCAAGTGTCTTATAAGCTTCAATAATATGTATCTCTTGGCCTTAGTTTCTTCCCTCTAAAATGTGAAGATTTCGACAAAAGGGCACTATGGTTGCTTTGAGGTATGTACTTTCAGATAGAGGTTTTGTTTCTAGATTCTCGAGTCTTGGACTGAGCATATCAGAGAGTAATCAAAGCCCAGTGTAGTCTAAGCTTGATGCAAAATATAAAATAATGGGGAGAAAAATGGGCCAGGAATCGGGAGATCTGGATTATGGTTCCAGCTTGGTCACTCAGCAGTTGTGAGAATGGAGATAGGACCCTTAAAAATTTTGGACTTCAGTTTCTTCCTTTATAATGTTGGGATAATAATTCTCAATCATATTTCAAGCCTGTAGTGTCAATCAACAACTTACTGTATGCAAGTGCTTGGTAAATTTTAAAATGTTCTTATGTGTAAAGCTATTATTATTAAATCCAAACATTGGTGATAAAAATGTAAAGCACTCTAGGCACACTGTCCTCTTATTATTCCTTGACAATGATAAGCAAGATCTGTTCCCCTCCTTTGCATACTGGACCAGCTGTGTCTGGTAAGCTCTTTGACAGGATTATCTGCAAGGCTCATTCTCTTACTTTAAATGTCTACTGAAATGTCACCTTATCAGAGAGGCCTCCCTTCCCTGACATCCTCTATCAATTAGCAACACTCACCCAGGTACCACTATCTCCCTTACCATGCCTTATTTTATATTAACAACTGAAACTTTATCACATTCTTCATATATCTAATTTTTCTATCTAATACTCCTTTCCCCCAACACACACAAGTGTAAAATCCATCAGAACAGTGATTTTGGTTTGGTTTTCTGTGGATCTCTAGTCCCTGGAAGAGTGCTTGACATATGGCAGGCACACAATAAATATTTATTGAATGACTGAGCAAACTTACCAATGATCTGAGGGAGATTTGAATTAAAAAATATAAGTAAAACGAACTTTGTAATTCTTTTATCCCATAGCAGCTCACTTAATAAGCTTTTACATTTATCCAGGAAATACTGAAAGCTCACACAATGAATGCTTCATGTCAAAGTGCCAAAATTCCTTTGAGTTTTGCGAATACAACTTATTTTCAGAAAACCGTAACAGTGTCTATTGCAAGGAAATGCATTGGTGCACCTGTCATGTCAAAACATGAAACAAGTATCTCAGGTATGTAAATGCCTCGAAGAATCAAGGGACACTTCATTATATAAAAGCCAATTATCTAAAAATAGATAAACCCTAGTTACTTGTACAGCCAGTCTGGAAACTGGGAAACAACAATAAGCTAGTAACCAAGTTTATTTTATCCAGCTGCCTTAAATGTCTTGCACACCATACATATGCATATATGGATATGTCAAAACCATGTGAGATGACTTGAATTTTTCATCTTTTACCTTCAGATTCTTCAAAAGAGTAGAAAAATTGATAAGGCTAGAAAGAGTTATCTAGAAGAATGTTAAGCTTGAAAAATATCAATTCTAATAAGTTGAAATTTGACTACAAGTAACAATTTCTCTGTCCTTTTTGGCATACCTTCAGAGGACAGCAGCTGGGACCCACATATCTCTGATTAGGTGGTATGCTTAGGAATAATACATTATTTGGAAAGTCATCTATTATATGTTGTACCTATTATATGTTGAATTAAAAAATAAACTTTTTGGCAATTTGTATCAATGCCACCAGGAACTGATCATCTCTTCAATAAAAATAGTTTCGACATTTCCAACTGAATCCTTTCTCTTTGTATTATAAAATTGCAACATTTCTAGAAATACTAAATGGAAAATGCCAAAGAATAAACTGAGATATGGTGCATACTGTTGCTTTATTTAATCAAAATGCAGCAAATAAAGACCTTTCAATCTACATAGGGGGAACTTAATAATACATGAAAGACTATGTTAGCATTTATTTTAACATGAGTCTTTTGGAGATATAAAGACACTAGCAATGCTTATAATCTAGGGTAAAATTATGAACTGTGTAAAACGTATGACAGTGTCCATCTGGGAATTAAGAAAAGTTTAGAGAGGCCTTTATATTAACTGATAAAAGTTAAACCTCAAATTCAAGGGGTTTTACAGAAAGTGAAAGTATCTTCTAATAATAGAAGTTCTCTCATGAAATCTGGAGAAAGATTGGGTTTCATAGTGTCATCAGTGAACTTCCTGTAACACCATCTGCTTTCACTGTAAATTAATTTTGATCTGCATGTGTGTATGTGTGTGTGTGTGTGTGTGTGTGTGTGTGTGTGTGTGTATGTACAGATGGATGGAGAAATAAGTGGATGAGATTTTTTTTGTTTGTAGATGTGTCAGACTTTTATATGCCCAGAAGGGAGTTTTTAACTCCATTGCAAATATATATAGTGCATTGAGTGGACTCATGAGTAAGTTGTCAAGACAAACATTTAAAGCAAAGATGTTAGAAAGCGTTTCGGAACTAATGAACTTCCTTCTGGAATCATCATGTCTGTTAATGGTACCTCCTACCCACCCCCAAACAAGTGGGGCTGATCTAAATACAGCATCCTACGGAACTTCAGAGTAGATTGTTAACCGTCCATGAACTGTGAAACACCACACATGTGACCCCAAAACAGTGTTTGACAAGTAACACAATAATAGGACAATAATAGGAACAGTGTGTCTCAAACTTCTCAAACCTAATAGCCGAAGGGTAAGTGAACTCAAGCATTGAGAATTGAGAGGCATAACATCCTGTTGGAATGTGGCAAGCTGGATGGTTCCCTTTTGAAGTCAATCATGAAAAACATATGATGTTTGTTTTAATATACAGTGTTTTAAATTATTAACAAATGGTGGGGTTTAGTTTCCTACTTATGTTAATAGTAAGTGGAAGATCAACTATTACATTGAATGTACCAACTAAAAGAAATGAGCTGGGATTATAATAGGTGACATTCTAGCAAGTTTTTTCATTGCTATTTTTCCATAGTGTTTTCATAACCTAGCCTTACATTAATAACATAACTAAGTAATAACTGTTACTTTTTCATTTAATGTGATCAGGTAATTACTAAGGTGTATTGTCTAAGCAACTGGCCAATAAATAAAACATTGGTGGAAATTTAATTTTGGAGGGTGATGGGGAAGTGGGGAGGAGAATGCACAACTGTTTGCTCTGTGGTGAATGGAATGAGTCTTTGATCCATGGGTCAGTCTCTGTGAGTGCTTCAGGGCAATAATCACCAAAACGTTTTTCAGTGAAGAAAAATAATTAGTGATGTTATTATTATTTTTTTAAATGAAGTATTGTCAGTTTACAATGTGTCAATTTCTGGTGTGCAGCATAATGTTTCAGTCATATGTATACATACATACATTCATTTCATATTCCTTTCGTTATAAGTTATGACCAGATATTGAATATAGTCCCCCATGCTACACAGTAGAAACCTGTTGCTTTTCTATTTTATATATACTAGTTAATATTTGCAAATCACAAACTCCCAATTTATCCCTTCCCACCCCATTTCCTCCAGTAACCATAAGATTGTTTACTATGTCTGTGAGTCTGTTTCTGTTTCGTAGGTGAATTCATTAGTGTCTTCTTTTTTCTTATTTTTACATTCCACATATGAGTGGTATCATGTGGTATTTTTCTTTCTCTTTTTGGCTTAGTTCACTTAAAGTGATGATCTTCAGAGTCATCCATGTTGCTGCAAATGGCATTATTGTATTGTTTTTTATGACTGGGTAGTATTCCATTGTCTAAATACACCACAACTTCTTTATCCAATCATCTGTTGGTGGACATTTAGGTTGTTTCCATGTCTTGGCTTTTGTATATAGTGCTGCTATGAACACTGGGGTGCATGTATATTTTCAAATTGGAGTTCCCTCCTGATATATGCCGAGGAGCAGGATTGCTGGATTATATGGTAAGCCTATTTTTAGTTTTTTGAGGAATCTGCATATTGTTTTCCATAATGGCTGCACCAAACTGCATTTCCACCAGCAATGTAGGAGGGTTGCCTTTTCTCCACACCCTCGCCAGCATTTATTGTTTGTTGACTTTTAAATTATGGCCATTCTGACTGGTGTGAAGTAGTATCTCATTGTGGTTTTGATTTGCATTTTCTCTGATAATTAGTGATACTCAGTGGTGATGCTACTCCTTACTTTCCCACTGAAGCTGTGATTTAAACCACATAGAGATGAATTAAGAGTTCCAGTCAGATCACAATCCTCAGGATCATTTCTCCTCATCCAGTTCCTACACTTTTGTTGTCTTAGTACTTTTGCTGCCATATTGTTTTTTTAGTTTTGCTTTAAGCCATAAAAATATTGATAGTTTTTGCCTTGAAGTTGCTCTTTAAGAGTATTAAACCTTGGGAACATGTCCACAAAGCTACTCAACTTGGTGGGGTATGGCTCATTAAAGTGAAGACTAAATTCATTGTCTTAATTGAACTTTAAAGTCTTTGCTTCTTTTTTCTTTTTCTTTCTTTTTTTTTTTTTCCCTCATAAGGAAGAAATAAAATCAGCAACAAGAAAAACTCTGGCTTCAAAAACTGTCAACACCTTCTATGTGCTGAAAAGGTGTGGCAAGGTGCCTTTGCAAATAACCACTTGTTTTTCTTTCCACACAACTTCCCATTTTATCATTGCATTGACTACCTTGCGATAACTAAGAGATAATACCTTTGAGACATTATCGGTAATAATCTGAGTTTACAAAAATTTTGTTTTGAGATGCCACTCACATTCTTTGGTTTCCTATGGATTTAGCTCCATCTGGGCATGGTTCCAGAATTGATTATTATTATTTTTTAAGGCTCAAATTTGCTTGCTAAAAAAATTTACATACCTTAAAATATTTTTAACATCTCCTTTTCTGCAAATTAATTGTTTTGTAGAGACTATTATATAAGCAAAGTATAAATATAATAGCTACTATGATAAAAGAAACTATCTTTTAATCAATAGCTCAAATATATCATTTAAATGCATCATTAGCTTTATAAAATAAGGTCAGCTTTTCCAGTTATGCTGCTTTTTAATACAAAGCTCATTTGTCTATAAAAACCAAAAACTTAACCAAAATCTCTCCTTATTACATAAGCTCTTCCTAGAAGATCATAAGGCTGATAAATAAAATTTTAGCCTTTAAAAAATGTTCATGTTGAATTGAACTTGTAAATGTATTATTTCTATGCCAGGCATCTCAAATTTAATTGAATAAAATTCTTATATTCATTCAACTTTTCATTTTTAATGAAAATGACTTTCAAATGTTGCCAGAGCAATGATTTCATACATGTGGTAGATTGATTTCAACTATGTCTGCAATAATCCGCCCACTGCCGTATCATCCCTTCCCGGTTTTGCTTCTCATACCGCCCATAAGGAGGTGCAGGCTCTATCCTGTGGCCACGGCAACAAACCATAAATTTTGAGACTAAAAGCAACAAAAATTTATTTTCTTATGGTTCTGACTGCCAGAAATCAAAAATTAAGGTGTTTAACAGAGTCACACTCCTTCTGAAGGCTCTAGAAGAGAATCTTCCCCTGCCTCTTCCAGCCTCTGGTGACTATCAACATTTCTTTGTGGCTGCTTCACTCCAGTCTTGGCCGTTGACCTCATGTGGCCTCTCCACTTCTCTGTCTGTGCCTTCTCCTCTTCTGTCCATTATAAGAACCCTTGTCATGAGGTTTGGAGCTTGCCTAAAGATATGCAGGATGGTCTCATTACAAGGTCCTTTAATTTACTTACATCTGCAAAGGCCTTTTTTCCAAATAAGGTCCCATTCAAGGGATCTTGTTCTTAGAACATGGACATATCTTTTGGGAGGATGTCATGTAACCCACTACACCAGTGTTTAAAAATCTGGACTCATTTTCTGATGAGCTTTGATAGTTAATTACGGCAGAATAGACATTGGCTCAAGTGGCATTCAGCTTCTGCTTCTGTTAGAGGAGATTAGGTTCTTGTCACATCACAGAAAGAATTCAGAAATGAGACACGGAGATCAAGAAATTAAAGTGACGAATTATTAAGGGATAGATAGGATGCTTTTCTTCTACACATAGGGTTAAAAATGAATTGGTGGAATATTCATCAGGTAAGGAGGGCTCTGGGGTTGTATTTCCTGATTTCCATCCCAGCTCCACCTTCCCGAGGGGTGGAGGGATTTTTGTCCCTATTTAGTCTTGACTGGAAGTGTCATGGTGTCAATGCATGATGGGTACTTCTAATCTGCAAGGCTAATTTTATGGTGATGAGGGCATAATGTGCAAAAGGTTACATTCGGACATTGGATTTTTCCTTTCACACATTTCTTTGCCTGCCTCTAGGATACTTGTCACCCAAAATGTGTGATTTCTTATCAATATGGAAGTTCCTGCTTTTCTCTGTCTGCTCAGGGACCCCCATTGTTCACGAGATATATGGTTTCCTGCTGTTTGGCCCACGTCCTCTTTCTCTGCTCATATCTAGGTATCTGCCTGCTCTAACACTTTTACCTTGCTCGGACACAGCCCTAAGAGTATTATGCAAAAAATTCTCATCTAGCCTATTGAATCATGAAAAGCCATATGGAACAAAGTCAGAACTTTACAGCAGAGGCACTCTTGACCTCCACACAGCCCAAGCTGCCAATTATGAATGGAGCTACCATAGCACTGAGCCCTAGTCAATCATCAGATAAATGTAGCTGCATGTGGGAGCACAGAAAAGACCAGCAGAAGAATTGCCTGTCTAGGTCTAGCCAAAATTGTTGACAGAATAGTGAGCAAATTAAATAGTTTGTTTTAACTTACCAAGTTTTGGGTGATTTTTTAAGCATTGATATAGATATTCGTACCTAGCAATAGGATAGTGCCATAACTAAAACCCCAAACAAGTGGCATTGGCTTTGAGGCAGGATGGTGGGAATAGGCTGGAAAAATTGCAAGGCTGGAGAAATGGCAAATGAATTATTGGTGGACACTTGAAAAATGCTAACTGAGGCCAAAAAACTGTTGACCTTTATTACATAGTTGTGAAAAAAAATTGTCAAAACTATCATCCTTAGTAATATGGAAAATAGAAAATTCTTCTAATGAACATGTGAATCTGACTAAGGAGATTTTCAACCCATATTAAAAAGGTCAGTTGATTTATTTTAGTGTTTTCTCATAAGCTTCTGCAGTCTCATGAAAAGACATTCTAAAAGTACACTTGGTAATAAACATATATCCATTGTTTATTGCTGTGTAACAAAACAACCCTGAAACTTGGAAGCTTGTAACTGTTTGGTAAGATTCTTCAGGTCAGCTTGGCTTAGGCAAAGCAAGGCTTCTGCTGGTGTTGCCTAGGCAACTAGTTCATGCAACTGTATAATGGACAGCTTTATTGGGACTCAGTGATCTAAGAAGGCCTCACTCATATATCCTGAAGTTGGGGCTTGCTGTCTGATGGTTGCTCTAGAGGTCCTCAGATGAGCAAGTTGCCTTGCTTTGTGTGTGGCTGCCTTTCCTCTGTTAGGTATGTTAGGGCTTCTATGTATAGTGATCTCAAGGCAAATTTCCAAGAATGGGAGAATCAATGCTGTCAGATCTCTTGATAACAAAGCTCAGAAGTTGTAAAATATCACTTCTATTGAGTTAAACTACTTTACATCTCCTTGATAATAAAGTACATATATTTAGTAAGAATCTAAATTATGCTATTTACAAATTTACTAACTATAGTTGGAGTAGTGTTAAGAGATTCATTTTAAAGTTCATTTCCTCCATTTGAAAGGTGACAGAATGTTTATTTCAACTTTCAATAATTTAAAATGTCTTTGAATTTCCCTCATTTATTTGAATAAGTTCATACTTAGCCTCCATTTCCTCAAACTTTCTGTTTTAGCTTCTTATCTATGATCCAAATTGAAAAATATAATTTTAAAAATACTTTAAAATTATTTTTAAAGTATTAAACAATAAAAATAAAGAAAACAAACAAGACACAGTTTTTCAATGTTGAAGTGAAATATTTAGTCGAACATCTGTTAACAGAAAATTTGGTAGAGCACAATTGTCAATGCATTTAGATTTGTGGACATGTGTGTATGCATGTGTGTATGTGTATATGCCTGTGTGATCATGAATGAAAATAATAATGCTAATTCATAAAACAATAAACTAAAACAAAATTTAATGGTGTTAGTCGCCCCATTTTCAAGCTTTTTTGATTGGATTTGGGGGTGAGGCCTAAGATTAGCTATAGCAACCAGTGAAATAGCACAATTCATTTTGGCTGAATGGGGGGCTCCAGTACTAAGGCCACGGATGCCATGTGTTTCTTTTACAGCACAAAAATACCCAATATCCCAATATTCAACAGCATATAAATGTTAGTATGTTCACGAAAGAAAAGAAAGGATTAGATTAGTTACAACAGAAAGCTGGGTCTACAGTTTTGCTTGCCCAGTTTTAATGTCAAAAAAAAATTCCTTAAAATCTTTGAATAAAACCAATTTTTCCTTAAGGTCATTTTTGGAAAATATATGGCCTTGCTTGTCCCCAGGCTAGCCTCTGGATAGCTCTGTTTTTAGCATATTCCAGTTTGAGAGCTGCAGCTTTAGAGAATGGGTTGGGTGTGGTCTTTGTGGAATACATGGCCAAAAAGAAATGATAGCTTTGAGAAAGGCTTCAGAGGGTAGGATGGACATAGGATCAGGAATCCAAACCCAGAACTGGGTAAAATGCAGGGATGGAAGTCCAAAGTCAGGCAGTGTACCGGCAGGACCCATAGCAACAGTCATAATAGAAGCAGAAGTAGGGGCTTCTTTTACAGCTAAATCTTGATGTTAAGGTTCAGTAAGGTTAACCTATCTTTTGAGGTATATATGAAGTTGGCTCAATCCTCCTACTTCTATTCTCTGGGCAGTCTCATGCTCTTCCCCAAATTCTGTGTATTTTTGTGCCCTTACATTCTGGTAGTTTCAAACCCTAACCCGACTGCATCCAGTCTTCTCTACTAGTTGCTTATTGCTCCCATAACAAATTGCCACAAACAGTGACTTCAGACAACATACGTTTATTATCTCACAGCTGTAGGGGTCAGAAGTGTCACAGGGCCAAAATCAAGGCATTAGCTGGGCTGCATTCACTTCTAGAGGCTCAAGGGGAGTGATCTCCTGTACCAACCTGTTTCTAGAGGCTGAATGTATTCCTTGTGTTCCCGCGCCCCTCCTCCATCTTTAAAGCCAGCAAGAGCGGGTTGAGACTCTAACATCGTATCACTCTGATGACCTCTTTGACCTCTCTCTTCTATTTTAAAGGGTCACTGTCATGACATTGGGCTTGTACAGATAATCAGGACATTCTCCCTTTTCTAAGGTAAGCTGATTTAGCAACCTTTCTTTCATCTACTACCTTAATTTCTCTTTGCCATGGGAGGTCCCATATTCACAGGTTGCAGGGATGAGGATACAGGATACATCTCTGAAGGGCCATTATCTTTCCCATCACATCTTCCACAGCTGTTTTCTTTTTCTCATGCTAGATTTTGCCTTTTCTGGACCTCAGTCTCTGATTTCCATAAAAAATTCATAGGCATAAAAGACTGTTACAAATGTTGGGGATGACAGTTTACACTAATAAAACGAAACTATACAAAACATTAAATGTTTTTTATTTCCGAAAATAACCTCATGTCAACTGGGAAATATTCTTTTGTTTTTGTTTTTTCACTCTTAGATGGAAGGAAAAGGATATTCTTGTTTTTTAATAATTTGGAAATGGGAATGTGTAGAGAAACCATGAGAAAAAACGTAGTCTCACATGATTGCTGTTTTGAACAGACACTGCTGGCAGCTGGGGTACGTTTGCCTCCATCCTGACGGTGGGGTGGGGCCCACAGCATTCATGACAGGTTGGCAGGCTCCTCATCACACAGCTGTGAAGAGAAAGTACCCCAATTTGGAACATTCTCACAAAACTTTGATTTTACAACAAGACTAAGAAAAACCTTCAGTTTAATCCTAATCTAAATCTAAATCTAAGTCATGTTTGTGAAGTACTGATGTTCTTTCATTGGCAGCCTTCCTGACAGTGAGCTAGAGTTGATAATGTGATACGATATTTGATTACACTTCAAATAATGATGCCCCCTAAACCTTCATTTTGTTCTTTAGCAGTAGGATATAATTTTTAGGGTGGACAAAGACCCAAGGTATAAATATTTATCAGTCAAACACTCATGACAATCCTATAGCCCATGGCCAGTAATTGCCATATTGGAGGTGGGGAGAAGACTCTGTGGCCACAAAGCCCCAATTATTCCAACTGTCTCTTCCTGCTTTGAGTGATATCTAATAAGGACCTGATCACAGAAACTCTCTTTCAACTCTGAGGTTAAATCATCTTCTGAGGATATCAGAGGGGAAGATGAGAAGAGACTAGGTCCCTCATGGTATCACTGAGCCCCTGGACCAAGACTGGAACTGCTTTCCAGTAATTAAGTGGACTCCGGATTGACTGAGAGAATAAACAAGAGCCTTTATTGTTCAACCTACTTTTATTTGGTATTCTGAGACTTCTGCCAAAGCATAATAAAAGCTAGGAAGTTCTACTTAGAACAAGCAAGAGCATTATAAAAACTTAAAATGTGGAAAATTTGAAAATCTGGAAGAAGCTATCTTAGCTCAAGCTGCATAACAAAATGCCACAGACTGGGTGACTTCAATGACAGAAACTTATTTCTCAAAGTTCTGGAGCCTGGGAAATTCAAGATCAGGGTGCTGACAGATTTGCATCCTGGTGAGAGCTTGCTTCCTGGATTGCGGATGGCCACCTTCTCGCTGTGCACTGACGTGGTCTCACCTCCGTGTGCGTGTGACCCGAGCAAGAGTGGGCTCCCTGATATCTCTTCTTATAAGGACGCTAAACCTAGTGGATCGGGGTCCTACTCTAATGACCTCACTTCACCTTAGTTATCTCCTTAAAAGCCCTGTCTCCAAATCCAGTCACATTGGGGGTTAGGTTGTCAACAAATGAATTTCAGGACACATAGCTTCAGTCCATATCAGAAGCTAAATATATAAGTATATATAGTATATAAAAATGTCACATTTAATTATACTATATTTACTAAATTCATAATCAGATATAGTAAATTATGTGTAATATGGTATACAATGTATTATATATTATACATTTCATTACTTAATATATTAAGATAGTATACAACATATCTCATATGAAAAATAATATATAATGACATATAATATATAGCACTTTAGGTCTAACAGGTAAAAGATTATATAGTATAGTTATAGATTATGTAATCTATTATCTATTACAGAAATTAACAATGTTATATACTAATTAAAATGTAATAATGCTCATATTCACATATATTTACCTATTTTTTAAACTTGGAAATGTGTTTAAAAATTCCACTTTTTAAAATCAATATTCTTATTTTTAATCATGAGATTTTTTTGCTATTAAAAATAGTAGTAGAATGAAATCGTTGTATATACATCTTCATTTGTATCTCTGAATATTATTTCCTTAGGGTGAATTCCTAGAAGTAAATGATAATATTTTTAAGAATTTTGAAATATTATCAACTTTGTTTCAGAAAAAACTAATTTACACAAGCATTAATGATAAGATTAGCAATTTCCTACTTTTATGAAAGCACTAGGATTTTCATTATTTTTAACTTTTCATTTTGATGGCAATAAAACAGCATCACATATTCTTGTTTTCATTCCTTTAGTAACTGTGACATTGAATTCAATTTCAGCAGATGGGGCGCTACTTTCACTTCATTTTTCATAATTTTTAAATTTTTATTTAGGGTCCTAAATGGCAGGCAGCTTTCTGAGATGCTTAAAGGCTGGGCTGTGGCCTTGCTGTTGTTGGAGAACCTGACTCAGGAAACAGCAGAGCCTGATGTTTGTAAATATTCACTTGAACAGAAGCACATTATATTGTTTGCATAATTTCAACTGGCAAATGATGTAAACCTGAATATAAAAGTTCAGTGCGTAATAAAAATTGGAGCGTGTTCGCTCCTCTGGCAGGATCAGCAATCATTCCCTCAAATAGCACATTGTTTGCATTAGAAGCAGCCCCTCTCCAGGACACCTCCCTGTCTGCAATCTGCCAGCAAGCTGTCAAGTTCACAAATCTACAGTATTCACATCTACAAATCCACAAGCTCTATGAATGCAAATCTTGTCCCTTGGAGTGGTGTCCTGCACAATTTTCACATCGAAGGGCTAACTAAGGCTTCATACCTGGTCAAAACATAAGTTCCAAAGTATTTTCAGAGACTTTTGGTCTTTTGATTGGTTTACATGTAAATATACTATATATTTTATATACATGCACACACATATTTGTGTCTGTGTATGTATATTTAGTTATGGATTGAATGTTTGAGCTCCCCTACCCTACCCTGGCCAAATTCCTTTGTTGAAATCTAATCCCCAAAATGATGGGATTTGGAGGTAGGGCCTTTGAGAGGTCATGAGGTCATGAGGGTGAGGCCCTCATGAATGTGATTAATGCCCTTATAAGAAGGGACCAGAGAACTTGCTCATTCTTCTTCCACTATGTAAGGACATAGTGAGAGGTCAGCTTTCTGCAACCCTGAAGAGGGCTCTCACCAGAACCCAACCATGCTGACACCATGCTCATGGACTTCCAGCCTCCAGAACTGTGAGAAATAAATATTTGTTGTTTAAGCCACCTGGTCAATGGTAACTTGCTATAGCAACCCAAGCTGACTGAGACACACACATACATACATGCATGCACATGCACATACATATTTTTTCATGTACCAGATCTATATCTTTTCCTAGTGTTTCCTGTCTTTGTATAGTACAAAGAAAAACTTTCCTTATCATATGAATAAATGTATGCAATTTAATGCTAAGTCCCTTATTGTTTCTTAATGAAAATTGAATTTACTTTAAAAGTAAATAAAGTTAAAAATTACTTTTTTCCTTTATTTGAAGTTGCAGTTTAAAAAGAAATAGTTATAGAAAAATGCATCCTTTTTCACATGGATGTGAAAGTCCTAGTTTCTCTCTCTTTCTTCTTATAAATGTATCTATTTCTCTCTCTCTCTCTCTCTCTCTATATATATATATATATATACATATTTATAGGAATATTTAAGCTTTACTCTCAGTAAATTTCAGTTATATAATACAGCATTATCAACTATAGTCACCATGTTATATATTAGATCCTCAAGCCTTAATCATCTTATAGCTAAACATACATAGAACTAAGATTACTCCATGGCAAAAACAACAAACAATCAAAAAAACAAGCAATTTGACTGAAAACTGGCAAGAGAAACTGAATAGACATTTTCCCAAAGAAGATACACAAATGGCCAGCAGGTACATTAAAAGGTGCTCAATGTCACAAAATATCAGGAAAATGCAAATCAAAACCACAATGAGATATTGCCTCACATTTTTTAGAGCTGTTATCATCAAAAAGACAAGAGATAACAGGTGTTGTTGAGGATGTGGAAAAAAGGAAACCCTTGTGCACTGTTGGTGGGAACATAAATTGGTATAGACACTATGAAAACTGTACAGAGGTTTCTCAAAAAATTAAAAACAAAAATATGATACAGAAATTTCACTACTGGGTATATGCTCAAAGGAAATGAAAACCAGCTATTTATTAAAGAGAAGTCTGCACTCGTGTTCATTGCATTATTAGTCACAATAGTCAAGATATGGAAACAGCCTAAGTGTCTATTGATCGATGAATGGATAAAGAAACATGTACATACAGTGGAATGTCATTCAGCAATGAGAAAGGAGGAAATCCTGCTGTTTTTGACATGTGGATGGAACTTGACAGCATTATGTTAAGTGAAATAAACCAGATGGAGAAAGATAAATACTTCATGATATCACTTACATGAGAAATCTAAAAGAAAAAAGGTGAACTTACAGAAACAGAGAAATGACTCTTATTTTATGTGGAAGAGTAAATAAGGGTAGAAAGAATGGGATGAAAAGGAGTGAGAAAGCCAGGTGGGACCATTGGACAGTTGACTGGGGAATGAATTTCCTCACATCGGACAATGTCCAGAGGGATTGCTGAAGAAGGATTATTCCATTTTCCAACACTCAAAGGGACGTCAAGTTCCCAGGGACAGTGGGGAGGGGAGAAACCAAACTATTTATGTTAAGTCAAGTTAGTGGGGTTTTTGTCCAAATTGGTCAGTAGGGACAAATAGTTCAGCTAATCATTTATGATTCAAAGAATGGAAATTTAGGTCTGCGTCTGGTCCTGTTACAGGTAAACAGTTGGAATATCTGTGAGTTCCTCAGTCATATGGGAAGAGATGTTCTATCCAGTAAGCCGTCTCCTGAAATACAAATGCTGGGAAGATTTCTTAATCATTGCTGTTTTCCAGGTAAAGGCTGTTACCAACCTTCAGGTAAAGTACGACATTGCGTATCCTCTAGTTTCCAGGACTCTGAGTTAGAAACTGTCCCCTCATCATTTAAAGATGAGTTTTCTACTCAACTTGATGATTTTTCAGCTGATGTAATTATTGTTTGCCCTGCTTTCTGTTTTTGTTTGTAACCATCTGATTTTTCCCTCCTGAGCCTTCTCTGTGAACTATTTTCACCATTTGCTCTAAGTTTCTCTGTGAACAGCATTTAGATTTTTCAACAGGAATTGTTAACTCATTTATACACTGCATAATAAGTAATCTGTTTCCATTCTGTCAGCATTGCACATTTATGACTCTTTTCCCATTTTTTATGCAGGGCCATTATTTTTATTTCAATAAGCTTTTTTTTTCCCCTGAATTATTGGGAAAACATACTTTACATTTTAGATTGTTTTTGGTAGAAATATAGGTAAAACTTATTTTGCTATCATTTGACCTGGTTTTTCTTCCCACCTAAACAACATTTAAAAAAATACTTAACGGAGTTAAATCACCAAACCTGTCTAGTTGGTGGTCAGTTGGTAGATTTCTCTGGGCTTGTAATAAACTCCTCCAAATCAGCTAAATGCTAGTCTTCCTTCACTTGATATTAAAAAAAACTTAAAAAATATTATTTCCATTCCACTTCTTGTTCATAAAATAATAATTACAAATGAATTATATGTATCTGTTACTAGTTTTCTAGATTTTTAATTCTCTGATTTTAAAATTCATAGTAGTGTTATTATTGTGTATTATGGAAATACTACATAGTATCTTTATAATAAATCTGATTCAATTTTTGTGTGATGTAGTTATGATTATAGTCATTTTGTTACCTTTTTGAGGAGATGATTCAGCATGGTTAGACTGAATTTATTTTTTTTAATTTCTTGTTTGCTCTTGATCATAATAAAATAGACACCCTACGACCTCAACACAAAGGAACCGTTTAGTTTTCACATGTCCTTTTACTTCCTCTTTAATGTAATGACAGAATAACTTAAAGCAGTTTGTAATGATTTTTACTATAAACACGATAGTTTATATCACATATGAGTCCATACATATATGTTCAGACAGACATAGATCTAAGTAAATGAAAAAAAAGTATGAAAAAATGTATATAAAATCTGCAAAGCCATCAGATATTTTTGTTCTGTTCTCTTTAATCTCATGTTTTTTTAAATGCTGCCATGACACTATGCATTTGTTGCAAGATCCAGCATTTAGAGATATTCTGCTGCTTAAAATGTACTGAATGAGATTATAGTGAGCTGTTTTCAGCACTCTGACTGAGAAAGTCTATTTGTTAAAATGTCTGGAGACCTGAGCTGGCATTGCCCGCTCTTGCTGGGGGCACACGGAGAAGGGGCTGCCGCTAGCCCTCTGCTGGGTCTCAGGAGGAGGCTTTGGTCTCCCATTTTAGCTAGTCCTCTGTGCTCACTGAGTTCCCTGGGCTATAATGAGCATGCAGATTGAGCAGATGAAGAAGCCACTCACATCCTCCCTCGTCCTTAATAACATTTTCTAGGTAAATTCCCATTAGGCATTGCTCAGGGGAATCCTCTTAGAGCTTAAGGAAGGGATGGGTCTGCTCCTAAGTAGATTAGGTACACATAGAAGGATCACCAGGAAACAAACACAAAGAAACTTCCAGCATGGAATCAGTATTCACTCTTCCAGCGCAAATTCATAGACACCTTTAGCAGTTGTCAGGAAGTGTAATTAATGAGTTTCAATCAGCGTTATTTTAAATGAATTAGAAGAGAAAATTCCAGACAGCATTACACATAGTACTGTTTCAGAAGACTTTTTGTCACTGTGTGTGCGTGTTTATGTACCTAAGATCATGATATAAAACGATGTCCTCATTCTACATAGGGAGAATCAAAGTTTGAAAGCGCCTGCCTCCTGAGATATGGTGTAGAAACTTTAAGACCAGCTTGCTTCAGAAAAATATTTATGATACTGTTTTCTCTATCCTGCAAATGGGAAAAATCATCACGTGGCTAGAGCCAGAGGAATTCATATCTACTCTTGGATATTTTCTGCCAAATCCTGCTTCTTGAATCATTTACATTTTTGCTAAAGCATCATTTGTTTCCTTAGCTTTCTTCCCTAAATCTGATGGCTGACATTCTGTTTCAGTCTTTTTGTTGTCAGCCAATCTTTTATCTCCAGCCTCAAAAAGTTCATGTTTTGTTTAACTTCATGGGAGTCTCTAAGGAGATACTACAGAAAAATTCTCTCTCCCAAGTAACTGTGTTCTTTTCCTTCTATTATGCTATCTCAGCTCTTTTTCTGTATTGATTTTTTTCCCTTTATTCCCTCCTCCCCCCATAACCCACTCTTGAACATAATGGGATCTATCCCATTACTCTATTACCTGCCAAATGCCATAAGTGACTTTCCCTTGACTCCTTTAAACATTTACCCAGATGGTGTTAGATCTTTCATATAAGATCAAAAACTGGAGAACTAATGGATGTAGGTCAGTGTTAGCACCTCAGAGATCACAGCCAGAAGAGACGAGGAAGAGAGCTGTGGAAAGGTCATCTCTTACGAGGAAAAGGTGTATGTTGATATTATGTCCTTTTAGGTTTGTTTCTCTCCTATACTTTACTAAGCAGAAGTTTACAAGAGATCTGTAAAGTGGATGCTGTATTTTTCTAACAATTTTTTTTTCTCATGAAAGTTTTTTTTTCTAGTTTCTTTCTTGTTTTCAAATTTTAACATCTGCTTTTATCATTTCTGGGAGTGGGGAATTATGTTAATAATACATGTGTTAAAACTACTATTTTCTGGAAATGATCATCTTACCTTCAATATGTGTGTACTTATGTTTGAGTAAAATGTATGAGTACGATGTTCTTTCTAGGACTTTATGAGTGCCTCCAGAATGTTTTTGAATAGAAACACATAAAAAAGAAGATACATAAATATGCCCATATATATTTTGCATACATTTATATGTATTTTTTCTTTTGAAGAAACCAAAAGTATCTCTACCTCCAGACCACTTTACCGAGAGAAGAAAAGGCTCATAAGGGTGAAGGTCATGAAGAATCAAGGCTTTTTGGACCAAACGAAGGAGAGAAGGTGAGAGAAATCAAAGGTCACTGCAGTCGCGATGCTTTTCATTAGCTCTGGAGCACATTTTTAATCTGGTAAATTTCAGGATCAGGCCATCTTTCTATCATAGAGTTTAGTCTGGATTTCAGCATCACAATATTCACATACTTAACCTTTATTTATGAGGACAGTTTCAGAGGATGGTCTTTTCCAGCCTCTCAGTTGTCCCTGTTAAATGTCAATTTGGGTTTAAAGCTGCCATCGTGGGAGGCCGCTAGAGAAGCCAAATTTCTTTTCTGGAGACGTTGTAACGCTGTAGCTTTCACTGCAGCTCACAAATGCAGCGCCCACTGATCTGAAATTTAGATCCACAAAGGGCAACCTAAACTTAGCCTGTAGAAACATGTTTTCAATTCACATTCCTTTACAACACAGCCATACATAAAACCGAGAGCTTGTGGTTTAGTGGGAGAATTTGGATTTACTTCTCTATATTTGAGAATTTGAAATCAGAGGTAGTATTTTTCTCTTTTGACATCTGTATAAATATCTCAAAAATGAAAATAAGGTAGTAAAACATGTTACCTGCCACAGAATTATGACTGTATTTCCCCGAGATTTTGTTTTTCCTTTCCAATCCCAAACCCAGTCTCTGAAAGATATCAGAGACTATTTTGAAAGAAGTTAATAGGTTAGGTCATGTATGATACACTTCAGTATCTTTACCTCTCAGATCAATGAGTTAAGTCTTGTTTTGTGAAGCATTTGCTCAGCTAACGTTTGGGTACCATTCAACCTTCCCATCTTCTTACCTTTGCCTCCCCTTTTTTTTCAAACTACTTTACATAGATAAGCACACTTGGTAGGTGTGACTTGTACCATTATAATAGTTGGAATATTCTTGTTTGTGTAGGTTTTCCATTTCCCTTTAATTTGGATAGCACTGGTGTTTGTTCATATTATTTGTGAAGAGATCACATGAGGGTTGAGTAAATTAAAACTTACTTTGTGGAGAATTTTAGGGAAATCCCTATTCAGGAAAGCAGAAAAAGTAGAGGTGAGTTGGTAATGAAATGAAGTTGTTTTCTTTGGTTGCACACTTTGGTGTTTAGAAATCACCTTGAGTAGGGAAAAACCATGAGCCAACGATAAGGAAGACACCTTCAATACATCATCTTGTGATAATAATCAGGGAGCCAATGAGTATGAAGAAACAAAGCAAATACAGTATTCTCAACTGAACACCATTTACTTTACTACAAAGTATGCTATTACTGTTTATGGGAGGCATAAAATAATCTATTTAAATGATATCTTCATAAATTTTATGTGTACATGAAGTTTCATGCATTTTTAACTAGCAGAACCTATAAATACATGACTGGGCAGAGTCACCATAAGCCAAACGATGTCTGTGCCGTGTGCTACCAGGAGGAAAAGATATGAGGTGCATATCATATTTTGTATTTGTTTCCACAAATTTGGGTGTTTAAAGCCCTTCACTGACTTCCCATTGCTCTCAGAATAAAAATGCCAAACTTCAAGTATATATAAAAGGCCCTGCACAGCCTGGTCCCTGTCTCCCTACATGTCCAGTCGTAGACTGTGTTGTTTTCCTCCTCAGTCTTTTCCTTGTTCTGACCATGGCCAGTTCTTCAGCTCCTGCAACGCACCGGTTTTTCCCTCTAGACCTTTAGATGTGTGTCACAGGTATCCTCTCCTCTACCTTCACCACTCCCTTCATGACCCACCCCTCTGTTTGCTCCTAATGCATCCTTCAGTTTTAGCCAAAGATGATGGGTTCCTTGAGATCCTCTGTGAATTCCAGCCTAAACTGAAATTTAGACTTCCCAGAAATAGTCTTTCTTAGCCTTCTACCTTTCATATGGTGGCACTTAAATATATGTTTATGTGTAATATTTTGTGCTGAAATTATTATTGACTACTGGGGAGTAAATCCCTCAAGGGCAAGAATCCTGTCTCTTTTGCTCACCAATTTTTCATTTAGTGCTTCACCTAGTAGGTAGTACAGAAAAAGGAGCCTATGTTTGCATTAACTAAGCAACAATTGAACCACACTTGAACTATTTAAGTGATTAGTTAGAAACACTTTGGAAGCCTGAAATTTGTGAAGGTCCAGATAACAAAGGGAGCAGAGGGACCCCTAGACATGGTTGAACTAAAGCTGTTTGGCCAGAAACAATGGGCAGCTTGGAGGGGCAGGGCTCTTGCGATGTGCACAAGATACCCGACTTCCGAAAGTTCACCTGCTGGACTGCATGGCTGGCAAAGACAACGCTGTACAAACAATGCCCGGAGTGGAATGCAGGCTGAAATGTGTGAGGACACTCCCGAAGAAGAAAATGTAGGTAGTTTCTATGGCTTTTCTTTTTAATGGAAGAAGAAGAGGAAGAAGAAGGTGGAGGAGGAGGAGGAGGGGAATGAAAACGAACAGGGTCAGGTCCTTCCCTGACATAAAGGGATCGAGCCAATTTCTGTGTCTCCTCTGCTCTTTGTATGAGCTGCTCCAGCTTCATACATGGCTCTACATTGTAATTTATCTGTTTACATCTTTTTTTTTTTCTCTACTAAGCTCCAAGTTCCTTTGAGTATAAGAGTTTATGTGTGTATGTGTGTGTATCAATGAATTCATTAATTTAAATAAGTGCTTTACAAACTCCAACTTAAAAAGCATTAATGACCCCCACATTTCTGAGGGCAAGAAAGAATCAAAAACTATGGGACGACGCATAAAGCCCTGATACGTTTGGTAACTGCTGACCTCCTCTCCTCTTCTCCCTCCATTTCCCCAAAAGCACCATGAGCATCACCAGCCAAACTAAGCTTGCTTTTCCCTGCGTGTACTTCTTACTTGGGGCGTCTTTGCAGTGGATAATTCCCCTCCCCGGCAGACTCTCCTTGCCTTTGACTGCATTTTCAGTTCTTTATTCCCCCTTTAAAACTTAGTTTACTTGGAACCTCCGTTGTGAAGTCTTCTCTGCCTTCTGCCCCTGGCCCCTGTGGACTTGAGACGCTCTGCACCCGACAGAGGCTGGTAGAATGGTACCAATGGCACAGATGTTAAAGGATAGCAGTCACTATTTGATTCCAATTTGGTTACTGTTATAACTGTGGAAACGTGAGCAAGTTACTTGGGTTCTGTAAGTTTCAAGTTTCTCTGTGAAGTGGGGAATATAATGGTGCAGAGTTTTCAAGTTTAAGGGGATGACGTATACGGTTTAAATAGGTTCTTTGTTATTTTCAGAAGTTATATTTTTAATTGGGAGGAGGTAGTCATCTTTAAATCTTAATTTCCTTTGAAGAGGTAGTTTGTCATCTGCATCCTCATCCTGTTCTTTCCTTTGTAATAATGGTGGTGCTAAAAATACGGCAATACATCTTTAAGCAGCACTCACAAAGTAGCAGGCATTATGCTAAGTGGTTTACCTGTGGTACCTCATACAACCCTGTCAGTAGGTTCTGTTATTCTATAAGAGGAAACTGAGTCACAGAGATGTTAAGCCCTGGTCCAAAGTCACAAATCCTATATGTGTGGTGCTGGGTTTTGGCCCTAAGAAGTCTGGCTGCCGAGTCTGTGCTCTGAATCACTAATTTGCTCTCTGCCTTTGCTGTCAGTCTGTTATTAGACTCCAACAGTCCCGGATAGCAATTTCACTCCTCTAAGGCTCAGTTTTCTCATCTGTGAAATGGGGGAAATAAAAATGGTTGAGGTAATGGAGAGGATCAAAACAAATAATGAATGATAAGCACATGAGTGCTAAGCACATGGTAGGAAATCAAGGGTAAACAAGTTGACTTTTTCTGATTAGCTGTAGGTAACATACAGTATATGTATATGTTAGTTCAAACCAACTTTATATGTAACTCGGATTCCTCACAACACATATTAGTAGTTGAAGGTGAGGGTACTTTTCCATTTCCAGATTTATTTACAGTCATGCCACCTCCCTGTCTTTCATATACTGGAAACACTCATCACACTTTCCACAAAATGCCCCCTGATATCATTCTTGTACCTTCATTCTGGCTGTTTTCTCTGTTTCGAATTCTCCCTGCACTCTTCAATGACTTAAACATTACTCAACCTCTAGGCCTGAAATTTCCTCACCCCTTCTGGGAGTGCTTTCCCAAGCAGTTCAGCCCCCTCAGAGCACACATTGCCTTTGCTTAATTAAGATGCCTTGCTTGGATTTCTGCTTTTCTTATCTTAGATAAAGATCTTCATTTTAGAGTAGCCGTGTCTTATCCATCTAGGTAACCCATATACCATCACATGACACAGGACAAGTGTTTAAAGAGGGACAATTTGGTGTTTGAACCTGACCTTTCCACTGTCTCTGTGGGTAAGGACTAATGAAAATAATTTCATAAATGGACTTTTTCTCTGTAGTTTAATTTTGCTGTCTAACTAAAATTCCTAGGCTTATTATTATTTCCATTTAAAAAGTGTAACAGTTGTTTGAGGAATGCAAGAAATTTCATGTGAATAAGCTGACTGATTTAAAGGTATTGTTTTACAAATTTGCTCTCTGCATTACTTCTAGAGTACTCTACCGTTAAAACACATTTACACACAGGGAACCATATTTAATATTTTGTAATTATCTTTAATGAAAAAGGATGTGAAAACTAATATATGTATATATATGCATGACTGGGACATTGTGCTATACACCAGAAACTGACACATTGTAACTGACTATACTTCAATTAAAAGAAAAAGACACATTTATAAGTCCTGGCTAATTCCCATGTGGAATTAAGTGAGAATGAGTAGTATGCTGTCTTTGGCAATTGTTGATTCTCAGAATTAGAACTCACCTCCAAGCTTGTGCTGTACTTATAATCTTATAATTTCCCTAAGACTCCATATTTTTTCTTGAACTCAACAGATCTTCTATTATAATCACATTTAAACTTCAAAGGGAATCTCTTTCATCTCAGTCAACATCCAGAAGCCTTGTAAAAATGTATTATTTGTTTGTCAAGATGGAGTGATTTTAAAATGTACTGTTACATCACACATCAATAGATGATTCAGAAAGAAAAAGTAAAAGTTGTTTGAGAGAGGAGATATTACCTGATTTGATTTTTATAAAATGATCGAAGGAAACTCATATTAAAAATAATATTTAAAATCCATCTCTAAAAATTCTTCTTTTAATTGAAGTATAGTCCATTTACAATGAGTCAATTTCTGGTATACAGCATAATGTTTGTCATACATGAATATACATATATTCATTTTCATATTCTCTTTCACCATAAGTTACTACAAGATACTGAATATAGTTCCCTGTGCTATATTGAAGAAACCTGTTGTTTAAAAGCTTTATTTTTAATGCAATTTCATCTGAGAATGAGAACTCCTCACATTAAGAGAATGCATTAAAATACTGTTTACCGGAAGCCTGCAGTCTGTTTAGAGCTAGGCTTCCGCTGGTTGCAATGAGGTCCAGTTGCTGCACCTGTAATAATGATTTGTCTTTACGCAGCCACCCATTATCTTTGAAGTCAGGTAATAGCTGCAAATCAAATGGCATATTCTCATTCCCTGTCACATCTCCTGCTCCTTAAGCATTAGGGTAAACAGATGTGGCTTCACTAAAGCTGTTGTCAGCGATACACTACTTTCAGTGACCATAAATCTTTCCATTAATGATATTAAGGAACAGAATTGGTCTTTTACACTTTCCTCTCCCTCCGCTCTACTTTAAGGCGATGGCTTTATAAACAAACACTTCAATTGTGCAAGGTATGACATGGTGTGAAATAAGCTTGGTCCATTAGTATGTTGTGAGGTTGGGGCTGAGAAAAGTAAAAGGAAATAATGTGATTGGCACAGGAAGGGAAAGAATGCTTTGTACAACATAAGCAAACTAACAAAAGGCAGAATGGCTTAGTTTTATTTAGAAAAACCTCTACGTGTTCCTACATTTATTAAAAAGTGACCCTCTTGAACTCATTCTGAGTGGTATTAAAATGCCGACGGGGAGACCAGAAGGAAGAGTCTGACAAAACGTTTTTCCATCAGCGGTGATGTTTTCCATTTATTTTACTCGAGATGAAAAAGAATAAGGGAATGGGAGAACTTGCTGCTTGTCATTTCAATAGCAAACAAACACCTACCTAATAACACCTCCGAGGACGTTGTTGGGAATTTATTTTTTATAAGCTCTCATGCTGTGAGGGGGAAAATGTTGGTTTACCTTGATAAATGGAATTTAAACCCCTTAATATCTCTTTGATATAATAAAACAAGGAAGGGGTGGAATGTTGTTTCTTAAGGTTTGGCCCCACAGAAAAAGTAATGAAAATATGTGTAAGAACTTTGACTTAAAGTTGAACCACTTCCTTGGCTTTTCAAAGCTTTCACACTTTTCAAGATGGGTTTTGTGATTTCCCTCCCCTTCTTCCCCGTCCCTCCTCCTCCTTCTTTTCCTTCCTCTCCTTTTTAAAACAGAAGCTCACTTTTACAAAATTTTACAAAAATTTGAAGACCGTGTATTTTAGGGCTTTGAAAGACTAAAAATTTACTTATTTGGTCTTCCCTTTGTGTTTGCTCTGCTGGAACGTCTTCCCTGCCTTTGTCGTTTCCAGTTCCTGTTCCTTATTCAAGTTCAGCTGAAGAACTCTCCAGAGGCTTGGGAACGCGATTCTGCTGTGAGCACACATTCCCATCAGAACACCTAACACAGAGGAGGAATTCTGTCTTCTTGTTGGTGTCACCCCCTCAGTGACAGCCTGGGAGCTGAGGCCAGAACTGGGACAATCATTTACATTTAAGATGAGGAGGAATGTAGTAACAGGGAGATGACAGAGGAGGACCAGGAAGGCGGCACCTGTTACGAGTTCAAAGGAGTAAAGAATTTAAAGAAGGAAGGGGTTGCAGCATCAAGTAATACAAAGAGTCTGAAGAATCAGAGCCGTGATTGACTATCACAATCAGGAGACCACTCGTTCCTTTAGGGGAACAGTTATCTCTCTGATAAGGTGTGGAGTGAACATTGCAAAGTTTTAAAAATAAGTGCGGGAAAAAGGAGTGAGGCAATGAGGGCAAACTCTTCCCCCACAATATTTGGTGATGAGAGGAATATAGTGTGCAAGCTGGAGGGAGACACACTTATGAGGAAGGACAGCAAAAGTTTCTGCTGGGTGTGGACACTCAACATGCCACGAAAGATGGGGAAGGGACCCGTAAAAGGAAATGAGGCATCTATCAAAAGGGAAGGATAACTAAGGGAACAGGGAGAAGTGCTGGCTTTGGTGAGAAAGAAGGACATGCATTTCTCAGATTTGTGAGTCAACAGAAGGAGGGCTTACAGCGAAGCTGCTCTGAGCAGCAGAGGAAGGCCAACCCTCTCACACACTTCTGTTAGTGACTGATTTCACGTGATCGGAGTAAGAACCCGAGGATGTGCATGGAAGTTCAAGGTGAGGATGAAGGAACTTCAGGGTGACTTTTTGGTGGGGGGATTCTGGGAAACAGGTAGTAGGAAATTGACAGGCCACATGAACAGACTAGTCAATGTTAGAAAACAATTATTTGTAATCAATTCAATCAGCAATATTTCTGAAAATTTCTAGCAACACCAGGTAACTTAGGAGAGAGACACGTATAAAGAAAATGAGGACTTCCTAGAGCTGGCAATTACCCCGAATGGTGATTCTAAAGTGTAGTGAACGCATTCTTCAAAAGGCTTCTCCGTAGATTTTGTGTGGTTGTGTTTTCATTGTCAGTAGTCTAAAGATATTGGTTACCAGGGGGAAAATGGGGTGGGAAGGGATAAATTGGGAGTTTGAGATTTGCAGATACTAACTACTATATATAAAAGAGATAAATAACAAGTTTCTATTATATGGCACAGGGAACTATATTCAATATCTTGTAGTAACCTATGATGAAAAATAATATGAAAAGGAATATATGTATGTATACATATGACTGAAACATTCTGCTGCACACCAGAAATTGACACAGCATTGTAAACAGACTATACTGAAAAAAAAAAAATAAAAAAGGCTTTTCATTGTATCATCTCGAGGCAGGGTGAGGCCCAGTACTGGGCAGGGCCTGAAATGGCCTGAGATTTTGAGTCTCACATTCTCATGGTTCATTCCAGGTGTGAACCTATCCTGTGGTGCTTGGTAAAATTTCCCTGGCCCCCTCCGTGGATTTGCTAGTTCAGCAGGTCTGAGATGCAGCCCGTTTCTGCATTGTAATGAGTTCCCCACCTCCAGGTGATTCAGATGCAGATGCTCTGAGTCATGTATTGAGAAATATTGTTTTAATCACACATTGAGAAATATTGGCCTAGGAGAATGGGGACTAGGTCAAGGGGCTACAGGTCATAGTGATCATGAATGAGTTGGTGGTAATTAGCGAGTGGCTAAAGGAAAGGAGTTTTAAAAGCAAGGTTAATTTTCAAGAGTGGGCAGTGGAAATGAAACTCTTAAAAAGCTTATGATTCTATTTTAGAAGAGAGAGAAATTTCTTCTGCCCACCCCTCTGTATGGCTTGCTACCACCCAAGAGGGACCTGGGTAGGACTTCAGGGCAGTAAATTAGCCACATTCAGTAGTAGGTGGAGCGATATTGCAAGAAACTTTCAGACCCATGTGTATAGCATTATTGTTCTGCTTTCTCCTGCCATGTGGCTGACAAAGTAAGGAAGAGACTGGGCGCCAATTCAAAGGTTTACCGAAGAGACCTGTGTGTGGAAGGAGGCAGTACTTAGTTAATAACAGCATTGTAGTTGTATTTTCCATTTCTCATGACTCTTCTGTGTGCTGTTCTTCCTCTAGCAAACGGCATTAAAAAAGGAAAATCATGAATTTGAGCTTTCCTTGATCCCATAGCAAAATCCCATTTATTAAAATCCCAGACCACAACATGTACATCTATTAGAGGTCAAAGACTCTGGTAGTAATACAGATATAAGATGGCCCCCTTCTTATTATCATTTTTCTTGATCATTTTCTCTGAAAATAGTGCATTAGACAAGATAAAAGAAAGAAAACATAAAACACTGCACAGGGTGCCTTGCAGGCAGTTAGCACGTAGTAAATGGCTCTGTGGTCCTGTGGTAGGAAAGTTAGTGGGAACTCGTGTTGGTATTTCTTATATCCATTCTGGTAAAGGGAGGCCAGAACTGCTTGTAAAACCACTGAGTGTGGATAAAAGGTAGCTAGTTGATTTGGGGTTCTCTGACATACAGTCATTCATAGACATGGTGACAGAGGCTCTGCCATCCTTAACATGTAGCTTCTGAGGCTGTCTTGTCATCGGCACTTTACAAACAGGAGGGGAGGAGCAAGAGATTGGAAGGTCACGTGGGAGAATTTATGAGTTAAGACCGAAAGTGGTAAAAATCACCTCCATCCACATCCACATTCCATTAGCCAGAATTCAGGGACATGGCCACACCTCACTTAGGTACCCTGGGGAATATTGTGTCCAGGAGCTCTGGCCTTCTGGCTCTTCTGGAGAGGTCCACATAATTGTGAACGGCAGGAGGGAAGCAGGAGGCAAGGAAGGGTTTGACCCTTGTCATAAAGCGGCAGCTACTCAGAAGGGAAGACTGCTCATCCTTGTAAGTGAAGCTGGGCTCTGTCCATGTCTTTTTTGGAGACGTTACGTCTCATTGGCTTTGTCTGAGTTTGTTGGCAGTGTTGTTTGTGTCCTCCTAGGAACCCTGGGGTTGGATTAGCTGTAGGGACTACTTTCCTTTCCTCGGTTCTGTAGAGAGGCCCTCCCACACTAGAATGTCTAACCTGACCCTTACGTGCTGTTCATTCCCTTTTTTCTGCTTATTTTCATCATAGCGCTAACCAAAGTAGCCTTCTTTATTATGTCATTTTACTTGTTTCTGTCTCTTACAGTGGAATGGAAACCCCAGAATAGCAGCAACTTTCTGCTTGTTTACTGTTTTATTCCATCAACAAGAATAGTTTCCTCTTCTCAAATAGCCTTATCCTTTGGGTAAGTACAGGGTGAATGAGTCTGTAAGATAGACAAGACCCTAGCTGCGGATGCAGGACTGAGAGCATCTTTCTTCACCTTTGAGCCCTCTGCCAAAATCTGAGACAGCAGAAAAAGATTACCTTTAACACTCTGTTACGTACACATTCAACAGTGCAACTATTTTTTATGTTTTATAGGGAACTTAGTGATTTCAGTAATCGGAAAGGAGATGGAGAAGTCTGGCTTTAGTTATATTTGGATCTAGGAGCTCAAATGATGCCAACGGTTATTTCTCTTTCTCTCTGTCTCTCTCTTTCTCATTCATTGTTGTTTTTATTCCCTTTATTCTCTTTCTTATTAGGCTCTGTTCTCTGATGGATATTGCCTCTATTATAGTGAAAATTTCTTTCCACATGATGTACAAGATGATGGCTAATAAGTTTATGTTTATTTTGTTCCATCTTTGTAATCACAGGAATTTTAGGAGAACACATACACTCACACATACACACACACATGAACACAAAATCTTTCTTCTGATGTCTTCTTTAACCCTGCAGAAGACTTTGCTGGATCCTACTTGACTTAGGTACCCCTTCTGAAACAATACCAATCAATATTCCAGGAATACTAAGACTGGTCTAGAATGAGAAATGCACACAATTTTTGTCCAGGAAGAATGGCACACCATGACTGGAAAGTCCACCTTCACTGTGTAGTGGTATGGGGGAGATTTTCCAAGGAGTTTTAAAAAGAAGGAAATTGAAGAGAACGTTGGCAGCAAAATTACAACGTACACCACATGTATAAACCGTGTTTTCATAATACTCTTGGCTCATACTTTCTAATTATTTACTTCTTGCCAAATGAATAATTGAAGGAAAAGGATACTGTTGTCTTTTTGATGGTTAAACACTTAATATGTGAAGTGAATAAATGTAAAGTGAATGAATCAGTGAATGAATCATTTTGATTTTTCCATTGAAAGGAAAGATAATACCAGAGATAACTACCACTATATATATATATTTTTTACAGATGCATTATGCTCTTTGATAGACTCATATTTCTCATGAAAAAGAAGTTTAAATACATTTTCCAAAGAGTCAAAAGGTGAATAAAAAGAACAAACAATATTAATAATGTTAGGAGGATTTGGACAAGAAAAATTTGATGAATTGTGATGTGTTAAGGTGCAACACACCACTTGAGTACCAAGGACTGTCATTTCCTTTATTTCCTAATAACTCCAAGAAGTTAGGTTCCTGTTAATTTCTTTCACTGCTTTTGCCAAATAGATAATGTAAATTCTTAGCAACTGTATTATAGTACATCTATTATAGTATATTATAGGCATATTTAATAATGCAAATACATCAGTAAACCTATTATTAGCAAAATGCAAAAAAAAATTAAACCTGTCCTGCTGCTCCTTTTGTTAACCATTTCTACTAAGACTCTCATGCTACTAGACACACGCACTTGCCAACTTTTTAGACAAAGAAATATGTAACATACTAAGCATATTATAACCTAGAAGTGAAATTTGTTCCCCCGTGAGAGTTCATTTAAATAATTTTGCTGTCACCATAGGGGGCTTTTTTTTTTTTAAACCATTGCCTGTCATGCAGAAGCATTGGTGACCACAGTCCCTAAGGAGAGATAAAATGTGTTAGAGAAGAAATGAACACCTGCTGGAGTTATTTTGTTTTGACTAAAGAGGCACTTTGATATTCAGCTGGAGGGAGGAATATCAAGCGAAAGAATGCGGACAGTGATTAAAACCAGGTTTCTTTGCCAGCAGGGTTTCTAGACACGTTTTATCACTGTTTCTGGAGGTAAAACAAGAAGGTGTGTAACCTTTGTATCCCACTGCCGGAGCATTAATCTCACCCAGAATGAAGACAGAAGGGCCCAGTGTGTGGTGCCCATAGAACAGATATATTTTAATAGACCAGATCTTGATACTATCACAAATGCTGGCATTTGCCAAGTTTAACTTGAAATAAAATCTAATCTTACAAATAACTGAAATAGAACAAAATGCATAAAACATCTGTTTTCATATTATCATAATGTTTATAAATCGAATGAGCCGCTTCCTAACTCAATCAGCTTGTCCTTGTGAGTTAATGGGCTGGGATGCCATTTTTTTTATATTAAAACCCATTATAAGGTGATTCTTATAGCCTTTAGCTTGATGATGCTTCTCTAGAAAGGAGAGTTTATCTCCTAGAAATGTCCATGGTATCTGCTCTCTTAGAAATACTGCATGTGGTTTGGCAAGTGTATGAACACCCAGCCTAGCATGTTTGATGTCCTGCCTGAGGGCGGTGTTAGTGAGGTATCATTTAGAACAGAGCAAATACTGGAAATTGAGTAAAAGAGAAGAGCTTTTAAAAAAGAGCACCTTTTGGGTTCCAAGTGCTTCGTTGACAAAGTCTCATTTATTCATCCTTGATATTATTTGGATATTATCACCAAAGTCATATCCCTCTTTTTACAGGAAAATAAATAAAAATTTATAGAGAGCTTTAAGTAATTTAAAATAACTTGTCTGATTAAAACAAACTGAGTTGTATAAAAACTGAGATATGATCCCCAAATTTCATTACATTAAATATTTATTAGATAAAATAAGTACCTGAAAAGGATGAGGATATCAAAAGCACATCAGGATGTGTCCTTTCTCCAATTTGCCAGTCCCTACTATCTCATTTAATCACTGTACTGCTGACCATTTTGGAGTCCTCTAGTATTCAGTCTATTAAAAGTCTTAGCTATTCAAGTTCAAAATTTAGTTTATTTTAGATGTTTAGTCTCGACCAAATATTTTAAACTAAATCAATTCAAATTTCAGATTGATATCAGCATTGCCCTCCCATTTAAACTCTCTCCATTTCCCCTGTCCTTCTCTTTCTTCTACTGCTTATCTCTCAGGAAGGCTTTAGATGTAGGGGAAAGATCAGGCTAACTTCAAGGGTTTGAGAGGGAGAAGGCTGTTCTGCATTCGGCCACCTCATCCTTCCCAGCATCTGCTGGGATGACTGAAGCTTTGCCATTCTGTGTTGGCCTCAATCCCTCATGCACCTGCTTCTAATGCAGTTCCTCTCATTGTGTTGGCTACACATGTCTCTGTTCCTTAACTGGCCTCTGGTTATGAGATTTACCTATTTTGGATTATATCTACCCTGAATTATTCTCTCCATGACCTATTCCATCCAGTCCTTTAGCAACCATCACTGGTCACATGGGGAATTTGGATCTCCTCTGTACCAGATACTGCCTATAGTCTAATTTCTACCCTTTACCAGGCTTAAAATCTCACTACACCATTTCTACTCATGACCCACATGCGCTGTGTCATTATTAAGAGGAGGAAGGACTCCTGCAGACCTATACAGTGCCTTGCCCACTGAGCGGCAGAATCAACTAAAACTGAGAAAGTTTCTTCTAACACATTTCAGAGGTTATGCCATGTTGCATAGCTTTATTCTCAGTCAATTCATTGATGTGTCATGGGGATTTGGACACACACACACAAGTGTTGATAAGTTCTTTGGTCTATGAGGAGAGAGTATTTGCCTAGAGAATGGTTTACATCATTGTTTTTCTTGTTAGAATTTCCATCTACATCTGAAGACCTAGATTTGGTACACTCTTTGAAGTTTTAGAATGAAAATTCAGTTAGGTGGTGTATATTGCTGGGTAGGTTGACGTATCTAGAGTGCCATGGACAGATCTGCTGGTGAGGCAATTCAGCTACAGAGTTGACAAAGGAAGCTCTCCTGCTCTGGAGTTCATCTGGTTCCCTGGGAATCTCCACTCATCCATCCCTGCAGTGGTGACCCTACGAGAAATCAGCAAGGAAGCGCCAAGCAAATCTCGCCATGGTTCTTCCTTCCTGTGTTCTTCTTTACCCTTCAACCCTTCTCTAATTCTCCCTTTAATTTTAGAAATATATGTGTTCTCTTTCTTCTGAGGTGGAAGAGTGTTACCATATCCTGCGTTCTCCATTTCAGGGCTTCCAGTAAAACTCAATGCACTCTCTCTAATTTCACCCTTCATCTCTTAGACACAAACTCATCTATATCTCTTCAAATACTAAATTCTTGCAAATCAAAAAGTGCTTTGGTTTTAGGCAATTTTTCTTCCTGAGTGTTAAAAAAATTGCTCAGAATTTCATTTAACTTATTTTTTTCCCCAGGCTGTATCTATTCTATATAAAGTAGTATCTGACAATACTCTAGTAGATGGGAGTCACAGGACTGTAGCTATAGGAAAAGAAAGCTCATGGTTTAAAATTTCCAAATAGTGTTCCTTACATGTGTAAAAGATCTTGTAAATATCTAGGGAACAGCTAGTGTTCAGCCACTTTGAGCTACTGTTGTTTCTGCTATGTTTTGACCTCCTGTTGTTTCATCTCCACACTGATCATACTCCTCTGTGACGACCACCATCTGCCAGCTTGACTTGATTCTATACTTTCTGCTCTCTGAGATTTGGGCCATTGATGACCCGTTGCAATCTAGGTAGGTCTGTGTATTAATTGGTTTCCAGTATCTGGAAGTCATCCTGTCTCATTTGAACCACATTTCTGATAGCAATGAAGACCCCGTATGTTAGGGAGAAAGTAAAGAAACACGTCATTGTAAATATTAGATATGAAAGAGACAAGGAGATTTTTAAAATAATTTCATGGACTCAGATATTGATTATTTTTTATATTAATTAATTCAATTCTTTAATACATATTTATTGAGTACCTACTGTGTGTTACATTGAGTTCTAATTGCTGGGACATAGTAGAGAAGGAGACAGAAAATATCTTTCCACTTATTCCTTCATTCTAGTAAGGCCCATAGACAACAAGAAGGTTAAAAAATGATACTTTCATGTAGTGACAAAGAATATAAAAAATAGCTGAGATACTTGGCTAGACAATTACATGATATTTCTGAGAAAGTCGTTATTAGAAACATGTTGCCATTAAATCATAAATTCTAGGTAATCGTAATGAAGGTTATAGTGCAATTTAAATCTCTACTGATTTTAAAGTATGATGAATTTGGGAAGTAATTATTTTAGGAGAATGTCTTCATAATTTTTTACACTTATAATATTTTATAGAGTGTGTCCATTAAGAAACCTAGCATGGCCACCAAGAATTTCCTGCTCAAGGAAACAATATTACAAATTTACTTCAAATTAGAAGATTATGATTTAACCAAACATTGGAAGATTATTTACCCAACAGTCTCCTTGGAGACTGTCAGTGAAGTCGAGCTCCCATGACAAAATACTGTAGACTGGGCGGCTTATTTATTTTCTCATGGAAATTCATTTTCTCACTATTCTGGAACACCAAGATCAAAGTGCCAGCAGAGTGGTTTCTGGTGAGACCTCTTTCCTTGGCTTGCAGGTGGCGCCTTCTCACTGTCTTTACATGGCCGTTTCTCTGGGATGTATGCAGAGAAAATGAGAATTAGACGTCTCTGGTGTCTCTTCTTCTGATAAGGAGACCAGTCCTGTTGTATTAAGACCCCGCTCTCTATCCTCATTGAACCTAAATTACCTGCTTAAAGACTCTGCCTCCAAGTACAGTCACACTGGGGGTTAGGGCTTCAACATACAAATGGGATTGGGGGTAGGGAGGGCACAATTCCATCCATAACAAAGACTTCCTAATCTCATCACATAGAAGATTGAAAAGCTCTTTAAGTCCAACATTGTGGTAGATCTTTTCCCAACACATTTTTATGATTGATAAAATAAACAAATGGCATTCTATTTAAAATCAAGTTGTTATGCTAATTTAAATGACTTTTTAAATTACTATATATAATTTTAAGGTATATTCTATTATTTATTTAAAAACCCACATTATATTAGTTTCTTATACCTGTTGTTACAAATTATTACAAACTTAGTGGCTTAAAACAATGCAAACTTATTATCTTACATTTCTGGAGGTCAAAAATCCAAAACGGGTTTATGGACTAAAATCAGGAGGGGATAAATTGGGAGTTCAAAATTTGCAAACACTAACTACTATGTATAAAATAGATAAACAACAAGTTTATATCATACAGCACAGGGAACTATATCCAATACCTTATAGTAACCTATAATGAAGAAGAATATGAAAAGGATTATGTGTATGTGTATGTATGACTGAAACATTATGCTGTACACCAAAAGTTGACACAACACTGTAGACTGATTATACGTCAATAAAAATTGGGAAAAAAAGATGTTGACAGACTTATGTTCCTTCTGGATACTTAGTGGGAGAATCTATTTCTTCACATGGTACAGGTTTTGGTGTGTGGTCCTTCCTCAATACCAGTACCTCAATGCTCCATCTCTTTCTCTCTCTCTTCCTCTCCATTGCTGCATCTACTCCTTTGACTCTCCTTCTCCTGCTTCTCTCCGTCTTTTATAAGGACACTTAATATCTGGATAATCTAGAGTAATTTTCCCACCTCAGGATCCTTAACTTTATCACATTTTCAAATTCTCTTTTTCCACGTAAGGTAATATATTCACAGGTTATGGGGGTTAGGATGTGGACAACTTTAGGAAGCCATCTTTTTCTCTATTGCATTGTTCATATTACTTCCTCTGTAATAATATTACTTTAGGAAGCATAAACATTTTGCCATTAAAATTCCATAATTTCATAAACTTTTGCTAAAAAAAAGAATCTACTAAAATATCTGACTCACCATGGCTACTTTATCTTTCAGAGTCTTGGAAGTAAAATTGGAGGTAACTTTGCCTTCTATTTCAATTGCGAAAAATGCTGTATCATTCACGACAAGTAAGCGTGAACTCAGATTTAAGACATGCTCTTATGCAAGTTGGACTATGCAGATCATAGATGCAGCAGATAACTGACACATCTGCCAATTCACTTTTGTAACACGAACTTACAGTTCTGTTATACAAACAGAATTGGCCCCTAGGTTATTTCCTTACTGCAGGTTGAGGTTGATTAGTGCAAAAGCCTGACCAACAGACTCAACCTTTATACATCCAGTTGTTTGTAAAATAGCCTAAAATGAGAAGAGTCTTAGCCATTGCTAAAACTATCCCGCAAAACCTCACCCAATGGCTCTTATCCACCAATAATACAGGCAAACTTTGGAGAGATCATGAGTTCAGTTCTATATCACTGCAATAAAGTGAATATTGCAACAAACTGAGTCACACAAATTTTTGGGATTCCCAGTGCCTATAAAAGTTATGTTTATACTATGCTGTAATCTATTAAGTGTACACTAGCAACATGTCTAAAAAGTGTACATGTCTTAATGAAAAATACTTTGTTACTTAAAGAATGCTACTCATCATCTGAGCCTTCAGCAAGTTGTAGTAGTCACATCAGAGATCACTAATCATGGATCATTGTAAAAAATATAATAATAATGAAACGGTTTGAAATATTGTGAGAATTACCAAAATGTGACACAGAGACATGACGTGAGACAAACTGTTGGAAACATGGCGCCCATAGACTTATTTGAGGCAGGGTTGCCACAAACCTTCAATTTGTGAAAACAAAAGCAAACAAGCAAAAAACCCCTCAATATCTTCAAAGCACAATATAGCCAAGTGACCAAGTGCAATAAAATGAAATGTGCCTAGAGACAGTCTTGTAGCTACAAGACTCCAAGCCACTGCAGCCCTTTGGCCATGGTCCTAGGAGTCCAGTGACTCAAAGACTCCTGTGCTGCTGAGCGACACCCCCGTAGAGGTAAACCTTCTCAGATTCCTCTCTCCCCTGAAGGCTCCCTTGTCCCTTCTTTCCTTCTGGATGGTGGCCCTTGTCTTAGCTTCTGGACAATGTCATACTGTGAGGGACCTGATAAAGTCCCTGTGTGTCCCTGCCTCTTGTGGCCTTATATATAATACTCCTTGATCAGCCCTATTAAAAAATAAATCGAGGCATATTACAAATTCTAAGAGTTTACTTGTGCAGAATTTGATTCTAATGGGGCAGTTCCAAACCTGAAGTGGTTGGATGTGATCTGCTGACAAGAGGCAGGAAAAAGATCTATAGACAGGCTGCAGAAGCAAAGAAAGGAAATTAATAGATTGGCTAGAGCTCAAATGGTTGCCTCTTTTGGGAAAGTCTAGTGGGTTGTTAGTGATAGGTTGTCCTTAGGTTTTGATTTCTTAACTTTGAGGCATTTACAGACTTAGGTTTGGGTTTGCCTTCTGAGGCCACTAAAGCCTCATGGCCACTTAAGTCTAATGATTTCCTTGTATAATTAATTTGATAGCCCCAAATGCCTCAAACACCTACAGTTTCCCATCTCAACAACAAGAAGTTCTTGAATTCTAAAGTCTTCAACATTGCACCTCCATCCATAGTAAGTTTTCTGCTAGGGAAGTGGAACCATCTTCTGAAATACATATTTAAACTATTGAGAGAAGTTATTATGATGCAAGTATTTATAATATTGGTATTTACCATTAAGTGAATTTTGCCAAGTGCTAGACACTTGACAGTGCAGTTTGCAAATACCACAATTTAATTTTTATGTTAATAAAATAAGGCAGGTGCTATTATTTATATTTTACATATAACAAAAATGAGATTTAGAAATTTATTTTAGTTGCCTCAAACAAGATAAAGTATTAAACCAGGTGTAGGTGATGATACAATTTAACATTTTTTTCTTCCACTATCCTGTGTTGCTTTGCTCCTGTGTTGGCTTTTATTCTTTTTATAATCCTGTTTGGCTTTGCAGTGTTTCACCATTATAAGCTATGTCTTGCCATTTTTAATTGTCCATAATACTATCTAATGTTTTCACCTTCACTTATGACAAAAAGAAAATATTGCATTGACCCTGCAGAAAATAGCCATTAGTCTTGTTTTTGTCCTCACATTTTATTTAATATTGTCTCCACAAATAATTCTCTTTAAATTGGCTTTCAGGTAATCAAATTCTCAGTGATTATAAATACAAATTTTGTACACATCTGGAATGAATGATAAATAAATATGTTACAACAAATGAAGGCATACAGGTGTCGGTGTCCTAATAGGGTTTACCTTACAGATGTTTGTACCAGGAATTCACCGAAGTCATTTTCTTTCTTTAATATTTTCACTGATGTAACTGGGTCACTTACTTGCTAGACTATGCTTAGCAATGAAATATGTTCTTTTGTAACAGATGCAAGTGAAAACTGGAGGAGTCAAATAACCAGAAATTTAGCAGCTTGCCAGTTGGGGAGATGAGCAGAGAGGGACGTGCATCTGCAAATGGCCACAGTCCTTGGGCCCAGGAAAGGCTGATGGAATGCGGTTCTTTAAAAATCCAGACAAAATTTAGTAACTATGCAGGGAAGACTTAGCCCTACGTGGTGGCTGAATGAATCACACTTAACTAAAACCTAGTGAGGCTGAGAGAGACACCAGAGTGACACTGCTGCCATGTGTATCAGAATGTCTTTGTCACCAAATGCCAAGGGGGAAGACCCGTATAATCAATAAGAAACTATGTCTTGGATTTTCTATGAGCATTCAAGTATACAGGGATAAGAAATATAAAAAATGGGTAATGAACACTTCTTAGGAAGTTGTTTCATGGGAATTAAAAATTACGTATGGAGCAAAAACTCAAAATAAGGGGAATTGGTTGTGTTGAATGTTTACCGGTATCAGGTTAAGTTAGCTAGCCAGAGCCGTCTGATGACATGTACTATCTTGTCACTATGGGAAGTGATGTTTACTGACTCCTGTGATTGATATTCAGGTCTGTCCTTGCGGTAATCTGGGCACTAGAATCGGAAATATTCGCGTTCCCATAAGTAATGCGCATAAAACATCCAGTCTCTTAGCCAATGGCCGAATTAAGCACTGAACTTAAGTGTCGCTGATTCTCTCCATGGGCTCCCTTTTTGATACAACAAATCGTTCAGTTATATATTGGCATTTTCAAGAGTCCTACTGCCCAGAGACTCTCTCCCTTCCTTTGGTTTTATACCAAGATTTAATTCTCCAGGGGAAATATCATCTTCCTTATTTCCTAGCTTTAAGAGCAACTTGCCAGACCCCACCCTCTAATGCTAACCAAACTACTGCTGTGATCCACTAAACAGTGACAAAGTGTCTCATGCAATTATACCGGTAGTGAGTGATAGAGACAGGAATCTTATGAGGAAACTCATAGACCATTTATGTCTCTTATTAAAGGCTGCCTTGGTAGACTTAAATGAATTCTACCTGTCTGTTTTTTATCTCCCTTCTTGACACATAAACTTCTTGTTATTACTCATTTTCTATTTCCCAGAACACCTAGCACCATGTGAGGCTCTGGGTATACACTCAATAAACGGTTGTGGAACTAAACTGAAAATCAGCTGAACCATTATTAGCCATTGCCAAAAAGCTGAATGGAGGGGAAGACATGTACTTTACCATATTTTTCATATTTCATAAAAGCACAGATGGAATATTATGCAGAGTTCAATGTAGGTAGGATGATCTTAATTCAGAAAATATGGATAAGGCATACTCTTACTATTTTCTCTTGCTACTAAGAAGGGGAGATATTTATTATTTGGAGTTTCAGGGTATGTACAGCTTTCAAACTTCAATCTACAAAATGTCTTAAAAATATACGTAACATTTTAGGAATATGTGTCTCCATAAAAAGTCTTGTTTCAAGTTCCATATGTTTTCATGAAATTGGTTTGCAAAATATATGAAACTGAATATAAAAATGTTGCAATAAACATACTTTCTTTCACAGAGATTTTTCTTTGTGATTATAGAAGGTAACATAGCATTGAAACATTGAGAACCAAGAAAGGGCAAAGATTTAAGTTGAAAACCTTTTGATTATGTTAACCATTAGATTTGCAGAGTGAGAAGTATGATAAATGACTGCCATCCAGTTTTATCCACAGTTGACCTTTTATATGTGATGCAAGAAAATTCGGAAGAAGCCGACTCCCAAAAAGTACAGCTCACTGCCAGAAAATTTGAATTTCATTTCCTGAAATGTCATTGGAATAAAGCACATCTTCAATGTTAAAGGGTTTTTCATTGTAGCTGGACAAACGTGCTAGTGTGTGACATTCAGCAAAAATAACCTCTGATGTTTCAGATCTGGTTTCAGAAACCACGACATCCAGCAATGGGCAGAGGGGAATTGTATCATCTCATCTACCATGAAGAAACCCCCAGAATCTTGTTCCATGGGGAAATCAGGTCACTGGAGCTAACTACTAGAGCCACAGAAAATTTAATAAAAGCCTCAGCGACGGCAAGAGGCTCTCAAGGTGAGGTGGTGCTATATTTTTATTACCTTAACTGTGCTTGCATAATAAAACCATTACAGAGCCACAGTCAATACTGTAAATCATATATTCTCACCTATAAAAGTTCATAATGAACTGAGTATAAATATCAGCAAAATATACAAATAACAAAACTACTCAAATACATACCGCATATTAATGAAGACTGAAGGCAATTTTTGACTTCTCTGGGGTGCAGCTTAAAATGCTGTTGCCAGCAGGAGAAACCCAGTGATGAAAATTAACAGAGAGTCAACTGATGGCTGGAAAGCAGTGTAGTCTCATTTAGTAACCCTGTCACTACCTTAGAGCAAATTGCACCCTTTTCTAGAATATTGGATTTATCAAATTTCTTTTTTGTTATTGTATGTATTCACTTCAGAGTCACTGAAGCAGATACACTTTGTTGCCTGTCCGATAGCTCTCTCCTCCATTATTTCTTGTTTACACAACCCTGAATTTTTCAAGAATCTATCCCACTAGATTGTGACCCTGTCCTTCTTTCAGGGGTCAATCCTGATGAATCCATTATAATCGAGTAATTATATTTCTCTTGCCTGTCATAAGTTTAGGAATGGGTATGGAATCAGATTTACTCAAGGTCATGTATAGAGACCCTTCTTGGATGACCCGTATAAATATGATAGAAGCCCTGAGCCCAGCAGGCCCGTGGTCCTTGGCAGCCATTTTGTAACCATGAGTGGAATACACTTTTAGATTAAGCCAACATATGAGGTTGGCATAAAGACAATAGAAAGAAACTAAGTCCTTGATAATGTTAGTAAACTGCTGAATTAACGTACCTTTGAATTTTTTTTAATGTGAGATAATACTTTTTCTTAGTGTTTAAATTAGTCAAGTTATGGTTTTCTATCACTTGCAGTTGAAATCAACCTCATTGATAGAAACAATCAAGTTTTTCAGGGGGAAATGACAATCTATAGAAAATGCTAATTTCAAAGACAATTATTTAACAATTGTCATTGGAATCTGTGTTATCCTATTTCACAAAGTAAGTAGAAGACAGTGATAACTAGGCCCATTTGAGTTATATGGTCAAACAAATTTAGATTATATAGATCCCACAGTATTTTCTATAGGAAGTATCTTTACATAATACATTGTTCAAAATTTTATTAATTCTTAATAGATTTTTAGTTTATGGAAAACCAGAAAAGTGGCATAGAATTTGAGAAAATAAATACTAAAACATTTTAAAATAGAATTTTGAGAAAACTTTTTTTTTTCATTTTTAGACATATCAGTGTTGGCATTATTCCCTCAATTCTTAATTTCCATGGATTAAATAAAAGGATTATCTTGAGTTTCGCAGAACTTTTGCCCAATTAAGACTTTTATAAGTGATGCACAATTCCCTTTTAATCATGTTTTTAGAGCTACAAACTTGCATGGTTTTAACAAGTAAATTATCAACAGCTATACTATAGTTTCATTTTTATTCATGTTTTAGGAATCTTGATAACAATAAGCCCCTAAATCAGACGTTGCCTAACCATGAAATTTCTCAGACTAATTACATGAAGTTGTCAGTTGAAGTCACAGCCTTTGAAATTACCAAGGACATAACCCGAGATGGATTTGTTTTCTTTTAGCCTATAATTTTCTTATATCATTTTCAGTTATAATATTAAAAATGACAAATATGCTAGAAAAGAAAAACTACTTATTTTTCTAGATGCAATAGTTTATAGCATTAATTCAGAAGTTGATTTTTACATTTCTGAGTAGATGTTTTCTGTTGATGTTACTGTGCCTAAGATGATGCCATGTAGACCTAAAGGAATATATGTTGCATTTGTACAAATAATATACCTAGTAGTCTTAATTTAATATTTCCACTTTTTGAAACATTTTAAAGGCAAAGAATTGGTAGACTCTTCCATTAATTGAATTATATTGAGAATTAATTATATTGAGTTAATTATTCGTATTAACTATAATTACATATGTATTATATCTCCAGCTATCTACCTGGCTATCTCAGACATGTTAAATTCTGAGGAACTAAATATATAATTTCAAAACATATGAGAGAACTCATCAACGTAGGAATGAAAAAAACAAGCAAAAAATTAAAAGTGATTAAAGAATATGATAATCACTATAAATAAACCAATGCAATGTCTTATGTCTCACTTTGATTTATAAAGTAACAGGGGCTGGGAGTTAGGGAGGGGATTGTACTTTGATAGGTTTTGAAGAGAAGACCCAGCTGTGGAAATGGTTATTTCTGGGGCCCAGATGATATAAAGGAGATCGTGCAGGAGCAGAGGAATTGATCTAGGATGTGTGATCAGCACATCCAGAGACCTTGAAGCTGGAGAGGACTTGGTTCACCTGAACATAAAGGAGTCCAGGGTGGATGAATCACAGTTCTTATACTTCTATTAGAATCTCAATGCCTCTCTCTCTCTGTCATGCTCGCTCTTTCATTATAGAAATAAATAAATGCAAGCCATACCAGTCTAGGTTTCCTATTTTTGTAATAACTGTATGGTTGAGGTGTCACGTTGAAATGAAGAGTGACTAGGGCTGGGCCAAGGGCATTTAGCTCCAGGCACTTCTAATCAAGCTCCAAATGCATGACCCCTTTCCCGTCTGATGCTTTCTCTTATGTCTGCCTTTCCCATTAATCTTGCATCCATGTTTAAATTTATAACCTAAGTTATGTTTTTCTCTATGAGGCTTGCCAGGATTTTTTCCAGTGAATGCCTTGAGGAAAAAAGGGTTTTTTAAGTATGGTTAAGATTTGAGTCCAAAAGAAGATATGGACAAGATTTTACCTGTCACAATCTGGCAAATAGTATTCGGCACTGTGGTTTTTATTATTTCAAAGAGAGTATTAAATGCACCAGTTTTGGAGTTAGATGTGCCTGTGTTTCAATTCTGCTTGTGTCCCTCAGTTGCTGGGCGACCTTGTACAGGTTATTAGATCTCTCCCTGTATTTTCTTCATCTTTATATAATCGTATATAGCTACTGTACAGGGGATGTATAACTAAAATGCCCAGTTTAGTACTTATTATAGAGACAAGGCTCAGGATATGGTAGCAATTGCTTATCTTGGCTATTCATCCTTTTTTCTTTCTAGACTATCCTGCAATTCCCCCAGGGCTTTTTCTCAATGTTTCAGTAGATGATCCATTTCATAATAGCCAGGATATTGCAGCAATCCAATAAATGCTCTAAAAACATACTTTTTTTTCCAATAAAATTACTGGAATCCATTGGAATATTAAGCAAATTGTTGATTCTTTCCAGGGAAGGGTGGAAACAAGTAAGACAAGTGGCCAAAAAATAATTATAAGCATACGTGGAAACAAGTAAGACAAGTGGCCAAAAAATAATTATAAGCATACAAATCAGAACTTTAATTCTATTAATTATTCAGTAAAAAGTTATTAAGTATCTATGCAACTAGAAAACTGGATTATTGTGTAAAATTATTACAAAAATCTACTTGTTTCAGGTGAAATCATCACAGAGTAATGATGGACTTTTAGAACGTGTGTAAAAGTGTTTATTCCTTGATTTAAGAAATATAATTGAGCACCTATGTGAACTCTGTATTGGGTAAACTACCATGACCTTGATTAAGGATGCATTCTGGTGGGGAAGAGCCCACCAGAATGGGCTATCTATCTGTCTGTCTATCTCATCCCCCCTTGGTTGAAACACAAATTTTGGTTGGCAGAGCTTTATATTATTAGGAAATTGGTTACAAGCATGGGCTAAGGTTGAATAAATATGTAAAGTGATTGAAGATAACCAAAGCCAGGTTTCTCATGGAAAAGGAGTTACTACACAGACGTGGAGGGGGAGGAGGGGCAAAAATAAACCTTGTCCTGTTGAATTTGAACTGGAGGTATCCATGAGAAATCATGGTTTTAGATGGATCTATCGATGGCTGGATAGATACAAATAAGTGTGTGTGTGTGTGTGTGTGTGCGCGCAGATATTCACTTAGCATATGTATTTTCTTTCTCTGTCAATTCGGAGAACTTAGAAGCAATGTTCACACTTAGCACTTTGACCTTGTTTTTTAAATGCTATTCTCGACTAAAACAAACCAAGACTCTTTGGAGAAACAGCTGTTTCAGAACTAGAGAGGGAGAACAGCAGAAGCTAAGGAATGGCTCTCACAAAAAAAATTAGATTAAAAAGATACAAAAACTGGCTTGAAGAGAATTCCATTGACCCAATTTGGGACAATTTAAGCGTCAAAATAAAGCAAGGTAGTAACATATCATAACTCACTGTATGAAATAAGAATCTCTAAGGTCATACAAATACAGATTTAAAAAGAAACAAGTACATAAATACAATTTTAAAAGGAGAAGGGAATGCTTTACTATACAATGGAATAATAATGAATAAATATAATTAATGGCAAGATTAGGAAACTATTGTTTGGAAATTATCATAGTAATAATTGTTTCAGGCAAGTAATAATCAATGTTAAATCAAAGGGATAAAATTTTTACAAAGAAAAATATATTTTCTCAAAATGTATTTCACAAAATAATTATCAATTATTTACCAGTTAGAAAGTACAAAATCATTTTTAACTTTATAGTGGAGAAACTTTACAGACACTCTCATGCTTCAGAGATAAAAGTTAATCTTACCAACCATAGGACAGAGCAGCATTTGTGTCTCTTGTGTGATGCATTGAAAAGAACTCAGCAGCACCTCAATGATTTTCCTGATAAAAATACTAGATCTGGACATAACTGTGAGGAAGCATCACATCAACTTGAATTGAGGGACATTCTACAAAGTGATTGGCCTGTAGATTTCAAAAATGTGAAGATAGCAAATGAGAAGGAAAGAGTGAAGACCTGTTCTGTATTGAATAAAACTAAAGAGAATGACACCAGGTATAGCATGTGATGATGGATTAGATCCTGGACCTATGGGGGAAAATGACAGTTATGTTTAAATGGATTTGATTGAAATGTATCATTGTTAATTTCCTGATTGGATTGTTCTGTTGTTGTGTAGGAGAGTGCTGTTGTATGAAATAGCCATTGAACTATGAAGGGATAAGGGGGCATCAGGTCGGCAAGTGACTCTCAAATGGTTCAGAAAAGAATTATGCATAAATATAGATGAGGGAATAATAAGGTAAAATGTGATAAAATGTTGACAATTGGGGAATCTGGTTAAAGGGTATGTGGAAATTATTTGTCCTATGCTAATAACTTTTTTAAAAAAAAGAGTTTATTTTCTGGAGCCATTTTAGGTTCACAGTAAGATTGGGCAGAAAGTACAGAGAATTTGCATATACTCCCTGCACAACCTCCCTGCATCACCATCCCCCACTAAAGGGGTACATTTGTTACAATGGCAGACCTACACTGACAGATCGTTATCACCCAAAGTCCAGACTTTCCATTGGGTGTACTTTATATTACCTTCCATCTTGGTGTTCCAGTCCATCGGTTTTTTGACAAATGTCTGACATGTATCTACCATAATACTACCATGCAGAATAGTTTCATTGACCTAAGAATTATCTATTCTCTGCCTATTTATCTCACCATTCCCCAAAATCTCTGGCAACCACTCATTTTTTTACTGTTTCCACAGTTTTGCCTTTTCCACAATGTCATGTAATTGGAATCATACAATTTGTAGCCTTTTCAGATTGTTTTTTTATTCTTAATCACATGCATTTAAAGTTCCTCTATGTTTTTTCTTGGCTTAATAGCTCGTTTCTTTTTAGAGCTGAATAATACTCCACTGCCTGGATATGCCATAATTTATTGATCTATTCACTAACTGAAAAACCTCTTGGTTGCATCCAAGTGTTGGCAATTATGAATAAAACTGCTATGAACATCTGTGTGCAGGTTTGGTGTAAATACAAGTTTTTGACTTCTTTGGGTAAATACCAAAGAGCATGGCTGGATCATATGGTAAAAGTATGTTTCGTTTTGCAAGAAACTGCCAAAGTGTCTTCAAAGTGGCTGTTTACTATAATTCTGTAATAAATTTTATTTTATTTCTAAATAAAAAGTTAAAATCCAAACAAAAGGAGGTAAGTGAACCAAAAAAGTCACTAAAATATGATCATTATCATGAGGTAGACACACTAAAGGCCACATGGCAGTGGGTATCTACTACAGAGAGATGCCAGGTGACCGACGAGGAAACAGCAATACTGCTGAGTTCTGAGATATGAGGAGCTTAGCCACGTAAAAAGTAGAAGAGCCTCACAGAGAGAGGACCTAGCAGATGCAAAGGGCCTGAGGCAGGAAAGAGGTAAGCATTTTTGAAGAAGTGAAAAGATTTAGTGCAGCTGGAGCCAGAACAAAACTGAAGTTGGAGAGAAAGGGAAGGCAATGATTAGAGCACAATGAATGGGGTCAGTCCTCTAGCAGGTGGTGACATTAGACTGAGCCTGAGATGTTTCCTGCAATGACAACTTTGTTCGGCTTTTCCCTGTCCCCTGTCTTGCTTCTTCCATACCCTTACATAGACCATTTAGACTTGATTCCTTGGCTCACAGTAAGCTTTAGGGAGACTAATAAGTCAAGCTTCCAATCCACTGCATAAAAATATATAGATAGCAGTGATACAATATTGTTTGGAGGTATCATTATAAAGTGTCAGAGAACATTACATGATTAATGAATCAGAGACTTCTTAATGTGAAGTCTATAGTAAGCTGGCTAAAAGACATAGAGTCATACAGTTTTACAGCTGAGAGAAGCACCTTTGAAATCATCTAATGCAAGCTTCTCATTTTACCAATAAACTGAGGCTTGAGCAATTTGGGAATTCCTATCAAGTGCTTGTCAGAAAGGTCACATTTTATGACTCTCTAATCCTCTTTTTATGGAATATAGCCTAAGTAAGTCATCATAAACTCAGTGATTTACGTATAGAGATTTTCATCTGACTATCATATATAACAGTAAAAAATTTGGAAGCCATCTAAATGTCCAAAATATGAGAAAGGATAAATACATTACAGAATGTGTGTTGGCATATTTATTCATACAATAAAATGGTACTCCAAAGGAATATTTAGGAGATGTGAAAAGGCTCCCAAGTTTAAATGGAAGAAAAGGATGTAAACAGGCACACTCATTAGAAGAAAAGAATAGAAGAAATATATCAAAATGTTAATAGTGGTTATCTCTAGGTGGGTGATTTATATTTTCTTTTTATACCATTATTCATTTTCAAAACTTTCCAGAATATGCATATATTACTTTTATCAGCATATATTAAAAAAAAACAAGATTATAAATTGAGCCTTGTAGAATTAAAATGACATAGTCCAAGGTCAGAACATATCACTGCAGGGCTGGAAATCCAAGAATCTTGATTTTTAATCCTGGTTTATTTTTTGAAAATAATTTACCCCCACCAGTGGATTAGAGAAATTCAAAAGTGAGTTGCTTGTTTCACCATTATTTAGTAACTTCATGACATAGGTAAGGTCAGTGTTAAAGATCTAATCTTTTAGCTTCTCCCTTTCTGTCTTCCTCCATTTCTCCTTCTTCTTTTGCTTTTCCCTCCTCTCATTTCTTGCCTCAATCTCCTTCATCAGTCTTCTCTACCAAGCTGCTTCATGCAGCAGAACACTTTTTTTTTTTTTTAAAGGGAGATGCCATCAGTAATTTTTCCCCTTAAGAGGCTACTTATGGACATTTTGGAAAAGGTATAGAACACTTTTCTTCTCTAAATTACAGTTTCAAAAGCCTGTCTTACTTAAACAAGCAAACATCCATTGCCATTGCTTGGTAGAAATGTATAAGGAGAAAGGCTGTGGTTGTCTCTGTCAAAGTATTTTTCAGAATTATTCCCTGAGAAGGAGGTAGATATATTTACACAGGGGTCAAGAGACTAATGGAAAAAAATTAAATATTTTTGATGTATGTGTTATGATTCTTTCCGCTGAGTTTTCACTTAACATTTGTGAATCTCAAAGTAAAACTATAAATGGAAGTCCACTAGCAAATGTCTTAATCCTTAAAGGTTATAAATCAAGACAATAAATATCACATCCTGACAAATACGCCTTTGTGGAGACTGGGAAGGACAGGTTGAATCTAGACTTTGTAACACGTGGACAGAGCTAGCACACAGTTTCACCTCACTCCCTTTTCTTCCTAGTCACAGCTCCAAGGTCCACCAGGGATGACCCTGTGCACACAGACTGAAACCCAGGCCATGCATTTAAGTCAATCCACGCCCCCTCAGACAGCCTTTTCCTTGGTTATTCTTAAGTCTTGGGGTGTGACATGCATGACATGATCTACTTTTCAGAGAATGGTCTCAGAGAGGAGACCTCTGACGGTCTTAGAAGTTTGGGCTGTTTGGGAAGAGCTTTCTGGGGCTGAGGGACCCAGTCCTTGGCCCTGTCAACTCCTTGATCCACGGGTGAGATGTGGCCAGAAGAGGGCCAGAATGAGTTTTCTACTGGGTGGGACTCAGAGCAGAGTGAGTATCCCCAGGCTGATTATTTAAATTTAAATTTAAACCTATTACATTTATAACATTTTTTCCTATTTTCGAATTTATACACCTCCAAAATGAAGTATCCTTTGAATGCAGCTAACTCCTCTCTGTTTTCATTCATGACACTGAAACTTACGTCACTTCCCAATTTCAAGCACATCTCTAAAGAGTACTCGCTTATCATTATTTCTACTTCTTGTTCTTACATTTGCATCATCAAAACAAAATACTTGACAAATATTTTGAAACCTTGGATAGCTCATAATTTTGTTGCATAGAACATGCCATCTTCTTTGTTCCATAACTGCAAAACATTTTAATTTGTAGATTTATAAACAATATTTAAAATGACTTTGCCGATTATTTATTTTATTCCTAAATTATCTATTTCCTTTTAGCCTGTTTGTGTACTCACTTAAATTCAGCATTTGTCCACTTACAAACTTTGTCAAGTAAATGTTGGCACATGGACATCATAAAAAAAAAAGAAAAAAACATCATATTTTCATCATAAAATTTTAATTAAAATTTCATCATAAAGATGAAAGAATGCTGTCTCATTATCTTTTAATAAAATGGTATGGTCCAGGCAATTGTAACCAAACACCACATGATGAAGTTCTTTCTGTTGAATGACTGCCTAAAAAGGATGACACATTTTGTTTTGTTTTGTTTTTAGACATATATTTTCACACATTGAGTTTGAGAAAATTCATGCAAGGCATCATTATCTAAAGGCACATAGTCTGAAATTTCATTTATATAATTGATTTCACCAACCGTAGAATCTAGGCTAGGCTCAGTGCTTTCTGTGTTTTGCATTCATCTTCTGACTCATCTAATTATTGTAAAATGTCTTCTACTGATAAAATTTACTTTTCTTTGACTATAAGAGCAGAAAATAACAAATTGTAAATTTTAACTGTGTTCAATGAAAGCCGAAAAGCAGACCACAAATAACCGTGCTTCCAACCTTTTTTTTAATGGCTTGTGGAAAGCTGATGCAATGCTTCAGGCTATGTAATAAGAACACTTAAAAATGTGGAAGTAGTGGTCACTTACATCACTTGTGTCTTTTTTTCTAAGGAACTACATCATTCTGTTTTCCTGTTGTTTTAGTCTACTCTAGCAAAACTGGGAATAATTTATGAGTAATGATTAAATGGTAACAGTAATGATTAATAGCAATGTTTACCAGTTTAAATAGCAAATAAGATGATGAAATAGAAAAAAGTGTTCCAACATATAGAAAAAACATCACTAAGATCTCATAAATGTATCACAGATTTATGCAAGGTATAAAGAATCCTTACAGTAATTTGCAAAGTAAACTTAATTTAATTTTATTCTATGAAAAATAAGCAATTATTTTCTTCAAAAACCTTTAAGAAAAATAAAATTCATGAAGTATCTATTCTTACAAATAGAACTACTGGAAAAAGAAAAAGATAAATGAAAATTGGGGTCAATGGATCTTAACATTATCTTGAGGGTTAATGATCTCCACTGATTTGCAATTTGCAAAATAAGATGTAGAGACTTCACTGGAAAACTTACCATGACAATTGGAGGTCTGTAATTAATGACTCAAAACTGAGTCTGAAATATATTTTAGTGTAATAACCTTAAACATTTTTTGGAAAAATTTTAAAAACTATGTAACCCCTGTGAGCATTTTGAACTTGTCATATATACATTTTAAAATCATATGTTTAAAGAATTTTCAAATGATATAACTTTTAGAATTTATAAATATTTGATATTTCAAATAAAATGTTACATCACTCTTCAACTCTAGCCAATAGAATATAAATGACACAGTAATTTGATTCCTTCTCTATCTTTTTAGAAATGTAAAAAAATTCTGCCTTAAAATTTAGAAATATGAGTTCTTTTTCCTTTCCCCTTTAACTAGCTTTTTCTCTCCATTTTTCTCATTAAATTTAGTTTAAATTTTATGTTAAAGATCTTTCATTAATCATCCTTTTATTCTTCTTGGTAGCTATGTGTGCATATGTAATTAAATTTATTTCAATAATAGTTAGCATTTACTCCAAGTGTTATTTTATTTCCTTTTATTACTAAAGAAATTATTACTATAATCAGTTGATTAAAACATCATACAAATATCATGTTTTCACAAAAAATAAAATTAAAATTTCATTGCAGTGATTCTCTTAATAATGTTGGTGGATTTGGGATTTACATTATTTTGATTAAAGCTATAGGGAAATATTTCTTTTCAGAAAGTACAATTTGAATGCATGCACTTTTCAGAATATGTCCTGGGAATACTTTCATTTATTTAGAGCAAAAGAGAAGGGTGATAGTTTATAAGCAGCCTTGATGTGCTTTTTAAGGCTTATTTAATAAATGTAATAAAGTGTTTGATGTTACTTCCTCAATACCAGTCACCTTCTGTAGAGAAACTAATATGAGCTTGTGGTTCAATTCAGCATGAATATTGCATAGTAGTTATCTTGAGAAACTGGCAGATCTGTCTTAAACTTATGTTGTTATAATATTAATGGTCCAAAAAATATTACCTGAAAAAATGGAAAATAGACTGTGAGCTTCACCTATAGTCTTATTTACAATGATTTGTATTTTTACATTCATTTCCACATAACTTAATGGTATGATTTTAATGTTACTAATTCCTTTTTAAAATTTTACATTAAAAATCAGTTATTCTTATTAAAAGAGCAGACTTAAATGTTGATCAATATGACTATCTTCATGATTTTCAGTGACTAGAAAAAAAAATCAGCTACAGTTATGTCAAAAATTATTTGTAATAGCAATGTTTTTTTCTTTTTTAATCTACTAAAGTTGCTGGAAATTTAGTCTATTTTATTAGAACTTGCTTTCTTTAAAGTATTGTACTTTTATATAAAATAAAATCTGTTTGTTGTGTTATTAAATTTTATTTTTTGAAGTGGAACACCAAGGTAAGTGTATGCATGCCTAAATATTTACATAGGTCTTTACATTCTTGAGTATATACATTGATGTGAAATTTCAGAAGTAAGCACATTATTTATTGTATTATTTACTAAGCAAATACCGACATCTATTATTATGATTCACTGGGCAGAATAAAGGCCCTATTTTCTGAAACATATGGATATGTTACTGCACATGGCAAAGGAACTTCATAGGTGTCATCAAGGCTACAGATCTTAAAATGGTGAAATTACCCTGGATTATCCATGTGGGTTCATTCTAATGATATGAGTCCTTAAAAGCAGAGAACATCCCCAGTTGTGGTCAGACATAGATGCAACAACAGAAAATGGGTCAGAGAGAGATGATGTGGGAACCGCTGGACCTGTATTGTTGCTAGCTTTAAAGATGGAAGAAGAGGCTGGAAAGAAATGCAGGCAGCTTTTTGAAGCTGAAAAGGGCATGGAAATGGATTGTCTCCCTAGGGTCTTCAGAAAGAAACACTCTCTACCAAGACTTTGATTTTGGTCCCATGCCATATTCCTGACCTCCAGAACTTTAAGGTAATATATTTCTGCTGTTGTAAGTCACTGAACTTGGGATAGTTTGTTACAGCAACAATAGAAAATTAATGTATTTATGATAATGTTGGATTGAATAATAAAAGACATTTATTTCACCTGTTATCCAGTAAAATGCACAAATTTTGGGGAATCCCCCCAAAAAGTGTATAAAAGAAATAATACTGGTTTTTTTGGACCAGTCTTTCATTGACAAGTGCCACATTTCCCTGTGCTCAATAGTTTCTTTACAAAATTGTCTAATCTTATTAACAGCATTGTAGATTTCTTACACCAAATAAAACGTTATTAATATCACAATAGAATGTATAGGTTAATAACACAATTCTGTTAACAATGGCAACAACAAAAAATAACTTTTCAGTATCTGACAGAAATTGAACCAAGGTATGTGTTAGAAAGAAGAATATGCATGCAGGTTATTTTAGGTGCTCTGCATGCATGATGAAGCTTTGCAAATGTGTTTCTAAAGCAAATTTCACCTGATAGAAGCAATTGTGAAACCACAGACTAAGCCTTTGTTAACAATTTAGAGACGTAGTCCTCTCACACATTTCTTTTTGCTTTCAGCATTATCATTGCTTATATTTTCCATAAAATCTCAAAAGTAATGTAATGATCTAAAGATGATGATATCACACAAAGGGAGAAAAATCTTTAATAATTATTTTAGCTCTGTATTATTTATATATTTCTGTGTAAATAATCACCCTAAAATTTAGGAGCTGAAATGACAATCATTTATTGTTTCATGTAATCTGTGGGTCAGAAAATACAGATACCGCTCAGTGGGGTGCCTCTGTGGAGCTCGTGATCTCTTCTGAGGTTGTTGCTGGGATGTTGGCCAAAGCTGCTGTGTTATCTCAGAATTTGATGAGCTGAAGTATCTGCTTTCAGGCAGGTGCTATTGGCAGGATTCAATTCCTTGTGGACTATTAAACCACTGTTAAGGCCTCAGCTCTTTCCCATCATGCAGAGGCCTCTACATTGGGTTCCTCAAAACATGGTAGGTTCCCCCAGTCTAAGCAATCCAGATGGAGCATGAAAGCACCAAATATGGGAGTCAGAGTCTTTACAATCTAAACTTCAGTGTGATGTCCCATCGCTCCCACCATGTTCTATTGGAATTGAGCCCACACTCAAAAGGAGGAGGTTAAGAAAAGCACAAATGCTGTGAGGCAGGGACCATTAGAAGCCATCGTAAAGGTTGCCTACCACAAGAACTCTTCAGAGTGAATGCTTTTTGTTAACTCTTTTCAGTGAAAAAAGATTCCTGTTCAAATGGTATGCCTTCACTGATTCCTTTATTGCTTTGTGAGGAATGGGAGATTTTAGGAGTAGACAGGGAAGGTCAATGTACATGACAAATATAGAAATGTGATCTTATTCAAAATCATACCGACTGAAGGGAACTATAGTAAAGTACTTCCCAGAATGAATTATTCCTGAAATGAAGTTCATACGTTGTACAGTGAATTAACCTCACCTTGTGTATTAGTTTCCTGGGGCTGCTGTAACAAAGTGGGTGACATAAACAACAGAAATTTACTTTCTCACAGTTCTGAAAACTAGAAGTCTGAATCAAGGTGTCAGCAGGGTTGGCTCCTTCTGAGGGCTGTGAGGGGGCATTTGTTCCAAATCCCACTCCTAGCTTTTGCTGGCCTCAGACATTCCCTGGATTGTAGATGGCATTCTCTCTGTGTCTTCCCATCATCTTCCCTCACGTGTCTGTCTCTTTGCCTGAATTTCCCGTTTGTAAGGAAGTTATCCTGTGTTAGAACTCAGCCTAATGATCTCGCTTTAACTTGACTCCCTTTGTAAATAAGGTCACATTCTGAGGTCCTGAGGGTTAGAACATCAACATGCCTTTTCTGGGAGGGAGACACAGTTAAATCCATAACATCTTGTATTACATATTTTTATTATAATCATTCCTAAACAGGAGATAAATCTGTTTCAAGCAGGCATGTCATGCCTCACACTGTTCTATGTGTGGACCCCAGATGGTCAAAATCTGTATTCTGTGAGTACTGCAGAGAAACAACAGCTGAGGGAAAAAAAAATGGCAAAGGTTAACAGTTTCTTCCAGAAATGCTGGAAAACCAAACTCATTGTTCAAGAATTGGCACACAAGTCTGCTCATTACCTCTGATTCAAGAAACAGTTTGTGGTCACAGCAGCTTTGCCAAAGTCCAGTAGACTGTGCTATAAATGTGGGAGAGAGTGAGGATGGCTGGCTTTTAATCAAGAGAATAAAAAGTTGTGTCAGTGGGTTTTTTTTAATGTAATGGCACCAAAACTGACTCTTCTATTGGAAGAATGCTTACAATTTGTTATTTTTTTTTTTAAAATGTTGCTTTAATGTAACATTTAATTTAACATTTACTTAATTTAATTGCCACAATGTCTCTACTAAAGAAATAACCGCTTAATGTTTTCATTGTGAAACTGAAATATGAAATGCTATACAGAAATAATCTGATTGGGGAAAGTTATGCTTTCTGGCAAGTCCAAAAAAATTCTACATTTGTCTTTTAGCAATATTATAGGACTGATTTCATGTTTTTTCTTTTGTTTTTGTTGTTATTACTTTTAAAATTGAAGGTAGATGATTTAGTTTGTTTCTGCAGTAAAACTGAACTGCTCCAAGTTTAGTGCCAGAAATCTTAAGTACTCAACTCTAAATTAACTGTGTCCAAATCACTTAATTCTTTCAATCCTCAATAAAACAGCAAAAATAACATTATTGAGAGTGGAAAAGGCTAAGTTGACCACTTGGGTATTTATATTAAATAATTTGTTTCGTTACAAAATTGATTTCCAACAATGATATCTTAAAATGTTTTGAAGTATATGCATTGGTATGTATTTGATTTTATGATGAAAGATTATCCTTAAATTTGGGTTCTTTTAAAGAAATATTTCAGATATACCTATACTTGCAACCAAATTTGATAAATTGTATGATATGTCCTTTGGATTCTATACAAAGACATGGTAAGATAAGTGTGCAAGCAGTTTATTGGTAGCAGCAATTGTTTGTTTTTATAGATGCACTTTGTCAGGTTGAAGAAATTCCCTCCTATACCAGATTGTTGAGTGTTTTTAATCATGAAAGACTGCTGGATACTGTCAAATGCTTTTTTATGTATCTATTTAGATATGGTTTTGTCCTTTACATTTTAAATATGGTATATTATAGTGATAGATTTTTGGATATTAAACTAACCTTGTATTCCTGACAAAAAGTGGAAGGTTTCTTATTGGCTTGAGATCTTTCTTATTTTTGAATATAGACTTTTACAGCTTTAAATTGCCCTATGAACACTACTTTTGCATCTATAGGTCTTGGTATATTGTTTTTTATTTATTTTTTTAATTTCCCTCATGATTTCTTCTTTGATCTGTTGGTTATTTGGAAACATTTTGTTTAATTTCCATATATTTGTGAATTCCATAAATTTTCATTTGTTTTTGATACCCAGTTTAGATTCACTGTCGTCAGAGAACATTTTTTTTTGTATAATTTTAATTATTTTAGATCTATTGAGGCTTTTTTATGGTTCCATCCATGTTTTATTTTTGAGAATGTTTCCTGTGTTCCTGAGAAGATACACCTGCTGTTATTGGATACTGTGTCTTATAAATGTCCATTAGTTTTCCTTTGTATACACTGTTCAAGTTTTCTATATTTTTGTTTATCTTTTGCCTATTCTATGTGTTATTGAAAGTGGGGTATTATAGTTTTCAACTGCAACTGTTAATCTTCAGTTACAATTGTAAAATTGCCTATTTCTACCTCAATTCTGTCTGGTTTTGCTTATGTATCTCAGGACTTTTTTGTTTGGTGTATATATCTATAATTGGTATATATCTTCCTGAAGGACTGTTCCTCTTATCATTATGAAGTGTACATTTTTGTCTCTAGTAATTAATTTTGCCTTAAAATATGTTTTGTCTGATACTAGCATAGTTACTTCTGTTCTCTTAGGTAGCTGCTGGTATATTCTCTTCTGTTATTTTAATTTTTAACAATTTGTGTCTTTGAGTCTGAAGTATGTCTCTTATAGACAGGATAGAGTTGTATAATTTTTTTATACATTCTGACAAATTGTGCTTTTTGAATGAAGTGTTTAACCCATTTTCATTTAATATAATTTATTAAATTATAATAATACTGGCTAATGCTGGCAGCTATTTTGATACATAGTCTCCTTCCTCCCTTATCAGGCCCATTATGTTCTCAGCTTGGTTATTGATTTGGACCTACAGATGGTGAATGTGTCTTTGGCTTAAGAGATGAAGCAGATCCTGAAGTGCTCCAGTTTTAGATGTTAGCAACTTGCGCTTCTTGTAGATGAATATCAGTTTCTTTTTTGATGCACTTTCTGATTATCTGAGTCATTCACCTTCATGGCTGCCATATATATCATGTAAGCTTTTCTTTTCCCTTCTATTCTCTTTTTCTGTACTAATTTATTTCCGTTGCCCACGGTGTCATGGTAAAATCAATGCCTAGGACTATGAACTCTTGTGCCTTCTTACCAAATACCTGACTAATGACTTGGATGCATTTTAGAACCACTAATGCTTAAGTTGAGTATAAAACTCAGTCATTCATGTTTCATGATCAACTGGAGAGAAGACTATTATCTTGCATTGCTATTATCCTATATAGCAGATGCTTTATAAAATTCCTTAGTGAACTTGAAATTTTTATATTTCTGTGCAGTTTAGATGTGAATTCCAATAACTGATCTGTAGTAACATTAATATAGGTGTGCTTAATATATATGTACTGTCCCTATGTTAGTTGAAAAAACTTTTTATCCTCAGGCTTTGACAGTCCACACCAAGAGCCAAGTGTTGACAATGCCCTCACTTTCTGTGTTTTAACAATCTGTGTCAGGCAACTCCACTTCAAAGAAGCTCTCTTTACATCCATACTGGCCTCCTTCCCACCAAGATGCCCCTTCCACTTAACTCAAGCTTTGTCACTCTTCCATGGGCACCCCTAGCCTACATAAAAGCTTACTCACCCCCTCAAGCTCTGGTATCTTGTGCTCAATTGCCCTGTTGTTCATCTCTGACATTTAACCAGGCATCCTTCCTAAATGGTTGCATTCCTCACACTGCCTAGGCTCCAGCACCTGGCACTGGTCCATCCTTGCTCTTCTTTCCCCATCAATCCCAGTGCAGATACCTAACATGCTTGGCACAATTTAATAATAAATTAAATGTTAATCCTTAGAAAATCATCACTTGTGCATGTGCTGTTTCTCTCTCTCCACTGAATGTTATTGAAAAAGGAAAAATAACTGATTTTATAAGATGAATTAGTGAATCAGGACCCACCAAATATCACTCACTTCTCAAGTAGAAGTGAAAATACCTAGATGAAAAGGGAAGAAGAAGCCTATGTGATATTAGGAATATTAAATATCTTAACAATCTCAAATTGGTTTGGAAGGGATATATATCTTGCCTAACTATTATTGGACATACAAGTCCCTTGAGAATGTTCTCAGAAAAGAGTTGTATAATATCTTTTTGAACAGTTCTAGTGCTAGAATATTTACTACCATAGCATTTACTTATAGGATCTAATTTAAGGCTCTATAACTAAAAATAGAGATGTAAATTTTGTAACATAATTATTCATTTATTCCTTCTTTGTGTCCTTCATTTTCCAACAAATATTTTTGAGGAACTATTAAGTGATAAGTATTCTTCTATAATAGTTTAAAAATGATTGATTTCATGGAGTTGACATTCTAGTGGGATAGGAAAAAGCAAGGTTAATAAGTAAAATATAAGGTATGATAGTTAACTATAATTTCTTTGGAGAAGAATAAAGCAAAGGAGGGTCATATAGAATGTCAGCAAGCACAGGTGGTAATCCAGGTCATAATATTTTCTTCTAATGGTGCAGCAGGCTGAGTGATCATTCACATAGATATTAAGTTCTAATCAATGGAATTTGTAAATGTTATTCTATGTGGTAAAGACTTTGCAGATGAGATTAAGGATCCTGAGATGGGAAGATTATTCTGGATTATCTGGATGAGCCCTGAATGCATTTATAGATATTCTAACAAAAGCAAAGCAGCAGGAAATTAAACACACACAAAGCAGAAAGTAGTGTGAAGATGGGGCAGAGAAAATTTTGAAGATGTTGGCTTTGAAGATTGGGCATTTGTGGCCACAAGCCAAGGAATGCTGGCAGCCACCAGAAGGTGGAAGAAGCAAGGAATGGATTCCCCGTTAGAGCCTCCTGCAGGAGTGTGACCTTGCCAAAATCTTGATTTTGGTCAAATGAAACTTAAACTTTGGACTTTTTGGGCCTTCAGAATCGTGAGGGAATACATTTTTATTATTTTAATCCACCTAGTTTGTGGTGATTTTTTATAGCAACCAAAGGAAAACTAATACTAACAGTATCTGAGGAAGGACCCCTTGAGGTGACATTTGTGTAAAGATATGATGGTTTGAGGGGTTAAGGGACAGAGAGGGCAGAAGTTGGAGTTAAGGGCAGATTTTGCAACATTTTTCCAAAGATTTTGAATTTTACTCTTTAATTTGGAATTACACTCATAGGGAAGTGACATTTGAGCTGAGTCTTGAAAAAACAGTTTATAATATTACAGGAAGAGGGAATAATATATGTAAAGCCTTGAAAGCATGAAAAATTTAAGAATACTCTAGGATATGAAAAGATTTAATACCTTTCTGCATGCATCTATCAATTAGAAAGAGTTAAGAGCAAAATATGTCCTTCGGTATATGATAATGTTAAGCCGTAAAACATGTATACAGCAATTCCTCTTTCAACTCGGAAGTCTACTTCTTGCATGGAAGAAAAGTGATCTATAACCTGTATCCTGATGATTAAGTAGTGTTCTTAAAAAGGTAAGGGCTCCTCTTGGCAGGAAAAGTAGAAGTTATTTCATCTGATTAGGAATCATACTGAGGCTGACATCTTACCACATGTTCAAGTGCGTTATAATTCATTTCCATGGGGTACCAGAAAAAAAATTTAGCAGCAGTTAAGAAGTTCTAAATTTAAGGTTTATAATAGTTCAATGGAAATCTAGGCATGTATCTATCAATCTATCTATCTATCTACCTATCTATCTATCTATCATCCACCTGCATCTATCATCTATCTAGTGGTTACTCTGTCTCAACCTCAGTGAATAAATAGAAGTTGAAGTTCATTGTTATTCATTTACTTTTTCTGGTATATACACAAATATTCCTATTTTGAGTTCCTTATGAATGATACACACATGAATAATAATACAAATATTTACAAGAACTTAATATATGCTAGGCATACTTCTGAGAACTTCTGAGAACATCATATATACGATTTCATTTAATCTTTACATCAATAAACACTATCTCTATTTCACAGATGAGGAAACTGTCTATACTTTATTTTCAAAATGGAAGCAGAATATTTAACGTATGTAATGTGACATTATTTGAAGTCTCTAAACTGTTAGCTTGTAATAAGATAAGGTAAAAGATCACAGGGCTAAAATAAACCCAGGAGTCAGTTCTTATGAAGCAATATTGGAATGTCAAACATGTTCAAAAGCACCAGTACAAGCCAAGGAGATGGAATCATATTGCATATTAGCACAGCATAGTCCAAGAACCAAATGGAGTAATTGTTCAATTCAGAGCTATAAGCACAAGGTCAGATCATACAGGCAGAGGCAAATAAACTACCAAGACATTAAGTCTCAGTGATCATCTATAGGTAATACAATTGAGTTCCATCCAACTACAACTAGGTGCATGGTCTCCTTTCAATTGGCGGCAAAGACATCTGAGACCCCGGATATTTTCTTGGCATGGGCACTGTGGGTAAGAAAGGTCAATACATAGATGGAATAAAGGTGAATTCCAGTAAAGACAAATCTCTGTCTCCTTCAGAGTGTAGAGTGTTTGATATAATCCACCCATCACTAAATGGCTGGCTACTTTTCTTAAGAAAAAATGATAATTAGAGGTCTTTTATACTGGAAAGTGTAGCTTGCTGAAAAAAAGAGCCCTTGATGTTGGGTTTATTGTATAAACATCAATGCATAAACTCTTCATGTACCAGCAACAGGATGACTACCTCAGGTCACCTCTCCCCCTATACAAATTAGACAATAGGCTTACAGCTGAAGCACTGACCACTGCGTCTTCATCACCAAAGCACTTTAAGGCTATACTTAAATAAAGCCGTGATGTATCAGTTACCCATTTTTGATTAGCACCAACCTTCAGCCAAATGCAACTTGTGAACTGGGCTCAAGTTCTCTCCTCTGCCATTTGGCCTGAAGGAACACTTCCCTCCACTAGCTGTAGATGTGAATTGCAGCAGAGTCATCAGTGTAATAGAAATGGTTGACAAGTTATCTGTCTTACTGTTTATGTAAAGTAGTTTTTTCCTTCCAGACCTGTTCCAACTTAATCCCAAATATACAATTTTATTGTAGTACTTTGGCTCTCCACTGTGCCCACTTAACCGTATGGTTTTGTGAATTTAATAATTCCCAGCTCATGACGGCCTCTGTCAGTCTCATCATCACTTGGTGTCCCAAGATCAGCCTCTTTTACAGCTCTGAGACCTTAAAGTAAGATCCTGGTCTGGTTTTCTCAATAGTAAGCAGCTGCAAGTGATGACAGTCTTTTCAAAATTTGCAAAATCTGCTAACGTGGTACTTCATAATTTCCTAAGTTAGAAGTGAGGTGCCCTTAGCTTATAAGTTTCCTCTTACAAGGCTTCCGTTGCAGTTAACATAAGCCAGTTCACTTCAAACTCCTTAAAATGATTCCTGCCCCATGCCTTTCAAGTGACACAGCTGCCATATATCCTGATGACTAACTTCTAAAGCTTAATTTCATTCCAATTAATAATTGTGATGCTACCATATGACAGATGTTATCACTGCCCCACTGATAATGATGTCACCTGAACAGGGAGAAATCCATCCCAATGTTCCATTCTGAGGGCCTGTTTTTGAATTTCATTCCCCAGAAAGTAGAGGCAGGGACCTGTATGCTACTTCTTTATAAGGGAGTATAGTTTCATTGAGCAAAAGTAAAGAAAAAGTGGACTGAAGCCCACGGTCTTATCACAACTCTATCCTCTCTCACTGACCTTTTCAAGTGATCTTATAATTCATTGTTTTATGCCTTCCTCTAGACAGTATTGCAAGCCCCTTGGAGGCAGGAACCTTGTCTTGTTCATGGTTATAGCCCAAGCACCAAGCACAATTCCTGGGTTGCAATGTTCAATAAATAGTTGTTGAGTGAATAAATACTGGGGCTCTGTTCAAGGTTTTGAATGAGTAGTATTATAAAGTAGAATGTTGACATAGGAAAAATGTGGGGCCAGAGGATAGCCATGTCCCAGGTCTCAACTAAGTCCCTGGGACACGATCCACCAAGTGTGAGTCCTTGGTTTTGTGCAGGAAAGGATTTCAAGAGCGAGCCACAGTTGAGTAAAGGTAGGTTTATTTAGAGAGATACATACTCTAGAGACAGAGTGCAGGTTGTTTCAGAAGGCAAGATAAAGGCCATGAGGTGTGGGGTTAGGTACTCAATTTAAAGTAACAGTAGTTACACACACTATAGACAGAGTGCTGTCCGTCTCACTCGGAAGAGAAAGCGGCCACTAGGTGTGTGGGTGGTTAGTTTTTATGGGCTTGGTAACTTCATATGCTAATAAGTGGGAGGATTATTCCATCTACCTTGGGGGAAGGGGCTGGGATTCCCAGGAACTGGGCCATCACTCACTCTTTGGCCTTTTGTGATCAGCCTTAAAACGGCCCTGGCACCTGTGGGAAGACCATTTAGCAGCTATTGTATTTCGGTGAGTGTATACTGAAGCTCAAGGTCTACTGGGAGTTGAATCTTCCACCATTTTGGTGCTAATTGCTGTGTCATTCTTGTAATGGTTGTGCCCTGCCCTCTTCCTTCCTGTCTCTCCATGAGCCTCCCTTGTGTGGGCAGAGAACCATGGTGAGGACACAGCAGGGTAAAGATTCAGCCACAGAAACTAGAGCTGGGATGGAGCCAAATTCCTGTAACAAAGGAGTCTGGCAAAAATCGAACCCTGGTGTTTATTTAATGCAAAATAGTGAGAGTCAGAAAATGCTCCTTATGTCTTGTCTTCTCTCATCTCTTATTAAAACAGAGGTGGGTGGGCTGTGGGCAGCAACCGGAATGCTTGGGGGTTCCTTGGGAGAGATAAAAAAATCAAGGGAAAGAACTCATAAATTACTCTGGAAGATGAGTTCCTAGAGCTGGTGGAGGCTTTTGATGCTAATAAAAAATGTGTCAAGAAAGCTTATGAGAGGTAGAGCTGTGTGTTGTCCTGCTGAGAACCAAACCACTCTGTTTAACTCGCTTTGCCAGGGGAATGAATGCAGTTCGTAGTGAGCTCACTGGAGAAATAAATCACTTTTAGCCTTTTCTCAAACTTTCTGTGGCTAAGGATTGTTGCCACCAACCTCTCTGTGAAGCACACAAGCCAACAGGACCTCCCAGCTAGAACTGTGCCGTCATTCTTGCAGGCTAGTGCAGCAGAAGTGTCAGAGCAGGCAGGTAGCTAGATCTGAGCTAGATCTGACAAATCTCCAGTGTCCAAATGTAACTTTTTGCTCATTATGCCCTCATTTGATTGACAAGTGCCACATTTCCCTGTGCTCAATAGTTTCTTTATAAAATTGTCTAATCTTATTAACAGCATCGCAGATTCCTTTCACCAAATAAAACAGATTAGAAGTACCCATCACACACTGACGCCGTGGCACTTCTGATCCAGACTAAATAAGGACAAACCTCCCTCCCCACCTTTGGGAAGGTGAAGTTGGAATGAAAATCAGGAAATAGGACCCCAAACCCTTTCCTCCCCATAAATCCCTTCCCTCCTCAATGAATATTCTGCCCATCCATCTCTACGCTGTGTGTAACCAACTTGCCTAAGAAACTCAGGGCAGCTGCTCACCTGAGCCTGCCTGCTCTCCCCTCAAGAGAGTACTATCTACCCTTTAATAAATCCCCGCTTTACTGTCTCAGCCTTCGTATCTTGTCTCTGAATTCTTTCTTGGACAGGGCGAGAACCTGGACACTGGTCGCATCTACCGGCAGCTAAAGAACATGAGCTTAACTGCCATGTTTAAATGGAAGAGTGCCTCTCTTCCGTGACCGCATCTTATGGTTCACACGACAACTCCCTGATGATGCAGGTTTTAAAATATGCTTGTCCGTGTTTACTAAAGAGACATTTACCTTGAAAGTCTGAATAGAAAGAGTTGTGTTTATTGACCAGGCTTTGAGATGTGATATTGCAGGTGAAGTGGCCCACTTTTTCTGGCTTGCTATAAATGGACTGGGACAGACAAACAGAACGCTGAGTTCTCTCCTTGTGAAAAGTTCCAGGACTCACCCCTTTCCTCTCCCATCCAACCCGTACTCCCACAAACTGGATTAGTCAGCATTTCCTGTCCTCTTGTTCTTCCTTCTGCTTTGACTTCCGATGCTATCAGACTGTATTCTTCCTCTGTAGATCCTAAATTCTTTCAGCCTTGGACCTCTGTCTTATTCATCATTGCATTCTCCATGTCTGGTGTGTTCACTATGGATACACAGGTGCTCAGGAAATACTTATTGAGAAAATAATGGAATGAGCCTCGTGTGTATTGAGCCCTGATGACTTTTGCAAATGCACTCAATATTAATTTTCCCCCTCACCTGCAGAGGTTGTTTTTGTGCAGGTCTCCTCTAAGAACCTTCTAACTGGTTACCTGATACAGACCTTTATTTCTCTGGTTTCATGGCTTTGATCCTTGCGATCTCTATTTAAATGTGTATTCCATTCTGAGATATAATACTTTAAGCTCCTGCTTTTCAAAAATTTTAACAGCAGAGTCCTGCTGCTCTGGCTGAAGTGAATGCTACTTGCTCAAAGGACTTAAGCTTACAAAGTCCAGCTGACTCACTGCTTTTTAACAAATTGCCTGTCCTGTTAATATATACACCAATGACCAGGAATGATACTTAAAAAGAAGTCTCACAAAAGGATGGGTGAATGGATTCCAGGCTGAGGAGAAGGGCAGGATGGAAGCAGAATTTCAAGCTGAGGTCTGTGCTGTTCCTGCTTCTCTTCCCACAGCTCTGCACTACCAGGAGAAAAGCCTTCTCAAAGATGAGCAGCCTGGGGTTTCAGAGGAACTCAATAAACTTGTCATATTCCTTTCGAAGCTTCAAAAACAATGACCAATTTATAATCATTAAGTTTTCTAAAAGTTAATTGGTAACTTAGGTGCTTAGAATTCAATATACATTTTGTCTGGAGGAATAGTTTATCTGTCTTGGCTAAGTTCTTATACCTCTTTATCCTCCTAAATGCCAGAAGTACAGCGCTGCTCACACAGCACCACAGAACCTCAGCGCGTGGGAAACAGTGGTCGCGCTGTCAATGAACCTAGGTCTCTTCCACGCCTCCCACCTTCCCACTCACTCACCGTCAGGGAGAGAATGATTCTTGGTGGCAGTGCTCTGATACGCACAGGGCAGAGGGTAGAGGACGGCGGGTCTAAGAAAATGAAAGACTTGAATGGGAATGCTGACCAGTGAGGAGTGAACCCTTGAAAATCAGGAGCTTTGAACTTGCAAAGAAGGAACAGGGAGGAACAGGATCTTTTTCTCCAAATCTTTCCAATTTGGCCAGGTCAGGTGATAGTTTTTATTATTTCCTTTTTACTGAAGACCTTGAGAAATGAATAATTTCACTTTTTTTGCTCGTGTTTTGAATAGTCACTCAATGTCAGACAAGATTGCCTCAAAATGGAGATAATCTCTCTCTGTCTCTCTCTCCTTCTCGCCTTCTCTTTTTCACTGTCTCCACTTTCTTCTCCCTCTCTTTTCTTTTACATTTTAGGTTACCCTAGGTACCTTTTTTTTCATAAGATGTGGAGCGGGATTTGTAATTCTGGAGTAAAAAGATAAGGCTTAATAAACATTTGTCAATACCTATGAAGATAAATATTCAATGTGAATTGAATGTACTGAGGAGCCAGAACCATGTTCTTTGGCGGCACCAGGTCTCAGGTGCAGCTGAAGGACAGCAGTGGAAAATTAATGGGGATGCAGCTTATCTCATTTTCTTGCTTTTTATAGCCTCCAACATCTAGTCCATGCCCATGATTGTGAATGTTCCCTATAAATCCAGAGAAGAGGTAAGACTGGAAGTTCCGGAAGAGGGTGTACATTGGAAGAGAGGAAACATATCACACCAGGCATTGTCTTGTGGAAAGAGTAGGAAAAAATAATAAAAAGGAGGCTATTGGGAGACAAAAGCAGATTTTCCAGAGGCCGCTGGTCATTCTTGGTTGATTATTTGTGTATAATGGACAGTTAAGCCACCTAAGTCAAGGACTGCCTGACTACATCCTAAAGGCAGCAATGGCCTACTTCATTAAATGCAACACAATGTGCTTGGACTACTGTGTCAGAATAGAAAAGTAACTGCTAGTCTTATTATCTTAAGCTGCATATGCCATGACCTGAAAGTCAGTGTGTAACAAGAAATGTTTCCTTAAAGAGGTGAGCATAATTTCCTGGAAAATTAACATAACTAAAATGGATAAATTAGCAGCCAAAAAGGGGGGGGGGTTCTTCATTTTTTAAACAATACATATGATAAAAAGGACAAAATAATTTATATTCATTTTCATGAACTGGATTTATCTGTATTAAGATAAGCTTCTTATTTTATTCTGAATCTTTCTCCTAAGCAAAAATTGTCCAGGGATAATGAATGTATAAAAACTTGAGAGGTCAATCTATCTAAAAATAATACAGAATTATCTATAATTTTCTCAATTAAAAGGACATTTATTTGTATATAAATATCTTTCTTGTTGAAAGTCATGTACCATACTTTAAAAAAAGTAGAAAAATCAGGACAGAGTTTATGTTCACAGCCAGTTTAAATGATAAATGTTCCTGCAAGCTTGAAGCATTCAGTTATAAGCCCAAATCATTTTTCTAATTAATTATTTGGCATTTTTGTAAAATGCATTTTTCTCTAGAATATGGTAGTTTGTATAGGAAAATTTTTTTCCACAAATATTTTAGCTGCATTTTCCATGACTCTTACGCAATGAAGTCAAGTTGTTTGATACATTATTAAAATAAACTCATTAGACTTAACTTTCTGGTAGAATTGGTAGGTCAGCTGCTAGCCACGGGTTGCTAAATATAAGAAGTGGTATTGTTAGGACTCATATAATAAGAGGCTTGCCAATTTATAAATAAAAAAATTTCCCCTCCTTCAACAAGGTTAAAATAAAAGATGTAGGAGCAAACATGACATAGTTTACTGTTAAAGAATTCAGGCAGTGTCTTGACAATAACTCTAATTAAAGTTGCCACTGCTTTGACCTGATTAGACAGAGAACAATACTACTTCTATTCTTTGTCTACCTTAGGATGGTAAGCAGTGGATGATATATAATATCTTTTGACAGCCACGTTAATTATAACCTAGCTGAATATATTTCTTTAGAGTAGATTTTTTTTAAACAGAAGAAGAGGAAATTGTAGTGAAAGCTGTCGGAATATTTCTGAATATTGCTAATGACTGTATCTAATAGCTAAAAAATGTTAATTTTCTTGAGATTTTTTCCCCTTATTTTTACAATGTGCTCGACATATTTTCCACAGTTCCACAGGAGCATTTGCATAGGAGCATCTGAATTACCAAAGCAGGTCAAAGCAATGGTCAATCTTTCCCAATAGTAAAATTTTAAGTTTATTTGCTTCTTCTTGATTTGGCAAAGTAAAAAGAAATGCCATCCCTCCATAAGTTAATGAGTTTAGAATTCCTCTGTTCTGGCTTTGTCATGACAGTGCCATGTTGGAATAAGTGTATTTTTTAGGCGAAACATTAGCAGCTTAACAGGTGAAGAGTAAACACTGATTTCCATTGTAATACCAAACTATGTCACGTCTTTGTAATGCTATTTGAAGGAGAATTTTGAGAATTAGTCCCCCCACAAAGTCCCCGGTTCCAACATATATTTAGCACCATAACTCATTTCAAAAAATAACATTGTTTAGAGTACAGGAATTTTTAAGCAACTGAGTATATGCAACACAAATTATGTACATGGCTACGTTGATCATGATTTTTCTTTCTAATCAATATTATTTACTGAAGATAATTTGTATGAAACTGTTGGAGCCATCAAGATTTTCAAGTTTTGAGTAAGTCTAAGCCTTCCAGCCAAAATGAGAGTTGGCAATCATTCTGTCTTTTAATTGTAAAAGCTTTATTTATAACCATTTGAAATTTAAGTAATGTTTCAGTGGTTTTCAATCTCTAATTCTTTTCCATTAATCATCAGGATTAAGTGAGTTGAAGTATGTGTGTGTGTGTGTGTGTATCCCTCTCTCTTTACTGATTCCCCATAGGTCTGCCTTGACCAGATATCAATTAAATGAATTAAAATTAAAATCAGTGAATATTTGCTCACTAACTGTAGTGTGTATGTTCCAAGCTTGGTCATGTGGTGCAGTGGACTGAACTGTGCCCCCCTCTCCAATTCTTACATTGAAATCCTAACTCCTAATATGGCTGTATTTGGAGATAGGGCTTTTAGGAGGTAATTCCAGTTAATGAGGTCATAAGAGTGAGATTCCAATTTGGTAAAATCTGTGGCCTTACAAGATGAAGAGATGAACAGGCTTTTCTCTCTCTCTCCCTCTCTGTCATGTGAGGACATAGCCTGAAGGTGGCCATCTGCAAACCAGGAAGAGGGCTCTCACCAGAGCCCAACCATGCTGGCACTTTGATCCCAAGTTTCCAGCCTTCAGAACTGTGAAAATTAAATTTCTCTTGTTTAGGCCACCCAATCTGTGGTATTTTGTAACAACAACCCAAGATGATCGATGTATGTGAGGGAATAAGGAAACTGGCCTCTGCTCTCCAAAATTACACTAAAGAGAGAATTTTACATACAGTCTTTTAGAAAATTCTAAATTCTTATAATAATGTGATACTTTAGCATTAGCACTTTGTAATCAGGTAATACAGTAATGATAAGAGATACACAAGTCCAAACGTAGTTTATGAAGTATTATAAAGAAAATTTTGGACTTGAAGTCAAAATGTTTCTATTTAAACTTTTTCTTCACATCCATGGTAAATACAAGAAGAAGGTCAAGTTGCTTAAATATTTTGAACTTCTTACTACTTACTTATGAGATATTGATAATAACTTTTGCTACACTTAATGTCTACTTTATTAAGGCTAAAGTTCAATGACATACTGCTTGCAAAATTTATATTTTAATTATAAGGACCTTGTAGTAGGTAGAATTCTAATATGTTCCTGAAGATTTCCCACCCCTGATATAAAATGCCCTGCCTAATCCTTAGAACTATGAATATGACAGATTCTTTGTGTGATTAAATTATATTAAATGGCAATCTGACTTTAAGAAAGGGAAATTTTCCAAGGAAGTCTAACCTAATCATACGAGCCCTTTAAAAACAGAGTGTTCTCCAGCTGCTGGTAGAAGAGGAAGCCAGAGATTTGTACTACACAAAGGATTCAATGCTCTGAAGATGGAGGGGTCTGCATAGCAAAAAATCGGAACCTCAGTCCTACAATCACAAGGAATTGAATTCTGGCAACAGCAAAAATGAGCTTGGGAGCAAATGCTCTCCCAGAGCCTTGAGATAAGAACTGTCTGGCCAACATTTTGATTTTAGTCTTGTGATAATCTGAAGAAAGGACCCAGTCATGCCATTCATGACTCTTACTTACAGAACTGTAATGTCATGAGTGGGTATTATTTTCAGAGTTTATGGTAACTCATTGTACAGCAATAGAAACCTGATTCAGCCCTGTAAAAATAAAAGCACGGCCTTTTATTACTAGAAATACTGTAGTATAGCACATTTGTAGTAAATGATAACATTAATTATAATTATATAATATATAAATTAACTATGTATTATATAATATCTATTAATAGGGAAATTTGGGAGGGCTTCATGGTGAAGGTGATGAATAAGCCACTTATTTTTAAGTACAGTTTATATTTATCTAGCTGGCTAGCTATATTTTATACATGCAAAACCAAATTCCCAGTGGAAGCAATATTGTGACCATCTTAAAGAGTCAATAAGAATAGGAAATTTGAGTAACAGAAAAATTATGCTTGAATTGTAGAAGAGAGTAATGCTGATAAAGACAATTTCCGGCTTAATTTGGAGGAATATACATTAATATGTATATTAATATGTATATTAAGTGCTTGTTAAAAAATTTGGACTTTATTAGGTAGAAAACTAGAAAGATGGGGACAAAAAGGAAAAATATTGTAATAGAATTAATGACATCATCTTGACAATTAGTTAGATTAAGTGAGCGGGAATAAGGAACTGACTGGGGATGTTTATTGCGTCTGCTCCTGCTCTTGGTCCTTGTGTATTTGGTATGCTATGGTGGACGTTATAGAAATAGGGATGTCAGTTGCAATAGAAGTACATAGTCAGGGAAGGCTGACAGCTTTAAAAAAAATCACAAAAACTCTCAGTGGTTAATGCTAATAAAGTTTATTTCACACTCATATAGTCAAACAGTTACAGCATATTGTGGGTGACTCTATGTGCTATAGTTCAAGGATACAAGTTTGTTTTTTTTTTCTAAATCTTGCAGCTATTTCATTCCCTAGGGTCTTAGAGATGTTTGCTGGATTTTCTGCATCTAGTTCACGGAGTGAAACAGTGAGAACTGAAGACTAGGAGGGATTTTCTTAATGGTCCAGAACTAGGAGTGGTGTATATTATGTTCACTTGTATCTCATTGGACAAGATTTAGTCAAATGGCCACACCTCACTGCAAATGGGGCTAGGAAATGCCATCTTGCTGTTTCTAGGAAGAAAAGGAAACAAGTTTCAGAAAGTAACTGAAGATTCCACAAAAAAGAAATGTTAATAGAAATGGAAGTTTTATTTTGAAAATGTTGATAATGAATGACCTATTGTAGCATAACTAGGAGGAGTAAGAAGTTGGAAATATGGTCCAGGAAGTATGGGGATTAAATCATAACTAAACAGCAGGATGGTAGACTCTTTTTTGTCATTGTACATTTTGTAATATTATAATGAGTATTGGAATTTTGTCAGATTTTTAAATACTATAAAAATATGAAAAAATTAGAAGCAAATCTAACGATTTCTGAAAAGGGCAAAAATGTGCTTTTTTCTTCAGATGTTCTAACATTTAATAAAAGTTTTAGCTTCACTGAATAATAATTTTAAAGGTTTAGAGATTAAAATTAATGGAAGTTCTAGCTTCATTGAATAATAATTTTAAAGGTATAGGAATTAAAATCAACCTTTCATATATTTGTTACACGGTTCAGATCCTCACAGCGTAAACGATAATATCAATTAAAATTTTTTTTCTTTTTTTGGAGGAAAGGTAATTAGGTTTATTTATTTACTTATTTTTATTTTAGAGGAGGTACTGGAGATTGAGCCCAGGACCTCATGCATACTAAGCATGCACTCTACCACTTGAGCTACACCTCCCCCACCAATAATATCAATTTTGAATGTGGTCTGTCTTATGTAATATTAGGTTTGCAGTTGACTTTTCTGAGCATTTGATTATAGATACAACATGTCAAGACATATAGTCACCAATTCAAGCAGTTTATTTAAGCATTCCTAATTAGATCACCAAAACCAGATTGAAAACACACAGCACATTGTCTCATACAATGAAAAGACAAAAATTACAAAAGGTGTTGATATTATCTGGAATAGTTGGGAAATAGACTCAATTCTGCATATCTAGGATCTGCATAGGTTAGTGGGTTAGTGGGTTAGTGGGTTAGTGGGTAAGGCAGTTGTCTTGAAGCAAAACTCCACATATCCTGAATTTCCTTAATGTTCTTTTTTTTTTTTTTTTTTTTTTTTAAACCGGAAGATAGACTTCCCGAGGGTTCTGTCAGGTGGTAGTATGTGTCTCTCCTACCATCTCTTACAGCCATTTCTGAGTCATTGTTCCACCATCCTCTTTCCTCTTACCATTAGGCTATATTCACAATTTGTATACTCTAGTTGTGATTATCCACACATCATAGTTTCCATGTAACACTTCTCCACTTCTCAGTTCTTTGAAAATTTCAGTGACCAGTACACTGATGCTTCCTCCAACACTGCTCTCAAAATATTTGCTGATTTAAATTTTCCATGCAAATGATCCTCCCATCATTCTAACCTCTCAGTTCTTTGACCACCTCTCTTTTGCTAATCCACAAGTACCTTAGCCACCCACTCCCATGGTCTTAACCCAGACCTTGTCATTGCTGGTAACTTCCTCATGCACAACCTCAATTTCAAGCATGCCATTCTTTGATCCTTACTGTTATAGTTTGGGTTCCATAAGTAAAGACTTTGAGTTAGAAGGTCGTGTGAAGGGGATTTATTACGGAGTACTCTTGAGACCAATAACTGCAAAAGGGAACTTAAGGAAACAGGACTACAGAGGAAATGGTTGAGTTGTGATACAGTCTTGAGGGAAGATGTAGATGCTCTGCAGGCAGTTATGAAGATGAAATGACCTTTCAGAGTTGTGCGCCAATTTGGGAGTACAGTCGTTGGAAATAGGCTTCCTAAGGCAGGGACATAACCTTTGGTGGGGTGGTCCTCTACAGCTGAGCATATCCCTGAAACGGCTGACAGTTGAAGGCTTCTTTTGACAACCCTCTCAGAAGCTGAGGTCCTTCATCCTTGAAGGGTGATACAGGTGATACACTACAGCACCCAAAACAAGCCACATTTTTCTCACTCAAACCAACTTCTTGCAAATTGTGGGATGAGCTCCTCCTCTAGGACTTCTGTGGACCTTATTTTTGGGGACAGCCTGAAGGAGGAAGGCTAATAAGAACTACAGCTCTCTCCACTGAAGCTGGTCTCAGAACAGAAACTGGATTTTAATTCAGCCTCAGCTAACACCTTTGCTGGCCTTTAGTGGCTTATGGATAACTTGATCATACCATCATCCCTGAGAATTCTGACCCCTGATCACCATGCCATTTTCAGACAGTGCTACTGCCACGGTCCATTTTCCATAAAAATTCATAGAGGCAATATGAAGAAATGCCAAATGGATCACATGGATAGGAAGTGTACTCCTTGCTAGCCCCACATGCAATAGCAGCCTACTTACTCTAGACAATCAGGGTTATCTTTCTGCTAAGATGAAGACTCTTCTTGCCTTCTTGTTCCTTGTTTCAGGGGGTCCTAAGAGCCATGGCAGCAGTTACAGCTTACAGTTCAAAGGACTGAACTTGATTTATACATTGGTAAAAACGTTCTCTTTTGGGAACTACAACCTCTAAACATGCAGTGCCCAGAGTTGCCAGGAGAGAATGAATAGATTTTCTGAATAAATCACCAGGAATAAATGTACACAGGATCATTCCTCTTTCCTCTACTCAGTTTCCAGACCTATGTATTTAAACTGTTGGGGTCAAAGCACTATTTAATCTTCTTTGACTCAAAGTGTATACAATGTCTTGAAGAATGGCTCTCTGTCCTGTCCTTGTAAATTATCACCACCAAGCTGGTGCTTCAGTGGTGCCTTCAACAGCCCAGTCAAAGCTCTATCAGACTGAAAGAATCTGGGTGGTGTACTATGTCATCAGCCTATGCTCATTCCTCTTTTGCTGTAGGGTAGGTTTCTTGATCTCACATGGTAGTATTTGAGATCCATGGTGCTGGATCAAATACTCCATAAATTATACAATAATGGTACTTGCTCCAGTCCTGCAGATAAGAATGGCACTTACAGAATATGTTTCTATTTATGCCAAAAGAAATTGCTGGCCTTCTACAGTTAAGGAAATCTAATGTAGCTAACTTGTCACAAAGTGTCTGATTAATCTCATTAAAGGATGGAGATATATTAGAGATAGCATTGTTCTCTGTGGTGGCAGTAGTTAGGTCAGCATTATATGAGTTCATAGACTCTCCCTGCCAATACAGCAACCAATGAACATGTTGTGTCTGTACTGGGAAGTCTGATGAGAGATGAAAACAGTGAAGTCATTCTATATAGCATGTTGTTGCTTTCTGATGGGCATTAAAATGACACACATAGACTTTCACACTTTTTGTTCTCTTTCCTGAGTCCATTCATGTCTTTATTCCAAACATCCATGTCTGCAATCTTCTACCTTTTGTCATCACATACCCTTGATGAGCTGTCAAACCATTCAAGTCTTCATATTTTCTAAACTTAGGCTACTTGTCTTTTCAAAAAAAAAAAAAATGGATAACCATGTTGAGTACCTGAAGCTCTGCACCACTGCTAGGATTTTTCTCTCATCAGTGCCTTTCGAGGTCATGCCTAGGTGTTTGCAAATGAGTTGTCATTGGTTTTTAGCATGTGTCTCCAATACAAACTGATGAATTTGTGAAGCAAGCTGCAGCTTTTTCTTTCTCATCATCACTAGGGATCCCTAACATGAACATACACATGAGCTGAGGTGGAGGCACTCCAGCAACTGTTGCAGCATTCTGTGGCCCCTGAATTGCTTTTGTTTATTCTCAGTAGTGTCTCTTCCTCTTCTCAATGGGCTGCATCATGTCCTTACACTAATACCCCTATTACATAAACTCTGCCTGGTTGTATGTCCCAAGGTGCCCAGTGGTTTGATCACATGCTGGATCTGTGGAAGGTCCTTGCTCTGATTGCTATCCAAAACTGGCAGCCTTTTAAAATCACTCATTTATATGAGACAGAGCAATATTCCAAGTTTTCCAGGGAAACACTGAAGAACAGAAGCTGAAGTGGTCTACCAGTCACCTTCCTCATGATGCTTCCTCCATTACACAGAGAGGTAATGTACCAATAATTTGTCCTTCATGTTGGAGAGGATATCCTGGCATGACTCAGATCACCAGACCCATAAAAATGTTATTAACATGGCAGTCTTTTGAATTTTTATCAGGTTTAACTTCTTACCTCTATAGTACATTAATCTTCTCAAGCCCTGTAATGTCTTAGTCACTTGGAAGAACCACTTGCTAGTCATTTAATTTGATTTTCATGTCATGGATATAGTGGAACAATATGATACTATGATGGAAGTTCAGATCGTCTGGATCTCTTTGGACACTGTTGCAACAAAAAGTAGGTAAGTTAACATAGACCTGGGACAAAACTGTAAACGCATATTGTTGTCCACTCCCTGTGAATATGAACTGTTTCTTAAAATGCTTTTCAGAGATAGGGAAGAATGTATTCAGCTATTCAGAGATGATATTCCTGTGCTGTAGACCATATGAATGGGCTCAATGTGAGCCCTGGTCTGCCTTGCTTGAGAATTCAGCCTCCTGGGAGCTTTGGTGTTCTTACTGTTAAGTCCTGGGAGTGGTCTTCAGCCCTGTTCTCCTACTGCAGAGAATTTTTGAATGTTCCTAGAAGGACCTCTGGATTTCAGTTCTAGCTTTCCACTGTGGTGCTGTCAGCTTTTCCTTAGCTTTTCTTCAAAGCATCAAGCAAACTCAACCATAGCCTCCCAATACTATGATCTGTATAGTCACATTTTCTGCCATTTCCCCTCAAATATCTAATACCTGGCAATCACTAATACGCTGCCTTGCAAACATATACCATCTCAGTTCAGCACTGATGAAAGCTTCAACAACTGAATCATCAACTGGTAGCAAAGTTTCTCTGTGCATTATCTGCCACCAATGACAGGGCCCTCATTAACAGTGAGGTGGCAGATGGTGCAATTTTTATATCCTACCCCAGCATCTGCTTTCTTGGGCCAATTCCAGTACCAATTGTTATAGGCTGTGTTCCCCAGGAATCAGATGCTGAGATGGTGGTTAGCAGGCAGGAGGTATATTAGCAAGTGCTCTTGAGAAAGTCAAAACAAAACAAAACAGAAACACCTGTAGAATGGAAGGAGCATAAGTAGGAATGGGAAGAAGAAGAAATGAAGATGTCATGGAGTCTCCAGGGAAGTCCACATGACTCTTCAGACAGGCCTGAAGATTCAATAACCAGTCAGAGTGTGTTATTCCCAAAAAGGATTTCCATGTGGTGTGTCATAACATCCACCATCAATTTGTTTTCTTGCTAGCTGAATTAGTTAGAGAGTGCTAACTGTCATTATAAAGAGTGTAAAACTTCTGGCTTAACAAGATAACACTTATTTCTTGACCCTGGTACAGTCCAGTGTTGAGCAGAAGTGGGAATGCAATTCTTCCATACTTAGTCACCTAAGGAACCACACTTGCTCCTTCTTGTGGTTCTGCCTTCCTTTAGTCAGCATCATCCAGCAGAACTTTCTGCAATGTTGCAGTTGTTCTGTATTTGCACTGATCAATATGGTAGCCAAAAGGGACTTACAGCTACCAAGCCCTTAAAATACGGCTAGTGTGATGGAGAAACTGAATTTTAAGTTTTATTTAATTTTAATTTAAATATAAGTAGTACCTTTTTTTCCCCCAGGTATCAAGGGAAAAATGGAAAACCACATATGAGATGACTTTATGGACCAGGACTGAAAGTGATATATATGTTAATTTTATTCACATGCCATTGGCCAGAGCTCAGTCACATGACTACATCTAACTGCAAGGGAAGCTTAAAAGTGTATCCAGCTGTGTGTGTACACTGAAAGCACAGAATATACAATATCTGTGTTCATGGAGTAGAAGACTTAATGTTGTTAAGATGTCTGTACTAGGGTTCTCCAGAGAAACAGAACAATGATGTGTGTGTGTATGAATATATATATGGAGAGAGAGAGAGAGAGAGAGGGAAAGAGTTATAAGGAATGTGATTATGGAGGCTGATAAATCCCAAGATCTGCAGTCAGCAAGCTAGAGATCCAGGAAAGCAAATTGTGTAACTTCAGTTTAAATCCAAAGGTAGGAAAAACCTGATGTCCCAGCTCCAAGGCAGTCAGGCAGGAAGAACACTCTCTTACTCAGCCCTTTTGTCCTATTCAGGCCTTCAGCTGAGTGGATGAGGACACTAACATTAGTGAGGACAATCTGCTTTATTCAGCCTACTGATTCGAATGTTAATCCCATCAAGAAACACCATGAGGGAAACAACAAGAACAATATCTGACCAAATCTATGGGCATCCTGTTACCTGGTTAAGTTGATGAATAAAATTAAACATCACAATATCAATGCAATTCAAAATTACTTTACACATTCAATGCAATCTCTATCAAAGTCTCAACATTTTTTATAGAAATAAAAAAAAATCTTAAAATTCATATAGAATCTCAAGGGACCTCAAATAGCCAAATCAGTCTTGAAAAAGAAGAACAAAGTTGGGATCCCACAAATCTTTATTTCAAAACAAACTGCAAAGCTACAGTGATTAAAATATCATACCAGCATTAAGATAGATGTAAAGACCAATGGGATTAAACAGAGAGCTCAGAAATAAAGCCTTGCAAATATGACCAAATAATTTTCAACAAGAACACTAAAAACATTTAATAGGAAAGGGTAATCTTTTCAAAAAATGCTGTTGGAAACTATTCACATGCAAAAGAATGAAGTCTGACACTTATTTTTACTGTAGACAAAATTAACTCGAACTGGAGAGCAAAACTAAATGTAAGAGCTAAAACTATACCTTAGAAGGAAACACAGGGGAAGAGCTTCATGACATCAGATTTGGAATGATTTCTTGGCATGATTTCTTGGATATGACACCAAAAGCATTAGTAAGCAAACAAAGAAAAAGGTAAATTTTACTTCACTAAAATTAAAAACCTTTGTGCATCAAAAGACATTATCAACAGTGTAAGGGCATTCCACAGAATGGGAGAAAATATTTTAACATCATATACCTGATACAGGATTTATATCTGGAATATACAAATAGCTCCTACAACTTGACAACAAAAAACCCCCCAAAAAACCTTATTAAAAAATGATCAAAGAACTTGAGTTCTTCTTCTCCAAAGAAATTTACAAATGCCCAAAAGGCACATGAAAAGCTGCTCAACATCACTAATCCTTAGGGAATGCAAATGAAAACCACAATGAGAAAACTCATCACAGCCATTAGGATGGCCACTTTCAAAAAACCCATAAAACATCAGGTGTTGGCAAAGTTGTGGGGAAATTGGGACACTTTTGCATTGCTGGTGGGGAAGTAAAATCATGCAACTTCTGTGAACAACAGTACCGCCATTTCTCAAATAACTAAACATGGAATTATCATATGATTCAACAGTCCCGCTTCCGGGCATGTACACCCGCGTTCATAAGAGCATAATTCACAATAGCCAAAAGGTGGAAACAACTTAAGTTTCCGCAGACTGATGAATGAATAAGTGAAATCTGGTATATATATACAACAGAATATTACTCAGTCTCAAAAATGAATGAAATTCCGACGCACACTACAACACGGGATGAATCTGGAAGACACTATGCCAGGTAAAATAAGCCAGTCACAAAAAGACAACTATTGCATGCCTCCACTTAACGAGGTACCTAGAACAGTCGTTCACAGACACAGAGCACAGCAGGGCTGCCAAGGGCTAAGGGACGGGAGGAATGGGACGTAGTATTTCAATTTGGCATGATGAAAATATTTTAGAGGTTGATAGCGACGGTGATTGCATGACAATGTGAGTGTACCTAATGCCACTGAGAAGCACACTTAAAAATGAGTACAATTATTTTTCCATAATAAAGAAATCCCTCAACAATATGCACCTCTCTGATTTTATCCAGTAGAACTCCAACCGTCTACCATATTTCATGTTCTTTCTTCAACACGCAAGACAATTTTCCATCTCAGAACATAGGAAATTAACTGTTCCCTCTGCTTAGAGTCTTCCCCCTAATATCCTTCTTCCACTTACCTACATTTATTTCTCCATAGTGTTGAATGTCATCTGACAAAGGATGTATTTGTTAATTTACCTACTTCTGTCTTTGTCCACTCGCATGTGCCCTCTGTGAGAGCTTACCTGGTTTGTTTACTGATAAATATTTTAGTTCCTATAAGAGCGCTTCGTACAAAGTGAATACTCAATAGTATTAGTTGAATGGATAATTGAAAATTAAGGAATAAAACCTTTACTATGTGTGATTTCCATTCCTACCATGTGTTTCAACATATTATTAAGGATATTTTTCTTCCTTGCTTAATGAGGGTTGACTAAACTTCCTTTCATAGAGTAAGCAGCGTTATTATTCACATTATAATGATAAAAATGCTTTGCCCCTATGATTCTTCCATGTTTTTTTTTCTTTTATTTCTCTTTGCAATGTTGTATTAGTTTTTTTCCAGTTAAAGAAATTATGGTTGATTTGGAAATGTTAATTTCTTCAAGCAGGTTGTATCATTGTTTCTCTGAATAAAAAATAACAAATATGCTGGACACACATACACACAAAAGGCACAGAGAGAACATAGATAATGTATAATGTTTTTTTCATACAATTTTTTATTCTGGGGCAGTAAGAGAATCTTTGCCAAGAAATCAGTGTTTGGAATCTGTTTGGATCATTATACTTGAGTGACTACTACCTGCAAATGCACAAAACAATAGGTCTGCCAAATATAATTATGAGAAGAGAGAAGTTTTTTGTTTTGTTTTTTTACTGGCATTACTCCATGACATAATTCAGTAGCATGATAAATTAGTAGACAGAATAAGTGCCCCGTCAAGCCTTAACATTCTGTCCAAGTAATACACGAACATATCTGTCCCAATCGAAGCTTAGGAATACCTCTCATGGGTCTTTGCTTTGCTTTTTAGATTGTCTATCAATCAGAAACCACTGTGCTTGGATGTGAGGTAGGCAGCACCATTTTGTGTTTACATTTTTTACTCCTGGCAAAATGAAATGATTGACTTGTGAATGTCTTTTTTTTTTTTTCATCTCTTATTAAATATGCTGTAGTTATTGAATAAAATAAAAATGAATGCTGAAATTGAAAATGAGCAAGTCCTAGAAAACTGACAAAAGTATTCCCTCTTACCAAGCAACTCATATATTGAGACAAATATAGGGAAAAAAAATTAACTTGGATAACCACATTATCTCATCATCTGGTAGTGTCAATGAATATTCTTAATTGAGAAAATACGGGGGAAATGTGAGTTTAAAGACAGAGCAGTGCACTATAAATGGGCTCAACACTGAAACCATCTACAATATGGCATCAGGCTGATATAATGTATCAGTTTCTCTTTCCTTCTTTTGCCTGATTTTGGTCTCATTACTGAAATGCAATGGCCTTTTTTTTATGATTATGCATCCAGAACCATTCATTCCCACAAAGTATTCGCTGAAATCATAGTAAATACTAGCTTTTGTGCCAGGAACCACACATTTAAAGATAAATGGAGTCTGACCCCTAACTCTGACCACTCAGATATCAGATTGGAGAGAATGACATATAAACAGAAAATAACACCAAAGTCATAAGAACCAAGTGATCCATGATATTGTGATTTATTATATCCCTTGCATCACAAATGATTCCACTAATATGAAACTTCAGAGGGCCATCACCACCTTATTAGAGGGTAGTTTGTATCTCTTAATCCCATGCCCCTTTCCTGTCGCCCCTGCTTCCCTCTCCCCACTGACAACCACTAGTGTGTTTTCTGTATCCCTGAGTCTGTTTCTGTTAGGCTATATACACGTGATCATTTTATTTTTTAGGTTCACATGTAAGTGACATGGTACAGTATTTGTCTTTCTCGGTCTGATTTGTTTCACTATGCATAATAATCTCTAGATCCTGGGTTAAGGTTATTCCTGGGTACTTTAATCTTTTTGCTGTAATTTTGAACAGGAATATATTTTTTACTTTCTCTTTCTGATAGTTCATTATTTGTTTACAGAAAAGCAACATGTTTTATATTGATCTTGTATCCTGCAACTTTATTGAATTTGTTTGTTAGTTCTAACAGTTTTGGGGTAGAGACTTCAGGGTTTTTCACTTTAAAGTATCATATCATCTGCAAATAGGCACGCTGGCAGCTATCACTCTGGTAGGGGGTGGGGTGGAGATGGCGGAGCTTGAGCGAGTACTGGATGTGGGGTAGAACTTCCCACCTGCTCAGTGGCCATCACCACCCTATAAGAGGGGATCTGATTCCATGTTACTGGAGCCAAAGCTCTGAGGGTCAGGCTTGAGCTGGCTCTGTTGTCTCCTCTTCTAGCATCAAGACTCTTGGCCCAGAATGGGAGAGTGTTGAAGCAAGGTGGGACCTGTGGTGGTTCTGGGTTCATGTCAGTTGCAAACAGAGGTCTGAACTATCTCCAGTGTGTTGCCTGTACAGGCGTCATTGTTTCCCTTGCTCTGCTCAGGAGCATCCTCAGGTCCCCTTTGTTCTTTACAGATGATCACTGCCCACAGCCTCCTCTATAATTAGTAATTTTAGAAGTGAATATTTATTATGTATTGTAATATGTTGTATTGGAAAAAAAAAGCCTGTGGTTTCAAGTTTTGTAATCCTGCTACACATATTTCATAATGCAACTTAGTTAAATTGGGCTTCCATCTCCTTTTTCCAAGTAAGAATAGTGATACCTTTATAAGTTTTCTAGACTTTTCAAATGAGATAATAAATTTGAAACTCTGGAAATTGGCAAAGGTAAAATATTACCCTTGAATTCAGGGGAACTTCATTTGTGTCATGGCTGGCTCATCCTGAGTAAGTCACTTAATCTCTGAGGAACTATAAAATGAAGAATTTTGTCCATGATTACTAAGGTAACTTTAAAAAATTATCAGCCTGTGAATCTAAGATAAAATCACTATTAAATACAAGTAACTATGATAATCCAGAACATCTGTATTGCCAGCAACTGTTTTCTTTTAAAAGTATTTTATAGTGTGATATTCTCAGGCAAAGCATAGTGAATTGGTCTGTTTGTGGTTGTTAAGTGACAATTTCCATTTTTTCTTTATACAGTGCCTTAGAAAATCCAGTCTTTGATAACTCAAACCACCACGTCTCCAGTTTCAAAAAATATATTAGTGATTCTTCCAAACAGTGACAAACTGACTTTTCCCTCCCATATAATATTAATTTTTGAGTTTTAAAAATATATAGGCTATGCGAAGAACAGAACAGGATTAAGTTTGGTGTTTTTCCTTGAAAGTCATCTCCAGAAGGCGGAGCTCCCAGGAACGGCAGCACACTGTCAGCTCCTTTGTGTTGCCAGTGCCACCACCTCGTTCCCAGAAGAGCATCTGTGAATTTTTGGAGCGAATGCTACACTTCTGGGAATGGTGCCCAGAACATGTAAGCTTCCGTGTCATTTTAGAAAGTCAGAGAGGGGACAATGAAATCTTCATTTGCTGCAGTCTTTTACGTGCAGTCATCAGTCCTGGGGCTAACAGCTGCAATATTCATATATCCTTATTTGTGGATTTTTTAAGAAAGACTTTTCCTGCATTGTGAGTGTGGTATTTTCTGTGGTTTCTCCTCCTCCAAACCCACCCCTATCCCATCCTCTTTTCACTGTCAAAAAAATAAATAAATAAAACAAGCATTAACAATAACCAAAGGCACTATTGTCATACTTAAGTGATATGTATAAATCAAGGGTGTTTATTACATTCCCTCAGCTCAAAGGATCATCTAAAAATATTTGAAGAATTTTAACAGGTAACATATATATTTTATGGAAACTTAAGCTGCACTGATGTGTAATCATTATTCTGATATTTGCATACTTGTTTTAATGCACATTAGAAAAATATAACCAACACACCAAGCTTAGGATTTGAGAAATGTTTTGCTGCCTTAGGAATTAGCTAAAGTAATTAGTGACACAGTAAGGGACTGTGCTTTGCGATGACCAGGTGAGTTACAGAGGCGGTGCTCAGTAAATCCTGCAAGGATTCAGCCTTTAAAGCAGAATGTTTTACCATTATGATTTGAAGTATGGATGGTAGGAGGCTATAGGCTGGAGGCAGGGGTTTTCATATAATGATTGACATGTATGTTATCTCAGTTCTTCTCATCAAGATATTGGAACTCCATTTTAAGAAGTTAATAATAAACCTACCAATTATACATAAATGATATGAATATGAGTTGGACTTGGTTGTGTGGTCTGTTTTTGTTTCCCTGCATATTTGTGTGTGTTGATTTCATCTCTATTAAACCATTTTGGATCAGTGGTTTAAAAAAGAGAATGTTAATACGTAGAAATGAAAGTTATTTAAATATAATGTGAGCATTCAAAACGTTAATATGATTAAAGTGCTCAAACCATATGAGGCACACAGTATAGATATTAAATTACAGCAATTAATGTTAGGTATTTAGATAAGTGGAAGCACTGGGCAGAAAAGTGGAGGAGAGGGAGGATGGCCCGGAAGATGGTGTTATGCCCGCCTCCAGCATAAAGGGACTTTACTTCTTCTAAATGAGTGCCAGCAAAAAGCCGGTTAAATCCCGAAAGCCACCACTGCCTGGGAGCAGAAAAGACTTAACTGAACATGACCTAGTGCTCATTGTATTATAATTAACACTGCAGTTTAGCCCCCCTCCATGGGTTTTTCTGTGTACACCGTGGGTAAGGACATGCGCAAAGGGGCCAAACATGACTAAGCACTCCAGGGACAAGAGCTGTCAATCAATCAAGAGACGGCCTCTAAGCGAGGGTATAAGACGGGAGACAGAAACCACCGCTTTTCCTCCCTTGGATCAGCCTGCCTCCTGTTCTTGGGGGTGTACTTTTCCTTTTTTTAAATAAATCTTTTAAAATCTTTTGCTACACAATGTACTGTCTCCCAACTATCACTGTGTCTTTTGAGTACAGCAAGAATCAGGGCCTTTACCTTTTGGGGTAACATCACTACTATACCTCTGGTGCTACTATTCTATTGTTAAGTTTGTGATGAAATCTGCATATGTCTTGAGAGACACATTAAGTAATAATCTTAATTTTCTGTTAAGTGTTACAGAAGTAACAACTGCAATGTAAATCTTGAAAATATTATAAAAAGCATTTAAAATTTAAATTTTCATGAAACTGTAAACAAGAACTAACTAATTCCTTTAAGTGTGGAGATGCTCCCAAATTCTATGACATTATTTGACCTTAAGCAACATTGTGAAACTTTCAAAGAATAAAACAAAGTGAAAAAAGCATTCAAGCATTTTAGAAACTTGTTAACACTCTGATTGGATAAAAATGCTAATACTTTAGAATATTCATGTATCATGTTTTATTTACTCACAAAGCTTAAAGATTCTGGCATAATTTGTAAATAAACTGATCACATCCACTGTCAAAATGGCTTAAATAAGCAGGGACAAGTGAAAGAACTGGTAAGATGCTTCTGTCAAATAATATAGTTCATTGGAAAACTGCAGGTACATCTAAACACTTAAGGTGGCAAATATCACGACTGTGATAAAATCTACTTTATTTATTCTAAGTGGACAGATCCTCTGGTGGTGTGATTTTAGTTAGTATCCAGTGTGTTATATTTGAGCTAAATACCGAGCCCATGCAGACCCTTAGTTCTGCCAGTCTTGGCCAACCAGCACAGCTGGAATAGAGATTTTAAAAGTTGTTAACAACTTCACAACATAGTCTAGAAGTGACTTATCGGCATAAGCACAAAGAGTCACAATTCGTGCAAAATAAGAACTTGTTCCACATAGTCTAACTGCATCATGGGAGGTAAAGCCCCATATCCCCAACCCCAGGCCACCCCAGACTTGCAGGAGACTTAAGTGGCGTACGTAAAGCTGTGAAAACAGATCGAACATTGACAACAGAAGCCACTGAACACTCAACATATTTTCTAATGTTTGTCTAGAATTGAGTATCTACAACAAATAAAGATGGTTTTTTACTAAAATCTTTTGTATTTTTTGTGTTGAAAGTTATCCCTTTTCTATCGAGGCAAAAGAACAACTTTAGTATATTTTACTTTGATGTTAAAATCTTTAATATGTGGCTTTGTATGCAGTAAAAGGGACAGCCTTTGCATATTAGAGTATTTTCCAGATCTATCAGCCCAATGGGGCAGCCTTAACTTATTTTTACAAAATTTATTTATATCGGTATTCCAGATGTGAGACAGACTGAACTCATTAGTAGCAAAATCGAAGCATTAGCTATCAAGTCTTGATCATGGTATGTTTGATTGTTTCATGTGTTAGAATGTCTTAGTTATAAATTCATTTGAAGTATTGTTGAAAAGTGTCTTAATCATTATGAAGACACTGTGAATGGATAACAAAAGTAAATGGTCTTCATCTGTAATCGCCCATACTGAACACCACTTACGTCTTGCTAAGAAATGCCTTTGTCCCCTGATGTGTTGCAAACGTAATCAGATTGGTTGACATGTCCTGAAGAAAAGAATTTGAACATTTCAGATGCTCTCTTGGAACAAAAGTTTGTTGTTCGAAGTTGCTCATCTTACTTTGATTAACAATGAATTCTCAGTTTCAGAATTTATCACACACACACACAAAAAAATTAAATAACTTTTGTAGTTTTGAGATATGTATGTTTCAATTGAGGTTCTCAGAACTGTCAGTATAAAAAGCAATGAGCTTGTCATGTTAAATTAAGCTTAGTTTTAATGTTTAACTTAGTTTCAAGGGTCCAAAACTTGATTACTGAGCAACAACATACATTTCCATTCTACTTCTTGAAAAATTAATTTTTAAGCATGTGATTGTTACATTGATTAAATTAATGGCTATTTTTTGATTTAAAGTTTTTTTACATTTAATATTTTGGTGTAGTGGTATTAATTATTACAACAGTGATAAAAGCCTATGTAATGTATTTTTAGGCAAAAAATAATACAAAATACTAACTAATAATACTACAACTGTACTATAAACACATATAGCAAAAACAGAGGTTTTATGCAAATAATTTTAAGAGCTATCAACTTAAACTAAAAAACTTAATGGGCTATAGAAAAATAGGTTTTTCTTGATTTTTCATCCATTTGAAGATATGACTAAGCGTCTTTTTTTTGATGAAAAATCTGGTGTCGAGTCTATCGAGTAGATTAAAAAATCTGGATAACTAAATTTATACAGGTTCACCCAAATGTTTGTCATCAGACTCTTTTGTCAGAAAGATCAATTTTCTGGGTCAAATTGTAAATTACATGAATTTTTGATCCCCATTTGTTGGAGATTTTATTAAAATTAATCTACAAAAAAATCATCAGTATTGTAGTTACTTGTAGTAAATCTATTACTATAGTTGATAAAAATATGTGCTATACTTTGTTTTCAAACAAAATTTATTTGTAAATCTCATACTATTTGGGGGATCTATTTGTATTCTTTTAATGAATATCTATATCTATATCTATATCATCTATATAGAAGATAGATAGATAGATAGATAGATAGATAGATAGATAGATAGATAGATTAGAGAACTTTTCAAATTTCCTTAGAAATTTAGAAATATTTCCAGTTATTAGGAACAATTTATTCAAGGGTTTGAGACTAAAAAAAATGACTATCCTCACTTTGGTTCCTGGAAAGATTTCATTAGTCAACCTACACACTCAACCCATACAACACACTTGGCATTGAATGTTAGGACAGACTGTGACAATGAAACGGGCACTCCGGAGCATAGCCCCTTCTAGGCACTGCAAGCCATGATCTTGGTGCTTCAATAAAAAGATGACAGTTAAATAAGTCAACTACTTCCCTTGAGAGGAGTCACTACCTAGAGAAGGACTTATAGCTGAAGATGCATATGAAGACTTGCATTTCAACATGTGAAAGAAGAAAAATGTGTACAGAACCAAGTGGTCAATCTCTACTTGCAACACTATCTACAATTATGTAATCATTGGTTATGGGAAGATAGTGACCCTGGTCATTCAAGATTATTTCACCTCTTTCAGCCTAAATAAATTCTTAGGCAATATCTCCTATCTGAAGCATTTGTCCCAAAGGTAGATTGTTGGCTTTGCAGACTTTGCTGAAATGCTCTGATTTTCAAGACACTTACAAGGACAAAAGAGAGTGATGATTCTAGGTTTCTAGCTTAGGAAACTCAGACATCCAAGCACCTAAATCCTCCCAAGTCTGATCACACATTAGTTTCTCTTTACTGATACTCTGATCTCAAGATGATTAAATCGCATCACATTCATTGCTTGGGTATCAGTGGTTTAGCGATATCTGTTCTTATTTCTTGTGGTGAGATTTGCTCGTATACGTTGCACACGGTGTAAATGTCCACAGTCTTGGAACAGTAAAGCCAAAAGGGACCTCATGAATTATTTATTTCAATGTGTTCAGTTTAGGACAGTGAAAATGCAACTCAAACATGTTAAGTACTTTTTCTAAAATTGTGATAATTAATTAGTACCATGGCTAGCTCTAAAACCTAGATCTTCCAATTGCCAAACCCATGTTTACTCACTTCCAAAGAGTTTTTATATTCCAGAATTTAGTTTTAATTTGTACCAGAAAGCTGGCCATATATTTTACTATGTAATTAGTTAGAGGTATGGCATTTTGTTGAAGTCACTTCTCTAAAGACTTTGAACATTAGCAAAAGAAGTGCTTAAGTTCTCAGTGTTTGATTGAAAAGATACAGTTGTGTGTGTTCATTTTTAAAGCTAACTCTCAGTATTCTGGTCTTTACTATGTATCAGACATGGTGATAATTGCTTGACATATGATAGCTTAAATACCAGCTGATGGAAGTGACATGAGGGAGGGACAATCAGTGAGTAATCACCATGTGTCAGATGTTATATATCCCCCAGACCACACTTTATAAGGTCAACACTGCTAAAGATAATACCTACCATATTTTGGAGTGACCAGTACTATCAGTCACTTTACAAATAAGATTATCTGATTTTCATTAAAATATCCTTGTTTTTTTCCCCCAGTAATATGTTGCATATAAGAAAAATAAGGCTGGGAAATTTCAGCTGTGGTCTACTGTCCAAGCACTGTCCCTCAGCAATACCCTACACACGTGCCGTGCTCTCTCAACATCCATTTATTTTCATGACTGGAGAACTCATTATCTTATTTGCCTCAAAATGCCTCAGCATGTCAGATTCTCTCTGCCTGAAATATTGCTCCAGACATCCTTCTCATTTTCCCACCATCTATTTCTCCCACTAGACAAAGATTACAATAGATATGGAATTATCTTTCACATCTGTGTCAGAATTTAGCATAGTATTGAACATAGATGAAGTATCCACAACATTTTTTTATAAACGCAAATAACATTCTTTCACTTCTGGGGCTGATGAATACTCTGGTGAACCATTAATAACAAATGTCAATAAGGGTATTTTTAATTACATCCAGCTGGGTCCGGTTATTTAGGAAGAATTCTTTCACAGAAAATTAATATTGGTGTTACCAAATCACCCCATCTGTATTCAGGACGTTGTACATCAGTTACCTTTGACTTTGTTTATAGAAGTAGAATTCCACCTTGGAAAAGCTCCATATCAGCCAGGGTTCCCCAAAGAAACAGAACCAATGAGGTTTATGTGTATTTATATTAACAGGTTTATTTTAAGGAATTGTTTCACATAATTGTGAGGACTGGCAGGTTTGCCAGCTGGGAACAAGCAAACATTGATGTTGCCGTCTTGAGTCCAAAGTCCATAGGGTAATCCAGCAGACTGAAAACTCAGACAAGACTTAGTCTTGAGGCAAAGTTATGTCTTTTCTGGGAAACCTCAACATTGCTCTAAAGGCCTTCAACTGATTAATGAGGCTCACCCACATTATGGAGTGTAGTCTCTTTTACTTGAAGTCTATTAACTGTAGATGTTAGTCACATCTACAAAATAACTTCACAGCAACAACTAGACTAGACTTTGACCAATAACACTAGGCTGGACCCCATAGCATAGCCAAGTTGACACATAAAACTTACCCATCAAAAACTCCATGGGTTTTAGCCCAAAATAGCACTTGTAGATGAAGGAGAGTGCAGACATCAGGCTTCCAGAATATCTTTCTATGTATCATGTAAACCCTCGCTAAGTCTGAGTACAGATGGTTGAAGATGGATTAAGGTGTTATAAAACCCCTTGTCCACTAGTAATTCAGCAGGACTGATGACCATGTGTGAACACGGCACACTCTGCACTATAGTAAACCTGGTAAACCTTGGCCACTAGTCTCCATCAACAATCAGCTCCAGACAGTGCATACAAGTCAACAGTATCCTCAGAACCTAAGTATTTGCTTAAGGGTATAAGGTGTGATGGTAAGATACTGGGTAATTTTCCATATCAAAATAACAGACAAAAACATGTTTTTCTTAAACTGATACTTGAAATGAGAAAGGAGGAAACTCTGAAATCTTTTGAGAAATCTAACCTATATTCAGGAAGTTTTCACCTGGAAGTGCCCTGTAAAATTAATGTAGCTTTGAAAGTACTCTTGATCTTTGGAAAAGTAGTTCCCATTGTTGAGTTATGCCTCAGAGCTAAGGGTCTGGTATATTTCTAATTCTGTTTTCAATTTTAAACACAATGCTTAGGGCATGAAGCAAAGCACTTCACCAGTGATTTCTTGAGAACAAGTCTTGGATTTTCCACATAGAAGACATTTATGATGATGCATTATCTGTTGTTAAGAAATGCAATGTGATTTACAAAAAAGTCATTCTTTACAGGCAGAAAACCCAGGTTGAAATGTGCTCCATTACTGACCACCCTCAACATTTCTATTTTAACTATAAGCCAAAGTGAATCATGAGTAATTACTCATGTTGCTCAGCCTGTTTCACACGATTCTGCTGTTACCCAGACTTATAGTGGATGGGCTGTAATAGCTAAATTCTGCACTGGCATAAATTGTAGACTTTTATGGAAGGATCCATCAAACAAAATTTCCAGAAAAAAACCTGCATATACGTTGACATAAATAAGAGTTAAGGATTAACATAGGATCACAAAAAAAGCTTTATAAAGTAATTGGCATAGGTAGAACTATGGTTATAAACAGGCGATCGTAGAACTTAACTATCTTAACTAAGTTACTCTGACCTGACTTTAATTCTTATTTAGAAAACACTTGATATCTCAGTTTAAACCAGTACTTTCTCCACTAAGAAAACTAATATTGGAAGGCAAAGGTCATAGTAATGTGCAATAGCAGTTTCTCTTTATTGCTACATAGAAATGACGCAGAAGTCAATAGCTGTTTGACATTCTCAGTAGCATCTTCACGATGGCAGATTTGAACTTAATGAAGCCTGTTTTTAGTATAATTGCAGGAAGAAACCTCTTTTTTTAGAATGATCTGTTTTGTTTATTTTTGCTATGGAATGAAAACATCATATGGTTTTTCACCAGTCATTTGATGGGCATCTTTTTTTCAAAATGCTTTGTGAATTATTTTTACTCACAGGGTTAGTTCAAATTTTAGAAAAGAAGTCATTATCATCTTGGTCAGGAGCCCATTTTCAGATTTTGTAACACACTTCTGCCCCTCTCATGATTTTCAAGAAGCGGGGAAAAAGTCGATATGCAGTTTCGTTCGAAGATCGACCTTGAAGAGCTCTCCACTTTTCCCTTGCTACAGTGTTTAGATAGGAAGTTTAGTCCAGAATTTTACGTGAATAAAAAATGTCTTACTGCAGAGCTAGTTACTACTTGAACTTTTATTTTACCACTATCCATCTGAAGCTGACTATGGTGCCTTCAGTTACTCACCTCTCATATTTTCCTTAAAGAGTAGATTAGCAAGAAGAGTGGCCCCTTCTTCCAGTTTAGAACGGATTCTTTTTCTTACTTTTTCTTGGAAGGGAGGGTATTCAAGACTTAGTGTGCATGTTTTCTTTGAATTCCCTTTATGCACATTTTTAACCTTGCAGGGAAAATGAACCACATACATACAACACTGAGCCTGTCTTTTTTGCATTTTCAAATTACTAGCTTGAATTACACATGTTGAGCTTGCTAACATTGGCCACTTGCCTCAGGGAATTATTGTTAAAAGACAATTTAAAACATTGACTCTGAAGAGTCACAGTCTCTTAGGATGGCAAACATTTCATATAACAAAATCTTATCTTTTCGAATTTTAGAGTCAAATAGCAACAATTCTAAGACCCAGTTTTCTTGAAACCATGCTGGTGTTCGACTCAGGAACGGCTATTTGCTGTGTATGATTTGTATGGAGGAGACAGATTGTTCCTTTTTCCCATTTTTATTGTGCACTTGTTAATCTGTTTCTAAAGGTATTATGCTAATTATAACACTACTCTTCACATTCAGAATCCGAATTGCTCATTTTCAAGTTTTGCTTTTTTTTTTTCAAATTGTAATCTGTTAATTACTTGTTTAATGGAGTGTGTAATTACCTACTTTAAGTTAGGAAACTGTTTCCATTTCAAAGACAGAAACCTATTTTAGAAATGAAAGACTATAAATGCAATCCTTTTTGATACAGAATATAACTCTTTACCTTCCTTAATGGTTCTAAGTGAGAAAATTGGATTGAAAATCAACTCTTATTTTCTCTTTATGTTTTTGTGCATACCATATCAAACATAGGTGAAATTTATGATGAAGGTAACAGGTTATCATTTAGCTACACTTTGCAGAGCAATTTTATTGTCTATTTGTGCCATTTAAATGACTAAACACCAGAGTAGAAGGAAAATTACTAATCTCCAGAGTAGAAAAATCAAGTTATTAATATGATACAGTTTTAAAGTGTTTTCTTTTTCAAATCCTTGGCCAAAAGAGCAAATGGAGTCAACAAAAAGATTAAGTATGGGAACAACATATAAGAGAAGTGGAACAATTTAGGAAACACAACAATAATAAATAATGTTAATTGAGTTTGGGGCTTATATATGATTTATACACTCTATCTAAGCAACATCAAGTATAAGGAATAGCCAGGATGATCTTTTGTCACCTATGAGGAGACTGGGCCTTACAGGTATTAAGTAAAATTTGCTATTGCCACTTAAGCAGAAGTAAAGGCTTCATACTCCAAGCCAATGCCTCCAAACAACTTGTTGGCTACTATAATGGAGTAATTGGATTTGTATAATCTTAGGGAATGAAGGACAATGGACTTATTCATGATATTTTGATGAACATTTAGTCTCTTGATGGTCTTTAATGTTGGGGGTTGAAATTGATCAGAAGAGCTCTTGATAGCAAGATTTCCATATTGAATGAGAAAAGAAGCAATATACCAGGGCTTTTTACTGAAAACGTCTGTAATGTAAGGACAACTGGCTGGGAACCTAAGTAAATGCCTTGAAAAACCGGTGGCTAGATGGACATAAGTCAGCAAAAAATAGCAATTTAAGGCACTCCAAAATTTCTGTACCCATAAAAGCAAGGATAAAATTAGAAACAATTGTTTGAATTAGCTTTTTCAGGACATTAGAAATTAACCAAAGGTTTGCAGGAGGGTTGAATCTCAGTATGAATAATGAGATTTTGGCATTTTAACTTGCCCTGTTCTTAACCACCACCACCTCCTGTCCCCAGCCACTCTAGCTTTTGAATAGACTTGACCACTAGCCTAGTAGACTTTAGCCAATAGCCCACAAACATGTTGAAATCCAGCATCCTTGTGTCCAGCAGAAAGAGAAGAAAAGAACTGGTGTTCCTCAAAGTTTCACCCCTGGAAAATCATTAATTGTTGTCTGGAAGTTCCCTGGAAGATTCTACTTGCAAGGATGTCTTTCTTTGACCTGAGTTAAAGCTCACACAATGTGAAAAGGCTTTTCTCTGGAGGTGTTCATTGAACATGATGATTTAGAGATCACTCTACCTTGCAGAGTTGTCTGAGACAGTGGACAGTAGTTGGGGCCAACAATGAGATAATCAAATGCTTAAAATGAAAAGCTAGGAAATAAGATGTCCATAGGACGTCTTGGGAATCTAGCAGGGCATACACATGTGCATGGGGCTCTATATACACTGAGAAATAACTTGAGAAGGTTCTAAGCTGTCATCTCTGGCTGACCTTGAAGTTCTGAGGAAGTATGAAATGAAGGATAAGCTATCAACTGCCTGTTGATGGCATGCCTCAACATGCACAAAGAGTTATCAGCCAAGACTAGGAGACTTCTTAAGAAAATATATGTCCACCTGTTCCATAATTAGCAGATCTCTAAACTAACCAAAGACTTCAGAAGTCACACACAACAAATACAGACCTTAAAGAATTAGTTCAGAAACTTTAAGATAAAAAACAAAAAAACCCAGTAAGAACAATCATAAATAGCAACAAAAATCACCCTGAAAAAGGGAGAGAAACTGATTTTCAGAGTTGTCACATTGTATTATTTAAAATGTCCAGTTTGGAACAAAAAAATTAGGAGGTTTGCAAAGAAACAAGAAAGTATGGCCTATATATAAGGAAAAAAAAGCTATCAATAGAACTTGTTGAAGAAGCCCACATGTTAGACTTACTAGACAAAGACTTTAATTTAGCTTTTAAAGATACTTTCTGAGAACTAAAGAAAACCATGTCCAAAGACATAAAAGAAAGTATGAGAATGTCATCTTCCCAATAGAAAATATCAATTACAAATAAGAAATATCAATAACACATTATAAAAGGAACAAAATATAAAATTTAAAGTTGAAGATTTAATAACTAAAATTAAAAATTTACTACAGGGGGTCAACAGTAGATTTCAGCAAGCAGAAGGAAGAATCTTTAAATCTGAATAAATTCAACTGAGGTTATGCAGTCTGAGAAAAGAGAGAGAAAAAATAAGAGGAAAATAGTGAAAATATCCTCAGAGATCTGAGCACATCATCAAATATATCAACATGCTTGTAATGTGAATCAAGAAAGAGAAAGTAGTAGAAAGAATATTTCAAAAATTCATGGCTGGAAATTTCCTAAGTTTAATTTTAAAAAATTAGTCAACACATCCAAGAAGCTGTCAGATATCATGCTGGTTAAACTCAAAGAGACCCACACCTAAATCCTTCATAATCAAAATGTTGAAAGCAAAGATAGAGATAATCTTGAAAGCAGCAAAAAAGCAGTGACTCATCACATTTATGAGATCATCAATAAGATTACAGCTAATTTCTCACCAGAAACCATGGTAGTTATAAGCCATATTTAAAATGCTGGAAGAAAAAAATCGTTATATTCAGCAAAACAATCTTTCAAAAATGAAGGAGAAATTAAGCATTCTAAGATCAATAAATTCAAAAAACTTAGTCACTAGTATACTGATCATAAAAAAAATACTAAATCTTTCAGGCTCTAAGGAAAGGATACTAGACAGGGACTCAAAGCTATGTGAAGAAAGAAAGAACTCCAGTAAAGTTAACTACATAGTCAAATATAAAAGATAGTATATAAAAAGAGATAAAAACCACATTTCTTCTGTATAGCACAGAATATCTTGTAATAAACTTTAATGAAAAAGAATATAAAAATGAATATATATATGCAAAAAAGAGAGTGCAAAATATGTATTTTCTGTAACCCTTTTTCTCCTACCTGACTTAAAAGACAATTGCATAATGTAATGTTTATAAGATGTGTTGATGGCATAAAATATATAAAGATGTAATTTGTATGGAAATAACAGAACAAAGGAGTGGGAAAGGAATGGAGCTACACATGGAAAGGGTTTTGTATACTATTGAACTTAAATTGGTATTAAGTTGAACTATATTTTTATAAATTAAAAATTTAACTATAACCAATATTAAGAAATAACTTAAAAATATAATAAAAGAAATGGCAAGGAAATAAAATTGTATACTAGAAAGTATCTAATACAAACACAGGAAGCAATGGAGGAGTAGAGGGTTAAAAAATATATACACATACACACATATGTGTATCACATAGCAAATGGCATTTATGTCTTACTTTATCACTACTTATGTTAAAAGTGGATTAATTTGATACTTTCATTAAAAAAATGAATGTTGGCAGCACAATTTAGGAATAAAGACAACAAAACTTGATCCAACTAAATACTGTCTATGAGATATACTTTAAGTTCAAAGACACAAATAGATTAAAAGTAAATTAATAAAAAAAAGATACACCATGCAGACAGTAACTATAAGGAAACTGGAATAGCTATAATATTATTAGGCAAATAGATTTTGAGACAAAGTTTGATACTGGTGTAAACAAAAAATATATTTCACAATAAAAAGTTCAATCCAAAAGAATATATACCAATTGGAAACATATATGCATCAAACAAAGGAGTTAAAAGCATGTGAAATAAAAACAAAGAATTGAAGGGACATGCCAATAAAATAAGGTTTCTACTTCAATTTTCAATAATAAAACAATTAGAAGATAAATAAGACAAGATCTAGACAATACTATTAACCAATTAGACCTAATGTATATCTATAGAGCAAACACAGCAGAATGCACCTTCTTCTCAAATGCAGAGAGAACATCTTCCAGATTAGACAATACAACAAGTCTTGATAATTTAAACAGGAATGGAATTATACAAAGTATTTTTAAAAACCTCAGTGGAATGATATTAGAACTCAAAAAGGAAAGACATTTGGGAAATTCACAAATATGTGGAGATTAATCAACATTCAAACAACAAAGGAGTCAAAGAAGAAATAACAGAGAAAATTATAAAATATTTTTGATGTATGAAAACAAGGGTGCATCATACCAAAATTTATGAGCTACAGGAAAATTCTCAGTATGAAATTTCTAACTGCAAATGCCTACATTAAAAAAAAATTTCAAATCAATTCCACTTTAAGAGACTAGAATCTGCAGACTGAATGAAATCAAAAGCAAGCAGATGAAGGCCCTAAAGATTAGAGAGAAAATAAATGAAGTAGCAAATAGAAAACCAGTGGAGAAAAACTAACACAAATGAAGTTGAGTGTTGAAAAAAATCAACAAAATTGACTAATATTTAGCTATACTCACCATGAGAAAAAGAGAACTGAAATTACTAAAATCAGAAATGAAAGAAGGAACATTACTACTGACTTTACAGAAATAAATATAAGGGAAGACTATGATCAATTTAGATAATCTAAAAAAAAAAAAAAAAACCAGGACAAATTCCTAGAAAAATAGAAACTACTATAATTAACTCTGTAAGTAATTGATAAATTGAAGAGTCTTATAACAAATAAAGAGATTGACTTAATCACTATCCACAAAGAAAGGTTTAGGACTAGACAGATTCACTGTTGAATTCTACCAAACATTTAAAGAAGAGTTAATACCAATCTTTCACAAAGTCTGCCAAAATATAGAAGACGAGGAAACACTTTCCAACTCATTCTATGAGGCCAGTTTTACCTTCACACAAAAACCAAATTAAAATTTCACAAGGAGAGAAAACTAAAGACCATTCCTTATGAATACAAATACAAAAGTTTTCAATATTCTCAAAAACACACTAGCAAAAAAATCCACTAACATATAGAAAAGATTGCACACCATGACCAAATAAGATTTATGGCACTAATTTAACATTGGTTGAACATGTGAAAACCAACAAATGTAATATATTATAACAATACAATAAATACAAAAGAACAGATAATAACAAGTGTTGAGAAAGATGTAGAAAAATTGGAACCCTCGTACATTGTTGGAGAGAATAAAAATAGTAAAGCCATTTTGGAAAATGTTTTAGCAGTTCTTCAAAATGTTAATGTTACCCAGCATTTCTACCTTTGCATATACACCCAAGAGAATTAAGAACCCATATTCATGCAAAAGCTTGTACATGAATGTCCATCATCACTATTCGCAATAGCTACAAAGTGGAAACAACCCAAATGTTCATCAGCTAGTGAACTGATAAAATATGGTATATCCATACATTGGAATATTATTTGGCTATAAAAACAGATTAAGTATTGTTGCATGCTATAACTTGGATGTATCTTGGAAACATGCTAAGTGAAAGAAGTCAGTCACAAAACCAAAACCCACAAATTATTTGACTTCATATATAGAAAATGTTGAGAATAAAGTGCATAAAAATAGAAAGTAGATTAATGGTTGCCAGGGATTGGAGGAATGAAGAGAATAGGGAGTGACTGCTAATGGGTGTGGGGTTTCTTTTGTAGTGATGATTTCTGTAATCAGATTAAAGTTATGGTTGTACAACTTATGAATATACTAAGAACAACTGAGCTGTACACTTTAAAAGGGTCATTTTTATAGTATGTGGATTATGTGTTAATTAAGAGCCCCCTAAAAACTAATGGTAATTGCCCATTGCAAAAAGAGTATCATTCTCTACCCCATCTCTGTACAGTTAGACAACAAACACACTGGAATTTATGCTTTATCAATTGGCTTTAAGAAAAAATAAAAACCTTTTTTTTTCCACTTGAATCCCTCATGATGGGATATATATTCTTTCTCTAACTCTATTGATATGCTTTGCTGATTTTTTTAATCAAAATTTATTGGAGTGATTCATCTCTTGTCTGCAGAAATAAGCTTTATAAAACAAAAGACATGGAGTGGTTCATGTGTCAAAACTGTGTAATAGATCAGGCTATCTCCTCTGACTTTAATACACTAAATGAAAATATATAAAAGTTGGAATAAATTATTTTGTTTAATAATTAGTAGTCACAAAATCTCCGATAGAAAATAAGTGGTTTTTGTTCTAATGAATTTCTTCTGTTGTAGTCAATCATATCTTCTGTTTTATATATTCTGTTTTATATTTATAATGAATGTTGTTTTCCTTGAGAATCTCAATAGCTTTCCACATTGTGGTTTGATTTATGTTGGATTATGAGGCACAGACATATGCTGTATTAAATAAACTTTGTTTTACCTTTATAACTTGTTTTGATATTATTCTATTATCTCTTTATATACCCACTTGTTATGTACTTTCATAATACAATCTCAGCTTTTCAATTCCTTTTCTTTTACAGCTACTGGTTTTGATTTTTTACCTTTATTTCTATATTTCACAAAAAACTGTAACATTCATTCCCTGAAAATGGATAAATGTAAATGCAATTTAAAAATAAGTCAATCAACAGTCATTATATTTCTCTAATGGAAATTTAAATATCTATCATGGCTAGAAAATTAAAATCTTTATTCATGTGAATTGATGCTTGACAAATATCAAAATATCACTTAATATTGTCTGATATTCTACCTGATACATAACCAAAGATGTTTAACATGCTGCAGTGATATATTTACTACTCAGAATGTTTTTCAGAATGTTTTCTTTTATAGGGAGGAGTAAACAAGGCTAGAAAGAACTGAGTGTGGGCAGCTACAAAAAAGAGTGAGGTGATCAGATAGTAGATTAGAAAATGTTTTACCCTGAGGCCAGCCTATTGTCAGGAGGGGCTATTAAGGAGGGGGTTACATACAGGATGAAGTTTCATCAAGGTTCAGTGGCCTGGAGGAAGTAAATAAATTTAACCAAAGTTCGGTTAACAGGAATTTTGTGCTGACTGGTCAATGGGGACAAACAGTTCAGCTAATTATTTATGAGGCAAATAATGGTAAATTAGAAAACTTCTGCCCAGCTTTGTCATAAATAAACCAGGAAAGATTTGTACGTCTTCTCTAAGTCACGTGGAGAAGAGTGTTTTCTTTGCAGTAAGAAGGCTGGGAGAATTTCTTAACCATTACTGTTTTCCGTGAACACAGAGCTCAGGTAAAAGTCTACTGTAAAACAATAATATATAACACATTGAAATACCAATACAATAATTCTCCCTATGGAATTTTGAATGTTGTAAGTATATTTCAGACTACCAAGACTTTTCTTTTCTTGGTGACAGAAATTGTAATCATCTCTCATTTGTCAGTTTTAATAATTCTGGCCAAACTGATGTCTTGGACTGAACTTTCCCAAGTCCTGCCTTAGTCTTGCATGACCTAAATGCATAGTGACTTAGAATGTTCTCTACCAGGAAGGCATCTTACCAAGGTCTTTTAAAGTATATTTTTTCCTTCATTTGAACTTTTCTGTTCAATATCTGTAAATTTCTCTTATTCCAAAAGTAGAAGTCACTTGGTAAAAACAATTGGAATCATGTGGAAATCATCTCCAGGAAACAGTAAACATGATACTATATTTACGCACATTTGTTTATTGTAGGAGAAGTTCCCAAATTGTTCAAAGATATTCAAAATATTTTGTGATCCTCAACACATGTCAACACTATGTCTCTGGTCTTCTACACTATACCAATATGAGTATTTCTGCTTATGGGATAATTATACTTTTTATTGAAAATTTATCAATTAACATTTTAATCTTGTACAGCAATCTATTAAACTCAATTAACAGGAGCCTGTCTTTGAAAACACAGCTATACTTTCAGTTTGTCTACCAAAAAAACAAATTAATAAGCTTGAAAGGCTGAGTACGAAGAGTTCTTACTAAAGTCACTAAAGTAACAAATTCCCTTGGGACTAAAACTTGGTACCAGTAGGTACGTCTTAGCATTACCTTTGTTGAACATGAGCATTTGCTGTTGTTTGGATTTTTGTAGTCTGTGTCATTAAAAAGATTTGTCTGGTGAGCTTACTGTGGCATCAACAACTTGCACAGGTAAGAACAACAGTTGAGGAAAAACAGCTGTAATTGCATGCCTTAGACTATCAGAGGTTATCAGCTGCCAAGTATCACAATTAAATGCATGGGAAGCTTAGCTTTCACAATTCACTGCAACTGGACAGTTAGGAAGAGACCAACATTTACACGTACCATAAGTATAGCATGAGCAATGATTTTATTATGTGGAACATTTATATGATTTTTTAAAAAGTAAGTATTGTTGGTTTAAGATGTTTATGGTTACATGGTTTCTTTATAAACGGAAGCATCTGTGCCTGAGCCATCACCATTCTACATTCAGAGAGTAATCAAAACTAGTTCCATTGCTTTGAAGAAAGGACCTGTGACTCTTTGGAAATTAAAATGCCAGCTACAGGAAGAGAACTGCTGTTTGGGTCAAATATTTTCCATGTGTATAGATAGAGAACCAATCTCCTGAGTTTAAAACTGAACCATGATTGTTAGCTTGAATTTTAATTAGTGAGCAAAGATGCAGACTAGATCACATTCTTTTCTGTTTTAAATACATATTCCACATTTGAGATATATTTGAATATATTGACTTTATATGGCTTATCTATTTCATATATGATGGGGTGACTTTGCTATGGATGTGGGTAAGTATGTGAACAATACATGTATATCAGTACAGATGGTCCTTGGCTTAATGATTTTTTTTTTTACTATGATGGTACAAAAGCAATACGCATTCAGTTGAAACCATACTTTGAATTTTAAATTTTTATCTATTCTGGGTCAGCAATATGTGGTGGGATCCTCCTTGGGATGCTGGGCAGCAGTAGGGAGCCATAGTTCCCAGTCAGCCATGCCATCAGGAGGGGAGACAATCAATACACTGACAACCATGCTGTATCCACACAACCATTCTGTTTTTCCCTTTCAATAGAGTACTCAATAAATTTCATGAGATATTAAACAGTTTGTTATAAAATAGGCTTTGTATTAGAGGATTTTGCCCAACTGTAGGCTAATGTAACAGTTCTGAGCACATTTAAGGTAGACTAGGTTAAGCAATGATGTTTGGTAAATTATATGTATTAAATGCGTTTTTGACTTATGATATTTTCAACTTAAGATGGATTTATGGGGGCATGACCCTATCATAGGTTGAGGGAGGATTTGTATTTAGGTTACAAATTAGTTAAGTGCACAAAATAAATTTATACTACAATTGCAGACATTAAAAGTGGGTTAAAGTATAATTTAAAAAAAGAAAAAAGAAGAATTAGCCACTAGGGTCTTCTGAACTTACATGATAATGATGTACACAGGTAACCAACCATGTAGTGAATCAGAAAAGACCATATTTCAATCTATTGCCTTTTGGGGAGAAGAGAACACTATAATTAATAAAACTGTCGATCAAAATTGGAGAGTAAATAGAAGAAGGAGGAGAGGAAAAGCCTAAACATGAAATAAGTTTAATATATGAAAGAAGTGAAATAGTCTCTCTTCTTTAGAGAAAGAAATGTTCTTACAAAATAACAAAAATATGTAAGACAGAATTAAGAATTGCTGATTAATTTGATAACCTGACCTTTGAGCCTAAGGACAATTAAAAACTGTTTTTAGACTAAAATTTAAAAAATACTGGAGAAGTTCATGTTTTAGCTATATTTTATTCTTAAAATTAAAAAATAAATGAGAAATTATTAATTTTGCATTTAGAAAAAATATACCTATATCAAGGAATAAATATACATAAATATACATATGCATAAATGAGTGATAAGTTGAGATTCCCATACATGACCCAAACTCTTATTTTATGTTGGCTAATTTGATAGTAACTTTGCTGAAAGCTGATTTAAAGCTTGTCTGAAATTTACAAATGTATATGTATGCATTTATTTAGTTAAATTTCAAGATTAGTAGATTGAAATAGTCTATATTCGTTAATTTTTTTTCTAGGTAAATAAAAGTAAAGTAACAGTGACCAAAAAAGTTTGTTCCTCAACCATAATCTGAAAATGTTTTAAAGTGTTTAGACTCTGTCATAGGATGATTATGAGATAAAATTCCTGAGGTAGTTGACACATAAAATGATTTTAAAGAGGTACTTAAAATAAATATATGGGTCATTTTGAGTTTTTGATGGCTCCACATACATAAAGCCAATTTTAATCAACATGGAAAAATATAAAATTCATGCAAATAGCATAAGAATCTGCATCTTTAAGCTCTTTTGACGAAGCAGACTAAAATGGAAAGGTCATCCCTAAAGGTTTTCCATAAGGTTAATAAAGCAGACTTCAGCTTTTTACAACCTTCATCCAACCTCTTTTCTATTTCTTGGAAAGCAGATTTCCATGAACCTGAAACAGCCTCTGATTTTAGCGGCTCTGGCTTTGCCTATGCCTTTGAAAAGGAATTTAAAAGTTTATAAAATATGATATCCTTTAAAGAAACTCTGTGCACTTAAATACATTTGTAAAATACCCGAAAATATCTAAAATGATACACATTGAACTTTATAGTGGAAAGTCGGAGGTGAGTTAGAATTGCAAGGGAATGATCAAGAGGAATTACATTCATGTAATGTTTTATTTTAAAGGATGAGTTAGTCATGTAATCTTTGTAGAATTATTTTATAATGTATGCTTAAATAAATCAATATGTATGGATATGTGTGTAGACAGAGAAAGTTTGAATGACATTATTCCAGGATTAGGACTTGGAAGAGACACCTGGGATGTCCCTATACAGAGAAAATGTCACGTAAAGACACAGCGAGCAGGTGGTCACCTGCAAGCCAAAGAGAGAAGCTTCAGGAGAAACCAAACCTGCCAATACTGTGATCTTGGACTTCTATCTTCCAGAACCATGAGAAAATAAATTTGCATTTTTTTTTTTTTTTTGGCTTTAAACTTTTCTGGTCATATGTATTTAATGCATTTTTGCATTAAATTTATAAGTGTATTCCTTTTGGAATTCATAAATTTAATGCAATGTATTTAAGGCATTTTTCTTTCTATTACTTAGCAGAAACATTATTTATATCGAATCAGAACACACACTTATAAACAATGAAAATCATCAAAATTACACATATCTTGTGGCACAGTTTTTAAAGTATGCTGTCAAAACCACATCTTCAGATTTTTTTTCAGATGTTATAGTTTGGTTTACAAAGGTCCATATTTTCATTTGTTGTAAATAATTTTTTTAAACTTGGATGGTTTAAGCAATCTAGTCTGAAGTATTTTGTTATGGCAGTCTGGCAGAGTTATATATGGCAGTCTATACAAATTTCTATTTCCATGTTCAAATGTAAGGGGCCTGGAGGGGTCACAGAAACCCTTGCAGGAGTTCTGTGGTGGGAGAATCATAGTGATACTAAAACATTATTCATTTTTTCTCTCCCTTCTATTGATCTTTGTCAAAATGGTAAAAAAGCAAGAATGTGTAAAGGTGCCTTAGCACTAATCAAGGTCGTGGTACCAATTACATTAGTAGTCATTCAACTCCACATTCTCACAGGGAAAATAAAGAAAAAGAAAAAGAACGCATTATGAAGCCATAACAACAAATACTTTCATTGAATCTTGATGTTTGAGTAAATATCTTTGCAATTTGATGTGACAAAGTAGCAAATATGTATCAAGCTCTTCTGTTGCATAACCAAAGTGTGATGATTGTTCCCAGAAAAAACACTGGGAATTATTTGAATTGCAAGCTGAAGGAGGTTGCTTTTTTTCATGAAATTCCATTTGTACTTGAATGAATGATTTATTGACAAATTATGTTTACTTACAACTGGATATTTGACAAGAATTCTTTTCAAAATTAAATGATGTGAGCCTGTCACTTCATGGAAAACAAATGACAGTGGTTTTTGCCAATGTTAAAATTTGAATGCTCAAAGTGAAAATTAGCCTTCTGGAAAACTTGAATACATTCCCATGAGCTCCTCAATACTTAAGAACATTTCTGCTGAGACTGGAAATAGTTATAAAATGTGATTTTTTGATATTATAAAATAAAATGTATAAACATTTGTAGTGTTTTAATAGATCAAAGAACCAATGCCTTTCACATGACCAATGCATGATGTCATAAAATCATTCAAGGGCAAAGCATACTTTCACAGTGTATGATGGGTCCATGGCATTTTAATGAATCAGAGCATGAAAAATCAACTTAGTTTCAGATTCTACTTTGCAACTGACTTTAAAGTAGCTATCATTTCACAAGTTTTGGTGAAGTATAAAAGAAGAATATCAATAATTTTCTAAAAGTCAGTCAAACACCTCTTTCCTTTTCAACTACTTACTTGTATGAGCCTGAATTTTCTGCACAGACTTCAGACAAAACAACATGTTGCAACTGATCAAGTGCAGATGCAAATATGAAAACTCAGCTGCTTTCGATTAAGTCATATCTCAAAGAGATTTGCAGAATTGTAAAACAATGTTATTCTTTTTTGCTAATTTATTATTTACTTTAAAAATATGGTTATTTTTCATAAAATATATTATTTATGTTTTATGTAATAGGTTTATTATTGTTATTTTAGCATAATACATAAAATTTTTCAGTGGTAAGTTCTAATACAGCAAGTCAATACTGATAGATATAATCTACATAAACTAAAGTCTTTTTTCAGTTTTTAGTAATTTTTATGAGTGTAAAGGAGTTTTGAGACCAAAAAGTTTGATATCTACAGAAGGTAATGTTTCCATGGGGAGATATTTTATGAAACCCTGATAACCTTTTATAGTTGGATATCTCAATACTTCTACTAGCTCTAAGTGTATTCCTTTTGGAATTCATTCCTATTGTAGACAGTTATATTCCCTAATTCATTTCTTCATTTAGTCAACAATTACTGGCACCGTTCTAGATGAAGATATAGCAGAGGAAAAAAAAAAAAACAAGCAAGAAATTACCTTTCATTTGGACTATGTACTAGTAGAAAAGACAGAAGTTTATAAATAAACAAATATACAAAATATAATGCTTCTATATTATAAATATACTTCTAAGTCAGTCATAAAGACCTAGAATTTAAAAGTAATTATTTCACACACCATATGAATTTTAAGCCACAAAGAAAGAGAGATTTCATGAACTCTTTTGGTTAGTTTCTAATTTGAATCAATCATCTTGGCCCATCTTTACATGAATATTTGGATGCAAATCAGAACATTCATTGGCCACAATGGTGCAAAAAGAAAGTCATTTAGACTCTGTAAAATCTACTCCATATGGCCCACTTGGCTATTGAGTTAGCAGATTTTATTTCATAAGCATTCTAGACTTGGCCACGTTATCACATACCCTGCCTCTTCTAGGTTAAGGTATTGCATAATCTATTTGGACCACAATCTAACTGTGATACCTTTCAGGATGATGGAAGGAAGTAAACTTTGTTTAAGTTTATGAACTAAATAAGACCAGTTTTCCTCCATTTTATTTTCTCCTTCGTGCTTTCCCCACTGATCTCCTGAGCTGCAATTATCTCTTTTGTTTTGGCACCACTAGTCTATCTCTAATTTCCATATCAAAGATTCAAATCTGACATCGCAACATTCAGTCTTTGTGAAGTTGGGAATATTTTTATATCCTCCCACAAAAATGCCAGTGTATAGAATTGTCAAGTCAATTACTTCTGCAAATTTGAACACAGAATCAGTGTATCTTAAAATCCATTTATAGGGGATCAATTTTCACCAATCACAACATTTGGCTGAATCAGAAAAAATAAAATACTTATGGGTATGTTAAAGAGAAGGGCTTATAAAGGGATTTTGAAGCTTTAAAGGAATTGCAAACAAACACATATACATTGAAAAGCTTGGAGGCACAAAGATCAGGGCTACTGCTTCTAATATTTAGGAAATCAAGAAATGCAAGAAATATCAAAAACCACTGTGGTTAATCTTGGTTGTCTGCAGCACCAAGTGAGCGATTATTCAGATAAGACAGGAGCTGCAGGACAACGTGTGTCTAAGATCTGCTGAAGATCATGAGAAGCTTATAGGCTGTTATAGGAACAATATTAACCTTTGCTACTCTTTTGCCTTATAAATCACATGTAAGTTCTTTTCATTACTGGAATTTAATTCATAATCCTGAGTGTAAGTGATTCTGGGAAATGTAGTTCACAGGCTTCCACACTGGGTGGAGAGCATGGAAGAATTTGAAAATCAGGTTGGTTATTGGAAAATCAAAAGTAATATCCATCATATCAAGACAGTAAATATGCCAAGGGAAATGTGCCACAGTGAAAATCTGAAAAAAAATTTTCTCATGAGGCATCTGGCAATCAAATGACTAGACACATGATTAAAATCTTTGTGTGGTAATTTAATAAGTCAAAAGTCTTAGAGAAAATATAAGATTTTAGTAAGGGAGACAGACTGTTAAGTCACAGAAGGGTAGCACCTGTTGACAGATTGAAATCATAGTTCAGGCATACAAAGTGGGGTTGGATGGCCATTGAAGATTTGGTCTTAGACATATCTCCGCAGTCCTGAGAACTTGAACTTTCTGTGAACTGTACCAAACTCAAGGACACCACCAGCCATTTAAAAAACAACATCTGCTAGCTGCAGACTTGTGGACTTGAGGTTGTTCCCCTTTGTAACTATGCAATCATTTTGGACCCCAACTAATCCTGGCTTAAGGAGAACCCTCACTTCTTGCCAGCTCCAATTATAGTTCTTGATAAAAACTCATGCAATGAACTGTGGCCTTGAGGTTTTTGCCTTTATAAACTTCCTTCCTCCATTTTGTAGTTGAGTGGAACACAATTCAAGTGGTACTTGAATCTGTGTCTCCAGGGCTGCGATCCTCATAAACCCCAGTAAACACTTGTTTATTTCAATCAGGTCTCTGTTTCTGAAATTGTGATTAACTTAGCTGGTGTCGTAGGCAGGATCCAGGTCAGTGCCTCTCAACAGTCTGGAGCGCCTTTAGACTCGGTGTGTGATACCTACCTGGACCCACCGCAGGAAGCTGTGTCTTCAGTCGCTTGGAGGCTGTGAAGTTAGGACTTTTGTTCCAAACCTCCCATTTGGTGGAGGTTTGGGTCTTTATTAGGTTGTTTCTCAATGTCAACACTAATCTCCCTCTCTTTTGGGAGTGGGAGTGTCCATCTAGAGATCTGTGTTTCAAGGTTTTTAAAAAATTTTGGTGAGTACTCAAAATGTGAAGTTCTCACAGCAAAAATGTGAAGAAAATGAATCCCTGCCCCCTCCCCCAGGAATACCGCCAGCTTTATGTTTAACACCTGTGGACTCTCAGCCTGTAACTACCTATCTAAATGGACCCATTTAACCTGGGATAATTTTAAATTGCACTGGCCAAAATGAGAAGATTTCCAAATGCCCAAATTAGTCTATCTTTGTGCATGACTAAAAAAAGTATCAGAACCAGACAAAATAAGTAGGAAGCATATTTTAATTGGTATGAAGAGGTCTCTAAAGGTAACACTGAGAAATTGCTTCCTTCTAAGCTATAAATGAAAAGTTGACTCAGACTGTCAACTTGAAAAATCAGCTGAGTTTTCTTACCCTTCTGTCACGCCGTTCCCAAATTCTTCAACTTCTCCTCCATCCCTTTACTTGCCTTTTCCTGAGCTTCACTTTTATCTGACTGACTCCTTTCCTCTACCTCCTCCTCCCACACTAATTCACATCCTTGAGCCCAGAGCACTCACTGATACTCTGTTGTGGTAGCCCCCTTTTAAAACTAAGCCCATTGGATGAGGAGAAAAACTGCCCCACTTCCTCAGCAATCCCTCACTCCTTCTTACAAATAACCAGAAAATAAATCAGCTAGATGCCAATATTTAAGGGCTAATAGATACAACAGTCCTTGTCCTGTAAATCCCTACAAAATCAGAAGTACAACTCTAGAAACAAGTCAAGGGCCCCTATCTTTACCAGTCCCAAGGTCTTTCTTAGTCCTTTCAAAATGATTAAAGGCATTATGAAAGACCAGGATAATAGAGCAAAATCGCCCTGTACTTAAGAAAACAAATTAATAATGATTACCCTAAGACTTATGATAACGGACAAATATACTTCAAAATTCCTAGCAGAAAAATTACGTTTTCTTTCTCTGTCCCTTAAAGTTATAAATCTTATCATGTCATTGAAGTGTAAACACAGCTCACATTACCTGAGACTGAGCCCAGAGTACCTCAGTCAGTGAAGCCTGAATCATGTTTAAAAAATAATAATAAGGCAAGAGGGCTTTTAGAAGCGCATTCTGCTAAAAGGACTCTCTCTTGCACAAACAGGCTGCTTAAAGTTGCTTGTCAAGGGCAAATACAGATCCTAAGAATCTTCTCCACAAATAATAAAACATTTTTAGCCACCTGAGTAATCTAACTTATTCAAATGTTATTTATAAGCTAGTGAGCTTTGTATTGTACCTGATTCATGACTAAAGTTTTAAAATGAAAACTCTAAGACCTCCGGCTGTGTCTGTTTTTATGTCTATGTGTCTATGTCATAGATACTGTGTTTTTCTACCTCCAGTGGTATGGCCAAAATTCATTTATGAAAGAGCTCTATTTAATTGCCTTAAACAAATAAGCACTTAAATAAAAATTGTCAAAAATATAATAGAAACTAACTCAAATGTTTTTCAAATTCACTTGATCTAGGACGATTTTTAGTAAATAAAAACCAATTTTAATCTTGTTGATTTAAGTGATACAGGTATGCCTTTAGGATTTACACTAAATATAATGGAGATAAACAATTTTTGTTCTACCTGGGTTTACTAGTCAAATGGACTAATGTATCTGTTGCAGAGTTTGTCAGCAAAGAAAAAAATTAAGATAATGACTAACTGCTTTAATGGTACATGAAATTTCCATGAATGATTCAAGTATAATTATTAAGAATAAATGAATTAAATAGATGTAGATGATAAGAGTTTTCAGGTGAACATTTTAACAATTGTTTCATGATATATCTACTTAAATCGTTTCCTAAACTTCTTTGGTGATTTACACCATGAGAGTTTTGCTAAGTTAAATGATAGTAATTCATTGTATATCTAGATCATTTCCAAATAAGATAAAATACTAAAATATTAATTGCTAAACAAATTTACCTATTTTGATCTCTTATTATAGAAAGATTAAGTATACTTGGGTCTATTCATAAATATATTTTCTGGTTCACTGAAAATTATACCATGTAATAGGATATGTTTCTAGAAATTATAAAATGATTTTATAAATTTGCCAAGCCACAAAATGTTAACACAGTTCACATTTGTTTGCTTCTTTATTTTCACTAAAAGATTAAAGTTTCAAAGGATTAAGAGTTCTAATAAATATATGGTGTTAAAGCTACCGGATATAATAATGGAAATGGAATGTGTTTTGTGGTAAGAAAAGGTACAAGGTGTGGAGATGTTTTTTAAGAAAAATAAAGTGATTTTGTTCTAAAGCTGGTTATTTCTAAATGAGAAAGAAAACAAATGACAAACTAAAATGTACATGTAAATTTGTAAAATGTTTGTAAAAACAGGGATCTTTTTATATTTTTTTACAAAATTTTTACAATTTTTTTTATTGAGTAATAGTCAGTTTGCAATGTTTAGTCAATTACTGGTGTACAGCACAATTTTTCAGTCATACATGAATATATATGTATTCATTTTCCATTTTCATATTCTTTTTCACCATGAGAAAAAGGGGATCTTTAGAAAGGAATTTTATGTGTGGTCAGAACTGGAAAATATTGGAATAAATTTAATTAAGTAAGTGAGTTTTAATATTAAAAATAGACTGGTGCAAAATTAAAATTTGGTTTTCTGTCTGTTAAAAGGAAAATTCTTTTTCTATTGATCTACTCTTGATAATAAGAGATTATGAAAGGTTCTTCTTTCCATTTATTCTGCCTAAAAACAAAACAAAGGTCTTATGTCTTGTCAAAATAATTACTCACGGTCTATATTTTTTTTATTGTTTTTAACAGGTCTTTGATTACTTAAGTAAGTCTCATCCTCTCAATATTAAAAGAGCTAAGTTTTGCTCAAAACTTTATACCCTTCTAAATTTGCCTATGAAGCTTTTGTTATTTTGGTTAAATGGATAACTAAGCATTGTATCAGCGAAACCGCTCTGATATTTTTGACAAACTTCCCCCAAATTAAATTCTCAATGAAGTCTTTTTAATCTTAGAACTAACTTTGAGATGTTTTCTCTCCTTATAAAAGAAGAAATATTAAACTAATTAGTCATATTTGATATGCTAAGTTACATGGGAAGCATTATCAAATAAGAAGGGGTGTTCAGCCTTCTTTATGTTGCATCTGCATGGATATGTGTTATAAGTGTTCTAGAAATTGTGTGAAACTCCTGACGTCTTATAACTCCTGACATAAAATGTTATCTGTCATCAAAACTGAAGCTCAGACTAAAACTACTGAACCCATGTATCAGGGAAGTGCCCTACTGACATTCATGCAAAGGCAGAAACAACACAAGAATCTATAATATAGCACATGTGGATGAAGTTCATTCTGCTTCAGCAGAAAAAAATATTGACTCTTCTTTGCTAGACATTTGCCGTTCTGATATCCTTATAACATGTAACAACTTGTTCCTAAATCAGGTAAATTAAGATGTGTAAACAATAGCTGTAAATTAAATAGTCAAGACTATGGGAAACCCAGGATGGCTGCTTGGTTCTTTCCAGCTCCCTGACGTAACCCATTTTCTATCTGATGGGGAGAAACTTTCCCTCACTGCAAGGCTGATGCCCTCACAATGGCAAAGAAACTTAGAAAATGTGTTTTCCACTTGGGGTATACCTTCAGCAGTCTCCAGTGATCAAAGCACCCACTTCACTGGGCAAATCATACAAACCTTAACAAAGACCTTACAGGCTTCTTGAAATTATCACTGTCACTATCACCTCCAATCAGGCAAGGACAATAGAACAAATGGAAAACCTGGACTCAAGCAGACAAGAATTACACGGAATTGAATGAACTGATGCATATGATTATAATTTTTATGACTTTTGTTTAAAATATTATTAGTATTTAATATAATATTACTATTATTTAATATAATATTACTGTTATTTAATATAATACTAAAAAACTTTTTTCCCCAAATATAAGGAATTTTTTTCTAAGAATTAGAGAAATTTGGTGAATTATATTTTTATAAGCACAACTGAAATATTTTCTTTTTCTCCTTAACTGATTACTTCAGAATTCAGAAATTCTCAAACTAAAACTACCCTTTCCTTGAAGTGCTACAAACTGAAGTTAGACACGTTGATATAAACTTCAGAGAAATTGCCACAACAGCTCGTATATAAACAGTCCTCATACCTGTTGCTATATGAGCCACTCAAAAAGTCTACCCTATACCCGATGGCATCATCAGAGACATTTCAAACTACAAAATATGCTTCAACCCTGACACCTAGAAAGCTTCTTGATTGATTGCCTCTGGGCTAAAAAACTATATTTGCTCTAATTATTAACCTTCTCTTTTCTTTTGTTCCCATAGAAGTGCCTCTAATTAAATACCTGATTACTTGCACCATTGACCTAGCTTTGAGAGCCCACATGCATCACCACTCCCTGAAATGAGATACAACGTTTAACTGAACTGACCTGTTCTCAGAACTAAGAAAATATAAATTACTGGAAAAGATAGCAACCGATTCATTAGTTTGTTTAAGAAATAATTATTGTGCTGGCACTGCTCTAGGCTCTGAGAATGTAACAACCATAATCACAACATACTCCCTGCTGTCCAGAAACTTACTTCTTTGGAGAAGATGGGTAACAAAACAAGTAACAAATGAGCAGACAGATCAGTCTTACTTATGAGGAAATAATCAGTTAAATGATAGAGAGTGACAGGAAATGTGAGTTAGGCAGAGTGGTCAAGAACAGGAGCTCTTGAGTATGCGACATGTGAGCTGAGACTGGGGGTTGAGAAGAAACCGTTCATCTGATGGGAAGGGGGCAAAGATGGTTTCAGGCAGAGAGAATAATAAACCTCAGGCCCTGAGAGGTGAGAAGAGTCTTCATATGGCCAAGAAACAGAATGGAAGTCAGAGTGGCTGGAATATACTGAGCAAGGTGGAGAACAGAATGAAATTCCGCTGGAGAGGTACACCAGGATCAGATTACGAAAGGTCTTGGCATATGCAGTGGCGCTGAATAAAGGTCCCTGTAATTAGTGAAGCTGATGAGTGAGGAGAATGACGGGTTAACCATGGGCAAGGTGAGCTCCTAAAAGCACCTGAAGTTTTCACACAGAGCTGGATACCTTTTTAACACATATGAGAGGCCTCTGAAGGATCTGAGGTTTTGGTGTAGAGACAGAAATTACTGGATTGAAGATCCACTTAAGGTTGGGAAGGGGTAATTTCTAAACTGAAAAGAAAACAAGAACTTTTAGATTTCATGGACAAAAATGTTAGAGAAAAAAAGCAAACCTTTATGAGAAGATAAAAACAAGAAAGAAATGGAAAGTTTACTATTTTTCAAGAATTTAACTAGCCTTTCAGTGAAATAAGCAGGCAAACTTTAAATTCTCACTTGCCTTGTACTTAATTTAAGGTGTCACTTTTGATGAATTATTTACCATTTATATTTCTCTTTTTTTTTGGTTTTTGACATTATATTATGCTTTTTTTTAATAATTGGCTGTATTCCTTTATGCAATCCGTTTTTAAATTCAATTTTAGCTATACTACATAATTTAATGGCTCTTTTTGTTGTCAACTTTGTATAATTACTATTGCCTTTGTATAATTACTATTGTTTAGGTGAATCTTTTTTGCCATGTAGCATCTAAAAGAAAATAATAATTTAAAAATGTCAGAAATAAAAACTGTAAAGTAGTCTGCACAAATCCTCTGAGAAAGGAACAAAGGGATCATATTGGCGATAGACAAAAGATTTAGGTCAAAATTTTAAAGAGAAAAACCCTAGCATATGCTTAAGGAACATATGGTGTGTCAGAACCATGAAATGGTTATTTTATAAGACTGTATTCCACAGTAAATTTCCTGTATTATTCAGTCTTGTTAGTAGCCATCATCATCACTTTTTGTTTGTTTGTTTGTTTGTTTTGTGGAGGAGGGAGGTGATTAGATTGATTTGTTTGTTAATGTATTTGCATGTATACTGGGGATTAGAACCCAGAACCTCCTGCATGCTAAGCACACACTCTACCACTGAGCTATATCCTCCCTGCAATTATCACTTTAAAATAATTTATGACCTACTTTGTGTTGGTCAGTATACCGGGCGCTGGAAAGAAAAGTGGTATTTTGTCTGAAATCAGGCTTAGAAGACAGCCTTCCTCTGGTGCCGTAAACTCCATTTCCTTTGCAGGATTTTACTGTCAAGATTTTCAATCCAAAACATGAAAAGACCAATCTAAATTAAATCTGGATTGAGGATACATACAAACAGATGTTAGGGGAGGCTCAGAGTAGAGATACATTTTGAGAATATATTAAATGTTTAAAAATTTGTATTTGTTTATACCACAGATGGAGAGGTTGAGAAATTCTTATTTAAAAAGTAGTACTAGCTTGTGTTTACATAGCACTTCATAGTTTCAAAGTCTTTATACTTCCAATATTTCATATGAGTCTCAGAATAATTCTTGAGGTAAACAAAGCAGCCACTTTCCCAAGTGTGTGAATGAAGTAGGAGCCAAGTGGACGGGAGACCTGCATAGATCTTGCATAGGACAGGCGTGAGCTCAAACCCTCACTTTCTGTTCTGCTTTTCAAAGACCTTTCTACTGTGCAGGGCAGCTTTGTTATCTTCTGTCTAGAAAAAATAAGGCCAAAGTAAGTTGAACTATTTGGATTATAAAGAGAAATTAATTGTAAGCCTTACACTGAAGTTTAAAATAAAATAAAACTCACCAGTGTTGTGTGGTGCTGTATGAGTTATCGAGAAAAGACACAGAATTTGTTTTGTGAAAATATTTAGAGAGCATCATACGACAGAAGCTATCGTTTATGAAGTGCTAACTATGAGCCAGATAGTTTCTCCAGGGATATTATTATGTCCATTTTAGAAATGAGAAGATATACTCAGTGTTCGTACTCTATCAATCAGGACTGTTAATTTTCATTCATAGAAGCCGCTCTGGCTCATTTAAGGATTTTATTTAAGGATGGTAGTAATTCTCCAGCTCTCCGTGAGGGCAGGGGAATCTGGCTTAGAGGCTGGGCAGCCAGGACCTGTGCCTGCCCTGGGGCACCCTTCAGAGATCCCGCAGTTTGTGACACAGACAGGGACCATGCAGATCACGTGGGAGGCCACCAAGGGGAGCCCTGCCATCTGTCCCTCTGCTGTGCTCTACCAGCCTTCATCCGAGAATGAATTATTCATAGTCTCTTCTCTGAGTGAATAAAACCTCACGGAGGTGCATCTGATTCATTAAGTCTTCGCCACATCACAGAATCACATCAGTCACATGAGTGAGTTGAAGGGAAGCTGGGAAAACAAGTTCTCAAGTTCTGGCTTTTTTTTTTTTTCCCCATGAAAGTAGTACTGATAAAGCGGTAAATTCCCCGAACAAAGGACTTCTGATTAAAAATGATTGCCAAAATCAGGACACATGTCTACCCTGCCACTGTGGTAGATTTTAGAAGTGGCCATAAATTCATTCTTTACATAGACTCAGGCTTTTACTGTGTGAGGATTGAAGCTCCTTCTATCAAAAGATAGAGCCTCTTCCCCCAAACCTTGAGTCTGGGCAGGACATGAGACCTGCCTGCACAGTGCAGTGAGGTACAAAGGGCACTGCACCCCTTCCAAAGCCTGCACCTCCAGACGCTTTCTGCAAATCCGCTGTCCCTCTAAGAACTCTGCTGTCCCGGGGGAGCACCGGCAAGCTCACGTCCTGAAGGACGGAGACTGCACGAAGTAGACGGTGACACCACAGCCTGGGCCCAGACATACGCGAGGGTCGCACAAGGGACCCCAGGCCACCCACAGTTGACTGCGGATGCCTGCATGAGCTCCACTGGACAGCCAACCTGGGCTACATCAGAAGACCCCCCTCAACCCACCTGCAGACCATGAGCCCCTTTATGCTTGACCTTATGAGCTACTAAAACTTAAGGTGGTTTGTATGCAGCAAAAGCCATGTGATAGACTTACAGAAACGTTATTTCCATTTCCATAAGGCACTCCTGTGCAGAATGCTCTTCACACACTGAAGTTCTTTCGGAAGGCAGGTGTGGGCAAGATGATGGTTTTAGATCCTACGACAGACACTTTGCATGGCTCTTCAAGCACACTCGTACTTGGCATTGTGCACAGGTTTCACTGTGCACTTGATTGCCTTAAGGGACAGCCAAACAGGGATTTCCTTCATATGTTCTGAAATGACTCTAATGCCAATGGAGCTTTTTATCACAGCCTTCTAATGTAAGTTGATATATTTATTTTCTCACTCTGTTTAACTGTATATTGCAATGTTCTCTTCTTATCCGAATAGCCCCTCAATAGCTGTTTACTGTAGTATTTGCAACTTGGTCTCCTCCCTGACAGCAGGGTAATACAGCTTAATGAAATATTTGTAAAGCCCAATGAACTGCACAGAAGAAATGTGCTTTTAAGTTCTAAATGATGTTTCTTACTAACACCATTAATAACATATTTTTTCTGCATCTCTGTAGCTTGCAGTTTCACTCAACCAACTCTGCACCTTGGAGTCACCCCAAATGAAATGTCAGGTGTATGAATGTCTCACAGAGAAAAACTGTCAAAGTCAAACGCACTGTAGAAGCTGTCCTAAACCGGTTTGGGTCTTCAACTGGTTTGGAAATTACCTGAGAAAATGGCAAATTGCTAAAATACTTTCCAGTAATGTTTCTTGTTTTCATGATGATCATGATGCTTTAAAACCTCTTTTCGCCTGGCATTATTTAGATAATATTATTTAATTGCATCACATTATTAATGGTATACGATAATGTATCTCTAAGTTCTCCTCTGTTAGGATCTGTCATATCTGAGATCATGCTGAGACCAATGGATCACATGTTGTTGAAGCTGAAAGAAACTTTTAAGTTAATACATATTAAGAGTTTAATATGATGCCTGGAAAGGAGTAATTAGGCAATAAACATTAGTTTCTAGTATTATTATTACTGTTATTATTAAAGTTTCTCATTTTAAAGATGAGAAAATTGAAGCTTCTACATAAATATTGCCAGTAATGTATTACATAATATGGAAATAATTTTTCCACTGAGTAATACATTGCTAAAACCCATTCATATTCCTGGATGTAGCTACCGATCATTTATTTTGACTGCTATATAATATTCCATGAAGAATACACTGCACTTAATAACTCATACTTGCTCACTGTCTCTAAGTCTACTTTTAGTTCTCCAATCAAACTACGTGTTTTGTTTGCATATACATCAACTCTTTCTTAAAATTAACTCACACTTTCCTTGACTGCAGCTTAATCTTCATTTCTCAGGGAATCATTCATTGCTTTCTCTGACAGCATTAATTCTCCTCATTGAAAATGTGTGTACTTCTCCACTGAAGTAATGTTTTATTTATGGGTTTTATTTCCTGATTATTCTATCAGTCTTTCTCCTCCACTGTATTATAATCATCAGGGGAAAGCCTGTACCTTTTATTATTATTATTATTATTTATTCCTTAGCACCTAACACAGCACTTGGTACTTAGTACATATTTTTTAACAGAATGGATGCAGTGAATGTTTCTCATTAATATTTTTGTTTGTGTAAGTTCTCCTAAGACAACTCAAAGAATTGTTGCACTCTATCTAGGCAGAAGTGGTTACAAACACAGATGCAACAGATGAAGGAGCGTAAAGATGTGAAAACAACTGGCATCTGGGTTATTTCCAAAACCAACTGCAACAAAACACTGGCAAGAACCATATAGAGATGAATAGGGACATAGACAGAACAGTAATGAATTGATATTTGGTTTGCCAAGTCTCATACCTTTGATCTGGGTCAAATTGTTGAGAATTGAAAAAGGTATGTAGTCTAGCTCTTTTGTTGTTGTTATTGTTTTTAATTTGAAAACCGAGAGAGCTAGATTAAATAATTTTAATGTGTTTTCCAGAGCTTCCGTTTTAGGTATTTGTGTTTTGCATACATATTAATTAATTCATTTATAATAATGCTGTTTTCCATCTTAATAAGTTTTTTTTTGTAGGTAACAGAGTTCTATCAATGAACTTATACTCAGTATTACTGTGCATATGAAACCTTAATACCTGCTGTCTTGACTCTGTTTTGCCAGAAGAGAGATACTAACATAAGATCATCCTGTTCCTGCAGTGTTTCTTGAAGGACTTTATCATCATCTACTTCTTCAGGTGAATATTAAAGCTTTTAGTCTCAAAAAAAAAAAAAAATCTGCCGTATCTCTCTCTTATAACTATGTTCATTCTTAAATTAAAAAAAATTCTTCTAAAATTAATAGTATCCATGGCCATGTAAGTTATAGGACACCCTCTGGCATCCTGCTTGATTATGTTCACTAAAAATTCCTCTTAAAAACTACAGAACAATGTTGGCTTCGTTCCTATTAGCAAAAGTCACTGATTTTTGATAAACTTTTGCAATCCGGTTCAAAACTCCAGCTTTGCCTTTGGTTTGTTCTGCTTCTTATGTTCCGTCTCCTCACAATCTGACCACAGATGGAGTGAGATTACTCTCTTCATCTCCTTCTAGAGAAAGACACCTCCTGTGGTTCAGACCAAGCAAACATAAAGCAGTTTTAAAGGTATTCTTATTTCAAAAGGCATTGGAAGATATAAATGATCAATATTTTAAAAATTAAAAACTGTCCTAAAACTTTTATTTTAAACCTCTCCCTTATAAGATATTATGTCTGCCTTTACAGTGTACTAAGATCTTACATCAGTTATTTTGTCACAAAGTGGAAACCGAATGCATCCCTTCACCTGCCACTTTCTATTCAGAGTTTACTTGCAATCACCTGGCCTTACCACTAGATGGTGGTAAAACTAGTAAGGCATTCAACATGCCTGGGGCAGGAAACCAGAGAATGAGCACAAAGAAGTGAAGTTTAGGGGTTTATCGGGCATAACATAATAAATAAATTAGTGAAATATGAGAACAGGAGGTTCCTGAACTCAGAATGATGAGGTGTTTTTTCATTCTCATTTCTGTTCCTTAATTCCCAACTGAGCTGAATACTTTTAAATATTTTCCTTTTCAAACTTAATTGTCAATTGAACTTTCAAAAAAATACTAAAATGTTACTTAAATTTTCTCTTCTCTTTGATTTGAATTGTATCATTATTTTTGAAAACAGTTTGTAGAAGATGGGTTTTGTGGGTTATGTTCTTTAACTGCTCACTCTGTGTATGTTAATAAGTATGTAATATTTCTATCTATCTAGCTATCTATCCATCTATCTAGCTAGCTAGCTAGCTAGCTAGCTAATCTTATATCCCCAACTTAAAGATTCAGAAATTAAATTATTTACCCTTTTTTAAATTCCCCACAGCAACTACTACTGACATATAAACGTAGCCAGTTTTATCAGTCAGGATTCTCCAAAGAAACAGACCAATAAGTCATATACAGATATAACAGAAACACATTTATTATGAGGGGCTGGCTTACATGAGTGTGGAGGCTGAGGAGTCCCATGTCCGGCTGTCTGCAAGCTGGAGGCCTAGGAAAGCCAGGGGTGTAATTCCGCTCCAAACCCAAAGGCTGGAGAATCAGGAGTGCTGATGTCCGTGGGCAAGAGAAGAAGGATATTCCAGTTCAAGTAAAAAAAAGAGCAAATTCATTTTTTTGGTTCTATCAGGCCCTCAACAAATTGTAATTTGCTCACTAACATTGGTAAGGCAGTCTTTTTTACTCGGTCTTCTTACTCAAATGCTGATCTTTTCCAGAAAACCTTCCTTCACAGACACATCCATAAATGATGTTTTACTAGCTACCTAGGCACCCCTTAGCCCAGCCATGCTGACACACAGAATTAACCATCTCAACAGTGCTCCACAGATTCTTGTTGAAAGATATGCTGCTCTGACTCCTGTTCAGATCTTCAGCCAATTATGTACTCTATTCTGGACAGGTCATCTGACCCCAGCATTTTTGGACCATTGACCCTATGAAATCCACAGGCAATGGTCTCTAAGGAAATTAGCAAGGCCAAGTCTTGGAAGAGATGACCTCAGTATCTCCCCAGCTTAGACACTTGAGGTAGGACATGCTGTAATCTCTCCAGTCTTCCCCTGGAGTGTGTCCGCTGCTCTCCCTTCTTACTGTTGTCCCACTTCGAGGCCTCATTGTTGCTTGTTCTATTTTGCAGCTTTGTTGCTTTTCAGTAGGGGGTTTTGCCTTTCTGTGGTGGGTGTCCTCAGCTGAAGGTAATTACGGACTCTCCCACATGGCCTTCCATCACGTCTTCCAAAGTATCTCCACCATAAGTTGTTAAAAAAAGCAGGAGGCGAGTGGGTGAGTTCTTAATGAATATCACCTGCAGTTCCATCCGTTCCAGAATAATATGCAAAGAAAAGGACAGATCTTCTTTTGAGCAGCCAAATATTTAAGAAAATAGCAACCTTCACTATGATAAGCCATTCTTCATCCAGGAAGCATGAGAAAAATATCTTGGTCGGCATTTTCTCCCTTTGGTCAACTCTTCCTCTTTTACTGTTCCATAACACAGCAGTTCAAAGAATGAAATACAACATATACTTTCTTCATGAGACTCTAAAATCCTAAAGGCAGGAACTTGAAAATTTGTATCCCTGTCGTCTGAACCAGGAGTCTAAACTAAAGCCCCTTGGGCCTAATTTTCTTGCCACCTGTTTTTGTAAATAAAGTTTTATTGGCATAAGCCACAGCCATTCATTTATGTTTGCCTGTGATTGCTTCTTGCACTACAAGGCAGAAGGAAGTAGCCGTGACAGAGGACTTGTAGCCTGTAAGGGCTTAACATACTTACTTTTTTGCCCTTTACAGAAAAAGTCTGCCAACACAGATTTTGTAATTAAAAAAAAAAATTTGTTAAATAAATGAATTGATGGAGATTATTATCATATTGATGCAAATCTTGACTATACATAAAAATGCTGTTGGTTAAAATTGTATTTTTGCTTAAAATATGAGTCAAGAGATAATTAGTAAGTTATCTACAGAGAGTACAAGGCCAAATACGTCACTTGATTTAATCAGCTTACCAAAATGGCCATAGTAGCCTTTGTTTTTTTGTGGGTTGTTTTGGAACCTGAAATTTCTGAGTGCTTTAATTATCTTTCCAAATTGTGATTCATTTTTGTATCATATGGACTAAGTGTTACTGAAATGTGTTATTAAGGTTATTAGTTCCATGAAGAAGCAGTAATAATTTCTTGGCATATAAATCATATAATCAAGTGAGATCAGTTTTTTTTTAATAGATTTTATTTTTTACAGCAGCTTTAGGTTCAGAGTGAAATTGAGCAGAAGATACAGAGATTTCTCATGTACCTCCTACCCGTACACAGTACCACCTCCTCCACTCAATATCTTCCCCCTCCCCCAGAGTGGGACATTTGTTACAGCTGATGAACCTACATTGACATATTACCCAAAGTCCATAAATAACATTAGGGTTCACTCTTGGTGTTGTATATTCTGTAGGTTTAAACAAATGTAAAATGACATGTGTCCACAATTATAGTACCATACAGAGTAGTTTCCCTGCCCTAAAAAGTCCTCTGTGCTCTATCTGTTTATCCCTTCCTCCCTCCTAACTCCTGGTAACCACTAATTTAATTACTGTCTTCATAGTTTGTCTTTTATAGAATGTCATACAGTTGGAATCATACAGTATGTAGGCTTTTCAGATCGGCTTCTTCCACTTAGTGATATGTGTTTGAGTTTCCTCTATATCTTTTTATACCTTGATAGCTCATTTCTTTTTAGCCCTCTGAATAATATTTTATTGTCTGGATGTACCATGGTATATTTATCCATTCATCTACTAGAGGATATCTTGGTTGCTTCCAAGCTTTGGCAATAATGAATAAAGCTGCTATAAACATGTATGCGCAGGTTTTTGTGTGGACATAAGTTTCAACTCATTTGGGTAAATACCAAGGAGTGCAATTGCTGGATTGTATGGTAAGACTATGTTTAGTTTTGTAAGAAACTGCCAAACGGTCTTCTAAAATGGCTCTACCACTTTGCATTTCCACCGGTAATGAATGAGAGTCTAGCATTCGGTGCTGTCAATGTTTTAGAGTTTCACCATTCTAATAGGTGTGGTTTTGTTTTCAAAGATAAGATTTTGCAATGCTTTCAAAAATTTAAAAATAGACTCTGAGTATCTGGGGATGTGGTAGAATATACATTTCTCAAAATACATTGATCATTGGAATGCATTACTCTAGGATTGTTTATAGAATGAATGTTCCCAGACAGCTGCTGAGAGCCTTATTGTGTCTCTGTGCCTAGCATCATGCCTGGCTCATAGCAACTGTCTGTGGATATTTGTTGAATCAATCAATTCTTGAGGTTGGAACTCAGAGAGAAATCTGGGTTCGCTGAAGTTTGAATGAATCCAGATATAGCGAAATAACCTTGAGCCTGCTTACTAAAAAGAAAGTCAGCACTCAAATGCAGAAAATCCCAAGGCTTAAGCTGAACCTATTATATAAATGTTCTATTTTAATAAAATAGGTTAATTAAATGGTTAATTTTAGCATTAAAAAATAAATAGACATCTGAGACCAATTAATAGCTTTTTTTTGAGAGCCCGTACATTTGGCCAATACTTCATAACAATGCAGTTTTCTTTGGCAGCCTGTAGTTTGCTGATGGCCATTTTCTTTGTCAGAACTGTTATCAAACTGTGCTATTAAAAGAGATTTATTTGGTAAGATCTGGGTGGATCTGTAACAAATAAGCAGACGGTCCAAGCTGTTGTCTAAAATACAAGAGTTTGGAGAGACTTTTCTTTATCCTCTTGGCGTAAGCCACATTTTATCATATTTTGAATACAATCTGAGCAAGGCTTCCCAAATGCATCTCATACAATTATACATTTAAGTTAGCATTTTATTTTGAAAAGAATGTTTTTGTAACTTTGTATTTGGCTTCATATATTCATCTAATACATGATTTTTGTTGGCTTAAACACTTTTCCCCAGCACTTATTCTAAATAGCAAATTAAGGTTGTTCCATTGTACAAATGGGGAAGCTAAATTCTGGAGCAGGTTTCAACGCTATTTTAACACTGAGAGTATAAAACAGAGTGGTGTTTATGAATTTAAATATTGATCTACCTTTCAAGCTAAACTTTTTTGTGAAAATTCAATTGTATGGCTTTGATCTGTATATGTTTTTTATTCTTTATAGTAATAAACATATAATGATTAGTGTCCCTATCACTCTTCAAAAATTCTGAAATGATTTAGCTTTTTTTTTTTTCCCTTGGTCAAGCTGTTAAGAGGATTGTGGAAGTATTTACAGTTGTCCCTCGGTATCTGTAGAGAATTGGTTCCAGGACACCCACGAGTATTGAAATTCTTGGCTGCTCAAGTCCATTATATAAAATGGTGTACTATTTGCATATAACCTACGCACATCCTCTGTATACTTTAAATCACCTCTAGATTACTTATAATACCTAAGGCAATGTAAATTCTGTGTAAATAGTTGTAAATACAATGCAAATGCTATGTAAATAGTTGCTGGTGTGTGGCAAATTCAAGTTTTACTTCTTGGAACTTTCTGGAATTTTTTTTTTCCTATCCTTTGTCAGCTGAATCCTCAGTAGTAGAATCCTAGATATGGAGAGCTGACTATGTTTCTATTTCTACTTCGAAAAACTTTATAGATACACCAAACATGATAAAGAGAATTTTTTTTTTAATTTCACGACTGCTGCTCATATACAAATTTCCATAGGATGCAATTTTAATTCTCATAATTCTTGCCATATTAACACATAATATTAAGAAATTTTCAAAATAGGTTTTTTTTTTTCAAAATAGGTTTTTTGATCAAGGAAAATTCTGATTATGTACATGGAGGCTGTAAAATGTCTTAGAATTATTTAAACATACAATTATGCAATGGACATACAGTTTGAAAAATACTCCTACAAATAATGTTTAGTAAAAGTGATTTGTAAATCACTTTTTTAGAACACTTGATCTATTTTCTCAAGGGGCCAATACTCTGAATAATTGTTTTGGATTGAACCAGTCTCACAGGTTTATGCAATCCATAATAAATAACAAATTGCCAGGAGGAAATGACCTGGGGATAAAGCCAAAGAGATAGAGGTAAGACTGTTGGTGGGAGGCTTTGAGTGTCATGATAACATTTGAGAAATGGACTGTAGAAAATGGAAATCATTAAAAGTTGTCTGGAGAACTGAACTAGTTTGACTTGAGTTTTGAAAAATACGTCTGTAATTAGAGTGCTGCCTGTAGGTAAGGCTGAAGTTAGGGATGACAATTTAGGACTCTATTACAGGGTTCCAGAAATTTCATGAGAACCTTAACTCTATCATAATTCAAGGCACAGACAATGCTGAGGGGGTTTCTAGATATTTAGTGAGAAAGAAAACAATTGAGGAGGAAGAGTAGTTTCAAATGAAGAAAACAGTAGAGGAATGTGAGAAGGGTACATAGTCAAAGAAGCTGGACTGTGGGTAGCCAAGACTGGAGGATGGATGTGGGAAGGAAAACTGAGGCAGTGCACCTCTTAAAGGGACACTAAAGAAGAAGGTTATGGGGAAGAGATACTGAATCACGCAGCTCTCCCTTTAAAGGACCACATCGGATTGAATCTTACACAAATGGACAGTTATCTGCAAATTCTGATATACAGTTGCTCTCTCTATGATTGAAAGCCAGATATTTGGGTTTCAAGGAGTGGCTGTCAGATGCTATACCGCTGAGGAGAATTTAAAGTGATTCAGACATCAGTTGATTTAATACCCATCACCTCACATAAGCATAATTACAGAAAAAAAAAATTTACTTCTCCATAGTTCTTTTAGTTCTTGATATATGACCTTGCAAAAAGATTTAATTGCGTGGTTTTCATTTATGAAAACCTTATCTGTGAAAGTAGTGAATTCAGCAAAATGACTTTAGAGTCTCTCAGAAATACGGATCCATGCCTAATTTAGGACCTACTGCTGAAACATGGCTCCATTAATAAGATACCACATGGTGGGTTTTGGATTGTCTTACATTTAGTTAAATTTACATATAAATATATACATATATATGTATCCATATATATATTTGATCATCACTGAGCTGAAGATAATTATATATTATTTTCTTATTAAATAAGAATGAAAGGAAGATTTGAGTTTCTGTCTTTTGATATTCTCATTTTTGGATCTTGTCCAGATAACTTTTATTTATCTGGGCTAATTTGTTGGAGAAATTTGGGAAAATAATCAAAGATGACTTATACAATGATTCACATACCAAGTTGCTTATCTGACCTAGCCACGAGTCCATTTGAAACATCTGATACAAGAACTTAGCTGAACAACAAAAGAGACAAAACCCATGATAATAGTCAGAGATGAATTAATTGTGTGCTTTTATTGGCAACTGTTCACACACTGGCTCAGCTAATGTTAGTTTTACCTGCTCAAATATCAGGCTAACTGGGGCTCTAAGTCTACTGCATATACAGCACATCTAAGTATAGTTTATGTAGAGCATGATATGGTTTTGATGCCTAGCAACAGGATAAAACCAAACAGTAATGATTACAGGAGTAACATGGACAATATACATCTCATGGAGTACCATGAAATCTTTTTTATCCTATTTCAAATTTTTCTTCTGGGCTTTCCTAAATTAGTCTCATATTTAAGTATTGTTTCCTCACTTTGTTTTGCAGTTTTAATGATCTTTATAACACTGTATACATATTATTTTGGACAGGAAAGTAGGATTTATTGGTGGTTGCGAGTAAGGAGGGGACGGTACCAAGGCTCTTATGAATGGAGGGCCCACCACTTGTCCCGGGGCCATTATTAGGGATGTATTTGACCCCACAGCCATCCGGGAAGAGCCTTAGCACTGTATTATTGATTACTCTGAAAGGCAGATATTTACTAATATGTAAGAAATTTTGACAAATGAAGTCAAAGTAGATTTGAGTTCCTTAAAAAAATGTTTTGCAGATGTTAAGTACATATCTTAGGGTAGAACTAAGAACTGAAAATCATCAGGGTGAAAGAAGGCCATTTTATTCTGGCATATGGGTATATGTGGATATATATTTTTTAAATGAAGATATTAATTATAAACATTATGTGATAGATGCAAAATGAAATATATTTGAATTAAAGATAAGCCTTTAAGAGAAGATATTTCTATTCACACTGATGGATTAAGTAGGGAAGAAATAAATACAGATAGAAATTATTTGAGTATATACTTAATGGAAGAATGTGTGTGTCTTTGTGTATGCTGCAAGGGCATTGGTAGGGTATGGGTGTTTAGCCCCACATTCTTCCATTTTCTAGATAAGATCAATTTTTTCCTTGCTTCCAAGTTTCCTTAGCAAAAAAGATGGCTCTGGGAGGCAGGTGGTAGTTCCAGAACCCCACGAGCTCTGAGAGTGAAAAGGGCAACTCTGAGATTCCTCTGGTCTATGTGAGTCCAGTCCTCCATCGTCCTCCAAGCCTCCTACACAGAAGTCAGGAAGTGGGGGGTGGCGAAGTTCTGTGGCGTGTGAATTAGAAGCATCATCAACAGGAGAGGAGCAGGGGATCGTGGGATTTTCATATTTCTGCCCAGACTAAGAGACCAACTCCCTCAGACTCACAGCCTCTCACTATAATCTGATTTTGAATCCACCAGGATTAACCCAATCATACCATTTATCCCAATGTATTTCAGTAACACCACAAGCCCAAGATCTGAGATTATCTCTCATGACCTGGACAGTAACTTTCTTACTCCCACAACACTCCCTGATTTACAAAATTTCCCACATGTCTTCATGTTTTTATTGTCTGTCACCTGCAAAATCCCCTATAGCTTCAAACTCCTCTCTAAACATTTCTTTTATTATGTTCTGACCCTGCTCTGAATGAACAGATGAAAGAACGACTAAGCAGCATTGGAATTCAGACAAGTTATTGTTGGACAAAGTTTTCTTCTTTATTTTTTTCCCTGTAAATTCTTTGTTTAAATAAGATGAGACTTTTATGGCATAGCCTTATATATATGCACAGGTGTAAAGTATTGGTTGAAGCAGTGCAGAAAATCTTATTTGAACACCTTAGGTGCATTTAACATGTTTTGAAATCCAATAATTTAAACAAATTGGCCTTATTAAAAAAAAAAAAAAGCTTGAGGAAGTTTCTAGCCTACAAATGTTAACCTTCAGGGAATGACTTAACAATGATATTCAACTCTTTGAAGCAGTATTTGTTTTGAGAGTGCTAAATTATGTCTCCTTGTTTTCACTACAGAGACAGGGACCAGGTTTAAACTAGAGAACGATAAATTTAGGCTCGTTATTGAGGAATCCAAAAGCAGCATAGATAGCAAATGGACCCTGCTGAATATTAAAAATACAATTTGATCAATTAAATATATGAAACCAAAACAAAACCATTCTACATAACTGATAAAGTGTAAACCGTTAAATCCTACCATTGGAGTACGTGGAGCCCAGTGTTTAGAGAACTGATTTGTAAGCATGTTAAGGAATTTGTAAGACTTCTTTTTCAGGGAAAAAGAAAACAAAATCCTTCCTGGAGCATTCTCCAAGCAGGCAGTAATTCAGAAATCTGAAATAATATCTACCTGAGAGCAGAAAGTCAGGATGTGTAATTGGGCCAGCCACTGGAATCAAGAGAATCATTAAGCAAAGCATTCCCTGAAGCAACGTGGACTGTACAGTTCATAATATGATGGACTGAACACAGCAAGAGTCCACTTTTGTTCTGTCAAAGAGCCTGCCAAGGTGCTCAACACAAACAAAAGGGCTATTTTACCAGTGACATTATCTTACAAAAATCATCAGTGTGCTCTCTCACCAGCTGGAAGCCCCTGTATGCCTTCCCGGGGAACGCAGAGTTGAGCCAGTTAAGAGGCTGACAGTCACTCCAGCAGCATGGCATCGATGGTGGGTGGATGAGTCAGACCAGTGCCTTCAGCAAAATCCAGCTAACTATTCAGCTATAATTAGTATTTTGGAACCACCGTCCGTGTTTGACTCTGACAAGGAGACGTGTCAATGTTTTTTCCTTTAAAAAAAAGTCTCTCTCTCTTTTTCTTGGCCATGGTAGCAAAATGTGTGTGCAAAAATCCTGTCACTCATGAAATCTCCAGATCTGACTGTCAGAGGAACTTCAGGTATTTTCAGGCTGTTAATGAATAGGCACCCATATCCCTGTCTTGCACCAGAAGTCAGATGTCACAGTTAATGTGCACCAAGGATTACAGTCTGTTCCAACAGGATACAAGACACTCCAATAGCAGCACCCCTGGTCCCTTCAGAACCAATAAGTATTAAGGACCCGAGGTGGTTTCCTAAGTGATTCCAACTTAACTGACTGAGAAGAATAAAAAGAGGGATGTGGTGTTGAGCAGTGTCACCCAGCTGTTGTCATTTGTAATCAATATTCTGTCATTTATGCATCTGTAATATATACGTGTGTGTATATATATGTGTGTGTATATATGCACACACACACACACACATGCGCACACTTTTCTCAGGCTTAATGTTCTAATGCAAGAATTCAAACAAAATAAAATTTGTTTCTGTTCTTGAGCTAAGGATCTGTTACATATAAAGGCAGTCTGACAAATTTATCTTCATGGTCAGTAACAGCTGTTATGGAAAGGGGACCCTTACCCAGGACACTACTTTGTTTATAGACGAAATGTCCCTGTGATGGTCCATTTTATATGTTAACTTGGCTGGGCCACGGTGCCCAGATATTTGGTTAAACATCATTCTGGATGTTTCTATGAAGGTGTTTTTGAACGAGATGAACTTCAAAATAAGTAGACTATGAGTAAAGCAGATTACTGTCCATAATGTGGGTAGGTCTTATTGAAGGCCTTAATGAGAATAAACACACACACACACACACACACACACACACACCCCCTTCTTGGTTCTGTTTCTCTGGAGAACATCAATTAGAATATGTGGTTCTTGAGCATTTGAAAATATGGCTGTGTTTATGAATTTTTATAAAATACAACCAGTGCTCACCCAGCTATAGACTTAAGCTAACGATAAACTTGCATCTATAGACAATGGATCTAGAGTTTGGAATGAGTGGGTGGAGCAGAAGCAGAAATTGAAATAATTACAAGATAATAAGATAGAAAGTTATAAGGAACACAGGTGAAGAGCAAGTGACCTGAGTGTTCAGTGGAAGGGAGAAAAAAAAGAGTAAGAGAAACGGGAAATAAAAAGATGATTTGAACTTATCTTAGTCGTTGAGGACAAGTTTAGAACCACGTCTCAGAATCCGTGTAAGTTTTCTCAAGGCACAGTTCTATCTGAATTGGAGTCTCAAGAAAAAGTACATGTTTTTCCTGGTATTTTTAACTGAACCCAGAAGCAATTTTTAATAAAACAGAATAACATGATTCTCACATAGCTCACCAGGGAATACTCTGGTCTGGAAATAGAAAACACTGGGAAATCCAGTGGTGGTCATATTCCACGTTAGCAGTGTGGACCTTATATAAGCTTTCTGTATTGATAAATGAGTGCTTACATATTGATCAGCATTTGAATAAACTATGAAAAATAAGTTTCTCCCCTCTTACTGATATGGGTACATATATCAGCACTAAAAAGGAAATTCTCCTTAAGCAAAAACTTGCAAAAGAAGCACTAAAATTTGCAGAAATCAGCAAGGGCCAAATGAGCCACTTGTCCATAATAATTGCCTTTTTTGAAAACAGCAGCAGTTATTCAAATCTGTAAATAATTAAATCAACTTGTACTTTTTAAAAGAGAAATTCAGCTCTGTTGAGGTATAATTAACATAAAATTATAAGATATTTACATCATGATGATTTGACATGCCGTATACATTGTAAAAGGATTGTACTCTCCTACCTCTGCTGAATTGACACTTTCATCACTTCACCTATTTATCTTTTTTTGTAAGAACATTTAAGTTCTATTAGCAAATTTCAGTTATATAATACAGTGTTATGAATGATAGTTACCATCTTATACATTAGATCCTCAGACCTTATTCATTTTATAGCTGAAATTTTGTACCCTTTTTATCAACCTACTCCCCAGCCTCTAGCAACCTCTTTTGTACTATTTCTATGAGTTTGACTTTTTTTTAAGATTCCATATAGAAGATATACCATATAGTATTTGTCTTTCTCTATCTGGCTTATTTCACTTAGTATAATGCCCTCAAATTCCATCCGTGATGTCATAAAAGGCAGGATTTCCTTCTCATCATTGAATAATATTCTATTATACACACACACCATATCTTCTTTATCCATTCATTGACTGAGAGACTTGTTACATGACATTTACTAGTTTATTATGTTTCCATAATGTAATCAGTTTTAAAACTGGAATGTGATTGGTTTATGTAATTCATTCCTGTTCTGATGATGCCCCAAAGTGTATCCATAACTTATGGTACTGTTTATGTACTTATTGTTATGGATAATGATTGCTGATGTATATCCAACTTTTCCTAAAATATGAAAAACACCTCTATTTTTGGCCTGACATTTTTAAGAAAAATAAAACCAAAATCAAAGGGAAACAAAGGAAAAGAAAAAAATACCTATGCAATATAAGAGATGAATTAACAAGTAAATGGGATGAATGTGAGAAGACTTTTGTGCTGGCTGGTGTTTTTGTAAGATACAACACACACATAGATTAAAGAAGGATACAAATAAACAGTTTGAAAGCTATTAAGAGATGAAATATTACATGGGCATTTGTACTATTGCCAAATATAGTCCCTTCAATGTCTCTAAATTTTGTGACTTGCCAAGTTATCTCTTCTATATATGTAATTAATGCAACCATAAAAATAAAACTTTGCCTATGGCTTGTGGAAAATGAGAACATTGGCCTAAAGAAAAATGGGACAAAGATTCTAAAAGGAATGTGTTGTAACTCTCCATTGAGGACCTAGTATAGGGCCTTGTATGTAGTCACTCAAAATAAGTCTATTCAATTGAATTAAATTGAACTGTATTGAAGAAAACCACTTCTATTTCACTACTTTTCAGTTGGGTTCTATTGAAGTAACTCATGCTGGGCCTAACACCTTCTTTTAACTGTTTCCCATTTCCCATTTCATTTTCTCTTTCTATGTTTTAGCTTAAAAAGTTTTTTTTTGAATTAACAGATTGTTAGCAAATTTCATCTATCCATTTATTTCTTCTCTTATATCATGACTTTTTTTTAAAAAAAAAAGCACAATGATTCCTTGAAGAGCTTTTGTTTGTGAAAGGTTCTTAGCTGTTAATAGCATGTCGTTTTGGGAGGTTTTATCTTAAAACATTTTTTTTCTGACTATTGTGATTTGTGTCTGTAATGATTAATTGTACAGGCCTAAACTACTCTTGCTAAGGCTGAATAATCAGGCTTAAGACATAATTTTATAGCTCAGGTCTAGTTCCCCCCAAAGAACTCAGAATCACTTTTGTTTTTATCAATTAATTTTAGTTGAAGTATAGACACATGAATAAAATTACACAAAATATGAGTTCCAACTCTATGAATTATCACTTAAAAACCCCATATTTCATTTTATAACATAGATATTGATTTCACTGTGCACCATATCTTGAAAAGAAAGACTATGCTCTGCAGTTTATACGTGGACTATTTTCATCTCTTTTCTGCTTAATTTGGTCTGTTTGTCTATCCTTGCGCCAATGTCACTGCCTGACTTTTTAACAAGTTCCTTTTCCTCTTTTTCAAGTGCCTTGATATTCTTGGCCATTTGTAATTCCATGTAGTATACCAGCTTATCAGTTTCTAAATATGGTTGTATAATGACTTTGCTTGGGGCTGACTAAACCTAAATTTGAGGGAAAACTGACATCTTTTCAATATCCACTCTTCCAATCCTTGAACAACTGTCTTTTCTTCTTTTATGTGGGTCTTTAATCTCTCTCGGTAAAATTTTATTGTAAATTTTTACAGTTTTATATATTTTTGTTACCTGTATTTCTAAATATTAGTCTTATGCTTTTAGAAATATTATATTTTTACTTATTTTTTAACAATTGTTGGCTGGTATATGGAAACATTTTAATATTTCATATTGATATTGTAACTAACCAAAGCTTGCTAAACTCAGTTTTTAATTCTATAGTATCAGTAGTTCCATTTGAATTTTCTACATAAACAAATATTTCACCTGCTAATAATGAGATTATTATTTCCTCCTTTCCCAATCTTATAATGTTTGTTTCTTTTCCTTGTCTGATTGTACTGACTAGAGTCTCCTATAGAAGTTTTGCTGGAACTCTCAGAAAGAGAATTTTCAACATCTAACCATCAAGATACTGGCAATAGTATTTTTTCTTTTGTTTGTAGCCACCCATTATCAGAATGAGGATATTACCCTTTCTCCTACATTGTTACTAAATCAATCAGACATTATTACTAATATTATTGTTAACAGGTAAAGAATTTTCATCCAAATAACTGGCTTTCTGCAAAACTACATGGAAACCAGCTGTGGCCCAGTGCTTAATGCAACCAATCCAGGTCATTCTCAAGGTGAAGATCCTCACTTTCTGATTACAGGCAGGTACTTCTCAATCATGGATGCTGTTTTGAAGAATCGTGAGACTATGTTGCCACATCCTGCAGCTGCAATTCAAGGCTCTGACTTACCATGCCAAAGGAGGGTTTGGTGCTTCCGTCAACCACGCACACCCTGTGAGAGGATAGGGCAGGGGTTAGGTTCTCCCATGTCTTAATTCTACAGTCTCTATGTGGTTGTATCAGGTGAGCTACACCAGGCGCTGTCACTCCTCTCACCACGAATCTCCCCTCACTAGTGCTGCTCCAGTGGGCCGGGGTGTGTGCCGCTAGCCCGGCATGCTCTTGTTTAAAAGACATCCTTTTAAAGATTTTTGGGTTCAGTGTGCTATCATTTCTTTAGTATAATTATATTCATGGGTGAGATGTGCATAATTTATCGTTCTAATTTTTGTCTGTTTTTTTTGTATCAAGATTATACTAGCTTAAACCAAAACAAAATTTTCTAGATGCATAGGAGTTAATTCATCACACATAACAGATGTCCGATGGATTGGGACTCCGTGTTCTCGTGGTCTCTGGTTTGGAAGGGCTGCCTCAAATTTTAATTTGCTTGATATTAGTATATATATACACCAGATTTTGTTTCATTTCAGTGTGATACATTTTTTCTTATACTTTTACTTTTAGTCTTTCTTTGTCTTTCTGTTTAATAGTGTCTCTGGAGACAAAATTAATTTCTTTTTTATTTCTTTTAAAATGCATTTATTCTATATTCATTTTTGAAGGATATTTTATGTACAGAATTCTATGCTGCCAATTATTTTTTTCAGAAAGTGAAAACCCTTAGTTTTCACTGTTTCTATTGAAGAGCCCATTGCTCCTTTAATTTTTGTTCCTTTGAAAATAATGTCTTTTTATCTGGCTGTTTTAAATATTTTTTCCTTTGGGTTTTTAAAAAAAACAGTTTTAAATTATATGTTTAGTTGTGTTTTTCTGTTGTTGTTTTCTTATGTATTTGTTTTATTCTGATTGATATTGTTTCCTCAGTAAGCAGCTTGATATCTTTGTCAATTTTGGAATATTCACTCTCTCTTTAAATGTTTCTTTTGCCTGATACTTCCTCTCCTTTCATTCTAAAATTTCAATTATATGCTAGAACTTCTCATTCTGTTCTTTAGATTTGTTATTCTCTTTTTTGTTTCTCTGTACATTTTTTTCATCCCATGCTACATTGTAGGTATTCTCTTCTGACCTTTGTTTCAATTTGATAATTCTCTCTTCAGATGTGTGTAATCTGTTTTGAAATCTAATCACTAAGTAACTAGTTCTACAATTTCCATTCTTTTAATATTCCATTTTCTGTTGAAAAGTTCAAACATGCATTTTATGTTCTTAAAAATATTAAGCATGTTTAAAGATCAGTGTCTGATAACTCCAATTTCTGACACTTTTATGAATCTGTTAAGGTTGTCTTTCATGTCTGGGTTTTCAGTAATAGATCTTGTCTTATTGCATGCCTGGTTCTTTTTTTTTATTGGAGGCTGGATATCATATCTGAAGAAAAATGTAAGGATAGTGTGATAGCTCAGATAATTTTATATTCTTCAGAGAGGATTTACAATTTGATCTTCTAGGTGGGTAGATGCCCCTGGAAAATTCAATTGATTTTCAACCACTGGAAGGATCTGAAGATGGGCTGCTTCTTCTAGGAGAGTTGGGCTATTGCTTGTTTACCCTTATTGCTATGGTAATACCTTTATAAACCTTTTCCAAACTGTGGGCGGTTTATCAGCCCTTCCTCTCCTTGGCAGATGTTAGGTTTAAAGTCTTATTCTCCTAAACCTGCAAGAATTGCAACAACTCTGCTTACCTTCTCTTCTTCTACTTCTAGATTGGCAGAGGCCCTTAGGGAGGAAAATTAAGTTGCTTCAAATGTGAAGCTCAAAATTTTGATATTTCTTCTCATCTTGGCTCCACAATTCTTTACTGAGTTCTCTTATACCTCAAAACTCTCAGTCCCCCTGCCCTCCCCCCAAACCCTGCTCTTAATTTTTGTTTTCCTGGTTTTAAAATTGTGGTCAGTTTTAGGATTAATTTGAATTTCCTTTTCTGCAATTACTGACACTGATAATCCAATATTTACATAAAAATGATGTTCACATTTTGGGCATAGATTTATATAACATCTTAGTATTTTCAGGTTTATATTAATAAACAAAATTGCTTAAACTTAACAATTAAATAAAATTTCTAGGTAACTAAGTGGATTCACAAGTAATGATGATAATAATACCTAATAGTTCTTGCTCACTTACTTATGCCAAGCCCTGTATTAAGATCTTCAGAAATAATTTTTTTAATATTCTTACCTAACTTGTTAGTTATATTTTGTTATTATGCTCATTTTACTGATGAAACTGTAGCCCAGAGAAGTAGATCTAGCATTTGAACCCAGCATTTTAATTCCCAAGCTGTCGTATATTGGGGTATACTTACAATTTCTGAAAATTTTTGATATAAACATGGATGCACAGATGCATACATCACACACACACACACACAGCACACAAACTGCTGTAGTTAAGCTCTACTAGGGAGGCAGACTCTCTAGCTAATCACACAAGTCTCCTTCACTAAGACCAAAGTCAGCTCCTCTAAATTCTTCACTGATGGGAACGGTTAGCTGAACTAATAATAGTCACTAACAGCTAGCTCTCTCCCCTTAAGTGACACCTCACTGAAGTTCATTTACATGCAGTACTTCTATCACCATGCTCTCTTGGCCCCTGGGTATATGACTCTCCCTTAAAAATATCAGAATATGAGTCTGCTTATAAAAAAAACTGTTATTTTCCTTTTCCCCCCATAACACATCAGAGGCAAACTTACATTTTTCAAAAGGAATTTTACTAAATACACAGGAAGAACAAAAAGGAATAAACAATGTACAAGATGCATTCAAAACTACACAGGCTTAGGAAAAACTAGGTTTCTGTTCCTGTAAGATCGAAGTCGATTTCCAGGCTGAAAGCCCCTGGTCTATTCCCGGGGAATGTTACTCTCCAGCCTCAAATGGCTGGAGCCACTTTGCAGGCAATTTGCTTGGCTACAGGCTCTCCTGCCTCCCTGGTTTTCCCCATAGGGTAAAAGCTGTCTTTTCTGCAGGGAGCTGGTCAATCACCCAACTTATTCTCTACATAAGAACTGCAAAAATAAAGCATTCCAAACATGCTGCTGACCTGGAATGCTCCCACTCAAGTCTGCCTTCCTTGTGATTGGCAAGCCTACAGCTTTCATGGAGGGGACCACACATAGACAGCAGTAAGAGGCTTATCCTCTCACCGGTTTCCAAGGGGGTGGTGGGGGATGGGGGGGTAAGAGCTAGATTGTTGACTCTGAATCTGAATCTCTGCTCCCAGCTACAGGAGAGCAAAAACCAATTCACTAGCAATCACTAGGTCCTGAGGAACTGATGTAAGCAAATTCATTTTACGACAGACTAATTTATAAGCCTTAATGGCGATTGTATAATTTTCACTGAGAAACACATGTGATCAAAGTCACCATGCTGTCACGCTAGTCTCATCAATGAAACACTGAAAAATCATCATAAAATAAATGACCCCTCTTCATCATGTCCTCGGATTTTCAGAATATACACAGTTTGAAATTTCTGACCTCTACGGACGAACAAAATCAATGGAGTCTTACGCAGTCCAGGACACACATTATATCATTATGTACAATTAACAGTTATAATGCCTGATCATATTTAAACTATTTCTGTTTCCTTTCTGGGTAATCAAAAACATTCTGAGGTCTCTATTTTTTTTAGGAACCTGTGTATACCATTTTTTTTTTCAGTTCTCACTATCGTAGAAAGGAATAGCTATTATTCAACTATTACAAATCTACTCTAGATGGCTGGCTGGTATAAAAGAATGGAGACATTTGTCAATTATCCAACTAATTATCTCAGTGTACGACAGCCAAACCAAATAATCCCAGTCCCTGAGTGAACATTCTGAACTGAATTGGCCAGATAACTATTCAATTGCATAGATAACTGTATTCAATAAAAATCTGAGGATATAAACATTTCTGTATTTGTTTCATTAATTCATTGACACATAAACCTCCAATGTGTTCATCCTGGGCTTCCAAAATAATGATCATAATAAAAAATTATAGGAGCTAGCATTTACTGACTGCTTAAGAAGAACCAGGCACTGTGAGTGCTTTCTCTGCATTCTCATTTAATTTTACAACAATCCTGTGAGGTAGGTGCTAGCTTACCTGGCATAAAATGGAGCCTGCATTCCCAAATAACTCTCTCTGTGTAAACAGCTTCACACATGTATCACTCAAATAAAATTTCCTGTGTGTAATACGTAGGTGGGTTCTTTTGGAATCAGTGTTTTTCCTTTTTTCTCAAAGGCAAATGAGTTTTCCTTTAGTCATCTTTCTGGTATTTTTGATTCTCGCATCCTTTCCCTCCCTCTGATTGCTATCTTGAGTACAATGCCTGTCCCTGATGAGTGATGCTGAGAATCATGAATTTATATGTGATACTCAGAATGTTATATAAAATTGTATTCCTCTCTATTTCGTGGAAATTGCCATTTCTGCTAACATTTAAGAAAGGAAACACCAAGTTATGTATAAGAATGTCTGGATGGGATGGGTTCTGCACACCTGGATACAGATATGGGACATATGGAACGTGTGGCATGCAATGGTCACTTGTTTAATTGGTATCGGCTGATGGCTAGGAATGAACCACGGAAGAGTACAGTTTCCCTACACATTAAAAGACACCTAGGTGCAGAGAATCCCAATTTATTAACATTAATGAGTAACAGATGGTTGTTAAATGCCCAAACACTGTTAACTGGACACTTTAAAAAATGATGCAGTGGAAGTCTCATGCCTTCTTCAGCCTCCTGAAAACTTGTTAGATTTCAGGTGCTTCTTAGCTTAATGGAATGTGATTGACTATTAAAAAAAATAACCAGAGTTTGAAGCAAGACAGCCCTGAATTCAAATCCTGCTTTTAATGATTATTGGTTTGGGGAAAAGTATTTAATCTTTTTAATTGTCAAAGTGAGATGATAATGCAGCTATCCTCTGCTTAACGTCTTTAATCTGTTTCAGAGAAACAGGGTTTGCTGCTAGTATATTCATGGGGAGCATTTTTTTAGTTCTTCCTTAAGTGCTGTATTGCTTGACCTCTCTATCAAAGTTTATCCAAAAAGTAAATTGTTTTTGCAGAAGCAAGGAATAAAGCAAATTGTAGAATAGAAGTAAGATGTGTCAGATTTTCACCTTGGTTGGGGAAGGAAGGGAAGAGTGGGCTGGAGGAAGTCCAATAGCAGTGCTGTTCACTACCAGGGTGTCAGTTCTAGGTACTCTTAAATTGTTTCTGTTTGGTGTTACCATTATTCAGGTGAACAGGCACATACCTTGGTCTAAATGCTGGTTCTATGAATTCTTAGCTAAATCTGCAAGTAGGAGAACAAATCAAGGGATGAAGGACTTAAGAATCGGGAAACTTCAAGTTGTCAAAGCTATCAAGAAAAGGTACTGCCAAGAGAATTGTTATGGAACACCAAACAAGTGAGTTAGGTAACTAGAACCCTGAAAACATGCTCAAATGCACAAACTCACTTCCTATTCAGCGAAAGCTCAGTCAGTGTAAGTCCAATTTATCAGCTAGACTATTTTTAATGCCCTCAGCATCACTTGATTACCAGAGACTGTTGATCTTACTACCATATCGTATCTCAGTATTTACAGCTTATTCTCATGTTAAATGGGCTAGACAGTATCTCTAAGTTTTTGGCTTGAGGTGAGAAGGAATGGAGGGGATTAAGGCATTTTTTAATCTCAGGAAATGTAGTTCAACATGGGGGTAAAAAGTATGGTAAGTATGAGGTAATGCAAATGTGACAGGTGGCTTTTGACTCCTTGTGAATAGGGATGGCTCACAGATACATAAGCGGGGGACGATGCTGTGATTTACAGTTAACGATTTAAATCTTTAAATTGTGGCCATTTAAACATGTTAGTAGAAATGCCCTTATATAATATATCTCCATATTTCTGTGGTTTTTGGAACTTATTTCTTTCACATGTAGAAGAGCCCCAGGGTACCATGAAAGCTTATCGTTCTCTGCATTGTTGGCAAAGCCATGGAATCCAAATCTTGCTTAATTGACAATGGAAAGAGGCCATTTAATAGGTACAAAAACAAGATTTTGGGGTAAAACATGGAACCAAGTGAAATAACTAAAAATTTTTAATAGGAAGGTATTTCCCAGTATCACAGTATTTTCCTTTTTATCTTCTGTCTTCCTTTTTTTTTTCAATATTTGGATCTAAGTTTATCTCACTCGGACTAATACCATGGGTTGAGTGCAAGGATTTTTTTTTTTTCACAATATATCAAAGTCTAATAAATAATTAAAAATAAATGCAGATCTGTGTTAGCCTCTTTCTGGAAATAATTCAATTGATATTTAGCTGGAAACAATTATACTTAGATTATAAAACCTAAAAGCTTTTGAGATACTAGGTCTCTACACCCCAAATTTTGGGGGGATGGAAAGACAAAAAAGGGAAAAATAATAACCATATTTTTGCTTTCTGCTATTCATCCGTTATAAAAAAAATATTTACTGAGGATAAAATATACCAGATTCTGTGTAAGGTGAGAAGTAGCAATTGTAACAATGAACCAATTACTGTCATGATGTAAATTTTTGTCTGATTGAAGTCTCAAGATTTAGGTATAATGAGAATAAATTATAAAATATTAGGAAAGTGGGGAAGCAAGCACACTATTTCTTTTAGCAATGAAAAAAAAGCAATTAAAATTCTGGGTAAAACAGGAATAAAAGAATTTTTAAAGTGTGAACATAGAACAAACTGTAATATGGTTTGATTTTAAAACATTAGGGAATTGAGACAGAATTTGTCACATCATAGGTGCTCAATAAATATTTGATGGATGAAATAATTAATTAATTAATATAATACAATGTACTTGAGTAGCACAGCAATTGTAAAATTATAACCACAGAATAAGAACTTCACCTACTAGAGTGTACATGTGATCTGTCTTGTAAATATTCTACTTTGTAGACAGTCTCATATAATTTCTCTCCCAAGTACTTGTTACATATATACAAATGCATAAGTGACAGATGTTTAGAATTGAAAGTAGATATTATAAAGAACTTTAAGAAATGAAGCAGCATTGGAATATTTAGCTTACAAAGCTTTTACTGATTGCTGCTCAACATTCATAGACATAAGAAATAGACCAAATAATAGATTATTAAAATTTATAAAATTAACCTATAGAACTAACCTAAATATGGAGGGTTTTTTTTTTCAAATTCACTCTGTATTTGATGAATATTTACCAAGGAGATGTACTGATTTTAAAATAAATATTTAAACAAATGTAATAAAATAAAGGCACATTGCAGAAATTTCAGAAAATATAGAAGAATGTGTAGAAAAAGATTTTAAAAATCACTTTGTAATCTCATAAGTCAAAGATTACTATTGCTAACTTTCAAGCTTGTTTTCTAATATATTGTGGTTTCCCAAACTTGTAATGATTCTTGAATTATATTTTTTTTCAGAGTCAACATTACATCAAATATTACCTCAAAGTATTTTCCTCCTTTCTGATGCTTTGTATTTTACTGGTAAAATAGTCTTATTTTACAGTATGGATAAAGTTATTCAACTATTACTCTTTTGAACATTGAGGCTTTGGAGCAACAATCACTTTATCATTCATTTTACAAAACTCAGCTTACCAGTGTCCATGGTTATTTTCTTTAGTTAAAATTATACAATGTTATCTCTTACACATACTATAGTTTATGGCAGGGAAAACCCTCCCAATGTAATGGGAATAGCATGGCTTGAATTCTTGCCAAAATTTTCCCTATCCATGAGGAAGACTCCCTTTTCTTTAAATATATATCATTCAATACACAAATACATACACATCTGAGAAACTACCTAGCAATGAAGTCTTCCACAATGACTTTGGCCCAAATAAATTAGTTTAAATAGTTATTGAATAGCTACACTGTTCTTTCAATGTGCTAGATGATTACATGTGGGAAAGCTAAATACTGTAGTGTCACAGGAAGGTTGAACATGGCATTGACAGGCAATACGCTTCCCACGTGAGAGGGCTGCATTCCGACACCCAACCATCATTGTCCTCTTTGAAAACTGCAACACATAAATTCCACTCATGTTCCATTATACTATTACAATTCATCATCAGATACTGTTTTGTTTTGGTATATATGTCATAGCCCTTTCACACAATGTTATGGCTTATATAACTTACATTTCTCATGGATCCCTCCAGCAAAGTCTGTCTTAGTCTGTTTGGGATGCAAAGGAAATCATTCAAAAGCACTGGTGGCTTTACCATGAGAGTTTTGCAATGAACAGGGAGGGAGCAGTAATTTCACAGCTGAGATAAGTATGCTCAGCTCTTTTACCCATTCCATTATTTTCTAAAGCATTTAAGTGCTTTAAGTGTTTGGTTTAAAAAACTGTAAAGATGGAGCAAAACTCTGCGATATTAGAAGTGCCCTGTTTTACAGTTAATCAAAAGGTCAGGGGGCCTCTTATACTAACCAAGTCTCATCAGGGTAGTTCATTAACACAATTAGAAAAAAATGCATTCTCAGTTTCTGCTTTCTATTCATTTTAAGGCACTTTCTGCCTTGCTTAATCAAATTTAACATAGGAGACTCTTCCTGGCTACATAATCAACACGTAAATTAAAATGCACAGGGATCTCCAAAGAATAAAAAAAGTTAATCATTTAATCGTTTTTTTCCCCTGTATGTATTGGGTGGAGAATGTTTAATTACAAAGAAAAATAAAGGAAAGTATATATATCTTTAACATACATTTATTTCTTTGATACAAAAATGTGACTGTAATTAATAGTAAAATGACAACACGAATATTGAATTTTCTGCCCATTTTTAATAACAGGGATTTTGACCAATCAAAAGTTGTCATTTTAATTGAAAACTTAATTGATGGTGATGTGTTTTCATAAAATACAGAAGTTTTCTGTGGTATTTTCTTTTTGTATAAAAGTGGCCATGCATTTATGAAATAAATGAATTGTTTGCCCTTATGAAAACTGAAAATATTGCTGAGGACCAAAGAGAGAAACTGAGAACTCATTTGACATTTTATTAAGAAGGTTCAAGAATAGTTCACCCGGACTGTAATTTGCCATCCATTGAAGTTTATGAAGGAGTTAATACAAAGTGTGGCTATTGAAATTTCTATCTATGCAATTTCTACCTGCACAAGATTATTGTGAATAAGTTCACTTTCTAGCCTGATTTTTCTGACTTCTCAATATTTTTTGCATATCGTCAAAATGTTAAAATGTTGAGTGCAGCCAATGCTAGTAACATCTGGCTTCCCTTTTTAGTTTGCATCATCCTGCGTAGTATAAACTTCTCTTTTACACGAGGAGTTCTTAGGCCATTTATTTCCCTCTTAAGTGTGACTGCTGTGATTTAAATCAGTAAAAATTCACTTAATATTGCTTTCAGTCATTCACTTAAGGATGCAATAGTTGTCCTTTATTTTTAGAGATAACGTGATAAACTTCAGAGATGTCAACCAGTAAGAAAGACCCGCTAACATATTTTATTATCCAACTTTTTAAAAACAAGTCTTATACTAATGATTCAGAAATGTTTTCAAAGATCCCTAGGGCTTTGTGCTCTACCAATGCCCTTCACACTACTTCTCAGAAAAATAAGATATGTATATTGTATTTATATGTGGGAAGTTTACTTTTCTACATGCCGTACATATTTTGACAATGGAACATTCTAAGTATTCTTCAGTACTAGCAAATCAGGGTCTCAAGTAAGAGTCATCCAACGACCATTAAAAAATTTTGTGTGACTTGGCTGTTATGGGCAAAAATGTATAAACATAAATAAAACTTGATCTTGACCTTGAATAACTTACAATTAAGAGAGAGAAACAAAATCAGGTTACCACAAGGGGATGCCTTTTGGGATGGTAGAGACTGAAAAAGCCTCTGACCTTTATGAAATTCAGTAATATTGGTTACCAAGGAAAAGTGTTAACATAATGGCATGCAAATTTTAGGCCTTGATATTCCTAAAAGATAAAATAACCCAACTACATTGTTAAAATGCATATGTGTTTGGCTTCTCTCTCTCTCTCTCTATATATATATACATGGATGTATATGTATATATGCTTATGTTTGTATTTAATTCATATAATGAGAACAAAATCTAGCTGTAGATATTCTTAAAAGATAACATAGAACAATTATGTAACTATATATATATAGAAAACAAATATTTACGTAACTATGTTATTTTCCCCCACAATAGCCCTATGATTTACATATGATTTTCATTTCCACTATACAGATAATAAAGCAGAAGTACAAAGAGTGTAAGTTAAGTTACTTGCACAAGGTCATATACCTAATAAATGGGAGAAATGGGATTTGAACCCCAGTAGTCTGGAAGTAAGTAGAAGAATCTTGTGTGGCAGACTAGGGAAATAAAATCCTAACTTACAGGACAGGAAAGTCATTAACTGCTTCCAAGCAAAGGTGTGATAAGCACCAGTGGGCGTTCAGAACTTAAGGGCAACTGTGTTACAGAAGGATGGCTTTCTTCAGTCCTGCAAATATGCAATATTACCACAAGGTTTTATTTAAATAGTTTAATTATTTTTATTTAGACAGTAGTCTTTCGAGTAGAAAATCAATTTTTTTTTTTTGATTAAGAAGCATCAAAAAGGCAAAGACTAATCAGTAAACAGCCTTCAAATGACATTTGGTTTTGGTAGAGTGAAGGGAACCATTGTGAATGTTTCTGAAAGAATGAAAGGAAACAAGCAAATGCCCTAGAAAGTCTTGTAAAGTTTCAGGTTCCTGTTGAAGGGGTGTAGCTTTTTGTTGTTCATCGTTGGTACTTATAAATATGAATGAATTTCTCCGATTGCACATAGAACTACCAGGCTCCAAGGAAGAATGCTTCGTACTTGGTGACTGACCAGGCTGTGAAGAGCTACAACAGAGAGGCTGGGCGTTCCCCATTGGGCTATTTATGTGGTCCACGCTATCAAATATATCTATATAAAATTTTGACCAACAGGAATTTTCCTTTTGTTCTTTTCATTCTGAACAATTAGTTTTGGAGAAGGGAGGGTGCTGTCAGATGGTCAGCTGGACCTTTAAATTTTCAGATCCACTGGTTGAGGAGTTAATTACTGAAACTTTCCAATTGCACAGGAATCATAGAAAAAGCCACGGCCTTGTATTATTTACCCAAATAAACAACATTCTTTGGAAGAAAACAGGCAGTTTCACTAATAAAAAATGTAAATTCCAGCTTCATGTGTTATTCATGAATGTTCTGATACCACAATTGTTATTTTCAAGTGTTTAGCTACTGTGAAAAGCATCTTCGGCAATGATGTTGGAGGTTGACTGCTGAATGTCAGAAATAATGATCTCGCGGCACTGTAATCTTTGCTGAATGAGGTCTATTATGTGTCATATTTGGAAGAATATTTGTGTTGCTGAATGATTTTAAACTAATTATCGAATGCTGCTTGTATTTCATAAAATATAATGATACTCATACAAAGAACTTTACTATTAACACTGCTAAGTCCAATTGTGTACATCATATTTGGGAAGCAAACTAAAATTGACTTATTTATCAGAATACAAATACATTGTTATTGGAATGTGGACACAACGTATAAATGTTTTCCTTGCTTTCAGAAGAACTCAATTCGGATTGACTAGTAATAGCATTTGTTTTCTACTGTTACAATGATTATGTTATTTTCATATGAAAAACTTAAAAGTAAACACTATGAAGTAGCAAATGTCTTTGGAACATCTTGGCTCCTCAATCACCTCTCTCTGCCAGGCCAGTTTATTTACATTGTGGTCCATTCACAGACACGGGTTCAGCAAATAAGCTGTCAGTTTGATCTAAACCTTCATAAAAACGTATTATATTTGCTTAACATTGTTTAACATGGCAGGCATATGTATTAGAATAAAAGTTCTGCTATTTCTAGTAAAAACAAACCCATTATATTGCTCTCATACTTCTCTGAGATTTCAATTCATATTTACTGTTATCTTGGTTGCTTGGCTTTTAAAAATTGAAAACAATGGGGAAAGAACTTCAGTGTTGGAACGTGCTTACCTTGAAAAAAAAGGCACATATTTGGGTGTGATAATTTTCTTTCTTTTACCTTCCTACAAGGCTAGCATGTGGTATCAGCTGGGGAAAACATAGCCTCAGCTAAGGGGGGAAATGACGTTAACATTGTCATATAAGGGTTGGAGAAAGATGGAAATGTTTTGGCTGGGATTTATCGAACATGAAATTGGAAACTGATGATGATAAAAATAAGAATGCTCAGTGCAAGGAGCACTTCCTCCATTTCAGGAAGTATTCTTTGATGCAACAGAAGTGTCGCCCAGTGGCCTTCTCTCACTAGTTTCTGCTGCCTCTTTGGAAATGCCTTTCAATTACTCCTGAGAATCCAAAAGTTATACTCCAAGGAATCACAAATCAGTCCATCGCAGTGTCACCCCATTCTTTCTTTCCACTAAAAGAACCAAGCAGTAAAGTCTACTCTCCATGTTAACGCTTGAAGGAACCTCAGTATTGACCCTGGCAAACGAGAGAAAGGCATTACTCATGACAAGGTCTCTGGACACATGCAGATACTCCCAGTGACACTTGAGTGAGAGGGATGCACAGTGAGATGCATCCCTCTGCATCATATCTCATTGCAGAACGGGGCCGAGGGATACTCACTTGGCACTAGGCATTATCATGTGAACTGTGGTGGCACTTCTATTTGAGCTAAGAGATTCACAAATTCTCTTTTTGTTGGCACCATCAGTTTTAGTCTTCTATATTATGTTCAGAGAAAATAGATACCAGTGTATGTGTGTGTCCGTGTGTGTTAGAGACAGACAGATACACAGAGGCTTAGAGAGACACAGAGAAACAGAGACAGAGAGAGAGAGAAGACTGAAATACAAAGAAAGAGATGGAGAGAAACAGAGAAAGACATACAGACAGATGGACAGACAGGCAGAGATAGGCAATGATTGAAAGGATGTGTGTTCATGTTTGTGACAGGTGGTGAAAGAGAAGGTGGAATCCAAAAAAAACAAAAAAAAAAGGGAAGGAAATGTGTTATTTACTTCAGTAATACCTTAACACAGTTATTGGAATAATCAAAGTTCCCATGTTCCAATAGATCATTTTGGTATCTGGGAGAAGGTATCGCAAGAAGACTATTAATAAAAGTCAAGAGAAGCAGAAGGTGGTACATATTTAAGGTTTAGGCAATACTGAAACTATTCCCAGTGCCAGATGTACACACATTCCACAAACTAATGCAACAGGGCAGTTCTCGGGCCAAGTCATCCACTTTGCATCATTCACTGGATAATGACTACACACACTGTATTTTTTGACTTTAGAAAGAACACATATCATCACCCCAGGAAACCACAGATTCCCTCACCACACACACACACACACACACACACACACACACATTGAGCTTGTTTATCTGCTACAATCAATACTACTCAATAATTCCCCTTAGTCCTTCTCTGACACAACTTTTGATTTCTAACCCTCATTTAATATGAAAAAAATAGTCTATTTAAAATTCAAGCTAGGTATATCTATATATTACATAAAGGCAAGACATATATTTTTTGATCCATACATAAACCCCCAACACAAGCATCATAAATAAACCCTAGATATTCACAGTTAGTAACAACCGTCACTCAATAATAGAAAAGAGATTTAGCGAAATCGAAATGCCAATTCTAGGGACCTCCTTCTAACACAGGGTCTACGTAGGGACATGCAAATTCAGTAATCTTACAGATATTTCTTTAAAAATCATGCCTATAAACGATCCTCATTTAACCCTAAGACATCAGCTTTCTAGCCACAAAGTAACAAGCTCATTGCTCCAAACAGTGAAGTCATATATTTACCTGTATTTACATGTGGCCTTGATAAGAGGAAGAGTCTTTTTTTTTTTTTTTTTCAAAAGAAAAATGCAAGGGCTCAGAAGATCCCATGTAAAATTAACAGTTAAAAAACACTGCCTATCTGGAAAATGCATGAGAATAATAAAAGAAGGAAAACTTTAAGACAATGACTATCCAAGATTATGTAGGGAAGAATGCATGTAAGTTTGTCGCAATTTCTTTTAAAACCCCAAAATTCTAAAGTGCTTTTCATCTAGTTCTAGAAAACATAGGATGGCTGCATCAAAGAGTAAGTATACTGGTCCACACTTAACAGAAAATAAATTTGGCTGTATTTGATAGCACACTGTTAAAACAGGCACATGTTTACATGTGCGTACATGTGCTCGCACCCACACCCACACCATAGCATTCAACTTAAGAGCTGGTAACTCATCAATACAGTTCTGGCAATTCAAACACATATTGGGCATGCACTGTACATCAGAAATTCTTTTATGTTCCAGAAATAGATAGGACTAAGTAATTTTCCCTACCCTGAAGTGACTTCCACTGGAGTCAGAAAAAAGGTGTCAAAAAACCACTACTAGACAATGTAATGAGTTTTTGAGTAGAGGTAAGTACAAACCACTATGGGAACAAAGGGCCATGAGCAATTAATTCTGCCTTGTTCTTGTTATCACCCTGTAAGTGTATCACCTCTGAGTTTACATCTCACAGACTACATACAATATCACCACAACATCAGAATTTTTCACTGTCTTACTCAATAACTTTTGAAACACTTGATCTGTGAATTCTTTGGCACTCCTACCCCTTGACTCCTCTACGTTTTTTTTCTTTTAATGACTCTATTCCATCTTCACATTGTTCTCTAAAAAGTCATTTTCTCAGACACTCCTCTCTCATTATTGATTCTTTGCATTATTTTTACAGGAATCACACAGGGGAAAACTTACTCTGGCTTAATCCAGCTTATTTGTTGCCTGGAGACAATGGAGTACTACCAAAGAAACAGACTCATGCAGCATAAACCCGTGATCCTTAAACATCGTCCTCAAAATAACCCTCAACATTTCATCCATTCCAGTAACTTCAATGCCTTTATACAGGTTTATAATTCTAAAAGATGTATTTCCAAAAGAGATTGAATAATTGATCAATCAGTTGATGGATTTTGCCCTTTGGTTACCTACTGGACATCTCTACTTTGATCTTCAGTAGCCCCCTCATAGTAATATATTTAAAACAGAGATCATCCTTTATTTAATTAACTTATCAATTGCTGGTAGTCAGGTCAGTAAAGCCAGTAGTGCCAGCATGGTTATTGAATACCTAGACTTTTATTTACAGTAAAGCCTCTACAGGTCAGCATATTGGAATATGCTAATTCTAGACACTCAAGTTCCAAGCCTACTATTCCTAGACTGGAGGGGAAAAAAAAAACCACAGAAAACAAATGTAATTTGATTTACAATCCAGAGAATATTTTTCTTTAAAATTTTCAAGACCCTCTTATATGAAGCCCAAGAAATTCAAATTCAAATTTTAGGTTAGGGCTATCCCATCAATCAAATGTTTACCCTTCAGTTGGCAGGTGGGACAGGAAAAGTTTCAGTTGACTAGACAGAGATCTCTTAGACTTTAAGTGATAATGATTTTGAAAATTATTGCTAGTAGTTAATTTTTTGATTTGACATTATTTAAAATAAAATTCTGAATTAATCTAAGCCATATGTAGGAGTCTTGAGTTGTGTGAATGTACAGTAATTAACGAGAATCACAAGCATCTGTTCCAACTGGTGAGCTGACACAAGTTTGAAAAGCAACTGGAAACAAAATGTTGATGGATTGTGGTCATTATCCTTATGCTGATTAATCTTATTCATCAGTCTGTCAGAATATTAAGTCATGCAAAAACATGTTCTATTAATAGTGACAAAAACATAATTGTATATATTTTCAAAACCTCTGTTTTCTTAATTTCTTTAAAACTGCATTGGGAATTTATAGGCTTAATTCACTGCATTGGTTGGGTGAAGTCACTTTGTATAATTTGCTAGGTAGTAGTCTGTGGATGTAACCAAAGAAAGAGAATCCTTATTTTAGGAAAATCCTAAAAATCACATTGCTGTCACCACGGGAAAAAATTCATGTCAATATTTATATCTTATTGAGTTGTCCGGACTTAATAATAATGTGTAAAGGTGATAGAAGAGGCATTCTGTTAACTTTGCCTTTGAAAAATATTTTCTGTCATTATTTACAGAAAAGATCTATTGTATGAAGTTAAATTTGTAGTGCAGTTTTTGTCTTGGCCCTACTCAAATTAAGTAGCGGCTTTGCCTCTGGTAGTAGAGTTTATGCATAGTTTATTATGTGTATTACCATGTGAGAAAAGGGGTATGTTTAGAAAAATCTTACTATGCGTGTTTTAGGTCAAGGATTCTTTAAGACAAAGGCACAATTCTTCAACATTTACCACGTGGCCAGGACAAAAGTGGTTTAACCACAGCAGGGTCAGCGGTCATGTGAACACATTGGAGTGACCCATCATTGGGGGAGTATCAATTGCTTTCTGTAAACAATGGGAAAACTTTTTAATTTGGCCAAAACCAACGCCACAAGTGAGTTATAAAGATCTTTGCTGTCAAATGAAATCAATTACAATGTAGCTACAAACACTTGTTATGTATTCACTTTATTCCAGAGAGATGGCAAAGAAAGTTTTATTTTCCTTTATAATGGCTAGTGGAAAATTGTTTATTTGTTCTGGTGTTGTTGCTTATCGGCTATTGTAATCATTCAATTAATCTGAAAATTGCTATGCAAAGCTTTCTTTACGTTACTCTCTATAGCCTTTACATAAATATTAAATTTGAAAACAGCATAAAATTCTATATGTTGCTATTTTGCCCATCCTTGAGTTTGCTTACAGAATTAAAGGGTCAGTGGTTTTTAGGGAGTAGGTGAAATATTTCAATCCTTTTTCCAGTAAACTATCCACGTGCCTTCTAAGATATTTGACTCAAAATGTGAGAATCAAACAAACAAACAAATAAAAAATAAAATATAAAAGAAACTCTGAAAATTAATGCTCCCAAATAAAATATTTACCTCTTTTATGTCCAGAATGGCATGAAGGTAAACTGTTTAAAGACAGGGATTTTTGCGTGTTTTATTCGCTACCATATCTTGAGGGCCTGGAAGAGTGTCAGGTACATCTTAGATAACAATATTTTTTTTAGAAGACCGAGTAAGTGCCCAAATCATGTGAATAAACTACTTTTTAAATTAAGTGAGACTGAATTATTTCAATTTTCTGTAAGATGCATTTGATATGAACAATTAACTGCTTGAAATCCCTCCTCAAAAAGGATAAAAATCTGAGCAGAAAAAAACAAATGACACTGATAGTGTGAAAAATAGTTTGAAATTCTCCTGCTTACTAAAATAAGGAGGAAGGGGATTGGAATTAACGTGCTCTCCTGGGGATTACAGAGTCCTCAAGGACTCACTAGAGTTTAAAGAAAATTCTTCAGACTCTCATATGAATAAAAAATATTGGAATCATTTTTCATATTCTTGATTACCCCAGGTATTTAATACAGGAAAGAAAATCCAAGTTATAAATGTGACTACAGGGAAGCAATCATCAAAAAGTGGTGAGAAATTCTGAACTGTATTTGTATGAATCATAACAGTCTTAGAATTGGAATTAAGCAGACGTTAGAGGTCTTTTACCTGAGGAAATTATTCTCTCTTCAATTATAATACACACTATTACAATACATTTTCATTTGTCCGGGTTCTGAGTTACTCAAAAGCTCAACTCACTTATTTTCCCACTTGACTTTTATGAGAAAGAAAGAAATTATAAATAATAGGAAAGATAATTAATACATTTAAAGATGACTCTGGGGTACTTCACGATCCTGAAGTGTCTTTTCAGTCATCAGGAAAAGATACAATTATCATCAGTATCACTTTAGTGCCAGCTCTTTAACTTTATACCCAGGCATGGAAGCCCTACCTTATAAGGATGCTCTGCACTGCAGGATATACCATGGAACATGTGAGTGTTATATAAACAGGGCAAGACACAAGACTCAAATGATGCTGAAGGAAGAAAAGAGAGACACCACGGAGAAGACAGTAAGCAGAAACAGGGTAAATTGTGAGGAATCCGGGACAGAAACAAAGAGGGAAAGAAAAATTAAAATTTGAAGCAGCAGATATGGCAGGAAATAAAAGAAGGGACTGGAAAATTCCTGATTCTGGGGGTAAAATAGAACACACTACTCTTACCTCACATTCTCTTCCAGTTCTCTGAAAGAATTTTATGCAATTACTAAGACACTATTTTCCTATTGTTTCTTTACAAAATGCCCCAATCACCAAGGTAACCTTAAAAGGATCTCTGTTGCTTACAATGCAACTCACCTAACAAAAGTATGCAGGCTAGGATGGAATTCTTAGAGAACACCTCTCGGTCTGATAGTTACAACATTCCTAACACGTGAAATGACAGCTTTTCCTCTAATCACTTCCAGCCATGGGAGTGCCTCCATGACCCCGAAATCCTTTTAAAAATACTCATAACGTTTTTATTCTCTTCAAAATATTAAGAGGTGTAGAATCTTCCCGTCATTTCCCTTCTTTTTACCTGTGCCCGCCTCATCCACTGCCCACCTCTTCCTTCATATCCTCCTGTTCCTACTTTTTCTCCTCACCCTTCTCCTTGCCAACTCTCTGCCCTCCTGCCCCTCTCCTGCTTTCTGAATGTATAAATGGTTTAAATACGGTGCTAAAGTATGTACTAGAATAAACTGTGCCAGTGTGTTAAATGTTAGTTGCCGAGGCTCCCTGGGTGTCACAATAATTATTCAGTACATGTAGTTAATGCATTCTTAAACAGTAATCATTACTACTTGCTAAGAACAGGTAAAGCTATTAAGAGGGTCTCAAAACAGAATAACCTTTAACACATCTGAGCAATAAAAGAGTTTGTAGTACAATTTATGAGGTTTCAAATCCCAAATCCTCACTTTGAGAAAAGAGCCTGGTGGGTGGTATTTTCTACCCTCAAAGGATCAACTATTGCTTCTTCTCTATTTCACTATTATTTGAATCGCTGCTATAAAAGAATTGGAGTAGCATAGACGGTCTGTTCTCTAAAGTTTTCTTGACTTAAATCATGCTGATGAGCCAAAACATTTCCTATAAGTCATTTCTAAATGTTACGTAGTGAAAATTCATGTGGGCTTTAATTGCAGCTCAAACTCTTATTTGACACCCAGTGTTGTCAATTACTACCTTGTGACCTTGACTTTATCTCCTTGACTCTAATTTCCTCATTTGTAAAACTGGAACAATAAAATTGACTTTGCAGGGCTATAGGTAGGAGAAATTGAGGTATTTTTAAAATGTCTCCCAAATAATTGAACATATTGCATATATATGGATATATGTTACATACACATATTATATAACCTACTTTGTAGTATATAATAATATATATATATAGTATATATATATATAATATAGTGATCATGGATATAAACATACACACAACCAGGTGTCACTGTTAATGTCTTATTAAAACATACCTTTTTCTTCTTATTGCCTAAAATCTGATTTATTTGTATTCTCAATTTCGTTTACAAATTTCTGAGTTTTAAAATATTGAAGGACTCTGAAGAAATATTGAAATTATTTTATAGGTAATATAAACTATACAAAATACATTCTAATTTATAGTTTATCCATGTGCAGCTCTCCAAGATTCTCCTTCCTCAGAGCCCACCAATTTGATCGAGTCAATAGGAAGACTTTTCCTTGACATCACAAATAACCCTTTATTTGCCTCTTCAAACACTGGTCCAATTTGACATTGAATACCAAATACATTGACATTATATTTGTATTTATATGTTATATTTTTGCAAGACACATATGTTGGGACTAAGGAGGCATAGACATAAACACATAAAAAGTATTGGATAGCAAGATTTCTTTATTTGTTAAAGTTTTTTTCAGTCATTCACTGAAACAACATATTGGCTATTTATGATAAAAATATACTGGGTGATACAGAGAAGAGATAATTTCTGCTCCCAAAGAGCTGAAATTAAATTCTCCAATCCTGTTTCACAATGGACTAAATTTAACAAGTGTTCATTGAAGGACTAGTGTGTACACAGAAATACACTGAGTGTTGTAGGAGATACAAAAATTAAGACAATAGAATGCTTCTTAGAGTTTTGTATGGTTGACAAATATGTTAAAGATATGTAATCAGTACATCTAAGATTGTAACTTCCAACAACACTAATAGTGATTTCTAACACTATAGAACACTTAGATTGTGACAAACATGCCTCTAGGTATCTATGCATACTGACTCAGTTTGATCATCTTAAAAATCCTCTGTGTTAGACAGTATAATTCTGATTTTACAGATGAGAGAATCGAAGTGCAGAAGTTAAACAATTTGTTCAAGATGGAAGGTGGAGTTGATAGGCAGATGCAAAGATTTTAGTCTGAAGAGAAAATATAAACAGAGGTGTCACAGTAAAACGCTGCAAGTGGCGGTCTATAAACAGTGACAGATTCCTTCTGCTGAAGAAAAGCCATACAGTTGACCCTTGAACAACACAGGTTTGAACTGCCTGGGTCCACTTACACACAGATTTTTTTTTCAATAAATATAGTTCCTCCATTTTTGTTTTACAGATCTTTAAATTAACTAAGTGTAGGGGAAAGTTTATGTTCAATTAGACATCAAAATATTTGGAATCAAAAGAGCTAGGATTTAAGTCTTGATTCTGTCTAAACTGTTTTCTTGTCCTTGAGTGAATCATTTATCAATTCTTTTGTTTTTGAGGCAGAGACAGTGGCACATGGATTTTTGACAGCAGGGGGTGGACACCCCAACCCCTGAGTAGTTCGAGGGTCAACTGTATAGAGGGGAGAAGGGGACATGAAAACTGGGAGATGTGAATGAAGAAATTCTACAGCAATGAGAGCACTTTAAATCCTTTAAAAGGATAAAGCTCTGAAAGCATAGACCACCTGACAAGGTGTGACAGCCTCATCTTTGTGAGGCATTTGAAGGGGTCTCCATAGCTGTCTGAACCCGAGGAACTGTGACTCTCCAGTCCCTGAAACAATCCTGCTGAGTTTCAAGGCAGCCCAGGAAGGTTCTGCCTGAAAGACAGCATGAAATCATTCCTAACATACGAGGCTTTAAAATAATGCGGTATGTTGTCAGGTGTACTGGTTATAACTGTCTCCAGGAGCAAAGGGAAGAGCATTAACTACACATGTATCACGGCTTCTTTCTAGTTCTGTCACCATCAAGATCCACCCGGAAGCTACTGAGCAAAATGACTGACTCGGGCACCTTCATCCTTGAGAAGGTGACACAAACAATGAAAGCTGTTTCTCCAGGTGTGACAGAGAAACGAGAGGTCGATTTTGAGTTTTCATTTGGACAAGACAGCCTCATGCCCTCCTGAGAGTGCAGCAATCCAATGTTGTTATAAAACTGACACACCTTTGGTAGTCAAAAAGGAAGATGATACTTTTTAAAAAAGGAAAATAATCTCAAAATTTGGGCAGAAGTATGTCCTTGGCCTTCAGGAAAACATGGAAGCCAAGGCAGAAGTCCTACGTGTTCCTCTGTTCTTTTCTTCCCCCGTGTTCTGCGTTACTACTTGCTAAATCAATTGCAGCTGCCTACCTCGGTCCAGTGCATTTAAACCCTTTCTTGGGGCCTCTGTAGCCCCCTTTGAGAATTTCACCCATAACTCCTTACCAATTCCCTAAGCTGTCTTGATTTCTCTACCAGAAAATTGTTCTTATATTTATAACATCTTTCTGAGAATATTTCACCAAGCTGCTAACAAAACTCTGTTTTATACAACCAATGAATTATGCCTTCAATGTCTTTTTCTCCCTGCATGATGTCCTAGATTAATGCACTATATAATGTTTGTTAATACAACCATGTTTCTTCTTTAAAAGTCATTAAGAGCATTTTAATAAGCATTGAAATGATCAATGTGTTAATTGGCTCCAGATAATGTTTATCAAATATTCAGGAAGAGAAAATAAAGTACTGTATGGCAAATAATCCAATTCAAGGAAGTCGTTTTATTGGGAGAGATCTGCTTAAATAGGGATAGAATTTCAACACTAAGAGCTTTTTTAAATACAAATGGGGAAAAGAGGTAAGAATTAGCTTAAGTAAAAGTTAATGCAACATTAGGTTTGCAAATTCAATTGAACGAAGTTAGAAAAATTGAAGTTTACGTTACAAGGATAAGTTGAAATTATGTTCTCTGGTTTTGTGTGATAGACCACATGGTTTTCACCTTGCGTAGTATTATTTGCTAATATAATGTTCTCCATGGCAGAACTGATGACATAAATAATAATTTTTCCTCATTCTGAATTTGAGGGCCTGTCTGGTCCTAGGGAAAAGAAGTTATTCCATACAGGTCAAATTTAATACTTATACTAGTTTATTTCTGCTTTTCCATCTTTAAATGAAGGACTACAGATACGGATGTGGACAGAGAGAGAGATTATCTAAATACCCATCTATCTATCAATTATCTATCTCTGTGCATATATGTAATTTTTGTCATTTCACACTATCTAGCAGAAGTATTTCAAACTGTTACTAAAAAGTTAAATTTTGCACAAAAATAAAATGAATGAATGGATAAAATAAAGGCATATTTCATTTTTCCCTCAAAGCTCAACTGAAAAAAAAGGGCAGGTCTGGCTGAAGAATGACAGGAGTATAGCTGTCGTCTGTGTTAAAACTCTACAGAGAAAGCAAAGAAAATGTTCAAGGGCCTGGGGTTAATAAAAGGTCCAGGGTCATCTTTTACCTAAAAGTGCAGTAGCATTTCTAATGTTGCATAAAAATGCTTGTGCTCCCAAGAGAGCAGCGAGCCCTTTCAGAGCCTCCACGTTCCTCATGGCAAACAGCTATGTCAGTTTACTAGGAAAATTTGACTTGATGCCTCTTGAACATTCATTTCCAACTTTGTGTTAATTTTTTTTTTTCTTATAGCCAAATGGAGACAAAGAATATTAGAATTTTCTGATCTGGGACCTAAAGTTGGTCCATTGCATTTACATTTTATTTTCACAGGGCAATTAAGCTGACATTAAAGCCAACACTGATGTTCCACACCACTTAGAATGGGGAATTTTTTTCCCAGCAAGTTTATTGTCACTGAAGAATTTAGGATTAGAGGGGCCATAGAAAGCAAGATTTGCAAGTGAACAAAATATGGTTTACATGAAGAAAGTCATTAATATTTCTCTAAATGTGAACTTAGCAGAGGAAGAGTATAAAAGGGGAATTTTACATTTTAAGATCTGAAGATTTATGGAATTTTAAGGAAGTAAATGTTCTGAGTGATTAGGTGAGAGAAAAATGAGAAAAACCCAATGAGTCCAATATAGATATGACAGAAATCCTATATTTTATCATGTAAATTCTTACTGAATTTTCTGTGGTATTTCCCTACAGTGCAAGAAATAGCTTGTCAGACATATCTGTTAGAAAGAAGATATAATATACTTGGAAATATACATAATGTTTTGGTCACATAAATTTGTGATTATTCTTTAAGTAAAGAAATTATTATTCAAGATTACACTTATTTTCAACATCACTGTACATTTTAAAAATAAAAATAATTTTATGATGCAAATTAAAGCTGTTGACATAACTTACTCTGTAAGCCATGGACAGTCCAATGCCAAAAAAAATTGAGTTATTGTTTCTGTTTACTGCTTATATTGTGCTAAAAATACTACTACAAAATATTCTGATTTTCTAATCTATTACAATTATTTCTGCTGCAGAATAGCTTCCACAAGATGAGTAAAGAATTTAAGAACACCTTGCCTTTGTTAGAGAGCTACATATTTGCACAGTTATGTTAGGTTTAATACAGTGCTGAACATATGATGGCATCAGGCAGTGTTTGCATCATAAAATGAGGTGTGGTGTGATTTATTACTTCCTCCCTCAATGAAGGAAATGAGCAAGACTTCTGTGCCTCCTACTTCTCAGTCAGGAGCGTGCAGGAAGTTAGCTGTCAAAAGTTCTTTGAACTGTATCACCAACACTGGTTCCTGGAAGCCAGGGCCATATTAGACAATTAAGAAGGCAACAAACAAAGTAAATATGTAGTTGACAGCTGCAGCTAAAGAGAGGTGTGATGTTTTCCAAAACTCAAAACAGTAACTTTAGTTGAAGAGGCGATTTGTGCAAGTTATTTATACATTCTGAGCCTCAGTTCCCTCATTTTAAAAGCGGGGTTAACAGTACTTATTTGTAAAAATTACATGGAAGGAAGTTATTTCAATGTCTGACACATAGCAAATACTCAAGAATGCTATATTTTACTTGATATTAAAATATTTCACTTAAATGGAAATAGTAAGCTTTTCTCTCCTGAGAGTGTGTGTATACATACGTGTGTATATATGTGTATACATTTATTTATTTGTAGTGTGTATACAATATACTTAAGATACATATAGTGTATTTTATTTAAGAGAGCACCAAACTTGCTGTAGGGTTTAGCTTTATTGTTTGTTTTTGTATAGGCCAATAGGAGAGTAAAATTTGCCCAATATGTCCCTGCCTGTAAAAGAGTTTGTTAAAATTAGGCTTAACTGCAACCAGGGGTTCTTTCTTTTTACGTAGCCTGCTAACCAAGCTTAGAATCACAATGATGATCACAAGTCAACTTTAAATTCCACAAGGAGATGAACCTCCATACTTGGTACAGAAATTAATAGTGTTCTAAAAATTGCTAGTTACACAGTACATCATTTAATCCTTAGAACAACTAATGGATAATTGGTCAAAGTCAAACAGAATTGACCCAGTGAAGACTAGAACCCAAGTTTTTAAGTGTCTGTTTTACTCCTAATTAATCCTCACTGCCCCAGATTGCTGAGTTTCACTACCACAAATATCTTGTGTAACGCCAGTGAAGGTGATGTGACAGTCTCTATGATATGCCAAATTGTACACAGGAATAATTGACTCCCCTATTATAGGAGCAAACATCCCTGGTAACTTTGATTTTGTGTCCTAGAGATTTGCATTGACTTAGAATTGTCTTTGTTGTTATTAGTGCACAAATTCTACTGATTTCCAGAATTAAATGTTATTTCTCAGTGTTTGCAACCCTAAAAGTAAAGGTAAAACTCTGTTCATCATATATGGAGTCAGTTTTCCTGCAGCGTCCACTAAGGAAAATAACATAATGTGTTATTGTTGAAAGCAGCCCTTTTGTCCCTTTCCTCCTCACCCATTTCTGTCCCCCTCTAACTTTAAAAGAAACTAATTATCAGAATGAGATCACTAAGCAACTGAAACGAAGCCCTGACGTAGGCTCTCCTGGATGCACACCATGCCTTGTTTACCCCGCTGACATTTTCTTAGATAAAAAGAACTAAGAATGAAGAGTGAAGTAGTTGAAGAGTGATTAGCTCCCGACCCCCAGCAGCCCCTTAGCCATCCTGCGGGCAGGTTACAAGTCAAGATAGCATCTGAAGGGCCAGCCAGCCTGCACGCACAATGGACAGTGACGAACAACCCAACTTCTTGCCTCAGTGATTCACTCAGTTTCTTCCCCCTCACTTTTCCCTTTAAAAACTGTCGTGGCTGAGCAGAATCTTTGGAGATGATCTCTGGACATGAGTTCACCATTTCCCCAGAGTACTGACTTTTCTGACTAAAGCACCTTTCCTTTCCACTGACACTTGCCTCTCAAATTATTGGCTTTTGAGCACTGAGCAACTGACCTTGAGTTCAGAAACTTTGTTACTGAAAGTTTTGAAAAGAAGTTGCTAATAAAAAAAAAAAAAATTGGAAAACTTTTAATATTAGCTATATTTTGTAAACATAACCACATTCAAATTTATAAGCCTTTGGAATGTTTTCAATAGTTACATAGCACACTTTGAATACAATTAATTATGCATATGTGTATGAGTGGGTTAATATGTATAATATCTATAAATTTTATAAAAATCAGTAATGGAGCTACTTGGGAAATTAATATCTTCATCTAATTTTTATTTAAAATGGAAAGAAAATACAAACAATAAGAACAAATTCCATTTACTATCAAGCACTGAAATAATGCTTGTATTTTAAGAAATATATATACCCATAAAACATTAAAACAAATATATTATTTGTTATATTTTACTTTCTCCAAATCACATAGAAAATATTTTAGCAAACAGTCAGGGAGAGTAAATTTTTCTAAACATACTCATGTGTTTCCCAGACATAAAATGCTGCTGCAAAAGCTGAAAGTTCAGGATGCTTCACTGGCTGCCAACATACTCTTCCAGTCTTCAGCTAATTTCCCAGCTAGAGTGCAAAATCATCTTTTGAGAGTCCAATGATAAAGAAGGACAAATCATTCTTTATTAAATATCCCTCATCAAAAAAAAGAATTATCTAAGTTTTGGAAATGATGGTTGCTATCATGGACATCAATGTGCTCAGGGAGTGAAATCCTTGAGAACTTTGGTTTTATTTTTAATTCTCTGTTTCAACAAAGAAGGATGCAAGATGCATTTTTTTTTTTTTTGATTTTTGCATCTTTCTTTTGGTTATTTCAAAACAATGAGCTTGATTTAGATAATTCTTTGGAAACAACTGAAATATTTTGTGAATAGTAAGTGCATTTCCCTGAGAAATGATTAAAACTTTTACACAAAGACATTTCCTTTGTTTCTTCTATTCTTAAGAATTTTATTTTGCCTCTGACTTTTCACCAGGCTGTCCTACATACTCCTCTTAGGCTCTGTTAACAGGCAATCTGAAATACAGTAGAAAAATGTCTAGTTTAATTTGTTGAACTGAATTAATCTGGATTTTCAGAATTAATTCTTTAATGTTTTCTTTTTAGATACACTTTATTTTTTAGAGTAGTTTTAGATTCATAGTAAAATTGAGCAGAGGGTACAGTTCCCGTATCCCCTCTTCTCCTATGCATAAACAGTCTCCCCAGTTATCAACATCTTGCATTAGCCTGGTATGTTTGTTACAACTTGTGACCCTACATTGACACCTAGTTATCATGCAAAGTTCAGAGTATACATTAGGGTTCACTCACAGACATTAAGGTTAATTATTGATTGAATTTCTTTAAAAGATATAGGCCTATTCAGATTATCTATTTTTTCTTGTGTGAGTTTTAGCAGATTATGTCTTTCAAGAAATTAACCCATTTCACCTGGGTTATCAAACTTTTGAGCATAAAGTTGTTAATACTATTCTTTTATTCGCCTTTTGATGTCCGTGGGTTCTATAGTGATGCCCCCTCTTTCAGTTCTGAAATTAATCATTTGTGTCATCTTCCCTCCTTGCCTTCTCTCTGTCTCTTTTTCCTTAGTTAGCTTGGGTGGAAACTAATTGATTTTAGAGATCTTTTCAAAAAACTAAGTTTTGGTTTCATTGATTTAAAAAAAATTTAATTTCCTAATTTTAATTTCATTAATATCTGCTCAAATTTTTATGACTTCTTCTCTTCTGCTTAGTTAGAATTTATTTTGCTCTCCTTTTTCAAGTTTCCTAAGGTGAACGCTTAGATTATTGCTTTTAGATTTCTCCTTTTTTCTAATATATGCATTGAAAGCTATATATTTCCCTCCAAGGACTGGTTTCACTGCATCCCACTAACTTTGGTAAGTTGTCTTTCATTTTCACTTAGTTCAAAGAATTTAAAAACATTTCCTTTGAGATTTCTTCTTCCACCCATGTATTACTTGGAATCGTCTTGTATAATTTCTAAGGACTGAGGATTTTTACTAAATCTGTTTTAAATCATACTTTAGGATTTGTTTCTTCCTGAAATCTATGAATAAAATTATTATTAAGAATAATTTGTTTCCATGTATATTTGATTTTATTGTCCAAAATATATAACTTGATTTCCCTTTCCTAATAAAAATAGAGCCAGTATGTGAGTATATATTACGTAGCCTTGGCCAGAACAGGGTTTCTGAGGTATATTGAGGAAGGAAATGGAATTACATATTAAAATGTTTATGGATCTCATAAAGAAATTTAATATTTAGTTCTACAAATTCTTAATTTTCTCCCTTGGTAGTTGGGGAAGTGCTCTAAATAGTAGATATTACTTATTCCATAATGCTACTCGGAGAAGTAATGTTTTCAATGTAGTACAATTTTAAGGGGAAAAGCCAAGATTTAAACCCTGATTTAAAAAATTTTATTTTGCTCACTGTTTAACAAAACATATAACCAGATAAATATACACATCTATGAACAAATACTGTCAATGCTTGATAAGTTAAAATCACCTGTTAAATAGTGAGAAAAAGTTTGAGCCTTTTTGTTCCTGTTATTAATCTTTGAGCATTGCTTTGACCAAGATGTTTTGCATTGATTTTTTTATTTGTTCTAGATTAACTATATCCAATATAAATAAAATATGAGACATGTATATAAATTTAAATTTTATGACTGCTTCATATAAAAGTAAAAAGAAGCAAGGAAATTAATTTTAATAACATGTTACATAATCTTATATATCCAAAACTTTGTTTCAGTATAAATCAATATAAAATACTGAGTCATTTTACATTCTTTTTTTGGCACAGTCTTTGAAATTCAATATGTGTTTTTTACTTACAACAAATCTCAATTTAGATGCTAAATATTCATCAGAAATATTTTACTTCTATTTAGATTTCATGATGTTTTCAGCTAAATATATAAAATTGGACATCAAAATTCTTCCAAATATGTATTTCTCAAATAAAGAATTGATTAAAAATAATTTTCCTCTAATATTTGCATTTTTTTGATAAAGTTGATTCAGTCTTTCAAAAAGAGTTGATTTGAGAAAAAACAGTAATTTAAATATTACATTTAAGTATTTTTGTGTCAACTTGTTTTATTAACATTGAATTCAAAGCAATACTGTATAGATTGAAAAGCAACTCTGAATATATCAACAGAATATTTCTGTAATTTTTCTTATAGTTTTGCAGGCAATTTATAGAATGCTGTTGATTACAATAGAAATTCCTTGCCGTTGATTCATGTCAGAAAATTATGTAAAATATTATTACTGCATGAAAAGTTGAGATTTCATCATAAATTGTCATACTTGTCTCTCTAGGTAACACGAAGATCTCCATCTACATGAAGCTTCATATTAAGCATATTCATATTAATTTGATATTGATGAGAAAATGCAAATCACAGGGCCATTTAAATTGCCTTTCACTGTTGAATGTTTAGCAAGCATTCTTTTTGTTTCAAGAAAATCTTGAATTGGAGTTAACAATATGGTAAATCTTTGTAAAAACCCTTCCACTAGTCAGAGAGTCTTGCCAAAGAACACACTATCATTATTTTCTATCTATTTCAAAAGCTTCATAAACTGGTGATGTTCAAAACACCTGTGCAAATACATGGAGTAATTTTAACCAGTAAACCTGTGACGGTTTTCATAGAGTCAGCGGCTGTTCAGTGAGCACACATGTTTTCCATATGCATTAAAGAGAGGAGTGAAGCAATGTGGAAAACACCAATCTCTCAGATATTTGGGGTTTCTCATATCATGATAGAAAATTTTTCCACATCTTACTGAAATTTTTCTCTGGCCAATGTAAGAGTATTAGGTATACAAGTAAAAGATATAAAATATCTATTCCATGAGTTTCCTTAATAGGCCCTATTGATATTTCTTCATAAAAGTGAAAGTCCTTTGGTATTAAAAATGGCTCATCTAAAGCTAAGAAAAAATAATTACAATTTATCAAATTTTGGATCAATCGATATTTGATATTGTTTAAGCAAAAGGTCTTGTGTTGAACTGGTAATTGTTTGATGACTTAATAGAATTTTTAAAAGTTTTTGTAAACTATTTTCTTTAACTTTTTCACAATTTTCTTTAAAAATCACCAACATTGAAATATTTCTTTTTTTACCATCACTCCAAAAAACAATTTTCTTTTTATGTAAGAATCATCTGCATTATAGTTTGTGAAAAGTACAAGATCAGATCATGTTAACATTTTTTATATTTAATTTTGAATTCAGGTCATCAATTTTATCAAGTTTTTTGACTATTGAGAGGAGATTTCTTAAGAAATTTACTTTTCTGGCTGAAAAGGTCTGTTCCTGTTGTATACCTTATTATTTTTAATACTATTTTACCCAACAAACAGAAAGCTTTTCCATTTTATTCTGCCATAACCAAGTGCAGTTGCACTAATCATGAAATCTGCAGCCAGTCTTCCGGTCTTTTTGATTTTTATCACTGGCATGGCAGTGGTAGTTTAAGTTCATGTGTTTTGCATCAATACTATTATGCCTTTGTTTTAAATTTTAAATTTTATTCATACACTTTTTTCAATTTGAAAAGAAATTATAATTTAAAAAAATCAATCTTTCCATTTCATTATTATTATTTACATATGTATCTATGGAACATGCTGTTTCACAACATTTTAAAACATATTACAAAGTTACATTTATGCATCAAAGAACAATTGAACTGTAGTAATTTGTTGACACCAACTAGACTGCCGATAAGTTTATTTATAACGTTAGAAGCAATGCATGCATTGAACATGGCCACTACAATTCACAGCAATGCTATCTAACAAAATTCAAGTGAAATGTAATCCAACAAAAATAGCAACATTGTGTGTGATCAAAAATATTATACAATGATGCAATGTTTAACTTTAATTACAATTAATTAAATTACATTAAATTTTTAGTTCCTTAGCTCCACTAGTCACATTTAAGGTGCTTAGTGGCCACATGTGGCTAGTGGCTACTGTATTGGTCAGGTCAGTTCTGGATGGTCCTACTATATTCTACAAACTTGGTGATGTCAGTGCAATACAAAACCTGCTAAAATGTCAGAGGTACCCAAATGTATTTGTTGAACATTTAGGTTCAATTCAACTCTTGTTGCTACTCTCAGATTAGAAGAAACAATAAAGTTCATGGTTTGCTGCAAATCTTCTGAAAGACAAATGAAATGTAACATTTTATGACATGAAATATTTTAATTATTTTTTCCCACACCTTGTTTCTTCTGCCTTTGCTTGCCATTCTGTTACTTTCACATCGTTCATGTTAATTTTATACATTCTGAAATCCATCTTACTCTTCACTGTTTTCTTTTTGCTTTCTCCTCTCAAATTTTAATTGAATTTCTTTTTTTCACTTCTTATGTGTCATCTCCCTTCCTTGTTTTCCTTCTTCCTTAGTTTGTTTGGAAACTGCAAACATGGGGGGATTAGAATGACATCCGTTTAAGTGGAGCATATTGCATAGAATGTCTCACCCATAGTGATCAAAAAGTATTATGACATTCATCTGCAGGAAGCTCTTAACATCCATCAACAGACTTTTCTGGCCTCCTTTGTTGTTGAAATGTGAATTCTGAATAAGGACATCACAGAAGACTATAAGGTCAAAAGTGAAATATATTACTTTCCAGATGAAACACTGTAATGTGTGTGCTGATTATAATTAGCATTCTAAATAAGGGTGTTTCAGAGTGCCACAAAAATATGTTCTTTTATGCTCTTTCAAAATCTTTCATCAGATTTGTGGGGTGGAAATGCTAAAAGCAATTAAGGCCTTTGCCTTCTTTTCTATAGATATAATGTAGATGATTCTCTGTTTGTTAAAATATCTCAAAGTAAAGTGGTCTTTTAATTGCACATTACTGTAGACATTTTTGCTATATTCAATTTAAGACATGTCAAATAATTCTCTATGGAAAATAACAAATAAAAATCACATCATAACTACCAATTCTTTATCAACTTTTTCTTTCTTCATCTGTTATGTTAAATATGATAGGAGAAGAGATACTCAGTTATTTCTGTTAAAAATCATAAACTGTTTTTATCTGTAAAAGAGAAATGGGCAGGGAGGCAGAGGAAAGAACAAAAACCTAGAATCAAATGTATCAGCTGGAATGTACAGTAGTGATTGCATTTCCATATGATAGTCCAATCAGGTTTCTCATTTACAGGTATTTCATAAGAGAAGTGAGATATCCTAAAACCTGGTGATTGAGTCTTCTGTCCTTTTAGGTTCATTATCTTACCGTAAGAGCTCATTTATCGCATCTCATCCCTGGCACCCACACTGCATGGGGAGTGGGCATCTTTATTTCAGGAATACTCAGCTGGGGCAGGCAAACAACAGCTTTATGGCCAAATTGGGCACTTAATCTTTGTATGCTCCACCCCAGCTAAGAAAAAAATTTAAAATATTTAGAGTTGTCTAAAAAAAATTATTTGGGGCAGAGACCACAAGTGGACTGCAAAGCCTAAATTATTTACAATCTCTCTACAGGAAAAAAAATAAAAAAGCCAATCCCTGATTTACGAGGAAAAAAAATCCTTCTAAATTGACAATATTATTCGATGTCTCATGCAGTACTTGATCATGACTTTCTAAATAAATTTAATAAAAAATCTGTTACATTTTTTCTCCATTTATTTTCTGAAACTCACCAACTTGTGTGTACATACATAGTGTGGTCACTTTGTTATTACTCAGTTTTTCAGGGAGTTCATACTCTTTACTCCATGGAAATCGATTCCAGCCAATATTCCAGTGAATTTCATGTTTACTAAACCTAACTAAAATAATACACATTTGCTCACACAGCATCTCAGTTTGTATAAAGTTCCTTAAAATATAATTGCACAGATAGCTATTAAAGAATCTCTATTTGGCCACTTTGCTATTAGTATTTAAAATATTGCTTTCATTTGTGAATTATCACCTTAGATAACTCCAGTCATCTAGGAGGTGACTATTTTTAACTCCTTAATCAAAATGTGGATAATCTCTGATTCTTTAAAGAAACCAAATTGGTTCTTGAAGTGTTAATTTACTGTCTGAATGTAACATGATCCATTATTTTCTTATCACTGACCTGCATTACCATCTGATCTTTAAGAAAGTCACATTATATGAAATGACAGACTTGACCTCAAAACCTCTTTTCTGTTCTGCATGTCACAGTGTTCTTAAACTAGAAGGACATTTCATGTTTAATATATATCATTTTCAACATTAAGACTAATAATTTGCAATGATTGAATTTGTTTTCTGTGCATCAAATATTGAAGTTCTACCTATACAGAGGTCCTGTTTTAATAATAATATAAAATGCAGCCTTATTATTTCTTTCACATAGTTAAGAGTGTTACAGACCAACTTTCTTTCTTTCAAATACCTGTAATCTATTTCAATCCTGTTTTCACTGTATCTAAGCATCGTAAAGATTCCAAATCGCCACATGTTTATTTTCTTTCATTTTAGTCGGGTTATTTGAGGATTAAACAACCTGAAGACGCAGCACTAATTACCTCAAATGATCATGCCTAGAATGCGGTCTATTAGAAATAAGGAGATCATTTCTATAATCCTTCAAGTGCAAACAAAAACACTGTTAAAATTTAAATTTCAAAATTTCAAATACCACAGTTCTGTAGGGGTCCTAGGATACCTTTTCCATAAGATGATTATTCTTTCCTATTAAAAAGTGAAAGCTACTGAAATCCCTGGGAGCAAATTAGGACTTCAGCACCCCCCAAAGATTTCTGTAAAGCTAGCTCAGTGGAGGTAATTCTATAAGATCTTGTCAACAATGTCAATCTTTCTTCTTCTCTACTCAGATTGACGTTTCCCTAGTCCTAGAGAGGAATATAAAAACTCCATTTCAATTCCTTTACGTTTTCAAAATGAATTCCCTGAAGGTCTCTGATTTTTCATTCATTATTTTTAATGTGACCACTTAATGGATGTTTGCTATTTGTCAGAATCCTCCTCCACACAATAACCCTATATGAGATGATTATTGATATTTTTATTTTAGAAAGTAGAAAACTAAGGCTTGAAATGATAACCTAAAATTATACAACTAGCATGCTATAGAATTGATGTTTTATTCCAAATGCTGCCAACTTAAGCAGCCATGAAATTGTTCACTACTTTACATTAAAATTCATTCATAGGCATGATACTTGGGAAAAGAGATCACATATTTAATATTCTTGTGTCAGTTTGGGTCTTTTAAGGAGCCAACACCAGATGGATTAAATATGGAAAAGATTAATTGGGTGAAGTGCCTGTGAAGAATAAGGGGGAAGAAGCCAGGTGAGTTTTCTGGTATGATGCAAGTCTGACATCTTTGAAGAAGGAAGGGAAAGAAGGCAGACTGGGTATTAAGTTTTGGACTACAGTATAGTACCAAGAGAGGTTCACAGAAGCAGGCAAATAAGTGTGTGCTTGAGCCAAAGCTGCCTCATCTGGGGAGAGTGGGCCCACCACACTTAGTCCCCGGCTGAGAGCACCTTGACGGAACAGTCTGAGCTTGAAAATAGTCAGGATGTCAATTACATTGACTGCAGCAAGAGACCTACCTGGCGCGTTTTGATGGTTGCCAAAATCTTCAAAGAATGAAAGATGGTATTTTTCAAATAAAACTTCAGGACAATGTGATATCTATAAACAGGTGTGTGAATCATGCTCTATCCATTTCCTTAGCTGGTGCACACAGATGCGTGGGTGGCAGGGTAGGAGGCAAAGAATGGAGTGCAGGAGGGGAATGCTGATGCAGGGGTCTCAGAAGACAGGCTTCAAAAGCCCATGTCTCGTTCAGCTCTGCAGGCACTAGTTCTGGTCAAATTCAAGGAAGAAGGAGTAACTGAAAGGGAGATCTTAGTTCAGGGAGTCCAAAATGTTTTCTTAAACCACAAGAGGGCCAAGTCAGAAACAAGTTGCAAAACACAGAGATTGAAATGAGATGATTCTCAGACCCAAGAGCAATGGGTCCATGGGGCAGCTGGGACAACACTGGTGAGCTTGGGATGGTTGGGCATAAAGAACTCCAGTTTTTGCAAGTCAATTGCTTGTTAAGGGGCAAGGACATAATGAAAAGAGAAAATGGAAGACTCTATTTAAATTCAGATTTGTTCTGGAAGAATCTGATGCATGGTATATATAACACCTTCAATGTTTGTGACTCAAACTAACTCTTGATAAATGTTGAACATTTGAGGTTACTTCCAACATGTTTAATAATATCGAAATATGAGTTCATGGTGTAAATATACACATACATACAGACTTACATATATATATATATATATATATATATATATATAGAAGGACTAACTTCTCCCCTGAAATTCTATCCCTTCCATCTCAGCTTTGTGTCTTCCTAAGGTCACTCATCTTTGCAAGACTTTCCACCCCCCAATCTAATGCTTTACCAATTATTCGTTGACAGGGATTTACTATCACCTGTGGTCAGAGGAGATGCACAGTACTTCTTGTTGCTATTCCTCCCAGGGAACCAACCACATTCTGTTAGGCTATTTCTGGAGTCTCAAAACATTCTTTTAAGATCCAAAGGGAAGACTCTCAAATGAGCAAATGATCTGTGTTTCGCATCCAGCGTGAATCATGTGAGATTAAGTTGTGACCCTAGAAACCGCTGCTGATTTGTGCTATGATCTTGCCTTCAATCTTTTAAGGAAAAAAATAAGTTAACTTGCAAATGCAGTTTTAAACCACTTATGGTTAAACAAAAGTAAACACACAAAAATTCCATATTAAAACTTCAACAATTCAGATAAGGAAATGCTGCTGGTACAGATACAAGCTTTATCTGATTGTTGACCTGGTTTCTCAGCTTCAAAGTCACTCAGTCTGCTTATTTGTCTCTGAAGCGTTTTTGATGTACGCCACTTTACAACTGCAGACGGCATTTGCATTCCCCCAAGTCCCGAGTACAGTTGGGCTGATCTTTTTACCTTCACAGTTGTTTTCTTCCCTTAAACAATCGTCTAAATGTCAGGCATCATAGAAGCGTTTTCAAAAAAGGAAAATCACAAGTCCTCAGTCCTAGGGCAAAGATATTAAAAGGCTTCAGGATGTGATTTATCTTAATTACCTCCTAGGTTCCTTTCCATTTCTAACGGCTGCCTATAGTTTACAAGCGTCAGGAGGTATTTTAAGCCTTTTTCTCTTTTTACAGACTTCCTCCTTCCCAACCCTAACTATTCGGCAAGTTAGCGGACCAGGGCTTCCCTCTTACCCCAAAATCTCCTCTTCTAAATTTCCATGTGGAAAAAAAGTAAAAAAAAAAAAAAAAAAAAAAAATCAGGCTTAAAAATACTTATTTCTTAAATGCGACTTTTCTATAGCAACAACGGCGTCTGCCGTTTCTTTCACACCGTAAATCAAATTTAACTGTGTGCAAGGAGACCAAATGACATTGAAAATTAGAGTTTTTGCAGCATTTGAGTAACCTCCAAAAGTTCCCTGCCACTAAACATAAAGTCAGGGATGTTTCATTGACTGATCTCAATTCCACTTCTGCATCGGAGTATCGTATAAACAATCAGTTCTCTAAGACATATTGCTTGTATAGACATGATCCTAAGATTTAATTTTAGTCTGAAATCTGCATTATTGTGAGTGCTTCATTGGTTCAATCCCCATGTACCCTCTTTCCTCTATTAGCTGTTCATTTTCCCCAGTTGCATAATGTTTAAAATATATACGTTTTTATTAATCAACTTAGTCCATAAGGCATTCTACCTTAATTTTTTTCTCTCTCAAGGAACAGCAGGTGTAAGTTAAACTTCAATATCCTAGTATCAAGGTGTACTATTCCAAAGAATGTATTGTGTTGTTATAAAGGAACATCCCCTTCAAAATTTTAATGCTGACTTCCACAGGACAGACAGGACACAGCTGCATTAACCAGTCAATTGAGAATAAATATGTCACCCTGTTTTGCACATAGTATGTGGTTTTCAGTCAGTCCCACACTCATCTGCCAAAACTTATGACTCTGAATTATGTTAACGGTTTTGGTTTAGGTCAGTGCACACAATTTAAACACCTACACAATAGCTCGGACTTCCATTCCTCGGTTGAAAGTCCTTCTTCAGCAGGATAGACACATTCAGAAAGCTGAAGAAGAGTGGCCAGTCTTTCTTAGTTATTTTCATTTGAGCTCACATACTGTCTGACCCATTTTACTCATGTTGCCGAAACATGAGACAGCCTTTTAAAGCTTGAAAGAGCACTTACAGAATACACAGTGTACACATACACACACACACATACACACACACATACACACACACACACACATACACACACACACATACACACACACATACACACACATACACACATACACACACACATACACACACACACACATACACACACACACACACACACACACACACATACACACACATAAAATGGACAAATGACTAAAGGGCCAGGTATCTTTTTTTTCTTTCTTTTTTTTTTTTTTTTTGGTGCTAATTTCTGAAGTAGAGTCACACACGCGTAAAAACTATTGGCGATCCTAAAAATACCAAGGACTCCTTAGCTATAAAAAATAATATATGGTGTGTGGAATGCACTGAGTCGATTCATTGTTTTCCAGGGGAACATTCCTATTTTGACCCCTGCATAAATCAGCTAATGTCCTAAAAGCTAAAATTGCATTGTCCTTTCATTCACCTAAGTATAAATGCAATTACTGTAGAAATGATCAGATTCAATATTCCTTCAGTGTAGGGACTTCTATTGGTTGAGGCTAAGTGAATAAATGTATTTACATACTTTTCAAATAAACTTAATTATTAAGTTTTTAAGCAAGGATTCAAAAATTTGCTACTTTTCTGGGGAAATCCCCACCTTACCTTTTTATGTTCATGGAAGGTACTTTTATTTATAGTCCTACGTGTTATTATTTTAACCGATTCAGGGAAAAAAATTCTTGTATTTTTGCCCCCACAAATCATGTAGAGTGAGTGACTCACAATAGGTTCGATAAGATTTTACATTTAAAAAGGAATCATTATGTCATTTTAAGCTCCAACATGTAAAGAACTGGGAAGTTGTCATTCTTATCCTTAAAATGGCAACGAAAGCCCTGGACAGATAATCAATGCTTTTCCTCGTACCAATTAGAGAACTGAGGTTGCAGGGCAAACTGCCACCTTGAAATCTGGAGACACAGACCCATCCACCGAGGGACAGACGGAATCTGCAAACCTAGATTAAAAGTCACCGGAGACCTAACCCGACAGAAACACTTAAAGGGAACTACTGCCTAATGGCTGGAGGCTGAGTGGGGACTGGCTTGAGAATGAGAACCAGCTGGGAGCTGCAGTCTTACTGTGTTTTACTTCTGGGAACCACTTCAGATTCTTATAACGAATATCTGAGAAAGATTAGCTCACGACTCTGGGAGAGGGAAGGGGAAGTGTGGTCATTGTGAAATAACACCCACACTTTCTCAACAATACACAGATCTTCTTCAAGGGAGAGGACTTTGCCTGAGCCTTATCCTAACTGCTGGAAGGGACCTCCGCTCACTTAGTCACCCCCAGCCATCCTGTCTCACCTGAAAGGGAAAAGATAAAATAAAATAAAATGATAAACCCGAGTCAGCAGGGGTCAGGGCTTCAAGGAATTAGATTGGGAATACTTAGCAGTTCTGCACCCAGGCAAGAGAACAGGGGACAGGAGGAAAAAGCTACACTACAGGAGAAACACTTGTAGAGGGCACAGCCCAAGGACACTGGCCGCTTAAAAGGCTGCGATTTTATCAGATGACTGAATGCAGCCCCTCCCCCATACCTTTCTGCCACATCAACAGGGCTTCACGGTAATAACAGTGGGTTATACCTGAAAGGGCAGCAAAATACAGACTCCCTCTGAGGAAGAGTGCTTAGGGAAACCAAAAAAGTCAGCTGAATCAACAGAAACGAGAACATTAAAGGATAATGAATCCTTTTGGCACCTACAGCTACAGCAAACATCAAACACACCCCAACTCCTAGCCAGATTAACAGGAACTTCATAATAAAGACCTAAATACCTTTGTTCCCAATACCTAATAAATTATTTTGCTCAGCTTTGAGCAAAATAATTATGAGGCATGACAAAGGCAATGAAAAACAAAGTTTGAAAAGAAAAGGAATCATCATAACCAAACCCAGATATGACACATGGTGGAATTATAGCACAGCAAGTTTAAAAGAACAATGATTAATATGTTAAGGGCACTATTGGAAAAAGGAAACAGCATGCATGAATAGGTAAGTATTATACGCAGGGCTATGGTAAGTCGAAGAAAGAATTAAAAGAAAATGTGAAAAATCAAAAACTGTAAGAAAAATGAAGAATATCTTTGACAGACCCATCGGTAGACATGGCATGACTAGGAAAGAAACAGTAAGCTTGACGACAGGTTAATGGAAAGGGAAAGAAAAAAGAATTAAGTGACTAGAGCTGTGAGAAAGTGTCAAGATGAAAAAAGTGCACAAAATTGGAAAAGCCAAAGCAGAAGGGAGAACACATTGAAGTAATAGTGGCAGAGAATTTTCCAAAGTGAATGATAGACACCAAACCACAGATTCAGGAACCTAGAAGTGTGGCAAGCAGGAAAAACACTGAAACGGCAAAAACAGATCTAGGCATATCTTATTCTAACTGCAGAAAACTGAAAATAGAGAAAACCTTGAAAGGAACCAGAGGAGAAAACAGTTTACCTAGAGAAGAGCAAGGCTAAGGATTAGAGCTGATTTCTTGTCAGATACCATGCAAGCCAGAGAATATAGTGATGTCTTTCAATTTTGGTGGTGGGGGGGGGACCCAACTCCACCAAACATGAATTCTATAGCCAGTAAAATTCTATTTCAGAAGTAGAGAAATAAAACCTCTATGATATATGCCCAGGAGTGGGATTCCTGGGTCATATGGTAAGTCTATTCCTAGTCTTTTGAGGAATCTCCATACTGTTTTCCACAGTGGCTGCACCAAACTGCATTCCCACCAACAACATAATGCCATTTGCAGCAACATGGATGCTCCTGGAGAATGTCATTCTAAGTGAAGTAAGCCAGAAAGAGAAAGAAAAATGCCATATGAGATCACTCATACGTGGAATCTAAAAAAATAAATAAATAAACAAAGCATAAATACAAAACAGAAATAGACTCATCGACATAGAATACAAACTTGTGGTTGCCAAGTGGGTGGAGGGTGGGAAGGGACAGACTGGGATTTCAAAATTGTAGAATAGATAAACAAGATTATACTGTATAGCACAGGGAAATATATACAAGATCTTATGGTAGCTCACAGATAAAAAAATGTGACAATATATGTATGTTCATGTATAACTGAAAAATTGTGCTCTACACTGGAATTTGACACAACATTGTAAAATGATTATAAATCAATAAAAAAAGTTAAAAACAAACAAACAAACAAAACCTCTACAAAAAAGACAAAAACGAAATAAAGGCTTAGGGAATTCACTGCCAGCAGACCTGCCTCCAAGAAGGTTAAAAGAAGGTCTTCAAGCAGAGTGAGAAAAAGTGGTCAGAAATTTGGATCTACATAAAGAAAGGACGAGCATCAAAGAAGGAGTAAATGAAGCTAAAATAAAGTGTAATTTCCTCTCTTAACTGACGTAAAAATAACTGTTTATTTAAAGCAATAATAGTAATAGTAGCAATGTACTAGTTGATTACAACATATGAAGTGAAACGAAAGACGCCAATGTTACAAGGGATAAGAGGGAGGAAGTAGGGAAACTGTTATGAAGTACCTGCCTTACTTGTGAGTGGTTGAGTGCTACTTGAAGGTGAATTTAGATTCATCAAAAAAGTATACTGTAAATTCTAGAGAAAGTACTAAAAGTTTTTTTAAAGTATGAGAAAGGATAAAATGAGAGGTTCTAAAATCAACCATTCCAAAGTAGCAATGAGCCAACCTCACCTGGCTCTTAGTTTCTAATAACATTCTTCAGGTGAAGGAGCTGGGAAGCCTTGAAGAAAAGACTGATTGCAGGGCTGGGGCAGGGAATACACAAGACGAGCCTGGAGTGCCCTGCAGCTCAGGAAAGTAAGAAAGCGCTCAAACACACACACATGAACTTGTGGGAATTATGGCTGTGGAGTGGTGTGGGAGGGCATCAGCGGGCTCCTGGAGCAGACTGACTGGAGGAGCCTCCAGTGGTCAAAACTGGAAAACTTTGCACCACAAAATGAAGTAGTATTGGATTATGACCCAAAGTATAAAATAAATATCCATGATATGAATAAACGGTTGAGTAAATAAATAAATCAGAGAGAACAGACAAATCTCTTGTGGCAGAATTCCAGATAACTTAAGCAGATCCTTCATCCTCAAGAAAATGGAATCTGATTCCCCACTCCTCAGGTGCAGATTGCTCCCACTGACTTCCTTTCACATCATACGGTAAGTAAAGCGGGGAGGGGAGAAGTAGGAAGACATTAAAGTCTCCCTTCACATACTCAACAAATTCAAGCAGAGTTTATCCCAAAGTCTTCTCATTTGAACTGATTATAAAATATATTTAAATAGGTCATTTTGCCCTTCAGATTAATTTTCAATGTTTCTTGCATTGTTAGCAGGCTTGAAAAATGTCTGTTAAAACGGCCAGATTAAGGTTAATTCCTGATAGCTGAAAAAGAATCTGTTGCATCCTTAAAAAATCTCTAGTTTTGAAAATGCCATACTGACAGATCTCTTCAGATGCTGGGGGTAAGGATGAAGAATCATATCCAGTTTTTAAAAAATGTATTTATTGCTAGGATCACATATGAGAGATTCTGGGGTTTTGTTCGTTTTATTTGGTTTGTTTTAATATGAATTATTCTTGACAGAAGAGTTGGGAGTGCTTAACACATAATCAGATATTTAATCCTTTGTTTATTATATGTCTGCTACTAATTTGTCTTTCACCCTTATTTATTTTTAACTAAAATTTTTTATTAATAAAATAATAATAGAAAGTAAACATAAAAAGTTAAAAATTAAGTTGTTTTTCTAACTCATTTCTAATGAGACTTTAGACACATGGTCTAATCATGTAAATACACTTCCAGTTTTGCAACATGTTACCCAATTCTTGTGGGAATTAAACAAAGTAATGTTTAGAAAAATAGTTTATAAACACTAGAAATCTATTTTTTAAAAAAACTAGAAGTTACTATTAATTTTATTATGATGACAATATTTTATCAAGTGCTGTCAATGCCCCCACAGTGTAAAAATTTTCTTAAAGTGCTCACGAATATAAAGTCCGAAAGTGGTGGCCCTCATGGTACATCAGGCTTATATATGTATTTTTATAGACACTTAATATGTGTGTTTGTTTTAGTTGCTGACATTGAGAAATCAGAATGTTTTGCATAAAAATATGGATTTCTGGCTTCTTTGGAAGGAAAAACATCCTGGCCAACAGCACTCTCTCTCTGAAACAGCGTGGTGGAGCTTCCTGGTTTTATGCCCGTTTCGTAAGGCCGCTTGGGCCATGTGGAAACCAGCTCCTAGAGGATTCTGTGAACTTTATGGCCACATCAACAGTTTGTACATATTTAAGGGGAAAAAAGTCCATAGATTTCATGCCCATAGCTTTAGAGAAAAACAGCATCACTCTACATCTCTTGCTCAAGTTAAATATCTAACATACTTGCATAGACATTTTCTCTCCTCCTTCTATTCTTTCATTCTTATAGCTCTTGATTCCAGAGAATTGTATTTTTAACAAATAGAGAAGTATTTATAAGGTTTGACTCACAAAATTGTTACTCTGCCCTTAATTTTTCTCCTGCCACACAGGAAAAATAATTTAACGTAGTATTTCATGAGTTTTTCTACCGAGACTTTGTTTCTCCTCTGTTTGAACTACAGCTACATATCATTGCTTTTATACCAGAGCATCGCTTGGTTTTAAGACTGTTCTGGAATCACATATTTCCCTCACTTTGTCACGTGTGATGTTAAATGCTAATGTGAATTAGTGAAGTAGCAAAAGTAGACACAGACATAACTGATTCCTTAGTCCACAGGTCTAAATACATAGTTTTAAAACATTTAGTTAAAAACAAAAATACAGTTATCAGATAAAGTCTCATCCATCAATCCATATTTAATTCTTTTACTTCTCTTTATTGACTAGCTTTTCCTCGTATTTCATTTACACGGTTTGAAGTTGGAGTATCAGTCCCAGCACTTGTATTTGCCTCATAAAGAAGACAGAGGTGTTTTTCTATGTCAGTAGGCTTGTCCTAATTTAACAAACTGTCACTGAGAATTTGACAAAAATAGTTCTTATTCCTCACGAAAATTTTGGACTCATATTGAATAAATCCATTGACTTAACGTTCCAATTGGCATTGGAATTACTATTTTTAATTTGATCAGAAATCCAGTGGAGACATTTCCAAAGTAGATGTACCCAAATTTAGTGTAAAATTGCTCCAAATCAACTCTTTAGAATAAGCTATTCAGTTGCAATGATTTAACATTTATAATAAGACAATATTATAATTAGTGTCTTCCAATAATCTCAAACTTTAAAAAAATAACTGGCCTGTGGAAAACAATATCTGAAAGAACTCATACTTAAGTCTATTTTAAAAGCAGGCTGTAAGATTAGGTCACAAAATGGCAATCACTTAATCTCTTTCCCCCCATAGTGTCCCCTTTCACTAAATGGCTCAAGCAAATTCTACAGAGCAGTAGAATTTGAGGAGTTTGAATTAAAAAAGCATTGAGCTAAATAATAGTGGGGATTTGGGGGAAAAATAATTATTTTATTAATTAATATGTAATAAATATATTATTAATTTTAATGTTGCTTATTTAAATTTATGAGCAGTTTGAGAAAAATTTTACACTATGGGGTATTAACAGCACTTGGTAAAATATTGTCATCATAATAAAATTAATAGTAATTTCTAGTTTTTAAAAAATAGATTTCCAGTATTTATAAACTATTTTTCTAAACTTTACTTCATTTAATTCCCACAAGAATTGGGTAACATGTTGCAAAACTGGAAATGTATTTAAGTGATTAGACCATGTGTCTAATGTCTCATTAGAAATGAGTTAGAAAAACAACTTAATTTTTAACTTTTTATGTTTACTTTCCTTTAAACAGTTATTTATTGATTACCTGTCATTTGCCAAACCATTTTCCTGAGTTCTGAGAGGTAGAAAAATCAATTAGGACATGACTTTGCCCTCAGTGAGCTCAAAACTTCATAGGAGAGACTGATTTTTTCCAACTATAACACAATTGAGAATAGGATATGTGCTGTAATAATGTTATGTGCAAAGAAAAGTGTGCTGGAAACCAGCTCTTGGGGGGCAAAGGGCAGAGGGAGAGCCTTGATTTGCCAGTTTTTATGGTGTAAATATTTCTATCATGGCTGACTAAAACTCCTAGCAGTTTATAAACTGGCTTAAAAAATTCTTGAATATTTAATAATCAGCTCTCACAAGGGGGTATAAGCTGGCTTCAATTCACCACTGAAAGTATGACAGAAGCATAAAGGAGGCAGCAATGAATACTGCCTAGAATGAGATTCAGAAAGGATTCAGATCAGAGTGAATTTGAGCTAAACCCTGAGGATGAGCAAGATTGTAGGGCAGAGAACAGGGAAGAAGAATGGTCCATGCAGAGGGAATGTTAGCTGCAAATTAAAGAATGCCGAGAATTCAAGATGTGTATTGACTTGTGCTGTTACCAAGTCCAAGCTCATACTGCTTGCCGCATGACAGGCCAATAAACTGAGACAAGTTGTTGGGACAAGGAGTATCAACTGCATTCAGAAAGCCTGCAGGTTGAGAAGATGGTGGAATGATGTCCCAAAGAACCATCTTGCCTTAGTTAGATTTCAGGCCTCCTTAAACTAAAAGGGGAAGGAGTGAAGTCAAACATTTCCTGGTTCTGATCAGCCTCTGGAAGGGATGTGTTAATTTCTTTCTTCCTGTAGTCATTCTCAGGTGGGCCGGGGTCAAATGTTTCCTGTGAGCTAAACAAGAGTATTTTAGCTTAACGCTCATTCTCTGGGAGGCAGAGTTCCCAGAGATGGGCCATTATGTATAACTTAAGCTTATAGGCCACACCCCTTTAGTGATTAACTTGTAGCAAAAGCAATAGAACACAAAGGCCTAAAGTAAAAGAAACAGATCCAGTATGAAGTCAGATTTGTTCTTCCCTATTACACCGTGAGCAGAGCTGAGGTTTGGGGTTCCGGAAGCTGAGTGTTAGACTGGACTCAGATTGGTAAGACCCTTGAATGTTGCACAAGGAGTTGTGATTTCTTTATGTGGAAATTGGGAATCTCTGGAGGGGCTCACAAAACAATTGTAACTATTTGACAAAAGACCACAAGGAATAAAATACACGATGTGAGATTTAGATGGAGAATGCAATCATTTCTCTAAAAAGGCACATTCCAGTGGGGAGTTAGGCAATGAATCCAACATTTTACCAATTGGAAATGTTTTTAAAAATAATTTTTATTGTAATAAAATATTTTAGACAGAATCACCTAAGGAATATCTCAGTGGGTTTTCTATTAGAACAGTTATCCACATAGGTGACATTTACTACTTCAAATTGTATCATATTTCTAAATAATAAACAGATGTTAAGTTAAATATCTCCATTAACTTGGTGAAGTCAGTCTGAAGGAGGAATAGTAAAATGACCGCACTTAGGCTAACAGATTCCTTCCTTTATGCTTGCCCTTGGAAAGGTCAACAAACCTGATTCCTACCCACAGCTCCAGGCCCCTTGTTGAAACTAAAGCTATTGATCTTACTGTGTCTACTTTATTCCAGTAATCAAAAGCTATAATCATGCTTGGTCTCCAAGTCGATCTCCAGGGAGAAGGTCACAGAACTGTAACCTTACAAAACAGGCTAAATACCAAGACCACACCTTACAAGAGAAAGAGATGGAAAAAGTGACAACTGCTAGTTTCTATAGAATTGATCACCTGGAGGCATCATGACGCAACTCAAGTCTTATGAATCTGTTGATTGTTTATTGTTGGAGCTGTATAACCACCCCACCCCATCCCCAAGGTGGGTTCACAGTTTTGAAGGCACTAGCCTTTGTGAACCCTTTGCCTGGCAAAGTAATAAAGCTGTCTCTTTTCTTCTAAGCTCCAAGACCCTTTCTCTAAATTATTTGGTTCCTCAGGGATTGGGCCAATCTTTAGGTAAGTCTGCTTTGCTTGATCTTCTCTATATTACATTAAAAAAAAAAAAAAGCATGTGGGGCAAAGATTACCAGTATCTGAATCTGATGCATTAGTCCTTCCTGAGGCAAAGCTGTAAAGAGGGAGAGGAAATATTAAAATCTGGAGTCAAGCGAATTTTTTGGCTGGTTTCATGTTTAAACATACATTAAAAGTTTCAAACTTAGTGAATTTTTCCATCTGGACAAAGAACAAACTTGTAACTCATTATAACAAAACCATTTGCATTTTAATAACAATTTCATCGGTCAAATTTTTTTTTCTTATTATATTAAACTGTTGATGGGAAATAAATACAGACTGCCCTGAAGGCTTATAAATAAAACTTCAATGTAAGAAAATATTATATTCTTGACAAAGTTTAAATTGTTATTAAAGAGTTTATAATGCAGGGTCAGGAATTCTGAATTTTGTCCCCTGGGCAAATAATCTTTTCTCTGGCTGAGTGTTTTGTGGACTCTCAGTAACAATGTCGCACCTGGTTTCATCTAAACAAAATTCTGTGAAGTTGATTTTTTTCAATGGAATCAAGCTCCACAAGAAAAGGTAAAATTAGAATCAAACAAAGGCCATTTGACTGTTAAGGGTTATTTCCCTTTCAGTTCTATGGTCTCTCCAGATACTGTCTATTTTCCCAATGACCCAACTTATCTCCCTCCTAGTCCTGCTGGTTGGTTAACCTAAGACTTACAATCCACTTCTGAAGTCTACTTCCAACATTTTTGGAGCATTTTCATCTTCTATGTTTTATTTATGCTTTTGTCTTGTCCATTTGAAACTAGTTTGGAGTTTAATTGCCATAATTGCAAGGACAGCAATGTTGCTAAAATTGCTTTAGGATAAATGCAGTTATGGAATTACATGTACATTTCCCATAGAAGCAACAGTAACAGCTCACTTATTAAGTTATACTTCAGTTCCTTTAAATTCCAAAAAACACAAATGCATTTTAAGCTTACTGAAACTTATAAAATGAATGACTGGTAGGTTCTACAAGCCAATATGATAATGTCTCAAATCAATGTATCTTAGGCAGAGTTTGTAGTCATAACATTTCCTTAGCAAATTATTGATGAAATGTTTTCAATGTTGCCAAAATCTGAAACAAATTTAAAGACTTAATTATAAGATGATATACACAATTATCCATTTTGCCAATCTCTGCCTTTTAAATGTTTAGTCCATTTACATTACTGATAAATTATAATTTATGTCCTCCATTTTTCTGTTTGTTTTCTTATGTATCTTATATCCCATTGTTCTTCTGTTTCTTCATTATCAACATTTTTATGTCAGAGTGATTCTTTCCAGTGTACCATTTTAAAAGCCTCATAGGTTCTCTTCTATTATTTTTTTAAAAATTCTGTTTCTAGTAGTAGTCCTGGAGATTACAATTAACATCTTAATTTATACAGATTAATTCAGATTAATATTGTTTTGCCTCAATATAGTTTCATTCCCTTACACCACCTTTGTGCTATTATTGTTACATAAGTCACTTATATGTCATATGCCCATCAACAAAATTTTATAATTATTGTTTTATGCAGATATTTTAAATCTTTGCCTTGGACAGTAAACTTTAAGATTGGATGGTATCAAAATAATTAGAAATACTATTCTAGAATGGGGTTGCTGTTTGAGATGAGAGACAGAGACAGAGTGAGATACTGTGGCTATCCCAGGCCTGTGTGTATATTCTTTGGATTGAATTAAAAATGGAAAGATTTTATTCAAAAAACTTATATAGGGCTTTTTAATCACTCTCTTCATATTAGCTCACCCATGCTTGTATTTTCCATTTAGTTGCTGTTGTCACGATTTGAGTCCTACTAATATCTGTATCACTGTCGTTGAATGACTTATGATGCAGTTAATACAAAACTCCTTTAATACATAGATTAGGAAACAATGGGTATGGTAAAAAAAATCTTGACTTATGCATTAAGAGGAAAATTCTGGGACTTCCTCCATCTCTACTACAGTGTGTAGTGGGTATATCATTTAATGTTTCTTGGCCTCAGCTTTCTCAGTTATTAATGGTAAAGACCAGAGGTTGGACTAGAAGGTGGTTTGAGTTTGAGTTCTAAATTTCTGTAATTAAATATATATGTTTTCTTTTCTCTAGAAGCCCTTTTCTTAGCTTTTAGCAGAAATGAGAAAAAAAAAAATCTTTCCCAAATTGTCAAAACTATACTTTTAGGAGGAAACATAATTTCCTTTTCTCATATTTTTATTATATCTTACCTTACAGTATCCCATATTTATTTTATTTATGACTGCATGATGGCATCCGTTGTGGCTGAGAAGTACACCAAACCTCATGTATAGTGTGGTCATGCATTTTTAAACAAAGCATCTAGATATGTCCCCAGTAATCTGTAAATATATTTTCTATGCTTTATTTTAATTATAATCAATTTAGAATTGATTGTGGTCCCTTTTTCTCTCAAAAGTGGCTTTGGAATGCACTGGGTAAAGGAGATATTTTCCTAAACATGGTCATATTTTTATCAAATGAATATATCACTTAGACCTCTGCAAACCCCCAAATGTTTATATATTCTGCTTTTAGTTTCTCTTGATAATGTTGAGGTTGAGATGAACTGTAAAATCTGATGTTATTTCTAGGAAGGTCACCTTTAAAGAAGAATGTTCTTTGAGTATGTCTTTTTCATGTGTTATGTATTTGCTTGTTTCTTTTTTCATACTCAATTTTACTTACAAGTTTATTTTAGAAAAAGCATTCTTCATTTAGTTTAGTTTTCTTCCTCTCTTTTTTTGTTCTTTAAATTTTAAAAATGGAGAGATTGAGCAAGTTTAATATAGAAGTGTTATAAATTGTTGCTCTCCCTGAATTTCAGACCTGTAAAATGAGGAAATGTGAGGAGCAAGGACTACATTCTCTATAAAATCATATGCATCTCTAAAGGGCTTTGCTAACATTATAAAGGTTGAGAATAAGAGCCACAGAAAATTCTTCTATCAATTTAAAATAATGTACCAGATACCATTGTAAAGTGCTTTGCATATATGAATCCAGAAAACAACCCTATGATTTTTAAAATTTTCATAACAACCCAGGAAGGTAGATAAAATTATTATACTCATTCTACAAATGAGAAAACAGGGGCACACGGAGGTTAAATACTTTGCCTAAGATTACACAGTGGACTCATACTTACTGTGGAAGCACATAAACTATAACAATGGCAGAAACTAGGCAAGGAGACAAAATAGAGGCCATTGTCCTTCGTTGACTTGCATTGCTATGTTTCTTTCTTTTTTTTAATTTTCTTTTTTTTGAGGTATAATTAACATATAACATTATATTGGTTTTAAGTGTACAACATAATGATTCAATATTTGTATACAGTGTGACATGATCCCCTCAGTAAGTCAGGTTACCATCCGTCACCATGCATAGTTAACTTTCAGGATTGTTTCTTTCTTGCTGCTTTGGTTCTTCAGGAAAATTAACTTCCCATCCTATTTGAGTATAAAATCAGGCTGATCTCCACGCTCTGGCTGCAGTACCAGGATCTTGTCCCTGCGCTCCATCTTAGCTGATGTTTTAAAGCAAATATGTAAAGTGAAAAAATCTGACTCTGCACTCCCATCCATTTTCAACATTTTTAGTTTGCCAGTTCTCCATTCATTTGGGTATCACTGGAGGCATAAGTAAACTTACAGTATTTTGATGTATTCCACAAATTTTCACATGACTGAGTTCATTTGATACAAAAAATTCTCCCTTGTTTTCCTTCTACTAGTTCCATATAGTGCCTCATTTCTTCGTCTACATGTAGTACTTGCTGCCGAATTTAGGCAAATATCTACATATGGTTTCTATTGGGTGAGAAAAAGAAAAGTGTGAAAATGCTTCAGGCAAATAGTAGAATTAATTTGATAGGACAGGCAGACCAATTATCAGGACATAATAATATATACACATACACTTTCTTTTTTCCCAGTGGGGAAAACCAAGGTAGCAAGTTGCAAGATAACTGGTCCTCAGGAAATCTTTGTCTATCAGAGTAAATGATGGAAGAAGAAACCATTGATGTCTTTATTGTTTAGTTGTTCCATGAAACAAAATCTGTAAACTGCTTTATTAACGTTTTCTTTGGTTAGTTTACACACGTACTTTTTGAGGTAAGGTAGTTTCCTAACTTCATTTAAAGATAGTAAATCAGACACAACTAAACCACAGTATCCCATTTTTTAAGAAGACCTAGAACACACTTCAATACACACACACACACACACATATGTATATATATACATTTTTTGTTATGACTCCTAGTTCACTCCAAAACCTTTTACTCTTTCTGAAATAGCATTGCAATTTGAGCCATGAGATGGAGGTTTGGTGGCTCTATTGTGAATGTTGTAACTATCCAATATTATTTGTACATATTTAGCCATTAATTAATTAGAAACATGCATTGAGTATACGTTTTATGTCAGGCATTGTCCTGGAACTCTATGATTAAAAAAAAATCAGTCAAAGTCCCATCTTCATGGATCTTACATGAGGAAAACAAAGCAATTTTTTGGATAGATAAAATTTCAAATTAATTTAAGATTTCAACTGTGGTTAGTGCACTAAGGAAGACAGAAATCCAGTGCTATTAGAATCTACAAAATTTAACCTAGCCAGAGGTATCTGAGGAATCTGAAAGGGGATGGAAGGTAGGAGGGTGAAGGCAACAGTATGATCAAAGAGCCTACTTGAGAAGAGGAAAAATAAGCAGAGATTTGAATAAGAGTGGAGGAGAGCTGTGTGATTATCTGGGAATAGAGTATTTCTGATGGAAGAAGAAACAATCCCTTTGAAGTATCCTGGGTACTTGGCAGGACTGAGAAATAGAAGGAGGTCAGCGTGTGTGACAGAGAAGAGCATTGTGACAAAGACTCTCTCACTGATCAAACTCTAGCCGGATTCCTCTGAGCCATCTTCTTTACAGTCCTTAACCGTGACCTATAAAGACTGGAACAAATACCGACGTAGTTTCTGACAGCTCAAAGCCGCACCCCTAGGATGACCCTAGTCTCCCTGAGAAAACTCAAGGCTGCCAGAAGCATTTCCTGTTTGTCCTAGCCAACAGCTGATGACAGGTGGCAGAGTGGGAGCCTGACTTTGATAAGTGCCAGTGAGCAAACCCAGGTGGGTTTTATATGCACTCCCTTTCTCACTTTTGGTAATTTTTAACTTCCCTGATTCTACTCAAGTGTCACCATTGTCCCTCCCTACTCCCTCATTCTCCTCTTAAAATGCTCAGTCACCTCTGCACACATCTGAATGGGACTCACTCAGCTCTTTGTCTATTGTCAGTAGCTAACTGAATCAATCCGTTTTTACCACTTTAAAGATAAACTAATGTTTATTTTTGCTAGCAAGATGACGTAAGTCAGAGATGGTAGATGGGAGCCTGGTCACACTGAGCCTTGTAATTAATGATAAAAACTCAGGATTTTATTGGAGTAAGGTGGGAATCTATGAGAGGATTTGAGCTGAGAAGAGGAATAATAAGACATTTTCAAAGAAACACCTGCAGAGGGGCAAGGGAAAAGCGGGGAGGCCAGGTAGGAGGCTGTTTCAGTAGTCCCAGCAAGAGATGATGGTGGGTTGGTCTAAGCCAGGGGTGGTGAAAATGTGAAATGAAACATTTTGGATATATTTGAACACAGTGCTGATTGGATGTGCTAATGCACCATGGGAGTTAGATTTTTAATATGTAAGGATTATTTATACACATAAGGAAAAGTAAAATATGATTTTACATTCTGTTCAAATATCTGTGTCAAATTTATAAATGATAATGCTGTCTTTCCAAAACAACTATTCCGTGGAAGAAAAGATATCATTAACTAATTAGCAAAATCAAATATATGGTATACATTTCCCACTTGAATTTTTCCAGATCATTCAAAAGTGGTTAGTGATGAAGACAGACAAGTTCAGTGGACTAATTAGCAGATAAAGGAAGGACAATATCGTTGAGGGGTCTCTTATATAAGATGTCCTATTCTGTTCCCAAAGAAACACTTGCCATTTTCTCCCAGACATTAATAAAAATATAAATAGACAATTTGTTTCCAGAAAATACCTTCATATGAAAACAAATTCAACAAGCCAGTTGTATTATCAACTGGGATTTAAGTTTCTAGTTTGGAAGTTACAGCTATAGAAAGTAGACCAAATAAGTAGGGTGATGGGACTTTTTTAAGAGACAATTTATACCAAAAATCTCTACTTTAATTATTTGTAGTAAGTGTCATAAGCTTCATCCTAAATTTTATTAAGTATCAAATGCTTATGATCCTTTTCCAGGCACTCTGAAAAATTATGCATTTTCTTTCATCTGTCCACCCATTCGGTACTATCCAATGACCATGAAGATGTGCTTAATGTATTTTTCATCTTTGCAGTGGAAAAGGCATATATCTGAAACTTAAATAGGAAGTGGTTTGAAATAGCATGCTCTATTTATATTTGAATAATTGAAAAACTATTATTTTTATAATGAAAAATACAGAAGGGAAATGTCAAAAATGTGTTTTAAATGCTTAATTGAAAGTCTAGGAATTCATACTAAGAAAGATTCTTCAAGGAAGTTAAAGTGCAGGAGTGTGTGATTTTTATGCTTATCCAAAAAGCAGAGACTTTTAAGGATTTGATTTACTTGACAGATAGACCTGAGTTGGAATCCTGCTTCTGTCATTTATAAGTTGGTCACATTAAGCATGACATGTAATTTCTCTGAACCTCGGTTTTCTCAGCTCTGAAATGAGGTTAATGATTTAATTGCATGAGATTCTTGTAAGAATTTAATGTGATAACACAATAGAGTGCTTTCCAAATTTCACTGAAATGGTATAACTCAGTAAATGTAAATATGCAGATTTTTTTGACTTAAGGCAGTTCACTGTCTAGTATGTTTAACAAGAAAATAAATAGATTAGTTTCTCTAACAGATGCATTACTGCAGCTAATCTGATTTTTGCTTACTTTAAAATCAGCCCTCCATCGCCTTTTCATGATAGATACAAAACTCAGTAAAAACAACACCAAGAAAAAGGTAAAAGCTACAAATTAATGTATACATGTACCCAAAGCTTATTCTTCTATTAGGTTTCAGGCCCTGGGCTTGTTGCTAGAGAGACAATATATAGAGATAAAATATACTTTCTCCGTAACTATTAAGAATAGTTTTGGAAGAACATTTGTGGCAGCACAGCGCTATTTCTTTGTATGACTTGTGCCCTTCTATATGTTTCTTTAAAGTGCTGTCCAGGAGCGGTAGGGAAGATTAACAGTATTTTGAAGGGCTTATCGGTATTCCTAAACCACATTTATCAGGTTTTTTCCTGTTGTTGAATTTTAAGGGTTCTTTGTATATTTTGGATAACAGTCCTCTATCATATGTGTCTTCTGTAAATATTTTTTCCAGTCTGTGGCTTATTGCCTCCTTTTTTGACATTATCTTACACAGAGCAGAAGTTGTTTTTGGGGTTTTTTAGTTTGTTTGTTTTTTGAACGAAGTCCAGCTCATCAGTTGTTACTCTCACGGACTATGCCATTGGTGTTGTTCCCAAAATTCATCACCAGACCAAGTTAATGTAGATTTTCTCCTATGTTATATTCTAGGAGTCTTATTATTTTGAAATACACATTTAGGACTATGATCCACTTTGAATTAATTTTTGTGAAGGATATAAGGTCTGTGTCTAGATTTTGTTTTTTGCATGTGGATGTCCAGTTATTCCAGCACCATGTATTGAAGAGATTATCTTTAGTCCACTGTGTTATCTTTACTCCTTTGTCAAAGATCAGTTGATAATTTGTATGGATCTGTTTCTGGGCTCTCTGTTCTTTCCTCTTAATCTCTTTTACCCGTATTACCTTGTCTTGATTATTGTAGTTTTACAGTAATTCTCAAAGTTAGGTAGCATCAGTCCTCCAATTTTGTTTTCCTTCAATACTGTGTTGATTATTCTGGGTCTTTTGCCTCTCCATATAAATTTTGAATAAGCTTTTCAGTATCCACAAAATAACTTGCTGGGATTCTGTTTGGAATTGCACTGAATCTATGAAATTTGGAAGAATGGACATCTTGACAATATTGAGTCTTCCTCTCCTTAAACATGGAATATTTCTCCATTGATTTAGTTCTTTTTTGATTTTGTTCACTGGTTTTATATTTTTCTTCATAAAGATTTGTACATATTTTGTTTGATTTATATCTAAGTATTTCAATTTTTGGGTCACTAATGTAATGGCATTGTGTTTTTATCTTCAAATCTATTTGTTTATTGTTGATATATAGGAGAGTGAGTGAGTTTAATATATTAAACTTGGGTCTTGCATGCTTGCTATGTTTATTAGCTCTAGGAGTTTTTTGGTTGATTTTTTGGGGTTTTCTTTATAGACAATCCATTATCTGTGAGCAGAGACAGCTTTATGTCTTCTTTCTTAATTTATATACTCTTTATCTTCTTTTGTCTTAGTGCATTAGCCCAAACTTCCAGTGCTATGTTGATCAAGAGTGGTGAGAGGGGAGTGACAATAGCTTTTTCATTGTGAAATCCAGTGTACTGGGTGCCATCTGTGATATTCATCTCTAGTCTCTAGTAGTTCATGACCTATAATTTAGTAAACACTGGCATGGGGGAGGGATCTGCAGTTAAATAGTGCTACGGCCTAGATGTTTTTGTCAACGCAAAATTCATATGATGAAATCCTAACTCCCAAGGTGATTGTACTAGGAGGTGGGGCCTTTGAGAGGTGGTTGGGCTTAATACCCTTTAGAAAGAGGCTCAGAGGGCAGATGCTCAGGTCAATGGCATATAGTACAGTGAACACAGTTAGTCCTCCTATCTGCTGGATATGAAGGGACAACTATACACATTTGTATTACATTAAAGTAAAAGGTATAGAAAACCAAGTCATTATTGCTAGGCAAAGGCAGTAGTTAACATTTCAGACAGGAGATTTTAACTTACTTATTTGTAGAATTTTTAGATGCATCCCAGGTGTAATCTGCATCCATATCACAAAATTTACCAAGACAGAAAGTCATTTGGGACAAAAAATAATCTGGGGATTATAAGAGTATGAATTTGATTGTTAAGAAAGTCCAAAGGGATATCAAATTGGAAGGCACTAGGACTTGTAAAATTACTTAGTGCATTTCCTATCCTTGCAGACCTTTCCCAAACCTGAGATGATCTTCATCATGTAGGATATTGTTTGGAGATAAAGAAATTCAGAATTCAGTATGTAGTTTGTGGGGTCATAATTACATGTGCATTTAAATGTAAGTGTTCCAGCTTGAACTAAACTGATACTTTCATATCAATGTAGATGTGTTAGAGGAACATCTAGTGGACTGTTGTTGTCTGGTTGAGATGCACGTGTCAGGTGTGAATGTGAAGAGTGCAGTGGGTAAGACAGTGGTTCAGTTATGAGTGTCTTATTAGGTGAAAGTGTATCCACAAAACTTTTCCAGGAAGAACAGAGAAGCTGAGAAACAACTAGTCTTAAGGAGACAGAGATATATTCCAAATACAATGACTCCATACTGAAAGGGCAAAAGCAATTCCAAATACATATGGTATCCATTACTCACCTGTGTTCTACTGCCATGGAAGCTGCTTCAATAAACATACAGTTGAGCCTTGAACAACGAGGGAGGAAGGGCTAAGGGCACCAACCCTCTGCATAGCCAAAAATCTGTGTATAATATATAGTTGGCCCTCCCTCTACATGGGTCTTCAGCATCCTTGGATTCAACCAACTGCACAGCAGTACTATAGTATTTACTATTAAAAAAATCCTCACATAAGTGAACCTGTGTAGTTCAAACCCGTGTTGTTTAAAGGTCAACTGTACATTAAATTTATAAATAAATGGGCACAATTTAAAATGGACATAGTTACACAGAGCATGATAATTGTGAAACACTAGAATATTTAACAGTACTCCCACTTTTGTTTGGAACCCAGGATGGCTTAGTCCACAAAACCACATTATTTGCCCAATGCTCCAATGCAATGACTCAATAAAACTATGCTATTATAGTCTCCATTTTAAATAGGAAACACCTGTGAAATATATAGAGAGTGCATGAATTGTCCAAAGTTAATGACAGAGCTGGGTTTTTGCCCTGTGTTGAGTTTGACGCCAAAACACCCAATATACTGAGCATAACTCCAGTTTATCAGTCCATGTGCACAGTTATGATCAGATATGATAAGAATATTCATTAGTTAACAACTGCTTTAAGATCAGAGGAAGGCACTTCCAACAGAACAGGCATTTATAAGAGGATACACTTCTTGTCCCAAATATCAGCAACTGGCTCTTTAATACTATCATCTTAGTGACAACCTTGGAATATTTTTGTATCTTTATGGGTAGTGAGAGGCTTTGTAGTTGGTGAAAACAAAGACTAGGTGATCAGAAGCACCAGTAAGACAGCCCTGAGGACTCCTAGAAATAATAAAGTTTGAAGAAGCCCAGAACTGGTATCATTCCACATCACATAATTTCATAGGAGAGAAAAGTCTTTATTTCCAAAAATGTGTTATTTGACCCAAATGTGTTGTTTTTTTTTTTTTGAGAAAAATTCTAGATGAAACTAACCTGGCTGCATTACTATAGCTCATACAAGGTTAAATCACTCCTGGTTAGATAACATTTTTGGATTCTGGAAGTAATGGTGATTGATGCACATAGTGAAACAGAGGTTCTCAGAGTTCTGACTGATGTTCTCCTTGGCTTGCAGGCAGCCAGCAGGCATAGGTAGCAGTCTCCTACATCTCAGTGTCCCCATCCTATGACTGTAACCCAGTACCTTTCTCAGGACCTCCTTTCGCTCAGCCTCTCAAATTCAAAATAGGAAAATTCATGTATTGTGATGAAATGAGAACCATCAAAGGAAGGATGATTTTACGTATTTCTAGAACTACTCTCTCGCTTTTAGATAACAGAAAAACCTCTTCTTTTGTCTCACATTTGCTGCCTTGATTTCCCTATGGACAGACATAAAATTTAGAAGATATTTTTGATTCTATTATTTATAACTTAGAAAAATAAACCCTCAAGGTACATTTACTTCCCCTTGTAAATAAATGCATTCACAATTTGGAAAAAAAATTCTAGCATAGTAAACACAATGCAAAAATTTAAAATGTGATATATATATATAAAATGTGATATATATTTTTCTATCCCCGAAGACCCCTAGTAGATGTGACAAGACATGCATTTTTTTTTTGACTTAAAGACTTGTGTTCTCTATTTTGGCCTCACAGCGCACTTAACGCAGCAGGACCTCAGGGGAAAAAAAAAAAAAGAGCGCAATTGAAGTTCATGATTTTCCAGGTTCACTGGCACTTAAAAATCTAAGGAACAGACAGGCAAAGCTCACAGCTTGGTATTTCAGACATACAACTTTCAAAGGGGTAGGGCTTTATTTAATTAGCAACTGCCTTCCCTGAGCTGCAGTGACATTCTGCTGAGCTTTTAAACAGGAGTGTGAAGTCAGAGCTGCCATCACAGATGAAGCCAAACGTGACTTTCCATTCCAGTTTTAGCAACGTTTCTCCATCAGGAACATTGCCTGGTCCTCTTATGTCTACATGTCCTCACATTTGTCATATCACATTGAAATATTAACGTATTCTACAAAAATAAATCTTTGTTTCACTGTGTTGGTAATTCTATTAGCTTGCTAGAATCATGATTTTATTCTTGCTCATTTCTGTCCATATCTCTTTGTCATTTAACAGCCGTTCAGTTGTGTCCGGCCTAGTTTGGAGGGTGCTCAATCTCTGTCTCATTACGCAGGTTCACCACCACTGGGGGCCTGCTTGATGCTGGCGTAGACCGAGGAGATAAATATCTCAAACCCACAAAACAAACCAGAGACCCAACACTTCAGTGGAGAGGAGCTCGTTTAATATTTGCTGAAAAATGAAATAACTGTAAGTAGAACATAACAGTGAGTTCTTCTGTAAGAAAGGGAAAGCTGCTTAGCATTTGTTAGATCTGCCAGGCATTGTGCTGGACGTCGTTTATACATTGTTCCATTTAATTCTGATAATAACCCACTGTGGTAAGGTTGAGCAAACCAATCTGAAGGTTTCCTAGCTCAGAAATTATGCACAGTGGAATACAGGCAGCTTGCTCATAAATTCACTTCTGTATGGTTGATGCTTGAGATTTGGATGTTGCGTCTGCTTTTTTTTTTTTCCTTTATTGCAGGACAGTCCTTCTATCGCATGATGTTACTGGTTAAATCTGCTTGGGGTGGGTTGTGCCATGTACAGGGGTGTTTTTCAGCATGGGCAGAGGGATGTCATGGTCCTTGGGAGCCCTTTGTCTGAGGGAGGTGGTAGACATTTTGGAGGTGGTGGCGTTAAGCTTCAAAATTAAGAAACAAATTATGAATTAGCTAATGATAGAATTGTTCTTTAGTAAATGCTTGCTTACTTGTAAAATGTGAATTTTAAAAGCAGGATTTTAGAAGCTTTATTGAAGCGTAATTTATCTACTATAAAATGTACCCACTGTATGTGTAGAATTAACTGATTTTTAGTAAATCTAGAGTTTGATGTGTGACATCATTATCATACAGTTTTAGAATATTCTCCTCATTCAACAAGTTTCTTCATGCTCGTTTTCAGTCAGTCCTCTCTGCCCTAATCTCCAGGCAAACATTGATATGCTTTTAGTCTATAGATTTACCATTTCTGCAGATTTAATATACTAGTATAACGTATAGCTTTCTGTATCTGGAGTTTTTGACTACCGTGTGTCTGAGCTTCATTTTTGTTGCATCATATATCAATAATTTGCTTCTTTTCATTAATGAATAGTATTCCATTGTATGGCTTTGCCTGTTTGTTTATTCATTCACTAGTTGATGAACATTTTGTTTTCAGTTCTTGGCTATTTTGAACAATGCTGCTAGAAACATTTGAGAACTGGCTTTTCTGTGGACGTGATGTTTTCATTGCTCTAAGAGGATTCCTAGTTAAAAAAGGCCTAAGTCTTATATTAACTTTTTTTTAAAAAACCACTTTCCTAAGTGGCTATACCATTGTGGTAGGCAAAAGAAGGGCTACCCTGCAGAGATGGACAAGTTCTAATTTCTGTAACTTGGGACTATGCTCTATCACATGGGAAAAGGGAATTAAGGTAGTTGGGGGGGGGGGATATCTGAGCTTCTCCACGTGGACCCAATGTTAACTATAAGGGTCCTTAAAAATGGAAGAAAAGAGGCAGAGACATGAGGCAGAGAGATGACAACACAAGGATTCAGTGCTCTTTTGCTGGTTTTGAGATGTACGTGTTTGTGGGGGAGTTATGTGCACAGATTGGATAGAAGCCATTGGGAGCTAAGAACGGCCCCCAGCTGATAGCCAGTGAAAAACAAAGACCTCAGTCAATACAAGGCATAGAACTGAATTCTGCCAACATTTGAATGAGCAAGGAAATGTATTCTCCCTAAAAGCCCACAAAAGGAACACAGCCCTGCCTACACTGTGGTCTTAGCCCAGTGAAACCCATATGGAATTTCTGAACTATAGGAAGAACTGTAAGGTAATATGTGTTATTTGATATGTTTTTGGTAACTTTTTACAGTAGCAAGAAACAAATACAATCATTTTACATTTCAACTAGCAACAGATAAAGGTTGTAGTTTTTCAACATCCTTGCCAACACTTACCGTTGTCTTTTTAATTATAGCTACTCTAATGGGCTTGTAGCAGTATGTTGTTGCATTTCTAATTTTCATTTTCCTAATGAATAATGACATTAAACATCTTTTCTTGTGTTTGTTTGCCATTTGTATATCTTCTCTGGAGAAGATTTCTTTTGATAAAATATCTATTTGAATCTGTTATCTATTTTTAAATCAAGTGTCATCTTATCACTGAGTTTTAAGTGCTCTTTACATAATCTGGAAACAAGTCTTTTATCAAATAAATGAGTTAATTTGTGTATACAGTGTGAGGTATCCAATTATCCCAGTACCACTTGTTGAAAACAATTATCTTGGCATTTTTGTCAAAAATAAATTGAAGATACAAGAAAGGGTTCTTATCCGGACTCTCAATTCTGTTACCTAAGTTTATATAATCTATATGACAACCCTTACACCAATACCACAGTGTTTTCATTGTTGTAGCCTCATAGTATGTCTTTAAAATGGTTAGTTTAGTCATATAACTTTAATTTCCAAAATTGTTTTGGCTATTCTAGATTCTTTGATTTTCATACATGTCTTCTAGGACTCACTTGTCAATTTATTTTTAAAAAACCTAATTTTGAATCTGTATATCAGTTGAAGGAGAATTACCACTTTGAATCTAGTTCCATAAACATGGGATGTCTCTCAGTTTGTCTAGATCTTTGATTTTTCTCAGCAGTGTTTTACAGTTTTTATTTTGCAAGTTTTGTACTGCTTTTTATTAAATTTATTCTTAAGTATTGTATTCTTTTTTCTCCTATTGTGAATGGAATCATCTGTTTAATTTTATTTTTGAATTATTTATTTCTAGATTACAGACAAAATTGATTTTATTTTTCTCTTGACATTTGTCTTAATTTCCTGAGACTGCTAGGAGAAATAACTACAAAGTTGGTGGCTTAAAACAATAAATTAATTCACTCAGTTCTGGATGCCAGAATTCTGAAATTAAGACGTTAGCAGGAGGCTGTCCCAAATTCCTTGGTATTCCTTGGTTTGTGGCAGTTGTCACTCCAGCCACTGCATCTTCTACTCTTCTGTATGTCTCTCCTCTTCTGTTCATCTCATTAGTAGATTTGTCTTCAAGGTTAGTAGATTTTCATGAATAAACACTTGTCAGTTTGTTGTATACCTTCTGTCCATTTCCAGAGCCTTAAATCTATTGTTTTTTGACAATTATGTCCAGTTTTGTAATTGTTTTAGAGATGATTTGCCAAACTTTTCATCTCACTGTACCAGGAAATGCCCAATTTGTAATATTTCATATTTGAGTCTCATGTAAGGGTAGGAGAAAACTGAGTATACCTTTAAAGGTCAAAAATCTAAGCAGTACTTTTCCTAAGAGGCAGCATTTCATAGTCGGAAAACCACAAACTAACGGAACTGGATTTCAATGTGATGACTTTTGAGCTGTGTAATTTAGAAAAGATTATTTAAATTGTCTAGGTTTCTTCCTCAATCATAATAGAGTAGGAGAACAAAGATATTTTTAAACTGTTTGTTGAAATATCAAATAACGTACAAATGCACAGTGATAAAACGTCTATGTATATACATACATATATGTGAAAGTTTATAGATACACAAAACATACACCTTTATAATCATTTCTTTCTTATATATAAACTAAAAAAAAAAGGCAACACCAAAAATGCTCTATGCTTCATTTCTTTTTTCAAAAGAAAGTTAAATATATTAGCATCCCAATGTCTTGACTTTGTATTATTAAGTTACTCTGTGTTCCTCTAAAGGAAAAGTGCATTAAATTGAATGTTGTAATAATTGGGATTGGTTACAAATATGCCCTCTTCTCTTTCTGACACACAGCAAAACTGTCCTTTACCCAGCCACCTTGAGATGATTTTCTATCCCATGACTTGCTTTGCGTAAGGAAACAAGAAGGCAATTCAATGTGATGCTTTGAAAGGAAAGTTTTAACAGCCGGACTTGATTTACCACATTCCAACTCCTCTGTCTCGGGGATCTCAGACAGACTCTCTTGCAAACCCATAATGACATGAGTTATGAATGAGAAATAAGCTTTTGTTTTTCAAAACTATTGTGATTTTGTGCATGCAAGTTAGTGCAGCATAACTTAGCCTGATCTGACTAATACAGTTTTTCAACAGATTTATTGGTTTATACCCTTTAATATAAGTAATGCCCAGTAATATGCTTTAAGGAGTCGTGTACTTCTAATAGGGTTTTAACTAAAATCTAAAAGGATGCAAAAGTTTTATAAAATTCCTTGGAAGCCCAGTTAAAGAGCTTATGTTGCATTGCAGATGAATTCAACAGTTACAAAATAATGGTAAACATAAACTGGTAGCTTAAAATATCCAAGCTAAAAGTCATTAAACTAGAATAAGCACTTGAAAATGAATATAGACTCAGATAAATGCATATATTTAATCAAACATTTCTGTAGGTACTTTCTCTAACTGGGAAATTCAGAACCACAGGAATAAATGCAAGTAATTTGAGTGCTCTGCACTGGCATTTAAATACAAGAGAAAAAATGTTAATAGGATAAGTACCAGAAAGGATTAAGTGAAGCTAAACACCAAAGAGGATTAGTTATTATCCTGCCTTTACAGGCACCCAAATTTCATGTGGCCAAGTAGATAGGAAATAGAAAGCCAGTACTACAAAATGGGACTTTTTTTCTTCTTTCTGCAATAAGCTTATATTAAACTCAGTTTTATTATGGCACATAACTAAACAAGTAACACAATACTTAAGCTTTTCTCTGGATAATCTAAAATGTAGTATACGTTTTCAGTGTATTTTAGGAAAATTTTGCATTTTCCCATCTAAATATCACATTAAATAAGCACACAAATTTGCAGCTAAACAATAGATTTTCTACTTTCAAAACCAATCATTCACACCCATATACTGTTAGGACTTTCTGCATTATTCACGCCAAGAGGAACTGCAGAGACTTACTGTGTTTCACTTCATTTACTGTATATATTTCATTGCAATAAGGTAAGATATAAAGTATACACATATATATATGCATATGTGTAATATCACACACATACATATATGTGTATGTATGAATGTAAATAAACACATACATACACATGCCATTAACATTTAGGTATCTCTGAACCTGAGATGTGTCGTACACTGGTGAAAGATTTAAAGATTCCTTGAAAAAAGAATGAGAACCCTGGCTGTTGTATGAGAATCTTCAACTAATATCCCCAGTAGGTAAAAAATGAACCATCTTTAAAAATGTATCCAATTGGCATTAGTGATTTGGAAGTAAATGTTTAGAGACAATTACAGAACGTTCTTAGGAAATGCTGTGTCACCAACACTCTTGATAACACATTGACCAATGTTGCGTGTTGTGATTCAGTGGCAATTCTTAACAAAAAATAAATTCAGGAAAATCAGTTTTGGATACAAAGAAGATTTAAGAACACATGAACTAATTTACTTTGTTCATTTTTTTTCCCATTGGGTGTGCATTATCAGAATGATACACAATTTGAAGAACTATCTCAGTAATGTTAGAACTCTTGGTAAGAATAAAATTGAAAAAAATGTGATAAGTATATCATTGTTTATATGTTAGCATTTTTTCTTTCTTGTGTTCATAAAATAAGGTATAGCTTATAACTGATGATGTCTGCAGTTCATGAAATATGGTAGCAAATGGTAGTTTACTGATTGTAGTTCTTAAATTTTAACCTGAAAGGCAAGTGCTGTTGGCATCTCTAAGGGGAATGGTATTCTAGTTGTTCAGATAGTTGAACAACTATCATGTTCTATTCAACTCATATTCATACCACTTTCCATGCAATTTCTGACTTTACGTTATTTTTCACCATATTTGTTTACTGAGGGTGAAAAAGGACAAAAGACAAGAAAATATTTGTAACTCAGGGCTAGTTTCCAACTATAGCCCAGTGGCTAGAATTATTTACTGAGTTCAAATACATTTCACTTACCAATATCAAATCCCTATCCACAAATACCAAAGACTTACTGAATTTTACTCATTCAATCATTGAATAATTATTTGCAGAGTTCCTTATATATGCCAGAAACTCTCTAAATTAGGATTGCTACTTTACAATGATATTTTTGTAGAGTAGTATCAGTATATTACTATTTGAAAAAAATCTGATTTTTGACAAATAAAATTTCAATAGGGAAAACTTCATTTAATAGTATTATGAATGAAACATTCCAAAGATATACATTAGGGAATTCTCTTCAGAGAGAGCAGAGACTGCCTGTTGTGATCAATGATACAGGTCCGGCACCTGGCCCAGACCTGAAATTACAGTGTACGTTATTGAATAATTGCCAAATAAATGTTATCTTTACCTCTAATATCAGAAACAGAGACCAATTTAGAAGAGTTCTAATTCCTAAGCATATTTTTAAAAGCAAGGAAAAATAAAACTGTGTAAAAAGATTTTAAAATATTCTAAGCTAGGAAAACACCAAGAGTGTGTGTGTGTGTGTGTGTTTGTGTGTGTGTGTGGAGTTCAGATATCTAACAGTGTTCAATCATGCTGCTACAATTGCTACAAAAGAAAAAAAAATGCAAGCTTTTTTTTCCTTTTAATGCAAAAGTTAAACTGCCAAACATCAATTAATAGGTGATGTACTCAATAAATGTGCTGCATAAATGAAACTTAAAATGACTATTTATAGAGTTAAAAAGGAAAGATGGTACTGAATGCAGAATGACAACATATCCCAATTTGCCTGGGTCATTTCAGATTATGCCTGTTGTACCAGCATAATTACTAGAAGGTGTCTTCCACTATCCAGAATATCCTCATTTGTCCAAAAAGTTATGTGATCATCTGGGCTGTACCTGATGATAAGATAAAATATTTGCAGAGTGATTTTTCTACTATTACCCATAACAACCCTTTTATGACAATTAGATATTTCATTCTACTTTTGATTATTAGAAATCTATTTGTTTAGAAGAAATAGGTGGCATGGTTATTGTTTGTGACATTAAATCTCATGAATCTCATTTTATATTTTTCAGACACGTCCTGGTATACAGAAAACATAGACATTGAGTAGATAAATACACTTGTAATTCTTCAGATGAAACTTGATTGTAAAACTTCTTAGAGATTGAGAACATTAATTTTATAGGACAGCTTCAGGTTTAAGTCTCTTTTTAAATACAAATATCTATGAGTGCAAATAAGTCATAATTGTACATATTTGTGTTAGTTGTGTAACATCAACGCATGTACAGGAAAGAAAATACTATGCATGAGGGGTGTGTAAGAACTTGTCACACTTCCATGGGCAGGTACACACATACTCAGTATGAATCAAAGGCATGCTTCCAAGTGCTAATAGAAGGAAGTCCAGAGTGACTATGGAGATAGTTTCCATGGCAATGCCATCAATTTAGGTTTTGTACCACCACTTTCTAAATTCAGACCATGTCAGATAATTTTACTTTTTTTCTAAGAATATCAGAGTTATTATTAGAACTTTATATTCTAAAACATATTTCTTCCCCTTCCTAATTTGTCAAGATCTTTTCCCAGAAAAAATATTTTAAAAATTATCTTGTTTTGAATTTTAGCTACAAATGCATAAAATTGGCTACCAGTTTTGGCTTCAACTTGTAAAGAATTTGGATGCCATCAATCCTGTTCTTAAAACAAGAAAAAAAAAACTGAATAAACAGAAAACAGACACTTTGTCTTGCGTCCATTAAAGCATTGAGTGTACAGAACAAACTGCCATCCAGAAATTTGGAGAAACGGCAAATTCAGAAAGTCATGGTCAAGATCTGCCTTGATTGACAAGGTAGACTTTATTAAAATTAAACATTCCTGCTCTGTGAAAGGTGCTGTTAAGAGACTCAAAAGACAAGCTAAAGACTGGAATAATTTATTTGCAATACACTTATGTGATAAAAATATGTATCCAAAATATACAAAGAGCTCTTAAAACTCAACAGAACAAAACTCAAACAAGCCAATTAAGAAATGGGCAAAAAATCTGAACAGACACCTCACCAAAGATATGCAGGTGTTATACAATGATATGAAAAAATGCTCATCATCATTTGTTATTAGATAATTGCAAGTCAGAACAACAATGAGAACTATTTTATACCTATTAGAATGGCAAAAAATTCAAAAGTTGATAATATCAACTCCTTGCGAGTATGAGAAGCAACAGATACTCTGAGTAATTGCTGGTAGGAATATGAAATGATACAGCTATTTTGGAAGACATTTTTGAAATTTTTCACTACACTAAATATAGTTTACCAAAATATCCAGCAACTATGATCCTAGTTTTTATGCACATTTCTGAAAACTTATGTCCTCACAAAAAACCTGCACATAAATTTTTATAACAGTGTTATTAATAATCACCAAAAACTGAAATAACCATGAGGTCTCTCAATAGGTGAATGAAAAAACTGTAGTACATACATACAATGGTACATTATTCAGAAATAAATGAAATTGAGCTACCAAGCCATGAAAAGACATGGACGAATATTAAATGCAAATGATTATGAGAAAACTAAGAGAAAGAAGCCAGTCTGAAAATGATGCATACTTTATAACTCCAAATGTATAATATTCTGGAAAAGATAAATTAGAGATGGTATGCAAATCAGAGGTGATGGAGAGTTAGAGCAGAGAATGAGGCAGGTTGAACAGATGAAGAACAGACTTTTCAAGGTGTTGAAACTGTTCTGTGTGATGCTGTAACGTACACAAGATATTAAATATTTGTCAAAATCCATAGAACTTCACAGCACAAAACGTAAACTTTAAGCAAATTAAAACAAACTTAGGAAGTCAGAGAGTCCCAGTTTGGAATGCAAATGTGACAAAAGAATCCACATGTATTAAAAAAAAAAGTAGTGAAACCACCTTCCTGAAGGGGATGAGGCTGGTGGAAGGTGCTGATATAAGTAACTTCGGAGTGTGAATGGAGTGTGTAAGACTAAAGGCTAAGAGAACTGCCAGCAATCACTGTATCTTAGTTGATAAATTTATTTTCCAGGAAGATAGTGGTTAACATTTCTGAGACTACTATAGGTGTATATTGGAACTGAACAATTAAGTCAATGGTTGGTGACTAATAGGAACCAGGTTTTCCTCTGTTGTAGGGGGAGGTTAAAGATAGGCAAGAAATAGGAGGCTAGAATAGTACATGTGGTAATGGGTAGAGCTGGAGACAGCAGTCTGAGCTCATCTTTAGATTAACATACATACAGTTTGCATATATAGAAATATGACTACTTCAAATGAGAGGCCTTAGAGTAATGAGTAAACCTGACATCCAAATCGTGGTTTTGAATACTATCCTCCAATAAAAGAAACCAAGGTTCCTTGGAGAACTAGCCAATTTCAGGAATGAGTCAAGAACTATACAACATGAGCCTGCAACATGAGCCTCGGAACAATTTCCACACCTGACATGATGTAGCATGTCAAAGGGATACAGGAGCCAAGTGAAAGTGCCCCCAGTAGCTGAAACGGGAACAAGTCCAGTGAGAAAACAAATAAAAAAGTATTGGCTTTTAACCCAAAGAATAAAACATCAATGAATCTGTACTGACATAAAGGCATGATTGAATAAATGGATGAGAATAGACAAATCCCTGGCATAGAATTCCAAATAAATTCTGCACATATGCTATTCTTAAAGAAGTGGAATGTAATTTTCCACTCCTTAAGTGTGGTCTGCACATAGTTGCCTTCTTTCAAAAATACAGTATGAAAAAAGAAAAAACTTTACATTAGAAAAACCTGACAAATGCTAGCTCAAGCCAACTAATCAAGGTTAATGTGACCAACAATGTTATGTTAATTGTGTGCATCCTTAATATATCATAAGAATGACCTTTGTGATCTTCCTCTCAACGAAACTACAGTAGCCCAGTATAATCCTGATTGATCAAAACGTGATTACACATAAACCCCAACTGAAGGACATTCTTAAAAACAAAACAAAACAAAACAAAAATCTAAACAGTTATCCTTAAAAATGTAAAGTAACCAAGAACAAGGAAAATTTGAGAAAATGTCTCAGTCATGAGGTATGACTAGAGACATAATGTCTAAATGTAATGCGATATCTCTGATGATATTCTGGGACAGAAGAAAGACATTAGGGAAAAACTGAGGAAATCTGAATAAAGTATGAACTTTCTAACCAATAAAGCATCAACATTGATTTATTGTTACAAATGTTAATCTCTTTCTTTTTTAAATCCCCTTCTTTCTTTCCTTTCTTCCTTCCTTATTCCCCCTTCCTCTACCCTCCATTTCCTCCTCCCTCTTTCTTTCCTTCTTTTTTCTTTCCCTTCTCTCCCTTCTTCCCTTCCTTCCCAGTCATTTAACTTCTTGGAAAAAACTTACTATAGCTGAGAACATTTCTTGCTTAACTACATGGAAGAAGATGAATTTCAAACTATTGCATAGTATTTTAGAACTTGGAAACTGGTGGGCAAACTTTTACTTGGCAAGTAGGGTAAAATCTCAGAAGTTTCATAGGTCTTGACACAAATATTATCTCATCTTTTTCTGGAGAAACCAACGTTTTCCTCAATCTCCATCCAGCCAAACTTCCAGCTGCATGCAGCTGTGGGAGTAATATCCCAGGGAACAAAGAACTCTCCAGCTAAGTCCAGTTACCCACGTGAGCCTGAGAAATAATAAATTGTTTTAAGTTACTGAGTTTTAGAGCGGTTGATTATAAAGAAATAAAAACTGAAACATTAACAAAACTTAGAACTTCTAAATGAATACAGATACTAACAGCAACATACAAATAACAGCCATGAGCAACTTATTCATGTAAGAGAATACTTATTGGTGGATAAACATATGAAAATATGCCTAAATTCATGACTAATTAGAGATTAAAAATGAAAAGAATGAAGTCTGACTTCAGACTCATAAAGTTTATGATATTTAATACATTTCAAATTCTAAGTGGTTATGAGTATGAAGCAACATAATGGAAAAATATCCAGTGTTTTGTAATAGAAAAATTTAAAACAATCTGAACTCCTTAAACAAGGTAATGTATAAAAGAAAGTGATATATATTCAGAGCAGTGAAATCAAATCAAACTTGAGCTACATGTATCAACCTCATTAAATTATAGAAATATAAAGCGAAAACAGCAAGTATTAAAAGGATATTTACATTATAGAACCATTTACTATATTTTTTGAATAATGCAAAAAACTTCATACTGTTTAGTGAGCATGCGAAGGGTGTAATATGGTGAAAATACACACAAAGATGACAATCCTTAGTGAAGAGGAAAATGTAGATTCAAGAAGTCCTCCAAGACCAGCTGCAACTACATTTGTAAATATCTTTTTTCTGAGAAATTATGAAACAAATACGATAAAAATGTTTGATTTCATAGAGTTATTCTTTTAAAAAAAAACACCAACAGAATATTCATGTTTTCAGGGTAAGAAATAAAGAGTGTTATTTCTGAACCATACCATGTTTTCTCCCCCACAAAAAATCCTACTGATTTGCATGGATAAGTATTTTTTGTATCTTCATGGGAGTTTTGTACTTAGCCTGAAATGCCCTTATCATTGAATAGAGAATGTGTGAAGTTTGACATCTCTCTGGACTGACGTGGGATGCCAGATTCCTTATGGGTCATCCCAAATTCAAATCCATTCATTTCCTTTACTTTCCCTTGCACATAAAGTAATTGGAATATTTGGTATTGCATATGTATTTTCTCCCTTAGCCTTCTTTCATTTTACTTTCATTAAAACAATATCTCAAGATAATTTCAAGGCTTTTGTTTTAATTCCATCTTTCCAATCCAGGCATTTGATGGCAAGAGTGACACAATTACTCTTCCATCTTCTGCTTCAGGTTCTGAGACCATGTCATGACCCCACAATGTCCATCATGAAAGACTTATTCTATCATCCTTTCTTGACTTTCTTAAGAGATTCCATGATCTAAACATCAACCCATTAGCTTAACTGAGACCTACTTAAATGAATAGAATAAAAGCTCCTCAGTAACATACTGCTGACATGTAAAGCTGCAACCATGTTTCTCATGCAGTTCAAACAGAGTTTGTTTTACCACAAAAGTGACATTTTACAACCATCTGAAATTCTGAAGAAAATTACTATACACTGAACATACAACATCATAGCTTGCTTCACTCAAGTTTCATTTCATCTATGTTGCTCACCTGTCAAAAATTGCTACCCATTCTCTGCACATGTGATTTCTTTTTGTATTCAACTACTTCTTCAGTGTCTACACATCTTGTAATATTATTGCTAACAACTTGGTTAACTTACAGCACTAGCCCTGCAATCTCAAATCCTACCAGGCTAGTCCATTCAGTAAACAGGAAAACAGCACTGCTTCTTTTCCCATGAGTCAGGAAAACTAGGTATTTGCTGATGTGGCCTCAGTAAGCACTTTCTGTGGTCCTGGTAATGTCACTAAGCCTTCCGGGATTTCGGTTTCCTCATCTGTATAATAGACAAATTAAACTGATGGATACTTAAAATTCCTTCCACTTCCACATTTCTGTAACTTGGCTTCAAATATTATTTCAAAATAGAATTTATAAATTAGAATTATTGCCATTGCTTGCTTTTTTCAAAACAAGATATTCATAGAAAAGGATCAGTTCAGTTTATCTGTATTTATTTATCTGAGGTCTATTTTTTAAAACAATGATTCCTTGTAAAAATCTATAAGTCTTTATTCTTTCTGAAGCAAGATCATTTTGGCATTTCTAGACTTACCTCCTATGAAGGACAATAAAGCCCTTCTTGAAAGTTATCTAAAATGATTATCTCCCTTAGGACGTATCCCTTTCCATTTACCGTTTTTTTCCCAGCAACTTGACTCACTGATTTATGTACCTGATTCAGATTCTTTTTTTGTTTTTTGCGTGTTTTTGAGTCTGATAATTATGACTCTTTTTATCAGTAGTTTTGGATATCACGTAGAAGCTTATATATTTGTGCACTTTTTGAATTCTAGTTTTACTTCTGCATTGTGCAGGGAAGTAAGTTGATGACAAGGCTTAATCGTTTTGTAAAACAAAGTTATTAACTAACCAGTTAGAGATATCCCCACATTAGAGAATTCTAGATAGTTTAGTTTTAAGTATGTTTTATAAGAAAACAATAAAACTCAAAAAAAAAAAAAACTGTCACAGATCATAGAAGACTACAGAGATGTGATGACTGGATGCAACTTGGTGTGCGGGATTGAATCCAGGAATAGAAACTGCATTAGTGGCAAAACTACTGAAGTCTAAATGAAATCTAGATTCTAGATGTTAATGGCGATATACTAATGTCAGTTCCTTAGTTACGACAGCTTTACCATAGTAATGTGAGATGATAACCTTTGGGGAAATAGTGTAGGAATGTGGGGACTACCTTGTACCATCTTTGCAATTTTTGTGAATCTAAAAACATTTCAAGATAAAAACTTATTTTAAAATTGTTGTACCCAGAATGGATCTTTTTCATGGCATTTTGGAATGTTTTTCTAAAATAGGAAGTCTATGCAGTGACAGGACTCTCTTGGCTTTAAATATTTATCAAACCTACTATCAGTAGTGAATTTTCCCAGATTATTATAGTGCAAGGAGAGGGAGATGATATCCACAGACAAGCATCAACCTACACAATTCACTTTATTCCAGTCTGAATGAGGAAGAGTTAGAAGAAAAACCAAAAATATCCTCTATTTTAAATATATTCACTAACTGCTTTAGACCAAACTAGTCCCATTAGATCCTAAAAAGCAAATCCATATCTAACATAACTGAATTTTATTTACTTAAAATAATTAAATCTATTATGTTAAATCGTCTGTGAACAAGTAATGTTTCTACAATTGTTTTTTAATTTTGCAAATTAGTGATGAAATAAATGAACAAACTTGTCAAAATTGACTAAACTACATTAGGTTTTTAATATTATCTAATACGTGGACAAACCTGTCAAAATTAACTAATCTGTATTATTTTAAAAAATAATCCAAGTAGAAAATCTATCAAATTGAATAGATGATATATTTTAATAATATAGAATGCTATAATTATACTTTTTAGAATATATGTTTTACTCAGAATTTTTTAGTGGTATTTTAGGTAATATTTTTAACCTAGTAGAAAAGCACCAACTAGTGTAGTGACTGGATTATCTTCACCGTTAAGTAATTAACCAAATTATGCTATCAATTCCTAATTTAATTGCTTAAGGAAAATAATCCAAATGTCATTGAGAAAGCAATTGTTATCTTTGCAAAGTCAAATACTTACAGTTGGATGAAAGTACAGATGTTTTTAATATATCTCAATTTATGGTATTTGGTTCTGTTTCTATAAGGAAATATATGAGATGACACACTTTTTTGGTGTGTGTGTGTAAAATACCAAAGAAATTATGTACCAAAAATATTCTTGGCAATATTTTTTTTCTGATGAAAATTGTATAACTTTGTAAACATTAAGGAGGCAACATATTTGGGAACCAAAGAGAGAAAAAAACAGTGGTAAATTTACATACATACAGTACCACATGTAAAATGTACTCATGCCATCATCCTTCACTACATCATAAATCAACAGTCTACTGTAAAAAAAAAAAAAAACTTTAACAATAAATAGATCTTGGGATTATTTAAGTATTTTTAATCATAAATAGCCTTTGTAGCACATAGAAGTTCACTGGGTAGTTCTTGGTGAAGTTCTTAAAAGAGTTGCCAAATGTGAAGTTGAGATTTTCTTTTACAAAATACGTGTTGGAGATTTGCTGACCTCTACTCTAGTACCTATTGCTAGATACTGCTTAGCAGATAGTTACAAAAAAGTACAATCTATTCCTTTGACGTGAAGATAAGTTTTTAAATAAAGCTTCTCTTTGAAAGAAACAAATGTCATGGAGAGAATATTTTTGAAAACAAGTATTTGGAAATGTTTCTATCATTATATAATTTTCTTCCAGAAATGGCATCATCTGTAAAATCTTCTTTTGCCCAAGTAAAACTCTTAAAAAGAGATTCCTAGCTTGTTAAAAAATCTTTCAAATGTAGAGTATCATCGAGTTTTGAATGCACTTGATAAAAACATTAAAATGCAACAGAATCCAATTACAGTTGACACTTGAACAATGCAGAAGTTGGGGCACCAACCCTCTGTGCTGTAGAAAATCTGCATATAACTTCAGTGTGCCCTCTGTATCTGTGGTTCTGCATCCATAGATTCAGTCAACCTCAGACTGTATAATATCATAGTATGTACTTAGTAAAAAGACCTGTGCTCAAGTGGACCTGTGCAGTTCAAATCCATGTTGCTCAAGGGTCAGCTGCAGTATGAAAAATAACAGATGGACATCAAGGAAGTTAAAAGGTTACTAGCTGAAATTTAATTAGAATTTTCACATAATTGAAATGTAGAATAAAGAAATTTGTGGCAACAACAGTACAAATAGATAAACTGAATTACATTAAAATTAAGAAACATGAATCAAAGGACACATTCATCCTACAGAATGGGAGACTGTATTTGCAAACCGTATATCTGATAAGTGGTTAATATCCTGAACACATAAAGAACTCCTACAGCTCAACAACAACAAAAACTGATTGAAAAATGGGCAAAAGGCTTGAATAGACATTTCTCTAAAGGAGACAGACATTCAAAGGAGGAACAAGAATCCGAAAAGAAGCTAGCATCTCTAATCATCAGGGAAATGAAAATTGAAACCTAGTGAGATGTCACCTTACAACGATCAGAATGGTTATTTATCATCAAAAAGAAAATAAAAAGGATTAACAAGGATGTGGAGAACTAAATACACTTGAGCATTTTTGGTCGGAATGTAAAATGGTAGAACTGATATGGAAATCAGTATGGCAGTTTCTCAAAAAATTAAAAATAGAATTACCATATGACCCAGCGGTTCTACTTCTGGAAATATACCCAAAAGAATTAAAATCAGGGTCTCAAAGAGATACTTGTATCTCCATGGTCATAGCAGCAGTATTCACAATACTCAAAAGATTGGAAATGAACCAAGTGTCCATCAATGGTTGGATGAGTAAACAAAGTGTGGTATAATATATACATGCAATGGAATATTATTCAGCCTCAAAAAGGATGCAAACTGTGACACATGCTACAGCGTGGATGATTCTTGAGGATACATGCTAAGTGAAATAAACTGGTTGCAAAAAGAAAAATATTTATCAGAGTCCTGACCCCAGTTTTTACTCAGTCCCTTGGTGATTTCATCTAGTCTTACTACATTAAATTCAGCTTATACAATAATTCCCAAATGTGGATCTTCAGCCCAGAATATGCCCCTAAATTTCAGGCTTCTATAACCAATCGCTTGCTCAGCATCTTCACTTACATACCTGATAGGCAGCTCAAACTTTCATTTCCAGGATCAAATACAAATTCTCTGCAGTCTTAACTTTTCTCAAAAAAGTATCTTCATCATCTAATTGCTCAAATCCTTGGAGTCATTCTTTTTTGGACGTTTCTCTTTCTGTTTATCTCGCCCCATTCAATCTGCTAGAAAAGCTTTCTGGTTCTACCATGGAAATATATCCAGAGTCTGTCCACTTCTCATTTTCCAGTGTGAAGATTAACACCCATAATGATCAAGTTATGTTCTAAGGTAGCTTTTGTTGGTGGCTTGGTATTTTGCACTTGGCTCAGAACTGATTTCCTGTTACTGCCTTCTGTGTGCCCTCTACAGTCAAGTCACCAACAGCCAGCTGGTTCTTTTAAAACGTTATCACATGCTGGTCACCTCTTTGGAATCCTCTGGTATGTCACTAGATCACACAGATTAAAAGCTTAAGTCCCTGGAATATGCTTCCAGCCCTTACCTGCTCACCTCTCCCCAAGAATCTGACATCATCTCCTGCAAATCCCTTACTTACTCCTTGTCAGTACACTGGCATCATTGCTGTTTTTTTGTCTGGAATCTTCCCCCAGAGCTCCTTGGCTTGTTCTCCCACCTCCTCCAGATCTGTGCTCAAATGTCTCTTTATAAATAGTGCCCTCCCTTACCAGTGTGCTTAAACTAGTAACCTCACATGCATCCCTTTCTCTCCCTCCCCCTATTCTTTTTCTCCTTAGAACTTATTGCTACTTGACTTTTATCTCTGTTTTACCTTTTTCTCTGTCTCTACCTCAAAATATACAAGTTTTGTCACAGTAGACAATTTTCCTGTGTTCACTGCTATATCCTTTGTGCCCAACATAGTTCTTTATGCATAGTAGCTTTCCAATAACTACTTGTCAAATAGATTGGTAAAAGCATTGAAGTTGATGATATAAATGGTCTACTTCTTGATATACTAAAATACTTTATTCCTTTTTTTTCCTTTAGTAGTGTCTTGTCAAACAAGAAATTGTATATCATCACCTGCCTTGCTTAGTGTAGAAAAGTTGGATCAGTAGGAAGTGCTGAAGGCTTCTTTAACATGTAAAATTCTCTGTAACTGAAAAATTTTAATGCGAGCTAGGCTGATCATTGGAGAAGAAAATAGACAGCTAGGTATTATTTTTTGTTGTGAAGCATTATTTTCAAATGTAAAGACTGTCATCTTTTATAGTTGTAGTAACTTAATATTCACACATTTGAAGTTACGATGTTCAAAAATGTGTGTGTATTTTAATTTCAAGCTGCCTTTATCTCATTCTATACATAACATGCAGGCTGTTTCCAGGCAGATGATGTCAGAAGGCTAGAGATGTTGAAAAAGAAACAGAAAATATAAAATCTCTTTTGCAGATACTTTTGCTATTAGCTGAAGGTATTAGATATCCATAGCCATTGCTATGACCAAGGTATATGGTGCATTAAAAAAAAAATTCCTGGTCCTGAGTTACCATAGCAGTAACTGAATTTTCACAAACCAAGATATCTGACTTCCATGAACAGAAGTATGAATAGCAGATGGTTGTGAGGGAGCAAATTTTGGATGAATAGTAAGAAAAAACTTTTATATGACTTTCTAATTGAGGTTTTTGTCTGGATTGAATTGCAAAGTCATACCGTGATTTTATATAACTGGGTTTATTAGCATATACACAGATGACATTTACAAAGATTATATATATAGTGATAAGAATAAGTACTTCTAAAACACACTTATATCTGAGTAGTGAGACTTTGTAACCATGAAGTCATTGGATTTCAAATTTCCTGAATGTTAGGGTCTTTATGCTAAAAATTACTGAAAGAATCCCCTTGCCTTTGAATCCAGGCAACATAGTGTCAAATCCTGAGTTTCTGCCACTACCTAAATGGCTTACTTTGGCCACTTTACTTAACCTTCTGAGTTTTGGTTTTGTCATCTAAAAACGGGGACAATAATATCCACACCAGTGAGTTGTTAAGATATTTAAATAAAACAGTATGTCTAAAGTTCTTAGCACACTAACAAGCATAGACTAGGTACACAATAAAATCTAGCTATTTTTCATCATAAATTAGGCAACAAATGTACAGGAAATAGAAGTCTCAATTGTGTAGATATATTCTCTTCACTTTTTAATGACTTTTAAAATTCTGTTTATTCAACAAAAATGCATTAAAAGCACTGGCGAATATGATTTAGATATTTAATATCATTTTATTTTCTACATTTGCCTACATCTCCATCTATCACATGATCATTCTTTGTCCACAGCTTTGGTCTTCCTCGTGCCTGTCCCTTGCCTTCTGAATTCCCAGCTACCCAGATCCTCTGACTGTGTTCGAAGGTGTGGGTTGGGTCTCAGTCTGTCCAATTATCCTTTTCTGATGGTTGAGCTTCTCTTTTTTCCCTGCTCTTAGATATTCTCAGTCCTAAAAATGTCATCACTTTTTTTTTTTTTTTTTAGTTATAGTGGAAAATGTACTAGGTTTACAGTTGGAATGTGTGGATTCAATCTTAGCACTTATTTATGTAAGACTATCCAGATGAGGGTGAATTTTTTACAGTGGTAATATTACCTCTCTAAATGTCTTTATGAGTATCTGTCAATTGAAAAGCACTAGTAAAAACAAAAATTATATTATTAATACAACTATTATTGTTTCTTACAAACTTGACAGTGCTAACATGTCAGGTTTCTGAACTCTTGTCACATTTTTATCATTACACAATTAAATATTTTAGCTTTATCAAAATATGAAGTATATAAATAAAGAAGAAAATATTTTTTCTGATTTTCTTATGCAGAGAAAACTATTATTGATATTTTGCTGCATATTATTTTTCTATATATACACATGTACATCAATGCACATATATACTTTAAAAAATCAAAAATAATAATACATCTAGTGAACTGCATTTTAAATTATGTTCAACACAGATTAAGAGACCAAGTTGGAGACTAAGAATAAATTAATAGACATTCATTGCTGATGAGTGGATGTGTGGTAAAATGCCCACAAACAGCACAGTGCTGTTAAGGGCTCAGATGCACCATCTCCATATGTTCATGAAAGCTCATTATTAATGAGTCTTGAAATGGTGTCAAGGTAAATGAAGTTTTCAGGTTGACTTCATGAGATTAGTCAGGGTGTGCACATGCAAGCAGCATTCCACAAATCACATGTTAAAAGTCATATAACTTTATAGCATAAGTTTTCTTTAGAAGACACATAGTTGACAATCACAGAGTTGAAAATGAACCCACTGGTTCAAAATTTCAAAAGAGATTCTTTAGTCTTTGTTATCTCTGAGGTAAACAGAACAGAGTGGTATTTGTAATCTCCTGATGATGGGGAAAGGCTGCATCTAATTGGGGATAAACCAACGTAGAACCATTCAGATGATTAACTCTAAAAAATATAAATAGCTCATCTTCAGAAACATACGTCTGTAACCTAGTGGGCACTCAAAAAACTGCCATAATATGATTAATAAAGCTTTAAATTTCTCTGCTTATATTCAATAAAGCTCTCTTATAATTCAAGATATTAAAGTAGTTAATTGTATTCTGGTGCAGGAATCCCTACTAGTGTCTTAATTCCTTTCTAAAAGGATATTTATTAAAGTGTAAATTCAGGTTATTGTTATAGTAGAGAAAAGACAATTTGGAATCTAGAGAAACTATAGCTGGGACACAGGCCACTGGATACTGACTATAGGAGTGGAAGGGAAGAGGCAGTCTGCCATGAGATAATCTTGGCAATATTTCAGCTTCCTTATTTTAAAGAGTAAGAAAATAAATAAGGGATTTAGATCTTAGACACCTATGTAAGGATAGGAAATGACTGTTTGTAAGGGACATAAATGTTCAAATATATATACATATATATTCTTACATTTGTTTTACTATGTCTTTTTGAAATCAGTGTTTATCTGATTCTTACACTCAGTTTAGTTTCAGATGAAAATGCACTTCTGTAGATTCCACATAGAAAAGAAACTGCATAATCTCACTTATTTTTGTGTCTGGCTTATTTCATTTAGACTAACGTCCGCCAGTCTCATTCATCTTGCTGAAAATGGCAAAATCTCCTTGAAGACAAAGAAGCAGACAGTAGAACTGGGGTGGGTACATCAGGCAGGTGGGAAAACATTGGTTAAAGGGTATAAAGTTGAAGTTTTATAAGATGAACAAGACTAGAGATCTAACATGCAGCATGATGACTGTAGTTAATACTGAATGGAATACTAAACGTGCTGAGTGTAGATATCTTGTAATTTCATCACACACACAGAATGGTAACCATGTGAGGATCTGATACGTTAACTGGCTTGACTAGTAATCATTTCACTAGGAATATGTATAATAAATCATGCTGTATATCTTAAAAATATCCAATTTTATTAGAAATAGAAGAAAAAAGTACAAACATATTTTTAAGTAATTTAGTGCATGAAAAAAAGAATGAGTAATCATTTTTACAGTTGATCTTTAAATCTTAACAACAGCAAGGCCATCTCTCTGACTCCTGGATATTATTTTAAAACATATGAAATTAGACAAGAGGGAAAGAGAACTGACTGATACTTGCAATATACACATAATTACTATGAAACTGCTGAGTAAGCACAAGACCGTTCTCAACATTGCTAATTTCTTTCCCTATTAAACTTTTCCCGGACTAGAAACCGAATGATTATAGCCCTCACCAAGTTTCTTTTTATTTTCTTAAGTAATTCTACTTTAAATGTGTTCTCAAAGATGAGAAAACTGCATTATACTGGAAAGTGAATTAGATGTGAAATAATGACAGTGGGTTTTGTTTTTGTTTTTTAATCTTGGTTCTACTACCTGATAGAAAAAGTCAGAATGATACAAAATTATGACATACTAATCCTCCTTAGTACCATTTTAAAACTTGTTTAATATGTGTATTTCCAAGAATGCAGGATTTTTAATAGAGTTTTTTAGAGCAATTTAAGGTTTGCAACAAAATTGAGAAGGTACACATACATCTCCCATATACTCCTTGTGCTCACACATGCATCGCCTCCTCCGTCATCCACGTTATTCACCAAAATGGTATTTTCTTTTTTTCAGCCAGGGATAAATTGACATTGACAAATCGTAATCATCCAAAGTCCATAGTTTACAGTTCACTCTTGGAGTTGTACATTCTATGGGTTAGACAAAAGTGTAATGACATATAGCCATTATTATAATATCAAACAGTATTTTTCTACCCTAAAAACCCTCTGTGGTCCACCTATTCATCTCTTCCCCTTGCCTGCCCCTCTCCACCCTCACCCAGCCACTGATCTTTTTATTTTCCTAGTTTTATCTTTTCTAGAATGTCACATGGTTTCAATCACACAGTATGTAGTCGTCTCAGCTTGGCTTCTTTCAATTAGTAACATTCATTGAAGGTTCTTCCATGTCTTTTTATGTCTTGATAGTTCATTGCTTAACACGGAATAATACCCCATTGTGTGGATTTTCCACATTTGATTTATATATTCATCTACTGAAGGACATCTTAATTGTTTCCAAGTTTTGACAATTATGAATAAAGCTGCTGTCAACATGTGCGTGTAGGTTTTTGTGTGGATGTAAGTTTTCAACTTCATGTGAGAAATAGCCAGAGGTAGGACTGCTGGATCATGTAGTAAGAGTATGTTTTGTTGTGTAAGAAACTGCCAAACTGTCTTCCAAAGTTGTAGTACCATTTTGCATTCCCACCTGCGTGTACAGAAATTACAGTTAAGCATATTTAATGATAGGAATGTGTACCTAATTGATTTTATTTACTAGTTCACGTAATCTCTATTCAAGGGAAATAGCTTTTTAAGTTAAGTATATTTATGCTATTTAATAAACATTTTTCTCCAGATTCAAGTATGTTCTCTCAACTGCATTGACTTAGATACGTGGAAGAAACCAACTTCCTATAACCATAATACTTTTCAAAGACCTCTCCTATTTTTAAATGTTTATACTTTTCTGCTTCCTTTAGGGTGATGTCAGATTTTTTTTAAATAGCAGCGAATATTATTTTTTGAATGTACATAGAGAAAATTGTGTTGATGCTACACAGCCTGCTTCTTGATAAGAACTTAATATTTGTATACATGTTAAATTTTCATAATGCAATACTTATACAGAAGTATGTAAAATAATTTTGTACTCTGAATTTCAATTTTATATAAAACTGGAGACTAATGTATAGTCTGATATATTGTACATCATATAAAGATGAATGTGGGTATGAACTGAGAGACTTGATTGGAAGAGTCCCAGTTCAACCACTAGTCATTTATTTTTACCTTGAATAATCATTTATAACCTCTATTTTTTTCCCCATGTTGTAGAGGAAGAGCAGACTTTCTGCTTTAACTAATCTAAGGAAATCAATTAGGTGCAAATACAAAAATACATTGTCTGATACTCATCTGTACAGTAGATGTACACTGTAGCACCATAGCACTCTAGTGATGTAGGATTTCCATAGCACTGTATAGGTGTAAGATTTACAATTTATTATCTTTGTAAAATGTTATTGCCTTTTATAATATGGTTATTAATTTTGTGAAGTAGTATTAAGCACTTTTTAATATTTACCTTTAATTTATTAAGAAAATAGTAGATCTAATACTTAAAAGTAATAACAACTACTATTTATAGAGTATTTATTAAGTATTAAGCCCTGTGCTAAATGTTTCATGTATCAGTATGTCACTGAACATCAAATAACTCTATGTGCTAGACATTTCATTTTACAGAAGAAACTGAGTTTCAAGGTTAAAATGACAGCTGCTTTATGTCAGAGACAGGATATAATTGACACCTAAATCTGTCTGGCACATCTTGGTTTAAAAAAAAAAATCAGTGAAAGCCATTGGGAAGTGGTTAATAATTGAGTTTCTAGAGTGGAACACAACTAGATTTGAGTCTTTCTCTGCTATACAAGGTATGTGACCTTGGGTGAGTTTGCACACACGCACATGTAAGTGTTCAAAGATGGTAGATATTTTCATCATCCTTCCAAAGATTGATTCATTTATCAATTTTATTTATTTATTTATTTAATAGAACTGTTTCTAAATTTTATGGATAAATTTAGATAAGAAGAAATTCTGACATTTTGGATTCATTTTATTCTTGCTTCTCCTGCTGCCAGTGGAAAATAGAGAAGTCCATCCAAGTCTTCTGAAATATAATCTGTCCAGTCTGATTCTGTTGAGAATCTACCATTAAGTGCAAATATATGTATGTAATTTCTGTTGGTTGTGGATATTCCTCATCTCCTAAACTGCACTAAGAAAAGCCCTGTGACTCTGACAAATTGCCTAGCATTCTGTTTAGGGCTCATTTATACCTAAATGGTATAAGGAGAGAATATTTTTTGTGATCTTTTCTAAGTCCAAAAGAGACCACCAACAATGAAAAGTCCACATTTAAGAAAAGGGACTTTGCATTATATTTTTTTATGACACTTAAACTCTAAGTGAGCATCCTTAAAATAGGCATTTAAAACAATTCCTGAGCTGATTGTAATGGAGACAATAGATCTGGAATGGATGACAGTATAAGCTTAAGAGACAAAGACCAAAGTATACAAGATATATAGAATTAAAGATTCTATTTGGGGAATAGTAGGTTTTTTAGTTTAAAATTGATGTATTTTAACATAAAGTTGGGATTAAATTAGGAAAAGTCTGGAACTCTAAAGAATATAAAATTTTCCATTAGCAACTGAATAAAAAGAAACACACCTTCTTGGTTGCTAATTTGTAATGATATGATAATGAAGTACACAAGGATGAAATTGGCAGGAAATAGAGAGTAGGGATAGGCAATGAGTATTACTCGGTAATCGTCAGGGAAATGTGAATCAAAACTACAATGAAACATCCCCTCATACCTATCAGAATGGTGATTATCAAAAAGGCAAAAAAAAAAAATGTGTTAGTGAACCCTTGTGAGTTGTTGGTGGGGATGTAAACTGGTACATCCACTATGGAAAACAGTAAGAAAATTCCTCAAAAAAACCCAAAAAAACAAAAACAGAACTAGAACTACCACTGAATCCAGCAATTCCCCTTCAAGGTATTTATCCAAAGAAAATTAAACTAATTAGAGGAGATATCTGAAATGCTGGAGAGGGTGTGGAGAAAAGGGAACCCTCCTATACTGTTGGTGGGAATGCAGTTTGGTGCAGCTATTATGGAAAACAGTGTGGAAATTCCTCAAAAAACTAAAAATAGGCTTATCATATGATCCAGCAATCCCACTTCTGGGCATATATCTGGAGGGAACTCTAATTCAAAAAGATAAGTGCACCTCAATGTTTATAGCAGCACTATATACAATAGCCAAGACATGGAAACAACTTAAATGTCCACTCACAGATGACTAGATAAAGAAGTTGTGGTATATTTATATAATGGAATACTACTCAGCCATAAAAAAGAATAATGCCATTTGCAGCAACATGGGTGGACCTAGAGATCATCATTCTAAGTGAAGTAAGCCAGAAAATGAAAAGTACCACATGATATCACTCATATGTGAAATCTAAAAGAAGAAAAATAGAGGATAGTAATGAACTCATCTACAAAACAGAAACAGACTTGCAGACATAGTAAATAATCTTATGGTTACTGAGAGAAGAGGGTGGGAAAGGATAAATTTGGGAGTTTGAGATTAGCAAATATTAGCCACTATATATTAAAACACATAAAAAAATTTCTTCTGTACAGCCCAGGGAACTATATTCAACATCTTGTAATAACCTTTAATGAAAAAGAATATGAAAACGAATATATGTATGCATGTGCATGACTGGGACATTGTGCTGTACACCAGAAATTGACACATTGTAACTGACTATACTTCAGTTTAAAAAAAAAGAAAAAAAAAGGTTAGCTAAACATGGGGAAAAAAAATTAAAGATATCTGTAGCCCCATGGTCACTGCAACATTATTTACAATAACCAAGGTATGCAAACAATGTAAGTGTCCATCAATAGATAAATGGATAAGGAAAATGTGATACACACACACACACACACACACACACACACACACATACACAATGGAATATTATTCAGCCATAAAAAGTGTGATCTTGCCATTTGAAACAACATGGATGGTCCTTGAGGGCATTATGCTAAGTGCAATAAATCAGAGGAAGACAAATACTATATAAACTCATTTACATGTGGAATCTTTAAAACATATAAGCAACAACAACAACAAAAATCCCCAAAGAAACAAAACAGAAACATATTGACAGATACAGAGAAGAAAATTGTAGTTGCTAGAGGGAAGGGGAGGTTGGGAGACAGGGCAAAATAAGTAAAGGGAACTAAAAGGTACAAACTTCCAGTTGAGAAATAAGTCATGGGGATGTAATGTGCAGCACAGGGAATATCACCAATATTGTAATAGCTCTGTATGGCAACAAATGGTAACTAGACTTATTGTGGAGAACATTTCAAAAAGTGTATAAATGGGGAATTACTACAACGTATACCTGAAACTAATATGATATTGTATGTCAATTTTACTTTAATTAAAAGTAAATACAATTATAATCCCACAGAAAAGAAAAGTGAGCTTATTAAAATTTAACAGGAATTCCAAAGACATAATGTTAATTGCATCTGTCTTAAGTAATAGGAAGAAAAAGATTAAACTTTTCTTTAGTCTCCAAATACCATCAACCAACTTTAATTTTTTTCATTTGAAAAATGAAAGTCAACTATATCTTCCCCATGGTTAGGGGCGTGTGTGCGTGTGTGTGTGTGTGTGTGTATAAAACACATGTACATACACGTAGAAACATGCTCCTCTCTAATTTTTGCTATGGTTCTACCTTCAACATATTTATTCAACAATATATTTTTTTGCACTGAGTGCCTGCATATCCGGGCACTGTATTAGGCATTTGGCAGACATTGGTAAATAAATTGAAAAAGATACCTTCCTGCACTTTTGCAGTGGGAGGCAAAAATAACTGATATCATAAAACTAATGACCATAATAAATATTGCTAGGTGGTTAGTAATCCACCACTTTCTAGAATCACACATGGTTTCAATACCATGAGGGTGCTCCCCTCCTAGGTTTGAGTTCTTATCTTTGAAAAAAAATACACACCTATTTGAATGGCCAACATCCAGGAAGGGCTGTATCATATTCTCTTGGATAGCTGCAAGATGCAGATTTTTGCTATTTCAAATCACCTTTAAATTTACAATTTCCTATGCGTTAAAATAAAACTATGGTCATAAATCTGCATTCAGTGAGCTCAGGAGCATGGTGACATGTGAAAATATATAAAAACATAAAAAAATGCATGCTGTTCGGGTCACGGAAGTGCCCGCAGCCCTGAAGATTTAGGTCCATAGAGATACTCAAGTGTCCCTCTGAACACTACAGTTTTATTTTAGTAGAATTTTGTTTATATATCTTGTTTCTATCTAAGCCTATGAATTTGTCTAAAATTCTGAAACCCTGTGTTTCATCATCAAACAGGCTAACAGCCACCGTCACGTCAGAGAGCGGCTCTGAGATATGCGATGTCAAACTTAACTCTGTGGGAATAAATTGTAACTTCTAATTTCAATGCAGTTGAGTGTTTTCTGTTTTTTCTGTATCAGGTTTTTTCCACTCATAAATACAAGTGTCAAAATGTGAACTTTTTAAAATTTTACCTATTCTTATTATGGGTTTTCCCCCCTCCTCTATTTCTCTCTGCGATCTTCCATCCGTTCTTCACAGTCGTCTTTATTTTCCTTGATGAACTGCCTCCAAGAATCCCTCAGACTCTCCCATTTGATTCTCTCGTATAAAACTTGCCTTTGTAACACTGATAATTGAAGTTTGCCTCAGGGAGCAAGTTTGCTTCAGGAAAAGGAAAGGAATAGTTTTTCCTTATGCAGTAAGATTACAAAGACCAATGATCAAAAGCCTGACGTAGCAAAGAAAGCCTTGGCACGCTGGGTGTGGGAAGCTCTCTTAGGACTGCTGTCACGGAAGATACCTGTCCAGTCCTCACACCGAGCCCCCGCTCTTGTCACTAACCACCAGCATTCCACTGAGTGTTAGGGTTGGTACCAGTTTTGTATCTTTATTTCACTGAGATTTGACGATTTCTGCTTAGGACAGTAGAATTAAAGCTTTCAATTTTAGACCAACATTTTCACCTTATAAAGATAAATTTTAGGAAATCTTTTCTGCCATTTTTCTTTTCCTACCCCTTTATAAAGCTGTACCTACATGCTCCTTCATGTTGGACTTTTATAATTGAATTTCCCAATCAAGTCATTGAAACAGGATTCATTTCATAAGCTATCCAATCAGGCAGTTGAAATAATCTAGGTATGGAAGAATGTTCTTTGAAATGTTTCTGGACATGGGGACAGGCCTGATTGGGAGGGTTTCTGACAAACAGCTGTCAAAGCCTCAGGCTTTAGATCAATAAGCTGAGACTCCGGGAAAGATCTGAAGGGAAGAGAGTCATGCCAGTCTTGTTTTGGGGTGGAAAGTCCAAGCTGACAACCAGAGCTACATGTACAAGTTATATGTCAAGCTAGGTTCCTTCCATATCAGTTGGGTAGTCAGTGACAGGTGTCACAGTAGGGTGGACAAATATCCCAAAATGCGTTAGGGAGTCCACTTAAAGAAATTAATTTCAAATTGTGGAAGAATCACTAAATGGTGTGGCTTCTTGCAAACAACAGTTTCTCTGATCCTTGAGTTTTCGTATCGACACAATGGGGACAATCAAATGCTAGCATAATTTATAAGCACTTATGCAAGGTGGACTTGCATAAATGTTTGAATACAGAGGAAACTTTGCCTAAGATCTAACATTCTAGTGATGAGAGCAGACAGAACTAACAGTAAATATTTATCAGTACAATAGTATTGCTTTGCTTTTCTGTAGTGCTTCACTGTTTACAAAACACATTTACAAACATCTTTCTCAGATCCTTACATAGTATATAGGATGCAATTTATCATTTGAAAGGTGACGATTAAAAAGTCTGAATTAAAATAAATCTATTAGGGACCTTTAATTTGTCAGAGAAATAAATTAAAACCTAAAATAGCTTGAGTTAAAAGATATTTTATTGGCATATACAGTAACAGAGTCTGAGATGAGGGAGCTTTCAGGCATGACTGGATTCAAGGCTAATAAAAGAAAATAGTTTTAAATCATTTCTCAGAAATATCAATACTTCTTGTGTTTTGTTTCATTCCCAGGCACGGAGCTGTATCCCCAGCTGACTCTAAACATACACCCTGTGGTAGGAGGAAGGTGGCTCCAGCCTCTTCACCCAGAAAGTTATAAAGGTAAATTCAATTTTTCAATAATGTCTGTAAAATTCCTGAGAGTAAGTCTGATTTGAAAGATTTGCATTGCATGCCCAATCCTCAACCAGAAGCTGGGTAGAGAGGAATAAGGTTAGCTGTTAGTCAAGGGCTCAATGGACAGGACAGAGCACTGGGAAGCAGAAGCCTCTGTTTGACCCCAGGAGCAAAGTATCCACACTCTGTGTATTAATGGATAACCAAATAAAAATCACGGCTGATGCTCAAGGAGGAAAGGATGCTGGGGACGCCAGCTGAAATGTCCGCCTCTGAAGATGAACAGTTAAAGGTATAGGATATAGGCAGCAACAGAACCCAGGCACTCTGCAGATACACAATGCTTTCTTTTTTTTTTCAAATTAGAGATTGGGAAAAGTATAAAATATATGTTGCAAGTATGAAGTGATTAGAAAATTGAATGAAAAAAAAAAATGGTTCCCGTGACTCAAAGAACTAAAGTTGCTTCAGTCATCGTAAATAAGCCCGGAAAAACTTCACGGAAGGCATTCCACTTAAAGAATTACACAAGTTGCCTTTGGATTGTCCATTGATATGTCAAATTTGAACTAGGGGTATGACCAAGTGAATTCCATAGATCATATTTCTGGTACAGACATATCCAGGGAAATTATTTTTCGATTCAATGTATATTTGGCTGCCTGATTTCACCAGACTACACGTATTAACAGGTTTAAACACTATTCAACAGTGACAGAGACATGCACTCATTGTAGAAACACAAGCATAGCTAGCGGTATTTCCCAGAGAGCTATCAGCCCTGTAACTGAAGTTGCAGCCTGTGAATGCAGGACTCCTCAGTAATTACCCTTCCCTTTCAGATCAGAAGGAAAATAACCTCATGTATTTATAGCCAACTCTATTAGGTATTCAAGGATAATCTGTTGATTCATGCACTGATTTCTCATACAGGATGTTGTTATTTGAAGGGATTTGCTCACGGGAAAAGATCTAATTGGCTTGATTGTATAAGCAGCGTGGCCTTCGTAAACAGCTGACGTGTGCTATTTGTTGGCGTTTGCAAATGTAGATTAGAGAGGAAGAATGGAGGGTGGGAGGGAGAGGAAAGGGCTGCCAATACATTTCACCAGCTTAGTTTATTGATAACCTGTCGCCTTGTCCAAAGTTGAGGTCGGTATATAAATTTACTTTTTTTAACCATATGCTAATGTGAAGAATAAAAAAAAAAAGCTGAGCTAATTTGGTTAAATAAACTATATTGATAGCAGCCAATCCAAGCTATTGCATATGAATTGCCTAAGCATAGAGCTTAAAATACTAACGTGATTGTGTTGAAGCCAACTTGGTGGCCATATAACTCTGGAACAAAGTCTTGCTAGATTAGAAACATGTAACAATGGTAAGTGACTTATCATGGTGCTGACACAATTTAGTAATATAATAGGACGAGTTTTTTTAAATTGGCCTAAAGAACTTTACGGGGTTATTTTAGAAACATGACCACAAATCCTAGTGGTCCTATTAACCTCATTCAGAATTGTCTATTTCTTAAGTTGTAGAAACATGAAAGCATTTAAAAATACAGGCCAAAATCATTTGAATGCATATTCTGTCAACACTTCTTTGGGCCCTAGGATAAGTTAGAAATTTTTTTTTTTCATGCTTCCACCTAGTGATTTGCATATAAGGAGATCATTTTAATTTGATAGGATAAAATGCTGAATGTTTTACTCAATAAAGGCTACCAGCAGCATGATTATCCAGGACATGTGGAGGCTTTAAGCCAAAACGAGCTTTGGAATGTAGACCTGTAGAATGGGTTAAGAGGCCAAATTCTACAGTATTTTTCTTTCTACTCAATTCTAGGATGAGTCTTCAGTGCTGTGAGTCTGATTAAAAAAAAAACAAAAAAACCCAAAAAACACTGAGAGTTCAACCATATTTAATTTATAGGAAAACAAGATAATATTTTAAAATAAGGAAAAGCTCACTGTGTGACAATTTAAGATGACAAAAGTGAGGAAGAGAAATGGAAAGGGGAGGAAGGGGTCAGGAATACAGGACTGGGGAGATGGAAAAATAAGGATTTTTCTTTAAAAGGGAGTCAGACCCAGAGGTTGCTGAGATACCACTGATTGTCATAGCAGGTGTCTCTTAAAGGGTCTAATTCCTTGTATTTCCTGATCTAGATCACTTTTCAAACTCGATCCATTTATTAAAACATACCATCAATTTCTTCAAGAGACAGAATAGTGAAAATCATTAAGAACATGACTCCTGGAAAAATAACAACTGAACTGGAGTTTTGGCTCTCCTGCTTAATTGCTGTGACATTGGGCAAGATACATAATCTCTCTGTGCCTCAGTTTCCCCATCTATAAAATGGATGTATTAATATGTTCCCTTTATGAGTTTGTTGTTTTTGTTGTATATATTAAATAAACTGTTTTAATATATATGTTATGATATTACATGTATCTAGAATAGTGCAGAAATAAACAGAGCCTATATTGTTAGCTATTACTATCACCAACCTAGTGTATTATTACTGGAAGGGCTTTATTTCTACATTTTAATAAAATTTTCAAAAGGTTTGAGATTTACAGATAGTTTGAGAAGATAGTATCAAATTCCCATGCATTTCACAGCCAATTTCCCCTATTAATGTCTTACAAATAAATGATTAATTTATGATAGTTAATAAACCAATTATTGATATGCCATTGTAAAACAAAGTCTAAACTTTATTCAGATTTTCTTAGTTTTTATCTAATGTCTTTGTACTGTTCTAGGATCCCACTCCAGATGCCACATTACATGTAGTTTTCATTTTCCTTACGCTCCTCTTGGCTGAGAGAGTCTCTCAGATTTTCTTTGTTTTTGACAACCTTACAGTTTTGAAGGGATTTTGTGGTATATCCCTCAATTGAGATTTATCTGATGGTTTTCCAGGATTAGACGGGGATTATGGGTTTCAAGAGGAAGACCACAGAGGTTAACTGCCACCTTCATCACACCACACCAAGGGTACATACCATTAATGTGACATCACTGTTGACGTTGAATTTGAACATCGGGCTTGAGGTAGTGTCTGTCAGGTTTCTCCACAGCAAACTTACTCTCCCCTACCCAGCCCATACTGTATTTTTTGAAAATACTTCACTCTGCACAGCCCACACTTAAGATGCAGCACCCTACTTTTCACAGCCTCAAGGGTGGAATATTTACATAAATTATTTGGAATTTTTCTGCATAAGAAATTTGTCTATTTTCACCTATTCTTTGTTTGATTAAACAAACATTTAATTATATCAAAATAGAATCATGGATGTTTAACATTTTTGGTTATAATTCAATGTTTAATTTATTCTGTTGTTCGAAGTGTTTCACCTTTGGCCAAGATGAGTTTTCAGTTGCCTTCAGTGTTCTTTTGACAAATTATCATCATTGTGTGTGAGAGGGTGTATGTGTGTGTTTAGCACATCCTTACTTTATGGAACTACAAGATACTCCGAGTTTATCTTGTATGTTTCCTGTCCCAGACTTAGAATCAGCCACTTCTCTGAGGAGCCCCAGTTTCTTTTATTAGAGAATGGTATTAGGAACCAACCTCTGAATTCCATATGTGCTTACTGCTTCTGGCGTGTGTCCTTGGTCTAGGATTTCTCAGCTGACAGCAGAAACATTATGTGCATACTAATCAATGTATATACAAATAACTAAATATTTTCTAAATATAACTATCTAACTATATTAAGCTACACCTAAGTCTATATTGATGTATCTAAGTTTAATCAATTACCACAAGGATCATTCTACCTTCCTCCTCTTGCTTATTTGCTACCTCCCACTCCAAAAGTGAGAAACCTGGCACCCCCTATACATTTAATTATTCACTTCTGGCATGTATATAATGTTATATGTATGATACCAGAGATATTAGTGCATACTACCATGGGAAACAGTTTTATCAAGAAGACTACAGAACTCAAGTACTTTTTACACTAAATTTTAAAGACTCTACTCATTTCCCAAGATACTCAAGTAGGTAACCCTCTTCCCCCACCATCTCCACTTCACTGAATTTATTTCATGAACTTTGAATACAATTAGATAATTTTGTCAATTACTCATTGCATCATGAATTCTTCAACACTGTACATTGTTTTTAAAACTTTTAAAACTTTTCATATTCTGTGTGCTGCAGTTCTGTGTATTTTAACAAAATGCATCGTGTCATGTATCCACAATTACAGTATCATAGAGAATAATGTCACTACCCCAAAATTCCCTTTTGGTTCAATTATTTATCCTTCCCTGTTTTCCACCTAAACTCCTGGTAAACATTGGGCCTTTTACTGCTGCTATAGTTTTGCCGTGTCCAGAATGTCATACAATTGGAACATGCAGTATGTGGCCTCTTCAGACTGATTTCTTTCACAGAATCTCTGTGCCCACTTATCTCACATTTAAGATTCATCTGGTGTTTCATAGCTTGATAGCTAGTATAGTGTAATCACTAAATAATATTCCTTTGTAAGGATGTTCCATAGTTTGTTTATTCATTCATCTCCTGAAGAAAAGCTTAGTTGTGTTCAGTTTGGGATGATTATACCTAAAGCTGTAATAAATAAGTAAGTTTTTGTGTTAATACTAAATTACTCTTTTTTCTCTAGTTTCCTAAGGCAGAAGCTTAGGCTACTGATTTTAGATCTTTCTTTTTTTAGTACATATCTTTAATGCTATACATTGGATTTCCCTCTTAGTATCATTTTTGGTACTTTTCATGAATTTGGTGCATCTTACAAATTCCATACATTGTAATTTTATTTTCATTTAGTTCAAAGTATTTTTTAATTTCTTGTGAGATTTCTTTGTGATATGTATTATTTGGAACTGTGTTGTTCAATCTCCAAATATTTGGGGATTTCCCAGCTATCTTTCAGTTACTGATTTGTAGTTTAATTCTATGGTCTGAGAACTTGCATTGTATGATTCCTATACCTTTAAGTTGTTAAGGTGTGTTTTATTGACCAGAAAGTGATGTATCTTTGCCAATATTCCATGGGAGCTTGAGAAGAATGTTTAATCTGTTGTTTCACAGCAAAATAGATAAAAAAATAAAAAGGCAACCCACTGAATGGGAGAAAATATTTGAAGATTATGTATCTGAAAAAAGGTTAATATCCAAAATATATAAAGAACTTGCAACTCAATATCAAAAAAAAATCCAATTAAAAAATGGGCAGAAGATCTGAATAGACATTGTTACCAAAGATGGCCAGCAGGTACATGTAAAGATGGTCAACATCACTAATCATCTGGGAAATGCAAATTAAACCACAGTGAGATATTACCTCACGCCTGTTAGAATGGTTATTTTTAAAAAGAAATACTGTGTTGGTGAGTTTGTTGAGAAAAGGAAATCCTCCTGCTCTGTTGGTGGAAATATAAATTGGTTACAGCCTTTAAGGAAAACAGTATGGACTCTCCTCAGAAAAATTAAAATCGAGGAACTACCCTTTGATTCAGCTATTCCTCTTCTGGGTATTTATCTGAAGAAAATGAAAACACTAATTAGGAAAGAAATTAGAACATGCATCCCCATGTTCATTTCAGCATTATTTACAATAGCCAAGATATGGAAACAACTTAGGTGTCCACTGATGGATGAAGGAATAAAGAAAATGTGATATATACACACACAATGGAATATTATTCAGCCATAAAAAAGAATGAAATCTTGCCATTTGTGCCAACGTGGTTGGACACTGAAGACATTACGATAACAGAAGTAAGTCAGTCAGAAAGACACATACCACACAATCTCACTTACATGTTGAGTAGTTTAAAAAGAAACCCTCAGAAAACAGATTAATGGTTGCAAGAGACAAGGAGTTGGGAGGCTGACAAAATGGATGAAGGGAGTAGAAATGTACAAATTTTCAGTTATAAATCATGGGGATGCAATGTACATCATGGTGACTACAGTTAATATTGTATTGCATACTGGAAATTTGCTAGTAGAACACATCTTAAAAGTTCTCTTCACAAGAAAAAAATACATAACTATGTATGGTGATGGATGCTAACTAGACTTACATTTCACAATACATACAAGGATGAGATCACTGTGTTGTACACCTAAAACTAATATGTTATATGTCAATTATATTTCAATAAAAAGATACAAAGTAAAAAAATGATCGATATAGTTAGATTAATATCCACCATATTTATAAATTTTCTAGTTTATATGTTCATTGCTTTCCTTCTCCTTCATCTGCCTTCTCTAATTTTAACTAAGCATTCAAGATTATTGCATTTTCCCTATTCTTAGCATATCAGTTATACGTACTTACAAAAATGTTTAGTTGTTCTTAGAATTGGCAATATAGATTTTTAACTAATCTAAGCCTACTTTCAAATAGGTAGAATATGACATATCATGTATAGTGTAGTTATCGTATAAAAATGTTCCCAATTTCTTCCTCTTTTGGATATTACTGTCATTTAACTTATCTATAAGCTGTGATCATCCAATACATTTTTATGTTAATTTGATCAGTTCTCAGATCAAGAATGAGAAAATTTTAAATTATGTTCACTTCAAATATATTTTTTATATGATCTTCCTTTCTTTATGTAGATCTGAGTTTTTGACCCAGATAATTTTCTGTTAGCTCCCTTAGCATATTAATCATAGCTATTTACTATTGCCTGTTGAAATTCCAATATCTATATCATATTTGGGTCTTGTAATGATAAATACTTTGTCTCTTCAGAATGTGTTTTTCCTTGCCTTTTGGCACGCCTTGTAACTTTTTATTGAAATCAAACATGATGAGGGTGAGTCTACATCTAGCAGCGTTTTAAAGCTATTAATTCACTGCTATTACACTGGAATCCTATTGATGTGGTGAATATATGAAGAAGAAGGACAGAGATTTAATGTTGTAATTAAATCTTAGTATTTCAGTGGACTGGTGTCCCTGGGTGTGATATTCACACGTTTCTTAATTTGTATCTCCAATTATGTGAGACAGAAGTCCAGAGGGGTGGAGTTGAGAAGTAATCCCAGATAAGATAACAAGGCTTTGTCTTTCTCCCTGCAGATTGGACCCTTGGGATGGGTAAACTTCAGGTGCCTTTCACTCCTGGTTACTTTTCCTTTTCCACTACTAGAGCCAGGAGGGTATCTTTCTTGGTTCTTCACAGTGGGTTCCTGCAGGTAAAACCCAGAGGAGTGCAAAGCCGCCCTTACACTGTGGTTCCCAGGAGTTTCTTACTCTCTAGCTCTAGCTGACACTGTCTTTGGCACTCATCGAAATTACCTACCCCATCTGTTTATGTCTCCAGCTGCTTCTGCTCCATATGATTAGATCTTGGCTGTGACTTTTAGAATCACCTGTCTCCTCATATTTCAGTCTGTCAGAATGCCCTGTGATCTTAGTTCTCTGATGAGTCTAAGAAAGGTTATCAATTTTTAGTTTAAGAGTTTTTAGGAGAAATCTCAAAAAACTGGCATGATGTCTTCTAAGTTATTTTCCTGTAGGAACTAAAACCAAAAAAGGACATTTTTTTTAGATGAAAGAGAACAGATTGAGATAGAGTAGATCATATTTAGTGAAAGTAAGAAATACTTCAATCACATATGTGTGTAATCAATGTGTCAAAAATAATCAAACTTTAAGAAAAATCTGAAGAGTACTAATCCAGAGCACTGGTCAAGTCTTGCTTTTCTGTGATGGTGAGCATTTGTATGCTTAAGTATCTATTTTTAATTAAATTAATATAAAACATAGAATAAGATATATTTTGGATTTCACACAATCCCAGTGTACTGGCTATAACGGGACAGCTTTCTCTCAGAACCAGAGCTTTGCAGCGGTCTCTTGAGAAGTGCTCCTGTAGACATTAACTCACTTTTGACAATGTTGACCACTAAAAATACATTAATTTTAAAGGACTGAAGAAAAAAATTGGACAAGGTAAATAAATAGCACTGTAGGAAAAATCCCAGTATCTTTACTCAGACTGAAGTTCAACTTCTCAAATTAGTTCTCTATTATTTCATTATTCTGTTCTCACTGGGGAATAATAGCCTTATTCACATCAGTTAACCTTCAAGTATGTGGAAAATTGATATTTAATGCTTAAAAAATTAATATGTGTCATTTTAAAATGTTTCTGATTTAAACACAGGAGTTGGGTTAGAAGACATTGTGTAGATCATTCCTCAGCATCAAACACCTTATCTTGAGCCATCCAGCCTGGACACTGTCCTGTTTTGGGTATTAGTCTTTGAAAGCTCTTGTTTCAAAATTCTTCCCTGGGAGTGGACCCCAAGTTTCCTCTTATTACCAGAATCAGGAACTCTGCCTGTGATATCAGACTAAAATCGAGCATACCTACTGACAAACTTTGCAAAAACTTCAAATCCTAGGAAAATGAGTCCTGTGATTCTCATCTTTGCATTTTACCCATTTTAGCCACTGTTGCTAACATATCAATAAAAATAAGATGGCAAAAATCCTAATATGTAGAACACTTGGTCCCTTAGAGAAGTATATTCTATTTATATAATGGAATATGACTCAGCCATAAAAAAGAATAAAATAATGCCAATTGCAGCAACATGGATGGACCTAGAGATCGTCATTCTAAGTGAAATAAGCCAGAAAGAGAAAGAAAAACACTATATGATATCACTTATATGTGGAATCTAAAAAAATTAAAAAGAGCACTAATGAACTCACCTACAAAACAGAAACAGACTCACAGACATAGTAAACAATCTTATGGTTACTGAGGAAAGGGGTGAGAAGGATAAATTTGGGAGTCTGAGATTTGCAAATGTTAGCCACTATGTATAAAACTAGATTAAAAAAACAAATTTCTTCTGAATAGCACAGGGAACTATATTCAATATCTTGTAATAATCTTTGATGAAATATAATATGAAAACGAATATATGTATGTATATGCACAACTGGGACACTGTGCTATATACCAGAAATTGACAATTGACACATTGTAACTGACTATACTTCAATTAAAAAAAAACTTAGCTAGAAAATAAAATGTCATATAAAATATTTCATAAAGTACACCTTGTATCCACTGGCCTTTTTTTCAGTATATGATCAACTGGGAATACTAAAGAACATTATGTCTTTTCAAGTGAACCTGTACTAAATATTTTTTAATTATTTAAGATTCTAAATATTTGTATCTTTACTAGTATCTGAAACTGGATCAAAATTTTATGGTAAAAAATATAAAGTTAATTAAAAATACGTAAAAGTCATTACTAAACTGGAAATCTGAAAACTTGGATCCTGAACAAATGTATAATGCTAGATGTTTTGTGGTGGGAAAGTAATTACCCACCATAAATCTCTATTTCCTTTTCAAAAACTAAAGAGGGTTAATTCAATTATATGATTAATCCTCTTCTAGCTCTGAAGTTGTACATTTGATTTCACTAACACATTAACTCTTTCAGAGATAGTAAATCTTCCATTTTATTTTTCACTATGTATTTCTTGCATTTCCTTATAAGAAAGAGAACTGACCAAATTGCTGCTGGATATCAAACAACTTATTGTTAATATTGTGAATGTCTATGGGTTTGATTTTTCCAGTTTTACGTATCTGAAAAATACAAGGATCCTTTATACTAAGAAAAAATTTTATTTTCCTTACTGAATACAATTTACATTTTTCTTTATGTAGAAAGTCTTGATTCTTCTTTTCAATAAATACATTTAAAAGTGCCAAAAACTTTCTCAAAGAGACAACTGATTTCACTGATGATCATAAAAAGGCCAGAGAAAGCTGATAATGGAAAAAGTGATTACCTGATAGAGCTCTTTTGTTGAATGTTGGTCTTAGGGAAAAATCCACGATGAAAATGTACTTGAAGAGATGACTACCACTGCATTCCACAAGCAGAGCCAGTGTATCTAAAATTCAAGATTTCTCAAATATGTTCTTGTGTTTTCTTCTGGACTTTGAAACTGTCATTTGAAATATCCAGGTTTACACACATGACTTTCTTGACCACTGTACCAGTATTGTTAGTTAACTTTGTGTTGTAACAGCCGAATCTAATAGGTGGCGGTTTAAAGCCACAATCATTTATTTGGATCTATGGTGGGTGAATCTTCACTCTGGGCTGAATGTATCTATGTAAGTTTTTTACTGGTCTTGGCAAGGCTTACACAAAAACCTGCAGTTAGCTGTCAGAGTGGCTGGCAGTCAGTCTAGAGGAGTCTTGGATGGTTTGTTTCTGCTGTCTGTGATTGCTCAACCTCCTGTAGGTTAGCCCATATTTATGCAAATGGTGACGAGGTTCACAATAACAGCAAGATTGCAAATGGCGAAGTTCCTTTGGGTCTAGGCTTACACTTCTTACATCAGTTCTTCTGAATTCTGTAGTTCAAAGGAAGTCACCAAGACAGTGCAGATCCAAGGGACACAGAAATAAACCCTATCATTGATTAAAGGAACTACAAAGAAGGGAGGTCATCTTTTCCCCACTTACTACACTGCTAATAAATTAATTTATCAGCACATTCACATCCATGGAACAAGTTTGAGGTTAAACGTTCAGGAACTTGAGAATATAGTCTGGTATCTGGCTACTTAGTAAATCCCCAAGTTGTGGTCCTAAACAGTGAATGTAAATTATCATATTAAACTTTTTGCAGCTAAAATTTAGAAACTTCCCTGATGGCTACAGTAAATGCCTGAGAAATCTAGAAAAACCAATGTTAGACACATTCTACCCATAAATATTGAATAAACTCATGGTAATATTCAAGCTGTCTCATACAACTAAATGTGTGGGAAAAATATGTCTACCTAAAGAAATTTTTGAATAGGGGCCATTTATTAGCATTAGGTGCAGGAATATAGTAATTCCATAGATAAATGGATAGGGACATGTGCCCCTGGAGGGGACTCAGACAAAAAGGGACATTGCACTGGTGGCCACCTGCCATGGGGAGTGCATGGATCGAGCCACAGACAGGGCATACTCAGGTCCTAACTAGAGAGGATGAGCCTCCTTGGCTGGATAGAAGACAGCTGGGACAGTCAGAAGGGTTGGAGAAACCTGGATTCCACTTGAGAGGAGCATACAAGCACTAGCTAACCCCCAGAACAGAGCAGAGAAAGATCTGCCAGAGCAATTGCCAGGTTTCCTATGACCACCTCACCATGTGTCCCAGGTAGAGCTAAGCAAATGCTTTCTGGCTTTGCTATACCCTGCCACAGCAGGGCATTAGACTGGAGGCAGCCATGATTGAGAAAAAGACTTGACCATGGGCTACATCTGAGAAAAGCTTCAGACACCTAAACAGGCAGCACACTGCCTAGATACATAAGCCCCACTTGCTTCAGCATTTCCCTCCTCTGGGGCAAATGTCCCATTGCAGGGAGAGGCAAGATACACACTTAAAGGGAACAGAGCCAGTCTGAGCCCAACCCTCAGGGTTTCTACTCCAACAACCTGGGATCAGATCCTGCCCCAAAGAAAACTCACAGTCAACAGAAGGAAGTAATAAAGATTGGATAAGAAATAAAATAGAGATTAAAAAATACATAAGAGCAATGAAACCAATAACAGTTTTTTTTGAAAACAAACAAAATTGATAAACATTTAGCCAGGCTCACCAAAAAGAAAAGAGGACCAAGATAAAATAAGAAATTAAACAGGAGGAGTAACAACCAATACCAGAGATACAAAATGTCATAAGAGAGTACTATGAACAGGTAAATGCCAACAAATTGGGCAACACAGAAAAATTGGACACATTTTGAGAAACATCCAACCTGCTAGACTGAGTCAAGAAGAAATAGACAATTGGAACAGATCACTAGTAACGAAACTGAATTTTAATTAAAAACCTCCCAGCAAACAAAAGTCCAGGACCTGATGGCTTCACAAGGGAACTCTATTCAACATGTAAAGAACTCAGATCTGTCCTTCTCAAACTATTCCAAATAACTGAACAGGATACAACACTCCCAAATTCATTCTACAAGGCCACCATCAGCCTGATACAAAAGCCAGACAGACACTACAAAAAAAAGATACTTACAGGCCAGCATTTCTGATAAATATAGATACAAAAATTCTCAACAAAATATTGCCAAACCAAATCCAGTACATAAAAAGGATTACACACCATGATCAGGTTGGATTTATTCCAAGGTTACAAGGATAGTTCAACATTAACAAAATCAACGTGCTATACCACCTTAACAAAAGGGTAGATAAAAATCACATGATTATCTCAACAGATGCAGAGAAAGCATTTGACAAACTTCAACTTCCATTCATGATAGAACTCTCAAAGTGAGTATAGAGGGAACATCTTCACATAACAAAGGCCGTTTATGACAAACCCCAAATCATCATACTTAATGGTGAAAAGCTGAGAGCCTTTCCTCTAAATACAGCAACGAGGCAAAGATACCTACTCTTGCCACTTCTATTTAACATAGCTTTGAAAGTCCTAGCCATGGCAAGCCAAGAAAAATTAAAAGGATCCAAATTGGAAAGGAATAGTTAAAACTGTCGTTATTTGCAGATGACATGATACTTTATATAGAAAACTCTAAAGCCTCCACCCAAAACTATTAGAATAAATGAATTCAGCAAAATTATAGTATACAAGATTTATAAACAGAAATCTGTTGTTTCCACACATAAATAATGAACTATCAGAAAAAGAAAGTAAAAAAAAATCTCTTTTAAAGTCATATCAAAAAGAATAAAATACTTGAGAATAAACTTAACTAAGGAGGTGAAAAACCTATACTCTGAAAACTATAAAAGGTTGATGAAAGAAATTGAAGATGATACAAAGAAATGGAAGGCTATCTCATGCTCTTGGATTAGAAGAATGTTAAAATGACCGTACTACCCAAAGCAATCTACAGACTAAGTGCAATCCCTATTAAAATACTTTTTTGTACTGGGAAACTTTGCTAAAATCCAGTAAAACATAAAACTTCTTGAAGGCAGGGGCTTATTTCTGTTATGCTTATTGCTGCATCAACAGAGCCCGAACAATGTCTGACACAGTAGGTGCTCACTACCTTTTAAAGAGGAAGAAAAGATACCTCAATACTCTTTTGAAAGTTGGAGTGGATGAAAGTCAAACCATCTTGATACATAAACATGTCAGAATATGTTAATGTATGTTTAGGTATGTACAGAATATCATTTAGACTTGGCCTTGAATATGGAGTTATTGAAATAAATTTTCAGAAAGAGAACATACAAATTCAAACAATGTTGTTGAGCATGGAGAATCATCTCATGGGCAACTTCAAATGTTTAATGCTATTTTGTAAGAGGCTATTAGATATTGAAGGATGGGTATTGTTAATTGCATTCTATAGGGGCTGGGAAAAAATCACATGTAATATGAGTTACCTAGACTAAGTCGCTATTCCTTGTTAGAGACCAGAGAGAAAAAACAAAAATTTTTGCTCATATCACTCACTCCTAAAATAAGGATGTGCCAGACCCTCATATTTCTTTCCATATATTGGGGTTGCAGTTAAATTACAGCTGAAAAAGTTGAAATTTGGTGCTATATTTGTGAATGAATGGCTGTATAAACTAAATACTATCCTATTGTTCTGTAAGTTAACAGGTTGAGTAGAATTTTATCAGTCCAACATGCTGATGTTTTCTTTTTTCTTAGAATCCTCTATATTTAAATATTAAATTTACATATACAGTTCCCTCTTTTTGTATTCATTATACTAACTACCCTTGCTAGTTGGGTGAAGATAACTAATTCTTTTTTAACTCTGAAAAATTATAGGCCTTACCTTGTACTTTGCTTAGTTTAGCCTCAGGAAGTCCTTTCCATACTTAGCATAACAATTAGAAAGCTGGACCTTATTTGGTTTAATGTACAACAAAGTGTGACACTATGAAAGTCAGAAAGGTTATTCCCTTGTGTTGTTTCGTCTCCTTAGGCTTAGAAGTTCCCATAATAATTGCCTTCCAGGTTTCAAGAGAGAGAAGAAAGCAAATTAAGCTAGAGTTATAATATCTCAAATGAACTAAGGAATTATAATTAGATTAGGCTGATATACATTAAACATCTTAGATTACAGATAAATGGAAAACATGAGAAGTGTCAAATAATTACCTATAACAAATAAAACTTGACCAACAGCAAGTATAAAGGGTGAAATTATCAAACTCTTTATGTTATCTTTTACTTTTTTCTGTACATGTTTTTACTTCATTTTCTACCTTCTAATGACAATATATCTTTGAATAAGTTATACAAAGTAAAACATTTAAAACAATGTTTAATACATATAATAGCCATAGCTTTGCAACCTCCTTTTCAAGAACTAAAATAATTTATTGAAATATTAATGTCACTTCCTCCCTTGAATTGATCATCTTTTCATTTTCCTCTATGTGAAGCAACAGCCAACTTTTTCTATAAAGGGCCAAATAAAGAATAAATAATTGAGACTCTGTGGACCGTACAGTCTCTGTCAAACTATTCAACTCTTCCATTGTTGTACAAAAGCAATCACAGACAGTATCAAAACAAATGATCAGGGCTGTGCTCCAATAAAACTTTCTTATTTTCAAAATAGGTGGCAGGCTGGATTAGACTGTAGGAATTTGCTGACACCTACCCCCACGCCATTCTAAACATATGTCAAAACTATTTCTTCAAAAGTTTCTAATTTATGAATGGAAAACTGAACCCTCATTTCTGCCACTATCTTGGCAATTTCTTTGATAGAGAACTGAAATATTCTGGTGTGAAATAAAAGTGTATTGACAATAGAAGCACCTTAAATATATAAAACAAATATTAACAAACCTGAAGAAAAAAACAGTGATGCAATAATAAGGGATTTCAGTACCCTACTTTCAATAATAAATAGATCATGCAGATATAAAAATATGAAAACATTGAACTTAAACTACATATCAGACCAGATTAACTTACCAGATATTTATACAACATTCCATGCAACAGCAGAAGAATGCATATACTTCTGAAGTGCCCATGGAGCATTCTACTGTACAGATCATACAGTAGGTCCCAAAACAAGTCTTAAAAAATTTAAGAAGATTGAAGTCATATCATGGTTTTGATTTAATGAAATCATATCATCAAATCATATAATCTTTTCTGACCACAACTGTCTGAAACTGGAACTCAATTATAAAAAGAAAACTGTAAAATCCACAAATACATAGAGATTATACAACATGCTACCAAACAACTGATGGGTCAGAAAGGAATCAAAGAAAAAATGTGAAAGATATTTAGAGGTGAATAAAAATGGAAACAACATAACAAAAATTACAGTTTGGCTGGATTTGAGAAGGAACAAAATAGACAAATCTTTCACTAGATTCAAAAAGAAAAAAAAAAAGAAAAAGAGGACTCAGAAAGTGAAAAAGCAGACATTAAAGCAGATACCACAGAAATGCAAAGGATCATGAGACTACTATGAATAATTATATGCCAACAAATTGGACAACCCAGAAGACATGGATAAAGGCTGAAAATATACAAGCTATTTAGATTAAATCATGAAGAAATAAAATTTCTGAACAGATCCATTACTAGTAAGAAGATTGAATCAGTGATCAAAAACTTCCAACACACAACAGTCCAGGACCATATGGCATCACTGGTGAATTATACTAAGCATTCAAAGAATCAGTATCAATCTTTCTCAAACACTTCCAAAATAGAAGAGAAGGGAACATGTTTGAACTTTTTATAAGGCTAGCATGACCCTAGAAGACTAAAATAAAATGAAAATGACATCATGTATCTGAAGAACATAGATGCAAAATTCAACAAAATATTGGCAAATGTTACAAATGAATATTTGGAATATTTGAATTAGTGAATTCAAAAATACATTAAATGAATCATACACATGACCAGTGGAATTTATTCCAAGGATGCAAGGATGGTTCAATATACGCAACATCAATATGATATACCACAATAACAAAATGAAGAAAATAATGAAAGATACATTTCTCAAAAACTGGATAGAGAGGAACCGTAACTCAGTATACTGAAGTTTTTATATGACAATCTCATGGCTAAATCACACTCAACAGTAAAAAACTGAAAAATCAGGAACGAGAAAAGGATGCCCAATCTCACCACTTTTATTCAACATAGCACTGGAAATTCTAGCCAGAGAAATTAGGCAAGAAAGAGAAATAAGAAGCATCCAATTAAAAAATAAAGCACATTGTCTCTATTTGCAGATGACATATTATATATAGAAAACACTAAAAACTCCACCAAAAAAAAAATGTTAAGAGAAAGATTACTTTCTAAGTAAAACATAAATTAATCTGGCACATGTTGGTAAACCCAAGCTGCCAATTCACTGATGTGTCTGGGAATAAATACTGAATGCACAAATGCCAACATGCATTAGTATATAGTCAACTTACGCACAAATTCCTTTGAAAAGGTATGAAATTCTGATTATCCAACTCATCTCTATGCCACTTAAAGTGAAGGTTAAATCTTTTAAACATTAGATTTTTAAGCTAAGACTAAAATCATTCTCCAGTAAGAGGTAAAATGTTCTCAGTATGTCAAGCAAATTGACTAGGAATGAAACATAATTGTGGCTTTCTAATATTTTGGTTACTATTTCCCACTAATTTCGTACCCACTTAAGTGACTAGGAACCAATGCTTACATCCACAGAATTTTCTGATGTAAACAGATCTGTTTTCAAGGAAAATATCTTGTTTTTATTAAATGAGTAGAAATGTAAAAATGTTAATAAAACTTGCTCTCTTAAATATACCAAAATAGGAATAAAAATGTCAGAATAAAGATTTATATCACAGTGGATTTGATTTTGGCATTGAGCTGTGCATGTATGAACATTTAAAAATTTTAAAAGTTCTCAATGCCTTGATTTACAGATTGGGGGTTGACAAAGAAACTGTGTCAAATGTGAAAATATACATTAAAGACCTTAAGATCCTCTACCATCTGATTGTGACTCCATTTTGTCAAACTTTAATAAATAATTGCCTATACTTATTTCAACAAAAGATGAAAAAGTTACCTCTAAGTATCACTTGAGAATGAATGGAAATGTTTTCTAGGAAAAATAAGATGATTTACATAGCATAATGTCTAGATTATGAATTTAAGTGAAAATATATTTCCATTACAGCCTTATGTTTTTTATTAAAAGAGACCATTCATCTGATACAATCCTCCCAAGTGTAGGGCCCTAGCTCTGCTTTTAATTTTAACAGATCAGAATATTAATGAATTTTAGCTCATATTAGAACCATATTTTTCGAAAATGACTTTAAGTGGGGCAGCTATTTGAACTCAAGCAGTTGTAAATGTTTCTGGGAATCAAGAGTTCTAATATAGTCAACAGAAAAAAATCTAATCAGAAAAATAATCAACATAGTGCAAATAAGCATAGAATATTTACCTCTGCATAACTAGAAATTACTATTCTCACAGAATATTTGAAAAAAACTCTGCCACAGTTTGTAAGAAATTGAAAAGAGATAGTGCTTGTCTGAGGAGGATCAGAGACCATTTCCTCACCAATTGTTTCCCACCTAATCTCTCACTGTATGGAGTGGGCTTTTGATGATTTGAATACAAGTTGGTCAGGGTAGTCTTTATAAATTAAAGTTTTAATACAGTGGAATACTATTCAGCCATTAAAAATGACAACATAACACAATTTGCAGCAACATGGCTGTCCCTGGAGAATGTCATTCTAAGTGAAGTAAGCCAGAAAGAGAAAGAAAAATACCATATGAGATTGCTCATATGTGGAATCTAAAAAAAAAATAAATAAATAAAAAAATAAATACGAACAGAAACCAACTCATAGACATAGAACACAAACTTGTGGTTGCCAAGGGGGAGGGTGGTGGGACAGACTGGGAGTTCGAAATTTATAGATACTGACAGGCATATGTAGAATAGATAAATAAGATTATACTGTATAGCACAAGGAAATATATACAAGATCTTGTGGTAGCTCACAGCAAAAAAGAATGCAACAATGAATATATATATGTTCACGTACAACTGAAAAATTGTGCTCTACACTGGAAATTGACACAACATTGTAAACTGACTATAACTCAATAAAAAAAGTTTAAAAAAAAGAAAAAATTAATTTTGAAAATCAAAATTTATATTGACTTTAGTTTAATCAAGAACCAAAGGAACTGAGACACTGAATATGACATTCAATACAGTTGAAAAGTTAGCTGAACTGGCACACGACAGTTCTGATACCAGATAAACACAATACTGAATTATTCTGAGGTTCATGAGATTCTCTCCATACAATGTCTTCATATGTTTTTGGCTAGATGAAATTGGAAAGATATTTTTTCTCAAGAAGATGTAATACAAGTAGCCAATATATGATTTTTCTTTTGAAATCAAAATTGTTTGGTTTGTGGCTATAGAACTATCATTACATTTGCTACAGTGAGCCTTACTGAAGCAAAAATTACAGAATTCCCAATTAGTCAAGGAAGGTATTAAAACCTGACGGTTGATTACAATGCAAATGTTACTGGGATTGAACATGTTAACAAGGAAAATACATTATATCAAGTCACTGAGAAATGGAAATGTATCATGAGTTTAATAATTCTTCTCTAGGGAGTTCTTACCGTGGGCTAAGTACTATGCTGAGTACTTTACATGACACTAGCTAACATACTAAATATTCAGCCTTTGTCAGATGTTGTGCTATGTACTTTTCCTTCATAAAAGCAGCAGAAAAAAATTCTAAGACTGTCAAGATTCTCTATCTTGTTCTACATAATCATTTCACTTGAGTTTGGGTGGGATGTGTGAATATGATGATATCGCTATCATGATTAAGTTACCTTATTAGGAAAAGATGAATTTTGCAGCTATAATCGAAGATCAAAATCTTTCATTTTGAAGTTGAAAGGGAAATTTTTCCTGAATTGGCCTACTTAATCAGGTAAAAACTCTTAACAGATGGGATAGACCAGTTCTGAAGAGAGAAGTTTTCTTGCTGGCCTTGAAGAAGGAAGCTGCTATATTATGAAAGGGCCTGAGTGAGTATTCCCCAGCTAAGAGCTAGAAAGAAAACAGATGTCAGTCCTATAACCACAGGAAGATGAATTTTGCCAACAACTACATGAGCCTGGAAAAGGACCACAACTCCAGAAATAGGCTGGCTGATACCTACATTGCTGCCTTATGAGACCCTGAGTGAAGAGCCCACGTAACCATGTCCAAGCTCCTGACCCACTGACGCTACGAGATAACGAATGGGTTTTGTTTTAAGCCACTAAGTATGTGCTGATACATGATCAACTGGGAATGAGTGTATCATCTTGCTTACTCTTTACAAAGGTGTCTTAGTTTGTTCTGGCTGTTGTAACAGAACCCCATATCCTGGGTGGTTTTCCAACAACAGAATTTTTTTTCTCCTCACAGTTCCCAAGGCTAGAAGTCCAAGATCAAAGCATTAGCAAATTCAGCATCTGGCGAGGACCTGCTTGCTGGTCTACCCCCTGTGTCCTTACATGGTGACATGGGCAAGAGGGCTCTTTGGAGTTTCTTTCATAGGAACTCTAGTCGCCTCCTAAAGGCTCCATCTTCCAAGATCATCACATTGGGGGAATAGGTTTCAACACAGGAATTTGAGAGACGCATTCAGTCTATAGTAGAAGGATTGTACAAATCAAATCAGGAAATATTAGCATTCATATGATATATATGGGGCTCAAAGAGGTTAAATAACTTGCTCCAAGAATATAGTTTATTACGGATGGAGACAGAATCAGAGTTCAAAGTTGGACTCTGATTCTAGCTCCCCATGTTCTTAACAATTCACACTGTAAATTCTGTTCATTTCAATCCTCTCAACAATCCTATGAAATTAGTATTAATATCCTCATTGTGCGAAAAGAGGATACTGCCCCAGGGATATTAAATAACTTTGCCAAGCCACATTAATACATGATGAAATGAAACTTAACCACAGGACTAACTGACCACACACTTTATCCTTTATCCTAACGACAACACATTATAAGTGAGATTTACCTGTTTAAAGGTGGGATGAAGGCAAACTGGGAAACCATGCTCCTGTCCACTTTAAGCTTCTGTTCTCTACTCTGTGATGAGTTGTCCACTGCCCTTTGGGGCCCAAATATTTTCTGTCTCCCTGCTGTTTCAAAGGTTTATGTTTATACAATCTCCATTCTTATTGTTCTTACTAAACACTCAAATTTCCTCAACAAAGCATGCATGTCATGTGGTAATCTGATAAGTCACATATCAAGTTTGAATATCAGAAAAAAAAATCTTTCAATAAATCTATTGCTTTTGGGATAGTATCCCAGGGAATAAAACACCATTAAAATAATGTGATTGGCTGCATGAACTGGGATCTTTTATTTTATTTCACAGTAACTTGAGATGCATACAGAAAAACAGAGAGCCACACTGATGCATCAACAAGAAACTTCCCTTGATATAAAGGATCAATAAAAAACTTTGGGGGAAAGATCAATTAATATAGGTTCTCATTCGGGATTTTATAGATCTGCTTCTTTTTTTTTTTAATTGGTGTCTTTATTGCCTTTTCCAATGTTAAGAAAGCCAAGAGACTGCTCTGGAAACCACAGTCACAGAGCCACAGCCACAATACATGTCTTATTTTTTCTGCGTCACTTTGTTTTAGAGTGTTCACTTCTTGGCTGTCAGCACAATTAACACCTAGCAAAAAGAAATATTAAGACCACAGAGGTTATGCTGCCATGAAATCTAAACAATGGAGATGTGAGAAGAAAAAGGGTCAAGAAAGAAATACAAATATGAATAAAATGAGGAAAAATAAGAAGTATCATATTTAGTATTAAATTCAGCATGCACACTTTTAGAGCGTGACTGACAAAACATCTTCGCTAAAATCTCCCAGATTCAGAGTTAGGGGACTCAGCCGCCAGAAATCCAAATTGTGGTTAACTGTAATGATATTAGAAATGAATTGCAGGCTTAGATGTATTATAAAGGGAGTATGCTCAACACTTAGTGCTTGACGTGTCATGTAAGTGGAAGGATGAAACGAGGGCTAAAAATGATTTAAATACATGATGTAGAGGAAATAATTCTCTTAAAACATATTCTAAGGCTTTTTAGATTATTGGGAAGTACATTTGCTGAAAACTATAGCTCAGTTAAACTTGTTACTAAAGGTCTCAAGACAAAATCTTCCATCTCTGGTGTCTATATTGAGACCTATTTTATTTTGATTTCTAATCTCATTGCAATCTCTAAGACAATTCCTCCCCTCTGCCAACATGTCTATCTTTGTCACCTTTCTAAGACACATATTATGCTATAAGCCTTTACAATCTGCTTTTAAAACAGAAGAAATCTTTTGGAGAAAATTACTTTGTTCAGTATTTTATGTTTATAGGTTAAATAAAGACAATTTTTTCCAAGTAATAATTTACACTTTACATTTTCCTTATACAAACCACCGGGGAAAACTACTACAATACATTGTAATAACTTTTAAAGAGTTTTAATTCCTTGATTTTACTAAATCACTTTTCTTTTCAAGATAATACTAGGTCATCATGAACGGTCGTAATGGAAATGTGAAGAGTGCAACTGAAATTTACTTTTAGAGATTGGAAAAAATGATCCTGGAGTATGTTAGCCTTGCCTTCTTAATAGCTCACAATTTTTTGCATTTCACGTTTATCCTTTAACTTTTAAAGATGCGGTGATCCACACAGACACACAAAAAAGATAACAAATTAAGAGAAATCTTACCCTTGATGTTCAGGCAGCAAGGGATAAGGTGATGTCAGAATCTTAAAGAAGATTAAAAAGCTTGAGAGCTAAATAAAATAAATGTTGACATTTAGAATATATACCCACTTCTACAACCATAGGGCCACACACCCAATTCCTGCAGCACTATGAATTTTTAACCAACCACTCGCCTTATATGATGGTGAGCCCTTTTTATAAAATTAGTCTCCTACCTAAATTCTGTTTTAGTAGCTTGAATTCTTATCTAGCATAGTGATTTCTAGTTTCTAAAGATAAAAGTGTCAATGGAAGTATGAGGGGAAAAGATGACTGGTTATACTCCCCAGAAAATGAAGTGAATGGAATATAATGTGACAGTTTAAATTTAATCAGAATGTCACCATTTTGTCTTAATAGAGCAAATCACCCTAGGTTGAGTACTTCATTTACTTTCAGCAGCTAGAGGTGGGTAATGAAAGCAAGAGCGACTCACTAGTTGGGTAGAGAAGGTAGTGTAATTAGGGCTGCTCATAACAATTCAAATTAGATCTGAATCGTGGAAAGGATTGCTTATTTAGACAAGAATAAGTTTGGAAGCTTCATGGCTTCAGCATATCAAGTATTCATGGCAGGCATTTCTTGATTCCCTGACATTTAAAGGCAATAGTTTTAAGGTGTTGGTAATGTCAGTTTGCAAAGCACAAGGGTTGGTAATATAAATTATGTACTGTATGTGTGTACAAATAAAGTCTGCTTCTTTCCCCCCCAATTACTGCACTTTCAAGCACTGAAAAGGGCATGGGGGAAACAACCAATTAGCAGAGAAAAATCATAAATGAATTTGTCCTTTTTGTTTGGGTACCAAGGGAACAGAGTTAGACTAAAGGATTCGGCAAAGAATCTGAGATCACTTAAGGTTCTATTATGGGATTTACTGTAAAATGAAATGTTCACAAGAAAGTTACTCTATTTTTCAATTCATTTGCCCTTTGTAGTGTCATTAGAAAATTTATTTTCTAATATATGATGAGATGAAATTTGTTCATGCTGTCACTCAGTGGTAAATCAGGATTAAAAATACTTGTTAGAAGAATAAAGGCAAGATACCTCATTTCCCATTGCTTTCTCTGGCAATGTTTTACAGCTTGGAAGTGAATAAGGAAGGTTACATTAATTACTGGGTTGGTATTGTTAAAGTTTCTGATAAATACTAAAATTTCTAGAGGTTCCTATTTGAGAGTCAGAAAAAGAAACCTACGTGTTTGGGAAGGTTGGTAAACATTTATTATAATAAACCAGAAGAGGCCAATTGTTCAAACTCTTGTGCAAATTTTAGATGTACAAAGTGGAAAAAGTGTACAATTTTCTATGTTGATTCCCAGGTATTGGCACATGGAATTATGGATTTTGCAAAGAAAGGTAAAGAAATTTTCCCTACCACTATAGCTCTTACCCAGAAGAAGAAATGGTTATCACAACTCAGGCACAGTGGCATTAAAAATTAGGTAAACTGTTAGAATGTTGGTTTGCAAAAACAAGATTACTTGGTAAGATATAATCAGAGCACATCATGTAGTATTGAGGGGAAATTAAGGAGAAAGAAAAAATTATATGTATATTTTATAATAATTTTATAACATACATATAATTATATATATATGTGTGTGTGTGTGTGTCTCGACTCTACACTAACAACTAAACACTTGAAGGTATGTTAAGTGTATGCATGTGAAGGGAGGTTTGGCCTGCATTTTCCCATTCAGCACAATGCCTAATACTACTCACCAACCAAACATTCTCCTGCCTCCTCTATCGCTCATGCAGTTTGCAATATATACAACCATAATTTGTAATTACCCCAGGTTCATATCTTCCTCTATCAATTTACCTTTTGTAGAAATGACGTAAGTCAACGTTGGTTGACTGCATTAACAACAACCAAGTATGTCTTATGTTAGTTTGGAGAAATAGGTGGGTTCCTTCCAAAGCAATATATATGTTGATTACCTCTCAATAGTAGTAAGAGTAATATAAATATTAAGTTTTAAGAATCAGGGAGCTTATGGAAGAAAGAAGCATTGAAATCACTGAATTGCTCACGCACATGCACACACACCCCTTTGAGGATTTTGTCTTCATCAAAGAAGAAATGGACTTTTCTATTTTTCAGGAAGGCCTATCCTGACATTTTAAAATGGAACAAGCTGTCTACAAATGGAGTTTTTGTTCTATTTTTCCCTCATACAGTTGCAACATATACTAATAATTAGTACATTTTATTGTTGTAATTAATTTATAATATGTAACTCAAGAGCACACTTCATGCTAATGTTTCATTTAGACAAAGGAACCTGAAATTTACTAAATTATCTGTCAGAGACTCTATTACCTTGACAAGAAAGGACAATTCCCTATCAAATGTATGTCTATTTGTCACTACCTTCACCTTCTGAAAGAATAGTGCATTTGAGATATTTTTCAAAATCTAAAAGTTAATCCATTATTTTTAAAGATACGAGGGATTTCATACTCTGAATGCATAGTAATTAATTCCGCTGTTCCCACAGATGGACTTTAAGGCCATATTCTTACATATGTTTATAAGGTGATGTTATTGGGTGTGCTTAGGGAACATAACACTTATTTCCTTTCTATGTTATGTGTTATTTTGCTTTTCAGAATGAATAGTTGTATCTGAAAGAAAATGTGATACACTTTTTTTAAAGACTCATTGACTGGTTAACTTGTATTATCAGTGTGACTACAAATGCTTTTTTAATTTCCCATTATTTGAAGATGTGTAACTCCTATACCTTATCCTAAATACCTTACTTTAGGTATATGTGTTTAAGATCACCTAATAACCACAAGTAATTACACTTTTGTAAGATCAGCTTGTATGTTTAATCGAATCCATGGGGACTCAAACCAAGTCTGCATTTTCAAACTTCAGTTCAGTTAGTCTTGTCTCCAAATGGTAAGTCCCATCAAGTAATGCAATTTAATAACAAATTTCAATGACTTCAGAAGAACGACAGTGCCTCTTGCTTCCATTCTAGCTAACATGGCCTGACCACATTCTATTTCACATCACAACAAATTGAAGCAGCTCATCTCATGGACTGACATTTGTTTGAATTTCGTGCAATAGGGAATAGGACACTTTACTGAAGTAATTATCAGTGCTTCCTTGTCTGCTAAAACACCAAAGGTGTTGATTTGGGACTCTCCAATTCTGATTCTGGTATACCTGTCTGAGTGACAAGAGAGGACAAGGGATCAGAGAAAATATATTGAGGGAGAAAAGGGAATATAAGGTATTCAGAGGGAAAAATAGAGAAAGGAGTTGAGAGAGGAAAAAACAACTTAATACCCTGTGGACATCATATATCACCCTCATTTTTGTTTTGTGAAATTGGCAGGAACAGTATATGCCTGCAGCAGCTGTGCCTTTTTTTTTTCTAGACACTCTGACAGTAGAGACAGCGACTCCTTGCTCAGAGTAAGTAGCTGATATGACTGGGGAAGTTGTGAAGCTAAGATTGGGAAAGACACCTGGCATTGAATCTAAGAGACTGTTTTGATCCCCAAAGATTGCTCTGTTTATTACAAACTTTGAAGATTCCTTTCTGTTCTTTCCAGCTAAAGTGTGAAAATATCCATTACTGACCTTCCCTGCCTATATAAAAATCCTCAATCAGGCAGAGATTTCAGAGGACAGAGCACTATTCACGGTGACAAAAGGAAAAAAAATTAGGGTGAGAACATCAGTAAAAACATCAAGAGGAACTAGTTCCTAAAAGAGCTAAAAATGTTTGATTTTCTCTGCCCTCTTTAGTTTGTTATTTTGCTTTCATATCTACTATGGGATTCTTACATGCATGTCTTATAAATGCAATTATATAGGACAAAAAAGTTTATCTTTTTGATTGAAAGTTTTAGTCACACCTGAGGATTTTAGGAATTTGCCTTCGTTTTTGATAACTATCTCAAATGTTTCTATTAAAAGATATAAAGAGAATTAGGCCTTCTTTGGGCATGACTTAGATTTCAAATCAAGTCCATCTACAAGGTTTTGATAAAGGAGACAAACTGATACCCAATTAATTGTTTCAGTTCTTCCACTTTCAAAATTAAAGAAGCCCAAACTTCTTTACAAGCTCTGACCTAAGCACAGTAATAAAGGGTGTTATGCACTGAAATGTGAAATTCATATTTTGAAACCCTAACCCCCAATGTGACCCTGTGGGCCTTGTATTTGGAGATAGGGCCTACAAGGAAGTAATTAAGGTTAAATGAGGTCACAAGGGTGGGGCCCTAATCCAGTAGGATTGGTGTCTTTGTCAGAAGAGAGACCTGAGCACGTTTCCTCTTTCCATGCAAACAGAGGCCATATGAGGACATAATGAGAAGGCAACTGTCTCACAAATCACGAAGAGAACTCTCAGCATGATCATGGACTTCTAGCCTCCAAAACTGTGAAAAAATGAATGTCTGCTGTTTAAGCCATTCTGTTTGTGATACTGCATTACGGCGGTGCTGAAAGACTAATGCACGGGGAAAAGCCGTCATCTGTAACATCAGCTGTGACTAATGGGGACGTTTGCTCACATTGCAAATGGGTTCACAGAAAGGCTGGCGTTCAGTGTAGGTTTTGTGAGCTGTAGCAGGTCATTGGGCTTCTCGACTTAATTTTCTCTACAGTATTAAGTGATTTAAGTTTGGGGTTTTTTTTTTTGCCTACAAATGTCTAGAGATCTATAATCAAACATGTAACATTTTTTCTGTCCTTTGAACAGAATTTTGATCAAAGAAATAGACTTGAAATGGGGATTCAACAGGATTTGCAAGTCTCATTGTAACATCTTCTAGCTTTGTTTTAGACCAGTAATATAGAGAAGCTAACTATCAAACTGGGAGCTCACCAAGGGTATTTGTTTCCTAGGGCTTCTGTAAAAATTACCACAAATGTGGTGGCTTATAAAATCTGGTTTTGGAGGTCAGAAGCCCAAAAATCAATGTTTGGCACAACCATGCTCCCTCTGAAGGATCTAAGGGAGAATCCTTCTTTACTTCTTCCAACTTTGGTGGCTCTAGGCATTCCTTGGCTTTGACTGTATCACTCCAATGTCTGTCTCCATCTCCATGTGGCCTTCTCTTCTCCTAGAGCCTCTACTCTGTGTGTCTCTCCTAAGGACATTTGTCATTGGTTCTAGGATGCACCCTGATAATCCACTATGATATCATCCAGAGAGTCTTATTTATCTATGAAAAGGCTCTTTCCAATTAAGATCACATTCACTTTTCCAGGATGTGGGCATTATCTTTTGGGGGACAACCATTTAACCCACTAGGCCAGGGAGAAAATTGTTAGGAAAAAGTCCTCCTCACATAAAGAATTAGATTTAAAAAATGAACGTTCAATTTTGATTCTCTATGGTAACATTTTAAATTCAATTTTATTTTAAAAAAATTTCTTACTAACTAGTAAAATAGTCATCTTTATTTTGATCTTCCAAAAAGATCAAATTTAAAAGGTGAAGTTTTAGGTAAGTGAACTTCCGGGAAGAGGGGCTTTCTAATAATTTAAAAGAATGCCTATGATATTAGCCAATCCAACTGAAATCTCAAGAAGTCAAAGCAGAATATTTTGATATGACATTTTTGTTCTAGTCCAAGACTACCTCTTTTCATCATTTGCATATAAAACATTTGAAGCTACAAATATACTTCTCGCATTGGCAGTTTTGATAATTTTTGCCTTAAGTCCTAAATAGTAAAGGACAGAATTTGCAGTTTCCCAAATAAGATCAAAGGGGCTCATTAGCTAGCAAACTGAGATGTTAATTATGAAACATTTGCTTGGGGAGAAGATTGATATACACCCACCGAAAAAGGGACTAAGCAGAAAGTTGTGTTATTAAAATTCAGCTTTCCTGATGTATATACCAGTATTTTATTCTTGAGTTTCTTTCACTTGAAAAATCATGAATTCTCCTAAATACATAATTAATCTTCATAAACATATTTTGAAAGGCCATTTAGGAAGGATGAGAATGAATATATTTGAAGTTAGAGGACAGATAGATACTGTAGGTTTTCTGATTTAGATAATGATTAAAGTGACGGTTTATATTATGATCTAACCATGATTACATGGTGAAAAAGGCACTTCCCCTCCCCCCCCCCACTCTACTCTTTGTTACCCATTTGTAGATCTTGAAAATTCACTATATACAAACTCTTTGTAATTCATTTTCTTTTAAACTGTTTTTAACATATATAGTAATACTATGTAATCTATAATTTTATATTTTGGGGATCCATATTAGTCCTTAAATATATTTCAAAGAAATGATATAATAGTTTTCTTTTTTTCTCACTTTCATAAGTACAAATCTTACAACAACCCACATTTTAAATTAGATTTTCCCAATATGCTGCATTTAAATCATGTGATTATCTACATAATCTTTATATTAATGATAAATGTCATTGATCCTGTGGGCAAAAATAGTTTAGAAAATTTAACTATAGGGTAGCCTTTAATTTAAACTATCAGTTCAACTCTGATATACACTTTAAAAATATAATGTTCTGTTGACTCTACAATATTTCCCTCCCTTTCCTACCCCATACTAAGAATAGTTAATTCTTTAATTAAAGAAGAGAAATTGTCAGTTTACTCAGTGTCTTAGTCTGCTTGGCTACCATAACAAAATACTATAGGATGGATGCCTTAAAAAACAAATACATTTTCTCATGGCTCTAGAGACTGGGAGATCCAAGATGAAGGTACTAGTGGATCTGGTTCCTGGACAGAGCACTCTTCCTTGTTTACAGAGGGTCATCTGCCTTCTCATTGTGTCCCAGATGGAGGAGTAAGAGAGTCCTGGCATCTTCTGCTGATAAAGGCACCCATCCCATCAGATAAGGCACTTCCAACCTTATTTAACCTTTATCACCTTCTGACAGGACCCATTTTCAAATGCAGTCACATGGGGGATTAGGGCCTCAATGTATTTTTTTTCTTTTTTTTTTTTTTTTTGGGCAAGGGATGCATCACATTCAGTTCACAACATCCTATTGTACAGACCAAGTGATGCATCAGAATAATATTTTCAAAATCCTGTCCCTGTCTTCAAGGAATACATGAATTAATGGGGGATTAGATACGGGGAATTGAAAAATGATTAGATGATTAATCTCATTTCATTGTGTTATAAGGGTTTAAAAATTAAGGAAATAAACTGTTTAATTCAAATAAGATATGACCCTTATACAAGTCATAATTATGTCTACATTTTCTTCTAAGGATCAGTATTTTTAATTTGGTAATTTAAAAATGCAGCATTATCAATGATAAATGCTGTAGAATCATTATTGGTTAATTATAATAGTTTATTTTATTATTTTATAATAGTTTATTTAGTTTATAAAATAGTAAAAACACATTATCATGCTATACAGATTGAGCAAATTTCCTAAAGATTTTCATAGCCTCTTCATTCATAAAATGGGAATCAAAATATTTGCTCTATCAGGTGTCATGACAAACAAAAATGCTTTAAGTGGGAAATTAAAAAGAAAAATCTACCTGTCTATGCAGTATCTAACTGTGCAGTAAAGTTATACATCAAAATACTTAAATGGTGAGGCTGTGATCAACTAATTCTTACTGAAACTATGACAAAGTCACTTAAAGTTTTACCTTTGGGTTGAGAACTTCTGAGTATCTGTCAAAAGAAAACATTGAGGGGAAAAGTTGGGAGTGCTCCACAGTGCTGTGCAGCGGGATGACAAGACTAGAACCCGTGGAAGAGACTGGCCACACCCACGGATTCATACCCAGAGATAGTAGCTGATGGAGTAGGGGCAGTAGAGAGTCCCTGGAGATAGTCAAAAAGACAGAAGAACAGAGAAAGGGGTAGGGGGTAGGTAGAAACTCGGGACATGTCTACATTTGAGGAACATGGAAAACACAGAAATAGTGTTAAAAGTCACTATCTTAGGAAAACATGAAGAGTGAACCATGAGACAAGGTAGCCAAAAGCTTCAGGAAGAATAGTTCAACTATTATCACGTGCATAGACCAGTTAAAAAAAGTTTATAAAAACTTAGTAAAGGGTAAAATTAAGTTTTTTCATTTGATCAAGCCAAATTAATTGAGGATGATTTAAATTAACCTGAAAGAAAACTAGTCAGAGTTGAAACTCTTGCTATTTTAAAGTCTTACTTCTAATTATACTTTCAACTCTCAGAACGTTATATACATTCTCTGTATTTGTTTATATATTTCTATCGTTGCATTAATTAAGCCATATCATGGATATATATATATAGAGAGAGAGAAAAAAAAAAACTGATGAAGAGCTGAACCAAAATGCCAGCAGAAATGGCATGAAGACAAAATAGAGGCATGTTTTGGAGGAAGAGCAGCAACATTGATGACAGATGATACAACACGTGGGGAAGGAAGAACACAAATGTCTGGTAATCTCACCTGAGGAAGTTACAAAAAAATGTACTGGTACAGAGAGAGATGGGAAACTTCAGAAGGAGGGAAAAATGGAAAGGCCATTTTTTATGGACATGTTAATTTTGAGAATAAGAAAAACCTATCAATCTGCAGGTGACTTGTCTACCTGCCAACCTGAAAGAAGAAAAGGGTTAAGGATTGAGGACAGATTTACCAAGGAGAAAAGGTTTTATTGTATATAACTGTGCTAGAATAGAATGACATTTTAACCTATATAACAGCCAAGTAAATTCATTGCCTAATTATGAGATAACCTGCTTAAGTTTCAGCCTCAGCAAATTAAATTAGTTGCCATTTATTTAAGACTTGCTGTCATCACTATTTTACAAATGTGGAAATCGAGGTTCTGACTCTGTGTAATCTCCCAAGGTCAAAAGTCCTGTCATGGGCAAGGCTAAAATGGAAGCCAAGATCTGCTTGACAATAAAGCCCATGTTCCTTCTGCTGGCTGAAAAGAGTAAAAAGTAAAATGGTCTATAGGCTGAAGAGAATGAAGTTGAGCTTCTGAGACTGCTTCTTGGTGGTGATGGGGACAAAATTAGGGGAAAAAAAGTTTTGTTATATGTATAATGAAAAATTCTTCTTTTAATAGAAAATTCAATTTTTCTATTATACACTTATCTTGGAGGGATCCTTTTTCTGTTAAGTAATCCATCATGAAAGATACCTTTCTCATTTTATGAAATGTGTGTCAGATGTTGGCCCCCAATCAATCAATAAACCTAGGAGTACATTTAAGTGAATCTTCTTGTTCAGGGTTTTGAGACATCGTAAACAGAAGGCGCACTTATTAGAGTAACGTATTGGGTTTTAACAGAAATTTTCAGTTTCTTCTAAATGTTCAGGTTTCTCCAAGTTATATTAGCTCAGTAACATCCAGTGTATTTGTAACTGAAATTTAGTAAAACTGGAACAATGTTAAAAACCACCATGATACTTTCATTGAAAATAGATTGTCATACCTCTACCTACGCAATTGTGGACAACATCTTATTCATCTTGTAGGTCATTCTTGACAACTATGTACATTAGGCTTTATTTTTATTATGCATGAAAGCATTCCTTGAGATAGTCTAAGAGCATTATGTGAAAATACTTTTCTTTCTGGTCAAAAGGAGATAAAAATAGCCTGTAGCTGTGGGGTTTCTCTCTTTGTTGGATATTGATTTATGACATAATAGTTTTGCTTTTGTACCAGTCTTAGTCCTACAACATGCTTGTCTTCTTGTTTCTATTCCTTAGTATCCTATATGGAGCACTGAACTATCAGTGATTACTGCTGTTTAATCCTCATTTCTATACTTCCTCCAAAAACAAACAATCCTCCCCCAAGTAAAAATGACATCAAAAAATAATACTTCCCATTGTCTATTTATTCATTTTCCATGGCATATATTAATGGATAAGGAATTAAAATTAAAAAAATACAGATGTGTCCACTGGAAGATTCAAACCTATAACTTAACAGCTGGTCAAGATTATTAGAACCCTGCTATAGAAAAATATCTTACCATCTCATCCAAAGTCTTGGGAAAGAGTCTCATTAACCTGCATTGGACAGGATTACTGCCAAACCATCCCCATAGTCATCTGAGATAACAAAACCAGGGATGAAATGGTCAATTTTGCTTAACCATTTTTACAAATAAAATATTGTACTATCACTTAGTAAAGTTTAGTGTAAAAAAATCATCCATTTTCCCCCCTGGTTTGATTTTGTAAAAAAATCAATAATAAAAATCAACGTTAACCTTAGTTTTGCCTCAGTCACAAAATAAACAGTCAAATTCAGTGGCCAGGGAAAATGTTGAGCTCACTTCAGATACCAGGACACACAGACTCCTTCCGCTCCTTTTAGATCCGTGGTTCTCAAAAACTTGGCTGCCTATTGAAATCAACGAAGACGTTTTAAAATGCCTGCCTCCTGGATTTCAGCCCCAGAGACTCCGATTTAATGAATCTGGAGTTTTGGCCTGGATGTCAGAAGCTTCAGATCTCTAAGAGATTGTAAAGTATAGACAGCTTTGAGAACTTCGGTTGATGTTCTATTGTTTCCCTCTCAAATCCTTTCAAAAGTTTTATGAACTTATAAATGTTGACATATCATACCCCAGAGAAACAGTTTCTCCTAGTTGATTAGAATAGCCTACATGAAGACAGACGATAAAGTCATTTTTCTTTTTATCTCACCTGAGAGCAATTCCTTGTTTCTTTCCTTCTCCTTTACACGGAACTGGTGGCACTTGGAGGTTGTGCTCTGTGCTTTTGGTAACTTTAGTTTCCACCCCGGTGTTATTTAGAAGGTACTTTAGAAATGGTGGATCCACAAATTGTTAGAGCCAGCTGAGATTCGTAGTCTGACAGCCGAGTGTGTACCATAATAAATTGTTACTTCCATAGAATTATGTTAGAGGAAGGCAAACTCACTCTCCCGAGCCCCCAAGTACAAGATTTTTCACTCAAGACAATTCAAACTGTTCCCAATCACATGTTGAAGACCTTAAGATGCAGGCTGCAATGCAAAATAAGTGGGAAAATTAAAGTTCTTATAGGAACACAACTGGTAGTTAGAGGGTGTTACCTGCACAGAATTTAAGAGGCCCAGTGAAGTGTTTGGGAGGCAATTGACTAAAGCATACTGAAGGTTTTATTTTTAATCTTTGCCAACTTGGAATTGGTTTAATATTTTGAACATGACATGAATATAGGTGGCTTTCTCCTGAATGATGTTAGAAGTTCCATGGTACATAAAATACTGGCAGCACTAAAGCACTGTTCTTACCAACATCTTAAATGAAAGGAGAAAAAAAAGCACTGAATATTTTTCTTTTTTATCTCTATGTTGCTCTTTCTGAAATAAATTTTTAGTACAGAAGGTAAGGGAAGAACTAATATATATTGTTTGTAAAGCTCTAGGTTTTTGAGAATCAGTTTAATCAAATGTTTACTCAATCATTTGACAAATATTTATTGAATACATATTATGTTTAATTATGCTAGATAACAAGTCTTTTTTAATTTAGCTCTCACAATAACCTTGTAAATTTTTATGCCCATTTTACTGATTAAGAAAAATTGAAAACATACCTAAAACAAAAACTTACCCAATATTACACAACTAGTAAGGGTTCAGAAGGATTTAACCCAAGTATTTCTTATTCTGAAATCCATGTTTTCTATATCAGCATAAATTTACATCATAGCACACCTCTTCCAGTCAAGTTTTTTCATCCTCAGTTCTGCAAGATTCTTTTCATATGTTCAGTAAAATTTGGATTTCTCATTTGTGTTGAGGGCAAACTAAAGCACCACTGTGTTGGAGAACACAGTGCACGTAGACGACTCCGATTTGGTCCATTCCCCCCACCCTGGGGCACTGGGGCAGGCTTTCTCCTGGCACATATGACCACAGCTAGTTTTTTGTCACAATAGCATGCCACACAAAGGACAAACAGCGAGATTTGCAGGGGACTGACTGTTTGAAAACAGACAACTCTCAGATTTCTTTGTCCTTCTTTACCATGTATTTAGTTAGAAAATCAAACTTTTATTACTGATATCCACATGCAGTTCTAATAAACTGATTCCTGATCATGAACTTGTATCTTTAAAACAATTTGTAATTATGACACAAATTTACTGTGAATGTCAAGGTAATTTTTAAAAATGTACCATGTATTAATTTTCACAGATTAAATTCTCTTTAATTTTCTAGATCAATAATTTGCAACCAGGAGCTATTATACCCCTCAGGGGACATTGAGCAATGTTTTCAAGCATTTTGGGTTGTCACAGCTAGGAAGGGGGTGCTACTGTAATCTAGTAAACCAACCAACAAGAAATCTAGACTACAGTAGCCAGGAGTATTGCAAATCATTTTACAATACACGGGATGACTTCCTACAACAAAAAATTGGACAATCCAAAGTGTCAATGGTTCCAAGCTGGAAAACTTTATTCTAGATATATTTGTATCATCAAAACCAGTTATAGTCCAATTCTTTTGGTGTCTTCTTGTAGGTGCCGTACATAGTCAAAGAAGAAGGATAAAGTTTCTGGCGCTTGCAAACCTTGACAGACAACCGCAAATTAAAATATTGAAGAAAGAACCTGTATAAGCATTTTCTTAAATGTTGAAATTAGAGAATTGTGCTTTAAGAAACATAGCCAAATTCTATCTAGCAGCATGCTAATGGGGGTGTCCTAGAAGTTTACTCTTAAAGGGTAAAGGACTGCCTTTCTTTCTTCCATGAATGTTTCCTGGAAGCTGACTCAACAAAGGAAGAATCTGGATGCACACGTTCTGTTTGATGGTTAGTCAGGAGAAGTCAAAGCCCGGGAACTGACTTTATCCTGGTAAGAACAGATGTGGCTGGTCTGGCAAATAACCACTGCCCCACAAAAAACAACAGCAAAACTTCAACTGTTCTAACCTGCAACTTTTATAACCTGGATATCTAAGCACTTCACATTTGCTCTTTTAATCATCATTTCACTGTGAAGTGGCAGGGGCTTTAATGCTCCTTTTTAAGTCAAAAGAGATGTTTTCCACAGCGGGTGCTCTCCATTTATGTGAACTTAACATGTTTCTGCCCTGACAGTTAAAAAAAGGGAAAAGACAGTCCTGTAGAAAGCAAAAATCATTTGCTGCTGCTGACCACGTGGGGACAAAAACCATCCTGTCCTTTTTATTATCTAAAGTAAAAATAACATAAGTCAATTTACTTTCAACTTTGACCTTAACATTTGACCAACTAGCCCTGTCTCTTAAGATTACATGAAGATAGTATTTCTGATACATCAGAAGATTAAAGTCGAAAATAACTGATGCAGAAGCAAAAATTAAGTTTCTATCCATAGAATTCTCCGTTTCAAATCCCTGATTCAATATTCAAACCCAAATCTTCTCCTTTGAAAGATTTATCTTTAAGCCAGTTTCAGTGGGCTATAAAAACTATTTCGTGCTTTACAACCACTTCTTTTAATACTCTCTTTTTAAATAATTTATTCAAGTAATGCATTATCAAGCTAGATAACAATCTAAAATGTAGAAACCCAAAAAGAAAAATTGAAATACCTAGATCCATAACATCAAAGATTAGCACTAAAGACTTTTATGAATATCCTTTTGGAATGTGATACATAAAACATTTCAAGTTCCTTATCTAATTTCACCTAAATATATTGTCAAGGAATAATTAAATCAATTGATACATGCTACATCATTTTAACGGCATTTCATCCTTTTTCATAACTATAAATTATTTTACTAATCCTGTATTTTTGAGTGTTTAAATTATTTCCAATATTACAAGTAATGCTTTAATAAACACTCTCTTTTATATACCTTTACATGTAATTCCTGAAGACAATCCCAACAAAATGGAATTGTTTGATAAAAGTTGGCATTTTTATTGATATTAACCAATTAGCTATAAGAAAATTTACATAATGTTCTGTTCCTTCCATCTGGGAATTTGAGAACCTGCTTATTAAAATTTCACTACCACTTAGCATTATCTAAATTTTTGACTTATTTGAAGGCTGGTTTGAATTCAAATTTGGTGGTTAATAGTAATGCTAAACTCTTCTTTGTATGTATTTTTTTCCTCATTACTATTTCTTGATTACCATTTGTTGAATTATATATCCATACTAATGGTTTGAATCTTACTAATTTGTAAGACTTCTTTGGAAACATAAAAATATTAACTTGTTGCAACTTTCTGATAATTCACTCATTTCACAAATACATTAGCCTTCACTATAAGCCACAGTGTCCTAGTGACACAAAACAGCAGATGGGAACAATGGGCTTGCAGTCTGGGGGGTGGTTATTAATTAAATAATCACTGAAAGATGAATGCAAGTTATAAATTAGATAAATGTTTTGACTGAAATATTGCTACCCTTTGAAAATATAATTCAAAGTAATACTTAGACTTGATCAATCAGGAAAGACTTTTTTGGTAAAATGATGCTTAGAACAAGCTGACAGATGAATTGGTAGCAGAGAGCTTTTCTAAGGGACTGGTTAACCCAAAACTAAAATGTCCTCTCCTTACATGTTTCTAAGACTAATTTAAGTTTGCTCTCTGACAGTCCAGGAAAAACAGGTAGACCTGGCAGATACCAAGGCAAAATTACTGTCTAGGAAACTCCAGACTTTATCAAAGACATTGGTGTTGCCTTCCCCTAGAAATCACTATGACACCTTACTAATTGATGGCAATATGTAAGCCACTCTGGTACTAATTGATTATATATATATATATAATATATATATATAATCTTGCTGATGGCACTGATAGCACTGCTAGCACTGACGTCTTAGAAAGCTCAAATGCTTCGGTACAACAGGCGATAAGCCATGCATTAACCATGAGGAAGACTGCATTTCGCCATCAGGATGGCTAACTCAAATGTTTAAAACAAAAGTATCTCTGCTGCAGAAAGCTTTCTCAGCAGGGGGTAAAAAAAGAGACCTGGGTAACTATGAATAAGATGAATAACAATAAGGTATTACGTTTGCCTGGAATTCTGAGAGTTGAATGAATAAATAACAATGGTATCCTAAATATTAACCTAACAGATACAGTGTTTTCACAATTTTATAGTGCAAATTAACTGACAAAATAAAAGCAATGCTCTTATTCTTCTTCAGAGACAGTTCATTGAGCTAAGGGCTAATTTCTGCAGGGCTAGAAAACTGTTTTTCTCAGTTCAAGGTAGTGTCTGATGATTTCAACTCCTGTCATTTTCCTCCTTCCCAGGATTGCCTAAAGGCACAGTAGGCTCACTTATCATCTGTGGTGTAACCAGCCAACTCTCTAGAGGAGAGTGGGGAAAAGGCCCCAATTTGTGGGGTTTCCAAGTTCATGGTGTAAATGTCTTGTGATGGCCAGTTTTGAGCTTCCAACCTGCCACCACTGAATGTAGAGCTGGAAAGAGATATCCACACTGGTCTCTGGTGAGCTGGTTTGAGCCAGCTCCAGTGTGCCACTCTTCACAGCTCTGGAATTGAGGAATACTGGTGGTTTGAGTACTTTCTTCTGTCCTCATTGGCCTCTGCTAAGGTCTAGCTTTTTACTACTTGATATTGAGAATTGGCTTTTGTCTTGGACACCACTGGCTAGTGTTTTATCCAACCTTATGGGACAGGCAAAGCATGGTAACCCTTCTAGAAATAATACAATCATCCCTCTGCATGACTCTGTCCGAAACTTGGCTCCTAATGCCTTTGTAGCTCCTGCCATGGAATCCATAATCCCCACAACGATTTCATGGCTGCAGGGTTAGTGTTTATTTCTCTTGGAGACTTGGATCCTAGAAATGTGGGGATATTATCTATGTTCCATGTGAGCTGAGGGAGATTTGGAAAGCAGGGGATTCTATCTCAGGCTCTCATTGACTGAAGAGGACACATTGCCATTTCTACTCTACTGCAGCTATGTTGGCCTAGGGCTTCCTGTATTTTTGTATCCATTTTAAAAGAGTTCCAGATGATCAGTAGCCTCAACATCCCCTATACTTTCAGATCCCAAACCTAATTGTTGACTTCAAGAGATACCATCCTCCCTACCATGCCTGAATTTTGGCCTGAACCATGGTTGGGGAATGTGAAATCAGTACCTGCACTAGAATCTCAAGTCTATATTTTATTTTCCTAATCCTCTCCAAGTTTCCAATCACAGCAGAGATTTGTCTTATCCTTGCTTTCAGGGAAGCAGCTCTAGTTTAATTGCCACATTATACCTATGAACCACTAGATCAGGAATAAACTCTAACTCTTTGGTTTCTCAGGTTTAGCTCACTATTTAAAAAAAAAATCCTGATCTTTAGAATTCGATTTGAAACCAAAATGTTCTCCCTCAATTGCCTAGCTCTTGAGAATCAAGGGCACAATGGATTTCACGTTCTTTTTAATTTAAAATATATGCATTCATAGATCGGAGCTGAGTGATACTTTTTCATAATTTACCTTCTTTCCTTCTTGAGGCAATGAATGCCACTATAGTATTGAAATGTGAGACTTTAAAAAGTAAAAACAGGTTTAAAACTTCTTTATCTTGCTAAAATAGGTGTTCCCAATGCTAGGGAGGGGCTAGGGCTACAATGATGAACAAGGCAGACATGCCCCCTGCCTTTGTAGAAGTTACAGTGAAATTAGTATATGGATCCATTTTTCAAAATAAAAATATAGTGTGCTATGCTAAGTGGTAATATAAGAGAAATACTGGGTGCTGTGTGAATTCAAATAGCTTGTATAGTCAGTAAAAAATTCTATTGAAAACCAAAATGAAGGACTCTCCAACTGGCTCAGGTTAGTGTACTGGTTAGTGTTAGAGGTTGTCCAAATTTTCTTCTTCCAGTTTTACTGAGATGTAACTGACATGCAGCACTGTGTACATTTAAGGTATGTAGCACCATGACTTGACTTACATGTATCATGAAATGATTACCACAGGAAGTTACACATCCATAATCTCATAGCTACAAAATTATTTTTTTCCTTCTGATGAGGGTTCTTCTGAAAGCTAAGAGAGTAAATCCTAGGTAACATAGAACAGTGTTCATTATATTGATGTTGTACACTACATGCCTAGTACTTATTTATAACTGGAAGTTTGTACCGTTGGCCACCTTCAGCCAGTTCCCCGTCTTCCCACCTCCCACCTCTAGTAACCACAAATCTGACATCACTTTGCACCATCAGTGTAAATGTCAACACTGAAAGTGGCAAAAATATCTTACTGGTATGAGAATTATTTTTGAACTCACAGGCCTCCATAAAGGGTCCCGGGGATCCAAGTGTTTGTGGATCACATTGTAAGAATCTCAGATCTACAAAATCTTACCGTATGTGACCTGAGGCTTCCTCTATGTCATCACCCCATCCCCTCCCCTCACTCGCTGCACTTCTGCCACACTGACCTGATTGCTGTTCGAATACTCTAGGCTAGCCTTGCCTTTAGTAGTTGTACTGAGTGCCCCTCTGCCTAAATCAGTCTTCCAAGATATCCCAAGGGCTGACTCCCCAATGGCTAACTGCTAACTCAGCCATTGTTCAAAAGGTTACCTCCCCATGAAGCCTACTTACCCTGACCACACTATTGAAGACTGCAACTCTAAGAACTGATTCAACTTACCCTGTCCTATCTCTTCTTAGCATTTACTACAGTCTATTGTCACACTTCATATTTGTTCTCCCTCTCCCCTTATTAAGAAGGCAACATTGTGAAGGCTGTGGTTTTTACATTTTGTTTATTGCTGCATCTCATATACTTAAACTGAGTCTTGCGCATGGCAGGTTATCAATAAATATTTATTGAATGAAAAATGATTCCAATTGTATATCATCTTGTTTAATGAATGTAATTTTTCATTTCTAGACCAGACAATATAAACATTAATATCTGTTGATAAAGTGAGCAATTTTAAATGATACTATCTTTTCACCTCTAACTTCTTTATCCCTGTATTCTTTTGATTCGTCTTTTATATTAGAGATTACTCAAATATCTAATGAGCTTTTTCTCTCCATTAGTATGTACTATTGAGGTGCTAAAAAGCTTGCTGGAGGCTCTAAATGCATGTTTTCATGGTAGGGCTTCATTTTAGATTGTCCAGGTTGAGATGAAATGGTTTGTCTAGGGTCTTCCCAAATAGCAGTTATAAGTAGTTTTCCCCCCTGGATAGTCAATATCTTCAGAGCGGAATTTTCTAGACCAACCTTGGCTAGTAGGCATTTATCTATGTCTGGTTAATACACATTTGGTTACCAAATTGGGAAAGATTTCTAGTGATATTACTCTTAAATGTATAGACTTTAATGCAAATGTTAGCAAACTATTGTCTGTGGGCCAAATATAACCTGTTGTTATAAATAAAATTAAAACACAGTAAAGCTTATTCATTTACATGCCATCTATGACTGCCTCCAGCCTGCAATTTCATAGTTAACTCATTGCCACATAAACCAAATGAACTGCAAAGCCTGAAGTATTAGCTATTCGGTCCTTTGCAGAACATACATGCCCACCCTCACTCCCCAGTTCTGGGATGGGTGCTCTCAGCCATTATCCCTGCTGCCATGTGTCTTGGTGGCAGTAAACTCTGGTTTACAGTCTCAGAGAGGACACACATTCCCTGCTGATGTGTGGGAGTTAGATCTTATTGTTACTGGATGGAAGTTAGAGCTTGTCCTTACTGAATGGAAGAAGATTTGTGAGTTTACCCACTCAGATATTCTTCCCTTTTCAGTCTCACCTCTCAGGCAACAAAATTCATCCCTCCCTCCATCTTCCCAGGATAGAGCAGCACAACATCTTACCTTTTTATGCCATTGGATCTGTTAGGATGATACCAAATTTTTTTTTTTTTTTTGAAAAGAGACTTACTGTCCTTCCTTCACTTTTGTTATCCCAAGAATGTTTTAACATCTGGTTGCTTGATTGACCTTTTCTACTTACTGTTATTTCTATGAATTTAAATTTTTGTAAAATTTGTTTTACTTTCCAGAAGGAATATATATAAAAATTATATCCAATCCATCATGTTTAATTTGAAGTCACAGTACTATTTTTAATTTGCCATGTTTAAGATATAATTGAGTTTTTATTTGCAGCCTAATTATAAATTTAAGGATTTTTTTAATGAAATTTTAGTGTTCTACTTTTTAAAAACTATTCTGACCTGTGACATGTAAGTATTGTGTGAAGGAGGGCAAGTGGGTTTGTGTGCTTAATTTGTTAAAGACTGAGAAAGGTAAATTTGTTTAGTATTTTTACCAGGTTTTATTTGATGTGTCTCAGTGGTATGCAGTTTAGTGAATAAAAATTCATGACATTTTTAACTGGACTGTACTTCAACAATAAAAACTGGTTCATGGGGCCCACTGAATGCTTAACATTTTTATTGTGCATAAAAGGAAAATACTTCCAAAGGGCTTTACCATAAAAGCACAGAATCATAGCTCTCTCTCCTGTCCTGTTTCCTAAGAGAACCAACCTCTAATTCTTCTAGTAACTTTTTTTATATTTATGTTCATATATCTTATACATTGTTATATACACTTATTTTTGACATTTATAAGTTATACTTACATGTATGTATAATTATCCATCGAGGTAGTCATTATGCTAGACCCTCAAATAGGTCTATGTCCTAATATGTCTACAAACATACCACAAGGTATGTTGCAGATATGTTGAAAGATAAGAACCTTAAGGAGATTATCCTGAGACCATGAAACAATTATATGTTTAGATGGAACAATAATATAGTTATAATGTTTATATAGAAAAACTTTGCTTAACCTGAATATTAAAGAGAGAAAAAAAAAAAGAAACATACTAACCTGAAGGAAAAAATGGGGAAAGAGTGGAGAGGGATAAATTAGGGGTTGGGGATTAAAGACACACACTGCTATATATAAAACAGATAAACAAGGACCTGCTGTCTAGCACAGGGAGCTACATTCAGTTTCTTGTAATAACGTATAATGGAAAAGAATCTGAAAAGAAAAAATATGTATGTATGCATATGTATAACTGAATCACTTTGTTGTACACCTGAAGCCAACATTGTAAATCAACTACATTTAAAAAAAAAAGGAAGAAACCTACTAACCTGAAGAAAAACCTGGATATTAAAATTAATTTACACTTATCAAAAAACACTGTTAATAGAGTGAAATGGAAGACTGCTGTGGAACAGGATAATTCTAATACATATAATCAATATAGGACTCAGGGTCAGAGTATTTAACGGAATCCTACAAGTGATTAAGAAAAAAAGAATCTATAAATTGGTAAAAGGTTCATTTAGTCACTACACATACTTGAACATGTGAAAAGTTATTAAATGTGTGCTTCATTACAAAAGAAATAAATGCTAAAAACCCAATGCAATACCACTGCATACCTACCAGAATGATGAAAATGAAAAAAAAAAAAAATCCCAAAACAGAAAGTAAAGGCACAAGCCAGCATCCAGAACAATTGGAACGGATCTCCTGGAGTGTGTAAATGAGCAAAACCAATTTGGAAAGTACCAAAGCTAAAGAAATGTTGACCTTATGATTAGCATCCCAGAAATCTGAGCCCAGATACTCACTTAAGGTTCTATATTAGATTATTTATAACAACTTGACTTGTAATAGCCAGAGACTGAGGACTACCCAATGTTCATCGACATTGGGATACCTAAGTGAAGTTTAGTACAGTCACACCGTGCAAATTCTATATAGCAATGTGAATGAGTGAGTTGCAGCTACAAGCAACTTCTTTGCTAAATCTCACGAAAATAATATTAAGCAAAATAGTCCAGAAAAAAATAATTTTTACTGTATATTTTCATTACTATAAGCTCAAAACAGGCAATATCAGTCTCTGGAATCAGAAGGAAGAAAAGTGATTACATCTGAGTGCCGGTAAAGACCAGGAAGCAGAAGCAGGTGAGAGCTTCAGGGATGCTAGTTTGGGTCCACTTCTTGAGCTGTGTGCTCTGGTTACACAGGTGTTTTCAGTTTCTGACAGTTCATCAAGTTGTACTTTTCCGAGGTGTGCACTTACCTGTACTCATACATTTCAATAAAATCTTCCTATTAAAACTCCTCCCTCCAACACCTGCCAAATTAACTGGCCCACCAGTTTATCAGTGATTTATACCAAGCATTTAGTGATGTTAAAAAAAAAAAAAGAACCCTACTGTATTTACTCCCAAGAAAATTTTAGAAGGCAAATCCTTCACTCAAGTGTTTATTAAACAATTTGTTGTCTGCACCATTAGGTACTGGTGCTGGTGAATTCTAACTAGAACCTGTGTATTTAACATATCTTGCCTGGCCGGCATTGCAGTCTTTCCCATCATTAGAAGATGGGCAAGGAAATCACACCTGGAAGCCAAGGAAAGACGTCCATGAAAATATTTTTGACAGCTTGAGATTAATGTAGTTGAATTCATCACTTACCTTACTGTTAGGTAAAAGAAATTACTGTTAAATCATCAGTTTTCCAATACAATCCTGGAGCATCACACTTCTAACAGAGTAAGATTTTAATAATGTCACAATTTCTCATCCTTTAATATCTTGCTAGGCATTTTTCATATAAACTTAACTGATGAAAAATTCCATGAGGCTTATGATTCCCCAGTTCTCCTTCTCCCCAGCAGGGGAAAGTTTTGAGGCTACGCAACAGAGTGATAACGCCTGCTACGTTAGCGTCCTGTTGCTTCTACACAAAATTACCACAAATTTCATGGATTAAAACAACAGAAATGTGTTATCTTACAGTTCTGGAGATCAGAGGTCCAAAACAAGCATCACTGGGCTAAAATCAAAGTTTCAGCAGGGCTGCATTTCTTCCTGGAGGCTCTAGAAGAGATCCCATGCTCCCGCCTTCTTCAGCCCGGAGAGGCTGCCTCACTGACTTCCGGCACCCTCCTTTACTTATAAGGACGCTTGTGATTACATTGGGCCCACCTGGGTAATCCAGGAAATTCTATCTCAAGGTTAGCTAATGAGCCACCTTAATTCCATCCGTTAACTCAATTCTTTGCCGTATGACAAAATGTGTTCACAGGTTTCAGGGTTTAAGACGCAGGCATTGTAGGCGAGTCGTTATTCTACCTGCCACACCTGTCAGTACAATCACGTAATGATGCTTTATCCCTTGTTACGTATAAGTGTTAATACTGGGGAGACTACACAAAAAAGCATATGCCAATGTTGTCTTAAGTCACACATAATTATGATAATAGCTATGGCCATTTGAAAAAGTACTTAAATGTTCTATTTCTTTTTTATTGAGATAATCGACATATAACATTAGTTTCAGGTGCACAACTAATGATTTGATATTTGTAATGTTTTACTTTTGACATAGTATATTGCAAAATACTGGAGGGGTAATTGAAAGGAAAATCCACCTTAAGAAAAAAGCATTAAATCGAAGTTCAAATTTTAAAAGAAATTTAAAATATGATCCATACACATGTATTGTAATCATTCAGGCCATTAATTCTTATTTTTATTACATCTATCCCTACTGAAGACAGGTAGAAAGTACACAATCTGGTATATATTCTTTTCTGAATGGAACATTTTAACTTTCAGATTGAGTGGATATATAAATATGCTACTCCTAATATGAAATATAAAATCTATGATTTATTTCATTTCTAATTTAATGACAAAGTAAAAGATACTTGGAGAGAGAGCTGAACACATAATACATATAATATATAGTTATAACATAATACATGTAAATATATGTATAAATATATATGTGTTATATTATACATCTTGATATGTTCATATATATAACCACATATATATGCAATATTACATATTTTACTGTTTTCAGTTTATCTTTTTCTGCTTGTGTATGTGTATATATGTATGTTTGACTATATATAGTGCATAACTTTAATATGTAGTACATTCAATTCTCTTTCTAACGCATTTTTCTCTGCTCCTGTTTATTTGTATGTGATTATTAATACTGGTAAAAATTCAAAATACATGAACTGAAATAGAAAATAAATGCTTTATTTCAAATTCTTAAAACCCCCCAAACAAATGTGCAAAATCTACCAAGGCATTCATAAAATGCTTTAAAATCCAGAGAAAATGGAATAAGGATTAAATTTGAACTGTTCTATAGAGGATGAGGATTTACTATGAGCATAGTTAGGAGTGATTTAATTCAAGCAAAACATTAAATGGTAGTGTCAAGTTCTTAGCTTGGAGCTTATTTATCATCAAATTTCTTTTCTTGGTATTAGCATTAAGAATGTATTAATAAAAGGATAAAGTACATTTAATACTAGAGGAAGAAAAAGTTAATGATCCTAAAAGATGGTCATAGCTACTTGTCCTTGAGTATTTAAAATAATTTTTCTCACCTGGAAAATTACAAAATGTTATTGGATTTCATATGAGATGCAAATCCTTTAATTTCCCAGGAGCATTAAGTGGGCAAACTCTCAAACCAGATTTAGCTTTCGTTGTCCTGTCTGCTTGATGACTGACATCACTGACTTTTTTAGAGCTTTTAAGATCAATGCTGGGAGGCATAGATTTCTTCTCAAGATTTTTGCCTGCATTTGATGGTAAACCTGTAACAAGCTATGGTTATGGCCTCGTGGTCCAAATTCATTTTTTCTCCCCTTTGAGCCAGGTTTAACTGAGAAACAGAATTTGCATGCTTTCTCACTCAGCGATTTCTTCTCATCAGAAGTATAGTGTTTTTATTGAAACAACCAAATTTATTTTTTACCACTTTATTGAGGTGTAATTGATATACACAAAAACTGCACTTATCTAATAGACACAATTTGATGAGTTTGGACACATGCATACAAGTAAGCTTAATTTTTAACAATATTATTGTATATTCATTAATAAATGATGATATATAATTAAGAAAAACATTCATTTAGTAAATAGAAACACAAAGGTATCTTTTTTTTCACTCTTTTCAGCTGGTATGAATATCATTTCTAACACTGCCATTTTCATTTTAAAGAAAGAAACAATTACTCTTGATTGCTTACACTGGCATTTTATGTCTCTGAGATCACGTACTACTTTCTTTTTTTTCAAAGAAAAATAAATTCTCAAGTTAAAACTGAAACAGTTAAATTTGTGTTTTCTATTCCCATCAGTTGGTCTTAGCCCTGTTGAACCTGGAACATATCAAGTACCATTGACTTCAGACCAGACCATCTTTCTTCCTAAAAGCATTGTATTCCAAAGGATCAAATGATGTTTGTGAAAGATTTAAATCTTGAAATAAGCTATGCTGCAATTTATTTTTAGCTTGTTTGTTTCATTGTCTTTGTTTTATTTTCATTTGTCTCTTTTATCCTCACCTCTTCTCCCTCTGCCCCTCCTTCCCTTCTTCTTTCCTTCCTCCCTCTTTTTTCTCTCTTTCTCTTTCAAATTATCAAGGACTATGAACTTTTTAAATGCTTTTTGCAAAGTTGACCCCAAAGGTATTCAAAATCATAATTTTGATTATTACATAATAATTCATATTATATATACACATACATTTTTGTCTTTACTTTGCAACTTGTTATTTTTATTTAGGCAGGATTTCTTTACACTAGGTTTTATTGTTGCAAGTAAAGTGTCCTTCAGCAATCAAAAATTGTCTATGAGCTTTTCTTTGACAGTTTGCTGAAGTTCCCATTAAGACACTTACTGGAGGGCACTGAACTTTGTTGCCTAATAAGAACATCTCATGAGAAAGGTAATTTGATAAATTTTAGAGTTATTGGGTAAATCTCACATTGTGCTTAAAACTTCTGATATAGAAAACCTTCTTTTTAAAATTTACTCAATTAGTTTACAAATTAATGAATTGGATTACCATGATTTCCAGAAACTGCAGTTATGAAAATATAAATATGTGCTCATCTAAATTGAATTATATTACAGCAAATATCTTTTTAAATGATTCTTTTGAACTGCAGAGAGTGCTACAAGTCTATTGGAAACAATGTACTCCATAAAGTTAAGTTAAAAGTATATATATTGTTCTCTCTCTCTCACTCCTGTTTCCATGCCCCCCACCAGCTGCAAGAGCCAGCTGTTCTGAAAGTTGAATTCTCTTTTAGTATTATATATATGGTTATATATAATATATAAAAATATTAATATAGTTTTATAATTCCAAATAAATAATAATTTAATGATAATAAATGATGATAATTTATTTGACACAATTCTTCTTTTATAAACTGTCTAGTATGGAAAATACATCATCAATTTACTTCTTAGCCCCATAGCCTCAACACATGGACAGTTGAAGGACTTGTGGTTTCCCAATGTGTTTCTGAAATATTCTGTCTAAGGTTATAGCGCCATTTTCTCTGAGATTAACTCTAACTTTCCCAGCTCCACAGGGTTTTGGCTTCAGGGTCTATGCTCTTACCTGAGCTGTACTTCCTGACCGAGTAGACAAGAATTATGTCTCATTAAGTCAGCTTCCCCAGAATTGCTCTGTTTAGGACAGAGTGGGTCATCAAAAATATTTTCTGAAAAGATACATGAATAGACAACATGGACTAGTCCATATCAAGGCTCAAACACCACCCATTCCACATTAAAGGGATTGTCCCACTTGATGACGAGGAGGCTGGGTGGGATAAGCAAGATTTTGTACAATAGGCTATTTTATTTTTATTTGTGTAATATGATGACTATAATTATCTTATATATCCATGTTGGTTCCAACACTTTGGAATCAGCTGCTCTTTGAAGTTTCCTGTCCTGACCCAATATGACTGGTGCTTGTATTCAAACACTCACGGACATAATCAACTGGCTACCTGGTACACCTGGTAGAAAGTTACCCATTTAGGATTCTGCTTCTATGTGTCATTAGAAAGTAACCATCACTACCTCACCCAACCCCCTTTTTGGAACTTGCCACTTGGCTAATCCGTTTGTAATATGACAGATAGGAGTAATCTTTTTCTTACTATTATTAAGTAGTTTGAATGAAGGGAGGAAAACTCTTGGGGCAAAGTAATTATGTTGAATTGCATGGTTCTGCTAAACAGAACTAATTACAGTTCAATTAAGTTTAATGCTCAAACAGAATTATCATTTAATTGTTTCAATAACAACAAATACCAGTTGAAATGTAAATGTGTGATTATGTTGTACTGACAAAAATGGATTAGGAGTTAGTTACTTGTCAGAAATCAAATGTGACTAGAAGCTATGAGGATTACAGTATGGTGCAGCCTTCTGAGAATTCCTCATTGGTATCTTGGGATTTCAAAAAATTCGATGTCATGTAAATTGACCTTGAAGAAAAGGACTGACTTGAATTGTGTGAGGTATGATACATTTATCTACGTATGTTAAGATGAAGCTGTGTTGCACACTCTGGTTTCAGAATTTCACTCAGTCTAGAAAATGGTCCTAAAAATGGTATAAAAATTACCTGCAGTGAATTTTGTCCGGTTCTCTACAGCCACCTTGCCATTGAAAACTGTTAAATTGGACAAAATGTGTGCAGCAACTGTTTTGAGGCACTGGAGAAAAGGGAAATGTACATTATGAGCACTGTATTTGGCCCAGATCTCTCTCTGTGGATAATTTCCTGGCTGTGACACAGGGAGGTATCCCACAGAGGTCCTGTTAAAGAAGAAACAGACCTCAGAGACTGGGGCCGCTGATGGAATCTCTGGAGCATGGCACTGGAGAGGAGGAAGCACTAGCTTTTACTGTTGCAAGTGATTGGATGTTTTCTGCAAAAACTTGGGCTGCACGGATTCAAGGTTTACCAGAAAGTAGTTCTTATAGAGTTAATAGTAGAGTGGATGTACTAAAGATCAAGCAGTTCCTGGAGATATTAGAATTCCGGCCAAGTCAGAATGGAGGGACCCCATTAGTGCCAAGGAATCTAGCTGGGGCATCAGAAAGATGAAACTTCTGAAGGAATACCCATGTTCTAGAAAAGGCCTACTCTAGAACTAGTCTAAGAAAGTCTAAAAGCAAACCTGAAGAGATTCACATAGAAAACAGAGTTCACACTCCGAGTCCTGTCAAATTAGAAGGTTGGTAAATACCTTGGGCTTTCCACAAATCTTCCTCAACAAAATATTAAAGCAAGCCTACCCAAGCTCATGGGACTAGCCAGCAATTGAACTGCCTCTTGAAACAAACTTCAGTAATTTCTGAGGAAAATAAAAGAAACTAAGCTTTGGCAATGCATTAGCCACTTCTAAAATAATAATAACAATTTAAACCTGGACTGAATGAAAAACAAAAACAGAAAAAGTAAATCTTTCAAAATGTCTATTTCTATTCCAATGACATCCAACTTTAAGTATGGGTTAATTTTATGTTGGAGTGTATGTTTGAGCAGCATACAAAAAAATTATTTTGTTAGATCTCATTATCTAACAGACTATTTACTGTTGTCTGGAGATTTTTCATGGTAAAGTAAATCTAACAGTTTAAAATTTTAGAAGATATTTATTTTTTCTAAGTTCCCTGTGACCACAAATTTGTCATTGACTCCATTTCTAGTAACGCTCGAGGTAAGTAACTAAACTTTGCATATGGAGCCATAAATGTAATGATAAAACATTCTTAAAAGCAGTAATCAGAACTGATTTTAAATGTAATGATAAGATTTCTTACAAACAATAATCAGAACTTATTTTTAATAGTTAAAAAATGAAAAAATTAAACTAAAATGTAATAAAAAGCAGCAAAATATAGTTCTTTCTAGATGACTATAATAAAACAATAATAACAAATTAATGATGGATTTGATGTTATTCTGATGTCTTTTTGTCATGTGGCTCAGCATTAGGACATGCATTAAAATGTCTTTACTCTTTCAGTCTCTGGAATCTGCTACTACTTCTGTTGTCTTTAATTAACAAAAACAAATAGTCAGAGAATCCATCAAGGCTTCTTTCATTACTCTACTGCATATTAAGAAATTTCCTAAGACAGATTTCGGCTCTTTCAAGATTGAAAAGAAGACTGTAATAAAGAGGTTCCTGACTTAAGAAGAACCAGATGCTTGAGTTCTCCAAAAAATGTTCTTTTCAAATAGATGTTCAACCTATATGAATACCTTTGGTGATGGAGAGCTCATTTCCTCATGAGAAAGCTCATTTTATCTTTGAACAACCATGGTTGTTACAAGTGGACTGAAATCAATATATTTTTGTTACTATAGTTGCTGCTCATCATTATAACTCTTGCCAATTCTCCAACTGTCATGGTGTTTAGTTTTAAACATCACATACATTATTGACTCTTCTCATAATTAGCTCATCATCCATCTGCTTCTATCATCTCAAACTCTATTCTTATACTACATAAGAATGACTTTTTGGCTAATAATTTGGTTCTTTATTTATTTTCTTCTCTTTACTTCATCCTATATCCAAATATAAAAATCATTTGCTTCCACTATTCTTACTATTATAGAGAGATCAATTTTTTTTTTCCTTGTAGGTGCTTTGGTCTGAATATAAGATTAGGCAGAATATTCCATTTTTTGGTAAGAAGTGCTATGACAAATAAAATTATACTTCTGAAGAGACTTTGTGATATCCTAAATGTTGTTTATAAACATTTCAAATTTTATTTTCTCTTCCTTCCTCATTCTCAAAACACATTTCAAACAACTGTGTCTCTTGAACTCTGAGAAGTACCAAGGGAACTGTAATGAGCAAGGTGGATATGGTCTCTGCCATTATAGAACTTACAGTTTGGTGGGAAAAAATAGACATTGAACAGAAAATCACAATTGATTAATTACAATTGTGATAACCAATGAGATAGGTATAGAGTGGGAGATCTATTCTAGTCTGAAGGGTCACATGTAAGAGTACCAGTCATGTATATGTTTATAACATATTTGGAAAGCTTCGCAACTTGTATAAATGAATTTCATTGCAAAAGTCTTCATAGGAAAGAATTCTGGTATTCAATTGCATTAAATTAAATTGATGAAAAGCACAGTAAACAGAGAGTAAGTCATATAACTTGTCTTTTTAGATACATAGTAACAGAAATAGAAAGTTAGAATATATGTCAGTATTATGTTGAAATTTCTCTCATTTTCATTCTTTCTCTTCCCTTTCACCTTTCCTGTTTCTCTCTCCTTCTATCTCTTTAATCTCTCTATAATCTCATTTAATTCAAACAATAACACACTATGTAATTAGTATGATTTTTCCTATCGAAGCAGACACACTGAAACTTCTGAGACTTTTAAGCAATTTGTTCAGGACAGTAAATTCAGTAAGTGGCCTAGGCTGAAATTCACAACGTCATCTTCTCTGTTGAAAAGCCTATATTCTTCCTTGATTTGTTGTACTTTAACAAACATTTATTAGATGCTAACCCTGAACTAGTTTATTTTAGGCAAGAGAGAAGTAAAGATGAATTTGATCTGAGTCTTGACTGAAGGATGGTATCTTAAACACACTTAGAAGTAAAGAAGAGCAATAATTTCTTAAGAGAGGGGGAGCAACACTGTTAAGTCCCTAAGGGCTAGAGGGCTCAAAAAGTGTCCACAGAAGAGGCATTCTTGAGCTAAATCTTAAAGAAAAGTCAGAGTTTGACCTGCAGAAATTAGCTATATGTGAAAGGACATTGCAGGTAAGAGAAATAATACATAAAGTAACATTAAGAACTCAAAAGGAGCCTTATATAACTGGAGCATAGAATGTATTATAAGAACATATTTCTGAAAAAAATAGAGAGAGAAAGAGAGTCCATTTCTTTGCAGGCAATGACAGTTTTAATTAATTAAGTTGAATTGCATGTTGATTCTCAAATGTAGAAAGAATTTAATATATTCTGAAATATTTATTTTAAATATTAAAGAAGCCTATGGTCCTCATTTCTTTCTTAATATGCAATTCAGCTAAACCTCAATCTGAAATTTTTCTCAGTGGGGTAGGAATGTACATCTGTTTTGTAGGAAAAGGAATAGATGGCTCAAGGTAATCAATTATACAAATTGTTTGAGGTTTCAGGTTTGCTTTTTCTGTCTATTTATTAAACGACTTTGAGAGAATGTGTCTGACATGAAATCAAAAGAGGTTAGTGGAAATTGTATTATCTATTTCATGACAATGCATAATGAGCTACCGAATGAAGGATTAGTTACCTCTGTCATTGAATAGTTAAAGGGAACGTAAGTTTATTCTGTTGTCAGCAGAACACATCAACTTAGATGTTCTTTGCATATTTTGACATTCCAAAAGTGTTTTCCTTTGCAATAGATAACATCTAAATGCTATATCAAAACCCAAGATGACTCTTCATCTTTCCGCTTTGGCATGTATTTCTATTCAAAAAACATTTTCATGTATCCACAGACCTGTTTGAGCAATTGCGATCATCATTTTTTCCTCTCTGTGTCCTTAGCTAGACTTAAATCATCAACCCTTGTTAATGAGCCAGTTATTTTCAAAGGAAGCTTTATTCTCCTCTTTCTGAAGATTGAAACAACAGGAATGATTAAATGCTGCATGGTAAATGGCAGATTACCCTTCAATGCTGTTACCAACTGAAATGTGTCATCCTGCCCCCAAATTCCCTTGCTGAAACTCTAATCCCTTATGTGATTATATCTGGATATATGGATTTTGATAAAGTAATTAAGATTAAATGAGGTCATAAGTTTGAGCTCCCAATCTGATAGGAGTACTGTCCTTCCAACAACAAGAAGAGACAGGCGCGATCTCTCTCCTCCTGTGTGCAGAGGAAAGACCATGTGAGAACATGGTGAGAAGGCAGTTATCTGCAGGCCAGGAAGAGTGTCTCACCAGAAACCGACCCTGTTGACACTTCGATCTTGAACTTCCAGCCTCCAGAACTGTGAGAAATAGATTTCTGTCCTTTAATCCATCCAATCAGTGATATTCTATTACGGCAGTCCTAGGAAAATAATACATATGGTAACTAAGCATTTTCTAGGATACAGGAATGAGAAAAACTTACCCCACACACTTAGCAGACGTTAGTGGAAATATCTCTGGCATTCTTTGCAGATGGGCTTATAACATGTAGCAACTGTAAACTGGGTTTAACTCTACAGAACTTGTCTTTCTGTAGCTTTAACAAAATCTACAGTTGCACTATTCCAGACTGACTATTGGCATTTAGTCTCTGAAGCCACCTTATGTTAGCCTTTTGCCAATGAATTACCACCAAATAAGTCCTACGTGCAACTTATTTGCATTGCCAAAGACTTGGAAAAGTGGGCTAACAATTTTATAATGTTAAAAAAATACTGTCATACATGAAGCATCAAATACTGTCTATGCGTATTAGCTTGACATATTATTTCGTGTAAATGATTTGGAAAAACATAGTCAAATCCTTGATTCCCACTTTGAACTAGTCTTTGAGAAAGTGCTAAAATGCATGCATTTATTTAAAAAGTTAAGGAAAATAATTATTGCCAGTATGTTTTGATGATTAAATAAGAAAACAAGATAAATCACTTAGGATAGTATCTGATGCATAAGAACTTCATCAATGCTTAATCTGCATAATTAAGAGAAATGTACAGCAATATACATTTTGAGGTACGAAGGGACACATTATTATGCTTTCTTCCATTATGATTATACTTTCTAGTTCTAAGTGTTTTTCTTTTATAAGAAGAATGTTTTTTAATTCAAATTTTCTTAATGTCAATTTCTTATTCATCTTAATTTTTATTGAATATGATATTAAGTAAAACACTCCTCTGAAAAATAAATGATTGGTACATTTAAAGAAAAAAATAAAAACACTAAAATCCTAAGGTGCATTTACTTGTTTCAAATGTGCTACTCAAAAACATCATCACATTGAATCTTATCTTGCCAAACACTATAATCAATAATTACCAGTTCCTGAGACAAATTGTTAAACATAATTATTTTCACATTCTATTAAATTCTTAGACATGAAGATTGTGGACAATCGAACTTATAAACAAATAATTCTATCAGTATTGCACTAATGAATTTCTCTCCTCACAGGTAGTGTTAATAACTATAGCCATAAGAGCCTTAAAATATCTAATACTTTATTTCATTTTGTTCTTAGATCAAATTTAAAATGGGAACTATTATTTCCATTTAAAAAGTGAAGGGCCCAAATCTAAGAGAGTTTAAGTCAAGGTAGCTGTTGGTAACAAATATAAACCAAGGCATATTAAAATTTTTAAGAGTTTCTTTGAGCAAAAATTGATTCCAGTTGGGCAGCAGCTAGGAAGGAGGTCTGAGCAGCTCAACAAAGTGAAGGACTTTTATAAGCAGAAGGGAGTGGAACATTATACTAGGCAAAAATAATGAGTTCAGTTATTGCAAAGTTAGTTTCCTTTAGGGGATGGATGGACCTCACAGACAGATTACTTAACTAGTGCTGATCAGATAATTCCTTATTGATGGGTTTAAGATCCCACTTCTAGAGGAGCCGAAATTGTAGTTAGGTCTTGGTTTAGTGACCAGGGCTTAGCACAAACCTTTCCATTTAATGTCTATTGTCTTGTTTTTAACAGGATTAAGTGTCAAGGCTGAGAAAATTTCATACTATTTCATTCCAATGCCCATGTTCTTTTTACTGCTGCAAAAAATTTAGATTTGATAAACTGTATTTTTATGCACAATTCTTTTCTCAATTTTTAAAAAATTATTTTGATTCCATTCATTACAACTGACATTGGATTGCCTGTAAAGAGTTTCAATTGGTAATATATCTGGAATGGAATCAAAAGATAGTGGTGTTGGCTCTTAGGATTGGACGGCAAAATTCTAGTGTATTAACATCAACATCATTTGTAATATATGAGTATTCAAAAATATGAAATAAATTATAACTGAGAAATCTTATTTTTAAGAGGATGGTCTGGGTAAAAAGGTAATGTTAGTGTCTGCAGTTCAGATAAAGTTAATATCTCTAGCATCTGGAATTACATGTTAAACCTAATGTAAGTGAACCTTAGCTGACACTATGGAAGAAAATCAGAATTGTAAAGAAAACTCAGAGCTGTTAATTTACTAAATATAGCAAAAGCATTTTTAGTAGGAATTTTCTTCTGTGCAGATGATTATTTAAATATAATGTCAAAGAGTCCAGATTTTACAACCTCATAATTAAAGTGGGTGATGCTAACACATTTAGACTGGGTTCTTTGCTGATTAGCTATTAAAGTATTCCAAGAGATTCTCTTGTTTTAATCAATGGAAGAGCATGCAAAGGGTGAATTAAGTGTGGTATTATTTTACCTAGTTTACATATGATTAACCTTTAAAAGAGAAATAGATACAGGCTCAAGTATTTGCTTTCAAATTAACAAGCATTCACTTTTAAATCAAAGGAATTTCTTTGTTAGCAATATGAATGGAATATTTATTTCAAATAAAATTTCTTCTCTGATTTTTATAACCACCATCACTACCAAAACAAAGTCCCTAAAAAGATACAAAAATAAACATAAATGTATGAAATCATGGATTTGATGAACAATTTCAGGATTCCTATAGAGTGGCCAGGTACAATACGAGACACACAGTTAAGTCTGAATTTCAGACAAAGACTGTATAATTTTTTAGTATATGTTGTGAGCTAAATTGTGTTTCCCCCAAATTCATATGTTGAAGTCCTAACCCCTGATGCCTCCTAATGTGACTGTACTTGTAGATAGGGCCAGAAAAATGTAGGTAAGTTACAATGAGGTCATTAGGGTGGGCCAATATGACTGGAGTTCTTAGAAGAAGCAGAAATTTGGATGTAGACAGGTACAGAAGGACGACCACGTGAAGACACAGGGAGGAGACAGCCATCTGCACGCCCAGAAGACGAGACCTCAGAAGGAACCAATCCAGCTGCCCAACACCTGGTCTCAGAAGCCTGGCTCCAGAACTGTGAGAAGCTAAATTTCTGTCATTTAAGCCTCACTGTCCGTAGTGTTTTGTTTTGGCAGCCCTTAGAAACAAATACAATATATTTTATTTACTAAATTTTGCAGTCTTAATTACGAAAAGTTGTAACTGAATATAGTGAAGACAATATTTGTAAAAAAAAAAAACAGGTAAGTACATTAGCTTTTAATTTATTGTCACTAACATTCATGCTTATAATCTATTCTCCAGATTCTAATCCCCTTTCTGGAAGGGGAGAACTCAGTGTTTTATATTTACTTTTGTTTTGTATTTATAATTACTTTAAAAAAATTCCATGAACAAAATTCAACTGAACTTCCTATGTTCAATACTTAAACAAATGTAGCTCCATATTCTCTGAATATAGGCTAAAACCTTGTAGGACCTGTCTAACCTCAAAGTTCCAGGATTTTATGATATGGATGTGAATGAAAAAAAAAAATCTCTTTTATTTGTTTATTTATTTGTCACACTGTTTCTTATTCTTTTAAATTCATTCTTTTCCTGTTCACAATAAACTACTTTTTGTAGGAAACTTGTAAAATGGAGGACAGAAGAAAGTAGAAAATAAAAACCATTCTTAATTCCACCAACCCAAAGACAACCATTTAAACATGTTTTTAATCATTTGCTTCTATTCATTTCATTGTATTTTATGAATGTTTTTCGTAAAAAGTTATATTTTTATTAAGGTGTATGTATATGTCTATTTCTGTAAGTGATTACGTGTCCCCTTCAAACACCCATCCCCCCCAACACACACATATTATGTAGAACCATCTATAATAAGAGAATGAAAATCTTTAAAGCCTCACCTTCTGTGGTGGTCATTAGAATTCACTTCAGATTTCCAGCTGCAGGGAGAAAATTCACCATGTGGTCCAGGAACTGGGCTCCGAATTTCATCCCCTTATTGATGTGAGGATGTGATTCCCTCTGGCTGCTCTCAGCTGATGATTAAACATGGGACAGATATGATGGCAAAGCAATTTCTGACCCATCTGATTATGACCCCTCTGGTGGGCAACTTTGGCTCAAGGACTCCCCAATGTCCTTGTTGAATGTTCCTTAAGACTACACTGCCACTAAGATGTTTCTACCCATCCTACTTTCTTCCCTCCTTCCCTCCCCTCTCCCCATCTCTTTCCTTTTTTTTTTTTCTTTTTTCTTTTCTTCCTTCCTCCTCTCTTTCTCTTAGAGTCCTGTTTTCCAGAGGACCCTAACTATCACAGAAGTCACAGCTAAACTGCTTCAAAGATGTAGGCTTCTGATTGGAAATACAAAGGTGAAGAAGACAGACAAAGTCCTTTTAAAACTCCTCATATTCTAATTAAGAGAGAGCCAAAAATGCACAAGTACATATAAATGTACCAAAAATATTAGATAACAATATATGCAGTGGTGATACTATAGTGATTGACTAGGAACTATTATAGACTGGATGGGTAAGGGAAAAAGCCTCAAAAAAGGTGACAGTTAAGAGCTAATAGAAGTAGCCAGTATAGTCAGCCTTGTGAAAGTCAAGGGAAAAATCAGAGCAAAGACCATAAGGCAAAAACTAGATTGTCACAATAAAGGCCAGAAAGTGAGGCAGAGAGAATTAAACTTTGAGATATGGATGGAAGCAGGACCAAGGAAGTCTTCATAAAACAGGGTATAATATTTGGACTTAACCAGGACAGTATGTCTGGACAGGTAATGAGATCATTGAAGGATTTTGAGAAAGGGAGTTTTAGGAGATGATTTATGTTTAAAATGTCCATGTTATCTGAAAAGAGATAATTAGAAGCAAGAGGAATACTAAAAAAAAAATCAGAAGGCTATTCTAATACTCCAGAAAAGAAGTGAAGGTGATTTCATCTGTAGCAACAGAGAGAGTGAAAAATGGACTAGTTTAGGATTAGTTTTGGAAAGAACCTGCTAATGGACTGGATATAAAGGGTGGAGAAAAGAGAGGTACCACCTAACCATGCTTAGGTTTGGTTTTTCAAAACTGATGAATAGAGGTCTTGCTTACAGCAACAAGTGTGGGTAATACATGCATATACTGTGGATGTGTTTTCCCACCTTGATACACAAGGAGCTATATATTTGTGCCCAGGCACATGGTCTGTGGCAGGGCTAGACTACTGCCCAAGCAGATGTTTATCAGTGAAAGGGCCTCATAGCACGAGAGGTGATGCTTGTCCATGCCGGGTTGGAGCCAACAGGATAGTAGTCCAGGGTACCCTGGCATTAAGAGCAACCTCAGAGCTTAAGAAAACATGGCTGGATTGGCAGAATGGCTGGCATTGAAGTACATTTGTGAAATTGGCATTAGTGGAGATGCTCCTGCTTGTACAGCTTGCTCTCCCTCACCAGCATTAGCCAAAAGCAAATCTTTCAACCACAGGGAACGCAGACTCAGCGTGGAGTAAAGGCTGAATGGTGGGAAGGAAGGGGATGGCTTCCCTCATCACAACATCTCTAAACATAGCATAATATATATAGTCAACCATATGTAATAAACATAGCATTAAATAAACTATTATATATGCCAGATCCCAAAGCACCTTCTCCTTTTAATATATTAGATTTATAAAATTAGAATTTTTATCATGATCTGGTTAAAACAATTCATCAGTTGTTACCCAGAGAAGTAAGTTACAGAGTACTGTTAATAGTTATTACCTGGACATGGGCAAACTTAGTCATATGAAGCCCATTTCTATGTACTCAACCATCAGCTGCACTGGACTGTTTGCATTGCTATCACCACATGCGTGTTTTAATTTAAATTACTAAAACCCAACGTTACTTTAAGTGTTTTCAAAGACTCACAGCATAGTGCAGCTTTAGAAGAAGTATGGGCTTGGAGAGGACCATCACAAACCAGGTAATGCAACTTAAGGCTGCAGACATTTTTAAGTCTTTCTTATCAGATCCTGGAAAAATCATGTCTAAAAGGCCATGTTTGTAGGTCTGGCAAAAGCATGATTCTTATAGTGAATATCTGTTAAAAACTTCTGGATGACTCTCAACACAGATGTTTAACTTTTCATAATGTGTAGCTCAATTAACAGAATAAATGGAAACTCTTATGTTTCACCAAAGTGGAAATGCAGACAAAATCCTAGAATCGCTCATATGCTTTGAAAATATGCTATGAATTAAAAAAAAAACATAAAATAAAATAAAATAAAGAATTCAAGGACTTGAACATGGTATAGGAAATAAAACCTGTTACAGTGAAGTCTCCAGTAATTCAGAAGACTAACAAAACTTAAGAACTGGAATAAAACTTAGACTTGATTTTATTGTGATACTTAAAGGGAGAAGTTTTGCATAATAGTAGATAAAGATATTCTATTGTTATCTAGGAAATTTTTGATGAAGTTAGGTATATTGCATATAATACTTCCATTATTACAGAATAAGAACTATTTACACAAAATTAAAATATTACTATTTACACACAAAAAATATTGTTTAAAAATAATGGATTCTACAATACCTAAAATTTAAAGAAGAATGATAATTCTGGAGCTAGCAAATCTATAGCTAAATCCTTGTGTGATTTGGGCAAGAGATTTCATCTTTCTGATCCTTTGTTTCTGCATCTGTACCTTCGAGATGGCTATTCCATAGACTGATGAATGAAATTTGTGAACTCAAACACTGACACATTATACAGTTAGAAAACAGCTTTTTCATAGTGACTAAAACATTTCCATGTATTACTCTTACAAAGTAGGTAGAAAGTAGTGTCATTTTCTTATTGATATTTATCTATGTAATAAAGCAATCTTTTATTAATAAAAATGTTTTTCATGAAATATAATAAAGTTATTTTCTTTTTAAATTAAAAACAAGTAGCCTGTAACCTTTTTACTCTTTCTGAAATAGCACTTTGACTAAATGGTTTATTTTCTCTTTATCCTGCCTTTCTCATTTTATATATTTCCAGCATTTCCCTGTAATCATATTCATTAAAATGTGATTAGAAAGGCTACAGAGTACTCTGTTACATAGATGTGAGATAACATGCATAAATACTGTCTTGCTGTTGGACATATATACTGCTTTTAATATTCACTCTTATTAATAATGCTGCAGCGAATGTTGGTACACATAAATATATGTGTGTGAATGTTTAATTCCTTGGGAAAATTAACAGGAATATTCTTATTGTATAAAAATATATGAATATTTAAAAGACTTTTGAAACATATTGCCACATTTCCAACAGAAAGTTTATGGAGTTTACAATCCCACCGGTCCTGTCTGGGGGGATCTCTTTCAGTGCACCCTCATCATGTTAGTATTATTAACTGTTACCTTAGACATACCATTAACATTCTCTAATTTTCTTAATTGTAAAATGAAATATGTACCACTTACTCCAGCATAGTTACTATGGGCATTATATGAAGTAATAAACTAATAATACATCATTACCCTCTGCTCTTTCTGCTACATGCCTCTTCTTTTTTGGAGACCTGATCTATTTCAATGGTTCCACACAGCCCCTTTTTCCCTCTGCTGATGATTCCCAAGTCTCTCATTGGAACCCTTCGCTGATCACTTGAAATTGCTTCCTGGATATGTTCTTCTGTGCATTTCATGGTCACACAGAGTCCTAAAACCCAATTATATCCAATGAATATTCTTCTTCTCACTCAATATTTATGGTTTGTGGGAGCCCATGACTGGGTTAACAAATTGTAACAATCCCAGCCACTTACCTCCTTGAAAATGTGCTTAGTAACTGCCTTGAGGTTTTAGCAATGACCCAGGCCCCCAGCTATAAACGCTGGGCGTGCCTGCTGTTAGTCTTCTATTCCCAAAACCGCCTTGGGCTGGAGTGGTAAACAACTTATAAAAAGCTGCAGACTCAGAGGTGAGGAGGCTGGTTAGCCAATGATGGGTAGGATCTCCAGAGAGGGGCAACCTAAGACACAGGCACAGCCGCCTGAGTCCAAGAAAAAATGTTGCTATGCAGCTGATTCTCATGCGTTCCACCCTGATAAGCTGAAAGGCTCAACAGGAACATGATTCACCAAAAGGGTCTTCTGACCTTGAGCCAAACACCAACAATAAACAAAGCGTTTGTACTCATTGTGATCCCACTCTGTCCTTCCCTAAATTCCTGCATTCCTCCTTTGACTGTACTCAATAAATATGAGAGATTTGAGAGGCTCATTGAGTTGACTCCCGACTCCCTCTCGCTCTCTTGACTTTTTCCACAGAGTCTTGAGTAATTCATTCCGTCTCGGTGGGACTTCTGCTGGCCAGAACCCACAATGGTTTATCTTTTGAAATGTTTCTCATATGTTCTTGTAGAGTCCTGTTGTCACTAACATTGTCCAGGGTTTTATGGACTCATGTTTGGATGTGGCAGTACTTTTCTAGTGAGCAACAATAGTTCATTCCATTTCCATTTATTTATAGCTTTCATTTATTTATATGTTACTGATCCAAAAAAAAAGATGTGTATTCTTTTATTCCTCAGATAAAATAAAACCACAAGATATAAGTAAGGACAAGTGTGAAATAATGAATAGTTTGGGGTGTTATATATATTTTTTCCCCCAAAAATCTAGGCTAAGTGAAACTTCTACCTCTGAGAACAGCATTTAGGTTTGAGTTACTCCCAGATTCAAAAATCTTCCAATTCACTCTGCACGTATCTTCAGGATAGAAAACTCACAGAAATGTTGTAAGTAATATTTCTTTAAACTACTGCTTTCATTGTTTTGCTCCCCAGGGTAAAAATCTTCAGTGACTTCCTTATCCTACCACAGGAGGCTAATTCATCTGATTTTAAAACTTTTAGAAGTTTGATTTCATGTAATATATTTTAGTTTCCCACACACAACCATCACTGTGTAGTCTTGCCAACTTTCCCAACATCTCATGAGATTGCCATAGAATTTCATGCTTTCTTTTATTTAATTTGTTACTCACTCTGAACTCCTTTTACCTCCACTTTTTTTCGACACTTTAAATTTCAACATAATTCTAAGTTTGTTCTAGCCTCACCATCTCTGCAAAATATATTGACTCTTCAAGCCTCCATTGATTCCTTTCTCCTGTTTGATGATCCATTAGGCATTTCTGAGGATCTATTTATCATAATCTAAATTCCTGATATATATAACAGCAAACCAAACATGGTTTCTGCAAGTCACATATTCTATTGAATATATATATTTTGTATGTGACATAGTATGTATACAAATTCAAGATATATGAAAACATATATGTTTAAACATTCAAAAATACATGAAAATTCAAAATATATAAAATTTATAAGCCATAATTTAGAAACATAAATTACAAAGACTAAATAGTATGATGGCTTAGAATAGAGACGTCTTAACTATTCTTGGGACCCAGGTAGTTCTTTCTTAAGGGTCTGACTTTCTAATTTTTTGCCCCAGCACTGGCTTTTGAGCTATCAAAACTTTTGTGTCTCGTGGCAATTAGACACAGTTCAGACTACAAAATAAGTGCTTAATAAATCTCACTTATAATGTGTTTATTATAAAAATGCATATATTTCCGTTTCAAATTTTTTAGAAACTAAAGGTACTTTTAGATCTAAAACAATTCAGATAATAGTGGGATTCACACTTCCGAAAAGGTTAGCTTCTGAGGTGTGAAATTTGTGAAACTTACACATGTAAAATGATGGCTCTCAGAGGATTCAACTGTACAAAGAAAGAATTACAATTTATAGGGGAGGCATGGACTGATTCTCTGGAAGGACTTAGGCACAGTCATTGGAAATGTAGAGTGTACATCTCACTTTAATTTGGATCAATTAAGATACTAGGAGACTGATAAACGTGATATTTGTGAAGATGGAGGCCTGAGCTGGTTAACAGGTGACCAGAATGCTTAATAAGTTAGAAAAAGGACATCTCAGTTTGTTGGAAACAATCAAGTTTGAAATTACAAAATTAACAGAAAGAGGTGAGAGAGATTACAAAGCTGAAATAGGCAAGTAGGTAAGCAGTATAAAAAGTCCCAAGGAGTAACAACACTAATAAAGTGAAAAGATAACAAAAATGGTTAAAGAGTACTACTCTGAATTAAAATAAAAAAGAAAGACGTTTCTAAATTTATAACACTTTATATAACTCAGTGCATTCTGTTAAGAAATACTATTGGTTAATTTAAATGATGAAGAATTACAATTAAGACAGATTATTAAAAATTATTGGTGTTCAGCTTTTGAAGTGACCACACTTTATAAGTGTATTATGAAATATTGGCTCTGTTAGAACCTCTAAATAAAAAGCATTCCTGATTAATAGAAACAGCCATATATGAAAAATGGAAAGAGAAGCAATTGTTGATAATAGAACAAATGATAAAAGTAACAATTTCATTACATATTCTGGAAAAGATTAATCAGTCAAGATGTATTGATGGAAATGTGTGCGGGTCAGAATGCAGATTACAGAAATTTGTGCCATGTTGTCACAAAAGGAGAGAACTTTCCTATCTGAAGTTCAATTTTAAATTAATTCTTAAGACTTGAGAATTTGAGGATAGCATTAAAAGTGTGTGTATGCCTATATCTAGCACATATAAAGACATATTAAAACTCAATAATTAAAAAAGAAATAACTCAGTTAAAAATAAGCAAAGTATCTAAATAGACACTTCTTTAAATAAGATACACAAATGTCTAAAAAGCATGTGAAGAGATGCTTAGTATCATTAGCCTTCAGGGAAATGCCAATCAAAGCTGAATGTGACAGTACTTTATACCCACTGCGACAGCTACAGCAGAAAAGGTTGATGATTGCATGTGCTGGCCAGGATGTGGAGAAATGGAATCTCTCACACACTACTGGTAGGAATGTAAAATGGTGCAGCTATGTTGGAAGACATTCTGGCAGTTCCTCAAATGATTAAACTATACAACCAGGAATTCCACTGCTAGACACATACAAGACCAGTGCTCTGACCACTGAGCTATGGAAGCCTGCCTGCTAGACATATAGACCCAAGAGAAATGAAAACATGTTCTGGCAAAAACTTCCACATGCATTATGATACTCACAGCATTCTTATTCAGACTAGCCAAAAAGTGGAAAGAAACCAAGTGTCTGTCAGACAATGAAAGAATGCATAAGATGTGGTATGCCCATATAATAGAATAGTGTTTGGCAAAAGAAAGAAAAAAGATAAAAGAAATGAAGTACTGATATATGCTACAACATGGATGAATCCTGAAAATATTGTTCTTAGTGAAAAAAATCCAGTCACAAAGAACTGCATATTGTATAATTCCACTTACATGAAAGGTCCAAAATAGAAGAATCCATATATAGAGACAGAAAGTAGGTTAATGGGTTGCCTAGGGCTGGGGAAGATGAGGGGTTGTGGAGAAATAGCTAGGAGTTTTTAGAGGGTAAAGATAATGCTCTAAATTGATTATGGTCATGGATGCACAACTCTGTGAATGAACTAAAATCACTGAAAAGTACAAATTAAGTGGGTAAGTTGCATAGTACGTGAAATATCTGAAAGTTGTTAAATACTGTGTTTGCATGAATAAAAGGAATTACATCCCAAAATAATTGTATCCCACCAGATTTGATATATGAAACTTTACAATTTAGAGTACACTTTTTACATAACATCACAGAAAATGATAATCAGAAAAGGACTAACGATTGTGTCACTCCAAATAGAAACAATAAGATTAAAACGGCTTTGCAGGAGCCCAGTCAGTTTAATCATAAGCAGAATAAGAAATACCAACTTCAAAGCAGTATTTCAGACTGAGTGAAGTAGTGCAGGTTTTAAAACCGATCATGTTATTCTTGTGAAGTTCTCGGGATTCTGAGAAACGTAGTTCAATGTGTTGAGTTTACCCAGACTGAGGTGATTCTCATTTTTCATACTGAAAATCTGTACCTTGGAATTTTAGGCACACACAAATGATGGGCAATATTCTTTTAATAAAGCAAGCCAGCAAACCGGCAGTTTGCATGTGTGTGTGTTTGTGTGTTTAATAACCTTAATTCTAGCTTACAAATAAAGAGCGTTTTAAAAAATTTCTGGCTTCAGCTACTCAGTTCTAAATATTTTATTTTTAAAAAGTGTAGTTCTTCTACTGTGGAGAGTAATGGCCATTTTCAAGGTTGTTTTTGGCTTTTTCGTTTTTAATTTGTCAAGTGAAAAAAGGGTGATCTTGTTAAGCATTTAATGGAATGTAGAATTTCTCTTCCATTTTGAATCAGTAAAATAACAAAGTGAAGCATGTTCTTCATAACCTTGAATCACTGTTAATCAAGTCTAAGTCTCTGATTTTTTTAAATAGAATTATTCTCTGCTTGTGATTAGGATTGTTTTAAGGTACCAAAGAACACTGGTCCTCATACCTTCCTGAATAAATAATTCTATTATTGGTCACTCGCCATAAAAAAAGTATGTTTACCATGTTTTCTTTTTTTCCCTTCTCCTATTCCTTTGGTTGATTTGAAAATTTCAGATTCCATATCTATTCTTTCTAGAAGTTGCTTGTATCTTTAATATACAAATTTCAACTTCTTAAAAGTAATTTGGAATTAATCATATTAGAAATCAACAGACTTTGAATAATTTTCCATCTCACTGGCATCCATCAATATGTATTTATATCAGCTGTAAGTTCATACATATATAATTCATAAATTCAATTTACTATTTAACATTTAGAATTGAAATGTATTTTGTTTTTATGTAACACTTAGAGAATATTTTCTCGCTTCTCCAGTATCAAATATTTCTGATAAAAATATGACACAAGTAGTCTCATTTTCATTCCATTGTTGGTGGTTTGTCTTTAACTCTGATAGGTATTAGAATTTTATCATTAGTCTCAATGTTTATGAGATTTACTACAGTGTGTCAATGTATATGTTTTTTATTTTTCCTTTTTTCCTTCTGCTCAATTTCCTATTCAAAATTTATTGAGTTTTCTTGTAGGGAAAAATCTTCACTTTTTCAGTTCTAGAAAATTCTTAACTATGTATATTTCTTCCCATATATTTTGCACTTTTCTTCTGAAAGTCTTATCAGATAGCTGTTGCTGCTCTGGCTTATTGGACATCACTTAATTTCATCTGTAGATATATCTGCACTGTATTCTGGGAGAATTCCTCAGCTTGATCATTAGTTATCAACTTTCTCATTAATGGTGTTCATTCAGCTAACTTGCCTCATATTTTTAAATTATTTCAGAAGTTATATTTTATTTTCAATAACTCTATAGCTCATCATATTGTTCCTTTTTATTTTGTCATACTTCTAAGTTTTTATTTCTAATATGCATTTATTGATTCAAGATAATTCCTTCCTTTGTCTTTCTGAATCTTTGTTTGAAAAACTTGTCCAGATTATTATCGTAAGTATTTTTCTTTGAATGTAAGTTCTTCCATTTGTTGAATATGTTTTTTTCCTCCATTTCATTGTTGATCTTCCTCAAGTGTTTGTCAGGTTGAACTGTGCTCTTAATGGCAGCAAAATTCTTGGACTTGAACTTGAGACTTCGGTGGTTTCCTGTCATGTGGATAGCCTCAGTGTTTCAAAAATTGGAATAAATTCAGCTTAATATGAACCTTTTTTTGTTATTTTTTATTGAAGCATAGTTAATTTACAATGTTGTATAAATCAATCACTCTTAATTGTACCACCTAACTGTAAGCAGAACTGTCTTCTTTAATATTCTCTGATGGAGCCCAATTGATCACTTGAATATACTTCTACATAATACTTGAATGTCTTCCATAGAATCTTCACCAAATGGATTTGAAACTGCTTGTGGGTGCAGAGGGCTTTTGTAAGATACAAAAACAAGATTTAACACTTACTTGTAGAGTTTAGAAAATAATCAGGACATGAAGAGGAATAACTCTGCCAACAAAACATTGACATCCGGAGTGTATAGATAATATTCTATTTGAATGTTTTATTTTTAACTAACCTTTAGTTTAGACTAAAGGTCAACCCACAAAAAAGTGTGTCTGGCTTTAAAAATATCTACATTCAGATATTAACCATTTTATACGTGCTCCACACTGACCTAAGGGTACAGTTTGGATGTGCTGTAGTCTTCTTTCAAATTATTTACATGCCCAAAATGATAGCATAGAAACTAAAAGGTCTATTGTGAAATCCTTACATAGTTTCTTGCCTGTCAGAGAGAATAAAGAGAAATGAAAATAGCTACCCACTGGATGATACAGTATAAAATGCTAATCTTTCATTTTTCAAGATAAAAGTTGAAAGATGTGGGATGTATTGAAAAGCCACAGCTTACATTAAAAAAAAAAGAGAGAGAAAATCACTAAATGCAGAGCACTTTAAGGTTTAGAGCACATTTTAGCACATGTGGAGTTTTGATCCTCCAACTCAAAATTTATAAGGTGAGAAAAATGCTTCTGCAAATAAACTAAGAGTCAGTAGATCATTTTGGGTTTTAATTCCATAACCAGAACCAGATCAAAACTTTATAGAGAAAATCTAGACATCAACAATCAATGTGAAGAAAAAACCACACAAAAATTATGATGTGACTACACTTTTGGCATCGTATGTGGAAAAAATTATCATTTTTTTGTCAATATATTTTAAAAACTAAAATTCCAATATGTCCCTTGGAGTTCTTAGAACATTTGTCACTATCAGTATATACACGTAGGTAATTAAGTGGATAAAAGACATAATGACCAAAAAGAGAAAGGAACACTGGTAAGCCACAGGCTAAAGGATTGGATTAATATTAAAATGTTTACAGTGTTCTGGGGGGAAGTTGGATAAACAGCGGCCCAGATTCTTCTAGTAGAGACAACTTTTCCCCAAGATCATCAACCTCACATCTAACTTCTGTTTTATACGTGAATTTTTACTTTTCTTCAATATTAGATACAAAAATATTAATAAAGTAGGACTAAACATTAAAGAAAATATAATAATCCATTTACAGAAGAGGAAATAGTAACATTAAAATCACCTTATATACATATCTCATTCTTTCTTAACCATTCACTGAATTTTGAGCTTATCATTTTAATTTATTTTTTAGAGTTTTACTACTTAGGTCTGTATCAGTAGAAAGTCTACCTAATTTTGGAGAACTTTGTAGAAATGAAATCATTTGCCTTTTTCTCTCAATGCTGTTTCTAATGTTCATCCATGTAGTTGAATGCAGCATTAATTCATTTTTACATATGTGTAGAATTCTACTGATTAACGATGTCATTCTTTATTTATCCACTATACTCATGATGGTGATTTCCAGGTTGTTTCCACCCAAACAGTGAGATTGGATATTTTTATACATATTGGGGGTGCATACACATAGGAGCTACTCTAAGTATAAATGTAGGTGTAACTTGCTTATGTAAAAGTTATTTATATATTTCGTTTTATAAGATAATGCTAAATTATTCCCCAAAGTGGTTACCCTAATTGATACTCACAGTGTATGGGATTAGTAAGTTATCGCATTGCTTTATATCCTCTATAGCATATTATTATTGTAGTTTAAATTTTTTGTCAATCTGGTGTTTGCAAAATAGTGCCCATTCTGGATTATTATTTGACATCATTCATCACTTGACTCTCCTCTTCTCTTTTGTTTTTCCCTTCCTTGTCTTTTTTTGGGCAGATGGTAGTGCTTGATTGATTAAAAATTTTTCCTCTTATTCCATTTTTCTCCTTTTTCTCCTTTTCTTTTAATGATTATTCTAGTAATTTTAACCTGACAATTTAATATATAAAACTCTATCCTTCCTCCACATATTTCAGGAATGATGGAACAACTTAATCACCCTCCAATTTATAAAATTATATTGTTATTAATTATTTCTATTGTTTTATAAACTCTCAAGACATTATCATTATATTATACAACTAGTTGGATCGTCCATATGCATACTTTTATCCTTATTCATCTTTTAATGCCTTCCACTGAAATTAGTGTAATTTTACCTAAATCATTCATATTTGGAATAATTATTCTTAATTATTACATTATATTTGCCTAAAAATTCTACACTATAAAATTTCCTGTGGATAAAATCTGTTTTTGGTAACTCTTGAGTTTATCCATCTGAAAATGTCTATGTTACTCTCATTTTTTCCCTCATATTGAAAGTTTTGTGGTTTTCTATTGTTTTATTTTTACTAGCTACAAAATTCTAGGTTGATAGTCTTTTCCTGTGTTGTGAGCTCGTATTCACTGGAATTTTACTAGTGAGAATTATTTTTGACCTGATTGTGAAGAGTTTTTTTCTATTTCTCAAGATGATTTATATTTCTTACTTATAAGATTGGGGACACTGATCACCCAGGACAATTTTAAACTATATGTTGCATTATTTCTTCTCTTCCACATTATCTATCCAGTGTGAATTTGATTTCAAACTTGGCTTATGGTTGTGACATCTCAGAAGGAGATTATTTCCCATTTATTAATGTTTTCCCCTCTACCACGAGCACAAGTGTCTGAGACAGGCCCATGTCCCCTTCTCACCAGCAGGTGCAGAGATATGGGAGTCGGTGAGTACTGAGTTTCTTTCAGTTTCACTCTTAGGCCAATAATAAACGTTAGGGGGTTCTAGCTCAGGAGAAACCTAGGTTTTCCCACTTGTGTCTTTTCTCCCAATAGGAAGTAAAAACTAAAGCTACAGATAACAATTGGGAAGATAGCCTCAAGGTGAAAGCTGGTTTTATGGTTTACTTATCTCTGTGAGTTCACTTAGATTTGGACCTTAAGATTTCAATTTCTTGGCCACTGATAAAATGAAAAAAATTCTTAAATGTTTAATAATCCAACATTTTTAACTGTCTCAGCATAAACTGGTTATAGTCAGCTATAATTTTGGAAATAAAGTTACTGCTATAAATTTATATGCTTCAATAAGAGTTTTTATTTTCCAAACCTGAGTGGTTACAAAATATGGAAGATTGGAAAAAAATCTTTATAAAAATGTGAACTTGTTGGACTCATGTTTATTTTTTTTTTACACTAAGAAAAGTGAGGTGCAGGCAAGGGAAAACTGAGAAACCCATTCAAGAACCTAATATATGTGATTTTTAATATATAGAGTTTTGGGGGGTTTTTTTCAGTATGGAAATAGGAAAAAAGAAAGAATATAGAGTAATTTCACTGAAAAAATGTTCCCAACTCAGACTTTGCATAATGTGCCAAGATCACACTAACAGGTCAGTTTTTGAAAGTAAAACAGCCCATGTAGATTAGAATTCAGGATAAAAAGTAGAACTGCTGAGAAAAATAAGGATTTAGCTGGGGACCACCTGGAGTGGTCAAGGTGGGCGCAGCACTTGTGATGGAACAGAACTGTGGATGCAGACCAGACCAGACCAGAAAGATTCTCCAGTTTTTTTCTCTCTCCCTCTTTTTTTTTTCCCCCTTTATTACTGGGTTGCTGACACTACTTATGGTGGCCAGAAAAGTAGCAGATCAGCAGGGAAATCAGTCACTGATGAACTGATCTTATTTACATGTCTCTGTTTTTTCCACTATAAGTAGGGCTCACACTTTAGGTTCAGAAAATTTTTAGCATTCTGGAACTTCATCTAAATTCTAGAGGTACAGCAGAGTGCCATCCCAGAGGGGTCAAGAAGGTTAATTCTGAGATAGATGAGGTGTTTTATTATTAAGAGATAAAAACATCACTTTTACAACTTTAATTGGACTAAAGGAGAAAGAGAGGAAAAAAAGGTTAAAGAGAAAAAAATATGTATTTAAGACAATTTAATGATGGCTTTATAGCAGTACGTATATACACAGCAGAATGCATCCAGTCAATGTCTTATTGTCCTCATGACTCCCTTTATGTACATAACTAATTTGCTAAGGTTTTGTTTTGTTTTTTTTGCAGAACATCTGTAGGTTTGTCTTTCACCAATTTTCCTTAAGATACTTTCTAGATTGATTTTGGAGCCACACATCTAATTAAATAGGTATAAAATGTTTTCAAATTTCTACCTTTATTATCTTATTTATAGGAAAATAGTGGAAAAAGTAAAAACCAGGAACAAAAATTGCTGTTGTAAAAGATCTCTGAATTTGAAGGCCTTGATTCAATTATCTTTAGGGAAATTTCAATGCTGAAGAATTTATCTTGGTAAGAAGGTTTCCTTTTGACAATCAGCACTATTAACAGCAGAGCTTTTAGCTCTATTGAGACACGAGAAATATTGGGCAGTTTACATATTCCTCATTTTCAAAGTGAAATCGCTAAATAACAGCCTTTCAGAGATTGCATTCTTTGTCAGCCTGGCATTGGGAAAAACAGCAATGATGCTTCAGATGTGTATTTTTTTTTTTAAAAAAATTCTGGTTCTACCTTATTAGTCTGGTTCAATATTCAGACTAATAAGGTAGTTTCAAAAATTCAAGCAGAGTGGAAACAATCATACACCTCATTCTTAAAGTGCCCCAACTTCCTTTTTAAGTTCAGTGTTACAGCTCTGTTCTTTGTGTGTCATTATTTATGGCCTATACTGATGTGGTACTGAAATATAAGACATTAATAACAAATATATTTAAATTAAATTTATATGTGCTATTATTGATATTTTATATTACAGAGAGTTTTGTATTAGCTTGATAAAAACATGCTTTCTCTTTCTTAATACCAAGTCCTTAAAATACTTTGTCATTATGGTTAGAATCTATTTTTAGTTTTTTTCTAGAAAAGTATACATGTTTATGAAAGAAACAGCTTATTCGATTGATTTGGAAAAGGTCAGTCAGCATAGACTGAATTCCTCTGTAATAACAAATACCCTCCAAAAATCTCAGTGACTTGAAAACCATGAAGTTTTGTTTCTTGCTGTCAGTCACCCCCATTTAAGCTCACTCGACCACTCTGCTCCCCATAGTCATCTATAATTTATGGGCACCATCTCAAATTTTACTGGTCACTAGTCCAGAGTCAAAGGAGGTTGCACCTCAGTACTTCTGCTTATGACTCAAAAGCCATATCCAGTTACTTGACTATATCCACCTAGAAGTGGGTTAAAAATAAGTGCATCCTACTAAGTTCTTAAAAGAGAAAGAACCAGAAGCATTTGCTGAACAGCACTTATAACCACCACAACACAGATTTCTGAACATCAAATAGCCAATTCGCTCTCCATTCTGCATAGAATATATATTTACTCGCTTCTCAGAATAAACTCGTAAGCATTCACAAACCTCAATATTAACCCAAAAGTTGAGAATCTTTGGATGACGCATGTTGATCTGTGTATGCAAGTGATGTGCCAAATTCTTTATCTTAAAATCAGAAATGACTCACCTTGATCCAGATAAATACATGTTATCTGAACCCCACAGCCCAATATGTGATGTCTAACAAATACTGGAAAACTGCAGCCAATTCTCTTACATAGAAAAAGGAAAGTGTGAGACACAGCACAGCTACAGCAATTCTGAAATGATTGATGGGCTAACTTTTTGAGGTATCCCCACCCTAGTGGTGAGGAATATTTTTGCACATTCCCCGACTCTACTTTGTGGGATGAGTTCCTCAGTCTATTGCTCTCTGTGGCTTTCTGCACCTCTTTTAGAGATTTTACGGTTTGTCATGATTCTTGGCCACAAGTTCAAACTGGAGGAATATATCCTGCTGGGGGCTGAGTAGCGTTCTCAGCCTGATTTCTTTCCAGAGAAAGGTCATTTTAAGCTTTGGACAGTCATAATTAGTCTAGGTTATGGTTATTTTGGGACTACAACTCTTTCAATAACTTGCCTTAACAATTGGAGTCCAATCAGTTCCACGTGCCAATGACTGCAACCCCAGTTCTGTTTGAGACACACTTCTTTCTTTTGACTTAACCCCAAATAACTTGAGTTTACCAGCTTGAGTGGGTACCAGCTTGAGTGGGTATGTTATACCATTAAATAGTTTCCTAAACAATTCTGTTAACAAAAGGAATTTTGAGGGAACGATATCGATTCTTTCAGAGGTTTTTAACAATCAGTGTAATGGGTCTCCAACTGATGTGATCTTTCTGCAAGGTACATTTTAACTGACATTTTTGTTTATGTTTTCATTTTAATATTCATATCCTTGGGGTCAAGAAGCTGTAGCCACTTCCAGCTTAAATTTTTCTCTATATCTGAAATATCTTTGTATATCTTTTCTTCCCTGCTTTCAAATGGCCTAATTATTCACTGAGGTCAATTATTAATTGCAATATCTTGTCAAATGCAGCTAATGGCATCCAACATTGGCTGCTATCATTCTAATGTCCAGTGTTTTTTCTGCACATGACAACATCTTTATATATATTCTGAATTTCAGACTATCTCAGGTGGTCAATTAACCAAATGTTCTGCCACTATGTTACACAGATTTCCATTTTTCAGTTTCCTTATCTTCAGATGATCCATCCTTAAGACACTCGTGTGTTTAGGTTTGTTTGTTTTCTTCAGCAATATCTCTTTCCTGGTTTTGATTTCTGTGTCATGTGGGATAGACTAGGTTATGCCATGGCAGCAATCAATCCTCAAATCTTGTGGCTCAAGCAACAAATATTTTAATTTGCTCATTTTACTTGTTCATCATAGGTCAAGAATTCTGCTACTCATGTCACTCTGAGACCATGGCTGACAGAAGAGCAGACCCTTTGAATTATTTCCTGTGACCAGGCCAGAGTCAAAATGGAGCTCTGAAGGCTCTCACCCTGATACTTAAGTGTTCTGCCCAGAAGTTCTCATTTTTGCTAACAAATCTTTGGCTAGAGCTAGTCATAAGTCTTTCCCCACCCTCAGATCAGGCAGGAAGTGAATTCTTATTCTGAGGCAAGAGAGAGGGAAAAACTAAAAGAAAATTATGAGCAGCACTAATATGTATTCTGTGATGCTCATAAATGCAAAGATCATATATAGGATTTTAAAAATATCAGTGTATCTTTTTGAATTAACTCTTTTTGTGGTTGGCTTTATTCCTTTGTAAGTTTAAGATGCTAAAGTTCTAAATGTTCTTAGAAACAATGAACAGTACATATATGTAAATTAAAAAATATACATGCACTAAAAAAAAAGATCTATCAAGCCATGAAAGACATGGAAGAAACTTAAAAGACTAAATGAAAGAAGCCAGTCTGAAGAGGCTACAGACTGTATGATTCCAACCAAATGACATTCTGGAAAAGGCACAGCTACAGAAATAATAAAAAAGATCATGGTTTCCAGGAGTTTGGGGAAAGGGAGAGAGGGAGGTATGAATAGATGGAGTGCAAGGGATTTTTAGGGCAATGAAAATATTCTGTATGATACTATAGTGGTGGCTACATGTCATTATGCATTTGTCAAAACCCATAGAATGTACAACATCAAGAGTGAACCCTAATGTAAATTATGGAATTTGGTTGATAATAATGTGCCCATGTTGGTTCATTGTTGTACCAAATATGCCACACTGATGAGGGATGTTGAGAGTAGGGGAGTATATATGTGTGGGTGGGGAGGGCTGTGTGTGAACTCTGTATTTTCTGCTCAGTTCTGCTGTGAACCTGAAACTGCTCTAAAAGAATAAAGTCTATTAAAAAAATAAAAAAGAATAAAAATATCAGTGAATTATGGGCAACATAGATACCACATGCAAACATTTGTCTGAAACTACAAAAAGTTGTCTAATCCAAAAAAGTATTAACTAGTAAAGTGCTAGAAAATAACAGTCACCAAATTCATAGAACGTTTGCAGTTAGATGATAAGTTAAAAGGTTCCTGTGGAGATAAATATCAGTGCTCCAATAGAGTAGGAGGTATTTTTACATTTAGGTGGTTCAGAAAACCTTGCTCATAACTAAATAGGGATATTTTCAACAGAATTAACAGTTGACATCATTGACGAAAACAAAAATGCTTAAAGATGTTGGTTAAGATGGATACTACCAGCATGACAATGGTCCAGTTAAGATGGAAAGACCACTTAAAACTGGTCATTTGAAAGATTAGATACAGCAGTAAGCCATAGGCTGTTCACCTCTTGGTAGCTCCATATTTCAAACACTTAATGATTCCCTGGGCATAAGAACTTACTCCTTTGTTTCAATTAATACTGAAGGCATTTAATTCAATTCAATAGATAAACTATTCTGTGTCTCTGTTTTTGGTCTGGTGGCTACACAACATCAAACCATACAAATAGCTAAGACCCTCAAGCAATTCAAAGAGTAGCATGGAGGAGAGAGAAGCACAAAGTGATATTAATATATAGAATGTGAGTGGTACAAAATGGCCTGGAGATTCAGCAGTGAGAAATACTTTGAAAGAATCAGAAAGTGACTTCTGCAGGGTGTACAGTTTGGATACTGAAATTGAAAATGGATATAATGTCAATGCACAGAGATGAACCCTAGTCTGGGAAAGAAAGTCAAAGGCAAAGGGGCAAAGAAGGTTGTGGAAACGGTAAGTAGGTCAGCTGGGCTGTAGAGAGAAGCAAATATAAGGAAACACTGGTTCTAAAAAAGTGCATAAAAGTTATGTAGAGGCCAGTTGTGACCTTTGCGCAATACCTGAATAAAGTTTTTTGTCCTGGTTGACCCTCTTCGCTACCTAAATCCCCACTGCTCATTCTCCCCTCTTGACCACTAAAGTATCTACATCACATCATTTGCAATACAATTATGAACGGTATTGGTTTGTACATGTGTGGATAAATGTTTAATTTTTGCCCTTCTGATGGCTAGAACTCTCTATAGACTTTCTTATATGCTCATGTTATATAGCAAACTATTGACTATTGACTGATGTTTAAAATGTTAAAATTGCTGTATAAAATATATTTCAGGGCCCACCACCTATTCCTTAAAATACAATTTTATTGGAACACAGCCACATTCATTTATGTCCTGTCTGTGACTGTGGTCATAATCCAATGGGAGAGGTGGGTAGTGGAGACAGAGACCATCTGCTCTGCAAAGTCTCAAATGTTTACTATCTGTCACATACCAGAGAAAGTTCACCAAACCTCTCTTATCTAGTACATTTATAAATGGGATCAATATATAAAAAATATTTTCGCACACATTTTTATCCTTATTAACAATGGTTGTGGATACTTCTATTTTATAGCTTCTGAAATAAAGAAGATATGATTTATTACACATTACTTTGAATCAGTCTTTTTACTATACAACTTTTTAGATCATTAGTGTCAAAAAGAAGGCTAAGAAAAAAAAACAAAAAGAAGGCTAAGAAACTAAGGACTGACAATTATTTAATGAAAAAGAATCAACATATATTTAAGATTTAGTTATCTAATTGAAAGAGATTAGGATGATCAAACTGTTAAGTGCTAAAGCAACTGATGTTTTTCTAAAATACTCTATTGGGATTTAAGAGTCTGTCTAACCAACATGCCACCACATCTACTCGAGTTTCCTCTAAGGAAAGAAAATATACTTACAAATGTATCAATTAGGCAGAAAAGGCAGAAAACCTGTTTACTTTATTGATACAGCTATTCTTACTGACTTAAGCATAGCTATGGTAAAGACAAACTTCTGGTCTTAAAATTTAAAGTAAAAATAGTCATTGTTTAAGAACTTCACAGATTCCCAGTAAGACCCTAAAACCATAGCGTTTGGGAGAAGTGAGATCTGATCACACGAAAGATAGTCATGGAACCATTAGAACATTTACTGATGAGGGTTTGCATGCATAGGCTGTAATTACTATTTGTATCTCTTTAGATTTTGCTCCACATTGTAGTGTATGACAAAATATTTTGTTAATTTTATTTAATATTTTAATATTTAATTTTCTGTAAGTAAGTCAGATAAAGAAACCTAATGTTGATAACAAAAGGTATAATTGAAAGAATAATGTGCTGGTATCTACTCACAGTTAATTAGCACTAAGGAAAATTGGACTTTCAGACAGTGAATGGCCAAGTACACAAGCTCTAATCAGATAACCCTAACCTGAAATCCTGGTTCCTTCTCCTTATTAGCTGTGTGGCCTCGATAAATTTGGGGATCTTCTGAGCCTCATTTTCTTTATATATAAAATGAATTTAATAACAAGACCTAGCTCATTGGCTTGTAATTATGTTTAAATGAGATAATGAGCACTTGGGAGAGAATCAGTACTAAATAAATGTCTTAATTGTTGTTGTTTACATTGCTATGGTCCCTATGTATCCAGTGGCAGATTATGTTAATTGGGAGCATTATTCCTAGAAAGAAATAACGTGATTGGTTAAAAAAGAAATAAAACAAAAACCACAACCTGGCAATACGTAGCATAGTCATGAATCTAGTTAGAAAGAGAAAATTCTTGTAAATAAATAATCTTACTTCAAGTTCATTTTCTTTTTATGCTCAATCCACCCGTGTATTTTACTATTACATTCTTTTAAAATTTTGTCACTGGTTGTACTATTATTTTTAACTTTAAATTAAACTTAAAAATATATTCAGTAATAAGTACCTGCAAAATGTGCTACACACAGAAGATACAGCAAAGCAAAAATTACCCTTTTTAATTTAAAATGAGATCAACTTCTCCAGAAAGAAATTCATTCAAATGCTATTTTTAAGCACTCCATATAATGAGTAGCATATCTATTTTTTTGACAAATAGTAAAATATACTGATATAACTTTCAAAAATGAAAAAAAAGTTAAATAGAAAAGGATATGTACTAAAGTTAACTGATTATAGCTTTTTTTTCATGTTGTGCCTTTTGACGATTTTGAACGAGTCATGTCTCTGTATTCCTTGAAATTGAAAAACATGAAACACCAAGTCTTTTTCACATTATATTTCCAGTTTTAACTTTTTAAACTCTAATGAAAAGAATATGATTACACTGAAAAACTTATGAACAATAGAGATTAATAGTTCAATACAGAGTAATTTATTTTCACAACATATGGATAAAACACACACACATCAAACTGGGAATGTGCTCTCTATGTAGTTCTCTACTTTTCAACTGCTGGAAAATTAACTAATTGGAAACATTTTGAGGATTAATTGGTGAATGCTCATAGTTCATCAGAGAGACATTTTAATATGCTCATTACGTTCTTTTGAACCTGGTGTCAGTTCAGTTTTCTTATAGGAATCACTAAAAGAGGAACTACATTAAAATAATCTTAAAGCCCAGATTAACCTTTTTCAGTTGATATGCTTTGGAATTCATTAATCACAAATTAACAAAGTAGACAAGTTAGCAAACAAAGAAATCCTTGTTGCATTACACAAGGGGCCAAGTTGCAACCACCATGATAAATGTCTGGATACATGTGTATATCTAGAGAGGACGGGTGGAGAAGGTGTCTACATACCTGATTTAGAGTTAAATTTACTTTCTTTACATTATAAGCTAAATCAAAGCCCATTTTTTCTCTTTAGACTCAGAATTTTTCCAAAGTAAGGGAGAAAGTCCTAGCTGCTTATTCCAAAAACTGGAAGTACATCACCATTGGGCTAGAATTGTGTCAAGAAGATACAAATTGTGTGGAATGTACCATTGACAAAGACAGCATCAATATTCAGTCATTTCTTTGGCCACTGGAGTGATTGACTATGATGGCTTCATTTTGGTCGGGCTTGTGGACGAGATGATGGAAAAAATAACTGTAGGTTTCTGTTCCAATACAAGTGAGTCCTGAAAAAAAAAAAAAAAAGAAAAAAGAAAACCAAACCAAACCAAACCAAAACAACAGAGTAGACAGATTTCTGTGTAGTATGTTTGCACTGCTATTGGGCAATTTTTATAGAACAAATGTACCTGCCATTCATTTGAATTATGTTTTTTTAAAACATTTTACTAAGATTATATTTTTAGAGCAGTTTTATGTTCAGAGCAAAATTGAGAGGAAGGTGCAAAGATTTCCCACATGATCCCTGCCCCAACACATGTACAGTTTCCCATCTGGAAACTGGAGATAATAATCATAACCTGTCGTTTCGTCACAGGTTATTTTGTGATTTAATGAAATGCCTGTAAAGACCTTTTCACTCACTGAAATAAAAGTAGATTTTCTCAAAAATGCCAAATCTATTACAGAAGAAAAAAGGAGGAGTTCAGGATTAGCATTCTACTCGTTGCTTCATTTTCAAAATAGGTAAACAATTGGTATTAAAATTAGGCAGAAAGAAATGACAGGAGACTGCAGGCAATGTCTTGAAATCATGATGATTCACACAAGCTGAGGCCTGCTATCTTTGGGTCTCCAAAACCAGAGGTGGAGAAGGCAGTTTTTCTCTCTCTGCTCTTATATCTCTCTCATAAGTTTTGGTAAAGGTAGTAATTTCTCTGGATACAGGAAAATATTTATAAAAATGTAAGTTACTCATGACAGGATACCAGCATCTAGGTCAACAGTAAGTCTAACAAAATATAATTAGGTAGAGTAACTGAAAGTACAGATGGCTTTTACATAATTGTGACCAGATATATTTGAGCTGTTGCAATTTGAGTCTTGCAAATTATTTCCCAAAACGGTTTGGATGAACGTGTACCAACATTTACTATGCAGTAGCCTCCCTTAATTTGCCATCTCCTTCTTCCCTTCATGTAGAAGTAGGTTGCAAGAATGCAGGCAACTTCCCTCAACTAGTTACCCCAGGAGTAAACGCTCTTGGAGACCTAAAAGGATTTCAGGTGAGTCTATTCAAATAGGTCATTTCATTCATCAAAAATTAACATTTCTTCTGGAATAACTTTGAATTCTTTGGTGTTATTAAACATGGGGACAAACGTTATATTTTAACGACCGTCAATAACAGTCTCCCCCTCTATTTCTCTCTCATTCCCTCTCTCATGTCAAATTTTAAGTGGTTGGCGTTGTTCTGTGAAATGTTTCACTACACACTAGAGAAGCTGAGGAGAGTTTGTTGAGCAGAATTCAATTTAATTCTTACTTTTAGGACTCGGAGGCCAATACATCCTTCTTTCCAATCTCACTCCCTACAAACCACTCTTGTTAATTTTATTTCCAAAATGTTTGATAGGAGAACATGTAGAAAAACTTGGAGCCGCCATGTGCCAGTGAGTCGGCGGGCGCCTGGAAGAGAGCCCGGCTGGCACGCAGAAGGCAGCTCTGGGGCGGAGAGCGCGCCGGGCACCCTCAGGGCACAAGACACCAGTCTGCACTCAGCCGGGTCAGCTGGGTCAACCAGCCAGGAGGACAAAGGGAACTGGGGTTCCGAACCCACTGCCTCCAGGTGTTAGATGCCCCATCAGACAGTGCTGGAAAGCCCGAAGAGGTGGTTTCTGGAACTGTCGACCCTTTTCACTCAATTGTTTCCTTTTGTATTTCAGTCATAGTTACCTCTGTTTCCTTCTTAGTGACTAGCATTTAAAGTTTTAATATAAAGTGATTTATAAATATGTCAAAATAAATGTATATAATAAGGCTCAAAATTCCTTGCAAGAAACCATCTTTCTGGGTATGAATAAATAAATGAAAGTGATTTCCTGTCTTCCAGGAGAATGTGGGTTCTGTTCTTTGCCCTCACCCATCCCAGGCCACTATTACTTGTTCTGAGGTGTGATTTTGCTAATGTCTGAAAGGTATCCTTCTCTGAAACTGTCAGCTTTGTCTGCTAATGTTTCCATGATCCCACAACTTAGAGATGCATACAAACAAATGTCCTATATGAAATTAAGATGCTAACCCTCAGTGGCAGGGACCTTATTCTACACTTCTTAGGACATTGAAAACAAACAAACAAAAATGCCCTTTGGAAAGAGTGTCATTGTAAAAGCTGTTTTTTCTTTGTAGAAACTTTGAAGCCAGTTCATTTGTTTGTGTTTCTTTCCTTAAAGGACTGCGTGAGATCCAGCTGTGCTGAAGAAATAGGAGTTAATGAAGGGAGGGAAATGGAATGGATTTAATTTTGTAGCCATGTCTGTTCAAATAGATCAGACTGACAACAGGGTTCTTTGCATGGTCAGAAAACAACAAGAAGGGAGAAAATGAGGAGGTGGGAGGTATGAGCTTAATCTTTATAACAGGAGATGAGGAAGGCTGGAGAGTGCGTGAAGCAAGGAGTCCGGAAGATGGATACATGGGGGGGATTTTATAATACCGCCTCACCAGCTCTGCTTCTCTTTATAGTTCTACTGAGTTTCCAAACCGGGCCTATGTGGAGTTGGTTATCATGTCACCTTGCACGTGATACTCCTTCAAACCTGATCCCAAAGTTAAAGCTTTCTGGCTGAAATACTCTCAGTGATGTCTTTAACATAAATTCACAGTACGGGCTTTAATCTCACCAAGGAAATGTAACTCGGTAAAGTGATGATTCCTTATTAATCATGCGTTGCTGTTTTTGTTTTCTCTACCTTGTCACCAGCCCCGCTTTGCTAGTGAATGGGAAGCTTATTAGACAAAATATTTTCAGTTGGAAGGGTATTCCAACTAAATTCATGGCCCCCGGCTGAATTCCCAGAGCACCTCTCCCATTTCACTCACCCACATATACGCCGTTAGAGCTGGTGCAACACCACGGGAGTCCCTTACATACTTGGGGTTTTATCTGCATTAGGTGAAGATTGACCTTATCATAGTGTGATGCTGTGCATGTAGTGGAAGCTGAATTCATGATCCTGGATTTTACAAGTTAGCGAGGGAGCTGAGTGATACCTGTAACAATGTCAGGTGGAAAAAACATGTACGGATTCAGAAATAGAAAGATCCTAAACATGTCTTTGCCTAGTTCCTTTCAGACCCTTTATTTCTAATGGAAGATGAACAAATTTTATGACCTAAAATTAGTAAGAAATAATCCCACTTTCTTTTTCCTATTATCTACCTGCAAAAAAACAAACAAACAAAAAAAAAAAACAAAGTTAATGAAATACCAACAATGTGTTTGCAATGGTTAAAGTAAACAATGTAAAGCATTGAGTCTGCCTTAAAATTTAAGAAAATTAAGTAAATAAATTTGTAGATCCACATGCCTTCCTAATTCAAAGGACATGGTATTTCTGAGCTTACAACCGAACAGAAAGTATGTACTTGACACTCATGCGCATCATAGGCTGACAGAAGGGTTGTGTCAGGAATCCAGGCTCCCCCTGTCTGAGATGCACCTGGCATGACAGGACAGCAGACTCAGCTGAAGTCTGATCTTTCAGTTGACTGAGACAAATAATTAAGAGCACAGTCTGTGGTTCTAAAGTCAGGGTGCATTTCGTTTTCTGCTTCGCTCTTACCCTTCTTGGGTTGAGACTTTCTTTGCTAAACAGAAATGCAAAAGACTTAGTGGTCTTATAACTATCTAAACATTGAAATAGTATACATAGTAAAACCTGCCAAGAAGGCTTGCCCCTAGTATTCTAAGAATGCAAAGGTCTACTCTTTGGGATGCTATAGTTTATTTTCCTGTATGATGCTTCCATTTTCCCTGGGAATGCTGGCCATCTGGGACCTCCTGGTGCCTCTTGAACCCCAGTACCTGCATCCACTTGATTGTCAGGGAGGCAGACGTGGTGCAGACAGCGAATCATCTAATTCTGCAAAGAGGGGAGAGCCTGCGGCTAGAAACCCAGAAGAACCTCAGGCAGGTAGTCCATACATCACTCTGTCAGCTGACCCAGGCCTCCCTCTGACCACCCACTTTGTCCCAGCAGACCTACCCTGCTGGTCTCCTGCAAATGCTTCACGGATTTTCTCCTCCATCTATCTGATCCCATCTGCTTTTTATCCTCTAGGAATTTCTCAAAAAATGTTGATGCACAGATGGTAAGAGTTCTTATTTTCTGGCTCTTGATATATTTTCTGAAAGAAAAAATATTTTCTGCTATTTTGAAAGAGTTAAGATGGAGGGAGAGTTGATCCACATGGTACACTTGCAAACTTCCCCACCCTCTCCCCACTCCCTCCAGCCTTTCTTTAGTTCAGTCAAAGTCAGGTCATCTTTAGTAGGAAAATCCTAGGACAATGGGAGGTTATGGAGTTCAGGTGTTCAAATGAATAATCCCACCACGTTTAACCCCAGGCTGTACCTTCTCTGGTGGGATGGACTGCATACACTTAAACAGGGGAGGCTTGTCATGCTTAGGTTTTCTAGAAGACAGAGACAATGGATTCTTCATTTAATATTAGGTTAAAAAGTGGTTTTCTTCCCATGTTACACATGAATGTATATGTGAAGAATAAAGAAAATCCCATGTGGTTGCACCTAGCCCCTGGTATGGGCTGTTTTTGCTTGGCCCTGGGTCATTTGTATTAACGTCAGCATGAGTGGCCTCAAGGGGGTGTGGCCTAACAGAGATCATCCACGCTGTTCAACTTATTTCATGCACTAGAAAGGAGGCACAAAGGCAATTAACATAGGACAAGTTGGTCAAACTTATGAGAATGTGATGGTGACTGATCCATCAGTCTGTCTGACGTTCTTAAAGACCAAGAAGATTTAATCAAAATCACTAAATGGAAGAGAAATCTTGTTAGACATCATACAGACACTGACAAATGGTTAAAAATGACTAGCAACTAAGAAGATAAACATTTAAATTATGCATTTGTCTTAGTGCAAGTTATTTTTGAAGGATGTGTGCATGCTTTAATACATGGGGATAGAAAATATATTGAAGACAGTACCATTTAAATAGCTTCTCTATCTGATTTTTATTTGATTCTAACATTTACATAAATCTATAGGACTGATTCCTAACACTGATTTGCTAGGTTAGATTAGCTTCTTTAATAATTTTTTTGAAATTCTTAAACATATTATGTCAAAGTACTTCAGTAAGAAAGAAAAGAATTATTCTTGCTGAATCTAACAGTGTTAAAATGTTGGATCTCTGCACAGTTTGAAATACTTTTCCTAATTATAGGAGGATTTCTACATTGGAAGACTATTAATATCCATCTTGTTCTCAATTGTTTTGGATCAGCTCTTTAGATTATAAAATGATTTTCTCCCATTGGGTAAATATTATCAGTGCCTAATTAATTCACGATGCCGCTATATAATACACGTTGCTGGTGTGCATGCTAAGAATTGGGATGACAGAGTTCTAGGCCTGTGTCTCTTTGAGGCATAAATCTCTTTTCAATCCTAGGAATATTTAACAGATCAAATATAGGTTTGGGGTACTCCCAAAACAGAGACATGAAAATAAAATGAAAGTATTTGTTATTGAATATTTCAAAAAGAAGCCTGGATAGAGTCAAAACGGAAAAAAAAAATCACTAAACATTTCTTTGCATTACCATATTTTGCAATTAAATGTCATTTTTATTTTGAATTACCAGTGCCGCTCCCATCATGTTCTTTAGCCAATCATCTCTTCAAAGTCTTGAACCTGTAAATGAAATAATCCAGCCATGCCTCTCAGAGAAGTGAGCTTATTTTTTCCTTTGATGGCTATAGACCGAGACACTATCAGAGGAGAAAAGATGATCACGTTGCTGGGCAAGGTGACTTCCTAGGTAAGAAGGAGATCAGAGCTCTGCGAGGCGATTGGGGAACCCTCCCTGTCAACTTTCTAAGGAAAGGTGCTGCTCCAGCAGGTGCGAGACAGAACTGGAGGAGAGGAAGTGTGGGAATCTCGGGTGATGTGTATCTAGCAGAAGACATTCTCAGAACTGAAAAATAATCTGCAGACAAATGAGGTGTGTAGATTGTAGCCAGAAAGACAGTTTAGCACAGAAATTAAAGGCAGAGACTCACTAACCAAATCGTCTAAATCCAAATCTTTGCTCTGTAGTGCGCTGGCTGTGAGAACAAATCATTTCGTACCTTTGAGCTCACCTCTTTATCTGTGAAATGGGGACAGCAAATTCCTGTTCATGGAGTTTCAGGAGAGACTGAATTAATAATTATATAAAATGCCTTGGTGTGAAGTGGAATACATCCACATCTTTGACATGCCCTGCAAAAAATGGAGCACGAGTCCCTTTAACTTGAGTGTGGGCTAGACTTTAGTAACTCACTTGTAACGAATAGAATAAAGTGAAAAGTGACAGGTGTGACTTCAGAGATGAGATCACCAAAGGCACTTTGGCTTCCTATGGGTTCTTTCTCTTGGATCACCGATTATGAAGGAAGCCAGATCTCTTTGGAGAGGATTCAAGCTGTCCTTTGGAGAGGTCCATGTGTTGAGGAACCGAGGCATCTTGCCATCAACCAATGAGAAACTGAGGCTCCCTAACAATGGCCAAAAGAATGAGCCCCCTTAGAAACAGACCCTCTTGCTCCAGTCAGATCTTCCCATGACTGCAACCTTAGTCTTTCATTTGCCTGCCACCTCATGAAAGACTCTAAGTCAAAACCTGACAGCTAAGCCTCTCCCATATTCCTGACCCACGGGGATTTTGAGTGAACGAAAGTTGATTGTTTTCAACCACTAATTGTTGTGGGTAATTTGTTACTCAGCAATAGGTAATTAACACATACTTTAAGGGCTGCCTCACTTATCATGAGTCCTATATAATTATTAACCACAGTATTATTACAAGTCTTTGGTTTGCGAACAGAATAATAAACCAGTAGAAATTCCCTATTATTTTCCCTCCGTGATCTGTTTCGGGGCATTGCTGTTGTTAAATCCTGGTGTGCCAGATTTTCCCTGATATGGTAGTATTTGTATGGGCTTCTGAATAATAGTTTTTGGAGAAAATATGAAAATGATGATGGATAGAAGAAGATGTACGGTGACAAGTGGGGAAGAGAGGCAAAATAAAGGATCTGGGAGAACAGGAATTTTGATAGTAAGTGAAAGAAACAGGAAGAGAGATGAATGGTTTACTTCCATTTTTCATCTGCAGCTAGAGAAGTAAAAACTCAATAAACCAAAAAAAAAAAAAAAAAAAAGAAAGAAAAAAACAAGCTGTGCTGACATCAGCCTCATAATAATGTATCTAAAATTGATCGTGAGAGATAAAAAATGAAGAAGGGCATTCTCACCTATATATTACATCAATCATAATGTCCTTCTCGCCTTTCCTTGCCCATTGCTCATTGAATTAGGCACCTTCTTAAACATCTTCACTGCAGGAAAAAACAAAGACAGACCAAGTAAGAAAAGCAAAGGCAATCTGGTCTGAGTTTGCTAAAGCAAGAGGTCAGCACCATCCTCTGTATTTTGGCAGAGACTCAAATGCAGGTAGAGGAGCAGGGAAGCTTTGTAGTGAAAAGGAGGGAAACCCTCAGGTATGTCCTGATCAGAGACTTGGTAGGGAAAGCTGTAGGTAGACTAACTAGAAGCAGGGCATCTTCTATGATTGTCTGGGGAGCATATTTTGTTTTCTCTGGTTGGTTGTAAGTTGAAAGTGGGGCAAAAATTAAGGACGTTGCCAGTTATTAATCAAGTACTGGCCATTTTTGGCCACTTGTTACAAATTGTTGTTTAACTTCCTGGATGATCACTAGAGAGAGCAATCTTGCTTCCTGCAAATCTGATTTATAGCAGGCTTACCTCCTGGGTCATTTATTACAGATGAAGTGTTGGTTTCCTGGGCAGACTGCTGCAGGTTGTGGGTCCAAGATCCATTTTTATATATGGTCTGGCTATGGTCCATTTGTATCTTCAGTCTCTCATCAACACACACTATTTTTTTGCACTGGTACACTGATTGTAATTCCCTCTCCTTTGTTTCCAGTTTCTAGCACTGTTCTATCCCATTTCCATATCAAAATACTGATAGCATTTCCATAAACATTCACTCGTTTTGTGAAGGACTGAAATCAAAGTTTCTGCATATGAATAATAAAATAATCAAGAGGATTATATCTTGGCAGAAAGTTTCTTTCTGCTCTTACAGCAGACCCACACAGAGAAAAAGGAAATGAAATAATGAACAAAACATTGTTGAAAAGTCAACATGTTTTTATTAGAAACAGGAAGGTGGAGAAGAAGAGAAATTGATCAAACTGATGGCTGAGCTACCATAGGCACATTTTTCTTGCTTCCATTAAATTGTTCACATGTAGTATAGGATGATTTTCTGCCAGGATCTTTCTCACAAGCCTATAAATGATAGTATCTATTTTCAATACAGCTTTTTATTTTTTACATTGCAATTATTTTAAAGTAAATGTTTACTACTGTTGACTGGCAACATTGGGTCAATAATCACTGTATTGGTGTAAATTGTTTGTAACTTGAGCAAAAAAAAAAAAAAGAAAAGAACCATTAGCATGAATATGAAAGGCAGAAAAAAGTCATTGTGTTTTTGGAATGCTTGAATTCCATTGTTCTTGCAATGACCCATGAGACTATGAGTTGCTTCCTTCCTATTGGTCATAAATAAACTGAGTTACCAAGAACCTATACAGTGCATCCCTGACACTGATTCAGACATTCAAATGCCTACTGTGGCCTAGGTGGCTAATGAAAAGTTGAAAGACAGTAAAAATGTATTCACTCACTGAATACATATTTATTTAGAGCCTACTTTATGCCAGGCACTGTTCTAATTACTGAAATTGACTTTGTACCAATTATCTAGAGACCTGTATTCTTCCTTGGTCTATATTTAGTGTTTGCACATTTGATAGAGGCAAGATTACAGAGAAATAGTTCCTTTCGTTCAGTATAACAATAGCAAACCTGATGATAAACGATGATGAGTCCTGTAGTGTGTCAGAAATTCCATAGAGGGTCGTACGGATTTAGTGCACTGCACTGTCTAACGGCAACAGTCACTTGTTGACACACAGAAAGACATAAGCCAAATGCTGTCAGGTCATCTTGTACTATTTTCCTATTTTTTGAGAAGACAGAACTCCAGAGTTCTTTTTATGCGGACCTACCAAGTTTGCTTTATGTTGTTTATTTTTTAAAAACATAGTGAAAATGAAATGACAGATACCAATCCATTTTATTGCCCAACAGTTTGGAATGTTTAATCTCAGTAGAATTAATTTGACTATATCCCAAAATTTAAATATAGTGCGGAGCACAAGCTATTTAATTGCTCTAAGGCTATTAGTCAGCATTGCTGGCAATGATAACTTTAACAGATGAGTTAAGGAATAATCTTGGATAGATGAACCTTGCAATAAATTCTTTGGTTCTGTTTATTTCGTACTTCTTTGGGCACTCTATTTCATTTGTGGGTTATTTCCCTGCTCTAGTTCTTTGAATTAGATGTCTCCTTTTTTTTTTTTTTTTTTTTTTTTTTGCCCTTTGCACTTAATGCTTTACCTTTTCTCCTTCTCTAAGCTATTAATTTACATATGTTATTAAAACCTTTAGTGATTCCCATTTACAAATTGAACAAAAGGTAAATTCCTTCAAAATGCTCTGTAGTCCAAGCTCAACCAAATTTTCTAAAGTTTTCTATTTTCTATTTATTTTCCTAAATTAAATTATAACTGACATACAACAATGCATAAGTTTAAGGTGTATAACATGTTGATTTGATACATTTATATATGGCAATATTATTACCACCATAATATCAGTTAACATCTCCATCTAGTCACAAAATTAACATTTCATGTTATGGTGAGAACAGTTAAGATCTAGTCTCTTAGCAGCTTTGAAATATGTAACAGTATCATTGAAGATCATCCAATGCTGTGCATTAGGTCTTCAGAGCTAAATTCATAACTGGACATTTGTACCCCTTCTCTAACATCTTCCCTATTCCCCGACCACCCGCCCCACCACTCCCCCAGACCCTGGGTACCATGATCTCACTCTTCTGCTTCTATGAATTCAGCTTTTTTAGATGCCATGTATAAGACAGTATTTGTCTTTCTCTGACTTGTCACACTTAGCAGAATGCCCCCAAGGTCCATCTATGTTGTCACAAGTAGCAGGATTTCCTTCTTTCTCTTACCTGAACAATATTCCATTGTGTATGGAATCTTCTTTACACACACTCGGCTTGTGTTAAACCTTCTTACACTGTACAGCTCCTTTGGTTACCTACAGCTGATCAATTAAGCCTCTCCTGCACTTTTATTCTATCTATGCTAGGACAAATCCCTTCACCTAGAAAGCACTCTACTAAGGTATTTGTCAATGTTTAGTCTGTCTTTACGGGTAGTTTCAGTTTTTACTATTACATGACTTCTTTCACCCCAGATTCTTCAGTTTGAGTTAAACCTGCCCATTCCTGTTTTCTTTTTATAAGTTATTGGAGTAATTTTTACAGGAAAATCATTCTCATATTTAAGTTCAATGACAGCAATCTACCTCTCTAGACAACAATTCAAACTCCTAGTGACCTCTATAGGTCGACTGGTGTATAGAAACAGCTAGTAACTCCTCATAATAGACGTTCAGTTTGTGTCTGTTAAAGTGAATTTGTTTAAGACAGTCCCAAATGTTGAAATGAATGCTCTTTTATTGAACTGCATCATCTTGAAAAGGGGTTGGTGCCTGAAACACTGAGAAAAAAGGAGGCTATGAGAAATAGTAGTGAAGATATTTGTAATTTGTTCATAAAACAGCATATTTATTGTTCCCCCTTCTGTGTAATTGCAATTAATTTTATAATATTCTTTTAAAACTTATCTCAGTATAATTATATGTTTATATTTCTGTATCATCCACTAGACTGTGAGTTACATGATAATAAGTATTATGATTTATTCAATTCTGTCTTGGAAAATCTTGCACAGTGCTTGACCCATTGTTTGTATTCAGAAAATGCTTATTAAATGATGAATGAATAAATGTACAAACAAAAGACTCAAATTTGGAATTTGAGCTGCTTGCATCTCTCAAAGGAAACCTAGGAATATTGTGGTGGTGTTTAAATTTGTGGCTTGAAAATGTGTAAATGTTTTATTCCCATTATTTTTTAATACTGAAAAAAAATGGAATAATTACCAAGACAATTATCCACATTTCCCTGAATATTGTCTTCACTTACAATTAAGAAACCTCTAAATCATTGTTCCACAAATTGCTTTTCTCCCAATTATTCTAGAAGGCTTCAGAGGATTCACTTTGTCACATGAGCAAGTTTTTCGCCACCATGTGACTTTCTTGTTATACTTCATCAACAGTCACGTCTCTCCTTGGCTAGTCAGGGAGACCAATCTGAGGGAAAAACACTAAGAATTTTCTTAGGTCAAGTCAAGGAAACATAGCTCATCTTAAAATGAGTTTGAAACATCTTTGGAGTTTATTAAATCCCATGTAGATAGTCTACTAATGGACAAAATTTTTAAAAATTCTCTGCAATTACTCAGTTAAGTCACAGACACCTTTAACATTCCATCTAACCCTGCCACACATACACACTAAATTTAAGATTTTAACTATTTAGAAATTAAATTAGACAATCTCTAATGTTCTCTCAACTCAGAGTTCCTATAGCATATTCATTCAGGTATTCATTCATTCACACATTAATATTACACATTTTTTCTAAGTGACTAAAATGGTTTGATGCTAGGTAAGCACTAAGGATGAGTTCAAAAATGAAAAAAAAAAGTAAGAGGAAAAAGTGGGTCACCATCCTTGTTTTGCAGCATAATATTTAATATTTAAACAATTTACTTAACCTTTTGAATTCTTATTACGTCTCCGTAAAGTGGGAATAATAGTAACCTTGTAAGAAGAAAAGGAAAATAAAAATAAAAAGAAGTCGCTTAAGAGGTAGGATAAAAACTAAGTGTCACAGGTTGTGGGAGCAAAGGGAGAAGAGAATCGATGTTACCTCTAAAATGTTAGAAAATAAAAGAAGTATGTTGTGTAGCATAAAAGCCACGTTGAGGAGAAAATGGCAGCCAGAGAGATCAACCAGTTCCATTATTTATGTAATAAACATGTATTGATTTACCTTTTTGTTCTAGTCACTGCAGTAGGTGTTGGCAATACAAAGACTCATGCAAAATAGCTTCTTCCTTAAAGAAACCTCTTGAACTTTATTTAGAAGGCATTGAATTCACCTCAGCTGCTTCTTAAAATACTTCGCCTCTCAACCTACATAGTTTTAGATTTAGTTAGTTTGAGCTAGTGCCCAGAAAAATATATTTTTAAACAAGCAACGTTCATGATTATGAGCAGGCGATTGGTGGACTGCTCTTTGAAATGAGACAGCTTTGGAGATTATGCGTTGAATGTTCTTCAAAAAGCAGAAGAAGCTTAAAGGAAGTAAAAGAAGCTTTCAATATGAAATGGTCTCATTTAGTTTTAAAAAATTTCTTTAAGATTTTTGAATCAAAATGGTTAAATCATATAGACTTGAATGTCTTTCGTGTATCATCTTGTCTTCCATTTCATTGTTCAAGATCCTGAATATCAACCATCACATGGTGTTTGGAAAACATTTAAGGGAAATAATCTTTTGTTATCCTGAAAAGTGGAAAATAATGTTGAATCACTGCATTCATAATAGGCAAAGATTTTATGGAACATACACACTGCAACAGAATTGCAAACATAATTTGTGAAGAGGAGAGATCAAGTCAGGTGAAATGTAAAGGAAGAAAACTTGGCTATAAAGATAATCGAATGACAGGACGAATTATGAAGAGTAGCAGAATAAGCTATGTTCTTGTGTGTGAGGAAAGTAGAAGAAATAGCTACTCTCATTGTCAATTTAGGCACTTGATGTCAGAATTTTAGTGTAATTAAGACATTATTAATCCTAAGAGTGTTCTTCAATGGATTTTTATGCATTCAACAACAGGAAAAAAATACCTACAAGGACAGTTTCATGAATCTGACAACCTATACAAGTGACCTTAACTGTTTGCTTGAAGGTTTGTCAGAAAGCATATAATAAAATGCTCACACATAAAGAACATCCAAAAAAAAGGTTTTTTACAACCTGAAGTGCATGTGTGGTCCTTGGCTTGAGTTCCTTGATTCTTAATGAAACTCCAGGCTAATGAGATGGGCAATCAGAAAAAAATATATTTACTAAAACTCTAGTGAGAAATTGGGCATCTGGACAATATTGCTCTTAGGTTTAAGTAAGAAAGTGGATACAAAATCAGAGAGAGGGTCAGTCTTTTCAGCGAAGCATGGTTTTAGTCAATAGAAGACTCCAGTGCAAATATTCCTTCTGTTGGAAGTTTTAGCACGGTGACAATGAGAAAGCAGGCAGAAATGATCTATTCTGCTCATTATATACTTTAGATCATTAAGATTTCAACATTGAAGGTGACTAGATTAGGTAAGAGAATACCATTGGATGAAGAGAAAAGTTGTTCATGAGGTCATATATGACGTGTTAGTGGCTTCTGAAAATTATAGAATAAGACATGTCAGGATGGTTATAATCTGACATTACTACCTAGGAAGAAGGTAACAGGCAAAGCATGAGTCACACATGACATTTTGAAGACAAAGCTGTCACCTTAGAATAACATTTTGATCTATGTTCATATGACTTGAGTTTATATGTGTGAAGAGTGATTGTTTGCAAGGATAGTGTGTGTCCTCAGACTATGCTGAACAATATATTATCTAGTGAAAATGGTGTGAAATCTAGTGTGAAACATTCATTCTTGTATGATTAAGTTTTCATCAGTTTATGGTATAATTATAGCAAAGAGTAAGTCAGAAATGAATCTCATCAATTGGATATACAGATTTTATCAGTCAGCATCCCAGAAGGAACCAGAATTCACCCCAGGTGGTTAAAATGTTAGGAACCACAGAATCATGGGCAAAGTTAAGAGAACAAACAAGGGATGGTGAGGGAGATTGGTGAAGCATTGCTTTCTCTGAGATTAAAGCACACAGGGAAGGAATAGGGTTGCCAGAGATTCGTGATATTGGGAGAGGAGGAGAGGTCACCTGGTGGTATTCTAAAGGAATGCAAATCAGCACTGAGAGGATGGGATAATAAACCTCTCTCTTCTCCTTTCCAAGGGTCGGCTGCTTTTGCCTCCACCAACCAGACACCAATTGGCTAGGGAACCAAATGATGTAGTCTACCAAGGTCAACCACACTCCATCCTCGTCTCAAACACAGAACAGGAAATAAAAGGGCAGAGGATGAAGACTATATCCTGTGGGCAGAGACTGAGAATAACCCAGAGTGAGGTGGTAGTTTAGACAGGATGATTGCAAGGTAATTTCTAAGCTATTCCCTTTGCACAGGCTATAGGGAGGGTATCATTTTAATGCAAACAAGCTAGATACACTGTAATTATGCCTTTTCTATGACAAATTTCATAAAACTGAGATTTAGCGCTTTAAAATAAGGGAGAGTTTATTCGAATGTACATTATATTTTCTTGGTTGAGTTGATTAATGAAACAAAATTTTTTAACGTAAGAATATTACTTCAGAGTTTAGTATATTATAATATAAGTAGCAGAAATGATAGAAAAAGAAAAGACTTTTTAGGCAAGTGTTTTACAATGCCCTTTAATCCTAGGCAGATTATAAATACATATGTGTTCATGTTCTAAGTGTAGACACTGTATTTTGCATATGCAGTGTCTTGATCTGTACTATGCATGATACCATGGTTGAATTTACATCCACCTACTTTGCTCAGTTAGGGTCTTTTTAAATAGCTAAATAAACCTCTTTAAAAAAAAAGCACAAAAATAGCATCCTCTGAAACATTTGGATCCAAAATAGAATCTATGTGAAACTCAAAAAACCAAAATAGAACTTTTACAACTCCTTCAGTTTAAAATACTTGGAAATAACTTTAGTGGGTGTGACATAGCCATCATTTTTTTTTTTATTGATTTAAGGTCACCTTTTAGGTTTTCTCTATAGATTATTTAAACACAAACACACACACTTTCTGTAGTACCAAGATGAAGTTACTATTTGATTCAATTATCTGTAACTTGTACGCCGGAAATGAAGTTTGTGGATGAAGTGTGGTGTGGGTGTGGATGTTAGAGATTGGTGATGTGAACAGTTAGTTAACCTATTTTCTAACCAACGCAAACCTCCTCTTAAATCATACCTGTTTCTAACACGGGCAACAAGAAGCAGTATCCAGAGCTCTCTGTGATCAAAAGTCACTAGGGAGTTCAAGATTTGCAACTATTAACTACTATATATAAAATAGATAAAAGACAAATTTCTGTATAGCACAGGGAACTACATTCAGCATCCTATAGTAACCTGTAAGGAAAAAGAATAGGAAAACAAATATATGTATGTATATGTATGACTGAAATATTATGCTGTACACCCGAAATTGATATATTGCAACTGGCTATACTTGAATTAAAAATAATAATAATAATAATAAAAACTCACTAGGGCACTGACTTCCAGGCAGACGTGTGTGTCTTGCTCCTTTGTAAGGTCACAGGCTTCCTCTCACTCTCCACTAGAAGAGTCAGCAAAGGCACCTTCATAGTCAGAAGGCCCACGTTGAAAACTTGTCCTGCAGAGTTAGAGAGGACGCAAAGAGGAGGTAGGTTATGCACAAGGGAAACCTAGAGAGGTATCATTTACTAAATTACTATGCACCCATTCCTTTCCCACCTTCAGAAAGCTGTATTGCCGGTAGTCTCAGTGCATGCTAGGGAAATAGGTGTGTGTGTGTGTGTGTGTGTGTGTGTGTGTGTGCGCGCGCGCGCAGTGTTCCCATTCTATCAGCTATTAGTTAAGTGACTTTGATCAATTTATCAAAACTCCAAAAACTTAGCTTCTGGCACTTTGGAAAGTGTTGAATAGATTGGCAATTTTTATTATAAAATCAGCATTTTACATTTATAATCTCTAATCCTTACAGTTATCCTTCAAGGCAAATAATTATAGTCTCCCATTTTATTTTTTATTTTTAAAATTTGACTGATCGATTTATTTTTTGAAGTCAGGAACACAGTTTTTTATTTTGGAAATAAATTAATTGAATTGATATGCATCTAACACGTTCAAATAATAGAGCCCTCAAGTAGGCTGACTTTCTAGGAGAAAAAAAATATTTGCAGGTTTCATCTTTGAAAAAAATACACTGCATCTCTAAGTAATGGTTAATTACATAAAAAATAGATTTACTATTACCCTCTGCTTCACAGCTATCCTGAAGATTTTATCCAGAATCCTTTTAGGTCACTTCAAGGCACAGTAAACTTTATTAAGTACTACGAGTTTTCCAAAAAGAAGTTAAATATATCACAATGGGCTATCAAATTACTCAGTATATATACATGGAGCTGCATTTTTAAAATGTTCTTGTTGAAAAAGTCTACTATTGATTTTCACCCAAATCCTCTCCAATTATAATTAAAAATAAAACTTTAAAAGATAGATGCTGAAAGAAATAAATGGATTGGTAATTACTTTTTTTAGTAAAGTATAGTTGATTTACAATATTATGCTAGTTTCCAGTGTACAGTGTAGTGATTCAATATTTATATAGATTATACTCCATTTGAAGTTATTTTAAAATATTGGCTATATTTCCTGTGCTTCACAATGTATCACTGACGCTTATTTAAGTTATATACGCAGTATTTTGTACCTCTTAATCCCCTACCCCTATTGTGACCTCTCCCCTCCCCTCTCCCCACTGGTAACCACTAATTTGTCCTCTATATTGTGAGTCTGTTTCTGTTTTATTATATTCATTTGTTTGCTTTATTTTTCAGAGTCCCCATATAAGTGATAACACAGTGTTTTTCTTTTTCTGACTTATTTCACTTAGCATAATACTCTCTAGGTCAATTCATCTTGTGAATTGGGAAGTTTCATTCTTTCTAGTTTTTGTGTGTCTGTTGTAGGTTTTTTGTTGTTGTTGTTGTTGTTTTTGAGTTTTGGTTACCATGGGGTTCATATACGTTGACTTTTAACTCGTTCTGCTTGTTTTCACTTTGAGGTCATTTAAATTTGAATACTTCTAACAGATCTACTTGATCTAAATCTAAACAGTTTTTTACTCCTCTCCTCCAATGTTTTGTGTTTTTGATATCACATTTTATATCTCTATGTTTATTCTTTCACTATTTATTGCAGTTAAGGTTTCATTTACAACTTTTGTCTTTTAATCTTTGTATCAGCTTGAATTGTCAGTACACAGACTTTTTACTATGTATTGGCCTTTATCAATGGAATTTTTCCTTTCCTATAAATTCTTAATTCCATTGTAGCCTTTTCTTTTCCGCTTAGAGAAGACCATTTAACATTTTTTTTTAAGATTGAGTTAGTGTTGATGAATTCTTTAGCTTTTGCTTGTCTAAGAAGTTATTTTTTATCTTTTCTTCGATTCTGAATTATAATTGTTCTGGATAGAGAATCATAGATTGTGGGTTTTGCCCTCTCAGCACTTTAAACATACCATGCCCCCTCCTTCTGGCCTGCAGTTTCTGCAGAAAAATCAGCTGATAACCTTATGGCAGCTCCATTACATGTGACTCTTTGTTTTTATCTTGCTGCCTTTAGAATTCTTTCTTATCTTTACATCTCATCATTTTAATTGTGATATGTTTTGGTGTGGGTCTCTTTGGGTTTATCATCTTTAGACCCCTCTGTGCTTCCTGTACATGGATATCTGTTTCCTTCCTCAAGTTCAGGAAATTTTCAGCCATAATTTTATCAAATATATTTTTGACCTCTTTCTTTCTTCTACTTCTGGGACCTCTATAATGTGAATGTTAATATGCTTGATGTTGTCTTAGAGATCCCTTAAACTGGTCTCATTTTTTAAAAATTTGTCTTTCTTTTTGCTGTCCTGATTGAATGATTTCCATTATTCTATCTCCCAGAACACATGCATTCTTCTGTATCACGAGTCTGCTTTTAATTCTTTCTAGTGTGTTTTTAATTTCAGTTATTATATTCCTCAGTTCTGACTGGTTCTTCTGGTTCTTTTTTTTTCTTTTAATATTTTCTAGTTTCTTGTTAAAAGCCTCATTGTGTTCATGTATTCTTTTCCTCAGTTACCATTCTTATTACAAATTCTTTGAACTCTTTATCTGGTAAATATCATCTTGGTGAGAGTTGGGACCAAAGATTGAGAAGCTAGAGTTGCAACCAGATGTGAGGCAAGGCTTCTCCTATGTTAGGTGGCTGACGCTGACCTATTGGGTACACAATTGGGTCCTAAGGTCCTGGTAGAAGCCCTAAGGTTTGCATTTGAGCTGGTTCCTTTACTTCTAAGTGTGCCCTCCCTCCACTCCCAGCATCAGCACTTTTGCGCCAGAGGGGAGCAGTACTGGGGCAAGAGGAACTGGTGCTGACACTTGATGAGGTTCAGGCTGTGCACTGGGGTGGTCCTGACACAACATCTACTTTCCAGGCCACCCCATCTACTGTCTTCATGAGTACCAGTAATGGCCACGCTCACCCTGTTCAGGTGCAGTGCCAGGTCCAAGCTGGTTCTGTTCTCCCTAACTGCACACTCTCCTTGGTAATAGCCAGTTTTGCCCTACTGGAGAGCTAGAGGGGCCAAAGCAGGTGCTCCGTGTAAGCTGGGGCACATGCTGTGGTAGTCACACAAATATATATATCTTCAGATACATGCCCAGGAGTGGGATTGCTGGATCATATGGTAAATCTAGTTTTAGTTTTTTGAGGAATCTCCATACTGTTTTCCATAATGGCTGCACCAAACTGCATTCCCACCAGCAGTGTAGGAAGGTTCTCTTTTCTCCACACCCTCTCTGGCATTTATCGTTTGTGGACTTTTGAATGATGGTCATTTTGACTGGCATGAGGAGATACCTCGTTATAGTTTTGATTTGCATTTTTCTGTTGATTAGTGGTAGTGAGCATTTTTTTCATATGCGTATTGGCCATTTGTATGTTTTCGTTGGGGAATTTCTTATTTAGATCTTCTGCCTTTTTTGGATTGGGTTGTTTGTTTATTAAGTTGTATGAGCTGTTTATATATTCTGAAAATTAAGTCTTTGTCAGTCACATCATTTGCAAATATTTTTTCCCATTCCGTAGGTAGTCATTTTGTTTTGCTTATGGTTTCCTTTGTTGTGCAAAAGCTTATAAGTTTAATTAGGTCCCATTTGTCTATTTTAAGATCTACTCTTTTGAACATCTATGACTTACATCTTGGCCTTCTAATCTAGTTCCATTTCCTGGTTGATGATACCCCATTTTCATCTCATATCTAGATAAGTATACCATTTGGCAGATTTGCCTTGATGAGCTGAAATTTTGCTTGTGGCAATTACTTGCCATTATTTTTCTTTCATTATATCCCAAGATAAATTTTTTCTCAGCTTCTGTCCTTGACCTATCTAGTGGTCTTAGTTCCTGCTTTGCATGAGTTAGAAATTAGCCATGGGTTGAAAAATCTAATACTGAATAGTTGATGCTTTCCATTTTCAAACTGAAGGAATGTATTTCCGTAGAATTAAAATGAAAAGGTATAAAGGCGTTTTTTAAATTTCACTTTTAGAGTTTGCTTATGGTTACTTGCTTATGAGTAGTTTTATGAGTATGAGAGTTTTATAGACATTATATATTGTCTTTACTGAGCACCAGCTAGTACTGCTTTGGTAAATAATTGTGGATTTTGGTTCAGTTGTGTTTTTGGACATACATGTAACAAATAGCATAATTACACATTCATATTTTATAGAAGACCACATATGATGTCACACAAATGTACAGTAAATCTAGTTTCAACCTAATTCAGATGGACTCAAATATGTGCATTTATTTTCCATCCATATACTTGTCAAATGCATGTGAAATATACAAAAAGTACATGATTTTCCATTAGTATTTTCAGCCATGAGATAGAATTGTGTTTTTTTAATTCATGCTTTCTAGTAAATTTCTTTCATAATATGTGCATAAAAGGGAATGAAGCTCTGTGTAGCCGTCTGTATCACAGCATGATGTGCTGGGTGTAAAAGAAATCGTACTTCTTCTACTGTGCCACTTGTGGACACATACATACATGGAGGGAAATTCTGAGTTTGAGCGAGGTGTTCTGCAATATGACAAATAGGGTCAAACTGCCAAGATTTCAAAGAGTTATTTTCTTTAATTATAGCTTAATGGAAAACAAAAGAATTTTGGAGACAATTAGTTAGCCTGTTATGTTGCATATCAGATAACATGTTACATTTATCTTGTTCTGCTGACTTGACTTATCAAGACTTGAATGTACCTTTTTATTTTTTTTTCCTGAAGCTCTGCTACACAGCAGATGGGATGTCTAACATCCTTTTCTATTTAAAACATGCAAGTTCTAATCAACAGGAGGGTTTTAGAATGTTAAACCAGCCAGCCATAAGAAATGTGTCATGCAGTTTCCTGTCATTCTAATTAATTAGATAGCATTATTTGTTGTCCCCAATGAACCTAAATGAGCTCAGTGCTGGGATAGTAGCTTCATTCTTACCAAAGATTTGTTTTCATATTATTGGCTTAGATTGGAGCAAAAAAATCAAATATTACAAAATTACTCCAAATGCATGAGAACTGTCATTTATATAGAAGACCTACATGTTTAAACTTCTCTCAAGATCACATAAATATTTTAACATTTTAGGATACTTTTACTTGGAAATTATACTTTAATATCATGTCTCTTTTATTTTCAAAATGTACTATAACATTTTTATGGCAAGATTTTTCCAGTCTATTGTAGTATTCAATTATATTTATTGAGACAGTGTGTTCTCAGTATTACAAGTAGCCTATTATTGTATGCTATTCATGTTCTTAAACTATTGATTGAAATAAATGGTATGTAAATTGTTAATTAGTGTGCAACCCATAAATAAAACATACTTTATGGAATTTCTGCCTTAATTACTGGAAAACAAATGATCACAAAATAGTGAAAATCAGGAGACAATTTAGCAGACAATCTAACCTAAAATATTTAATCTTATTCTGAAGGCTATCATGTGAGATTATAAAATAGAAGAGATATGTTAAGTAAAAGAATAATGATAATAGAAAATTAAACAAAAGCGAGAATACTAATTCTAGGATATGGTTCCTGCAAATATGTTTGAACCCTTGAATGTGATGAATATTTACTTATCATTATCCCTCTTAAAATGTTTACATATCCAAAATATCTCACTAATTATGTTTTTTTCCTTCTCTCTAATAATTGTGTTTTGATATTTCCTGCAAATTTGTCAAAATAAACACTGCATTTAAACCTATTAACTTATTTTTTAGAAAGTCCAAAAGCATATACCTTAGAAAGAGCTGTATTTGTTAACATAAACTCTTATTTCCGTAATTAACAATGTTAATGTTGATTTTAAAGGTTGAAATCATCTCTAGTAATAAATAAGATCTAACACACATTTGATGTGACTCTAAGAAATTGGTATAATCACACCAAAAATTCTAGAAGTAATAGGTATCTGTAATACATCTTAAAAGATGCCACAAAACTCCTTTTATTATTGCCTGGAATAAAATCTCCCTCCATTAGTTGGCCATAATTAGGGGAGCATTTGATAGAGATATGTGCTTTATCTTTGCTAGCACTTCAAAACTGTCAGCAACCAGTGCTCTCTCTTCATCTCATCTCTTTCAGTTGAAAGCCTACTCGTTTTTCAGAGTCCACAAAAATTGTACTAATAGAATCTTCTTCCATCCCTACAGTTTTAATTAAACTGTACCATCCATAACATTTTCACGCCTAGTTTTAACATCTTGCTTACTCTTATATTTCTCTGCTGTAATATCTACTACACCAGGGATTGGCAAACTTTTTCTGTAAAGGACCAGACAGTGAGCATATTAGGCTTTTCAGGTCATTTGATTTCTGTTACAACTGTTCAACCTTGTCATTGTGGACAGCACAAGCAGCCACAGACAATACGTAACATACAAACCATGACTGTATTCCAAACAAAATTAATTTACAAACATAGAGGGTGAACTCTATTTGGCCCACAGACTGTAGTTGGCTGACCTCCATATTAGATTGTAAACTCCTTGAGGGAAGAGACCATGACCTCTTCATCTTCTTTACCACGTAGGGTCTGTCCAGTAATTTTTACGTATTAGAACTTTGAAAATTCATTATTGAGTTAATAAAGGACAAACCTGTGACTGTAGCTTGGACAGTCATTAGTATAAGTGGTAGGGAGTAGAGAAAGTGGAAGAGAAGAAAGTGAAGTAAAAAAGAAAAAAGTAAGTAAAAAAAGAAGGAAAAAAAATCACCAATTTGCCATTTTAAACTATTTTTCTCATTTAAATACCCTCAGCCTGAAAATTAATTTAATAACAATTATAGTGTAATTCACTGTGTTAGTAAGAATTCAAGGTCCTTTTCATAAGGAACACACAACAGAGCTGGGTGGAAAGACTTGTTTGTTATCCTAAGGGCACTAGTTAAGTGGTGAGCACAGACCTATTGTAACAGCAAAGTGCGAAGCACTTCTCCTGAGTCCCAGAGAGGAATTGGAACGTGCTCCAGTTCTAAGGAATGAGAAGACTTCTGTAGATTAGAATGATTAGCCTTTGGGATTATAGAAAGTTGATCTCTAACTTTAAAATTGAAATAGCTATTGCTTTTGACTCCACTTTCTTGATTCATTTTTTTTTAAGCATGGGTACAATTATAAGAATTGTAAGAATGGAGGAAGTTCATTTCTGAAACATATTGCTGGTAATTATGCCATAAACAAGATTGTACCTCCTCAGAAACTGATTCCAGAGCTGAATTTCTGACCAAGATTTCTGCTTTCAATAAATCAAAAACGTGTATGTTTGTATTCAAACACACACACAACTGCAAAGGGCTTATTCATTTGCAATGGTGCACCAAGTTCTGTAAAATATGAATGCAATGTTTTTAAAACTTCAACTTTAAGCATCATGAGTTTGGGATAAGGAGAAAGAAAATAGCCAAGGATATTGTAGGAATAGTAGGAAAGATTGATCTAGAAGCTGGATGTCAGGTCAGGGCTAAAAGTATTGATTTGATTGTCTTAGACAAAGAGATCTTTAAAGTCATTGGAGTGAAAAGGCTTGAGGAAGAGCACAGTGACAGGGTTTTGATGTCTCTGCAATGGAAGCAGTTGAAAGTTCATTGGACAGACATCAAACAATAGGATGCTCACATATTTATCCCAATTTTAACATGTATGTAAACACACATGTAATTTTTAAATAATTGTTCGACATTATGGACTTTCTTTCTTGAGACTGAGGACTGAGAGAAATAAAAGACCTTCAGGTTCTTTTCAGCTGCAAAATTATTCATTTATTCATGAGGCTTAGTTCAATTTAAATGTGTGCATATATCACATAAAAAGTCAGAACTGAACCTATATTTATATTTCTACCACAACAAACCATAGCAGAATATTTAATTAATACTTATTGTGTTTTCCCTTGTATAATATATATGGGATTCATGAAGGTTTCAAGTCCCTTAAGAAAAAAGTTCATCCAATTAAGTTTATTCTGTTTTCTTCATTTGTGTTGCCTATAAAAAAAAAAAACTTGCCTCAGGGCATCTTCCTAATTGAGATGCTTCAAATTTTTGCAATAATTACGATGTGAATATTGCTAATAGTGATGATACTGCTGGTTTCCCTTCTGGAAAGCAGAGTTGCTAATAACTCACAATCAACTTCATAATTTATCATAGTAAATTGGAATGTAATATTATTTTAGTACAAATCTATCTATGCTTTCATATTATTAATAATTTTCATCTAATTGTTATCAGTATGTATGGAATATTTGAACTTAATTATTTCTTAGTTCTTAAAGAATGGTTAATCTCTTGTACTTCAGTGGACATTAGCTGCTTAGATATAACCTGCATGAAGCTTCAAAGAGGGAAAAAATAAAAACATTGATATGTGTCATAACAAAACTATTAGACAAAGCCATTCCTACCAATTTCTTTGAAAACAAAATTTGACCAGACTATGACAGAATGAAGTCCTTTTGACAATGAAGAATTTTCTATATTTCATAATTTTCTTGTCATTTAATAAAGAGCAAATATAAGCAGGTGATATGTAAAGAAGATAGAAAAAAACCTCCAATTTTTAGACAAAGGTAAATTTAGATCATTTCCTAAGGGTAGCACAGATTTTCTGGGATATGTGGTAGACTGAGATTTTTACTATTATCAGTGCCAACACTGAGATAGGTATATTCTTCCCATAGGATCATACAGATAGAGATAAAGGCACAGTCAGGAAATGTTGAAAAGCTTTTGATACTTGTTTTACAATTTTTTTCACAGAATGCGTTTATTAAAACAATTATGTCATACTATCCTTGACTATTTTTGACACCAACTGTGAATTTATTCACTGATGGTCAAACAACTCAGACTGCTTTCTGAATCTTTAGAGCCTGGCATGGAGACCAGCATCTAGAAACACACAGTGGGTAGAGTGCCCTCACATAGGCAGCAAATAGGAGATGCATTAGCTTGCTATTGCTGCATAACAAACCACCACAAATTTAACAGTAGCCACATATTAGCTCACAGTTCTGTAGGTCAGAAATCTGGCATGACATGGTTTAGTTTTCTGCTCAGGGTATCACCAGCCTGAACTCAAGATATTGTCCAGGCTGAGTTCTTGCCTGGGAGGCTCTGGGGGAACATTCACTTCCAAGTTCATTCATAATTGGCAGAAATCTGTTTCTTATAGTTGTGGGACTGAAGTCCCCATTTCCCAGGCAGTTGCTATTGCTCTTAGCTGCTGGATGCTGCCGCTCTCCATTAGCAACTCAAAACCAGGATGTCTGCTTCTTTCCAGAGTAGGCAAAGCGCATCTTTCTGACTTCCTCTCTGTGACCCACTGGAGAAATCTCTGCTATTAAGGGTTCACATGAGTAAGTCAGGCCCATTGAGATAATCTTATTTGAAAGCCAATGCAGCTTTATAGCATAACCTAATCATGGGAGCGAAATCTATCAAATTCATGATCCCAGGGATTGTGTAGGATGCCGTTCTGTCTACCACAGGGAAGAAGCACAGGTCTTTGGGGCCTGAACACGGGTCTTTATGTCTCAGCTCTCCTGATTCCTAGTCATGTGATCTGGAGAAAGTCATTTGATGTCTTCTTTCCTTGGCCTCATTATTTGTAAAATTGGTAAAATACTGTTGGTGTGACAAGTTATTACTGGATTAACTTCTCAGTACATGTTAATTACTTTTACTAGTTTACAAGAATATCTAGACATGTTGGAGAAGAGGTGGTGTTAATGAATGTTTCAGACTCAACCTGTGGCTTAAAGAAGCTTGAGATGCAGTAAATGCATTTGTTCTTCCCTCAATGTATTTCTGTTCCCTTGACTCTATCCATGATGGCAGGATCCCTTAGCCTTAAGGTTTTTTTTAATTAAAAATACACATTTTGGGTACAATTTGGCATCCTAACATTACCAAGGCAACCACTTCATCTAATAAATCTGGAGAAAGAATGTTTTTCATAGTAGTGGTGGAAAACTGGCTATTGGATTGGTTTTATTGAGAAACAGCACATCCATCTCCAAAGGTTAAACAAGAAAAAAAAAAAGAAGTGTGAGAGAGAGAGGGAGTATTTTTAGGATGATACTAAGTTTATCTGAAATGTACACATTAAATTTACATAATGGTTCCTGAATAAGATGTGAGTTCACTTGTAAATTCAAATTTATCCATCTACAGAAGCCAAAATTGAACAGCTCAACAGCCCTATCATTTTGACCACAAAAAAATGCATTTCTATAACATCAACTATTGCAGTTATCATCTGTCTTTCTTCCTTTTCTTTCAGAATCATCCCTTACTAACTTTATAAAACTGGCTGCTGGTTGGCCAAAATATGTGCACTTTTTTGTTATCTGGTTATCAGTTATCTTTAAGGAAAACGACTTCCCCTCTCTACTGAAGTTCTATTTGATTCTCTGTGACTCCAGTTCCCCAGTGTGGTTACAGCCTGAGGGAGTTAAAAGAGCGTGAGATTTGCAGCTAGGAACACTACGAGTTCGAATGCTGTTGTGACCAAGTTCCACGTATGAGTTCCATTCTTTCTATTCCAGCACCAGAGCCTTGAACTTGATTAGCTGGTTGATTGTCCTCGGAGCTGAGAATTCGTTGCCTGTTGATAGTTAATCCTGATGTTGATTTCCAATAGCTATTGATTTAATAATTAAAACCTGGATAAATAATAACTGCACAATTGCCCTTGCATCTCCAGTTGTTAACTCTGTGTCCCTGTTAGGGTGCCTTCTTTCTACCTCTGGTCAGTTCACATTTTTAGGGTGCCAGTTTCTCAGGGCCAGAGTAGATTTCTCCAATCTGTTTTAGCCAAACACCTCGCACTATCCCTGTGGATGACTTGCCTTCACCTTTCAGTCTTGCTAGTCTCTTTTGTCCATTGTTCTTGTACATGTTGTGTGTATCTTTGTCTGGAGGAGTGTTAATAAACATAGGCTTACTGTACGCTACTAAGATTGGAGAGAAATCATACTGACACAAGAGTAGTTAAAACTATATACTCTGCATTATGCTAGTCCATTGATGAAACATTAAAATATTTTGTTTGTTTATTGGGGGAGCTGTTAAATAAATAAATTTTCAACACAACTAGTGAAAACTTGTCATTGTGTTTCCGAAAGATTGGCCCCTGTCCCTGATGAGCCAAATAACCCAGAGACAAGGTCTTGGAGTTTAGAAGAAAAGAGGCAATTTTATTGCTTTGCCGGGCAAAGGGGACCCACAGCAGGCTAGTGCCTTCAAAACTGTGAACCCACCTTGGGGATGGGATGGGGTGGTTATACAGCCAGAGCTCAAACAATAAAGCATCGATAACAACCAACAGAATCATTTTCTCATCAGAAGACTTAGAATGGCATCATGATGCCTCCAGACCACCAATTCTATAGATGCTAGCAGCTGTCACTCTTTCCCAAGGTGTGGTCTTCTTGGTAATTCAGGCTATTTTGTAAGGTTAAAGTCCCGTGACCTTCTCCCTGGAGATCAACTCAGAGACCAAGTATGATTATTACTTTCAGTGACTGGAATAAAGTAGAAACAGTAAGATCAATAGCTTTAGTTTCAACAAAGGGCCTGGAACTGTGCGTAGCCACCAGACAGGTCAGTTGACTGTTTTAAGGGCAAGCTTAAGGATAAGCAATCTGTTAGCCTAAGTGCGGCCATTTTATTAATCCTCCTTCAACTGAATTCTGTTAAGGTGGGCTAGAATATTGCTTAAATTGTATTTTCAATACTGTTGGTTTTGCTGTAGAGTTATGATTAAATAAATTATCAGTCAGATGTGATTTATATTAAAATCAAGAGGATCCCTGTGTAGGCACAGGAATTCTTGCCTGTATTTCTCACATTATTATTCACACACTACCTCTGGTAATGAACACATAGGGTTTTTACCTAGGTAATAAATGCCTAGGGTATTTATTAATTTTCTTAATGCAAATGTCCAGGTCCCATTGCATTCATACTGAATCCTACATCTGGGTTTGGCTAGATCACTAGGTGATTACTCTATGTACTGCTTAAGACTATATTGGAAAAAAATTCAACAGTCCTGTAATAAAATGTTGGGAAAAAAATACAGCCACACACTTCTGTCTGACTGCAGGTCAATTAATTTGTTACTGCATATCATAGAAAAAAATATAAGGTGCAAATTACAGTCATCAAAGGTGTTCTAAATTTTCAGGAAATTCTACTTTATTCAGAACAGTTATCTCTGTTTTATTATGATGTTAATCATACAAAATAGAAGGCTTTTATATAGATTCTTTGAAAAGGAAATGAAAACATTTGGATATGGCTTGGGCCGTGACATAGAACTTTCTTAGATCATCAAAGTTCAAATCATCATATCCACTGGAAAATGATTGCCATCCCAGCAGTCAGTATCACCATATAATTTCCTTTTCTTAATTTCAAAATCATACATAAATGCATGTCCTAAAGCCTAGGGTAGAGCTGACTGTGAGCATTGCCTCTCCAGCTATAGGCAGAACTGAGACGTGAGGGCAGTATTTTATTGAAGGATTCAGAAAAGATGGGCTAGGAATGCCTAGCATCTTTATAGGGTGGTTTGCACAGCAGCATAAAAATATATACACAGGGCACACTGTGTAGCGTGAGCAGTTACATAAATCATGCTGATCTAACAAGCTGCAAACAACAGAAATCCAGGCCCTGGTCTTATCTCTAAAGACTTCCTCTGCTTTTGGTCAAAGCCCTCTTTCCAGGTGGAGCTGACATCAGACCTCTTTCCAACATTAATCTCCAACAGCTGGGTAACAAAGGTAAATTCAGTAAAGGCGTTACTGTCTTCCTGGGGAACTGGAGGGTGAGCTATGATGCCTACGCAGCAGAGCTAAGTAAAACAGGAAGGAGAAAGACCAACAACCACTGGACACGTTCTTCCCCTACAAACATTTTCGCTGAGTTGCTACAGCCACAGGATCCCAAAGGAGGAACTGGGAAGAAAAACACAAATAACAAAATAAAACCTATTCACAATTTCAATGTTTGTTGAGACAAAGTAATTACAAAGCCATCAGGCCCAATTGCAAAGCACACAGAGTCAATTGTCGAAGTATTTAGAGAGCCAGGTGGAGAAGCCATTTGACCAATGTCCTTCCATTCAAAGCAAGCCCGCTCAGGGGCCTCTTGCCTCTTGTTTATAAAAGTCAGACAAAGCACTCCGTAATTGCTCTGCTTGTTCACTCTGCCCTGAAGCATTTACCACAGAGAGTTGCTCCAGCAGATCTCCTCTTGCTACTCAGGAAAAGCTGATTATTTGTCCCACTCCCACATCAGGGATTTCCCTGTTCTTTTCATGACCCTACACCTCTCCTCCTCTTGACCCATGTGGTGCACATGCCAGCCTAAACTTGCTTTATGAATTTGCATCAGCTAAACATATCATTTGAAATATCATGTGCATTCAGAAATTGACAGCCATGTTAGAAGATGAATTTCAAAACTTCAGTTCCACTTCCACACTTAAAATATGTACATGTGGTATACAGTGTATATATGTTTAAAAAAAAAGAAATGTATATTATAGTATAAAATGTATATAAATAAATTTAAAAATATATATATAAAATAAATATAAATACAATATATACACTCATGGTATGTATATATAATGCATATATACATATATATTAATTACACTGAAAACTAGATTTTGCAGGTTTACCTCTAAATAACCTGGCAATGGTTAAAAGGAATGTAACGAAATATTGCCTGCAGTCATTTATTTGTGTGGTCCATATTTATTGATATATAATTTTTCTCCTATTGCTTTTTAAATAATGCTTCAGTGAACCACACTATTTCACTTTTGATAGACTTACCTTGATATTAAGTAGGTTGAATTCTTCCTCTTAGTTTCTTCTTCTTCAACTTTTTTTTTTTTTTTTTTTACTATTTCGGACCCTTCCTACATTTCTACATATTTTTTGTTTCAATTTTAGTACAAATCCCTGTCTACATTTTGATTTAAATTGCTTTGAATTTTACATTTATTAAATAACTAACTAGAAAAAATTTTAATTCTTCCCGTGAAAGAACCTGATATATCATTAGTATTAATTAAGGTCTTCTTTTATAAGCTTAAATAAAATGTATATTTTTACTTATATTTTGTTGGTCTTGATATAATGTTCTTATTTTTAATATACATTGCCAGGTAAAGTTTGCTAGTAATTTATTTATTAATTTTGTATCGATGTTCAGAAGTGAAATTGGCCTATAGTTTTGTTTTCTCAGGATATTTTCTTTTCTCATTTTGGTCTTAAAAGTCACAGTAGTTTAATAAAATAGTTTTATCTCTTCATAAGACAGGGCTCATCTCTTTCTTTAAGGTTTGAAAAAAATTTCCAGTTAACACAATCTGGAAACGATAGCTGTGAGTAGTTACTTAACTGCTAAATTTAATTATTCAAATAAGTATTGATCATTATTCAGATTTAATATTTATTCTTGAGCCAGTTTTGCTAGATTATATGTGTTTTAAAAAATCATGTGTTTTATTTAAGCTTAATTTTTTTTGCTATAATTTCTTCAATGTTCTTTGATTATATTGAAAGTTTCTATTTTATATTTCATTATGTGCATTTTATCCTTTTCAGTAATGGGTGTGTACATGTGTGTTACCTCAGTTTTGTTTGTGATAAAGTTTTGTCAGACATTTGTTCATTTCATCAATATTTTCCAAGAATGAGATCTCTATCTACAATATCTCTTTTATTTATTTCTATTCTTATCTATATTTTACTTTCTTTTACTTTATTTTCTAGTGTGGTTCTAGTTTTATACCTCTGGCAGCTTGTTTTTAAGTAATACAAATATATATACATATGTAATATACATAATGACCTTTAGGAAGTATTTGGGTATATCTTATAATTTTCAACACCTACTGTTTTCTTTGTCATTCATCTTAAAATATTTGGTAATTTCTTTCATAAGTTGCATCATGATTTCTTTTTAATCTATGAATTATAACTATATTAATTTATATCTAAGTATTAGTGGTGTAAGACATTTTAAAATCAAATTTATTGCATTATTGTCATAGAATGTGACATGTTTGATGTTGGCTATTTGGAATATACTTGCTACTTTCTTCAAGAATTATGTCATTATTTTTGCCAAGTTTCTATGTGTGCTTGAAAAATAAGTACTTTCTAATTTGGAGGAGTACTGTTACTTTATATGCTATTACACCAACTTATATGCTAGGATAATTCACATTTACCATAGCTTTTGTTTTCTAATATGCCTGGTCTCTCTATTTCTGAGGAAAGCATGCCAGAAGATTTATTTCCTCAGTTGTTTTTTTCATTTGTTTAGTTACTATCACTGCACAACTTCAATGTGTCATAAGCAGTATTAATTGGTGGGAAATCCATTCTTTCAATTGTTCATGCCCCCCACCCCAAAACTTGAAGTCACCAGCATGTGTCCAATCCAACAAGAAACGCCAAAATTCTTTCAATGACCAACAAGGCTACAACTGTTTGAATTGAACGATTGCAGTTTGGAGTAGAGAAAAGCAGTAAGCTGACTTTATTTTAAAAAGATCATCATCAATTATTATGGAAACCACTTAGGAGGCTACTAAAGTAATTCAGATGAGAGGACGGTGACGTGGTTCTAGGAAGTACTGGGAGAGTGTTGAGAAATGATTGTACTCTGTCTGTATTTTGAAATAACACTAATTGCACTTTCTGTTGGATTGGAAATGTGTATCAATGATGTCTCAAGTTTATTGTGCCTGTGGAGTTGGAAGGGTGGATTTGTCACAAATTATATTGTATAATTGTATAATAGTCTATTAAATCACTGAATCAGTGTATGTAACCTACCCACATTATTTTCAAAACTTTCTGTGCCATTATAAGTGTTTCTTGTTAAAGCATATATTTATGCTTTTTCAAGGGAAGAGTACAGTCTAATTACATACGTTTTAGTTTCTATTATATTTAGACTCACTTATTTTGCATGCTATTCTTTGCTTGTCTTCTTTTCTCTGTGACTTATGTTCAATCAACTAAGATTTCCTCTGCTGGCTGTACACTATATTTTTCTAAGTTAACTTAGGTTGTTTATTTACCTTGTTTATGTACTGCATTTCTCTAATTAACACTCTAAATTAAAGCTTACACATATTAACTCCATGATCAAAACATGGCCTAAATTTGAAGCATATTTTCCTTAAGGGCTAATATAGGTGCTATTACTAGAAATGGAAATAGAAGCTGAGCAGGAGGAACTGTATATAATGTTTTCTTTTATCTCACTGAAACAGTCTCTTAAATTAGCCATATGCCATATTTAACTACAAAATTCCACTTTGATTCCATTTATTTCATAATCATGATTGGTGTATTAAAAAATGAGCATGGATAGCAAATATTCAGAACCTTTTCCATGTCTCATAATGTCATTTAATTAAAACTCTTGTGAAAGACTTTGAAATAGACCAAAAGGTGTCTTTTCATAGAAAATCTGTAACCCAAATGGGTATTAATGCATTGAGTCTGTGCCTTTCATTGTCTGAGTTACTTTAGTTATTTTGCTTCTTTGCTAAGATGTGAAAAATGAATAGCAATGCAAATTATTTTTTTCCTTAGAGATACAAATGAATTTTGTTGGAGGTGTAATTAATACCTTTCCCACCTACAGACAAAATTTAGTTTTGCATTTATGAAGCAAATTTTTTCAGATTCCTAATTGCCTATACATGTATCTGTGTTTTGGAATCACAGTGAACCAATTTTTCCATTTTACTGGCTTCTTCATTAATTATTTAGTTAAATAAATATCTGAAATGTGTTAAATTTGTATTTGTACAGAAATTACAATATTAACTTTAGACATATTATTTAATAACTCATACTTAATAAACAGAGGGCTAGGTAAAAAAACTTACAAGTTTTTAATGTTTGTCATTTTCATACCAAATTTAAGGGCATTGATCTATTATTTTTAATCAGCCAGTGCTGCAGTAGAAAATTCTGTTCGGATGTTTATCTTTTATAGATAAGCTTTGTCTTTTCTTCGAAAGCTTTTATCATTTTGTAATTTATAAAGTGAATCTGTCAATTATAACCTATTCTCTTCAGCACATAGCCAGATTCTTTTTATCCGAAACTTCAGTTTTTCCAACAAATTAGAGAAATAACATTTTATCACTTTTTAACTACTCTGCTTCATTTTTTACATACTGTCAACTACATAACTTTTCCTTCATACGTGTTGGTATATTTCTTTCCCTTTAAGCATATTTCTACCAGACTTAGAGATAGTGGATAATCTGCCCAAGCTCACAAATGGTGAAAAGTGACAGAACTGGAATTTAGAATCCAGAAGCTCGTCCAGTAACATCAAAATGTTTATGTTATTTTCTATTATTGTATTTTAGCAACAAGAGCAACAGATAGGAAGTTTATAGTGGTTAGTGGATACTAAATTCAATGATCTATCCTATTTTCATCAAGGATATAGACATCAAAAATCGAAGAAAAGTGAAATCTTTGCACCTGTCCAACTAAGTCTACACTTCCACATTTTCTTATTTTATTTTCTGGAGAGAGCAACTCTAACGTGCATTCATAGAGCTACCTCAAAACTTACACAGTAACTTTGATTGCCTAAATAGAGGAGTATCTACATAGAGATTTGAAATTGTCTGTCTGCTATGAAGAAAATTGCTGATGCTTAAAAAGACAAGCACCAAAGAAAACACAAATTCAGACCCCGAGGTCTCCAACTAGAGAGAAAGTGCAGGTGACTCAGGCACGACAATAGCATGTTGGAGGGAATTAAGTATTTCTTAGGAATCAATAAAAGCTCTTTTATTAAAAACTATTATTTGAGAAAATGCATAAACAAAACTAAATCAGGGTAATTTGCGTGCTGAAGCAATAAGTCCAGAGAAACTGTAAACCACCGTATTTGGAAAATAAGGAAAAGATTATCAACCAGATCAGAAGCATTTCCTTAGCTATAGCAGTTACCACCAGATGCAGAGTAGGAGGACAACTAGTATCTGAAATGAGAATCTTGTGTGCATCCTTTGTATGTCGTGTATAAAAGTATGTGATCTACACTTGACGTAGCTCCTCTTTATAAATGGCAGTGCAGTCATCTCTTTGGTAGTCCTTGAAAAGCTCTTAACAGAAAAAGAAATTAAAAACAAAACAAAAAAAAAAACAAGAAAGAAAAAAAATTAGGATTACAGCTATACAGTTCCCTGTCTATTTATACCCGAGTGGGTTGGGCCCCACATGACATTAGAACAGACAAAAGCTGGGAAGCGGTCCAATAATCTTGGAGATTTCTCCTGAACAATTTTGTCTGGATCCGGCACATATTCCTCTTTTTGTAGTCATTTCATTGACATAGGACAAACTCGACAGGTAACCACTATCCTTCTGACTATCAATTAATAAAGAATATGGGATTTACCTTTATATAGGACCACCAGCAACATTTTCGATCTCCGTGCAATACAGAAAATGTATCTCTAACATGGAGATTTTGATGACATCAACTCAGAGAGTTTTTGCTAAGAGTAAAGGAATATAAAAACACACAACATTTGCACTAGGAGGCATTAATGTTAACACACTAAAAATTTACGCGATAGGTCTGATATTCTCCTCTCGTGGGTGTCTAACTTCCACACGTGGGTTTGAAATCATCTATGACAAAGTTGACTGCTAACTTTGAATAATTGATAATTGCCTATTTCTTTTACAAACTGGGATTTTTCTAAGCCTTTCCTGTTCCTCTATCTTTTTCCTTTTCCTTAAATCTGTTAGCTTCTCTCAAGGACTGAAGCAGTCAGGAGGTGAATGTTCTATCTTGGTTTAACTAGCCCCTTAGGAGTGCTTCAGAGGCAGAAAAAAAGAAGCATAAGACTCAGTGAAGGACAAAGGGAAAAAAGGACTACATGTGGTGAAAATCAACTTCTGATCCCTGTTCCCTTGTGATACATTATAACACACCTTACTGAAGACTAATAGAAAATGTCCTGAAAGTTTCAATTTCTATGCTCCTACTAAGCCACAATTCAGCTCTTAAAGATGCTGCTAATATGCTACAGAGAAAACACACAACCCCTCCAAAATTTTGGCACTTGTTGGGATGCGGTTCATTACTTTCTGCTGGTTAGGATTTACTTAGTCTCTTAGCAGTGAGCGATGTTTTAAAAGTTTAGAATCTAAGACTAGAAAGATACAAGATTTGTAGCAGCAGTTTTATTAAAAAAAAAAAAAAAATCAGGCAACTATCCAAGCTGTTTTTTTGTTGTTGCTCAACAGAGAATTTTATTAAAGACTTTCACTATAAATGTGGATAAATAATAATACTTAGCAAATGTACTTGAATTAATTAAAATGTTTGTTTGCCAGATATTTGTTAAGTCTATGTATTATGAGGATAAAATTAATCTTTTTCATTTGTTACCCATAATCAAATAAGGAATTTTTCATTCTCTTTCTCTCCCTCTCGCTTTCTCTTCTTCTTATACGCAAGCAACTGTCATTCAAAGTCAATTAGAAAAATCTCTCAAGAAAGTTTTAACACAGTTTGAATTAGATGATTTCAAGTTTAAAGGTCAAAGTTTTTGTTGAGGACTTCACCCTTGATTTCCCTCCGTTTGCCTTCATCTCAAACTGAAATCTGAGGAGCAATTAAAGAAAAAGCTTAGCAAAGTTTTAAACAAGCAGAACAGGAACTTGAACTCTGTTGCCAGGATTTTTTTTTTTTTTAAGTAGTACGCTACTTTTAAAATGAGACATTCTCTGAAAAAGATTTCTAGTATAAAACATTCAAGCACGCTAAAATGATAGCAAGTCATTTTACATATCGACTTCACGATGTTCGTTGGTTTCAATGGATACATCATCTCCAGTATCAATTTATTATGGCTCTTTCATGTCTGTTAATCAATCTAATTGAATTTTCTATCAGAGAGACAATTATCAATCATAGGTGTCCTCAAGCACTTGTTCCAAGATCAAAACCAACTGTTAAAAATGTACATGGCACTTTATCTAGGTGAGTACATTAATGTCATAGGACCCTGGAATATTAAATCACAAGAGACCTTGAACCAAACTCCCCTTAGTGTATGGATGTTAAATACAGGCAGATGGAGGCTAGGTGATTGGTGCAAAATTCCTAGGTAACTGGTCACATGATATGCCCTCAAAACAGGCTTCCCAAGTCCCAACCTACTGCAGTTTTCAGTATGTGAATTGGGACACCAGAGGGAGAAAAATTTCCTTTTCCAATTATGTCTCTATTGATAAACTTAAAAAAGAGAGACAGATTGTGTGGAAATTAATCTTTATATAATATCTTTATTGGTCAATAAAATGCATTTAATGAATTTAAAAGCCAAGCCATTGTCTTCCAAAGATAGGTGGTAATTTTGAATGACTGATTATTTTTCTTTTTTAAATAGAAAAAAATGCCTCAAAGGGACCTAAACATATATGAAATATAATCATCTTCCTAAAACTTTAAATATAAGAACTTGAGACAAAATAAAATTACAAAAGGATGCAAGATTTATCATCGGCTCATTAAAATGTGTTGATAAATATACATATAAAACTATTAAAACTGACTGCTTATATGATTCTGTTACCAGTTAGAATAATTAAATGAGGAAAAATAAGCCCTGTATCTTTTGAGATTTCGGCCACAGGCCTGTGGAACAAGAATACTCTTGGATTAATTAAGAGCTCCATCATTTTCTAGTCTTGTGACCTTGGACGTTTTTTAGGTCTCAAGTTCTTCATCTGAAAAACAGGTGACATTCAACTATGGTTGTTGTAAAGATTAATAAAATATTTCCTATGGAGATCTTGGCACAGTGCTTGGCCCATGGTAAACTCAATAAATGCCACTTATTTGGGGATTCATCAAAATCAATTACTGAAACACTTCAGGAAATGTAATGCATGTTGAAGGCTAATCACTAGACACTACAGTCAGCAGGTCTGGAAAACAAGAATGAGAGGAGACTGAAAAGTAAAATTATCCTCATGGGAAGTAATCTCATTTGTAAAATCCACATCCTCAGGTGATCAGAGAAACAAATGAAGTTTATTCTGATAATGACTAAGTGTGTTCACTTTAGCTTAAAGAAAGAGAACTGATGGATTTTAGAAAAACTATTTGTTCTCATTCCTTTATTGGTTTTGACCTACCACCTCCTACTATTTCGCAATTTGATTTCCACCACTGCGCTACTGTTGCAACTGTTCTGCTGCCGGACAGCTACACCTTCTAATTACCAAAGCCAATGGACAACTGATCTAACAGTACTTGCAGGCAGTGATGACTGTCCTTCAATCTCTCCCACCTCAGGCACTTATCTTCTCTATGCATCAAGTTTTCTTTTCTGTAATAAAGATTAAATAATGTAACCTACATGAAAGTTATTTTTTAATTATTAAAGGAGTTAATGCTTATACAGTCCTTACACCACCTGGCATATTAGTAATTAGATTATCACTCAGTATTATTGATGAATGATTTCCTACTAAACTACTAATTGTTAGTTTGCCTCAAATCTCCTTGACCACCAACTCTGGCTGATCTTCATTCATACAAGAAAGGGTAGTGAACCCTGAGGTTATGTTCTTACTCTTTTCTTTGTTCTGTTCTTATTTGTATCTGTCTCCCTAAGTGAACTTGTTTTTTCCCAGTATTGCTGGTTGCCATGGATACAACTCCTCCATGCCCCATTTCACATACTCAAGGCTCTCACTTGAACTCTTAATCTCTATTTCCATTTGATTTCTGCCCACAAACACCTGTATATATCACGGAAATCTCGTATACAATGTGTCTAAAATTAAGTCATTGACCCTTGATCCAAACTCACTCTTCCATTTTATTAATTTATCATTTAGTGATAGAGTCATTTAAGTCATAATGTTTAATAATTCTTGTTTAAATTAACAATGATAATTATAACGAATATGAATTGAGTGCTAACTCTGGGTATTAAGTCCCAGGAGTTACACCTAATACATACTAAGTTTTATTTTTCACATCCTAAAAAGACCTAGCTGCTAAGTTACCTACTAATAATCTCTGTCACTGTTTATTTCTGCCATCAACCCTTTCTTCAAACTTTTCTCTCAAATCCCTTTTATACATGTTTTGCTAAATTTGTGTTTCTGAAATAGACATTTGACTGCACCGTTCCACTGCATGAAATGCTTCAATAATTTCATCCCATAACTTGCACCATGAAATTAATATGCCCAGTAAATAGTCCTTCACCTTTGGTCCCTGCTTGTCTTTCTAATTTCATCCTTTCCATTCTTTATTGCTCCTCAGCCTCCTGCCAACCAAGTAATTTCTGTTTCCCTGGGTGTATTATAAACTTTTCTATATCTGTGCTTTCCTTGCAAGGTTTCTTCTGCATAAGAAATCTTTCTTTTTCTCACATAATAGTCCTCAACGTTATAGCCAATATTTAAGTGCTCAGAATATGTCACATTGTTCTATGACCTTTACCTTGGTGAATGCATTTGTCCTAAAAACAATATTATAAGGTAGGAGCTATTGTTAGCTCTACTTTATAGCCAAGGAAACTTAGGTAGGAAACCTTAAGTAAATGTCCCAAGTTAAAGAGTTTTTATGTGACAGAATCCATGCTCTTAATCACCCTGTCTTTCTTGGACATGGCTTCAGTCTCACTTTGATGACATACTAAGCTTTATGCTCCTTTATGGTTTTTCCATAGTGTTTAGGACGTATATCAAGTAACCTCACTATTGCATCTATGTGAAGTGTCTACCCTACCCTTTAAATTCTCAACAACCTTTGAAGCTATGGACTATGTTTTTTAAATGCATCAAATGAATGAATTGAATGAATATTCTTTTATCCAAAACAGGATTTCCTTGGAGACTGAACCAAAAAAAAAAAAAAAAAAGGAAAATTAGTTTGTACTAGAGAGAATATGAAGAAAGATAACATTCTTTATAGAAATTGGAGGGAAAAGTTATTAACTAAATGGTAGACATCTTACTGACCGTAAATGCTTGGTAGTAGAACACCGGATCAAATATTTTCCAATAGTTACGCGCTTATAAATGAAAGTTCAGGAGTAGGAGGTTGTCCTACTGTTGGTTTATTCTTGAAAGGGCAAATGATGCAGAATAGCCACATTGACTGGGAGGAAGGTTGTATGGATCTTGAAAATAATCAAAGCAGGAACCATCTCATACCAGACGAACACTTAGTGCTGATGTAGGGCTGGTTCTGGAGCAACAGGGTATTCTGAGGAAAAGTTATGGTGAGAGTTCAAGATAGTACTTGGGTGAGGTGGACCCTCTGACTGATGGTAAGCAAGGCCAAGATCTGCAAAATGTAAAAAAAGTAATAGATTGAGCTGAGAGAAAACATTCCATTAAAGGAGAATATCCAGTGAAATGACTGGAGAAGATGCTAGAGATGTAGTTTGTAGATGGTTCATAATCTGGAGAAACATAATAAAAACTGGAAGTTAGGATGTAGTTGCTGAAAGTATACATTAATGAATTGGTTCAGTTTCTGAAAGTAAAAGGTTAAACATGAGGTTTGGCTCTACTTGTTAGCTGTGTGGAACTTGGCAAAATAACCCAACTTTCTTGAGTTTTTATTTTCTCCTCTGTAGAGAAAACCATCGGTCCTTCTATATTGAGAGGTCATAAGAGTTATTTAACGCATGACCTTAAACTACTTAACACAATGTATTATACAAAGTCAGTGGTCAATAAACAGTAGTTCATATTGTTGTTGCTGGTTGTTTTTTTTTTCAGACGATTCACTAATACGTTGTAAATGTCAGTTAACATTTCTTTTGTGCAGAAATACTTTTAAGGGGAAAGTCTTGAGTGTACTGAGTATTTGAATCGTTTCTTCACCATTTGACAAAGATACAGGACCATGTTTCTACTTTTGTTTTTTTTTACAAAATAGTTTTATTTCATCATCTTCTTCCCCCATCATTTCCAAGGTCAAAGAGACAGGAAGCACCACAGCAAAACCAATCATGCACTTCAGAGTCTTCATATGTTCACCCAAGAAAACTCAAAACTCTTGCCAGTTCCAGCAGACATAGAGATACATTTACTCTGGCAAATTTAATACTATTAAATAATTAGGAGATCAAGAGACACAATAACAGCGTGTTCATCTCACCTATTAGGGAAGAAAAAGCAAGATGGTAAGTTTTATGAAATTCCTACTCTATATATTCATAAAATCATTTAGAAGAGTCAAACTGAAAATTTTAAATGTCACAAAGACTAAATAGTAATAAGTGAGAAATGATAATCCACACAGCAATGTAAAAGAAGACAATTGTGACTTTTTTAAGTGTTGCTAGAAATTCCCCCTGTATGTCCATATGACTTTTATTGAAATAATATTAAAACAGTGAACTCACTGCCCAACAGTTGTATTCTTTTAAACATTAAAATGGAAAAACTCTGGGTCTTACTTTAGCTGTATAATTTGTATTTAAATTTCAGAACACACTTCTGTCATTTTCAGTGTCAATATATCCTTACTATATAGTTACAAGATATAAAGAAACTATGAGAATAGCCACTCCAACTTGGTGATAATCTGTATTTAGGAAAATGGCAATGAGCCAAACTAGAGAGAAGAATAATGAGAGAAGAAAAAACTCAGATTCCTTGGAAAATTATTTAAGATTTTTATTTAGTTTAATAGATCAATGTTTATTAATGCCATTTCAAAGCCAACCTTAATAATTATGAAGTAGCAAAGGACTAAGCATATATAGCTCTTTTAATAAGCTATATTGTAATTCTGTATTGCTGAAGATGGAGAGGTGACAACATATATTTTAGCATCTGTATTGAATTCTGATCATTTTTCGCTTAGTCAATAGATGATGTAATTATTTGAAATCTCCACTTGCATTTTAAAATTTCAGCACATATATTGGCTGAATTTAGTGTGCATTGGAAGAGTTACAACTATTTCAGTTGTTGCTATGAATTTACAGGACCTAAGACAAACAGCAATTGAATAATTGCATCCCTTTTTCCTTGTCATGGAACACTTTTCAGTCATTATCACCATCATCATATGGACATAGGGCAAGATTTGCTTTTTTAAGCAATGAAACATGTTATAAACTAAAATGGAAACAATGATAACTTTCAAGAATTAAAAATGTTGATCACTGAATGTTCTTCTCATTTGTGCTTTCATGTTCCTTCCAGTATTCTGCCTTGTATTACAGTTGTAAATAAAAAATATTAAAGTTATCTATTCATTTTCTGTTTGGATTTATTTAGGACAAGATATTAATCTAGGCCATGTGAAGGAAACAAAGATGATCAACATAGAGTGTGCTAATCTGCATCAAAATTACAAACACAAATAAATCATTTTCCTACAAAACACTTATGCACACACACAAACACAAAAACAAATAATTGTTTAAAAGAAACTAGCATTGGGGGAGGGTATAGCTTAGTGGCAAAGCGTGGAGTATTCAGCATGCACGAGGTCCTGGGTTCAATCCCCCAGTACCTCCATTAAAAAATAAATAAATAAATAAATCTAATTACTGCCCCCACCTAAAAAAAAAAAAAAAAAAAAAAAAGAAGACCAGCATAACACTTATATCAATCATATTAATTATTCCTACATTCCTACAGCTTTTCATCCTGAGAGTTTTATCACTGTCTGAAATTATGTTGCTTCTTTGCTTGTGTCCACAGGCTGGAATAGTTTCAGAAGTTCAGTGGCCTTATTTATCTGATTATTCCCTATAATACCTACACTGCATTATAGCTTTAGATCAGTTTATAGCACATAATAAGTGCTCAATAAATATTTGTTGAATGAATACATGAGTTTTTTCGAGGATTAAAAAAATAATCCACATACAGCTCTTAATACAGTTGTGTACACAGTAATCCCTTATTATCATGAGCTATTTATTGATGTTGCTGTTATTTTTAAATGATTCAGAATGTTATGATCAGGGAAAGTTTAAAAGCAAGAGTGACATGTGAGCTTGTTCCTAAAGGTCAATGTTTCAGTAAACGGGGAGATGGGAAATTTAAGGCAAAAGAAACGGCAAGATGGACTCTGGATCAGAATCTCTGGAGTGCAGGCCACACTGTACGTTAACATACTGGTGCTAACACTCAGATAAAGAGGGCTTGCTTAAATATAAGTGGAACAATTTGGACTTGATCCTAGAGGAGCAAAGAGCTAGCAACTTGTAAATTCCTTGAAGGACATCATATGCCCCTTTATTCTTAATTTCAACCACCAGGACATAACTTCTGCCTCATTTCTTATACTACAAAGATGAATTTCAAAGCAAATGTAGGCTGGCTCAGCCCTACCCTGTCAAAGATAAATACGCAGATGAACTAGGAGTTCTGTTTGCTAAAGTTCACCTTCTGACCAATTAAATCTTGCCCTGCTGCTCAGCGTGACCCAGGAAAGTGGCCGTCACTCATGCTTGCTCTCTCAGTCTGTACCATCGACAGTCATACAGAACAATGGTTTTTTTTAAACCAAATATTTATACAGCAGACTATCGAAAAAAATTCTAAATATACTCTCTTTTAAAACCCAAGAGAGTAAAATAACCTCATTATTTTTAAATACTGAAAATGTACAGGATCCAGACACACTGAGTCATATTAAGTATATACAGTTTACTTAAATATTCACTTAATATGCTCTTAAGATCTCTATGACAGAAGCAAATATTTTCCCCATTTCTTTGAGCAATAGATTCAAAAGCAAGAGTGACAGTGCTATTGAAGTCCATGAAACATTTTTCCAAGTTCAGTTATTCAGTCTCTGTATTGTTCCTACATCATCTATCGCTCAGAATCCTTCTACACCAGCTCAGTAATAGTGACTGCAGCTAAAGTAAAGGAAGTGGGTCTACAAAGCACTTTATTTCCTTATTCAATAAGATTTTTATGGAGAAAAGGCAAACAACTGCCATTCAAATCAGATTATATATGCTTAACAGTTATGTAACCTTATATAAAATTAAATCCAACTCTCTGCACTACAAATCTGTAAGGAATCAGAAGGGGATTTATATAAAATCTGGACTATTGTTGCATTCCACCCTTGAAGTCATTCTGAGTTAAAATAGGAATTTTTCCAAGACTCAAAGAAAAACTGTATTTTTAAAAGGGGATTATTTTTAATCATTGAATACATCATTTTTATTACTAAGACTGGAAAAGCAATACTTTTTTCCCACTGTAAATTCATTCTGATGAAAGAAAGAATTCTCTCACTTTCAACTCCTAACAAATGCCATATTCTCAAGACTAGAAGAATTATCAGCAGTCATTCCTTCTTCTTGATCTACGTTATTTTTCTCTAAATTATGTCAAGTGAACTTTTAAAGATTCAGGGAGGGGGAGCTTCATAATTTTTTTCTCTCAGCAAATTCTGAGGTGGCTCCTTTAGCCTCGGGCTTTCTTTGTGGTCTTTTTCTTCCTCTCCTTTGTCTTCTGGTTTCTCATCCTTCTAGAAGTTGAGGGATAAGCTGATTATGCACAAATACGTAAGGGTTATTTCTCTGTTTAACTCTCTTTTCCTTTTGGGTGGAACTCTTTAGGGAAATCCCTTGGCCTGCATCTCATCATTTATGAAATGTCTGAGTGTGCATTGATGTGAATACAGCAAGTCTTATAGATTCCAGACCGTACTGGTGGGTGAGGGGAGCCCCACCAACTCCAGTTTGCCATTATCACTGACTTGGTTGCACAAGGAAGTGGAGCAAATGAGACAGCTGGGGCATTTTACTTTCCCAAGTGTTTTACTCAATTTGCATAATTTGTGTTAACTGATCTACAGGCATAATTAGAATGCCTCCAACTTTTTTTTAATTTAAGTATAGTCAGTTTACAATATTGTGTCAATTTCTGGTGTACAGCATAATGTCTCAGTCATACATATACATACATATATCCCTTTTCATGTTCTTTTTCATTATAAGTTAATAAAAGATATTGACTATAGTTCCCTGTGCCATACAGAAGAAACTTGTGGTATAGCCATTCCGACAGCTTTTAATCATATTTTCATGTAGTTCTCATGGTCTTTCTGGACTCAACTCCACAATAGGGTCCTTAATACTGATGACTATCAGATGCTATCCTGACGCAATTAACAACCACAAACGCAGGTCACAGAACTCAAAATCTTAGCACCTCGTATCCTTTCTTTATAGGAGCCTGGGGGAATATCTTCATCTTGAGACAGACAGATTATTTCATTTACAGCAAACACCACGTCAACTTGCTCATATAATTATTCCCATAAACTGCTAGAAGATCAGGGTGACCTAGCTGTGCCCTGACTTCCCTCTTGGACGGACAGTATCGGTCTAGGAGCTGATTTTCAAAGCCATTGCTATTTTTAATCAAGCTCTCCAGTGTTTCCTTGGCTTATTCTACCACATCTGAATGAAACTCAGTGCCATAATTTATTCCCCACAAATCTCTCCTACACAGGAGCCAGTTCATGTTTGAGGGATTGAATTTGTTTTCAACTGACCGGCTAGGTTTTCAGTTTACTCTGAAGAATGCACTGGGTGAGGCAGTCTGTCGACCTGCCTAAAGGGGGCGCATGTGAGGCTCTAGGACTTGGCGGGCTCCTTGGAGGGCACCGACTTGGACGCTGAAGCTTGATCGTTTTATCATTTCATGCTAAAAGATGCGTTCACGTTTTGAACCATATTCACTTTATTGACATGTAGTATCAACAAGAGGGAAACTAGACTGGAAAATGATAAACGAATATTTTTAAAGGCAATAAAAAATGATAGTGGTCTTTAGACTCACATTTGTTTTAATGTGTAAAAAAACCCAAAGTCTAAGAAAATCAAAAAGCTATTAGAAATCTATCTACAAATTGACTGCAAACATCTAAAAACAATGTAGTGTCTGTAATTAACAGACAACATCCCCTCGCCAACCCCTCCACAGCAAGTTTCCCAGTCATAACTGAGTATAATGTGGAATTAGCGGACCTGGTCTGAGCAGGGGGTCACCCAAAGCAGGACAGGGCAAGTTACACAGTCAAGGCCCCTGAACCATGAGACAGAGCTACCCTTATAATAAAATGGAACGGTAGGTACATTCTTAAAATACCCAAAGGCCTTTCTCATGCCAAGTGGCTAATTAGTGTCCTTATTATTCTCCAGATCAAAACAGAAAACAAAACAAAGAAATTCCAAAATGTAGTATGAGGAACTGAGAGTAAGAAGGACAGGGAGCACTGGAACAAATCATGAAATCTGTGGTAAAAATGTTTTACTCTTTAAGCTTTTGTTTTCTTTCTCTATATCCCCCTGTATTTCTTTCTTTCTCATTTTTTTTCCACTAATTTGATTTGAATGTTTATGTCTGTAAAAAGAGAGAAATTTTTAGCTCTTGAATACACCAAAGCCTGAAGAAAGTTACCAATTCACATTGTCTGTGACCTTTATGAATTCAGTGTCTCCCTTCAGCAGGTTTCTGCCAATCTCATGTATACTTTATTAAGTGGTGATTTATTAAGTGGAAATATGTGATGTAACACCTCTTATCCATAATATCTGTTTTCTAGATATTTTTCAAAATCTTAGATCTCTTAGTGCAGGAAGTGGAAATAGATTTCTTCATTGAACACATTTTTTTCTCATTCATTTACCAGTGCCAATGCGTTTGTCCTACAGCTTTTCAACATCCTCACCTCACTCTACAAAACCCACATCTTCCATCAAACTGTTGCCCTCTGGAACTACTTTTCTGTTTCTCTTCCTTCTTTCACTGTCAATGTTTCTAATAAAAATGTGCTTCAATAAACTAATAGCTAATATTTACTGAGTACTTATGAACCTGGGTGTGTCCTAACAACTTATACATGTGTCATTCAATTTAATCCTCATTACAAGCCTATAAGACAAATAACTGTTACAGCTAATCTACCTGTTGGAAACTGAGGCACAGAGAAGGTAAGCACTTATTCTAAAGTTTCGCTCTCAGTTGGCGCTGGTACTTGGATTCTAACCAGAGTCTGAGTCTGCAGGCTGACCTAAAACCAATGTCAGTTTTACCACACATCCTCTAGTTAATGGCTTTTAATTTTTTCTTTAGTAAACACCTTATATAAAGCAAAACTTCAAAAACTCCAGGATAGAAAAGGAAAAATAATTTTCCTTCTAGCTTTTGGAATTATTATCTGAGACCTCTGTAATAAAAGTCAGATTAACAGGAGAAAAAAACAAGTTTATTAACCTGAATCTCAGGTATGTGTGCAAGTTACCTAGGGGAAAATGATTAACTCCTCGAGGTAGATCAGAATTCAGAATAATATGCCATCATAAGAGGGAAGTGGGTGAGGAAATGTAGACCTCGTAGGCAAAAGTAAATAATTTTTAGGAAAGATTTATGGGCCCTTAGCAAAACAGATTGGAGGTGTGATAGCTTGTGACCAAATTTGTCCAGGTGTGATGTCAACTTCGAATGTCCTCTCTTATGAAAAATAGCTTGATCTTGCCTGATTGATAAAACTTTCAAAGAGGGGGTTATGACAACTGAATTGCCTTTTTGGACCGATTTTTAGGCAGATGGGATGTTCCAAGAAAGCCTTTTCTGCATTTGCTGCTTTTTAAGTGTGTACAGCTCAAAAATAATAATAATAATTAATCAATATACAAAGCAGCATGTTTTAGGGTGGCATGTCCTGAACCCTGGCAGCCATATTTTGGGGTGGCATGATCTGTTACTCTTCACCAGTAAATGCCTCCGACACCAATTCAGTGTCACAGATTCACCTATTTTCCCATAATGCACCTTAGCTCAGTTTTCTGTATCCTTAATCCAGATTTTCCTTCTTGGTATTTTGTGTTTCGGATGATTCTTTTAACATTAAGTATGCTGATACTAAGTAACTTTACAATAAGTATTCTTTTTTCCCCTCGGTTTCCTCTTTCTCTTGGTACTCACTTCTTCAGGCCACACTTATATATACCCTCATCTTTCTCCATACATTCTAGCTTGCAATTTCATTGTCATTTCCAATTTCAAAATTACCTGTATTATAATAATTCTCAAATTTATTTCTCAAGTTCTGCATTTTCTGAACTGGACATTATTATTATTATTATTAATCTTTGCTGAGCATTTGTAACATAGAGTAGGTCTGAGAGTTTCCTAAATGCACCAAGCTCACTCTTGTCTCCTTGCCTTTTCCTTTATCTCAACCAGCCTTGCCTTCAGCTCTCGTTTACCTGGCTAACTTCCAATTATTTTCAAGATTCAACTGTAAATGTATGTCTACACTAGGAACCCTCTCTCACCTAACTTTCTGTGTCAAGACCTCTAATGATCCCACAGTATTTCCCTTCGATCCTCACTAAAAAAAATCCTGATTTTTCTGTGTGCAAACGCCTTCTAGAATAAAGAGGAGATTTCCCAAACTCCTTTCAAGTCAGGAGAGGTCATGTTATGATATTTGAATGAAAAATATGCAAGCAGACAAGTCTTTTGCAAGTTCTTCAAAGTTTCTTTCAGTTTAATCCTCACTACAAACCTTTGAATTTGGACTGGCCCCTCTCAATACATTTATCCTTCTTGTTGGCTAGAATGCAGACATGAAGTCTAGAAACTGAGCAGCCGTATTGGGTCATGAGGCAGCAGCCAAACATGGAAGAGAAGCGAATCATCCACCATATTCTTTCCATTGTCTTCCGTGCTTTAGCTCCTTAATTTCTAACATTGTCAAACATACTGAATCAATCCAAGTCAGCCTACGATGGTGACACAAAGTGACTCAATAGTAATTCCGTTTCCTAAACATGATAGAAATTTATTTCTCATTCTTCCAATTAATTTATGATGGAAGCCCACATCCAGGGCATACCCTGCAGTCATTGGGTGACCCTGGGGTGCACTCTTGGGTCAAATCCTAGAGCACATGAATCTGTGCCAGTTTGACCAACTCAGTCACAACACACCCATTTCCAGATTTTTCTGGCCAAGACTGAATGACAGACAAATCCCTTTTGCTTACCATGGCACTTGGCAAATGTGTCACACAGCTACACCCAACTACAAGGGAAGGTTGCAAATGCAGGATCCACATATACTCAGGAAGAAGCAGGGAGGATTTAGGAACCCAGCTAGCAGCCTGCAGACTGTGTGCTATAGCCTTTTACTTATTTATTTGATTTTAATTTTCTCACTCAACATTTGACTGAGATCTCCACAAAGGCAGAGAATTTGTTCTTTTTGGTAGTGTTCCTCCAGTGTCTAGAAAAGCATTAGATACATAGTAGTTACTCAATTGATATTTGTTACATAAATGAATCAATCAGTGAATTCATACACCGCCTAGATTTTGTCAATGTTTCTGGCACCTGCATACTGGAATTTAGGCATTGTAGGTTTCAGTTTCAGAGTCTAAGAAAATGATGAACTAATCAAAGGCATTTTAGACACCTTAGATTTAGAGATGTTTTAATGTTATGGGCTTCTGGGTTGATGTATTATGAAACTAATCCTCTGCTTTAGAACATTCTGAACACTTTTTGATAGGATTTAAACTCAGGTGCTTTGATATATCCATTATAAGCAGCCTTTTAAATTGCATTATAACCCTCTGGAAATATATTCTAATTGAATGAAAAATGTTTCATTGTGTTCTTAATTTATGCTCTCCAGAAAAAACTGTTTAGACATTAAACTGCTAATGCTTTGTTTCCCAGAATTGCTATTAGTATTTATTATCAGAGTAGACCCTCAGTAATTTACACTAATAACTGAGAGACTCACTAGAGATTACTGAATTTGGCAGATTAGTTAGTGAACAAATAAATATGAAAAACATCAACAGTGCAGTACCACAAAATGTGCTTTATTCATTATTTTGATAAGTGTAGTTTAATTATAATCATCTATGGTAGTGTTTCACAGTATGCTAATAAACACATTGCCATATCTTATGAAATTAATGAGATCTTAGAAGAAAAATTATTTGCTAAATTTAATCCCAATTTTTGGAGAAAAGTATAAGTCTATGATTTAGCATGTTTTGTATTACTTTCAGTCCAGAAAACTATATATCATATTATGATATAATTTTAGTCATTCTTATTGCTTATGGCCTATATCCCCTAATAGAATATAAGGTTCACAAGAGTAAATTTGCCTTATTTCACACACATTGTACGTATTATGCACAGGTATGTATTTAAGGGTATGTTGTGTATGTATATAATACTTTGTAAATGGAAATATCTCAGATATAAATTTCAAAGTCCCATTCAGTTTGAACACACATTTTGACCTCTGTCTCTGATCGCCTATGCTTTTAGAGGCCATAGGGGAAAAATTAGGTATTTATTTCCATTATTAATAATCTCTGATCACTTCTCTTTTGATGTTGAGATACCATGATTGGAAATACTTAAAATAATTGCTAAATTGTGAAAGGGCTGGTCAAAAGGACCAAAAAAAGTTTTGATGTTTTTGTTTTGTTTTGTTTTCCCTGCAGAGTACTCCAAGCAAACCAGTAGCTTTCTATCACACTTGATAATTCCTAGTTTAAAAAGGAGTAATTGATTTCTGTACTAACCCAGATTTACTGATTGGTTGATTCAATCAATTGATATTTAAGAGATCACCTGTTCAGCTCTTGTTTAATATAAATAAACAGAGAAAAGAAATATACCACATGATATCACTTATATATGGAATAAAAAAACAAATAAATTTATTTATAAAACAGAAACAAACTCACAGACATAGAAAAAAACTTATGCTTAGTAGGGTAGGAAGAGGGTGGGACGGGATAAATTGGGAGCCTAAGATTTGCAGATACTAACACTACTATGTATAAAATAGATAAATAACAAGTTTATACTGTATAGCACAGGGAACTATATTCAATATCTCACAGTAACCTGTAATGAAAAAGAATACGAAAATGAATATATGTATGTATGTACATGACTGAAACACCATGCTCAACATCAGAAATTAGCACAACACTGTAAACCGACTATACTTCAATTTTTAAAAAATTTAAAAAAGAAACAAAGACCTTTGGCTTCATAGAGCTTGTTTTCTAGTTGGGGGACAGACAATAAATGATATATATAATTAAAATAATTACTGGCTATACAGTAATATGTGATGAGATGACAAATAAAGCAAGGAAGATAAGAAGTTGTATTGGGGGCAATTGCAGGGAAGGAAACCAATGAGAAATGACCTGAAGGGAGTGAGGGAGTAAACTGTGCTTCAGTCTCAAAGAAGAGCCTGCCAGCCAAAGCCACAGCAGGGCACAGGTTCCGAGGAAGGGACTGTCATGCTGTGTTTGAGCAAACAGGAGTCCAGTGTTACTGGAAACTAGTGTGTAAGAAGGAAATGAGCAGGAGCTGAGTCAGTGAAATTACTGGAGTCAGAGAGATGGGTATAAAACCTTAATCTTTCTTAGAATACCATCATAATTCATGGTTCTCAAATTTCCAAGAGCCCTTGATGTCATACCTGGGAGGTGGGTGGGGTGTGTGTAGAATTCAGCTTTACACAGAATTGAGACACACAAGGAATCTCACAAGGTAATAATAAGAAACAAGGGCTTCCATTGTGTGACTTTCAAATCCTCAGCTCTACTTTGCTATAAATGTTATTAATTTTTCAACTGTTTCTAGAATTAGTAGTAATATTTTATAAAGTCAGACAGACTAGAAAGCCAGATTTACAAACTAAATTGGCATATTAAAGAGTTAGATTTGTTCAAAAAATTATCTTACCAAAGAATCAAGGTTTACAATCAACTTAGTTAAAATATATAATATTATTTTATTATTGTATTTTCACACAAAGTAGGGAAAAACCTCTTAATTTCTAAAGTCAGATCATATGGCACAGAATAATGAATTAAATTATACCAAAGTTAAAGACTTCTGTCTTATAAACACTAAACGTAAGAGAAGATGGCAAAATGAGAGAAGACATTTACAATTTTAAAAATCTTTAAGGTCTTGCAATCATATATATCAGCAACAAGAAGAAACATCAATCCTAATAGAAAAATGTGTGAAAAATAAGAACATTACAATTTATGCAAGTAAGGAAATCTATGGGAAAAGAAACAAAATGTTAATATGATTTTGAAGAAATGCTTAGAATGCTTGGAAATCAGAGGTATGAAATTTATGTTATGATGGAGAAGACCTATTAGGCTACTGGAGCAGCAAAAATTAGGAAACTAGATGGTACCATAAATATTCATGTCCTACTGCTGAGGATGAAGGCTTGTGAAGAAATTTTGAATAACCTAGTACATCTACTCATATCCATGTAAGTTTATTGTAGAAATTCCAATCATTAATTTATATCCTGAAGCAGTTTTTTCATATTTCACAGGAGGACAGATAGGAAAATGTTTATGGCATTAATATCTGATAAGACACACGTCTTACATAGCCACCACTGGATGCATATCATGGAGTAATGTGTACAAATTTGAAGCAACTATGTAGCAACTTGGATGTATATTTTTAAAAAATAATACTGAATGAATACAAAATGGGAAATTACAGTAATATTTATGGAATTATAAAGTTATTTCCATTGAAAGCAATTTTTCAAGAACACATGTGAATAAGAAGGAGAACAAGGAAGTGAGATATGGTAGATAGAAATATTTTTTAATTACTATTTTATTAATTCTATATCATTAAATGTTACCTAAAAAGATAGCTAATGAAGTGTCAGCCATAGCAGATTTACAAATTTGTCTTATTCGTAGAACCCACCATAACATTTTTGCCTTTACAATATATATGTTTTGTGTACACACATAATTTATCTAAATATTACAAAAATTTCAGTATATTAAAGAAAATCATTAAATTAACATAATAAAGGAGATAAATTGACTTATGTTCATTGCAATATGATCATGTTTAAAAGCAAATTTAAAAATAAAATAGTCTAAAATTGATAAATACTATCTATTAGAAGCTTATAGAAAATACATTTTTATGTTTTAACCTCAGAACTACCCCAGTAACAAGAAGGTTTCTTAGTGTGACTATTCTTCACAATTTTACTAGTAATCATATTCATTGCAATAAGACAAGAATAAAATAAGAAAAAATAATCAATAATTATAGATTATCTCTATCTCAGTAGATTACTTGGGCATTCAATTAGTAACTCATCTTCCTCACCTGACTGCTGAAGATATTGAGAGAGAAACAGGAATGTAACAGATTGAGAGAGAAATATAGCACCTTTACTACCAAGAAACTTGATACTGGAGAACGGTGGATGGTGGTTCTAATTACAGTATATGCCATTGCTTTTGCAGAAACTTAGAAATAGATTTACACACCTTGTCAGAAGTCATGCTGTGCTTCGGCTTGGGCAGAGCTTATACCCTGAGCTTACCAAGTGACTAAGTGCAATTAAGGGAAACACTGCATGTATAAATATGTATGTATACACTCCCTCTCAAGAGAAATCAACTAATATATGATACACATTTTCTTTTTCCAAACTTATCACACAGATTAAGTTATTTTTCCCCTGCAAATGAAAGAATAAGAGGCCAAAGGAAGTCCAGGAGTGTTATTCTGGGAGAGCCACTTGTAAATGGAAGGACATATTTTCAGAGAAAAGAAGATATTCTCCCTAAAAATTGTCTCCTTATTTAAAAAAAAATCAAAGTATTCAAATAAGATAGTAAAAAAAAATGAAAATATGGGCAGATACAAGTGGTAGATATAGAAAAACATCTTGATACTGGCTATAAATTTAAAAACATAGTGAAAATAAAAGGGCCTATTCATAATAGCACAAAAGCTGTAAAATATCTAGTAATGGACTGATAAGTCTAGGCTAGAAATATATAAAATTTTATTAAAGAATATAAAATGACCCAAATGATTTTATACCGTTTCCTTGTATAAGAAAATTTAAAGTTGTAAACATGTGAATTGTCTCCAAATTAATCTGTACTTAAATATAATTCCCAAGCTATTTCCAATAGGTTCATCGTGTGACAACTGACAGATTTGCCTGCCTATTTAGTGGATGGGTAAATGTTCACAGGCCGGAAACTCAGCAGGAGCTGATGCTGTAATCTGAAAGTATTCTCTGCAAAACCTTAGTTTGTACTCTTAAGTCTTTCAACACTTGCATGAAACCTACCACACTTTAGAGGATAATCTCCTTTACTTAAAGGCAATTAATTTATAGGTGTTAGCCACATCTTCAGAAAAGTTTTAGAGAAACACCTAGATATGTATTTGATTGAATAACTGGGGACTATAGCCTAGGCACTTGGTGTATGAAATTAACCATCACATCTTATAAAGAGAAAGGGACTCAGAATAGCCATAAATATTTTGAGGAATGAATAAAGACAGGGCATTTTTTTCATCTCATCTAAATTCTTATGGAATATAACACTATTGTGTTGGGTACAAATAGACAAGTAATTAGTGAGATAACAGAATTAATAATATATGATGTTATAATACATGATTTCAAAACAGTGGATAAGAGATGGACTATTCAATGAGTGTTATTGGAATAATAAAATATATTGATGTTATAATAATATGATATATTTATGTTATATAATAGGAAATATATCAGTATATTATATTAATATAATACTTTATATATGACATTTTAAATTGTATATATGAAGAAATACTCCTGATTAAATAAGGTCTCTATATAATATATAAAAATAAAGCTGTAAACTTAAAAATGAAAATGGACTTTAAATGAAAGTTTGAAGTAATTGTAGTCACACTAGATTATGTATTTTAAATTCTTCCCTCTCTACCTGTGTTTGTCTTGATTTTGGTGTTGGCAGTGTGTACTTATTTGATCATTTTATTTGAATAGATCACGTGACTTGATTTTGTCAATGGAAAATTAGCGGGAAAAATATGAGCAAGGATTTTACACGTGATTGTTCAGTTTCTTTCCTGCTTCTGCATCTACCACGGGAAGAACATGTCCAGGGAAACTTTGACTCTAGAAGGAAGAATTACTTAGAGTAGGTTTGAACCTAATCTATAACTTAGAACAAAACAAATGAATCACAGGTTAATTTAGCAGGATTCCTGCTGACTCACAGACCCATGTAAATGAAAAGTAAATGTGCCTGAGATTGTGAAGTTGTTTGTATCATAGATTTATTACTGTAGTAGTGAATTGATACATTATAGAAAATATTAAAGAATGTCTGTGTGTTTGTGTTGTGAGATTTACTTACAGAATAAAGAATGCTTTTCTAAGCCAAAAAATAAAAACAAAGCAAAGACAAAATAATATTTACCTTTTTACAGATATAATATATCAATGAAATAAAATAAAAATCAAGTCAAAATGATGTAATAGGCAATGAAGAACTATGTAACATACACAGAAATAAATTGATATGAAATGCAAAGAACTCCTGCTGTTTTCAAAGAGAAAATGACAGAAAAGGAAAAATTGTCAAAAACATTAAGATAAATGCAGAATTATTAGCAGAGAAAATGTATTAAATATTCTCATTTTGTGATACTAAACATCTGTACTATAAAAAGTAAAATAAAATATTTCCATTTTTCCTTCAGAATGGCAAAAATAAAATAAAATGAAAATAAGTTTTAACAAAGTTAAAGAGAGACAGAAACATTTATCTGTCTGGGAAATATTAATTTTATAGTAATTTGGAGTATCTATTTATATTTAAATAATATACATCTGATCTAGAAATTTTATTTCTAAAAATGATCCTACCAAAGCCTTAGTATTTATGCTTAGAAATTTTATACAAAGGGGTTTATATTGTGTATCAGAGTAAAGCAATGGAAACAATATAGACGTACATCAATTAATGAATGATTTTTTAAAGACACAATCCCCATTGATTTATTGTAAGCAAGTTATATAAGTTGCTATTTCTTTGAACAAAAAGAAGGAAAAATTAATATGGTACTGACTGGTAAGAATTTCTTTTGCATTAGCATCTTTTTAAAAAATATATTGAACTATAGCTGCTGTACAATACTGTATAAGCTACAGGTGTACTATATAGTGATTCACAATTTTTAAAGATTCTACTCCATTTATAGTTATTATAAAATATTGGCTATATCCCCATGTTGTAAAATATATCCTTATAGCTTATTTTATACATAATGGTTTGTACCTTTCACTTCCCTACCCCTAAATAGTATCCCCTTCCCTCTCCCCACAGGTAACCACTAGTTTGTTCTCTATATCTGTGGGTCTGCTTTTTTTGTTATATTCACTGGTTTGTTGTAATTTTTAGGTTCCACATATAAGTGATATCATACAGTATTTGTCTTTCTCTGTCTGACTTACTTCACTTAGCATAATGCCCTCCAGATCCATCCATGTTGCTGCAGATGGGAAAATTTCATTCCTTTTTTATGGCCGAGTGATATTCTATTGTGTGTGTGTGTGTGTGTGTGTGTGTGTGTGTATATATATATACACCGCATCTTCTTCATCTATTCATCTGTTGACAGACATTTAGATTACTTCCATATCTTAGCATTTTTAATTAACTATTTTCCAGCCTTATTGAGATATAGTTCACTCAACATAGTGAGTTTAAGGTGTACAATATGCTGATTTGGTACATTTATGGATTGCAAAATGATTACTACCATAGTATTAGCCACCACCTGCATCCTGCACACAGTTGCCATTTCTTTTTTTGTGCTGGGACATTTAAGATCTACTCTCGTAGCAAGTAAATGTTTAATTATGGCATATTCAACATTACAATGTCTGGTGCAGAGTGCACGTTCAATAAAAATCAGTGATTATTATAAATCAATAAAAATAAGCCAGTAAATTAGGCTTAATTGATTAATAAATATTTGGTTTACTATTTGTGAACATGAGTTTAAGTAAAGTTTAAAATCTTATTTTCTCTATTGAAACCCTTCCTGAATTGATTTGTACATTAAATGTGATCACAAATAAAATCCTACAAGGCTTTTTTTGCAAACATTGACAAGCTGATTCTGAAATTTGTAGAGAAATGCAAATGATCTGGAATAGCCCAATAACTTTGAAAGAAAGGGGTCGAAGTTGGAAAAACTTATATTATCCAATTTTAGCACTTATTACAAAACAAAGTATTAAAGTGTAGTGACAGACAATAAATGAGACAGAGGAGTCCAAAAATAGACTTACATATATCTGATCAATTGATTTTCAACAAAATGTGCACAACTGAATGGCTAAAGCATAGTCCTCAAAAAATGATATTAAAACAATTGGCTAGTCATATGCAAAAAAAATATTTTCAATCTATACCTTGCATTATATAAAATTCAAAAGCCAGGTTATTCCCCATTTTAAAACATTACTATTGTAATGGGCCCAGTTTGGAATCTTTATTATGAATTTGTTACTGAGATGTTCCAATTGGTACAATGAGGGAAAAAAAGAGGAGCAAGACACCCCACAGTTTTATTTTACTTTTATTATTTGTTTTTATGAAGCCTGAGAGAAGTAATAGTGAGATATTGAGAGCAGTGCCCTGATCGTTCCATCACTGGTATAAAGAAGAAACAGCTTCTACAGCACGAGCCATACCAAAAATTATTAAGGGAGTCCTTGAACCTGTACAAGAGATTAAGCTTGAATATCAAAAGCTATCCTCGGTTATCACCAAGATGCAGTAGGGAACACAGCTGACTGATTACATGGTCACATAGTGGGAACTCCTCTGTCATAAGAACCCAGTTATAAAAACTGACAGAAATGTGGTTTTTTTAGTTGTGGAAGGTGCAGCTGAATTAGAAAAGGCAATTAAGTTCCAAAATAAAAGTACACATTTGCTAAAGAATGCTAGTCAGCAGTTTGAACTCAAAATTTACATGAGGTGGAAACTGACAGCAACTCTGTGAAGTGACAAAACCTCTAAGCAGGTGTAAACCGTGTGTCACAAGCCCCCAGACTTCTCTGGCAAGCATGTTTCTGCGAGACCATGCAGTTTTACTGGCGGGAGTGGAAGAGGTTGCAGATGCCATCTTAAGTGAAAGAAAAAGACAGACTTCGGCGTTTCTAAAAATAATTTGAAGGAAGTATATACTGCAGAGATTTTTCCCCTCCCATCCCCCTGCCCCTCCTGCTTTTGAAAGAGGAAAATTTATACATTATGAAGACATTTTCAGAACAAGTCTCTAAAGATGTTTGGTTTTGTAGCATAGATTTAAAATATTAAGTGTATTGGTTTATCTTCTCTTAACTGAGTGATAGGAGAAATTAATACTTGTGTATTTACACTTGGAACTCAGGAATATTTTTTGCACCTCAGTACTCTTTTAGACTCCGAATAGTCTAGGAAAACTACCATTTTGTGATTCCCTATAAACACTGAAGGCTTAGAAAGTATCTCTATTTTACCCACATTTCACCGCTGCATCCACGGTCCTTTATAACACTAGCAACATTTCAGCCATATGCTCATTCTGACTGAAGACCACTTCATAAAACATCATAAACATAAACATCATAGTAATAATGCAAAATTTAAAAATTTAAATTAAAATTTTCTTGAAGCTTTCAACTTTTAAACATAAATGGTGTGTATTTCAGAACTCATTAATTTCAAATATTTTCAAAGATGAAAATCGCAATAATACGGTAAACATCCTTTGAGGTTAAAAGAACGTTAGATGGTATCACTTCTACCATTCCTGGTTGCTGTCTTCTACCAATCAGTACATTGCTTCTATGTTTACTTAAAATGCTTTGGTACCTGGCCTTATGAGCTCCCCCATTACCTTAATTCTTACCGTCATCTTAGACAACATTAAGAAATTTTTAAAATTTTTTCTTAATCTAGATTTATCTATCTTACCTTTAAAAATTGAGCTCTGCACATCAAAGTTGGTGATGACAGTTTTCCATTTTCCTCCTTGCCTCTTGTGTTATTCCTAGAAGAGTGTGTCTTTGGCATCAGTGGGAATTTCTTTACCTTGGCTTCTTTACTTTATCCTTTTTATGAGTTCTTCCAAGCTTTACTTTGGTCTTTATTAATCCTGGACACTTTGATCACTCCCTTGTTTATCGCTCAAGTTCTTTGCTCTGTGGTTTTGATCACAATCAGCCCACAGAAATTTTGTTCAGGATTCATTTCCCTGCACTCTCTCCTCCTGTATTTGACATCCTGACGCAGCCAGCACAAAATAATCACATAACCTCGAATTTTGCTAATAGAAGAAATCCATCATTTCCTGTCTTATCTGAGCCGTAAAAGCGTTTAAGGAATTGTTTCTTTTTCTCCCACTCACCTGCCTCTCTTGTTCTTCACAAAGCAAATTCAAATCTCCCCCACTCTCCTCAAATTCCTTGTCCCGTCAAAACAAGCTTGATCTCAGTAATAATACCACTACAGTTTTCTAGGTACTCAGTATCCTGAACAATCTACTAAACCCTCTACAGACATCACCTCATTTTAACCTCTCAATAGTCTGCTGAAGAGGTTTTAATATTATCATTTTACTGAAAGTAAACTAAAGAGTAACGTCAAGGTTCTGTAATGAATAATAGTTGAATCTTGAATTTGAACTTGCAACCTCATGATCTTAAATGCCGCTTCAGCAAAACAAACAAACAAAAAGGAGTGCCCCTTTCTTTAGTGAGAATTGAGAATCCATTAGATGAGAACTTCCGTGTTAAATGCATTTGGTAGTTTCTGTTTTGCATTTTCTCCTGATACTGTCAAAGTTGTTCTGCTTCCTGAGTTTATGAGCCCCTAATCTTTTCCTCTTCTGTCTACACAGATGCTTCTCTTTTGTACAGTCCATTTTCTCTTCTATGGCTTCAAATCCCACCCCCATCCTCTCTATGACATCAAACAATAATGATGTGAATACCAATAATCAAGTTCTATGTTAAAACGTCAAAAGAAAATGATCACTCTTTAAATACTTTTCTAAGGATCTGGTCCTTACATAGTGAAGTTTTAAAGGGTGATTTATAGTCAATATCTACTCCCCCTTCCATCCCTTTCCCTGTTTTATATGGTAAAATTGAGTTCCACTTATTTTTCACTAAAATGGTTTCCACCTGGTCACCAAAAAACTTACTGGAGAATCCCACATGAACCACAGAACTTCCTCCAATCATGATGGGGTTACATCCTGAAAAAACAATCATATGTTCAAAATATCATAAATTGAAAATGCACTTAATACACACTAACCTACCAAGCATCAGAGCTTAGCCTAGCCTGCCTTAAAAGTGCTCAGAGCCTGCCATCAGGCAAAGTTATCTTAACACAAAGCCTACTTTATAATAGTGTTGAATATCTTATGTAATGTGTTGAATACTATACTAAAAGTGAAAAACAGAATGGTTGATGGGTACAGAATGGTTATTAAGTGTTCCCATTGTTTACTCTCGTGATTGCTTGGCTGTCTGGGAGCTGCAGCAGCATTTCCAGAGGGTATCACTAGCCCAGGAAAAGATCAAAATCCAAAATTCGAAGTATGATTTCCACTAAATGTGTATCGCTTTCACACCATTGTAAAGCAGATAAATAGTAAGTCAAAGGCCATCTATATTTCTTCATGTTTCTTAAGTACTTTGGAATATCCCCGTGCTAGTTTTATATGGCTGTGTAACAAATTACGAAAAGCTTAGTAATATACTTTTTTTTATCTTAAAGCAACATTCATTATTATTTCATAGTTCTGTAGGTCATGAAACTGGGCATGGAATCTCTAAGTTCTCCAGTCAAGGTCTCACAACACTGAAATCAAAGTGTTGGCCAGACTGCGTTCTCATCTAGAGCTCAGGGTCCACTTCCAATGTCATCCAAGTTGAAGAGCAGAGGTGCGTGTTTTCCTACTGGATAATGACTGGAGGTTGTTCTCTGTTCGTAGAGGAAGCACTTACATCCTAGACATGGGGCCTTTCTCATAAAATAGTATCTTTCTTCTTCAAAGCCAGCAGGAGAATCTGCCTCTAGTTTGTTATAGAAATATCTTAGTAAATAATCACAAATAATGACTACATTTGCCCTAAAGTTAATCTAGCCAGGGAGAGAGGCTACCCCATCACATTCCTAGGTAGTGTCCACATTAAAGAGGAGGAGGTCCAACTGGGAGGGCATTTATATAACCAGCTAGGAATCCTGGGGGCCAGTTTAGAATTCTACTTACCACAGTTTCCTCTTTGAAATGTTCTCATTCTTCATTTCCTCTGACAGCACACTTACATAGTTTTTTCTTTTTATTTCAAACTTGTCTTCCAGATACTGTTTTTCATGGCTTGCCCTTAAAATATTTAATATAATCCACTCCCAAGCTCTAGTCTCCCGTCTGTAATCTGATGCCACTAAAATGTGTATCTCCTTTCATGAACCCTCTTGTTCTTCAAATTCAAGCATCTAACTACTTATTCTCCATTGCCACCCCAACCTGGTTGACCAAAGCAATATCGACTTATAGAATTAATTCATTATTATATCCTTCTCATCCCTAACTCAAATACACACACACAGTCTCTTCTTCAGTGGCTAGCACTTTTAGTGAATAAAATAAAAACAGCATTCAAATAGTAGCCCATAGGTACTGGAAGTCTGCTACATTCTTTGATTGCTCTTTGCCCAGCATGCCCAATCAATCATGAAATATTTCCACATCTTTAATAACTCTCTTGTCTATCCAATCATAACCACCAATATATTTTATCCAACTAGACAAAAATCTTTTTTTCTCTAGATTGATTCCAGGAACAATATTTCTAATTGTTCAGACTTTTCCTTTTAAAACTCTTCAATACTCTCTTTTTCTGATCTCAGAGAGAAACCTAAACTCCTTGGAATGGCATTTAAAGACCCTTCAAGGCTTGGATCCTGTTTAGATCTCTAGTCTCAAAATTAAACATTTCTTAACACTTAGAAATTTTGCTCCAGGTCTACTAAATTACTTGTAAATGTATTAACATTTCTTTCCTGTGCTTGCAGACCGCAACTTTGATCATGCTATTGCCTTGGTTGACTGGAACATTGCAAAACAATCTATTTCTTTTTTGGCTGACTGACTCATTCTGGAGTCACAACTTGGACTTCAGCTTTGATGGGGAGCCTACTCTTACCATTCTTTAATAAACATGGTTAGAAATCTGTCTTACATGCTTATCCCTAATAAATGACTTATCATTTTTATTAAAATCATTCATTTTACTTATGGTCTCAATAGAAATAATTATATTGAACAATCATACACTAAGTGAATGAATCTTAAAGGATGAGTAAGCAAGAGAAAGGGTAAGAAGACGTATATACAGGGAAATAGAACCACATTATTAAAGTCATAAGTATAGTGTACTTGGGATACACAAGTAGTCAGTAATGTAGAGTATGAATTATAAAGATCAGATGGTATTTAGGAGTACTGAAGAGTGAGCTCACAGTGAAGAGTCATTAATACCTCTTCTTAATCTTGTAGTCTGAGAGGAGCCACTGAAAGTTTGTAAGCATCAACAGGTCATATCCATCCTTTCCTGTTAAATCAATTATAAAGACAAGGTGAAAGAAATATAGATCAGGGGTGGCAATCCTGTAGGAAGACAGATTAGGGGACTTTGATGCAATCAAGGGGAGTGATGATTTGAGCATGAAAACATAAGACTGGAGAGGAAACAACAGATTGGAAGAATAGGAGATTAAAAGTTAAAATGCTAATAGGCGAATGTTTATTTTATCCTATTATTTGAACAAAATTTCATGTGCACATACATGTATTCAAGAAATAGCTCAGAGATATTCTGCATATTCCTCTAATACTTAATCAATCAATTTGAAAACTCCTTCATAACAGGAATCATTATTTTTCTTAACCTGCATAACATCGGTGAACCTTGAATTTTAGTTACACACACATACAAATACACATATACCCAAAGCTCTACTGAATCTTTATGTGTCAAGTAGTAGTATACTTGTGTCTAATTACCTAGTTTATCCAGTAAATCACACCCTTTTATTTTTTATGCATAGTGTAATTTCAGTTTTTGAAAATTCTGTCAAGATTGTGTATTTGAGCTACACCATCAGGGTTCTTCTTGAGGTTATCTTCTTGTCTTAATATTTACACCATCCAAGCCAGGACTGCCAAATAGAACTCTCTATAATGATGGTTATGTTCTATATCCGTTCTGTTTAAATATGGTAGATATTAACTACAGATGACTGTTGAGCCTTTGGAATGTGGTTAATATATCTGAGGTACTGAATTTTTAATTTGTTTGATTTTAATTAATTTAAGATTAAACAGCCACACATCACTAGTGGTTACATATTGGACAGCACACAGCTCAGCTTTTAAGCCCCAGCCTTCTTACAGCTGGAAATCATTGGAAGTTGGGTTGCTGTAATTTGATTCAGCTGGACTAAAATTAAAAATACATTTATGAACACTCCTTTGCATGCTCAACATTGTGCATACAGCTGCAAAACAAAGATGAAAGCACTGAAACTCTCAGGCTCTACCTTTAAGGAACTGTGCACCACAGCTTGTGGCCAAATCCTGTCTGCCACCTGCTAGTGCAAATATGATGTTGCTGGAACAGAACCACACCCTTCCTTATTGTCTATGGATGCTTTTGGGCTATGATAGCAGATTTCATTAGTTGCAACTTAGGCTGTATGACCATCAAAGCCTAAAATGTTTACATTCTGGCCTGTTACGGAGACAGTTTGCTGGGTGTGATTTGGTGGGTCACAGGTACGAAAACAGGTATTTAGAACAGAGTGAAACAAATTTAACAACAGAAATGGGCAAATAATACAGAGGCACTAGGGCCATGCATGATTGACTCTGGCTAAGTTGTTCAGGAAAGGAATCAGGGACAAGGGATGACTGAGTTAATTCTGATTGATGACTAGGACTTTTTCAGAACAGAGAGTAAAGGCAGTGTTTGGCGAGTCTCTTTGCATTTAGTGAATGAGGAATAAAATAATCTTACCATTTATAAATAAAAAAATAAATCTCATTTTTAAAAATTTTTCCTCACAACTGCTATTTAATTTAACATTAAGTTGAGCTTTAAAAAAATTTTACACTGGAAAGTGCTTAAACCTTTACAGACGTGTATACCTCCAGTTAGTATCACTTAATGAAAAAGACAAAATTTTTTATCTTCATTTATATATTTTTTAGAGTTAAAATTGAGCAGTAATTTTTAACACTCAATATTTATAAAGAAAGACTTTCTAATAGCACACGATAATTATTCTCTTATGGTGAGTGAAGGAGTTCACGGATATAGGTACTCCATTGAAAATATATATTTTTTTATATCATTGCCTAAAATTTGGAGAGGACCCAAAGGGAGATACTTATGACTTAAGCAGAAAAAGGGTATTATAATTTCAGAACCTGGGCTACACAGAACTTTCTAGCCTAAAACAAGCATACTGAGTTTAAATTTGAAGCATGAAGGACCCAATGTCAATATTGTACTAGAGATTTAAATATTAGCAAAAGTTAGACTCCATCTTTTAAAGAAAATGAAATTTCACGTGATCAGAATTATTCGCCTATATTTTTCTGAGCCTGTATGAGGTTATTTGCTTTTCTTTGCAGCAGATATTTCCCATTTCTACCATCGGGGGAATAGCTCTGTGGTTTGGGTGGAGCAGTGAGGGCGATCACATTTCCTGTCCACAGCCATTGGTTCAGATAACCTCAATTTAATCTTTTTTGGGTTATTTTATGGGGCGGGTAATTAGGTTTATTTATTTATTTTTAGTGGAGATTCCAGCAATTGAGCCCCGGGCCCCATGCATGCTCAGCATGCCCTGTACCACTTGAGCTAGACTCTACCCCTTCAATTTAACCTTCCCTGCATGTAGCATTGCCTGAAGGTAGATATTCCTGAAGGGCGGCTCAGCCAATGAAAACTCAAAATAGTTTTTAGTGGTTGTGACGGAGAACACTTTCTCTTCCTACCAACGTGAAAGAAGCGTGTTACCGCTTGGTGAATGTGCAAGAAGGCAGCCCAAAAATGAAGCTAACGGGTGCAAAGAAACATAAGGCCAACAGGAGAACATCTGTGTATCAGTGATTGTAGAGAAAATAACAAAAGTAGAAGAGGAATACTGAAGTGAAAAACAAGCCCCCTCAATGAAAAAAGCTTTACTAATTCAATGTCTTACGTAAAACAAGGTTAATGACTGGAGGGAAATGCTGTAATTTCTAGGTGCAAATAAGAAATAGCCAATAACTGTTGGCACCTGGACTTTCAAAGCATGGTTTCCTTAGTAAGATAGTGCCGTGTCTCTAAGAGTTTATTTAGAGTATTAAGTAATTTAGAGTTACATGGCTTAACTGCTAAAGTCAAGTGCGTATAAAAATACCTTTTAATTTCCTATCCCGTCAATACTGTTTTCATCTACATGCATCAAAAATTGCCTTTGTAATGTCATATTTTAAACCGTATCTTTATTAGCATTATAATCATTGCCATCATTATTTGATTTAACTTTTCAGAACATTGTTATTGGATAAATTGTGGAATTTTACTCATAGCATAGGTTGAAGGTCAAATGTAAATTTATCAAATAACAGGTATATAGCTAATATTTACTTCTAAATGTTTACTCTGTATATAGAGCATCAGTGTGTCATGAAAAGAATGTTGCATACATTGACAACATCAACACTTTTTTTCTGGATATAACAGGGAAACATTAAATATGAAGCAACATCAGCATTCTTGAAAGTTGTGAAAAGAAGTATTTTATTTACAGCTATCAAGAGAGTGATCATGAGAGAAAACCGACTGGCATATCATGAATGACTCATATGCACTGTTAACTTAGTTGCACTTTTAAATAATTTTATTTAGGATAATTACATCTATATTTGCATGTGATATTGATTATAAACATATTTTTAAAGTGACTTTTTGTGGATTGATAATCACACAAAGATTGCTGCACAAAGGTTGGTGATCTTAATAGAAAAAGAAACAGTAGACATGCTCTGTTCTTAGATTCGCAATGCATAGACATGTTCTCAAAAGTCCTGCAGTAAAGAAAACTGTTAAACTTCATTTAATACAAACTTGTTTGAACTTATTTGGTTAATAAAACCTTGTGTATTCCCTAAAGAACACTAATATTTATAACCTGGAACTATTATTGCACAAAATAGAAATTGGGACATGTTTTCCTCATGTTTGTTTGGTTATTTTAGCCATTTCACTTTGAATACAAATATTTTCAATCCCCTGGTTTGATTTTTCCTTTGAGGCCTGTTGATTCAGTTAGTTCCACCATAAATACTAATTTTCTTAACTTAATCTAGCCTCAGTGGTAGGTTTGCTTTTCTTGTCTTAGGATACACACTACTGCGTTAAACAAAGGTTTCTATTTGTGTAAGGTAGCGATGCCCTCTGAATTACAAGATAGTTATTAAATGCCAACATTTTTAAAAGGTTAGAGGATGCTAGATCAATTCTTTTGATTTTGACTAATATTTGCACATGTATTTTTGCTTAAGTGGATTTTCCCTACGTATTAAAGCTTATACTTTGATATAAAAGGTAGTTGTAAATATATATGAATCTATTCTTAGGTATATGTGTATGTGTGTGTATATATATATGTATATATAAAATATATATACATATATATATATAATATATATATATATTTTTTAAGTATTCCAAAATGTCTCCAACCAATGGAAATTTCTTACATAATGTTCACATTGTTGCCCTGAATTCCATCCCACTCATCCTAGTCTAACATGAATATTGAGATAGGAAGAAGCATCTCTGTGGAAATCAGACTGGATAGATTTAAATGATTTGAGAATGTAATGCTGAATGTCAGAATCAGATTATACCAAAGTCTTGAAATTCTAAAGCATGGTTTCCTTAGTAAGATGGTGTCAGTGTAATGAATATCATATTATGGTCTTCATTCTGTAGCTACACATGACAAAACATTTTCACTCAGAAAATGTCATGCACATTTAGAAAGAAGATCGATAAATTCCATCACATGAAGCTTTTTTTGGAAAACAAGACTGAAGAGTTGCCTAGATCCTCATTGCAAAGTGAAACAGCTTGCTTATTGGTAAGAAAATCAAAACAATGATACACCATGTGACATACAATAATCAAAAATGCATATGACTAAATAAATAATTATATATTATAGTTCTGTTCAATAATTAAGGTTAATAAAAAATAATATTTTTTTCTACTGACACTCTTGTATTCATTGCCCTTGAATTCCACTTTACAAAGTATATAAACTTGTGCAGTGTTAAAGAAACACTGTAGAAATAGTCCATCAAAAGAAAGTATTAACTTCTGGCCCTTCAGCTCTTGTGAGGATTAAGAAAAATGTTAACACATCAAGGTTGGGTTTATGGTACCTCATTCTCCCCTTTTTCTTCCTTTCTTTACTATTGGTCTATCCAGATAAGTCTAGAGTTCTTTTTATATTGCCAACATAGGTTTTGCAAACTTCTAGGAAACTTGCAAACTCAGTTCCAATCCTTTACTCTTCCTTTCCTTCCTTAATTACTTTGCTGCAGAGTAAAAGAGTGTGTTCAGTCTATTTTTATGTAATAACAGTACATAATAGTACATTGTTTTGAGATATTTTTATTAGCTGTACATCAAAAAGGAAATATTTAATAAGATTATATAGAAATCACTTATGTCTACACCGATGTTCTAAAAATAGTATTTTTAAAAAGAAGTATGTAATTATGCTTACATTCTGAATGCATTTTTAAATCTGTTCATTTCCATCTCATTATCTTCACCTAGATTCTGTGGTAAATGCTTTAGTCAAGATGAAGGCTGACATCTTATCTTAACCATGTGTTCTTTTCTCACATTTGAAGGGTTTTCACCATATTTTATAATGATGAAGTGTTAGATTTTCAGAAATGTATCTTATGGATGTCAGTTACCATCTTAATGGATGATAAGTGTTTCAGATACCATATGAAGGGAAGCATTGGTCTATACAGACTTAATGTGTGATTGTTGAAATTCTATGATAGACGGTTTTTTTTTCAAAATCACATTTTTAGCTTAAAGTTGAAATATACAAAACTTCAACTAAATAAAATAACACATTATCTCATACATGTGCTATTAGTTACCATTGTAATAGTAGTCATGGATTTAAGTTAATACAACTATACAATATAAGCAGGAAGGAGGCATTATTTATTTATTAAACCTTTGGTTTAAGTTATTTGAAGAAGAGATCTGGAACCGTTACATAACTCAAGTTTACCCAAAATTTTCTTGACCTTTGTTAATTTCAAATCTTTTAATGAATCATTGAATATCTCCACAATTTCTTTTCCTAGTGACTAGTGATTTTTTTAAAAAAAATTCTCTTTCCAGAGTGGAACCCAATCACCTGGGAAACGTTTTAGTCTTAACTTGATGTGTAATACATCACTGAATCATATTTAGCCAACTTTTTGGTAGTATTAATTGACACAAATCTTAATCCATTATCTACAGAAAATTTGATTCAGTCCAAATAGGACATTAAAAATGGAATGTACGTGAATACATCTAACACAAACTCCTTGTTTTACCGATTAAGCAACAGAAAGATTAAGGAAAATATTAGTAAATAAATATACTAGAAGTTATCCCTTTCTTTCTTTAATTCCAATTTAATATGTCTTTGGTAATTTTTTTAGTGCTAACAGTTTATATTTTTGAAGATTCCAAATTTGTAGCCAGTATCTTTTATCATCATGAATAAACCTTCTAAAACAATACAGCTATGTAAACTGTATATCCAAGCAACAATATGGTGAACATTTCTGAATTGCCTTAGAAATGAAGACTCATTTCCACTTAGAGATCTCAATTTTTCATATTTGTCAATGATGCTACATTCCATTAACTAAGTGCCGATAGCCACTAACTTAAGGGGAAAAAAGATAAATATTTTTAAAAGCAGGGCTATTACAATATAACTATTTTCTAGCTATTCTTTCTCATAATTTGCTTATATGATTAGATGGCCTTTTATTTCTAATTGCATGAAAGAACTAACCAGAAGTCTTGGGAAATCTTAATCTACTATGGAAGAACAAGTCTAAATATGTGAAGGAATTGTGATAGAATTTCTTTCTATGTCCATATAAAAAGCATAGAAAGAATTCTCTGTTTTTTAAATTTTCTAGGCAAGTAACAGATCTGAGAGATGAGATGTAGAGTCAAACTAAAGTAAAAGAAAAATATAGATGAAAATACCAGTCAAATTCGTTTAAGTTCTTTGACCTGGGCAATATTTATATGGTCCAGTTTTATTATTATTTTTCTTGCCACAAAGAAGCATCATGAAGTTTGACTGGGCTGCATTTTGCAAAATTGTATTTCATACATTTATATAATAAACATTTTAAATATAAATCAATATTAGACTTGATCTCACTCTTGGAGGTGATATCACCCAATATTCAATGATCTGTGTATTTTGGTATTATCCTGCTAAATAATAAACCATTATTTAGGATTTTTATAAGGCTTACTTATGTACCCAAAGCTTTAATGTAACTTCTATCATAACTATATTTTGAGTAATCAATCTTTTCCCTAGAGTAACATATTGGTGTGTTAAAATCACACCTTACTCACCTTTGTATCTCCTAAATCAGCACAGAGCTTGGACATGATAGGTGCCAAATGCATGCTTGTTAAATTAAATAATGTCATAAACTCTTAACAAGAAAAAAAACATGGATATAAATGGTTAAAATTAATCAAGTTTTTGCTTACGAAAAATTCTAATAAGAGATTTTTAAATATTATTGATCTATGCTAAGAAACAACATTAAGAGAGAGTATTTACATTATGAGACCAATTACAAGCTCTTTCTTATCTTTCTAGTCTAAGATGGACTCATACTGAATTACAAGCTATAATATGTTGTGATACAGCAGGAGTCCAGGATCTCATGAGTTCCACATGGTACCTTAATGGATTCTTTGTCAATTATCATTCATGGTCATGTGTCAAAATTTTCCAGAATGTTGTAAAAGTACTGTAGCTTAAAAAATTCTTTACATAGCAAATTTAAGCATCATATCAGTGATTTTAAAGTATGGGGAACAGGAGACTGGACCACAATAAATTTGAAATGTTGAACATAATACATAGCATGCATCCAATTTTTTAATCCTGGTATATACTACTCCTGTTGTGGAAAAAAAAAATTTGTGGTTTGCTTAGCAGAGCAAAAAGCAATCCAATATGAACTGATAGAATATTGTTTAAAAAAAAACACATTCTAGCTGGCTAAAACTTCAAGAACAACATATTACCCAAACTGGTATATGACCTAAACAGGAGGATTTAATGGCTCTATATATGTTTGTGTTTGTTTTTGTGAAAATTGCCCAAGGTTCTGTAGTTATTTCTATTTCTCATTTGAAATATGACTCCATTCCCCATCAAATGAGGCAAAGGATGCAGAGTTATGCAATGAACCATGCAGTAAATGAAAAAAATATATATATTCTCTGAGATTTAACAAAGTTACTGTCTTTTATTTGTCTATATAAATTCATATACTGAAAGTAATAGTATTGAATAAAGACGCAGTGAGCCTCAATGGATTTTTCCCACATGTAACAGGAAAGTTTTGGAATTTTCTAGGCAAAAAACACAAGGCTACTTCATCTTAATTTTTCTTTCTTCTTTTTCCTAAGACTTAAAACCTACCCTAGAAGATTGTACTTTGAATTGTTAGCTACAGCAACAGTTTTATGGCAGTGCTACCAGAATTAACATGCAAATTATATATATATATTACATATATATAATATTTCCTTTAGGAATAATATTTGTTTAATACTTATATCAAATAAATACAAGAAAAAAAAGACAGAGAAAAGAAGAGATCACAGAATCTGCACAATGGAGCCAGAGAAACAAGGCATAAATACATAAATTAGTGAGACAATATCCCAAAGTTATGCATGATCAAAAAGGCATTAGAGTGGTGTCCACTCCCAGCATAATGCTGAATATAAGTCACCGAACTAAAAGCAATGCTATGAAAAAAGGAATGATAAATTAAACTAAAGGCTAAATGTTGCTTATATCTGGTTGAGCAATTCATTCAGGTGAAGAGGACTCTATCTGCACCTGTAGCCTTTCCTTTCTTTACACAAATAAGATATCTAAAGTACTGCAGCATCCTCATTAGATACACACCAAATGGGCTGGCAGTTACATTTCTTCAGTGCAACTTTAATGAACATCTTCAACACAGCAGTGTGGTTCAGAGTATCAGTGCCAGATGTATCTGGACTGGAAACTCACCTTGGACTCTTCCATATACTGACTGTATGACCTTCTTCAGCAGGTTATTTGACCACTAGGAACCTCTGTTTCTACCCCCAAAAGAGGACTTTAATATGCGTGTCCTAAATTTGAAATCTGTTTTAAATAATATTAACTCTCTAGCAGAGGCCTTGTGAGTACAATTTAAGTTGTCAATACATTGCATCATGATGGTTATTGCTGATTGCTGTTTTATTTTTATTGCTTGTTTTTTTTTTTTTCTAGCTCACACTATTTTCTGATACATTTTTTTCCAAACATAAGCAAGGGTCTTTCTGATTAAGACTTCCATGATGAAATATTCTTACTGAGGGACTTGCCATTTACTCTGAAACCTAAGGTGACCCCTTAACTCCCACAGAACTCCTGATACACCAGTGTCACGTGAATATGTAGCCTGGCTTCTTGCTCAGATAAAAATCCAGCCCATTCACAATCAAACACTACTGTAATACAATCATAGTTTATCTTAACTCAGGGAAGAACACCATCTACTGAATCTCCACATTGTTTTCCTAGAACACTCCAGGGTTTGGTTAACTTTGACCTTTCATACTATTTTGTGGATTAGGACCACGACAGAGGTGAATGGACAATAAATCAGTGGAAATAAACTCCCTTAAACCCTAATGAAAGAATATTAAGGAAATTCAAAATCCAGAATATTATTCTGCAGTAATGACACTTAAAACATTTTTTATCTGTTAATCTTGACATTATCACACCTGTTAATTTTTTATATGAGGAATATTTGGTGGCATTTAGTTTCTTCTTTGTAACTCATTTCAAGAGAACAATTTTTTACATTCTATTTATACATTGTCTTGACTGCTGGTCCCTTTTGTGTAACTGGTGTGTCTGTCTGTGTGTTGTGTGTGTGTACCGAAGAGTAGATCTATTATTATCAAAAGGCCAGCAGCACTAAGGAATTGAATCAGTGACCTGAAGGTTAAATTCCACTTAGCGGTAATCACTAAGCTGTGCTCCATTATAGTTGCGCTAAAAAAAATTGAGACTGCTGACATCTGGTACCTCTACATCTAAAACCTTTTAAACCACTTGCAGAAAAAAAAAAAAAAAAGGTTTTTATTTAAGAAGTGAACAAAACTATAGGGGTGTGTCATTTGAAGATCTGGACATTTCCTGTAAGATGCACTGTTCAAAGATAGTCAGAACATCTCTGTATTGGAATAAAATGTTAAACTACACTTTTTCACTTTTACACACCTTTTCTTAACTTGTATAAGGAATATAAAAAATGTATGTACAGAACAATCAAGCCTCACTCTATTTTGAAAATATACTCATAAAATAAGCATAGTTTGCTTTGATTGCCAACATCTCAAATCGAAACAACAAAAAAAATTTAAGATAAAATGTATTAATTTATAAACATAAATGACTTGTTGTATGCATAAATAGTTCAAATAAATTATTTCTGATATCCTATGCACTTAATTTCAAAAATGCTTTACTAAGAATATATTTATTAAGTGGATTTGCAAGCACTAGCATTTTTATCAGCAAGCAAAAATCATATCATGAAAATTCATAATGTATTTCTCAGTTCAAGATAAATATGCATTTTATTAAAATTAATTCAGTATTTCACTATTAATATTCTATGATGCTGTAAAGATTTGTCATTTTTCAAAAATTTTACAAACCTTTTAGAAATTTATAACAACAAAAATTATAGGTCTGGAGGTAAATTTTCCCTTGCACATTTGCATAATTTTTCAGCTTTCAAGGGCTATTCTTCCATTTTCCCAAGGGAGACTAAGAATATACATACACTCTCACTCTTGTGTTGTGGAACAACAGAATAGATGCCAAAAACACCCCGTAAACAACAATAACAAAATGTTTTTTGCCCTTGATGAACATACCAGGACTTTGCAGGCAAAAAATGCACATGCATAGATTACTTAGGGCTACCAACAGGGGCAAATAATGGACAAACACCAAGTAGACTATGGTCGAAAGGAGGAAGTCCCTAGCTGTCTACTATTTGTGAGAAACGGATGCACATTGTATGTATAGGTTGGATCCTATTCATTTCTTTACTCATTCATCTGTTTTACTGAATAGTGATTATATGGAAGTTTGAGTGGTACACAAAAGCATCACTTTTGTCCTCAAAGGGTTTACATTAAAGAACTAGAGAAAGTTCATTGAAGTTTGTACTAAAAGATCATAGTTTGATTCTTAGTTTTGCTAGTTACTAATTTTGGAAACTAAGCAAATAGATAAATCATCTAAAGTAGAACTAATAAAATTAGTATAATCACTCCCTTCTTGTTGTAGCTATATAATTATAGATAGGTAGATAAATAGATGATAGATAGATAGAAAGACAGGGATGTAGATATGTAAAAGGCTTTTATAAACTCAGACATTCTGTGTACTTAAGAGCTATTATTGTTCTTGACATGAATAATTACATTAGAAAGTAAGACATGCTTTAAAAGAGACATAGTAAAAATGCAATGTAGAAATTGTCAGGGGGGCAAACACTTCCCCATCAAAGATGAAAAGCAAATTCTCTGTGGAGCAGGAGCATTTGAGTTGTGCCCTGAAGGATTTCTATCTACATTTAGCTTCAGAGAATGACCACCATTAGGAAGATTATTTTGGGAGAAAGTTATTCAAATGCAATTTTGAATGAGATAAAGAATTCTGGCTTATTTCATGAAAGAAGTGCAAAATTAGATTTGATATAATATCATGCTCAAAGGATTGAGAGCGAGCTTAGCAAGTCCTGGGAAGGGAATGGCATATAAATGTGCATGGCTGGATATCAAGGGGCCTTACACATCTCCAGAAATACATTGAGACTGAAAAAAAATGTAAGAATTTACTCAAACTACTTTGAGTTTTTTTTTCTCTATTGGGCAATTTGAGAAGCATTTGGAAAAATCAAAAGTAGTCACAGAGTAAAATATAATAGTCATCATTTGCTTTGCTAGGGATATTTGGGAGTCACAGCATAGTTGAGAGATATATTTTATAGGTACAATGAATGAAGAAATTCATGAATTTTATACTGTGTCCTTGCTAAACAGAAGAGCAAAAGCCAGAGGAGTAATAACAGAAATAGAGATTGTTAAAACACAGAACTCTGAACCTTTTTTCTCAGGAATCGCTAGATAATTCCTGTGTTATCTGATCTATCTGGTCAATTCATAATACTTCTCCCTCGGAAGGAAGGTGTGATTTGCCCATTTCCCTAGGCACAATTGGACACTTGGGTGCATTTCAGTATCATTCTCATATTAATGCTCATCTCACTCAAACTCAGTAATTTACTTACAGCTGCCACTTCTTCAGTGGAGAAATGATCAAGTCTGATGCCTTAGTAGATCGAGATCTGTCTTATCTCCAGCGCCTCTCTGAGGTAGTCATGACAATATGTAGCTCCACCCCTTACAAGAACTTTTCAACCAGCTGAAGGAGTTCAGTAGGCTGACACCATACAGCTTCTGACTTTCAAGACCTACCAAAGTACTTGAGCCGAAGTCTTCTATACTTTGTCTGGCCGCCTCCAGGCAATGACTGAGCACAAAGGGGACACTACGACCTGCTCATTTCCACCCTCCATGACTTTACAGGAAATCTTTTTGCAGAAGCTCCCCTTGGAATTGCTGCGAATCTCTTCAAGTAGCTTCACAGAATGAGTCTCTTCTTATCTTCTTCCTCTTTGCACAGGTGTCATACTGCACCAAGCTACAGGCTTTTCCTGCCTGCTTGTGCTCCTCTTCTGTTTTTCATAGACATTTTCCCACAATACATTTCTTGAAATTCTAGTTACATCTTGGCATCTGAAGACCCAACATACACACTCTCAGAGTATCATGAAGTTACTTAAAATTATTTGTGGAATGAATGGATGAATGGATGGATGGATGGATGGATGGATGACTAGATCAGAACTAGCTAGAGGTAAATGTACAGTTTTTTTACTGTTGTGGATTTTTATGGAGATCTTTCCCTGAGACATATTATATTAGTTTCAGGTATACAACATAACAAATCGACGTATGTATATATTGTGAAATGATCACCACAATAAACCTAGTTGACATCCATCATCACACACAGTTACAAGCTTTTTTTCTTATGATAAGAACTTTTAAGACTTGTTCCCTTAGTAACTTTCAAATATACAATATGTTATTATTAACTCCACTCACTATGCTGTATGTTACATCGCCAGGACTTATTTATTTCATAACTGGAAGTTTGTACCTTTTGACCACCTTCACTTATTTCACCCACCCATCCAACCCCCACCTCTGGCAACCAGCCATCTGCTGTCTCTGAGTTATTTTTTAAACATCCCACGTATAAGTGAGATCACATGGTATTTGTATTTCTATGTCTGATTTACTAAAATTGTACACTTGAAGGAAGAAGTAAAAGATCAATTTGATTTACTTTCCAAACTGGGTAATAATCACTCTATCCATTAAAAATACTCAGTTTCTGTCACTAAGGTACTATCACCTATTCCTGACAGAGAGGTGGGGAAATAATTCATAACATAAAATACCACAAAGAAAAATATATATATATATTATAGTTTCCCCATACCTCTTACAATTGATGACATGTATACATATACGCCGTAGAGCTTGTGATATACTCTGATCTACACAATAAATATGGAAAAAATTAAAACCCAGAATGTTGAAATAAGCCAAAAGTAACACAGCTAGCAAGTGGTAAATAATTCAATTTTTCTTTTCTATTTGATCCCAAAGATTCAAGGGCAAATCTCTCAATAAGGCACATTTTGTTGCTTTATGATTTAAGTCAGGAAGGAACCACAGTAGAGGAGATACGGGTGTAATTATAAGTACACGTGTTGACTTCACTCACTGGGCTACAGGGGCTGTCACCTGTTAAACAGAGTTGTAGGAGGAAGGGATCTTATTTTCTTGTTTTGCCGCTAATAATGCTCCAGGGTCATTTTCCTTAGTGCTAGGATATTTTTTAAAATGTCCCTTACTTGTATTTTTTCTATAATTTGACAAATATCAATGATCACATTTCCACTTCAAATACCCCAAGATATAATTTTTTTAAGAAATACCTTCACCTTGTTCTGGAATTCTGCTTCACCCAAACAAACACAGGAATTAAAGGACAATGTGATGGATGGCAGTTGTCTCCAAGTAAAAGAGTCTTAGAGCTAATGTAATTACACAAATGCTTATTTTATTACACCCTGTATCCTGAATTTTTGAACAGATGCAATAAACGGTCAATTACTTCAGTGACTGGTTACACCAAGTAGCAACTAGGATCGAATATGGGCTGTGTTTCCCTAAACAGACCTCTGCCTCCAAGCTGAAAGTAAAGGCAGCAGCCTTGCCCTTTCTGCCATTCTTCAATTAATCATATGCTAATTGATTTAGTAAGGAATGTGTTGGCTGTCTAACTCATTTTGAATTATCTTGCCAGAGCTGCCTGTGAAGCCAGAGAGCTCTTACCATCACACACGTGCCCGATAAATCAATAAGTCAGTAAACGTAGCCTTGCTGATGACATAAATGTGTCAATTTTTTCCATGTTGTTTTAGATAGACACTTAAAATCTGAGGAGGTAAATTGGTTTAAAAACACAGGAGACGGGTCTGTTTATTTTCAGGAGCCATTCCTTTTTCTGCCTCTGATTGTATTTGACTTTAAAACTAGCAAAATCTATTGAATGCCTGATAATGAAGGGATGTTTGCTGATTATAAACAAGAGATACCGGTTTTGTCTCTGTTTGGTGAGCAGTACAGTACTATTTATCTCCACAGGCCCTGCTTCAATTTGAGAATTTTCTATTTCTCCAAAATAGTCCCAGATGGTGGCAGGCAATTACATGATACTAGATTTTCTTGAGCAAAGTTTTGGAATGCCAAGCCTTTCCCACCGACTTGCTGAGTGATTCACCTTGAAGGACCATTTTATTTGATATTCTGCAACCCAGAGCCTTGACATGGTTATAATTCCCGGAGAGTCTCAGGGCACCAGGAATCTGTCATTCACAGTAGCAGTGGGCTATCTCGTGCTCTATTAAGTCTTTCTCTCTTCTTTCTCTCGTGTTATTTTATGTGGGAAAAAAGATATAATTGAGCTCAAAAGAAAGGTAATTTCAAGTCTAAGTCTTATCTAGTTATGACATCTATATATTTTTGAGAAAGTTAAGTAAGAGAACACGATTAAAACCAATGTTAAAATCACTTATTGGAAGCAGGTTAATTTGGATATGGGATGAGTGACACCAAAGTTGATGATATAAATGTGTCCTGCTGTGAAGTTTCTTTCTGGGGTGTGCATGCAAAACCATGCTCACTAGGGGTGACTTTGCTTATAACAACAGATTGATTTTCATGTATAATTACAAGGAGAGACTCAGGGTTTTGAAGTCGTGGAATAAATTGATTAACCAAAAGAAAAATGGGAGGGTTTTTATTTTTTTTTTTTCAGTATAGTTAAGCATTTCCCAAAGTAGTTTATGATAGATGTATTTTAGAGGAGTAAAATCATTTACTTAATTAACTTAATTGAGCACATTATGCTTGCCACTAAGGGTATAATGGCAAGAGGGGAAGTAATGCTTTTTGCCTTTCTTTACCATAAAACCTGATGCAGAAAGAAGTATATACATGACATTGCCAAAAACAAACATAACACTAATTCAGTTAAATTGATAGAGTTCATACTATTTTGAGTTGGTCAAGGAAGACTTTGAAGAGAGGGTAGATGACTGACAAAAAAGATAAAATAGAGACATTTCACTAGTGACCCACAGGCAAAATCTGGCATGAAAACAATAAGATATATACATTTCCTGATTTGTGCACTTTTACTGAACATTTTAAAACCTTGCATACTATGTGTGTGTTTGTATGTGTGTGCATACAGATATACCTACACATATGTGCGTTAAAGTGGGTGTGGCAGGCCAGATATAAGATAAGAAGATACTATGGAAAAAAAAATCCAAACTTGGATTCTCTTCCTCGGCATTGGTTGCCCTATAATAGAGCAGGACTAATGCTACCAAACACTGATTTTTAAAAATCCTGCAGGACCCATCAGGCAAAAATCTCTTCTATAAGCCACTATTGTAATCATCTCTGGTTTTTTTTTTTTTTTTGCACTTTATAGTTAAGAAGTGATTTAAAAGACACAAATGAACTTATTTACAAAACAGAAACAGACTCCCAGACATACAAAGCAAACTTACGGTTACAGGAAGGCAGGAAGGGAGTGGGAAGGGATAAATTGGCAGTTCGAGACTTGCAGATGTTAACTACTATATATAGGATGGATAAACAAGTTTCTACTGTATAGCACAGGGACCTATATTCAATATCTTGTAGTAATCTATAGTGAAAAAGAATATGTACATGTATGACTGAAACATTGTGCTGTACACCAGAGATTGACACAACATTGTAAACTGACTATACGTCAATAAAAAAAGGAAAATAAAGAGGTAATTTAATAAGAATTATTGTTATAAAAATCCTAACTTGCAGAAAAAAATTAGTTTCCAATATTGGAAAGGCTGATTTACAGAAGGTACTGACCATTCAGCTGTAAAATCTGTGGAAAGAGTAAACATTAAACTGCAGTTTGGTTTAGGGGAGAAGTAGCAAGCACAGAGAGCTAGGGAATGGGCCCAGGAACCAGAGAGCCTGGGTGCAGACCCCAGTTCTACCTCATCCTAGATTTGTGATTGTGAAAAAGTGATTTAATCTCTCATTCCCTCTTATACACAATGGGATAGTAATAGTAGCTCTCATGGGTTGTTTTAAGTTTAAATGGGTTAATACTGTCAAAGGGGTGGAAGAATATTTAGATCAAACATACATCGGGCTCTATATGTCTTGGAAAAAATGAAAATACATCTCAGAACCTTTGATGTCACCATCGATGTCATGAATCTCCAGCAGGGAGATGGGGTGTGCACTAGCTCTTAAACTTAGTTGTCCGTAGAGTGTACTTTTGGATTCCTAGATCATGGATCCCAGGTGTTCTATTGAACAAGTTGGAAACACTGGGAAAGGGGATAAACCAAGATAGCTTCTCACTTTTCTTCCAAAATGTCTTCTAGAAATCTGTGAGAAGACAGCAATAGTAGCACAGGAGACGTCACTAAGGGAATGTGATCAAATATCAAAGAAACTGCAACAGAGGATGCCAGACGCTTGTACCTTTAAGCACCAAAACTGAGTTTCTCTTTCTAATTTGTATGTTTTTTTTTTTTAATTAAATCGAGAACTCCTGGTACCAAGGTTCTTATAGCAGACCTACTTACCGAGGTCTAATGCTCAGAATATGGAAAAGGGTATTATCTCAGACTGGTAAAACTTCTACTTGGTAGGTCATCACAGGCACACTCTGCAATGGTCCTGTCTTTCCTTTACATGTTCACCTGGTACAAAATATCCCAAAGCACGAGTGTCTAGTGTATGGTTAGTATTAATTAATAAAACTCACTGTGTGCTTACCATATATCTTGTCATATCAATAAAAAAAGAAATCATTAGAGGACACAAATAATATAAGCTGAGAGGCGCATTTCAATGACAAGCATTTCATAAAATGAATTTATTCCATGACAACTTGAGAAGCATTATTCCGGAATCTCAGTTTTAAACAGGGAAAATTTAATGGATGACTTTGATGAGCTGAATTCTGAAAAAAACAAAAACAAAAACAAAAAACAGTATAATTGAAGTAGGCAGAAGAGAATTGGGTTCTTTGAAGAAAACTGAATTACAAAGATAAGAAAATAAAAGGTTTGGGAAAGCATCAATAGACACTTTGTCCAGAAGTGGAGCATTAATATAGAATTGAAGATATTGTAAGTAGGGTCAGAGCACAGGTGCAACACCAGTACTTATTTCTTTACTACATTTTTTATAGTTTTGAGTGCCTGTTGTGAACAAGACACTGCACTGGAAATTTTATAAAACATAACATCAGGTGTTGTGAATGAAAAAATGTATTTTTATCCACAGCCACTAAAATCATACAGCAATTCACCGCAAATTTACCTTGATTTGGAAAAATCAGATTAATCATTGTTACTGTATTTTAGATCATTACTCACTTATGTCCTGATTAGGTTTGATTTATGAATGTGGGTGAGAAACACTACAATAGAAAAAAAAAATTAAAAAGTACCTCAAGTTGGTCATGTATTTGAGTTAGACAATCTTTGGTCAAGGTTTCCGCGACATATAACATTTGCTCTTCATCAATGTCAGCTGCGTTGTCTTCACGCTCTCTGGTGACAACAGTCATATTTCATCGTTACACTGACCTTTGGAACATTGTTTTTCACCAGGCATTACTCTGAAAGTGAGATTGTCTCCCCTCTTGGGATTGGTACCAATATCTCAGTTTGGTGACTACTTTTTCAAGGGGGTGTCAAAAAGCTTAAATGGTGAGAAAGGGCAAAAGAGCTCTATCATGCGTTAACCTTGGTTTACTCTGCTTTTTTCTCTGTTGCTAGTAGTTTCAATCTTATTGGTAACATTGGCATTATTCTGCTTTGGGTAAGGGGATTCAAGGGTAGCCCAAATTATTTATTTTTAAAATTTGAGTTTGTTAGCAGATACATTTTATTTCTATGTTACATATTTCTGCTAGCCTTGCTCAGTAGCCATATTATCACTGAAAATATCCAATTATTTTCTCATGGGCCACATATATGGGCAGAGTGAGTTAAAAGGCATAGCTCTCCCTCCCCTGATGATTTGAAAGGCACATTTGTTCTACCCAATGGAAAACAAAGCTTCAGCAATATTAGGACAAGGAGATTTTGCATTGTTAAAAGATAATAATGTGCTTATCTTTGAGAGTGGTGTGCAGTGAAAACAAGAAGAAAATGAAAGCCCTTATTTATATTGGTAAGGGATACACCTCGGTTTCTATGAATACATTGCCATATGCCGGTTTCTCCTAAACATCATTTCATAACTTGTAACTGCCATTCCAAAAGGCCAAAGAAGTGTTTACTTTTTGACAGTTCATGGATCTGCCTAGCCTTCCTGGCTATCCGTGGTGGGTGAGCAGTCACTCAAAGACCCTGTCCCTTGGGGGATTAAAATGTATGCTTCTCCAGGAAAGAGAATACTTTCAGTATTAAGTCAAAAGCTACTGGCTTACATGGAACATTCTTCGTTTCTACATTTAATCTAAAGACTGGAAAAGAATTTAAGAATACAGGTAAGAAAATGCACTGGATTAGGAGTCAGGAAATTTTATATTAACCTAAACTTTAACCAGATTTCTGACCATGAATGCATCTTTTAACCACACTGGACTTCATTGTCCTTAGTTATTAACTAACTAAATTATTTTAAAATATAATTTTAAAATCTAAAATTACATGGCATGTCTGTTACCGGCTGAACTGGAATTGACAAGCCAACCAATGTAGTGTAATTGGGAGTTTAGGTAAACATAGGAGTCCTGCAGCCCCATTGGTTATTTGAAAATGAATGTTGTGCACCATTTGGCATATAATTAAAGGCAACTGTTTTAAGGCTGTATTCTTTTATCCAGGAATCTCCAGATTCCCAAAGATGGCTCCAAACTAGCTGTCATCTGGTGTGCCCTTTAGAGGATGCATTAATCTCAGAGTAGAGCAAAAACCAGATTCTGAAATGAACTATGGAAGAGCTGAGAAAAGAATTAATTTCCTCTCAAAATTTTCATTTTCCAAGGCACACAGAACAAATAGAAAATTAAAATACACTTTCAAAAACTATAAACAAGAGTTAAGTACAAATTAAAAAGTTCTGTGGTTATTGTCTCTTTTTTAAAAAATCTGTGTCCAATAAACATTTCTCTTATTTAGCACATTTCTGTTGAATTAAGTGTCTGAGCCTCTGTTTATAATAACCAAACATGAAAACAAAACAGAGTGGAAGGAAAAGGAAGGAAGAAGAAGGGAAGGAAGGAAGGAAGGAAACAGCAAAGGGAGGACTGGAAAGGATTAAATAAGAGAAGGAGGAAGGGAAGGAAGGATGGGAAGGAAGGTGAGAGAGTGACCGAGAGGGAGAGAGAGAACGTGCTTGCAATCTGCTTAAAATGCACCTTGAAATTCCTTACCCTGCTGGTCAACGTGAAGGGAGTGGGTCCCTCCTTTCACCTATACTAAAGTCATATTTCATCTTCTAGATATAAATAATTAAAGAAGAAATAAAATCATGTGTTACCTTCTGGTAAATATTTGCTTAAGTAAAATAGATCCATTAAGCTGTATTTACTGAGTCTGCTGTATTCAGAGCACTTTAAAAGGCAGAGTGCTGTAATGTTCAAAGATTATTGTAGTGTGTTGCATTTTGCATTCCCAAGATAGTATTTTTTTCCCACAAATGCCCTTTTTAAGCACAGCATATACTCTGAGGGCCCTTGTAAGAATTTTAATGAGAATTCTTCAGAAAAAATAGTGTTGCAGAGTATTAACATTTAAACCTCTACTAATCCCTGAATAGCACCAAATATCTATTCTTTTGAATCAGGATACTGTATTATGCTCAAAGAAAGCAAAAATGAGCAAGTAGCTTGGAAGGCATAAATATAAAGCATTTGGGTAATTACAGATTCCTAGTCATGTCACCACAACTGAAGTTAGTCCAGCTGTAGGATTTTTGTTATAAACTCTGATTTTTCTATGGCTTCTAACCTGAAAACTACTTTTATTTTCAACTAGTATGAAAATTTTCATAAAGGAGTGTAACTAATAAGAAATGTCTGATTAATTTCTACTCTGTTTCTTTTTGGTGGGTGTGGAGATTAATTCCTAGAATTAAGTTTTCAATACCTTGTAATGACCTATAATGAAAAAGAATATGAAACAGAATATATATATATATATATATATATCTCACCATGCTGTACACAAGAAATTAACACATTGTAAATAGACTATATTCCAATCGAAATGAATTACTAAAGATTTAATACTTTGCAGTGTTTGCCTTTTCTTATAACTCAAAAATGGATTTTTTTCATGAAAATTAATGCAAAAAAATAAAATTTTCATGGTCTTATTTTATAAAGTTCACTAGGAAAGTCTTATATTTTAATACATAGATATATATAAAATATTTACATTATTAAATAACTTTGAAAGAAACTATTCAGAATATGGCTTATATGCAGGACTTTTTTCCCACTTAATATACTGCAGTCCAGAGGGAACCATCTCCGAACCATCTTCCATCAATATTTTAATTCCATTTTTTCATTGCAGATGTACCTTGAGATTTGATGAAGTAGCAAGAAACATTACACATATTTATGTTTCATTTGTTTGAATGTCATCATATTTGATATGCAACTGACAAGGGATAATGTCACTATGCAGAAATATACAACTTCATGTAATCATAATGTGATAGGAACAGAAAATATATGCTGCAGTTTCTGTGCTATTTCTCCATTCGGCAATGACACCATCACTGAGATAAAATTCAAAGTGAATGCTATAACCAGAGCTGGAAGTTTTACAGTGCTTCCTGAAATAAATGTCACAAAATTTGGTATATGCAACACATACTATCATATGTAAATTAGCATATGGGGAGGGTATGTAAATCACTGTTTCTGACATTTACTTCATGATGCTCAATAAAATCTTTCAACTCTGCTTATTGTTCTTTTTTATTTTCTTCAAATGAACAAATCTTTCCCAATTATAGGGAAAAGTTCACATTAAAAATACTGACACACTGGGTATTTATTTGAAGTGGTTTTAAAATAGTATCCTAACTTTCATTGGAATAATTTACGTCTCTATTTAAATAGTTTTAACTTTTGACTAATTATCACTTTTAATGCTCTTCGGTGTTTCAACATGTAACACTGTATCATTTTAACTTTACTTCTATTACCCTCCATTCTAGACAAAATTCCATTTTAAGAAGAAATTCTTCTATGTTTTGTCCTTACAAAATTAATCATCTCACCATTTCTTAAACATTCATTGCTTGTATTTTATTTAATTTGTTAGTTATATTCCAAGAAGTTTTGTGGCTCACTTCCTCACAGAAGTGTGAGATGAGACAGATAAGCTTAAATAGAAAGGCAAGACATCCTGTTTCCTCAAGGGATCTTGAGATCCTTTTTAGGAAATTAGACAAATATTTAAACACTAGAAAACAAGATATAATATCATTTACTTCCTAAGATGATTATTATGGTGAATTGAGGGGTCTGAAAGTTAGAACTCGAAAAAAAAATAGCATTTTGATTATAACTATTTTCCCCTAAAATACAAGAAACATGGTATCATGGTAGTCAAATTCTAGTTAAATAAGAGAATAAAATAATGCATAGTAGTTTATACTATATATATATATGAAACAAATTTTAAAATAAATCTTGGGTGATACATAATATACTATTTTCTGTCTCCCATAGTTTTTAGCTATGACCATTTCTAATGAATGAGAAACAATGAAGACAGGTGTTCTAAGTGAAAAAAAATTTAAGCAATGCTCACAATGCAGGAAATATGTTTAGAAAAGAACAGCTTGGCCAATTTGTGCAACTTGGAGTGTAGTAAGGTAGAACTGAGCGGAAGTTAGAGCCATATTTTGGATGCTCTTAAGTACGGTGCAGATAAAATTATATTTGATACAGGTAGAGATGGAAAGTCAAGGAAGGGTTTTGAGTAGGATATAATATTTGGGGACGAAAAAGTATAATTTTGGAGATTTAATACAGCATGACTTTTAGAATTCATCTGTTTGCCTGAGAAGTATGAGAGCTGTTAGCTCCTCTTTTTATAGTATAATTTGCTTTGGGTGTACTCCTAACATTCAGATGTTGGAACTCTAGAGCCAATCCTTTCAATTTTGTTTTAAATATTACTGTATTTTATATGTCGCACTTGCTTTCCTGTTTATGCTCTATTTTCAGTTAGTCTTCCCTGAATTATACCTTCCAACCTTTTTGCTCAATTATTTTTCAGTTGTGCTAAATTTTAATTCTACAAGGTCTTTTTCTGTTAAATTCCCTGAAATATGTATATATTGATCTTCTTTCTTGGATGTAATGTATTTATTTTAATGACAACTTTTGTGAAATCTTCTCTGTTCTGAGGCTTGCGCATGGGAAGAAGGTTGGTTTGGAGTCTGAATACATTCTACAGAGCTACATCTTTTGGCCATTAGTCCAAGTACCCAATATTTGAGTAAGTTTCAGTTATCTCCTGGAATGTGGGTTAAACAATTTTCCAACCGTGATAAAGTGGTGAAGAGAGCTGGGTATTCTTAAGCCCCAATTTATTTATTTAAATTTAAGAGACAGTCTTCCCTGACATTTCAGGGTATCCTGACTCTTCTACTTCCTGAAGTTTCCATGGATAAATTCGTTTACTTTTTGGCTTTCTTCATTGGTGGCTCAGATTCTACATCTTTGGCTTTACTGAATAATTTGCTATTGTCCACCTGCTTTCCAGACCCCAATAATTTGTTGTAAAATTCTTTCACATTTATTTTTGCCTTTAGGGCTTATTGAAGAACAAATTATCACTCTTTTTTTAATTATTATAATTTTTTTTTTTTTGGCAGTTGCAATGGGGATAGGTTTTTAGGTTTATTTATTTTTTAGTGGAAGTACTGGGGATTGAACCCAGGACCTTTTGCATACTAAGCATATGCTCTACCACTTGAGCTATACCCTTCCCCCCAAATTATCACTCTTTACCACATTTTTTGGTGGAATTTCAAGAAGCTATAGTCTAGAAGTTTCCTTTTGCTTTCTTTTTTTTTTTTAAAGAAAAAAGAACAACTTTACTGAGCTGTAACTCACGTATTATACAATTCATGAATTTATCAAACCGAATCATTGCTTTTTAGTGCATGGAGCTGTGCAACCACCACCACAATCTCATTTTAAACATTTTTATCAGCTGTTTTCTTTTTATGGAATATTTGTGTCTGAGTATAAACACACACACAAACATAGCCTCATATTTATACATTCATACATATACATGAGTAAATCCTGGTATATGAACACATATGTATATCTATGCATAGAGGCACCATATGTGTGTATATGTATATGTGAATATGCATATATAGAGATATTTACAAGTGTACATACACACTTATTAATTCCAATGTCAGTAAATCATTTTAATCTCAACAGATTTTATTAACCAGTCATTTCTCTCAGCAAACAATTTATCCCATATTTTGCTTGTACTTGTTGATTTTCAGGAGTGCAACTTAAGTATAAATTTGCCTGATAAAATCATTTTCACATCCTGCCTTTCATAACCTTGTCTGTGTGAATATATATATTTAATTTTACTTTTTGTCTAAGAAGTTTATGTTGATTTATTTGCCATTTATACTAGAAAAGTTTTTCCTTTAAACGATTATATTTGTTTCATTTTCAGGATGGTCTTTTGGAAATAGATTAGTTTACAAGGTATGCATTCAATCCTAAGACTCTATCCTCTTCATCAGTTCTTAGAAAGGCCTTCACAAGATTGATATTAGTATTTTATGCCATCAACTTTGCACATTATTCTTGACTTTACAGCTTGTTTTTGTTTATGACAGTAAAAAGTTAGCACTGAATTATAAACTATTTAGCAAAGTTTATTTTTTTGAATTTTTCCACAAATCACAAATTAAGTTAGACTATAAAGTCAAATCTTCTTTTATTTAAATAACCTAGATGTGAATCAATCATTAGAATTTCCTGTGTTCAAACACAGATACATACCTGTACATATAAAATGACTCATGCTAACAGGGTCAATTACCCTTAATACCTCTTTGTATTCTATGAACCATGCCTTTTTGCACACATGGCATCCCATAATTTTGGTGTCACTGGCTGACTTTCAGATGGGTAACTTAGGTTTAAATCTAGCTGATAATGTTATTTGTTTAAAATAGTGAGTCATACGTCTGAATGCAGCCCCACCTCCCCGCTATTGTGTACACAATAACACTAAATGGGAACCCTAACATGCAAAATAAACTATGGCCAAATCTCTTTGTCTTCTTTATACTAAGAAGAGTCACATACATTGTGTAAACAGTGAAATAATGAACTTGTGCTTTAGATTTTTTACCTTAATGTAATTTTAGTGAATAGAAAAAAAATCACAAAGAGCTGATTTGTCCACCCCGTGTGCCCAGGATCTTGGGGTTGTGGCAATCATAAATGCCACAGTCAGGAGACTGCTTGAGCATAAGGTTTTCTGTGCTCCTTCGGAGAAAAGAATCTTGAGGTCAGAAAAAAAAAAAGTAATTTACTTGGAAAAGTTACTTGTTTAAGAGAGGTCATAGGGTATCACATGGATAAGAACAGACTATTCGCTGTCCTATAGTGGTTTATATCTTTTTTATTACTAAAAACTTAACTTAAAATGGAGGGATAAAACATGTTTTACTGAAAAAAAAAAGAAAACGGTTCTAGAATAAATTAAGAAAATGTAGTGCACCACACCATTTAATAGGCAAGTATATACTAACGTTTGATGTGAGGGCTTTTCTAGGAACAGCTTTTTTTTTTTCCCCAAGTATCCCTAATCCCTAAACTAAACTTGTTGATATTGTTAATTTTAAACTGAAGGGGAAAATATATCTCTTGCAGAATCTGCCTGATTTGTGACTTAAATTTTAATTTAAATCGAAAGAAAACAATACCTATAATCACCTAATAATTGTAGGGTGCGCTGCGGGTACTACATTAATTCTATTTAATGAAAATGTGTGTCCAAATGTAAGATAGTTATGGAGATGCTCTGGGCATGTATCAGTTATAGTCAAGATGAAGACTCATTTTAGTTTAAGAGATATTTGTCCTAGTTTCAAAGGGATGATGGAGCATGGTCTGAGTACATTAGACAGAATAAATAGCCTGCAAAATTCATTATTCCTCAGCATCATTCCACATTTTATGTGCTTTTTGTTTGGGTACTAGCTGTATTTCTGAAGTGCAGCTTCTGGAAATTCCATCAAGAGTCACATCTGTGTAGTCATAATATATGTTCATTGAAGGAAGAGACTTTTAGGAGATTCATGAAGCTTTAGGAATTTAGCACAAAAGGGTCCCTGATGGTAGAAATGCCCTCTTCATAAATGAGCACTGTGAGTGGGTGCAGGAGTACATCACAGCAGATCGATAACCTGCATGATGTACAGTTTCACGGCAAACTTTCTCTTCTGAGTGTACCATACAATAGATCAATAGAAAAACAATTCCAAGCAGAGTCACTGGCAAATAATTATATTTGAGTTATTTCCATTGATATTTTCCCTCTGGTATTTTAGTTCAGCTTAAACGCTCAGAGAAAGACAGAGTAATACAATTTAATCGGACAATGGAGAATTTGGAATATACTTGATCCACTTCTCATGAAAATACTAACTTGTCAATTACTTTGTTTAGGAGATTCCTCTCTCACTCTTGATAGCAGTGTTTTCTTAGTCTGGACTAAATATAGACCAAGAAAAACAACTCAATGGAATATGATACCCTTTCAAGTTCTACTCAGTTAAGTACTAAGCATGTATAGAGTGCCTCCCTGTGTTTCAGGCTCAGTGTGAAGTGCTGAGGATACAAATAAAAAGGAGATGGGGATCGCTGCTCTCAAGTTGTGGATACTCTTAAGGAAGATACACCTCTAGAAAGTAAAGATAGTTTGCTACCAGACTTTAAGAATGCCTTTGGAAGGAAAACAAAATCAAGAGTGGTATTAGAAGAAGGAATGGTAAGTTAATACCAGGTATGTCTCAAGAATGATGGAAGGTAGAGGGGACAGCAAGGGCAAACACACATGGCGGCAGATAACTAGCTATGTCACAGAATATTGCTCATGTTGTGTATGTTAGAAGCCCACCAGAACTAAGGAACTACCTTCTTAATAAAACTCAGAGAGAAACCCATGAGATCTTATCTTTCCCATAACCAGATAACTGGCATACCTGCCACACTTCAGTCCCTGAAAGAAAATCAGAACCATTCAATTTATTTGGAATTGGAAACAATTGTCTTTATTGTATTAGAATTAGACAATTGTCATATGATTGGACACTCAGCATCTAAGTGACACTCCCACCCTATTTGGAAATTTTCCCTCTATATGAGTCATATTGAGGAACAGAATTCATCTCCCATGATAGTAGCTCCCTCAGCCAAATCTTCACATTTGGTGTAAGTGCATGACCTGACTTAGCTAATCAGACATGTCCATCCCGCACTTGTATTCAATAACTGGTGACACAAGAATAGGGATGGTGGACAACGCATCATAGTGGTGGCTATGGAAGTGGTATTACTAAGTTACTGAGTACCTGCAAATGGTGCTGTGAAGTACTGGCAGAATCTACAGTGTAAGTTATGGCATGTGGTACCTAGCAGTGGTGATGGTAGTTCTTACCAGGTTGTTCTCCCTGAGCTGATTCGTGCTGGAGTGTTACCTTTCTAGCCATGTTCTGTATCTGCCCAATTTCCCAAGCCTAGTTCTCTACCACGCCTGTTGGTGCTCTAAACTACTATTATATATTTTTTAATCATTTTACTCTTTAAAATTATCAAAGACAAATACTTATACCTAAGAATCTGATTGATGTAAATCTCACAGTGTGACTGTTGACATAAAGTGCTCACAGCTTAATGCACAATTGATTGACCTGAAGCATCACACACACACACAATTTATATAAATACTTTTGAGTGGGATACTCAAAAGCCCCTCCCTGACTCCCTTCATACTGATTCTCAAATGATGCCACACATAATACGTAGAGGCATCCCCATCTACATCTTCCTCTCTGCAATATCGGGGGAAGAGTCAAGTACACAGGAGGGATTTGTGCAGCTAAGAAGGATAAAGGTGGAAGAAAGCCATCATATATGATAAAGTCTATTAGATTTTCAACCCAGCAGATCAGTATTCTTGGAGAACCCAGTAAATCATTGGAGATAGGGCTGGCCAAGGAGTTGGCAAGGGTGAGATCATGAGGAACAGTTTATTAGGATACAGGGTTTGGCTTTAATCCTGTAGACGGATGCTTCTTAAATCTTAATTGACTATAAATCTTCTAGAACTGTGAAAAACATTTTTTAAATGGCAAATCATTGAATCTCAATTCTGGTGATTAAGATTTAATTAAGATTATGCACAGAAACATGCATTTAAATTAAGCAACTTGAATAATTTGAAATAACTAATCTAGTAACACATTTTGTGGAACTTAGGTTTTATGATAACTCACTTATCCATTCATTCATTCAACATCCTTTTGTTGAATCCTAGTATGGTTCTAGGCATTGGGGATATGGCAGCTAATGTGCGAGGCAGACACCAGCCTTTACATGGCTTACATTCTAGTATTGGGTGTGGTGGCAGTACGGGAGAGAGGAAAACCAATAAACAAATTAAAATGTAAAATGTATATACTTTATAGAAAAGAAAAGACAAGTAGGTGTAAATGAAGATGGTGGACTTAATGTTTTATGCTTAACCAGAGAAGAGCATCTTTATAAGGAAACATATAAGAAAAGATGGTAAATGCAAAAAGGAGAAAATCATAATATACTGCAGAGAAGAGTAAGTCAAATGCCTGGAATTTAGAAAATGTTTGAGGAGTCTGAAAAATGTCAAAGGAACTAATGTGGCTACAGGGTAGACAAGTAAAAACTCCTGCCAGCTGGGGACCAGAGCTGGTCAATGTCCCTTGGGAATACTGGGCATTTTTACCTTTATTTTGGTTGAGATGGGAAATTATTGAGAGATCTCAATCATGATCTAGACTTGATCCTACTGCCACACAGTGAGATCAGGGGCACTCACTACTTATGCACATGGTGCTCAAATGAAGAGTGTGGTTTGAGGAAATGACTACAGTTCTCATGGTACAGGAGAGAGAATTTACAGATATAGATGAAAGTAGGTTGGTAGGTAGAATTAATGGGATCATGTGGACATTTTCTTCTGAATGATTTTTTTTCCTCAGGAAAACAGAAAACAGCATTACTATTGAGTGTGTTGCCACCCAAGACCATCTTGAAGCAAGAAAAATAGAGGCAAAATTCCCATTGAGGGAAATGAGTGAGTCAATGGATTAGGAGCGTGCAGTAAACTTGTGGGGCAGCACTAAGGCTGAGCTTATAATTTGAAATCACGAATGTCGAATGGGGCCATGTAGCATGTTTGTGATTTCTCCCAGCCAACTTCAACTCTGCCTCTACAGGCATAGAGTAGGCAAAGACCTAAATTTAATCTGAGAATTTTTTTCCCCAGTGAGGTAAATGATGGGAAAAAGGTACAAGGGAGTTGGAACATATATAAAAATTAAGGAATTTAATAATAAGCCATGAAATCTTTTCAGGTGAGTGCCTAAGTTATTGAGGACATCACAGGCTGAATGACAGAAAAAATGAGATAGGATCTGTATACTGTAGGTGCTGGTGAGTCAGTGATTGCTGAATTTAAGAGTCTGGAAATATCAAACTGGAAATATTTGAGATGTTGACTTAAGATCCGGATGGTTAAGTGTTAAATTATGAAGAGATTCCAGTAACTATTAATGTCAAAGGCTGAGACAAGACTATGGAAACTGGGGGCTGGTGTAGAGTGAAGGACAAAATCATAGGAGGAAGACTTCAAGTTAGTGAGCAGCCCGGTAACTGAGGAATCTTTATGTTGGAAATGCAATCACCGAGAAGTGCCAAGACTAGTGACAGAAGTAATATTGAAGAGTGAGAAACAGAACTAAAAGAGAAAAAAAAAAAAAAACTGCAAGGAATAAGGCAGAATGAACAAAATCTGTATACAATAGCAATATGGAGGGATCCACACTGCAAAGGGAATAATATATCAAGCTTCACATCATTCTATTAATTAAGTGTTTAAGTTAATTATAAAGTGTTACCATTTTTGAAAGGAGGGATCAAATGCCTTCCATAATTTTTTCCAGCTAGTGAGCAGTAAAATCAGAAAATGCTTTTATTTGGAGGGTGATTTAATAAGAGGAGAGGTAAGACCTGGATACTTTAAAGGTTTTTAGAGCATAATGGAAGTGGTTTTTTTTATTAAATAATTTCTAAATTTATGGCTTGGTTTTAAAAATCTTCAAGAAATTTGTCACTCGTGTGCCTCTGATGAATGAGTTTCAACAGAGATAGTTATTCATCTGGAAAATTAATAAAGAGAGAGAGGAGAAAGGAAAAGGTGGAAGAATAGACATGAGGAAAAGGAGTGATTATAAAAAGATAAAGGACAGGGGAAAGTAAAGAAAGGAGAAGGTTTAGTTAGTATTCAGGACTTCAAGGGTTTTCTAAGGTGGAATTCTCTAAACTGTGAGCAGTGAGAGCAGAGGAAAAGTGGTGCCCAGCATGTGGAATGCCAGGACAGGCACAATGTGGGAAAGGATCATTTGATTTGACAGCTTCCCACTCCTGGCATCACAGTGCACAGACAGCCCGGGACAGCTTAATCGCCATTGTTTACTCTGGGGTGCGGCAGTGTGACCCTGCTCTAGGCTAAGGAGAGGAAGGCCACTGAGACTTGACTGTGCCGGATTTCCACAAATCAGATTTTATAACTTCATGAAATTGTTCATATATTTGAAAGCTTAATGTTTTTTCATCAGTGTCAATAAGACTTTAAAATAGAGGAAAATTAAAAGAAACTGTGTTACAGAAATTACTCTAAAACCATGCATTTTCTAACATCTTCAGATTTTATATATTCTCACAATCTAGCATTGAAAATACAATGTGATTATTTTTAACATTCAGTAGGATACATGGCAGAAATTTTGCAAAGCAATGTCATACTTGTCTATGACTTTGTATGCTAAAGATATTTTAAATTGTTTTTGACATCTTCAGTGTGTGTCAGGTTTATATCCATGAGACAAATAAACAGAAGGGAAGACACTGAAAATTCATGCTAAATATGTAAGAAATAAAGGTCACAATTCGTGGATAAATGATCCTTAACATGATTGGGACTAAAATAACAGAAAAAGAACAGTTTGAATCACAAAGGAATCACTTAGGAAACTTACATAAACTAGGGTTTTGTTTGCAAGCTCCAGAAATACTGACCGCAACTTGCCTAAGCTAAAAGAGAATTTGAGGCAGTTCACAGAAAGGATACAGAGCTCAAGAACCTAAAGAGCAGGAGCAATGCTTTGGGTGGCCCACATGACGTCCCCTGGGCGAATACGATTTGTGTCACAGTTGTACATGACGACAGTGTCCTGCCTGAAGCTAGTACTCCACCAGCGTCTTCACTTTTCCTGCCTCAGGGCTTTCTCTAAAGGCTTGGGATCTTACTCTACCTGTAGGTGTATCTTAAATGGGCAGAGAAATGAATGGCCCCCAGGGCAGCCCTCAACCAATGGGGAGTAAATGCAGAGGGTAAATGTCCCAGTTTTCAGACACTCCATGGTCTAAGGTACTCTACATAGGTGTCTAGCTCCCACTCCCATGCCTAATTCGGAGTCCTAGATTAATCTTGCTACTTCATCTCTGCTGTAGGTCTTCATTCCATTTCTCATTTCAAGCCCTGCTTTTGGAGAAATCCAAATTAAGATAGGAAAGTGCTGTTAATGTCTCTAAAAGTAACATGCTTTCTTCAGAGCGTTATCACAGATTCAGTTGCTGTCAGCCTTGGGCCACCATCTCAGTTGTCCAAGGAGCAAGTATCCTTTTGTTTTAGCTTGGGCCCTGGTTCTAGTGACTGACTAGCAGAGGGCTGTATTTGTTTCTGTTACTGCTGTAACAAATGGCCGTAAACTCGGTGGCTTAAAACAAGACACATTTATTATCTTATACATCTGGAGGTCAGAAGTTTGAAACGAGTCTTACAAGGTTAAAATCAAGGTGAGAGCAGAGCTGCAGCCCTCCTGTAAACTCCAATGGAGAATCTTTCTCCTTGCCTTTTCTAGCTTCTAGAGATCACCTATGTTCATTGGCTGGTGAATCCTACCTCCATCCTCAAAGCATAGCTCCACAGTGTCTGCTTCCATCACCATGTCTCCTTTTCTAATTCTGACCCTCTTACCCCTTTCTTGCAAGCCCTGTGAGATTACATTGGCCAACTCAGATGATACAGGATGGTCTTCCCACCACCAGATCTTTAATCGTATCTTCCAGGTACACTGGCCATGCAAGGAGACATATTTATGGGCTCTGCTGTTGGGGACAGGGTCATCTTTTGGGGGTGCATTATTTTGTCTACAAGAGTACGGCACCCTGACTGACAGGGACAACAGATTTTATACAATGTGGGGAAAATATCTCTCCCAGAATAAATGTGAGTTGCTGACAAAAGCACAGCAGAAATTACAAGCAATGAATGTCACTACAAAAAGAATTTATCACTTTTATGTGCATTATTTTCCCCAACCATTCTTTGTAAAACACTAATTAACAGTCTACCATGTATCAATTATTCTGCTTTTCTAATTATTCCGTTCATTCTGTAGATGAACCTAACATTATCCCTACCCTTTAAATATCTTGCAGCTTCTTGTGTTTAAAAAAATTAGGCAAGGATCAAGTTTTGAAAATGCATCATCTTTGTTTAATAGTAAATTGGCGTTTGTATCGGATAATTTAAGTAGAAACCTCAGAGTCCAGATACTACTTCCTTTAGATAAACTCACACCTCTCAAATTTAACACATCCTAAACACAACTCAGCACTTGACCCCTAAAAACAGCACTCACACAGTAATACACTCACATACACACTTCTGTACTTTACTCGGTGGCAGTCCGGTTTGGGCATGGTCTGAAAATTACTGAAAAGTATTTCCTAGGAGAAAAATCTATCATGACTGTGGAACTGCCTACTTTTCTAACATCTTAGATTGTTTCTTCCTCAACTTTGCAAACCCTTACAATGGGATTTATCTGCTGTGGTTGTTATGGACTAAATATTTGTGTCCCTCCTCCAAATTCATGTTAAATTCTAACCCCCAATATGATAGCATTAGAAGGTAGCACTTCAGGGGCAGTGAGTAGATCATTAGGGTAGAGCCCTCATGAATGGGATTAGTGCCCTTATAAAAAGGACCCCAGAGAGTTGTCTTTCTACAAAGTGGGGATAACAAAGCCCTCTGCAACCCAAAAGAGAGTCCACACCAGAACCTGATCATGCTGGCACCCTGATCTGTGACTTCCCGTCCTCCGACTGTGAGAAGTAAATTTATATTGTTTATAAGCCGCTGTGTTATAGCAATTCAAACTGGCTAAGACAGTCATCAACCAAACCTGCAACAAAATTTTATTCTATTTAAGCCACTACCATAGTTTCCATCCCCTCACCCACATCTTTAGCTGAAAGGCCATTTTAAGTCCCTACCTCCCTTCACATTTGCTTGGTAAAAATATTTTAATTTTTCAACACACAACTCATACGTGGCCCCTGTTTAATTTTTTATCTGTCTCCACAAAGGAAATAAGTACTCCACCTATGTGTAACACATGCAATCTAATTAATTAATTGGATGTCTATGTTCATCCTATATTGTAATCCTTGTTTAAACATATACAACTTTTACTGGAGAGTTCTCTGAAGTTGAGATTTAATGCACTGTCTGGCAAAATATGTAGTTGCAATAATGATTTTAATAAATTGCACTGAAATGAATTGAAACAAATTGAAGTGAAAAATAAAAAGTGGTCGTATTAGAAAACATTTAAGAGGAAGGCTTTCTCTGGGTGGCAAATAGTGAGCAGAGGTAATTGTAACTCCAAAAATATTACCCTGCAAGTGGTGTAGATAAATTAAAAAAAAATTGGAGTTGGAAGTAAGATTCTAAAATAATTCATATGAGAAGAAGTAAGAGACAGAATTAGCACCATAGCTCTGAGAACGAGATATTGCTAACTTTGAGACTAACTTTCTATTTAAACTTTTACAAAGTATAATTACTCTTGAAAATACTTGCTTAGGTCAACTTGTTCAAGGAAAGGTGTTTCCCAGCATATGGGGAGAAAAGAAAAATGTTCTCCAGATGTTACTCTGCACAGCAGCAGCAGAAGAATCTATCTGCTGTTACTATGTTTAATTTTTCTTCATAGGACTCCAATTATATCTTCAAGTTGTTTAATTTAGTCTAATCTTGTGAATTTACTTTAAAGTTCTTTCTGGGAGTTCTCTAGGCAGTGTCATGTAGTCTTTTGTAGCTAATAAATGGTAACAAAATCATTTGTTGTTATAGGCGACAGGAGTGTTTTTCAACAAAGGATTAGTCCAGTGAAGTTATCACTTTTTGATTATTTGATTTCACTTGGTCCTTGTAATTGTTACCATGGAGATAGGAAAAATATTTTGGTTGGCCGCCAAAGTATGTAGGATATCATACTTTCTTTCCAATTTTGTTCTCCAGCCTAAAAATAATAGAAATAATTCTTACAACTTGTGTCATACCTCATTTTTAACACTCTTCACTGAAGTAATTCACTAAAGTAAATGAATTAGTTCTACTATCTCTGGAAAGTAGTTATTTTCTGTGTTTCAAAAATCATGTTTTTTTTTTTACTTTTCATATATGTATAGTTTAATCAGGTATTGACTAAAGCCGTGTTAGAGAAGACAATGTACACCTTAGGCAATGCTCTTGCTAAAGCAAGAATGGATTGTATTTTCAAATATGTATGGAGTACAACTGGGTGTTTTGGCAGGTTTTTTTAACAGATATGTTTTCCACAATGATGGCAATACTATGTTTGCTTGTCAATTAGCTTAAATCCTGCTCAAATTTCTACCATGTGAGATATGAACTAATAAATGTAGAAGGAATAATGTAATTTGTAAAATCACCATTTCAAAAAATCTATAGGAAAAATTGATTGATGAAAGAATCATGAATTGATGCTAAATAATGAGCTAGAGACTACTGAACAGACTATTTATATACTTTAAGTTATCACCTCACAGATTAATCATTCATCACAAAGGGAAATTGTATATTTTTACAGTATAACAATTAGGCAGACACCACTTTAATGAAGTGATGAGACTTAACATCGCCGACAATGAAACAAATTGACATCATATGCCTCAGGGTGTGATACCCTGAGAATAACACAACATCGCCTATAAGGTAGTCCTGTAAAAAAAAAAATTAAGAACTTGAATCTAATTATGAGGAAATAATCAAGCAAGCTTAATTGAAGGACATTCTGTAAAACAAATGATCTGTAACTTAAATACATATATAGCAATGTTCTGAAAGTAAATCAGTCAATCAATCATCAATCAGACTGGTAAACTGGAGTTTCAAAAGATATGGCACAGATCAGGTCCTGGTTTGGATAAAGAAAAGAGTTTAAAAGACATTTTTGGCTAATGGGAATTAGAATTTTGACTTCAGTGGGAAAACTGTATTGTGTCAATATTCGGTTTATTAAATGCAGCCAGTCTGGTCAGAAATGAGTATGGAGTATATGACTTAAATACAAAGAGCCCTCCACTTGGTCTTGTACTTACTTCTAGTTACTAACTTACCTTTCAGCATCACTCTATTTCAGAATTCGGCAAAAAGTTGTGTAGATAATTATACCTGATCTCTCCCTTTCACTTTTCAACCCACTGAAGTTTAGCTTCCAATGTCACCACTTATGAAATTTGTCCTGCCATTCATTGTAAATCCAATGGCATTATTTCAATGGTTCTCATTTTTCTCTTCCACATTTAACACCTCCCTCAAGCTCTCCCTGTTCCTAATTTCTGGGACACTATCGTCTCCTTCAAAGTTTCTGCCTCTCAGTTTTTTCTTCTTTTTCTGTTAGTTTCTCTTTGTCCATTTCATATAGGTTGGTATTTCCAAGGCTTTTTGTCTTCATCACGATTTCTTCCCATTTTATGCATTCTTCATTGCTTGTTGTTAATTGGCTCCAACATTTCTACTATCACATTTGTACAAGTGACTCAACCTACCTGGCTACCTCAAACCTGCCTGCAGCTCTCTACATCCAAATACCTGCCAGCAGCCCCTGCCTGGATGTTCTAAGAGTCCCTCTAGCTTAAAAGATCCAACATTAAACTTGTTATTTTATTCCCAAATCTACTTTTCATTTATTTATAATTTATGTAAATATCTTCCCTACTGAAAAATCTCTGGGTTCAGCATAGCTCTGTTGTGTTTATTCATCAATACTCACTGAACAGTGAAGATCATACCAGATATTTTCCATTCACTTTGAATTAATCTCTAAACCTTGCAATAATAGCTTTACAATGTCACAAAAATCTGCTCTGTCTTGCCCCTAGTCAATGACGTTAGCTAAATCCAAATAGTCCACTACTTTTTTTGGATGAAGGTAATAATTTCCTTGTGTCTAGACCGACTTGCTCCTTTAGAGTCCCCGATTTGCATAAGTGGTCTTTCTTCCTTATGGGTGGTATTTTTCACTGCCCTCATCAATACTCTTCACTTACTCCCCATAGTCTTCAGAACACATTTTAAATTTTGGTGCATAACATACAAAGCGATTCCTCATTTGCCTTGTGAATACTGATCCAGGCTCATCTCCACTTGCTCCGTCACTCTTTACACTTGAAAAGTAACTGTGTTTCTTTGAACAAGCTATGCTTTCGTGTGTCTCAAGCCTTCACATTTGTAGTTACTTTTTGCATGGATGTTCTTTCCTCAAGTATTCATCTGGTAAATTCTACATATTCAGGTTCAGATGCTACCTCCTCTGAGAAACCTGTCGTGGTTACATTTGGCATATTCCAGTACTACTTCAGACACGGTTTTCTTGTGCCTTGTCTGCATTAAAGCAGTTTCTCAGTGATTTCGTTGGTGGTAACAGTAGTAGTTACTGACTGGTATGAACTGATTGGGGTCTCCTGAAGACATGCAACTAATTTAAACTGACAGGGAGCATGCGTACAATTGTAATAAGCATTAATAGTGTGATACACATCCGTATAAGCACAAAGGAATTCGTTGGATATTGTTTAATCTATTTATTCATTTCTTTGATCAGATACTAACAGCCTTGTTTTAGACATAGAATCAAAGAACAGAATAACTTCTGCAAAGTCCTGGGTTACCTTTAATCATTTAGAATCACAATACAAATCAGTACAGCTATGAGAATAAAGCATTCTACTTTAATTTAATGTGTCTCTAAATCTCCATAGCTTCCCAAATCATCTGCTAGTAGCAATTTATAAAGACAGGTTCTATTGGTCATTCTGACAGTCTACTTAATTTTTAAATTGCAAAATGGTGTTATTACAATAAAGTTTATTTTTATGATGATAGTAATTCATACTCAATGTAGAAATTTTGCTAAAATATTTTACAAAAGAACATCAGCCGAAAGGTAACTCAGCATTTTGGTATATTTTTTCTAGTTTTCTTTTTCAAGATTCTGTATTACAGTGTCAAAGCAAATGGGCTTTGTAATCAAAACTGGATTTTGACGTTGGATCCAGCTACATGAAACTGAGTAAGTTATTTAGCTAGTCTGTGACTTGTGTTTCTCATCTATAAAATGATGATAATAATATTTCTATCATAGGTTTATTTTTGAAGACTAAACAGAATTATGCATGTAAGGTGTTCAGAACAGAGTCTAGAATTGTGTGTGCAATTAATAGATACTGGCAATTTGTGTATGTTTTTTCATTTTGTGGTCATGGTATAATTTACTATTTTATACTGTGATTTACTCATTTTATATAATAACTTAGGATTTTTCATGTGCTATAATTTTCCAGAGTGTGTAATAACTTTAATGATATATATCTTATCAAAAACAAAATAAAACATCCCGTCTTCCTGAAATACTCTCCATTTACAGTCATTAAATTTTTTACAAAAAAATTTTACCTGTATAAAGTAATACACAATCTATTTTTGAATGTTGAGACTCTTTGGGATAAAAGCTGAAAACAGTGCAAGCATTTCAGAACATCAGATGTTGTACAGACAAAACACCTTCACTGTAGCTTAAAAAATTTGCATTTTTAGTGAGATATTTCACAAAAAAGAGTAGTGACTGATTCATTTCATCTTTTCCACTACTGCAAAATCACCTTAGTATTTCATATTATAGAAACCTAAAATGCATTGGTCTGTGATGGGCCTTCTGAACTACAGAAACCATGCTTTTATAGTTTCATGGTTGGACTGTAGTTGTGTAATATAATTGGAAATAATCTTGCTTGACATTACAAAAAATCGGTGAAATAGAAGTCTATTTTTTAAATGGATAAATTTAATTCATACAGATAAAAGTCTATTTTTAAAATGGTCCAATTATAATTCATACGTATAATTACATATACTCATCTTCCTGTCAATGGCTGCCTGATCCTTTATCTAGATCTTAGTATGTTTGCCTTAGGAAAGTATGCAGATAAACCTAGTGCTAGTCTTTACATCTAACTCCCCAAATCCATGTAGAATATATGATATTTAGTAATATATTCTGTGGCCATGATCTTGTTCCTAAGTTCTGCTGTTTGATATATGCTGGCTTGAAAAGAATCTTCAGAACAGGAATTATGAGTCCTTTCATATGTCACCTAAAATTACTTGTTTTCTGTTTGTTTATTTTTTTCTCAGTCTAACACACACACACACACATACATACACACTCTCTCTCACATCCACGTACACACACACACACACACTCACAAATATGTATGTGGGCATGTTGTGTGTTTTAAATAGGGCATAGCATGTTCAGTGATATAAAAATATATTTACAGTCTCTGCCATTAAAAAAGTTTAGGATCTAATGTTGATGTGTATCAACAACAGAAACAACACAATAAATAGCATGTATTGTGTTCTGTACATTTTGCTAAATCTTAGCATAATTTTAAAAATTAAACTTCTCATGGAGTTGGTCTTATTATCTGTGTTTTACTGAATGAAGAATGAAATAAGGAAACAAAACAAGAAAAAGTAACTTTCCATAGTTACACACCATGGAAACCAGTTACACCTGACACCAAATGCTATCAAGTTAGTTCTATTGCACCATTCTGGAAAAGTGAGAGGAGACATCTAAGAGAGATGTTATTTGGTTGCTAGGGAACTCTGAAAGGGAGCATCCAACCATGGTGGAGAAAACAGGAAGTCTTCATATATGTTATAATATTTGAGGGAATACTTAGTAAAAGAGTTGTAGCTAGCTAGGGCTCAAGAACAAAAAAAGGGGTTTCAGGAAGATTCTTGCTTATTCATTCAATTTGGAGAATTGTTACATAGGTACTTTGGTTTCCTAAAAAAGAGTTAGTAAACAACATAAAGAATCTTCTGGTAATCTAAAACCAAGTTAAAATTTCCTCATATGGGATTTCAAACATTTTAGCTAGTGTGATTCATGAAAACAAAGGTTTTATCTAAACAAGGGCAAATGTAAGACCACGGTAATAATTTAGATAAATCAAGAAAAATCATTTCCATACTTACCTACTCTCTAACTTCACTGGACTGCCATATCTTGAGAATTTTGCATCTATTTAACCTAAATTTGCTTATATAGGCACGTTGTGTCTTGAATGAATGGAACTCTTGTTGGAAAGGAGGGATTCAATTTTCTATATTTGGTTCTCTTCACAGAAAAATGAAACTATGTAGAAAATATACTGTACCTGATATTTAGAGAGAAAATTTGTTTAACATAAACATTTTTCTGGACCAGTTTTGTATGTTAAATTAGTGATCACACATGTTTTATTGCCAAGTTGGTGTAATAAATCTCCCAGATGCCAATACCATCTGCCCATCTATGCCCACTTGCAAATTTCATGTGTCATTTTGTACCTGCCATAGTTCCATACTCGCTCTGCTCAGCATCTGCCCTGAGTTAAATGTTTCCTTTACAAATCACAATTAATGGGAACATCCTGAGTTGTGAGTAAAGAATTTGTGAAAAAAAAATTGTCACCCATCCCAAAATATAGCCTGAGATGTCACTGAACAGATGTTGAACTAAAATAAGTGTGATAATATAAGACACAAAAATACTGTATCTTGCTGATTTGACTAGGTGGATTTTATTTCTTTTCTCTGTTTCTATGATTGTTTTCATAATGCATTTTAGGAAATAAAAGTGATCTGAAAATGTAAGTAGCCATATAGAAAAGTAATTAAACCACAAGTCAATTTGTTTTGTAAATTGTGTAAGAAAAAATTTGAGAATTGTGGCTTATACAGCCCTTGTTTCTTCTATTTGAAGCCTATAGAGATATTTTTCTGGGCTGAAGTATTTTGACTGGATTCTAAATCTGATATTTCCACTTTTAACTTGTTAAGTAGCCATTTGGCAGTCAAAATCATTTAATCAGTACACACTTTATACAAATCATTTTAAAGGAGAGTTCAAAAAGGTATAAAACATGTAAGTCTTCAGGCGCTTACAAAATGTAGGTATACAAACTGAAAAGTTAAGAGTCATTAAGTACAAAATATAGTTCTGTTACCAAGTCCAAACTCATTCCGCTCACTGCAGGACTGGCCAATAAACCAGGAGATTAGGTGTTGCAGCGAGGAATAATGACTTTATTCAGAAAGCCAGCCGACTGAGAAGATGGCAGACTAATGTCCTGGAGAGCCATCCTTCCAGGTCAGAATTTAGGCTTGTTTTATACTAAAAGTGGGGTTTGGTTGGTTGTTGGAAACTTCTTGGTGTCAGAATCCTTTGTTCTTGCAGTTGTCCAGTAGTAGGTCAGGTCACAATGTCCCTGTAAACCTCCAACAATACAAATGTTATTCTCTGTTCTGCAACTTTTTATCTTTATTTGAATGTAAAACTGTTATACCCTTAAAGGTCTGAGGGGCTATCCTGCATGTTTCAGGCTATAGGCAACATTCTTTAACAAAATGTGCAGAACAATCATGACTAAGCACAGGAAACAGAGCATGGCGTTAGAGCTAAAGAACGGAACTACTATGGAATCAAATTTTTTCTTTCCTATTGCAGTTTCTATGTGATTCTTAATTAAGACTCTAGGAGCAGAACTGCAAAGTTAGACTAATACTAGTTGTACAGGATGGCAAATTAAACTGTCAGTCACATGTTTAAAAAAATGACAAATGGAAGCCGAAAGATAAAACTGTTGAAACAATTATAATTTCAGGAAGTATGGTTAAGACATTAGCTCCACTTAACCTCTTCTAAATTTTCCTTCAAAAAGATAAGGCCACTTAGTAAAGGTGGTGTGTGTCAAGTTTCTCCATGGAAACCTATCATATGACTTCTGTTATTTTGCACCTATAAAGGTATGTTTGTACTGTTTTTGCAGGAAAATATGAATTTAATCAGGAGGAAACATCAGGCAAAATCAAATTGAAGAACATTCCACAAAATAACTGACGAGTGCACTCCAGGAGTGTCAAGGTCATGTAAGTAAGAGAAGGATTAAAAGAGACTAAAAAGACAGAACTAAATGCAATATGTGATCCTGAACTGGAGGCTGTATTAAAAAGGAACATTAGTTGGAAACTGGTGCAATTTTAATGCAGTATATAGATATTTATAGTGGTTTATCAATGCTATTTTGCTGGTATTGATAGCTTTACTGTAGTTAAGTTCAGAGGGCTGGGTGAAAAGTTCATGTGAATTATTTGTACTATTTTTGTACAATTTTTGTAAGCATAAAATTATTTCAAAATAAAAAGTTAAAAGGAGAAAAATTCGAGCCATGATTGAAACATTACATTTTATATAAATTTAAAAGCCAAACAACAAAAAAACTTGAAAAACAAATATTGAGTTCTAGTCAATGATTTGCAAGCTAAAAATAAAATTGTACTAATGTCTGCAATTTACCTTGATATACATACATATACACACATATATACATATATAGATTTTAATAGATGATAGAAGAATGGACAGTTGATTAGATGTTAATTAAGTATCACAAAACATAAATGGGAGAAATCCATTTTGTTGGTATGAAGATGTTCACTGTAAAATGTTATAAACTTTGCTATATGTTTTATAAGTTGTCATACCAAAATGGGGAAGAAGATAAAGTTGTAAGACTGAAAAATCCAGTACAAAAATTGGCAGATAGATTAATTCATTCAAAGAAAATAATTTTATTATTTTCCTTGCATTTCTCAAAGATGGTTTTTACTTTCTTTTGTTTGGTTTTTGGCACTTAGTGGACACAGTCTATTAGTTTACCCACAAATAATGATCTTTATAGAAGGAGCAGCTAATTTATTTCGGTATACAACAGTTGGGATTTCATTTTCCACATCATCATATATTTATTTATCTTTCCCCACTGCTGATATACTTCAGCTATATTTTTTCCCAGAACCTTACATAGAACCTGAGTATAATACTTACACAAATATGCTTGGTGAATAAACAGGTGTATGATTATCCATAGTAAATCTTTAATGTTTTTATCATTAAAATAGAATTGTGAATGCGTATGAAAGCTGTAAAATAGTTCAAACATTTTGTCATCGGGAACTAGTGGTCTTGAATAGAATAAAGTAGGTTTCTAATATGATCTTTCATCTTTTTTCTGGAAAAAATATTTAGTATTTTCTGATTATAGAAATGATATGCAATCATTTTGAAAACCTGAAGGATGTAGAAAAGGATACAGAGAGAAAAAGAGTAAACATTACATTTAATGTTACCATCTTGAGAAAATTATTATATTTCAAATTATGTGAATTAATTTTTCCATTTAACGCTGGATCACAAGTGTTCCTTTTGTCACAAAACTATTCTTAAAGACATAAGTTCAAATGACTACACAGTAGCCTATCATGCAGATATTTACCAATTTTATTTCCTACACTTTTGTTGATAGAATTTAGTTTCCCTTCCCCCTCAAGTTCTTATTTAAAATTTCTGATGGAAAGATTTATGTATAAGTAAATAGAAAGATATCTTTCAGGCTATGATTTTTGTTGTAGTTGTTGTATTTTAAGTTGGGTTTACAAGGATTTGTGCTATATTTTATGATCTTGTGCTATATTTTATTATCATATTTTCTCCAGAGCTAAATATTACACTAAAAATATATACTTGCTAATTTGCTGGATAAAAAGCTGGCATCTTGTTTTAATTTTTTATATTTTGATCATTAATTGGTTAGAATGTTCTTTGAACTGATTATTTACAATTTGTAGTCCTATTTTACTTTTACATTTTCATGTGTTCTTTAAATCTTATATATGTTAATTTAATCATATGTTTCTGATTTTCATTCTGACACTTTCAACTACATTTCTGTTGTAAGAAATATGTAGGTATTTACTTCCTTTCTCTAAATTCAAGATACAAAATGTATACATCACATTCTCTTAATTTGTGGTTTTTTATATATGTGTGTGTGTGTGTGTATATATATATATATATAAATATATTTATATATATATATATATAGTTTTCTAAAATGTTCTAGAGTATACGTGTATGTGTTTATATGTGTTTATATATAACTCCCTCTTTCTATACAATTTAGGACAATTTCCTGACCTTTTCCTACACATAGCTTTTATTTTAAAATTGTTAATAATTTTTTTAGGATTTCTCTCAAAAGAACTTGAGCAGCTCCCCAGCTAATATTTTTTCAGAAGCAGAACTTGTGACCAATTCTCAGGGCTCCCTCAAGGTGACAAAGTGTTTTGTTCTGTTTTGGTTTACTTCATGGACATTAATTACTTCCTTTTCATTCAGAGATGAATGTTGCGCCTAGCACTGCAGGGGTAGCCAATAAGTTTTACATGTTACTAGTTATCTTTCTCAGAATCAGACAATTAAATATTTAAATTATTTCTGCTGGTATTTCAAGCAGCAAGCTCATAGCTGTAGGTTTTGCATTATCTCTGAAAAATCCTCATAAGCAATTGAGTTCTTTAAAAATTTTGATTCTTTTGTTACAACATTTAAGCCCTCATATAAAAATGATTCCATTATGATTATACAAGTTCCTAAAAGACTACATGCAGAAAATAATCTGAGAATAATAATGAGATATTTTCTAAAGAAATTCTTTAAAAGGCATTTTCAAGCCTGACCTTGGAATTATAATTTGGTCCAAATTTGTTTTGTAAGTTATATTCCATTTAATAATTTCAGTTTACATTCACAATTGAGATTTTGTAATAATGTTTACATAACCCATCTGGATCGCCCTCTTTGTCTAACCATTTCCAAGACTTAGTAATAATACTACCAGCTTACATTAATTTAGGCTTATAACATAACCTGGCCCTGTCCTAACAGTGTTACATGATTTTTTTCCCTCTATTTTGTGGAATATGGGGTGGGTTCCATTATTATCCCCAGGTTTTTTGAATCACAGTTTAAAGAACTTGTCCAAGTTTCTAGAGCCATTATTTAACAGAATCAGACTTTCACATTAACATGAGCCATGACCTCTTAACTTCTCTGTAAGATTGCTAGTACTTTAAACCATAATTTCTCCATTCTTTTCTAAAACTTTCCCCTCTATGTTTCTCAAAAGTTACTCATCTCTTTGCAGAATAGTATGTTTTCAGATAGTTGTGCCAGGAAGAGTAAATGGGCAATGCATCTTATGAACCCTTTTATATTTGATAACATTGCTCTATGGCTTTTCCATCTGAATAGATACTTGATTATTATTACAATAATCCTGGGATTGAATCCTACTATTAGTATAATAACAGGCAATTGACCTGCCTGAAATCAGTGTTTCATCTAAAAGTGAAAAAACTAATATCCTTCCAGCTCATGGGATTGTTTCGAGGCTTTAATTATATATCCCTCATAAAGAAGAAACATAATCAACTGTAGATTACAATAATTATTCTTCTGACGTATTATTATCATCTTTATCCATAAAAGTAACACAGCTGTTGTTGTTATCATTATTTTAATTAATACCTTGGTAGAGAATTCTTCAGTTATCCCTCAAAACTCTCAAAGATTTCTCCATATGCTTCAGGTAATTTAAATAAAAGAAACCTGAGTCCATCCTCATTTTTTAAAATATATTTTTTTCCTTCCCTTCTATTTGCTGGATGCTGCCTGTCGAAATGTTTTTCTTTTTTTTTTCTGTTTTTTTGCCGTGATGCTTTTAAGTATGACTTGTTTATATGTTTTATAGTGAATCTCTTTATAGAACATATTCATGACTATTATTTATTGTTAAAGAAACTTTTCTTCTGTTACAAATGTTGTGATTGCTTTCCATAACACTCTTCATATACTGGATTTAGAATTTCTCACAAGTATGAATTGTACCACAATGATGATGTACCAACAATGATGTACCACAATCATCTAGTCAATTTCATTTTTAATCCATTTATAATTTACATGTTATTTACTTCTAGAGTATTTGAAATATTAATGTGTCTTATTATTCCATTTCTTTAAAACATTGTGCTTGGGGGAGATGGGGGTAGTAGCTCAGTGGTAGAGCACATTCATACATGAGGTCTTGGGTTCTATCCCCACAACTTCCATTAAAAAACTCTTTTTTTAAACAATGTGCTATTTTCTAAAGTCAGTTCATTAGAGTGTAATCCCAGTGAAAGTATAGACTGGGTTCGTTTTTGTTTACCTTAACATCCCTAGTGTCCAGAACATTGTCTGATGCATACTAATTGCTCATTAAATGTATTTAAAATTAATTCAAAAAGAAAAAATAAAATGTGCCTCTCCTTACTATATAAAGTAATTTCTGGTAGTTTGATTTTCATTTTGAGTATCTAAGAAAGCTGTACTGAAGCTGTAGAGCTTTTTAAAGTAGGTAGTTTTTACTTTTGTTCTTTCTTCAGCAATTAAAATCATTGCTACCACTTATATAATGCTATTATATGCCAGTGTTCTAAATGTTTTATTCCTATTAATCAGCTTTATCCTCTAGCAAGACACAGTAGATGAAGGCCTTTCTTTATCAGTATGCAAGATATGTGAAGTGCCCTTGTCCCATTTCAGTGTCCACTTTCCTTCTGATAAAATGTGCTGCTACGTAGATTCCGAAGTCAAAAAATAAGTAACAGATTATACTCACTGTTGAGGTTTGTGTGTACTAATTTGGACTTCCTTCTTCCCTTGAAAACTGATTCACTCATGAAAGATAGAGAATTCACCTATTTATTTCTTTTTTAATTTTTTTTATTTTGAGTTAACTTTAGACAGAAAAGTTACAAAAATAGTACAGAAATATCTTCTATACATTTCTTCCCAAGCTCACCTACAATCAGTACCTTACATAACCCCAGTAAAATTATCAAGACCATAAAAATAACTTTGGTTCAATATAACTATAAACTACAGACCTTACTGAAATGTCATCAGTGTTTCCACTAAGGATTCTTTTTCTATTTAATGATCTTTTGCAGAATTCCACGTTGAATTTAGTTGATATGCCTTCTTGATCTTCTTCTATATATAACAGTGAATCAGTCTTTGCTTGTCTTTAATAAACTTGATAGTTATGAAAAGTGGTCAGATGTTTTGTTGAGTGTCCCTGACTTTGAGTTTTTCTAATACTTTCATGTGATTGGAATGAAATTATTTATTTTTTGTCCAGGATATTACAGAAATTATATAGTATTCTTCTCAGTGCTTCATATCAAGGGATTCATAATGTCATTCATTTTTATTACTTGTGATGTATACCTTTATCACTTGGGTAGAGTGGCATTGTCTGACTGCAAATTTATGTCTTGAAGAATATGAGATAGGGAAGTAGTCTTCAAAAATTTGTATTTGCAAAGTTCTCCTTCCCTGCCCCTTTGTTCTGTTTCCTCTCACTTTCATAGTGGGAATGAGGCAAGGAACAATATATGAAGTTATTCCAGTCTTCTCCACCATACAGTGATCCTTACCCATCCTCCACACACTTTATGCCGTATTCATTGTGAAACCAAAGTCATATTCAGAGTCTGAAGACAGAACGGTTCTGTTCGGGCTTGAAGGCATAGAAGAAACAAGAGTACATTAATGGTGCCCAAATTATGCTACACATGAGAATCATTTGTGGAATTTTTGAATCCAGGATCCTGAGAATGTTGCGTGGATATCCAGGTTTATTTTGTCTGGGTCCAGAGCTGAAAGCCACTCCCCATATGGAACTCTGACAGCTTGAGAGCAAATACCAGCCCTGCATGGTGAATGAAAGAATAACAATGAGAGGCTTTTGGTTTCCTGGCTGAGACAAATCCTTCAAAAATAGTGTCAAAAGGTTGCATGTGGCTAAGGGAGTAAGATCTTTCTTTGTGAACCCTATTTATTTCCTTGATTTTGGCAGTAATCATTTTTTTCCATTATTCTTAACAATGAACTTAATTGGTAACCTTCATAGGATTTGAATTTCATTTTTTTGACCAAAGGGCAGTGTAAGTGATGAAGGGATGCTGTTAGTCAAGATACAAATCCTCTGGGGGGAAAAGAGAGCTTGATAAAAGCTTGATAAGTCATGTGTAATTTTTAAAGATGGCAAAAATAAATCCCTTGGTGAATGATAAGCTTTTGTATTCCAAACTTGAGTTGAATAAGTACAATAAGTAATGATCTGAAATCTCACTGTAGCAATGCAGAATCCTCTGAGCTAAAACATTGAGTGTGGCTTCTTCAAATCTGAGTCAGGAATTCTATTTGTCTAGATCATTATTGGGACTAACTGCTTAAAAAGAATCTGAAACAAGCTGATGGCGGGGAGATGGAGAAGAGAGTTAACACTAAGGAAAGACTAATTTATGAGGCAAAATGTTTAAAACTGAGATTCAGAGTTCAGTAACATATTTCTGAGAATTAGGATAGGATGCACATTTATTAAAATATGTGCTATGATTTTAGAGGAAATAATTTCATTTATTTTTTTCTCTTTTTCACACACAAATTCTTCTGTTAAATATTTCAAAATAAGATAATTTTCCTTAATTCTCAGCAACTTTGGAATTGAATTAAGCAACAAAAGCGAAATAATAATTAGAATTTATTATTTTTATCTGTAAAACAGAATTGCAAAGTATTCATCATTTTATATTTCAATAATAAATGTCACAGATATCTTTATCAAGTGAAGGCTTGACGGATGTAAACAACAATACACAAAAGCAATCACAAGAGTGCTATCATTTTCCATACTGTACGCAGACTAGCACTGCATTCAACTCAGATTTTCTTTGTGTATCTGCCAGTTACTTTTAAATATCTATTTCCTAAATTGTTATTACATTTCCAGGTTTCTTCCTTTCTCTTAAACTAGGTAACCTCTTTTTTTAATGTCTCTTTTAGCTTTGGTCCTTGGTATAGGACCACGTCCTTGGTATAGAATCAAATGTAAGTTTAAGATGTTACAAAATGATTTTTTCAGTGAAAACTGTTTTACTTAAAAGTATGACAATCTGTGAAATGCACCTGTCCTCTTCCTTTCCTGCATAACCCCACTCCCACTGCTCTAACTCTAGTGAAACCCCTCCCATAACGCAAGAATGAGCTTGCCAGCTCAAGTGTGTTCTAGACCCATGGGGCTTCTAACACCTTCACGTTCACTGTCCAATCACTGATCAATATTTTTGTCACCTGTTCCAGCTTGTCTCTGAATTATTACAAGATTTTGGTGATTAGCCCAATTAAACTTTTCTACTTCTATAATGAGCAATCCTGGAAGATTTAGTGGAGTGAATGCATCTTCTGCAGACTTTACCTTGACACTCGCTCTGGATTTTGAATTCTGACTTTGGCTCCCTCTGAATGGAAAATCAGTAAAGTGGAGAGAGGATGTCTTGATTCTGACAAAATTTGTTCAAGTCTCAACATAATCACTTATTGCTGTGTGATGTGGTGCCAAGGACTTACTTCTCTGACTGTTCATTTTTGCAATGAAAAAATTTAATAATTGTTGAGGTAACACATATAAAAATGTAGCATAACACATCGGCCATAGTAAGTGCACAAATGAGTATTTATTTAGCAGGTCATTTCAGCTGCCCATTAAAGACCTAAACATGTAAACATGCTGGATACAGTGCTACATTGAAACACAGAGCAGAGAAACATATAAATGAATGCCCAACTATGGCAGCAAGGAAGCAGTGTCCCCAACCAGTTCAAAATAGTGTGCAAGCTTTGAAAGGCATTGCCGAGCTCTGGAAATGTGACAGCAAGCTGTGCAAACCCAGAGAAGCAGAAAGCCTTGCAAAAATTGAATGTAGGAAAAATTCTAAGAAAAACAATAAACTTCAAAATACAAAACAGCATTTTTGCATAATCAATGCTTTAGACATGTAAAAAATGTGAAGTATAATCTGTGAACTAGATCAACTTACTTCAAATAACTGAACTCAGTAGTATTATGAAATCCTACAATTGAAAACACACCATAAAACAAGAAACCTGGAAATTGATCCAATATCACCAAAATCCTTATATTATCTACACTGGATTTACCACCTGTATCTCTCCTCCAAGAAATGTATGTTTTGTTTGTTTGTTTTCATTTTGCCTGTAATGTTATATGCCCTATATTTGTTTAAACTTCAATCTGCTTAAGTGATTCAGTTTGCCCTTCCTCCTCATTTCTGTTGGGAGAAATCTCATTATCCTTTAGATTCCAACTCAAAGACCTCCTCCCACAACTGGAAATCTTCTCATGACATTCTGGGCAGAGTAAATACATCTTTATATATTTTTTCTTTCTAACTATCATGCAAAAATTATGATGGGCTTTTATGTAACCGCATGGTGGCAAGAACAATAATTTATGATGCAAGACAGAGTGGTTCTTAATGCATTTGTAAGAATAAGAACGAATGTTCAAACTATGAAGATCGGATAACCTTCTGTTTCTGTAGACATCAATCAATGGACTAAATGTGGGAAAAGCAAAGAATAAGAAGGCAAGGCAAATTTTTTAAAAAGCACCTAAATGTGTAAGTGTGACTGTGTGTGTGTGTGTAGATATGGATGTGTGTGTGATAAGAAAGAGGAGGTGGAAAAATACAAAATAAGCACCATTGGTGATAAAAAATAAAAATACAGAGGCAATTACTTCACATTGAAAATAACGCCAAATTAAAATATATGTGTAACATTTTTTGCTTTAGTTTCTCAAGTGTGAAAAAATAACAATGCCCAACATTTATAAATCCACAGATTTATACTAACAGTTTATACATGGGGATCAACTAAGTTAATGTTCTTTCAGTGATGAGTGTTATTAAGTACAGTATCCTAAAAGTCATATTATACATTTAATTTATATAGGCGATTTTAGAAAAGTTCATTCAGGCAGCAATTTCCTTATATTTGGTTCACTTTATTTAGTGAGCCAATGTGTCATAAAAATAGATTATGTTTTGGTCATACAAGGTTCTAATTTATAGAGAGAAAAACCCAGTGAATCGTATATATTTCAGATGATATAAACACCAAAAGGTTTGCATATGCAAGAACAAAAATTGATGCTGTCCAGTTTTTAAAGATTTCAGAGGACAATATTATAGTTAAACTTCCTGAAGCATTTTTTTCCATTATCTACTTTCTGTGGCTCTAAAATATGTTGTAAACTTATGTGTATATCTATGAAACTTGAAATTGCTTTATACAAGGAAAAAACTTACATTACAGTTTTTCTGGAATGTTATTTAGTAAGTTAAATTGTGATTAATCATATTATGAGCAGATCATTTAATTATGAGCAGATCATTTAATCATGTTGAAGAAGTAGGATATACTTTTTCCCACTGTACCTGTGAAAGGGATGAAAATTAGGTAGAAGAGCACTCAACCCGGAATTGAAGGTAAGAGGTAAACCAAGCAAACATTGACAAGGCTTACCCGCAAATCAAATAAGCAGCATGTATGCTACTTAGGCTGATAATTCAACACTCATTATATTAAGAGCTCATGTAAACTTTAATAAATACATTAAATTCTATGAGAATGAATTGATAGGTCAAAGAGAAAACTGCATAATGCCTGAAATAAAATGACGGTCATTTTTATAATATCATATCATATAAATGTATAAGATATAAATTTTAATTACATAAGTCAGAATTTGATTACATTTAATTGCTTTTTATGCTTTGCCATTTAATTTTCCTTCATCATGAGTCTGTATTGTTATGTATATTTTATAATTAAAATATCCAATGTAAACTTGAGGATATTGTACAAAAGTTATTCCTAACTTTTTTTGATGTAATGTATTCATTTAATAACATACATGGAGGAGAACACTATATATTTTATAGGTTATAGCCCAATTCTGGAAGAACAGAGATGTAACTTCAAGCCACAGTCATTTTGTATATAAATTATTCCTATTTTTACCAAACTTTAAATTATGAATCGTAGTGCTGAATTTTATCATAGGTCCCAAACATAGAAATTATATTAGGACTACAGTATGTTTAGTTGAGTTTGGGTTTTGCTATTAGGTTAATATTCTGGCAACTCGCTAGTCTGGGGTCATTATTTTTGGTTGGCAAACAATCGAACATGTTTATGCACCTGAAATTGCTTAAAACAATGTGAAAACAAATATATGTATGTTGATGTATGACTGAAGGATTGTGCTGTACACCAGAAATTGACACAACATTGTAAACTGATTATACTTCAATAAAAAAAAATATATATATATACAAAAAGGGTATCTTTCAAGCTTATAGGATTTAAGAGAGCATCATGTTAGTTTCCCTTCCCCACGAACTCCTTGAAGATATGAGATGAATATCATTTATAGTCTTCTCAAAGGTCAAAAGGACAAATGCTATAATAGTGACATAGGTATAGTGACAGTGATGTCATCATTCTAACTCATATCATTGAATTACAAATGCTAGGAAGAATGATGCACAGTAAATCATCCTGATATATGTATTAATTCTTTCTTGTGTCCTTAACAGACTTACTTAACCTATGCATTTCTGTGCTCTTAAAAAATGTTTTATGAAGTTGTAAATATGTTATAGCTAGTAGGAGCAAAAGTGACATCTACTTATAAATCATATTGACACAAACCTGAAATGTGCAGAATTTTCATGAAGCCATTGGGATCCCAGGTCCACAGAACAGCCTACGATGTGAGCACTGGGATTACATGGATATATATATTGGATATCTGGTCTGTGTAAAATTTTTTTCAGGAGCATCAAAGGTCATAAATTACCTACTCAATAGAATTAATCTGATGAGAGAAGGGGACATTTAGATGTCTAATACAAAAAGGAAATAAATGTGAAGATGAGACAGAAGACTATTGACTTTGATATAAAAATAACAGTGGCAAGCCTTAAGCTTCCAAATTAAAAAATTAGCTGTTTACAATTTTGAGGTAACACTAAATCACAGCCTGACAACTAATCAGTAAAGCATTTCAATAAAATTGGAGACTATTGAATAGGCTGGATGTTATTGCTGTCTGGGCAGGAAAACTGGATAGAACGTGGCTTCCCAATATTTTACCCTTAAAGTTATTTTTTCAAAGCCTTTCAAATGATAAAAATACACCCACAATATTTTTAAATAATCAATATTAGTTAAATAGGAACTGACTTAAAGGTATTGATATTTCCAAAGTTTGCACAAAAATTTTAGCTAACTTCTCCTATACTAAAAATACTTTGAAAACAATCTTTTTCACATGTAAGTTCAAAAATCAATTCCAAATAACCATGTAAATATGTGTGCAAAGGCAAACACACACACACACACACACACACCACACAACCTAAAATGCCTTCCTGAAATTGTGAGTGCCTACTGTCTTATATACAAAGAAATCTACCTGTTTAAAATAATTAAAATACAACCCAAGAGTGTTGTCTGCTCAAAAACCTATGATATAAAATGTCATATGTCTCCAAAATATTTTGAGTAAGAAAATTATGCTAATTTACAAAATAGCATCCATAAACTTGACCCAAATTCAAAAGACAATAGGTACAAACAGAGACTAAATACCTCTTCCTTTCAGAGACATTTTCTGTCTTAACAGAATTCCCTTCAGCAAAATATTCAGAAAATATAAACATATGATGAAAGATCATATTTGTTAACTGTTAACTGTTGACTATAAATTTAATTATTGATCAACTCTTAGTAGTAAAAGTTTTCAATGAAATTATTCATGGTTTTAATGATTCTACATATTACAGTGAATTTTCTTTTGTTCATTTGTGAAAGAATAAAATGTACTATCTCATGATTTCTGAAAATCCATTTTACTTTCTTTTGTTCTGTATTTTTATCTTTATCTTGCTCCTATCAAACTGGTTAACAAATTTAGTCCATTTACTTGTTATTTTTCCCCCAAAGTCAGCTACTGTCAAATATTGTATTAGTTTCCTTGTGAGGACTCTGATCCAGCTGGGAAAGGTATGATGTTTTTAGTGCTATTTCTCAAATGATAATTTATTTGTTTTTTATAACCATGACTCTGATGTTAGTTTGTAGGAAATTAATTGACACAGGTGTGTAGAAAGGAGAGGCTGAGATCAGATACACATATTTTGAAATAAACCAGCAGATTACTCATACTTATAAAGTTTTACTTTCACACAGCTCTTCTGTAGGTGGTACTACTAAACACAGTCTTCTCTGATGTCCTGTGAAGGACCAAGTGGGCTTTTTTTGTACCATATGGCTTCCCTATCACACGTGGCTAGACTGTAGGGAGCACTAATACTAGTGAAGCTGGTTTTATTTACCATTTGGGAAAAATAAAGAGAGATGCTAAAAAAAAAAAAAAGACAAAAAAGTGACATCATATGGACTACAGAAGAGCTAGAAAGAAATGGAGAAGTGAAATTACTTTTGGTCCCATCCTGGTACCTTCCCAGTCCTTGATTTTGAATTCTTAGAGTCCAAAACACATTTATATCCTGTGATATAGTGTTATTGGGCACTAACTATAATCCAGATATGTCCTAGAACCAATTATATAAGAACTTCTGATTTCACACAGGAGGAAACGAAAGCTAAAAAGTATAGACACTGTGGCAAATTTTCTAGAGCAAATAAATAAGAACCAGGATTCAGAGAATTATCCTCTGGTGCCCATACTTAGAATTATTGCCCTATTCTACCTCTAAATTTCACAAAATCAATGTTTCTCTCTTATTGAACTAGCTGTGTGTTACCTTGAAATCAAATAGTTTTGATTAAAACACTTTAGAAAAATTGTGAGAAGAATGAGAAAACAAGTGAATAAGGATGCAACCCTGGGTAAGCTCAATTTTCTAGTTGTAGATGGCAGAGATTTCCTGAAATGAGGCGAAGTGAAAGTTGTCTGACTTATGAGGCAAAGGAGGAGATGGGGCGGTCACAGGCACTTTTGGTGCCGCCATTAATCAGTGAGATGATGTTCCCCACCATTCTTTCAGACTATCTATTTGGCTTTGATTTGGAACTGTATAAGAAAGAATGAAAAGAAGACACTAATATTTCCTACGTTATCAATGGTTTGGGCCATGTGGAGGGTCATCTCTATTTTACTGAAAGCACAGAATATGTGAAAACAGGGCAGACGTGCAGCCATTATCATCAGTGCTTCTGCCACAAGTTCCAGCTCAGCACAATTATAGTCCTAATTCTGATCATATTTTAATTATGAATTTACATCTATATCTTTTCCTTCCTCCTTCTTGTCATCTTTAGAATGTTCCTTCCTAGTGTTGTCACCCTCTATACTCTCTCTGAATCAGGTCGAATGAAAAAAGATTCCATTCATTTTTTTGGAGTTTCCTAGTCATGAAACTATCTGAAAGGTTATCAGTTTTTCCCCAACTCCCTAACTTTTAACTGACATGCTTAATCAACAATGCTGACTGCTTTGTGAATGACAGTTTCAAATTCTCCAAAGGAAAGACATCTCTCCATTCAATGCATCCCCATGTAGCCCATGCTAACAGAGCTAATCTTGCCTATCAGTGAATTCTTTAGGTTACTAAGCTCATAATTAAAAGTCTTCACTAATGACATGGTAATTGTTTTAATGGATTTCCAATGAAGTGTGAAGTTCCCTGCTGATATGTCAACAAAATATGAAGCATTGTGAGAAAATGATGTAAAGCTTCACAGAATTTAGAGTTAGAGAAGACCTTCAAATTATCCAGGGTAACCTCATATTAAAAAAGAGGAAACAAGCCCCAGAGAAGTGAAGTGTATCACTGAAGGTTATTACACTGAGTGGAAACTATAAATGTTCTAACTTTTAGTACAATGATTTATTTCCATCTCACTGCTTATTAGTTTTGCCCTGCTTTTTATTTGTATAGCCCATATGTCAAAAAACACTTTCTTTTATGCTTTTTATTTTATCAATGGAAGTAGTGGTGTATTTTATGAATAACAGTGTACAAATAAAAACAATTTTTTTACATTAGTTTTATGGGAGAGATGCAAAAGTGACTTCGGTGGTGAAAATCTACCGAGCTGAGAATTTCCTGGTTGGATGCCTCCATAATAAAGGTCTTGAGAAGTCAATGAAAGGAGAGAGTTCTGAGGCAATCAGAATGATATGGTGTAACCTCATAATCAAAAGTCTGGTATATGAAGTGACTTAATTTTGTTTATATTTGTATAACATTAAAATGTTTAAAACTATTTCCAGTTATTTTAATCTTATAACTGTGAAAGGAGATAGAATACATATGAGAGCTTTTCAAAACAGAAAACTGAGAAAAGAGTTAAGCAACCTACAGTGAATAATCAAAACCTGAATTCCTCATTCTAAGGGCAAGCCATGCAAAATGACATGGGTTGCAAGCATTTAGCAAAACCCATTTAAGACTTAGTTTCAAAGCATAATCCTTAGAGGAGGCATATGAGAGAATTTCTTCACTGAAAATTCATATTAAATTCCTTAGAAATCTAAGCAAAGACTATGAGAGTGTTATTTTGCTTTGTCTTAAGTTGCCAAAGAATATCGTCCATTATTGATTCAGAAATGTTCCCAAAACGTCGAATAGTTTGAGTAGTCTTTATAAGCCTTTTGAAGTTTCAAAAGTATAAATTCAAGTTAACAGTCATATACTCATCTCCTTTTGAAGTAGGTTAAAACATATATTCTCAAGGAATTTAAAGTTATGTGTCAATTTCCCAAAATATTTAACGGGAAATTGTTACCAACTCAAGGAACTATCAGCCCTAGAGAATTAAAATTGATAAGCATATTAGCTCTCTTAACCTGGTCTGAGTTTCATTTTACACAGGCATGATATTCTTCTTACCTATCTTCATTTAAGAAGCATTCTAAGAAGGATAATTATCATTAAAAAAAATAGTTTTTGCCAAGCAAGCCACCATTTAAATGCAAAGCACTCTTATTATCACTGTGTCGGCACCCTAGCTCATGTATAGAGTAAGCAATGTACTGCTTCCTCACTTATGTCTAGCTTTCAATGGTGTCTCATGCTGTTAAGCTAACTGTTAGACTGTTTCATTTTCCCACTTGATGAGGGAAAGTGATGTTAATTTTAATTGGATTGCTGTATTTCATTACTTTGTTAATTTCTCTCTTTATATTTCTTTTCTGATGGATTTCATCAGAAATTAGCTCCAAAATAGAGCTTATAGTGGAGATTCTTCTATAATTTGACAAAATGTAATATTCACTTACAAGCTTAAAGGATCTGTTGAAGTCCTTGAATGAAAGGAAAGAATTGCATCATGTTTGATTGCATTATGCAACCTCATAAATTAGATTTTCTCCTAAAATCAAAACTCTGGTGCCCTTCTTTTCTCCACTATGGCCCCTCTTCCCTTCAGTACTGATGGCTGGCCCCCAAACAACCAGAAGCATCATGCCACATTCTGGCTAGCTCTCTGTGCTTGACTGTATTTTAGTTTATGTTTCTTTAATTCTTTCTCTCTCTTGGAATTACAAGTTTTAACAAGTGAGCCTATTAAACATGGATGAGGAAATAAAGACACCCCCCAGAGCTTGTTAGATTTATAAAACAAATATGATGATATGAAATACAATGCAAATGTTAAATAACCATGTAATATGGGTGTGTTGTATCGCCATGTGGTGTCACTCAAATTCCTGGGGTGGGGGTAGGACTTCATCTTCTATGACACTGTAGCTCTCAAAGAGGGGCATATGGTCTGTGACATTATGAATGTACCTCATACACAGAGAGCTGAAATGGGGCTCAGCCATTGTGCTGGATTTGGGTCCTTTTGCTGGATGATCCATAGGTGTGTGCAGCCAGCAGTTAACAGTGGCCCCGTCTGCCCCTCTCCCAAACACACACACACACACACACACACACACACATACACACGCACATACACACACACACATACACACACACACACAAGACTCAGTATGACTTCTGATGTTCATTTGTAGAGCAATAGACTTTTTCTAGGTTTTGTGCCAGTGTAGGCAGAGCCACCCAGATCTGTTGACAGAAGATCAGGGTGTGCTGGACTGTGATAAATCTGCTCCTTTCTTTTGGGGCTCTGAAGGTCTTTGGAAGCCTAGGACTGAGTCTCCTAGAATAAGAAAACCTCTTTGAAACTATACAAAGAATAAATCTCGTAATACACTATGGTTTTTCATAAATTTTCACTGTTTTCCATAAACTTCTTTAAAAATAATAAAAAATTTAAAATTCTCAAATGTCTTCTCCTAAAGCTTTTCCTCTGATCAGAAACTCCAGCATGTCCACTGAAGACCAGAAAGGTAAGAAAGTGATGGTGTTATATCATAAAAATAATTGCAATGTAACTGCAAAATATATAAAATATATTATTAAAATATATAAATATATAAAATTATTAAAATATATAAAATATCTGTTATACATATTATATATAAATACAAATATGCAAAATATGTGAAAAATATAATTGCCAAAATTCTCTGTGGTTAATTCCCAGAACCTCTTTCTGTGTCCCTGGACTCTGAATTGACTCTGTGTTCAGCCTTGCCAATAGCAATATGGTGGAATTACTGCTGCATCAGATCTAAAGCCAAGCCTTGAGAGGTGTGGCGCACCTCTGCTCTCACTCTTGGCACTCTGCGAAGAAAGCCCTGTGAAGACAGACCACCCAGTTGGAGGGTCAGGGGTCCAGCTGGCCACTGATCAGCAGTTCACTGCAGCTTCATCAGTGAGCCCAGCCTAGATGAGTCAATCCCCCTTGGTTCATCAGAACACCCAGCTGAGCCCAGTCCCATTTTCCAAGCACAGAATAACAAACTAAATTATAATTGTTATTTTATGAGCTGATGTACAGAAAAATGTAATGGATATAATGAATAAGCCTAACATTTGTGAAGCAGATATGGTATAAATACTACTCACAAAAGAGAAATAAACTCACAGACATAGAAAACAAACTTGTGGTTATCAAGGGGGAAAAGGAGGGAGTGGTGGAGGAATAAATTGAAAGTTCAAGATTTGCAGATACTAACCACTATATACAAAAACAGATAAACAGCAAGGTCCTACTGTGTAACACAGGGAACTATATTCAATACCTTCAATACCTTTTCAATAGCCTATAATAAAAAAGAATATGAAAAGAAGGAGATATAGATATATATATATTCACTATGCTGTGTACTGGAAATTAACACATTATAAGCTAAGTATACTTCAAAAAAAAGATAATAAAATACTTAGGCCTCTCAAGGATTTCTAATATAAGCAATACACAAGGTGAAAATTTTCCTTTCACCATGCTAAAATATATAAGAAAAAGTGATGGGGTAGGGGAGCGTATAGCTCAGTGGTAGAGTGCATGCCTAGCATGCACAATGTCCTGGGTTCAAGCCCCAATACTTCCATTAAATAAAGAGAGAATAAACCTAATTATCTCTCCCCAGAAAAGGTTAATTAAAATAATGAAAAAATAAATACAATTTATAAAAAGAGTAAGTGATGGGTGGGTACTTTCTTTCATAAATAATATTATAATAATATTATTAGAAATTTGCTTAAATAATAGCATTTTCAAAATAAAAATTAATAAATCAATTTAAAATCTACTGGCTACAAATTGAGATACTAATATCTCAAAGATTCCTGAGAGCTTAATCAATTTAATTTCATGGAAGCATAACACTGAAAAATGCTGCAAAGCAAAAGTTTCACTATTGGATTGAAACGCTGTAATTTTGCAGTATACAACATAATAGACAGTATAAGGACTTTATACCAACGTATAACAGGAAGCATAAAAAAGTCAATCGAAAGTGCTAGGGGAATCTGGGTGAGCAGCCCATTATTATACAAACCGGAAATTACCCAAGGCAGTAGTTTCACAATTCTGCTTGCACCGATGTCATGGGGTATTAATAATAACAAGTGTTCAGAGCTTAGGTTTTATATTCTCTCTGAACAATGCTCTCTCACTGAATCTAACCCCTTGATGGGAAACACCAATAATGGCTTGCATCTTTTGTGTACCCAACCATCAACTGGCTAAGTTTTCTTACTAAAGTGAAAACCAGGAAAAATAACAATTCTCAATACTGCTATATTATAGTCCTTAGTTTTCATTCATTTTGATACAATTCCTCCAGAAAATGCACCTCAAATTAACAGGCAACTATAACATTTTACAGTTGAGTAAGAGGTGGAGGGGGAGAAACAGTCCAAGTTGTTACATAAGGATCTCTTAAGTAAGTGAAGGTGCATCAGAAAACCTTGTTAATGACCACCCATTCAGTTTGTAAGTTCATAAGAAAACTTTCCTGAAGAAAAGACCATTTTTGTCATGAAATATAATGTTATTCATCAACATGCTTATATTTGAATGCCAGCAATTTTTAAATTTGTGAGTCAGCACTCTGTTTTAATAAGTAAAAACCTGAACAGATTGAAAAATCAACAACTCCTCCTGGATTCACAAAAGAGGGAAGGACACTAGGCAAACTTCTGTCCCCAAGATCAGGAGACAAACAGGAAAATACAGGCAGTAAAGGTTTACCAGAGCGGAGCAGTAGCCACCCTGTGAACCAGTGCCTGGGTGGGAAAACCAGAACTGGAACTGATGAGTTGCTGGAGGCTCCATGTGGACAATTCTGTGAATTAAAGAGAATCAACAGAAAGACTCCTGACACTAATAAATGATTACAGCAAGGTTGCAAGATACAAAACGGAAATCAATCACTTTTCTATAAACTAGCAATGAACAAGTAGACTTTGAAATTAAAAACACAACACTGTTTACATCAGTTCCCTCAAAAATTAAATACACAGTATTAATCTAACAAAATATTCCCAAGATCTATATCAAAGAAAGTACAAAAATGTGATGAACAAAATCAAAAAATAAATAAGTGAAGGGAGAGATATTCCATGTTGACAGATAGGAAGACTCAATACTGTCAAGATGTCAATTCTTTCCAACTTGATCGATGGCTTGAATGCAATCCCAGTCAAAATCTAAGAAAGTTATTTTTTGGATGTTGATAAACTAACTCTAAAGTTTATATGGAAAGGAAAAGAACAAAATAGCTAACACTATTGAAGGAGGAAAACAAAGTTGGAAGACTGATACTACCCATGTTCAAGACTTACTATAAAGCTACAGTTATCAAGTCAGTGTGATTTTGGTAAAAGAATAGACAAATAGATAAAGGCAACAGAATGAGGGGAGAATATAGCTCAAGTGGTAGAGTGCATGCTAAGCCCTCAATCCCCAGTACCTCTAAAAATAAATAAATAAACCGAATTAATTACCTCCTCCCAAATAAAAAAAAAATTAAAAAACAGAATAGAGGGCCCAGAAATAGACTCACATATCTATAGACAACTAATCCTTGACAAAAGAGTAAAGGCAACATAACAGAGCAAAGATAATCTATTGAACAAAAGGGTTGAAACAACCAGGCACCTACGTGCACACACACTAAAAAGGAATTTAGAACCAAACCTTACATCCTTCAAAATGGATAACAGACCTGAATGTAAAATATAAAACTATAAAACTCTTAGAAGATAACATAGGAGAAAACTTAAATGACCATGGGGATGACAATGACTTTTTAGCTATGATATCAAAGGCATGGTACACACACAAAAAAAAAGTAATGGAAAAGTCAGACTTCAATAAAATTAAAAGCTTCTACTCTGCAAAAGACAATGTGAAAGGAATGACAGGACAAACCACAGACTCAGAGTAAACATTTGCAAAAGACACATCTGATAAAAGACTTATCCAAAACATACAGAGAAATCTCAAAACTCAGCATTAAGAAAACAAGCATGCTAACTAAGAAAAAAATAGATCAAAGACATTAGAATGGGCAAAATCTAGAACTCTGACAAAAACCAAATCCTGGTGAGGATGGAAAGCAACAGAAATGTTTGTACATTCCTAGTAGGAATGTAAAATGGTACAATCACTTTAGAAAACAGTTTAGCTGCTTCTCACAAAACTAAACACACTCTTACCAGAAAATCCAGCATTCATGATCCTTGGCAGTTGCCCCCAAAGTTGAAAATTTATGTCTACACAAAACCTGCACATGAAAGTTTATAGAAGCTTTGAGCATAACTGTCAAAACTTTGAAGCAACTAAGATGTATGTGAATGGATAAAGAAAATGTGGTGTATCCAGATAATGGAATATTATTTAGAGCTAAAAGGAAAGGAGCTTTGAAGCCATGAAAAGACATGGAGAAATTTTAAATGCCTATTACTAAGTGAAAGAAGCCAATCTGTAAAGCCTACATACTGTAAGAGTCTAGCAATATGACATTCTATAAAAGACAAAACGATGCAGACAGTGAAAAGATCAGTGGTTGCTGGGGTTTTGTGGCCAGGAGAAGTGAATAGCAGAACACAGAGGATTTTTAGGGCAGTGAAAATATTCTGTATGATACTGTAATAATGGATATATGTCATTATACGTTTGTCAAAGCCTGTAGAATGTACACCACCAAGAGTGAATTGTATTATAAACTATGGACTTTGGACATTTTATTGGGTCAATGTAGGTTCATCAGTCATAGCAAAGGTACCACTCTGGTGGGGGATGTTGATGATGGAGGACACTAAGTATGTGAGGGGGCAGGAGGCACACAGGAAATCTCTTCTTCTCAATTTTTGCCGTGAACTTTATGCTGCTCTAAAAAGAAAAACAAAAAGAAAAACAAACCTCAGTTTCTGCTGGCTGTTCTACAGTTCCTGTTTCAGACTTATTCCAGTCCCAGAGTGGCCCCATTCTCTGTCCTAAACTTAATTTTGGTTATTTTTTAAAAAGCAATGAGGTAAGGACAATTTTTCAGAAGAATTATAAAACCTGAAATTGTCTTTTCGTTCTATATCAAAACAGTTATTAAAACAAACAAACCAACCTATCAGTCCCTCTCCTTCCAAGTTTTTCTTATTTTATGGCTTTTCTCCTTCCCTTTTCTTTCCTGGATTCTTTCTTTCCCCTTTTCTCCTTTTCTTTCTTTCATCCTCCCTCCTTCTCTCCTTCCCTTCCTTCTTTCCTTCCTCCCTTCCTTCTCCAAGAAGTTCTGGATCCCTGTACTCAGAAAGGTCTAATACATAGACTAAAAGATTGGGGGAATGTATTAATAGAGTTTGCAAACCCCAGTAACATCTTTATCTTATTGATGGCACTGGTACTTTGGGGCATAATCATTTGCTTCTTCCAAAAGAATGATGAACAATAAGTGAAGGAGATTTTAAATGATATACATAATTGGTAGGCACTATTTTGCCTGTTGCAATATATGAAATATATTGTTTTGTGACATGATTGGATAATCTACTTGTCTTCTTAACAAAAAGAAAATATATCTATATGCTTCCCCAAGAGAGTTTTTTTTTTTTTTTTTTTGGAAGGGGAGCAGAGAGGGCCCTTTGTTCTGAGAAAAGGGGCATTTGAGAACATTCACAAAGGGCAGCCCTCTCTTCCTCCTTGTCTATTCCATTAGAAAGAATGTTTCAAATCAAAATATGATTATTGGAGCTGATTCACTGGAACTCTTCTTAGTTCTGGTGAGTAACAAAGAGAGAGAAATATTTAATAGTCTCTGTGCTTCCTCTTGTAATTCTGTCAGACTTTAGGTGGGGCAAAAAATGTCCAAAGTCATCTCAGAAAATAATGAGAAGGGTGTCTATTGTTCCTAACTGGCAACATTAGAACCATCTTGAAAAGGAGAAAGATGACTAACTCAGTACGGGTTAATTGAATCACTAGAGACAAAAATATGTGTCAGTAAAGCTGTGCTTATTTCACATGAGGAGTAACTTTCACTGGTGGGAAGACAGAAATAAAAACCAGTCACTTGGATTAAAGCTCATTCTTGGAAGTGCTTCTTCTTCTTTGAGTCCAAGACGTTTGAGAAGAAAGTATGCATAGTCATGTGGTCCAAATCTGAGGAATGGCTCAAAGTATCAGGAGACAAGGGAAGGTCAAGAGGTGAAATTCCTTCCACTGGAGAGTGTTAGAGGTTTTCTCAAGACAGACTATGAGGCGAGGGTTCTGAAAGCCTTGAAAAGAGGGTGAGTGAGGAGATACGGAGAAGAAAGACAAAGGCCAGAATCCTGTCGCTGTCATTGACAAAGTGTGAGACTGGGGATACCCTTTTATCCTGCTACATGATGGAACTGGCTACACTATCAAGTTCTTTAAGCATTATTTCTAAGACATGCTTTTGTGATGGCCCCGACCTTTCTGTAAACAACTTCATATTTATATGTATTCAATCTAACCTGGAGCGTAAAATCCCATGAAAGTTGTCAGGACAAGAAATGGGCAGCAAATGAGCTAATAACTCTAATATCCAGGAACTCTTTGATGGTAAAGAAGGAAACAAAAAACTTTTGCCTCTTTCATCAAGTATAACCTGGCATATTCCAGCGTCATTTGGGATGACAGAAAAATTGATAGCCTGGGGGACTACAGCAGAAACAGGCACTTAGAGTCTATAAATATATTGATAGCCATATTCTCGCCTACTTCAAAATAAATAATGGACAAGGAAAGTGATTGATTCCTGCATAACCAGATTACAACAGGAATCAAGCACATTTATTTATCAAGCACAGGGATAAATAGGCAAACAGACAATATACTGCTTTACCTAATAGCTTCCATTCTCCCACCATCAAATCCATTCCCAGATGAAAAGATTGGAAAGCAGTAAGATCAATTTTGTTTTTTAACTCCTGCAAAATTCCTCTTACCTTTAAGTGTAGAAAGTCAACAGAATAATATAAAATTATTATAAACGTTCCCCTTATTTTTAACAAATGTACTTTTAGCAATTTTTTGTCTTGATTTTTCAGACTAGCAGAGGACACTGCTTTTTAAATTTGAGAATTTAGCATGTTCAATTAATTTAATAATTCAATTTTATTTTTAAGTGTATGATATATTTCACACAGAAATAATAGCATAATCAGATACTATTTTATATGAAAATGAAGAATGTCCATAACAAGTTGAGCTAAATAATACGTGTCATAATTTGGCAGGTTTTACACTATGTGAGAGGTAATATTTGACATTACTGTCCATTACAGAACAGTGCTCATTAAGGACAATTACAAATAGAAAAAGATAATTTCAGCCTTGGAAATATTCAAAAAAAGATGAAACGTGTCTCCAGTAACATTGATCTTTATTTTCTAGCCCTTCCTTCAAAGCCAATAACCCTCAGGTGTCTTGCTACTCTGTTTTCTTTGGCTGCCTTTAACCCAGCTGAAGCAAGGCTTCAACACTGAAGAGCACAAGTGCTCAGCAGAACACAGTCTGCTGTGATCAGAGTCATGTTTGTCTGCAGCACAGAAATGAGTGGGAGGGGCAAAGGAATTGATTCACTGAGAGCTGGAATCAAGTCCAGGACCAGAGTTCTGTAAGCCTTATTAAATATTTTGCTTTTCATCAAAAAAGCAATGAGAAGGCATGTTTTAAACAGAAAAGGGTCATGATGAGTTTTCCATTTAAGAAGGACATTTCTGCATAAGATGGAGTTGTTGTGGGAAAGAATTTCTTGTCTTGTCACAGAAAGAACTCAGAGACAAGGTGCGGAAGTTAAGAAAGCAAAGTGAGGATTTATTAAGGAATGGATAGTACACTCTTAGGGAGAGAGCGGGCAGGCTCAGGTGAGCAACTGCCCCAAGTTTCCTTGGCAAGCTCCTTATATGAGTGTAAAAATGAATGGTCAGAATATTCATTGGCAGGAAGGGGTTGGGGTTGTCTTTTCTGATCTTCATCCCAGATCCATCTTTGCGGGTGGGGAAAAGGGAATTTTTTGTCCTTACTTAGTCTTGATGGGGAAGTTGGATGAGGTCATAATAAACAAAATGTTACATTCGGATGGGGGTATCATTAGCAAAAGTTTACATTTGGACGGAGGTCATAATGATCTAAAGGTTACATTCAGATGGTGGAGATTCTTGTCCTGTCCCACCCTACTGCCTCCAGGACACTTGTCAATCCAGAAGGTATGTTTTTTTTAACAGTCTGGAGGATTCTGTTTTTCTTGATTTCTAAGGTTCACCATTGTTCACAAGATGTATGATTTTCTGCCATTTAGTCTATGTCCCTCTTTCTCTGCTCATATCTAGCTACCTGCCTGCTTTAACAGAGTGAGTGTTTTGAAGGGGTAGCCAAATGGGATTTAGACAGATTAGGAAGCAAAAGGAGTAATGTGGATAAGAAGTAATTCTGGCTTCTTGAAGTTGGATTTAACGGAAAAGAAGATAAATTTAAGAGATACTTAGGAAGTGAAAATAGTTGTTCTTGTAGTGTGAGGATCTGAGTTACTGTAATATATTTAACATAAATCCCAATGCTTACTTTTACATAGAAAATGTTCTTACCTGAGGTCAGGTACTCAGAAGCCATCTAGGAAAAAATAGTTATGAGCTTCACTTGGGACAGGTTGAGTTTGCAATGTCTGAACTTTTAAGTGCAGAATGTAGGGTGGAAGTTTAATATATGGGTCTGGGGATGAGAAATTTAGATTGACAGGGAGGGAAACTAAGAAATATTGATAATATTCAGATGTCAACCTGTGAAATAAAAATATCTTATTTCTTGTCTGAGTTTGCTTTCATCTCATCATTAGTGAGAATGGCCTTTACAAAAATATTTGCCTGTTATTTTAATGAGAACTGCCATTCTACATCTTATAGTTATTTTTAATGAGTATGATTTTTTCTTACTGATATGCATCAGAATAGAGGAACAATGTTTGGCATTAGATACTTATTTGCTAAATTAAGATAAACGAATTAATCATACTTTATAACTGTACCATATAATATTTCTCATAATATATTTATTTTCTTAAAACTTCATTTGTTATTTATTTGCACCATGAACGTTGGATGTTTGAAGTAATTGCTTCTAAAATTGTCAGGGCTTTGCACTTTAGCTAGATTTGCTCTTTCTTCAATGGCTTTTTTCTATACATCTCAATTAATGTAGTGTTTTAAATGACAAAAGTGTCAGTAATTATTTCAATAATCTCATATTAATTAAAATAATTTTTACATATCATTTTGTTAAAATGTTATTTTCTCTTTAACAGTGTAGTTAAATCCATTTCTCATTCCCTATGAAGTTATTTTTGTGTTTGAATGTGTGTATGTGTATGTTTTGTTCCTTAAAGAACCAGCCCTGAGTTTTATTTATTTTACAGTTTTTATTTCCAGGCTCCTCCCCTAATTTATATATTTTATCCGTTTATCTTCATTTTTCCTGTATCCTGCTTAGTAAGTTAAGAGACTAATCTCTTAAATGCTTCTGACTTTAATTCTATTAATCTTGGCTTACTAATAACATATTTAAAGCTATAAATTTCATTGGAATAGAACTTTGATCATGTAACATGGGTTTTAATATGTAATATTTTAAATTTCAGTAATGTCTAAGCTATTTAAAAATTAATTTTGTATTTCCTTTATAACTTAAATTATACTTATAGAATTATCAAAATGTTTTCAAATTATATTTTTATAATTATTGATTTGTATTGATTTCTGGTTTTAATACATTTTTATTAGAGAAAATTGTATGTAATAATTATACTTTTTGTCATTTAAAAATTTATCTTGTTAGATAATATATTCCAGTATCTGTAAATGCATATTTATCTTTAGGATAACAGTGTTTTATGTGTTTTCATTTTTGTCTGATCCATCATCAAGCCTGGGATAAACCTGGAAAATAAAAGGAGCACTTAATAACATTTCTTGGGCGAAAGAAAAGAATAACCTAACCAAACTCTTCCTTTTCCTGTTTTTACTAAGAATTTAATTTAGTAAACAGATGTGAGAATGGGTCAATAAACTAAATATAACTGACAAATATAATTAGTATTTGATAATTTTATAATAACTTATATAGAGTGCCTACATAATTAACAAGTCATCTGGAAATAGGCAGCTGCTGGTACTGGCTTAGCAACCCTGCATTCTCTTGGTCCTATAAGCCACGTGATTGCTACAGATCCAGGTATTAATTTATGTTCAAATTATGAAAAAAATAGAACTCTGCCCCGTTTATTTATTAAGGAAGCTAAAGCTTTCCTAGCACGCCCACAGTAGAGTTCCACTTAGAGTCCATGGTCGGAATCATGGTACCTACTTATCCTTATCTTAAAATATATTATTTTCAGGCTCTATATTAAAATTTTCAAGGAAGGAAGTTAAGAATGGGAAATAGCTAACCTATTAGCTATTTTTTTTAATGTGTGTTGCATTGAACCAAATTAAATTGGTATTCTAGTTACATGTGTTTCTAAAGCTTATTATAACTTTGAAGAAATAAAGATAAAAATAAGGGGGAGAAACATTGATTTCAGAACAATTTACTAAAAACTCATTTAACATCCACTTTGCACTATGTGCTATAAAAATATTTCTTTCTGTGTGGGCAAAAAAATAGCTAAAACAAGTCTCTTAGTTCAGTTCTCCTAAATGACTGTTCTTTTGCAAATTTTTTTATAAGACATTTTTGTAATAAATAAGAATAAAGTTTCTTCAGCCCACTTTGTCTTTATCTAAAGTGCATTGGCAAAATAGAGTTCATAAAAGTTATTGTACTTGAATAAGGAGACGTGGGTAATACTGATGCTTAACTTCATTTTAACTAGAACACTGAAAATGTATCTAGCAGCTCTTTTCTTCTGCCTCATTGGTATTTAAAAAGTCTAGAAGAATACTTAATACTGTTCACAAACTGCTGATTGCTTAATATAACATATTCATCAAAGAAGCATACACTGTTTCAGTACCAAATGGAAAATTCAGCTGAAGAGGAGATATTACAGGGTCTTTTAAATATTTTCAGATTGAGGGTACAGATAACACCTCTTCTGTTCGCTAGTTGATCATCCTGGTGAGTTGCTGTAACTATGCATTCAGGGATCCACCCAAGAATTGTGGATTAACTGCCTTGTATCATTTTGTGTGTGCATGTGTGTGTGTATAATCATAGTTTTGATTCACTCAAGTAGAATTAATTGAATATCTTTTAATCTTCAGAAATTATCTAGGATTCTAAGATGAGTAAGGCATTGGCACTGTTCCCAGGGACTGACAATTTCTGGAAAACCTAGAGTTTAAAACCAAGGGACTGGTTTGATAAGGATAATCCCAGCTGATTATCTGAGACATGGTTTAACAAGCGTTTAAAGAACAGTACTCAGTAATTTAATGACTTGAAGGCAATTCTGTACATTCTGAAATGAGATGTATTTACAAGAAATACAAAGGATCTTGTGTTTTAATTTTATCCTTTTAGCCCTTCCTTTTTTTGTAACATATTTAGGGTGTATAAAAATCACAGAGAAGATCTAAGTGATATGGTTTCTTCATTTTCCTTATGTGTATGTTTTAATACCAAAGAAGTTATCAGTAACGGTATTAAATTGCCAGTTCTTATTTACCAAAATCCTTTATGGCTTTTTAAGCCATATTCTAGACTAACCAATTATGCACCTTGTGTTGCAAAGTCTACTTGTGTCACTGACCATAATTGCTGTTATTGCTGAATTTGCAAAAAGTTAATTGTGTAAAAACACTGATCTGGAGTTACTCATTATCATATGTGGATTTCAATTTTTTTAAGAAAAGAAAATCCTCTATTTAGTAAATGCAAAATAGCTTTTCACTCTTAGTTTATTATGAAGGATAAAAGGCTGCAAGAATGCTAAACAATATTTGACAGGCTGGGATTTGAAGATTTTCCCCAAAAGGGTCACCAAATGTTGATTTTCACATCATTACACTTAGCAACGTAAAGAGAACAAGGCATATCTCCTAATTATCTCCACGTATTCTGGTCCTAAAACCATGCATCCTATTCTTCAGGACAACTTGGGATAGACACAAGATTTCTTTGCAACAGAAATAACTGTCCAAATAAATGTTTAGCCCGATGTGTTCACTTAAATTAAAAAATGGTTTCCAGCTGATAGAGGTGATTGTTCTAGCTGATATGTGTGAGTGTTCCCATGTAGGCAATTACAAGACCACAAGGAGAAGCCCACAGAGTCTGACTTCTAATCACAATCTGACGGAGGACATGCTCAAATGGGAAACAGTTGGACAGTTGTTGATGCAGGCAGCCCAGAGTGAGAGACTGCAAAAGTAAACCTGGAAAAAAACAGCAATAGTGGTATTTAGAAATTCTCTCTCTCTGTCTCGTACACATACACACACACACAAACACACACACACACACACACACACACACACACACACAGGCAAGGAGCAAAGGACACTGACTAGAATAAAAACCATGGATTAGATTTTGCGTAGAACCCTAGCCTCTTCGCCTTACTTCTCCATGTAGATTTCCATGTTCTCTGTCCTTCTCTCCTCTACAGCTACTTAAGGCTTTCTGCCTCTACCATGGAAAAGCTAAATGAGTTGTGGAAGTTTAAGATAAACTTTGTATGAAAAACAGGTTTATTCCCAACTTTCATTTATCACAGCCCACTGAATTTATCAAAAGTGGGTATAATGGGTAGAATTTTTTGTAACTTTCTGCTGTTAATTTGGTTTTACTTTGAGGTTGATATCTCACAAGTTATAACCTGATTGATTATAAAGGAAAGAGGTAGTAGGCATTTGTGATTTAAATTTCTGAGAAATTTCCCTCTACATGTGTAAAATTATTTATACCATTTTGTAGAAGAAAATGCTGCCTTATATTCTCAATTAGATTATAAGTAGCCTGTGTTTTTGGATTTCCTTCATATATTTTTTTCTTATTGTTTTGTTTACATGATATTTCTCTCTATTTTTAATGAGATCATTATTTCTACTCTTCAGTAGATATTTCCTGTGTTGAATTTAATGAAGAAAAATTCCCATTTCAAGAATTAGAATAGATGGAAAAGAATAAAGGAGCCAGAGAAATAGGATTCTGCGTTTCAGATATTGCATTTAAAAAATAAGGTAAAAATCTTCATTGCTTCAATTATTAATCAACATAATTGTGATTATTGTTCTATTGCATTTTTAAATGAATTTAGATGTTTAAAAATGACTGGAGTAAAGGTAATTATTACAGTGCAACTGGATTTCTATGTAGAAAACAGTCTTATTTGAGGGATAGATTGTAACTGCTCTTCTGTAATGCAGTTAGAAAAATTGTTTAAAAACATTCTAAAGTTGGTTTTTCATATACTACATGCAAATTACTTGAACAAGAGAGGTATGTCATGTGGTGGATGAGATTAACTATTTTACAAACACTTTAGAGAAGTGTTTAAAAATGTGTAACAACCACAATAAAAATATATGCTAAAAAAGAATTAGAAAAGGTGAAAGATTACTGAAGAATTAAATATGTAATTAACCAGAACTTACTTTCAGCCTTTCACTTTACTTATTTTTACTAGAATGAAAATTAGTTATTATCATCAACATCACTTTGAAACTGGACTTTCATTCGATAAAAAAATAATTAGTAAGAGGTAGAAGGAAGCTGTGATCAAATTTTGCTGTGTCTCTTCTGTTAGGAAAACCATTTCATAATTCTGTAAATTCTGTTTCTAACCTTCATTTCTATACTGGATTTTAGAACCCATAAGGGGACATTCAAAATAGCATGAGGAGAACTTCATATTTTCCAAAATTAATCTTCTAATTAAAATTAAATGGAAAAGTATCAGTATGAAATATATTTTGAAATTTTACAAGTGACTGAAGCTATAGTAATCCATTCCAAGCTTTGTGAGTGAAGTGTTCTCACAAAGGGTAAAAGCAGCACCTCCAGCACCTTCTGAAGACACATTATGTCTGAGCGTCTATGAAACCATCACAGGGAAGAGGAGCTGCATGCGTCAGCTTCAATTAGTTGGCCATGCCACTTTTTGGGGTTGTTGCTCATCATGAACTGACATTTTCCATCATTTGCAACCGAAAGAGAAAAGCAGAAATGACCTCAATATGTTGGTTTGTGGAACCACACACCATAAAAATCCCAGCTGGTGCTGATCTGAACCAATGAATGCAACAGGGATAAGTGCTTCTGTTTTGTCTTTAGTGGAATTCCTTGGCCATATGCAGGAGAAGCAGTTGTGAACTTTTCAACAACAGCGAGAGTGAAAAATAAGGATGCAGAAAGGTGATGTTTCCAGAAAAATCACACTCCAGATATGCCCTCGCTCAGCAGCCTCTGTGCAGTGTGCCCTCATTTGATAGTACTGCCATGTGGGTATTTGGGGTGTGCTTTCAAATGCGGGATTTTTACAGTAAAAAACATCAGAATTAACATCACTCGTTTAATAAGGGTATAGAAAACAAATGGTTACCCCACTATTATAAAGATCTTCAATTCATCCCTGATTATTTCAGAGGAGTAAACACATATCTCAGAAAATTTCATCCAGAAATGGTGCTCTAACATCTTCCCTTAATTTATTTTACCACGTAGGAAACAAAGACAGACAGAGAGTATTGTGAAAGATATACCTAATGTGATAATTATTGATGGCTCAACTGAGACCGATTCCCAAAATCCATGAATTCTCAACCAGGAGTTTTGTGTGACAACACTTTGCTACTCTTCAAAAATATGCCTGTATAATTTTTATAGGAATTTAGTAAGAAAACACAATTTCTTTCTGTATAATTAACAATAAAAGCCTCACTTGGGTTTTAAAAAGAAGGACATTTAAATATTTTTATCTACTCATCACATCTACTCACCACTGTAAAACTTCCAAACACAGAGATTTTTCTCCAAATTTTGACCACTTGATGATTCTTACAGGCATGTTAATTGCTATGTGGTAACTAATGTGGTAACTAACACCATGATTTCCATGTTAACTCACAGAACATTTTGATCTGATTACTTGGTTTTAGTAGTACATCAATATTATTACATCTGATTTGAAGTTTGGGTCTATAACTCCTCTTTGTAACCAAAAATATCTTGACAGACATCATTTCATTTTTGACCTTGATTTTTTGGTAGGACAGTATTTTGGAGAATGGTTTTGAGGATTAAAATATATTCCTGGCATTATTTAGGCAGCATATTATTTTTATTTTAAAGCTATTTAAATTTTCAACAACCCGTAAATCCACATAAGGCTCCGTATGGTATGGATGTCTCAACTTCCTAAGGAATTTAGGTAGATGGTGGTTAAACATGGCATTGTATTATAGATTAAGGGGAAAAGGTTTCTGACAACTTCATGTGGAAATTTAGTTCGATACTCAATGAGAAAATACCTATTAAATGATTTTAATTTAGAAAAAAAACCTTTTTTTCTGTATTTCTATAAAATTTTAGGAAAATAATGCTGAGATTAAATAAAACATGATAAAACAAAGAAATAACTTTAACAGTAGCTTTTTAAAAATTTTTTTTATTGATTTATAATCATTTTACAATGTTGTATTAAAACAGTAGCTTTCAAAATTAAGTATGTGTTCTTTCATTTTTAAACTGCCCTGGTAATGTTTCCTTATGATGTTGTCCAGTTCACAGAAAGGCATAAAACTTATGTAAAGTTGTGTAGTAGACAGATTGTTCTTTAAGTGCTCCCAGTAATACTGATCTGAGTTTCAAAAAGTGCCTCTTTTTGGTCAACTGCTGTTCTGTCTTAACTCAAGTCCTCTAAATGACACATTCCATTTGATTGGCCTGTTCTGTTTCTTTATCAATGTCAAAAGGACATTATTTTTCCATGGGATGTAGGTCAATAAATAAGTAAACTATGAAAAACAAAGAACTGGAAAATAGTTTGAGTACTGTGTCCACCAAATCTGAATTTGAGTATTTACTCCCAAATCTTCTGGTTCTGAGATGTTAGGTTGACTGTTCACTGTTACGAGTGTTGGTTTCCTCATCTTTCAAATAGGGGTAAAAATCACTGCTAGGTAATGTTGTGATGATGGACACCGATTACAATGACTACATATAAACAAAAATTTCACATGAATATGTAGCCGTGGATTAGCATGATTCTAAAATCCATGTTTTCATTACCCCATGAGCGGCACACGTGTGAAATATGTCTGTCACCTTTCTTCCTGCAAGCATGGGGCATATCACTCATGTCTGAGAGGTCTTTTCTGGTGAACTCTGATGTAATCTCGAATCTTTTTCTGTCACTGTGGATTATATTTGTCACAAGGGAAAAAAAAATAAGCAAGAAAAACATGATTAATATCTGCGCTATGTCACGCCAATTTCCCCCAAAGTTTCCTTATCACTTCCTAAATAAAATACAAAAAACTTTAAATAGAAAAGACATTGAAGTAAATATAATCTTTTATTAAACTCACAATCACTTCCTACTCTTGCTAAACAAATATCTCATTCCATACTTTCTAAAGCTCAAGAATCTTTATTGTCACATGTTATGTGATTATTGGTACATGTCAGTCAGGACTCCTGGTAGAGGGGTCAGAAATTCGTTTCTGACTAGCGTAGGGGAAAAAATGAATATGTTTTATCAGGATATAGTTATATAGAGTGTGTGGAGTAAATGTGGTTTCATGCAACACTGATTCCAGGATTTGAAACAATGTCATTAGGACTATTTCACGCTTGCTATCTCCCACTCATTTTCCCTTGGAGTGTTCTTCTTCCAATGTGCGCTCTCTCTTAGCAGCCGAGATGTTTCCAGAGAGTCCCAGGCTTTTGTAATTTTTAAGGTTCATGACCTCAGGAGAAGATAGATGCTCGTCTCCTCTGGCATCTTTATAAACATCTATCAAGGGAACCTGAGTCTGTCTAAGTCATAAGCTCACTCCTGGAACAATCTCTGTGTTCAGGGAGGTAACGTCCTCTGGGCCAGCTGGTCACTCCTGTGGCTGACCCAGGGGGAACAAGTAGGCAGGTGACCACCCCCTCCAAAAAAAAGGATTCCATGGTGACACAGTAAGAGGGAAAGATTACCACTCCTCAGTCTTTGCTTAAAATTTTCAGTGCTATTTGACTTTTCATAAGACAGTGAAGAATTTTTATTACTTGAAGCAATGTAAAAACAACATTGGGAAAAGAGAACTTTCTAAACCATATATTTTACCAGTTCATCTGTGATTATTTCCGTTTTCAAAATGTGCATATATCCATTGTGGGATTGTCTTGCTCTTATGATATGTACTCTTCCCTGCACCTCTGAAGAATTTAAACAGTAATGTCAGCAAATCCAATAGTTACAGATTGAGTGTGTAAGTATACAGGTTTACAATTTCCACATAAAGACTAAATATCCTTAATAAATACACACACACAAAAACACACACACAAGTATTCAAAATGCACTTCTACTTATCTGAAAGAATTGAAAACTGAGTATACATAACTAATATTCTGTTTAATTATAGCCTCTTGAGATATTGGAGGTCTCCTAAATTATATTCCCGTGTTTCTCCCCAAAGCTGAGAACCAAATTAGAGGCAAAAGATTCAGGAATATGGAAATTAAAATACCATTGCTATTACTGATTTAGCGACATGGTAATATGACCTAGGTCTGCAGGCAAATGGGGTTCAATCAGAGACACTTAATTCCCTGGTCACAGCAATACTGGTTAACTGTCAGCTTTCAGTTGCAGGGACAGAACCTGCTCTGACCATTTTGGTCAAAGCAGGAGAGACCATGGTGTCTCCACAATCAAATACACTCATGGCCAATGGCCAGTTCCTTCTCCTGAACTCACCAGCCAGTTAAGTCATTTCTCCTGTCTGAAGAGAAGTAAAACCAGGAATATTACTCTAGTCCAGATCCTACAAAATGGAAATGTGATGCCAATAGAAAGTAGATTCCCTCTAAATATTACCATTTATAGAGTTGAAGAATTATAAACTTGAAAGGTCTATAACTGCCATTTGGCTCAAAATTCTCACTATGTAGCTAATAAGTTTGAAGCCCAGACACATTCAAGGATGAAGTTTGATGTAGCAAAGCTAATAAATGACTTGAAATAAGCTTTGAGTTTGTCCTCATTTCTTTTACTTATATATTTATTTAGGAAATATTAATATATATTAGGAAATCAAACTAAACTCCATGGATTCTTTTTCATCAAGGCAGACAGTGCCTTGACATCACAAATCTTACAGTCCAGAAGAAGAGACTGTTCAGCAAATAAGCAATTAATTTTTTAAAATGTTTTGATAAAGTTTATTGTAGTTAAAAAAAAAACAAAACAGAAAATTGGTTTCAGGGAAGACTCCTGAAACAATTTATCTCTCAACTGAGGATGAATTGAGTAGGTGAAGCAAAATGTGGATGGGATTTGGGGTTGGGGACAGTGATAACACAACAGGCACTCATATGAAGACGGAATAAAGTTTGTCTTTAAGAGAGATAGAGACAGAGAGACAGAGAGATAGAGAGACAGAGAGACAGAGAAAGTAGATAATGTGTGACTGGAATTTAGAAAAGTAAAAATGTACTTATCACTCATTCACTGTTGAGCCTGTCAGACTGTCCCTCTGGAGAACCATTATTGGAAACATGAAGTAAGACTATCATTCAGGTCATAGAGGTAAATCTGAAAATTTGTGAAGTTCAACCTAAGCGGACAGAAGCAAAAGATAAGCTGATAGAGAAAAAGCATTCATAGGGGAATGAAGAAGTGCTTTTTATGAGTGAAACAGGTGGATGCCCAGACAATAAGAGAAGGAAAGAGGGAGTGAAAGAGATAAAGAGAGAGATCAAAAGATAAAATATGCATTTATGCACCTACATATGCTCTCAGATAAGTGGCACTAATAGTTTTTAACAAAATTTCTGACATTAATAGTTCCTTGAAATATCTGTTTCTTGTATGGCCCCAGCTGACAATAATTTCTAATGCATGATTTCTTGAGAGAAGCCATCATTTTTCTTTTGATTTGAATGGGAGGTCAATCTTTCAATATTTTATTGTTTAATAATCTAGAGGGTGGATGTAGACTCACTTTGATTAATGGATTTTAACAACACAATAATTATGTTGTCTAACTTGAAACTTTATTCCATCATTCAGCCAGGTATTGTGGTTCACACTTCTGAAATAGAATTTGAAGGTCGGGATAGGTTAGATGAAGGACAGTGAGAAATAGATTTATGTCTCCTTCTTGAATTTAACTCCAATTCTGATTAATGATAACCAAAGCCAAATTCTAACGGTTGCAAAGTGGCATATGATTCCTAATCCTTTGCATGGGACACGGGGTCCTTTATGACGTGGATAAAGGGCATATTTCTCATCTTTTATATTTACAGATGAAGTGGAACCCCTGAGCTCACAGGGCCTCAGGGCTGTTACTCAGCATGATTCCTCCTGCTTCTGTCCCCTCCCCGCCCCAGACTCACATCAGCCACCATCTTCTCTCTCTCTCTTTTTTTCTTTTCCTTTTCTTTCTTTCTTTCTTCCTTCCTTTCCTTTCCTTTCCTTCCTTCCTTCCTCCTTCTTTCTTTTCTTTCTTTCATGATCCCTAACACCTCCAGGCAGTTTGCTATTCCTCCTTTCTGTTCCCACAGCACACAACAAATAAACCCTTTAATCATTCTTAGTACTCATACTATCTGGTTACTTGGAAAAAAACACACATTACATACAGCTCATCATGGGTACGTAGCTTGGATATGTAGTATGGTATTTATTCACATTTTCAGCATCCAACTCAGAGTGTTTAGGGAATTAGTGCCGTATAACAGGGGGCTGTTTCCTCCAATTTGGATGAATGAATGGATGAATGAATGAAAAAAACAAAGAAATATGCAGTGAGAGTTAAAAACATCAGATTGCAAGCTGGAGGAGTGTGTCATGACAGTCACAGATTAGAATTTCTGCCTGGATATGTCACATGTAGATCCTGGCCCTGGAGACTTGCGGATCCAGAAGGCTGAGTTGAAGGTAATCAGAGTGGAAGAGGTCAAGTATTTGTGAGGTTAACACATCTTCGTGTATATTCTAGTCACATTTCATGATAACAGGAATTGTAAAATTGAGGAAAATGGTGAGCCAGATTTTATTTCCCTCTTGATCATGATACAAAAAGGAAAGAAAATAATTTAGGGGAAAAAAAAGTCCATGTCAAAATTAAAAAAAAAAAATAGTTTTAGATTTCCTCACTTAAAAGAACTGCCTTCTTTCAAAGAATAGGACCCAAAGTGATGTTTATCTTTCCTGCAGAATGCAACCTCCCCAGGTGTCCAATCAGTACACAAGTGCAGAATCCCTTTATGAAGCTTACACAGGAACACAGCTTAGCTTAAAATCCAACTGACATTTTGGAACCCTGCTAAGGATTTAAGATCAGACTCTTTGGATCCATTTTTCCTTATAATATAAAAATTATTCAAGTCTACAAATGGGCAGATAAAGCTAAAATACTAAATCTTTCTCACACATTGTGCCATAAACATGCTTCCTTGCATTTTGGTCTGAAAGGAACACATGCTCTAAGAGGGCAGGGTCAGTATAAAACCATAATTTATGAATTAGTCTCACAAATAGTACTTGTAGCAGTTAACGCAGGCTTTTCTGCCCCTGCCCAAAAGGCAGTGTGACTTAGATGTTCTATTGTATATCCCTGCAAGTCTTTAGCTGTTACTTTATCACAGGAATAACAATCTGAAATAATTAACTCATTTTTTTAATATGAGTCAAGCTTCCTGTTTTATGAACTATATATAGTTTCATCCTAAAAATTCTTGGAAATTTACACATTTCTGCCATCTTGAAAGATGATTTCAATATCCCTGAGGGTACCTACCGTAAGCCTCACAATTTGTTCATCTCTTTTAATGCTTCTCATCACCTTAGCTCCAAGGAGTTAATAATCTAACTCCAGCTACTTTGTCACACCCGTATAAACTACAGTTGTTACCACAAGTGTATATTTAATACTGTTCTTGTCATGTAGTAAGTATGAAAAAAATAGTAAATGTAGTTAGTGACACATTCATCTACTTAACTTCTTGGTTCCTCAGTAACAAAGGGAAACGGAGTTACTGAGATTACTTTTCATTGAAAAAACTGTTGGAATAAGTTTTAATTATCGTGGTAATAATGACTTCCTCTTTGGGGTGCATTTATTGGGACTCCCCTTGCTTGTTTCTCTCCTCTTGTGGAAAACGATTTTATTCTGCCTGCTGTCTGATGTCTGTAAACAATTGTTTCATACAGTTTATCCAATTACGTAGTTGTCCACAGTGATAGGGCTAGTTTAGTACTGGTTTCTCCATTCCAGCTAGAATCAGAAATTCCACATCTCATGTCTCTCTTCTGCCAGGAATGAGGATTTCAATTTAGCGCTCTCCATTCTCCCGTGACCCTGGGAGCATGAGCACTCTAAGAGCAAGGACCATGACGTGTCTCCCATGCCCAGCATCCTGGCTCATGGTACATGCTAAGCATGATAATACATGGAGGAAGGAGGCTGAACTCCCTCACTCCTCAAACATTCTAGGCTGTTCCTCTGCCTTGACATATTTTTAACTATCATCAGGGATCAACAAGAAATAAATCCAAGCAGATAACCCCCAAAATGAATGTCTTACATGTTGTATTAGTTTTTAAAAAGAAGCACATTATTAATTGCATCCTATAGATAATAACATTAAGTAAATTAAAATATATAAATATACATATTGATGTATATTTTTATGTAAATATATGTATGTGTATATCTATCTATGTATCTATACAGAGACAATCTTACAGTCAGCCAGTTCTTTTCTAAGATGGCTTTATATTTTGTTTACATGCAGATCACTGCAGATTTGTAAATGTGCCACATTCTCTATTGTTTACACGCCTTCTTGTCCCCTTTTTAGATTCAACCCAGGTGTCATTCTACTTGGAAACATCATACATGCACACAAACACACACTCCCATCACCACCACCACTAGCACATCTGCTTTCTGAGAATTCCTTTCAACTAAGTTTATATTTTATATGTATGTATTATATTTGCTGTTTTGCCTCCTTGTCTTTGCCACTGGTCTTTGGACTCCTTGGGGAAAGAAATTATGTCTTGGTGATGCTTTGCTTTCCAGGCACTAACATAGTGCTTGATTACAACAAGCAAACAACAACACTATGTTTGGTCTATAAGTAATCTTTATTAATTTAGCATATTTCTTTGTGACATTTTTCTTCCTACTGTGTATAATTGCTCTTTCTCTTTCTGTTCCATGTCAGTTTTACGTGGGTTCTAAAGTTTATTGAGGAATTCTCTGCTATTCAATTTTACAATTTATTCCAAGAATTATTAACTTTTTCCTCTTTGTTCTCTCCTTCAATCTTAATATGCATGTGTATCGCATATGACTCAAGATTATGTTTTTGAAATATGATGTTCTATTACCCCCACTGTCCTTTTTCTGTTAAATCATCTGGACCATTCTATGCTAGTCTGCATCAGGGAACATATCCCATACAATTGAGCATGGAAAATGGGAATCTATTCCTGGATTTCCATTTTTTAAATCCTAGTCACCTAAAGAAATGCAAAGGAGTCAGAACAGAGAAAAAATGAGTAAGTGCAAGACTTTCTCCCCTGTTCAGCTCTAAGGCTCAGAAAGACATTTCTAGGCTTGAGAAAGCAATGAAATTCGATGGGAAGCAAGACAGAGTGGGACCCAGGAGAAGGAAGTCTTCTTATAAGATGGGTATTTTAAAGGTAAAGTCAGTTTTACATGACTGTCTGGGTAGAACCACAAGGTAGAGAGGTGGCAACACTCCAGCAGAATGTAGGCAAAGCCTTAAACAGTGTTGTAAGTCTGTCATGGCAGGCACAGCGATTCAAATACAGCCAGTTGGGGCAAGGTAGTGATTGAGGTACACACAAAATCTGGAAGAGCTAAAAAGATGGGAATGGAACATATTTCCACAGCGTTTCATATGGATCAATGACCAGTGACTAAGGACAATTATAAATACCTTGGTGGAAATATTATAGGTGGATATCTGACTTAGGGAACAAGTTTTACTTTACTCCCCCCTTATTGATTCCATGACTCAGTCCATATACCCAGAACTAAGGCTAAAAGAAAATATTGACTCCAAATTAAAATTTAGTTTCTACAGTGGCAGCATAATGAAGATTAAAAATGAGATTTAAAGTAAGGTTTATACTCAGCACATATGCTAATTATTTCTTCACAACTTAATGAAATGAGGTATCAAGATGAAAGAACATTTATGCATTGTTTCATTTCAGCATAAATACATAAAACCACATTTTCAAAACAAAGATAAAGGAGGCTCTTGAGAGTGGTATGGTTGGCAGTCTGTATTTAAATTTGAAATGTTAGGCATCACTACATGCAGTATAGTCATAATAATTGCTAAAAATTGCTTACTTAAGACCAAATTTTCTCATCATAAGACATGGGCTCTGTAGAAAGATTGAAGGAAAGAGAATTTTAATTCTGATAAAATAAGAGGCCCTGAAGGGACTCACTATTTCAGTGAAATAATTATTGAGAGTAAGATCATGAAAGACGCCAGGTTTCCTAAGAACAACCCTGTCCTACTATGTGACTTTAAGGATATTATCATTTTGTTTTAATCAAACTAACCCACATGAACTTGCTGTATATATTTGTGCCAGATGCTCCCTGAACATCAGCAAAACTGCAAATGGCACGACAGTCATATCAATTCCAAGACTGCACGTGTCCTGCTCCTCGCTTATATGACTGAAGGAAGTTAGGCCTTTTTATTCATTGACTTTGGTCTCTAAGAGATAGTCTTACATATGCTCTTAAATCAAGTTACATTGTGCCTTGAACCCACTTCTGTTGCTCAGTTCTGGCAAATCAAGCTACCATTGCAAACATGGCCATTGTTCTGTTGACTCAAGATTCAACCTCGTTCTCTGCCCTTGCCTTTGTTAAAATTAGGCTCTGCTGTGGGTCCTGTTGTTATCCGACCCCTGAGCCCCACTTTTGAGGCTACTCATAAGAACTTTGTTTTTTTGAGAAAATATCATTCAAGGGTGCTTAATCTAGCTCCGTAATTTTGCCATATTGTTTCATCCCACAACCCCCACTGACCATTGCATATGCTTTTATGTGTCTGAACACCACTTGTGGAACTGATTTAAATTATTTTCTGTAGAGACTGTTAAGTTCCTATGCATTTCAACTGATACAAATATATGCTGTAAGAATGAAGAGGAAATGGCAATCAACATAACCTGGATAATTATGAATCCTAGCTCTAGCCAAGCTAATTAACCCTAGTGTATGATTCACTGTCCTGTGATATCTTTAGCAAAAATATAAACCATCATTACATATGGAATCCACTCAAATTTCAATTTATTCCAGCTCTATTAGAAACAAGTAATCAAACAATATATCATTAACACTGACAGGAGGTGAAAGTTTGAGAACATAAAGAATGAGAATTGATAAATACCATGTATGTAACTTTAAAAAGATTGAAAATAAGTTCATCTCTGCATCTCTGAGATGTTCACTAACTGAAACAAGCCACAAATTTGGACCTTGTATATGTTTGAAATCTGCAAGGAAGATTCCTTGAGTGAACAACCTACTAAGAATCAACTGAATAAAGACATTTACTGCAATGAAGTGTTTACAGGTGACAATTTAAACTGATTTTAGAGTGAATATATAATCTCAAGTGTGTCTTCAAAAACCAGTTGACAAGTTTCAAATGTTTTGGTTCACAATCTGACATTTAGGTTACCAATTTATTTCAAATGAGCAAAGGTTAGCAAGAAACAAACAGATTTGAATTTCCTTGACAAAGGCTCCCAAGACTCATGCATCTTATTTCTTTGGCTCTTTTTAGATGTTGGTGACTTTTAATGTCTGTTCTGAATTATTCCTTCTGCAACTTTTTCCAAAATTCACTTCATCTTAGCTGCTTGCCATCACCATGTGTTTAGCTTATAATCTGAATCTGACCCCTGATTGCTTCTAAAGACCTCAATGCTTCAACAGTTATAATGACATAGAGTTGAATGTTACTGAATTCTGTATTCTGAAAACCATAAAAAACAAAATAAAAACAAAAATTACTCCCCAAGGCAGTATTTTTCTAGGATAACAGTAGTGTAATATTCATATAAATAAATCATAGGAAGTAGTTCAAACCCAATACATTCATTATTTATTTACATAATAACACATATAATGAGTTATATGCATTATTATTGCATTTCAAGTTGTCTATACACTACAGCTTCAATGATTCAATGCATTCGATGTTGCTTATTGCACTTTCTGGAATCACATACACTTAATGTTAGTCAATTTAATAATTATATTGATTTATATTTCAACTCTTGATTTTGAAATATTATAAGCTATTCTGATTCAATAAACTCTTTACCTTAATAAAAAGCAATGGTGGTTTTTGTTTGTTTGCTTATTTTTGTATCTCAGTCTCAAAGATTTGAACATTTTCCACATTAGATCTATTTTGAGTTGCTTCCGGGCTCCAGAAGGAAAAAGTGGTTTTCAACCCTTGCCCCAACTTTTCACAAACCTATGCTAAAGGGCACTGCCTTGGAGAGTTATTCTGCCCTGTGGCTGTTGTATAGGTCCTGTACACTGGCGTCATGTTTGCCTCTGTGATCTTGCCTTTCAAGGAACTCACAAGCAATTCTTTGTCACATAGTGCAACACCACAAGTGTAAGGTATAATTTTCTTAATGAAAATTCATTCTTTTTAATAACCAGCAACAGATAGTGTTGTACTCTGGTCACACATCATCCAGAATTTGCTATGGACTCTCCCCTAAGACAGGTCTGAGACCTAACTGGTGTCATCAGCACTCAAGAAATCCTTTAAATTTTTTGAGAGACAAAAAGCTTCAAAAATTTTGAGAGACAAAAAGCTTCAAAAATGTCATGTGCTTGTTATGGATAAGGGATAGATTATTTTACATTCCAAAGACAATAAAGAATATATATCCTGGGTTCAAATGAGAAAACCATTCAGTACCAATTTCCTTTTGCATTTATATGAAGCACAAAATACAAATAAGTATCTGAATCCAGAATACTTGTTTCTTTCTTTTATTTAGTTTATAAAGTCCTGTATTTTCTTTTTAATGTGAATTTACACTTTGGCCACACAAGAATTACCTTAAAACAGAACAAATAAGACCATTTTTATGGAGTAAATGAAAGATAAGCTATAACTAGGTCAGCTTCAAGAACAACAGAATCATTCCATTAATCACAGCTTCAGATCATTCTGTCATATACTCACAGGCTTCATTACCGTTTTCTCAGGTTAACAAAGATCAGCCAGTTGAATTCATAAATAGGATTCCCATCCACATCATTGCAAATGCACTGTCAAAGAATGTTTGCGACTATAGTCTTTAGTAAAGCAATACATATAAACAATGAAGCATCTGCTGTTCTCTTATCAATCTAATTTATCATCACTTTCTTGCTTGCTGTGTGCAGCATTAAACCAAAAGCCACACTCATTGAGTTGTTTCAGCAATTATGAAACACATATACCAAGATCAAGATTCAATTTTATTTAATATCTCCTCGGAATTTTGATTTGTGATTTATGTTGAGTCATAAACCATTTTTGATCTATTAAGTAAAAACATATTCTGATGGCTATGATACGCCAACCTACAGATCTCAGCAAGTATTGTATTTTGGTATGGAATGGCTGGTAGAGCGTTAAAAACGAATTTTGAATTTTGTTCAGACAGCATTTACTATTAGCACCAAGGCTTATTTCTATAATGACAAAATTGGCATAGATTATTTAAATCTATGAATGTTGATAGATATGCACTGCATGCAAGAAAACTGTCACTCATTTGTGTCAGTGATGTTGACCCAGATTTAACTTGAGTAAAACTAAGGAAAATAATGATGTAATTCATATTGTTATTTCCAATTATACTGCTTTAATATATAAATTTCACCATGCTAGACCTATTATCATTTCAAGCAATAGATTTTTTTTTCCTTTTGCCATTTTCACTTAACTTCATTGGTGTGTAAATATTTTAGTTCTTTTTAGTATTTGAGCAAGTCATTATTTTACAACTGATAGACAAAACTAGTTAATATGTAGCAATGATTTTATATTTCACCATATTATTCTAAGTATTTTCTTTGCTACTATAAAAATATTCTAAATTTAAGTATGTCTTTAAAGATATGGAACATGGATTCAAGCACTTGAATCAATATCTTAGATTACACTTGTTTCTTTTGTCTTCTCATGAATAAGTAATAAGAGCATTATTAAAATGACACAAAATAATGAAAATCTTGAGAAAAAACAATAGATCATTCAGTCATTTCACCATATAAACAAAGGTAACGCCTGACAGAAAGCACTATGATGGTCTCAAGATCCAAGGAATTTTTTTCATTGTTTATGGAAAATAAAAATGTGTTCCTTCTTCAGTTTTTCTTTCTAGATTTACTCCACCATCTCTGAAGCATTAGATATAACAAACAGAAATGTAGTCCTTTTTGTAATTATGCTAAAAAAGTATGTGACAACAACAATATAGGAAGTCAGTTGAAATTAATAATCTTCAAGAAACAAAACTTTAAAAAAACATACATTTTTAGTTTTAATAGGATATAATAAATAATTTTTATCATTTACATTTTATATACTTCCACAAATAGGCCATAAAATATATAAACAATAGCACTCATAATGCTAGATTTTAAATTTTTGTTTGTTTAATTTCATTCCCCATCAGATACCAGACAATGAGTTCCTTATGAACAGCAATTTTGTCATGTTCAGTTTTATATTCTCAGTACCTGAAACTCTGTTCCCTGGAAGGTAGTCAGTAACATGCTTTGAGTGGATATAAGAAAACAGCAATTTCTGGTTACTGTGAGTATTGTCAACAGGAGGAGACAGACCTGAGAAGACTGGAACCATATTACATTTGTTACAAAAGTTGAAAACAAGTATCCACTATTCAATTTCCAATATAATGTAATGGAGAGACCCTGAGAAAACCTCTCATTTCTGCAGTCCTCCCGCGACCTTCATTCCATCTGAAATTTGAGGAATCTTTGAATTTATTTTAAGCCTTTAATATAGGTTAAAATCAACACAGTTTATAATCTCCATGAGAACAGAAATGATTCAACTCCTATATTTTTACTTCCAATGTATAGAATGGTGACTGAAAAATGTTAATATTTGTTGCACAAAAAGATGGATGAATGAATGAATAAAAAAGAATATTTTATTCTTGTCATTCGGCCATATTTAGTATAAAAAACATTTGCAATTACTATGCATTGCACATTGAAGTATTAGAAAACCATGTGTTCGTTGATGATGACAGTGCACTGACAGGGAAACAGAATGAAGACATCGAGTGTGGGTTAGTTTTAAGTATGGTGATGTTATTACAAGGAATACAAAGGAAAAACTGAACTCTATTCAGTGATGACTAAGTACCTAGTATGGTGTTTGATATCTTTGAAAATAATTGCTACAACATTACATAGTAAATATTTATTTCTATTTTACAGGACGCATACACTAATAAAGCCAGGATTCTAATCATGTTCTTAAGACTAAGTCTTTGCTAAAACACATTTTATGTTCTATAAATTACAATACCTTAAGAAACAATTGCTTCTGCTCTCCTCAAAGTCGTAATGGAATACCCAGGAGAGTCCTCACGCAGCTTGCTTTCTTTGATCTCAGATGGACACATGACTAAGCCAAATCCACCCTTACTATCTGCAAGATTTTACACTTCATCTCCTTCTTTTTCTTATTTCATACTCTATTTCAATTTTATTGTTGCTTAAAACTGGTCTTGTAGATTTAGTTAATTAATTAGGCTCATCAACAATTCAATCTGTAGAAAAATGAGAGCAAATAAGACATTACTACCAAAAAAGAATAGCTATTATTTGGGGAATAAAATAGAATTTTTAAGTAAACTAATGGGAAATGATTTAGTACTTTTCAAAATATCTATTATATATAATAAAACTTTGAATTAAAATATTGCAACTATTTATAATTAAAGAACAGACATTTTAAACCTAACTGAAAATTCATAAATATTTTCAAGACTATTCACTGATTACAGGACAAATTCATTAAAGCTTCTTTTATATTATTCTAAAGTAATATGAGAACACAAGAATACTTTTATTATTGAATAGTGTAATAGAAGAAAACCACAACACATGGATATTTTTAAATATATCATTTAAAAAGCATCATGACCGAGTAAGTACTTTTTTTTAACATTTTTTATTGATTTATAATCATTTTACAATGTTGTGTCAAATTCCAGTGTTCAGCACAATTTTTCAGTTAATGGACTCATTGTCACATTTTTTTCTCTGTGAGTTATCATAACATTTTGTGTATATTTCCCTGTGCTATACAGTGTAGTCTATTCTACAGTTTTGAAATCCCAGTCTATCCCTTCCCACCCTCCACCCCCTTGGTAACCACAAGTCTGTATTCTCTGTCTGTGAGTCTATTTCTGTCCTGTATTTACGCTTTGTTTTTGTTTGTTTGTTTGTTTTTGTTTTTGTTTTTTAGATTCCACATATGAGCGATCTCATATGGTATTTTTCTTTCTCTTTCTGGCTTACTTCACTTAGAATGACATTCTCCAGGAGCATCCATGTTGCTGCAAATGGCATTATGTTGTCGGTTTTTATGGCTGAGTAGTATTCCATTGTATAAATATACCACCTCTTCTTTATCCAGTCACCTGTTGATGGACATTTAGGCTGTTTCCATGTTTTGGCTATTGTAAATAGTGCTGCTATGAACATTGGGGTGCAGGTGCCATCCTGAAGTAGATTTCCTTCTGGATACAAGCCCAGGAGTGGGATTCCTGGGTCATATGGTAAGTCTATTCCTAGTCTTTTGAGGAATCTCCACACTGTTTTCCATAGTGGCTGCACCAAACTGCATTCCTACCAGCAGTGTAGGAGGGTTCCCCTTTCTCCACAGCCTCTCCAGCATTTGTCATTTGTGGATTTTTGAATGACGGCCATTCGGACTTTTTTTAAAGTAATCTAATAAATGGAGTAGACATTTTCACCACGATTGTGACAATATAGGCACAAAATTGGGATTTACTGAAAGATCAGCCTGAGCTAATATGTTGGACTATTAATTACTATAGTCCTGGAAGTAGTAGAACAGATAGTCTTTTCCCCCCAGATACTGCTGGGGTTGCATGAAAGTGGTCACATAAAATCTTAAAATTTGATGTAACATTCAATTTTTTTTTGGTCACGTAAATATGTTTATAAGCATTAGGAGAAATTGCTACTTAGATTAAAAAACAATCTGTTCTGAACAGAAAAGATGAAAAAAAGCTCTATTGGATAAAAAAATAATAGTGAAGTAAGTGTTAAACATGTAAGATTTATGCAAATTGGTTTAATTTTATATTTAAATATCATTTTAAATTTCTCATTGCATAATTTAAAGTCATTAAAATGAAATAATAAATAAATGCTAGCAATATATAATTGCAAAAGTTAAGTATCACTGTAGTAAGTCTAATTCTAGATCTTAGAATGCAAACTTTATTTTATGGCTCTTACAGAATAAGAAGAATAAATTTAGGGAAATAAAAGTCTTCTTTGGAATTGAACAGAGATTAGTTTAGAAAGGAAGATTAAATCTGAAGATTAGGAAAAAAAATTCCTAACATGCAATTCCTGTAAATTTTGGAAAAGACTTTTGCTAATAAAAAAAAATACCTGGGCCCACAGACCACCCAAAAGAGGTAAAAAATTGTTTAAAATCAATTTATCTGGAGAAAAGTGAACAATAAGTGCCATGTGTCTTCAATACTAAACTATTCATTCAGAGAGATTATATCACAAATGGAAAAAGTTATGAAAATCTACAAAACATAAATATGAGCTGTTAAAGTAAATCCTGTTAGCTTAATATCCTGGAAAAGTTAAGTCAGTTTTAAATATAGTATTTTAATCTTGCAAAATTCTTAGAAACAGTAATTAACATCTGTAATGAGATCTAAATTATTATTTTGTGAGTTTTGCCCAAACTCAATTCAATAACTCTAGTGATACATTAAGAATCACTTATTGATAAGCAAGTTTCTTTGGTACCTCATGAAGCCTTTTTCATGAAAGGAATAACTATATTTTTTTAATTGAAAAGGTATTAGAAATTACTCAGGGAAAGTTTTATTATTTTTCTTTAAAAAGTCAACCATCATGCTATTCAGAAGCCAGCAATATTCAATTATGAGCCATATATTTTATTTCAGATCAATAATTTTTAAAAAATAACCATGATGATTCTAAGAACTTCAGAATATATAGAAAAGAAAATTTTAAAATTTGTTAAATCCTACCACTTAGAAATAATTATTGGTAACTTTTGATAGACATTGTATCTTTTATCTCTCAGTGTGTATTTACAGAAAGGAAAAAATGGATAAGCCAGCCAAAGAGACAGAGATCTTCAAATAAATTTCAAAAATATTGCAATACCATACATGCTAATATGATACAAATTAATTTATTTAATTTTAAGTGTAATCAAGAATAAACTAAAGTTAATGTGAAGATGTTGGTAACCTTCAAATAAATAATGCAATATAGTATTCCTAAAATATCTTCTATTTTATAAGCTTGAGTTTTTTGGTTTTGTTTTTTGTTTTGGGGGTTTTTTTTTGGTTTATTTGTTTGTTTTGTTTTGTTTTGTTTTGTTTTGTTTTGTTTCATTTTTTACTCCCAGAGGCTCTACTTATTTTAAATCACACACTATATGTCATTTATTAGGTTCTGACTGTAAATATGTAGAATTAGCAAATTTGTTATTTATCTGGACTGCGTCTCCCTCATCTCCTAACTTTGCTCTCTTACCAATTTTATAATGTCAAAGTGTGTAATATTAACCTATTTTAACCATAATTCCTGGCATCCTTCAGTTTTGTGCTGGTATACAAATTCATTGAAGTATCAACAATTTTACTATCCTTATGACTTCTCCATCAATGGAGCTGTTTTGATACATCTTTTAGTTTTCAAGATACATACCAGTAGCTCATTTTGACCCTCATTAGCCTTCCTGACTCAATACTTAGAAATGCGACTTAGGGCAAAGTAGTTGGATTTCTCAACCTCAACTTCTTTTCTTTTTGCAAATAATGCTGATCAACTTTTCTAAAGTGCTCGATATGCGACAGGAATTCTGCTAAGCACTGAATCATTTAGTTCTATTAATTACAAGATATATGTGCATGTGTCTGTGCGTGTGTGTAAAGTGAAACACAGAATAGATTAAATAACAAGATGCCACAACTAAAAAGTGATGTTGGTGCAGCCACTATGGAAAACAGTGTGGAGATTCCTCAAAAGACTAGGAATAGACTTACCATATGACCCAGGAATCCCACTCCTGGGCTTGTATCCAGAAGGAAATCTACTTCAGGATGGCACCTGCACCCCAATGTTCATAGCAGCACTATTTACAATAGCCAAAACATGGAAACAGCCTAAATGTCCATCAACAGGTGACTGGATAAAGAAGAGGTGGTATATTTATACAATGGAATACTACTCAGCCATAAAAACCGACAACATAATGCCATTTGCAGCAACATGGATGCTCCTGGAGAATGTCATTCTAAGTGAAGTAAGCCAGAAAGAGAAAGAAAAATACCATATGAGATCGCTCATATGTGGAATCTAAAAAACAAAAACAAAAACAAACAAACAAACAAAAACAAAGCGTAAATACAGGACAGAAATAGACTCACAGACAGAGAATACAGACTTGTGGTTACCAAGGGGGTGGAGGGTGGGAAGGGATAGACTGGGATTTCAAAACTGTAGAATAGACTACACTGTATAGCACAGGGAAATATACACAAAATGTTATGATAACTCACAGAGAAAAAAATGTGACAATGAGTGTGTATATGTCCATGAATAGCTGAAAAATTGTGCTGAACACTGGAATTTGACACAACATTGTAAAATGATTATAAATCAATAAAAAATGTTAAAAAAAAAGTGATGGAGTTGAAATTTGATTCTGTTCTTATGTAGATTTACTACTCATAATCACACTAACTATAAATGTTAAAAAAAAAAGTGATGGAGTTGAAATTTGATTCTGTTCTTATGTAGATTTACTACTCATAATCACACTAACTCTACATTTTTTTTCCCAATGAAAAAAAAAATGCTTATAACTCAGTGAAAGAACAAAAATAAAGTGCTTGACATGTATAAATATAGTGCCTAGCATGTAGAAAATGCTCAGTAGATATTAGGTGCACTTAAGATTATATTTGTTACATATAAAATTTTATAAATATAGAAAAAGAGCAATAGTTGTGCATATTATTTTCAAATACTTTCTTTAGACTGCTGTAAAATTCGTAACAATAACACTATCATGAAAATTCAAACAATTCAGATAAAATGCCTATACCAGAGTTATCATTAGGTGTTGAGTAAACAACCAAAGAAGCATTCAAAACAAATCATTAAAATATAAAGGATTAGACAAACCAGAGTTCAAGGACTTGGAACAATGAGGATGTGGGGGCATAGAAATAATTGATATGGGTGATTGTTCTCATCGAACAAATATATAAATCAGTTGAACAAAATGTGGTGAAGATAATTAAAGCCAAATTTCTCACTTCCAGAAACGGTATTTTAAAACACAACAAGAAGAACTTTAAAACAAAACCTGACATACTGAATTAAAATTGTAGGTATTATTTCCTTATAGTCAGAAAAATAAATAAATGCAAAGGTATATAAATGTAAGTATATACACAAATGTGTTTTTCTAGTTCTGTCCACTGAGTCTAGAGGCAATAACACTCCCATAGCAGTGAACATATTGACAGCCCTGGTCTTGATTTCAAAATGGCATCGTCCACTAAATGGAGCCCATGTTCATTGGTTACATGGTTAATTATAGACCTGGATGAAGAAAAGTACAAGATGAGCCTGGAACATTGTTTTGTGCTAGAAAATAGGAAAAATCGGGCCATTGTGTAGACATATCAAAAGTCATACACGTTTTCCTGCTTACAGTATCTGAGTTACTGGGACCCATTCTGCCTACCTGCACTAAGCCAAGGAGAACTATTTTAGATTCTCTGTGTCAGGCATAATTCTGTTTAAAAAACTCTATTATCAGTAAGATAGTGTCTGCTGACAGATAACACAAACATACCTGTAGTTTAAACCATAAGAAGTTAATTTGTCTCTCATTTAAATATCTAATACCTAATATTTAAATATCCAAAGCTGGTGTATTGCTCTATGATGTCAGGATGCTAGGTCTTTCAATCGTATTTCTTTGCTGTGCAAAGCCTGCATGTGCACAACAGTCATTTCATCTCTCAGGATAGCCGGTCGTTATATCTGTATTTCAGAAAGTGAAAAAAGGGAAGAGAAGGGCTTACCCTTCTTTTAATGGCATTTTCCCCAAGTTACACTTGGGGACCTACATAAATCTTATTTGCAACAATTTGGTCATATGACCACACATAACCACTAGCGAGAATGGGGAACATATTTCATGCAACCATACGTTGAGAGCTAAAGATAAGGGTTTTATTCCTGTAGAACAATGATGAAGGTTTATATTGGCAGAGGGCAAATAACAATACCTACGCCAACAATTATTTTTAACTCACTCACATGCCCCTAATTATATAAATCATTTTCAAATCCATAAGGTGGCGCTGAATTTCCTTTTCGTGTAGATCGTCTTGCTATTCAATCTGCTCTAACTGGGTTTCTAATTGGATTTCTCTGTATACCTATCACACAGATGCCCTTCTGGGATCTTCAGTCCTGGTTATCCTATTTGTCTTATTTGATCAGGTTGGTGGTTTCATTGGGAAATGTCTGAGTCTGAATTATTGCCAACTTTTCTCATGGGCTGATCAAATTCCTAAAGGAAACAATATTCAATGTAATTGTCTTTGAAATGCTACTCTATTCTAATCAAGACACCTATTTTTATTTTTTTATGCTATTTAGAGACTAGATCTTCCCATCACCTGTCATTGTTCAGAAGGGACAGAGTAACCACATACTTGGGTTTAAACTCCTTATTAAACAGATCTTCAACAAATGCTCTTTTCTTTGTAGAAATTCTCTTCACTTTTATTTCTATGCAATCAAGTTACCATTAATTTCTGGGCCATGTAGGATTGCTGTGGTGCATATTGGATTCCTTCTCATTTTTCCCCATTTTAGGCTTAGAATTTAACTTTTCTAAGACTCCTAAATCAGCAGTAACTTACACTGCTTTCCAGCTTCCAAGATGTTACTGCTATTATTTTCTCTGTTGTTATAGATTTCGTTGTAGATGTACCTTTAAAAACATTTCTTTTTCAAAAATTTTTTTTAAATTTGTACCTTTAAAAACATTTCTTTTTCAAAAATTTTTTTTAAATTTTTAATTATTTATTTTTTTAGTGAGGGGAGGTAATCAGATTTGTTTGTGTGTTTGTTTGTTTGTTTGTTTTTAATGGAGGTGCTGGGGATTGAACCCAGGACCTCCTACATGCTAGGCATGCACTCTACCACTGAGCTATATACCCTTCCCCCTCTAAAAATGTTTCTTTCTCTTATTCAGGTGGGGTTTAGGAAATTGACTATGATAAATGTTTGTTCAATCAATCATCTTTAACCTGAAGTTAGTTTTGCTTTTTCTAAAACTAAAAATACAAAAGATACAAAACTTATTTATATGTAATATGCATATTAATTCAAGGACCCTCATATGGTCTGAATGTCACAGTTATATATTGCATGTATTACATGAGTCATCCAAATGGAAAATACTGTCTTCCAGTTACATGAAATATGAAAAAAATACTTCATTTCTTATTTTATTCAAGAAGATTGTGATATATTTCTGTTTACTCATGTCCCATTAAGTCAGTGACAGATTCTATTATCATCGATGGCAAACATATTACTATATTGTAATTTCCCTTGAGATGGAGAATGATCAAAACTCTTTTTAACCATCTTAAGATTTATTTATAATCTTCTGGCAATCCTATTTTAAAAAGTTGTCAAAGATGAAGATGATTCATGACAGTTGTCCTTTATAAAAAGACAGGAGAGCCAAATGTAGTGATCTTCCCTACGATGACAAGTGTCCCTTAGTAGTACATTTCTCCATTAGTCAGAAATGCTTTTGACTCCCAGGCAATGAAGTCAGATTTAGAGCGATATAAATAAAACAGGGCTTGTTGGGGGAATGCGTCTGAGTGCCATGCTTTAGCTGCTTCCTGTGGTCATCTGTGCCACCAACACTTTTTATTTTTCTATTTCTCTATCATTAATGTGGAGACTTGTGCCCTCTTTCTCCTGCTGATACATCAGGACTGATTTTAAGCATAAAGAATGAGTAAAAACAACAATCTCTTTCTTTTGGAAGCCTTGATTTATTTACTTTATCTATCATCTATCTACATATATTTATCTATGCATTTATTTACTATTACTGAAACAGGGAGAGGCAAGCAAAAGACTTATCATATCTCAACATATGAGCCAGAACTGGTCACATATCTAATTTAAGATGGATCAAAATCAAAATAAATAAGATTGCCGAAACTATTTCTGAAAGTTATGGCTTTACCACTGTAGAATAGGAGTCTAGGCTCCCCACAGTTAAGTAGTAAATGCTACTCACTTTCAAGACAAATGGTGGTTTAATAAAAAGAAAATGAAGTGGAGATTATCTACTAGGGAGATAAAAGATACTGTATTTTATGAATATTTAACATAGTTTTGGAAAATAAACATAGTTTAATCTATTTAAACAGAAACAAAATTTAATAGTGCTTTAAAACACATTAAAATGGGTGTTTTAAATAATTATTTCATTATGGGTTTTATTGTCAAAAATTATGTGCCTCCCTCTTACCAGCATTTCATAAATATTAAAAAGAAGCAAAATATTTTACTTAAAAATATACCTCATTAACATTAGGCTTTGCTATAGACAGAATGTTGATGTCCCACCAAAATTCATATGTTGAAACTAATCCCCAAGGTGATGGTAATGGGAGGTGGGGTCTTTAGGAGGTGATTAGGTCATGAGAGTGGAGCCCTCTTGAATGAGGTTAATGCCTTTATAAAAGGACCCCAGGGAGCTCCCATACCTTTTCTGCCATGTGAAATTATGGTGAGAAGTTGGTTATGAACAAGAAAGTGGGTTTTCACTAGAACCAAATCTGCCAGTGCCTTGATTCTTTGACTTCCCAGCCTCCAGAGCTGTGAGAAATAAGTTTTTGTTGTCTATAAGCCATCCAGTCTATAGTTTTATGTTATAAGAACCTGTACAGGCAAAAAGACAGGCATTATGAAAAATAAGTAACCAACTATAAAAAAGAAAATCTCTGTATAATTGGGGGATTGGATAGAAAAAAAGCACCATGATTTAATAATTACACCAAATATTTTACTTTTTTTACATCTGTATATCTTTATGAATTTTTTTTTCTGTTGTGACACCTGTTAAACGTATTATTGAAATCACCTGAACTTAGAATTAGATTTCAAGTTATGCATTCCAAAGCATTAAAATAAGACTGTAGTGGGGAAGAATTTAGTTCAGTGGTACAGTGCATTCTTAGCATGCATGTGGTCCTGGGTTCAAACCCTAGTACCTCCATTAAAAAAAATGTAAATAATAATGAGTCCTGTTCAGCCAAAATTATGCTTATTTAAAATGTATAAAATAATAACAAAAATTATAAACTATTATTTTAGTGATAAGAATATTATGAGTATGAAATATTTTTTTCATTGAAATTATTATAAAATAGCATTTACTTATAAAGCACATTACATAGCACAAGTTTTTCTTCTCAACTTAGACTAAAAGAAAAAAAAGAGTATCTGAAGCAAACATATCTTGAAGCCTTAGTCAAAGTTTAACAAATAATTTTGAAAGAAGAGGAGGCAGTTGATGCAAGTACTCAGAAAAGACAAAATCAGTAACCATACACTACATACTATATAAAGTAAAATTATTCTCTGCATTATGGGAAGAATTTTTCTAAGTCAGTTAATAAAAACAAAAAGCTTTCTAAAATAATATACAAATATGATTGTTATTAATAGCTGATTGTTCTGTTGACTTGTTACCCTGAGTCTAAAATGAATCTTAAAAGAAATTACATTTATTAAAAAGATTATTTTAGGAGGCATTTTCATTTAAATTGTAACCTAAGAATTATTTTTTTACTAATGAACTATGAGCTCACTTACTTATTGTTAATGGATTCTATTAATATTAAAAGAACTATTCAGAATTTAGCAGATTAATTTTAAAATAAAATATTGAATATCAACATGACATGTATCATGTAAGCCATTTATTTTTCATTTAAAGTATTTTAGTAATATATTGGCACAAGAGTACATGAAAATATTTCTATTTAAAGTGATTTTGAACAATTGATCATTTTTTGGTGTAATATACAGCAAAAATTCTAACTTAAACCATCAATCTCAAAAAATATCATATTTCATTTAATAAAATAAAAGCAAAGCAGAAAGGAGATCAAACAAATTACAAGATTATATACTCACTAACACTGGATTTGATACCTTTTCAACATTGTTCCCAATTTACCATGGGAAAAAGGAGTTAGGTAACTGTGACATAGTTCTTCAAGGAAAGAAAGAATGCAGATCATCTCAGTCTCATCTCTCTGTCAAGCTGATAATTAAACTTCTAGAAATAAGCTAGTTATAATTTACTGGAACGGGGATCCTCAAACTAGTTCTATGGGTTTATCCAACCAATGGAGAAGGTCCATGCTGTCAAAACTATTTTCATAAAAGTTCTAAAGTACTATTTGTCTTTTGTTGTTGTTGTTGTTACGTTAACGTTTCCACTTCTGGTATAAAAATAACATTGGTTAAATTGCTAACACCTCCACATAAATAAAGTCGGTGTCATTAAACTTTTAGTAGTCACTGAATTTTACACTACTATGAACTGAGAGGGAAAATAAAGCCAGTTGCATTTAAGATGTCTTTGCTGGATATAATGGTTAAGTTTTATGTGTCAACTTGGTTAGGCTATGGTGCCAAAAGCATAGGCCTTGGTCAAACTCTAGTCTAGAGGTTAATGTGAGGGTATTTTGTGGATGTGATTAACATTTATAATCAGATGACTTTGGATAATGGAGATTATCTTCAACTATACAAGTGAGCCTCATTCAATCAGATGAAGGGCTTAAGAACAAAAGCAGAGGTTTCCCAGAGAAGAAGGACCATTGCCTCAAGACTATAATAAAAACCCTGCCTGACTTTCTTTGGATTTGCTAGCTCCCAAAAATGTGTGAGCCAATTTCTATAAATAAATGAATAACTAAATCTCCTATTGGTTTTGTTTCTCTGGAGAACCTTAACTATTATAGATTTTGGTGCTGAAAGTAGTACAAGAGGAACAGAATCTTAAAAATAAGGTTTTGGAATTAGTTTTGGAATTTATGGAATTGGCTCACTAATCTGGTTCTAATTAAAGGCATTAATTATTCCATTTCTAGTGGTAAAGAGGCACTGATAATCCATGGTATGATGTGGGAATAAAGAACACAAATTATCACTGTTGGATGCTCGTAATCAAATACTTAGAAGAGGGAAGGTTCTGAGCAATGACGAATTTGCTATCAAAGACCTTTTTTTGTCAAGCTAATGGCTATAGTGAGATTGGTGGTTGCTCCTAATTGCTGGGCAGAGTATGGGAAAACAAAGGATGAGATCCGGGCTTCAAGTTCCATGCATGAATAACCTGTGTCTGCCCTGAATGAAACCCTTATTGCTCGTATCTGTGGAGACAAAATTTTTTAAATGAATCCTACCTGTGACTGGTTGAACTATAATACAAATTGAATTCCCAATCTCATAGGGTGCCTGCTGTTAGAGTGACTGCATTGATCGAGAAAAGGATAGGGTTCTGAAAATTGGAATGAGGATATATGAACAGTTCCTGGGGTAGCTGGAGATACTGAGCCTATAAATTCTTCCAAGTCCTTTTCTGAAGAGGTTAATACTACTTGGTGGTGGAACCTGTAATGGCTTCCTTTAAAGTAGCTTACAATACACTACTTATTCTTATCAGGACCCATTCTTACTATTCCCCTTTGCTTCTAGACTTGCAAATAGGCTCAAGTATCAGTAGGATCTATAAGATGTGACCCATGAGGCAGTGTTCTACACTCCAAAAGAACCACGTGAATTTTTCAGTTTACAGACAGAAATGTTAGGAAGAGATGTGGAAATGGATATTAAGAGTGCAAGATAATGGTGAATGGAACACACAATTGAATCTAACCACATTTGTTGATATAGGCCCACTAAGTGGAGATTCTGAGTCTCACTAAACTAGAATCAAGGTGTCAACATGGCTATGTTCCTCTGGAGGTTCTGTAGGCACCACAGATGTTAGGGAAGAATCTTATTTCTTGCATTTTCTAGCTTCTAGAGGTGTCTGCCTTCCTTGGCTTAAGCCTCTCTTCTTCTTTCTTCAAACCCAGCAAAGGTAGGTTGACTTCTTATCATGATGATTGATCATGACCTTTTCTTCTGCTTCCCTCTTTCACTTGAAAGGACTTTTATGATAACATTGAATCCACACAAATATTTCCAGATAATTCATCATAAACTCAGCTGGTTAGTAGCCTTAATTTCATCTTCAAACATAATTCCCCTTTGCCATATAAAATAACCTTCACAGTTTCAGGGAATTAGGATATGGACATCTTTGTGAGTCTGTTACTCTGCCTACCACAAATGGGTAGAAGAGAAGCCATTCAAATTATGAATGTTTTGGTTTCTATCATTTATTTTATTTAATAAAGTACACCTTTTTTGTTTTGTTTTATCCCCATGGCTCTATAAGCTTCATTGCTAGTCATCTCAATCTGTATTCCTCTGGCTGACATGTTCTGTTTCATTTTAATAGATTCAATGTTCTCATTCTAGATAAACCATTATAATATCAATCCCTTAATATTAAAAAAAATTTTGAGAAGAAAATATTTCAGGGTCTAAATACTGAGTGCTCTAAATAAGAGAATGAGCTTTAACTATAATATTCAATGTCCTTTACCTTATGATCTATCTGATTCTTTTAGTTATTCTTGTAGAATCCTTACATTACCCACAAAAATGTATGAAAAATTATTTCATTTAGAATATTTTTATTATCTTTTTTCAAATAATGAGATGTAGGTACTATAAGTTTATATTTTGTCATAATAGGAATTTTTGTGCATCATTCCAAGTAAAGCATTCAACTGTTTGTGCAAAGTCTGTAGGCACCACAGATGTTAGCAGGTGAATTTTTAATGTCTTTTGCATGTGAACAACTCCACATGCACACAAAAAAAAATGAGTGCCTCATTAACATTTACTGTTTCTGCAAAGTCAAAAGGAGAGCACAGTCAACTGTAATTACAGCTATTGTGGGCTAGAAGTAATGTGTTTCCAAAAAAACCCACTAATGTTCTCAATTTTATTTTCATAGATTTATTGGGAATTTTAAAATGCACATATCTCCAAAATTATCAAATTTAAAATTTTGAAATGTCAATAAGTTGCATTTTTAAAGAAAAATGAGAATACTTTTGCTTGCTATCAAGATGATTTTAATATTATTATTGTTCATACTGCTATTGAATTTGATAAAAATACTTCGCAGTGGATTTTTACAGGGGTACTTACTCTTTCTAAGAAAGTTTCTTTGTGTGTTAAAAATTGGAAATCCACCTTTTAAATGTTTGAGAAATATGTGGTGTAGTGTAGTTATATACAGAGCTCTCTTAGAGAATTCTGTAGGGATCCAAAAGGTAAACAACCAATGATCATAAGGGCAAGAACTAAAAGAGCTCTAGAGATGAGCTAATCCTATACTCTTCTCTCCTCTTTCCTTTCTTCTTTTCCTCATTCCCAACAGGTCCTGCTTCCATTGCTTCCATATTCTCTTATCTCTTTTCTTCTCCTCCCCCTTCTCTCTCTCCTTCTTAACTTCTATAATTCATACAAGCCCAACCTCTTAATCCCGACCTGAATCCCCACAGTTTTGTTTTGCACATGGTCCACAGTAGCTCCAGATTGCATCACTACACTTACCTGGAACACATTCATTCATTCAATACTTTTGTGCACCTATTTTTACACTTGTCACTATTGGAGGGTTTACTATAAATCAATGAAGCAAGAATAGATTTCTGTTTTCAGGCTTCTTATATTCCAATGAATAGAGACAGGCAATAAACTATAAATGATGAAACATTAATTATATACTATGTAAAAAAAATCATGAGCATTAGGGAAAAAACTAGAGAAGGCTAGGGTAGATTAGAAATGTGTTTGGGAGTGAGTTGCAATTTTAAGACAAGTGATTTGGGAAATTATATCTCATTGCCAACTTTTTTGTGTGTTCCTTGGTCACAATTTCCAGAGTGAAAATGTGATTGATCTAACTCAGTTTACTATAAATTTCCATTTTATACTCAGACAGTTGGACAGTTTATGTGGCATTTTCTAAGTAGTCATTCTCTTCCATAAATCTGTAGCTTATGATTTATTTACCATAAAACTACGAAGCCAGATAAGTCCTAATAAAATTATTCCTTTGGTGAGGACTCTTCCCTATCAAAGATTGTTAGTCTATTTACCAAGAGCTCAGTTTTCAGCATATTTACAGGGAGGTTACACTTGGTCACCTACATTCTTTTTTCCATGGAGACTGCTCCTAAGTATGTTATTGGATAGATAACTGCTTACTTTGTCCCCACTCAGTGGATGGAAGCTCTGCTGGTCACCATCCTCCACCTTATCTAATTCATTGAAAACTACTGACCCCAGGCCAAATGAAATGATAAACACAACCTAAAAATCATGAACACAAAGTGGTAGTTAGCTCCCCATCAAACTGAGTCATCAGCATATAGTGTTTCACTTCTTTTGTTCAGGTTATACAAGTGGAAGATTTGGGGAGAATGTATAACCCAACAGGAATCCAATCTTCTTTCTACAAAGCCTTAATATATTTCTTCTAATACCAGTCATTAGTAAATGACAGATTTAAAAGAGAATAGCCATTCTCTTACACTGACTTGGTCACATGAGATTACCATAGTGGCATCTTTCCTCTGGGGATTGGAATCTACTAATGACCTTCTCTGCCATCTGCTATGATATACACCTGTTTTCTTATTTTATCCATTGCCTTCCATGGTTAGGCTTTCTGTTCTGCAGGTGTATTATTCACCCACAGAGCTAATAACAAAATTGTTATTTTTTTCCTTGGTTCTATGTCCAAGCAGATGGCATAGAGTCTGACTGTCCCTGCCAACTGATAATGGGCTGCATTCACAGTTCATCCTAATGCAGCTACATGAGCTGAAATCATGATCCATCTCAAGTGCTTCAGGATTCCACACTGCTACGTCCAATGTTTCTTTGTTTTCTATACTAATATATGTCTCTATGGGTACACATGCTTTTAAATGTTGCCCTAGGACCACTGAGTAAGGTAAATGGAAAATATTTTAAAAGCTGTGATACGGAAAAGAGATTTAGTTATATATTTGCATCCTCCCTTAATCCTGTATTCACATTCTCTGATTCTAGAACCTTTTCCAGGGCAGTACTTTTCATCATAAATATTTCCTTCATGTTTAATTTAGATTACTTGCGTGAATTAGCAATGCCTTTTGCATTATCCATTTTGGATAGCAAACATTGTATTTGCTCTGATGATGGTAAGAGATAAAGAAAGATCATTTAATATTGTCTCTTTACCCCTGTCTGTGTTTATAGTAAATATGTATCTTGATCAGAAGAAATATGTCTTGGGTTTGGGGGGTTGAATTAATATTTTCCTGCTACAAAGCTTTAATTCTGGTCTCCAAGGTCGCTTCTGTTACAGGATAAGAAATGTCTAGAGTATATTAGGTGTCAATCTCAGTTAACACACACTTGCAAGTCCAGGGGACTACCATTAGTGATCTGATGTAATCCATTTGCTGACTCTGCATTAGTCTGTATCCTTGGAGAATTGTACCCTCCTCCATTTTCAAATTATTTTTCTCCCAAATATATTCTTTATATTAGTCATCCCATTCAGTCCAAGAGATATTTCATGTCTCTGACCATGGGTGCACAGCCCAAGAACTGAATGCCCAATTATTTCATGAATCCATGGAACTAGTAAGGTATTAGATTCACACATCAGCCTTATCATTTAATCTCTGCCTGAGCTGGGAAGTGGGTTATATTTATTTTTATTTCTTTATTTTTTTTTTTTTGTTGTTTTGGAGGGGCATCCCCATATCCCACCTTATTTCTTCCTATAATTATCCCCCAATTCTCCATACATGAACATTTTATATAACAATTTTGCCCAATCATTGAAGCTTATTTGTGTGACAATATAGTATATCTTTTGGCTAGAGCCCAAGAGTCTGAAAATCCAAATGCTCCCCTAAAACTGGGAGCCTAGTTTTTCTTCTATTATTAAATAAACTGCCTGTATTTCTGCTCACATGGTACTGATTTCAAAAGAAAAACCTGCTCTTCAATCTGGACACTTCCATCTGTGAACCGGGAAGACTATTTTGCCTTGGATGGAAGAGAATCATAGAACTGAGACCACACAGCAATGACAATGGGGATGTCCTTGGAGGGCTCTGTGGTTGTCCCTGTGGTCAGTGAAGCTGTCTTCTCAAGTATGCAGTGCACTACTCCTGAATTTATTCTTTAGCATGCTTTTGAATATCCACTTGATAAGTGACATTTGGTGTGCTGCTCTCAGACTATTTGAACATCACCCTGACAACACCTGAGATATAAGTGGGTACCTATGTCTCAGAATTATCTGACACCCTTCAGAAGTGTGGAAAATTTTGATTAACTCCCAATGATAAGCTAGCAGTTATCTTTCAAATGGTTGAGTCCAAGTCCAAAATCCAAGAGTAGCACTATTTTATTTTTCCAGAGTCCAGTCTGTATATGTTCTGAATGCAGATACTTCTAATGCTATTGAGCTACTGGATCACAGGGTCCTAGTGGGACTGCCTGTAACACCACTCTGTAAATTATTTAATGCTTACCTCTGTCCACTCAGATTCAGATTTCTTTCAGGTGACTCTGTGGTTGAGCTCCAACAAGATGTCTATTTGAGAAATATAATTTTGCCAAAAGTGAATGAAACATGCTAGCCTCTGAGCTTCTGGAATATTGATAGTGCCTGCACAGGATAGTAACTTATTTCTCACAATTTCAAGACTACCTTTGATTCTTCAAGTCCAACTCATTCTTAAGCATTTCCTAAATTGAGTTGGGCATTGAATTTACCTGAAGTCTTCAGCAAACCTATATTTGTTATATGGGTGACTAAGAGTCTTAATTTTGCCTGAGCTTCTTCTTCTTCTAAAGAGGAAATTATCATGATATCATCAATGTAGTGCAATAACTTGTATTAATAGTTGTCAAGTCCAAGTCCTGCTTCCATAGATTATGACAATATGCTGATGAATTCAAATATTTATTTGACAAAACAATGAATGTATAATGATTTCCAGCCCATGAAAATGCAATTATCTGCCTGGTTATACTGAAATATTGAGATTAAAAAGATGGCAATGAATCCAAGTTTATAATATCTGACAACTATTTGGATTGTAATTTCAATACACCGGTTGAAGAGAGAGTAGTGTGATTTTTCAACAACAGAACAAATGTTCAGAGAACATCGCTTATGAAAGTAGAGAAGTCAAATAAAATCCTCTACATGAATGGAAAAAAAAAGAAAAAAAAAATCACTCCACAAAGATGTAAACTCCATAAAGATGTAAACAAGGAGGATTTTTAAAGAATACACATATCTTTAATGAAAAATAATGTCTTACACATTGCTGCAAACGTAGAACCTAGCACTGTACCTTGTGTATATTTAGTCTTATAGAATATCTTTTTATTGCTTAAATCAAAATAATCATTTCAACAAGTTAATATTGGCATGACCACTTGGCTGGAGTGGGGAAAGGAGAGAAGGAAATCACAAAATGTTATGTGACTTTAACAGTTGACATGTAGTGGAATCTCTACTTAACTACTACCTCTCATGTATACCTAAGCACAGCTCCTTCTGTTCTGAGCAATAACAGGGGCTGATGTACTAATAAAGATGTGTTGGGCTGCAGAAAACTGAAGTTGAGTTGTCAAACTGAAGAGCACATGCCAACTGCTGTCTCCTGTGTACTCAGGATTTAAACTATGTTCGGTCCACAGCAAAATGCTCTTCCAAAGGAATATATTGCCATACTGGAGGCAACGTTGCATGTCTGGCATGTTGCTGCATTATTGAGACAAAGCCTCTAAGTTTTCTTTCTTATTTAAAAACAATCATATTTCTAAAGAGAACTGAAGGAAAAAGGGAAATTTTGAAATTTATTTTCTCTAAACTGCAGAAATCTTTTATAGCTATCATAAAGCTAATATTAAATAATGTGAATTTTTATGGTATACTAGAAATAATAAATAACATTTATTCTATGTCATATTAAATTTAAATTGCACTTTTAATTTGCGACTATACTAATATATATGTATTATTTATTTTATACATTAATATGTATATATTAATATATTTACATATATAGTCACACATATGTATGCATGTATCTACTCTTATATTGAGACTATGCACATAGCTATAGGTATAGATTTACATATTTAAATAAATATATTCAAGTTTTGTCCTAATAAGATAACCCTGTTAACTCAATTATTTTTTCTGAATTTCATCCAGGTGGAGAAAACCAAATATTTCTAAAATTTCTGTTTATTAAAGGCTATGAAAATCTTAGTTTGAGGAGGCCAGGTGGCTTCATCCTAAAAATGTGACTGGTGTTGGATGAAACCATATCACTGAAAGAAAGGAGAGGCAGGTGCAAAGTTTAAGGCACTCTCACTTTCTCTTAAGTTGATTCCTTTGAAGTAGATCCCCAAATAGAGATTCTTGTGCAAGTGGTTATTGCAAGAATGTACTCAGGTGAAAACTGAACAGAAGTGAGAGTAGGGATAAGGTAGGGATTAAGGTAAACAAAATAAGGAGGCCAAGCTGAAATCTAGCTTCATCCTGATCCCAAGGAGAGCTTAGGGGCATAAAGGGCATCAGTTGAATGTTCTGACTTGGGGTGTGGGGGCTTTTAGGTGCTCATATCACTCACTGACAAGAAGCATCCCTTTTCAGGAGTGGCATAACTTCCAAAGCAAGTTTGCAAAGCACCTCCCGATGACTCAGGGTAATTTCTGTGAACTACTTGTACTGTGTGCTGTTTGCAGATGGCACTCACATTTGGCTCATAATCCAATACGACTTTAAATATTTCCTTTTTCAATTTTTCTCCAGTTTTAACCATTGAGAATCCTTTCATTTGGCTTCTATGTCCCTTTGACATACCTCCATCTATATGGTGTCTGTCTTCTTTCCTTCCTTTCTTCCTCTCTTCCTCCCCTCCTAGCACTTCTATGCTTTCTGACACTTCAAGATGCTCCAGGCTCATCTTGTATATTGCTTACCCAGTCCTAGAATCATCCATATCTTTAAGGAATTCTAACTCTTCTTATTGAAGAGTGCTACTAGAAACCAAGATCTGAGTGCTACTGGGCCATCATTGCTTTAAGGGATGCTCAGCTGGTAGAGCAAGGCAAGATATGTGTGTAAACTAAACTGTGGAGATAGATGGATGGCTAGATAGATAGATAGATTTCAGCGCAATCATCTGTACCTGTAGTAAACTAAATACGATTTTACAATGATGACTCCAACTCTCATTCATTACCACATGGATTATTGTAGCGTTCTCCTTGCTTATCTATAAATTCCCTTCTAACGGTGAGAAACTTGGCTACCATCAACCACTCCACGTACTTAATTGTGCCGTTTCAGTGCACATTTAAAGCCATATTAGAACTGTTAACCTTGACTCCCATGGGGAAAAAAAAAGGTTATCAATTAGAATACAGTGCGTATGTGCACCTCCTTTTGTCTTTAGAATTACAGACTCTAAACGTTTCTAAAACTGTGTAACACAACATTTCACTCCATCTGCTTCAACAAAGTTGCTGCATACATTTGTAAAACCATTAGAGTCTCTTGTCACAGTCTGCATTTCTTCCTATATTCCCCCAAATCCAAAATAAATTTAAAAAATTAACATGCATTAAGGTTCACTTCTTGTGCCATAAAGTTCTTTGGGTTTTGACAAATACGTCACGCTGTGTATTTGCCATTACAATATTACATAGAATAGTTTCACCAACATAAAAAATCCCCTGCACTTCACTTATTTCCCCTTATCTATGTCCCCATCACCCCTGAAAACTAACCACTGATTTGGTTACTATATTTATAGTTTAGACTTTTCCAAAATGTCATATAATTTGAATCATATTTTTTTTATTGACTAATATTCTTTTTAAGGTCCATTCATGTTTGTTCATATTTCAGTAGCTCACTTCTTTTTGCTCCTAGAAATATTATATTATATAAAGCTACAATAATTATTTTATCTATTCACCTATTGGATGATGTTTTAGTTGCTTCCATTCATATACTGGGTTTTGTGTGATCATAGATTTCAAATCAGTTGGGTAAATACCTAGAAGAACTATTTTGGGATTATATGGGAAGGCTATGTTTTGGTTTATAAAAAGCTACCAAATTATATTCCAAAATGAACTGTATACTTTTTTATCCCCATCAGCAATGAATGAGAGTTCCTGTTTCTCTGCATCCTTGCTAGTAGTTGGTATTGTCAGTTTTTAAAATTTTATTCATTTTAATAGATTTGCAGTGGTACTTCTAGTTCTGTGACTGGATCTCCCTGAAGTTTTTAACTCTCAGAGTTGCCTTCACAGAGCCTCCAGCAATTCATCAATTACGGAACAGGTTTCCCTGCCCCTGGAACCGGTTCCCACAGCAGTTTCCACTTGTGCCTCTGCCCTGTCTTCCTCTGACTGTTTCCCCTCATCTTGGGGCAGCAGTTTGCCCTGTTTAAGTATTCATCATAAGTATTCAAGAAGTGTTGATTTTTCTACTGTTCAACTTCTTATGTGTTGTTAGGATGGATTGGCAACTTCTAAGCTCCTTACATGTGAAACTGGAAGGCAGAATGTTTTTCTCAATTTTTAAATTTAATTTTAATGAAAGAAAGTTGAAAGACTTTTGAAATATGATTTTTTTTCATCTAGTTATACACAGGTTTTGGTTTTTTTCAAATTTTATTTTATTTTATATGTTGGCTTGGGTATCCCAGAAATTATTTTCAACTTGTTTCTTAGTATTTTTAATAAATTGCTCCCAAATATTCTTCTAATTATTTGACTATAAATATATTCTGTCTCCTGGATTTGTGTTTGTGGCTTATTCTCTTTCTCTCTCTCTTTCTGTTTTTCTCTCTCTAACCATTTTAATTTGTCTTGCTTTAGATTCTAGAAGGCTTTTTTTTTTAGAGTCTTTATAATCTGACTAGAATATTTAAAGTCTGAATAATCTTTAAGTAACTGCTGTCTTTATAGAATTTTTAAATAATGTCAATGTATTCTGCTAGTTTAATTTGATATCTATATTTTCTGTTCATTTCAAATACTTCAAGCATAATTTTGTTCTTCATGTGGTAGTTTTTTTTTAATCAAATAGATTTTGTCTTTAGGGCTGCCAACTCCTTTTTTTTCCCCCCCTAAACAAATTAGAGGTAATTAGGTTTATTTATTTTTTAATGGCGGTAGTGAGGATTGAATTCAGGACCTCATGTATGCTAAGCATTCACTTTATCACTTGAGCTATACTCTGTCCCCTGCCAATTCTTATTTTATACACTCAATGGCTTATTGCTTAGGCCATTTACATAATAAGGTGATTTTTATTCTAAAATGTGGTTTCTCATTTTGACTTATATCATATCTTCATATTTTTAAGAGCGTATCATTGTCTCTTTCGTTGATCTTTTTTAGTGTTTTCTCATCTATGTAGGGAAAGTCTGGGAAGATTTTTTTCCCTTGTGATGGATGTTGACTTGGATTTTAACAATTTCCTGAGTACTTTTTTTGCTTAATCAATAAAATAATTACAGACTTAGATTTACTTTTAAAGCCATCTGATATCATTTTTTAGTTAACACTGATTAGAATTCTTATCATCTAAATGCATATGATGACAAAAATATATAAATAACAAAACACAAGTAATGATTACATGCAATTATAATATGTATGATTTAATGCTTAGAAAATATCTAATACTTATTTATATCTAACACTTAGAAAATATATTAGATATCTCCACAGAAAGGTGTCCGTTTTTTCCAAATTCTGTGGACATACATCCAAGAAAGATTTTTAGAATTTGTTGTGTATGAATATTTCCTATGAAATAGGAAAGCATAATCAATATACAATAACCTTAATTAAAAGGGTAGAGTACTGAATCATCTGTAGGCAATTGATAAAATATAAGAAAATAGCCTTAACAATATATGAGTTGAATATATGTTAAATAAGACTATCATGTAAGTAGGAAATATATTGTTTATTAATAATTTTTGAAAAGAAACTAATTATCATATGATCACTCAAAATATATACCAGTTAAGTTAGAGCTGAATGTAAAATTAAGAGCATGAAACAACCAGATTCAAATTTTAACTATAATTTATCAAAAATCAGTTTGAGAAAATATATCATGTTTAAAAGACATAGAAGTGTTCTAGAAGAAAATTGTGCACATATTACTACCATTTAAAAATGTGCAAATAAAACATTCAAAGAGATAAAAGTGACATAATATTTTGAAAAATTAAGAGGTAAATAATGTTAATTATGTATTTGAAAACATCAAATGAATGTCAACACTGGTTGAAAAACTGTGAAAATGAAACAAACAGGCATTTCACAAAGAAAACAATACTAGCAATTAGAAGACGAACATATAAATAATACATATTATTTTCACAATACATTTGCTAAATGCTTTAATAACATAAATCTTAATGCTGGGAGTTTCTGATTAGGTGAACTAATCAATAAAATGTAGATTAAAAATAATTACATATTTGAACAACTTTGCAAGCTTTTCAAAAATAGCAAACATCAACAGAGATAAGGGTATTGAATAGTCTGTCTTTTAAATGCTGTTTAAATTATAATTTTAAAAAATTTTATACAATTTATCAAGAATCATACAAATGTTTATGCTTCTTAACATAATGTCCCTTCTAGACTTCTGATCTAACATAATTTATTATATATACAAAAATTCATTTGCAAAACTTTATCACAGATTTATTTACAGTAGTCAAACATTGTTTCCAACACTGAATATTTCAAAAAAAGAATTTATAAGTATGTTGTGATTGCTAGATTTTTTTAAGAGCCTAATAAGTCATTTGTCATCTTCCATACTAGAATTAGGAACCAATTGAGAAATAAAAAAGGAGACTGGCAAATGGAAATCAAAATTATCTGTATTTTAAATAATAGGCCTTAGACCTGCAGGAAACATGAATTAGACAAATTCGCCCACTCAGGCACTATCTCATATTTGTAGGCCTCCGTAGGAAAGGGGCTGCTTTTCTTTTTTTTTTTTTTAACTGCGTACAAATGGAAGATGATGACACATAATATACGTATACAAGTAGGTATCAAAAGATATCCCGTAAATTGCTGAGCCACCATACAGGCCCCGTTTTTTTCTCTCAACTTTATGAATTTGTTGGAACAATAAGTGAGGAGAGGCACCATAATAGAGACTCCTCCTGCAGAGAAACATGAAGGAAAGAAAAAACAAGACACCCCAAATAATAGTACATAATAGTACATAATAATAGAATGAAACCTGCCAGAAGTCATAAATAAATACACAGAACATTGTTAACCCCATGCTAATATAATGCACAGTAAAAATCTGGGGACCCTAAATTAAACCTACAATTTGAATTTAGCACTGTAAGCATATAGTTACAAAGAAATTATTAATAAATAACACCATTTATTTTCTCTTTCTGATGGAATTGCCTTAAACTTTGCTTGCTTCTTTAAATTTTAATTATTAAAAATAAATACATATGCATTTGAAAGTCCAACAAAATTTTAGATAGCCTAATGAAATATAATAAATACAATTCCTCTGTTTTCCTTTACTGTTTTTCTCTGAAAGATTTTCTATGCTTATGTACTTCTATGTTTTAGTTAATGATTTTTGTTCATATTGTAGTCTGTTCTTTTTTTATTGATTTTTTATTTCTTCATTCAGTTTCCATTTACATTGTGCTGTTTTGCCAGTGGCACAAAATGAAGCTTGGAAAGAAAGTTACTTCTTGACAGAAAAAAATAAAAGAATGCCCTGAAAGTCTAAACTTCAGTGCATCATCAATGAGGGCAATAGTTAAGTGATTCTTTGTAGAGCACATCCAAATCCAAAATAACCTCTGTAATCTAATAAATAAATAAATACACACACACACACACACACATATATATAAAATAAGATATATATATATCTAGTAAATACACACACATACACAAGGCAGATCTAGAAAAAAAGTAATTTAAATTTTCTAGATGATTGAGGATAGTGAGAAATTATTTTAGCAGAAGCAGCAAAACTACCAGAACTTTTCAATGTGGAAGGACAAAATTGAAAGGGAATTAATCGAATGTGAATAGACACTATCTAGCAAGGTGATCTTGGATTAAACCCATGATCAATCCAGAGCACACTCTGAAAAACTGAATTAGTCACCACTGCAGATCTCAGTACTTTGTGTTGTAGAATGATGCTATACCCAGATACCATCTAAGCTCTCATCCACTTTTAAAACTCTATTTCTGGCATTTCAGCACATCTAAGGAAGGGAAAGAAGTCTCATTCTTTTTTTTTCTTTTTCTCTCCTTTTGCCTTGTAAAGCTTGTGATAGTTGGAAGCCTTCAGCAAATCTAAGGTGATACAATATGAAAATTCACATATTACTTTAACACATTCCAGACAACTAGAATTAGCTACTGAAGCTTGAGAAAGCTAGGCTTACAAATGAAAAGTGATTTTCCTAACAAGGAAATTCATTTAAAGAAAATGTTATTGTCTTCTTGTGTAGTAAGTATATAAGAAGTTGATTTTTGAAAAAAAATTGTAGTAATACAGTTGACCCTAGAACCACATGTGTAGTTCCATTTACACTGGATTTTTTTTTTTTTTTTTCAGTATTCATTATCACAGTAGTACAAGATCCTCAACTGGTTGGATGCAGAACTGCAGATACGGGGGAACCTCATATATGGAGGGAAAACTATAAATTATTTATACAGCCTTTCCACTGCATAGAGCTTTGGTGGCCCTAACTCCCAAGGTGTTCAAAAGTCAACTGTAATTTATTGATAGGAATTAAAAAGTAATATCGAGATTATCTCTAATGTTCAACAGCATACTTATTAATGCCTATGCCACCATTCAACCAACACTTGGCATCCATTATTCTATAGATCATAATCTAAATACTGAATATATAGCCCTTAACTTTGGAGAATATGTTGTTTAGATGATATTAATCTGAAGTATTCTTAGAGATGGGATTATAATCTCCAAATGATATGAAATTATTTGAATCATGTTCTTACATTATCAAGACAACTTTTGAGCAAATATAATAATCTCATAATATCAGTAATTAGACAAAACCCTAAATATTTCCTTGCTAAGCCATACTAAAAAAAGTATTTTAAAATAAGTTCACAAGGGCTTTGAAGATCAAAGTAAAATAACAGGACCTTTGCCATGATAAGTACTAAAAATTTATGTTGACAATGATGATCAAAATATTTTGATAATTCAGTAAAGGAATACATGCACTGTTAACTGATTCCTCAAATAAAATATTATATTTATAATGAAATATTGAGAATTATAGCTAAGTATAGGGAGAAAGGATGAGAGAATGTAAAAAGAAGGGAAGATACATTATCTTTACTATTCTCCTGTAATATATTTTAAAACTTTTATTTGTCCTTTCTCACTTAGCATTTCAGTCCTGTTAATTTTTTTAACATGTGAATACTGTGAAGCCTGTAAATATGCCACATTCTTCTCTGTATCCTCTGCACCTAAACTAAGGCTGGATAAATAGTAAGTGCTCAACAAAATTTTATTGACTAAGGTGAACAAAATAATTATAATTTTAACTTGCTTTTGTGTACCATTTTTAGTTTACATGCTCCATCCACTATGTCTTTTCTCTTTTGATAACCATAGTAATAAACAATCTAAACTCTTTGATAAGAAAGATAATCGTAACACTAAGATATTTATGAATTTATTCATTAAAATGTGAAGGAATTTAAGGAAGTATATTGCAGGACCAAAAGCAATATTTATAAGGTTGTTGAGAAATACTGTCCATACTGAAAAGAGATACTTTAAACCTTTATTAGAATTAAGGAAATTGTAGTTTAATATTTTGAGTCATAAATATGATTATAAGTAGATAGAGGAAGAGAGAGAGAGAAAAAGAATAAACTACATGTATATTTTAAATTTAAATAAATTTCACAAACTGCTTTCAAAATACTTCAACCTAATTAACATTACCTTATTTTAATAATTTAAACAAATGCTTAAATCTTCAAAATCAGTAGATTTCCTAGGTATGTTGGTATCTGATGAGGCACTAGCATATGTTGAATTGTGATTATTTCTAGCACAGCAATAACTAATGCTTAGAATAAAAAAAAATGTAACTCTCTAGGAAAATAATTCAAACATGATAGAACCACAGAAAAAATAATTTCCAGTGTTTTACTTATTATAAATTTATTAAAATATTCACCCATTGTTTAATTATAGAGACAAGAAATGTTTACCTAAGAGCACATTTTAATTATTCTCAATAATCTAAGGAATGGACATTTGTCATGCTTTTTAAGGCTATATATTTAAATATTTTTCCTCATATACTCAACTATGTCAAAAAATCTTTGGTGATTTCTGTATGTAGAAAAGCCACACATTTTAAGTAAAGTGGGAAAAGATAAATATAAGAGAATACTAGCCCATGAGGAAAAGTCTGGTCAGATATTATTCACTCTCTTTTTAAATTTGTTGAGGAGGAACAATGACTTTGTATATATTCAGACAGGATTTAGAGTTAGAGAAACTCTAAAACATATTTTTTTAAAAAAACCCTTTATTTAAAGGGAATATATTGAAGTAAGTTATCTGACAAGGGTAAAGGTGTTCCCTGAGTTATGACATGAAAGATGAAATGATATCATTTCCTGTGACACTGATAATACCGCAAAGACAATTTTTTATGATTTTTAAATGACTTGCAAAAGTGGTGCCTGTGAGTGATGTATTCATTTTCTAGAATCACCTGAATCTGTTACTGCGAAGTCAAGTTATCATGAATTTTAATGTTCAGAATAAGACTTCTTACAAAGATGGAACGTGGTAATAAAGAAGTTTATGCCACAAATAGCTTGATTGCTTGGAGTCTGCCACTTTCCCAACATTTTGTTTTCCTCATTTTTAGACAAAGAAACCAAAGACATGTTACACATCATATTAAAAACCCTGTCCATATTCTTCAGCGGGACAGGAAGAAATACTTCCACAAGTCAAATGCAGCCAAAGACTGCATTCGGATGTGTCCAATCATCAGTGCTCCCCAGGTGAAAGGATCACTTTTCTCACTTTTGGTTATGACTTGCTTATTGATTTAGCATTAGCCAGACTAGATAAAGAACACCTTAGTGTAAATTATCACCAAAACTTGTGGATCCATTTCCTCTGAATATATGAAATTATTCAAAACCACCAAATACTTTCTGCCAATATTTAACTGAACATTAACTTTTTTGATTTAGAAGGGAGGAAATTGATTGTGTGTAGAACTTGACCTATCAGTAAAGTTAACTGTAGTTAAATTGGATATAAAGATTCTGTCAGTTTGAGTGATACAGGAAAGAATTAAAAGTGCAAAAACTTTGAAGGGGGAACATCTGTGACTGGTAAAGGGGAAGAGGTACTGGGGCAGGCAGGGAAATCCTTTAGTATACAATGCAGGTAGTCAACCTATCGACAGAGTGGCGGAATAAAAGAAGATTTAGTACGAGGGACCTCAGACTGCGGTTCATTTATGAGAATTTCTCAGCCAGGTCAATGGAGGATCTCAGGGCAAAGACTGCCCATTACAGGAGCTTGTACCCTAGTTGGGTGACAATGACCTGGAATCTGGTACCCTGGCCATGCTGTGTCAGTGAACATCTTGAATGCATAGACTTGGCATGAATGCTCCAGACTGACACTGCTGGGTAACTACATGGTTCTCAGCAAGTTCTTTCTGAAAGAAGACAGAGGTGGCTGTCTTCCATGGCTTTCACAGATATACTGGTTGAAATACAGAATCATCATTTCTCTTGATATTATGAAATTATTAGCATGACTTTATATGTGATAATATATGCTTATTATTTAAAATTTTAAGTCATGATTTTTTTTAACATTGATCAGTCTTTAGATTAAAAAAAAAAACAAATTAACTCTAATTTAACACATATTAGCTGTTAGGTCCTTCCCACCCACAATGAGTCCTCTGATAATATGATTAATGCTTTTCATTTGAAAAATGGCTCAGTGGGCTCACAGTCAAATTTGAGTGGTTGATACACTCACTATGATTGTTTTACTAGTATGTGAACTGAAGGAAACAAAGGAAAACCTGGCAGCTGTAATACAAGAGAAGTAAATCAATCAAAAGTACCTCCTTTCTGTCCTCTTTGTCACCCTTGCCTTGTATATATAGGCATTCTTACCGTCTTTGGTTGGGTTCTCCTGAAGCAAGATTTAAGACGAGAAACCAAGTAAGGACTGACTTGTTAGAAAAATGTTTCCAGGAAAAATCTGAAAGAGGAGTGAAGAAATGGGGCAGGAAAGCAAAAGACACCAAGTAAATAGACTATTAAGCAGTGTCCCACAAGGGGTCGTTTGGGTTCAATCCCATGTGGAGAAGAGCACTGGAGACCCTCTGCCTTACACCTTAGGGTTGACTCAATAGTAGGGGAGAAAGTTTGCCTGTCTCCCCCTGAGTCAGTCATTACGACCCAAGAGCTTTCTAAAAAGATATATTGAAATTCTAATCCGCAGTACTGGTAAGTGTGCCCTTATTTGGAAATATGGTCTTTGTGATGTTATCAAACTAAGATGAGGTCATACTGAATTAAGGTGGATTTTTAACCAATATGATCGGTGTCCTTATAAGAAGAGGAGAAGAGAGAGACACAAGAAGGGAGAACACCACCACCATGTGTTGACAGAAGCAGGGCTTGAAGTATGGTGGCCGCCAGCCAAGAGCACCAAATACTGCAGGCAGACCACCAGAAACTAGGAAAAGGCAAGGAGAAACATTCCTAGAGGTTTCAGAGGGCGCAGGGCTCCTCCATCACTTTGATTTTGGAATTTTAGCTTCTACATCTGTGATAGAATAAGTTCACGTGGTTTTAAGCCACTTATTTTGTGACACTTTATTACAGTTAGGAAAAAAACAAATGCAAATGTTTAGTACAAAATAGACGAAAAATCAAAATTTGCTGAATAAATGAAGAAATTATTGAAAGATAGAAAGAATGACTCCAGTTTTCACTGAACTGTGGAGTCATAAACTCGGAAACTAAACACTTTATTATACTAGGCAGTCAGTAAATCTTTGTTTATTAAAAAGAGAATGGATGACTTAGTAAATACTGTGTTACTCCAAATATCTCTCTCATAGGCAAATGGTTTGCCTGTGAAGTATTTTCATAAAATAATGAATCTATATGTCCACCAAAAATTGTTTCCAGACTAAATGAATACCCTCTCTAGTGAATGTTATAAAATGAACATTTTATATAACTTTATTTTGATTAATAAAATATGTATCACATATTAATGTGTTAATAGTAGCTTTTATCATTTATGTGTTTCTTTATTTTATAGATGCTGAAAACAACTTCCTCTTATCTGCTGGGAGCCTGAATTTATTATTTTGTCCTTTACTTTTGAAATGAGTACTTGACTATAATGAAAAAGAATATGTAAAGGAATCTATGTGTGTATATGTCTGACTGAAACATTATGCTGTACACTAGAACTTGACACAACATTGTAATCTGACTATACTTCAATCTAAAAAAAAACCGCAAAAATAAAGAAATGAGTACTTGAATATGAAAAAAATGGGAGTCACTAACACCAGAGACCACAAGATAACATGTGAAGTACAAAAACAGCAAATATTATGATTTGACTCTCTTGACCATATGAGAATCTCTTTATGATCTACAGCTTGAGAAAACTGGATTTAAAGTAGAATTTCTTCTTGACTGAGATGTTACCTGTAAAAATGCACCCACAAGAAGTTGTTTAAAAGATACATTTTTTTTTAGATGAGATTATTTAGACATTTAAACACTGATGAATCTCTGACCCAAACAATAATTTTAGTTGTATCTTAAGCAAACCCTGGATCATGGTAATAAAACATACTATCAACAGGAAGAAATTAATATGCTTTGCTTTTTGCCATGGTAAGTGTATTAATGCATCTAAATGATTTTAAAGTCTTAATAAAATTTGGAAATATCACCAGTCATAAATTAATTTGAATGGGAGACAAAAAAGGGACAACGTAATTTTTAATTGGAAGAGGTCAGCCCTTCATCCATACAGTCTTTGAGGATAATTAATAATCTGATATTTATAGATTTATATGAGATTAACAGTGTGATATTGGATGCTACAAAGTGTTCTCTGTAATGTCTCAGGTAAGTCTTACCAATTTTTACTGATAGTAAATATAAAAGAGTGATCTAAAGAAAAAGGCTTTGAATAGAATTGGCCAGAAAATCAACTTAAATATGTGTTATTTTGTCTGTACATTCTTCCAGAGCTTTTCAATGTCTTCTGGGGATGTGGCACTCTCAATTTGCAAAGGCCTTATCACCACTATATGAAATTTTTAGCCCCAGAAGGTGTATGAGTTTGTGACTCTGGTACAAAACCTACCTTGCTTAGCACTTAGTAAGAAATAAGACTGAATCATCTTCATCTGCCTTCACTCCTGTGACTGTCTGTTCAAAATTTGAAAGGATGTTTATTGCAATAACAATATCAGAATCTGGGAAAGTAAAGGTTATATATTTTCAAGTATGTTATACATTAAAACTGAAGAAACCACACTCAAATCCACACTAAGAGAACATCTCTGGTGAGCTAATTCCTATTAACAAGCAAGAATGGGAGGTTTTAACTCTTAACAAAAATTTGCAATTGATTTAAATCTTTTTATAAATAAATAAATATAAATATATATAGCTATTTGGATACTTCAAAATGGATAAGGATGCTGGAAGGCAGCTAGAGAGATTTCTAAAACTTCCCAAATGCAGACATATAATACATAAAAAATAAATTTGTTAATCAAAGAAAGTGTATGAGTCAAAAAGTGCCTCCTGCAGATACATTATTCTTGGGATCAACATGCTAGAAAATGCCTTTGTTATTATCTCAAACACAAAACTGACATCCAGAGAAATCTATTTTAACACAATGTTGTTTAAATATGTTGTTTATAAGAGTGTTTGATCTGAAAATATTGAGTGCCTGTCTCTGAATCCATCTTAAAATGGATTTTAATGCTATTATTTGGTCTCACCTACAGATTGTGATGCCTCCCAGATCGGGGGCAGTTGACATCATATGCCCACATTTCAGGACTCAAGATGGACCAGAGAATTATCCAGGCAGCCGTACTACTGATGTAGAGAATTTTTTTAAGTCCCACCCCTCCCTTACTTCTATAGCATATTCTAAATTAGCTTTGAGATATTAGACTTCTGTCATTAACTGTAATTGCTGCTGTTGTAATTCTCTCCTGACCACACAGCAGATGGTCCCATGTGCTGCCTCAGCCCTGTTTGTCCTCTCGAGGCCTGAATTTCTCTATATTTCAAGTGTCAGCTTGGCTTCTGAGTCATCTCTTACAGCTTGCTGCTGGAATGTAACCAGTAACTTTGGGATTTATTGTCCACCTAGTGATTTTCCCATAGAAAGTCATGACTCAAGTTGGAAAATTCAAAGTAAGTGATTTCCAGAGAAGATGTTCATAAATTTTCTGTTTTAAATACGTAGTAATTACAGACAAAGCATGAAACAGCACACCAAACAGCTCAAGTGATACTAAGAACAAAGATAAACATTGATGAGCTGAAGGTGGGAAAACACTGTAGAAAGGGTAACAGGGCTGCCAAGTTCCATCAAGGAGCAGGCAGTGATAGCTCAGAATTTGGCATTTGCAGGATAAAAGAACTCAAACTCCTTCAAAGGTGGAAGTGAGCCAGAAAGCTATTTACAGAGCCTGAGTATGTGTTCCCATCGTGAAAAAGAAGTCTGATGAAAAACAAAAACAGATCAACTGTTTCCAGTTCCCTAATACTACAGATTTTAGCAAGCTGTTGGCCCCGTGAAGCAGGAGGACTCACGCATGGCTATGCTCAGGAAGTAAAGCAAGCTGCCTACTGGCTTTTTGATTAGGTCTATATTATCCCCAATGCCACTGTAGGCAGGAGCTGGGAAGTGGCATCTGGGATGCCAAGGAAGAGCACAGGAGGGATGGGGGCGACCACAAAATTGTTGCCATGAAAGGGGGATTACAGTAGGAGAAAAGGAGAGAAACACCAGGAAGAAATAATTGCTCAGAAACAAAACTGAAAGTATTGCTAAACATCTACCAGCACCTTTGGAAATTAAAGGTAAACCTTTTTAGACATAATCATCTCTGACTGTTTGCATACTACTTACGTATTACACTCTGAAAGACATCAAAGGATGGCATTACTTGGAAATAAGTAGAAATACAAAAGAGTCTAAGAGATTTCTTTGATTAAAGATCAATGTGGGGGATATGTGGAAAATAGATAAATACATAAAAGATGAAGTGAACTTCTTGTAAACAATTAGTCAAATACTATTGATTTACCATATTCAAATGCAAAAAAAGATATTATATGAGGAATGGAATGCATGAGCCCGTGATGGGGATTAACTTCATATTCAAAGTTATTTGGTGAGAATATAATAAACCTAAGCTGAAAAGAGTTCTTTAGAGTCTAGAAAAATCATCTGGTTGCCTTGGAGATGGAAGGACATTTGAGAAGATGACTCTGTGGGAGATGGCTTGTCACACACCCCTCAGGTTTACAAATGCAAAGTTAAACATCCCCTTAATTCTCACCAACACAGAGCAGGAGAATTTTTCATCAGGTTTACAAATGCAAAGTTAAACATCCCCTTAATTCTCACCAACACAGAGCAGGAGAATTTTTCATCAATGTGTAACTTTCGTAAATGGTTCTGACCATAATATTGTGATTCTTTTGAGGCTCTTTTTTTAGCACAAGCGACATTCACCAAGGTGTCCCTGGTGCAGTCTGTGGCACATAGGGTGTCAGTTAATTTTGGTTGAATGAATACCTTTCCAGAAGAAATTACTTCCAAAAAAGGTGAATAAAGACTTTTGCCTAAAGAGTTGTTTGTTTTGTGACTGAGTGTACTAAACAAAAAGAGCAGAGGAGCTTAAATCTCTGAAGCAGTTCTTGAGGAAAAGACAAGTGAGGTGAATCGCGTCCTTTGCTTTAACCCTTACCTGATTGCATCATAATCCACACACTTACTGACTGATCCTGTCCTGTTCTTTCAACAAATGCTTCCTGACCCCTTACTGTGTGCTGGGAATTGGGCCTGTCAGTCAGTAAATATTTCTCATATCTGAATTTGTAAACAAAATAGTGACCAGCCAGGTTTTGGGACATGTGGGCTCTGATCCCAACAGTGTGAAGTGTTGTGGATAAGTCATGGAATATCACCTTTAATCTGTGCCTTGCCTGTCACACGCCAAAAAATCATTCTAATGAGGGAATATATTAAAAGATAACATTTTTTTACCAAATATCAGGATAATCTAGAATAAACTATGAGGAAATTCTCACCTCCATACACACCCATACACACATTTACAGTTCTAAAAGTGAACTAATAACGATTAATATTAAAATAATACTAATAAATTATAAAAGCTGAAATAATTATTTTCAGTCTAGCTATTATTTTACAATGGAGTAAAACATACATCCTCACGTGTAAATCTATTTGAAAGGATACTGTCTTAGAACAAATTTCCAGAGGCAAAGCCTGTGATATTTTTTGGTGCGGGGAGTGTGGCGAGGAAGGGGTGGGAGTTTTCACAGATGGAGAGAAGTTTAAGTCTGATCCCAGGGGGAGCCACAGAGCACAAATTGTACAACAGAGCTGGTCTCACCTGAAGGCAAGGGAACCAGCCCCTTCATTTCCCTGGCCATGTTCTTCTGAGGGAAATGTCAAGTGCAGTGTTTGTGGCAGGGGTGAGGGTGGGTGGGGTGGGAGGTGGTGTCTTTCTCTTTGAGGCATCGTCCAAAGGGACCCGTAGTATCCACCACCACCACAAATACATAGTGAGAATTCTTTGGAGGGGCTCTAGGGAGCAAATCAGATCACTGCATTCTCTTTCAGTTGTAAACTACTCCGAAGAGGTGGCTCCCTGCAATATCATTAGTGTTGCTATTATATCATGCTCTAAAGAATTGAATTGTGTAGAAATTAGCTCCCTTTGCATTTCAAGAAATAGTCCATTCACAGTAAAAACTCTGACAAAGGTATTCAAGGGACATGCTGTTGAATCTCATGAAATTCAAAAGAAATAATCAATCAGAATCTTTTAGATTATTTTGGTGATAGATACAGTTTATGTAAATATAATATGTTATTATCAACTACAATTAATAGAAAATGAATAGTAAGCAAGGAAGATATATTAGAAAAATTTCTAAACTGAATCCAGAGAAAAACATGGAAATATCTAGTTGTAGATGTTTCATTACCTTAGAGGTGGAACTGAGCTAATTTAGTGAAACCTGCAAACCTTGCTCATTCCCAAGTGATGAAAACATTGGACTCAGTCCTGCAAAAAACTACAGTTTCGAACTTAAAAATGATTTTTAAATTATCTGAGAAATATTCCAGAATTTTATATTATATGATAGATCGCATTAACCCATGAGGTCTAGTGTTTGCATATAAAATACACAGTCTGGAAAATAGAAATGATTTCAAAATAATCTAAGGTTTTTGTTTGTGGATTTTCTTCTCCACAAGGAGACTCTGTAGATACCTTATTCTTTCCTGTCTCCTTACAGAGCAGATAATGTGAACCTCTCTCATTTCAAATCCTCCAATCCCCTAGCCTGTCTTAACTTTAACCAGACCTTCTCTTATTATTTCTTCTTCTTCATTCTGTCCTCTTTGTTTTAAGTTACAAACTACAAAGTAACTAGTCTAACAACTTAACAAATTCCACAGAAAAAAAGGGCACTAGTAGGCAGTAGATATGGGGAGTATTGAATATTCCAAAATAGAATCTCCATTTAAAGATGCTGAGAGCACTCATAGCTTAATAATGTATGTTCTGGACAAATTTGATATTTTAAAATTAAGAATAAGTAAAATAGAATAGTTCGACTAAGACTAATTATGGAAATAACTTCAACAATAGTTAGAAGATGTTATTGAAAATAACTAATAATTTCTGTCCATATAAAATTAAATTACACTCATTTTTATCCTCTTTTTTCTTTTATTTTGGGAGTGGGAGGAGTGTAGGGAGATCCCACACATGTATCTTTAGAAACATATAAATAGCCTGATGTGTAAGTGAGAAGCTAAAAATTCAGTTTTGCATTGTAAATTATAATATATGATTGTGTGTATGTGTGTGTATATATATATGTGTGTGTGTGTCATATTTTTGTCATTAGTTTTTAAGACGGGGGCATTGGGAACAGAGGAATCAATTTTCTTTATTCTGTGTAAATTTATATTTCAATCTATCTAAAATCATTAGCTGTTTTTATTTTACAGTTTGTGTTCTTGATTGAGCAGGTGAGTACAGAATATTAGCTGAGAGAGATTACAGGAAAAATATGAAGTAAATTATTTGTTTTTAATTTCAAACAGAAGTCAGGGCAATGTTAAGAAACTGGACTACACTGCTAAAGTCTTAACATACGGCTTTATTTACGATCGGATAATCCCAAATTTACTGATGTTGGTTTCCTGCATTATAATATAATTTGTCTGTTTTACCCAAAGAGGGTAAAACATCATTGAGGTTGGTGGTTAAAGGGAGTGGACTTTTATGAGGACCCTGTTCTGAGATAGGATATTAGCTTAGTGAAGGCTACTGAAGCATACAGGAAGTGTTTAACAACTGCCATCCTAGGATGCCTGGTCATTTGGCTGAAATGGAAATCTAGACATTTTTCACCTTCCTTGTAGTAGACGTGAGCTTGATCCTGCCATGAAGCGATTCATCAGGAATTAGATACAACACACTGAACCTTTAGGTTTGGAAAAGAGGAAATTCTAGAAGTTCAGTTACAATGTCCTTCTGTTGTGCATGAATATTCAATCAAGTCTGTTGAAAGTTGCAACCTACTCTCAAGTCTGCTCTAGAGACATATGGTAAGAAACTCCTCCACACTATTGATGGCACAGAAAAGAATGTGGGGAGAAGTGGGGCCAACAAGGAAGCAGCAGCATCCGCCTAAGGAACCCCTCAATCGTATACAAGCGGGGATCGCAGGAGTAGGACCCAGATATCACAGAGACTATGACTTGACAGAGACCAAGCAAGGGAAAAAGAAAAAAAAAGGTACAGAAATGTTACTAATATACGCAGAAAGAAATCACATGGGACCCAGAACATGCTAAGAGATTCACGCTAGGGAAGCTGTGAGTTTGTAAATTACAGCTCAAAAGTATCTCAGATAATGTCTGTTTTTCTATCACTTTAACTAAGTAACACAGTGATGCCTGATGTGTAAGAGAGACTAAATCCATATTTGTGAACAATTTTCAAGGGAATAAAAAATAATTGGGCTGCGAATAGAAACTTTAGCCACATGCTGGTGAGAGATAATAGACCTGACTGCTATGTAAGAAAACTGCAGTTTTCATAAGGTTCTTGTTTTCCTCTACAGCCAAACACAATTCTATATGAAAAATATTGAATTCTGCCAAAATTGCTCCAGCTAAATAAATAGAGAATGTAGTCTGTTAGTGATATTGACATACAAATAGAGTCATTTATATTTTATTGGAAATATAATCTTTCAGAGTGGTAAGGTCTATCATTATACCCTTTGTGAAGTGATCCTTACTACTCTGAATTTAAATATTATGATCTGTCTCAGAGGAGTTACACTAATGTTTCAGTCTAAACTTTAGTCCAAACCCTATCATAAGGGTGTACCATTGTAGATTAAATGTTTGTATTTCTCTTTTGTAGCAATGAAAGTGCCAAAATCCACGTCTAATCACAGAAGGGGTCCAACACGGATAAGTAAAGATAGGGTTCCCCAAGGTGAGGTTGGCAGTTTTGCAGGGCACCGAAGTGACCTTGGAAAAGTAACATAGCAAAAGCTTTTGGTTCTACAGCTTTAAAATATAAATTGATCCCTTGTTCAGGATTTGATCTCCTGAAAAGCTTGTGTTCTTGGGGGCTCTGAGATGCTGCTTTTGATAATTACTAGAACCAATCCCTAGTCAATGCTCTTTAATTTGATTCTAGGAGTTTTAAATGCACGTTATCTGACAGCTGAGCATATTGAACTATTGTCTTGAAAACTCATTGGAGGGACAATCTTGTTCAAGTTTACCATTAAAGAAGCCGGATATTCTATTTGAAGAAATACAGTAGTTTGGACAAAGGCTTACCAGTGATGAGCATTACCTGGAGAACTGTTTGAGTCCTGGCTTTGGACTGAGACTACCTGTCAATAGTCAGTTGCATGCAGAACGTTATACTGTACACTGAATCAAACTTCTTCCTATGGTGTGGAACAGAAAGAATAATCCCTTTTAGACTACAAAAGTCTATGGAACTTATAAACATTAGAGATTAGTAGAATTTAAGAGAGATACACTTGTTTCTAATAAGGAGTATGGGTTTTTGAGTAACTAATTTGAATATATTCTCTTTGTCCAAAGATGTCCTTATATATATTGATGAGTTGGAGCATGATTGTTAAGAATAAAAGTCTCTTCAATTTAAATGTGAAAATTTATTATTAAATAAATAATAAATAATAAGATTTGTTATTAAATAATAAATAATAAAATTATTAATAAATAATAAAATCAATCATGCATAAATTTATAATAAATTTGAAAAGACTATATATCAGGCAATTCACTCAAAACTTTTTGGAATGAAACATATATTTGGTAATTAGGTAAGTAGATGGGCTAAACAGTAAAATACAACATGCTATCTTCTGTGAAAGTGGGAGAAAAAACTCATAAAATTTAATAAAAAATTACATGCATTTTTCATTGCCAGTGTGATTTAGCAATTATGTAATATGTTCCATACAAATAATTAATGTAATAATCAGCTAAACTCTATTACTGCTTCTGTAATTATTCCATATTAAAAAACAATAAAGTTAATAAGATAGGGAGATTTCTCATACAAGTATTAAATTCATTTAAAGGGATGTTAACCATTTCAGGTGGTTGTAGCACTGTAACCCCTCAGTGCAGCCTATCTCAATAATTATCATGAAGATTTGAAACATGGTTCTCAAATTCTCATCCTCAGAGATTAGCAACCTAATACATGTTTATCATGATAGCATCTGGAACTGTTTCCCAGTCAAGAAGGTCAGTCATTTCTGTGATTCATCCAACAACCTCTTCCCATTATGTCCAACATCCACTAGACGACTTCTCTCCCTCTGGATCTTCCTTTACGTGAAAGAATCTGAGATCATGGGACTTTAGGACGCATTCAACCCTCCACCCCATTTTGTACCATATTAGGAGTAAACCATTTTAGAAGAATGTAACTACTTATAGGTATGATTGGCATAACAGAAAATAATTCTTTTCATAGAGCTTTCAAAGAAAGATTTGCCTTCATTTAAGTTCCTAATTGGTCCTCTCGATAGCTTTCTTTGGACTCCAAAGTCTGTAATGTATGTACAGAGCAGCTGGTGCTGTGGTCTGTGCAAGGGGGATTCTTGCCATATTGGAGAAGCCTATTTTCTTTTTGTACCATAATCATGTTTGTACTTGATCTTCTCATCAAAATTCAGAAAAACATAAACAGTCTTTGCCCTTCATGGAAAATATTTGTTGACAAGCAGAATGCTGCTGCTGCTGCTGCTTCTTTTTTTAATCCCCTCTTTTTTTTGCTGATTCTTAACATCTCAAAATTAAGTGTTTGTTTGTTTGTTACCTTTGACTTAATATTTATTATTTTCTCCTAAAACATAAATGTTCTAGGGACAGGTCATCTATGTCAGTCATTGATGCTTTAGTATGAATAAATTTTAAACCCTTTTTTCTTCTGACCCAGTTAGTTTCATTTTATTCTATGACTAAATTTCCAGTCATCCCAAGGATATGCACTTTATCCCTAAAGGGAATGAGGAAAGAAATTTGTTCACTGTCAAACTGCTTGAACTTCTATTTCCATCCTTTCCCTACTCCACAATATGGCTTTCACCCCACTGTTCATTGCAAATATATCCTTTTTAAATTTTATTTATTTGGGGGGAGGTTTAGGTATATTTCTTTCATTGGAACAAAATCAAGACCATTAAGGCCACAATGTAATCTGTGACCATGCCTTCAGTGTGTCTTTCTGTAGCTTAGCAGCCTTTTAGTAGACTGGCTTCCTTCTGTTCCGTCCCCTGGCTGATTTAATAGCCTCATATCTCCTTGGGTCTACTACTGAGTTTAGTTTAGGCTCCACATTTTTTCAATGACTGCAAGATATCGAAAATACAAGAATGCTTGTACATAATATATTTAATTATGTCTGATAATCATTCTGCCTCGCCAGAAATTTGTCCCAAGGAAGTTACATTTAATCTAATGTATTTAAATTGAAACAGATACTACCATAAAATTATAAATGAAGGGCTTAAGGGGGTACTACATGGACACTTTCTTATCCTATATCAATATATAAAATTATATATGACAATACACCACAATGTATTAAATTCCAATAGAAAATTATGTAAATTATAAATATCCTATAATATATTAAAGAAAAGTATGAGAAAGAAATATGAAGTGTGTATGTAATAAGTTTGATGAAGAGTGGAGCAATGGACTTCACACACAGTGGATAATGGTTGCTTTTGTTGGTTACAAGGAAAGAAGGTAACAGAATTAAAGAGAAACAAAACAAAACAAAACAACAAAACAAAAAAACAAGAACAGAGTACAGTTTGATTATGCTTTTACCATTATTGGCCAAGATCTCATATACGTGGAAAACTCCACACAAAAGTATTTATTATAGGTCTATTTTTAGAATCAGTTTTGGAATACACTCCTTTCTACTCTTAGTCACTTTGTCTTAATTGGATAGCTTAAAGATTGTAACATCATTTCCACATTTTTTTGTGTGTTTGAATCAGTTGAAAAAGTATAGTCTGGCTAATTACTGGTTTTCAAAACTTTCTACTTCCGGCAGAAATGAATTTATCTGACATTACATTACTAAAGGAGTTCTTGGAAACCAGAGTCTTTACAAGAAATCGAGAATTAATATTAATACAAATTTCCTTAAGAAACGGGATTGCACAGTTATTCTTTCACTCTGAGCCAAACAGTCATGTTTTATCTGGAGGTGAGCAGGATATTCCCTGAGTAACATAGAAGATGAACTAAATTACAAATTGTAATACATTATCATTTGTAAAAGTGCAAAACAGTAGTCACAGTCAATTGTAATTAATGACTGTTAAAATATACTCTTTAAAAACTGCAGAAATTTAAGCAATCTAGACGGTCACAGCCTGAAACTCCATAACACTTGGTAACAAATTATATAATCAATAAATACATAATTGTGTAATAAAATTAAGTTAATAAATGTAAGTTTGAGACATTAGTGAAATACTATGTCCCTAATCATCAAAAATTCCCAAAATGTGAATAATATTTTTAAAAATATTCACATCCATAACCCTAACACATAAAAAATGATAATCCAAAGTGTGAGCTCTCAGAAATTGAAAACAGTAAAATTATCAAGGATGCTTTATGATGATTTTTTCCCTATAAATCTATAAAAATCAGATTTTTTTATGAAATAGCAAATTAGAGGGAATTTGTAAAAAACATTCCTAAGCTGCTTTCCCATTAGTTTGTATAATTCAGGGTTGAAATAGAACCAAGAAATTTCGAGACTGGAATTATGCCAGGATTTTAAAGATTACCAGGGTCCTAATAACAGTATATCTTTTAGGATTTGTATAAATCAATGTTATCAGAAAATAATTATAGAGATTTTAGTTTGACAATTTTTCAGATGTTGTTTCCTAATACTATTCATTGTTGACCACCTTTATGCAGATCAGGATTTTAACATTCAATCTGAAAAGAAACTACAACATTTAAAGAAAAGAATTAATAATTAGATAAAAAGTAATTTTACTTGAATGAAAACAATTGGTTGTCCATTAATTAGTTGAGATATTTAGATGGAGACAGAGTGTGTATAATATTAAAAATTGGTATCAAGTAACCAATAGTTGTGCATTAAACATGATATTCAACCATTTAATGCATAATTTTGTTAAAGTCATGACTTGCAGTGAATAAGTGGGTGAACTCATATTGAGAATTGATTCCATCCACAACAGCACATTAGGATCCATGATGTAAAATAATAATAGTAGCAATAATAATAACAGTGATAAAAGGGATAAAAGAAGAGAAGGAAGACATGAAACGTGAAGGTGGAAGAAGAAGAGAAATATAGAATATTACCACACTGGAGAATGAGATATTTGTTACATTGATTTTAGAAATTTATTATTTTAATTCTAAGAGATAATTTCTTAAAGCAGCTCTATTTCAGAATTTTACTGCAAACTTCAGTACAGATAAACACATTAGGTAATTCTTATTAAAATACTACTAGAACTTCATTTTTCCAAATTCACTTCATTATCACAGCATGAATTGAATCTATTACTTAATGAAAATCCACACTCTGATCCTCAAAAGATATCATACAGTTTATACGTGATAGTGGTAAAATTGCATAATTATTAAGGAAAGCTAATGCTGTGCATGGAACTGATCTGAACTGCTTCCCAGCTCTGACAGTTGACAGTGATGCTTGGCATGTAGACACACCAGTCAATGTTTACCTCTGTTGTCTCATCAAGTCTTGTGTGTGCTCTTCTTTGCCTGTGTCCAAGTTTTCCCCTTATAAGAATACCAGCATTGGATTGGCACCCACTGTAAAGCAGTATAACCCCATTCTAACCTGATCACATTTGCAAAGACTTTACTTTAAAATAATGTGTGATTCATAGGTACTTCAATATATCTGGTTAGGGACACAATTCTGCCCCGTACACTGTCTTTTAATTCTAATAACTATATAAATACTATATGTTACTGGCCAACTAGTAGAGTAATATGGTATAAAATTTGTACAATATGTTTTCTTTTGAAGTTAAAAGAAAATCCCTGATATTTATGTCTTTGTTTAGATAGTTTTGCATCTATCATTAATCCATCCCCAAATTCCTTGTCAAACATCAGAAAGTCCCAGTACACTCAAACACATGGCAAAATCCATCATGGTTCTGTCAAAAAGGCTGAAGGCTATGAAATTTTACTCTACGTGTAAGCTAACAGGTGAGGCAGCCAAGTTGTGTGGTGGTTGATGTAAGACACAGACTATTGGGGTCAGAGATGAAGGACTGTTTATTACTCCTAGCAGTAGAAGTAGCCAGAGGGTAAGTATTTCACACTTTGTCACTGATCTCCAGTTCCCACAAGGTGATGCCAAGAAGCTAGATGACACTTGCACGCACAATGGGATGTGTTACAGGATGGGTATCTAGGGCTTAGAGAACGGCAGTAAGCATGCCTGTCCTTTACTCTGAAAGGAATCACTGTCCCTGTGGTTCAAGGCTGTACATAATGGAAACATCCTTGAAGAGACAATCCAGAACAAAGCATCTGTGCCTTTCTAGCAAGAAAGACAAAAGACCTATAGAAAACTATATCCCAACATTTCTGTCAGTGTTTACTTTTGCTTACTTATTTGTTTTTTGGTTTTGTTTTCATTAAAGACATTTCTCCTAGACTTTTTTCTTTAGGACAACAGGAAAATTTTCCTTCTGAAAAAGTATTTTTACCATCTCCCTGGATATTAGCTTTGCCTTCTTTCACATTTAATCTCCAGTTTCTCACCTTCCCATTGTTGGCATTCCTCACATCTCTGGCAATATAAGACTGCCTAATAAAAAAAATAATAATAGTTATAAAAACACTGTCTAATCATACCTACAAGTAAGGTAATAAAAGCAGGTCAAGCCTTCAAGGCAGGGTCAGGGTTTGTGGACTGGGTTGCTAGTCTCTCATGTTAGCTGGCAGAACTGATTCATCGGGGGATGCTTAAAAATTAGCTTCACTCTAGTCCCCTTACCACTCCAGTCCCAATATTCCCAATCTTTAGCAAGTAGAAATATCTTTTTAATATTTTTTCTCTTAACTCTAGGATTGTAACTTAAACCAAGTTGGTAAATGATGTGGAGTTTTAACAAACTCATATATCGTATATACATATGTATATGTGTATGGATCCTCCAAGGTATGTGAACAACTCAGTTCTTTCCTTTTGCCTTGTCTTTGTGGCTCCTTGAGGAATAACTTCTGAGTAATCTTGAAATGATAAGAAATAAAACTTGTTGCAGGGAATGTGTTGAACAACCTCCACATTGGCATACTCAAAAAGTTTGTTGCATGCATAATTAAATTAATGGAATTAATCTATAGTGAAATACTTTATTTATATTACAGCATATTACCAGTCTAACTTCCTTCCTGTGTGAGAACATATTTACTTTGGGGTTTTTCTCTTTTGGTGGGTAAAGCACTGAAATATATTAAGTATATGTTTCAGGCTTTCTTAATATTTTGCTATTCTGTGAATAAAACTCATAGGATTTCAGAGTATAAACAGAGATGTTTCCTCAAAACTTAAAAGACTCTCTCTGATCCTCATTACATTTTGTAGAAGTTAAAGTGAAATAGCATACTGAGATATGCTTTATTCCTATATCTCAAAGAATATTCTTGAAACTCTATTATGTCAGTTATAAAGATGGAAGCCAAAATGATATGTCAAAGATATAAAAACATATTAGTAAATCATCTTACAAAACTAACCAATATATCACAAGATAAAAAGCTTTTCTTAATTATTTCATAAACACTTTCTTGATATTGATAATAGTGAATTTGAAATCCACTAAGATTAATGCCAGGAGAGTTTAATTTATATTAATCTATGTTATTCAACAATTCATTTTGAAGAGATTAAGGATTATTAGGCAATGCAACAATTTATACTTTATGTCTTTAAAGCTGTGGAATTCACTCAACATGTATGTATCAAATGATTACTATGAATCAAACACTTCTGAGTCTAGGAATATTTTATTCAGTTTTTATCAACTGCTGTAATAAACTATATAAAGTGTAACTTTGAGTTTCATTGTGTTAAAATGAAAAAGCATTTCTCTATCAAGTGTTTGGGATGAAGTCTTAGTGCTGGCATGTGTGCAGGAAAAAAATCTTCATACCATGTTTGAAGTATAACTTGGTTCAAAATTTGTGAGTGAAATAGGACAAGGTTTATTTGAATATATAGAAATTGTTTGTATTCTTTGACACAGTACTTCCTTTATTAGAAATTCATCTTAAGCATATAATCATAAATGTGTCTACATTTACATATAAAAGGTATGCTGAATCATTATTTATAACACTGAAAAAAATAGGTAGTCCAAAGGAATGATTTACAACTGGGCAAATAAATATTTATAATAGCAAGATACTCTGTAGCTATTAAAAATCTATTTTTGAAACAAATGAATACGAGAATATTTAAAGTATATGAAGAAGAAAAGTATTCAGATTGTTAGGAAAATGTGTATCTTCACACAAAAATATTAAAAAGTAGAAGATAAACACCAACTTATGTAAGTGTTTCTGAGTACTATTTAAAAGTTTTCTTGAAATTGAGTATTTTTGTACAAGTCAAATGCTTCATGGTGAGTTTTGGATGTTTTGTGATTTAATGTTATGTGAAATAGTACATAGGCAATTTAAATTGTGTTGTTCAAGTTTAAAACCACTTTGATTATTGCAGTTTATGATATGATAGTAGCTAACATTTATTGTGAATTTACTGTGGACAAATAATTTCATTAATAAATGTTTTAGATTAGACCATTAATCTTTACAATAATCCCATGAGTCAATTATGCTCTTATACTTTTTTTTTAATAAATGAGAGATTTGAGGCTTAGAGATGCTAATTGCTTAAGTACATCTGATTTTAAAGATCATTAGTTTGATTTGCCTCAAACAAATGTATTTTCACAGCTGTGGATATACTTTAACAAGTTTCAAGTTTATAAGTAAGAATAAGGTTTAACTTCTGTAATAAATGAACAGAAAAAAAATTGACAGCTTACACAAAATAGCAGTTTACATTTTCTCATGTAGAAGTACAGATAGGTGGTTTACATCCACACTCTGATACAACACAAATCTGACACACTATAACTATTTACATGCTATTGGTCAGATATTAGTCAAATGGTAAAACTTAGCTTCAAGAGAGTCTGTAAATTATTTTTTATAAGGCCTGGGCATCTTGATAGCAAAAATCCAATGCTGAACTAAATTCATGGAAGTGAAAGTAAATATTGGAAAACAATAATCTCTGCCACACACAGCCAAATTCTGGAATGTTCATCGACTCTTAGATATTTTGATTTTTTTATTTCATATTTAATTAGAAAAATTAATTTTGAAAATTGAAATGTATATTCTTACTATCATCCAATTATTGAACATTTATATTTGCAGTATTTTTCGGTATTGAGAATATCAGCGAATTTTAGAATACTTTATCTTAGCAAGGTACTATACATATATGAAAATAATCAGAAAGAACATTCTTACTGAACAGATCTTTCTGCGATTTGATCATATTCATATTCATATGAACTTGTTCATATTAGGAATAGATTATTCATTTATGTGGTTCAAAATTGGAAATTTTGTAAAAAGGGAGTGTTTTCCAAATACCAGTAGTAACCGATATAACAGGTTGTAAAATATATTTATGAAATCACAAATAATTTTCTTTTTCTAGCACTAAAATAAAATAAAATAGAATATAGTGTTTCATAATATATTGTACAGAAAACATACTTACTTCTTCACATATACTATACTTCAAAACCATAAATCTCTCTTCTCCTTTTTCCGTCCTTTCATCCCTGAGTGTGTCTGTGAGGGTCTGGAACAAATAATCTGAGTTGACCCATACTTACATTTAATCCTAATTTTTGTTGGTATAGTTCTAAAATAAACATAAGCATCCAATTTAAATCTTCACTTCAATTATCCTTTTTTGCTTATGTATCTAACCTGTAACTTAGCCTTTCTAATTTTAATATGTAAAGTTTTTGAAGTCTATTTGTGCTTGCTAACTATCGTTCATGGTAGTTTATTTCCTTGTTGATTGTCTATTTTTAGATTCTGGTCCCATATTCTGGCAGTCTTTCTGAAAATATTGAGGTGTCTGTATTGACAATTGTTGTGGAAATAAGAATATCCATTGATAATTATCATTTTTAATTAAAAATATGACTCTAGCTATTTATTAAAAGTCTGCCAGTGGGAAGAAATAAGAGGAGCATCTACCAACCAGAATCGGGGTGTACTTCACCTTTGTTTTAAGCATACTAGCTTCGTGGGTTCTTTTTGATTCATGATTACAACTTAGGATTTTTATACCTCCATCCCTGTTTCCTTTCCAGAAATTGTTTTGGGATTCACAGATGAGGGAGATTCTTAGATTAACAAGTAAATAAACTAAATTAAAGTTTATTTTAAACCATGAGGAGTAAAGTTATCATTTATTTGAAAATAAATGTCTTTTGGAAAGAAAAAGAGTTACACTATCTGTTCAAAAGTTGAGGTAGTATGACTTTGATGGGATAAAGTGTTAAGTTTTGTTTGGTTATTTTTCAATTGACTTTATTACTTTTTAAACATAACCATTTTTGTTTAGGAGGGCATTGGTTTTCCTCAGTATTCCTCCCATGTGTTTATGTATACATCCACATATTTAAAACCATATATATACATAGATATTTACATACACACATACACATCAGACCATGATGATGCCTGTCTGGGAATTGTGATTATTCATCATCACTGTAAGAGATATTCGAAGGAGACAGAAAAGGTGATTGGTAAGGAAAGCAAATCTTTCCACCGCATACCAGCAAAATGCCATCCAAAGCAACACAAGGACGAAATGCTTGCTGCTGTCAATGTTAGCCAAGTGGCTCTAATCCTGACACTAACGCTAATCCTGAAGATGTGTGTCTCCAGCTCCATGCTGTTTTTCCAGACTTTATTGTGGTTTTCATCAGTCGATTGTAGATGCTATGAGGTACCCCTCTTTTCCCTTCCCGTTTAGCTGCCTTCAAGCTTTCAGGGATTAAAGTGCCCTCTGCGATTTTCAGGAGAAGCAGGCTCACCTGGTTTTGATGACAATATCGAAGTGGTTGTTCCAGGCAGTTCTTTCTCCATAATTGTTTTCTACAAACTAATCTCCTCCAGTGTTGGCAGCCTGGGAGCTCACGCTTAAGGGAATAGTCAAAGAAGAGAGCAACTGTGATCTTACATGTCACAGTAATGCCCTGAAATGGTGGTAATGGTCTTAATGGGTGATAATGGCCTGCAAAGGAGTTTAACCCATCATGGAGCTTGTCTCTCTTCATCTCTTTGTCTGCAGCCTACGTTTATTGTGACGATTGGAGAGCTTCTTAACTAAATACAGATGCAACTTGCTTTTTTATTCTTTCTTTCTTTTTTTTTTTCTTTTTTTGGCAATTGCCTTTATCTGCTACTAATAGGAAAACTGCTTACATACTAGTTTATAAAGAAGATGGGATCTGTTGAGACTTATATTTTGTTATTTTTGATTATGTAATTTCACCAGGAGAATGAAGACTACTTACCCAATTTCCCTAGATTCAAATTATAAACCTTACCTAATTACCTAATAAATTATTGTTCTGCACACATTGGTTGGTTCTTAAGATAAGTAAGTCTTCTTCTAACTCTGGAACTGAATGAGATTCTAAGAAAAAAATTAATTATTGGAATCAGTGAAATAATGAATGCTTTCTTATTATCAGGATTATATAATTCTTAAAGAGACTTAAAATTATATCCAGTTGAAGTTTTGATACTTTTGATTGACCTGAGGTCACTACATATTGGGTCATTCTGTTAACAATGTCTTGACTTAAGAAATGCTTGATATAATTATATTGAATTTCTCTTTTCTTCTTTGATGTAATAAATTAAGTTAGAATACTAGAATTATTAAATAACTCAACAGAAATACATTCAATTTGGTTACCTTCTTTTCGAAGGTATTGTTCAGTTTTTCTGTGTTTGGGTTTTTATGTACTTTTGATTTTTCAAATTTGTTGTATATCCAGCAACTTCTCCCAGCAGTCTTCTTTAGATGTTCAGATTGTCTCAAGTTTGGCCAGTGGGAGCTCCCTTTTTATGGACTCCTGTGTCCTTCCAACATGACCCCATTAATCTTTCAAAGTTTCTTTGCTTTACGGTACAACAAAGTGTTATAGACTCACCTTGTACCTTTTGAATCCAGAGACTGAATTAGCCATCTTTTATTTCAAAGAACTCTGGTTCCTTCAGGTAGGAAAACAGGATTAGAGACCAGAATCTGTGCATTACGGTGCATTGTATGGTTTTACTACCAGGACATTTCTGGAGATAGAGATAGAAAATATGTAATTTTAATTGACATATTTTTAAATGCACGCTTTTCTAATATTTCCAATCCAGTTTAGGTAAGACTATATGTGTATAAATTCTTACATATAAATGTTCCTTCTTTTGCTTCATATTGAAAATCTAGCTTCCTAACAAAAAGAATATACTCTTTCTCAATAAATCAAGAAAATAGTAAACTATACTGTGGTTTCAGTGTTCTGATGAACAATTTTTCTTTCTCTTTTGGTTTTTCAATAGTTATAATTTCCCTGTGTGATCTATGGGGGTCAGGGCCTGAAACTCTTCTAAGAGTGTTAGAGTTTGGATATAAACTCTTGGTTTTTTTTTTTTTTTGGCCTTTTTCAAGGCATTGGAGAAGGTTTTTTTTTTTCCCCCACGTATTTATTTTTCCCTTTCAAGATACTTAATATCATTTACATCCTCAACTGAATATATTTAAGGGAGGCAATTAAGGATGTTATTCCTTTTTAAGCCCAGTCTTTCCACAATTGAAGAAGTTCTCCCCTCCCCAAGTTTTCTCTTAGATCACTCAGAACATAGTAATCCTGGGAGAATTCAACAATTACTTTTGAACCATTTCTACAATACTAAATAAAATATACTATGATTATTTTACAATTCAGGGACCACAATAGATTAATGTAGTAAATCTGAGTGTGGATTGGTTCCTACCCTCCTAATCTTTGCACTGAGAACCAGGCATAAAAATGTAGTCCAGGCCAAAGATGTAAATAAGGTATGCAGAAAAAAATAAGAAAAATGCAACTCTTTTGTTTAAGTGTTGGGGGCAGGGTGCTAAGAGCAGCTGCACACCAAGCCCATAGGTATAATCTGTGATCACATCTAAAATGAAAACTCGGAAAAAAATGAAACTGGAAAACTTTGAAAAACTGGAAACAGTTTGGTGTTGAATTGGCTGTGGGATTCCTTTTCTGTGTAGAAGAGAAAGCGCAATGAGAATCTGGATGTACAAGTGGACATTGGCCAGAACATATATGAAAATAGAAGTCTGACCCATAACCTCGGCAGGAACCAGAAGCCAAACCACCACCTCTGCAGCAGGTGGTCCACAGTCATCAGGATGCAGTCAATGCCCAGCAACTTTCTTATTGCCTGTCCCCACCTCCAACTCAGGACCTAACTAACCAGAATAAGACAAATAGGTTCCCCAACCAGTCGTAGAACACTCCCTGCTTTGACCTAGCCCAGATCCGGCCAACAACCTTCAGAGCCCACTTGATACCTTCCCCTTTGTCCATCATTAAGGTTTGCCACTCCCCCCACAGTCTTGGAGTCTCAACCAAATGCAAGTGACAGTGGCTGTTCCTTAAAGCCAGCTCTGAATAAACAGGCTGGTCTCATCTGGGTGGTCTTCTTATGTCCCCCCAGAAGGAAACGCACGTAAGACATCCTGACTGCAAGCAAACCTCATCTTTGTCCTATAACCCACTACACTACATTTTTATCTGTGTTGCTAAGATGGCACCAAACTTTGGTGGCAGTGATATCACACTCTTAGAGTTTTTAGAAAATATGATCTTTGCCTTTACTAAAAACTCTGTATACAGGAAGACATGAAGGGACTATCCACCAGGCAAAAGCCAGGCGGCTACTTTACCTCAACTGGTAAAACATCAGATGTAGAGGTTCACTTTTACAGAAAAGTGTGATCTGTGATCCACCACTTAACCTCTACTACCTCCCCAGAAATTGTTTTAGCATCCACAAAGAAGGAGGCTTTTATAATCTGAAGCAATAAACCAGTAACGCACCTTTGAAAAGAGTTTCAATTGGGCATTTAGATCACAATGGAACTAATATCATTCACATAGAACAGAGGTTGATAAACTTTTTTCTGTAAAGGGACAGCTAGTACATTTTTTAGGCTTCATGAGCCATATGGTCTATGTGGCAACTACTAAATTGTTGAAAGCTGTCTCCCTAAATATTACCAACACAATCTGTTGATAAGGCAAAACTGAGTTTATTGCTTACCACAGTGAGAGAGAACACCACCTCCGCAAAGCTCTGGCAGTGATTCAGATGGAGGGAGGTGAGGTCTGAATCTGTTGATAATTGGAAACTTTGTTTATGGTAGCTCTTTCCCCGAGAGACCCTTTTTACTTTAGAACAGGGGAGAGATGACTTCCAGGAATGGGGAAAACAGCAGGGTGAGGAGTTGAGCTGAGGAACCCAAAGAATCTCCAGGGGCAAACTTTGTTGATATATTTTTGCTCAAAAAGATGATAGTTTTTTTAGATTCTGTAATGAACAACCAAACTATTTGCTTGGGCATAGGGTTCCAGAAAAAGGGAAAGTATGCAAATGAAGAGAGTGAACTGGCAAACTTGGGTCAATGTAGACAATAAGGTGTCATTTACATTCTCAGTGTCCTGGCTGCATGTAGGGGAGACAGTTTTGGTTCTCCAGTTTCTGGTGTTGCAGCACAAAAGTACAGAGATACTGAAATTTGAGTTTCATTTCATTTTCAAGTCACAAAATATCATTATTCCTTTGATTATTTGCAAACTTTTAAAAACATAGAAACCATTCTTGCAAGTTGTACAATAGGGAACTGGCCAGAGGGCCATTGTTTGTCAAAATCTGATTTAGAGGGCCAAAGGAAGTGTGATATATACAGAGGAGAACATTAATAGGTTTTTTTTTTTAAGTTTAATTTTAAACTTAAATTCTTCTGATTTGGGGGAAGAAGGAGTTGCTCATTTTTGATTAGTGGAGAGGAGGGGTTGCGTTTTTCCAGAGATTACTTTTGCTTTGTCTAGTTCATGTCACTGTAAACTCAAGACCACTTAAAGATTATTGCTCAGTTTGGTGCTCCTCACACCACTCACAGAGTGTGAATTTGCATCTATGAGAATAAGCTTCTGATTATTCATTCCTAAGGGGACTCTTTATTTACAAACTAGAAGAAATCCTGAGACTAGGTGCATCTCTAACATTTGTGTGGCAGAAAGCAGAGCACAAATGTAGGTCTCTGGCCTGCAGTCCAGTCTTCTCTTCCAACCCCCAGTTGTACAAACAAGAATGCAGCACACCACCATATGAACAACAAAACTGTGTAGCATGTATGTCTTCAGTCCATAAAATCCCACCCCACCTCCAGGGCTGGTGAATAGCCAGCCTCCCTGTAACAGGGAAGAACAAATCTGATTCTATATTAGATCTGTTTCTTTTACTTTAACCTTTATATTCTATTGCTTGTTAATTATAAAGGGATGTAGCCTGTAAGCTTAAGTTATACATAATGGACCATCTCTGGGAACCTTGCCTCACAGATAACAAGCGTTTGACCTTTGTTTAGCTCACAGGAAACATTCTGACCAGGCTCACCTGTGAATGGCGGCAGGAAGGAAGAAATGAACACCTCTCTTCCAGAGGCTGGTGGGAACCAGGACTTCACCCGTTTATTATAAAAGAAGCCTGAATTCAAACTCGGGGAAGATGGTTCTCCGGGACATTAGTCCACCATCTTCTTGGAATGCTAGCTTTCCAAATAAAGTTGTTATTCCTTGCCCCAACACCTCATCTCCCAATTTATTGGCCTGTCATGTGGTAAGCAGAATGAGTTTGGACCCCATAACTTTCCCTTGGCCAGCCCTCAAGCCTAGATGGTGTGATCTGCCTTGAGAAGATAGGACCAGAGAAAAGGCTCATGAAAGGCCCTGAATGCATTCAACAGAATATTTGTTGTAATGTATTCAGAATATGTCAGTATGTTTTAAAGAGACTTATAAAATGTATTTTTCCAAAATAGCAAGTCCATCAAATAGCTGAAAATGAAATTCCCAATTTCCTGATCAAACTACTTTTGATATTTATGTTATAAAGTATATAAAACTTTTCTTTTGTTGTATTCCCGTGTGATCTTCAGCTCCAGAGATATTTTTTGGAGTCAAGGTAATAACAGCTCTAACTCAACATTTTCATCTTTGGCAGATTATTTTTAATATTGATTATATTTCTAAATAATTCAATACAATAACTTTTTTCACAAATCTTCTATATCTGGTTTTAGTTTAATAATATTTATTTTCAGTGTATTTATCCTAGTCATGTCTTCCTACTAACATAAATTAGATTATAATATAATTTTAAAAGAGTAAAATTGTCTTTATTATTATTTCTAGTTTACAAGGATTAATGTTTTGTTTTATTTTTCTCATAAAGATTGAAATTCTAAGTCTGTCTGTTTGATGAAGCAAAGGTAATTATACCAAGTATATATTGCTTAGAAAAAATATACTTACAATAACTCCCAATTAACATATTTTTATGTCTCTATTTCACAGCAAGGAACTCTTTTCATTTTAGAGTTTGTAGTGGCTGTGCAAAAGCCTGTGAATTTCACCGGTATAAAGAATTCATTCCCGTGTGTATTGAAAAATAAAGATGTACTTTATAAAACAGCTGGAAATATACAACTGTATGTAGATATAGCAACTGTTTGCAGGCACCCTCTATTCTTAAAGGGTACACATATTTTAAAAAATGAACAGAAGGCAAAGAAACTTGAAGTCCAAGTGCAAATGTATAGAATTTTATTTTGGAAATCAGTTTGGAATTATGAATATGCAATTTAAAATAAAGTGAGACAGAGTTTCAGGAGGGAATATTTATATTTAGCAAATTATTGAATCATTGGTTACATTGACATCTGAATAAAAGATTTAGTAGCAAGAGAAAGGGAGACTTTTTAGTTTTAGAAACACTTGAACTTGCTCATTTATTCTACATTCTTACATTAATTGAAAAATTAATAAGTATTTACAAATTAAGATACTGTAAGTATATTATAAGCAGGATACATTATTGTGGAACTGCCTTTGTGTGGCTTGCATTTAAGGGAATTTCCAGAAATAACTGTGCTTCACTATTTAATCATATTTGAATCTATTTTATGTGGATCTAATAATGCAGTAATTGAATAATATTTGTTCAGTCAATCAGTATATAGTTATAAACTCTTCCTGTTTCTAGAACTATCAATGATGCAGTTTTGGTCCAGTCCTGCCTCATCATTTCTGGCTTTCCACCTTGCTATTCAGGCTCCAAGCATATAAAAATCTGCACATTCTGTTTGGTTTCTTGCCAGCGTACCATTGCTCTCATCATCTCATTTGCCTGTATTACATCTCTCCATGATCCTGATTCGTTATTTATATGTCACTTTTCTCTGCTATCTAGTTATTTTGGGGCCTATTTTAATCGTGCCACTTAGTATATTAAAATAAGCTACTATTTCAGGGAGAGATGACATTTTATTTTCAATGATTTGGGGTTGTGGATGGAGGGACAATGCCCAGATCAATTTTGGTGACACCCAGGATTGTGACTGTGATCACAGAAATATCAGACTCTCTTCCCACTCCCCCAGGCTTCCAAATGTAGCAACTAATCATCAGTTCTCAGAGAACAAGAGCAAAGCAGAAGAAAGGGAACAGAGAAGAATAACAAGGATTCAGAGATAAGTTTCTAGAATAACTTTAAAGGGTTGTGTCTTACTGGAGCTATTTTATCTATTCAGGAAGTCATGTACCAACCAATTTTTTAACCCGTATTTGCCAGTGTAATGCAATTTGAATATATAATGATGAAATACAATATTTACTAGAATAAATTATATATAATATATTTATACCTACATAACAAAAGAATCTATCAAGATGTTTCCAAGTTATGATTGTTAACTCACTATTCACCAGTGTGTGAATTTGAAGATAGGCATTTCAAACCATTTTCGAAATAACACCGTCTGGGAGAAGGATGCAGAGGGAAGTATCAGACTTAGAACTAACAACTTCCTGAAATTTCTGTCTGAGATGATAGTCCAGCTGTCACCTGCTTCTGGTATCTTTTCCAGTTCATTTTGGTCACCGAGAAGAGAAGAATTGAGCAGTGAGAAAGGACCTGTGGCAAAGAGTGGAATAAACACTTGAATATGAAGCAGCCTTAAAAAATACAGTGTGCATTCCCTTTCCCCACTTGTTTTGTTTGCTTTAGTTTGATTTAGTTCTCTAGTTTAATTGTCCAAGGAAATTAATTAATCACTGTTTGGAAATATATATATTTTTAAATTTCTGTTTAGTGGTAATGATTGGTAAGAATTCAGATTATGGTGAAACAATATGTAATAAAGTTTTCCTATAAATACTTTATATTCAGATTTATAAAGAGTGAACAAATTGTATTAATTCTACTAAATTTGTATATGTTGATAGATACATTGAATTATGTAAACATGTGTGTATATATGTATGTACATATACACATTAAAATATTTTGATGTTGGAATTATTAATATGATTGTTAAAATCAAACATCAAATGTTTATCAATACACGTAAAATTAAATCACTGCATCTAATACTATTGGAGAGGAGGTAATGACATAGAAAAATGTTTTCTGGAATAATTTTAGCAATACAGATTTTTATGATAATTATTATGAGTTTACATAGGTTTTGTCATAAATATAGTAACAAAAATCCAGGCATTATTTAGTACTAGATTAGTAAATTCAGAGGTTTGTCCAATTTAATTTTTTAGAACAGAAAATGGAAACTGATCATTTGGAATATAGTGATACTTTAAATGAATCTTCAAATCTAATGAATGTCTTTATATAATATAAAATGACTGCATGCATAATCTATACTCAGGCACATACGCGTTTAGCAATAGAATCACTTTTTAACAGAATGTTTTCACAATATAAGTGAATAAACTATGTATTCATTATCTGAACACATTTTAACGTATTTTACCTTTACCAATTTTCTTTTAGACAGATTAGTTTTCAAGAACTCCTGTAGAACAACGAACTAGAGTAGCATGATGGAATTTATACGGCAAAGATTGTTGCTCTCAACAAGGTATCTTATATATGGCCAATGGTACTAATAAATAAGCCTTCACACGTTAAAAGGGAAACATGACATTGCTAATACTAGAAGGCAGAAATTTAATAATAACTAAAAATGTCGAAATAATATTCTTTTTATGATCTGAAGTGTACACAAGTAAATATTGTGAGTCAGTTTCCTTGGAAAATATTTTTTAGCTTAATTATTTTTTTTTCATGGATTTTGAAAAATATAGTTCAAATTTTGCAGTAGATTGTTTCCTTGGTATATTAACTTGCTTATTTATATTTCATATTTCTTACCAAATATTTTTACACATTTTTTTTTCCCTCATGATCCATTATAAACAAATTACCTTATTCCTTTGGGTAAGTTTATGCTCTTTGAATCTTTCTTCAGGAGAACAATAAAAATTGCCTTTTACTTTCTAATGCTCTAGAGGTATCTTAAAAGCTACAAAGAGCTAATTTTAGGGTATGTAGTCCAGTTAGGCTATAGGAACATAATTTTACATTCCTCATATATTTTCAGAAATATATTTCTTCAGAGAATTTTTCACCTATGGGGCCACAGATTTATCCAGAGAAATAGAAAATGAAGAATTAACTTATATAGAACCATTGATCTAAGAGCATATATAAATATATATATATATACACAAAATTTTCTCACTTATATAATAAATAAAATCTTATTAAGTCAGAGTATCATACAGTTTCCATTACCCCTGGAAAAATATAGATGGAATGTTTTGATAAACTACTTCCTTGTCTATTAAAATGCTCTCCACATAAGTTCAACTTACAAGACTTTCATAAGGAATTTTTCAACTTCTCCAGCCCCTAGGAATTTACTGACTCCTATACCCCTGATATATTTTACAGCTTTATGATCACAGTCAATTTTCCTTATTTTTTAACCTATGTCTTATCCCACTATTTTGAAGGTTTTTAAAGCAGCAATATTGAAATATCCAAAACTACAAATATAATATAGCCTTTATATTACAAGAGACATGATCTACACTCTCATCCAGGATAGACTACCTAATTAAGACCTTTAGTAAAATAAAGGAAGAAGAATTTGTAGCTACAACTAGTTTAAATGCATCTTTGAACCAGATGCCTTCTCTACATGTTTAACTAGAAAGGGGGAGCCCACAGATGCAAGTAATACAAAAGTCATATTTAAATAAATGTGTCCTATATTTTCTTCATAATAGTGGTTATGAATAGAAATATCATGATGGAAAATGGAGTTGGAAGGATATTACGGCACAAAACACCCCACCCTTTTTATTTTTTAATTTGAGATTTAGGTATATCAAATATCCACTCTCTATGGCAGAAATACATACATCATTTTTAACTAAGAGCTGTAAGTAAAAAGCTGCAGTTCATTTAAAAAAAATCCAATAAATAACACAACTGAATTGGAATAAAGTTAAGAGTCTGAAAGATGGAAATGAATATACAGCTCAGTTTACTTGTTAAGGTTACAGCTTATTTACCTGTGTGGCCCATTGGTCACTGAAAACATCACTGCAAAAAGCTGAACAAAGAAAAATTTACCAAATGTTATGTGCTAAATTGGGCTTCTCCCCGTTCCTCCTCGGCCTACAAAAAATGTTCGTAGGTTGAGACCACACCTTCAGTGTGACTGTATTTGTACATAGTGCCTTTAAAGAGGTAATTACAGTTAAATGAGGTCATAAAGTTGGGACTCTAATTCAAAAGGACTAGTCTCTTTATAAGAAGAGGAAGAGATGCCAGGAGTGAGACCACACAGAGGAAAAAGGTTGTGCGGATGTGGGGAGAAGGCTGCCATCTGCAAAACAAGGAAAGGAGCCTCACTGGAGACGGACCTTGCCCGCTGCTGCATCTTGGACTTCCAGGCTCCAGAACCGTGAATGGATATTTTTCTGTTACTTAAGCCACCCAGCCTGCGGTGTGCCATTTTGGCAGCCTGAGCAGACTGATATACCAGGTAGTACTGGTTCCATAATTTGTATGTTTTGCTCTTGGAAGAAATAGGTTGCAGCTTCCCGTGGCCCCTTGACTCTTGACATTGTTCACCTCCTCTGACTTCATAACTAGTTTCCAGTATATGCAGCTCTACATTAAAAGTACTCACCCTTTGTCTACAAAATATGTCATAACCGAGTTTTACATCTATCAATTAAAAGTAATCATTTTTGTCCGAGTTCTTGAAAACAATGACAGTTTTCTAAAAGTAATTGCCTTTTCTTTAATATCACTTTAGTCAATAGATGTGTAAACTAAATAGAAAACATTTTTTAAAGATCTGAGTGAACTTGAAAAGGCCACAGTGTGTAATGTCTTCATTTTTTAATTATTTAAATACTAGACAGTTTGTTTAAACTACCTGGATAAGAATGCTTGCCTTTATAAATGGAGGAAATCAGTCTGACTTCACTTAAATGCAAATGTTTTCTCTACTGTGGATACAGGTAAGAATTTTATTTTATTTTATTTTTTGTCTTTTACAGCTATTAGACTTTGCTTTTTACAAGGACAGAGAAGCAATTAATTAAGAACATTTTACCAATGATTTTCCATATGCTTCTTACTTTCATTGACAATAGCTAATTTAATAAGGTATATTTCAGTATTATACTGGGGACTAGAGACAGTGAATCCCAACTCACATAACTGCTGGCAGGATTTTTTCCTAATATTACTTTCTCAACATAAGGTCATAAAGTTGTGTGACTTTTGTGCCCAGCTGCCTTATTCTCCAGAGCATTGAAATGAAAATGAGTCTTTCTTTTTTCATTTCACTGGGTTCTGAATCACGTCAATGAATTAATCCTGCTGTTTCTGGAATTTATAGCCAAAGAAGTTCCTAGAAAACATTTTCTGTTGCTGAAGACATACTGACAAGTGTAAAATTTTTTCCAGGACACCCAATAAAAACCTCTCCCTAGAGTGCAGTTTTCCATAGAGACTGCATCTCAAACATGTCCTCTTAAAAATTCAGCACATCATTCAGTCTTCAGTGTACCTGGACATCTTATTAGCACTGATCCTTTAAGAAAAGTAATAGCAGTAACTTGCACATAGATTACCAATATTCTTCCCATTTAAAGGATCTTAAACTAGTATAGAGGAAATTAGTATGAGATTTGTTATAGTATTTGAAATGATTGCATACTTTAAATTTATACAGTTAGATTACAAGTTGAACTGAGCAGGCGTAAATCGAACTACAACACGCAAAAAATAGATATTTTGATTTAAACTGAAAAAAACATATGTACATTTTTAAATCACAAAAAGCCTAAAAATTTAAGATCAAATGTAATTAACTATTTGCAACAAGAATACTTACTGAAAATTAGTTTGCAAATTAACCTTCTGGTCTAGTATTCCTACAGATACTCAGTCATCTCTAATTCCACATGTGTTATAAAGAGAATATATGGAGAAGAAAGTGGATGTGAACTTACTGAATTTATGAATTTGGATACTGCTCTGAAGAAGTGCTAAGCTTTACATTTCAACACCTTGATGGATGATGGTTATGTGAAAACTCCCCAGTGCAATAGGATTCCACCTCTCCCTTTACTTTGTCCCCTTGTTGCTTGTCTGTCAAGAATGGCTAACTGGTTCCTATTTATTCCTCAGGACCGAAGTAAGCAATCTCCTCTTCTAAATAGTCTTCTCTGGCTCTCTAACTTCCCCTCCCTGATTTTCATATCTTCACTGCAATTCTACTTAAGCATTTGCCTCTTCACAGGCAAAATTACAACAAACTGTATATATTTATACACACATACATACATACATTTAATTGATACTACAACTCATTATATCATTCTTATCTGGCATCTCTACAACCAAGTCAGTATGCATATTTTTCTTCTAAGATTGGCAATGACCTACATTTTACAAATTTCAAACAATGCACTTTGGTAATAAACTTTCTAGAACTCTTGGGAGCATATGACATAGTTAATGATCCTCAAAACATCTTGAAACACTTTTATCTTGCAGTTTCTGGGACACTGAGTATTCCAGACATTCCCTCTGACAGGCTGAGTTTTTCTTTGTTGAATCCACTCAGGGGCAGTTTTTGCTTCTCTTTTCTTCTTTCTATTATTCTCTTCCTTGGTGATCTATTTCCTTTGCTTTAAATCTGATTTAAATATTGACTCACAAATGTATAGCTCCTGTGTGATTCCACTTCTCTGATAGGCTGCAGACACCTTGATCTAACTGCTCTCTTCTCAATTCACTCTTAATGCCTTCCGCTTGGTTTTCCATAGAGTAATAGCCTAATTGTTTATAAGGTATTCATCACATTTTATAACTCCAGTCCTTTAAAACCTTCAGTAACTTCTTACTGCAACCCAAATGAAGCCCAGGTTTGAAGATGACTTTTCTGACCTTGTAGTTGCCCTTACTTTCCTCTCTGAATTCATTCTTTACCAGCCCCTCCCTCCCCTTCACCAGGTCCATCCACACCATCTTTATTATAGTCCATAGAAAATAACCAGTTCTTTCCCACGTCAGATTATTCTTATATGCTGTCCCCTCTGCCTTAAATTTTCTTTCTCTTACTCTTTTTACAATATAAAAGTCAAAATTTAAGTTAAACTATCCTTCACTGCTTTAAAGCAGATTTTTTTTTCTATTCACAAGCTATTCGCTACCTTTGTTTCATATACTACAACTTTTAATTGTCCAGGTGTTAATTCCTGGTTTCCCCATTAGGCTGTAATCTAGGGTTTAAGAAAGCAAGCACTCTGTCTAGATCTTTGTTCCCGAATGCTTGTCTCAATGCCTGCTGGATAATGAGCACATAATCAATGTTAGTCCAATGAGTGAATGATATGAGGGCTACAATCAAAAAGAGCTGAAATCGAAGAGTGTAAGACAGACTTCTTTTGCTGGCAATAATATGGAGCTGGGCCACTTGATTTCTTGAATAAGAATTCAACCAATGTCACCACAATAAGAGATCTTAGAGAAGGATTAGATATTTAAAGGAAGGCTAAACACTACCATAATTTAATTATTGATTTATTCTCAAATATTTATAGACCATCTACTCTGATGTACTAGAGATATAACTATAAATACAACAAAGATCTTGTCCTCAATTTAGTATAAAACCCACTAGAGTTAGCACTTACTTAAACAGTGCATTGTAAAGTTGATATTGAACGTGTTTTTACAAGCCCACTGAGAAGCACATAAATTTTTCTGACCCATATAGATGAAAGGACCCAGGGAAGGAAATTCAAAAGAGACAGTAGGTGTATCTGATGATGTAACAGGGAAAATAATGCTATAATATTTGTCAGAGAATGTTTTGCCTATGTTCTCTTCTAGGAGTTTTATGGTGTCAAGTCTTACATTTAAGTCTTTAAGCCATTTCGAGTTTATTTTTGTGTGTAGTGTGAGGGGGTGTTCTAACTTCATTGATTTACACGCAGCCATCCAGCCTTCCCAACACAACTTGCTGAATTGTTCTTTTGTCTTTCATTTCTTACTACACAAAATAGGTTTCCTAATAAACTAGTCTACTTAGCTTTGGTTCAGTGTCTGCTTCTGGGAGAACCCCAGGTAAATTAGTGGATGCGTCTTATTAGAGTAAGAGTATTTATTTCTAGGTGATGACTTTTTCTTAACTAGCACTCTATCTAGAGGTTCTCTATACCTGAAAAGCTATATATAGCATTGGTTTTTATTTGTCTTACTTTTAATGATTATACAGCATTAAGCTGAGCAGCTTTGCCCACCTTACAGTATGGAGATTTCTTAAACTAAAAATAGACTTACCATATGATCCAGCAATACCACTCCTGGGCCTATATCCAGAAAAGAGGAAAACTCTAATTTGAAAAGGTACACATGCAACCCAGTGTTCATAGCAACACTGTTTACAATAGTCAAAACGTGGAAGCAACCTAAGTGTCTGTCGACAGATGAATGGGTAAAGAAGATGTAGTATACACACACACACACATATATATGTATATATACACAATGGAATACTACTCAACCATAAAAAGAATGAAATATTGCCATTTGCAGCAACATGTTTGGACCTAGAGATTATCATACTAATAAGTAAATTAAGCCAGACAAAAATAGACAAATATATCACTTATATGTGGAATCTGAAAAATAATACAAATGAACTTATTTACAAAGCAGAAACAGACTCACAGATATAGAAAGCAAACTTATGGTCACCAAAGGGGAAAGTGGGGGAAGGGATAAATTAGATATATGAGGTTAACAGATACACATCACTACATATAAAAATATATAAACAACAAGGGTTTACTGTATAGCACAGGGAGCTATATCCAATTTCTTGTAATAACCTATAATGGAAAAGAATTTTTAAAAGAATACATATATATGTAAATATCACTGAATCGCTTTGCTGTATATTAAAATTAACACAATATTGTAAATCAACTATAATTCAATTTAAAAAAAAAAAAGAACCAACACACAATATGCGAGGAATTACTGTCGGCCACCTGCAGGTGCCCATTGCTCAATCTCACAGAAAGTTTTGAAAAGTGTAATGCATCCCAAAACTCTGCCCAGGGGACAGCAGAGGGAAGCATGTACCTTGGCTTCTGTTCCCCACTGGTCAAAGGTTAACACCACTGCACTTGTGGGGGTGCACGTGCTAGAGCACTAGAGGACGTTCCACGTGGCAGCATTAGAGCAGTTGCCCAAGACAGGAGGTGAGAGGGACTGGGTGCTGGTAAGGGACAGCCAAGTGTCAGCTACACACAGCTCCTCAAAGCTGTTCAAAATTGTTGCTAGAGTGGTGATCAATAAGAGCTCTCCTGTGCTCCCACATACATTCTTAAAAGATGATTTTAAGAGGCCTCTTTATTTCCATACTAGTTGGATGTCTAGTAGAAATTACACAGAAAAGACAACTTTGTGACAGTGTTTCACTTCTCATCAATTGCTGACACCACTTCATATATTCACAAGTTCTGTGTGGTAAGTCTACCCTGTCACACCAATCTGGATACAGATTGCAACTTGTGGGCAAGGTGAGATGCATGCTGTCTCCTCCCAGCTCAGGACTAACCTTAGCCTCACCAAAGGGTTTTGGCTGGAAAATAGTTGTGTCCCTGAAGCGCGTTTCTGGCATTGACTCTGCCCCAAGAGAGGATGCTTCTGCCAGGACCTAAGCACTTCTGTTTCTCTCCTCTTTCCCCTAATGCATTTTCATCTTAAACTTCTTTGCAGGAATCATCAACACGTCTGCTAGTCAGTGTTTAAGAAAATGTTTGTCAAGATCTCTAAAGTTATTACTTTTTTTTTCCCTTTCCGTTTGGAAGAAAAAAATGACAGTTTTTCAGAATACGAGAAAGAGAGGGTATTCATGTGGAAGGGTAATTCCTGTGAGAGCGGATGAGACTAATCTTCCTTGAATGCTCATGACTCCTTATAACAAGGACTGAAACCGTTCTCTTTTCAAATGGATTTCTCTAATTGAAATAGCCTATTCAGTTGAACGGCAATTGTGATGTCTGTAACTTTCTTGATTTTCAAGCTTATAGTGAGCCCCATTTATTCTTTGAAATATTATTTCCTCATTGCATGTTAGGGAGAGAGAGAGAGAGGAACACTGCAATACAGATTCAGTGAAAGAAAAATAAATTCACCTCCATTGTTTACAGATTGAAAATAAAATTGAACAGTAGATGGTCGTATTATATATTTTTATTTTCAGTATCAACCGCAGAATATCTGGATTTGCAATGCTGCTGCATCTACAGAAAATATAATAGCAATAGTGAAAAAAATAAGAACTGTCATTTTCCTGCTATCTGGAAAGCATGCCAAATCAGAGGGCAGCTGCCAGAATTTATCCTTCTTTAAGACTATTCCACTTGTTAAAGAAATTCATAAAACTGGTTACATCCAGTGCACTGAATGCTGCGCTGCTCATGTCATTTGAGAGATTGTGCAAAACAGCAGCAAGCACATTTTGCACTTGACTCCCATTTCACTACTGCCAAACCATCAGTTGTGTGTTATTTATAGCTTTTAATGCAATAGATTTAAAGCAGTGCGATTCTAGTTATTTCTGGAGCTCATGCCTTATTTGGTATAACACTCTATTTTTTTTTTTTCTCTCCCTCCCTTTTTCTATTCCTCAGAAAGGATCAAAAGCACAACAAGTGTATTCAAAGAAGAGCTTTTTGAATGTGTCACCTTAAAACCTTGGTACTCCCACAGTGGATAACCTCCGATTTCACTTCACTGCCATGGTAGCAAAAAATGAGTCTTTTTACAGTCTTCAAAGGAATTCTAACAGCCCTCTTTTTAACTTTGATTCTTTGTATTCCTACTTGGTTTTAGAGTAAAGGAAGAGCAGAAATCCTCTTATATTCTGCAGAAAGCCCATACGAGAGATTACAAGAAAATTTAGTAAGTTGAATACTGTATTTTGATAAATAAAAGGGATTACATTTTTTCTAATAGAGATACTTAATTATTCCATACATAAATTTTCTTTTAAAAACCTTATCTTTTCATGAGAATTCATCCATAAAATTTTAAAAATTGAATATGGGGCATATTAAGTGCCAGAAAATTCTTCTAAACTGCAAGTCTGTGCAGCCACCACCATATCTCACACAAGCGTACAACATTTAGGGAAGTGACTGCCTTTGCTCGCTCTGTGCCACCAAGTCTGTTCTTGGATACCTCCATCCCGCCTTCATCAGTCAGTTCTCTTTAGAGCCAAATAGATGTAACACTAACCTAAATTAGTTCACTATCACTGTAAAGGAATACTTTGAATACACATGCCTGAACAAAGCAACCCAACATAATTAAATAACTTTGGAACCAAAGTAAATTTTGTTTTAGACATGAGTTGTCCACCCTTTTGCAAGCATATGACCCGATCAATTTTTTCTTATTCTTTAAATCTTGCATGTTCAAGGGCTCAATGTTGTATCAACAATAAAAATTAAAACAACCTTTTTGAATTTTTACTGTGTGCCTAGCACTGTTATAACTAGATTAAATACAAAATTATTTATAATAGATTAAGTGTACAACTTGCAGGTTTTTACCTATGTATTAAATGCTCCAAATCCACTCATGAAGATGAATAATTCTGTGCAGCTACCTCTTACATTTATGGTGAAAGTTTGGGAATCAGTAAATCTGAGTTAATATTTTGAATCTCCAATTCGCTAGACAAATTTCCCTGAGCACACTTCTTGAACTCTCTGAATCTGTTCTTTCATTTGCAGCATGTAGATGTGGGAGTATGTGGCTGTTACTATCTTCACAGACTAGTTGCAGAATTAGGTGAATGAACATATTTAATGCCCTCGGTATAGTGCTTACTATTTAGTAAGCAGTTCCTAATGGAAAGTGACTACTAATGCTTGTTTCCACTCATTGTTTCACTTGTTCATTCATTATTTCAGGATGCTGTAATTTTCAATTTAAAAGATACTGCCTTTCTGCCAATCTAACATGTTTGAAATATATATATAAAATTTTTTGAAATACTTGTAATTCAAGAGGGAAAAATCATGCACATTTTCAGTGGTTATTTGATGGCAGTGTTTAATTAAGCTCTTTGCGGTCTGGTAGTGGGAATAATGTCTACTGCTAGTCCCTTCTGCTTTCTATAAGGTCACTACCTTTGAGTCTTCAATGTCTTCTAGTATTTTTTTTTCTCAACTCACTATTTACTTTTATCCCCCTTCATGTAACCATATATAGTCATTCATGAAAAAAGCCACCTTATTCCTTCTGCTTATTTTTAACTGATATTTTTTTGAAGTGAGTGTCATTTTTATGCCCCCAAACATATGTATTCTAGAATTCAAATTTTAAACATCTGAGCTGAAATTATAATATTAGGAATAATTTTTGTATAAGTATTATAGATGCTTCTGCAGGAAGTCACTCATGTTTGCAGGAATCACTGAAGAGTCACCAATTTGGCAACTGACTTAGAATTTCACATCCTAAAATATACAGAGTATTTAAGTACTGCCACCTATTTTGTTCATTAAAAAATTAAAAGCTAATACTTTTTACATAGCTCAAATATTTTGAGTAGGATTGTTATTTCAATATATTTTGGAATGGGATGTAAAATAATTGTTTATTCACTCACAGAAAAGAATTGGAGGCCAACTGAAAACACAGCTTCACAAAATTGCAGGGCTGAAAAATTTTGTTGGAACTTATTAAAACTAGACCATAGATTGGAGGCTAGATTTTATGCTGAGGCAGGACAGGTGTGTAAACTCATTAATACTGACTCTGTTATGGATGCTGGTTCCACAACTGTGACATGGAAAAGCATTTTCTACCTCTTTTTTATTGTCAAAATTCATGAGATAATATATAGAAAAGATACATAAAAGTAATAAATAGCATATGTTTTTCTTGTTCAGTAGTTGAGAATTTTCAGCTACAGGTTTATAAAGCGTAGCGCAACATTTTAGTGACTTCATTAATTAGTTGCATGTAGTAAACTATTCAATTTTTCTTCCTTTTAACTTCATTGTTATGCTTGCCAGAAAATAAGTTACTTACTTTTTATTACTGTACATTTCGTAGATATCTTTCTATTTCCTAATTTGGGTGTTTTTAATTCTATGCTAAAAAATCAAACAAATACTTAATGGTCAAGCTAAAATATATTACCTTCATGAATGTACTTGATTGACTTTTATCCCTCAGTCAATTTCAATACTAATTCAAATTAATGAATGTGCTTATCAAATCTTTTGAGAGACTCTTGTAGTCCTGAAATTCCATGTTTGAAAATCTTATGAGATTTTCCACATAGAATAGTTAACACACACCAACATTCTGCCTTATAATTTTAAAACTGTTAAGTTTGAAATGAACAATTTCCTTGTTAGAATAAAATTATTCTTTGACTGCAGAAAGAGGTTCTAAAAAAAAACCACTTATAATATAAAGCAAAATGAAATAGGAATTATTGTTGCTACTCTAACAAAAATGCAATGAGAATCAAAAGAAAAGTGATGAGTTATTTTGGCCAAGAAAAATGGCATGTGAGTTGGACCTAAAGATGGGAAACAACAGTAACCAAGCAGTAAATAAGAAAACTCCCAGAGTAGAAGGGGTAGAAATTCTCTGGTTGTGTTAAGAGTTTGCTAAGTCATAGCACACTAGCTATTCCCACCTGTTGGAGCTGGATTGCAATAAAAGTTTAGGTTTATCATACAGACTATAGTCTATACAAAAAAAAAACCCAATGTTTGTATAGAAGAGTGGTATTTTTGGTATTATGCTTTATAAGTTAGATAGAGCAAGAGTGAGTAAGAAATACAGGCATGAGAAGAAATGGAAAGAAAAAAAGGAACAATGAAGGCACTCCTTAATAAACAATAATGAATTATTTGGCAAAATAATTAATGAAAAGTGTGAAAGAAGGACGATGCTGTTGGTACCCTGAGAACTAAGGTGTAACTTGTGGCCATAAGATTGCATCATATAAAAAGTAGTTTTATAATTTACTTTGTTTCTTAGTCTTGGCTTCCTTTAAAGGTAAGTTGCACTTGACCCTGTTGAAGGTACTTCATCCATGCATACGGGTCACATCAGTGTGCCTGCCTCAGACGACAAGCCTTAGAAACACATATTTCATCTTTAGGATTTATATTTTGGTGCCTTATATTTGTGCCCATCTGTTTCATGGCGTGCTGCCTGGTTGGTAGGACCCCTGGCAGCAGTGGCAACAGCCCGAGGTGCCAGGTAACACTAAGCTTAAGGAAGGCGTCTTGCAGAATTTTCCTAGGACATCTGTGAAATTGGAAGGGTGCGGAGAAGTCTCTTTCCTGAAAGACTTACACGTTGGCTCTACATGTCTCTGTACATTTTGTGACACCTGTTCATGCTTGTGTGCCGAATGATTTAAGAAAAAAATGGTAATTATTCTCAATTTATTATGGTTCTCTCTAAATATTCAGATATATGATCAGTGCTAAAGTCACATGGTGAACCAAACAGTCCACATAGGTTACATACTTTCTGTATCTTATATCTTATATATCCTCTGTGTGTGTGTGTGTATATCTCAAAAATTTTCTCTTATCTATCTTACATCTTATGTGTGTTTTGTACACCAACCCTTGGCAAAAGGCATAAACTTCAGGACAAAAAAATTGAGATACAGATGTATTCACAATTTCCAGAAGATAGTTTCATCATAAATTAATGAGAATGAATAAATGAGAATGAATTTCCCATAGTGAAATTTCACAAATGACAAGTAGATTAATAGTATTACTCCTTTTTTTAAAGAGTCTAATAGTACCTCTTCTTAGATCTCAATATTTTTCCATCATCTGAAATTAAGACAAAGGCTGACTGCTAAAAAATCTTTTAAAAATTCATTTCTTTTATTATTACAATTAGATCTTATTTGGGGCAATTTGGTCTTAGTACCCCCTTGAAAAATGCATTCGTCATTGGTTGCTCATGCTTTTGTTCATATGTTTACTTTTATTTTACCAAAGCTGTTACTGTTGAAAACCTCAGTGAATATTTAAGAAAAAAATAAATAAATGGGCAGATGCTAATTGTCATTTTTTTCTCTTTCCAGTTAAATCAAATGTTCTTAGAAATGTCCAGCTCATGTTCTCACTAAATGTTCCGTATTTTCTTCAAGCTAGCCCATGTTGCCTAAGCCGTCCTATTTTACAACTATTTTAATTAAGAATGATTCTCTCTTTTAATCCATAGGTGACAACTGGATGCAAAATGATGGATTTCATAACTTTTGAAAGATATATAGCACCTTTCTTTTTCAAACAAAGTGATAGATGATAACCTCAATTTAACATTTAACATTTTTCTCTTTCAGTTTAATGTACTTCCTTAAAGATAGGCAAGAAATTGGTTTCTTTATACTCAGTGATGCATATAGATACACATAGACAATAACTGCTAAATAATTATTATACTAAAAAATCCCTTATCACCTTGTCACTCTTTAACTTTTTAATTTAAATTAACTTCAATGCTCAAAATAAACCTCGATTCATACTAAATCCAAAATTTACCATATAATCTATACTGAACTGCTTTCAGGTAATGTGTGAGAGCATTGCTTTAGGATATCAGATAACTGATCCCATATGTACCAAATTTAACTATCATGTAAATTATTTATTTCAAAGATGATTTTGTCTTGCATTAGATGTTTCACTCACAAGCACTTTTGTCATTTTATCTAATTTCATTACTGGTCTCCTTTTCTTTGGTAACATGCCATAACCTTAGATAGCAACCAACAAAATAGTAGAGATGAGTGTACTTTGGGTGGAGTGTTTTGGTGTAAAACAGCCTTGCTTCAAGGGAAACAAAATTTTTCTCATGAAAGATAAATGATTTTGATTTATAACCAAATGCCTGTTCAATGATACCTTCAGTTAAACACTTTCTAGGTTCAATTTATTTTATCTGTACCATTTCCTCTCTGACAAACCCAGACCAAAGTACTTAAACCACCTAATCGTCTTGTCATGAGATATTTAAGGTAAGTTTCTCAACCTACACTTCAAACTTACTTCCCATCTCTCTTCTTAAAAGAATGATAACCACAGTCGTGCTGGTAGCATCTTGACATACTAACACATATCACATTTCTGAATTATGTATCTTCATGTGGTAAAAGCTATTTTTAATAAGGGATCCACCAATTTGAAACACATATGTTCTCAAAGCTGAAAACAAGCTTGCTTTATCTTTGCTTCAAGTCACACTCCAGACACAGCTTGGAAAATTTCTGGTGTTCTAATGAGGACTTAAAATTTCACGTTCTCCAATGCTGGTGCTGAAGAGTAAGCACCTTGACTACCCGATCAAAACCTATTTAGATGATGCCCAAAAGCAACTTCCATTTCAGACTGAGACTGGGTTTCGAACTGCCCATTTTGAAGTGATCTGATGGGTAAAGTGCCTCCAAGAACCACATGATTCTCAGTAGTCACAGTTAGCTTTACAGTGTTAATACTTAACATTAATGATGTTTTTATATCTACTATTTTCATGCAGTAAACAATGAGCTTTCCAAAATTGTCTAATATATTTATGAATTCTTTCTCTCATTCACACATCTAATCTTTCACATAACATTCAGCATTTTTGTCCTAGGGACCAAAGCAGGTACTGAGAAGAAAGAGATAGTAAGAAATTAGTTACTAAGGCATATCTCCTGCTTTAACAAAAATAAATTAAAATGCACAGATCAGATATTTTTATACAACTTATTACATGTTCTTAGTCATCATCGTTCAGAAATATAGAACAGAGGTGATCATATGCTCAGCTGCATTTTTGCCTAACAAACATAGACCATTCTTCAGAAAAAAAAAAAAAAAAAAAAACATTGGTTTTCTAGAGATTGTTAGGTAAAATAGAAAAAAGAAAATTAAATAAATTACATTTCATTATGATATCAAAAGCTTAAAGACTGCCCTTTAAAAATGAATGTAAATGAAATATGTAAGTATTTTGTATTTGTTGAAAGCATCCAAATGTTATCTAAGAGATTATAAAACTTCCCAGGAAAAAAAACTTGTAAATCAAGGAACTTCTTAATCATTACATCATTTGAACTAATTTAAGCTGTTACATCTATGAGAATAATAAAGTACGGCACAAAGGGAAAAAAAGTTTGAAGAGTAACTAGGAAAAGGGTTTTACTAATTTCAAACCATTTTTTAAAAGATTTTAGTGATATTTCTATAACTTAAATTTAAATTGTTATGTGATATGTAATACATAGCAAAATAAGTTGAATTAATAATGCATTTTAAACCATATGGTTTAATCTATTACTAAATATTTTGCATTTATTTGCATATATTCTGTTAAGTGAGATCCAACCCAAAGTATATAAAATAGCCTTTAGATGTCATTTCCATGCGTTAAGTATATGTAATTACTGACACATAATAAGTATTTAAAAAAGTATTTGTGAGGAAAAGAGAGCTAAGTAAACACTAGCAAAATAAACAGAATATACTAAACCTTCTAAATGTATTTTTACCATCTCTACTTATAAAAAAATAGAAAATTTTGAAAATCTTAATAGTGTCAATTAAAAGAATAAACGTTCACCACATTACATTTTCAAAAGTAGTGAGGAAATGCTGGATTAAGCCTTGGGGAACAAAATATATTACAGGCATGAAAAATGTTTCATTTCTGATGCTGTTTTCAAATGACAGCATAATATGTTATGGATCATTTGATTTTTTTGTATGAAAATGCTATTCAGCACCCAAAAAGGCATATGCTGCTAACGGCATGTGTTGCAGTCCTTTTTATGACAGCTGGCAACAAGAAAATGCCAGTCAAAACACAAAATGTCAAGCAGAAATTTTCCCAATAAAAGTAGCAGTTTGTGAAAATCATTCCTAAATAAGCTTCATTAAATGGCTTTCATTAATTCCAAACAGCATTAATCAAAAGTAGTTTTAAATAATTGGAAAATTATAACCTAGAAAGGCAGGAGCTCAGAAAAAACTAACCACAGTTTCTCGTTATTTCTTATGAGACTAGGTTTGCTCCTTCTCATCAACTCCCAGAAGCTGATGTAAAAAAGCCCTATTTAAATATGCAAAATTGTGAGAATTCAACCCTCTGAAACCTCTTCAGTAAACACAGATTAGCAATGATAACAATTCTACATCCTGTTTAATTTCTTTTTACATTGTCAAAAATATGTGGCTTTAAGCTTATTTTGTCAGTCATGTAGATATTTTTAAAGTAAATGTTTTTTTACTTATTTATCTTTGCTGAATTGTTTGGCCTTATTAAGCCAAGTTTCTTTTTTTACTTCACAAACTGGTCCATGTTAATTTATGAAGATTAATGGCTTCTTTGGAGTTTTACAGTTTATTAGAGCCATGGCAGCAAAGAATTCCACCTGGAAAGTGAGATTATTGCTACTTTTTGCTTCTACCTCAGCACATTTTTTTTTTCTTAACTCATTTAATTAAAAAGAACAGGGGAATTTAAAAAGAAAACACTAAAATGAGCCAAGAAATAATAATACAACATTAGCTCATCAAGAAAGCATATTTCCTAGTTATCATTATCTTCTCCAGTGAGGGAAAAATATTCCTTTAAAGGTTTTGAGCCCTTTTGCAAAGAAAGCTAAATGCAACTTGTGGGATACCTTATTCCGGTGGCCCTGAGCTTATTACAGAATTAGTTAAATATAGATTTATTCTCCCCATGTCTCTCTCTACTTATGTGTGTGCTTTGGTTTATATAGGCAAATAATTTTATATATAAATAAATTTTATTTCTACATTATATATTTTTATATAATGTCATTTATATGCTAAAATTAGCATATAATATATAATCCATATGTTAGGTATTTAGATAAGTGGGGGCACCAGGCAGATAGGTGGAGGAGAGGGAGGATGGTCTGGAAGATGGTGCTATGCCCACCTCCAGCATAAAAGGGCTTTACTTCCTCTAAACGAGTGCCAGAGAGAAGCAGGTCAGAACCGGACAGCCGCAACTGCATGATAGTGAGAAGGACCTAACGGGACATGACCCAGTGCTCACGGTAATGCAATTCACATTGCGGTTTAGGCCCTCCCGTGGGTTTTTCTGTGTATATCATGGGTAAGGACAAGCGCAAAGGGGACACGCACGACTAAGCATTTCAGGGGCAGGAGCTGTCAGTCAATCAAGAGACCACCTCAAAGCAATAGTATAAGAGAAGGGGCAAACAAAGACCACTGATAAATAAATCCTTTACAATCTTTCACTACACAACATACCATCTCCCATCTGTAAACTTATCTTTCAAGTATGATAAGAACTGAGATCTGTTCCTTTTCCCTTTTGGGATAACACTTAAAATACTATTATATTTATATTGTAAATATCATTTATATATATTTATTGGTATATTATTTTATATGTAAATATATCTTATTTATATACATATATATAAATCATTTGGAGGAAATATCGGATGTGGTAAAGTCTAAGATAGGCAGCATCAGCTTGGTTTTCTTAAGATGTACTTATGATTTAATATGCAGTCTATAAAACAGAAATTATAATATTTAGACATAAAAAGACCCTTGTGAAAAATGAAAAAGCAATGAAAAATGACATTGAATCAAAATATGCTGACAGCTTTGGATGTTAATATTTGACCATGCTGGTGTTACTTTGTCGAAACATGGCAGCCTTCACAATGTTTTAGTTTTCTCTGGCGAGGTAGCTCCCAGGGAAGCACACGTGTCCTCTGGGGGCCTCGCTTCTGGATGGGCGTGCAATTCCTTCTGCCGTATTTTATCAGCCAAAGCAACTTACAAAGCCAGTCCAGATTCAAGAGATGGGAAAATAGACTTAGCCTTTTAAACTAAGGAAAACATATTGTCAGAATGTAAAGGATGAAGGGCCAGGATGAGTGAAGAACTGCAGCCGTATTTGCAATCTACCAGAGAAGATGAATTCTCCCTGCTCCCGCCTTTCATAAAATACTCGAGGAATATTCTCCAAAGCCCAAGCTGTGTGAAAAAGGGTCAGAGAACTGTATGAAACGTTTATTTTTATAGGAAAAGAGACTTCTGAAATTAGTCCTATCAATTTTTCTAACAGGGAAATTTAAAAAATGTGAAACACTTCTGAAATATAGGGGTTTTTTTTCCTGGCTATATAGCAGTTATGAATATTTCATAGATTAATTGAAGTGATTTGTCAGATTATAAAAGTAAATGTCATGAAATGTAGAATAAAATATGTTATTATGAATGTATGACAAAGATAATAAATAAATATGCAACCAATATTTATATGAAACATCAGTTCTAAATGCTTATTTTATTTTAGTGGAGGGCAATAAAATGTGTAACGAAGTGAGCATTATTTTATTTATTGAAATAGCATCATAAATGTACATGACATTACAATGATCAGTGTTAGACAAATAGCAATTTCTGTTCGGAAAAATTATGAATATATATATAAATAGCCCTGATGGAGAAGAAGAAAACACATGTTTTAATGGAGGCATATGAATGTGAATTCTTACAAGATTTTTAAAGTGGACATAGTTGGAAATATGAATAGCAGTGAATATACTGTGCATTGTTTTAAATAGGCAACTCACATGTTGATAAAGTTTCAAACATTTTATTATGAAAAATATCAATTCTCCAGAAAACGAGAAGGTAGAGGGTAATTTCTATATACCATATGATTCACATAAGTCATTTATCGTTAACATCTGCCACACTGTGTTACCTCTTCCATCCTTCTCTCCCTGCTCTCTTTCCCTCTCCTTCCTCTCTCCCTGATTTTTTTCAATCCAAACGTTTGAAAACCTTCAGCCCCTAATTCCTATGAATAAGGACAATCAGCTACGTGATTACAATAGCATTATACACATAAGGGAGTTATTAATATTGATATCATGATGTTGTCTAACTGAAAATGTTTCAAAATTTCCCAATTTTCCCCAAAGTATCCCTTATCCATTTTTCTCCCAACCCAACCCAGGATCCTGATCATTTTTAATATTATAAGCCAGTTATTTTGAAGAATGGCATTCAGCTAGGGTCTGTCGTGCATACTTCCTCATAATGAAATGGAAGGAAAAGGGGGCAGGCCACAACCATTGAAGGAATGACACAGCAGTCGAGGACAGGACAAACTGATCAGAACCAAGATGGCAAAAGATTTGACTTCCAGTAGACCTTGAGCCTCATGGCACACCCACAGGCGCCATGACAATTCCTAGGCTGACCGTAAAAGGTCAAAGTGGGAGGGGAGGGCATTTCCTGAAAATCCTCGCCCCTTCCTCAAAGTAGTTGGAATAATCCACCTACTCATTAGCATGTGAGATTACAGAGCCCATAAAACCTAACGACTCCGCACCTCATGGCCACTCTCGCTTGCTCTGTCGCTGTCACCTTCTGAGACAGCCTGCACTCTGTCTATGGAGTGTGTATCTACTTTAAACACCCCACACCTCTCAGCTTCTCTCCCTCTCACCTTTCTGAGATGGCCCACATTCTGCCTGTGGAGTGTGTATCTCCTAAGCCACTTTCCCTTCTGAGAGAGACAGACTGCACTCTGTCCATAGAATGTGTGTCTCTCTAAATAAACTTACTTTTACTTGACCATGCCTTGCTCTTGGATTCTTTCCTGGGTGAGGCAAGAACCTATTCTACCCCAACAAGACTAGCAAAATGTGTCAGAGAAAAGGTGCTGTGTTTTTCTCCTTGCATTAGAACAACTAGCTGCCAATTTTAATTTATCCTAGTACTTACGCTTTTAACTTAGATCCTTTGATTTAGGTGGGGCCTTCCAGAAGGATTATCTATTGCAAAGCTACCCTTTAATTGCTTTGCAATTAAAAAAGTAATCCATATAAGTGTACTTTGAGACTCCAGGCCGGAGCTCCTCACCAATCCTCTCCACTTCATACGATGCCTTTCACACCCTTGAACTCCAGAACTCTAGCCTACATTCCCTAGCCCATAGTCACCACCTCCCATCACACTCTCATCTGTCTGAGCCCTGCTTTTAGGTTGTTTGTTTGTTTGTTTGTTTAAGGCTACCCCCATATTAATTCTTAGATGTTTCTCTCACGTTTAGCTACTCTCCTAAGGTTTATGTTGATATTTGTTTTGTGAGTGTTCAAGTCCCTTCACTTTCTGGAGTACAACATGCAGTAGAGCATAGTAATTGACAAGAATTTGACCAAAACTGAGTAACTAGGAAGGAGGAATAAATAGCTCAGTCGTTATTAATTGTGTGCATTATTTGTGCCAGATCCTGATTAAAGGTATATCAAAAATTAAAAGACATGAATTTTCTCCTTAAGGTGTATAGAATCGAAAGTAGGTTACATAGACACTAATAAAGTGAATTGAATGTGGTCGATGGAAAAGTGTTGCTACGTAGAGGGTATTATGACAGATAAAAGAGAATTTAGCCCAAATTTGAGTGCAAAGTTGGCTTCCAGGTGAAATATTTGGTATTTGCCTTGAATTTCTAATATTTCAGAATCTACTGCTGGCATTTGTATTCCATTTAGACTTAGGTGTCAACGTCATTATTCATTTCCATGTAACCCACATTTGATGACTGAAGCTTAGTCCCTTTATTCAATGCTAAGATGTAACGCCTTCTTTGGTTCAGGGTGCTGAGATGTCAGCAGTTAGAGGGTATTTACCACACATTTAATGTACAGTCAGCAATGTAAAACAATAAAGAGCGCATTTATTAAACAAAATAGAACATCATTTTTTTAAATGATTGTGAATCATGTGTTTTTGTTTGGTCCGTACCGGTTGTGGTAAAAGTTACTGTATTTTGTGGGAAAAAACTCACAATAGACCAAATTTTGTCAATTATCTCTACTCATAGGATGTAAACTTATTACAGAATATGTAATATTTAAATGGGGTGAGTTTTGAACTTGCTGAGCCTAAACTAGGCACAACAGAAAATGTAGATTTTTGCCTACACAAAGTATATTCTGTGAACTATTTTCTCAGATTTTGATGCTGTCCTGGGTTTCAAGGGACCAAAGATGGTCTGCAACACTTAAATTTCCCATGTTCACAATCTAATTTTTCAGCTAGCCATGGAGAATTTATAACCCAATCCTTCAGAAACCTCTCCAACTTCCACAAAGAATACCCTCTTGCCTAAAGTAGTGTCAACTGATCACAGGTGAGAATCATAATCCTGTTCACTTGTTGACCATATCCTTACCATCAAATGTATGTACTTGTCATTTTCCTTCTTGTACTAAAGTCTGTCTTTCCAGAAGAAATCTAAGGTAATCACTGCAACTTTATCATCACAGACTGTGAATGTTGCAGTTACCTAAATATAAAGAAATATCATGTCATCTTTGTCATTTTGAAAGTAGTTTCTTGATAATATCAAGTGTGTTTACCTACACTTCAATTTTTATAGTGTTGTCATAGAATAAGATAGACTATCCATTTTTAAATAATTGAAACACTTTAAGAAATTAGGATCAGAAAATTAGCAATCCTCTCGAGATGAAGGAAAGGAAAGCACCACTGCTAGTTTTCCAGTTGGGTTAGCTGCATCTGTTGAAGTTGATGGAAGACCTAGAGAAGAATTTCTTGTTTCTAGATATGCAATAGTCTCCTTAAATCTGCTCTGATGGTATAAGTAGACAAGACTTCCAAAAGAATTGCTTCTTCTTCACTTTTGAGCAGTTTTCAACTTCTAATGATATACTGATCAGTTTTGAGAATAAATTAACATTTATTTTTTATGATAAGTAAATAATACATTGGCCTACAGCATATCTGTGTTTGAACCAGATACGGTCATTCTATTCCACAAATTTTAACACCAATTATTACAATATAGTTTAAAATAAACCTGCAAGCAGTACCTTTTGTATTTAGTCCTTTATAAAAAAATTTCCTTAAGTATTAAACATTAAAGATAACTATACAGATGAAGTTGAATGTAACACTTAAAAATTGAACATATTCAACTGAATTCTAAAAAGAGACAAATTAAGAATTCTCAATTATATAATACTTGGTCTTCCAAAGAAGACTTTTCCAGAGTAATTAGGCTGAATTAACTTTCACTTTGAATTTTCTTAAACTCAAGATGTACATGCCTTTTTTCCTTATGCTGTGTAAGCAAGTGCCAATTTTTGATCAACAAATCAACAACGGATCTGATCACCTACCAGCTTGAGCAGTGACCTGCAGAGCAAAAGCAAATGTACACTATTCCCAATTATAGCATCCATTTTTAACCTTGGTTTACTGACACTATTCAGAGAATTTATTTTACTCTTTTATCATTCCTGAAATTTCTAAAAGGTCATATTCATCACATAAAATGACCCTAAGCAGAATTTTACACTTATGAATGTAAAGATTGTAAACATAAGATTTATTCAGCCATAAAAATTATAGCTACATAGAAGCTTTGCTCAAACAAGTCTTAATTGCCTGAAATGAGGCTTGAGAAACCCACTTTGGGATCATATTTTAATAGGAAGCATCATTTGACCTATGATTATGCCAAAAACAAAACAAAACAGAACACATTGTACCAGATAGAGTTAAAGATTCAAGGAAGACTTTATACAAGACTATTGCAACAGCGGTCAATGCTCTTGCAATTTGGTAGAGAAATTAAATTCAACTCTGATGAAACAAAGGCAGGAGAGATTTTAAGCACTGAGGTGACCTCGTGGAAAAGTACTGGAGGACATTCATGGGGAGACTGGTCAATATGATTAGGCCATCTGTGTTTGCTAATTGGTTCTTGTGAAAGTTAGGCTCCTACCCTCCCACAGAGACTGGGAGAACAGAGGCATATCTTCCTAACTTCCTTAATGATTATTTTTCAAAAGGATCCTTCCCTGATCCTTGAGAAAGACCTTCATGGGTTGTGAAACTGGCCAGAGGCTTTTCCAAAAGATTTACATCTCAAAGGTGCAGAGAAAAATTCTATAGTTCTACACTGTTTGAAGAAATTTCTCCAAGAAAAAGGTCAGGGTCCAGAAACCTGTCTGACGTTTGCTCAAGCTGAATGAAGCAATAAGATCATCTTGGTTAACTGACGATTATCACGCACTGGTTACTAAAAAATGACACCACCTGACAATGATTTATTTTATGACATAATGTTCAGTCCATATTCAAACTGAACAACTCCTGTTAAGTTGCCATATTTTTTTTTTATCTCCAGGGGTAGTTTCTATTTCAAGAGGCATAACTATTGGGAGACAAGGTGGGCCAGTGTCATGGTTGGTAAAATAATTTACTAAAGACAAAGAAAAGTTTAAAAGACAAAGGGAAAACTGTAACAGATAGGCTGCTATAGACGACAGCCCACACAGATGAGAGGTGCCTGCGTGAGCCCTGAGGGTTGGTTGTTGAGGTCTTTTATAAGGTGGGATCACAAGGCGCCCGATTGGCTTGTGCTCAAGTCTCTGATTATGTAAGTGAGACAAGTTTAGGACCTGTGAAGAGTTAATGGGATTTATGACTCTGATAAGGTGGGCTGAAACAATCCAGTCTGAGCTATTGTGAGATTAATCATTACCTAGGGCTATCAATTTGTTAGGGCAAACATGCCCAGTAAAGAATGTACTTTTTCTTTTGAGGATTGCAAGCAGATATCCGAGAGCTCAGGAATGGGGGGTCATTGGATTTTAAAGAATGCCAGTTGGCCCCACAATTACTGTAAGAACAAACAACAACAAAAAGGTAGTCAATGCACAAAACTTAACCTCTACCCTTTACTTTCTTTGATCAAGCTGTGATTTTTCAAATCCATCTCAAGAAAATATAACTCAGCAACTTTAAGTTCTATAGTTGATTCCTAGAGAAAATGTCAAAAGAAATCCCAGGAATAAGAAATAGCAAATTATAGATCAGATTTGCTTCTTTCCATGCTATCAACTGTGACGGTCTGCTGCATTGTTTTCAGGAAAGTATTTTGGCACATTTGGAATTTAGGTATTCATTAATGTGGTTGATTAGGTTTTGTGATTCTGAAGCACTTTTAAGGAAATATCAAGAGGAACACTGATTTATTGTGCAGTTTACTACTGCTGGGTTTTAGCAGATATGCTCTCTCCTGTGAAGTATATTTTAGAAAAAGTGATTGTATCAATCTTTCCTTTTTTTTGTAAGTTCATCCAATGACAATAAAACAGAAGACTCATAGGTTAAAACTTTTGCCAAGATAATTTCCATGTTTGTCTTTTGTAAAAAGTCTCTAATATTTTCATCAAAACTTAGTGTGTTCTCACTCTATGCAAAGAAATTAACATACATTATTTCTTTTAATTATAATAATGGTCCTGTGAGGTTAAATATTTTTTATGATGCTTATTTCCAAATAAAAACATAGTTCTTACCTGTGTTAAGGAACTCATCCATGGTTACCCAGCTATTAGATGATGGAGACAGCATTTCATGCAGGGATGTAAGATTTCAGAATCCAGGCACTTAACTCTCAGGGACCACTGGCCCTCCCTTTAATGCCAGTAAAGTGTGTTCATTTTAAATTCTAATGGAAAGAAAATGGCAGAGGAAAAAGTCAAGGGAAATGTGAGTAATTAGAAGACTTTGACAACATACTGGAGATCAGCTGAAAAGGTAAAATACAGTGTCTGTAAAGATAGTCAAATGAGCCCTTTGGATGATAAAATCCAACCTCATTTCCAGAACATAATGACTGAGACTAAGCAATGAATCTGTAGCTCTTTTTCTGGGGAGGAGGAGCAGGGAAGAAAATAGAAAATGAAAATCACCTGTACATCAAGAAAAAAAAAAGAAAAATAGAAAATAAAATGGCTTGAATAAGTCCAATAGGAAATTTTTGAGCATTAGCTCAATCAAATGAAGGATAAAGCTTGAAACTGGGTAAATCTGAAAGCCATCAAAAAGAAACACAAATATACATATAAGTTTATATCATTCCTTTATACTGTACTCTGATATCTATATGTTCACAAGAATGATGGTTGCCATTTCCTTAAATCTCATAAATGACTTGGATATTTTAGTAAAACAATGAAAAGATTGAATTGAAGTAAAAGTATGTTGTAGCATTATTTCAATTCTTATAACAACTGTTTAGCTCTAAAAATGAAATCCTATTTTATATGCCTGAGAAAAAAGTGCAATCCAATACAATCCTCTTATGAATATGTTTTTAGTACAAATAGTTACCTTTAATAATTTCATTGTGTGTGTGTGTGTGTGTGAATCTGAACTCCTGTATATTAGAATTTCTTCCAAAGAAGATCTAGTTATATTGGAAGAAGAAAAGAGAAGAGTGTAACCAATTTTTAAATGTCCTTGAAACACTATAGTTGGCAAAATCCCCATCCAAGTATAAAATAAGCTTAGCTTCCAATTAAAATATTACAAGTTGGTACTAAATCTAACCAACAATTTGAAACCTTCAGTAACACAAAAGTTGTCACTGTTTTTTAAAAAGGTGGTAGACAATGCCTCACCAAAAAAGAAATTTTTGAAAGTGACTACCCTAAGAGCAAAAGGATTCAAAGATAGAAACAAAGAAGAAATAAAGAGTGCTGAATTAAAATGTGTTGTTAGCATCTTTCATTTATTTAATAATACATTAAAAGAAAGAGAAAAAAGACCTTAGATGTATTGAAACTTATGATTCTCTTAAGTGTTTGATAATTATCCCCTAATTATGATGGCAGATTTTAAAGTAAAATAATGTTGGTTTAGAAAATTCCTTTCTTGTGACAAATATTGCATTGTCATATAATGCGACTTAAAGTTCTTCAAATGCTTCTGGCAGTCACTGAATTTCAGAAGTTTTTAATAATACTTCATGAGAAAAGTCATACGAAGTTTCTTTCTCTACTTACCCAGATGATGTTACCTGTGCCACTAGGATGTTCCCATCAGTAAAATTAATTAAATATCACTTCCTAACCATGACAATGCCCAAGACGGAAGTTGAGCTTCTTCCATGACCGCTAAGTTTCAGTATCCATTGTGGAGAGTTTCATCATTCAAGAGGTTTTTGATTTTCCCAAGTTCCTAAATATAATAGATTTATTCAGTGTTTTGGCAATTTTCTGCTAAAAAAAAAATACGTTCATAGTCAGTGGCCTTCAAACTCCGCCTTCTTTTTCATGAAATATCTGGAATAATGGTTATAATAAACTATAAAAGGCAATAATAATTACAATGGGGGCATTTCACACTGAGGGTTTAGTATTGACAGGATAATCTTTAATCAGTGGGGGGACAAAAGGTTACTCTTCTGTTGTAATATGCATGCATACATTTTCCTCTTCTCCATTTTCACCTTTTAAAGCGCATGTTTATCTTTTAATATGAAAACTGTGCTGACATAGTTTGTCTGCACTGCTTCTGTATGTCTAGGAGTTATCGCAGTGACAACGGCACCTTCTGCCTAGAGGTGAGTCATTCACAGTGTTTTACACGTGGTGAACAGAGGGCACTGACTGCATGTGATTCTAATAAAGCACTTCTGTAAATAAAAATTATCTTTATCCAAATTCAAAAACAGTAGTCTCATTTTTTTTTCCTCCCTCTGGCAGTAAAACAGATCTAAGCATTTTAAAAGAATCAAAAAATTTTTTTTCGTAAAACATAGTCAACATTGTGGGAGCACAATGAGGAGAAGGAAATCATGAAATAAGCTTGAAATGAGACAGGGACTGATCATACTGGAATTTCTAAATCATAGCAAAGAGTCTTGAGTCTATTTTAAATGTAATGAGGACCTTTGATTGCATTAGAGCTTGGAATGGTATTATCTGACTTAAATCCTCAAGAGTTCGATCTGTCAGACACGTAGTAATTGGGTTAGGTAAAGACAGAAGGAAATGAAACCGGTAAGGAGACCATTTGACTAAACCATACAGGAAGTGATGGTGTCTTCGCCTGTGAGGATGTCAGTGAAAGGATGAGACTCTTTCACAGCATGAGCAGGATTTCTAGGCAGGTTAGGAAAAGAAGATGGGAACAAAGGAAAGAAAGAAATGAGGCGTACTGGTTATTGACCAGAGTGACTGGTACGGACTGGTTTTACACAGTAAAGTAGGGAAAGTGCAAAGGCAGAGATTGAAAGCAATGGGTTACAAATCAAAATGTTATATGGATATATTGTACTGGACATGCTATTAGAAACTCTTGTGAAGTATGTGGGAAGCAGGAGAATTTAGAAGCTTTCAAGTCTGTAATTCAGGGGGAGGTCTGAACAGGAGATAAAATAGCAGTCATTTCCATATCATTGATCAAAGGCAAAGCTTAATACACTGTGAAGTACCTTATAACTTAGTGTAAGAGCTTAGCCTTTTCCCCTGAGTGAGGAGAGAAGCCAGTACCAAATTTCAAGCATAGAAGTAATGTGAACTGAATTGTTTTTCACTCCTGTGTTGACAACTGAAGGGCAACAAATATGGAAGCTGGGAGACTAGTCAGGAGAAAAGGATGACAGCACTCATGGCTGACAGATGCAACATGGGCTTGTAAGAGACACAGAGGTGAAGAGGAGGACTCCAGCTGTGAGTCTAAGCCACCGACAGGAACATAGGTATTTTATGAGAGGGAGAATATTGCAGGAAGCACTCAATTTTGGACATGGTAAGTTTGAGAAAACAATTGGATATCTGGATAAAGTATCAAAGAGACAGTACAATATGAACCTTAAATACGGACATGGTGGCCCTGGCTTGTCTTTCTGGTTTGATCTCTTGACATTTTCTTATGTTGTACAAGAAACATTGTGAACTATTTTTTGCTTCCCTAAACATACCATGCTCTTTCTAATTGTTATACTTTTGCATATATAATTCCTACTGTATAGACTGACCTTCCCTGCCTACTCATTTTTCAAGAATTTTTACAATATCAACCAGTTTATGAAGAGTTCTCTGAAATTTACAGGCAAAGTATGTTCTCTCCTAATATTCTGTATTCAAATGATGTTTTGGATGGTTATTAAAATATTTTGTTTGCATTAATTTCCTCAACTCGAGTTCCTCCAGAGAAAATATAATTCTATTTTACTTTCAGATCCCCAAATATGGAATTAGCTACAGAGTAAGCACTAAATAAATTATGAGGAAGGAAGGAAACAAGAGAAGGAGGAGTTGTGCAGGAAAAGAAAGGAAGTAATTCTCATTGAATACTTCAAATTCATTTGAATTAAATCAAATTTAAAAATGAATTTGTGATTTCATAATGTTTACTAGAGGATTTTCATACTCTTGATTCTTCTATGACTAGATATTGAATGCTAAGTGATGCTAAGTTTATGGTAATTTTTTAAAAACACCAGTATATTTATGTGTGAGTGTGTGTGTGTTTTGTGTATGTATATGTGTATAAATCCTTGTCAATCTCTACTGCAAGAACTGTCTTATTCTAATCAGAAATTTACCCACTTTCTGGGAAGTCATCTAGCATTCAGTAAGAAAACTCTCACTCCAGAGGGCAGAATTGTAAATATTTTAACTGTCTTAACCATCAAAGCTTTGTTAAATTTACAGTAAATTTTAGAAAATGGTTTTTATTTGTGATATCAGAAGCTTATTAATTGTCATACCAGATTTTAGAAATGGATGTTCATTGGTAAAATGATTGATATTCAGGGCACGTGGGTTGGCTAAATCATTTTCAAGACAATTTTCACCCTTGTGTATACAGCAAGCCTAAGGGTCTGGATCTCTAGGAATAGTGAAAGGAATTTATTCCAAAATGTGTCTAAATCCAGCTGTTGATTTATAGGATTCTAGTTACCTCGTTCTGTTAACTAAATCCTTCTTCCAGAGTATTATAGTGTTTGACACAAGTAAGCTTTTCACATACAAAATATACACATACATATAATGGGAGAATCTGAAACAACAGAAAGATGGAGTCATCATCTTATTGAACAAGCTGTAAACCTTTTTCATAGCAAGTATTTGTTTAATAAATGTTTTATACCAAGCAGAATTTATTTGATGAGACTTTTGGGAAAGTGACTAACTCTCACTCAACTTTCACTTCGGCAATCACCATTATTAAGAATTGTCAAGATCAAATTGGCTTGAGTCAGCCAGAAACACTGGGCATGTCTGAAAGTTCCTGAACAATGGCTCTATGTAATATGGTGCAGAAAAAGCAGAAAGAGAGATGACAGAACTTAGAGACAAAGCACTTGACTGTTGCCGCCTCTGTTGATGAAGACAAGTGTGCTTGCCAGAGTTCTTTTACAAATGTGCTGAGGTGTTCCATAGAAGGCAACAAAGCTTTCATAAGGTTAGGCAAGATAGAAAACCCTTCAACATAATGAAAATTAATCTCTTCTCTCTGACGAAGCTCACAATATCCCCACTTCTCTCTCAACAGACCATAAAGAAAAAAAAAGTGTTCAAAGAAACACAGGCTTGAGCATTCAAAATTACTTACCCCTGATCTACATCTTGCCTTTCTCATATCTTCTCTCAAATGTAAAGTCATTGTCGTCTATAAAACTAAAAGTATTTATTTCAGTTTTTTATTGGATGTAAACTGGTCTCTGAAAGAAATTGCAAACTCCTCCAGGTCAGGGGCTAGGGAAATGGAAGGCACTTGACAATGAAGTGAAATTAGAGAATATGGCAATGAAGTGACCCTCCCCTCTCTCAAGGACTGTAGAAAGGGGATCGCTTCAGAAAAAAAAGTCCCTTGGTGCCCCAAGGAAGCCCTGTCTCACGTAAGGTTTCCCTATTTGCATACGCCAGGTGCTTTGAGATGCAGCCTGTTCCTGGATGTGGTGGCATCCCTCTTTCTACTGCAGCTCACCAGACTTCAGGTCACAGTTCCCTCAGCACTGAAATGAAGCAGGACCCTATGGGGCCTTCCCAGGACAGATCCTCCCCAGCCCTCATGTCCCCTGTCTGCCTTTCATCTGTAGAGAAACTTTAGCCAAAGAATAAACTTAATCAGAGAAGTGAGAAGATGCAGACACAAAGGAAAGCAGTCAAACAGGACAAAATAATAATAGTTGAGTCACTAAACAAAGTCAGAGGCCTTTAGTTCCTCTCAAGGGCTGTAGATAACATTCTGAGCCTTATCCTTTGAGCTGTTTGGTAGAGACTGAAACTCCCACCAGGTGGTGGAAGTTAACTACGTGATGACCAGACTGTAGCTAGAAGGTAAGCTGTCACAATTCTGAGAAGTGGCCTCAAAGCGATGGGAGCAAACCAACCCTGGGACTAAAGATTAACTGTCTTTAAAGCAGTCAGGATGATGCTGATCAGACCACCACATGACCAGATTCCTCCTTAAAGCCTCCAGAAAAAAATTCATGCTTGCTGACACCTCGATTTTAGCCTGGTGAGACCTGTCTTGGATTTCTTACATACAGAACTATAAGAGAATAAATGTGTGCTGATTTACGTGATTAAGTTTGTGGTAATTTATTTGTTACAGCAAGTAACAGAAATATCATAAAATTGTCTAGCACAATGTGAAAAACTAGTAATTATTTATGGAACGAGTGAGTGAATGAATCTATCATACAACTATGTAGAATTTTTCAGTATTAGAAAGCACAAATGTCTAGTGTGCTGAAAAGTTTTTATTGCAATTATTTAGTGCATATTATGTAATTGTATTTAATCTGTATTTGTCGTAGTTATCCAAAACTTTAATTATAATTTTATTTAATCATATTTTCTCTTTTAATCTTCACTCAAAATTCTATTGTATTTTGGTTTGACTGCTAGAAATCAGTTCTTCCAAGCACAGAACAAGTCTTGCATGTATTCTTGAAAACATATTCTTATCTCTCTACCAGGACACAATACTGGACACATCAAAAGGAATCACCAGGTGCTCATTGTCAGGTGGATTAAAAATCATATTTAAATGCCATAGTCATTTCAATCACTCTGTCTGTGAAATCAACTCCTTGGGCTCTCTAAAACTTTACTATACTTCTATGGCCAAACCTCAACCCTGTTTAAATCTAACTCTTCACTAAACTCCCTGCTGTATGTATACAACTGGTCTCACTCAATGTTCATGTTCATTTATCTCAGACTCTTACTATTGCCTAGTAAGCATATGCCTGTTTGTTAGTGAATTCACTCTCCCAGTCTCTTAAACATCTATTTCATGATCTCTCTCCTCTCCCCAACTATTCACCAGCTTATCCCTCTTCTTCACTCTCACCTGGTGGCTGTACATCCTATTTTAATGAGAAAACTAAAATAAATAGAAAAAACAAGCAAAAACACTCCACCTACATACACTTGTGCCCATATACCTACGTGAATGCTCTTCTCTTCTTATGGATGAAAATCTAGCTAAGCCCAAACTCTCATTTTGAACTGTTAAAAGATAAACTGAGGCTTATTACACATTTTAAGAATTTGAGCAAAAATCTGTTTGCACTGGGCAGCATCCAATCTAGCAGATAGAAAGGAGCTCTAAGGAGCTATACGAAATGAAAGACTTACACAGACAGAAGGGAGATGGAATAAGGAAGCTATACTAAGCAAAAAGCAGGCTGGTTATCACAAGTTTACTGTCTTTTAGGGGTTGGAAGGGGTCATTCAAGCAGAGCACTTAACTAGTGCTGAGTAGGCAATCTTAACTAACTGGCTTAAGATTTCATTCCTGGGACAGCAGAAACTGTAGTCTGTTTATTGGTGACCTGGGGCTTAGCATAAGCAACTCCATTTTTAGGCTGTTTGTTGTTGTCTTGTTTTTAACTAACACTAACTAGACCCCATCACCTCTCGGTGCCTCAAAATTTTTGCACCAACAATTCTCTCCCACTTCCCTCTGCATTATTAACTTTCCTTTCCGAAGAGTATATATGTTAACTTACTCAGTACATCTATTTAAATGCCTAATAGCATTTCACATTTAATGATTCCAAAACTGAGTTCCTCAACTTTGATTCCAGTCCTGTACCCTGCTCTCAGTTAATGGCACTTTCATTCTTTCTAATGAGCAGGTTACAAACCCTTGCCTCTTTTTATCTCTCACTCCCAATTTAAGCAATCCAAAACTTTGTTTTGCTCTAACTTCCAACTATGTACAGAATTTGATTACCTTGATTCACATGACCATCATCCTTTGCCTTGATTCTCGCATTAGCCTCCAAACTCCTGGTTTCTTTTCTTGCTTCTTTACTGTATATGAACTAGATTACCCAATATTGCAGTTGTAATGATCTTAACATTTATTTAGATTATGCTAGAAATTCACTCAAAGTCTTGCATCTTTTTCAAATTTCATTTAGCAAAAATATAAAACCCCCAAAGCCTAACAACATCTGCCCCTTTACCCTCATTTTTCAACTTTCTGAGCTGATCTCTTTTCTCTCCTTCATTTATCTTCTTTCCCCATCTGCTTTGCTGTTCCTTAAAAAACGTCCATCATGCACCCACTTGGGGTCTTTGCAGATGCAGTGTCCCCTACATGCAGTGTTCCTAGTCTGCTTCTCACTTCCTACAGGTCGCAAATATCAAGCCAACTTTTTCCACAACATCCTTTTCATAACTGACACCAACCCCTGATACACTCCGTTCCTTTTTTTGCTTTAATATTTATTTATTTTTCTCCTCCTTCAGTATCTCTACCTAACTTGCTAAACATTGTATTTGACTTGTTTGTCATCTGCGTTCTCCGCCTCCCCGCCCCCAACCTCTGCCCTGATTACAGTAAAAGCTCTTGGAGGGCAGGGAGTATTTTGTTGTGGTTGCTCTTTTTTGTTGACCCCTGACATTAAATCTTTGGTTCTCAATAAATCTTGGATGAAAAAAAAAATGAATAACCCACCATAAAGAAAAATGGCATATGAACTTTCTTAAACATTTCCCATTATTTAGTTAACAAAAGCCGCTGAAATGAAGAATACAGCCCAGCTCTTTCATGACATCAAAGACATGACTAGACCTAGTATTTCAAAGTGGAAGCTGAACTTCTCTTAGTCTTTAGGATCTTCACATTTAAAATGGGGAATATTGTGTCTTTCCACCATTCTTTGAATACAATTCATGGAGGGGAAAATGTTTTACTACCATAAAGCATATAAAAAACTTAAAAGGTATTACTTATTTAAACTTCTTGACAACCCCATCAATTTTTAGCTCAGCTATTTTAGTTTGAAGCCAAAAAAGAAAACCCCACAAATCAAAACAGAGAGAATAATTTTTAACGATGCTACATATGGAACATTTACATGAAAGACACTGGGAAGAGTTCTTTACACTTAACATAAGAGACACAGGTACATTTCTGGTACCAGGTAGAGGCAGAGTGATGTTGGAAAGCCAGTATCTTCAATGGAGCAGTCGGGGTACCTCTCCACTCAGCCTGGCCCACTGCAAGCGGGGGGAGCTGAAAGGCAAAGACGAGATATTTCCTTTACAGTTCATCTGTGAAAGGTCTCCCTGGCTCTCAGATTTTTTTTTTAGTTAAATTCTCTTCTCCATATAATTGAGGTTTTCAGAAACAATCTAACTGCCAAGCACCACGCTGCAAAGCAACTGTGGTTGCAAAAATCAGACCTTTGTCCTACTTGCTAAAGCAAAGTTGGAAAAGTAAACTCAGAAGGGCCTTTCACACAACATTTGCCCCTTATCCCTTTTCTCGTCGCACTTGCTTTCATATCAGTTTCCTTCATAAATCTGGGAAAACTTCAGAACAGGGGCTGAATCTTTTTCATTCTTGTTTTTCAGTATTTGGAAAAATGCCTAGAACATAATAGGCATGGATTCATGCGTTCTGAAGGGATGGATAAGTGTCCCATGCACCTGGGTTATGCTCATCACAATTTCAGGAAGCCAAACAGAGCTGAATATCCATATATTAATATCCTATAATTTCATATATTCTTTCAAAACTCCACCACAAGATTTTTACTTTCCATTTTTTTCTTTTTACAAAGTACATTAACTTCTGTAGGTAAAGCAAAAAACAAAAAACAAACAAACAAAAAAAACTGGACTTTGTTCTTTAATAATGTAAATATCTTAATGCTCTCTGCAAATAAAGTATAATTATAGTGAGTGGCACTTCGTGCAAATATGATGCTTGAACCAGAAGGACATTCATTTTCCCATATGGGATGAGAGCAAATGTAAATACTGTTTTGGAATAAAGCTACAAATTCTACACATATTTATATGTCCAGATAATCATTATAAACAGTAACAAAGGGAAAGAATTGTATTTTGTGATAAGACAAACGTGTGATCCTCATGGAAGAAACAATTTTTGAGAGAGAATGAAATTAAACAAGAATTTGAATATCTATAGAGCATGTTGAGAGTTTTGGTTCTGAGATACCTCCCATTTGCCGAATAGTATTGATACACATCGACTTTTTCAATGTGTATCTTAAAAGGCAGCTTTTCAATCCTTGTAAAACTGACAGATATGTACAATTATCTCTATTATTCTCGCAAATAAACAGACTCAAGGAATTATTTTTTTTTCCCCTTTAGGGCTGTATCCTTCTCTAGTGTGATGAAGACAAGATTTGAATCCTTACTTGTTCAACTCTAACCAAACTAAACCATTATAACATGCTGTCTGCTCAAAATGTAGTGCGTGCTTACAAGGGAGCAATCAATTCCAATCTGTCTCCCTGTGTCCATCTGTCTGTCTGCCTGTCTATCTGTCTCTCCTCTCTCACTCTCTTTCTCTCTCTGTCTCACACACACACAGACATACACCAAACACACAATCTCATGAAGATATAATTACTTAAACAGATGACGAAATAAAGGATAAACTAGGCTAACTGTTCAGCACCATTTTGATAGTAATAGAGAAGGGGTTATCATTCAAATTTGTCTTATTCATAATCCTGTGTATTTAATCACAATGTATTAAAATATCATATAAATTTCTTTCATTTAAAAACTCCCTAAAAAATATACTCCTGCTTACCTTTCATGGCTCTGGGCATTCTGAGATTATTGTGTTCTTTTCAATCTTATTTTAGTCGAGTGCTACATTAAATTATATGAATGTTCAATTCCAATTTTTTCACATGGCCAGAAGAGAAATTGTTATTGGAGCAATGCAATTCTATCGTTGTAAGTTGTGAGAGAAAAATATACATTTAATATGTTGAATATGTGTAGAAATCTTAGTTCTCATGAAAATATTAGTTGTCAGATTATCAATCGGGTCATCAGAGTGGGATTAAAGGCAGTTCATAATATTGATATGCATGTTGTAAGGGTCATAATAAATTACATTTCAAAATAAGAATTAGCAATGAATTAGTAAAGAGAACTCTAAACTTAAAAACAATTTACTCACATTCAAGTTTCACTTCTGTCGTTTACTAGGTCTCTGAATTTTCAGAATGCAGTTTTCTTTTTTCTCGAGATTTTGTGTGTTTATTTGCTTTTTTTAAATTTATCTGTTTGTTTTTCATCTATAAAATGAAAGTCTAGGGTCGGTGATCTCTATGTTCCTTCTTTCCTACAGTCCTTGATATCCAATGGTGTATTGAAAACATTCTGCTAGGTCAATATTAGTAAAGCAGAATGAATATAAATGTTCTGCTCATTCTCATGCACACTTTGGAAATCATGAGTAATGAATACTAAACTCACATTTCTTATTTATGTATTTCTTGATCTCATTTTGAGGGTATTCCCTTTGCAGTAGCCTCTGGGCACATTTACAGGATTTAATAAGAAGAGACGTTATCTGCAATCTTAATTGTATAGCAGAATGATAAATTCACAGACGAAAAGCTTGTCTTGTAAATGTAATTTCCTCTAAGCTTGTTAGGAAGAATATACCAGGGAACATAACAACTCCCATCTCAAGTCATTGTATTCCATGAACTTTTCAATTCCCATGTCAACTAGTATTAATATGTTTAAAGGCACATTGCCTAGTTTAGAAGAAGAGAGATGATATATATTTTAGTTTGATTTAAGATACTTCAGTGTGGTTTATATCCACCATAGACCTATTTGAGCTATCTCTATTAAATGTATTTTAATAAATTGGGCTTAGATAATGTCTGATTGCCACTAGGATTTGCCTTCCTAAGGTCATGATAGATAATTCAATTTCCTATCACTTAGTGGAATTGCCTTGTCCCATTACTTGGTTTACTGCAGATGGGAAAATAAAAAAAACAAAAACAAAAACAAATAATATAATTGCTTCCTAATCTCAGTATAGAGAATTACATTTTAATTATGCTTTAAATTATTGTTATCCATACATTTCATAGGAGATTTTCATGTTGCAATCATCTCCCAGCCAATCTCTTTGCACAATAATATATCAACAAAAGTACAAAACCAAACAGATTTTTATTAATAACGTCATTTTTCTATGTACTTGTAGAATTCCAGAAAAGGCAATGATGGTAAGACAATACCCATATAAGGACAGAGCGAGGATAAAGGGCGTTTACCATGGGAAGGGTGGCATGCTGTTTTTATAGACACAGTTTCATTTAATTTTTACCAAAACCTCATGCACTGAATCAGTTATATTCCTTTCATGGAATAAGAAACTAGTATCTGAAAACTTAAGGGGTTTTTTTCCCCAAAATTGGTTGTTTATTGTTTCTACCTTGATAATAGGGATATATTCATCTGAAGATAATTTTAGGGCAACGTTTTACCTAATTCACTAGGCAGGGATAATTTATTTCCTTGTATCACCTATCATATTACTAAATATTGCTAAATTTCATTTTAATGAACAAGTAAATGCAAAGATTCATTTTATTTAGCAAGACTGAAAAAAAAACTAAGACATAAATTCACGTGAGACCTTTGGTATTGTTTCGAAACAATTCCTCCAGCTATCAACCCAAGACTAAATGTCAAAAGCTGGTTAGCTGTGGAAGAGGCTAACTGACACTCAGTTCTGACTGGCACTTTAACATTTGTGGCCGATGCCACAAATTATTTCCTGTGTCTTCTAAGAGAGCTCAAGTCCATGTCCTTTCCCTCTGAATCTGGGTTTTGTGACTTCTTGCCCAGTGAAAGTGATGTTCCGTTAGTTTCTGGACCTAGATCTCGAGACTGGCCATTCTTACTTCCTTGTCTTAGAACACTTGCTCTTGAATATCTGAGCCATTATTTAAAATTCCAGTTGCCCTGCTGAAGGGAGAAGCCCTGAGCAGGGCAACTGGAATTTTAAATAATGGCCCTCTTATAAAAAGACATAAAAAGCCCTCTTATGTCTCAGGGCTTTTTGAGAAGCCCTGAGACATAAGAGGAAGAGGCACCTGACTGATCCCATCCCCTTTCCATCTCTGCAAAGAACAAGGCAATGGTGTGAATGTCATAGCACCAGAGCAGCTCAGTCTTCAGCCACATAACACAATGACTCCAATGTGACATGGAGCAGAATCACCCCACTGAGGTCTGCCTGAATTCCTGGCTCCCTCAAATCCAAGCTAAAATGAAATAGTTGTTTTAAACCACTAAGTTTGGGGCAGTTTGTTAAGCAGGTAGAGATCAAAAGAACAGACACCAGAGACTATGTGTGCACGCCTAGCATGCAGAAGGTCCTGGGTTCAATCCCCAGTACCTCTACTAGAAGTAATAAATAAATAGACAAACCTAATTACCTCACCCCACAAAAAAATTAAGAACTAAAAAAAAAAAATTTAAGATAAAACTTCTACCAATGAAAAAACTAAAGTAATAATATGCTTTTCTAATAAAAAAATTGAAGGAAATTACTTACATTTATAAAATTAGAAAACTATGGATAGAGTAAATATAAACTTGGCAAAATTCAAATTATAAAAGTAAACAGAGTTATTTCATCCTAAGAAAATATAAAATACTTTTTAAAATGATACTATTAAACACATGAAACAAAAACATGGAAATTGATACATTGTATCTATTTTGTGGATTGTGAGATAAAGCTGTAGATGTTCAAGTTAACTTATTTGCAAGCAACATAATGGGAAACTACTATACTATTGTAAGAGGTCTTAGCACAGATTTTAGATATATATTGCTGTCTAGATTTATCTCACAAGCATAATATATTGGATTTTTTTAAGTAATTGAATAAGATAAGACAATAATTCTCTCAAATCATATATTTTCTATTTTTTCATCTATATGATTACATTGCATCTCGTAATTTGTCTAATATGATGGAAGAGTACATAGATGGATAGGTAGATGGATAGGTAGGTAATAGATAGATAGAAACAGAAAATGACATAAATTTGGAAGGGGTAGAAGATGGTAAACGTATTTAAATGTTTTTCAAATTGAACATTCTAAACAAAATATTAGCCCTGTGTAGATGCCTATATGTGTAAATATGGAAACATAAAGAATACTGCCAGAGATGAAGTTATGAATGTATATGCATATATACATATGTATGCATAGGTATGCATATGTATGTAAGTATGTGTACATATATTTTGTTTGGCTTAGAAAATATTATTTATATTTTTATATAAAAATAAATCTATATATTATATATGTTTCCCTCAAACCAAACAAATATATATCATGTTGATGTCTCTCTTATTAACTAGCTATATGACCAGTCAAATCATTTTATTTCTATGAGGTTCAGTTTCTTCAACTGAACAAGGAGATTCATCTAGTTAATTTCACTTTTTTCCATGATCCTTAAAATTATATCAATTGTATAGATTATCTTCTAAAAGATAATTAGCTAAACCAAAAGGGATTTTAACCACCCTTTCCATGAATATTTCTGGCTAATAATTTTAGTTCTTACTGAAGTTTTTCATAACATTTCAGTGAATCTGCCTAAGAACACTCTTAACTCCTATTTTTTTGTTTCTCAAGAGAAACTGAATTGTTTATTTTTATGTTCATGTAGGATACAGGAAAAAGGAAATTCTGGATTGTTCCTATTATCTATATGACAAATGTAAGTAGAGACTTAAAAAGTGAAAGCACACACAAAAAAATTGATACACCCAGTGGAACAATCCCATTGGCTGTTCTACTAAGTTTTATGGGTCTTTTTGCCACAGCTGATTTTTTTCAGAGGATTGTTTAACCAGACTACCTCCAATGGCTGAAATTGAGACACAGAACAACTCCAGGAACCTCAAGTAAAAGATGTTACAATTGACTGTGGGTTTTCTAGGCCAAGTATCTTTTTCTTGAGATTCCTGGAGTTGTTTTGGTGTTTCCAATAGACTTAAATTCCATTCTCTTTTCATGAAAGTCCTTTTATACTGAAGATGGTGAGTTTTAGTGGGTTTTGGTGACTTGCAACAGTGTTGTGACTAACACAAGGATAAACAACCCTCTATACTTTGTTTTTACAAATTTTATTTTTCTAGTTTCTGTGTCTTCTCTGTTATAAATTGTTTACATAATGTAAATCATTTGATTGAAAATCTTTAATTTCTAAATGTATAATTAATGTGTTTTATTGTTTGAAAACTTGTTGCAGGTAACTTATATGGATTTATGTTACATAGAAGTAATAATTTGTGATCAGCATTCTGTACTAGCAAAGAAAAATACACATATAATTCACATTTCTGTAGTTATGTATAATTTATCACATAGCATGCAATCTAACGTATTATTTATTATATAACATATTTTTTTCATAATGTGTGATATAGCATATAATTCATGCATACAATGTTTATGTGTTGTTCATTCAATTTTTTAAAACTTCAAACCACAGTGCCTACCTCACTCAGGTTTTAATAAGACTTTACTCAGAAATCCCCAATTAAAATAAACCTTTTCATTGTTTTGTATCATAGCTATAATGAAGAATCTAGAATTTGCATCCCTCAAAGTGATCCTAACATACTGGAATCCCGATGCAGACATATACATTGCCCTGCTGCTTCTTTGAGGGCAAACACTGCTGTCACCTAAGTAGTTAAAGCATGATTCTGTTTTGGGTGCAAATGTGAACAAAGTAAAACATTAAATTTATGACAGTGTTCTGAAAAATTATATTTTATGTATGTAAATATTGCTTTTAAAACTTAAAAATTAATTCAGTAAAATCACTGACAGGTGATTTGATGTCTCAAATGTAGTTTTGTTGACTCAGATCTTAGTATTGGTACCAATTATACATCTTTATGCTATTAATTTGTTTACTTTCTGCCACATGATAATATACTTTTTTAAATGAATCAAAACAACATTATATTATTTGGCAAATTATCAGGAACCTGACTTGTGCTTGTTCTTTGCCAAATAAGTTATTCTTAATAAAGCATGATAGCTAAATCACTTAATGTATTAAATATTAATTAATAAGATTTAGAAAAAACAAAAGGAAGCCCAGTGGAGTCAATGTCTGCAAAGGACAACAACTAGCTTTCAGTTACCCTTGGCCACAATCTTTCTATCAGACGTATGACTATAAAGTCCTTATCTATTTACCCACAATAAAAGAATGACAGCTCTTGTTATATACATGCCATGATTCAGGATGCTGTGTCATGTGCAGCGCATACAAACATGAATAACATGTGCACATATTATCCTAAAGAATTCTAAAGAAGTGCATGACTGATATGAGATAGGCATGTAAATGTGAAAGTACATTAAAATTGCATTTCACATGGAACTGGGCTCCCAGTGGAACCCTTGTTTTTTTCACTCTGCACTAACCTGTGAAAGTAACCCTAAGCAAGTAATTTATTCTTGCTAAGATTTGACGTCTAAAATACAATCTAAAAAAAAAAAAAAAAAATCAAACCCAGAATTAGAGATGCTATTGAAATATCAGGGAATTCATAGAAAATGATTTCCTTATATACTATATGACAGCATAGTATAAATGATAGGTGTTTAGATAGATACATAGAAAAATAATGTCTGCTCTTTTCTCAAGAGATATTCTCTGTCCACCAGCCACATCACTACATTACCTTCTATCTTTCCCTTCCCCTGTCTACAAATAGCATTTAAAGTTACTCTTCCTTCCTAAATAATTCAATGCTAGCTTTCAGCTTGCATATGCCTTGGAGCAAAACAAAAGTTGTCTAGTTACTGGCAAAACCCAGTATTCTAGGAAAGCTTTCAATTGATTATGCATCCTGTCCAAAGTATCGGAAGGTGATATCACCTCCAACATATTCTTTTATTCTGGAGGTGGAGTAGAAGACCAGTTGGAAATTTTGATACTATGAAAAACGTGATTTTTCTCCCTGTATGTACTCGGGACACCACATTTTCTAAAAAGATGTTTGAACTGGATACATTACACAGCTATCTATGGTGGGGGACACATTTAGCTGGCTTGGGGGCTGAGACTGTTTCCCAACAAAAGATGTGACAACTGGATTCCACGTCAGCATTTTACCCCTGCCACTAGGTTCTGTGAACTTTTTAAGGGATCATTTATGTTTCATTCATTTGTATATCATACACTATTTAAAAAAAGAAATGTTACAACATTTGTGTGTAAAAAAGAGAAAATGACTGAAATAACTGTGTTATATGTGTGTATATATATATACATATACACAATGGAATTTTTTGTCTACATGTAAAAGAATGAGATTAGACCATTTTTTATACACAAAAATAAACTCAAAATGGATTAAAGACCTAAGTGTAACACCTGAAACCATAAAATTCCTAGAAGAGAACATAGGCAGAATACTCTTTAACATAAATCATGGCAATATTTTGGGGGATCTGTCTCCTATGGCGAGAGAAATGACAACCTGAGTAGATATTTTTCCACAGAAGACATACAGATGGCCAACAGGCACATGAAAAGATGCTCAACGTTGCTAATCACCCAAGAAATGCAAACCAAAACCATGATGAGCTATTACCACACACCTCTGAAAATTATCAAAAAGTCTATAAATAATAAATGTTGGAGAGGATGTGGACAAAAGGGAACCCTTGCACACTATTAGTGGAAATGTAAGTTGGTACAGTCACTATGGAAAACACTATGGAGGTTCCTTAAAAAACTAAAATTAGAACCATAGAATGCAGCAATTCCACTGAAGAAAATGAAAACACTATGAAAAGATACATGCACCCCAATATTCATAGCATACTATTTATAATGTACAAGATATGGAAGCAATTTGAGTGTGTATCAACAGGTGACTAGATAAAGCAGATATGGTACATATAATGGAAAATGACTCAGTTCTAAAAAAAGAATAAAATTCTGCCATTTGCAACAAAGTGAATTGTCCTAAAGAATCTTATGCTTAGTGAAATAAGTCAGACAGAAAGACAAATACTGTATGTAATCACTTACATGTGGAGTCTGAAAAATAAAACAAATTAACATGTATAACAAAACAGAAATAGATTAACAGATACAGAGAATGAACTAGTGATCACCAGTGGGGAGCGGAGTGAGGGGAGGGGCCAAATAGGAGTACGAGATTAAGATGTACAAGCCACTACGTATAAAATGGATAAGCAATGCGGATATATTATACAGCACAGGGAAATGCAGTCATTGTCTTCTATTAACTTTAAATGGAGTATAATCTATAAAAATCTTGAATAACTATGTTGTACATCTGAAACTAATAAAATATTGTAAATCAACCATATTTCAATACAAAAATATGCATTTAATTTAACTGGGCTCTTGATATAGTAGAATTTTTTCTCTCCATTGGCACTCACTTCCCAGCAGTCACTTTTAGATCTAATTCAGAGGGAGTCGTCTCTTCTATTTGGATGCATACACTCACGGTTCTCTTACATTTCTGCAGGTCTTGTGAGCATGGCTCTGACTTCCCTTTGATCTGGACAATATTTTTCTAGATAGTTGTATTGCAAATAACTTTCAAAAGTAGAGTGAATTCCTCCAGAGCAAAGGGCAGTCACTTACTGACCATTTTGAGATGTTCCAGGACCCTAAGCTTAGCGTCCTTCTCCTTTAACAAACCCATGGGATACGCAGTTGTCTCCTGGCCCTCTCTTTCACCCCGCGGAAATTAGAAATTGTTTGAAGAACCAGCAGAAAAAAAGTTCTGGTAGTTGGGCTACCATTTTGGGGGGTTAGAAATAAACTATTTTTAGTCTTCAACCCAAGAGTTTTGTATATTCTGCAACTTTCTTAAAACTGTATCAGACACATGTTACTATATATAAAACAGTTAAACGCAAGGACCTACTGTATAGCACAGAGAAGTATATTCAATTTCTTATAATAACATATAATGGAAAAGAATCTGAAAAGAAAAATATATGTATGTGTACGTATATGTATAACGGAATCACTTTGCTGTACACTTGAAACTAACATTGTAAATCAACTTACTTCAATAAAAAAATTTTAAAAAAGAAAAACTATCTGACTAACTTGTTAGCTCCCAAGTAAGTAACATCTTATACACTTCACAGTGTATAGGCAGACTTTACACTTAGATAGGAAACATTACGACAGGTAAACTAATTCAACACTTAGAGTCTCAGTAACAACAATGGAACTCAAATTTAACAAAGCAGAATGACTTCTTAGTTAAACATAACTGAATATATTTAATATTTAAAGATACAAAATACCAATCTTAAGAGATGGGGAGGTAGAGCTTATCAGAAATTAAAAAAAAAAATAGAAGAAAGCTACTTTTAGATATAAATGAGCTGCATCCAGAGAGACAATTTCAATGGGAGTATTTACCCTGGGCAAAAATAAATAAATAAATAAATAAACAAACAAACAAACAAACAAACAAACAAACAAGCAAACAAACAAACAAACAAATAAATAAATCCCATTAACGAGAATGTCTCTCCTGGGGAGATTAGACTAATTTGGACCAGTTTGTATAGGCTGTTTTATTTCACGGACTGGCTGACCCAGTCTGTCCAGTGGCTATCCAAGCCCTCATCAGCCACCTTCCTCTTACCTCCTTTTTCTAAAGAGTCTACACATCTTGCAGTCAAAAGGCATCACATGATATAATTAGGAACAATGAAATCTACACGAAATTTCTAGTAAAGAAATCCCTTATTTTAAAAAGACATATGTCTCATTAAAAATCCTTTTCTTATTCATATTTCCCTGACTTTTGTGTCTAAAATGAAATGATTCATATTAGAATCATCTGAGGTTACATTTACATGTTTAGGAAGAAAGAGCAGGCAAATAAAGAGCCTAAGTTCTTCCTGCTAGCTTTAAGCATCTGTTACATAAGAAAATTAGATTCAAAAGAAACCCAGATACACAAGAACAGATAAGCTAAACAATGGAGAGAAAACAAAGGTTTTTATTTTGCCATAAAAAGTATTGGGCAATCTACCACAGCCTGTTTTCATACACATTCAAACTCAAGCCCACAAAAAAATACACACTAAATGAAAAGCCAAAGCAATATTAAGACAATAGTACAGATACTTGAGTACATTTAGCAAGAAAATGTGTTCTAAGATCTTTAATATTTTCATTTCTCCAGAGATTATTACTGGCTTGCATTAGCTATTGGACCTGGATTTGTGAGTCCCAAACTGGGCTCTCCTGGTGTAAAAATCTTAATTATTTAACTATATAACTAAGAGCCTGCTTTCTGCTTATTCTTTTGCTGTTTGCATAAGTTTCTTTTATGGAGAAAAGTGCCATAAGAGGATATGGTATCTCATTCACTTCATATTTGTGTATCTTATTTTGTAATAATGAATACATATTTTAGTTTGCCTGGGCTGCCATAACAAAGAACCACAGACTGGGTGGCTTAAACAACAGAAATTTATTTCCTCACGGCCCAAAGCCAGAAGCTGAAGACCAAGATGTCAGCGGGTTTGGTTTCTTCCGACGTGTCTCTTCTTGGCTTGCAGACGGCCACTCTTTATGTGTCCTCATGTGAACTTTCTTTTTGCACAAGCTCCCTGAAGTCTCTTTTCCTTATAAGAAAACCATTGCTATTAGATTAGGGCCCAATCCCAATGGCCTCACTCTAACCTAATCACCTCTTCAAAGACTATCTTCAAATACAGTCGTATTCTGAGGTATTTAGAAGTTAAGGCTTCAACATATGAACTTGAAGGGACACAATTCAGCCTGTAAAAATAGATGGTCTTTTTTTTCTCCCCAACTCAAAATCCTATAGAGATAGCAATTCTTTCATTTTCCTTAGGTCTTATCTACTCTGAATAAATGAAGAGATAACACAGTGCCTAAAAAATTGAAGTCCAAACCACAAACTATGATGAATTTGTCCAGATAATACCCATATTGTGAGTCCCTGGTGTTTAATCAGCAAGCCAGATGTCCTTAAAAGCACCCAGATCACTCAACTCCTTCTATTAAAACTCCAGTGTACAGATTTTTAAAAAGCATGTAAAAGTTCCAAGCTACGGGTGCCTTTGAGCAAGAAGTCCTATTCCAATCACCCTACATAAACAAAGCAATTAGCTCTCTACAATTTTGTTTCTCCTAGTTTCAAATTAGGTTCATTTACATTTTGTGTTCCACTAATGTGCATTTATTTCAGTCCTTTGCATAGTTCAGCAGCAAGGGATAGAAGCAGTACAGTAATATATAAACTCGCTTATACAATCATTTTTATTTTTGTAGGACATGGTGTGACCACTAAATGAGACATAGTTGGTAGTTAGACTTCATCAGGCAATATTTATTTCTTTTGTCTGCTTGAATACTCTCTTTTATCTGAGATAAGTAAGCACTCTATACTTAAATTCCCTTTCTCAGACAATTCAATTGGTCACACGAAAACTGAAGACAAAGAAAAATAAACATTCATTACAAATATCCTGTAAAGGTAGTTCAGCCCCAAAGGTGCAAAGGTATTTAAATTTGGAGGAAAAAAAAAGAGAGAGACAAACAAAAAAACCCCAAACTCTGCATTTACAACTATAGTATCTCAGTTTAAAATAAACGTTTCTGTTGTAGCAAACATCATAGAAGAAGGTTACTTTTCTTAAGTTCTTAATACAAGGCAGAGGAATTTTGGATGGAAAAATGTATAGATATGGACTGGATTTTTAAATCAGTCTCTTCAGTAGTTAGTCAAGATGTCAGAAATGATTTATGAACTTATGATTTTATATGTGCCTTTAATTATTATTCCTAAGATTTAGATGTAAACTTAGCAACCTTGAGAATAAATTGTTGATCCATTTACACAGAACTAAAAACAAAGCACAAAGATAAATACTGTGAAAGGATTGAGTGTAAATCTACTGTTTAAAATGGTCAAAAATAAACTGAATTAACTCTGAACTCCTCTTTATTACCTGATGGATGCTTGGCATGAATACTGGATTACTTTACAATTACTTTACAATTACTCTATTCTTCCATGAGAAAGCAGGAGATCCTTAAATACAAACACATTACCCACACACTTTGCACTAAGAATCAAAAGACATTAGTTCTAGTCCTATTTCTGTCATTTACCTGGTCTGAGACCTTTATCCAATGAAAAATCCACAAAAACAACAACAAAAAACTAAGAAACAAACCAACCTAGATCATAATACCTCATCTGTATATAATTATGAAGTTAATAGAGCACTAAGATCTTGTTTCAAAAATTCTTTTCTGATTCAAAATCTGCAGTCATAGTAGACAACAAATATTCACTTAATATAGCCCATGGTCAGTTATTATAATCCCTTCTTCAAGTAAACTCTAACGACCCTTGGTTTGTCACCCTCATATGAAGTACAATTATACTGACAGAAACAGGCTCCAACTCACACAGTTCAAGATATTCTATGAAGGGAATATTTACGATGGTATTAGTAGTATTAATGGAATCAGCTATGGGCCACCCTATTGTGGAAAGGCATTGACACTCTTGAGGCAAAGATCAGATACCACGAGAACTATAACAATGACAGAGACACTGCTATTGCTGAAAAAAACAAAACAAAACAAAACAAAACAAAACAAAACAAACCTTCCAGAGGGGAAAAGGCATGGGAAGAAATATCCTGAATTTTTTTTCTCCTGCTCTCCGATCTTTTCTCAGCACCATCCATTGGCTGAGCCTCAATTCGAAGTCAATTGCAAAGAGTGTCCTGGTGACACCATCTATAAGGCTCAACTTCCTTGGATGCAAAGTAAGAGTTTGAAATGGAAATGATAAATCTAGATGAGAGATACAGACTAAGCCAAATGATAAAAGGCTTGTACACTTGACAAAATCATAGTCCCTATAAATCCCACTCTCTGTCTATTTCACACCTGCATCATGTATCTGAATTTGGTTGGAGGAAATCCTAAAAACCACAGTGAACAGAAGCATTTAAATGTGTGACAACTAACTTCAAGTGAACTCTTATTGTTGAAGGAAATCATAGTCTTTTTAATCCATCAGTTCTCATATTCCTAGGAGTCTTTTCCACACTTTCTTCCTTCTTTTTAAGTGGTCAATACCTCCTCTCCCAGCCTCATTCTTGTCTGATGACTTTGCTTCATATTTCAGTTAAAAAGATTACAGGAATCAAAAGAGTTTAGACAGACTTCTACCACATTAATCCATCTTTCAGTATTTGCAGACACCTACCATGTCTTTCACCTTAACTTGGGTGAACCATCATATAGCCAATCTTTCTTTATGGGGGGTTATATCCTATCTGATCTTATACACTCAAAACCTTTACTCCAGAGATTCTCCCCTCTTCCTTATACATTGTCAACATTTACTTCCTAGGGAATCATTACCATCAGCATATATATATAAATGCTATATATTTTTAAAGTCATAGCAAACAGTTGGCCCTTGAACAATGCAGAGGTTAGGGACAAAGACTTTCAGTGTAGTGGAAAATCCAACTATATCCAGAGTTCCACATCTATGGATTTAACCAACCACAGATTATGTAGTACTAGTACTGTATTGTTTAAGGGGCAACTGTATGGCACAGCAATCTGTATGGAACAGGAGACAAGGGTAGGTGGTGTGTAACCTTATTTCAAGAGTTGAGAATTTGTGTAGTGGCCATCAGGCACACATATCCCATTCACAGTAATTGGGAGTAGTTAAGAAATAAAAATAAAAATAATTTTTCCTTTCAAAAAAATTAAAAAGCTATATTTTTTTCAACAACTATGTGACCTTTCAGCAGCATTTGATATAATCACTCACTTGATGGGTAGCAAAGAATTTGACCTTGCCCAAAGAGAGGTATGACCTTTGTCCTTTGCTCCTTTTTTGAAAATAGCCTTTAAAGCTTTGGAATTTCCTAACTGATAAGAATGTCTTTGTTACTCTTGATGGGCCTCTGGGAAACCTGATAATTTATGTTAACAAGGTGCTTCATGGTGGGCCCATGATATCAGCACAATCTCCAGGGAATGGGCAGCTGGAGACTGAGATCAACCATGTGGAAAATCAAACAGTCAATCTTTCCTACAATGATTCCCCAGTAAAAAGTCTTAGACACTGAAGCTTGATGAGCCTCACCAGTTGGACATACTCTGCATATTTTTACACACCAACTCTAAGAGAGTCATGTGTCCTGAGGACAATGGAAATTTCATATTTGGAACGCTCCCAGACTCTCTGTCTAATGCATTTCTTCTCTTGGCTAATTTTATTGTATATCTCCCCTGCTATAAATCATGACTCTGAGTGCGATTCAGTTAGTTCTGTGAGTGTTTCTAGTGAATTTGGGAACCCCCCGCCAAGCTAACGGTTGGGGTCAGAAGTAAGGGCAGTCTTTGGGGACTATAACTGTTCTCTTAAACCTTACAGTTTGACTCACTTTGGATACTCCTCTTTGACAATACTTTCTTCACTTCACATGCAAGACACCATGATTTAATCATTTCCTTGCTACTTCGATTGTTCATTTCATGGCAGACTTCATTTTTTTTTCTCCTTTTCCTTATATTTCAATACTGTAGTGTTGTAAGACTAATTCTTTATCCCCCTTTCCTACTTTTTATGTAGTAACTCTTTCCTACTCTGATCTAGTGTCAAGACCTTTAATGTTATCACTTTGCCAGTGTACCAAATATATATCTTTAGTCTGTCTTCTCTCCTCAAACCTAGACTAACATATTCTATGGCTTAATTAACACATCCACCAAGACATCTGATAGATGTCGAAACACAGCATACCCATAAGAACCCCAGATTTCTTCTTCCCTCCTTATACTCCAGCTCCCCAAATATTTACCTGTGACTTTCTCCATCTAAGTGAACTTAAGTCAACCTTTGAGTCTCCAGCAAAAATTTTAGAATATGAGATTATACTCAAATCTTCTCATTCTTTCATGTGAAAAGTGAAGACTTCCCATCAAAGAAGACTTTATCCTCAAAATATATTCAGGATCTGTTTGGGTTTTTTTTTTTTTTTTTTTTTTTTTTTTTACTACTTTCAAAGCTACCAATTCATTCTTTCATTCCTTGATTACTGTGAAAACAGTCTATTTCCACTGCCACGTTCTTTGACTGCATAGAGTTTAATATCAAAACTGCATCCAGAGTGAGTCTTATATACAAATCAGATCATGCCCTTCCTTTGCTCAAAACCCATCAGTTGCTTCAATTTCATTTAAGAAAAAAAAAAAATCAAAGTCCATACAACGACCAACAAGCTGCTGTATGATTTACCTCAGTATTTCATCTTGGATCTCATGAGCAGCTAACACCTCCAGTCACACCACCCTCCTTGTGGCAATGCTTATTGAACCTAGGTGGGTCCACTTTTACATTAGCTGCCACACATTGCCAAGACAGCCTTCTCCCTGATGTTTAGAAGTCTCACTCATTGTTTGCTTTTAGTCTTTTCTCAAATGTCAACTTTTTATAGATATCTGATATTTTCAATCTATTTAAAAATTTACCTGTACCCCAGTGCTACTGGTGTCCCTTATCATTTACTGCATTTTCTTTTTTTTTAACTAAAATACTTATCATCTTCTAAAGTATTATGGAATTTACTTATATTTACAGTTTAATCTATGTATTTCCCATTAGAATCCCAGCTCCAAAATGTCAGAAGCCTTGTCCAGTTAGCTTTTGATCAATTCCACATATAAATATAACTAAATTCAATGTCTTGTCATGGTCATAAATGTGGAAATTCAAGTCTATTATTCACTGGCCTCTAGTTAAGAATGTCTGCTTCCCCCATCTCAGTGTAAGTCTGAATAAAAAGTTAAAGTCTCTTAACCATACAATTTCGGAACTCAGATTTTTTGGCTTTCTTTCTTTCTTTTTTCTTTTCTTTCCTTTCCTTTGCTTTCTTTCTTTCTTTATTTCTTTTTTAAACATCTCTTTAAGGCTCCAAATTATGGGAATAAATCTGTACTGTAAAATGCAAGAGTATCTTCTTTGGAAAATCTAAATTTGCTTCCATTTATTTCTGCACACTGATACATCTTAGCCTAATTTTATCTCTCTATCTTATGAGAATTAACTTTTAAAAAGCAAGAAGAAGATAGCAGATTCCAACTTTCTGAATTTCTCCTAACATTTGCCTCAGTGTTCTAGCTTTGCTAGCAGATATGATAGAATTCACTAGTGTTTACCAATATTTGTGGGGTTTTTTTTCCAGTTTACATAGAATGATTGCATATCCCACCCCCAGAAGTTAAACACACTCATGTGATTTTCCACTTTTAATGAAAATAAAGTGGATTTGACTTATGTCACCTATGGGTAGAAGAGCTACTGAATAATATTCACTTCTCCTTTCCTACACTGAGTTAAGGTGAAATTATGTCCAAATTTATGTAGTGTGAAATGTGGATAACAGCTGCTTAGAAACACATGTGAACTTTGCTATAGTGATAAATGTTTATTGCGTTAAGTCAGGGAGATATTGGTGTTTTTGTTTTTGCAGCACAATTTACCCTGTACATATTGAAACAATTGAGAACAATTTAACCAACTATTTTGCCAAGACATAAAAAAGTTTCCCAGCTCTCCAATCTACAGTTGTTATATCTTCTCTGAACCTCTTCTAGACCAAAGATAATGAAAACATTTTAAATTCTGTCTTAAGTAGTGCACACAAAGTACTTATTTCAAATGCTGTCCTAGTCAAGATTACTGAATGTCACATGTGACAGAAAGTATCAAGTACTAGTTCTAAAAAGACTGAAATGTACTCTGCTTTTGCAGAAGAGTTACTTACAAGACAGTGAAATCTTGTTTCAAGCCTTCACAGTATTAGTTATTAAGATTTTCAGTCCTGTGTGCCTCCATGATCCTCACAACTAGGATTCTTCCTGCTGCAGGAAAATGCGGCACGAGAGGATAGTTATGTCCCAGGTCTCGGGTGAGTCCCTGGGACACACCCCCTCAAGTGAGGGTCCTTAGCTTCACACGGGACAGAATTCAAGAGCAAGCCGTGTTAAAGAGACTCTAGATTTATTCAGGGAGATACGTACTCCATAGGCAGAATGCGGGCTCTCTTGGAAGGCAAGACAGACAGTCCTGGGGCCCAGGGGTGGTTAGCTTTGGGTCTGGATAATTTCACATGCTAACAATTAGGAGGATTATTCCAACTGTTTTGGGGAAGGGGCAGAGATTTCCAGGCATCGGGCCCTCATCCAGTTTTTGGTTTTTAATGATCAGTCGGAATTTTTACAGTGCTCGTGGGATTGCCATTGTTTAGCATGCTGATGTATTAAAATGAGAATATAATGAGACTCAAGGTCTACTGGAAGTTTAATCTTCCACCATCTTGGGCTTAGTAGGTTCTAACCAGTTTTTGTCCTATCCTCAAAGGCTATGTCATTCTTTTAGTGGTTGTAGCCTGCCCTCTTCTCTCTTGTCTCACTCCTACAAGCCCAAGTTAGAGTGACGATATACATTGGTTTTCCCAGTACATTTACATTTTACACCTATTGTTTTGCATTAATTATTAAAAGTACCTCTTTTCACTCTAATATTTCAGATTGAACAATAAATTATATGATCACTTCACTCATAATAGCAGATAAAACTCCTGTTGTCACTTCTGAATCTATCATAAGAAAAGAAGAAGAGCAGAAAAAAGACATTCTCACTTCCTTAAAGGTATTTTCTGCATGCTAAAAAGAGGACCTTAGATAATATCCTATTGGCAAAATCTTAGTCACATTACCCCACCAACATGCAAGATGAGCTAAGAAACATAATTTTTTATTCCTATTGAACATGGGCTCAACTAAATCATTAGGGTTCTATTGATAGATAAGAATGGGAGAAGAGATATTGGCTGTAACTGATATACTTCTCAACTTCAAAAATTAATAAACCCAATTTTTGGTTGCCAATTTTTAAAATCTGATTTGTAGATGTATTATTTGTGTGTCAAACGCACCAGATTATGGATATAGTCTTACGGTATGTAATTCAGAAGATGTCTTTAGTTAGATTAAGTATTTTAGTTAGACTAAGTATTCCTTGAGGGCAGAGAACACATTCTTTACTCCTGTGTGTTTGTACATGTCCTAGAACAAGTACTTAGAGATTTGGCAATTAAGATAAAAATATGCATGTAGGTATTTTACCAAGACATTAATTGGGAAATTTGAATCCAGGGCAATAAATATTTTTGAGTATCTAATCAAAGTGCAAAATATCTTTATAGAAACTGTGGAAAATATAAAGGAAAAAGTGCATGCCTTGTTTATGCTTTCTATTCTTTTTTGAGAAGCCTTTAAATACGTTGAAATGTAAATGTCTGGGAATAGCCAAGCTCTGTATAATGGGAAAATGCTTAAGCTATTAGAATGAGTTAAAGTCAATATATTTTTTTCTCTCAATGTGTTTATCACATTTTTTAGGTTAGTTTAAGATTTTACTGAGAAATGCACAATAAGTGTGTAGCGTTCAGTGAATGTCTATGATTATTTGTATTTCTAGGATGGTCTTTACTTTTGTTCGACCTAAGTTCAGTAATTTGCATTAGCAAAAAAGATATCTTTTATTTTATCTTATAAGCAACTCCTCTGACTCAATAATCTACCAGATCCATCCCTTATTTGCAACCAATCCACTAAAATTACTATAATTTGTAAAAGTAGGCGAGAAATTGTTAGAAATTGTTAGAAATTCTTGCTTCATACTATGTTTTTAAAAAAAGTACCTTATGATGCACATTTTCAAATCTTTGAACTAATGAAACAGGTGCTGTAGTTTTAGAGTTGGAGGCAGGTATTATGACAGTTTGAAGTATCAAGGACATCAGTTCTGGATTCACTTAGACTGCTTGTTGCCATTTCTAACTCTGTTCGGTGTGACCTTGTCTATGGCGTGACTTTATCCTGCATCGCCTCTCTAAAACTTAGCTTTCCTTCTTGACTGAGAAAGGGTTCTTGATTGCATAATGAAAGGATAAAAGGGTTAAAGTACATAAAGAATTCAGCATGAAGTCTTTGATAAATCCTTGCCATTATTATTATTATTATATCAATAACCTAGACAATGATCATTATAATTAATGCAAATTATATTAGGAGGCATGCCTAAGCTCTTGAACATTTATCTGCAGACTCACTGAAATAGCTTTGTCCTACTAAGCAGACATATGAGGGCACTCACTTATGCGAGCAAAGGCAATTAACCAAGCATTCCAATTCTATTATAGAGTCTTAACATCCTTCATCAGAAATACTGGAGGAGGATATGCTCTCTTGATTTCCAAAAAAAAAAGGCATTCATCCCATGCTTACTTCAGAAGATTGATTGGGTGTGGATGCTTCATTTCCTTTAGAAGAGATCAAATTAACAATTAACTAATTCACAGGTAGAAACAGCCTGAGTGCAATGAAAGCTTTATAAGTTCTTATCTGGTGAAAAATTAGCAATTGCCACAATAATAGATGAGGTTAAATAAGAGGATTGCCCTGAATTAGAAAAAACATAATTATAAATATGTATTTTTAATAGGAATTAGGATGGGCTTGTTGTTTTGTAGATTTTAAAATTCTGTTTGAAAGTACATTGGCTTCTAATTGTAACATATAATTAAATGCATATAGAAAAGAAATTGTCATTGCAGCTTATTAATAAGTGCTGAAAGAAATAGCAGCTTTTATTGTCACGTGATAAGAAAATTACACTGTAAGTTTCATTTCAAAACAACTCTCAAATTAAAAAAAGAGAGAAAGAAAAAAAGGAGAAAATAAGAAAAGAAAGCTTCTAAATTTGACAAGAACTAAAAATGAGTGAATTTCTCGCTGATGAAAATTGAAGACAAAAATGTCCATAGCTGATTGTTGATACTGGAATTATAACATGGATAAAACGTAATTTTGGTTAAATTCAAAACACATCTTTTGGTATGTATTTATGAAATAATTCTTTAAATTTAAAATGCTTAAGCTGTCTTTTGTGATTATTTTTCTTTCTCATCGGCATCCCGTATTTATTGTCTCCTGTTATGTTCTGAATATTTGTGTTATTCCAAAATCCAAATGTCGAAAGCCTATCTTCAATGTGATGGTGTTAGGCGATGGGTCTTTGCGAGGTAATTAGGATCAGGTGAGGTTATGAGGATGCAGCCTTCATAAAGGGGATTAGTGCCTTTGTAAGAGTCAGGACCGCTTGCTTCCTGTCTCTGCTCTCCGCCACAGGAGAATATGAGATGTTGTCATCTGCAACCCGGGAGAGGACTCTCACCAGGACCTGACCACGCTGGCACTCTGATCTGGGACCCCAGCCTCCAGAACTGTGAGAAATAAATTTCTGTTGTTTATAAGCCACCCAGGCTATGGTAGTTTGGTAAAGCAGCCTGAACTAAGATGACATCCTTTTTACATGTTTAGCTTCTTTTGTCCTAATCCCCACTGAGTAAAGTCAGTCCAGGCAATTAAATTCCTAAACCACATTTCTTAGTCAAGAGGTTCCCTCATGTTCCCACATACTTGGAATTTTTTTTTCCTTTTTTTTTTTTTTTTTTTTTTTTTGTGCTGTAAATCCTCCAACTTCCTTTCTTCTTAGTGTCTTTATTTTGGGATTAATTATAATATTCTAATGAATCTTCCCAGATTTTTTTAAAGCCTTCAAAGTCTGTTATATGATATAAAGGTATAAAACCAAATAACTTCCCGCTGGCCTCTGCGTATCCATTTCTCTAGGCTGAATAACGCTCTCAGTGGGATAAAAAAGTAAGCATCCAAGTAGGTCAGGGATTTCCTTACAAATAGCATTGCCACTCTATTGCTCCACTATAGAAAATAATAAAAGCATGTTTTTATCTGATTGTGAAGCCTTTGGCATCTTCTGTACACTTTCAAGGCTGCAGGCCACAGTGGAATAAGTTGCATTAATCTCTTTAGGTTTAAGCTTATTTATCGAAAAAGAGGAAGGCTGTATGCTAAAGTCTTAGGTCAAGCCCTCTGCCTTCACAACTCCCACCTCCATACAACTGAGATGTGACTTAATAATGTCTTTACACACTGAATAATGCTTCACAGCTGTCTTACGATGGCAGAGCACAGTAAGACATTGTGTAAATGTTGAGAGAGATAATATCATTATTCCAGGTATGAATCCAGGAGTAAGAGTGTAGAAAGATTTAACCATCTTTTGGGAATTCGAAAAAAAGAAAAATAATAAGGCACAAATTTGGTTCACTGTTTAAAAAATACATGACATGTATTTTATGTATATACATATATATATAAAATATATAATATATAATTAGAGAGAATCCAAAATTCTTAGAGTAGACATGAGACAGTATGATCAAAATATTTTTTTGAAAAACTATTAACTGTTAAATTATGTTATCCTGAGGTCCTTTAGTGAATTCTAATCTCTTCTCTTGGGTAGCTCAATTCAGCTTCTCCAAGTGTAGGCAGTCGGAACTGATGGCAAACTTGTCAGAGGTCTGGTTGTCAATGCTAATCAGATGGTGTGGTCTTAGACAAATTTACCAAGTTTGCAAGGTTTATCCTTGTCAAATTGCTACCTTTTAAGACTCTCTCTGTCAGGACACCCGTCTACCTTGTCCCCAAGGCCAGCTCTAAATTAACTATCTCCCTATTCCTAGCCTTTCCTTCCTTTTCTCCATCTGTGTCTTTTGGCAAACATTTGTTAAAACACACTGGGGGTACTTTCTACAATTAAAAATGATGAATAAAACAGAACTCCTACCTAGAAAAACTGTGGCTAATGTGGTATACAGTCACAAGAACAATGTCTTATTGATTTCTAAGGACTAAGTGCTTTTGGACTCTAGAGAAAAATGAATCGCCAAATCTACTAAAGTGGTGCGTGAGCATCACAGTTTATTCACGGAAAGTGGCTCAGTTATAGAAGGATTTGGAATTAACTGTGAAGCTTGTTAAAAATATAAATTTCTGGGCCCAACCTCAAAAGATTTTGAATATGTAGATGGAACTCCATAATCTGCATATTTAGCAAGTAATCTAGAGAACAATAATAATAATAGCTAGCTCTTGATTGAAAGCTTATTAATAATAAACAGTACTCTGGATAATCTACTGACCACAACTGGAGAGACACTGACTTAAGCCCTGTCTTGTTTTTGTTCTGATGATGCTACCTACCTACTGGAGTTAAGAACCACTCAGAAATACAGGGATGGGCATGTAGAAAAGTGTCTTCTCAGCACACTATTGTCACAGCGATGTTAAGTACATACTACCTCCAATCTCAGTCATTTGTAATAGCAGTGATTTATTCTCCTAGATCTCTGCTTGTCTCATCCAGCCAGCTCTGCTTTGGGCTGCAGCACTGAGACACCACAAGTCTTTATTTGAAGGACCCAACTTAAAAGCGAGTAGCTACCTAGTGAAAGCTCCAAGTTCTCGCAGTAACTGTCTAAGGCTCAAGGGACAAACACAATTACAACTTTATCAGGTGAGCCACCATCCCATTGGCCAAAGCAAGTCAAATGACCAAGGCCAGTATCTCTAGGGTGGTGTATGTGTCAGGTTCAGTCAGTCAGGAGCCAGAATCCACATTAGTTATTCAAAGATAATTTAGTAAAGACTTGCTCACAATGTATAAAGATGTTAACTGGAGAACAGAAAATTATCACACCTATGTCTAAGAGAACAAAGAGAGGAGTTTCAAATAATTAAAACACGTAAACATAGATGAGGAGGCTTGTTAAGGGCTGAACTGGGTTTTCCCAAAATTCACTGGTTAAAGCCTAACCCCCAGTGTGACCATCTGAAGACAGGGCCTTCAAGTAGGTAATAATGGTTAGATGAGTTCCTAAGGGTGGAGCCCTAATTCAGAAAGTCTAGTGTCCTTACAAGAAGAGAAGGAGACACCAGGAATGTGTGTGCACAGAGGAAAGGTCACACGAGGACACAGCAAGAAGATGGCTGTCTGCAGGCCAAGGGAACAGGCCTCAGGAGAAACCCGTCCATTCAGCCCCTTCACACTGGATTTCTAGCTTCCAAATCTGAGCAAATAGATACAATTGTGTTGAAGTCACCCAGTTTATGATATTTTGTTATGGCAGCCTGAACAGACCAACAAAGCCCTATGGAACTGAAATTCAGGCTTCTGAGGAGGGAGTCTTGCCCATCTAAATTCTGAGGAGAAGTTCTTTGGGCACGTGACACACCATTTCCAAAGATGGGTAAAATCCTAATAACAACAAAAAAGGATTATTTTTTAGAGACGTGTAACATGAAATTATTCTGAAATATTGATTTTTTTTGAAGTTGTTCTAATAATAGTTCCCCTGAATGTGTGAATTCATTTGAAACTTACAGTCAATAATTATTTAATTTAGAAATAAATAATGCATTTTTGTTTTGCCCAAAGAAACTAAGTTGATTGACATCAAAAAACAATAAGTAAAAGAACAGAGAATGAAAAAACAATAAGAATATTAATAAAATTTATTTTTTATATAGGAACATCTAATACTTCAAATATTATTAATATTAACAACAGTTGGATATATCTTCCTTCTTAATAAGACAAATTGTAATAAAACAGGGGTGCAAATTAAGTGCAATGGGATGTTAAATGTTTTTTAAAATTGTAGGTAACAAGATTTACTGATGATAAATACATTCAGGCTAAAGTAATAATAGGACCCAGTGGGATGATTTAAAGAAAGTCACTCGAACACTCACTGTTCTCTGGTGGTGGACCCCTGCCAATAAATTGATAATCCACCAAAATAACAATAGTTTACATCTGGGAAGTCTGCAAAGGAAGTCTACAAATAGTGTCCAAATATAATGTGAACAACTGTAAATTTTTGAGCAGTTGTAAAAATATGGTTTTAAAATTTTGTCACTAAAAAATTTAGAATCACCATTAGCTACAGCACATCTTTTGGAGTTTTAGAAGAGTTTTATTCCTAGGTGTACAGGATTCCAAGAGTTGTAAATCATCAGGGTTAACTGGAGTAAATTATAAAGAATTTAAATAATTTACACAGAATCATTTACAAAAACAAATACAGATTAAACTTTAGACAACCCTGCTTATACAAGTCCCTTGCCAACAATATATACCCCAGGTTAATTTCTTGTCTCCCAGCTATTGACACTTCACTGGTTCCCCTCCTGACTCTCCCTACCCTCCTTTTCTGTTATTTTCCTCTCACCTCATTTTCCCATGAAGAAGGAGACAAATCTTTTTTTTTTTTCCCTACAAAGACTTCACATGCTCAATTTTGTTGTTTTGATTCCTGCCCACATCCAAATCATACACAGAGTATGTTATCACCATGTATTTTACAACAAACGCAATTCCTTTGCTTAAAAGAAATGATGGTGCTAGACAGTGGTATTCTGGAACCAGATCACACAGATTTCATGGATGTCTTCCCAACTCAACATTCACTTTGGCAGCTTTAAATCAGTGCCCGTACGAATGGATATGGGAGGGAGGGGGAAAGTGGATAGTGGAAATGAGCAAATCTGAGCTTTTTATTTCCTTTGGAGCATCAATTGTTCAACACATACCAGCATTGTCCTGAGTTATTTGTTGTTACAAAATGATATTAACAAGGATGATAGTATCATTTAACTTTTAAAGGTTTATTATGGACTGATAGTCTAAGCTGTTTCTATGTCTTAAATCAATTAGTACCTGGAATAATCATCAGGAGTAGGCAGTAGAATTAATCTTATTATGAGACGGTGATGATGATACTGACGTCAGAGATGCTGGATCTCGTTTGAGATAATCCTTCTGGTAAGTGGTGGAGGAGAAGCATGAAACTTTGCCTCACCCAAAGTCTGTACATGAGCTTAGGATATTGGAGTGGACGTGTCTGGGAGTCAGAGACCTGAGTATAAATCCCTGTATTCTTTCATTTGCGCTTTGCCCTTGGGCATTTTGTATTCTCCCATCTGAGACTAAGTTTCCCTAAAATTACAGAGACAAAGCCCTATCTTTCAGGATTGTTTGGAAAATGGTTTTGTGAGGTTATAACGTATTTCATTCATCTACTATATGTAATACATTTGAACATTTTAGAGAAAATTTAAGTCAACTGTCTTTTCATTTTGTATAGATAAATACATATAAATCTATATTTATATTATTGGCTCTGTTATATAGTATGGTTCTGGTACATGCATATATATACACACATACACACACACACACACACACACACACACACATACACATATACACACACCACACATAAATACAATTAGTTCTGTTTCAGTGGAGAATCCTGACTAACATATTTCCTAAATAAATCTTTTCCAAGTTAAGTAACCACAAGCTTTTTATTACTGCATTGTGATGAATTTTAGTTTCTTCCTAAACTGTGTTAACTGGACACAATCCAGACTGTGTGCTTTTCATGAAATAATAAAATGTTTCAAGTGTCACCTTTTCTTTTTATAAGAACCCCTAAAATGTCTCTGGCCCAGCAGCCACTTGGGGACGACATTGCTAACCTGCTACTATGTGCACAAAATATTTGGGTCCAAGAGTTGCTTAGCAATCCAGTGCTGTAGAAATCCTTCAAACATGATTTATCATCGTAAGTATGCACTTAGAGTCATCTTCCAATCCACATGTAGCTACCATTTTCATGAATTAGTGTTCTGTGCAAAAAGTATTAATAAATGGATACTTCCCTCTGTTTCAGTAGACCCACTAAGTGTTTCAGTATTTCCATATGTCTTCAGTGTGCAAAGTATTTAAGAACACAAGGATTCAGGATATATTTTTAGGTCACATGTCTTTAAAAAAGTTTTTGAAATCCATTTGTCTATTCAACTATCTCTGTAGATACTGTATTTTCAGGCTTATCATTTTTATATTATCAAGTAATGTTCTACCAATTTGACAGAGTAAAAGAACTTACATAACCCATGGCCCCAGCTTTTAAAAGGAAGATTCTAATTTGAGAGAACTATATGCAGTCTGTTTTAGTCAGTTTGGGTTGCTATAACAAGATAACATAGACTGAATGGCTTAAACAACAGAAATATTTTTCTCACAGCTCTGGAGACTGGGAAGTCCAAGTTCAAGGTGCCAGCTCATTTGATTTCTGGAGAGAACTCTCTTCCTGGTTCTCTCCTCACATAATCAAGAGACACAAAAACAAGCTTTCTCATGTTTCTTCTTCTAAGAGCACTCATCTCATCATGAGAGCTCTACCCTCATGACCTAATTACCTCCCCAAGACCTCATCACCAAATACGAAAATACTGGAGGTTAGGTTTTTAACATATCAAATTTGGGGGCACACAAACATTCAATCCATAGCATTGTCTTTTTTCCAAAATTGCCTTCTTGATCAAAGTCATCAGGAGGCACTTTCAAGTAACTAATTGTACTTCTGCCATGTGATTATTGAAAGATATTTCAAATCAATCCTTAGTCATTATATTAAGATGAATGCTGCCATTAGTGCAGTTGTAAGACTCCTAAAATTCCTAATGTATTCCGGTGTTTCACTTCAGTTAGTATGTCCCCCAAACTTCATGCTTTTATTGTTTTCCTTATACATAAAATATAAAATGATGAATGTAGATTATGCCTATAACTGTCACTTTATTCACCATTTTACATTATTTTATTTTCAGTTGGCAAAAGAAAAAAGTCTATTAGAGAATTAGGGATGGACTTCACGTAGTCCAGAACAGTCAAAAACCTGAGAAATGCAGGTTAAGTGACTTGTCCAAAGTCATAAATTACTTGTCAGTATCAAGAGTAGAATTCAGGTTTCTTGACTGCAAGTTCATCATCTTTCAATAGCCCCAGTATAATTAAATAAATCCTGTGTACCAATGTTAATTAGTTGGTAAGTTACTCAGTAGTTCACATCTACTTTTGGTGTGGCTTTGTTGGGAACTCTGAATATAGCCACAGAGACACTGAAATCCCCTTGAAGATAGCCATACACTTATTCTTTTCTTTTTTCTCTTATGTCACTGGGTATGTGACTCAAACTTCAGTTTTAAAATAGTAATATAAATGTGCTTATTAAAAGAATTACATTAAGTAGAAGAAATCCATTGGAAGGAAGAAGATGCAATAATTTATCTAACTGGAAAAAATGTTTTTAAAAACAGATATATCAAAATGATAAATCATGATTTAGTTTGTTGTAACATTGTCTAAAAGTGAAATATTTTGATCTGGTTATGTAATCAAGACTTCAAAGTATTTTTTATGGTAACAGAGTGAAGTTTAAAAATAAAAGAAAATTAGGTTAAAAAGTGACATAGTAAGGAGATTTTTATTACATTTCCTAAAACCCACGAAAAATGATTAAAAAACACATTGATTATTAAGAAAAAGTATTTCTCAAAAAACTAAGTATGGAACAAACCCAAACTCTAGATTGTAAAAATTCAAAAGTTACTGTTAGGAATGCATGTATATCATCTACCTTATCAATAAATCAGAACAGAAAAAATGAACTCCATGTAAGTGATAAAAAGTTTGTGGTGTTTAATTAGGAATCAATGCTGACTTTCATTTAATGAAACAAGAACAGATGGATTCTTATTTAGTACATGGATATACATAGATATATTATATGGATATAGATATATAAATATTCAAAAGTCAGCTGCATTCTAAATGGAGAATCACTAAGCTTTTCCCATCAAAGTCAGGACATTACAAGGATATCTATGCTGATCTTTGTTATTTAACATTCCTCTGGGAGTACTAGTAAGACATTTTGATGCAAAAAAAAATATAATATATAAATAATGCACAGGAAAAAGCAAAATTAGCATTTTTTGCAGATGATAATATTGAATAACTGAAAAATACAAGAGAATGAGAGAGCTATTTTAAAATATGCAAATTCAGTAATGTTTGGGTAAAAACATTATTATATAAAAACAATTGATTTTTAATATTTTTAAAACCATATAAAATTTGGAAAAGGGGGAAATCTCAGTTTTATTAGAAAAAGAATAAAATGCTTAGGAATAAATTTACTAAAATGTGTGTGGGACATAAATGGAGATAAATGTAAAACTCTACCAAAGGACAGGGAAAAAATTTGAATTCAGAAGTCATAATGAGCAAGATAAATAAATAAAATTACATAAAATATGTTCTTCATAGAAAAATAGATAAGATGTTGCAGAAGATGAATTTTAACTGGTGATACATTTTCAGGTCATATGACAAAGTGCTAATTTCTTGATCACACAAAGTGCTTTTATTTTAATCAAAATAGAAAAAAATAGAAAAAACACACAATTCATAGAATACAATAAACACATGCTCACTAAACATATAAAACAATATTCAACATTACTCAAGGAAATGCAAGATAACACAACAATAAACTGTTGTTTTTACTTAGATTGACAAAGTTCGATACTACAACATTTGGAAGAGATTTTGACTGATTGAGTTATAAATCCATAGAATTTTTATACAATATTTTTGCAATATTAATAAAAAATTGAAATGTTAAACCAAGAAATTCCTTTCAATGAATCAGTTTTGCAGATAGTCTCATACAAATTTACAAAGATATATGCTATACAGATAAATTTAACTGCAACATTCTTTGTACAAAATAGCAAAAACATAAGAAAGTAGCATGATTGTCTACTTTAATGCTGGTTAACTAAACTATGGTAGACACATAAAGTTGTATAAAATGCACCAGTTAAAAAGAAAGAGCTACATTCATATATGGTCTGAATTGTGGTCTAGTTAGTAGCTTTGTAGCAATAGAAACTTTGTGGTTTGGATAATATATTTATTCAAATAGTGGTTGTGTAAGATGCTATCACTGGGAAAAGCTGAGTGAGTGAAGTATGTGCTAAAATTCTGTGTAGCATTTTTGCATCATATAAGTTTATAATAATGTGAAATAAAAATTTTAAAAGTCTACATGATATGATATGGAAGGATAAGCAATATGAGTTAGAGTATATATAATGTATATATAATCTACATATTAATATATCATGTATATAAATATGCATATATATTACATATACTGCATTTATATTCTGGCCTGGAGCAATGGTAAATCCTATTTGATGGCACCTAGATCTCAAATTTTCTCTAGACTTTTCATACATGATGTGACATCTATGAAAGATTTACCAAACATTGCAGGGGAAGATAAACCCATGATTGGAAACCAGAAGATGAAAAGCAGACAACAGAGACAGACTCACAAGTGACTGGAGTCTTCTAAGATATGTACATGGAATTAATAAAAGATAAATGAAACTATACATAAAAAAATCAAATTATTGTAATGAAAAATACTTTTTCAGATTAAGGATTTAGTGAATAAGCTTAATAACATATTAATCATAGCTGAATAAATGATTAGTAAACTGGATGATAGATCAGAAAAAAACAAGGACTGAAACATGTTGAAAAATAATTTTAAAAATTCACAATTATCGTAAGTGACATAGTGAAGAAATTTACTTTACTTGAGTGGGAAGTTTGAGTACTGCATACCTTGAGCAATGAAGAGAGAGAGAAAAAATAAGATAGAGAGAGAGGGAGAATCAGAAGCAATATTTTAAAAGCTAATGGTGCAGACATTGTGGAAAACAGGATGGAGATTCCTCAAAAGACTGAAAATAGACTTACCATGTGATCCAGCAATCTCACTCCTGGGCATATATCTAGAGGGAACCTAAATTCAAAAAAGACACTTGCACTCCAATGTTGATAGCAGCACTGTTTACAATAGCCAAGACATGGAAACAACCTAAATGTCCATTGACAGATGACTGGATAAAGAAGTTATAGTGTATTTATACAATGAAATACTACTCAGCCATAAAAAAGAATAAAATAATGCCACTTGCAGCAACATGAATGGCCCTGAAGGATGTCATTCTAAGTGAAGTAAGCCAGAAAAAGAAAGAAAAATACCATATGATATCACTCATATGTGGACTCTAAAAAAAAAAGACAAGAGAACTTATTTATAAAATAGAAATGGACTCACAGACATAGAAAACAAACTTATGGTTACCAGAGGGGAAGAGGGTAGGAAGGAATAAATTGGGAGCTCAAGATTTGCAGATACTGACTGATATATATAAAATAGATAAGCAAGTGTATACTATATAGCACAGGGAACTATATTTTATATCTTGTAGTAGCTTATTGTGAAAAAGGATATGAAAACAAATATATGTATATTCATGTATGGCTGAAGCACTGTGCTATACACCAGAAATTGACACAACATTGTAAACTGACTATACTTCAATTAAAAAAAAATGTTAAAAGCTAATGGGTGAAAATATTGCAATTGATGACATAGATTAAGCCACATGTTTAAAAAAAAAACTGTAAACCCCAAGTGTGAAAATACACAAAAAACATGTGCACTCAGGAAAATAGCAGTAAATTTGCTGAAAATTAAAGACAAAAAGAAAGCTTTTCAAAAAAAGAAGACAAAATAATAACTATCTTCAACAAATCAGCCATGAGGCTGAAAGTTCATTTAATAAACAGAATTAAGAAAAAGACACATGAAATGAACTTTTTGCTGTTCTGAGAAAATACCTGCTGAACTAGAATTCTGCAACCACAAAAGTTTACATAAAATTGAAAGAAAAATAAAAACTTGTTTATACACATATTGAAAGAGATTATCATTAATGAACACTGTAAATAATAATAAAATGAGTTTTTCAAGAAGAATGATTATAATGATCTTGGGTCAAACTACAGAAATGCAGGAAGAAATAAAGAGCAATACAGAGTGGTAAAAAATAAATCTAAGTAAATATTGATGCAATAATAGCAACTTAACAGAGTTTAAATATATCTACAGTTTAAAGTCATGAGAACAACATAATGGTTTTATGTTCTTTGCATCACCTTGAACGTTGTTAAAAGACTAACTAAAAATACACTTGAGTTAATAAAGAATCTTGCATGTTTTAGGGTAGCTGCAAGTAGGATAATATATTTTAAAAGTATATGTATTAAATTAATAGAATAAAACTACTAGAGTAAAAACTAAAAGAGTGAAAAATGGGATTATAAATAATGTAATTTAATCCACAAAAGATAAGAAATGAGAGAAACCAGAGACTTAAACAAGGTTGACAATTTTTAATTGTATTGTATAAACTAAACCAGATTCTTCAATTGAATGCACATTATAGATACCAATATGAAAGGCAAAACAATAGATTTTTCAAAAGAGTACATAGGGAATAACTTCATGAACTTGGGTGTAGAAAATACTTCCTAAGTCACTTGGGACATTAACCATAAATTAAGAGATTGATTAATTGGTCTCCAATAAAATTAGAGACTTCTGTTTATTAGAAGACACACTTAAGACAGTGAAAAGTGAACCACAAAGTAGGAGACGATATTTGCATTAAATATAACCAAAGATACTACAAATCAATTTTGAAAAAGAAAGCCAGTTCAATTAACAATAGATACAAAAGACTTAGGCACATCACAAGAGGAGTGCTATGGCCAGATTATGAAATATAAAGTATCTAGTGAAGATATGTTTTCCTATGTGTGCCAAAAATATTATTTTGCTTGACTACATTTTGATATTCCATAGGATGATCATTTACATATTTGATGGTAGTTAAGATAATTTGTCAGGTTATGCATAGCATCCTTTAAAGTCGGGAGAGGAATATTGATTTTCCTTTTTTCTCTTTTAGCTCTAAAAATGGTACCAGGAGTATTTCATTCACTTCTTTGGGGGGTCTCAAACATTTGCAACTTGTGCTAATGGCATGGTTAAGTTTCTCTGATTTAAAGAGAGGTCATATAGAAAGATAGACATTCTTCATTCTTGAAAGGACTGTCCCAACCATCTCTCCCTGAAAACAAGGATAGTTTGGATTTGCCAATGCTTTTAGTTCCTTTGAAATATCTCAGTGTTGCTCAACTACAGCAAAAGTGAAAATGCTAGGCTCTCTACCAGGGCTTCTGCATTACTGTGGCAGTTTTCTCTTGCTTAGACATTTGGCCGCATCTGCTTTATCTGTGAAGTATCTTAAGTGATCCTTCCCAGTGGCACAAGATGGTGACTAGGATGACCTTCTGAGTAGGTTTTGGTGCAGATAAGTGCATATCTCTTTAAAAATCTGCATTTTTTTACATTTGTGTACCCCTCAGCTGAGGCTGGCATACCTCATAATATAATTGAATTTTATTTTAAATGTATTAAAAATTAAATTTGATTCATTATAGTGTTTTTGATGTATTAATTTCAAACTATTTTTTTTGGTGGGGGGAGGTAATTAAGTTACTTATTTATTTATTCTTTGAGGAAGTACTGGGGATTGAGCCCATAACCTTCATGCATGCTAATACACTGTACCACCTGAGCTATATTCTCCCCCCAATTTCAAACTATTTTTAAATGGAATTATAGCAGAATTAAATTTAAATGAAGGTGTTTTATATATTTTATATTAATACTTAAAAATATAAACATCAAAGAAATATTCACTGAGCCATGAGTAGTATCTGCTATATTAAATGCACATATACATATTTCAAAAAATAACTAAATTATGTCCTACTAATGCTCGTAAAGGGAATAGCAATTAGCAAGTTAACTATTGAATTGCTATTGGACTTCTCTAAGGCTAAGGAATTTGCTAGCTATACAAAGAATGCTCTAGCATTTTACAAGTCTGAATTTATTACCAGTGAACGCAGCTAAGAAAACACATTTTTATCTTTTGACATTTAATCAAGCCAGAAGTTTTTATTTATACAAACCATTACATACATTGGGAAAGTTCTTCTTCTCTCACAGTGAAATTAACCACAGTATGGTCTTTAGGAATAACATAATTAGGCAGGCATACAGATATTTCAGATATGTGAAATGAAAGGGAAAGAAGAAAGGAAAATGTCCTAGTATAATGGAATATTTACTATGTGGCCTTGACTGAGTTAGGTATGTATGCATTTTTAAGACAATATTTAAACATTAAGACCTGAAACTAAAACTCCTAGAAGGAAACTTAGGAAAAAAGCTCCTTGACATAGATCTTGGCAACAAATTTTTGTTTGTTTTTAGTGACATCTAAAGGACAAGCAAAAGACAAAAATCAACAAGAGGGACTACATCAATCTAAGAAACTTCTGCACAACAAAAGATACCATTAACAAAATGAAAAGGCAACCTATAGAATTGGAGAAAATATTTGCAAACCATATATCTATCTGATAAGGAGTTAATATCCAAAATATATAAAGGGCTCATACAATAGCAAAAAAAAAAAAAAAAAAAAAAAAAAAAAACCAAAAAAACAAAACAAAACAATTCTACTACAAAATTGGCAGAGAAACTGAATAGACATTTCTCCAAAGAAGACATACAACTGGCTAACAAGTATAGGAGAAAATGCTCAACATCACAAATTATCAGAGAAATGCAAATCAAAATCACTGTATTTCACATCTTTTAGAGTGGCTCTCATCAAGAAGACAAGAGGTGACAGTGTTGGTGAGAATGTAAAAACCTTGTGTCCTGTGGGTGAGAATATAAATTAGGGCAGCTGCTATGGAAAGCAGCATAAAGATTCCTCAAAAAAATAAAAACAGGACTGCCATGTGATCCAACAATCCCACTTTTGAGTATATATCCAAATGAAGTAAAAATGAGATAGCAAAAAGATATCTGCATTCTTCTACTCATTGCATCATCATCAGTCAGAATAGCGAAGATGGGGGAACAGCCTAAGTGTCTGTTAGTGGATGAATGGAAAAGAAGCTGTGGTATGTGTAAACAATGGAACATTATTCAGCCATGAGAAGAGGGGAAATCCTGTCATTTGCAATAACATAAATGTTGAAGGCATTATGCTAAGTGAGAGAAGTCCAACAGAGAAAGATAAATATTGTATGATACCACTTGTATGTGGAATCTATGTTTTAGATTCTCATAGAAATACAGAATAGAGTTCACCAGCACTGGAGGGTAAGGGAATGGGGAAGACGTTGGTCAAAGTGCACACTATTGTTACTAGCAGATGACTAAGTTCTGGGAACTGAAGCACAGCATTGTGATTGCAGTCAACAATAATCAGTATAAAGTTGCTAAGAGACAAGAGCTTATGTTTTCTCACCACAAAATGAAATGATAATTATATAATGTGATGGTGGTGTTAACGAATGCTATGGTGGTAATCATTTTGCAATACTTAAATGTATCAAATCAATAGGGTGTATGTTTTAAACTTTCAAAATTATATGTCAATTATATCTCAATAAAAATATTAAAACATCATGAAGTATTTGTCAGTTTCCTAAGGAGCCAAAAAATCAGAAATCTTTTGTAGCTTGCTCAAAGTTACACAGCTAATATGTAGGACACTGGATTTTAACTTCAAAACCTATTAATTTTTTTTATTGCATCTTTTAAACTATCTTCTGTTCATCTGTGTATTGACAAATAGAATATGGATATGCATTACCCTAATGATGGAATATCTTGTTGAATTATTTTTCTTTTAAACTGGTAGCATTTAAATTGAAAGTTATTAATCTTTATTTATTATTTCAAAAATATTTCTCATTGATTAATATTGCTCATTTCAATGGATTCATTAAAAATTAGTTTAATTCAGTGTCAACAAATATTGAGTTTGTTTACAAAATTTTATTAGTAATTTCTAAATAAAAGCTGTTCATTTTTCAAAATGATCCAGTTTTTATATAAAGGGGTTCTTTTAAAGAGATATTTTATAAGGCTAAGAGGACATTCCTATTTTATGCTCTATTTGTTGCATAACACAGCATGTAAATGAGCAGTTAATCATTCACACAAGTGGACAATATTATTTTGACAAATAAACTGATGCACCTACTGTGCACAGAATATTTTACAAAGCCATTTGTGTCTCCAAAAGCAAAACAATTAATTCTGCCCTCAGCACAGCTTATGAGAGAATATCTACAAACGTATCCATTCATGATGATATACAGTGGAAATGTTTGCATTAAAAAATAAGCTTATGTCTATTTTCTGTGTCTGTGAGCCTGTTTCTTTGTGAATAAGTTCATTTGTATCATTTTTTTAGATTCCACATATAAGTAGTATTATGTTGTCTTTGTCTGATTTACTTCACTTAGTATGATAATCTCTAGGTCCATCCACGTTGCTGCAAATGGCATCATTTCATTCTTTTTATGGCTGAGTAATATTCCATTCTATATATATACACTACATCTTCTTTATCCAACCACCCATCGATGGACATTTAGGTTGCTTCCATGTCTTGACTATTCTAAATAGTGCTGCTATGAACATTGGGGTGTATGTATCTTTTCAAATTACAGTCCCCTCTGGATATATGCCCAGGAGTGGGATTGATAGATTATATGGTAAATCTACTTTTAGTTTTTTAAGGAATCTCCCTACTGTTTTCCATAGTGGCTGCACGAAACTACATTCCCACCAACAGGGTAAGAGGGTTTCTTTTTCTTCATACCTTCTCCAGTATTTATCATTTGTAGACTTTTTAACGACAGCCATTCTGACTGGTGTGAGGTCATTGTAGTTTTGATTTGCATTTCTCTGATAATTAGCAAGATTGATCATTTATTTATATGCTGAAATGTCTATTTAGGTCTTCATTGGAGAAATGTCTGTTTAGGTCTTCTGACCATTTTTTGATTTTTTTTTTAAGTTGTATGAGCTGTTTCTATACTCTGGAATTTAATCTTTTTTCAGTCACATCATTTGCAAATATTTTCTCCTAGTCCATAGCTTGTCTCTTGGCGGAAAAGTTGGGGAGAGATAAATTAGGAGTTTGAGATTAGTAGACACAGACTACTATATATGAAATAAATAAACAGTAAGGTCCTACTGTATAGCACAGGGAACTATATTTGATATCTTACAATAACCTATAATGAAAAAGAATATGAAAAAGGATATGTATGTATATAACTAAATCACTTTGATATATACCACAAACTAAGACAACATTGTAACTCAACTATACTTCAATAAAAAAAGTTATCAAAAAAGATTCTGTTGAATTAAAAAAAATAAGCATATGAAGCATGATGACATGTTAGGAGAGATAAATACAATATCATGGAGGAAATAATGTTTAGCTGGTAAAAGCATGGGTAGAATTTCATCATGAAAACTTGTATCAAAGGGTAAGGATGAGGAAATCATATATGTTAGAGATAAACATTCAGGTTCTGTATAAATATTGTAATGAATTCAACATGGCTATACTAAAGATGAAAAGTGAAAAATCAGATAGAAAACATACAAAACCAAATCAAAGTGGGCTGTTACACATAAACATCTCTCTCAAACATTTTAGCTGAATATAGGAAGTATAATTCTCATATGACTTGACGGAAATATCCATTTGAATCTCTTATTATAACTTTCTAAAATTATAGTTTTCTTTCAATCTCTGAAGAAACATTTATGGAAACATTTTTAAACAGAGCAAGGCAATAGAATTCTTCAGCAAGATCTTTTAGAATATTCTATGTTCAACACATAACTTATCAAATGGCCTCTATAATAAGCCAACTTACCTCTGGTTTGTCGGTATAAGATGTGATTATGATCCACTGAGCCTCATTTTAACTTGAAGTTGGGCCATATCCATACTGTGGATCTTTTTAATAGAACGTTTGAAACATAAATATTAACACACTCTTTAGACATCCAAATTTGTCTATAGCATTTCTAAAGGACTTGCTGGAAACCATAGTAAGGTGCAAAGCATGAGCTCCAATCAGCTTTGCATTGTGCTTATTTTAAATCTGCACAGCTAGGTAATTTGCAGATTGTTCTGTTAAACTCACAACTTGAAACAATGGTTTTAATTTGTATGTGTTGAATAAAGGCTTCCCAAAGAAATTATTTCAAATGTTTTTATTTCCGGTGATAGAGTTAAGGTAAAAATAATTAACAAACATAATCAATTAGGTTTAGTTATCCTGACTTTATTAAATAACCAGAAGAATATTAAATTTATCTTAAAAATGAGATAATATTTTTGGTTTTATAAGGCTAATTTATTTGGAAAAATGGTTGATTTAAGAACAGATGAAAGGGAATGTGACATCAGGTTCATTCAATCTGAACTTAATTGGCATTAAAAAATACTACAAAATGTGCTAAAAGATTGTTACAACAGAATTACTGAACCATTTTTAACAGGAATAAAATGGTGATATAACTTCAGAAAACTTAAGTTGAAAATGGAATATACAGGTTAAAAATATTTATATATTAAAGATACCACCTTTATTCTTGATAGCTACTTTTATTCTTATCTCCAAATCATACCAGAATATGAAGACAACTTCAGGAAAATGACAGGATCTAGAAAGTATGATTATATAAAGCTAAATGTATTTACTTACTGATCATTGACTTTTAGAAATGAATGAAAACAGGAAATTACTTTCTATATAGTACAAATTAAGTAACTATTCTGTCTGGGGTGGTATAATCTGCCCCATCCTCATTCTGCTTCTGGGAGGAAGTGTGGGAAGGGATTCAGGAGGTTTCTAGGCTGTCTAGAGTCATGAAGTTAATTCTATGAAGTTAATCTAATTTCCTTGCTTGTTGCTCCTAATGAATTTTTGTTTATGTTGGTTCTTTTAGTGGTTTAATTGTGCTGTATCCCATATTGCCTCTGGCTTTTTTTCATGTTGCCTCTTACTCCCAGAATTCCCTCCCTTGTTTTCCTCTTTTTATTAGATGCTATTTATTTTTGAGGTCCCAACTCTAGTCTCGCATATTCTGTGGTATTTTGACTATCCGGTAATAATTCTTTTTTGAAAGAATCTTAATTTCTATTTCTCACCATCCTGCTGTTCCATGAGCCAGCCACATATCCTTAATGTCTTTTACTGAGTTGTAATTGACATGTAATACTGTATTAGTTTTAGGAGTACAACATAATGATTTGATATAGGTATATATTACAAAATGATTACCACAATAAATTAACATCCATCACCACACATAGTTACACATTTTGTTTTCTTGTAGTGACAATTTTTAAGATCTACTCTTAGCAACCTTCAAATATATGATGACATATATTTATATGTTAGCATTGTTAACTATAGTCACCATGATCTACATTGTATCTCCAGGATATATTTATCCTATAACTGGAAGTTTGTACCTTTTGATGTCTTCAATATTAATAACAACTAACTTTTAAATAGATACTACTTTATTCTCTTTCTCTTTCTCTGTGTGTGTAGTTATGTGTGTGTATCTTTCATTTTTATGTTCATAATTTATATTCAATTTATATTCAAATATAAAGCCATAGGGCAGTGCCAAAGCATCTCAGAGAAAATCCCAGGGTCTAGGTTGGCTGTTTAATAGGAGAAATTCTGGTTCCCATATTTAACATTTCACTTTGGCCTGATGCTTATTTCTTGTTTGAAGAAAGATCTTCATAATCTAAAAACTTCTTGTGTATCATATTTATTGTGACCAACAAATATTTAAGGAAGCTGATGATTAGCTGCAAACCCTTTAAAGACAAGAGTCATGTCCAGGCATTGCTTTCATTGTTTATTGACCACGTTGTAACTGTAGGATATTGGAGACAAAAAGAGCATTGTTAACACTGTAGATAGAATACAATTCAGGAGATATAATTTGAACTTTAGATTCAGGCAAGACATGATTTCAGAGCCAGCTTCTTACTTACTGTCTGTGTGAATATAAGATGAATATTAAAATATCTAAACCTCAGTTTCCTATAAAGAGAAATTAAGGCATTATTTCTATGTCATATATTATTGCAAAGGTTCAATTTTATAAGTAAAACATAAACTTCCAAATTTATTAAAAGCAGTGTAAATTTTCTGTCCTCTGCACTAGCATTTTCTTCATCTTTGGACTTAAGAAAATGTTGGAAAATGTAAATTAAGAGAAGGAAATATACATATGATGAACTTGAAGAGATTTTTCAGCTTTGTAGGTTTTCTTAAACAAAATAAGAGTTCTTTGTTAAGATCACTGGGTTTCTTATCAGATCCTTGATATGAGGCCAATGGAACTATCAAATAAGCCATTTTATTTTAAAGATAAATATACCTTGTTTTCAGTATTAACTGGAATATTCCTCCCAATTCACCCTGAATATGGATTCCTTAAATAAACAGTTCAGTCACTTTTGTTTGGGTCTGCAGAATATAGCTTAGTTTAGTAACTAAACACTTATAGTACTATAGAACTGTATTTTAGAGATATTTTTCATAACAAAATAGAATTATATTAAAATAAAGGTATCTTTTATCAGTTAATGTATATATATTCATATACATCTCTGAATATAGAGAAATCTATGTCACAGTAGTGTAGAAAGGATGCCATCATAAAAATGGCTATCAGTTTTTGCTTGCATAGTCAAATCATTTACTTTTGGTTTTTTTCTTATAATCACTTACAGACTAAGTCTGGTTACTATGCTAAACAAAGTGTCTGTACTTGTATTCAAATTCAAAAATGGACACCACCTAATGTGTTCAAAAATGTATTGTTTTGGAGATTATACAGATATAAAAATATTATAAAATACTAGCAAGTCATTAAACAGTATGTTACTTTTATTCCTTTTTGATATTTCTGTATTTTTCAGTTGTATAATTGCATTATTGCTATTATTTTGTCACTCTTTTCTCTGCTTTCATTAAGAGTCACAATATATTCATACTAATGGGTTTTATTTGCTTCACTGGCTGTGTCACTCAGAGAGTTTAATTTAACTCATATGTTTCCATTTACTTCAAAGACTAACCTTTATCACATCGTTTTCTTTCATACTTAGAGATCAACATTTGTAGAGAAGGGTTATTTTGTTTTCAGTAAACGTGAAATAAATTCTGAAAAGAATGTGATTACAAGCTCCAATTCTATTTTATTACACTTGTGAAAGTCAGACGTTATTAAATATGTGACTTCTATTTTCATCCCAAGAGAAATGAATTAAAGGAGTAACAATGCTTATTTGTTGAGAATTTATTATACATATATTCAGTTCACAGCAATCTTTATGCTGTAACTACTTAATTAACACAAAGGAAAATACTGTGAATTTAAATATTTAAAGAAAAAAATCCAATTGCTTAATGTCAATAAACTTCGTAAAAATTTGGTGTATTTCTTGAGTGTATTACTTATTATAAGCCTAATACCACAGTAATCATGTTGTTGATATGAACCTTTTGCTCCTACTAAACACAGTAAGGAAGCCCTTTTTTTAATCATCAATTAAAATGTTGTCTAATATACTTAGCCACAAAAAAAATGGAATAATGCCACTTGCAGCAACATGGATAGACCTAAAGATTATCATATTGAGTGAAGTAAGCTGAGAAAGACAAATATCATACAATATCACTTAGATGTGGAATCTTGAAAAAGTGATACAAATTCTATTTACAAACCAAAAACAGACTCACGGACATAGAAAACAAACTATGGTTACAAAAGGGGAAAGGGCAGGGAGGGATAAATTAGGGGGTGGGGATTGATAGACACTCATTACTATATATAAAATAGATAAACAACAAGGGCCTACTGTATAGTACAGGGAATTATATTCAATTTCTTGTAATAACATATAATGGAAAAGAATATGAAAATAAAGTAATGTATATATATATGTATAATTGAAACACTTTGCTGTACATCTGAAACTAACATTGTAAATCAACTATACTTTAATAATTTTTTTAATGTCTAATACAATTCTTAGTACTGAAAAAAAAAAGAGGGGAAAAATGTAATATGCCATCCAAAGTGTTTATGTCTTAGTGAGCAACAATAATCATTCAAATCAGTGGAATATTTGTTAATTAACTACATATTCACAACCAACTATATTGATAATCTATAAAGGTTGTGAAAAACTTGATTATTGTTTTATTTATTTTATTTATTAAGTCAGTATTTATTGAGTATTTAATATGTGCCAGGTATTTTTCTGGATGCTAATGATAGTGAACAGAACAGACCAAATATTTTGCCTTCAATTCCTCTCCAGTGGAAAATGAGGCTCATATGAGGCCTGAATAACGTGGGAGGGGTCTGTGTAAAGCAAGCAAACTCCTTCACAACAAACTGGCAGCGCATCAATTATTGACGTGAAGGAAAGGAAGTATTAGGAGACCCTGTGCTTTAAATTAGATAGTAAGGAATTAAAATTAAAAGCAATGATTATGGTAACATAGTATGTTATAATAATAATGAAAGTAGAATCAGTTGAAGATATTAGTAAGAAGATTCTACCAGTGGAAATTTTTTAAATTACATAATTCATTATAGTAATTGAAAGAGAAATAACAAGTCGTGCTTATTAGCCAACAAGTTGATGCCACTCACCAAACGAGATTCAGAGACATATGGACCTTAGGAATAAGGATCATCATGTGTTGGCGTTGTAGACATGAAGATGTATGAAGATGTATGATGTGTTGAGAAAAAGAATTTCAACTGCTTATAGTTAAGATGCATCACACAGGAAGTAGAAGCTTGGAAAGACTTGATAAAGATGATTTATTAAAATATTCTAGCATGAAGTTTGGAGAAGACAATGAAAACAACTGGAATGAAAAGTTAAAAGTCACAAAGCATCCATCAGTGTGGTTTTAAATTCAAGTTTTTACCTTTCTAAGAAAGAAGTCCTTTATTTTCTATTAAAATATTGGTAAATGGAAGTACATTTCCGTGTGTGAACTTAAAATACACTCTTTTAGTAAATTTTGTTTCATAGACTGGGATTCCTCACTTTGTTATTTTTTTTGCAATAACCTACTTTTGTTAGTCACAAGACATTGATAGGAGAGGTTCTCCTAAACAACCAAAAACCGTATTAGTACTTGTGCATTTTTACTTCTGGGGATAGTGTTACCAGACATGTTCCATTTTCTTCTCTGCCCCTCTCATCAATTCTTAATAGGAATTTAATTATTCGAATACAGACATTAGGCATGTATCTGAATGAACATATTTTATAAGAAATAAAGTTTAAACTGTTACTATCACCTTGAAAGTTATTTAAAAAACATTTGATGATGTCTATAAGTATTCTTATTTAGATATTCACTCAATAGGTTATTTTGGATCCCTTCTTTGTGGTTACAATTATCTTAGCTTTATGTTTAGTTTAACTTTTTTCATATTGAATGGAGATTCAACATGCAAAGACACATAAATCAATAGTAAATATACATAAAAGGATAAAAACAAATACTCCATGGTACCCACACCTATTGATTAAAGCTTATATGTAGACAAGAGCTAGCATAATAGTCAATGTAGAATGCATTTTAAAATATTAAATTTTAATTTAACTGATTTAATACTTATATTAATAACCGTAGTCACATTAAAAAGATTATACCACTTCAACATACATGCAAAATAATAAATTTAAATTTATATAATCTATTTTTAAATGCCATTTTATTTTCAGTCATAACCATCTTCAAAATTACTCAGCAGGTTATAAACAATTCTAAAAATATGAAACTGTGTTATAGTTTGGGAAAATAACACATTATTTCTTCTCCTATAAATATAATCCTTTTATTCTTCCAGATGATCAACCAACAGCTGCTGATTGCATCAGCTGTCCTTTATTTTGATAAATGAAACTTTTGTTGTTGTTGTTGGAATAAGCTGTTTTTAATAACAGTGGAGCAGGGGAGAAAGTTCATGGTTTGGGTGATATGGAAGAAATTCCTATGCAGATTTTACTTTCAAGATTTATCTTACTAATACATATTTCCTTTACCCCCAGAAAAGTAGTTATATTGTACCTCAAATGCAGAGTTGCACAACTCCTTGATACTTTCAGTGTTCTGCAATAGCAAATGCAAAAAATCCTAATCAAAATCCAGCCTGGGTTGCCTCTTGAACAGTGAAGATACAGCTTGTTTATAGGAAAATACACTCATAGCCATGTATTTCAGTTTATGGAATTTTAAAAAACTATTTTGAAATAATTTTTAAATAAACTAAAACTACTTTAAAGACACTAACAATTCTTTTTAAATGCAATGACAAAGACTTTTGAAAAATTATAAAAATTAATTTTGTTTTTGTCAATCCAGACTTTCATATATCCAGTTTGTTAATGGCATCTTGATATGATCAAACATTTTAACTTCAGTAGACATAAAAATGTTCATTGGTTTAGAATAAGTATAAATAAGAGATTAAAATAAAATAAAATAATCAATCCATAGATATTAATAACCACTTCTTTAAATTCTACATGTATCTTTTGAATCCCTTGTTTGCTGCAGGCAAACACTGTTATTTTGTTTGTTTGGTTTTTGACTGCCTGTATACATTATATTGCATGTAAATATATATATACAATATACTACACTTTTTTTTAGTTTACATATATGTACTGATCATTGTTTCTGAGAACAGATTAGAGTTTTAGTTTTTTAAACTTACATAGTTATCAAAGGAATACAGCCAATCATAAAATAAATCAACAGAATGCAGTAATCCAATCATAAAGGACAATCAAATGCGCTTACACATATTCAAGAAATCAATCATCTAAGTTATAAATAATAAGTAGTTCATTTTTGCTCTTATTTATTTTTTATTTTTTTAGATTCCACATATAAGTGATATCATATGGCATTCTTCTTTCTCTTTCCAGCCCACTTCACCTAGACTGATGATCTCCAGGTCCATCCATGTTGCTGCAAATGGCATTATTTTATTCTTTTTTATGGCTGACTAGTGTTCCACTGTATATATGTACCACATCTTCTTTATCCATTCATCTGTTGATGGACATTTGGGTTGTTTCTATGTCTTGGCTATTGTAAATAGTGCTACTATGAACACTGGAGTCCAAGAGTCTTTTTGAATTAAGGTTCCCTCTGGATATATCCCCAGGAGTGGGACTGCTGGATCATATGGTAAGTCTATTTTCAGTTTTTTAAGGAACCTCCATACTGTCCTCCATAGTGGCTGTACCAATCTACACTCCCACCAGTGGTATAGGAGGGTTCCCTTTTCTCCACACCCTTCCCATCCTCTACCTTTTGTAAGCTTTTTAATGATGGCCCTTCTGGCTGGTGTGAGGTGATATCTCACTGCAGTTTTGATCTGCATTTCTCTGATAATTAGCAATGCTGAGCATTTCTTCATGTGCCTGTTGAACATTTGTATATCTTCATGGAGAATTGCTTGTTTAGGTCTTCTGACAATTTTTGGATTGGATTGGATTGCTTGTCTTTTTGATATTAAGGTGTACAAGTCATTTATATACTTTGGAAATTTTCCCTTGTTGGTCATATCATTTACAAATATTTTCTCTCATTCTGTAGGTTGTCTTTTCATTTTGTTGATGGTATACTTAGCTGTGAAAAAACTTTTAAGTTTAATTAGATCCCATTTGTTTATTTTTGCTTTTATTTCCATTACTCCAGGAGATGGTTCAAAAAATATATTGCTGTGATTTATGTCTGAGACTGTTTTTGATTTTTAAAATCTGCCATTATTATACATATCCTGACAAATTAAAAAAAAATTGAAAAGGTCCCTTCTCTTGGACCTCTATTGGTATGTGAAAAAATATATACATTTTAATCATTCTGACAATGGTGACAATAAAAAAGTTATATCACTCCCCATTTTTAAAAGTTTAACTTTAAATAAAATACCTATGAGTTAAGTTAGCACTGGCTGTTGTTATTATTATTATTATTATTATTATTATTATTATTATTATTATTATTATTATTCTTTTTGAGAATGAGTGAATAATGTACCAACATACAGCAAATTCTGTCAAATAAATATTTTAAAGTCTTCTGTTTTAAATCTTAAACTTGACACTCATTTGAGCACTTCGGAAGGCTATAATGTTCTCCATAGCATTTGGTATTTTCACTGTACTTCCAGTGCACTGAATTGTTCTGTGAAGTACTATGTGTGTTGCTGTAATTATCACCTCATAATTATTATTATTTTTATTACTGCCGTGTTAGAAGATGCAGTATCTTGGTCAAATCTGTACCTTGCCATTCCATTGATGGGAATGTCCCTGAGTGAAGATATCATTTTTACCAATACTTCTTCTATTCTAAAGTTCCAATAATCAACTTTATTTATTTATTCATTTCTGTAGTCTATCTCCCCTTTTTATTTGTTTATCCAATGTTCCATTGCAAGTCCTTTCAGTAAATAATAACATTTTAATTATAAAACTGTTAAAATTGTGTAACAATTTCTTTGTGGGCTTTTTTTTTTTTTTGAGTATATGAAAAATGTTTGATTTTTTCCCTCACTAATTCTGGGCCTTCTAAATCAAAGATTTTACTTAAACCAAGCTAACACTCTATCCTTTGATATTACAAAAATATCGAAGGAAATTTAAAATTTTGCTCCAAATGTAGAGTTATAAGAAATACACAAAATTTACTTGGATAAAATTGGGATGACCAATTTGTTGAATGTGACATATATCTTCTTAGTAATTTGGATTATTTCACTCAAACTTTTCAATATACTTTGTAAGTATACATCATATAGCAAAGGATTTATTTATTTGCTATTTTCAGAAATTTATCATTATACATTTGGAAATATAGATTCATCTTTTCATTAAAGAATGTTTAAAAACTCAAAGGATAGCAAAGCATTTTTTTTCTTTTTTCTTTATTGAAGTATAGTCAGTTTACAGTGTTGCATCAATTTCTGGTGTACAGCATAGTGTTTCAGTCATACATATGCATAGCACTGTTTTTAAAACATATTCTCTGGCAGAAAATAAACTTGAAAATCGAGTGAATATCAATGATATTTCATTTTCTTTAGATTTCAGTACAGTTATTTTTGAATAGAACACCATGATCAAATAGATGTTTAGATAACTGTAACTTGCTAAAAAGGAACTGATCATATATATATGATACATATATGATATATATATCACTGTCTCTGAGATTTTAGTTTTGTTTTGTTTCTCATATTTAATTTAGAATTTCTTATTTCCTCTCTGTAAATATCTCGTGAAAAAATAACATGATAAAAAACTGTTACTATATAAGCACATTTAGGGTAAGTTGGGACAGTTTGGTTAGCACATATCTGCTTTAGTAAGAAAATCACAAATCATTCATATTTCTAAGAATACAGTATGCTTCTTAACATATATATATGTATATGGACATATTTAGATTACTGGCACAAAATTGTGTTGCAATAATCCACTTAATTTGTTGTGAAGATTGTTTTTTAACTATTCATCATACTTTCATGCTCCTTTTAATGACTCAGTTCTGACCACTTTGCTCCAGAGACAGACATGTAATCCAACAAGCATTAGGGGTATATATTAAGATTCTTGCTGGGATTGTTGGAATAGAGTCATTTTTTTTCTGGGTATAAATATGAAGCCTATATTTGTGAGAAGCTACCATCTGGAGCACAGACAAAGGGCAGAAGACCTAAAAGCAGGAAATAAGATAATTTTTGAGTTAATGAATCCAGTTATAATATCTTAAGCCTATAAATATGAACCAGTAAATTTCTTTTCCTTCAATCTGTTTAAATTAACCTGCAGGTGAGATGCACTTAATTGATACTCTAAGGTTACCTATAAAAGAAAACCTGAAAACTCGACAAGCTAAAGTTTTTAAGTGAAAGTTAGTAGCTATTAATGCATTTCCCTAAATAAAGATTATTTTCTAAATAAGTGACAAATTTAAAAATACATATATTTATTTGAAAAATATTCAGCCCCTACTTAGGATAATCACTCACAAAAAAACAAATAAACAAACAAAAAAACAGCTAAAAACTTGGACTCTAGAAGCTTGTCTTCTGATATGAGGCAATTTAATAACTAATGTTGAGTCTTCCTTTTTCTTTTCTTTTTTTCTTCCATATGCCATAAAGTTTTTAGAAAATAGGTCTTAGATAAATATAAAAAGGCATTAAAATTATGAGCCATTTTCCCAGGAGACCCCAAGACTGAATTTTCATTTTAAATCTGTTCTTGACCTGCGAAGAGGACCCTTACAGGGAATGAGAAGATGACATGGAGGTGAACTCATTTACACGGTAGAACTTGGGAGGTGCAATTAACATGCCCTCCGTTCCAAGCTATCATCCCCATTGGTTAGTCATCACCACAGAGCTTTCACCATCAGAAACTCCTAATTTTGGCTGAAAGCGTTGCTTCTCTTGGAGTTCTGATGCAATCTTGGGTGTCAGGGCAGAGTTACAGGTCAAATTCCCTACTAGATATCTCCAGTTAAGTTTCTAATAAATATTTTTAAAAAAAACTCCTAACATTTTCCCTTCACTTGCAATCTTAAACGTCTCCTTTTAGGAGGAATGAAGAGAATGTGTCCAAAACTTGCTATGCTCTTGGAAGTCTGAGTTAAGGCAGCATTAAGCAGCAAGAATTAAAGAAAAAGTTGAGTTAGGGGTGCAGAGCTACATAGACACAGGAGAAAGACAGGCCTATTGAAGCTGACACACATCCATCTATGTAGTTTTTTTGACTTGCCCCTTTTTCATCGCATGAAATAGTATTCTAAAGACCTGGCTGAAACTTACAGACTGTGGCTAGAACTTTAAAATACGTGGGATAGAGTTACCTCTAAGACACAATCTGCAGAGGTGATTAGTACATGTTAAGTGTCCATTGTCCCTAGGGTGTTACATCATTTAAGTGTCCAGTTTAAGGTAGCAATACCCCTCCTCCAACCCTTTTAAATTAGGAAGGCTGAGATTCAAAGAAGCAAAATTGGTATACAGTTATGAAATAAGAAGAGATATTCTGTTCAATCTGATTAAACCTCCTCTCCTCTTTAAATAATATATATGAAAATAGAAGTCACAGAATTTAGTCAATTAACAGAGACAACCCAGGCAGGTTTCTCTTATAACAACTGCATGAAAGCAGTGTTACTAATGGACAAAGCATCCCCAACATAAACCTAGCAGATGACCTCCCAGAGTGGGTCAGGGAGCACCTTGTGCAGCTTGCTGGCTCTCAGAATAATCTCAGGAGAAGGAATAATCTCTTTTACATTCAGTTACGAATTGAGTGTCAAGAAGAAAACTAGACAATTTGAGGACTATCATGATTGGTGATACAGAGTGCTAATTGTAAAGAAATTCTTCCTTTAGCTCTTGTGAACAACAACAAAAGTAAAAGCATAAGCACAGATATAAAGTACTTTAAATATGCTGAAATAACAATACTTTTGAAATGCTTAATGGCACAGAGATATTTTGAAAGTTGTTTTGGGGAGAAAATAGCATTAATATTTTATAGTATTTTAGCAAATACATTTAAATCCTCTACGATTAATCAGAATGGACAACATGATTATTAGGTTAACCTGCTTAAAGGCACCTGAGAACACGTTTTCTCTCTAGAACTTTCCAATTTTGTTTGTTTGAATCAGTATCCTCCCGAAATTCCACCTTCAGATGACTTAGTGTGCTTTCTAATCCTAAATTTGACGTTAAAACAGCTAAAATATTATATTTATATTTGCTCATTATTTCAAGCCCTGTCACATCACTTATGGTGTATTACTTAATGACAAATAGTGCCATAAATGTAATTGCATACTATAAAATATCATAATAGAATAAATAAAACAGAGAACTCAGTGGGTTCATTTTATTTTCCTTGAAACATTAACCAAGCATTGCTATTATCTCCAGTGACAGAAACTGGTGATGACAAAAGGCTTGCATTTTCCACTGCTGAGCTGAAAACACAGATTAGGAAACAGACAGAATTTTTTATAACTTTATTTTGAGGTGTATAGATAATCATTATGCTTTTTCCAGGTGTGATTAAAGCCATTTTGATATCGAGCAAGGCAAAAAAAAAATAATTTACTTTTCAAGGCAAAAGCTAAATGAAGCCTCAGAGAGTCATTTAATCTTGTCCTTTTTCTCTAACCAGGGCTAAACCTAAAAACAGCAGAGAGATGAATCAAGGTCCAAGATGAAGGTCAAGTCAGTCCTTTTCAGTAATCATCCGTCCACTCATCCACTGATTCACTGATTCCCCTACTCAACAAACACTAATTCAATGTTTTCCAAGTGCTAGGTACTGGGGATGCAGGGTCATATTCCAAATCTTTGCCATCAAGAAACCTACAGGGGATGAGGAAAAACTTTGAGATGGGAAAAACGATGGTAAACAAGAATCCTGAATGATGAAAGATGTTTGATCAGGAGGAGAGAAACATAAAAAACATTACAGACCACACTGTAGTTTTGATTTGCATTTCTCTGATAATCAGTGATACTGAGCACTTTTTCATGTGCCCAAAGGCTATTTATATTTGTTTGTCTTCCTTGAAGAAATGTCTGTTTAGGTCTTTTGCCCATTTTTTGGATTGGGATGTTTGTTTTTTGTATTGAGTTTATGAGCTGTTTGTGTATTTTGGAAATTAAGACCTTGTCAGTCAAAGTAAGCCAGAAAGAAAAAGAAAAATATCACTAATATGTGGAATCAAAAAAAAAAAAAGACACAAATGTACTTATTTACAAAACAGAAGTAGACTCACAGATCTAAAAAACAAACTTATGGTTACCGGGGTTGGGGAGAAATGGAGGGGGTGGAGGAATAAACTTAGAGTTTGGGATTTGCAGGTATTAACTCCTATATATAAAGTAGATATACAACAAGGTCCTACTGTTTAGCACAGGGAACTATATTCAACATCTTGTAATAGCCTATAATGAAAAAGAATATGAAAAGGAGTATATATATGTATAACTGAATCATTATGCTGTAGACCAGAAATTAACACAATATTGAAAACCAACTATACTTCAATAAAAATAATATTAAAGAAAATACATTACAGACACATGGAGCACTTGAAACGGTGCAATGCCCAGGACCGGGTGGTGAGAGGGAGGCTGAAGAGGCAGAGAAGAGGAATGAGGAATTTATCCTGAGGTCACTGCCCCGCTATTGAAGGGCTTTAAGCTGGAGAGTGATTAATTAACATATGTATTTTAGAAATATTATAATTGCAATATGGGGAAATGCTGGATGAACGGAAGTGAGAAGACCACTTACAGCCTCCCATTAGTAAGAAATTAGGTCCCGCATTACAAATTGGGGACAATGGATATGGAATGCAATAGACACAGAAAAGACTGTTTGCAGAAAGTACTGTGTCAAACCATGTATATATCTTTCATTTCTGTTTCAGGCGATAGAGAAATTAGCAATTTAGCTTTCTTAGAGGATACGTAACAACAATTCATGCCCAATAGTTACTCAATAAATGTTCCTCCTTTGTATTATAGCAATCTATCTTTCTACATTACTCTACTTTCTAACAGTTTCATAAAAGAAAAATCTCTTAATGGAACATTGGCAGAATCATTTAGGTCAAAGTCTAAAAGATTTTATCTTCAGAGCCAGGCACAGGGTGCTTGTGCTTATAAAGTTTTTGCAATAAATACTACATTTAGGCACCTATGAATTATTTGATCAATGTTATCAAATTGTTGTTTACAGTGACTCTCTCCTCAAGAACTTGGTAATAAGAGTAAGATGGGCTTCTGAGGTTAAGATCAAAACAGAGGTATGCAAAGTCGCATTACAAGGAAAGAAATTCATGCAGGTGACTAAGATTTGATTGTGTCCTGAGCAAATTCACTTATTTGTTCAGTAATATTTATTTCCTAGATACTATTCTAGGCATATGATCTAAAGTAGATATGAAACTAAATTAAATATTAGATTAATAAATTAGTATTTAGGACACTTTGCTTGCAAGTAACAAAAACCCAATTTAAAATTAACTTAAATCAAATGAGGGAGTTGGGAGGAGGAAGAAGAGAAGAAGGAAGGGAGGAAGGAAGGAAGGAAGGAAGGAGGCAATGGAATGATGCAGTGAAGTAGTTTTTATTGACCCATAAACAGGAAAGTCCATATGGTAGGCTTCAGGGTTGCCTGGGCCCTGTGGCTTCAACTACATCATAGGACTTTGTCTCTTTCCATTCTGTGCACAGACTTTCTTTATGTATAGTAGTCATTATGATCCCTCAATACTCACATCTCACCACTTCACTCCAAAGAGAGCACTTTCTTCCTTAGAAACCTGATAGAAAAGACCAGGACAGATTGGTTTAGCCACAAGTCAGGGTCTATTACATGACCAGTCAAGATACCCACTTAAAATGGTAGAAAAAGTGCTCATTAGACAAAAATATTTTAGCCTCAGGTACCTGGAAATTAGTGATTATCAAAGGCAATTCTGGCAGTGTCCACCCAGTGGCAAGTCTGATTGGTCTCTTCTGGTAGAAACAGATGCACCTAATTATAATAAAAAAAATTAAGTGCTCTTGCAATATAGCTAGTGATAAAGTTCACAGATTCTTCTCTTAGAAATACTTAGATTTGAGCCTCTTCTCTGCACTAACTTCCATGGTGAACTTGGGTAGTTTATTTCCTCACTTTCTTTTCATGAGAATTTTAGAAATCTATATCTCTTTACCTAATATGTTTATTAATGAATACAGTATCAGCTACGGAAGAGACTGCAGGGGTCATTTTGCCCAAAATATTGCAGGATCTTAAGGTAAGTGGATGGAAGCAGAGAAGCAGTATATTGTATTATTTGTACAAATAACTTTAAAAATATGTATATATTTTTCCTGAGCCAGAAATCCTTTTTTGTTTTTTTAAAGATGTCATTTTCCAAAAAACATGCCTTACACTTCCTAGGATTGTTCCAACTTTTTTTCTCAGGAATACTGAAAGCCACCCTGTTCCTGTTGAACTCTTTTAAGCACATCCAGAATGTTTTATTTCCTCAGGTCCTTTGCACTTGCTGTTTCTGCTGCTGGAAATCGGTATTCTAGTCTCTCTTTTGTCTTGGTCCCTTACCTCTTTCAGATGTTGACTCAAATATCACCAACTTAGAGAGTCCTTCCTCACCGTTCCATCTAAAATTGTCACAATTCCCTCCTCTGTATGCAGGGCTATTATGTTTGAAATCATCTAAACATTATTTATAACACTATATTAAATATTCATAAAGGAGTCCTAGAGACATTAAACAATTTGTGATACATTCACACAAAGGATGAGATATAGTGTTGCTATAAAAAAACATGATAAATGTTTATATATGAAAATGGAATAATTTCAAAGATATATTGCCACCTTATTTTAGAATGCTCCCATTTGTGTATAAAACTATAAAATACATGCACACATACATATGCAAACACATTTATAAAGACATATGTTATTCCTGAAAGAATATCTTATTTCTTTGGGAAAAATGGTGTTTCATAAAGATGCATGCATTACTTTTCCAATAAAAGACTATTTAAAAAATAAAAGAGAGCAATTTATCCACTCATTACAGATCATTTATTGAATAACTATTTCATGCCATGGACTGTGAAGACTGAGCTACCAGGGTTCATAGTGTTGGTTGCAAGCTGGTGTCTCAGATGAGTCCTAGATATAAATCCTAACATTTAATATATGATACTATTTGGATATATATTGGGAAGGTTTGAATTAGGACTTGAAGAAGGTGAGAGACTAACTAGTGGACAGAGGGGGAGGAAAGAGCAAATGCAGTGATCCTCAGACAGGATCAGACCTACATAGTCGAGGCCGTGCTAAAGGAACGGCACAGCTATTGACAGTTCTCCTGAGGACAGTGTTAAAGCATTTTTAGGAAACTGTCCAGCACTTGTCTGGGAGAATAGTCTGCTTTGATACTGCGCTAATCACATTACTTAGGTTGGGCCAAGAATCTTCCACATGATCCAGTCTAACTTACCAGGATTCTACAGTATGATTGGTGCAGTAATGTCACTTAATAACATAGTGTTTTATTTTTGTCTTACTCTATTATTTCCCTTTGAGTGAACTCGGTGGGAAAGGTTATTTTATTGAGAACTATGTAGTTAGAGTTTCCTAGGTCCCTGGAGTAATTCCATTCTAATTGCAGTGTGAAATTTTTCATCAGATAGCTGAGAGGATGTACAATTGCAATTTTAATGCTTTTTTTCCCAGTTGTACAAAAGCTTTCATTGAGATAATATTGACTATCTCTCTATCAGCTGCAAGAGGATTGATTATGAGATTAGTGTAGGGTGTCTACTTTGATACTGAGTTTATATATTATTTTGAACATGTTTAGCATATTAAAAAAGAAAAACTAAACTTGCATTTTTAGTCTCTAAAAATTTCACTGTGGAAAAAAATGAGTTAAAAATGGAAATTCTTTATGAGTGTTAAATGCTTTATTGAGTGCATTGTTAAATTCTCTTTTTCCACACCGAGATATAAATGAAAAAGATCTGTGTTCAAGATTGAAGTGTATTTGCCTGTGTTGTTTTCCAACTGCTACTAGCCACGCCCTGCCAACAAAAAAGTTATTGATAATCTTCAAAGCTTGCCAACTAAAACAGAAACATGACAAGATTTTTAAACAGTATGTCTTTACAAGAAACAATAAATAATTGAACTTTTTAATGCCCATAAGTGGATAAACTATAAACTTAGTAATATGCCAGATTTTTGTTGCCTCTTAAACCAAAAATGTTTTATTAAAAATATTCATTCAATTAGAATGGTTTTGAAAAATTTTAAGAATAAGATTAAGATCTCAGGATTAGCAGACACACATTACTATATATAAAATAGATAAACAACAAGGACCTGCTGTATAGCACAGGGAACTATATTCAGTTTCTTAAAATGAGCCATAATGGAAAAGAAACTGAAAAAATATTTATTTGTGTATATATATATATATATGTATAATGAATCACTTTGCTATACACCTGAAACAAACATTGGACATCGACTACACTTCAATTAAAAATAAGAATTAAAAAATAATTTAAAAATAAAATATATTTGATTCTGCTTTGAGAATATGCAATACTTCAAAATAAAATAGAAAAAGGGCACTTTAAATGTGGGCTGGCCCAGAATCTCAGATATTGTCAATAAAGATGATCAATCTCCCATAAGATTTCTTAAAGTGGGCAGCGGTCTCGTGTGTACTCTATATTGGGAAACGACACAGCTGCCCTAGGTGAGAAACATCAGCCCCAGAGCCTGAAGAGAAGCTGATCTATGGACATTCTGAGGGGACATGATGCAGGCAGAGCAGACATTCTGTGCCCTGGAATAAAGGCACCTATAAAGGACACTGCATCTCAAATCCAGGACACACAGACCTCAAAAAATGGACTTTCAGGCAGAATAAAATTAGATAGTTGTAAGCACAGAATTCAATTCTTTTTAGAGGGAAATCGGCTGAATGATACAGATAGATACAGATTTAAATAGATACAGATTTAAAACTTGGCACAATAGACCTTCCACTTGTCAGCAATATTTGATTTTTATCCCCCTTTGGGAACGGGAAAGAAGGAGATATTACATTATGGGAAATGAGCAAGAGGCTTCAGTGAAGATTTCCCAGAGAATATGGAAATGAGGAAAATGGCCTTAAAATTGACATTTTCATATCAATACATAATAAATCAGAGGAGAACTATGCAAATTCATCTTGCACTTATTGAATGAATTTGTTGTATCCAAGAGTGTTTCCTTAGAGGCTCTATTTCTCATTATAAATGAATCCATTTTCTTTTTAATTTCCTCCCCAGTCTGATGAATTTTATCAACGTGAGCCTATCCACAAAAGACACCTCTTATCCTGCAATACTGATAGTCACATCCTAGGCTATGGTATAGTCACTCAGACTCTGGAGAGGAACACAGCCACTTGGCCTTTCTCAAGTGATAGACGTTCAGATATTGAGTTTGGTTACCCAAGAGATTTTCACCAATTTGCATTTATTGCATATTTAAGACCAAATTCCCTAGTTGGTCTTTTAAAAATTAATAATAAGCAAATGGACTTTAAAGCACCAAGTTTTTGAAGTCAAAGACATAAAGAAAAAATGAATTTTCTTTTTTTTCTTTTTTTACACTTAAATCATTATCCACACATACTGTTACTTGAAATAGAAGGCTATCTTAACCCTTTCTTTTTGTGTTGACATCTATCTGTTGAGTATATTAAATTGTTGTGGTAAGAAGGAACACAGTAGTATGTGTATGGAGCTAAGTTTACAGATTCAATTCTATTGATTTTTATCCTTATTTACAAACAAAGCGTTAGACTTTGGAAAATACTGATATCAAGCTGAAAACATTTGATATTTTCTAAAGGATTACAAAAGGAAATTTGCAAATGTCTACTGTATTTATTGTAGTACAGATTATCAAGAAGCATAATCAAAAAGTACATAAGAATCTGAAAACTGAAAAACAAGAAAAAAAGTGATTTTATGTCATTTTAAAAAAAATAATTGAATGTTTGATAACTGTGCAACTCTAAAAACATACAATGAATTTAATATGCATATCTGTATACTTTATTTTAAGAAATATTGAGATAAAATGCCATCACACTGTACACACTGATTCTGCACTTGTGCTGTCATCTTTCAAGATATCAAAATTATTTGTGGATTCTGGTCATTTCTCTGTTATTATTTGTCAAAAATAGCCCAAATTTTTAGAACCCTTTCATCTCAATGCTCTAATTTGTATAAAAGGGTATAAACTGTTTCCTGCACCTACTAGGATTTCTTTGAAAAGAAAGAAATATGTAAAACTATATTAAAATGCTAATTTTAATATACTAATACAATACTTTTTTATATAAATACACAAACAAATTCTTCATTGGTTTAGGAACTGAATGTTTCTTTTAATTGTTGATATATCTCTAATGTACAGATAATTTCAACTCTTTTTATAGGTGCATAGCACAAGAAGCTTTTTTTTTTTTTTTTGGATTTAGAAAGAGACCAAGCCCCTTCTGTGATTAAAGCCCAAAAGCCAACGTATTATTTTCCTTCTGGGGAAGGAAGTAACATCCAGTGGCCTAAAGCAGGAGTGGGCTTTCATCTTCATAGGGTGACTGGCACGTGGCTTTGGTGTCATTCTAGGTGTTAGCCACCATGATTCCTAGCCATTTTCTGAGCATCATCACCAGACTTACTGATGATTTTCAGAGTAACCCTTCAAAATTCCTTCTTTGGGGCTAATAATTACTTTTTGACACAAACCTTCCCTGATACACAATTTGTGTTCAATGATTTTACAAGTAAGCACATTATAAATGGGTGCATAGCACAGAAAAAAAAAAAGAAAAAATAAATAAAACCTTTCCTAGAGGGCAGGAGACTGGTTGTCATTTCCAAGGTGTATCATTAACTTGGCCTGTGAAGACTCCTGGACCACTACTGCTTAATATGTGAAATAAAAAAATCTGTCTACAATACATCACCAATGAGTATAATTCCTAACTAGATTAACAATTTTTAAGCAACCTTAAAATTTATAATTCCCATCTTAGTTTATACTCTGGAGTTTCCCGGAAAAAAAAGGTAGGCAATAAAAAAGTGAAATAAAAATTATCATAAGAAATAAAGGGAAAGCAGAACACCTCTTGCAGTTAAGTTACCAAAAAAAAAGGAGTCTGGCTTAAGAAAGAGAAGGAGGAAGGAGCGAGGGAGGGACTGAGAGAGAGAAAGAACTAGAGAGATTGATTCCCTCAAATACATTCATATGACTAACATCAGGATACCTAAATATCATTATTCTGCATTACAACTGTGACAACAGAAGCATCTGGAAATTTATATGGGATTAACCTTTCTGTGAGTAGTGCCCTCAATCAGTCACCTGGACATCTAAAATGGCTCACTTAGCACCATGACAGAATAAAATCCACAACTTCGTTTCTTGCTATTCTTATACTAGTACATGTGCAATCAAAAAATTGTTGACCACTTACTTTTCATTTAATGTCCACAGAAAAACCGCATAAAATGACAACTGATGAACTAAAGTCACAGGTGAAAAATAATACACGTATTTTTAGAAAATAAAATCACTTTGGGAATTTCTCACCCACTTGGGTCAACCTATTAGGTAGTGAGATAAGTAGGGGGACCGGGCAGATAGGATGGAGGAGAGGGAGGATGGTTTGGAAGATGGAGGTACCCCCACCTGCAGCAGAAAGGGGCTTTACTTCCTCTAAATGAGTGCCAGCAAGAAACTGGTTAGAACCACACGGCTGCAACTGCGCAGTAGCAACAAGGGCCTAACTGGACATGATCCTATGCTCATTGTAATATAATTAGCATTGTGGTTCAGCCCCACCCCATGGGTTTTTCTGTGTGCATCATGGGTAAGGTCATGCACAAAAGGGGATGAGCATGACTGAGCACTCCAGGGCCAAGAGCCATCAATCAATCAAGAGACCACCTCTAAGCAAGGGTATAACAGAGAAGACAAACAGACCATTGCTGTCTTCCCTTAGATCAGCCCACGTCCCGTTTGTGGAGGTGTACTTTCCCTTTGCTAAATGAAACCTTTAAAATCTTTCACTATGCAACACTTCTGTCTTCAGTCTGAATTCTTATCTTTCGAGTATAACAAGTACTGGGATCCTTTTTCCTTCCCCTTTTGGGTTAAGAAACCTATGAGCAAGGACATTTTACACTAACAAAAAAAAAAAAAGTGAGATTTTACACTAATGGAGAGAGTGTGGAATGGGGAGCAGTTATTTGTCTCTGTGCTCAGGGTGGATTTGAGGGGGGACGAGCTGTGATGGGGGAGGTGCTACTAAGTAAACAATGCACAGGACGAAACAAATCGACTCCAGGTCTAGTTTTCCTCTACCTCTCTCTCTGACTTTATTTTATTTTATTTTTCTCTCTCTGACTTCAGAAAAGTCACTTTTCTTCCCTGAATCATTTTTCCCACGTGTTAAGTGAAAATGAGAACAATATTTATGTTTAACTCCGGTGTTTACTTTGAGATTGAAATAAGTCAAGTGAATTATTCTGTGCCATGCAAAATGACAGGATTTAAAACTTCTGTTTTTTGGCGGCTCCTTCTCCAATGGGCCAAGATATTAACGTTTAGTGGCTTAAAAAAGCACAAATAATTCCACTTTGCAGTGACAAGGCAATCTAATTGTCAAATTGACTTTTTTTTTTCCCATTTCTTCAGAATATTTTCCGAGAGTGTGGGACTGTCTCTATAGTATCATTATGTGGAGTAAGGAAGACTCCCCTTAACCACAGTCTGCCTCCCAGTGGCCTGGACTTTCCGTTTCCCATGCAGGTGTTCCTCCATGTATTCTCTGAGGAACACAGCGTCAGGTCCTTAATAAATATTTCAGGTTGCACAAAATACCCTTAAGTGGCCTGGTAATGCAATTCTCAGCACGCTAAAAGTTCTAGAAAGCCCAATATATTGTTTAAAGAACAAAGAAAACCACAATTAAATTTTAAAATGTCAAAAATCCCTTCAGGCAATTATTCCCCAGAAAAAGGGTGATAGACATTTTGATTGTGTTGCCTAAAATCTAAGATGCTTACTGCCTTATCCTCCGATGGAGAAAGTCCAAAGATGCAGAGAAAAATGATTCTCAGGCACTCCTTCCTCTCCTGTATGCAAAATCCCTTAGTGGTACATAAATGATTTCACAGCCAAGGTTCTCACAGTAAATAATTTACTTTCCCACCATATTCTTTATGGGCACTATATACACTCTTTACGAGACAGCAATAAAATTCAGTAGGTTTCTCTGTTTGACCTCTTTTGTTCATTCATGGAAGCAACACAGAGACACTTAGCTGCTCCTCCTCTGTTTTCGCTGAGAAATGAAGTTTTCTTTTTAATCAAATCTTAGGGTTAACGAAGTTATCATATGTATGATATACGAACCAGTAATTTTCTAAACTAACAATAAAATAAAATCAATGAGAAAATCATCAGTGAGGGTTATTTCATTGCCTTGATCACACAGAAGGCATTTTTATGATTCACAATCTATTAGGGACATCATTAAGCCTATCACTGTCATTTTACTGGAAGATGTGAGGAAATGATCATTAATGGGGAGTTCTGACTGAAGAACTGCTGAATAAAACAGCTTTTTTAGTACTGCACAATCATGAAAATATAATTTTCATTCAAATGTGATGTCCCCACTACATCTTAAATTATCCTCCCTTACCTAATTTCTCTGCCTACCTGAGGGGCCAAGGGTTATGTGGCCTGATAGAACACATTGCCAGCCAACTTCACTCTGATGAGGAAAATAATTTCCACCCAATTGATGTCCGTTTGCATTTGTATAGCTGCACAGCATCTTCATTTTGTATCAAGAAAGGTCCCTAAATAAACCTTTTTTTTTTTTCTGGAATGAGTAAATTATAAAATATGCACTACAATTCATCACAGAGAGATGTCAAAGAATCCAGTCTCCATCCATGCCTGGTAAGCCCCACCCCCATATCCCTCTTCCACAAAAAAAGAAACATATTCACACAAACAGAGGAATTTTAGGACGTATAAAATAATGCCATTTGCAGCAACATAGATGCAGCTGGAAATCGTCATTCTAAGTGACGTAAGCCAGAAAGAGAAAGGAAAATACCATATGACATCACTCATGTGTAGAATCTAAAAGAAAAAGAAGAAAAAGGAAGACACTAATGAACTCATCTACAAAACAGAAACAGACTCACAGACAGACATAGCAAACAAATTTATGGTTACAAGGGGAAAGTGGGTGGGAAAGGATAAATTGGGAATCTGAGATTTGCAAATATTAACTACTATATATAAAATAGATAAAAACTAAATTTCTTCTGTAGAGCACAGGGAACTATATTCAATATCTTTTAGTAACCTATAACGAAAAAGAATGTGAAAACAAATATATGTGTGTATATATATGAGTGAAACGTTATGCTGTACCCCAGAAATCGACACATTATAACTGACTATACTTCAATTTAAAAAAAAAAAAAAGAATTTTTGGATGTAAAGTACACTGAGAAAGCACAGACTTTCATGTGTAAAAACCTGTCTTCAAATCTGAGTTCTTTCACTAACTCTGTGGCTTTAGGCAAGTTACTTAATTTCTCTAATGGTTTTTGTAGGGGAGGATGGTTAAATGAGATAACACCTAAGACAAGTTTTACACAGTTTTTCTGCTCAAAATGTAATAACTCCACTCAAATACTGTTCAGATATCTTTTATGCCCCACATAATTCTTGATCCATATTTTCCTCCAGATACTGATGCAGTGACCAGCAGCTGAGCAGCACTGTGAGTGTCTCATTTTTTTTCCTCCTGGGAATTCCTTGGTTTCACTGAGCTTCACACATGAGAAAATCTACACATTAATGCCAGAATGACCTGGGAATGCGAGGGAGTTATATCCCACAGGGCAGCCCTGGAACAGTGAGGGTGTGATGGAGGGTGGACAAGCTACCCTCTTCTTTCCTTTGGCTGGATACTTCAGAGACTTGTGGTGCTTGTCTTCTGGAAGGTCCTGGTTGAGTCTAACCTCAGTTGCCCATGTGGATCAATTAGGAAATGTACTGCTGCATTTCTTTTTTCTGCTTCCTGTTTGTCTCTCTCCTTACTCACTTTCCTGCTCCCTAGACAACCTCTCTAATTAAAATACAGCACACAAATCCTTGTCTCATTCTCTACTTTCCTGAGTAAGGAAGGGTATACTCAACAACAAGAAAAAAATGATCAACACTCTTAGGTCACTTCTGGAAATAACGGATAAGAGCTCATAAGAATTGGAGAGTATATTGATTACAAAATTAGTAACCATTTCTCTCCATCCCTGTGCTCAGGCTCTTTTGAAACATGACTTTGCAGCCCTTCACATCAAGAAGCAAAGTCTATGAGACTCGCTTTGAGAACAGACATTAGCGAATGTGATGCCTGCACAGATTGAAGAAGAAACTTCATAGTAAGGCATCCTTTTTCTTGCTGCTCTTAGCAACACTATAGCTAGCCCTATGTCAGTGCGTCTAGGCCAACTAGATGGTGAGAGACACCTGGCCCAGCCATCCTTGTCACACAATTAACATCAATCCACAACCAGATATAAGTGAGACTATTATATACCATCCAGGCTTGGCTGAGCCACCAGTTGACCACAGAGGTCAGCGAACTTGGTTCAGCCTGAAAACACTGCATGGCTTTGTCAGAAAATTGTGAAAAATAGCCAATGTTGCTTAAGACACTCATTTTGGGGGTAGTTTGTTATGTATCCAAATTTCACTGATGCAAGGAGGGTCCATATTGATTACTACTGCTCTTCTCACATCAAGTAAGATTCTGGGACTCAATTTATCCTTCTGAAAATAATGCTATTAGAATTTTATTGTACTTGACAGGCCTAGCTTCATTATTTTTTATGTATTTTTTTGTATTTTTTCCATTATTTTTTAGTCTTAACTATTAGAGATTAACTTCACAGACTTTCAGATGCCAGAATTAAAAAGAAACAAACTTTCAGTTTTTGATCTCTGGTACCATGATTACCAATTATACATGCCTCCTGGTATATATCCTTTTGTAGTTCCTTCATATGTTGCCCCAGAGTTAACATGACATATGGCAGAAGTGACACTATGTTAATTTTTGAGATTAAGCTAGAAAAGACAGCAGCTTCTGTCTTGAACTTATTCCTTTCCTTCTCTCCATATCTATATCTACATCTAAATCTGCATCTATATTTGTATATCATCACTCATCACTCATCACTCACTCTGGGAGAAGACACGTACTATGTCATAAAAATACCCAAGTCAGCTAAGGAAAAGCCCATGTGGTAAGGAACCAAGGTCTACTGACAACAGCCAGTGATAATGGCCTGTCACAACTATACGGAGAGGGAACTTGGACCTTCAGATGACACTTCTTGACTGTACCTCATGACCTAGCCGGATTCACTAACATCCAGCAAGCTGACTCACAAAAACTGAGATCATAATTGCTTATTGTGTTTCTCTGCTAAGTTTCTGAGGCCATTTGTTATAAAACAACAAATAAGTAATACTGTGTCCAACAAAGATGGACCACACAATGTAGATCAGGTACCTGCCCCACATCTCCTTATGAATCTTCATTTATCCAATTAATTTTCAGTCCTTTTTTAGTATCTTCCGCCTATGGCAAGGGAAAGCAGGCTCAAAGATCTAATCAAACAACCAGTCATCAGTGTACACACTCATCTGAATTGCAAGCTAATCCTTAACATCATGATAGTGTTTTTGTAAAATTCATTGTAGGAAAATCAAGGGAACAAAGTATTTGTTGAATATATTAATAGAGTATTAACTGGCAATTGCAAGGATTTGAGCCTTTTGGGAATAACACCTGCAATCAAAATGCTTTGGCACCTTTCATTGCTAGAGGCACGGTCACACATGCACACACAGTACAGCATAAACCTTCAATATGTATTTAATAAGTCAGGGGACCAAATCTTTTTTTCACTCAGTTCATTTCTTGTAGAAAGATTATCTGTATCTTGGCTTGCTTCTAATTTTGGTGCATCCTCTGAGCCTACTATTTCTGGAAAAGTCCCCTTGCTTAAGGAATATTCCAGTCTTTACAATGTAGAAATTATGTGTCCTGAGTCTCAATCTCTCTTCACCCTTACTTTTGCTATCTAAGGTTATAGCCAACTAATTTTCATTCATCCATTTATTCATGTATCCCTTTCTGGATTTATTCTAATGGTAAATATCATGTAATTTATTGGTGAATAAAATGTTTCTAGAAAAGTGCTACCTCCTAGAATATTGGATTTTATATATATATATATATATATATATGTCTCATAGGTATTGTCTTAGAGACAATTCCATAATCCAAAGAAATGATTTTCAACAGATGAAAAATCAGTATTTCTCTTTAAGGGAAAGTAAAGAATAAGAGAAAATGTTTCACAACAGGCAACTACTTATATCCTGAAAGAAGAATGAAGCCGATACCTTCTTGGAGTGAGAAGGTGAGCTGGACAGTGAAACAGTTTGAAGCAGCTGACCCAGTCCCTGCAGGAATCTGTCCACATGCTGCTAAAGCCAATATTCCAGGAATGCCACTTTGTGAAATTTGAAAATAAAACAAAATGTCCTTATTAATTTGGTGACATTTGGGGGATTGTGGGACCAAACTCTGAATGATAGAAAAATGCATGATCCGTGCCAAGAGCACTGCTGAGCTGTTTGCCCCATTCCTCCGACGAGCAGGCTGATGGATTCTGCTCCCACAGAGAGAGCTCACAAAAATATCTACAACACCTTAAAATATCACAGGCAAAGCTTAAAATGTAAACTTTTGAACACTTTCCATTTCCATCTACCTTGGCCTTGTCTTCCTCTCACTCCAAGAATGTACCCCAGGCAGATAAAATCTCAAAGATAAAGAATTCATTTCCAGACTATGTTTCCTTGGTATATTAAAAATAGCTTTTAAAATTATATTTTCTGGTTACATGTTATTTTTCCCTTATCATCCAACAACTGTAATATTAAGGAAATACACTGTGCAGCCTGGGGCCTTGGGAAGATAGGACCAAAAGGCTGTATGCTTGTAAATTTGGGGATTTTGTTTGAGACTAGCCAAATTTTGTTCATTGAGATACAGTTTGCTATTTCAACCCTGTGAAGTACAACAAATGACATGTTTATGTTTGACTGAAAATACAGCTGAAGGTCCACACCCTGAATAAGTGGAGAAATTATGTTCATGCTTAAATGGTACTTTGATGACTGTGTACAACTCGTTTTCTGCAGTTTCTCTTGACTACTTGAAGGCAGAATTAGTCTCTCATCTGTGTTCTCATAATACTTTACACGGAACGCCATGAAGACACTTTTCCAGACAGCTTTTATATGGCTTCTTCCCCCTGGATAGTGACTATTTTGAAGACAAAGGTAGTATCTTTGTTTTTTGGTGCCCAAAACATAATTCAGCCCAAGAGCTTATTAGAAGCTCCAAATCATTTGCAAAAGGTTAACTGCTACATAAAATGATTTTAATTCAGAACTGTAAGATAAAAGGTCTAAATGTTGGACTATCTTCTTAACTATCTTCTATTTCTATTAATTATTGGAGGGGTCCCAATGGGAGAGTGCTGGAGGAGGATCAGACAATGGAAGGATGGAGTGGAAACATGTCAGGAGATAGTGACCAGTGGGTAGAGGAGGGTATCTGGGTAAAAGTTTGGAGCACAAGAGATGTCTTGTAGCATGATGTACAGACATATACATAGAGCCCAGCCATCGATATTATTGTGTGGTTGGCTTTGGACAGGGGTTATGCAACAGCATAAAGGTAAAACGAATCCACTGTCCACACTGAGACTGTTCACATTGGCTGTGGCTTTGGTCATGCGGGCTCCCTTGTTTCTGCGCATGTCCTGACCCTGGTTTACCAGCTTTTTCAGAGTGATATGGTGGTTCCCAGCCTCCCTTTAAAAAAAAAAACAGTGCGTTCTCTACCTAAGTCAGCTAGAGTAGGTTGATGCTGCTTGTAACTAAGAATCTGACTTGAGGTAGGCATGACAAGGTTCTTAGGCACAACCACAGTTTCAGTGACTAGACTTGAGGTGCGGTGCAAGTATTTTTCACCAGAAATAAGATACAAACTTTGTTGATTCATTGTTGTCTTATAGCCAATCGCTAGCGAAGTGCAGTGACACACATTTGCTGATAAAGAAGAATGTTGTGTAAATGTGTGGGTGGAGTGAATAAATGAACTGCCAGAGGGAAAAGCCGAAGAGTATTCTGTGCCAGTCAGCTAACTCAAATTACAGTTAAATCTTCCTCAAATTATGAAGCAACTCCACAGAGTATAGAAAGCAGTGAAGAAATATTCGAGGCCCTTTTAGACAGGGAAGATTTAGTCTACTAATTAACTGAATCCAACATATTATATGCCCTTGGGCAACAAGAAATCACGCTTGCCGGACTGGATGAAGTGTGATTTTCTTTCTTCTTTTTTTTTTTTTTTTGATTGAAACTAGAGTTAAGGCCTGTGAAACATAGAAACTTATCAACATTTAGAAGAAAAATTTCTTTGATGTCAGAAAGTAATCACTTGTACAGTATATCCTTCATTACTTAGACTTGCCTGGACCCCACCTTATCCAAGGTTGACAATTTTGTCGGGAACAGTGACGTAGCTGAGACTTTGTTTTGCTTGCAAGTTCGTAAGTGAGTTTGGTATCATTTCACATCTATCAAAAGCTTGATTTCAACATGTTTTCTGATCTCAAATCTCCCACATCCTACCGTATATTTTCCACTTGGATATTTTCAGTTTAGATCAAATGAAATGTAATTCAAATCAGCCTGATTTTCCCGGCTCTAAGACAACTTCTTCTGACTTACTTGTTTCTCCTGGTAGCACCATAATTCTCACTGCTATTTATGCTTAAAGCACTGGAAATTTATTGGATGCATTCCGTTTATTTGCCCTTTTTATTTGATTAGTGGATTTTCCCTGTGCAAGGTGTCTCTGACCAGGGTCCACAGGAACGATCCGACTCCAGCAAGCTCACCATAAAATGTTCCCCCAATTTTGTTTTCACCATCATTTTTCTCATATGACTGGCTCTCTGTATTCCCCAGGATGAAGCCTGATTTCTCTAGTGCACTTAGGAATATTCTTATTTTACGTTATACCCCCGCTAGCTCTTAGAATCTCCCATACACATCTCCACTTTAGGCAACTGGATTGAACTCGCAGGCTTTGGACAATTTGAATACCTGCACCACTCAGCATTTTGCGGAAACCCAGCCCAACAACTAACTGTGGTCTTACATGTGTGTTGAGAGACAACTCTCCATGATGTCTCTCCATGTTTTGAATCAGCTGCTGTTCTGGACCACCTTTTCAAGGATGTTGGTATAACAAACTGTAAGAGAGAGTGTTTGTCTTCAGGGTTGAGGGAATATTTGTCTCCCAACCTGTATGATACACATAATGCCCCCTTTCAAGGAAGATCTTGAGCAGATTTGCTAGCAGGCCCTTTTAAAGAATGAGGACTTCCTAAGCTCAGGGTTGCTCAGTTGGACACAAATCTACTGGATGTGAATTGTCCGCCTAGGCCACTCTGCATCCCCCTCATGGGTCTTGGAGGGGAAGGGGAATTAATGTGAAGATACAGCTCCTGCTGCATGTTGTGCTGGGAATGGTGCTGCTGCTTGTCTCTGGCAGGGGAGCCTTGTGTCTGCAACCAACATCCGTGAAACCCTGGCAGGCAACCTTATTGGTTTACAAGTCGAATAAAATTTTAGCTCCTTCATAGTTCTTGATGCTCTCCACAATGATTATCACTTATGTCATTTAATAAGAACATAGGATTAAGTTTGCAATTCTATGGGTATACTTATTTCTCGCATGGTTTTAAATTACTCAGAAGTAGGAAATGTAACTCATGAAACAATCATCCAGTAAATAATATAAATATTCAAGTTATCTTATTTTTTAATTTGCTTTTCCTTGCCTGGGTGTAACATCAGTGAAAACGGGGACTTGTCTTATTTATCTCTTCAAGCCTAGTGCTGAAAAAGTTCCTGGAAGATAGCATATGCTTAAAAATATGTGATGAATGAATGATCAGAAACACCAAGTTTCTGCATGTAAAAAAGACTAACTTTTCTAGATTAAATTCGAAATATAAGTAAGATTACTGGTAGCAAAGATTTTGAAAAAGACTTGTTTAAGTGATAATATATCTTATATGAAATACACATTGGCTTTATGTTCTGGGAATGGTTGCCTAAGATATGCTGTTAGCAGGAGGAAACTTCCAGGATAGAGAGAGGGAAAAAACAAAAAACACCTAGATTTGGATAAAGTATGTCTTTATTCTGAGGTTATAGCTCTAAATATCCATGAGGACACCATTCAATAGAATTGCAAAATCTGTATAACTAAAAACGCAGTAGCCATTCTTCCCTACCAGGTGCACGTTCAGTGTTTAATAGACACATTGTCTCTAAAAATAAAGACTACATTTCCCAGCATTCCTTGCAAGTATTACTTGTTACTAATTGAGGCCAACAGGGTAAAGGTGGAAGTGCATGTGCAGCACCTAAGAAGTGTCCTGAAAATCATGCCTTTTTTGTGTCCTTCCTCCTTGTTTGCTTGAATGATGCAGATGTGGTGGCTTTAGCCAAGGCAAATATTGGGATCGTGTGATATTGGATAACATACACATTATGCTGCCTCAGTTACTTCATGTGTAACATTGGAATGCTTTTATGATTGCTTTGGATATTAAATGAAATACAAATTTAAAAATGCTTGCTATGCTTCTGGTACACACAAAACACTAAAGACATAGTCTCTATTACTATAATTGAAGTTATATATTTAAGATGGTAGAATAATAATATAGAAAATGTTTGACCTTCTAGGAGCTGTGACATTGGTCCTGAATTTGCTTCTTCTGCATTTAATTTCTATAAATTTAAAAAAAAAAAACTTCTATTAAAAATTATTATTACTAGCTGCTTTTAGTTTAGTTTATTTTTTCTTGGTCACTTTCAAAATAATCTTAATCGACGAATTTGGTAAATTTAAATTTAAAAGAGTAGTCATGAAGTTTCCAACAAATAAGATCCAAGAAAACAAGGAAAATGATTCAGAATTTGAAACTCACTTCATAATCATGGTTATAAATTATTTAGCATTTTCTACATGGAGACATTATTTGAAATCACTAGAGTATGCCAATTTTATAAGGCAAATCCACTTTTTTCAGCAAGAAATGTGAACATTGAGACTTAGCAAGGTAATAGCTAGCCCAAAGAAGCAAGCAAAGCAGAAACAGAGCTGGGTATCCAAGCCAGATGCCTGGAACACCACAGCCCAGTCTTGGCATCTTACTGACATATGTTCTACCATATTTCCGATAGGCAGAGTGTGATCAAAAAGCTTGTACGAATGTAGCCTCAAGGAGGCAACAGAGCCATCTGTGCGAAAACACAAACTTAACCAGCTCTTCCTCTCTAGAGCTGAGCCTGGAGCAGCCATTAGTACTATTTTTTTGGACATCTTTGGTGAGTTGTGCAATCACATTGTCAGTTATGCTTGTATGGGGAGTCTTCACTGCTAAGGTTTCTTTGTAAGTGGTTAGGCTTGTGTTCTATGGCAACACACTGGAGTACATCTTCTTTCCCAGGGCTCCTTTCTCATTTACACATATTATGCCCAGAATTATTTTCTTGTAGATAGATCATTTTCAGACACTGGGAATGGAACAGTGAGAACATTTTGCGACTAGCTGCGTTTTTGTTTTTTCAGGATCTTCAGTAAAAAAAAAAAAAAAAAAAAAAGTACTTACTTTTGTGCCGCCCTACTTACATTTATTTAAAAGTGATTTAAAAAAAAAAAAAACCCACACAAATTCCTTAAGAGCTTTGGTTTCCAATATATAAATTTAACAATCAGAAGTTAGCAATATTCTGGTTCAATCTTAAGAATAGAAGAGAAGACAAAAAATGGTGAAGAACTTAGAAATATTCTTCAAAGGCTATCAAATCATGTAGGTTAAGGACATGTTCCCACGCATAGAAGCACAACAACCCCACAGCCATGTGAGTAGCTTTCCTTTGGACCACTTTGTCGGCTTGATGTTAGGGAGGACGAGGAGGGTCTGCTGGCCCCCAGGACTGCCCTGTGGAGAATGCTGAAAGAGAGACACGCAGCCGTAAGCCTTGAATGAATATAGAGGTGGACTCCTCTGTTCCCAGAGAGAACTATTCGGAAAATAAATTATTTATCTTAGATAATTCAAGGTTCCATTTGCCTCTGGTGCCCTTTGGGAGATAAGAGATAGAAAAATAAAAATTTGAAGTATTTAACTCATAGGAAGAAACTACCCAGCAATGTCCGGGAGCTTAGACTAGAGAGGTTTCAGGAAAAAAGGATGAGTAACCCATTTCCAGACTAACATGCAAGAGAAGAAACCAGAAAGGATGGCTATTATTAAATCTTAAATGATATTTAAATGAAACTGAACACTCTCATATGGCCAACGGCAGAGGAGACTAACACAGAGAAAAATCTCAAATCTGTTTTTGCCTGGATCAAATTTCCATTTATCTCCAATGTTGAGTGTACCCTGGGTCTGCGACTCATAAAGTGTGTTGATTGTGTTTCTGATAGAGTAGATTTTTAATTAACAAAATGAACTTACAGGCTGATTCATAATTGAAACCATGTCAGAGCAACACAATTGTTGGAATAGCTTCTCCCTTTGATGCCCTCGGAACGTCACATTCTTTCCCAACAGCTACTTTTGCCTTTGAGTGAGACAGAAAGACTGAGAGAAAAGTGGTTGTAAAAAGAGACATAGAAAGGGCAACACAGAATATTTCGAATTGTGTTGCAGAATCTATTTTGTGAAGGCATAGCTCAGACTAGTCAAGTCTTTGCCTTCCACATCTTTGGAATGGAAACACTGCTTTTAATTTAAACCTTTAAAAGAGAATAAATATAATAAGGCTTTTTTTTTTTCATGCACTCCTCTCATTTCTTTCTACATCTTAAAAATATCTATTCAATAATTAGTTAAGATTCTATTACTGGGGCCTTTTTAAGGAAAAAGAAAAGAAAAAAAAAACAAAGATGATTTCTTGTCTCATTTCCTTAAAACAAACACTTTCATTAGCACTTTAGACTTTATATTCTGAGTTTCTCCAATTTTCTTTCTTTTCTCACTCTCTTATCTTCGCCCTTTCTTGCTCAACTATCAACACGCCAACAGTTTCAAATAAAAGAAACGATAATTCAAAGATTTATTTTCTCGTTCTGGTTGCCAGGATATCTGAAATGAAAGAATTCTGAAGGTAGGTTATTAATTAAGGACAAGAAAATGCACATAAATGGAAAATAAATAGACTTTGCTGCCCACAATCTGTGTGACAGTAGGGATCTGACATTTCTGAGTGACAATTTTCTCATCTGTAGGATGAAGATCATAATTTCTAATTTACATAGTTTCCAGTAGATGGAAGCCAGGTAACTTTCACAGTGGCAGAGTGGGGCCAGAGAACACCCGTCTAGTCCTCAGTCATCGTCTAAGATTTTTTCAGCCTTCACTCTGGTTCAGACGCTGGGCTACGTATTATCTTCAAATACAATATATCACTTTTGTTCTTCACAAAAACTCTAAGATATTTAAGCTAATATTATCCGCATTATTGTAGATGAAAAAATCTGGAATCTGAAGAGATTTCATCACTCACCCGTGGTCATTAAAAATGCAGGACATCTGACTCTAGGACTCAGAAAATCCTATACTATACAATTCTGTCTAACAACGTAATACAACTTCTCTGCAATCGTGCTGTTAGTCATGCAGTCTAAAGGGTATTTACTGATTCTAGAGTCATTTCAGCCCCATCTTTATGGAAATCTGCTTCTTAAAACTCCTTTAGACAAACATAAAAATAAAATCAAAGAACTAACATAAAACAACACAGATTTCCATAAAGCAGGGGCTACTGTGGCATATGTTCGATTCAGAATATGGAGCAGAATGGGAAACAGTGTTAGTTTAGTCACCAACAGTCCATGTCTTGGCTGGATTTCATAACGCCTCCAGGACAAAAACATGGTGTTTTAGAGCCACACATTATCAGTACTTGTCATGAAAAAATTGCCTGAGATTTATGCAGACAAGCTTCTTTTAGTCTACTTTTTGAGGAACAGTAAGATTAGCTCAGAATACACACACCACACAAGTACACACACACATCTATGTATTTGTTTTTCAAATAGCTTATCTTCACCGTTCCTCATTCAACAAATATTTTTAAACTCCATTGTGTGGCATTCACTGCACAGGTGAGAGGAGAATGGGGGGACAATGACATAGAAGAGTCTTACACACTTACAGGGCTTACATTTGGGTGTAGGCCTTAAGAATGCTGGGCCCAGAGAAACTATATCCACTTGGCAAGCAGCTGGGGTCTGCCCCCTTGATCCTCTGGTCCAGGCAGTCACTCCTGCAAGGGGAGGGGCCTGGTGGTCAGAGGACATAGCAGACATCCCTGAGCCCCTGGCTCTCAGTCCTGCTTGGCTGGCACTGGGTTTCCATGAGGCTCTGGTCCAGGTGGAAGGCCCCTGACATGGTGCGTGGGTCAGGGTGGTCATTAAGGTGCTCGATACAGTGGGCATCTCAAGCAACAGAAGCAGTTTTACGGGGCTTCAGTCATAGAACCACCATCAAATACTCCCCTCCCTGATTCCTCACCCCTTCTGATGTCCTGTATCCTGTCCTATAACTGTGAATAAAGTTCTCGTCAATCCCCACCTTTAAAAAAAAATTGTCTCCCTCTCTTGTGGGAGACAGTATAATATAGGATAAATTGATAAATAAGATGATCACAGACTGTGAAAAGTTCAGTGAAGAACAGGAATACCTAGGCTGACATGACTGAGGAAACAGGGAAGGGATGGCTTTGGATGGGATGTCACGGAAGATATGACTCTTTCCGGAGGTGCGATGTAAGACGCTGAAGGATAAGGAGCAGCCATGTGGGTGAAGAAGTAGAAGTCAGATCAAGATAGAGAAGACAGAGTGAAGAACTTTTGAGGAAATAAAGAGATCAGCATGTTCTGGGAATAGAAAGAGAGACCAATTTGCCTGGACCTGACTAAGCAATTTGGAAAGTGACTTGAGATGATGTTGGAGAAATTTACAGACCCATAATCATTTAAGAATCTCAGACCACGATATGGAAATGGTGTTAAATTAGCAAAAAAGACATAATTCACCCAAGAATTCCAATTAATTTAAACACACAAGCCAACAGAATATATGTGTACTAGGATTACACAGTTTCATTATTCCAATCAAATCAGCAAATAAACTGTAGCTGTTTTTAGTTTATATAGTCAATCATTTCTGTTGTGTTATCACCTGTCTTGCTAGATAGTGAAGAAAGATAGGGGTACGGAATTGGTGGGGGGGAGTGGCAAGTAGGAAGTTAATCTTTTTCAAACTCAATGTCTTTTTGAAATATTTTTAAGACTTTTGTTAAAAAATAAAGGTACTGAATATTGAACCCAGGACCTTGTGCGTGCTAAGAATGTGCTCTAACACTGAGCTATTACTTCCCTCCTTGACACACTTTAACTGTGGCAGACAAGTAACTTCTCAATTGTTTTCTCTTTTTTCATGGTAATAGAGCTTTAGTGGCAGCATGAAAATCAAGAAGCTTAGGCGCAAGATTTCATAGCCTCCTTGCCATTTGGGCATCCCACTGAGCTGTGAATAAACTGATGTGTGCAACTTCTGCATCACTTTCTTTAGTGGGAATTGTTTGACTTCAAATTCCTCATTTCCCCTCCTTTGAGCTGGAAAGCATAATGGTTTGAGAGCTTGTCTCAGACATGTAGATGAAGAAAACACCCTAGTGCTTTGGGGAAGGAGGAACTACAAGATTAGAAGAACTGGGGCCCTTGAATAACCCTATAGAACGAATCCTCCTCACTAGTCAAGATCACTCACTTCCATAGCATTACTTGAACACAGATGGGTGAGCAATACATAGTGCTGGGTACATATGAGAGTTCATGTCCGGGGAAAGATGAGGCTTCAGGTTTGTAGGCATGGGAAAATGGGGTCACTCTTCTGTCCTCAAGGGTGGGAGTGGCTACATACTGTCTTCTGGATCTTCTCTCTGGGAGATGTCTCCAATCTAAAATCACCGATTGCTCAACCTGTTTATTTTCAAAGTATGGAGGGATTACTCTTAGCGAAAGCATAGAAGATCTGCTAAACCTTAGCTCTGCATGGTACTGCAGTCTCGTGAATCACACCCTCATTCTCTAACGAGTCCTTTGTTTTAGCTGTTCAAGCTACTGCTAAACCTGTGGGCTCTTGCCTGAGTCAATCCCTGAAGCACTGTCTTTTATATGAACATCTTCTGTGTCTGCTACAAAACATTCGTAATTTCTGTACTTTAAGTACACAATGTGGTAGCTGAAGGAGGCATGTGACAGTAGCTGAGGTTATTTCAATGCCTAATCACTCCATGCTTATTTTAGAGAGGGCTTGTCCATGGCAACAGACTTTTTGAAGATAACTAAAAGGGCGATGGGTTTTACTTTAGATTTCTTTCACTTCAATTTCTTCTATAATCTCCCAATATTTTGCATGTGTGTGCATATGTGTGTGTGGACAGGGAACCAGAATACTCATGCCTACCTACTTATTCCCTCACCTCTTCTTTCTGTGTTCTACGTTGTCCTATACAGAAGTGTTTCAGTTTTCTTTCCAAGAAAGAAGGTCTTGCTTTATATCATTTCCTCATTCTTCATGAAGAAGTTCTTATTCTTGACCCCTTGCACTAGCTATAATATTTGATGGCTTTAGAAGGAATTGATTTGTCTGCTACAGAAATGGAAAAATATCAGCTTAATATTTCATGATATTATCTTCAAGACACATGCTTATATACATGCCCATATAATATGTATATTATTAACTTGCTTTGCCAATTTTTATCAGAAAATCTTAAGAAATCGAGTAGGTGGAGACATTTTTGAAATTGACTTTTTAAGACCATCTCAGTCTTCGTTCTTATCTTTTGCCAGAGCTAATTTGAAACTTCACTTACTAACCTGAAGATAACTGTGTGCTCTTCGGCTGTATTATTTAGAATATAGGTAGAATCTTGCAAGCTGAAATAGTGCCCATTTCTATACAAGGAGATTATCCTCTTTGAGATTCCCAATTATGATATCTTGACAATAAAGCTTTGACTGTTTTCTATTTCACAAACTGGAGTACTCATGCAAAATTTCTTGTTTGTTAAGTACATTTTGTATGTAAGCAGTGATTCAGCTTATTTTTATAACTGAGAAATTTAACCTCTAAAAACTGTTTAGTGACTTCACTTCCTCTTCTTCAAACTCTCAAAGGAAAATGGAAACGCTGTATTCAAAACACAAGTCCTCAAAAGAACATTTGGTACATCAAAAATTCATTATAGGTGCCAGGATAAATTTGGTACTACACAACTTTCCTGAACCAATAAAGTTTTAAAGATATTTCTGATATGTTATCTACAACACATTTGAAAATACATTTGGAAAAAATATAGAAATCACCATACATTTCTTCTAAGAAAAACAGCTGTTTTCTTCCTCATCCCAACTTGAATAAATAAACAGACAAGAAGGTATAAGAGACAGATGAGGCCCAGGAGAGAGACTTGAAGATATAAATATCAACCACATTTAAAAAGAAGCGTTCGCTTAAGTGTCCATCATCTTAAGCTTTCTTTTCCATAAAATAATTTTAAGTCAGATTATTCTATAATAGGATATAAAGTGTAAAAAATTGTAGGAACATTAAATTTTGTTAACTATGTGCTATATTCAATATATTTATTGAAAAATTATTATAAAAATCTCAATTATAATTATTAAAAAATCTCTGTTATCCTGAAGGAAGATGAGACTTTCAGGAGGATGGGAAGAAGACATGGCAACTACCTGATTTTTCATATTCATTTTCTTAGGATATGTTTCATAATACAGGCAACCATTTCTTCCCAAAGAAAAAGATTTTTTTTTGTAAATCATAGTTTTGACCTGAAACTTAGGATCAACTTCATAAAAGAATAGTAAAAAATAAAGCAATAACTCCAAAACATCATAATTACATAAAAGTGTAAAACAATTAATAGAACTATACAGATAAAGATAAATTCATCTCTTATGGCAGGCAGCTCTTGCTTACACTGCCCTATAAATCATGCATGGTGTTTTTATACTTAAGTCTATTTTCAAAATGTTTGACTCCAAACTATATGCCTTCTGTAAAAAAAAAAAAATCTAATTCAATTCAACAAATATCTGAAGTTTGCAGGTTATACTGCAGAATTTTCTACATACTATGTGGTCTGCATATCACAGGGAGAGCAGACATTAATAAGTTATAGCCCTGCCTTCAAAGAAGTTAAGATTCCCCAAAGGAAATCCAAAGATCTTTGCAGAAAATCATTACATATGGATAAAATAATCAGCCATCTGATTTTCTAGGGCATCAAGCAAAACATATTGGAGACGATAGATACTGAAATGGGTGTTGAAAATTGCACCAGGAGCTGCAAGTTCAGTGATGGCATTCTCGGACAGGAGACTACCTTGGGAAGAGACACAGAAGCCATAGAGTAAAAGACACGTTTACAAAACGATGAGGAAACATTGAGCTATATTGCAAGTTACCTGGGAAGAAGAGTTAAGTGTAGAAATGAGCAAACTGTTATTTCAGGACCTCCGTCAACATTTCTCAATCACGAGCTGTCTTATTTTTCAAAATAATAAGGTTGGAACACATCAGATGTCTGAATTTAAAACGTATGCTTAATTTGATAGACAACAGGGAACCATACAGTTCTATAAATTCATTTTTAAATTCAAAGATATTTTTATTTCTTTATAAGAATTTAGAAAGGCATTTTGGGGTGTCCCATGTCATCTGTTCTGATGAAATTTAAAGTGGCACATTCCTTTTCCATCGATAATTTCCCCATAGAAAGAAGTTATTCAAAATCCTCCATTGCTCTTCAATTACTCTTTTCAAAAACAGCCTGATCTATTTTTTTTCCCTCTTGAATCTAGAGGGCAAGGTGTTAGAATTAAATGAGTGAATAGAAGCAAACTTGAAATTGAGGTCTAAATTTGACAAATAGAAAATAGGCTGAAATTTAAAGGGGCAAAGGGTGAGAGCTACTTAAGGAATGCAAAATATCAGAGAAGAAAAACCATCTTCTCTGGGGCCCACCTATTTTGCACTTCCTCTTTCCTTTCCTGATGTTTTTGCCAAACAGAAAGACTTCAGCAAACTTTACTAAGTATTTTCCCCCAGTGCATCCCTAGTCTAGACAATTTAGTTGGGAACTTTATTACTAAGGAGAAATTGAGACAGTTATAGAAATGGAAGGCATAGGCAGGTGAGAGGACCAAGTTCCCTCGCCATAGATGGAGGCTGATGAAAGGGCATCTTATTAAGAAGGAGCTTGGGATGTGATGCAGGGAAAATAAAGACAAGAGAACATGTTAATCCTAATTGCTTTACCAGCACAGAGAAGCAAAGGAACCCTTGGAACTCAGTGTTGATATGCACTCCGTGATGGAGCATTGCTTGGAAGAAAGGATATTCTCAGGGAAGTACTAGAATTTTATAACTGCTAAAGCCTTACATTTCGATGGGTAGAGGAGCCATGCAATTTGTCATTCAAACTACGGTGCTTCTGAATTAAAGGGAGGTCCATATATAATAAATTGGCATTTTTTTGACTGACCAAATGCTCAAACTGGCAGCGTTACACGGTGACTCTACCAATGGGGCTTTATCACAAGCCTCATTGTTTAGAGGGATTGAAACTCCTGTCCCGACTTTTGGATGTTTACAAACGGGACATTTCAAATTCAGCCGCTAAGAACTTAAGGAAAGAAATAAAGAACATGAAGCTGGAACTGAAGTCTATGGAAATCTTCAAAATGGCCTAGAGAACACAGGAACCGTGGTTAGTGAGGCCTTTAGAGAGCATCTCCTCCAGCCTCAGCACCTGCAGAATTTTCTGTTAATGGAGAACTCGAGGGCCTCGCGCGCCCCCTGCTGGCAGGGCGGCAACAGCTCAGATGCCTGGCCACAGCCCTAGACCAAATGGCTTTACTGAACCCCTCATATCTGTAAGAAATATTACTATTTTAATACTAGCAAGAATATAAATTAGGACTGTCATCCTCTTCTTACATTTCAGACCCTAAATGCCATCATATTTAAGCCCAGTAGACGTGATAACCAGATAAGTCCATTTTTACATTGGGCATTTTTTTCAATGTGTTTAAGTGCTCTGTGTCTTTAGTTTTCCGGAAAAAAAGATACTTGTAAAAGTAAAATTTTCCTCTGTCTATTTCCTTTTAACTAATTATTCTAGAGTCTTCCTTTGTCATTTTTTGGTGTAACAAAGGAACTCAATAATTATAGTTGACTGTGTATGAATCACTAAAATATTGATTAAATCACTGAAAGCTGCCAACTTTTGGGGAAACTGCCATTTTTTTAGTCATCCTTCAGTTTCTAAATAGTCTAATGAGTTGAACAATGGAAAAATTCAGGAAACCTGTAAAGATAGTTCTAAGCCAAGAAATAGTCTTTTTTTTTTTTTTTTTTTTTTTGGTATTCTATGTGTGGGCCTGAATTAATCTTTAACCACTTATGCTTAGATGTCATTTTTTTTTTCATTTTGAAATCAATGGCAAACTGTTACCTAGTGCTTGATAAATTCTAAGCTGTTTTTCTATTTTACACTTTTTAAATACGGAATCTCTAACATACCACTTATGCATGCTGTAATAAAAATAGAGGAAATAAAGCCTTGCTTCTTGCCAGTGCTTACGTAGATGCAGCATCCAAAAAACAACTTTCATCTTTTAAGGAAGATGTCAGTGTGTTCCCATTTTAATAGGTCTGTTAATTTATTTGAAGAAAAGCATGATCTTAGAGGGAAACAATAAAATGTCTACGTACTTTACCAGTTTGCAGTGCATTTGCTGATGCTTCCATCTTAAGTATATGACATCAGGGTACAATACAAATCATGACAAAAAAGATAGATGCTTTGCACTATTTTAAGACCTTTATGTATATTAACACCTTAATCCTTATAGTAACCATAAGAGATGGTGCTCTATTTTTACTTACAAGGGAGGGAATTAAGGCACAGAGGCAGCTGATAAGGGGCAAAGCTGAGAGTCAAACACAAGCAATCTTGCTGTATGATTAGTAGCACAGGTAAAGAACGACACACTGTGTAACATACACACTTTTGGCAGAGCCAGTGTAAGATACGCTGGGAGTAGGCAAAGCCTGTCGAAAATTAAAATATCCTGGCAATATATAGTTATAAGTGTATCAATGATCCAATGGTGATTTGATTATCTGGGAGCCGTCATCACTGAATACTTCAGTGAGCAACCATTGAGTTTACATGAGTCAGTTTCCTAAAACACACTCGGTTGTTTTCACTTGAATTTCACATGTGACTCTTCTATACCATGTTATTTTCCCTGTATATTTTGTACGCACCTGTATGTGTGCCTGTATGTGCATGTGTGTGTGCGCACGCACGGGGTGGGTAGGATACAGGGAGAGAGAGTTGCAGCTCTCAGATGCAATTCCCTTTGGAAAGTTTGAGAAACGGTGGTTTAACACAATCTTTTTTCTCTGATTCTAGGTCTGGGGTATACTTGAGGATTTTAGGGTTTAAACTGCCGCCAAGAAGGCTGCTCCTGTTATCATACTGAACAGATGCTGCCAGCTCTTAAGCTCCAGATACTTCTGTAGAAGCTCTTCTAACTCTTTTAAGAAAAGCAAAAGGTAGGATCAGGCTACTGCAAAGCTGCCTGTGGTATTTTATCCCACAAGGTGACAGATTTCCTCAAGATGAAACTTTCCAAGGCATAAGCCAGTTCAAAAAGAGTTTTTAATTGTTTCTTTCTAAACTTTGTTCACACCAACTTTTAATTCATTTTGCTTAAAAGGAATTTTATTGAGGCTGTCAGAAGCAGACTGCATGCTGGGAGTCATACGAAACCAAAAACATTATCCAGGACTAAGTAACAGCTGGAAAGAAACTATGGGACCTCCCAAATACCCTCCACTGAGATGGAGACAATGGGTGAGTTATTTGACAGAATAATAGCAACAGCTGCCAAGTAGGTCGTTTTTAAAAACCCAACTTTGAAACTTTCCAAATCGAAATGCACAGGCTTCTGGGAGCACATGGAGATGAAAAAACATATTTCAGGATATCCCTTCGCCAAATGAAACTTGGTATTAGCAGAAACTTGATGGGCCATATTTCATATCACTGTAATATAATCCATTTGGAAATATTTCAATTGAGATGACTATTATCTTAATTTGTAGGCCTAACATCAGTTCCTGATAGTACAAATTAACAATTGGCAACTATCTCATAAGTCAAATAGTCTATATCACCATTATGTGTCTCCCAAATAATCTTTTCACCTTTTTCCAAATAATTTATCGTAAACAACAACCCCCAAAATTGCACACACATCTGAGAATATATCCCACTCACAAGCGTAAAAACTTAGACTTTTAAATTAAAATATATAATATTTTCAAATTAATGTGATTGTTGGGTTTAAAATAAAATGTTTTCAATAAGAAGATAGAAGATGGTAAATACTGTGGAGTTGTCTTTTCTCTTTAATCTTTACCTACTACAGTGTCACATCATTTATTAAATTGTTAGTGGTACTCCCCCTCAGTGATTTATTAAAGGGAAGGAAGTCCTCATTATCACTAATGGTGGTCAAATCCCTACACTCTGCTGAGTGCCACAAATACAACAGAGAAAGAAAATATTTAAGAAAAGCACAGTGTAAGGCAATCTCGTGAAAGCAGAAGTAAAAGATTAACTCATATTGGTTTTTTCTTGATTAACAGGATTTCTCTCTTGTCTCCCCACTAGGTAGGCATATTGTCAGTGAAGTGAATTAAAGCAGTATCATTTAAATGCCCAGCAATTAAGCTTGAGTAGAGTAACTCAGCTGAGGAGTGAATAGATTTTGCAGGGGCATAGCCAAGTTTAAAATCTGAATCTGTTTCTTTATCTATCTAGGAAATGGACCATCTCACAGCTAAAATGGAGGCCATAATAGATGGACAGCACATGGTATAGATGAGATTTTGCATGGATTATAGTTTTATAAAAGAACATAAAAGGAATTATTTTATTTTTTCCACTTCACGTCAACAATGAAATTTGGCTATACATTCTCAGAGAGATGCCAACCACAGCCATGGTCCTAACCACTTGTTTGGCTGAGTAAAAACTGTGCTGAAGAGGACAGATGATTTTCATATCATGTTTTATTATTTAGCTGTAACTTGGAGAGTTGCTTTACTGTTAAGGTGAGCTTAGCCGTGTTTTGAGATCATGCTTTGTGAAAGCAGATTCTATTGTATAAATCCCTATTCTGGTGAAACAGATGATTCAGGAAGATGAAGGATGCTGGTGCTCTGAAAGTTCTATGATCTTTCCCTTTTGACCGCATAGACAAGAAAGGCTCCCTGGGAGAGAGTTTAGAGATGCGAGAATATAACCTAATGGATAAAAGTGTAAGGGCATTTGAAGTGGACGCTCAGTCTTTGATATTGCCAGCAGGAGCCTCAGGTGGCTGAGTTTTTGTTATGCAGGTTTTGGAAGAACAGGAAGGAGCTGTATGTTCATAAAAGTCAGTTGTTTTATGAGCAGTCCATACAAGTTGAAACTTGAAACAAATGTGAAATAAGAGTAGAAATAATACTGAGAAATAAACTCCTTTAAACCCTTTGTGTTATCTTGACTTTAACGAGTAATTATTTTCCCAAAAGTGCATTCTGGCTAATCTACTGAACCCTGGACTCGTTAGAGAGTAGTAACACAAAAGTGACAGGTCTTAAGGCAAAGTTTTGCTATTCAAATCACCCGAGCTCAGATTTCAATATTTTGAAAAGATTTTCTAACAGCAGCCTCTTTGAAAACACCTTTCACAGTACAGCTCACAGCTGGCTCCAAGGGGATTAACTGCCTAAGAGCTGCCAGCATTTCCCATTCCTAATTAATACCCTCATGAGACTGGTTACTTTTGGTTTGGTAGGTCCTTAGAATGAACATTGTGCCCTTGAGTGACTCCGCAGGTGATCCTGGAAACCAAATGGCTAAACATCAGTCACATATCAGGTAAAAGCTTTTCAGTTTCTAGCCATGTACCCCCGGAGTTCCTCTTCCAAAGATCCAGCTCCCTACTCCATTTCCTCCCAGCCCTTCCTCTCAGTCACCCTGTATATTTCAAAGCTAGAACCACACTTGCCTTCATCCCCCAAATAGTTGCCTGTTTCCTTCTGTCTTCCATATTTTAATCAAAAGCATAGCCACATACCTCATATTCAAACTTAAAACCTAGGATTCATCCCTGACCCCTCAGTATCTTTGAAATTCCATTAACTCCATAAATCATGAATAAGTCCTCAAAAATATCTTTCTAATCCATGCACTTCCTTCCATTTTGATCCCATTATACTAGTCCAGGGACCTAGCCTTTTTAGCTTGTAATAAACATCTTTTATCTACCTTCCAGAGATCTACTGGTCCCCGCCACCTACCCCAGACACATGCACAACCTTCTCTATAATTCAGTTTTTAGACTAGGACCATCATGATGTTTTAAATATAAATAGAATTTGTTCATAAATTTGTTCAAGTTATCTGCACTTAGAAATATATACTTTATGAAGACAGGAACCGTATCTCAATGTATTGGTGGTAGCTATCACATTACTTTGCACACAGTAATCACTCAATAAAATATATTTTTTCAAATGAACAATCTTATCATTTTTATATTATACCTCCCATACGTAATTAATTCCACTTGGCCAGAGACAGCTCTTCTGTATAATGTATTCCATTGTGCAGTCTCCTGAGCCTTCTCTTAGTTTTCCTCATCTCCTTTCTGTTACAGAACAATGTGTATTCAGACATTTTGGCTACAAACCGGATTCACTGAAAAGGGAAAAATGTTTTGATTATATGCAGAACATTATTTTTGGAAGTGTGATAAGCTTTTAAATTTATTTACTTATTCTTGTTTTTTGCTTTATTTAATAGTCCTAAATACAGATGCTATTTCTGGAGATTAAGAATTATTTAACAATAGTTTCCTTTTTAGAGAGAGGATTAATCTCACTTCTCTTCATATAATGGAACTCTCAGGACAAATGAGAGTTAAGAATGTTCTTTTCCGTAAAGAGAATTCATTACCGCACCACCTGCTAGCACGGTCATCAGATTACCATTCTTTCTCTAATGGGTATCACTTTTCAGACACTTTTACTGGGTGTTAAAAATTAAATATGGCAGTTAGAATTTCCGAAGAAAAGTTTTAAGTACTAAGAAGGAAAACTGGAAAGTGCACACACACACACACACACACACACACACACACTCTTTGTGATGTCTATTATGAGAAAGAAATTGTACACACTTAGAAAAACTATGTCTACCATCTAAAACATCTACCAAATGTATGTTGCCCAGTCTCATAGTTTAAAATATCTATTTAAATATATGTATTTTCAATTTCTTCCATTAACTTAGAGTAATCTAAATTTCAAAATCAAATAATTAAATGATAACCGTTATGCCTCTTGTTAACGATTCCTAAAGTAGTAGTCCTTTTTTAATGTTAAAAAAGACACTATCAAGTTGTGGCTCTAGATAAGTAGAGCTTTATAGCTTTATAAAGTAAAGTATAGCTTTATAAAGTTAAGTATAGTATAAAGTATAGCTTTATAAAGTAGAGCTTTGTAGTTTTATAGGCAAAAACTAAAAGAAACTACCATGTGAGTCTACAAACAGTTTCTTATTTCTCATCTTCAACACACGGGAATCAGATTTCTCTTCAGATGTCCACTCAGTTAAAGTCCTTCCTGGGCCACCAATCTAAGACAGCAGGCCCCACTCTGTCATATTCTGTCTCCTTAGCTTGTTTCATTTCCCTTCATAATATTCATCATATCTGATACCATGTTATGTATCCAACTGCGTATTTGTTTATCACATGCTGCCCTGGCTAGAGTAGAAGGTCTACTCGGGCAGGCACTTTCTGTTTCACGTTCATTGGCACACCCCAAGGACCTAGCAGGTGCTGAGAAAATATTTCTGGAATGAAAGTGCAAGTGATAGTCAACCCTCAAAAAAAAAGTTGAAGGACAATATACCAGAATATTTGAATACGGTCAGTGCTTTCCTATCTCAATACCCTCCTCCTGCCTGACAATCCCAGGTATATGTTATTCAAATTTTCTTTGTCACTTAAATTGCAATTTTTAAGAAGATGAAAAAGAAAGAAAAAACTTCCCTGTTCTCAAAATTTGATTTTGTTTTTCTCTTTCTATTATTTAACTTTTTTGACAAATATTAATTTTGTAATATGAATATTCAAAATGTATTTGAGTAATTTGTATAGACAAATGTGCTAAAGACTGTATTTACCAAACTTGATTGAATTTATTCCTGTATTATGATTAAAATATATCATATAAAATGTATATAATGTATATAAAATATAAATTTCATAATATGTCATGAGTCATTGGGAAAATGATATGAATGACCAAAATGAGCCAAATCACTAATAAATCATATAATTTAAAAAAATCATTTGGAAGTATAACACAATCTAAAGAGTCATTATCAAAAAGCTAATAAACTTTAAATAATAATAGTCACCCATTAATCCCAATATACCAGATTGATACCAGTCTGTTGACTTGTCTTTCTTTCCACCTTTCATCCGTATCTTTATCTCAATTCACCATCCATATGGCTTAACTTTATGGTATGATTACTCTTACCTAGCCTCACCTTCTATTTCATGCCTGTAAAAAAGTCTTCAAATGGGACCCTATCAACCAGTCTTCTTAAATCACCCATCAGGATTTCTGGGTAGTTTTGAAATACATATAAACTTCCAGTAAATTCATAGTTAACAACCTCAACTGGCTTTCAGTATCACCTGTCAATCTTTATATATTTTCTTAACTACTCTTCTATTTTTTAAAATTTATTTGTAGGTGTCTTTATTCTACAGTCTTTTACCATTAATGTCATTTGATGGCTTCCTGGTTGTGACAATCTGAAGTGCTTCTAGAAGGTGGGGGTTGGGGGCAGGTATGGTTCCCAGTTGAGAACCACTGCTCTAATGGATACCATTCTCCACCCCTGCAATTCAGATATCTTGCCTTAAAAATGAATGACTTTTTTGTAGCTTCTCATTCTTCCCAGCATCTTTCCAGTAGCATCTAAGTGTGCCTCAATTATTTTCTCTTCTAAAATCAAACTCTTTCAACCCTGTATTTTTTGTTTCATTTCCTGGTTCTGACTTACTCTGATTTACCTTGAAAAGTTCCTTTCAAAGTCAAAAATTTTGCATCATTGTTCACACTGACTTTTATTCCATTTCTATCCCCACTGCAATCTTATATCCACCCAATTAGTCTGTCATTCTATCAAATGAACACTTTTCAATCCTTAATATTTGAACATAGTTCACATATTGATTACTCATTTATTCTCAAATAACACTCTCTCCTTGGTGCCAACATCTTCTCAATCTTTTGTTCAGGGGCTTCATTCTTTATCCTTCACCAAAATATTGGTGTTGTTACTGGCTCCATATAAACCATCTTTTTGTTTTTGTTTTCTTTTCCAAACTACAAGTTTAACCTAAGAGTTTAAGCTCTTACACTCTTACCTTCAGTACAAAACTCTCTTCTGGTACCAAGATAATCATCTCTAATGTTTTCTAACTGACTAATAACATTAGCATGAAATGTATCCTCCTTTAAAGTTTTTAAAACATATTTATTATACTCAGTGAAGTATCTCAGTGATATATTGCATGGCAAGCACAGACCCAGGCATACAGTTCACCCTACATAAATGTTGACATCATCACCATCATCACTACCATCAACATTGTAAATGATAGCAAACCTTCTGAAAATGTAATATAAAATTATGGGTATACATTGAAGGAAAATAATAATAGACAATATTTTCTTAATAATGTGAGTGGTCTGCACATCTGACTTTTTAATACATAAGCTAGTTTTAAACTTTTAGGTTACTTTGTAAAATAAATATACAACTCAGTTACAAGTACCAAAATAACTTTATATTGTCTCTGATATACTGAATAAAATATTTTGTATTTATTTTTGGTATACATATTGATACAACACTTAATTTAGTCATTGCGATTATTAAAAAACACAAATTCTTCAATATACTCATATATGCATAATTTTAAAAAACTTACTTCCACATAGCAAACTTCATCATTGTTTACTTAATCACAGTACTTTAATTGAAACTAGAATTTTGGGCTTATTAGCTCATTTTCATTCACCACATATGTTTGAATTCCTTCTTCCTACTGAGCACATTAAGAGCAATGGAGTCCAGAATACTGAGTCACATTCCAAAGTCACAAGACCAGTTAGTAAATACACAGATAATACTTCACAGGCATATGCTTCTAGTTTGTTGCTTGACTCACTCATCCAGATTTTTTTCTCCATCTTTAAAAATATGTAGTGGTAAGTCCTTTAATATGATACTAGGCTTTATTTTGATGGATCTAACGAATTAGACTCACCCTATTCCAAAATAAAAAAAAAAAAACAATAATGTGCATAATGAATTCTTCTCATTCTCTGTGCACCTGTTCTCTCTCATTATATCTGAAAATCTGGGATTATTCCAAAGTACTCTGTAATGACTTTTTGTAAGCAAGACAAGTAGAAGAAATTCTTCAAGGACAAAATGAATTGGTTTTTGAAACTGTGCTAAATAACCAGGTAGGAGGGAAGTGATAGCAACAGACAGACCACGAGGCACGCATCATTTGGAGGCAGGAATATTCAAGGGATAAAGAATCATTCTGCCAGTAAATGAATAGGTAAGAAAGTTCAAAACAGTTGCAGTTCTTTGAGTATCAGCTCATATTTTCAACTAACAGATTTTTTACCTGTATTCATTTTTGGAAAAATATTTAAGCAACAATTTTTTTTACATCTTTGAAAATATCTGTAAGGGTAATTATCTCATATGTTTGTAATCGCTGAGTATCTATAAATACTACATAGATTTACTTTACTTGCAACTTACATTGTTTCTATTGTCTAATCACTGATGCTTGTCTGTATTTCAATTTGTCTCAAACTGTGGAGGTTGTTACAGGTTAATCATACAAATAAAATCATCAAGGGAGACTAAGGTTTATATGTGAGTAAACCCTATCAAAACTCCTCCATTTGAAATAGTAGGGTACCAGCTGGGTTTTAAATAGTTATGTTGACTGTCATCATTAGCTTTTGAAATATACAGTTTAGTTCTTCAATATGTTGCTTTTTTTGATGGATCAAAAACTCTAACTCACAACATGAAAATTATTCCATATTCTAAAATTCTAAAATTGCAGTAGTTCATACTTCTGTCAGGAGTTCTGGCTGAACTGAGGTAGAAAAAGGGCACATATAGAATTTAAGTCTATTGCTACTGATCCAAACCTTCCTAAGAAGACTACAGGATAAAAAATTAAGACAAAAGTATAGCAGAAAAACTTCAGCTATTAAATCAGTAGGAGTCCCGCAAGATAAATTTTGAAGTGGAGGAACATTTTTCTCCTTTCCTTCCATCCTCCCTCCCTTCCTTCCTTCTTCCTTCCTTCCTTCCATTCTTTTTCCCTTCTTCTGTTTCAAAGGAGCATATGGATCTACCTTAAGACAATGCCATTCCAGAAATATCATTGTCGTTCTGTGGATTAATGAACCAAGTTTCAGGGAATTAATTACATATTAATATTCAACAGACCTGACCCACAAATAAAAGTGACTCCAGTTTATAATGGCTTACAATATTGGTTATATAAAGAGTTTCAGAATATCTTTGGCTTAATTCAAGCTTCATTTTCTCTGTTACGTCTTCTTCTATTTACTTATTATGGTATTCCTATTATTACAGTAATATTATGTTATCAATCATAAAACTCTAAGGGCTTTAGCTTTCAGCAGAGCTAATATATGCTTCAATAAGGGCTAATAAAATAATAATAGCTAATATTTATTGAGCATTTACTTTATGCTAGACATTGTTATCAAGTATGTTCAATATAATATTTCTTTAACCACTTAAACCAAACTATTTAAAAGAAAAAGAAAAAAATGAATGAAAGCAGAAGCAATAGCTGTGATATTAATGAAGGAATACATGAATGGTTTAATTCATCAATTCAGAATTTTCCAAGATTATGTTTTCACTTGTCCTTAACCTTAGTATTAAGTACTGCACATTTCTATCCTTCTAACTAAATGCTATGGATTAAAATTAAATTCTACACTTTGATAGGAAAATGCTACCTCAGAATATTTAAACAGTCTTCTTTGGAAATTGGCTCCCTTTGTTTAATGTCAGCATTTTGTGAGTTTCTGCTCTGTTTCAACAGTGACAAGACTTTTAGGAAGAAAATAGCCTCAAAGAAATAATAAGCTGTTGAATTCACATCCATCAAGTCTGAGTCTGAGTCGGTTTCAATTTTTAAATGAGGAAAAAAAAACTTCCTATCATATTTTAAAATTTATACATGCCAGGATTTGAAGATTTAATTGAAGTACTTTTTCAGATGGTTATGCTGTTCAGTAGAGGGTAGAAGAATGTCGTGTGGGGGTGGAGGTCATCAGAATTTGTTCCCTGGAGGTGAATTACAAGTGTGTGGGCTCAGGTTAGAAAGACGTGTGATCAAATTGAGGCTTCACAACTGATACACTTTGGAAGTTCAGGCAACTTCCTCAAAGCTTCTACAACTATAACTAAAATGGAAGTAATAATGTCTTCCTCAGAGTGGTTGGTAGGAAAGAACTTTGCACGTGGCTGTCCTGGATAAAAATCTGTGTCTTCTTTCCATCACCTGTACAACTTCAGCAAGTCATCAAAAATCTGCTAAAAAATCGGGACAGTAATAATGTATTTGAGTGAAAGCAGGATTGTGAGCTATACTTATTTTGAGAATTATTTTATTTTGCCAAACCATACAGAGAAGTTATAGCAACTCAAGTGTCCACCCCAACTTCATAGGTTTGAATGGGGGCCTGGCCACTTGTAGCTTCAGAATCGTGACCTATGGATATTGATATCCAGATTTCAGAGAAAACAAACTCTACTAAAAACTTCTAGGACAAAATGTGATTTTATTTACTCCCTGCTTTATGATATTTCATGTGTTGAGATCTGTAAAATTTTAGAGACCAAGAAAGCTCTGTTGCCATGGAGACATCCTTAGAATCATTGCATGGTTTCATACGTTTTTTTACATCAGGTGTATTGACAATCTGGAATAAAATTCTAGTACCAATTTCGTAATCTTATCTGTTCATTCTAGATCTCATTCTTTTCACCTACAAAATGGAGGCTAATAATGAGATATTATGTAATATCCTGAGTGGAGTTATTCCTTGAAAAGCCTTTAACACAGACTTCTGTAGACAGTAGGCAATAAATGATTGTTCTAGTTATTTGAGATATGTGCTAGCCTTGATATTTGGTAAACATGGAATAATTTTTGAGACACAGACCTGAAATAGCCATCATATAAAAGAATGTAGAAAGAAATATTTCCTCACATCAAACTTTTTTGACAACTTTATTGAGATATGTTTAAGGTTTGCAACTTAATGTTTTTTTACATACATGGATGCATTGTGCCAGAATCACTATGATCAAACTAAATAACTTACGCATCACCACTAGTTTCCCTTGTGTGTGTGCATATGTGGTGAGAAGATTTAACACGTATCTTCTTAGAAAATGTCAAGTGTGCAACACAGTGTTGCTCACCATCAGTACCATGCTGTACATCAGATCTCCAGCACTTATGCGTTTTGCATAACTAAACTTTCGTGCTCTTTGACCAACATTTCCCCATTTCCCACATCCCGTGGGTCCTGGCAACCATCATTCCACTATGCTTTTATGAGTTTGACTTTTTTAGATTCCACGTATAAGTGAGATCACGCAGTATTTGTCCTTCAGTGTTGGCTTATTTCACTGAGCATAATGTCCTCTAGATTCATCTATGTTGTAGCAAGTGGCAGAGTTTTCTTCTTTTTAAAGGCTGAATAATATTTGATCTATATATATGTGTATATATATATATATATACACACACACACACACACATATGCCATCATATATATGTATGTATGTCCTACTTTCATTATCCATTCACACCTGTCAACACACATTTAGGTTATTTTTGCATTTGGCAATTGTGAATAATGCTGCAAATGGCTATTTCTCAAAATACAACATAAAAATGGCCAGTAGGTACCTTAAGGGGTGCTCAACATCACTGATCATTAGGGAAAAGCAAATCTAAACCACAATGGGGTATTATTTCACACCTCTTAGAATGGCTATTACCAAAAAGACAAAATATAAGTGTGGATGAGGATGTGGAGAAAAGGGAACACTTGTACACTGCTGGGAATGTAAATTGGTACAACCATTATGGAAAAGAATGTGGAGATTCCTCAAAAAATTGAAAATAGAGCTACCATATGATTTAGCAGTCCCATGTCTGGGTATACAGCCAAAGGAAATAAAATCAGCATCATACTTTCCAAAAGTTGAAGCCTCAACATTCCTATAGATTATGTATAGCAACCAGGGTTCCTTGTTCTAAATGATACATCTATCTTTATTAAAAAGGTAGACAATTTTAGAGTATACAGAGTCAGATATAGGAAATGCACAGAAGTCAGTGATGTCTAAGTAGCAGGACAATGGCAGGTCACTCTGCAGCCACAGCTGATGCCATTGGCCACTGATGACCCTGCCAGAACCTCAGCACCACTGACACCATTGTGGACAATTAATAATTTTCTCTGCAGAGGGAATGATTTTTCAAATACCCTACGATTGTTATTTCCTTTCATTTCAAAAAAAAGTCCTGGGCTAAGAAACTGGGCATCTAGATTCATGGGCCAAGAAGGTCAATCTGGAATCTTAAGTTTCCATAGTTGGAATATAGGTCCTCCTTCTTACCACAATTCATAAAATGGTAGATTACCTCAAAATATGAAGTGGGTGTTAATGTTAAAAAGTAAAAATTTTATATGCCTTGAGCATATTAATTTATCCAAGTCAAAAAATACCCAACCTCCATAATATTTTAGGCCCTGGTAAAATAGTCAAGAAGAAAACACACCTCTCTGACCTTATAGAGCTTGTATGCTAGGGTAGATCTGACAGCTTTTGCATAAGTAAGCTAATAACATATAATCATGCTGGTAGTAACAAGTGCATTGATGTATATAGGCCAGAAAAAAAGATGGGAAAGAGAGTTAGACTAGCTAACACCCAAAATAATATAATCAGGAGTGAAATACAAAAATATTACACAAGGTTTGCACTGACTTGAACTCTCACTGAAACATGTTCGTGAATTACATCTTCCTAGTTTTCATGTGATCATTTCACTTTCTAATTTGTATTGCCTGGAAAAAAGATAAAACATTTTAGACCTCTTTACATCATTTTAAAGTTATTATTATGCCCAACCAAGCTTTCATTGTTCATTAGAGTAAATATAAGACAAGATAGAAAATATTAGTTGGATATTAAGCTTTGTGAGGATAAGGGTCTTTACTAATTCAGTGATCTATTCTGGAGCTCAGTGGTGTAGATACTTTACAAATTAATTTGAAAGCCAGATTATAAATTTTTATATGCCATGGACTATAAGAGTCCTTTACAAGATGTTAACTTGTAACAGCGACTGTTAAACACAGGGATGTTCAGAGTCTACCACTCAAATTCAGCCTCCACTGGAGGTCAGATTAGCATTCATCCCCAACTGGTTGAATGAAATCCATTGGTTCCTCCCCAATGGGACAAAGGTATTTTGTTTGCTTGTTTAGCTGATTGGTTGGCTGGTTGGTTATTTTGCTTCTTCTATAAAATTAGAGGAGGTTATTAGGTTGGTTACTTTCCTATTACTAGTTATTTCTGTTTATTATACACATAGTGTATTCTCACAATGTCAGCTTGGCGCCATGAAAATAAATGTCACATGGTCAATCAGTGTCTCAGTTTCAGGGCTTCATTACTATAGGAATGGAATCTTAAAATGTCCTTAGTCTTATGAAAATAATAAAAATGCCCACTTTTCTTTAGCTATTTCTGTGTTCACACTACTTGAGATCTTAATCATTAGCCAAAGAGAGGTAATCTCAATTTCACATCCAAAACCAGTGATGCCTCCTTCTGAGTTAACAAATAAAAGACAGTCAACCTAACAGAAACCACAGAAGCTAATTTTTCACAGTGCTTTCATGGAAATCAAACAATGTGTGAGGTGATTTGTTATGACACTGACTGGCCCTTCTTGCCCATTAAGTATTTTTTATTTCCAACTTTTTTTTGTAGGTGAAACAATTCTTATCCCTTTATTACCTCACTTAGTTTGGGGAACATAATATTTTCTCCCATTTATTGACAAGCTTGATTTATTTTCTCTGAAGGAGTTCATAGAATGAGAGTACATCTTTTGGTAGGACATTGGTAAAGTCATGAGCACTCTGTGAAAAATACCACGCTCCACTGCCTATCACTATCTTAACTTTGCCTTAGTTTATCTTCTGGTTATCCTTCTGAATCTACTCTCTTTTGATGCCTTCCTTTGTAGAGATTTTATTTCAGAATCCAATGTATACCTTTGGCTGTCCGAACTCACAAACCATCCCATTTCCTCGTTTACTCTTTAGACTATTATCTCTCAGTTCTTAATTATGCCTTTCTGGGGGATGCTGTTCATCAGCATATAGACAAAAGCCCAGCCTGGCACAATTCAGCAACCACTCATGGCTCCTCAGATCCCAGTTCAGGTGAGACGTGTGGGTTTTTTCCTTTCCCCAAAAGAATATATATATAATTAAAATCATTCTAGGTTTTAAGCATTTTATCCTATTCCTTATATATGAAAGATATATAGCAAGAAAGGAAAAATTTTTTTGCATTGCAAACATATTTTTGCATTATAGTTTTGTATACATATCTAAAATGGTATAAGAAAGAAAAAAATTGCCCAAATTTCTGTATCTTTCTTCCGTTTCCCATGGACTTCCGAACACCTCTTTCCAACTAACTCATGGAAGTCTCCTCAGACTATATTCCTCTTATCAGGATTTTTATCTAGTAATAAACACCGGAAGAAAGTAAAAACATCCAGACCATACACTGGAAATACATGTTCACTAAGCCTGTAATTCTACGGTGTAATGATTGCAATCAAGAGTTCTGCAAGAGTCAGGAGACAGCAGTGTTAAGTAAAACCCGTGTAGCTTTGATCCTCATCAGAGGAGGACCATTTCAGTTAGAAGACTGCCACTGAAATCAACAGCTCATTTCTTAAATCGATTGGACTAGGATGTTTTACAATACAGAGCTTCTCACATATTTATTATTTTGTAATTTAGTCACATGACCTCCTTTGACCTGCAATACTCAATTCATCCCTTCTTTCTCAAATTTACTTCAACTTACATGAGACAGTGTTACACTGGAGATGGATAACATCATATTGAAATATTTTAAAAACTACATTGAGTTGATCCTGTGGGTCCAGAAATAATTTCTAGGTTAGAATTTAAAATTGATACTATTTTATGGAATGCATATAAATTTAATGTAGAAAAGTTTATCTTCTGCCAATTTCCCAAACGCAGCAGGAATTTAAGCTGAACATAGGGCATCATTTGCGCATTAATTCTGCATTGGTGGGAACTTGGGAACTGTCATCCTGGATCAGACTTAGGGTGAATTAAGGGATGGATTCTCTTCATATAATTGAGCTGTTCATTCGGCAAGTATTTCTTGGCATTTGCAAAAATCCAGGGTCTGTTTGAAGCAATAAGAAAAGAGCAGTGAACAAGGTAAAGAGTACTTGAATTCATGGAATTATACCCAATTCCAATATTGAAATTAAATATGCAAGAGGTTATTTTCATACTGAGTTACTACTGTCATTCACCCACACAAACACACACAGATATGTATAAACATATATAACTGTGTATCGTTAAATAATTATATAGTAATCTCATAGGAAATGGTGGTTGTTATTATAATAATTGTTAGCTTAAAGTAGTAAGTGCTATAAATTAATTATTCATTGTATGGGTGAGTTCTTGAATTGGTTTTAAACCTGCATTATTGAAGTTATACCAATTGTCCTACTCTTAAAGTATAATTATTTGGTGAGCCTGTATAATACACACAGTATTCATACCAAGTATGATTTCATAACTGTGTTTAAGATTTCCTGAAAGATACTAAAGTGTCTCACGATTCGGCTAATATCCCTTTACAACGTTTGCTTTGCAAACTGAACACACCGTTGATAATCGGAGTTAAGCAACACATTAAGCTAATACTGTAATAGGAAACTCTTCCATGTTGCCATATAACTTGCCTAAATTGTAGCCTATATATTCGCCCCTCTGGCCCTCCATGTCTGCTTGTTCCAGGTCCAGGATGTGGAGAGCTGACTGCATTCATTGCACTACATCATTGTATATGAGGGACTTAAGCATCTGAAATCCGCAGAGGGTCCTGGGACCATTCCTCTGCGTATACCAGGAGAAGACTGGCTGTGAAAGCTTCGTTTTATACCCATAGGCTGTTATAAAAGACTGCATCTAAGTTACAGGTATAGATGCTCTTTCCACAGTTTTCTGATAATTTAATATGTCTTATTTCTCAAGGCAACATAAGCTCTCATTCCTCCACGCCTCTGCCCACGGTACTTCCTCTGCCTAAAATGCTTTTTACCTTTGCTCAATTTTCCTCGTCCTTCAAGATTCAACTCAGTGGTTCTCTCTTCCAGACAATAGGTACTGATTTTTGTTTTCTATATCCCAGTCTCTGTGCAAAATACATTACACTTTCACCATTTTATTTTATAATAAATTCTATTATCCCAGGTATAGAGATGAGACGTAGGAGCTCATAGGATTTTTTTAACTTCTCCAGAGGCAAACAAGTGGTTCAGCTTGGAACTGACACCAGGCCATGTGGCTACAAAGTGTGCTTACTCTCCTGATCACAAATTTAATTTCCATTTTTGAATATGTTTGTGTGTTCATATCCCTTCACTAAACAATAAGTTTCTGGAGGGTCAGAACTATTTAATTTTTTTCATCATGCCTACCAGTGGACATTTCATAACTGTTAACAGACACAGAAATAAATGGATACATTAATTACTAAAATTGTATTGCATTCCATGCAGTACATATTATTTTAAACAATTTTTCTATTAAAAAGATATTACTTATGTGAAGTTACAATTGATCCTCTTAGTGCTTCACTTTCCCCTTTGTAAAATCCCCAGATGGCCCTTAGTGTAAGTTTAATTCATTCCTTTCCAATGTTTAAAAGCAACTCTTATTATGAAGCAAACCTTACCATTTCCTTTGTTGCTGTTCGTATGCAGTTACTTCATTGTTTGGTCCTTGCCATTTCCCTTTATTAAAATTGGATTCAATTCAACATAATCCAAAAACTATTTGCTGATCACAGGCTCTCTTTTTTTTTTTCCTTTTCTTTATCTAATTCTATAGTAGATTTCCATATAGCAGCACAAAATTAATTTGACTTAAAAAAAGTAGTGATGTTGCACCCATTCTAGAGGCTTTGTCTACATTATGGCAGCTAAATATTAGATTTTTCTTTCTCTCATACGGTGTTTTTATTCTTTTTCTCCTCTTTCTCTTTGTTTCTCCCCTCCCCTTCCCCTCCCTCAACCCCTCCTCTGATTTTTTAAGCCTCTTCTCACTGTTACTCACCTTGAGGTTTATACTGTTATAGGTGAGCACGTTTCCTCTCTTGCACTGACAGACTGAGGTCACACTTGTGGCCTAAATCCAGAATTTGTCCTGGATTTTTCCTTTATTATGGGAGTGTCATTATAAAGAGTTGCGCTGAAATTAGCCCTGATGGATTTGCAGATTTTCAGTTTGTAGTTCTAGTTTCTGCCGTTGTCACCTGCAGCAAAGTAGGAAAAACTTATGCAGTGAACAGGGTTCTCACTTACCAAGAGGATCATACATATTTCTCAAGCTCTGTCTTTGTATAAGTATCTTTTCTCCGGTACTTTGTTTTGCAAATTCCAGCTACTTCTGTCTCCCTGAATCCTAGTCTCTTCTCTGTTCAGCAAGATCATTTTCTTTGCTTTACTTTTCTTTCCCTGCACACCAGCCCAGAAAGTGCACTTATACAATAAATCATGATAATTCTCATGCTTACCACATTTATGTTTTATATGTTTGTTAAATGTATCTAGTTGTTAGGTATCTACAGGGAGCGGGCTCCTTCAATATAAGTTGCTCCCTTATGGATGCAAGTAGATGGTTTATATTAACTTGAAAAAAGTTAAATATAAACTTTCAAAAATCAAGAAAATTATATTGATCATATACTAAGTGAAATGACCTTACACAGTTTTGTTTGTGGTATCAGAAAAACAACAAAAAATGTGTCTATATATCCCAGTGTTTGACCACAAATAGGTGGCAATTTATGTGAAGACAAACACACAGTCATCTGAAAATATAAATATAATTCAGGAGTAAAAACTTTTAACTGTATAGAAGTGTGGATCACCATATTACGGTGATTAAGAGAAAATTTCAAGCAGGAGATAGTATGGTTCTGAATCCAAGGATAGAGATGATTTCTGAGGTATAGAGAAATAAGGGAAGGGTTTCAATGGTAAATATTTTTCTGTAGTATGTGTGGAAAACACAGGCATGAAGGACAGATAGAACAGTCTGAATCACATGAAACACTTCAGCAGAAAATTAGCTGGTAGGACACCAGCTGGATAATCTTTGTCACTGAATATAGTTTGAAGCATGAAATTGGTATATATGCGTAATGCAACAGTGAGATAAAAATGTTAATCAGCACCTTCAATTAGTTTCAATGAAGTGTATAAGAGGGAAAAAACAACAACAAACTAAATGTACTGAGATACGAAGTGGTACTGAATTGAATCCGTAACTGTTTCTACAAGGATGTGAAGAGAAATCCATCTCTAACTTGAGAACTGAAGGATGAGTATCACTTAGTGAGTTGATGGTTGAGGGAGAGAAGGGAGATGGCTGAGGGTTGCGCCCAGCAGAGTGAACTGTATGTACGAAGACTGAAGAGCAGGGAAAAAAAAAGCACAGTTAGTTGTAGAACTGCAAGTGTGACAGCAATATAAAGTCCAAAAAACAATTTGGGGTTAGAATCAGCAAGGCGCCAAGTTGCCGGACACTTTCTAGAGGCCAAAATAAAGATTTTGTTTGTGTTGCTATCGTTTTCAGCTGCTTTGTTTTCTTTTTTGTTTGTTTTGTTTGACTGCCTTGTTCTGTTTCGCGGTAAGATGAACACATCAGTAGGGCTATAGAGTGCCGCTTAGAAAGGAGGTGAGGATTTTACTTGACTGGTTGGGTGCGATGCTCTGAATTAGAGTAAAGCAAGTGTGACCAGGATGAAAGTGATGGATAAACGTCACTATGAAGGGTTCATCAAGAGAATATATTTACAAAAAGCTTTTAATCCTCTTTATTAGGATATGGAAATGAATTTTGCTTTTATTTATTGATGTATGCATTTGCTTCTTTACTTATTTGTAACTTGCTTTGCATCAAAGAGTGTTTCATATAGAGAGAATCTAATGTTGCAGGTTTATCAGACAAGGGGGTAAAGTTAGTGAAAGAGAGAGCTTTATGAAAAAAGTAATTTTGAACTTAAATGACTATTATGATTAACAGAAATAGAAAAGTCAAAATGGGAGGAAGAGGTTGGTTAAGATGTGCCATAGTTAGAGGATAGCAAACAACCCCAGTGAAAATATGGCATTTGGAAACAATAATTAAAGCAGCGATACATACTTTAATGCCCTAATTGTGCACATATAGGTATATACTTTAATATAATATGTCTTATATTTAATATGTAATGTACATATAGAAGTAAATTGGAAGCTGTAAAAATGGTTTAGTCTCTCAGACTATTTAGAGTAAGGAAAACTAGCCAAAGACTGAATCTCGGTGAACATAAACATTCATGATTTAAAAATTAAAAAAAATTTTCCCAAAGCTCTGAGGTTTTTTTTTTTTTTTCCCCACAGTATTTATTTCCTTTTGGGCAAAACTTTCAAATGCTTGGTTTGAAAAATCATAAGAGATCAATTCAGAGCAATTTTGTAACCTTGGATTTCATTCCAAGGCACCAGTGTGATTCCCTGTACAGCCCAAAGCTCTCAGTTTTTATCAAAGATAAGAATTACAATGCTTTTTTGTTCATATTTTATTTTTTACTGTTCATTTCATCCCTGGAAGGTTAAAACATATTCACAACTTTCAATAATCATATATCTTTCATAGAAATACAACTTTTATCAAAACAGTAGGGAATTTCTACATTTCAAGTAACATATTTTCTCTTTCAGAATCATGTATTTTTAAAAAATAATGTAATTTAAAGAAACTACAAAAGACCACTTCCTTTATCTCGTGTGTGTGTGTGTGTGTGTGGCTTATAAACTTGTTTCTTCTAACCACAAATATTAAATTCGGCTGCCCTATGCTTTGGCTGGCTTATGCTGCTAGGTTGCTCGAATGTAAATCTGAATTATGGAAGATATTGAGAATACAATTTTACTTAAAAAACTCAAAGTTGAGAAATGTAAGATACCATAATGTTTACTTTAAAGAGCTGGTCAGAATGGATTGTTATATATAATTAAAACAATTCTATAGTTAGGTTTTCTATTTCTGAAATGTAAACACTTTTAGGTACTTGACAGCTCATAGTAAAGAGGTATAATGTCCCTTCCATTTGTGTTCTCCGGTAACTTAGGGCTCCCACCAAGAGATGCTACTTCTCCAACTGCACACATTACCAGGTGGAAAATTGCTTTATGGACTCCAACATACAGACAAGTTTACAGAAGTAAGTTACCAATTTGTACCAGTTGACAATGAATAGAATATCAAATTCAGCTAAGATTGGGGAAACAGGGTGAGCATAAATCTTTAAGTAGGAACGTGTGCCACCCTGATTCTGATTGTTCTCCAGTGTGCTGCAAGTTAGAGGGGATTTCCAGACCTCCGTTCGGTAATTTCTTTCCGACAGTGATGTCCATTGGTAGGATTGGTTTCCCTGTCTGCTGGACATCTCATTTTTCAACTGCTGTTTACCCTGAAGAGCTGCTCAGCACTATTTTGTTGGAGTTCTATTCAGCTGTCTCTTGTAAATTGCATCAGGAAAACTCGGCCCATTTTACACCACAATGCATCATACTCTGGAAACTGCCTAGCAAATAATCCCATTCTTTTTTTTTTTTTTTCTCCTAAATGGAAAATGGGATCACTATTTCCTGACTCAGAATTAAACTCACATTTCCTAATTTGAGAAACCTAATTTGAGAATTTCCCATTCTCTCCTTGAACCCATCTTCATTTTTTCTTCTAACAAAGATTCACTGATAGCCTTGCATCTGTCAAGAATGGTATCAGGCCCTTGAAGAAACTGGAGTAAAGAAGAGATGATAATACTTGTCCTGAAGGAGTCTGGATTCTATTAAGGAAGACAAATACTAAATAGGGCAAACTTAGAGTTTATGTTCTGCCAGAGAAAAATCCATTTATGTGATTTATTATTTAAATATAAGCTTCATACTGAGAACTATGAGAACTCATGTCAGAGGTATTTATTTGTTTTACTCTAGGGCCAGGTTTTTGTCATATATGGTGAGTATGTAACTGGTCAAAAAAGTTTGTTTTATTTTGCTTTATTTAAAAATTCTTTATTGATTTAATATTTAAAGGCTGAGTAGTGTTTAATTTCACAAATATGAGTCATCAGAGGTGGATAGAAAGGGACAGAAGACAGATGACAAAGCAAGCCCAAGCATTCTGAAAAAGGAAGGAGCATGTGAGAAATGTAAGCTCCAGTGTGTAGATTCAGCTAGGGAGAGGGGGTGAGAAATAAGGATGGTGATGGGGCTAAGGTCAAACCCTGCAAGAACTTACAGGTAGGCTGGAAACATGTATTTATTGCTGCAATTAGAGTTAAAGGAGGAGTTTAAAGAGTTAAAGGAGGAGCTATTAATAATTAAACCAAGACCATAGGCAAAATTGTGTAGAGAAGTATTTGGATTATTATCTTAAGAGCAACGAGGGGCTTTGAAGGTTTTTATTAGGGAAGAGCTTTAGGATAATCTGTAGGACAGAAGAGAAAGGGTTTGAGAGAGGCACGAATACATAGTGGAGATTGGCTGGACACAGTTTCAGTGTTCTAGATGAGACAGGGTGATGTGAATGCTTAAAAAGCCAGCAGGAGAGAAAAAAGGCTATTAAATAAGGTACTTAAGTCTTCAAAGGTTCTGAGACATTCCATTGGTTTATTCCCAAAGATCTAATAAAATCATTGTCGGGTTTCTACACTTGGGAGGCATATACGTTAAATGAATCTGGAGATAAGATCATTCTATACAAATGCATATAGTGGCCTCAATAGGACCTGGCTATTTTATTCATAGTCTTTTAACATCCTATGCTCAAAATCTAGTCAGTTACAAATTATTAAAGACTTAAATTCAAGGTCACCATGTCTAGATTCTAAACCTGATTGTATAACTTGTCTTGGCCTTATTTATTTTTTATTCAAGATACAGACAATAAAATGTCTTACATAGGATATATACATAGAAGAAGTTTGGGGAGTGTGATACAGTATTACTTTGTTAATATCACATGTTTCTCTATGTATCCTTTTGTCTTCTTGTTGCCATTTCTCTATCTCTTACAGTCCAACATGCTGATACCGTCCCATCCCAGAATCTCCCACATCAATTGAATAGCCTGAATATACAACCATTTTCACAAACCGGAAGCCTAGAAACAATGTTTCCCTGTCTCAGCTATTTGTCAAGTTCTGTCCATTTTATATCTCAAATAGTTTTCAGGACTGTCCAGTTCTCTAGATTTCACCTGCCCCTACTTGTCCAAAAAAAAAAAAAAAATGTATCTCTTGTCTGGGCTAAAGAATTAATCTCCTAACACCCTATTCCACAAAGTGATCACTTCCAAATACAGTCAGTCCCCATCTCCATTCCTACACTCATCCATACTTACCACACCCAGTGTCTTCTAATTGCCTTTGGTGTAAAGAAGAAGGTATAGACATCTTCCAAAGGAATTTGCAGGTGTGACCCTCCCTACTTATCCATCTTCCTCTTGTACTATATCCCCACTCCTCATTTGACATCTACACTAGCCTTTTTTTCACTTTTTAAACTGTGCCTTGTTGGCTTAGTGCACGATTTTCCATCCGCCTAGAGTGCCCTTTTCCTCTACAGGTAATGCATCCTTTGAATTTCTAATTTGTCCTTTATATTTCAACTCAGATGTCACTTTCTCTACCAAGTCTTCCCTTATTCATCAGTTAGGTGAAACTCTCTATTAGATAATCTGACAACACAGATGATGTTCTTTTTGTAGACCTTATCATATTTTTTTTTGTTTATTTGATTAATACTTTATCTGCTCAAGGGCATAAGCCACCTGAAGCACAAAAAGTATTCAAACAGTTTTTGTTCACATTTGAATTTCTAGCTCTTAGCAAATAGGTATTCAGTAAATACATACTGAATGCATAAATCAACCTCAGGTAGATTTAAGACTGAATTTTTCATAAAACAAAAGCTAAAATTCAGTAATTTCTGTGCTCAGATAAAATCCAACTATTTAAAAAGTAGTAAGAATCTCTTCTTCAAAGTTCTGCTCCTGTTTATTCCTAAACACATTTTCTTACATTTGTTCTTCATAAAATATGTTTGGCTCACTGAATCCTCAGTCCCACAAAGGATCTTGATTCACTGAATCCCCGAGGATTTCTGAAAAGGCAGAAATCCTTAATTTTGGTTTCAAGGTAAAGCAAACTGGAACGAGACAAGCCTGCTGAGACTTAAGATCATGATGGATCCAGAGCCAACTAAAGTCTGCAATCAATCTGCCTTCCTCCTCTCACCAGACAGCGAAGTCCCTTCTGTATCTATGATGTCTCCTTGGATTGGCTCACAGATCCCAGGGCTGGCCATGAGATCTCACAACTCAAGTCCTGTGGTTAGCCGACCAGCTTCCTCCAGCCGACCAGACATGGCAGTTGAGTGGAGTTAGAGTCAATGCCTCCGAACAATGCTCTTTAAGAGGCCATTGTTAAAATGTGTTTTTATTTTGCACTTGTAAAAGTCTCTTAACTGTGTTTAAACTATACTGCAAGACTTTAAAAGCGGTCAGATATTTCAGGTATATATGGTATCTACCCTACTTTTTGCTGCAATTTCTAATACAAAGGTGATAAAAGAAAAAAAAAATTGTATCCTCGTAACCTCCCATCCCAGGAAGGGGCACATTTATCAATTCTCTATGCCCATCATAAAACACAGATGATATAAAAGGAAAAAAAAAAGGTTCTGAACTTGAGTTCCTATGGGATATGACCCAATTTGAGTTTGCCAACGCTGTACATTCATACCAGTTAAGTGAGTAGAGAAGTAAGGGCAAAAAGGAGAACTATAAAAGAGACCAGTTATTTTAAGCCTATTAGAAAGAACGGGGATATAAATTTGTAATAGACTTTCCAAAATCCCTTAGCTATGCAACCAAGACTTTCTCTTTGATTTAATAAGAGAAATGGTCATCTTGTTCTGCATAGGGTCACTCGAGTCTCCCGGTAGCGTACGAACTGCTATAAGTGAAGAAAGAAGAAAGCGCAGAGTGTGCTGGGCATGTGATCAGCCACTTTTTGACCCTCAGCTAGTCAAGGAGTGACATGAAACTTAATCAATGGCTGAAAACAGTAATGCAAAAATGTTATTTGAAAAAGAAAGAATGTGTTTTTTGAGGGTGAAGGAGTCAGCTCTGAAGGAGAAAGAAAATGAAAACAACTTTTCAGGAGACATCAAAATCCATCTCACCTCTGCATTTTTATTTTTGTGAGATGACTTCTTGATCACCCTTTTTTGTTGTTTTGGTTTCTGGCAGGGTGCCAGGAGAGATGTTCCCCAGATCCAGCTTATCATTAGGGCTCAGCTAATGGGAATCAGTCGAATTGTTCACAGGGTTCGGTTAAAGTGAACTATTGAGTTTAATTAAAGTGATAGATGAGAGAACCCAGGGTAATCCAGACTGTAACTCAGGTTTTTCAAGGAGAACTAAAACACACACACACACAATGCATAAGTCTATTTTTATGCCCTTACATATTTAATTTCAAATATATTAAACTATTCTTAAATTGTCAAATGACATTGGCAAAATTTGCCTTACTCTCTTCCAAGAATTCAAAATAAGGAGAATCTAGTGGTTCCAATATCCAAGTTTATTATGACTGTGAGAATCATGGAGCAGATGTACTGAAAAGCAGAATTATAAAATTTCCTTATTAGAACTGATTAGTATAATGAGGTACATCCCAGTTAGAGTATAGACATTCTCTTCTGATTATTTTCCCTCAGAATTTGCTGTCCTATTCAGAATTTAAAATAGGCAGTTCCAAGTGGCATAATTTTAAAAACTTACTTGTTATCTCTAGCAAGTGAGATTTAATATTGATGCTTATTCAAACAGTGAAGACTTACCATGAATTCTTTCTCCCCCAACTTTCACCTTGTGATACCTGCTGTCTTGAGTTCTTGTAGGTGATGCAGGAGCCAGGGTGTAGGACTCCAATGTTTTTCATAGTCTTTGTATTTTTTGAGTATTTCTCTGACGTCCTTAAAAATCCAATCACTAAAAGATGGCACAAGTCTCCAGCAGGCACTGGTGACACTTCTGGATGGAGAATAGGGGTAAAAGAAGAGAAATGAAAGTAAGATTTAATATACTTCAATCTGCCCTTTTCTACATTTTACTGTATGAAGCTGCAGAAGAGGAGATTTTTCTCTTTGTTTCATATAGTTTTAAAATATTTTAATAGTCACAATAGAGTCACATGATTGGTTTTAACTGAATATCATCATTTGATCATCATAATGGAACTCATGATTCCTGGCTCTTGATCTCAGATGCTCATAGAAAATATGTTTTCTAATGATTCAACTCTCTCCTTACTTCTGGAAATCCCTGAGAGGCTTTCACATAGTAGTAACATGTAACTTATGTCCAATGCTTCTCAGCATCTACCATTTCCTTCATATTTTATTTTGTCTCCCCTCATGGGGTAGCACTTGAGATGCTATTTTCTATCTCCACCATCGTTGGATAAACACCATCTCCTATTGCTACTAACGGTGGACACCAGCAATGGTGTGTGATTCCCGTTTCAGGTGCCAAATACCTCAAGGTATTTTATCCATTTTCTGTTTTCATGGCAGTGGGATAAAATCCTCACAAATTCCTTGTAAGACTGTTCTTAAACCTGGAAAACATCAGAGGCAATGCATCAATCCTGAGTAGAACAAGTGTACGTTCAAGTTTGAACCCCCTGTGTAAGTGTACAGGAGTGATATTGTGGGGAGCAGCCCGACTCTGACTACCGGGAGTTCTGATATGATTCCCGCCTTTGTGCTTGCTGTTACCTAAAGCTACTATTCTCCTCCAAGCCACTTATCATTGACATTCAAATTCTCTCCTCTTCTTTCTACTTTTCCCCCCTAACATCTGAATGCAGTATTTCTTTCCCTCCTTCTCTCATGTCCTCCAGGCAAGAAATGGGCCCACAACTCTACGAGACACAGGAAGCAACACAGCCTGTTTCTCACCTTCCTCCAACTTCGATTTCCAACTTACAGTTACTTGTATTTCTGTTCGTTATTGCAAGCTGAACAAGCTCATAGGCTATGAAAGGTTTTGCCTTTGTACAAACACATTCTTTTATTTGTATTGATTGACTTTCTATCACATTCAGGATGCGCTTGTAAGTAACCAAAGGAACATAGGACAACTCAGGTAGGAATCATTTATTGGAGTAATAAGTAGCTTGTCAGAGACTATGAGAAAGCACGTGCATGCAGCGCAGGGGTCTGCACTCCACCACCCAGAGGCCAAATTCTAGTCTTGAGCACTTCTTTTTGTAAATAAAGTTCTCTTGGAATACAGCTACACCCATCCCTGTGCTCAGGAAAGAGCCTAGCATGAGGAAAGTAAGGCCTCAAAAGCACAATATTTAAAGAGGCGCTGACTTTCAGGGCCGACACTCCAATGACCCTATAAATAAGTGCCCCTTAAACTTTGCCCCAGGTACCTCACCCTTAACTCAACCCCCGGCTGGGCCAGGCCCTGCTTTTACATATTATCTGTACTGCTTTTGTTCTAGAACTGCAGAACTGAGTAATTTCCCCAGAGACTGGGTGGCCTGCAAATTTTAAAATACTTGCTATCTGGTCATTCATATCAACTTTTTACTAACCCCTGATTGAGAAGAATTCTTATTTGAGTCTAAATGAGTCATATATTTTTAGAGGTCTGGACAAAAGCTGGGCTGTCATTAGTGATGTCTCTATTTGTGGGTTCTGAGTCCTTAGGAAGATATCCAGTGGAGCAAAAACTGACCATGAAGATGGACCGAGTAACATAAACTTAGCAGAAGAAAAGAAAAAAAACAAAATCTGAGGATAATGGCTGATGTTCCCATCTGCTCCCAGCTCAGCCTCCTCTTTCCTTAAAGTCTGCAGGCTCTGGAGTCAGACCACCTGGGTTCAGATCTTGGCGCTGCCATTTTGGAAGGATGTCACCCGAGGTAAGCTGCGTCACCTTCCTGGGGCTGAGTTTCTCCGTTTATAAAAGGGGACAGGGAGTGAAATTAATAGTGCCAGCCTCAGAGGTGGTGGCCTTGGAGTCCACAAGACAATCCATGGAGAGAACTCAGAACAGGGTTTGGCACATCGTAAGGCAGCAGGTTCTCACTCAATATTAGTCCTTAGCATTGTTGCTGACGCTGAAAGAGTGACGGGCCTGTCAGTAAAAGCGGAAGCAACAATTTTTACTAAATTTTGTAATAAACCAGGAGAATACATGACTGGAGTATGACGGCTCTTTCTGTAACATGTGATTAGAAGACACTCACCACTGCTTGTCTGCTGCACACAGCTGGGCTTTGGGTCACCACAATGGCTCAGGGCAGAGGACTCCAAAAGAACTTTGGGGCTTTTCTGGGAGAAAGGTGGGGCCCAATGGTGTTCACGACGGGGTAACAGGCCAATTAAATCTGAGTTAACCTAGTTCATCATGCCTCATCCCTGTCAAAGCCATGAGGACCTGTGGCCTCCTGGTTCCAAACAGTGTTACATAAGTCTCTAGAGGATGCTAATAAAAGGCATGGAGAGATTCATGGATATAATGCAACAAGAATTTAGATAAGGGAAAGATTACTTCCATGCGGGTATTACTATGACATCAGGAAAGACAGAATGACTACATTTTTTTAATAGGAACTTCCTTAGAAGGACCCAAAATGTATACATCACACTGATCTGAGCACTTGAAGGGGACCAGAGAGAGCTTGCAGATTCCTCGAGGACATGATTTAGGACATCAAATGGGCCTACATGAGTCTATTACACAGAGTAATGAATGCCCAACAATTTATTCCTTTAGACACATGATAAAATAAATGACTTAATAAATGTTCCTGTATCATGCCCTGGCTATTTCTGTTTGCCCTAACTGACATTAAAATACCATCATCTGCCCCACAGATTCTGGCTTTATCCTCACTGCTTTATACTGTCCTGTGAATTTCTTAAACCCTTTTCACTATTCATATCACCAAAGAGTCAAGTATATGGGCTTCTCTTGGGGTCTAATTACATTTTAATACTTTTGTTGGGATTTTTTAATTTCTCTTTTGTCACAATTAACTGATTTTTGTTGGAAGCAGAGTTTAGAGAAAATGTTTCTAGTTTAGGATATGAAGGTTGTTTATAAAGTTTGCCATGAATTTAAGTAGTTATTTGAATAAACATGATAAAAATAGTTAAAAGTTACAAGCATTATTTTATATTCTCCTTACACTTCTCAGATTTATGTTTAATATGTTTGATTATATAATTCTATGCTCTCTCTGTTTGGAGGAAAGTGTTAAAGTCAACTGAAAACGTCTCCAATTTGTAATTCGTGAGATCTGCTCATTATCACCCAAAGCATTTTGGTCAATAAAAACAACAGTTATATCTTATCTAAATTTGAGAGCTTATAATATGCCGGGTAGTGTTCAAAATGACTTGCACATCTTGAGGTACTCAACAAAACAGCTCTTGCATTCGGTGCCATATTGTATCATTCCTAAATGTGCGGTGACCAAAACAGCTTAAGAATCTTCTCCAAAGTCATGAAACCAGGAAATTAGAGAGTTGGGATTAGACTGTATTATGAACCCAGGGTTCAAGGGCTTACTCACTGCTAGCCTCACCATTAAATATATATAAAATGTTATGAAAATATTGTTCTGGCCTGCGTTTGGAAACACATACACTGGTTTCCTTGAAGGATTTTTGCTTCATTTTTATTCTGGAACAACTGGCTTGAAAACAAAAGGAAAGGGGGAAAAAAAAAACAGAATCTGTTGTGGCCACCTGGACCAACAGACTAAAGGATTTGCCATCCCCTGTTTTATTCCTGCCCACCTCAGCACTTTCAGTCTCGGGGGCATGCTGTTGCTCTTAATCATAAATTGAGAATGAGAAGCAGAATAATTAAAGACCAAACGGTAATTATGAGCAAGATCTAAAGGGAGCAAAACTAACACTGAGTATAGGCCTTCAGTTTCCTATTAGTGCATTTAGGATTAGCTATAAACAGCCTTGTTAAACTCAATTAAATAGTTCATCTGAAGGATTTTTCTTATTAGCACAGGCTGAGTGATTTGACTTTTAGTACTATGTCCCTTCTTACTCACAAATATTTTTCCAATATCCACTTTGTCTTCTAAGTTTTTTGGTTTTTTTTTTTTACTTTTCACAGTGCCATATAAGAGCCTTTCTTGAAAGATACTGTTTGGCATGTAAGAGTTTTTGATAATGCTCTTAGAAATGTTGTCTGTTCCAAGGACACCTGGAGGTATTTCAAAACATTTTAAAATGTGAAAAAGTAGATTTCCAAGATAATGTCATGTAGCTTGGTTTGAGGTGTGACAGAATACAGACACAGAGATGCTCAACAGAAATATAATTCCTGGTCAGATGGAGCTGCTTTGTTTAGAATATCTATTGCTTTCTCTAAACCACAACATTGGCACCTTTTGTAAGTTCAATGACTATCTGAGAGTAATACAATGTCAAATCTGCGGTCTCTGTTATCTTTTTTTTATCTTTTTTTTTTTTTGAGGCCAAGATAATAAAATTATTTGAACTGTTTTTTGTTTTTTTCTCCACATATTATACAACTAGAAATAACTCATTTTCAACATCTGTTGAAACAGATTGAGAGACATTTTGGCAAATGTGTTATCACATGTTACTATGAAATAGCATTTCAAATCACTCTAAATGGAAATGAAATTTGAAGGCTCCAGAATGCTGTGTGCTATATCTGTATACAGACTCAGTGGGTTCTACGCTGGTTTGTCAATAAAAAAGTTATGGTAAATACTTTCTGATACTGGAAATATTTTCTTTATTTTATTTGTGCAACTAACAGATATTACTTTACTTTAGTTGTCATGTCAAGTTTGTTGAAAATATTCCTCAATCGTTATGCTTCCAGTGGAGTTATAATGTAAAAGTATTTCTTACATAGTATAGATACTTGAAAATGTAACATAGAGATATACTCTTAAATATCTGAAGTTAAATCACAAAGTTAAAGTAATGTTTCCATATTTGCACAGGAAATAAATGGAGTGACTGCAACTACTTGTGAGACAAATTTTAGACTTCTTTCCATTTTCACACATTCTAACTTAGTAGAAATTCAATTATACCATTTCCTGTTTAATTGACAATTCCATTGTCTACACCTTTGTACATGTTTGTTTTTTAAACAAATGACTAAATAAATGAAAATAAATACACCACATGGTTGTGTATAAGCTATCATGAAGTAAGGTGATTGTTAAATTAACAAAGCAGAAAATATTGTTTGATATTAAAAAAGAGTCTTGGTAAGCAATGCATTCTAATTGGCTGAATAATTATAATATCAGTTTCTCCAATAATATGGAAATTCCAGCATTCTAAGTCTCCAATTCTGTCACTAAAACCATTCCTAATAAAATAGAATATAAAAAATTCTCAAACTTGACAAAATGATCTTAAATATTCTTTGTTTTTTTAAGGGGGAAAGATACTGTTAGACTCAGATTTTATTAATTTACATATTTATACTTAATGCATGATTGCTAGATTTCCTCTATACTAAAAAGCTCAACCTATCAATTATGTACTAATCTCAATTAAAATGCACAATTAATGCACAGTTATTTTTTAATGACATTAATTCATCTCTGGGGAATTTTATTTTCATTGTAACATAAGCATGGAATAGGTAGATTACTTGTCAATATTAAAACATTGTTTGATTAGCCAAAAAAAAAAAAAAAGGAAAAAAAATACCTTGATGATGTTCATTAACTGAGATATGATGGAATAAATTATGGTACAACTATGCTATGGAATATCATGCTGTTATCAAAAATTTTAATAAATAGATTCTTGTATATTGGCCTAGAAAAAAGATGCACAATTATTACTATCTAAACGAATGAAATTAAGTACAGGAAATGAATGCTTTTGATTATTTGCCTGTGACTTAGTAGAGTCTTACCTAAACTCCAGCTAACTCAGTTCATAGGTAATAGAAATTCAAGCATTAAGCAAAGTTGCAAGAATAAAACAATTAAGAAAATATCATTCTTGGACTTTCTTATTAGTTTTTTCTTATGTATCTAAATATTGAGTTTGATAGCATTTTCTTGAACTTTGACAGATATTTGAATTTATGAGATATAGCTATCTTAGAAAAATAACCCTTTGGGGCACTAGCACGTCGCACTATTTCTATACTACATAACATTCAGTTACCATATTTGACTTATTAGGTACACATTGATTATCTTTAAAAATAATAACAATAATAATCTGCTTATTGCTAAAACTTGCATATTTTTTGCATACTTAGCACTTGCAGAGTTAGCGCCTAAAACACTTTGAATGAATATTTGCAACAAATTGATTATAAAGTAGAGTGTGGGAGTTTTGCAGAGGAAAATTTATCTCAGCCTTATTTTAAATTGCTTGATCTATTTTTCTTAAAATTTTATACTACAGCTAATATTTTCCACTCCTGGTTCCAGGACAGAGGTGGTTAGCTTCCAAAGTCATAAATTAATGACATTCAGAACTTTCCAATTAGGAAACTGGAGGAAGTATGTGGTTTCATTTTTGTCCATGGGCCACAAAAATTCTAATGTGGGTGAATTTCAAAATTCAGATTTTGCCTGTAGCTATTCTTTAGGGAGGAAAAGTTGTTAATAAATGTTTTAGTGTGAAGATAAATGCTTTTTCTAAAAAAATCATTTTTATTCTCATAAAATCAACACTGAACTATTTATATTGTTTGTTATAAAATAATGGAGTATAAGATAGCTGTATCTTAGCAAACAACCTCCACCACACTTCTGTGTGTTATATTCAAATAATTGACCTTAAAAATATTTGTTTTTCCACTTTCATTAAACAGAGACTTGTCTTAATTGTATATTCTCTTCTATTCGATTTGGAAGAGATGACCTGAGTACTTTTGGAAATGTAAAATAATGAAGTTAATGGTCTGTTAGAAAAATTTCTGTTTCAGGTTGGATTGTCATTAGATAAAACTTATCCTAAACATTTTATTTCAATTAAAGAAGATTGAAACTATTTTAGAAAATTGATCCACCATTACCGCAGTTCTAGCCTTTCATTGATTTAACGTCAATGTCCCAAATGGGACTGAAATTCCATAAACTAAATGAGAGACACATGTTTCCCTTTGTAAGCTTTTTCACCAGAAAATATGAAGCTGAAAATTCACTCTCAAACTGGGTGAATAGTCATGATAGACTTTAGATGAGAATTTTTACAATTATATCCCAAAACAGAGACGTCTACCTAATATGAGAGAGAGCAGCAATACACATTCAGATAAAGCTATTCAGAAATTATTTCTCTAGGGCTCTCCTATGCACAGAAAACTGAAAAGAAATCAGCTTTTGCAGCTCATGCCACCTTCAGTTTTGAGTGAGATTTTCTAATTTATTAAACATTTTAGAAATCAATGAACTGATCACTATTTTATTCACTTAGGGAAACTGAGAGTCACTTATGAGAACATGTGAAGACATAAATGCCACACACATTGTAAATTAAAGTATAAAGATTCACAGGTTTAATTAAAAATGACACCAAAAAAACTGAAATTCCAATAGCACTCTTCATCAACAGTCAAACTTCAATGGATGTGTTCTCTTGAATCAAAAGCATTAACAAGCTTTTAAGAATCATAGCTCGTGAAACAATGCCAAATTGATATACTGGCCAAGAAAGCTATTATTTAATAAATTAAGGAAATATACACAGCACATGAGAAATTCAAATCCTTCTCCCATTGAAAACTCTCTGTCTTGGGATTGTTAATTAAGTGAGGCGACACTTTCCTCCAGCATTATCTCTAACCTCTCTTATGTGATATTCATTATTCATAGTTTTGGTCTTGACTTGTGGATAATTATGGTCGAAGTCCTAATTCTGAAGTGTTTCTTAATCACTTCATTCTTCCTCTTATTAGCTGTACTTTACATAAGAGACCACTGAGTGCCAATTCATTTTGCACCGAAAGGTCAGTTTTATCTAAAAGTAACAAACTGTATTTTGTTTGATTTTTCTAGTAAGAAGAATGGAAGACCTTCTAAAATTATTATTGTAAGATAATTCATATGCTTTCCAGGAATTTCTCTGGCTACCAGACCGAATCTTTTTAGAGATTATGTTGTGGTAACAAAAGTAAGTATGTACTGTTGTGGGACAAGGCAGACAGGGACTGTGGGCAGTAAAAGAATTTATTAGAAACAAAGAAAAATGACAGAAAGTTTTATTAGATATGCTGCTCAAGGCAACAGCGAGGAGACAGACTAGAGATGTCTGTGTGCCCTGAGGGCAGAATCTTAAGAGTTTTTTATAAGGAAGGACGAGACCATCTATGTGCTGTGCTCTAAGGAAGGGGGTCTTGTTGAAGGCTTCCAGACATTAATTGATCTTAAGGACTTAAGTTTGTTATGCCTGGGGAAGAAACAGTTTATCTTTAGGAGGAGGTAGGTGGTCTGTATGCTTGAGGAATTTGGAGGGAGGGGCTTTGTTGGGTCATAACTCAGGGTTGTTAGTTGGGCTAAAACAATTACATGTTGGGAGAGGAATGTTCTTTGTGTTTTCTGGTTTATGTCTTCCTGACATGAGTGATTAGGGTGCAGGCAGATATCTTATGACTGGAGTCCCATTTGGCTCTCTGTGGGGTCCCTCACTTGTCCTTGAACCCCACTCATACTTTCATATGGGCAGAATGATATCCCCCTCAAATTCATATACTGAAGCCTTCATCCCCAGTGCACCTGTATTAGGGGATAGGGATCATAGGAGGTAATTAACATTAAACAAGGTCTTAGGGTGGGGTCCTAATTAGACAGAATCGGTGGCCTTATAAGAATAGAAAGAGAAATCTCTTTCTTCACATGCCTGCCCTGAGGAAGGGCAATGTCAGCACACAGCAAGAAAGCAGTTGTCTGCAAAGCAAGGAGAGAGCTCTCACCAGAAACTGAATCAGCTGGCACCTTAATCTTGGATGCCCCAGCCTCTAGAACCATTAAGAAATAAATTTCTGCTCCTTAAGCCACACAGTATAATAGTTTGTTATGGAAGCCCAAGCTGAGACATGCTTGTATTTCATATTATTAAACAAATCATCTAAAAAATTTTTATATTTAGATTTCTTCCTTCTTTCCAACAGAAGCCAAAATGCTTCCTCTCACTAACCCTCACACCCTGCAACATACAAATCAGTGCTGGAATCCTAACTCTGCTCCTCACTGGCTCTGTAGTTTAGGTGATTTATTTAATTTATGTGAATTGACAAGAGGTATTGTTATTAATACAAACTAAGAAAAAATGTGCTCTAGATTGTCTATATGTTATTTATGATCCTTGTTTGTAATCTTTGATTGTTCGGGCTTACATAGTTACCAGATGCAGCATAATGCATACCGTTTATTCCATCACATCAAAATTGTAGATTTTTAATACTGATGTTTGTTTTAAGTGGGCATTAGAACTACCGGTATGTTTTAAATGATGTTTACTTTATCAACTGTGCTTATAAATATAATTAATCATGAGTTTAAGTTTTGAGTTACTTAAATCTCAAAAATATATCTAAAAGTAAATCTTACACGTGTTTATATTTTTAAGCATGACATAAACTTTTATAACATGTTTCTAAAGATTTTGCTTCAGGGAACATCTTTATATTGAAAATAAATTTTCCATCTAAATAGATATTTTTTGTATATTCACAATATGAGAGCAAACTACGTAAATTCAACTGAATAGGAATTTTAAGGACTTTGCGTAAGTATCAAATATCCATTATAATTATTAAAATATTTTATTTTCTAATCTCTCCAACAATCTGGATTCTGATCTCCTTGGAAAATTATTTCATATCACTACTTTGGTTAAGCCTTCTAATCTAAAGCTTTTTCTATTTTCTTTAGGAATATTTATACTTTGTTATAAAAATGCTTCCATATGATAGTGGACCCAACTGAATTAACTGCAGTCTTTAAATGATTGCATTCTGTGCTGGTTCATAAATCATAAGTGCTGGAAAACACTTACAGGGTTAAGCTTTCAATTTCAGCTAACATTCTTAAATTTTACCATACCAAACTAGGAGTAATTAAGAATATAAATATCTAATCATTTTAGGTCTTTTTCTTTTTCTCTGAGTATCATTGTTCTCATAATCTATTGAAGTCAAATTTTCAACTCCATCACATTCTTTGTGGTATATATGATAACCCAGAGTTTTACAAAATAATAGGGGATTTTTGCATACATTATATAATCTGACCATAATAAGAACACTTTTATGAAGTAGTTGAGGTTTCAATACATAACCCATATCAGAAGCATTCAGGGATATTCTTAGAACAGTAGTTGATTTTCAAGTGGGAATTCAAGTCAAGACTTTCTATGCTTGAACTCAGAGAGAGGTAATAGCAAAAGAATGTCATACAAGACCACACAGATGCTAAAAATGTTACTAGATATTAGCTAGAGAAATATGGAAAATACATTGAGCATGTAAAGTAACCATTCATTCTATCTAGTTTCTAATGTTATTTGGAAAATATGCAAGTTTTGGAACTATGACTTGGTTTCACTGAACTGCAAAATGATCATAAAACTATCTGACCTTATTGAGAGCCTACTGTGATCAAGGGCGTTTGATTAGGTCTGAGGGAGTGCGAGTGATATGCAAAAATACATGAACTATGTTTTTTGCCTTAAGGATTGTCAAGGTGAAAGAAAAAAACAGTAAAATTACACAAATAGATTGGATCAGCTGGTGCACTTCAGAGAGAACCTGAACCTGGGTAACTCCCAGAGCCAACAGAGCTAAGCAGGACTGGAACTGTAAGCTGTGAGGGAAGAGAAGGCTGTGCGAATTGGGGCCTTTCCCAGGTTGCTATTTTCTTTATCTCTAACTGCTGCAAAACTTGTGGTTGGTACAGTTGGGAGATTATTTGTTTTTCATATCTCTTACTCAGAATCTTTGTACAATCTTATTTTGGCAGCTATCAGAATAGTTTCTTTGAGAACCATCTTTCTAAGACTTGTTGGTTGTCAGTAAAGTACCTGATGTCAGTAGAGTTTCAGGCAAGTGGGATTAGAAGCAAAAAAAAGGGGGCGAAAGAAGAGAAACAAAAGGAAAAAAAAGGAAAAGAAAGGAGTCAAGGGATGAAGCTAGGAAAGTTGGGATCTGTTTTAACTCTTTCATAGAAGATTATGAGTTAAAAAATGAAGGGATTAAATCCTGTGCGCTCTGCTTACTTTATCTCTGAACCCAAGCAAAAATGTTAAGATTCTTGGTCATCAATATCATCATCTGTAAAGCAAAAATAAAAGTTATTGTTAAATTCTTATAACATAATATATTTGAAAGTGTTCTGTAAACCATCTTTTGTATAATGATAAATAGAAATAAGGGTATATTATTGTCATTGTCATTCAGACATTTCAAACTATAGGTTTAAAAGAAAAAAAAAGTCTTTATAAAAATTGTGATAGAAAACTGAATGATCAAAATAACTGTTGCATTGTTTTATACATACGAATTTTCCAAAAGACTTAATTCGGTTCTGATGGTGAATAGTTAGGATGGTTGGAGATAATAATCTATTGGAAAGTTAATAGTATGCTTAAAAGAAGATCAATGGCACAGCAAATGCTAACCTTAGTTTTAAAGTAAGTAATACAGAAGAGATCCAGATTGTTATCTATGGCTAAGAAATTCCTGAGAGAGGAAGGAAATCCATTGATAACAAAGGAGGAATTATTAAAATTGCTTTGCAGTACTTCAGTATACTGTTGTGACATCAATCTTATTTTAGCATCATTTTATCATTTATAAAAGCCTGACTGTTTAAGAAATCTTACTTGAAATTTCTATCTATCTTGTATTGTAGGTGGATCAGGTAACAGGGTCATTATTTTGGAGTGGAGAAAAATGACAACTATTCAAAAACCTCTTCCAAACTTATTTATCCAGTCTCTCCTGATAGTGGAATAACTATTCACTCTAACACTTAGCCCAGCATTTTTTTTTCCACTATTCGAATTACATGCTAGGTGGGCACAGCTAATACAGTAGACGTGGTTTTCTTTTTATTTATGTAACAATCATTGTAACTATTTCATGTCAGATATCACACTAGACACTGGATGCAGAGGTGAATGAAGACCACATGGTGATTATGCTCATAAAGCTTACATTCCAGTGGAAGGAAACCGACAGTAAACAGATTAAAAAATTAAACAATCCTCTGAAGTATAAGGAAGGGAATGCTGTGATAGCTAAAGTCAGAATGAACTGATTGTGATGGGATTATAAGAGAAAACCTGTCTGAGTTGATAAATTCACGCTGGACTTGAACAATACCAAAGAAACAGTAATATTGAGTAAAGATATTTGAGAACAGAGAACATAAGCTGTGCAAAGAAATTAATATGGAAAAAATACACAAATGGTGGTCAATTTTCAGAGACATACAGTGACCGATGTGGCTAGAGAAACTGAGCGATGGTTAGGTAACTAGAGATGGAAAAGGGGAAGCAAACAAGGAACAGGTCCTAAAGGATCATGTATAGATTTCAGAAGGAGGTAAGAATTTGAATTTATTTTAATGTATTGGTAACAAATTAAAATTTTCTTTATTATATATATATTTATTTTTAAAAACAGCTTTCTTGTGATACAACTCACATAACATGAAACTGTTTAAAGAGTACAATTCAATGTTTTTTATTTTATTCATGAGTTATAAAAGTATCAAAGTAATTTAATTTTACAATATGTTCATTACCTCAAAAAGAAACCCTGTACCTACTAGCAGTCACCCTCCTCTAAATCACTCCCCTGAAACATACACAATCACTAATGACATTCAAAATTTGAATAATAAAGATGATTAAGGAATGGCCTCTGAAATAAAGAGAACTAAGAAAATTTGTCAGGAATAAGAGAATAACTATCTGCATCAATTGTGGTTAAATGACTGAGTTAGGTGTATAAATAAGTGTGTTCATCATATTTGGGAGCGTTGAGCCTATAGGTCATTTTGGAAATAGCATTCAATGGAAATTGTGGGTAAGGGACCAAGATCATATGTTGAAGAATTAACTAAGATACTAGAGAAATACAAGCAAACAGCTTCTTGAATAAGTTTGTCTACAAACAGGAAGTAGAAAACAGAGAAATAACTGGTAGGAAGTGAATTATCCATGTTATGGTTGGTTTTGTGTATTCAATATGTCTGTATATATAATTCATAAAGTAATAAAAATACCAGATTTTTTTTTCCCTACTCCCCTGTACTTAAATATTATTCAGGGAATTAGCTTTCCTTGTTTTTGCACAACAACTTTATCTAGACCCAAGACTTTACTGTTTGCTCTTAAGAAATATACTGTCCTAAATATAGTTTTAGAAACAAGCACAAGTCTTGATTCAGAAAATAGAATGTCCAGTTCCATGTTATAAACAAAATTCCAAATTCCACAAACCTACAGCTGGGCAGAGAAGAATGGAGGCAGGACAGTTCTTACTTAAATAGGAAATTCCCTAAGCTGTCTTTGCTGTTTTGGAATCTAACAGTTGCTTATATGTATAACCCTTTCTCCCCAGGAAGCTTCTGTAAGTTTCTGCCTTACCCTGGCTCTACCAAGGGCTCCTGCCTAACTTTCTCTACTACAATTGTCTTGAACTTACATGGAAAAATTTCTATTCCAAGTGATGATTCACGAATCCTTCTTTAGCCTTGGGCATCTAATGGTACATCTCTGGCCTCTTTCTGTTCATATTTCCTTGCCCCTCTAGGTCACAAGATGGCAATACACACTGTCTTTCTATAAAGCAAAAGACCTGCATCTGGCCCATGGGTACACAGATGCATGCATAGTTTGCTCAAAGTCTGAGAGAACACTCTGTTCTCTCTGCTATTCTCTGTTCACAGTCACGGATGCAGTAAGTCACCATTTCCTACTCTCTGTATTTCAGTGGTGGGATTCAGACCTTCAGCCACAGCTCACTTTACTATTCACCAGTGCAAGCAAGACTCCAGTTCTCAGTTTCTCTCATCAAAAGGGAACTGTTTTAAAACTTGCTAGGTGCTCTTCATGAAACCCTCTTTCAGTAGATTTGACATTAGACTGTAGCATAATCATTTCTTTTCCCCAAAGGGTAGGGGGAGACTCAGAGCACAAGAACTGCTTTCTCTCTTCTTTCCTTTCTCACCCCGTGGTATACCATCCATCTGAGTTGTCAACACATTGTGGAAGAAATTCTTTACATTCTTGTTTCAATTCTTCTTACAAAAAAGGGGTTTTACCCCACACTCCCTTTAGATACTGACACTTCAGTTGACGGAGGTCAGGAGAATCCCATCCCAGCAGTGTCCATTTGTTTCCAGGATGGGAGCTTATAAATAACTAGAGGAATTATTTATCCCAGATAAATTGCTATAGCTATGATCTTGCAGTTGGGATATTAAAAGTAAATAGAGAGAATAATGTCTAATCTAAATATTGTTGAAGGGATAAATGCAAGCCAAAATAAATATGGAAGAGAACTCAGTGCAGGAAATAAAAACCACTCTAAGCATCTTAAGCAAGAAGAATTTTAATACAGGAATTGGGTGCCTCTGAGAAAATAGAAAGGGCTGAAGAATAAATTCTAGATTGATAACTTGGAATTATTTCCACAACATTCTAAAATTGATGCATTACAGGTGATGCTCCATTTGAAGTCAATTCTAGAGTTTGGTCAGGAACAAGAAATTATTGCCAGTACAATTGTCAGAAAATTGGATATATGGTCTTTAAAGTTCTTAGCAGGAATATATAGATTATATAATTCTTGTTAAGAATTCAGGAATACGTAGAATAAATACTAGAAGAATAAATACCCCAAGAAGACCCACCATATGTGTGAACTTTCAAACAAGAAGAAAACAACCAAAGCCTGTAGGAAGAGAGCCATCACCACACAGATCTCACATGACTACATTGAATTAGTATCATGTATCTAACAGCTAGAAACCAATTACAAGGGGTTCTGGGAAATGTAGTTTTGCAGATGAAATTTAATAAATTGAAGGGCAAATTTAAGGATTTATTTGAGAAGCAAGCTTTTTTTTGGTCTTCTTTTGTTTTATTTGTGCTATGGTTAAGTGGTGTCCCTCTAAAATTCATATGTTGAAGGGCCAACCCCTAGTACTTTAGAATGTAAGCAGGTTGGAGATAAGGTCTATAAAGGTGTGATTATGTTAAAAAGAAGCCCTTAGGGTGGGACCCTAATTCAACATGACTGATGTCCGTATAAGAAGAAGAAGAGATACCAGGGACATGCATGTACAGAGGGTTGGCCATATGAAGAGGCAGCAAGAGAGCAGCCATTTGCAAGGCAAGGAGAGAGACCTTGGAAACCAACCTTGCTGGCATCTTGATCTTTGACTTCAGCTTCCAGAACTCTGAAAAAAAAAGAAACGTATGCAATTTAAGCCACATAGACCATAGCATTTTGTTATAGCCCACCCCACCCTCTACCTTAGCAAACTCATACAATCTGTTGAGTTGTTTTGGTTGGGTGTTTCACTGTATGACACACTCATCAAAGTTGTAAATGTACTTGTCACAAACAGACTTGCTATTTGAAGCAAATGCTTCATCAGACAGGAAATTTTACCTATCCTGTGTAGTACCGATAAATACGCATCCTCCTAGAATATGGGTCTCTGGGCTTTCAGGTTGAGGCAACTGTACCAAAAATAATTAGGTATACTTGATAAACCTTTGCACAAGTAATTCTCCCTGGCTATGTCCAACATACATTCTGCAGTGAATTCAGAAGTAAAAACTTTAATTTCAGTGATTTGATTGCAATGTGGATTTCATATTCATTTTTAAGTTTTCTGAGGTGTGTAAGAATGGAAAGTAGAGATATTAATACATAATACAGGTATTGTAATATGTTTAGCTATGTGTGTAACTATATAGCTCAACCTGATTTTCAGGTATATTGTGTATAGTTTTGTGTTAAAACGTAGTAACCTCAACTGGTAGGTATTGCTATATGGGGCAGAATCAGTTACAATAATGGAATATTCCTTGTGAGTAATTCCCTTATCTGATTGTCATTTGCTTGGGTGTGCTGAATTTCACTTTCGTTTATTGGAGTCATAGTCAGAGTAGTTAATTATTTATAATTTTCCCCTAAAAAAATGTGATTAAGTCATTTTATCTAACTCCATTCCTAAAGAGGCCAATATACAATTAATTGTGTTCAGTGATGGATAAATCCATTTTGTTTTCCTTTGAGCCCTATTAACTCAGTGGTTGAAATTAAAAAGAACCAGAACAGCACTTAGAGAATGTGAAACGTAGAATAAAATATTCCCTTTATATGAAAATATGAATTCCAATACTCTTATTATGGTATAAATCAAATCATATGTTTTATAACCATGAGACTTGATTGTGGGTTGTTTGCTTGTGTTTCCCCATTTCAAAAATGTTAGAGTTCCCTAAGAAACAAACCCTGTGGTAGTTATTTGAATAATGAGAACATAGGTTTGAGCCTAAATGTAGGTTCAAGAGTGGAATCTCAGTCCAGATAGGAAAGACATGGTGTTACAGTCAGTAGAAAATGGTAGGCATTCACCACATAAAAATGAGTACATTAGTTAAATGGTCCAAACCAAGTATAAGATGAAGAACTTCACACAAGAAGACAGAGGGTAAGTGGTTTGTGGAGCAGCTATTAGCAGCATTCAGTTTGACAGCGGAGCTTTATTCAGAGGACACTCAAGTTCTTAGATATGTTACTCATGCAACAAAGGAGAGGAGTTGTATGAGAAGAACCCAGTGCTTTGAAACTATGCTATAAGGTTGAAATACAGCAAATAAGGTACTAGGATATCAAAATCAGAGCCGGATTAGAGCCGATTAGCTGTAAAACCAACTTAGTTAGCACATCGGAATGCCCTTGCTTAGGTTAAGAACGATTTCCTCAATAAAAAGCTATAAATATGAGTCCACATATGATGGAATAGAAATGTTTCCATTAATTTTGGATCAGTTCTAGGGCTAGAACAATGGAGTTACTTGACGTAGGTTGTTTTAATTAACTTTAAGAATTATGGCAAAAGAAGAGTTCATAGCATTTATTCCCCCTACAGGATGGCCACACTGTGTCCATTCTTTGGATAACTCATTTGATCCAAGAAGATTCTTGATTGGCTTCCATCTGGATTTTGATTATATTATTTACTACAAGGCACAAGATAATTTTTTCTTCAAAACACTGAATGTAGATATATTTTTAAATTCTTCTCCTTTAAGTTCAGGCCTTTCAATATGTTGCTTTAACCTTTATCTAGAAGTGAAACAAGTGAGAATTTTGTCTGTACAATAACATGGATTAATTACAGTTGTCCGTTTCTCCCTTTGCTTTGGAAAGTAATGAACTTTATAAATTGTCTTGCACAGAAGGAAACATTAGAGTGAACCACATATATTGTGTCCATATTTCATCATTTCCCTCCAATTTTAGTGACTGATAGTTTCAAACAGGGTATATGTGATTAATCTGGGTAGAAAAATTCCCTGCACAAGCACCATGGTTTACTTTAGTAAGTAGCATCTTCTTTCCAACAGTTTTCTGAACACCATGCTTGTGAGCAGTGTGAATATCATCCCCATTCACTGATACCTAAAATCTCTCATAGGCATTTTCCTTTGACCCCTTCAGTAATAGTTAAGGCTCCTTCTATATAATTCATGGTATGACATGCCTTTATCATAGTACCTCTCATACCCTGAAAAAAAAAAGGGTAGTCTAGCTTGTTTTCCTCACCTTCTTAAACCATGTTAGTTAAAATAAATCCATTGGTATATGCCAAGTTATGGGAATTGATTCTATACATCATTTCATATAATTTTCAAAAGTCTGCAATATACACACTATTATCATAATATTTTCAATGATGAAGAGATAAAGATTTTAAACAACGTATCTAATCACAGGAGTCTATGTAAAAAATGTAGGAAGTCAGCTGTAGCTGTGAAATTTCTAGACACTATGCCTCCTCCCTTTGATATTAAACAACAAATGTAAGTTGAATGTTCAATAAATGTTTTCTAAATATTAGCAGAATGAAAGACTGAATATCAATTATAAATAAGTCTAGTATCAATAATGAGACTATGTTCACTACCTACCACTGCTAATAATTAATAAATCTAAGCCCACTGTATGTTTGTCTTAAATATTCAAATCTAAACAAGTTGGGGAATATTTTAGAGAGTGTTTTGAGAGACCTATGTTTCCAGAATCAAAAGACTTGCCTAACTTGATCTTTTTCATCACGCGAGCATTAGTTCATATTGTCATTTCTTTGTATAGTCTTTTTTTAACCACTCCACTAGACACTCAGTCACTCTTACTGCTTTCCAGTATTTTCTTATCTATTCACTTTTTACTTATTGATTGTATTACTATGTATTTATGGTTACCCTTATCAGAATGAACTCTCTATGATATTAAAGACAAATTCTTCTGGATAACTCAAAACTTAATGCCTATGACATATAGATAGTCAATATTTATAATTTTATTAATAGATAAGCATTTCCTTAATTATATGTTGCTGAAAATATTTGAAATAGAGACCCAGGTATTATTAGTATTATTATAATCTACAGTCATCAGTTTATAATAATAAAATTATGTTTTTATGTAGTTATTGATATTTAAGACAATAATAACAGTAATAATAATAATTTATTGAATGTCTCTGCTCTGTATAGACTTTAACATAGACTTGATTAAAGATGGATGTTGTATTATACCTATATAATAATCCTGTAAGTATTAGTTTGCACATTTTAGAAAAAGGAAACCAATTTTCAGAAAGTATAATAGACTGGCACAAAGACACACAACTAATAAAAAGAACATCCATGATTTATAGTCTGTCCACCTGGCTACCATCCTGAAATATTTTCACTTGCCAAACTAACACATGTGGAATCTTTTCATTTTCTTTACATATTTTTTGGTCTATTTAAGTAAGTCTTCATCAGTTTCTTGGCTCTGTAATTCTGATCCCTAATTCCATTGCTTAACTCTATTCTGGCTGAAGTTCTTTATTCGAGTACAGAGGAAAGCTTTACATGTTCATTTGAGTCAAACACAAGAGCTATAAATAGGGATTCACGTAAGGGTTTCATGTTGATTTTTATAACCATATCAGTAGTATATTTTTTCCAGCATATTACCTAGATTTGGGTGGGAATCCATGTAATGGGTATTTGAATAAAGTCTACTGATACCAGGGGAATAAAATACACAGGTGGGATTTTAGTCATAAGAGAGTTAGGAGGCCAAGTAGAAGCATGGTTTAGGCAACAGAACAGAATTTGAAGAACAACAAATTTTGTACTGGACTGGATTGCCTAGCTACCTAAGGAGAAAATTGGCCTCAGATTCTGCAGTAGAATTGGCTGCAATATACATCATTCAGTGAACTCACACTGGGAGTTTCAGAGAGATTTGGGAGCAGAAGCCATTCAAGAACTCACAAAAATCATTCCCATATATATATATATATATGTATATAACACATTTGGACACAATTTTTAAAATTCCTTTACATTTTTCAAAGATGAAAAATTTTGGTTGCTATTCATTGATAATCTTGCCTCCAAATGGAAATCATCCCAGCTTATCATAATTAGACATCTTCTCCACTCAATTGAATGGAGTGTGTTAATTCTGAGGGTGATAATTACCTCGTTGTTAATAATGTTATGATAGATAATTTATGTACACAAGGTTGTTTGTTATGGAACATCCACATTTTTAATGTACTGGAATTGGAAGGTTTTCCTTCTCTCTTCACATGAAAATAACAAATAATACTTACCAGCATTTACAGGTAATATAAAACTGTACCTGTGTCAAGATTCCATAAATATGTTCACATTAGAAAAATAACACCTGTTGTTACGTGACTCAATTTATTTTAGAAAGATAAATAAGACAGTTTTAAATTTGTTTTATGTCACCATGGTATTCTGCATTGAATTTTGACTTAATTAGCCATGTATAGGAAAATTCGATCCTAAATAGCTCAGTGTATTGCATTTTAATGGGGTATGGTGGAAACCATAATATGGTCTGTAGCCTTTTAAATAGGAGCATAACCCACCTCCACAGTTTCTTCCCCAGTTAAACATATACCACTTCTTGGCTTGTGTCTCTGCTAGAAGATTTTCTGCATTAATTGAGCATGATCATTTCAAGTTCAATCTATCTAAATATTAAAAAGAGGTGTGAATTATTTTAATCTTGCCAGAGTTACTGAAAAGTTTGTGTATGGTTACATGTAAGAGTTGGCTGTCAATTGGTTACAATGCAATTGGTTAACATGTTTGTAGAAAATTTTAAGAGACTTGAGCTGTCTTTCTACACTTTCTGTGAGTATATAGCATATTCTAAGTGGAATGGAAGAAATGATACAGAAAACCAAAAAGAAGAGAAGAGGATGAATATCACTGAGCTTCTTTGGCAGCTTGTTTTATAATAACTCAATGATAACATTCAAAACAAAACAGAGCGATTTAGATCTCATACTTCAAAGTGTGTTCACATAGCCGTTGGAACCTTATGGGAAAATATCTTATTCCTTTCTATTGGTTCTGTAGTCAATTAACCTATGTAGAAATTTATATTATCTCTCTGTTCCTTAGTGTCCTCATTAGTAAAATGAAGATAATAATATTACTCATTGGACTTCTACGAGGATTAAATGAGTTAAAGCAGTTAAGCTCTTAGAAAAGTGCCTGGTGCATAGTAAGTACTATGATTAGTAATGATTATCTTTATTGTGCCAAATTGGGTATTTATTCATCATATTAAGGGTGCTATTGTACTAAGGGTCAAAATAACAGTATGGAAACTATATTTCATTACAATATGATGCATAGTGATCATGGCCGATAGTGATTCAGTAAAATCTATGAATCCTATGTAAATGTCTTAGAACAGTGTCTTCAACAGTGATATACATAAAAAAGGCATATTATTCTTTGGTAAAGTAGCTTACAATTATTAAGTAGTAGAAAAAGAAATACTAGTTTTCATAAACGTAGTAGTTACCCTTTAACTGTTATTGGTCACTGAATATATAAGTGTACTGACTTTAATTAAAACTTTATTGATGGAATTTAAAGTCATGTCTAACAATATTTTGACTACTCTTTGATGAACATCCTTGTCATGTATTCTTGTGCAAAGTCTTCTCTATCTTAATGCCTACTTTATTTCCGGGAGACATTTTCCAAAGGGCATAGCAATATCAGGAGTCAAACAAAAAGTGATCTCCCACATCAAAGATTAACAACATAACTGGGGGGAAAAGATGGGTTAGAAGAGGCCCAATGCAAGCTGTTGGATATAAAGGATATAAGGATGGTGACAAAAAGTTATTTGGAGTTCTTGAAGTTTTGTAGATACTTCTGCGTAAGATTTCAAAAAGAAGCGAGAATTACAATCAGCTTAGAAGCGTATACGCAAGGCATGTCCTTCAGTTCTGAGGGTGTCACTGTGCCCCACTCTTACTAGTTGTTTCAGTTCTATGTTGATGAAGAACAAACAGACCCAGCACTTTGTAACTTAACAGGACAACATTCCCTTGAGCATGGACCGTCAATTGTGTCAGGGATTTGGGGACAATTTATCATTGCTCCATGTGGCGCTGGCTGCAGTAAAATTCAGCTGGGTTTTCAGCTAGGGTAGCAGGAAAGGCTGAGACCCAGGTGAGCCTCTGTCACCAAGAGGGTAGCCAGTCTTTTTACATGGTGGCTCAGGGCTCCAAGACAGTCAGAGCTACTCTCAAAAATAACACAGCCTCACTTGGACAACATTTTCTTGGTCAAAGCAAGCCATACGCCAGCCTAAAATAGAGGGAAGGTAAAATACATTTCATCTCAGTGGGAAGGGTAGTAATGCACATAGAACTGCAAGAATTGAGCATGACCATCTTTTCAACCTGAAAGCTACCATATTAGTCCAAGACATTGCATTTTCCCTTATTTTCATAGACTCTTCATCCTTTTGTAATATTTTCTTTATTATACTCACCTAGAATTATCCAGTTTTAATGCTTCCTGCTGAGATACTGATTGACACAGCAATCAGTACCTCGGAGTGGCCTCCAGGAAACAGATGTTCTCAATGGGATTCTGGGGTTGGAGTGCTCATATATTTGAGGGATGCACTCATAGCTTTCCTGCTAGGGAACACTGATAACCTGTGACATGCAATTATAATCTACTTTTGGAAGTCATGGACCAGCTAATTGTAAAAGCTTCCCAAATTTATATTAGTTAGGCTTGGTGAAGCATGTATGGGAGTGTATTGAGTCAAGAAGGGAAATATAATGCTGTATTGGGTTGAAATTATTGACATGGTTTCACAAACCTAAAATTCAAGATGTAATGTATTAGCGTTGGTGGGGCATAAGTACTAAATGAAGCCTAGATTCTTTAATGGCTTGTGGTCAATGAGGTAGAAATGCCAGATCTTCCTTAGTCATGCTGTTAGAAAAGAATTCAAAGCACTGGGAAAAGAAAATGTTCCACACAACTTGTTAAGACATTCCCTTTCTTTACCAACAAAAAGAATTAGAGGCTGCTGCCTAGACGATATTGAGAAGTGCTTTGATGAGCGAGCTATAAGCATCCTTGAAATATTCAGTGGCAGCTGTCTTCAGTGGACCAGGGATGATTGTGGTGATATTGTAATAAAACTGAATTTCCTGATTTCACTAAAAGTAAGGATATAATAAAGTAGTAAAAGCAAGTGACAGCTCTTAACCACCAGAGATAAGGCAGGAATAATCACATAAAGTTTTAAAAAAGAAGTGATGATCAGTGTGCCTACAGGTACCTATGGTGTTGGCCGATTCACCACAGGACCGCTGGAAATAAAATAGACCATCAGCTGCTAATATACTGCTTGATGTATAATAGCAAAATATATTTACAGCAAGTGGGCAGCGACCTTACTCAACTCACTGTAGTGGAGATTCATGGTTCCCAGGTTTAAATCAATTCAGATTTGGAGTGCCTTGACCTGGGGGAACCTGAGTCTTTTCGAGAAACAGCATTGCAACATGGCCTCGGATATGCACTGTTAATTTCCTCCGAACTTTCCCACAGTGACCTGCTGATATTTGCTGGGGGTGACTGTATATTGGAGGAAACAATACACAGTCCTGTGGTTTACAAGATTTCAGTTCTTTACCCAAAGTAATTTCCAGAGACTCAAATTTCATCCTTTCAAGTTTTCTGTAGGCTTTTTCCTTCTTCAAAAGCTCCTTTCCATTTGTCCTCTTCTACTGAAATAACTTAATGTCAAGACTGAAATGTCTTGTTGGTTTTTTAAAATTCTTTCCACATTGAAAAAAAAAAATCCTTATATTAAACTCTCCTCAAACAACTCACCCTGAGAGTGACATCTAGTTCCTTAAGGAACACTGACTAGATCAGTTTGTTATTATAATCAACTTTATTATTGTCAGCAAGGGATGGCAAGCAAATAAGTGAGAAGGCACTCTTTCCAAACACGGATGTGACAGTAAATTGAGTAGCTCCTATAGTTGTTGTAATTATTATTCTATATAAACATCTTTTGTGTCTTTTTTGCAATTGACTGTATCCTTTGACTGAGGTATTGCTTCAAAGAGTTAACCATTATCCAGTATTTCCTTTGATAGCTAAGATTTTCATTTATTTATAATTTTCTTTCAAATTTTGGAACATGTATTATAGAAAATTATTTTCTTCAATGTGCAAAATTGGCTTCTTGTAATGAAGACTGTTTACTTGTAATGGTTTCTGGGTATTTTGCTGATTTGGCTGCTAATCTAATACAGCAGAAGAATGATCTTTTGTACAAATCTGCTTTCTCAATAGCAGTTTCCCCCAAGGCCAAGATGGAGGTTTGATTGAAAGAATGATCTGTATTTTCATTTTGCATAAGGGCTACCCCTAGAACCTTGATTTGTTCTGATATAACTGTTTGGGGTAAAAATAACAACACGTCAAAATATATTGGAAGAAATATGCCATTTACTTTGATACAGTTTTTTTTTTTCACAACCATTAGCTTAGAGAGCTATTTTCTAGTTTCTGTGTATTATGTGTTGTGTAAGCTAAACATTTTAGCAGGTTAAAACTGATGAAGCAGATAATATATTTTTAAAGTTTAGAAGTTCTTAAAAATATTATAAATTTTAAATATAAAAATATGACTCCAGTCTTTCAATGCTGGGTTATTCAAAGTTTATCTCTATTCCTGTTGCTATGGTAGTTTCTAGGTACCCAAGGATATTAAAAGCATCGTCTCTAATCTTGTGAATTAACAAGATATGCACATGACGTTTTCTCTTTCACCATATTGTACCTTTCCATTTGGCCAACATATATACATACACATGTCCAAACAGAAACATTAATAGGCTTTGAAGTTAAACATAATTTTTGAGTCCTGGTTAGAATTTTAACTTGTATTTTCTTTGGCAAGTTCTTAAGTTTTCTGAGTTTCAAATTGCTCATCTGTATGATGAAGATAAAAAAACTTATTTATTAGTTTGCTCTAAGATTTCAGGAAGAGAGTCAATGAAGACAAATTACCTAGAACCATGCAAGACATAATAGGATCAAAAATATAAATGTTTCCTTCTCAAAGTCAATTGGATATAATTTAATTTTAATATAATATATGCTTTCCTGATTATTATCTCCTAATTATTTTAATCTATTTTTCTGATTGTCAAGAGAGATTAAATATGTTGATATATGTATTGGGTATTTAGATTTTTCCCTTCTGTGCATATCATTTCTTCCCATTTTCCTTTTTTTCTTCTTCTGATCCTTTCATAGATTTTTAGCCATTCCTTATAAGTTTTGGACACTTGATTTGTTTTGTTTTGTTTTGTTTTTTATGATTTTTTTCTTTTTTATAGAGCAGTTTTGTTTTAGGTTCAGAGCAAATTTAAGAAGAAAGTAGACAGAGTTCCTATATATTTCTCTTCCCACCACATGCACAGCCTGCCCATTATTAACATTTCCCACTAGAGTGGTGCATTTGCTATAACTGATGACACTGCATTGACATATAATCACCCCAAATCCACATTTTACATTGTGGTCACTTTTGGTGTTGTGCATTGTATCGAGGGGGACAAATGTATACAGACATGTATCCATCATTATGGCATCATACTAAGTATTTCCACTGCCTCCGAGCCCTCTGAGCTTTACCTGTTCATCTCTGGCAGCAATGAATGAGTTCCTGCTCCCCATTCACACATACAGCATTTAGTATTATTTTCAGGGTTCTGGGTTTGGGTCATTCTAATAAATGCATAGTGGTACCTCCTGATTGTTTTGATTTGCTTTTTATATTGCTTAAATACATTTATATCTTCAGAGATGATAAAAATATCCATAAGAGGACCAATTTTTCAGGAATTCAAATAATCTACACTTTTTCTGTCACAGAATTGTTATTTGAATTGGGCTTCATTTTCATCATCTAGAAAATGCAGAGTTTGAACCAGATGGCTCCCAGAATTCTAAATCATGCATAGAGAAAATACTGTTTTCTGAAATATTAGAGAAATTACAATCTTTATAAAATATTTTTAATTTCAACAGACATCTCCACCTCCTTTACCAGAGTTATGTCCAGTCACATTTGTTTTTACATTGTGTATTATGCCTTTCCCTGTTACGGAAACAACAGGCCAGCCAAGAAACAAGCACCACTCAGAGGGTTGGAGTACTCAGATGTATTACGCCGGCGGGCTCAGAGGGGCTTCTGCTCTGAAGCTCTGAGCACCTCCAAGACGTGCGCATGAGGTTTTATAGGGTAAAGTACAAGCTTGGGGTATTTGGCCAATAGGCATGGAACAGCTTTAGCAGCATCATTATCACAAAAGTGGAGGCAGGGAGGCAGCAAGCCAACACTAATTAACTTAGATTTACAAGTTAGTCCAGCAGAACTCAGATCAGTATTCCGATACTTAGATTTGTGAGTTATCTTGTTAGCCCAGCCCAGCCCAGCTTTTCCTTCACATCCCTTTTCACATTTGTAGAATGGGCATGGAAATGAGGGAAGAAATTTAGGATTTTTTTTTTTTCATTTTCTCAAATCTATGATTAGGTATTATTTAGGCTATGTTATAGAGGAAAAACACTTTTTTAAAACACTGTCATGTAGTAACTAATAATTATTGAATTCAGAATTATTGAAAGCTATTTGCAGTAGAAACCTTTAAAAGCAATTAGCTCCTTACTGATAAATATTTTTTTCAGAGTTAAGGTTATTCAGAGAAAAATTCAAAGTAAACCATGGCTTTTAATTCTAGTACAATGACTAGTTGGCTGAAAATTTCTACATGTATTTTCCTTTGAAAGGGGGATTTAGTCCCTGATTTCAAAAACAGCACAGGGTGTGAAGGGTGTGGCCTCTTCAAAAGACAGAATCTGAGACAGAAATTTGAGTGACGATAGTTTATAGGGAAGAACTAGAGGGATTGTAACTGTAAAATGTAAGGGAAACAGGACTGGGCAGGTCAAACAGTTGAACTGTAATTTGGTTCCAGCTGAAGCCCCCGCAGATCATATGGGAACTCTGGTCCTGAGATGGCCCTTCTGAGATGTTCTGAATTGGAAAAAGAGGAGCCAGACTTAACACGTCCTTTCATTGACCAGGTATTGAGTGAGGGTTGCCCCTGGGAAGTTCTTAACCTTAAGAAAGGCAGCTCCTCTGTGTTGACAGAAATTCCTGGAGGGGGACTCAGCTGTGAGCCATCAGCTGTCATATTTCACAGTCACTAGAGACATGACTCAGTCCTGAAGGACAATCTGAGCAGCATATCTATGATCCTAAGTGCATTAGTTGAGTCCATGCACTGATCAGATAGACAGCATTTTCTTGGTTTTGCTTACACTATTATTCTTTTATATAAGATCTGTAAAAAAATCAATTGCTCTATCTCAGTACTATCTAAGGGTTTAAAATGTGGACAGACCAACCTGAATTCTAATCATAGTTTTAGAGGTGAAAGCTTAGCCAAATGATTTAATTTTTCTAAGCCTCATTTGTGAAAATGAACTTTTATACCTTAAAATATTTTTAAGAGATTGAAATAAGATGATGCGTGTTAAATTCAGCCCAGTGACTAGAAGGTAATGTGTACTCAATAAATGGTTTCCATAATAGAACATTATAAATTCAAGAAGGAAATTTATAGAAACAGTTATAACATACAGTTTAATGGTAATAATAATTCTCACCTTTTTGCTGAGTATTCACTATATGCCTGGAAGTATTCTAATTATTTACACATAATAATTAACTTATTCTCACAACAACCCTAAAATGTAAATATTTCTGTTACTTCCATTATTCAAATGAGTAAACCTAGGCACAAAGGGGTGACAAGATCTCACAGCTGGTAAGTGGTGAAGACAGGTCAAAACAGAGCCTGGCGAGCTCCAGAGCATATAAGACAGTATAAGAGTAAGCAAATTCTTACACTGTACATTGAACTTGGTAGGGAACTTTATAAATTGGGAGGAGGTGATTTTGTGAACACAAAAACTTGAGAAAAGTGCAGTGATGACTTCAGTCTGTTTAGCAAGAAATCAGAGAGGAGACTGTAGAACATTTATGATACCACAACATTGCGAGTGCTGTAAACTAAGGATACACATGGATGGTACATCGGGGTGAAAAACCACACAGACGATTAATTTACACCCAGACCTCTCCTGGTTACCAAGACTACAGATTCTTTTTTTATATGTGTATCTGGAGAAGCCACATGAAAATGTGTTTGTAGTCACCTCTACCTCCCAGGTTATACAAATGCTTTCCAAAGGACAAATATACACCCACAAATAATTTAATGGAATAAATGTCAAGATCCGTAACTTCCCCAAATATTCGTTCTTCAATTTGATTCACCCAAGTACACTCATGCCACTGGCTGACTCTTCCCCACCTCCTCGTTTACCATTGCCCTCTACCACCATTCCTAATATTACTGTGGGCCATTGTTTCTCAGTGAAAAAATCACCTTGTGGTATCAAACTAATGGAGGATTTTAAATGTTGGTATTGGTCTTATGAAGTACATGAGCCTAATGACTTGGTAACAAATCCTTTAGTAACTCGTATGTCTGCGATTCTTCACTTTTGTCAAAATTAAGAGAACCTAGTCAGTTTACCAGCTGACAGATCATAAAATAATTCCAAATGATAAGTCACCATGTGACTTTTATCTATAACTCAAAAGGAATTTAAAGGTTTTGCCATTTAGCAAGAACCAAATTATTTTATTTCATTTTAGTTTTATTTTATTTTTTCCCAAGATTCCTTTCTGACAAATTGTGACTGATCCAATATTTGAAAATTTATTCTGGAGCCATATAGCTTGGGTTTGAATTCTAGCTTTACAATTACTAGATGTGACTCTGTGTAACTTCGTGTAAAACATTTTACCCCTCTATGCCTTACTTTTCTCTTCTGTGAAATGGAGATAATAATAGCACCCATCTTGTGGATTTGTTAAGAAAAATAAATAAGTTTGCATATCTAGAACATGCAAATTACTCTCTAGGACATACTAAACCTAAACAAAAGTTAGCTACTTCTATTACCATTGTTATTATTACTATAATTATTTGTATATGTCAGGCTTGTAAGAGCTCCTTGCTTTGCAGAATTGCCTGAGAAAGATTATGCTGGTCTTTGCATTAGTTTTATTCCCTTGAGGGAAAAGGTCATTGACACAATAACCTTCTTAAGGCATGGTCCTCCAAGAATGTCACTTTGTGTAACTTTAAAACATAGGAATTTTTAAGTAGGAAAAAAACAATTATCCATAATAACTATTAAACCAATGATCAAGGCTGTCGACTGAAATAAACACACAGCCTAAAAGTTGAGAGTTATGTTTTATTCGGTGGACAATTCTGAGAACTCAGCCCAGGATGACAGCCTCTCAGATCGCTCTGAGGGACTGCTCCGAAGAGGTAGAGGAGAAGCTAGGATATATAGAAGTTTTAAAACAGAGACCGGGTAGTTGGGACATTAAAAGCTTACTTGTTAACTAAAGAGAGCCAGGCATCTCAAGTTAAAGAATTTAGCGCTTTTCTATGTAAGGGAGGAAGCAAACATTTGGGCTCATTGAGTTCATTCCTTTGACAAGCCCCTAGCTATCCAGGGCCAGTATCCTGTCCTTTCTAATTCTGAGTCCCCTCAGGGTGCACCATTGTGAGTGGCTGCAGAGACCGGCTTGCAGGTTTGTCTTCACCAGGGGGTGGCGGCAGCAGCTGATGACTTGATGGTTTCAGCATTCTTTCTTTACTGGTAAGGCTTGCAGTATTTTTCATTCACATAGATGAGTCAAAGAAAATAAAGAATAAGATTGTGAAAATTGTTTTAAAATTACTTGAATATTTGTTGGCCTTGTGAACAAAAAATATTGCAAGCCATACCCAGTAAACAAAGAATAATGCTGAAGCCATCAAGTCATCAGCGGCTATCGCCACCCACCAGTGAAGACAGGCCTGCAGCCCAGCCTCTGTAGCCACTCACAATGGTGCACCCTGAGGGGACTCAGAATTAGAAAGGACAGGATGCTGGCCCTGGATAGCTAGGGGCTTGTCAAAGGAATGAACTCAATGAGCACAAATGTTTGCTTCCTCCCTTACACAGAAAAGCGCTAAATCCTCTAACTTGAGATGCCTGGCTCTCTTTAGTTAACAAGTAAGCTTTTAATGTTCCAACTACCTGGTCTTTGTTGTAAAACTCCTATATATCCTAGCTCCTTCCCTACTTCTTTGGAGCAGTCCCTCAGAGCAATCTGAGGCTGTCATCCTGGGCTGAGGTCTCAGAATTGTCCACCGAATAAAACATAACTCTCAACTTTCAGGTTGTGCATTTATTTTAGTTGACATCTAGGTGAAAAAGAACTGTTTTGTCAATAAATTATTTTTGGACTGAATTTAATGATGCAAAGGATTATTCTTTAGGAAACTAACTATTTTAACAGTTTGGCCAATTAAATGCACATTGAAGAGCATGGATGTATCCAAAGGCTTAGAGATGGAATAATAAGAGGAGTATAATTAAAGGAGAATCTGAAATGAAAAAGTAATTAGATATTCACCAGGTAGGTCATGGATGTTGATAGTTGATGCATTATTACAGAACAAAATAAAGGCTATTTTGGTATTGGTGATCCACTCAGCAGTTATAATCCAACAGAGCCACGTTTATGCAGTCATGAAGTCACTGGGGATTGATTACAAGGGGTATCCTGAACTCACTAAGCAGTACTAATGAGACAGGATGGAAGGGGGCAGGGCACAGCCATTCAAGGAATGCTACAGCAATTAACATCAAAATGGTGAAAGATTCAACCCCCAGTAGGCCTTGAGGCTCCGGATGATGAGAGATTTAACTTCCAGCAGACCTTGAGCTTCATTATACGCCCATTGTAATATATCAGCATGGTGAATAACACACCCACGGGCACCATGGCAGTCTCAAGGCTAGCCACAAAAGGTCGAAGAGTGAGAAATGGCCAACTTCCTGGGAATCCCAGCCCCTTTCCCAGGCTAGCTAGAATGGTCCTTCCACTTTTTAGCATATGAAGCCACCAAGCCCATAAAAACTAGCAACACGGCGCCTCCCAGCCGCCCCTCTCTCTCCCTCTTTGGAGACGGCCCGCATTCTGTCTATGGAGTGTGTATCCTCTTTTAATCTGAGCACACAACCCCCACACCTCGTGGCCTTTCTCTTGCCTTTCAATGCATCTCTCTGAATAAATCTACCTTCACTTAACTGTGGCTCGCTCTTGAATTCTTTCCTGTGCGAAGCCAAGGACCCACACTTGGCGAGGCACATCCCAGGGGTTCAACCGAGACCTGGGACATGGCCCTTCTCATCTCATGCCCATCTGTTTTCCTGCATCACTTAGAAAGTCCTTATGAGTTGTTTCCCTCCTATGTCTTTCGTGCTGTATGAGTGAAACCTCTAATAAATCACCTTTGAATGACTGTAATGACATTTCACAACAGGTTTAAAACAAATTTGCAACAAAAATACATGGGTATGCTTTTGTCTTCATTCTGAATCCCATAGGTCTAAAGGATTATGCCTCAAAATGTCATACTTCTGTTAGAGCAGGCAGATAGCTAGATATGAGCAGAGAAAGGGGGACACAGACCAAATGGCAGGAATTGGGCAGAAAGGAGGGGCACAGGCCAAATGCAGGAAACCACACATCATGTAAGCAGCAGGGATCCTTGGGTAGAGAAAGAAAAGTAGGAACCTTGGGGCTGATAAGGGATCGTGCCTTTTGGAATGACAAGTGGCCTGGAGAACAAAGAAAGGTGAGAAAAGGCAGGAATTTCTAGTGTCCGAATATAACCTTTTGCTCATTATGTCCTCATTTCAATAAAATTAGCCTTGCAGATCAGAAGTACCCATCACGCACCAATGCCATGACACTTCCGATCCAGACTAAATAAGGACAAAAATCCCTCCTCCCTTAGGGAAGGTGGAGTTGGGATGATAATCAGGGAATACGACCCCAAACCCTTCCCTCCCCAATGAATATTCCACCCATTAATTTTTACACCCTATGTAACTAACTTGCCGAAGAAACTCAGCTGCTCACCGGAGCCTGCCGGCTCTCCCCTGAGAGTGTACTATCCATCCTTTAATAAATTCTCACTTTACCTTTTTTTAACCTCTAAGTCTTGTCTCTGAATTCTTTCTGGGAAGGGACAAGAACCTGGAACACCGGTTGCATCTATCAGCAATACTTCTAATGTCATTCCAAGGACTAAATAGAATACACTGCATGTGTGAAACTGTTTGCAGTGTTCAAGAAGCACAGTACATACACATGCGCGCGCACACACACACACACAGCCTTTATTCCCTGGCTATCCTTTTCTCGTGAGCCGCAATTTTAATTCAAAATAAATTTGTTTTTCCTTCAATCTGGTCAGTTGCTTAGAAAATGTTAACTTTCTGGTGAATATTCACTAAGCACATTGTTAATTTCATTTAACTATTTGGTAAGAACATTTTACTGTGAATACTTGGATCCCCTTCCTTTAAAATATCATTTTATCTCATTGAACATTAGAACCCATAAAACTTTCAGCTTCCCCTGGGACTACAAAATAAATCTTGTTTGGATTAGTACCAGTTTCATTGAAATATTTAGTACATGTAAACTGATGAGATTTTTCAACTGGTAGAGATATCAAAACAAAATCTAATGAAACACTGCACGGTTAGCCACCTGACTAAGGTTTTCTAATGGACTGTACTGGATCAATCTGGGCTTGGGTATTAACAGTAAAGTCATCCACCTGCAGAATTCACATACATTAATAACTGTAGAAGAAACCTGAGTAAAGTCCAGAACCCTTTCACAGGAAATCATATCCAAGGAAGAAAATACAATCAAATGCTACAGTTGCTATTTTGCTTGTGGAGCCTGAAACAAATATTTAAATAAAGCTTTTAGCAAAGCCAGGAGTTGGCTGCTTTTTTCCATTTCTTCTCTTGTTTCAACGTCTACACTTCTTTTAATGTAGAATCTTGCCTTAGGCTAATACGAGCCTTCTTTTCAAAACCACACAAACTTAGAACCAAAACAAAAAGTTCTTCTTTTGTCTTAAAGCACCTGGAGAGTTTGCTAAAATGCATGTTCTTAGGAATCATGGGCAGATAGTATAATTTGTTTGATCTCAGGGGCAATCCAGAAATCACTAATTTAAAATTATTCCATCACAAGATTCTGAGATGGTTCATGTATCCTTTTTGATAAAATAGGCTTCCAGACTAACAGTATGATTGTTATGGCACCTATACTACTTAGGGATGTTTACCTCTAAAACTTAATAAAAAGCCTGGTATACAACAAATATTTGTTGATTGAATAAATAAATTCATTCACATCTAATCTTTAAAAATGTTATTGATTGTTCCCAAAATGTAAACTCTAATATTTTCATAAAAGCCTTTGAGTCAGCCTTGAGAAAAATTATAAACAATGTATTCTCTCTCTCTTTTTTTTTTTTTTTTTTTTTGCGGGAAGGTAACTAGATTTATTTATTATTTATTGGAGGTACTGGGGATTGAACCCAGGACTTCCTGCATGCTAGGCATGCACTCTTCTACTGAGCTATACCCACCCCGTTCAACGTATTCTCTTTAAAAACAACATTACTTTGTGATTCTTAATGTAGCATTAAACTTGGACTTGCTTATAACTTCAGAAAGCTTGACAATATGTACTCAGGCTTCAAATGATTGGTAGGTGGGTGTTATGAAAAATTCCACAATAACAATCTCAAGGGTAGAGGCAAAATCAATAAAGCAAAATTAGGAGGCTGAGATTTATATAGACTGGGAGTGTTTATGTCAACATTTTTGCAGGCAGAGATTTTTAAATGTCAAATAGCCATTCAAATGTGTAATGAGATAATCTAGACAACAAATTTTAATATTTGCTATCCTCCAAGGATACAATTTCCAGCTTAATTTTTTTTCCCACCAATGACCTGAAAGATTTTAGCAATGAATTCATAGCTAGAAAAAATAATTTTGTCTTGAGAGATTGAATTGTCATAGTAAGAAAGTAAAATATAAAAAGTGTTAGGGGAAAAAGATGCTCTTCTCTGCAGGTTCATCCATCTGGAATATACTTCATATTCCAGTGGCTGAATAAAATTGGTTTTCTTTGGCCACACACCCACAGCCAAAACTTGAGAAGGGCACCTGCTGGTGTCATATGACCTTCTCAATAAACAGGTCATTAAAGCCTTAAAGGGAAACTGTCCATTCCATCTTCAACACGGTGGGCTTTAATCATAAGGTAAATATATTGAGGTTACAATTTAGTCACAGGAGTCATACTAATTTGTTGGGAGAGAGGAGTTATGGAGTCAAATTAATACATGCAGTATCTATTCATTCAAAAATACACCAACAGTATGCTTTTTTGTCTTTTGTCCAGGCGATGAGGGTAAGGTAATGATATCAGGCTGATAATGTAAAACACTACAAAAAAGTCTGTCCAAATCTTTTAGATTATAAATAAAATGTGATATATTTTAACCTGAATAAAACTTAAATGTCTACTACCAAGTCAACAATTACCTGAACAAACAACTTCATTTATTTCACTCAGTTTCTAAGATCCCTATATGTCTGCACTTACTTTTGTAGCCTACCTCCATCCACTGTATAATAGAGATCAGGGTAGAAAAAATAAGTATTATCAATGATCACAATTAGGAAAAATAAATATCAGCATGGTTGTCACATTCTTTGTATTTTTGCCAGTCCTTAGCCAGATAAATAATTGCAAATATATATATAAAAGCCCAGTCACTTAATATGGCTACACATATATTTAAAACTAAAATATGTGTGTCCCAATAGCAATAAACATTCTAATTCTCTAGCATCAGTTAGCGTGTTATGCCCTAGACCTATTTATTCATCTTTCTGTGCCAACTAAAGAATAAAAACTCTTCGGACAATGACTACTTTTTATTTATCCCATTAGGAACATACATAGTGTACACTTTATATTTTGGATGAATGCATTTGTATTCTTATTCTCTTCGAAAATCATAGGTTTTAATACTTCAGCTATGTTTGCTTCTCTTTCCAATCACTAACTTAAAAAAATTATATCAATTATGGAATATACCTAGACAAACATGAACTATATTATTTGTGTTAAAAAAAAACCTTTCACAATAAATTAATTCCTATTTAAAGAAGTGTTCATCTTTCTAAATGTTGCATTATGCCTAATTAAAATTAATAAGAAGAATCAGAAGCAGGAATATTCTAAACATTGTGCACCTGCTTCCAAACTACAGTGCAAATCATGAAGTAGAAATATTTTACATCATCTCTGTCCTCAAAATGAAAGTTTTACATAACTGTATTTCATCTTTTTAGTTATAATTCTAGCAGAAACTGTGGCCTCTGCTGAGTGTGGCTTTTGAATTCACCCAGGCTCAGCTGGATTCAGTCCTAGTAACCTGGGAGAAACTAGCACTTCAAATAAATAAAGGAAACTAAATTTTCACTTAAACTCACTTGTGTGGACAGAAACTGCTTTTCTCTCTGTTAAGCAAACATTTCTACGATTTGACAGGTAGATCTCCCAAAGCCTCAGATACTTCAAAGGTTTCTTACAACTTAAAGGACATTTGAAAAATTTTGATGTGGATATCAGAATATTTGATTTCATAAATATCTGTTCACATCACTTATGTAAATATCTTAGAGTGTTTGTTCTGCTCTTGAAAACAACAAAATATGCAAATTACAAACATTAAAGCTGAACTATGGAATGTGTACATGGTAAGTCAATCATTTTAAAAATAAAAATCAAAAGAAATTTTGGATAAGATAAAAACAAACTAAAATAAAGTATATAAAGTAACTAAACAATTTCACATTATCTAATATAAAAATAAGCTTATATATAATTTATAAATACAGGAATGGCAGGATATTGAAAAAAATGAAGAGCCTCTGCAGAAAATTCTCTCTGCAGCTAGCTTCTCATTAGAGTCATCTGGGAAGCTTTTAAAATCATCTTATTGCTTCTAATGATGTCTAAAGATATTCTGAAGCTTCTGATAGACATTCTATTGATGTCTGGGATTTACCTTCAGAGATTCTGATTTGATTGGTCTTAGTGAAACAAGTATTCATGGATTTAAAATACTTCCAGGTCCAATGGCAGTTTCAGTTGTGCAAGGAAGAATAAGTTCTAGGGATCTAATGTGCAGCATGGTAACTACAGTTAACAGTGCTGTGCTATTGACTTGAATCTGCTAAGGGGATAGGTCTTAAGTGTTCTCACAATGACGACAAGAAAAGGAAATAAAATAGTAACTATGTGGTACGGTAGGTATGTTAATTAGCTTGATTGTGGTGATCATTTCACAATGTATGCATATATCAAAACATCAAGAGGTGTACCTTAAATATATGCAATTCCAGTTTGTCAATTATATCCCAGTAAAGCTGAAAAAAGGGAGTAAAAACCTCCCAGGTGATTCTAATTCATAGTCAGTGGTGAGACTGGTTTAGAATTAAGACCAACTAAAGCAAAGCAAATTATTCTAATATTCATTCCTTTGCAAACTGTGTCATGTGTCTATTCAATAAAATTATCATGCTTTGATTTTTTTGACTGAAAATTTCCATAAAATTGTATACTGGTTGCTTCTTTTAATTTTAATATTGTTACTATTATGTTGATTATACAATTATTTCAGTTTACAAAAAGTTCCTAATATATTTAGGTTATATATGGAGCAAAATATTTTATCCAATTTTTATACTTACTTATTAAGCTTCTAAACTTTATATTGCTATATTATTTTCTTTATCAGAAATAAAAATAACAAGAAGTGAAATTTGCAAATATAATGAATAAACATAGTCAACCAAAATTGTACTAATCTTACTATTAAGCACAATTATAATGAGAAATGCCAATTTTCCCCTTGAACTGAGTAGTTTCTTTATATAGCCTCCATTTACTAGATAACACAAACTTCCTACTTGACTCTGTACTATGAAATGCTACCAAAAGAGAGTGTAGTTTTATATGTCTTTGAAGAGAAGAGGCAAAATGTACTTTTAGAACTTGTGTATTTTTTTTTTGCCAATTACATTTTCAGTTCATTTACATTTTCATTCCTAATAGTCGTAGTATTCTGAATATGAAGACTGAATGCCTGTTACTTGCATATATTTAGCTCAATATCTTATCATGGTGCATTTTACATTGAAATATCTTGATAATTAAAGTTTCAATGGGTGATTTCTTAAATTTATTACTACATTATCATTTTATGTACATTGTAACTTACAACCTGAATTAGTAGCTTGTACTATTGTCATTAAGAAAAATAGAAAAAAAAATAGCAGCAATTATAAACAGTATGAGTTGATGTAAGCATTTTTGTTAGCCCTGAAGCAGTTCTGATAGTTTTATTGTCTTAATCAACTTAGTCAACTCTGTTTATTGCTCTTTGGAGGTGGCAGTTTTGAACACACGCTGGGGTGTTAGCTCACCACTGCCAAATTAAAAATGATAATTCTCATGCGTGAAATAACTGAATGGACTAATGACCAAATATCTTTATAATGTGAGCCAGTGTTGCAGCAGGTGGCCAAACAATTATACACCAGAACAGAATACATCCCTAAAGTAAAGAAAAAAATAAATAAATAAAGACACTTATAATACAATCAAAATAAAGACATTAAGAAGAGAGAAAAAATAAATACATATATATTTTTTGTATCTGTATCAATAATTACACACACTGAAGATTTAATATTTTGTTGTAAATAGTATAAGATCCCTACCTTAAAAGTTTAATTCCACAGGGGTTCATGGAATATATATTTATTGAGTGTATATGAGAAAAAATGAAAATATGAGGAAAGAACCAACATTATCAGAGCTCTTGACCTTGTGGAATTGACAGTCATTTTTCAGGAGATTTACCTCTGGTTAGTGTACCATTGCATAGGAAAATTCTGAAAATTAAGACTGATTATGACAAGTAAATTTTTGGAAAGAGTGACTTGGGAGGTAGACAAAGCATAGATCATGAAATGTCTTATATTCCAAGTGTGACTTTGAAATTTATCTTGGATGCAAAGAATAGTCACATATATACACAATATATGTGACAATATATAGGTTTACAATATATAGGGAAATTATTCTTGCAGCAAGATGGAGAAGTCAAGTGACTGATTAGGAGTTTTCTGTAATAATCCAGATGACGTTTTACTATTAATGACTGTGAATGAAGAACAGAGAGCAGATTCAAATAATCTCTAGAAAGGGGGGAGGGTATAGCTCAGTGGTAGAGTGCATGCTTAGCCTGCACAGGGTCCTGGGTTTGAATCCCAGTACCTCCACTAAAAAGTAAATAAATTTAATGACCTCCTCCCACTCCCCAAATAATCTCTAGAAATTAGACATAAATGCTTTTGTGACAAGTCAGAGAAGGCATAAGTGTAAACGAAAACTCTGATGGAATCTCCCAGATACCAGGTTGGGCATATAGACAAAAGATGCTCTCACTAAGTGATCAGGAACTACAGAAGGAGAAGCTGTTATTGAGGATAAGACATGAGTGTAACTTAGAATCTTCCTTCTCAGAGAGAGCTCTAAGGCCCGACAGCTTGGCATCACTTGGGAGTTTGTTAGGAGTGCCAATTTCGATTTTCTCACGATCTGTTGAATCAAAATCTATATTTAACACAATTCCTAGGTAATGCAAAATCATGTATATAATATAGAACATGTTAAATTTGAGCTGCTTAGAGTAGATTAGTTACAAGGTAGGTGTAGAAATCAGAAATATAAATATGAATACAGTAGAGAGCATATAATGGAAATATAAATTTGAGAAATGTCAGAAGAGATAGTCATGGGAATAAATTAAAATTTCCTGAAGAAAGTGTACAGCAAGAGGAAATGGATTTCGAATATTCAAAGAGAAGTTAGAAGAAGGAGCAATGAAGGAAGCTAAGAAGAAAGTCTCTAAAAGGAAATTGGGATAATTGAGATTAGAATAGTGTCATATAATTTGTTGCAACGGGAAGGGAAGATAATCCTAATAAGATTACTCCTTTCACTAAGTGACAGCCTAAAAAAGGGCCAGTGCATTTGGCAATCGGAGAGTTACTGGTTCACAATGCAAACACTTTTTGTGAAATAACAGATCAAAATACAGATCCCCAAAGATTGAGTGATTGGCAGGTGAGGAGGAGAATAGACTTCTTTCTGTCTTAAAGGAGAGAGATAAGCTAGTGGTTAGGGCATAGTAGGCGATCTGTGAAATGGCCCTCAGAGAGCCCCACCCTTGTGTAATGCTCTCCTCCTGTGAGCTGGCTTTATGGACTGGGTTTTAATGAACAGAATTTGGTTGAAGGGATAGGATGTCAGTTATGAGATCATATTACAAAAAAAGACTGTGGCTTCCTTTTTAGAGACTCTCTCTTCATGGCCACCCACCTGCTGGTCTGTAAACTGTTGGTCTAGTGATTGAGCTTGGAGGCAGAATCTAGCCCAGGAGTTCTTGAGAAACTTGCAGCCCCAGCCAATAGCTTAACGGTAGACTCTTGAGAAATCAGAGACATAACCACCCAGCTCAAATGCACCCAGATTCCTGATCAACAGAAACTATGAAGTAACAAATATTTTTTTTAAAGAGTAAGATCAGAGTGATTTTTACACAGCCATAAAAAATTAATACAGATTTTGTTTCTTAGAGATTGGATACTCTCCTAACCTCTATGGAGAACTGGCATTGGAACCAGGCAGTGAACGTTGAGGGAGTGACTGTGAAGGCTTAAAGGGCAACAAACACTTTGTTCATAGAATTCAGGATGCTGAGGAGCCTGTGGATGAGCAAGGAGCATATTCCTGAAAACTGAAGAAAAGGAAATCATTGTTATGTAGCAGAAGAAATTAAATGTTATTGGCAGTTATGCAGAAATCAGAACATGTGTCTGATGAGCTAGACCACCTACCAAAGGAGGTTTCAAAGCCCAGTGTTGAAGGTGCTGCTTGGTTTATTCTTGTTATCGAGGGTAAAACGTAGAGGGGAAAAAAATAAATTGATGGAAGACTACTAAAAAAAGAAGCCAGAACTTGATGGCTTGGGGAGAAAAAGTGCTAAAATTAGGTGCTAAAATTAAAAAAAAAAGAAAAAAAAAGGCTCCAGCAAAGATCAAATCCAAGGCACTACCAGGAAAATATGGTATAAAGCTGAAGCTAGAGGTGTGCCTGTAAAACCTTTTATTAGGATCTCAGAAAGATCAAAGGTGGTGCCTCAGAGCGCTGTGTAGTCACATAAAAGGCCCTTTAAAGAGATTAAGGGTGTGCTCCAAAGATCCTCTCAATCAAACAATAGGGTCTGTGTGAAGTCTAAGAGGGTTGCCCTCCAGCCTTCTCGACAGGAGCCAAAAGTAGAGACAGACTTCTATCTAAGAGATCGTCTGAAAAAGTGAACCCCAAGAAGACTTATAAAAGACCCACAAAGTCCTTTAAACACTTATCTATATACAGAAACATCACCACCCAATTGAACTGAAAAAGGCATTTGGGCCCCCCAAACCTCTGCAGTGAGAAAGTAGGCTGGGAAAACCACTCAGCTTCAAATGCATCTTTTTGTAAGAGAGGAAAAAATGTCTCTGAGAGCAGAACCGAGAACCCGGAAAGCAGAGCGAACTTGGAAACCAATCCTCACTCAGTCCCGCCTTGAGGTGACTAGGGCTCCCCTGCAGCTGGATTTCAATCTTCTGGGACACTCTGAGCAAGAGGCACCTCATTAAGTCACACTGGGTTTCTGACCCGTGAAAACTGAGATTGTAAAAGTGTGTTGTTTTAAATTGTTAAGCTTTGGAGTAATAAATAAATTACTGGTAGAGAAGGAGAGATGGACATTTAGAAACAAATTTGTGTAGCGATGAGTTTATAGGAGAAGCAAGAGTATTGTCGGTCAGACTGATCTTGATTAAGAGACGTGATATTACTTTCCAGAGATGAAAAGGAAAGTGGATTATGATTCATTTTGAGGTAGTTTGAGAACATACTTTGTTGATTATATTTTCTTGACAAAAAAGGAGATAAAGATAGAACCATGGGTTTGACACTGAGTAAATTAAACTCGAACGGAATTTGGGAATGATCAAACCAGAGACAAGAGAAAGAATTATCAGAAAATGCTGATGGCAAGACAGAAATTAACACTAGTATATTTGTATTGCAGGATGGGTAGGATAGGGGCATCAGGATGAACGATTTAGGTGCAGTTTCAGAGAGAAAAGATGATTTACTTGACCTATAGTTTGAGTTGAAGACTCTAGAAGAGGGGCCAAGCTATTTCTGGATATTGCCAACAGATATTGAAGTCATGAATCGTGGGATCTATTGTAGATAAGAAAATGTATAAAACCAAAAGGTCTTAGCAGACTAGGAGAAAATGGTGAGACCTAATATCTGATCTATTTGGATTCAGAACATAAGAAAAAGAGAATATGACTGGAAAATGCAATTTGGAAGTCTGTGTTTAGAGTTTCAGGTGCATGGCTTAGCCATTCCAGTGCATGATTATGAAGAAAGGAAGCACACTTCTGTTAGCGCAGGCAAGCAGACAGCTAGATGTGAGGAGAGAAAGGGGAATGCAGGCCAAATGGCAGGAACTGGGCAGAAAGCAGGGGAGCGGGCCAAATACAGAAAACCATACATCATGAAGCACCAGGGGTCCCTGGGCAGAGGAAAAAAGCAGGAACCTTGGGGCTGATAAGCAGTCACACATTTTGGGGTGACAAGCAGCCTGAAGGTCAACAAGAAAGGTAGGAAAAAACAGGGATCTCCAGTATCCGAATGTAACCTTTTGCTTATTATGCCCTCATTTCAATAAAATTAGCCTTGCAGATTAGAAATACCCATCATGCACTGACTCCATGACACTTCTGATCCAGACTAAATAAGGACAAAAATCCCTCCTACCTCTCGGAAGGTGGAGTTGGGCTAAAAATCGGGGACTAAGACCTCAAACCCTTCCCTCCCTAATGGATATTCCGCCCATTCATTTTTAGTCTGTATAATGAACCTGCCAAAGAAACTCAGTATAGCCACTCACTTGAGTCTACCCGCTCTCCCCTTGAGAGCATACTAGCTATCCCTTAATAAATCCTCACTTTACTTTCTTAACCTCTGCAACTTGTTTCTGAATTTTTTCTGGGATGGGACTAGAATCTGGACACCAGTTACAAGTACCAGCAACACTTCAGTGATGTGGTATTATATGAGGCATAGATTTTTTAGGGGGTTAAGGCAGGGATAATCAGAGATTAGAGAGATATGCCAAAACGCTATGGAAGGAAGACCAATCCCAGAGTTTTAAAAAAAGTATGTAGATTAATAGATTGAGGATATTTTATTTTCCTTGTGAATTTACAGAGAAGTATACTTCTAGGACAATAGTTCTATGTATGTATAAAAAATAATGAGGCTGTATAAATGCTAAAATATTCACATTTTGTAATACTCTCTGGGCCTAAAGAAATAATAATAAAAAATTTTGTGTCATACATGATAGTTGTTTGTTATAAAAAACAAAAAAAGTATCTCTATGCTGTATCTTTTCTAATTCTAATATATTTATTTTGAAATATAGTTTAACATATTTTATCATTAAAAAATCAATAGAGATACAAAATTGGAGAATTTTTAAAATTGCAAAATGAAGAATTTAAATACAACAATTAACCTATTATCTCCACATTCACAGAGAAAAAGTATCTTGATATCATGAAATATTTTCTTTTAAACTTTTATCCATTTGCAAACTTAAACCCAGAAATGCACATGTATACACAAATTGTTATTATAAATGCAGTTTGATATCTTGCTTTAAATTATCAATTATAGTACTGACACAAAATATTAAATTAACCCTTTAAATTGTATCACTGATATTTTCCTACAGCTTAGATATTTTTAATAATTTCTAAATATTTCATCATACAGGTTTATCCCACTTCACTTAACAATTTTCCTGTTTTACCAGAAATATAAATGTTACTATGTTCTTTAATTGAGGATAATGTAATGAACATCTTAATCCACACACCTTTGGGTGAGGTCCTATCCTTTTAGGCTAAATAGTGGAAATGTGTTAGATTTTAGATACATTTTTTTGAAGACTGAAGATAAGATATATCCTGCCAAATTGGTGTTATAAAAGTTTTTTTTTCCTTAAAATATTTGTACAATCTTCAGCTTTGTAATAGTGAAGCTTTTTTCCCCCAGTTGACATGGTCGTTACTGAGTATTAGAGCATATATAAAAGTCCTATTATCTGATACCATAATGATCAGTGGGCTTTAATTAAATAGAACAAAAAACAGTTAAAGTGAGAATATAGGTAAATGAATTGAGTTTAATTCAAAATATATTGTTACATCAAATTTTGAAACACAGTATACCAGCTGTCTTCATGTCTAATGCTGGGGCTTGACTTCTTCAAGACAGGCTGTTGGAAAGGGAAGGTAAGTGTGAACAATAGGAACCCCACAAGCCTATGCAGGAGCCCACCTGAGGATCGGAGGCCATGCCAGTTTTCACTAACTTTAACCTCGATGATGTGGGTGTTCTACAGAAGCTGACATCCTTCATCTTGGAGCTAACCCCACACTTGACCCAGGAGTCAGGAGTCTGAAGGAGGATCAAAGAGCAGTTGGAGAAGCTCTGGATCAGCAGCAACCCCATGCCAACAAGGTAAGTCATCAAATGACTGGCAATGTGAGTCAGCTACAAAAGTTCCTGATGACCCTGACCTGACCTCCTGAGCGTAAAAAAGCGGCTGCTCTATTTCAGTCCTCTATACCTAGTGCAAAAATGTCTCTTATGGCCTAAACAGAAACATGAGGGAAAGGACCCCTAGAGTACATGCTGGCAATGCTGACACTTCACAAAGCCACCACATGCAATCAAGGTCTTTGAGATTATTCGTGTGTTCTCATCATCATCACTTTCTGGAATAAAGCATATGTTCTTTGACTTCCAAACCTGATGTAACGGGAGTGAGTACTTAAGAATCCCTTAAAAATAATTTGAATGCAGAATCTTCTTAGATTTTTATACATGTGTACACATATATACACATATATACCCAAATTTTATTTACTTTTTGCTTCCTCCCAAAATGACAGCAATATTTTTTTTAATTTGACATCGTTAGGTTATATAAAATTACTTAATTTTGTTTTTACAGAAACAACAATAGTGTTTCTTTTTCATTCACATTTTATAAGCATGTCTGATTGTTAAGTAAATGAGGCAATTATAAAAAATAAATGTGCCACCAGTCTAAACAGATTTGGGAACAATACAATAGAATGCTGTTAAGCACACAACTCTGTGTGGGAGGAGAAGGTCATGACCGTAACTGAGAGTAACCTACTAATCACTGATTTTCAGCCTGCCTTGGGCAACCATGGTCAATATATTTTAATGGATGAAAAGGAGACATCAGCTAGTGTGCTGTGCCTGTTAAACAGAGATCCGTCAGGAAAACAGTGACTTCAAATTTGTACCAAATTCCATACCACACATATAGACCTTTTTCTAAAAAACATACATGCACATAATTAGACACATGTATATAAATATACACATATATGCGTATAGATACTTAGAGATGTCCACAGAAAATGAGGGAGAAAGGCTCTGAATTATACCTACAACAATATGCAGTAGTATGCTGGAGCCGGCTCTCATTGGCTTACAGAAGCCAATTGTCTGCATCTTTTCCAAATCCACATCAGTCACGTCATGTTGGTGGCTTGAAACAAGGCATAGTGGGAATAGCTACACTTTGAAATTGACCAATGTTATAAATAGGAGTTTGGCTAGGTGCTCATTGCAGGGGAAAAGCCAGTTGTCAGACTCTTATCAGCACACCACTTGTTATACATATATGCACACACACACACACACATGCATGCACACATCCAACTGTTTTAGGACTATTGCAATATATATGAAACAGTTCGTTATTTTAAAACACCCCAGTAAACTAGTTTTGTTTCTGATACAGATATTTTTGTGTTTTATTTCTCTGAAGTTTACATATAGCCTATAATTAATTGCATTTTGTAATTGGCTCAGGTTTCTTTTCCCCTTGGTGTTATAATAAATAAAGTTACACCTTATGATCAGCTGTGTCATAGGTTTAATGACTTTTATGCACTGTGACATATTAACCATTCTATTTTTGCTGAATTTTTTGTTTGTTTCCAGTTTTTCACAAGTACAAAAGATGCTATAATGATATATTAGTACACATTTATTTTATCGTCTCCAGCCTGGGATCCACTGATGATGCACTGACCATGGCAGCAGCTGCCCTGGTGGACTGGAGCAGAAGCAACTCAGGGCCCCGGGGCCCCACAACTCAGGTCTCCATGCAGAGCCAGGTGAGAAAAGAACTCACCGCAGAAGCAACTCTGAGTGGGAGCCTGGAGCTCCCAACACCAAGAGATGCTTGAGCCTAAAGGAGAAGGCTCCACCCATAGCTGTGCCTGGAGTGAACTTCACCTTCCCACTTGCAGGAGCCGCTCTGAGGAAGGATCAGAGGGATGCCCACATCAGATGGATCATTCTCTCTCTGGCACTTTTCCAACCACCCAGTAATTGCTTCTGTCATGGAGATTCACACATTCAACAGGGTGAATGTAATGGGGAGCAGCTGGGTGTGGACACCATTGTCAAGCATCTGGGCAGTATCCTTCTGCATCCTGAGTAGAAGTACCAGAAGAACAAGGTTTTCCAGCAGCACATTAACTGCCTGGAAGGGACCACAGGTTTCTGAGGCCACTGGCTTCCAGAAGGCAATGCTTCCAGCTTCCAGTCAGGAGCGCCCCCGAAGAATTCTATGTGCTGAGAGAGGTCGCCCGGGTCCGGCCCCAGAGCCTGGAGAGGCACCAGGAGCAGCTGCTGAGCGCCAAGCCAGTGCAGGCCACCTGACCCACAGCGTGGGGTCTTCCCGCCCTTGCCCCTGGCCTGACTTCTTCAAACTTACTGCAGAGGAGATCAAGCTAGCTCAGAAGCTCAGGTCTGAGGTCGTGGATGGGCCAAGCATGGAGAGTGCAGAAGGAGGCACTAGAGAGAGATGCGAAATACACCTACTCACTGATGCGTGTTGGCTTCTCCAACTGCTCCTCCTCCAGGGGACTTTCTAAGCCGTGGCAGAGTGGAAGGCAGGTCGGTACTGCGCTGGTTCTTCCCGGAGGCCTTGCTCAGCGGCTGGCCTCGGGAGGGCACAAGATATCGGAAGAGGAGAATCTGGCCTTCCAAAAGTGGGACTAGTACCCTCAGCCCTCCTGACTTTCTCTGGGGATACATCCATGTTAGAGGACATCAAAGCTGTGGGAGTTGAGCAGAACTCCTCTACCCTGAAAGTCAGCATATGACTGTGGTGGGGGCGGGGGTGGGGTGAGGGGAAGAAAGAGAATTCAGTCCACAGCACTGAAAACAATTGCAAGAGTTTGGGTGAGAACAGGTGATGGCTCAGACTAAGGTGATAAGAAAGGCAGAGAGAAGAGAGAGCTTCCCTCTGGCAGTCGATCTCTTCTAACAGTAGCTTTAAGAAGAATCACCAATGGCATAGTTAGAAAGAGACTGATGTGAGGAAATCAGATGGTTCAAGCGTAACTCCAAGATGTTTGGCTTGTATGAAGCCAATTTATGAGTCTGGAAGACCTGGTAAGAGCAAATGTAAAGAGAATTATCAATATTTCTGCTATGGCCAAGTTACCTTTAAGCTTCTGAACGGGGGTTTAAAATTGCAATATCAGAGAAGTAGTATTTCTGCATTTGTATTTTTCTGGAAAAACTGGGGTTGGAGATACAGTCTGAGGAATCAGCATATGGATAGCATTTAACGTTAGGCAACTGGATAGACTCACTCAGGGAAATGCATAAATAGAGGTAAATAGAAGGTTCAAGACTGAGCCAAGACGAAATAGTAATATTCAGAGCTGAGCAGATGAATAAGTACCAAAAATAGGTATTAAGTGTGGCTGATGAGAGAGAAAGAGAAACAGGAGAATAAGGAGTCAGGAAGTCAAGAGAAGGAAGTACTTAAAGGATGAAGGTGAGGTTCACTGTCATGACAGTTTAAATGGAGTGCCATCAGTGGAAGAGTTTTGGAATAAATCATAAATCGAATATGGGAAATGAGGATGCTGATTATGGACAACTATTTAAGTAATTTTAGCTACAAAGTGGAATGGAAAAAATAGGGTCATAGCTGAAGGGAAATGTAAGACCAGAAGATATTTTTATCTTAATTGGAGATTCTAGGAGATATTTGTACGCTGATGGAAATTATGGCATGGAAGGGAAGAAATCAAGAATGCATGAGAGAGAATAATCGGAGGGCATCAGTTGAGAAGGCAAAAATAGACGTGATCCCGCGCTCAGGCAAAACAGATGTTGTTGACCAGAACAGGGCACGAATCTGTAGTAACAGAGCTGAAAGCAGAGGATATGCATGTAGATGAAGGTAAATTGGTAGATTGGGTGTGAGGATGATGAGAGATTCCCCAAAAGATACTCATATAGAACATCTTCATAATTTCAGGGAGTTTCATTGTTCCGCACTAATCTAGACAATTTTTACCATCTTAAAATTATAGAAATATCTTCTGGTTTTTCCAAAAATGTACATTTTATATATTATGTTTTTATTTTAAATCTGAAAAGTATTTTTATACTTGCTGTACATTAAATATCTAATTTGATTTTTTCCCAAGAAGTAGCCAATTATCTTTAAGACGTGTTAAAAACTCATCCTTTCCCCACTACATTAAAATATCAACTTTATTGTGTATAATGCCACTTTTTTATATGTGCATATGTTGCATTTATAGCATATAGGAGATATATACATATATTTATATATTAACATCTGCTATTAGGTTTCAAATCTTTTACATTTGATTATTTACTTATCTTTATGTCTGTGATACATTATTTTTAATTTCTGTGGATTTATGGTACAGTATGGCAAATATCCTATCATTAGCTCTCCTATTCAAAAAACTATTAGCTTTTCTGCTATATTTTTCTTTACTGATGAACATTTCAGTAAGTTGGCTATGCTCCTATCTATGTTCTATATATTTTAGAAAAGTCTTGTTGCAATTTAATTATATTATAATTTAATTTTACAATATCACCATTTTAATGTTATATGTCTCTTAATTTATTAGAAACTTTTATATTATTAAAAATTTTTATAATATTTCTTTTTTTATAAATCCATCCCTGTTCATACCTGTTTTTAATAGTTGTTATTGCCATAATAAACATCTTATGTTATTTTATTAATTTTTGTATTTTATGTTGATTTCCTCTACAACCAACATACTACATGTATCTTATTAATTTTCATAATTTAAAGTTGATCACCCTTGTTTTATTAAGATGAATAATTGCATTATCTCCATAGAAATAACATCCTAAAAGTGATAAAAAACAATTCCTGATATTTACATTACATATATTCTTTCCTTTTTCTTGGCTGTTTTTAAGTTTCTGTTGAATTAGTGGAGGTATTTCTATTTTTTTTCCTCACTAGAATTTTTATTTAGGACTCCAGTAGCTACTATTTATCAGACTAGAGAAATTTCTTTTGATAACTAATTAATTAAGAGTGCATATTGGAAATAAATATTATATTTAGTATAATATTTTGAGGACACCTGGCAAATATCTGGTGCATATTACATAATAATCAAATTTTAATATTATAAATTATACAAATATATTTCCTGATGTGAAAACATCATTATAAAAATATTCTATATCTTTCTCTTTCTTCAATCAATTTTTCATTTTTATCACAACACAGTTGTAAATAATTCCTTCTGTGTGCATGATAAACTTCTGAATCTTTCCCTGGATGAAAATATATTTTGCCTTTTGACTTAAGTACTTGGTTTATTTGAGTGTCCTTGAGAATATTGACTTATCATTTATCACCTGGTCACTAAAACAAAGAGCTGGTGCTAATTTGATTATTCATACATTTCAGACAACTTTCTTTTTCTTTCTGAAACCTCTTTGAACTCTTACATTTTTATTATTATTTTAACTTTTTTTTTTTTTTTTTTTTGCACTTGGTGTCTGAAACTTTATCCCTCCAGCCCTAGGCAATTTTGAGAATTTATTATTACTATTACCATTACTTATTATTACAATGGATTCCTTTCTACCATTTTTTTCTCTTCTGAATTGTCTTTGAGATGCATGAGAAAAGCTAGTCTCTTCTCTTTTTCATAACCTTTCTCTCACCCTTCACATTTCTTTGGCCTTTTACACTCACTTCTTAGAGAATGTCATGACACTGGCTCTCAGCACACAATGCACTCATCAGCTTTGTCCATCATTCTTTTTAATTCATCTAGTGAGATTCTGATATTAATTTTCACCTGAAGGTGAAACAGGAAACTGATCATTTTCTTTTATTGCAGTTCAGCTTTACTGTTTGCTTGGATTTGGAATTTCTAATATTAATAATATTTTATACATGTAAAATAAAATATCTATTAACACAGCTATAAGCTACGAATCACAATAATAAAATGAACAAAGTAAAAACAAAAAATAATCAAAACAGTCAAATCTACCTATGTTCTTCCCCAAATCTCATTCCTCTGCCTCTACACTTTGAATTTTTGTTATTTATTCTTTTGCATCTTTTTTGAACTGAATTATCATCTATGCATATAATCTGAAATCTATTGTTTAAGATTAAAAAACATAAAGATAGTGTCATATACATATAGTCCACAGAAATTTGTTTTTCACTCAACTTTGCGTTTCTAAAATTTATGCATGTTGTTGTATTCACCTTTTTTTCAAGACTGTATAAAACTCCATTGGATAAACAGTCCACAATTTTTTACCCAGTCTTCATTTTATGAACAAGTGACTTATGTTTCTGGTTTTATTCTGTTTTGTCTTTGTTTACTCCTTCATTCAATGATGTGTATGTCTCTTCAAGGGTATGTGCAGGAGTCATGTAGGTACTATACGTACAAGTGGAATTTCCGGGTATATTTATCTTCGGTTTCATGAGATAATACCAGTTGTTTCCCAACAGTATTATACTAATTTATATCTAATTCTTTAATTATTATAACTCTAGAATCCTGTATATTTTAATACTAGTAAAAAACACTGTTCGTCATTTATTTATCAAAAATACGGTTTTTTACATCCTTTCTCCCAATTACATTTCAATATTCTTTGTCAAGTTATTGTAATCTTGTGGTAGAATGCCATTAATCTTTGCAGTTAATCTTCCCATATTAAATGCAATGCCTCATTATTTATCCAGATATTATTTTATGACTATCAGGAATGTTTGATAGTTCTCAGTATCTCCTAATATCCTAAATAGTCTATTGATTTTGTACACAGATTTCTTTCTCACTTGGCACTTTATAAGCACATTTCTTGGGCTGAATCACTGAAATCACATCACAGAATGCTGCATGTAAATTGTTGTTTGCTCATTTGTTTGTTTGAATAATCCAACCTCAGCTCATCCCCTTACAGGTTAAAGCTTGATATCTAAGCATCTTCCACCTCATCCTAACTTTGTGGTAAAATCTGAAAGGCAGACCCAGCACAGGGCAGAAACAGTGTCCATTTTTGTATGCAGAGGTATTTCCTTGCTATTCTAATGGTTTTTCCTATATATTACCTGCTAATTTGATTTTTTGCACCTATATCTGTGTTTAATCCATCGCTGCTTTTAACAGGCTTGACCAGAAGTAAAGAATGATTAATGAGGAAAGTGTGGCAAGACTCTACGTTCAATTTAGTGTGTAAGAAATCAACTGCACAATAAAGAACTGGATGAAAAAGATCATCAACAGGAAAGAACAGTGTATGAAGACAAGAAACATTTCTGTGTTCTCAGAAAACAGACAAGTAGAATGATACAAGTGGTTATTTTATTTCTAGCTATGCTGCATTTATTCACAACAAAATATCAATGAAAACAGTATCAAAAATACCTTCAAAATCAAAAAAAGGAAAACATGGCATTTTTTAATTAAATTGCTGAGTTTGGAGAGGAAGCCTCTTTTATTAGATCATGTTTAGCCAAAAGCAACCTAAGGAGAGGACTTGAATTGAGGTGGTTAATTTCAGTGATGTCCCAAGGAGCAGAGGTGAGGAATCAGGAAGAGAAATACAAAGCAGCTTAAGGGTACATTGTACAAGTGCCTGCTCCACTGAGTCCTTAAACTAAAAGTAGCAACTTAATAGAATATCCAATTGAAATATCGTCTGTAAAGAGGAAAATATGTCTTAGCTATCTCTAAATCAAAAACTTTAACTATAACCTGGGAAAATCCTACTGAGGGAAAAGGCTAAACAAAAAATTTTTTAATTCTTTCCTGCTGAAAGAGAATAACTCACACTATCAGAAGGTGATAACACAAGGTTTAAACAAAATCGTCTGAATCTATACATATCTTAGAAGTATAATCAACTTCCAATTTTAGAGTTAATAAGCCTTACTTGACTAATTTATATACATATGAATAATTTTTTTTCCCCCAGTTTTCCAGTTTCCTAACTCTTTTAGATGAAAAGGCAAAGAAAGCATTTTAGAATTTGATGTCAAGGGCAAATCTTTAATGACTATGGTAAGTTTCTTGTCGTCCTCTTGTAAAACAAAGGATGTTGCTACCGTCCAGTTCTACAAGAATCGAGTCATTAGCCACAACAATCATTGACATACAGTACACCCCGAAAGGAGTTCGAGGTGAAGATCAGGATGAGGCACTGTGTGCTCTGGGAAAGCGGGCAGAACTAGCCCTCAGATAGTAAGGTATTTAGGGGAAATTTTAATGAACTTGAATTCTTGCATCCTCTCATACTTAGGAAAGCACTAAAATAATTCATTGAGAGATTTCTTCCTCGTACCCTTGATTACATGTACCCCTTCACTAAAATCATATATACACTGATCCCCAACCTCTTTGGAAGAGTTTCTCAGAGATTTCTGAGGCTGTCTTTGGGCTATAGTCCTCAGTAAGACATTGAATAAACTCAACTCACAGCTCTTATATTGTGCCTCTTTTTTCCGGACAACATACCAATAAAATTTGCCTTCAAATGTCAAGTATACCCTCCCATTTAAAAATGATCACTTATAAAACAATTAATAAAGAATCTCTCAAGTGACTTGCCTCTTACATGTCTCCCAGTCTAAAATTCCTCTGCTGAATTCTTTCAAAATGGATTTGGAAAATATTAATAATCATGATTCCAACACGCCCTGGAAGGGATTTGCCTACTTTCAGCTTCTACCTTTCACAAATACAGGGTGAAAGTGGTTTACATAGTTTCACATTTAAACACTTTGCTAAATGAATTCACCTTTTTTTTGCTTTATACAAAAACCATGAAATTGAATGCTTTAAGAAATTATTGCTCCTTTTACCAAGAGATCAGTGGTTATTTAGTATACATTTGCATTTATTAAATGTGCAGTTGTAAAGTACTGTTAATGATTTTATTCTCCAGTGTGGGAGGTGACTTACGATTCTTTAACCACCCCCTCAATTCACAGACACACACACATACACACACATAAAATGCTCAACGTGTATTTTCTGTTTAGCTTAATTACTCCATGGACTGTTATTCTTTCATAATCATGTATTTTTAATGCCATTTTAAATGCATATAGCAAAACAACATCTGTTTAATCTCCTTGTTTTAAACTTTATATCGATAGCTGAAAAATCTGAAACAAATCTGCACGAGGTACTTTCAGTCCCAGTAACATCGGGCACGTATGACAGACGTGTTCAGCTGCTTCCATTTTCATACAAATGTGGGGACGGAAGCCTGAGGCGATGTGAATAGCAGCTCTTCAAACTTCAAAGGATCTGTGAAGGATTCTTGCTCTGCTCTTGCCATCATGAATTGGCCTATGCTTGGGGAGCAATTAAAATTAAATTGTCTCTGAACAGCAGAAAGTGAAAAGCTCTAGTTCTGAGTCAGAACATACTCTATCACAGTAGTGGCAAAGGAGAAGGGTTAAAAAAAGAGCAAAGTTAACACCACAGAGAAGAGGGACATGACATTTTCTATTCAGAGTATATATTTTCCAGATAACATGTGATTGTAAGCATATTTTTTCACATGTCCTACTCTTCTAGAATAGATACCTGTGTGTGGTATATTTATATGTATACAGGCATACACACTCATGCACATATATAATGGTCATTATGCACTATTAAAAGATCAATGCATCATCCTTGTACATTAATCCTTTAAGCATATTAAGCAGTTGTTATACTTCCTAACTTCAATAGTGTAAAGAAAGCCCTTAGAATTAGTCACAAAATTATACAATGCCTATTAAAAGTGCAGTCAACTTTCACTTTTCTGAGATTACATACATCCATTAGCATGGATGATTAACATGTTTTTTATCCCCCAAATCATCTTTTTTTTTATGTTACCTTAAACTGTACACTTTTAATTTTATTTGGCTTAAGCCAAATTATAGGGAAAAATCCATTTGGAATTCAGAATTAGTTATTCACCTTGAAATCCAAACACATACACACACACACACACACACACACACATACACACAGGCCTTACTCATCATATGACTTGATTATTCGCATGATTAGTACCATGACTGTCTTGGCCAACTGTCTTCCTATATATAGTATTACTATTTTAGGGAACTCTTTACCAGAATGGTAATGTTTGATGATAACTTAATTGTTTTTCATCTATTTTTATATATAGTAATTAACCTTAGCAAATCTCAAACTCCCAAAATAGATAAAAAATAAATTTTTTCTGTATAGCACAGAGAACTATATTCAATATCTTTACCCTTAATAAAAATATGAAAATGAATATATGTATATAATATGCATGACTGGGAAGTTATGCTGTACACCAGAAATTGACATGTTGTAACTGACTATACTTCAATTAAAAAAAAAAATACCTTAATGGTTAGTTTAAGGAACTCCTGATAAATCATTTAAGACTGATCAACTTTTCGAGACAGAGAATCAAATGACTATTTACACACCAAGATCCTCCAAAATCCTTGTCCCCAAACCTATCCTAAACTACTGTATCATGATCTTTATCCAAAACCAATCAAGCCCTTGGATTGAAAGACTCAATTTAAGCCAGACCACCAAATATCATAAATGTGCACTTTCCTCTCTAGGATGCTACTAAGCTTCTATCAAAGTCTGATTCCCCTTCACCACAGTAAGCAATCAGCTTACCTCTGACCTAGTGAGAGTTCAAGATGGAGCCATGAAGCAGCACCCAAGTGGCTGATATATACTTAGATAACTGAAAGGCAAAGGCAATTGGGAGGTACCAGGGCAAGAAATATGCCCCTAGATCCATAGTTATTCTCAACCATTTAAGAAAAAAAAAAATAGTTGACGTGATGCTCAACCCAATAAACACACATGGGATCTAATCTCAGAACGAAATTTCACACACCAATGAAGTATTTACGTGACATCATCCACAGTGATGTAGCTTAGATTTTCTTCTATCAGTTTTACAATTTTTTCCATATTGTATTCAAAATTTTCCCTGCATTCTTCTTAACTCCAACTTATTTCAAACACACATATTCAAAATGAAGAAGAAGAAGGAAGAGGAGAAGGTGGAGGAGCAGGAGGGGGAGAGAGAGGGGAAAGGGGAGGGGAGGGCAAGGGGGGAAGAGCAGGAGGGGGTGAAGGAGGAGAAAACAGAAAACTTACGTCTGACTGTCTATATAGGAAATGGAAAGGGTTAAAATAAGGGCATGTAGAAACCTGAGGTCTGGATTGTAAATTGGCATGAATTTAAAATCAGAGAATCTTTCTGGGAAAATGAAACTTTTTGAACAATGGTAGATATCATAGTTACCAGAAGAAGCTAAAATTATTTGAGTAGGAAAGTTATTTTAAATAAAGAATTAAACCGTTTCATACATACTGATTATAACTTGCTATATATGATTTTATTATTTTTATGTGATTTCCATTGTTACAGTATTGTGTTTAAGATTCTTCTCTCAGTATCCAACCAACCTCCCCCCATCCCCACCCCCATATGTGTCGTTTTCCCCAGCCCTGACCTTTCTGGGAAAGACTGTGTTGTTTGCTAGAACTGGAACTGAATTGTGGAGATTCAGTAAGTTTGTGTATAATGTTTAGGAAAGCATCTGGCACATAGTAATCATTCAATAAATAGAAGTTTGACATTACTAGTTGCTTTGCACTTGTTTATTCAGAAACAGCATTTTCTCCTTTTAAGAACTTCTGCTGGAAAACACAGAAATACACAATGAAAAAAATCAATAGTTACCCCACCTCCCAGTATAAACATTTGATAAACACTGTTAACATCTGGTATATTTCCTTCTTCTCTTACGTTTATTTATCTGGATGTATATTTGCATGCTTCTATGCTTCTAAAATTTAAATATATTGAGTATACATTTTTGTAATCTGTCATAGTTCATATAATATTATTATATTAGAATTTTTATGGTCATAACACTTTTTCTAATACTTTGATCAAATACTTATGATCTTATTGTTTACGTAGTTTATGAATGTTTGTTTATAAACTACTTGTACTTATTTTCTGTCATACTCATCTTGAGACATGGTATATTTTTCCTTTATTAAATATCATAGAATTATGCTAAAAAGCATCATGGCCTTACTAAATGACCCTCTTTATTCCAAAATTCTTACACAATACACTATTTGTTAGTGAATGTTAGCCCTGTGGGCTCTAAATTCGGCCTGTTAGGGCTTGAAACTATCCATTTTTAGCTATTTCACTTTGAATTCTTAACATTCCCGTTTATATTTGGAAAATAGGAAAAGAACACCTCACAGAAATGTTGTGAGGTTAAATGAAATACTTCATTCAAAGTATTGAACCACATAATTAATTGTTCAATGAAATTTGTCAATTTGTCTCATTAGCAAATAAATTAAAATTATAATGATACTTTGAAGTGCATTGTTCAGTAAATGAAGTCACTATTTTTAGAATAAAATATATTTAAAAGTTTTGTTTGTATTTATCTACTGGCAATCTTTCTATATATATCCTCTGCTAAACATCTCCCATGTGCTGTAACTGTTCTTTAAATTTTTTGGTAATTCAGCCACGACCCTTTATTTGAAAAGTGTCATTTTCTCTTTCTGTTACTTCACTACTTCTCTGGCTGTAGCATGATATCAGTGAACATTCTCAATATTACTAAGAATATACTTAAAATGCAACTTGGGTTCCTACTTCACAAATTTAGCTGGTAGTCTCTGTAAGTGGAAAGGTTTATAAAACAGTTTCATTCATTCTGTTTCCAAAATAATCTCTACAGTTAAACAGAGAAAAGCATTAAAATACAGATGGGTGCACAGACACACACACACACGCACATACATACACACACACATATACAGCATCAGAGCTACTGAAATTGTCATAGGGTAGATAAATGGAGACAAACATGAATAATGCAAAGTCACCATCTCTGGAGCAAAATGGGCATCAAAAGATGTGAAGTCAGTTACCCTTGAGGAACAATGAAGCTGTAGGTAGCCTGAAATATTTAAATTAAATCACTACTGATATGCAATATACTCCCTGAAAGAAATAATTGAGGAGGAATTAGCTTTTTTAGTCCTCTAAAATACCATTTATTATGTACTTGAATTAAACAAAAATATACTGATGGAGTTATATATCTGTACATACATAGGTATGCATTTAAACATGGATTTTTTTAGTTTGCTATTGCTGTTGTAACAAATTACCACAAATTTAGTGGCTGCAGAAAACTGTTTATTATTTCAGTTTTGTAGGTTAGAAGTACAGTAGTAACATTGATTTTGTCTACCAAGTCTCTTTAGCCTTGGAAAATATATTCACGTGCATAACATCAGGTGGTGAAAGTCACAGGAGCCAAAATCTTACCTACTACAGCTGAAGAATCTTCACTTTTATATACATATGCAAAACATAATTTATGAGGTATAAATTGTATGACAGGAAACATGCTAAGAATTTTCCCCTAAATTATTTGATTTAATCCTCACAATGTGTCTATTAAATAAATATTATAGACATTTCATAAATGAGGATGCATCTATTCAAAATGATTAACTAGTCTATCCAGTAAAACAAAATGAGTTTAAGTCAGCCTGAATTTGAACCGAGAGCTGCCTGACACCAAAACTCAGACTTCTAATTACTCTGATTCTTATTAATGTGACAAGAAACATACACTCACATGAAGATTCTTATAAGTTAACTCAGGTCTAAATATGAATTAACGAATTAATTGTTGAATTAATTTTTGAATATGTCAATAGATTTAACAATAATGTCATATATAAGGGTGCCATGATTACAATTATACACACACACACACACACACACAGGCTGTTGTTGCCTACAGGTTTTATTTTAGAAAAATAATATTATTTTCAAAGCAGCTATATAAATTCACCAATGAATTTTTGTAATTAAATCTAATTTTTAAAGATTTTAGAAAGCATTCAAGCATTCTTCTTGAACTTTCTTTCTAGTGAAGTGTAAGTATAAAATTCAAAGAATCTTTATGGTTTTCTACTTTTTAAAATTTATTTTCTCATTTTATCTACCTCTATTTCATACTTCTATTTTCATATAGGCACATTAGAATAGTAAATTTATTTTAGAAAATAGAACACCTATGGTACTTATGGAAACCGGTCTCCTAATTCACGGAACATATATAATTGAGAGCAATTGCTCTCAATTATATATGTTCCTTGTGTCTCCAGAGCAAGTCATTCTCTGATTGTCTAGTGTCGCCAATGCATTTTAGATAATACTCATTCATGATCACGGCAGCTTGTGCATGAGCACAAGGAAAAGGAGAGTTTTAAATAACTTTTCCTCCCGTAAATGATCACGTTGTTTGTCTTCACTGGTTTTACTCACTTTCAGCCTTACAGGCGGCGGGGCAAATATATTCTCAAGCTTGTCAACCTTTGCCCCGCACGTCAAATATCTCACTCTCTTGTGCTGTCAGTTACACCTTTGTGTCCTTTCAAAATCTATAGCGGACCCTCCAGCTTCACGTAGTATGAACGCGGTCAACGTCTGTCATTCTTGCTCACAAGACAATGATACTGCTCAAGGGAGGTGGTAACATTGCTGCTCCTTTGTTGTTACCTGCCTGGAAGGACACCACTCACAGGGGAGAGTTATGCTGGATTCCATTTGCTTGTCAGCTCTGTCACATCTTTTTCCTCTGGCTATATATTTTGTGATTATGGTTTCATCATTTTCTGTGATTATACTACTGAGAGTCCTTTCTACAGTGACAGTTTCTGTTGGACATTAATTTTAACCACGGATCTGAGTTTGGGAACATGTAATGACAATTTGGAGGAGAATACTGTATGTTTCATGATACACAATTTTCTTATAAATCAGAAGTCCACTGCATAGCTCAAAATGACCCCAAATTATATATTGTGTTTATCTGGGGAGGGGGTGACAAAACTATGCATGCAATTTTCAGTGAATTAGTATTAGAGACAGATTTTATGAATGTATTTCTCCAGTCAATTTTGGTATACACAACTAGCTTTTGGTCAGCTTGTCCTAGATGTACTAAGCAGTCAGCTCTATGAGAGGTCAGGATACTGAACTTGGCATCTCCATCCTATATGGTAATACGATATACTCCGATACTCTAATTTTTAGAAACTCTATCAAAATCTAAAGGGAAGAGGTCAGAACTTTTCCAGTTAAATCATTTTTAGATGATTAGAGGCTGACTCTGAATAAAACGGAAATTATTTTCGAATGTTTATGTCATGACACATAATTTGTAAATATGGTGCTAGTAGTGGCACTGCTGTTTTGTAGACATGTAATATGAAAAGATGTTTTTATCACCTACACAAATCCTAAAAGTACTATGTTCAAAAATAGTAACAAAAGAATGGCAGAAGGAAAAGTCCATTCCATGTGTCAATAAGCACCTATAATTCTTCCCCAGACACAGTACTTGTGTCTGTCTTTTTTATTTACTTATTTACTAACTTACTTGGCTTCTTTTCTTCATGATCCTCTTTCTCAAACTGTAGGCATATTAAGCAGTAGGGTTTCATAGAAAGATTACACCTTAACATTATTGCCTCAAAGCTGGATCCCTTTTTTATAATTGATACATTTTAGTGGAACTTACAGCTTAGAACTATTTCAGTATTCCTTCCTGCTATAGAGTACAAAGAGATCCTCATGGTTGGAAAACCTGAGACCTTAAAATCCTGCAGTCTATTTCCTTTCAGTCTTTTCTAGCAAAGTAAATAAATGCCATCTGAACTAATCTGTTCCATGTAATAATGTGTTATCAGTAGTAAAGAGCAAACAATGTACACTAACATGCTGGATTTCCAATCACCACCACAAAGATACAGACTCAACAGGTACTGGTTCCACCTGCCAAAGTAATGGAGGCGACAGGTCTACTTCATCATTCCCAGTAGCACCACCTAATTCCTGGCTGCCTGCCTCTCAACTACCTACCCATTGCCACTCAAATTTAAGTTATTTTTTTTCAGACAATGAATGTCCTTTCAAATTACCAATTTCTATGTTAGTTAGTGTAGTCCTAGTTTCTGCAATGAAGAAAACATCAGTGGAAGATTATTTTTTTCTGATGTTCCTGGCCAGTAGTTGTTTTTCAGTTACAAAAAGATTGGAGGAAACAGGCTACTTCTATGTCACATCTTATCCACCACTGTCATCACAAGCAATCTGTCAAGAAAAAGAGCAAGGTGAAATCACACATCATTAAGTGCCTTAACCTAGAAATGTTTCATTTCACATCATCTTTCGTCTCATTGGCAATAACACTGCATCTGATCCACTGACACCCAAAGGCTGAGAAATATAGAATCAAACTGGGCAGCTCTTTCAAGGTCATATTGTTGCACCATGGATGGGGTGGGCAAGATGTTAATAAATATGTAATTTTTTTTAGGAGATATGTGTGAGAGGGCAGACGTGGGTGTGAAAGGAGTGTTGTACTTTGTGTTGTTCTGGGAAGAACTGAGAGCATATTACATATACTCTGAAAAAAAGAAAAAACTTTGAGCATATTACTTTTCCACATAAACACAAATATTTAAGGAAGGGAAATATTTACAGCTTCATAGAGTTGTTGTGAAAATTAAATGGGTTTATGCAATAATTTTACATATATGAGTTATGATTCTTTGCTTTTATTACTTTTTTATTACTATCAATAAAAGTCGAAGCTTTAGCATATATATGTATATAAAAAGAATGAGCTTAACAATATTCTGAAGATTATTATACAATAGTATAAGGTCAAACTGTATGAAATTGTCATTTTTATAGGTTAAAAAGTTCAGATATCAGCAAATCCTTTCAATCAGATCAAATATGAAAGGAAGGATATTTTGGTTCCAAGATCTTCACCCATTGGTGTTACTACTCTAAATGCGTAAATGAGTTAGTTCACAGAACGAAAGGACTTTGAAGATGGAATTAAAGTTGTTAATCATCTGACCTTAAAATGAGAAGATTATCCTGAATTATGTATGGCTCAATATAAGCATGCAGGCCCTTAAAACCTGAGGGGAAAAATGCAAGTGTCAGTGAGAGGGAAGTGGCAAAAGAGAAAGCAGAACACAAAGGCATGGGAAAAACTCAACTCACCTTCTCTAGGTTTGAAGACAAAGGAGCTAGGCACGAAAAAATACAGGTGGCCTCTAGAAGCTAAGAACAATGCCTGGCAGACAGACAGTAAGAAAACTGGGATCTCAGTCCTACATCCACAATGAATTAAATTCTGCCAGCAACCTACTTGAGCACAGAAGTAGATCCTAAAGTCTCCAGTAAAGAGCTCACCTCTGCTGGCCTGTTGATTGTAGCCCAATGAGATTCATGTCAAACTCTGACCTACAACTGTGAGATTATAGATTTGTGTTGCTTTAAATTGTGAAGTTTATAATTTTTTAGAGCGGTAATAGAAAATTAACACATCGACTTTTACAATAAATTCTTAGACTAACCACTTATTCTAGTCTTTCTTCTGTAATGGTCATTTAACTCTTCTCCCTTGCTCTGCCACCCAAAGTTATTTTCCGTAAGGCAGGCTGAGCAATCCCTTAAAATATGAATCAACTGTTGTCATTGTCTTGCTGTAGCCTCTCCAATGGCTTCTCATCATAGTTTTACTTAAATCTAAAATTCTCTTTGGCATCTATAAAGCCTCATAATTTTCCACCAACTAAGTTTTTTCCATAAGGTGACTCAAACATTAGAGACTTCTTCCTGCTTCTCAAGCATGCCAAGCACATTTCCATCTCAAGAAATTTTTATGTGTTCTTCCCTTTACCTGCAGAGTTCTTTCTTCAATATTGGGATGCTGCTAATTCACACCTGCAAAAATTGAACCGACACCTGGTGTTTGTAAGACTCAGGGCTGGATAGTCTCTTCCTCGATTCTTCAACTGGCTTAGTCCCCATCTCTCTCTAAAACTCTAAAAAGCAATTACTTCTTCCAGAAAACATTACTTAAAACCTGCTCACTTTTCACCTAATACTTGGTTATATGCTTCTCATAGTTCCTCCTGACAGCATTTTGCTTATGCACATTGATCTCTATTTAATTTGTCTATATGTCTAGCCCGCCCTCAAGTCCTCATGGGAAGTCACTGTATCTTACTCACCTTTGAATCCACAGAATCTAGAGTGGTACCAGGGACATAAAGTAAGGTCAGTCAGTATTTGTCAAATGCTGATTCAAATCACAAAACTGAAAAACCGTTAGTTAGCTCTGGCCATTGCAGCTGCTGAATTTGTTTTACTAAATATACGTAGAGATATAAAATTCCTCTAAAAAGCTTACTACCCTGTTGGCTTAAGGTGTAGTTCTAATATCCAAAGAGTTAATAGAGTCTTCCTGGCCACTCTTTGTTGAACACATACTCTAGCAATTATTTGATCACTGATTCTAATATACAACTAAAAATGTTAAGGTGTGATTTCTAGACAATCAAGTGTTCTGTGAAATACATATGTATTAGGTATTAAATAGGTATTAAACAGTTCCTTTAATGTTGCCACCATTACCTCAATAAGGGATTTCATTAATGGATTCTGCTACATTGTTATTTTATAAATTCAAAACAAGTCAGTCACTGTTTTTTTTAGTCACTCTTTTAATACCCATAACTTCTTACCACTCTTTGTCATCGCTATAGTTTCAGTGTCTATAAACATTAACTTAGATTTAGTTGAATTTTTTTAAGAAAATGCTTTTAGAAGGACAGATTTGATGGTATCTTTAAAAATTTAAAAGGCCACACTTTTTAAGCAACAAATTTCACTTCTTAGGATGTTGTCCACAGTAATACTTACCAGAGGTTATTTATCTGTTTTGTAAGATGCTAGTTTGTGTGTCTTTTACTATCGCTCTTTCGTCTAGCAACTATTCTGATTTGTTGGTTCCTGCTCTGCTTGTTAAAAGTTTTTACTACCGTATGTATACTAAGTTGTTTGCAAAAGAATACTCTTTGCAACATTGCTCATAATAGAAAAAAATATATATATCCTAAATACGAGCTGAAGGAAATTGAATAAACCACTGCATATGATTATTATGAACTACTGTGTAGATATTTTGAGCTATTTTAAACTTTACTGCTAACTTGGAATTTTCAGGCATACCAGGAGATAGGAAAAGAAGACAGAACTAAACACAGAGTATGATTTTAATTTGCATTAAAAGGCTAAATAACCATGCAGAAATATATCATTTTAGGTAAATTCAAAATCAAAGTAAAGAAAAGAACAAAATTCTTATTTCTCCACTCTGGAAAGGAGAATGCGGTGATTCTAATCAGGTAAAGAGTAAATTTGGTGCTTTATTTTATAGTTTAGGCGTTATTTTAATCTTGTCTAATAGCAGTATCGATAGCAATAGTAGCTAACATTTAGGGGTGGCTTACTTAGTGACAAGCTTTTCCAAATTCCAAATGTTAACTCATTTAATTTTCATAAAAATTCTATCAGACATCTACTATTATTTCCCTTTAGTATATAAAGAAACTGAGGCACAGAGAAGTTAAGTAACTCATCTGATGTCCACAATGCTAGTGTTTCAAAAGGATATGAACTCAAGAGGTATGTTCCTGAGTCTGCTTAATCATGACATTTCCTTCAGTACTTGTATGATTATTTTAACACTTGAATATATTTCAGAAATGTCAGGAAAACAGCATTAATCTTACCATCATCTAATATTGCAATTTAAAAAAACAATACCATAAAATAGGATTGTACTCATGTGATTATTGTTTGTCCTACTTTGTTTAAACACAACTTTGTGCCCATTCTTGACAATAATAGTGTTTAATTGGAATTCTTTTTAATTCAACCTCTGTTGCTCTTACCAACCAACCTGCTACTTATGCAAATACTTTTTAATGCAAGTATAAAATCGTTACTATCTGCTTTCATAGTACTTTTCCTTCAGAATTACAGCATTTTAGATATAGATTACCACAAGAATCACTGCTTTTCAAAACACCTACTTTAAATAGTACTTTCAGCATATTCCAAATTGGATTCTTTGATAACACGAAATCCATACAGATCTTTCTAAGATTTTGTAATTGTCTCCAAATTCCCTCACCTTGGCTTTGAATTCCTGCTTTCCTGGTAGACTCCCTGCTCCAGTCAGATTCACTTGACTGATCTTGTCTCCCGATCACTTGCTCACTGCTACCTGAGACTAATTCAACAAACAGATGGTGTCTGAGAGACCGCGCTAGACACCATTGTGCATGTGATTTTTACTTACTTGATATTCTTCTGTCTTCCTCTTTAAGAGCCAGCTCCCTTTCAAATTTCTCCTAGTATTTTTTTCTTTTTTTTAATCAGATGTTTCTAACTGTCACACTCCCTTGTTGCCTCTGGCCTTCAGGAGTATGGTTTTCACTTTGCATATTTGCACTTGTTTGCACTCTGTTTTGTGAGCATGTGGAGAAGGCTGAGGAGCCCACAGTCTCTACATACAACTAGTTCATATGTTGTTAAAAAGTAAGGACTTTTATCTTACACGTTTAAAACATGACTTTTCCAAATGGTTCCAGAGAGTAGTGGGAAATCAATAAATGATAGTTCACTGTCTTACAAAGTGAGATTGAAATGGGATAAATAAAAAGGAAGAAAAAGTATAATACACAATAGAGTAAAATAGGCAGAAACTCAAGAGGGAAAAATGGAATAGAAGTCAAAACAGAAAAGGAGATTAAATAAAGGGGGTAAATGACACAATCCTGAAAACAAACAATCTATACCCTTAGCTAAGTAAGAGTAAATACGAACTATGAAGAGATTCCTACTCTGCATGACTATGAGTCACACAAATTTTAAAGATTCTGCCTCTTATTTTACATAGGTAGCATAGTCAGTTAAACTTCATAAGTGGATACCAATTTCCAAGTTCTAAAAGAAGAGGTGGAATCCTACACATAAATTTCTTACTATTCTCAAAGAAATATTATACCATTTAAAATGTACTTGAATGTACTTCTGAGCTGAATAAACTTATGTGGTACCAAAGTCAAGCTAAGATATACTCAAAATTTAATTTAGAGGCTAATTTAATAACTCAGCATGTCACCCTTAGGCTTACAGATTTACTTCATTATCAAAACCCCATAGGATATTTTATAATCAAGTAAACAAATTTTAGGACTTATTAGAACACCTAGGAAGACCAGGAGAATCTCTCACATCTAGATCAGTTCATTTTTGCTACAGTGTTTATGTCAGCTTTGCCACTGCATGTTTTATTGATAAAGCAATGGATACAAAGCAAGTTGAAGACAGATTTATTATAAAAGATTCAAATTTACATTGAAATGCTGATAGTAACTGCATAACATACAAAAAAAAGTTTTTTGAAAAACTAAGAACAGAAAACAGTTAGTTGGCTAAAATAAGCAGTACACATTTAAACAAATTTTATTTTTCACACCCTCCTATTAACCAGGTATATATAGGAGGCATCAGCTTCTTACTCAAATTACTACCTGGATATGCGATTACCACCTGGATGTGCCTTAATAACATCAAAATTAACATTTTGAAAACAATGGTTATCTCTTTAATCTTAACTTTGACCTCTTCATGGATTTTCTATTTTAATTAATTAAATGATCATTCTTCCTGTCAGCCAAGCCATTAACCTGGAATTTATGAAAACCTTTAACATTATTTATTTATTATACTTGTTTTTCTCACTTTTCCTTAGAGCTTTTTAAATTCTGTTTTTATTTTTTAAAGATTTGGTCCATATTGAGAATTAATCAGAAATTTCAATGTGCAAAATGGACTCTCAAAACCGCTCTCAAAATAGTAGAGTGAATCTCCTCATTAGTACAGCCATCTCTGTTGGCAAACATTCATCAGAATTGCAGGCTTAATGTCCCCAGTTTTACAAGGATCTTCTAATGTGTCCCCAGTCCACTTTGGGGGATCTCATTCTTTTCTAATCAATGCTCTCAGTTTAGCAGCAAACACCCTCAGAGGTGAGATACTAAATGTGTGTAGCAATTAACTCACTCATTGAATGTGATTCTGGGTTTGGCCCTCAGCATCTTAATTCTGAACCTATAGGAGATAATGATTTCTTTCAAGGAAGAAATAGTAAAATGGTGGAGCAGAGACATAAATTTGGGAAAGAATTGATAAGCCAAAGGGAATCTGGACTTGACAATTTGAAAATCATCTCCAGATGGCAAAAGATGCTAAAATTAAGAGACTTATTGTCACAATACCACGCTCAAGGGAAAAGGTCAAAAGCGTAACTATACAATCTAAATATTTAGTCACACAAAGGGCTCTTTTAAGAGATTAAGGATATACATCCTGGAACCTATCAATCAAACCTTGGGGATCTCAAAGTCATGAGAGTACTGTTCCTGAACCATCCTAATAGAAGGCCAGTGTAAAGATCCAATGGAGTAAAAACTGGTAAAATCCATGGAAGGTCCAAAAAGCATTTCAGAAAATTGTTTCAGCAGAAACACTGCCGGTTTGGACTCAAAAGGACAGGAAGAGTACAATTAAAATGTATCCAAAATTCTACTGACAAGAAGAAAGTTGATTACAATTCTTCAGCAGCAAAACTGTGTTGTCTTTCATGAAAGAGAAACAATGAATGAGAAGGTAGGAGCAAGATCCTAGAAGAAGGATCCGAGAACCGCTGAGAACTACTCTGAGGTCTCAGGACTTAATCAAGCAACCCCTAACTTTTGTCAGGTTAGATTTCAGAGCTTCAATAACTAGTGACCCTTTCTTACCTCCTCTTTGCCCCTTCTTTTGAATTGGAATTTAGAATGCCTTTCTCCGAGACCTGTTCCACCACTGTATGTCAGGTTTGTTGGGGGCAGTTACCTTGTCCCTTTAATTTCACAGATCACAGAAGGAGAGGTTTTGGTGCAGGAGCAGTACTTAACAGATTATAGCCTAAAGCCTCATCTGCACACCTCTACTTGATTTACATTATGTGATCATACATATTGAGCAGATGCTGAAAGGGTATGAAACTTAGGGAAACTTGGGGCGGGGTGAATATTAGGAGGGATGTGAATCATTGGGGACCAGAAAAAGTGCTGTGAAAGACACACTCAAAGGTAATGTCCAATGACTAAGGCCCTTGTGTAATCTCTCCACTTGAGTACTGGTAGATATGCCAAATTGATAGGCAAATTCTCTCATAATTATGTTACATTAAGTAAAACTCTGACTTAGCCTTCTGACATAGACTTGCCCTCCTACTATCCCTTCTGCCTTGAAAAATCCAACTTCCATGATGTGGAGGAGGCCACATGGCAGGGAACTGTGGGCAGCTTCTATGAGCTCAGGGCTTCAGTTCTGCAGATACAAGGAACTGAGTTCTGCCAAAAACCATGTGAACTTAGAAGATGACTCTGAGCCTTAGAAAGACTGCAGCCCCAGCCAACACCTTGACTGTAGCCTTGTGAGTCCCTTAGCAAAGGACCAGCAAAGCCATGCCTGGAGTCCTATTCCACAGAAATTGTGAGATCATAAATGTCTGTTTTAAAAAATTAATACAATAGCCACTCCAATTTAGGCAATACAACAAGAGTTTTGGATCAAGTAGATCGTCTCCAAAGTAAAATCTGTCTCTAAAACTCATGATTTGGATAATGTGGACAATATAGTGCCAAGTACCAAATAAATTAAGGGTCATCCTTCAAATGCATTGGCTTCCAGGGTGTCTATTTAGGCTGTATCAGAACAAAGATTTTCCATAATAACAAGATATAGATATGTTACTTGAGTTCCATATCAATTACAGATGAATACAAAATACATTTATATATCTTGCATTTGAAACATGGCAACTGAAAGAATCAAGCTAATCACATCACAGCCTGAAGAAATTTTCATGAGAACAACTTATATGTGTATCATTCCTTGTGCTTAATGCAGGCATTTGCAAGAAAATGGAGTCTTTTAATGTCATTCCAGTGATTGCCAATGAGTATAAAATTAGGCTAGAAATGACCTAATTTAGAAAGCATGCTTGTAAATTATTGCATAGTTATTTTTTTAATATTTTACTTGATTTTCTTAGATATCACTGTTATTTTTTCTTTATAGTAAGCAATTGCTTCTACAAAATAACCCTGAAAACCAGGCATGATTCTACATATTTACAAATTAAAATCAACTTTCTGAGAAAAAGGTATGTAAGAAAGAAGGACAAATAGCTTTTCTTCATGAAGTTTCAAAAAAATTAATATTCTTCTTACAAATTCTCCAAAAACATTGTATAATTTTCTTATATAGAATAAACTTTATATAAATAAATGAATTAATATGATATATATAGGCATTTCAGTAAAAAATGATGTTAAGTAACCAAAGAGATCATGGTGCCATAAAATAACAACCAAAAAAGCTCACTTTTTTTTTAATTGAAGTATAGTCTATTTACCATGTTGTGTTAGTTTCTGGTGTACAGCATAGTGATTCAGTTACATATATATATATATATTCCTTTTCATTTTCTTTTGCACTATAGATTATTACAAGACACTGAATATAGTTCCCTGTGCTATAACAGTAGGACTTTTTTGTTTATCTATTTTATATACAGTAGTTAGTATCTGCAAATTCCGAACCCCCAATTTATCCCTTCCCACTCCCTTTACCTGCTGGTAACCATAAGTTTGTTTTCTATGTCTCTGAGTCTGTTTCTGTTTCATAAATAAGTTCATGTGCATCATTTTATTATTTTTTTTAAGATTCTACATATAATTGATATCATATGGCATTTTTCTTTCTCCTTCTGGCTTTCACTTACTATGATAATCTCCACGTCCATCCATGTTGCCGCAAATTGCATTGTTCCATTCTTTTTTTGGATGAGATAGACAGATGGATAGATAGACCACAACTTCTTTATCTAGTCATCTGTCGATGGACATTTAGGTTGTTTCCATGTCTTGGCTATTGTAAATAGTGCTGCTGTGAACATTAGGGTATGTGTATCTTTTTGAATTATAGTTTTCTCCAGATATATGCCCAAGTATGGATTGCTGGATCATAGGCTAAGTCTATTTTTAGTTTTTTAGGGAATCTCCATACTGTTTTCTATAATGGCTGCACCAGCCTACATTCCCACCAGCAGTGTAGGAGGGTTCCCTTTTCTCCACAGCCTCTCCAGCATTTGTCATTTGTGGACTTTTGCATGATGGCCATTCTGACTGGTGTGAGGTGATACCTCATCATAGTTTCAATTTGCATTTCTCTGATAATTAGCGATATTGAGTATTTTTTCATGTCCTATTGGCAATCTGTATGTCTTCACTGGGGAAAAGCCTGTTTAGGTTTTCTGCCCATTTTTTAATTTTTTGTGTGTGTGATTGTTCTTGTTGTTGAGCCATATGAGCTGAAACCCCCACATTTTGAGGTAATGTCATACAACTTAAAAAAGTCTTGCACCAGTAGTATTCATTTATATTTAGACTTTTCATATAGTTCCTCAAAAAATTAAGATATGAAGTGATACTATTAAAATCTTGAGTGTCTTTGAACACTCCCTCCTGATTCTAATACTGAGCAGTGATAGCATGGATGTGTGATTGTAGAAGGACTCTGGATCTCATGCTGACTATATTTAAAGTGTCCCTGGAACTAAGAGTCAGGGACTTAACACCCCATGGACCTAAATCCAAGTTCCAAGATTCTAAATAGAATTCAAGCTAAATGCTATCTTTCAGAGGAAATAGGAACTCCATATCCGTAAGACAGATGCCATAGGAGTTTTAGGACTGCATTGAACGTTTTCTTCATGGATGAGAAAATTTAAAATCAAAATAGAGATAATTATGTAGACTTTACTTATAATAATATCAAGAAATTTCTGGGTTTCTTAATTAAGACATTCCAGACATAAAATAAGCATGTTAGGAAAGGAAATTAGTAAAAAATTTATGAAGAAATAGAAAATTTCAATAAAATGTATCTGAAAGTAGCTTGAGGATGATGATTAATATATTGAATTTTGGAGGGAAGCTCATCTATCAAGAGGATAGATAATTTACCATCCAAATCTTAATATCCTCCTCAATGGTCATCATACAGTGGAAATTCATTCAAAATATGCTGGATGGCTAAGTAATCTTCTTTTTTTTTTTTTTCATTTTCTTTGTATTAGATTTTATTATATTTCTTTAGAATATGATCAGGGGTGATTTTGTCCCCTAGAGGACATTTGGTAATATCTGAAGACAGTTTGGAATGTTACAACTGGGCAAGAGCTGCTGTCATTTAGTGAAGACAAGGGACGCTGCTAAACATTCTACAATGCATAGAACTGCCCTCTACCCCAAAATGTATGTGGTCCAAAATGTAGTAGTGCCATGGTTGGGAAACCCTGCTTAAAGAAAGCAAAGTGTGACATTGTTTAATTGCTTGCAAGACATAAGCAGGATCAGTGAACAACATTTATTAGATGATGATAAATGAGCATTTGGTTCATGAGGAATTCTTTCCTTGAATTAGACAGACAATTTCTTATCAGCATTGCTTGATTTCCTCAACTGTTCCTGAATCTGTTCTGCTGTTGCTAAAACACTTCAAAAAAAAAAAAAAAAGATTAAATGTAAGGATGATAAAAAGGTAGTCAAAATGGAGAGTACATTGGCAAATCCTCTAATTCTAGAATGACAAAACAGTTCTGATTGCCCTGATGAGAGATTAATTGAAAATGATTTGGGTAGAAAACTAGGATAATTTATTGATATGAATATGGTAATATGAATAATTTGGTATTCACAGCAATAATTTGAGTGCTGTGGCTTTTATGCTGAAAGTTTCCCATTAGAATGTGAATCTACAATTTTAAATGACTTATAATGTAGTAGGAACTCATGACTACATGACATAGATAAACTATTCTAAGGAGTCTTCTTAGGGATCCCAAATAAAATTAGACTCAGCAGGATCAAAGCTAGAGATTTGATTAGAAATATAAATAGCCCAACGCAAACTCCTTTGATTTTGAATAGTTGCATAGAATCACACATCTCTGGAGCACTTCTATTCTGTTATATAGCTGCAACATGTAAAAGAAACCCCAACGTGGGCGTGCTTCAGTCATCCAAGGGCCGGATTCAAAATACAGATTTAAACAGCCGTTTCCTGTCTTTGTCACCTCCCCTTTTAAAGGAGGAAACATTAAGATGATACTTGGTATTTTATTGCAAATACACATTGGCATAACTTAAATGTGAAGATGAGATTATCTTGAAGTCAGAGATCTGTCACTTATTCCTGTATCCCCAGTTCTTAGCACAGGGCCTGGCATGTAATGGGTGCTCAATAAATGTTTAAATGGATGAAACTGATCATGCTTATCTATATGAGGATTGTGATGGCTCATCTGCAACTGATAATCTATTTTATATGTAATATATTCAAAAGTTCTTTAAATCTTATCTCTTATTTTTAAATTTATGCACTATAGCCTTAGCAATTTGTGCTTTCCTCTTTGATTTAGTGTATGCCAAAGCTGGTATCTTATTGTCTGTTTGACTCATTTATTCCATGTTTTTCTTGCTAGATGTCCAAGGTATGCCAAGCTATAATATACAGATATTGAACAATTCTGTTTCAGGATTAAATGTGCAGGGTGGAGTCATTTATTTAAATAATTTATAGAATGCCAGGCTTGTTTCTAGTCCTCATGAATGTGAATATGAGCAGAGTGATTCTGAATTATAACAAGGCTCATTGGTATGGCTGATGTCAGAGTGTTTCAAGTCCTATCTCAACCATAATACTTCACTGAATAGTTCTTGGGACCAAATATAGAAATTAAAAGTTAAAACTAAAACCTAAGGCCTTATGAACACACTTGTGGCTACTCTAGAAAGGAAGGCAGGAGAAAAAAATATTATGACTGATACTATATCTTGTACTAAACCCCAATATGTTTAAGATAGATGAGAAAGGGATAAGATGGCTGACAAAGGCAGAACGTTTATCATTCTTCTTGCTATTATCTCCTAAAATTTCAGAAAGAGAGAGAATAGAGAAAATACATTGAGACCCTACTCCTTTCCTTACTGCCTAGTTCTAGGAAGGAACTTAAGACAATGCTAAATCACGATAGGTCTTCATTTGAAGAATATAATAATGTTCTCCCTCCAGATTCAGAAACTTCATTGATATTAGTTTCTAGCATCCTATTTGGAAGGAAAAAATAGTCAGCTGAAGATTGTAATTGAGGAACAATTGAAATATTGGTGCGTTCCAATGACAAGGCACACACAGGATACTTCGCAACTTACAAGAGATAAGAGATTAACTCTGTACAACACGATATACAGGAGAGATGTGGTTCACCATATTACAGTGAATGGGCTGTCACAATTTAGCCACTAGCCAAGAGTGATGCAAGAGATCTCCATTAGAAATATTCCATCATTGGGAGGGCTGGGATCTCTGTAAGATTTTCTGGTACCACAGACACCAAGTGAAAGGGGGTGGTTAATTTTAAGTGCTTTGTACATTGTTTCTCTTTCGAACTTGTCCTCCCATAAATAGTCCATTGTATGTTTACAGGCAAAGGAGGTGATGGAGCAGGGAACTTCCTTGTGTTCCAGTGCCTAGAAGACTCAAAATAATGCTAATAAGAAAGAAGATTGGGTAATTATATTTATTTTTACATCATCCCCACACCTCAATCACATGTTGTCATCTATATCTTTCACTCACATTACAAAATTTCTTGGAAGTGTTTTGACCCCTTGAAACTATGAGATAAAACTACAGTAATATAAACATAACATATAAACACAATATTAAAATTGGCTAAATTTGTAGATGCCATAACAGGCCTACTAACTTCTGGAATATGGATGTGTCAATTAAATTAGATTCAAAGGTCACAATAAAAAAGGATGTTTTACACAGTTTGAAAGGGTAGCTTATCTCCTTATGTCAACCGCAATGACTTGAAATCTGCAAGCAGCTACTTAGAAGAAACTTCCCGTACCAAAAAAATACAAACAACAACAACAAAAAACCCAAGAAGAGAGATATGAAAGAAAAGAAACCCCTTTTGAACTGGACTGGGCTTTGGGCCAGTAAGAAGGCAGTTCAAGGGAGTTTCTAGGCAAGAGACACAGGCAAAGAGAAACAAGCTTTATTAAGAGTGTCAGGTGGCTTTAAGGAGTGCAGTTTTGACCTTGAAATGTAATAGATACACTCGGGAAGAATGCCAGAATGGACTTTGTATTATCAGTGGTCAGTGCAGCCAAAGGATGATGTTAACTTCAACGGGGGTTGGATGCAAAGGTGAATTCAGGAAGTAAAACTTGAAACCCCTGATCCAGGTGTAGTAGAGTCAAGTTGAAAAATGTTATGTGATCATGCATTTTCAAGTGTTTTGTACCTCCCAGTGGAGCAAAAGAGTTTTGCTCTCTAACCTAAGTATTTTGCTAGAAACACTGCCAATAAAAGGTATCAAATAAAAGGTAACAGTGAAAAGGTCCCAGTCCCATTGTAAGAGTCCTACTTTTAGATGAGAGACTCCCAAGCTCTTGGAAGGTAACAGGAGACAGCAACTAGGGCCAGAATCACAAACCTTAATTGATTGTTTCCTATGATTCAAGCACGATGTTAAGTGTATTATATGAATCATTTTACTTAATCATAGCTCTATAAAAAGTTGTATTTCTATTTGATATAAGAAGGAAATAAGGCTTAAAGCAATGAAGTAATATAGTAAAATCCCCCAAATTTTTATTGGCAAGGATGGGATTAAAAGCAAGGTGCATCTCTTTCCAGAGCCCATGTTCTTAGATTATGTAACACTGTATGTTGGTGAACCACATGGTTCGTAAGTCGCTCAGGTTTGCTTTGGTGCAGAAACCAAGGGCTGGGTGCACTCCACTGTGGATAACATTGAGAACATTTGTGTAGTTAGGATCTCTGCTTAACCTATAAACTCTCAACAGAGAGAATTTGCAGAATAAAAGTAAGCATGAAGGAAATACAACATTAGACTTAAAAGAAGAAAAAAACTAAAATCACTAATAAAGCAATACAAGAATTGTATTTATAGTTTGGCTTTAAAATCATTATAAATGCTATACACGGGAAACTATATAAAGTGGACAGGAAAGGTCTAGCAGCAGAACATCAAACCATTCCATTCCTTTACCAGGAGACATTCTTGGGAGGGAAAGAAGGCAGGTAAGTACATCTCCTTGTAAACATGCTGGAGTCAGACCTTCTAGTGTTTTGTGCCCAGATCTTAATTTATAAAGATGACTGACTGACCACACAGAGAGGTCGACGCCATTGAAAGAGAAGTTTAGTGTTACTTCCGTTTCCCATAGAAACAAAAGACACGGCTCACCAGCCAGGTCTACAGAAGGAACACCAGGTTTTAGTCGGGAAACAGAATCAGGAGTGAGGAAAAACCCATGCCTATATTGGGGTTTCTGTGTTGGTGGTCTTCTGTCTCTCTCTCCTATGTCAGTGTTCACAATTAATGCTATTATTAGTGAGTAACTATACTGGGTAAATTCCTTAATTTCCTAATTCTCTAACAATCTGATCTTTATAAACTGTGTTAATTCACACAGTTTATGTTCAGTCGTTTTCATATATAAAAATGTAATGATGAGTATAAGATTAACAGATGCACACTACCCTATATAAAACAGAGCCACAACAAGGATTTACTGCACAGCACAGGGAATTATATTCAATATCTTGTAATAAACTGCAATGGAAAACAAACAAAAAAGAATATATACATATATATATAAAAAACACAATCATTTTGTTGTACACCTGAAATAAACACAATGCTGTAAATTAACTATACTTCAACAAGAAAAAAAAAGAAAAAATGTAATGGTGATGTTTTGATAGAAACATTAAAGAGTGGAAAACAAAAACCTCAAATTTGAGCATTTAGGATTACCCTATGGATTAAACCTTCATGAAGCCCTCAAATATATGCTATTGAAGCCCTAATCCCCATTGTGATAGTGTTTGGGGATGGGGCCCTTGGGAGGTAATTTGGTTTACAGAAGGTCATGAGGATGGGACCCCTGTGACGGGATTAGTGTCCTTATAAGAAGAGACACCAGAGAGAGGGTTCTCTTTCTCTCTCCACTATGTGAGGAAATAACCACACAAAAAAGTGGCCCTCTGCAAACCAGAGAGAGAGAGTTCTCACCAGAACCCCAGAACCCAACCACACTGACACCCTGATCTTGGACTTCCAGCCTCTAGAACTGTGAGAAAACACATGTCTGTTGTTTAAGCACCTGGCCTACTGTATTATGTCACAGCAGCTCGAGCGAAGACAGATTTCACCCAGGATACTCTTGCTAGGATGAGGACACGGTGATATCGCCAAGCTGACTATGGCAGTGCTGATGCAGGGATAACGCACGATGATAATGTTGACTGGAATTACTTCCACCAAGTGAACATTGAACAGATGACGATGGACGCTGTACACACTGCAATAATTGGTATTATTTTTCCTGTGACTTCACATGGGAGGCAGCAGTTAGGTCCTCAGCATTAATGTCAGTCTAACAGGCAGCGAGCTTTCAGCCTTCGGTGACAGAGACAGGTGTGGCGGTTAGCTCCACTTCATCCAGAATTATTTTTGTGTGTGTCGACCTTGCTGCTGGTGACTGGTACTTCTTTAAAAAAAAAGTTTTTTTATTAAGCTGCTTATAACTTTCTTGAAAAAAAAATCACCAGGTTCTTAATACTGGCTGGCATTTCCTGCATGATCGTCCATCATTTCCTGTAACTATAATCTTGAACGTTTTTTGTTTTTTTTTAATCTCCCTGTTAATTAATGTCTTACTCTAGTCCTAAAGTAATCCATTTTTTCTTTCAGGCTGTTGATGAAGCTCTCACAATCTGTTATTCTGTCCACTTACATCAAATTTGTTTTTTCATCTTGATAAATTGTTAGATTCATTCAAACATTATTTATATGGCTTTTAACAAAATTCATTAAATTGCTCAGATGTGTTTTTTTTTTTAATTTTTTAAATATAATGATGCAAAGATCAATATTTGAGGCCTGGCAGTATTCTATCTCTTTCAGATCCATACCATAGTAACACAGAACCTGAAGAATGTAATCCATAAATATGTGACTTTGAAACTTGAAAACAGACTTTGTTGGAGAATGTGCAAGGTGGATGTTGTCATTTCCAGCTGGATACAGTAAGAAGTTATCAGTCTCATTACGTGCAAATTGTAGTTCCTCAGGGGGCCACAGCATTGTATATGAATAGTGACATTTTAAATTGCAATCATTTCTTTTCTCAGATACCAATTGCCCTCCAGAATGAGATCCTTGTGGCCCTAATGCAGTTGTAAAGCTGCTGTCACGGTTTTGTTGTTGTAGTTGTTTGACCGCCAGACCAGAAATATGCATTTTTGGAATGGCAACTTAATTTATTTTTCTTTCCTTTTATTTATTGATGTATTTATTTTTGGTACACATGCAGCAATATTTTAGTAAGTTGAATGATATAATTTTACAGAAAAATATACTTGCTTTTCTTAAATTCATTTTGTATGTTTTCTTTTCATTAGATTTTCAGTGATTTTTGAAAGCTAGACTACATAATTGTTTATTTGTACCACAATGGAGTTCCAAGTGTTCAGATGATTAAATGAGTTGTCCCTTGAGGAATAGAAACAAGAGAAACACTGTTGTGCTGCTTCATTAGACTCCTAACCAAACAGTGAAGGAAAAATAATTTGAAACTAACAATAAGAGGTTACCTCGTTAAAACTATCTAAGTCAACCTGAGACAAATGAACGCAATAAAAAATTATCTGTAGCATTTTTCATCATTGAATATAGTTAGAATTGGAAAGTCTGTTTATTAAAGACATATTGATTTTCATTAGAACTTTTTTACATTCAGGTAAGCCAGTCCTAGGCTTAGTTTTTGTGTCTAGTTTTGTTTTGTTTTTAAATCTATTTAAAGTCCAGTAGCAAGATTTAACCTAATTGCAAACTCACACTTTCACATTTTCAATACATATTTACTGAGAAGTACTGTAACTCAGGATATCTGTCTTGATACTAATATCAAAAGCTGATACTAATAAACCACTTAATATTTATTAAACTCTGTTGAAATGTTCCATAACTACTAACTCATTCCTTTGTTCCAACAACATGGAGAGGTAAATGCTATTATAAACATATTTAACAGTAAAGAAACTGATTATCAGAGAAGTTAAATTATTTGCTCAAGGGCACGGTGAGAAATTAGCAGAGACAAGACTAAAACCCGTGCACGTTAGAACCCTTCTCTCAACCAGTGAACAAAACACACCTATTAAAAATGATTTAATGACAGAATACACAAGATGTACAAACAGTTCCCTGATGCCTCAGAAAAACCATCAGCTCTGGTGAAGGCTTTCAGAGAGGTCATAACTGAGTAAAACGAATGCATAGGAGTTTGTAAGGGAAAGAAAGTAGCATATTCTAGACACAAAAGACACAGCATGTACAAATGCAAGGCCATGTGAGACAAGTGGGCTTGATCAGGAAAGGTGGGGAATTGTGTAGGAAGAGTGGTGGGGCAGAAACTAAGGGGGTGTGGGTGGGAGAAAAAGTCAGAAGCCCAGTGAGTCATCTGTGTAATGATATATTTGTGACCATCTGTGTGATGTCTTTACCAAACACTAAACTTTAAGTGCCCTGAAGGCAGGGAACTGTTCTGTATTTTACTCTATTCCCAGCATCTATCTCAAGGTCTCCTGCTTCTCAATCAATATATATTAAGTGAATGAATGAGTGATGTAGCTATGGCTTGATGGATGCTGTGGAGTTAGATTCCATAAGGCCAAGAAGGTTCTGTGAATTTCTTTTGAAGGTTCTTTATTGACAAATGAGAATGACAAGATTGCACTTTTTTGTTTGTTTGGTGTTTTTAGAAACAGAACTCCAGGAGTAGTTTTGAAGGAGCCTCTTTTGGAGATAAATGATAATGTACACACAAATGGATGCTTCCACGATGTTTCTGCTGCTGAGTAAATCATGAAAAGCATTTTCTCCTCCATACAATGAGGGGATGGGAGACCATCAGGTCATCACGCTTAGTAAGTGTGTGGCACATATTAGAGAGCACAGGTCTTACTGTGTTGAGCTGCATACAATGGGCAAGACTTGAGTGGTACAACGCCCATGGCTGGAGCCTGGAAAGGACAGGGAGTTTAAGCAGACGCCTTTTATCAAAAAAACCACACAAGCAACTTCAGAGTGGTTATACTTGACTTATTCCCAGGTTAGGATAAGGAAGAGGATGACTTTAGCACTTTGAATAAGTCTGAGAATTTTCCTGAGGAAAGTACCACTATCCAAAATCTTTGAAAACAGAATTCATCGTCTGGGCCATAGACCTCCTCATTCCAGCAATTTCCTTATATGGTGCATAAAAATCCTACTTTGCCGAACTGGGAGACTTAGTCCATTCCAAATCCCAACTCTTCTAACAATAGCTAAGGAAACTAGGGTCTCCAAAAGGCAATAGATGAACCCAGTAGGAGAAAAATTCCAAATGCTTTCAATGAAGTGAGTTTTAAGAACATGGTATTTTAGGATTCAAAGCATAAATTGTTTTCCAAAAAGAAACTCTTCTTTAATAAAATTACAATGTAAAACACTTTATTCCTGTCTTCTAAACATACAAGCAAAAAATAATGAGTAAAATTGATAATAATATTAATCCTAGAAGAGGAATTTATACTTTATAGAATACCTGTTTTTATAGTATCCTCCCAGACAACCTGTAAATCTGCAGTCCTGTGTAATGACTCTTCTTATTGTGTAAAAGACAACACTGAACAGAGCAGTAAGTTTCACATGATGCATCCCAAGTTACAAAATCATGGCATATTTTAGAACTAAATATCTAATTTAAATACCTCTCAAAGGACTCGAATATCTTTTTCTGTCTCTTAACTCTGACTTCTGCTCCTCATCAGCACATACTTTAAATGGTGGTGTTCTCCTGGAGCTCTGATACACACTTAGCATGTGAAACCTTTGGCACTGCTCACAGGACCGGCAGCTGGAGTTCTTCTGGCTTGACACGTCTCAACAGCTGCTCTCAGAATTATTGAAGCCAGACTCTTCCCCCTTCTACGTCTGCTCTTCTTGGGAACTGTTGATATCATGCTATCTTTCCTGCAAAAGCTGCTGTGCATCTTTCCATAATTAATGTACTTACAGTAAGGTTCCAACTTAACTCTTCCTTAACCACCTTCTCTCCTTTCTTCTCCTTCCCCAGTAACACCTAGTGGTGTTGTGTGTACTTCCATTTTGTTTTCCAGGAAGAAGTCTTCTCATCTTGGTGCTGAGACCATTATTGCTTCCCAGTGTCTGTGCATTTCTTATTAGTGTATTTAGCACACCATTAGCTTCTTACTTGAAGCTGACAAAATGATTTCTCTTGCTCTGAATTTTCCTTTCATAAACTTGTGCTAGTAAAGTACTGAGGCCATATTTTCTCTGCAATCTCTCATCATATATTTTGAAAACTATACCAAACAATTTTTTTAAGAGACAGTACACACATAGCAAATGAGACATGTCATGATGGTGACATTGAGAAGCTGCTCTGAGAGTCTGAGGAGTGGGGAATAATCCAGGCCTGGGGTGTTCAAGGAAGGTGTGGACAAGGCGCATTTTAGATCAGTCTTGAATAAACTTATAGTCGTGCTGCTCATTTAACACTTAGTTGGGTGGATAATGAAGAGTCTGAAAAATTAGTATTATTTTGGTCCCCAGGACCTGAGGAATCTCTGGTTAAGAGCTATCATGCATTCAATGCACAATAAATATTTGCTGATTAAATGAATCCACTAGTACAGTTCAATTTAGTTCTCTTCTGATAGAATAGAAAATGTAATTTTTGTGTAGGAAACAATTGCTCCGATGAGACCACTCGTATTGAGTGATGGGAATGAAGATAAAAAGTCATCTTTTAAATGAAAAAGTTATAAAAATCAGTTTATAATGAATGAGATACATATCCACAGAACTGCTTGTCCTCCGGGAATGATCTGTAATAGTGAACTTTATTCATAATTTGCTGTTTATTAAGCTATTGTGCCAAACTTTTCACATTCACATTCCCACTGATGTTCAGAGCAAACGTATATGGTACCGCCTGACACCGTCCTCATTTACAAATGAAGGGAGGCAGGTGTAGTGAGGCACAGACATTCGCACTTGATCCACACGGGAAATATATTCGACCTCCACTTTTAATCTCAGGGATAATGTACTTTGAAGAAGATAGTGTCTAGAATATAACAAAACAGAAACAACAAAAAAACTTTATCTTCATTTTGTTCCTGCTCACCTGAGAAGCATCTGTGAAGCCTGTGTTCAGCAGAGAAAATTTAGAGATTGGCAAGTAAAGTTCCTACGAGCTATTATCAAAGCCAGTGGAGAAGAGGAGCTTTGTTCTGATCCTAGAAAAGCCCTAGTTTTGTCAGTGAGGATATCCTGAGTCTATGCAGGAGCATAAGGTAATCTATGTTAATTTATGAAATACACAGTTTAACAGAAAAATCATTAGAAATATCCTATTTCTTTTGTTTATATTATATTACCAATGAACACTTTGATAGGTTGGACATTCTTATGAACTTATTTTTAATTCTACTCATAAACACTGTGAATTATATTATCAAGCCATATGTTATATTTTGATTTTCGTGGTAAGCAAACTCAAATTTCTAACTGTATATTTTTTGACATCTAAAATTTAGTTTCTTGAGATCTTGGTTATTTGATCTGCCAACTATATGCCTAGACAGGGCTATAAAGACATTTTTTCTTTGGTAACTTTTGACCTTTGACCACAAAGATACTATTTCTCAAACTTCTTTTGGCTACTTGAGACATTAAATATTTCATATATATAACAATGTATCCCAGCAACACATCCCAACAATGAATTTCAAAAGGTCATTCCTACTGCTCAGTACTTTGGTTTTAAGTAAAACTGCAATAGAAAATGTTTATAAAACGTTTTAAGTGTTAACTACAGATATCACAACACCTTTTTTAACTTAACCTAAGTTGAATATATTTTTATCTTATTTTTAAAAAAGTAAACATTTTCAGAATTACTTTATTTCTTTAATTCTTACTTCTTGCTTATGGCTAATCAACCTAATTAAGAAGAGGCTTTTTTTTTTAACATATTAAATGTGTTCTTTGGAAATATACAATATGCTACTCTAATGGACTGAATCATAACATAGATGATTCTAACAAACATAATGTAGAACTAAGTCAGACAGGCACCAGAGAATGCATACCTAGGATTCCACTCATATAGAAAGTTCCAAAACCAGCAAAACTATTGCTTATCCTTGAGGAGTATGTAGGGACGAGGTGAAGGCTTTAGAGACGTTTTGAGAATCCTGGTGATATTTTCTTTCTTGATCTGCATTCTAGTTACAAGGGTGTTGGTAATTTGTGAAGATCCGTCAAGCTGTATGTACTTGTGATGTTTGCACATGCTTGTATGCTTGTGATACTTCAGTAAAAAGCTGGAAATCTCCACAAATTGTCTATAGAAGATTAGACAGAGCTGAAGAGAAAATTAGTAGAATAAATATAAATATAAGGAATTCTGAGTTTATAGCACAAGGACTCAAAGAAAGAAAATTATGAACGAAGTCTTACAAGAAACTGAAAAGAAAGTGAGAATTCTACAATTACACATACTCCATTCTAATCTGCCTTTGTTACTTCTCCCATCAAGGCATAGAGTCTAGTCTGTCTCGGCAGGCATTTGGTACGTCCCTAGGACATGCTTTGACCAACAGAATGTGGCAAAAATGACACTGCTTACTTTCAAGTCTACTATTTGGAAAGCCTTGCAATCAAGTAGTCTCTAAGCTGCAAGCTGCTGTTAGGTCAACTTGTCACACTTCCACAGACTTAGTCAGTAAGGAGACAACCGGACCCAATGGTTTTAGACAGTTCATACTTCTAGAGCGGCAGGCAGCTTGAACTTCACGCTCTCACAGCCTAAGTCCCACAGGGGTGATTCAACAGGGGCCTTGGTGAATTCTGAACACACGGCTAATCTGTTTCCTGCTTTGGAAATCCACAGTCTCATCAGGTGATGCTACAAAACTTGCCTACACTTCACTCCAAAGGAGACATTGTATTTGTTACTTTGGGATTTAAGAAAGTCTTCCCTGAGAGCAAAGTACTATCTTACCCTTACACTTTAGACAAAGGGTCTTAAGTTGTCTATAAATGCCATCCATGTAGCAGTGTGAGGGATTCAGGGAGGATTGTCTCTCAGCAGCAATGTCTGAATGCTTCTACATTCATGTAAAAAGGACCAGTCTAGCATCTCGAGGATGAAAGGGCATGGCGGGAAATCTGGAGCCGTTCCATCTGCAGACTCTTATAAACAAGTGGAAGAAACTCTCAGCTGAATTCAGCTCAAGTTGCTGACTCACATATGGTGAGTAAAAAACTAAGTGTTTGGATGATTTGTCACACAGCATTAGTAGCTGAAAAAAAATACAGAGTTAAGAATCACAGGAAAAAATATATCTCAAGCACAGATGGCTACTTTGAAGAATAGTTATGGGTTGTTTGGTACAAAGTGATTATCAATAATCTCATTCTTCTTCTGACAATTTTTGTAAAGATACTTTCCAGAAGCTATTTGGAAAAATATCTGTTCCTGTATGTAAAACATTTTACATTCTGATTAGTCAATGGTTCTTTATTATAAGTGGCTAAGTATAACTAATGAAACACATTTTTATAGATATAAGTATTTTTTTCAATTTTTTTCATTAAGATTTTGAACCAATAAGAGATGTCATTAGAGTATACCTCCCAAGCCTATGCACATACTTGTTAATAATTCCTGCATTTGTTTGATATGAACCCGGTGAGTTCAGCTGTGAATTTTTTTTTCTTTTGGTTTGTGGTTGAATGAAGTGGAATACTTGAATCTTATCATTATGGAGAATGTTCATTTATTCAACAACCGTGCATTGTCCATAATTAGCAAATAACACTAGATGAAAAATGAATAGCCCGCAAGACCCTCCTCTGTCTCTATGGCCTTCCCTTCATTGTACTCTCCTTCAGTCACTCTGCTTCTACCATCTTAGCCTCCTTACTGTTTTTTAGTGACAGAAGGTTGTCCCTTTTTCCTGAAATGTTCTGCTTCAGTACAACTGCATGACAGGCTTCCTTTTACCTTTCAGCCCTTTGGTCAAACATCACTGCATCAAGAACTCACTCCTTAACCACCCAGCTTAACATGCATCACTCCCTAAATCACAATTTCACATTTTTTCCCATGGCACTTTATCACCATTAACAGATAATTTTTTAAAAAGTGTTTCATTTTTTCCCCTTATTATCTGTCTTTCTTCCTGAAAATAAGCCTCAAAAAGGTATTTAAAAAATTAGTGTAAAGTTCTTAGTGCTTGAAACAGTTCCTAAGTCATAGCAGGTGCACAAAAATATTTGTTGAATGAATGAATGCATGAATTAAAATGTACAACCAGACTCTGATTTCTAAAAAGAATTTCCAATACTATAGTGGCTTATAATAAAGTTTTATTTATCACATTATCTAGGGGATCTGATCCATGTTTTCTCACTCCTGCAGCTAATGGAGCCTCCATCATCAGACACATCACCTGCCAATATGGCAAGGAAACAGGGATTAAGCAAACTCACACTGATTCTTAAACTCTCCCACTCGGAAATAATGAATAGAAAATTCAATCACATTTCATTGTCCACAGGTAGGTAGGTTGTATCCACCATGTGCCAAAAGAAGACTGGCTGTGATAATGGGAGAGATGGTGTTTGTATAGGGTGGTTAGGGAGGGCCTCTTTGAGAGAGAATAGCATTTGAACTGAGTTTAGGTTTTTTGCTGGAGGCCAACAACCAGGGTATTCTAAAACATGATTTAGATCCCAGTTCTGTGTGTGAATGAAAAATATTGCCAGCCATATCGGTAAACAAAGAATGCTGAGGCCATTAAGTCATCAGCTGCTACTGCCACCCCATAGTGAGCAGAAGGAGCTCAGAATGCAGACAAGCAGGTAGCCAGCCTCTGCAGCCACCCCCAGCGGTGCACCCTAAGGGAACTCATGATGTGAAAGAACAGGAGACTGACCCTAGATAGCTAGGTGCATATAAAAGGAATGATTTCAATGAGCCTGGAACTTTGCACCTTCCCTAAAACAGAAAAGTGCTAAATTCTTTAACTTGAGATGTCTGGTTTTCTTTAACTAACAGTAATCTTTTGATGTTCTGACTACCTGGTCTTTGTTGTAAAAAAAAATCCTATATATCCTGGCTCCTCCCTTACCTCTTCAGAGCAATTTGAAGGTAGTTCAGAGCTATCTGAGAGGCTGTCATCCTGGGCTGAGTCCTCAGAAAGTTTGCTGAATAAAACATAACTCTCAACTTTCAGGTTGAGCATTTTATTTCAGTCGAACTATATTATCTGTGAAAAATTAATAGAGCTACCCTTACCTCTTAGAGTTTACTGCGTTAAATAATTCATATGGCACACTTAACCCAGTGTCTGAAAAATAGTAAATCCTCAAAAATGTTACTCATTATTAATATAATTATCACTGACATTTAAAATCATTTTGAATTAAATGGTAAGTCTTCCTTAAAATAATGAAATACGAAAGTATATGATATCTAAAAGGACTGGATCAGTGTTTAGGTGGATTTTGTCAGAAAGACCATCCACGGTTGTAGGATCATCTTGTAAGAAATAAATTTTGAGCCATGTTTGGTTGAAACACTGGTACATGATTGGCATGTAAGATGTGTAATGCTCTTGAAATCAGAGCAATAATGGGAGAGTACATGGAACATATTGAAGCAAGTGAATTCTCAAACACCAAGCAGCTAAGCTCTGCTAGAAATATGGCATCAAATTTGTATTCATAATTTATATTTTATAACCCACCTGCTACCAACAGTAGCCTGAGGTATTAGGAGAAATATATTGCTCAGTAATAACAGTTAATGCCAGAGACAGAGAAAGTCAACAAAGGACCATCCTTGATTACTTTGAAGTAGATTACGAATTTTAAAAAGGTGGCCACGTGTGGGCATGTACTATAAGCTGCAATGCTTTGAAAAAAGATTAATATGGTAATATCAGTAACTGTATAATGCCAAAGTAGTGACTACCAATGAGGAAGAAAAATCACTGTTATTGGACTATAGGAGGAAATTACAGGAGAAGAAGCCTGTAAAGATAGTTTGGAAGAAATTTTGATGTGATGCATTTACAATGAAGAAAGGTGATGATGAATTCACACACAGAAGTAAATAAATAGAAGAAGTAAAACTCTCTCTAACATCCTGTGCCTCTTGTATTGTTTTATCCTCAATAATCAAAGTTTAAGATAATTAGGCATGTTGGTTAAACACATACTATTCATTAATAAAGTAATTACCATAGATTTCCAGAGTAAGGTAAGAGTCTATATCTTAATACCTGATTTATTATGCAAGGACATTACGTTCTTTAACTCCTTATTGCAACTCATGAGCATTGCTGGAATTTGGCTCACAGAATTACGGGAAAGACTACTTGAAGTTATGTTACACAAAAAGGAGTTAAGAAGCCGATTGCTTATAATCATATGATACCAATGAGTGTTTCACTAACACTGATTATTAAGGAGCACAGTGTGACTTACGTTTCCATTTTCACTTAACACGTTTTATCTACGTGTTTAGTTGTTTATGGATAAGAGAATTTATTTAGCCATTCACTGAGATCTCAGTTGTAGCTCTGACATTCCTGACTTATCTGAGCTTTTTCCACCTCAAGTTTAAGGGAAAAGAAAAATTACCATTCCTCAAGGCACTAAATTACTTTCAGTGTTACAATTTCTAGTCCTTTGTCTCTCCTTGATTCTCTGACATTTTTGTCATGTCTCCTCTTTGTAGTGCACTTAAGCAGAGCTATTTTGATTAAATGACTCCCCAAGAGGATGGCGATTATAATACAATAGTCTTGCAAACAGGTTACTCTTGAGTACATATTGCCATTATGCAGTGCAGATATAACATCAGTATTTCATAAATGCATGTTTCTATGAAATCTGCCAAGTAGATGAATATCTCTTTCATTGTTCCTGACATCACTGACTTATAAATAATAAAGTGAAGCTCAAATTGTTTATTTGCAATGGAACAGCTCTGAGAGAAATTTCAGTTATCAATGATATAGTAACCTCAAGAAAAGACAGGAACTTTAAAATTACAGTGAACACCATCTGAAATAATTCCCCTTAAATTGGGCAATTGCTCAAAATTGCCATAAATCAATTCTCCAAATCCAATAGAGATAAAATGAGTGGTGAGTACATTCTTACTCAATTCACTTTTTTTTTTTTTTTAGATTCAATCTGCTTCAGTGTTTTGGAATTAAGATCACACTAGATGACTAGATGGGTGAAGTAATTACCAATTAGCACAGTTTCACCAGGGCAGGGCCCTTCACTACTTGTCAGATTCTTTATTCGTCTGAGACATTGGTTTGTACTTTTTTAGAACAGCTCCCAGGAGCAGTATTCTTCCTTCCTTATGTCAAATGATCACTATCGTTACACACTTGGAAAACTTCAGATATTAAAGTAAAACATGGGGAAATTTAATTGTCTTAAGAATTGGACTTTTAAAGTAAAATAAAGCCAAAAACAGAATTTTTATCAGTGTGATTAATTATGAATCTCTTCCCACTTTTCATGTAGTTAGCATTTTAGTAAAGATCATTGTTTGTTAAATCTTTAGCACATAAAAGGCCAATGAAGCCTGAGTTCATTTTTAAAATTCCCATTTTATATAACTAACTTACTCCCCTGGCTTCAGAAAAATTAAAAATTCTTGACAGATTAAAATGTAAGCAAAGCTACAAAGTTTCATTTATGCCAGAATAATAAATTCTATAGATCAAATATATGACAGTGTGACTATATCCTTGAAATACACACAAAAAATAGGGAAATAGTAGCTACATGAGGTGATGGATATGTTAATTAGCTTTCTAGTGGTGAATACTTTACTATATATGCATATCGAATCATCAAGTTGTACACTTAAATATATACCATGTTTACCTGTCAGTTATACCTCAGTAAAGCTGGGAAAAATTAAAGTAAGGGAAACTGTAAGTCAGTGACAAAGTACAACAAACTTATTTCTTTGAGGAACAAATCACTCAGAAACTATTCTGTGATGCATATTTTCTCAAAATGCTTCCTTCTGAAAGACAAAAGTCCACAAGTCCTTTTAAGTGTATTAATTTGAGCAGAACCTGGTGGTTGGTTTTGAGAGAATAACACACTTTGTTAAGAAGTTAAGAACTTAGATTTTCTTTTTTTTTTAAATCTCCTTCTTGGGTTAGGGCTAACAACAGAAACCAAAGAGAATGACAACAGAACTGCAGAGCTAGTTATAGGAAATAAAGACGTATCTTTGATCATTTAGCCAATTAAAGCTAAAAATAAAATCTGGAGGTTTATTTTACTTGCTATTTTCTTTTACCTAAAACTAGTAAGTTCATTGTGGCTGTGTATCTATCTAATTTTACATAATTTTTTTTGTCTGGAAGGACATACTTTACTTATTAAATAAGGCATTTCCAAATTTTCAGCAATTTAGGGAAAGGAAAGTGAATAAGCATTCAGATTTTTCCACTGCAATAAATGCCAAGTACATTTAACTAAAACATTTGAAACGTACACTTAGTTTCTATAATTTTCTGAACTGTGATTCTATATTAATGATGAATAAGATCAATAGTAAGGTGGAGAAAGTAGCTGCCTCAAGGATAAATTTATTTATTTTTATTTATTTATTTTTGAAAAAAAAATTAAAAGAAAAGGCTTCTGTATCCTAGATTCAACCCAGTTGACAGGCCAATACCGAAACCGATTAACTTCACTTTCATCAATCCTTCATCATTTTCCCTATGATCCCATAGCTATTACAGTCTCTTTTGACTTGACCAAACAAGAAAACTGAAAAAGAACATTTACAGTATATCTAAATTAATGAAACCATGGGTAGAAAAAGAAGCACTGTGCCACTTGAGATATTTTTGTTCTCATAAAAGATAGAGGTGCTCATGAGGTCAAGAGCTCTTTTGGTTATAACTTCCAAGCATTCTAGCAATAAGAAAAAAAAATTCTATATTTTACCGTACTTCTTAAAATTCTTCTTCTTTTTTTTTAACTATTCTATTTGTAGCACTCTTGAAAATACAATAGACACCAAAAAAAACAACTTTTGCTTTTCTCTTGACTGACTATAAAAATTCTGAATATTTTCAGAAAATCTCTTATCATTTTTCAGTTTGCTGTCAGTCTTTGTAAAATGACTACTGAAAATGTTCTGCATATTGTGTGTTTTAAGTATATTTTACACTTATTTTCACATGAAAATTTTTTCTCTTATTTCATACCAACATTGAAATATGTCAAGAAAAATTTTAAATGTGTAGAAAATGGTATTAAAATTCATATATTGAGATATTTATCATTTGATTTTCCATTGTCATTGTTAATTTCATGTTACTTTTAATCTTAGGTAAGATTTTATCTAATAAAATTTCATTCCCTATATAAAATATGATGTAATGTCATTAACTTTATAGCAGAATTGTTTTAATATACTAATATTGCAAACCCAGAGTATTTAAAACTGTAGGACATTTATTCTAATGCTGTGACTTTAAGATTTTTAATCTCTTTGGGTTTTAAAAAAAAACTATACCTTCAAATATTATCATGAATACACAAAGTTAAAAGTAAAAATCAAGGTTAGAAATGGAAGCTAAACTTACTAAAGTTTATACAAGTATCCTTTGTTCTAAATAAAATTGCGATTAAGTATCATTTCTTAGGGAAAAGAATTCACAGATGTTCTATCTGCTTAAGAATATCATTTTGATGCTGGTACTAATTGGTAGATTGTTTTTTGTTTTTCTCTCTTTCCATCCTCTTTTTTTCTTTTTTATTCTGAATACATATGTATTCAATTAAAGCAGAGTTATGTGAAATAATCCACGTTTCAGAAGAACTATTATTTCATAAGTGACAATATTTATTAGTTCCTATCACATTCAGAATCTTTTTTTGTAAGTGAACATTCCTAGCATGTAAAACTATGTAGCAAAATAAAACACTTTTACAATATTATCAGTGTTACTGTTATTATTATAAAACTTTTATAATATTGTGATACATTTAAAAATTAAGAAAACAATCACATCATATATGTCTATATTCTCAGTGAAATAACTCATTTTTCCACACATTTCCTTTCAGACTCATCCCACATGCATTTTTACATTGTCACTTCCAGTTAATACTTTTGTTTTCATTTTACATTTGACCACAGATATTTTTTCCCTGTTTTCCAATTTCTATTCCTGGCTTATGATCTTAACACTGATCTTTCAGTATTAAGGCTGTTACTCACCAGTTTGGCTCTGCTCATTGGGAGAATTCACGACTGCCCAGCCAGCCTCAGAGCAGCAGCATTCTTCCCCCTCTCCCCCAACGTAAGTGACCATAGACATGCCCTACTGCTTTCCAGTTCAGGGTAAATTTTAGCCCACTGATGTTGAAAGGTAGCAAAATATGCCACTTTGTTATATTGCTTATTTTGCGCTGAAGGCAGTTAAAAACTAGCAAGGACTGGGTGAGGGTTTTTTTTCTGAACTCTTCTTATCTGCCTAAAGACAGATTGACCAAAAGGCATTCAAGTTGTCATAAATTGCCTCCTGGGAGTTTCATCAACCAGGGTAGACTGACTCATCACAGGAGAGGAGACTAAAGTTTGATACCACACCCAAACTTTGTCACAAACTATCATATCTCCCATCTGTTTTTCTAAGGGCCTGTTCATCTTTCCTAAAAATCATTTACTCTCCTCTAGGAGGCCTATATCCTCTTCCTCCTTCCCAACAAGGTGTTTAAGCCTGAATTCTAAGCCACCTCTTTAAGTTACCAATTTTTCTTTAGGTATCTCCCATGTACACATGAGGTATACATGCTAATAAACTTCTGATTGTTTTTCTCCTGTTAATCTGCCTTTTATCAGAAAGGGTCTCAGCTGAGAACTCAGAGCTTGAAGGGGAAAATATTTTTCTTCCCTACAATGTTTATGTGTTAAATTATTACATCCTTTGCTCTAGTATCTTATATAACCACTATCTTCTGGCACTGTCTTCAAGGAAATACATAAAAATTAAACCAAACTTATTTTTCTATTTTTTAAAGTAATAACAATTCTTAAACTTAATTTAAAAATATGATTTACAATAGTATCAAAACTACAAAATACTGCCGTATAAATCTGGTAAAAATTAAAATCTCTAAAATAGCCCAAATGACACTGAAATAGAACATAGTTGGAAGGGTAGCACAGTCTAATTTTTACACATATTATAAAGCTATAGTACTCAAGACAGTGTGGTGCAGAGGTTAAGATAAACAAATTAATGGAATAGGGTGCTTAAAAATAGGCTTTTTTCAGATTTTGTTTTCAAACTTTTGACAATTGATTTTTGTCAAAGGCAAAATGGCCATTCATTGAGCAAGGCTTGTCTTTTCAATGAATAACACTCAAATATTTGGATAATAATTTGTAAAAAATCTGAAATTTAATCCATATTTCATACTACTACAAAATTAATTCAAGATGGATCATAGATCTAAATGTAAAACCTAATGCTACAAAACTTCTAGAAAAAACACAGGAGAAAATCTTCGTGATCTTGGGTTATGCAAAGATTTCTTAGCCAAGACACCAAAAGCACAATCCATTTTTCAACAAAAATTTTTAAAAGAGAGAGAAACTAAGAATGTTTGCTCTTTGAAAGACACTGTCAAAAGAACTGACTGGAAAAAAATGTTTGCAAAGTATATATTGGATAAATAAATTGTACTTCAAATGTATAAAAAACTTTTAACAGTCTATATAAAAAAAAAAATAAAAATGGCAAAATATTTAATATTTAATTTAATATTTACACAGAAACTTTACCAAAGAAAATCTCCCATGTATTGGTTAGAGTTTAATCAAAGGAAGAGTATACTACATTCAGGGAACTTCAGGTTGTTTTAATTATGTTTCTATCATTCAGATCTAAAAATTTAAACATACTTCTACTGATTTCTTGTTGGGCTTTATACAGATGAGACAAGTAGACTGGTTTCCAAATAGATAACTTGGTTAAACAACAAGAAAAAAGAGCTGGCTCATTAGTTAATAAGAGTTTATTAAATTTTTAGTTCATATAAAATATCCATTCTTCTAGTAGGCATTTTTGGAGACCACAGTTAGTTGAGAAAAATAAAGGAAAACTTGATTTTCTTGAAACAATACAATACCATATTTACATTAGTTTATACCACTTAATTAATCCCCCTTAGTTTTATTGCCAACATGAGCACTTTTATATTGCAGTGTCCAAACAAAAAGCAAGATATCTGGCAAAGTTACCAAGTGGGGTATACTTGCTGCTCAAAGCTGTATATTTGATCAAAAGCCTTTTAAATTGAATCTGATTTTTAAAATTGCTATTATTCCCTTTTTTCATCAACTTTGCTTGAATAAATTTTAGTCATTTAGGAACACAAAAAGCTAAATGTTTCCCAGTGTTTTATTTAGTACAGACCTTAAGCTTTGGGGAGTGATTTTATTTTTTTATTCCAGATATAATCATGCTGATGCTATTTGTCATGGAACAAAACTGGACAGCTTTGTGTTTTAAAGCCAGCCCTTTCTATCAATCATTCTGAAAGAACAATGAGATTAGCCCTGCTGGCTTCACATTATTGATTATTCTTAAAGTTATGATTCCAAAAGTTCAATGTGATAACATAACCTTATTTCACTGATCAAAAGGTTAAGGAAAAAGGTTAACACTTTTTATCAACTCACCAAATTTTGGCATAGCCAAATTGCATGTTAATTCAATATATTGTTTTTCAAATTTTCAAATATATTTTGAAATTAGAAAACTATTAAAATTTAAATTGTATTTAGTTTTCTTTTTCTTTAGATTAATTGTATTTACTTTTCTCCATGTAATGTAGTAGTAAGAAACAGCATCACAATACTACTTTATTTTGATCAGTATAAGATATTCACAATTAATCTTACAAAGTTAAGTTTTAAACCTCTAAGCCATGTTCCCCCCCAAAATTTGAATTAGTAGCATGATAAATGAATTATGCTATCCTTTCTCTCTATTACATCCACTTACACATACAAGGCAAAATCTGGAGAGCTAAAACTCCAGGTATTTTCATTATTATTAATAAAATTTTAATGTTCTCTAACCATAACAGCAATGTGCTATCTTTTGTAATATAAGAATTATGTTTGACACAACATTGTAAAATGATTATAAATCAATAAAAAATTTAAAAAGTTAAAAAAAAATTATGAAACACAATCCTTGAACACATATATGCAACTTCAAGGTTCTTCTTCAAACATTTGGATATCAAAAAACATTTTTGGAAAAAAATGAAAAATATCAACATAAGTTACCATCTTTTAAATTTTTGTGAAAGACATCAAAATGTACAAACAAAATATTACTGTTCAATAGTACTATTGCTTGATAGAAGCAACAGGGAGACTTGGTCAAAGGGTACACATTTTGTTACAAGACAAACAAGTTCTGAGGATCTAATTTAGAGCACAGTGACTATAGTTAACAATATGGGATTATAGTTTGGTTCAGCCATTATGGAAAACAGTATGGAGATACCTCAAAAGACTAAAAATAGACCTCACCATATGATCCAGCTATCTCATTCTTGGGCATATATCCAGAGGGACTTCTAATTTGAAAAGATACATATCACCCTAATATTCATAGCAGCACTATTTACACAAGACATGGAAACAATGTAAATGTGCATCAACAGACGACTGTATAAAGAAGCTGTGATATATTTATACAATGGAATACTACTCAGCCATAAAAAAGAATAAAACAATACTGCTTGCAGCAATATGGATGGACCTGGAGATCATTATTCTAAGTGAAGTAAGCCAGAAGAAAGAGAAAGAAAAATATATGATATCACTTATATGTGGAATTTAATAAAAAAAAAAAAGAAGAAAGGAAAAAGAAGAGACTAATGAACTCATCTACAAAACAGAAACAGATTCACAGACATAGTAAACAAACCTAAGGTTACCAGAGGGGAAAGGAGGAAGGAGGTAGGAAGGGATAAATTGGGAGTTTGAGAATTACTAATATTAATCACTATATATAAGATAGATTAAAAAATACAAATTTCTTCTGTATAGCCATGGGAACTATATGCAATACCTTGTAGTAACTTATAATGAAAAAGAATATGAAGACTAATATATGTATGTATATGAATGATTGAAACATTATGCCATATACCAGAAATTGACACATTGTAACTGATTATATTTCAAAAAAAATACTGTATTATGTACTTGAAGTTGTTGAGAGAGTAGATCTTAAATGTTCTCATCATACAAACACAAAATAATAAGGTAAATATGTGGGGCAGTAGATTAGTTAACCAGCCTTATTGTAATAATTTTGCAATGTACGTATGTATATCAAATTATCAGGCTATACACTTAAACTTATACAATGTTATATGTCAAGTACATCTCAATAAACTGGATGAAAAGGGAATAGGGAATTTTTAAACCAAAAAAATGGGAAGAATACATATTTTTTAAGGTGAATTTGTATTTAAAATTCACCTTGTCCTTATTCCTCTCCTTTGTCAGCATACATGGACAAATAAAACAAAGGAACAAACTAACAAATATATTGCCATTGATCAGCATAGCATTTAGACAGCAAAAGAACCATGGTAATCATGCATTCACCTTCCAATTAAGCCTTCTCTCTGTTGCCCCTCTTTTACAGGTTCTAATTTGTACAGCTGCCCATTGTCAAGTTACACTCTGTGACTTTTGATTTAATGTATTTTTCATTGAGTGGTTTTAGTTTCACAGAAGTAAGTACACTTACTCCTCCTTATCAGCATCCATGGGGCTAGGTCCCAGGAGGCTCGGGGATACTAAAATCCATCAGTGCTCCAATTGGCCTTTCCTATCCCATCTGCAGCCTCAGCATCCGGCATCCACAGATTCAACCAATATGGATCGGTAGTATTTTCCAACCTGGGCTGGTTGAATCTGCACGTGGGAAACTGGTGGATACAGAGGGCTGATTGTACAGTTATCTTCTCCATGTTAGACCATCTTGACACAGTCTTTACATTTGTGTTATTTAGCATAGCTGGAGGTAAAAATGACAAAACATGGAAACTCAGTCCTCTAACCATTAAAATATACGCTATGCATTACATCGTCTTTACCTTTGACTCCATTTCACATTCCTTTATTTTTTGATTACAGCTAATAATACGACTTCCTCCATGATTTGCATTTATGAGAACATCCATTGTGAATATAAGAAAAACTTCTGTGACTTTTCTATTTTGGAGCTGGAAAGAACTTTATAAACATTAAATAATGAATTCTCACAAAACTCAAGGCAAAGTTTAATATTCTTGTTTTATAACCAGGGAAATGAGAACAGAATGCTAAAGTTACTTACTGAAATGCATTAGATCAAGTGGCTGCCAGACCTAGGCTGAGCACTTTTAGTGTGAGCCCAGATTTGTAGATGCTGTAAATGAACTATATGTTAGAAGGATTACGGAATATCATTTGCAATTAATGTGCTCAGAGTTCTTGAAAGGATTATATCCTGTGCTTTGTATAAGCAGCTGAATAACATGGTGTAATTTTTGGAAGGAATTGAAACCTTGGTAAATTTCATTATAAGATAACACAAACCACAAGGTTTTTTCATTCTCCTTTTTCCTTACATTTTTGGCATAAATCAGTGATTTTTGAGCTGAATTTCACATATCACTGAATTCCACATTCTATTTTTCATATTTTACTTCTCACATTCAAAGGAGGAACTTCAGTTACTTGAGTAAAGCTCATACAAGTGATAGAATTTTTTTTAATGATACTACAGTATACCAATATTTGTGGATAGAAAGGGACAGATTTCCTTATAAAACTGATTTTATTTCCACTCAATGTAGCTACAGTTATAGGGAAGGGGAAAATAATGTCTTAATAATGTGAAAACTCATTTCAAAAACAGTTTACTCCATGCTGACCTAAGCAGATGAAAAATCTACCTTAAATGAGAAGCTAATACAGAAGTATGAAGTTTGGAAAACATTTTTTCTCTTTTTCGATATGCCCCCTCTAGCTAATCAAGGATGGAGATTCCAGTAAAAAGAGCAAAAAGAAGGGTAATTAAAAGGAGCTAGATTTTAAGTTACAGGTGGCCTGTAGGCCTGAGTTTTCTCACACAAAATCAAAATACTCATTTCATACTTTTCTGTCTATTGAATAACGGAGGGTGAGTGGAATGAAAGAATCTTGGGTGTCAGAGAAAAGAAAATGTAAGCTGAGCTTTTGGACTCTAAACTTTCAAAAAATAATTACCTATTTCTCTTCCATTTCTACATCTCCTGTTTTTCTGACACATAAACATACACCTTTCTGCTGATGACTCTAGGCATATTTATATTGTGATGAATAATTAATTTGATGTAAGTGCAAAGATTTAAGAACAGGTCTTTGCAGGCATCGTCTGAGGTTTTAAAGCTAAACAAGGACTTTTTTCTTTTAGTTACAGCAAACATATTTATACTAATGAGAGCTTTATCTGCCTTATTGCTTTTGCCTCAGATTCACTCACTGCCATTTCACTTTAAAGAATACTGGAGTGTTTTATTTTTTCCACTGCTGATTTTTTTTTTCCACTCTCTAAACTCCCACCACTTTGTTACATGATGATGAATTTTAAAAGTGAATAGCAATAAAATTTCAAATTGAAAGAAAGTTTGAAAAGAAATATTTTCCTAATGGAAGTTTATTATGATTTGCAAAGAAAAACATTTCAATTCTATCTTGACCTTTGGTTGGACTTCTAGATGATCTTACAGGAGCCTTCAAGTTCAAGTATATTAAAAATTATGTAATATTAACTTTATAATGGTAATATAATTATAATTATATTTTGAAAAGTAAAACACTTTTAAAATTATTGATATTCACAGTAAAAGCTGATATTCTGAAACTTCATTCCACAAAGAAATATGAAGACAGTGAGAGAACATACATCATTTAATAATCATCTGGTTTTTATTCCTACCTCATGGAACATCCAGTACAGGTATGTCTATAGTACATATAATTTTATATTAGATAATTGGCCAAGTATGGAATGTATAAAAAGAGGCAAACTTTGCTGGAAGTGAATTTACTATAAAATGACTAAATAGCAAAGGATTCTACTCTGAAATAATTTCCAAGGGCATGATAATAATTCAATTTATCATTTTCATAATTGTTCCTGAATTGTGAATTCAGGGACACATTAAGCGATCATATAGGGCATTGTTAAGTATTTATCACACAATAAATAAATTTATCCATTTTGTGTGAAGCAGCACCTGAATTTTTATGTAATAAATTTAATATTATGTATTACTCTAATACTGTTTTCTAACTCTACCTTAAATAACTTAATGGGATCTACATTGCACAAAACAAATTAAAATTCACATACTATGTGTAATATTAGGGGAAATGATAAAATTAATTAATTAATCAGCGATTTAAATATCTTCCCTCTCTACACTACCTCCTGATAATTAACAAGCTACATCTTATGGGAGACATAGTGACAATGTTTATTAAAACACAATTTCCAATTCAAAAATTTTTTTACTGTAGTTAATTCAGTAAAATAATTAGTAAAAGCATTTGTTTTCCACCTTGAAATGGATAAAATAAATAGTTGATTTACTTTAAACTCTCCTAGGTAAATTATATTTTATGTTCCAATCCCAATGCATTGGCAAAATTTTCTGGAAGTATTATTTTGAGAAGACTGTGAAATCTACCTTGACTCAATATAACAGAATAGAATGAAAGAAGTGCTATCTTTTCAAAGTAAAAATAGAAAATGTATGACATATGAATCATCTGTATGTTATTTCAAACTTGAGTCAATCTAACTAGTGTATAAGTACATTAATCATTAACAAATGAAGCAAAAATAGTCCTCCAAATGGCAACTTATTATTTGACAATATTTCTTGCCATATTGTTTATATATTGAAACTTGCCAAATAAGAAAGACAGTGATGTTTAATAAATTATTCCTTGTACTCTGTAGAGTTGCATATCCAGTATTATACCTTTAAATTCTGGTTTCTCATCAACATTTAATTGCTCAATTCACATTCCTCTGACTCTGAAAATAACCAGTTTATAAACTATAAGGAAGGGAACGAGGTTGAGAATGGAGGCGGCCTTTTTATGATCTTTTCCTCACAAAATAAAGATATAGTACTTTTTGCTACATATTGATATATATTTATGTATAGATAATATTATATGAGAGTAAATGTAACTTGTTTTATCCATTTAATTTAGTTGTATTCACTCTGCATGACTAATCATATAGAAAAATATCTATTTTGGGGTTGATCTACATAAAATGTAAAAAAAAACCTTCCCAAGTCATACATTAAGTAGACTCCATTAGTGACCTGAGATGCGCTCACGCCTGTTAAACTTTTGTAAAATATTTCCAGTGCTCTAGGATCCGACAAGACCATTATAAGTTAATTTAGCATGCAATATTTTTGCAAATACATACAACTTTTATTATTTTCAGGAATTAAAAGTCATTCATAAAAGTGGTTTACATAAAACAAGTTTAATTAAGTAATTTGTTCATTCCCCTGTGACAGTCTTCACACATGACTGAAGATGCAGGCAGAATAAGCATCATCATTTTTAATAATTTCAACATGTTCTGCTAAACGCAGAGAAATGCAGTTGTAATTAGGAAAGAAATGTAATAAAAGCCTCTGCTACAGAAGTGTTATTGAAATATGTTATTAAAAATGAAGTACACACTTGATGAGTGAGGCTAGGTAGCCACATTTCGTACTTTAAAATCAGGGTAAATAAAAGAACAAAATATTCAAGGTGTGTGAGCATTGGTTGCTTTGAATTTCTCATAAAAGTTGCCTGATTTCACAAAGGCAATAATTACGGTCACATGGACAAATTAAATGCATGTGGGAGAAAGAACTTTTACCAAAGACAACCTTTTTTTAAAGTAATATTGTTGAATATTAAGCACTTGCTACTGAAGACTCCAAAGGGAAAATATTAGCTGTATAGAATCCAGACAAACTAAATATAAAAGAATTAAGTTATAATCATTTTATGGTGGAAATAGGTTAATGTATATTTATACAATTAAGCAAACATTTTGGATATCATTGAAAAAGAGTCTTTTAGTCTCATGTTACTTGTTCTCAGAGCCAATCAACCATATACATAATAATATTTTGGGGAATGCTGAGGTGACTATCAACTTTATCTGACATATTTTCCCCAACAGTTTATCATTACTTTTCTATAGTTTTGTCAGGAGTTATGCCTTTTCTTTAAGTTCTCTGTTCTAATGTATTTTACCTAGTATTTTTAAAATAATGATGTATAAATCCCAGAAAAATATATTGAATGTGAATGGGTTTGCCTGTTTGAAGGAGAAGGGAAAAGAACCACAAGGGCACTAGGTCAAAGGAAACAGTACTAACCAACTTGGTATATCTTGCTGGGTAAAGCTGGTTACTTGCAGCCTCCATTTCCAACTGCTTAAATTTTCACTGTACTTAGCAACTTTTTTCCAGATAATTGAAAATTATGCCATGTGTCTCTGAAATTTACAACTTACAGCAGTGAAATTTTTTTTAGCATAATAATAATTATAATATTGTCCTAAAGCACATAGTTCAAAATTCCCCCTAGATAATGGAGGATCTTGTATGAATGAAATCAACAAGTAATACCAAACCTAGGTAATTTTGTGAATATTAATAAAGACCATTGACTAAGGCCTTCGGTACCCCAGGCATTGGGCAAAGCTTTTTGCATATATTATCTCTTTAATTCTCCTCACAGTTCTATGACATAGAGAATTTTATCATCATTTTCCATATTTGGAGTCTGAGTCAGAAAGAACATTGGCTAAAGTCATACAATTAATAAATTAAAAAGCAGAGCTTTTACTTAGGTCTATTTAGTCTGAATATCAGTATTTTAAAGCATCTTCTAAGCATAAACTCTCATGTTTCACCAGACTCAAATCTCTGCTTTTGCATGACCTGATATAATTTCCTTTATTTTGGGGAAAAAAAAAACTAAATTGGAGAATTAAATATTGTGATCTCATGTAAGTTTTTTGTATTTATATACAACATGAAATACTATTTTTAAAAAAATATATTGAATTTTTAATTTAAAAAATTAAAACAAAGAAATAGATATTAAAATAAGGATCAATATTCTAAGGATATATACATCTATATTTATATAATTTATTAGCTAATTTAACAGCCTGATGTTGTTAAATGAATACCATGTTTATATAAAGATAACATACTACACCTCATAATCTGTATCTCATTTTGATACGAAAACCTGCTGTCACAGATGGAGGGGAACTAGAAATGACATCTTTCAAGCATAATTGGAATTGTAAATACCAGATCCTACATGTGTACATGACATCATATGGGATACTGAAGTCATGAAAATTACCTAAGCCAGAGTAGAGTAGTAGCCCTTAATTGTTACTTTTATTTTCTTTGAGGTTCATATTTGTTTACGATCCTATCCTATTGTATACATTTTGTCAGTTATTTCAAACAGCATTTTGAAATCTTGCAAAAAAAAAATGGAAGGAAAGAAAACAAGGAAAGTGAGAGAGGAAGAAAATAAGAAATGTAGGTATTTAGTTCAACATCAAACTGAGAACAAATTTCAGACAGTTGCTTAGGCTCTCTCTCAGATATAACCATGCAAGAACAGGAAACTAGAAAATGTGTGCAAAAGTCAAGTGAAACAACAGACAATAGAAAGAGTCCCACAGCAATCCAGTTAATAAAGGTTTTAGGTAAGGTCTCTAAACATATATTATGATAAATTTATTCTATGGAAAATTATTCAAAAAAAATTTTAAAGAGGATGAATGACTGCTATACTCAAGAATATGAAGAATCTTACAGGCATAATATTGAGTAAAGGAAGACAAACTCAAAAGGCACATGTTGTATGAGTTCACTGTATGAAGTTCAAAACTGTGGAAAATCTATATTGCTAGATATCTAAAGATATTTGCCTGGTAAGGGCCATGAAAGAGCTTGTTGAGATATCAAATAAATTACATATTTTGATCTATGTGATGGTACAAGTTTTTATACACAATAGTTAAATATGTGCATTAAGTACTACTTCAATAATACAATAAAAGTGGATACCATCAATAATTATATTTCAAATAATATAAAACATAGGTGATATATATAATTTTAAATATGTATATGAAAGATAAAACTCCACAGAACAATGAAACATGCCAAAGATTACATAAGAAGAAACTGAAAAGACAAATATTCTAATGTACCAAACAATCTGTGTCAACAACCAAGTGATTTATTTCTCAAATATAAAACTGGTACAAATAGAGTTTCTGGTGACTATACATAAACTTTTAATTAATAGCTCCAAATATATCAAATGTGTTCCCAATTTTCTCTCAAATCATTTATAACTTAACATATCTTATTATCAGAACAGTATAAGAAATGAAAATTAAATAGTGGTTTCCTTCATGAACATGGAATAAAAAAAGCATGAACTTATTATTAATAAACCAAGAAAATTAGTCCAAGAAAATATGCTATCTATAGCATATAAATATTATGAAGATCAAGTTAAGCTTATAGGAAATACTTAACATCATTTAACTTTAGAAAATCAGTGTATGCAGTCCATCAAATTAACAGTTAAAAGAGAAATGTTATATGATAATCTCAATAGATGCAGAAAAAGTGATTGATGAAATTCAACCTCCATACTTGATTAAACCTTCTAGCAAATCAGTAACAGAAGGGGACTTTTTTGCATTGATAGAGATTTGTTTGTAAGGGTAAGTTAACTCCTTTAGAAAACTATCACCAAATTTAAGTGATTAAAGAATATAATTTTTCTTGTTTGTATAATAGTTAAGTATACAGGCTCCTTATCAGAGGATTCTTCTGGGAGGCTCTTCTCAAAGTGGGGATTTAGGAACCCTGTTCTATTTTATTATATTTCTCAAACATACTCTATGCTCTTTACTTTCAATTTCAAGAAACAAAGAAACAAAATGATTATGTTAGCTCTCATGTGCTAAGCCACAGAGTGGAGCACATCACTTACTCTATAACCATTTAGACCAAAGTAAGTTTCTCCCAAGGTTAAGTAAAACTGGTACATGTACAATAGCTCTGTGCCCAATTAGAAGAGAGGATACAATTTTGAATGCCTAGCAATTGCAGCCACAAAGTAGATCTACAACATAACTAGAGAAAATATCATACTTGTTAATAAAATATTTAAACTTTCATTTTGAGATGTGAACAAGATATGGACATCCACCATCAACATTTCTATTCAACATTGGGTTGGAGATCTTAACTAGTGATAGGTCATGAAAAGGGAAACAATAGGTGTAAGACCTGAAAAGGAAGGAATGCACAGTCATTTTTCTCATTAAAAAAAAAAATCACCAAATTGAACTTGAGTTTTAATATAATCTGAAAGACAAAAAATTTTGTGAAATTGACATTAGTAATTATATTAAATTCAATAGTCAAGGATAGAAAAGACAATATTGAAGTGAAAAATGAGGATGAGAGATTTCTCTATGAGATACCAAGACATTATAAAGCTACAAAAATTAAGGTGGAGTGTTGCTGGAGCTGAAAGAGAAAGAAAAGAATCAATCACTGAAATAAAACAAACAACCCAGAAACCACCCATAACATATAGTCTTTGAATGATGAAAAGATGATATTATAGAAAAGTGGAGACAATGCTTGTTTTAATAATTTGTAATGGATTATATATGTATGTACACCCATTTGATACCCTTATCCTACACCACAAAGAAGCAAAAAGTTAATCATTTAAAATATTTACTAGCACAATTAATAACCTTAAACATGTGCATGTATGTCTATCCACCTTGTAAGAAGAAACACTTACAAAATTGACAGAAATTGAATAAACACTATTTGTAAGTTTAATTTTTACAAACTTCAAAAAATTAAGATAGCACAGAGATCATTTTTCTAATAAAAATGCAATAAATATCACCTTAATATTAAATGCATATATATTTAATACATATACATTAGCATATGTATTAAAATATTTTATATATTAAAATAATTAACTTAAAATTCATAAATATATATATTTATATTAAAATAATTAAAAATTAAATCTCTATCACCAACTTATTTTCCGCTGTATTTTTATTATGCACTGTTGTTCATAAATACTGAAAGGGAAACTTAAAACACGGAAAACTTTCATACATCCTAATAAAGACACTTGTTTTATTCTTACTTATTTAACAACAGAAATTAACATTATAAAATAGATTTGATTAAACCTTGATTAAAAACTTTGATAAAGAAGACTTTCTGATTGGAAAAAAAAAGTATGTTTATCCATGTAATTTTATCAAATCTGGGAGAAAGAGAGCCATGATAATAGTCAATTCCTGTGTCTTAGTAATGCCAAACTAGTTTCTGTTGATTTCATTATGCACTTGAAGTGAAGAACAAACATTCCACAGCTTATCCTAAAGTCACTCTTCTTTTCATTTTTGAAAAATTAAGACTTTACTTCCCAGAGAAGTTTAAGGTTTACAGAAAAATTAACAGGAAGTCCAAATAGTTCCCATATACTCCCAATACCCCCCAACACAGTGCCACCTACTGTTAACATATTGCACTGATGTGGTATGCTTGTTACAACTGAAAAACCAACACTAATGTATTATTATTCACTAAAGTCCATAGTTTATGTTGGAATTCACTTTTTATACTGATGAATTCTGTAAGGTCTGCCAAATGCATAAATGTCATGAATCCACCATTACAGTGTCAAACAGAAAAGTTTCACGACCCTAAAAATCCCCTATACTATACCTATTAATCCTTCTTTCCCTCCCTGTAATCTCTGGCAACCACTCATCTTTTACAGTTTTGCCTTTTCCAGAATGTCACGTGCTTGAAATTATTCACTACGTAGCCTTTTCAGGGTGGCCTCTTTCTCTTAGCAAGAAGCATTTAAGTTTCCACCATTTGTGTGGGATGTGTGTGTGTGTGTGTGTGTGTGTGTGTGTGTGTGTTTGTGGCATAATAGCTCATTTCCCTTTGTTGCTGAGTAATATTGCTTTGTATGAATGTACCACAGTTTGTTTATCCATTCATCTATTGAAGGATATCTTGGTTGCTTCCAACTTTTGGCGATTAACAATAAAGCTTTTATTAATTTATAGGTAGGTTTTTTGGAAGACATGCATTTTCAACTCATCTGGGTAAATACCTACCACAGTGATTGCTACATTCTATATTTAGCTTATGTTTAGCTTCATAAGAAACTGGTACAAGTTGTATTCCAAAGAGGCTTTACCAATTTGGTATGTTCTTAGCATATTAATCATAGTCATTTTAAATTCCTGTTCTGATAATTCAAAGAAAAAACTCTTGCCATATCCGAGTTTGGATCCTGATGCTTGCTTCATTTCCTCAAACTGTATTCCTGTATCTTAGCCTGCCTTGCTATTTTTTGCTCAAAGCCAGACTTGATGTATCCAGTAAAAGAATTGAGGTAGATAGGCCTTTTATGTGAGATTTTTCTGCTTATCTGGCTAGGGGTTAGGAGGTGTTTACTGTTTGCTTTACCCGTCAGTGTCAGAGGCTAAAACTTTCTCTAATATCTTTGTTTGTATCTCTCTTGTTTTCTTTGGATTTTCCTAGAGAGTCCTTAAATAGGGTCCGAGACTTAGATGTGGCTTTGTTTGTTCGTTTGTTTAATCTGTAATCCCCTGTTGTTAGAAAGGATACTTACTGATATGGTGGTTTAAGTGTTAGGAGAGGGGAGTGCTCTACAACCCTAAAATTTGTTAAGTGTCTTACTGAACCTGAGTTGGGTATCTCCCTTTCTCCACGTCAAAGGCTGGAGTTGGATTTTTCTCTTCCCACAGGTTGGGTCGTCTTTGGTAAAATCTCAGTTGGTCAGGCTCTCATAAAACATTCTCCTTAAATGGTAAGTCTCGTTAAGAAAAGCAGAGGGCATTATACTATCTCAAATCGGCTCCTTCCTCTCCAATCTCTGCTGGAACCAGGAGGTTTGTCTCGCGTGTTCAGAGTGAGAGTCTGGTAGCCCTCCTGGTGGTTAACGCCTGAAATTCTGGAGGCCTCCCTAAGGCTGGGCCCCTCGAAGTCTTTTAAGTCCCAAACTGGTCTGCACTAAGCCTCCAGCAATTTATCACTTAGAGTTTAGCGTTCCAGCTGTGGGCTTCTGTGGGGGGCTTCTCTCATAAGCTCTGGTTCTCTGTGCTGGTCTGTCTCTCCAATTTTTACAGCAGAAGTTTGCCCTGGGACCTCAATTCTCTGATGGATCTAAGAGCTGTTGATTTTCAGTTTGTTTAGCTTTTTCTGGTTGTAAGGAGCGGGTGATGACTTCCAAGCTCTTTATATGACAGACTGGAGTTTGGTAGCTTTAGAGGTAGAAGTAATATATTATCTTTTTCTACAGATTCTCCATTTACAATGAGAATTTTGTGCCATTTTCCATCTTCCTGCTTTTATGGCAAATGGAACTTTGGGATAATCGAACATGTTTCTCATTGTATAAGTTGATAAATCTAATGACTATTTTGATTTACCTCAGATTTGATTTGAATTAATTCAGTGAACACTGCTTTATGGAATCAGAAAAGTATCTTAGGAAAATATTGTTCAAAGGGTGTGTGTGTGCACGTAAAGTTAAGAGTGTTTATGTGTACTTCTTTTTAAACAGCATAATTATAAATTCAGCAATTTAAGAAAAACTTAATCTACAATGAAATATTTCTCAAAGCTTGTAATGTATGTGTATTTTGACATATGATTAAAAACTCACAAATATATCCAATAAAATAATAACTGATTTGCCTCCATTTTTATTTAGATCCCTAAAATGCAGAAGTAAATTATTTACCTATTCTGTTATGACTTTTTATGGTTCTAGTCTGGCCCTTTATTTGCTGAAATCACATATTTCCCTATACCATATTTTCAATTAAAAGGAAGTAACTCTAAACTACATTTATGCAAATGGAGTTTGAGAAGACTTTTTTTTTTAAACAAAAATGAAAATTAGAAAAGAATGAAAATGAAATGCTGCTTTGATTTGGAAACAAAGTGAAAGACAAATCTAACATGATTCTGAAACAGAATAGAAGAAATAGAGATTTTTTTTTTAAAGATAATACAAAGTGCCCAGAGGACTAAATTATGGTGGTAGGGGTTAGGGAGGATGTTTTTTCGGGGAGTGAGGGCAGCTCAAGGAAAAGTTTTTTGGAGTAAATGATCTTTGAGTTTAAGTTTGGTGTCACTGCAAAGGAGATTAAGCAAAAAGAACAGTCCAGGCAGAAGGAACTGAATCTCTTGGGGTTGAGGCAGAGAAGGACCGGGCACCTAAGGATGAGCACCTTAGACTCTGGGAGCCGTGGAGGAGGAAGGGGCATTGGTGACCTTTACTCCACAGGAAAACACGTTGTTGTAGCTCTCGCCAAATGTTGCAAACACCTCAAATTTATCCAACTGCCAAATTGCTCTGATCATGGTTTGACAGCAGACGGTGGCCCCAGCTCCTGCACCTCTCATGCAAAACAGCTCCACGACATTCTTTCCTCCATTCTCAGAGTCACAGAAGAGCACTTTATTGTTTCAGAGCGGGAAAAATCAGGCTTTATCAGAATTGAAACATCTGCTTTTTGAAAGATACATTTAAAGAAAGTGAATAGGCAAGCAATAGACTGGAAGAAATGTTTATAATACATATGTCTGAATTCCAAAATATGTATTGTGCATAAAGCAAAAAAATAAAAACAAGCAAACAAACAAACCTCCAATGTTAAAAAGACAAACTAGAAAATGAACCACAGCAACAACAATTAAAATGATCTGGAGAAACACTTCACCAAGGAGAATGGAAAATAGGTAAATATGAAAAAGTATTCAACATCTTCAGTGAAATGCAATTAAATCCATAACAAGATAGTGCAACACAACCATCTGAGTGATGCTGAGGAATGTAACAGAATTCTCCTACATAGAGTGTAAAACAATCATTATAGAAAACAGTATGATAATTTATTATAAAGTTAAAAATATATCTTTCTTATAACTCAACCTTTCCAATGCTAAGTGCTTATCCAGGAGAAATGAAATCATACACCAATATAAAAATTTTACAACAATATTTCTAGCCAATTCTTTCATAATCACCAAAAAAACAGAGAACAACCCAAATATTCATCATTAGGTATAGATAAATAAAATGTGTGTATTCATACAATGGACTACAATTCTGGAATAAAAAGGACAAGTCACTGATTCATGCAGTAACATGTATAAATCCCAAGGCATTAAGCTGCGTAAAAGACACCAGAAGCAGAAGAGTTCGTACTTTATCATTCTATTTATCTGAAATTTAAAACTGATGAAGCTGTTATGTGGTGAAAGAAGGCAGAATAGAAGTTGCTTCTAGGGATTTGGTGAGAATGGGGAGATTACCGAATGGAAACTGAGACAAAGGGTGTCATGTCTATATTTTAATAAAAGCACACTTTGCATGGGTGTATGCATCCATCAAAACCTATAGTGCTTTTATTTAATATCTGTTCATTTCAAAGTACATAACATATGCTTCAAAAAAGAAAAGCATTGGGAAGATATTTCAGTAGGGACATTTCAAGAAAAGTGCTCCTGAAAGACCAATTAAGATGAAAACACAGCTGCCCACTGGGTTTCTGTGCTCTTCTTCAAGTCCAAAACCCACACTTACACATTACATCCCATCTGTGCTGTCCTCCACAGGGATATTTCTCAGGCAATTTTCCCATCTCTCCTCTGATCCATTTTTTCCCCTTTTTTTACTGACTCCTTAACCTCAGCATAAAACACGCCCTAATTTCTCTAACCCAAGAAAAAAAGTTACCTCCCTACAGCTTCATATCTTACTTGTGTTCACATTTCCCACATTAAGCCTGAAATTTTCCCCTGAATCCAGTCTCCTCGTCGAACTGAAGTTGGGAATACCATATTCTCCATTGATAACAAGGAGATCATTTAATTGTCCTTGATTTTTTCCTCTCACACTCTATGTCAATTTCTTCAGCAAATCCTGTTGCCTCAACCTTGAAAATACAACCAGTTTCTTTCAATGACTTACTACCTGCATCCATCCCAAACAGTGGGACCAAAGGCAGTGCTATCTAGATTCTTGATTATCCCACAGCCTCCTGACTGGCTTCCCTGCTTCCAGCCTTCTCCCCTCTGTCTGTTGTCAGTACAGGAGCAGGATAATCTCCTCACCGTGTCACTCCGCTGTTCCAGATTCTCCAGCTGCAGTGTAGAGCTGACACTATCTTCATGGCATAAAATGCTTCTTCCATCTGAGATCTTTTCCATCCTAGACATGCCTTCTACTTCACTGAGCCTTACTGTCACCCTTGCTTTCTCTTGCGCCATAGTTTTTAGTAGTTTTCTCCATTACCTCCTTCAAGACTTTGATCAAATACCTCCATCTCAGTGAAAGCTTTCTGGCAATGTGTTCACAGAGGATGTGGGCTGGGGAGGTAGTGAGGGTGAGTCCCTATCTCCATTCTCTGCTTTATTTTCTTCCATAGCATTCATCCTCTTTTAACATAATCATTTAAAAATTTTTATTATTTAGCTCTCCAAGTGAAATATAAGCTCCATGAAGCCAGACATTTTTGTTTTATCCCTAGCATTCAGAATTATGCCTCACATATAATAATCACTTAATAAATATTAATTCAGTAAGTCAGTTTTGAAAAATTGTTGATATTCTTTTGATTCATCTAAGATTGACATGTAGTTCTATCCTTGCAATTTGAAGTTATAGTCATGCTTTCTGAATTCTATTGAACCTGCAACAAAACTTAGAATGTGTTTATACATGATTTAGCATTTTCAGTGAGAGCTCTAAACATTAAAAATAATCAGAAGCCTTATTTTCAAAGAACATTTACAATGGCCTGTTGTTTAAATGTTTATATATATAAATGTTTATATATAATATGTATATGTATATATAATATGTATATATTGTAATATTACCATATATTATATGACATTATCATATATATTTTAATTATTTTATTTAAGTTGGTAGTATACTTAGCATCAGAGAAAATGCTTTCTTTTTTTCTTCATCTCTAACTTCCTCAAATGAAATCCAAAGTAATTTTTATTGCAAATTGAATAATATTTTAAGGAATCAAATTGGTCCCTCATCAGGGAAAACATGGCAGGAAAGTTGAAATATTTTTTTTTTTTGGGGGGGGTGGGTAGAAGTTAGGCTGATTTATTTATTTTTAGAGGAAGTACTGGGGATTGAACCCAGGACCTTGTATATGCTAAGCATGCAGCCTACCACTTGAGCTACACCCTCCCCCTGAAATATTTATTATCTCTTTTAAAATCAGACACCTGAGCAGCATAAGTAGAAACAGGTAGCTTTGCTGAAGGCTACAAAGTAGTACATCTGAGTGCCTAAAGGTAAACACTAGAAATCTCCTCTTTTCCCTAGAAAGAATGAAAAAAAAAAATCAAATCATGCTCTGTATGACATTGTCTTCTTGCCCAGTTATGACTTTTAACCAACATGTTGAGCCATGTTTGTGGGATATCTGTATTCATTTGAAGGAAATGGATAGCACTGTGGTGCTTTTAGGTAGGCTGGGTTTCTTTATCTCCGCCATAAATTTACGTGCTGTTAAATATACCAGATACATGGCTTATAGTAGTAAGCATCAAGTTTCTTTAAACCTACATGTCAAAAAACCAGGAACCCACAACAAACTGAAGTACTGGAGAAATGATTCAAATCTTTGGCCTGAAGGTACAAAGATACTTGTAACCTCTATTAGTCAGTGCAACTTGGAAGTAACAGGAAACAACAATGTAAATTATTTATGTTACAATGCTTTGTATGATTTATTTGGATTTTCCAAAAATACCTAGGTTAACATTTACAACCATTTTTACATTTTCTTTTTTTTAATATAGTTTATTTTTTAGAGCAGTTTCAGGGTCATAGCAGAACTGAGTAGAAAATACAGAGAGTTCCTACATAGCCCTTCCCACCCACATATATATACTTCCCTACCCTCAACATCCACCATCAGTGTGGCATATTTGGTACAACTGATGAACTAACTTGGACACATCATTATCAACCAAAGTCCATAGTTTTCTTAAGGTAATCACTTACAACATCTATAAACTGATTCTAAAGCTTAGGAAAGGCAAAAAATCTCAATACAGCCAACACAATATTGAAGAAGAACAAAGTTGGACAACTGACATACTGAACATTCAGACTGATAAATCTGCAGTAATCAGGACAGTGTTGTACTGGTATTGGTGAAAGAATAGACAATTAGATGAATAGAACAAAACAGGGAACCCAGAAATAGACTCATAAATACAGTCAACAGATTTTTGGAATTGAATCAAAGGACATATAATGGTGCAAATATAGTCTTTTCAATAATTCGTTCTGGAAAAACTGGACACCCCAATGCAAACAAAATAAATAAATCTAGACACAGGCCTTATACTTTCCACAAAAATTAACCCAAAATGGATAGCAGACCTAAATGTAAAACAAAACTATGAAAGTCTTAGAAGATGACATAGAAGAAAACCTAGGTGACCATGGGTATAGTGATACTTTTTTAGCTAGAACACCAAAGGCACAGTCCCGGAAAGAAAGAATCCTAAAATTAAAAAAAAAAAAAAGCAAAACAAAATAAAACAAAAAAAAGCTTTTACTATTAAAAAGACAATAACAAGAGAATTAGAAGACAGACAAGCCTCAGTCTGAAAGAAAATATTTCCTAAGTACACATTTGATTAAAGGCTGATAACAAAAATATATAAAGAACCCTCAAAACTCAAGAGTAAGAAAAAAACACCTGATTAAAAAATTGACCAAAGACCTTAACAGACACTACAGAAGTCATACAGATGACAAACAAGCAAACGAAAGATGTTCCACATCATATGTCATTGGTGAAGAGTAAATTAAAACAACATAACATAATGTTTACACAGCTTTATTCATCATTGCCAAAACTTGGAGGCAACCAAGAAGTCCTTCAGGTACATGGATAAACAAACTGTGGTACAGACAACAGAGTTATCCAGAACTAAAAAGAAATGAGCTATCAAGCCATGAAAAAAATAAATATGAGTAACTGCTGGTATCGTTTGGTGCCCTTCCTTCATTCATGCTAAAATGCTCGCACTTTTACTTTGCTTTTGCACCATCAGTGCAAATGTCTACACAGTCATTTCAATAAAAGAAAAAAGATCTTAATATTATTTTAATCAGGATTTAAACTCTAATCAGGATTTCACATCTACTATTCCACCAAAACTGTCCTTGTCAAGATCACTAATGACCAGCATGAGGCTAAATCCAAGAATTATACTGAATCTTCACCTTCTCCCATGGCTGGGTTCCCCCTTGTCCTTTCATATATATTCTTCTCATGACTTTCAAAACAACTATCCTTTTAATTTTTCTTCTGCCTCACTGGTACCTCCAGTTCAGTTTCCTCTTGTCATTTAGCCTCTGTTATCTATTCACTGTCTTAATTTTGGAAAGCTTCATAGTTCAGTTTCTTCATAGTTCAAGAGTCCTCAATTCCTACTAATTCCGATGGTCCCCAAGAATATATTGGGGGTCCAAAAAGCCTAATCTGTTTTCATAATAATATTAGTTATGCCTAACTTCAGCATTGTTCAAGAGTCAACTCTATATCACATCCTACATTCTGCAGGGAAACCCAAAGTAAATGTACATGGATAGTTTTTCTGCTCACTTAAAATGGGACTTACATGACGGTGAGAGATTTTACAATGTGCTGTGGTTACTGAGAAGTGAGAAAGGCCACACATACACTTTACTTTTAGAGTCCAGAAGATGCACAAATACTGTTTTTTCTTACATTTCCTATTATTTTAAGAAACAAATTTAAATGTCCAAACACTATTTCAAAATATTTTATCACTATTATTTTTTTTCAACTTACATACATATATTACCTGGGTCATTTAGAAGATTATAGTTATATTTGCTACCAGTGTTTTTGATTATAGTGTTTGGTACTGTTCCCATTTTTCACTATTTGGTAACTAAAATTGCCTTTGCTTCCTCAATCTTTGTTTTTCTCATTCACCAATGAAATTAACTATATATATTGAAGGTTAAAGTTTAAAGCCTTACGTTTACTATTTTCAGAATAAAATTTTACTAATAACTTGGATAAGTAAAGGACAGGCTATAAATAAACATGCTCCTTCTTTGCAACAAAGATCATAAAACATATGTTAGAAAAAGGCAAGGGCCCTTCAGGCCTCTCTTGTAAAACAATTTTCCTAAGACAACAGGTTTCCATTCTCATGACTCTTCAGTTTTATTTACAGATCACGGGCACTGAAATGTAAATAACTTTGCCAGTAGAAGAGTTTCTGGAGACCCGGGCTCTTAATCTGACTTTAGTTGGATGTCTTAGGAGATCTTAGATTATTTGAGACACCTGAAGCCAACGTACGAGCCATGGTTGTCCTTCGCTCAGAAATCTAGGTTAGGAAGTACCGAAGGTGTGGGGTTGGGGGCGCTGCTCGAGAATAGCACGAGTTTTTCTGGCCTGTGATTCAGCATGGGTTCCCGGCTGTTTCTTTGTTGTCGGCTACAGAAAGTGGGCTGCTTCTGTTATGTACCAATGTTGACGCTTTCCAGAGCTTCTGACAGAGGTGAAGAAATAAATGGTTTGCAGTGGGTACTTTAAAGGGACTCTCATGTTGGCATGACCACTTTATGGTTTTAACAGAGAACTATTCAGTTAATAATATCATTTTTATCTTGAGTTTCCTGCATTGTTGAACTAAATATAAAGAGCCTTTTGGAACAAAGCTGTGCATCAGCTTTGACTTTGCCTTTTATGTGAGTAGAGCTAACTCTGGTAGGTTATGAATTCATTAGGTAAATTGGCATGGCAACTGGTTGTGTTCTATTGAAGAAGAAAACACTGGAATGAAAATTCTGTGAAATGCTGATGTTCTCTTTTTTTCTTTTTTTCTTTTTTGAACAATGTTCAAGTAAAGCCATGAAGCAGCATAAGTTAAAGGTGACTCTTTTCCTCCAAATATTGAATCCCTTGATTTTTGCTTTTAGGCAATTGAAAATTTTCTGGCAAATTGAAATCAAAAGGGATTTATTACCCAGTGTTAGGAGGATGCAAAATCATTGGACGTATATTAAAACAAAGGTTCTGGCCACACTTTCAGGAATGATTTCACCTTCCAGATAAAACTGCTTGAGCCAGGATCACAGCATCCATTGCAGAAAACAAACAAGCAAACACAAAACTTGGAATCAGAGAGCAGAGACGACACACTGCACTGTTTCTTTCCTGATCTGGTCAATGCAAGAGACACCTCAGCTTCCCCCTCCCTGTTCCCTTAATTCAAATCTGAATTGATGTCATGTGAGTAAGCTAAAGTGTACCCAGAAAACTAGCTGCAGAGGCATTTGGGAAATAGAGTTTTAGATTCTTAGCGCCTCCTATACATGAATGCACGCTCAAAGAAAATTCAAATAGGTCTCCAGCATCAATCTACATTACATATCTGTCACATCTCTAAAAATACTTCTATAAAATTTACTATAAATTGGAATTAAGCATATGAGACTCTGGTTTCACTTATTTACATTATATGATAAATGATGAGCTCCTGTGAGGAACAGAAAAAAAAATCATATCAAATTTTATACTATAAGAGGCAGATAGTCCTTGTTGCCCTAATTTCCTTAATGCTTTTATTTTTGAGTGAATATGATCATCTTTGCTATTTATATAACATAGAACTAGGAAAATTCACTGCCATAATTTTTGGTGCTTGTTCATTTTATTTTGACTAAATGATGTTAAAGTTTTCATGGGCACAGTAACTGGGGCCTAGGACTTTCATTAAATGAGAAATATCTTATTTCTAAGTAAAAGAAAATAAACATTATTATACCATAATATTCTTCTTCTCATCTATGTCAGGGTCCCAAGACCAACCTCAGTTCTGTAATTTGCTAGAAGACCTTACTAGTCTGAATAAATCTGTTACACTCATGTAACACAGGACACTGTTCAGAATCAGCAAAGTGAAAAGGTGCATGAGTTGAAGTCTAGAGAAACCAGGTGCAACCTTTCAGGTGTCCCCAGCCGATGGCGTCATCCAGGTATGCCCTTAATTCTCCCAGCAGAGGGTACAAGTGATAATACATGTGAAGCACTGTCATGTGACTGACTTAAGCTTCTCAGACTCCAGCCACCCTTTATCCCAAAGCAAAACAGGCATTCACCTGCAGCTGGTCATGGATACATGTATCTGGTCAACCTAGGTGAGCATGGCCCAATGCCTCGAGTGTATAAAAGTAATCTTATCAAGCAGATCCCAAGAGCTTTTCCCAAGCCAGCCAAGGGCTAGCTCTGAAGACAGGCCTTCCTTTAGAATATGTGGGGTGGCAGCAATGCAAGTCTACCAAGTGGACTCTTACCTGCCTGTCACCCTTGATCAGTGTGCTTTTCTTCTGACAAATTTGATGGGATGTTCCTGGTTTAGAAGCTAAACAGTGGAGCTTACCAACAATCTATTTTCTTTGTTTAAACAAATAATCCATTTAATCTTAACTTAGAATTTCACTTTTCTTTTAAATTTTCATTTTGCCGTGATTACTTTTTTTTTCTTTTTTCTTTTTCTTTTTTTTTTCTTTCTTTCTTTTTTTTTTTTTTTTTGCTTGAGGGTGGTTTACTGCTTATTTTCGCTGAAAAGGATTCTTTAGCTTGCATTTCCTGGTCTTGGAGACCCATCCACGTGGTCCAGTGTTATAGGATGTGCACTGAAAGACTACAACTGCCTGGCTTGAGTGTTTAATCTTCAGATTAAAACAAGTAGAAAATACTTATGTCTTCAGGAATGAGCTGTTTCCTACAGGAACCAGAGATGGCTGAATTTGAGTAATTTAGACTTAATGAGATCATTTGAATTTCTAAGCATTATAGTCATACAATTGTGTTAAGAAAGTGTTCTTATCTATTCATGAAACAAAGGATTTGCTTTTATTATTGCCTTATCCTGGATTAGATGATTAGCACCAGGAAAAGGGATGTTTGAGAAAATGAAACACAAGTTGGACAATCGGATCTTGTATATATTTCCCTGTGCTGTACAGTATAATCTTGTTTATCTATTCTACATATGGCTGCCAGTATCTATAAATTTTGAACTCTGAGACAAGTGTATTGAAATTTTTAAAGCTAAGTTGTAGGGGGAATATAAGGGGAGTTATGCCAAAGTGGCACACACAAAGAAAAAGAATTGGAGAATATTGGAGCAGCAAGTGAATTCTGTCCACTGAAAAGAAGCATTAACGATGAAGTGCTAAGAACAGAAGACAGATTTACCCAGAATTAATGTGCAGCCTGTCTCTAAATTCTGTGGTTATGCGGTAATTCAAGATTCTGAGTAAAATATTATGTCTGTGAATTTTGACTGAATAGGGAATAAGTTTCTTGACTCAAATAAACATTCCAAAACGTAAAATATTTGTAGATGGATGTTCTATTCATTGAAATACCATAAATGCTACACATAAAAAACCTTAACTATCCTCTGGGGTTTCCTATTACTGCTGTAAAAAATATCATAAAATTAGTGTCTTCACTATACGAATTTATTATCTTAAATTCTGGAGGCCAGACCCTCATAATGTATCTCTAGGCTAAAATCTAGGTGTGGCAAGTGCAGGTCTATGTCTCCTCTGGGGTCTAGGAGAAAATCCATTTCCTTGCCTGTTTCAGTTTCCTGAGGCTGCCTACATGCCTTGGCTCATGGCCCATCTTCTTCCTCTATTTTCAAAGCCAGCAATGTTGGGCCAAGTCCTGCACATGTGACAGTCCCTCCGGTTTTCCTCTTCCTCTCCCCCTTCTACTTTTAAGAATCATTGTGGTTGCACTGATCCCACTTGAATAATCCAGGACAATCTCTCAATTTTAAGGTCAGGTGATTAGCAGTATTAATTTCATCCAAAACCTTAAGTCATTTCCTTCTTTGTCACACACAGAAGCTAGCACATTCACAGATTCCAAGGCTTAAAAACATCTGAGCCTCTTTGGGGATGATTTTTTATAGACATTTTTGGAGACTATAATTCTGCCTACCTCTGGGTAATATTCACATGCTACACGATTGTGTTTGAAATTTACCCAGAAATATTTTAAGAACTTAAAATACGTTCTCTAGTGCTGAGATACAGTGAAAAGACATTTTAAATTCACAATGAGGCACATTATTTTTCAAGAAGTCAAGATTTTGAATTCCTCAGGAGAGTTTAATTGAGTGGAATTTAGACAAATATGATTGTTCCTTTTTCTGTACAATTATTACTACAGACATAGTGACTGAAATGAAAGACTGGCACCATTGTATTTGTAATTCTTTGATTTGTTAGTGTACAATTGCCCTAAGATACTCACCTAAATGATGAAATCATGAAGGCAATCAAACTAATAATAGTCTTAAAAAATAAAAATATCTGATCAACCTCCCTTTTGTTACTCTTTACTATTAACACTTCACTTCTACCTGTGTTTGTTAGTAATTCAAGAAGAAAAACTTTTACAAGGAAGGATGAGACAATTTCAAGAAACTTCTTTAACTCTATGCATTTATGAGTTCTGACAATTTGTCAACTCTATTTATGCTGAAGGTACACAATGCTAATATTTGTCATGACATGTGCAGAAGAAAAGTGCTTAGTGCTACATTTCCCATATAATTTTAATATCATTTTTTCAAGAGGTAGAAATTTACAAGTTAAATGTCTAGAATCATAATCTCAATCTTTTTAAAAGACATAGTAATTTTGAAACATTGGAAGCATCTAATTAATTATGTCCAATGGGGTTAGAGCAGAGGAAATATGTTTAAATGTAAATGCAATCACAAATGTGTAGGAAATAGTGAAAATTTATTTTGAAAATATTTCCGCAGCCACTAGCAATTTTAAAAGTTTAAAGTTTCTGTTCAGATCTGACTCAAATTCTTTCAAAAAATTGGATACTTCAATATTCAAAGATACAAAAAATGAACTAATAAATGCAAATGTAATTGTTGCTAATATGATTTAGATTTGACCAAATTAACAATATTAATTGGTCAGCAAGTAAATTGGTGATGGAAATAAATCAAATCTGATTTTAATCAGAAAGTATGTTTTCTGGATGTTGGTGAACAAGTACTTTGAAAGGTAGATGCATTTAAAGGAATTTAGGAAGTTTATTTATTTCCAGTTTAGTTATAGATTTGCATGTCTGTTTCCAAAAATAATACCCTCATCTGTGCCTGCAATATTTAATATAATATAATATAATATAATATAATATAATATAATATAATATAATATCCATCAACTCTAAAACTCCTCTCTATAATACTCATTGGAGTACTTACAGAGTATATTCTTAAAATATTCAGTAAAGATAAAGATGTGCATATACTATAACCCAGTAATAGGTTATATAATTATGTAATCCCAGAGAAACCTGGAGGCTTGTAATAAAAAAAGTTACAAGTGTTAAAAAGTGAAGGAAGAGGGACTAACTCACACCAGTAGAATAGGTAGATATACTGTAGAATATTTATGCAGTAGAATAGTAGATGGGAATCAAAATAAAATAAACTATAGCTGTACATATCAACATAAACAAATATAACAAATTAGGAGTGAAGAAAGCAAGTTTGAAATAAAGGTAACATGGACTTAGATTATCAAAAGACAAACAGTACATACTAATCAAGAATATGTTAAAATAAATTCATTAGGGATGAATTTAAATGTAGTAAAACATGAAGATATGTATGAAAATGCATGGGAATAAGGATAGTGGTTAGTTCCTAGGAGACAGGAGAATCTGTTCAGGAAAGGGACATACAAGACTTCAAATGTATTTGTAGTCTGTGAATTCTAATCTTGGGTATTGTCTATATGAGCTTTTTTTTCAATTCTTTTGATATATTTTGATTATATAAATTATTTCATAAAACACCCTTCTATTCCACAAATATGTCTGCTAGTGTGTGCTTTTTGTGATGTCACCTGTCTGTGTGTGTATAACAAAACTCTGGAAAATAGAGATATAACAGAGATATTCCTTTCCAAAGCATTTTGCCTCTAGCAGAATCTCCAAAGTGCCAGTCTTGAGACGGCTTGTAGAGTGATTTTCTTTAGAAATCAGGCCAACTTCCACCTCCATCTCCCATAGACATTGAGGAGAGGATGTGGCCAGCAACACTTCCACAAAAACAAAAAAGATCTTGGGTGCTGGTTATCCCTTAACAACTGGCAGTCTGCCCTCTTTGAGATGATTAGCCTCACAGCACACTAGACCCTCTTCCTAATTCCTCTGCAACCAAGCAATTTGGAAACAAAAAATTACCACTCAAAAAGTGTGATGCTGGAAATCACTGATCTAAAATATTCTTACCAGAAAGTTTGATTAAGTTTTTAGTAATTTTTTTTCCAGAAATAGCAGCTTCTGTTATCCCTATTACTAGTTACATGGTCACTCTATTCCTCAATTCTTTGTGTCCCAGTATTATTTTATGTTCATGTGAAAGATCATTTTTTTAATGCAACAGATCTTTTTGTTTGCAAGCATGCTTGCAAAATATTGGTTGAGAAAATAAATAAGAACCTATGAAGAATAAGCTTGTCTACCTCAAGAGTGATGTGGTCACTAGTTTCTATCTTAGGTGAGCTTCCAACACTGTCTTCATCTGTTCAGGCTCTTACAACAAAATATCATAGACTGGGTATCTTATAAACAACAGAAAGTTATTTCTCACAGATCTGGAGGAAGGAAGTTCAAGATCAGGGCACCAATATGATTATGGTTCTGATAAAGGTACTTTTCTGGGTTGTAGACTGCCAGCTGATCACTGTTTCCTCACATGTGGAAGAGGCAAGAGAGTTCCGTGGGATCTCTTTTCAAAGAGCACTAACTTTCTTCCTTAGGGCTCCACCCTCATCACCTAAGCACCTCCCAATAGGCCCACCTTCAAGCAGCAACACGACGGGCATTAGAATTTCAACATTCAAATTTTGGGGGAAAACAAATATTCAAACCAGAGTAACCTTCCTGTGAAAATACCAGGAGAGATAAATATCATTATCGAATCGTGCATCATTTTATATTTCTGAAATCATTAGCTCAGACTCGTTGTCAATACATCAGATGTTGTCTTTTAATCATCATGCAGTTATATGAATTATATTTTCAATTTAGATTCCATCTTCGAGGCTATGTAAGTGGGGTCTACTAGACCCAAATGATTAGGCTATTGCTATAAATAATTTGAGCTCATAAAATACCTTATGTGGTTCACCACTCTAAGACATGACTGTGCTAAGACAGAATAGAAGCAGTAATAGTACACTGTGCTTTTTCTTGGTGTCATTACTCAAAGACACAAAGCAGTTTCCACTCCTCCTGCCACTCCTACTATTAACAGTCTTTCATTTATGAGGGCTTTAAGGCAACAGTTCAATCAAGCAAAACAAATATTATCAAAGATTCATTTCACGTTTTATTTGTGTTTGGTTATAAATATTTGAAAAAGGAGATGAAAATGTAGTATGGAAATAGTTATATTTTTTATATAAGGATATGTTCAGAAAAATGGGACCTTTTTCTCCTTGAATCAACCAAGTTATAACCAAGAAGTAATTTAAAATTACTTTTCACTGTAGCATTGCTTTTTCAAGATAATTAAATTACATACAATGTCACAATACTATGCTTTCCTAAATTTCACAGGTCAGATAGAAAGTTTAATAGAATGGCTACACAAGTCTGTCAATTGCATAGCTATCCAAAAGAAAAATCCAATTTCATATTCTAACTGCATTTGTTGAAAAACACAGTGATGATTTCTTAAAAACTCTTCCTGGGATGACTACAGGCACCCAAATTCTATTCTGAAAAGGCTATCGTACTTGTTCCTTGACATTTTCAAAGTTCATGCGATCCTGAGAAATGATTAAAGGTTATATCTAGAGCATATTGCTGATGACAGTTTCCCTAGTTTGCAATAGTTCATAGGTAGCAAAGAATGCATTGTTTTAAGAATTTCTATTTTCTTTTTTACTCTATCCTTCAAGTCACAATTTTAGCCATTCTTTGTTCCCACAGCTGGTACAGAGTTCTATAGACACTAGGATATTATTTCACCAATAGTGGTATAAACACATAATTTGAGCCTAAATTGTTTTATTTCTATCATTACCTTTGACTTTATTCCAGCTAAATGGTATAGTATTTCTTTATCACAAGTCAAGAGAAATAGACGCTGAGAATCATCTTGCAATCTATGATCAGTTGTTTAATCTGTATAAGCGCTACATAAAATAAAACTATAAAACTAAAATAATCCCTCTCCTCTTGAGATGCTTACATTCCTAACATGTATTTTTATTCTAACCTAAACTTAGGTATGACTTATAAACTCATTTTAAAAATTCATATGATAAATGTAGTTAAAACTTATTTACTATTTTAAATTGTAAATTAAGTAGCTATAACTATATATTTGTAATCATGAACAGAATTCCTAGAATTTTCTTCTTCAGCCTAAGGGGTAAAATAGTTCCCTTAGAGACCACCAATCAAAAATTTTGTCAACATGCAACCATTAACTGACTATTGTCTAACCCACCCCAAGATCTCATGCTCTTCTTAATTAATAATTACTGTATGTTAATTCTCTCTTTCTCTGTCATACGTGAATTTGTAAGAGAAAGAGTCTCTCTCTATAGCCCATGAAAATACTGTGGCAATATTTTATTACATAACAAATTCAACAGGACAGTTTTTCAACTACTTCACACTCAAGCTATCTGCTGATTATCTTCCCAGTCTTGCTCTCCTCTCTCTTATCCTTCACTTTGTTCTAGGATGTATACTTTTCAACTATCCCTCACTTTACAGATACGTCTTGAGACAGAGTGAAATAAACTGTCTTTCCAATTTTGCATAGCCAACAAGTGGCAGGACTACTATGTATGAACCCCTGTGATGGATAACAGGCATGTAAAGTTGGGCAAATGTGGTTTCTTCCATTAAAGAGTTTACAAGCTTTTTTTTTTTAATTGAAGTATAGTCGGTTTCCAATGTTGTGTTTATTTCTGGTGTACAGCAGAGTAATTCATGTACATATATATATTCCTTTTCATATTCTTTTTCATTATAGGCTATTACAAGGTCTTCCATTAAAGAGTTTAATGTCTACCTTGTGATATTGGTGTGTATACATGAGCTGTACCACAGTAAGGTAAATTTGAGTGGAGGTTTGTAAAACACAGTAACTAAGAGTAAAAGCCTTTGAGTACAATCTGAATGTGAATCCCAGCTCTAACATGAAGTAACTGGTGACCTTTGAGTCACTTAACTATATTCAATTCATTTAACTACACAGTGAGGTAATTATATTGATAATGCAAATGTATTACGGCAATTAATTGAGTTAAAGCGGATCAGTTATCCAATACAACTTCTCACATACAGGTAGCATTCACTAAAGAAAAATTGCTATTATAAATTGTTGTGGGAATAGGACAATGACTATTCACAGGAGAGAATATAAGCTCACTGCTGAAGTCAATTTAGTGACATGCAAAAGATACAGTACATTCAGTCTAGTCTATTATATGTTTTCCTGTCATATGTTATTTATTTTTAAATTATTTTATTTTGCATTTGTAGGGGAGTATAATTTGCTATCACAAAATGTATCTCTTAGACATGCAGATTACTTCAAGTTGAAAACAATCAAGGCCCAAAAGACTCAGGAAGAACCTTTGACTTTTCCCTAGCTGACTAAAAGAATTTAGATAGAGGGCCTGTTCTTGGAATAGGGTTATTACCATAGATATCTACAAAAAATATGGCCTCAGTGTGGTAAGGGAAATTTGGCAGGGCCTACAGATCAGAGTCCCTCTGTGTCCCATTGTTTCTGTATAGCCCAGCAAACTTTCATTTACCAAACATTTGCTTTTCCATGTAAATTGTCTTCTTGCTCTTTGAAATCTCAAACCTCTATCCTCAACATCCTCTTTTGCCTTTAGCCAAAGATAGTATTTAAGGTGTTGGCTTCAGCCATTTGGTGAATTAATCAATTTTCTGGGTCTCTCCCATGCCTACTTGTTATTAAACTTTTGTTTGATTTTTTCCTTTAATCTACTTCATGTGAATGTAATTCTTAGACCAGCCAGAAGTACCTAAAAGGGTAAAAACTTTTCTGCCCCCTTAAACACATTCATGCACTGGTTGAACAATTGTGTTAGATAATTTGTAAGGTCCTCCTGAACTACAATGTTACATGAAATAAATAGAGGCTGATGGAAAGCCAAGTATTTGGGTCAAATTCACTACCTGTAGTCAGAATTTTGTAATATTTTGAACACTTTTTCCTTTTATTTACATAATTACAGGCCTTAAAAACCATAAGTAGGGCTTCCTTTAAATTATGATTTTTAATGATACTCTCTGAAAGCTTCCTAAAATTGGTCATAATTTATATCAGGATGATATTATCACTTGTTGCTCCCAGAAAAAGAAACTTGTATCAAATTTTGAAAGTATTGAAAGGACTTAAATAGGGGCAGAGAATCAGAGGTTATAAGTGAGATTGTAGACCACTTATACTCTCAAGCTACTGTGATTTGAAACATAAATGAAGGCCAAGGTTGCCTACACTGTGCTAAGTATTGGAATAGACACCATGTCCTTCCAAGTACTCTGCAAACCATTTTTAACACAAAGCCACAAGTGAGGTTTCATCAACAGCAAAATAAAGTAGATCTTACTAAAGCATAGCAACTCAAACATGATTTTTAACAAGGACCAATTGAAGAGAAGAAGTACTTCTCTTATCCCTGTATATAAATGGTTGATGCACTGAAGTGTGATATTTAATTACCTCTTTTTATTTTACCCGTCCTTATTTTAACTTTCATAGCTACACATGTTACACTGGCCATAAAATTATATTGTCCATTTTAAGGTGCAGCTACAGTGTTTTTCAGGCTGATTTCCTGTTGCAGAGCATTTTGCCAGTGGTCACCACACCATGGGAAGCTTTTCCACCAATTGGTTCCAAATTTATAGCCCTTAAACGTTACCAGTGTCATGCCATTAAACAGGGGAGTCTATGTTTCTGCAATCAGTTAGAAACCTTCTCTAAGTTTCAACCTCCTCCGTTCAATCACTCTACTTGCCAAGGTGAAGATACTAATCCTAATTGCTAATGTCTCATTCTATAAAATATCTGGAACAGTATACAAAATCCTATTGTATCAGATCCTTTCAAGAAAAGAAAATGTATTGATTTGTAGGGGAATACAAAAAAGGCTGATTTGCAGAAGAGTTCTAAGCCTTGTAAGTGCATCCATGGTGGGAATCATTAAAAAAAAATTATCTGTAATATTTGCAATACATATTTGAAAGTTTTTCAATGAAAACAGATTGACAAAGGGCTATTATTTAGTTTTCTTAGTTTTAGTAGCACAGAAAAACCGTGACCCACACATATTAAATATACAGTATAAGTTGCTGAAAATACAGGAATTTTCTGGTCACCTTGTAATTGTCTACAATATCTGTGTTTAGAAATAATACTATTTAATTTATTCCTTTTAAAATCAGAGATTCTTATTAATCATTGTTTACCATCATTCTGACATCTTCCTGTCTCTCCTCATATATAAGAAGACAGAGACAAATTAGCCAAATTCTATCTAACATTTCAGTATTTTATTGCTTCACACAAAGTTAAAAGAATAAGAACATATTCTTTTTAAATTACACTTATGTATGTCAATGGTACTTTTCCAAATGTGAAACATATATATTTTATATGTCTACATATTTATTCTGAAGAAATGAATTTATTAAAGTACAAACTCCAGAAAAATCTTTGCATATTCTAAACTTCTACCTAACTACAAGACACTAATAATGACATATTAATATAAATATTGAACAATTTCTCTTATACCGATATGGCAATAGGTTAGAGACAGGACATAATGGTATTTATTCACTCTTTTATCTTCAGGCATAGAACAATGCCTGGGAAGTGATCAATAATATTCACTGTATAAAAATATAGACTCATAAATATTTATTCATTTATTTTCTTCAACAAAGCTTAACTTAAAACCTACACTTTGGTAAGCAGTAAACAAGATGTTAGTAATTTTGAAAGAAAAATTATTCTGCCCTAATCCTAATCTAATGGAATATAAATAATTAATATATATTGATCTTTCTTGACTTATGGTGAGGTTATATCCCAATAAACTCATCAAAAGTTGAAAATATCTTAAGTTGAAAATGTATTTAATACACCTCACCTGCAGCTTAACCTAGCCTACCTTAAACATGATCAGAATACTTATATTAGCCTACAGTTGGGCAAAATAATCAAATCAAAACCTATTTTATAACAAAGTGTTGACTAACTCTTGCAGTTTATTGAACACTGTACTAAAAGTGAAAAACAAAATGGCTTTCTGGGGACAGATGGTTGTTAAGTATATCGGTTGTTTACCCTCGTGATGCATGGCTGACAGGGAGCTGAGGCTGCAGTATCTTTCCACACATTGCTAGCCCTGGGAAAAGATCAAAATTCAAAATTCAAAACACAGTTTCTACTGAATACGTAGGACTTTCACACCATCGTAAAGTGGACAAATTGTAAATGGACCCATCGTAAATTGGGAACCATCTGCAATAAAAATGCTATGTCATTATTGTCATAATCCTCAGATTCACTGATCAATTTCCTATCTATTCGAAAACCCAAGTGAAGACCTCAGCTGCCAACTGGAACAAAATATTTCCAGGATTTGATCACTGAAGAACCATCAATTCATAAAGTATTTCTTATTTCTCTTAGGCTTGAATGTTATACAAAATGCAATGCAGTGATCACATTTCCTATACCAAGCTTCTATTCTTATGATTTTCATCTTTTCTCTCTTTTCTTTGCGAGTTTGTGTCTCTACTGACCCATTTCACTGTACCTTAAAAACTCCTTAAAAATTTTTTGTTGTTGTTTTTGTTTGGAGGAGAGGTAATTAGGTTTATTTATTTATTTATTTTCAGTGGAGGTACTGGGGATTGAACCCAGGACCTCATACATGCTAAACACAGACTGTACCACTGAACTATATGCTCCCCACTCCACAACTCTCTTTTTGAAGAATCAAATTTAAAAAAAAACCTCCACAGAACACCTACTCCACCTTCTTCCTGAGTGAAACCTCACTGCCCTTTCAGCAGGCCTCCTCTCTCTCCGTTTACTGAATTTGTGGTGCACAGCTTGACTGCAATTCTTGGCAGCTTGAGAGTAGCTTAGCCATCCTCCTATTGTATTTGTTTCATTACAGTTTTGACCAAAATCTGGCAAAAATCCTTTTTTTTTTTATGATGCTAATGCCACCTGTTGCTTAATACAATGTTGAGATAGTAGCTGAGTTTATATACTTCTCGTGTCTTTTTTAACATAAGAACTCTCCCTTAATACATAAGAGGCAAATTAGAAAAGCAATTGCACTTAATAAGGGAAAAAACTGAGTTAAATTTTTGTGTTTATAGTTACAAAATAGGCTCTCAATACTCACAACAATAAAAATAACCTCCATGTCTTCTTTGGATTCCCTAGAGAATAAACGGGGAAAGTGGTCTTAATAGGTTAATCCTTAAATAATGTAGCATACAGTTTTGCTGTAGACATTTTGGGGGGGCAAGGAGCTACTTAAATGTTGGCTCAGATAATGAAGGCAGTGTCCACATATGCAGTTATGAGAAATTAAAAAAAATACATATATATATATTAACTGGATTTTCTAGAGTTTTCTGATCTGTGGACACTGAAAACCATTCCTATGTATGGCAAACATGACTTGACCAGACACACTTGTGATCATTTCAATCCACACTTGTTTGACAGTCAGGAATGCTTAACATGATGTGAAATAAAACCTTGCACTTTCTTGTGGACTTAGCATCTTGCCATGAAGAGGTGGATCCTCTGTCCAGGTTAGGAAAACCATTGAGAGACACTGGTAGAGTGGAGATTTCACAGGCAACCTGCTTGTTTCACATAACAGGTTTTGCTTCAGTCACCGGGAGAATCTTACTCTCTCCTCTTTGGATTACTGGAGCAAACTGTGTGCTTGTCATTAATCCTTCATAATTCTACCCCAACATCTGTTTAATTTTCCAATAATTGCTGGCATAATCCTCTTAAATGCAGGTCTGATTACATTAATTCTCTATCAAAAGTCTTCATAGTTGAAGACATTCTCTATCTCTTCATACAAAAAGAAAAGTTCCTCCCATTTGATAATTTTCTTCATTCTTACGTTTACCACTATCTATTTCCCACATGTTAGTATAAATACATTTTATATTTTATTTCCTAAAATTTGTCATTCATGCCATTCCACCTCAGAATCATTGCACAAATTGCTCCATTTACCTGGATATACATTGCAAGCATGCACACCCACACATATCCATCCACACGCATCCATCTGTGTATGTATGCATGGATACTAATATTCTTACTTAGGACTTCAGTTTAAAAGATACCATCTTCAGAAGCAAATTTCATCCCTAGTGGAGAATGAGAGAGTCTTTGGTGTATTTCTGTTTTTACCATCTTGCTCTTCCCAGTGTCATACTTTTGATCACACAGTAATGGCATATTAACAACCCTTATTCCCTTATTATGTTCCATATAGCTTGAGAATAAGAACCGTACAATGATGTCTCATCAGCACCTGTTCTAGTGCCTTGTCCATAGTATATGATCAGTATGATTTTTAATGAATGCTAAAGATAATCATGAGTTACATTTTTGTAATGAGAATTGAGATACACAAAATAACCTTCCAGCTTAAAGCTGTCCACATCCTTATCCCTGGAACCTATGAAAATGTTACATTACGTGGAAAATGAGAAGTAAGGTTGCAGACTGAATCAAGGTTGCTAATCAACTGATTTTAAAATGAAGGAATTATTTAAGATTATCTGAATGGGTCTTAATCTGGGAAAAGAGAGGCAGGAGAGTCAGAAACAGAGTTGACCTTGTGAAAAAGACTCCAATGGCCATTGATGGCTTTGAAGTTGGAGGAAGGAGCCAGGAGCTGACGAATGACTTCCAGAAGATGTGGATTATCCCACTGAGTCCAATTCTGACTGCTCCCTCCAGAATTGTAAGACAACAAATCTGTGTTGTTTAAAGCTTCTAAGTTTTGGTAATTTGCTGCAGAGACAATATGAAACTAATAGAATAATATACTTTATTGTCCTCAGCAAAGTGATCTGAAATTATTTTAAAAATCAACTGCAGAAGAGATATAACTGTTCCTGAGTTTTCTAAATCTAATTTAATATAAATTTTGACAGTGTATTATACATTTAGAAAGAAATCAGTATTTTAAAATTCAAGAAGCTAAGTAAACATTTCAGAAAAGGGATCAATGATTAAATGTGTGAGGAGAGAGATACTTTATTAGTTAATTTAATCAATATTTTTTCTTTACCAGATATGAATTTATCATATTTGATGCTTAATCACAGTCCACTAGAATTCAGATTTAGTTTATTACGACAGCTAAGTTAAAGGATTTACATGTAATGTATGTACTAAAATTGATTATAATACAGATTTCTAACAATTGTCCTTTACTGCTGAGATATATGTAATTTTATTCTCTTTGATATTGATGAAAATCTATACTGAGAGCCAGTTTTCTTTTTAAAAAAATTTTAAAGCTGTAGCTTATTATTCATGGACTCTGGACTTGAAACAGATTCAAACAGATCAGTGTTCAGATCAATTGTAGAATATTTATTTTTAGGTGATAACATTTTATTAAAAATTTTCCTGAAAGAAATTAGGAAGGAATTATACTTGAAGAATAAAAACAATCCATATGAATCAGTAAGAAAGAAATTAAAATAAATCAATAAAAATGAAATCGATATGATACTTCGTGACGGAAATGATTCATTTTCATAATATGTTTCTGGATTCATTCAGTGTTTTCACGCTTGTTATTTAATTTTAATATATATTAACTTTTCCTTTTCCTTTTTTAATGATTTTTACCATCAAGTAAACAAATTGTGTATTAATCACTGATATAATTTATATGCTTTTTTAACTGATAAAAAATTATTTTCCAGTATTATTAATTGCATATATTCTTTTTATTATAAACATTTTAGTCTTTGACAAAACATCACTGGAAAAAGATAAAATAACAGTAGTGGCCTGTACAGGGGCCAAATTCGATCTTCTGATTTTAATAATATTTTCAGCAATTCTTACATTTACCACTCCATGAGTTTTACTTTATAAAATTCTTGACTACTAACAAAGAAAACATAAATTTGTCTCTGTTTGTTTGTTTACAGTTAAAGCTTTCCTACAAGTAAGCTGCAATCTTAATACAGTGACTTTTTAGGATGGGAATCCAAGAATTAGGAAATCATGTTGTCCTTTTGAAGCAATTATTCATGTCTGGAAGTCTAAATAACTTAGAAGTTTCAAGACATGATGTATGTAGGAAAATCTTTATTAAAAAATATTAATTGCCAAGTAATAGTAGTTGGATAGTAAGAAGAAACATACAGGCATCTGATATATAGTATGTAATATAAATAAAATATGGCTTTACAAGATGAGTGCTATTGGAAGTAAATTCCTATAATATTTTAATCACACAGAGTGATGGAATCCTAAATATGGTTCATTTCATGTATTTACTTATTAAGAGACCACAGTTCATGAGTATTAAAATGGGAGACAGGAAATTGAAAATTGTCTTAAGTCAACACCTGTATGTGTGAGGAAGGTGGATGGCCACAGGAACCAGTGAAATGGTGAGTTGCAAAACAAACTTTAAAGTTTTGCCTTTTGATTTCTTATGTTTACATCTCTTTAGGTGCAAGAGAAGAGTAATTAACATCTTGGATGTCTGTTGGTAATGGCCTTCATTACTCTCATTCTGCCCCTACAAGTCTCCAAAATTTAACTGAGTTCTTTCTCCCAGTATCATATTCCCCAAAAGGTTAAAAGTGCAACTCTGAAGAGAGAAATTTCCTGATTTAAAAAAAATTAAATAAATAAAATAAAGAACGTAGTAGTCAACTGTGGTACTTGGAGCTTCTGACCTAGCGGTCTTCACTGCTGCTTTTCTCTGACCTTACTGGGCTAATAAGGACTGAGATCTGGCTGTCAATCACTCCCCAGTCCAGATTACTAGACAGAGTAGATGAAACCCTTAGAAAAATATTAGCTTAAAAGACAAAATAATTAAAGTAGGGCTACCTCAAAATAAAGACTAAAATTGACAACTTATACTAAATGAGTATAGAAAAGACATATCAGTATATTAAGATATACTTGATACATGCTCATAAAAAAAGGGAAGATATTAAAATGCAGACAAGAATAAGAACCTAGTTGTACTAATTGTTTATTTATATGCAAACTAGTTGAATCAATGAATACAGTGGATAGGATAAGTACTGAGACAGATGTAGGTAAAGAATAACTTAAGGATACATCTATCTAGGCATAAAGAAAATATTAAAGATATCAAATATAAAAGAGGTGTAAGCTATATTGAGGCAAGAAATACACACACTAACATCTGAATAATATTAGACCTATTGATTAAAAAACAAGGGCAAAAATAAAAATAAAAGATGAAAGAGAGGAAGGGTGTGTGGGGGAAGATGTTTGAAAATTAATCTAAATCTATTTCTTGAAAGAGTTAAAGGTTATTTGATCTTGTCGAAAACGTCCAATAAGACATTTGCTCCATACCAAACATTTGGTCTTATCCAAAACATCCATGAGCATATTTGGTCCATGCCTAATGATTCTGGACAGGAGCAATTACAAGGACCTTTTGGCATGGACCAAATATCTTATGGACTCTCTGGACAAGACAAATGATCCTGCAAATATCAAGGACTTTTTGGTGTGGACCAAATGCCTTATTCCATGGACCAAATATTCCATGGACTGATGTCTTATGGATGTTTTGAAGTGGGTCAAATGTCTCTGCGGATGTTTTAGACAGGACCAAATATAACCAAATATTAAGGATATTTTGGCATGGACCAAATGTATCATGAACCAAATGCCTTATGGACATTTTAGACAAAACCAATGTTCCACAAGACTCAAAAGTTAAAAATCAATTTGCAAGATCTCAGATTAGAAAGCTGCATAGAAGCCAAACAGAAAAGGAAATATCCATTATTATACTGAAATTTATGAACACCAAACTAAAGAATACGAAGACAAATAGAAAATTATAAGAGATTCTACAGAAGGAAAAAAAAATAGTTCATTTACAAAGAAACAAGAATCAGGCTGACATTAAATTTTGAACAGCAACACTGAATGAAAAAGGACAATTAATTGATAGCTTTATTATCTAGAAAGAAAATGATCATAGATGTAAACTTTTAGATCTTGTTAAAATGTCACTGAAATATGAGGATATAGTGAAAATATTTTCAGGTGTACAAACCATAGATGATTTGTCTTCAGAAATCCACATGGGAAATATTTTTATAGGAAGTACCTAAGTAATAATATTAATTTTAAAAATTCATAAAGTACTCAAGAGCTATAAAGAAAGAAAGTGATCATATATCTTGATAAAACTGTCTTGTAAAAAAAACTATATACAAAGGGGAAAGTGTGATATAAAATATATAAGGAAGAAATGAAATTTTAGTCACTGTGATTATTGTTGGATCTATGACCTGGTATGAAAACATGCTGATATATTTGTCTAATTATAGGAAAAATACAAACATTAATAAGTTTAGATGAATTAATGAATAGTAGTTAGAAATTTTAACCTCTTTTGTTAGCTGATAATTTTTTCATTAGAAAAAATTAAGAATAGACATCAAAATTTAGCAAGTCTAATATGCCTGACCTATGAATATAGATAACTTGACCCCAAAGTAATAGTCTCCAGCATATACAAGCATATGTTGAACATTTTCACAAATAGACAATTATTTAGGCCAGAAGTATACATCAGTAAATTCCTAGAGATAAATATCAGATTACATTCTCTAAATATAAGACAATAAAATTAGAAAGTAATAACCAATATGTAGACTATAAATCCACATAATTAGAAATGTACTTTACACTGAAAAATAAACCAGGCAGCTAATTAACAAATATCAGAATTAAAGTGCTGTACTACCATCTGTCAAAATATGTGAAAACAAAGCTACCATAGAAGAGAAATCTAAAAATTTAAATTCATTACCTCAAAAGAACAACATAGGAAAAAGTACAACAGAAACAATAACAGCAAGAAAATTTAAAAATCAAGAAAAAATGAAATCAATATAAGGGTAAAACTAAACACAACAAAAATACAAGATTATAGAAACAAACATGTTCTTTGAATAGATGAATAAAAAAGACTGGTCTTTATCAGCACTAGTCAAGAAATGCTAAGAGATGATGCAAATAAATACAATATTAGGTTAAATATATGAAAATAAATTTACAGATGGAGGAGACTGATTACAAATGCTAGTAGGAAAAAAAAAAAACCCTAATTTTAAAACAGTTAATATAGATTAACAATATAGACTGTCTTTGTGACACAGAAGATCAATTAGGGATGGTAAAGTATTTCTTTAAACATAAAAGGTAAATTCATTAAAATTATTAATTTGATTGCTGTATATTAAAATTAAATATTTCCTTTCAATTAAGTACAATGAGGAAAAAAGTTAATAGACAATTGACAGAGAAGTGAACCATACTTAAAATACCTAAAGCCGACAAAGGATTATTAGATAAAAAGTCCATGATAATTCCTTGCAGGTGTATTTTAAATACCTTAAAGTACTCTTTGGGAATGTGCCGTAGGAAATTAAAGAGATACATAGATAATTAGAAAAGTAATAAAAAAATAATAGTTAATTTTATATGACTAATTACTTGCCAGGTCTTGTTCAAGTATGTTAACTCACGTTTCCCTCCACTCATTTGGTCTGTGAAACTTTTACGCATACCTATTAATATCTTGCAGAATCTGTTGCACTGAAGTCATTACCAATAAAGTCAAGAATAAGGACATGATGCCTGTTTTTATCACTATTATTCAAAATGATCCCTGATGCTAGTAAAAGCAGGAAGCAGGAAACAGAAATAATAACTTGTGGAAAAGCTTGCCTACCTAGAGCAGCTATGAAACTCCAATTAGAGCTGGAATGTAACAAGTGAGTTGAGGAAGTTGGGCAGATATGTACATTTTTAATAGCTTACTCCTTGGCAATAGTGAGTTAGAAGGTACAATGGAAGCAATACATTAATCAACAATATGAAAATTACAATGAAATTATAAAATATAAGCCAATGATCTGGGAGAAAATTATGAAGAATCTATATAAACATAAAAAACAATATATATTTGTTAAGGCATATTCAAATTTTTTAAATAAGTTAAAAGGTGAATTATATGCCATTGTGAAATTATCATTATTTTTCAAAGCTGTTTTATACATTTAGTGTAAAATAATTCAAATAATTTTTGAAAATTGAAATCATATCTTAAAAACTTTGAGGAAGAATTTGATAACCATCATTACATGAAAGTAGCAGAAAAATGATTTATAATAATGAATATAATACAAGTTACCATACAAAAGTGCAATGGAATATTGGCCTAGGCTTGGAAAGAGTAATGGAATATAAATATAAAATGAATTCATAAATATCAATAAAGTTCCATCAAATCAAATTTGGAAAGGACTAATAATTGTTTTGCTTGATCAGCTCTGCTCTCACTGAGTGGGATGCGGACCAAGCCCACTCATCTCCTTTGGCACATAGAGTAAAAGTGAAGTAAGAGGACTTCACTACTTCTGGGATGACCTTTATGCAAAGGAGGTGGGAGGCAGGTGTCAGTGAATAAATAGGTCGTTCCTCATTTCAGACTGAAAATTCTGAGGTGTATTCTAAATAGTAGGGGTTGATGCCCAGTTTCCCACTTAACCAGCTTAATCGTGCCTTCTCAGTTTAGTTTTTGCCTCTTACCCCATAAGCCTTCTCAATTTCTTCCTCTTCCCTGTTTTCATACCCTAAAATAATTATCCAGGTGGTGTATACAAGTGCTGATTTTGGTGGGGGTGAGCTTAGCTACTGAACGAGATGAAAAGAAAGCTTCAGAAAAACAGCAACAACAACAACACAGAGTTGCTTGGGATACCTCTGGACCCTTAAGCTTTTCTCCCTTTCACTTCTGTAGACCATAGAAATGATGCTTTTAGGGACAAGTAGCTATCTTTAAAATAGAAGTTGTTATATAAAGGAAGACCTAATTCTAACGCTAGGAGAACACCAAGAAGAGTCTAGTTTTATCATGCCATTGCTAAACTCTACTTATTTAAGCCTTCCTACTAGGTTTTGCCATTACAACTGATCCTTGAACAAAGGGTGCGCATGCGTGTGTGTATGTGTAGGGGGGAACTGGGCGGGGGTGGGGCGAGGTGAAGGAGTAGGAAGTGGGGTAGGTTAGGGGCCTGACTCTCAGCGCAGTGGAATAGCCTTGTATGATTTATAGTCTGCCCTCCATATGGGAAGTACCCCATCTGTGGATTCAACTAAGCTGTAATGTGTGGTAGTATTTACTACTCAAAACACAACAAAACAAAACAAAATGTGTTAGTGGATCTGCCCAGTTCAAACCTATGTTATTCAAGGGTAAACTGTATTTATAGCCAGAAATGTTCTTGACTAAGGATATTCAGTATAATCTCAGTAGATCTTAATTTGGAAATAAAACAGGACCTATATAACAGAGGAATGATCAAGAGCCTTTTAATAGCCTAGTTAGCTCTGCTGGGTTGGATTATAGCACATTTTTATTCTTTTCATTATAATTTTCTGACTTTAAAAACTGTCTATATTTGTAATTTAAAATAAAAAGGTGTAAAATTTAACAAAAATATGAACAGATATTAAACACTTAAAGAAATAAGTGAAGGAACCAATCTATAATACTAAAGAAAGAAGGTAGTTTGATAAAAGTCAAGAATGAATTAATTTCAGATTCTAGTTTTGTCATCTTATACCTAGGATAATTGATAATTTGGGCTGGGATAAACTAAGTGTCAAACAAAATTTGATGTAGCTGGTTTATGTAAAAAAAGAAACAAATTAAGGAATCAAGGCTATAACAAAGAGCCTAAACCAGGAAACGTAACTATAGATGTAACTTTACCAGCAAACTCCCATTACCTCCCATCTCCTTAACAATCTTATTTTATTATTATAATTCCAGGGCTGGGACCTTGTGAAATGCTACCCACTCATCAGAAATGTGACAGTAGATTTAAGAGAAGTTTCCTGGCTTAGGTAAGCAGCTTGATAAAGTCAGCTACTATTTTGTTTTGTTTTGCTTTGCTTTGCTTTGCTTTGCTTTGCTTTGCTTTGCTTTGCTTTGTTTTGTTTTGTTTTGTTTTGTTTTATTATTTTATGACCTCTTTTAAAAATTATATGTGAATTTTTTTCCCAGATAAATTACCTTATACTTCTTATACATCCCCAGATTGATGAAAATTACACTTTTCTGCTTACATTCAGAGTCAAGAACTCTTCATATCACTTATACTCATAAATTAGGCATTTTATTCTCTGAAAGAATTTGGTGTCATTGGTATCTGTCTATTTGTTACCAACTACAAAACTAAAAGGTTTTGTCTTTCTATTATTTTAAGAAAACAGTTCCATAAGTAATCATCCACTCCAATATTCAGATATTTTCTGCTACTTTTCTAAAATTTCAGGCTTGAGAAAATAAAGTCTGAATCTCAAAAGGCAGTATCTACTAGTATAATTAATCTCTGCTTAATTATCATATGATGAAGATTGTTAATTTTTCACTGAGAATAAGAGGAATCTTCTTTGTCCTCAGTTCTACTTAGTCCATACCATATTTTATGTACTGTCACTTTAAAGACTTACTTCCAGAAAATAATGTCTATATTTGTCAATTTTTTCTCAGTTAGCAGTGACAAATAATACAATGCAATTTAGATAACAAAACAGGAATTTGTGTATTTATGCTGTTAGAATGACTTTGGGGACAAATGGGGCTAGTGTCTTAAATGGTCATTTCAGAACCCTCTATCAGTCTCTGCCTCCCTCTGTATACTGGGTTTTTTCTTGCAGCTCTTTCCTCTTTGCAATCACGCAATACAATCATCAGCAGTTTAAGGCAAATTTTGTTTAATGTTTTGCTGTCAAAGAGGAAGCTAGCATGTCTTTCCACTGAATTTACTTAAGATGTTTCAGGGAAGAATCTCATTGGTTTATTTGTGGATAAAGAATTCAGGGAAGAATCTCATTGGTTTATCTTGTGGATAGAGATAATGGGCCCAGCATATGTTCTAAGCCTGCCCTTTGCTGAGAGGTGGCTCTCACTGCATCTATATTGACTATAGGGCAACTTCTTAAACCAATAAAGCAAAACAAACAAGAGCAAGAACAAGAGAAATGGAGCAAAAATTATCTGGATGGGCAAAAATCATAGGTTAATATGTCATCTAAGTTTATCATTATTTGACAAAAGAAATTAATTAAAAAGAAATTTACCAAATAAACTAAATGATAACTTCCCTCTCCCACAAAAAAATTTAAAATGAAGTACTCTCGAAGGCAGAATGTCAAAGTGGAAAGAACTATGTCATGGAAGTTGTGTATACCTAAGTTGAAATCTTGACTCAGACATGTTTGATGGATTTGAACAAATTCTAACTCTCAAGAGCTTATTTTGCAACTTCTTACCAGAAAAAAAAAAAAATCCCTTCAGAGTATTGGGTATTTTGCTGAGAAGTTTTTGTAATATCAATAGATAGTGGAAAATGGTTAATTAACAAGTCATTGAAATATAATATCCTCTACAGCTTTCCAGCAAGTATTTAAATGATTATAATATATATAATACTCTAGTTTAACTAAAGTATTGTTATGCATTATGGCAGAGTTATACTACAAAGTACTAATCAGTGAATTTTCTCTCTTGTTTCTTTGTTTACCATTCTGCTTTCTTTCTAGTACCATAAAGCAGCATAGATGTACCTAAAGTTGAAAAAAGATCCACTAACTTAAGTGTGGGATCAAAACTATAAATTCATTTTTTTAAAGCAAGTTTTTGTTCTACTGAAGATGAAAAAAGACATGAACTGAGGAAAGACAAATGAATCCCATCTTCAGAGGAGGGGAAGGTCTCCAGGAGGACCAGAGAGCAGGCTGAAGGAGCACTGAAATACTCAGTGCTAAGCTATCTTGGATTCTGCATCCTCTCTCCAGCCAACATCACATTATCTTTAACTCTTGTAAAACTGATTAGACAATTTAATGGGTGGAGGGGGGCATGTAGAAAAGCCTATTAATCTGATGGGCACAAAACAAAACTTGTTGATGCTTTCCTTTTAACATTTAGCCTATTAAGACACTGTGAGTCTATACACTTGAGATTTTTGTTTTTGTTCTAAACTACACATCCTCACGTTGTCACAGTGTTAAAACTATGGTAGTAAGCAAACTCTTAATTAATGTTTCTTCAATTGCCACAAATACAACTTGCACTTGAACTTTATCTAATTTTCTGTTCTAAAATTGACACAACAAAACGATCGTCTTCTATGATTTTTACTATATTCTCTACTCTATAATATAGCTCTGTCTCTTCTGTATAAAGTCAATAAAATAGTGCTTCAGATATTAATGATGTAATATTATAGTTTAATATGTAAAGCACTATAAAATAAATCCTATTGCCACATTTAATTTGTTTAGCAAAACAAATCTTTCATCAGTTATTAAGTATTTTATTGACTTTATACTTTTACATTAGTAAATGCTTATTAGGAACAGTGTTAGGAATGTCTGTGGGACTATTGGAGGGGAAAATGGTGGTTTTTACCTTTAAGAAGTTTATAGTCTAGGTTGAGATACAAATATTAAAATGAAGTATTGAGACCAGTACAAACGTATTGAAGTTAATATGGATTACATAAGTTTAGGGCGTTGGGAGAATTCAGTTATTCCAGTTGAATTTCCAAGATTGTGTAAGTTTTCTATTTGTTTATTTGTTTTAACAAGTAGCAAGGAGGCCTGAGTTCATAAGGAAAGTACATGGGGAATTTTTTTTTAAGCCTGGTAAGCTTATGGAGAGTGTATCAATGAAAAAAGTCCACTGATGGAACAAGTAAACTCTAAATTTCAGAGTATTGCAGCAACCAGTGTTTTGTTTATTTGTTTGCTTTGTTTTTTCCTTAATTATGCTAACTATCTATCCATTCATGCCATTTTCCCAGCAGGACCAGCCTGAGGGATCACCCATCTCTGTCTAGAATACTGACAGTCTCTTGACAGATAGAAAAGAGATATGACAAACTATAAGTCAATCCTAAATCTGTCCAAATGACACATTGGCCAAATAAAGTCATATAGACATTCCTGAGATGAATGGCATACAGTAGAATAATCCTCCTAGAATGAGACTTAATATTTTAAAATACAAACTACCACAAATAGCTCAAACCTTTAGCTCATAACATTAATTTGAGTTCCCAGGTAAAAGTTTTCTTAAATTGCTTACACAAAACACTTGTCTTGCAAACATGTCTTACTAGCCTGGAGAAGAAAGGTTGAAGGTATACGTGGACACGTTTATTACCAGATTCTAACACAATGTCTCAAACCCAGGCTTAATACATGGCAACTGAACAAAGTAATGATCACAACCAGAACATTTAATCAGCCCATGGCATAATCCTTCTACATGATATAGAACATTGTCCAGTAACAATTTCCTTAAATGTCAATTTCTGTATAAGGCAAAATTCTCTGTAAAGAAATCCAGATCCTTATCATCATTCTCACATCAATTCAATGAGACATTCTTAGATTATATAATCAAAGATGTAATTATTTTATTTGTATTGCTGCTTCCTTGTACATTGCTTGGATTTTCTTTAGACTCAAAGTTCCATCAAGGTAAAGACTGTGAGAGGGTTTGATATGCGGGACGATGCTTAGTAAGTGTTAGCAGAATGGAGGTATTTTAGAAGCCTTAAACAGGCTTTGAAATCATGTAGGTGACATTAGTTAGTAATCATTATATGAGACATTTCCTATGTTTCAGTTGTGTAGGTAACTACATTACTGAGATGAAGAAAATGTGCAAATGGTTCTGGGTCCAGTAGGATAATGCTGTTATGGGTTGTAGATTCTCTTCTTACATGATGCCGTTCTTGCAAGAATTTGTTATTTGGCAGAAACAGAAATCACTGTCTTATAGGCTGTTTCTTAAAGAGATTCTCAAAAGTTGCTGACTTCCTCTTCTACTCCTTCCTTTGGATGGGTCCAACTTTCCATGGTGATAAGAGGAGAGTGCGCAATCAAAGCAGCAACCAGCAACTCTTAAAAGACACAGGAAAATAAACCTTGTCCTAGATCATGGATCCTTCCAAGCGGCAACATTACGGAATAGAATAAAGGATGCACTGTGGATTTGTAACATTTCCTCAGTGGGGAAAGTCCCAGGTACCGTAGCTTGTGTTTTCACTTTCTTTTTAAAACATGCAAGTCACATTCTTCCCTGTTGTGACATCATGCTTTGTCTTCAGCTCTGCCTACTCTCTGGTAGAGCTAACTAAACAAAGTAAACAGTTTTTTTTTTAAATTTTCATTTACAGGTAGTTTTCCTCATTACATTATTATAACCACATGTGAATTTGAAGTGGCCAGTGTAACAGTGAGTGACATATCCCTGTTGAATCTTATAAAGAGCTTTATTTCTTTCCCAATTCTGCCTTAGGAACTCTCACTCTAGAGGTTAAAATGTTGTAAACCTTTCCTCTGGCCTGCCTGTTTTCTCTCTGCTTTCAGGATCTCTCTCACGCTCTCTGGCTCTCCCTCTGCCCCTCTACTCCCTACAGTCTCTGGCTAATAAGTAATTTCTCCTGAATACACCACCTGAGTTCCTTTTATTCTACTCTGCCATCTGGCTGCCCTTCCCTCCTTCTGTACCAGAACTATCTTCTGTATTCATATTTTAACAATACTTCATGTTCAGTCTTTGCTACTATTTTAGTATGTCTTACCCAGCTTTTTGTTGTTGTTTACCTCCTTTTAAAAAAGAGCCCATTAGTGATATTTTCCTTGTCTGTGCTAAAAGAAGAAGAATAATAACCATTATTTTGAAAACGTTTGATCGCCTTTAAGTCAGTGTATGAATCTTACAGTTACAGACCCAAAATGCCTCATCTATTCTACCACTTAACATGGCCATTTAGGAAAATCCATTATCTAGGAAAGGATCATTCCCCTGCTGCTTTGTATGAGATTTTTGCTGCAGCTTAGATGATCCTTTCTGTCCTTATATTGAAAATTAGTTGTATAATATCAATGGCCCCAATTTCTTCTTCCAATGAATGACCGTTTCTTTCCCAGGTCCAAAAGCATTATCTTTCGGTCATATTAAACATCTTTGTCCCACTTCTTTGCCATGTTGTTTTAAGTGCTGTCATGTTTCACTATCATCTCCAAGTTTACTAATAATTGGTAGGCCATCTTTTCTAAATCATTTTCATCATTAAACTACCACCAGACTCCCTGTGATCTGAAAGGTAAATTGTTACACTTCTACTGCATTTGAAGTCACCAGAGAGTATCAAAATAAAATTATGACTAGGTGAAAAGTCTGTCCTATCAACAAGAGCAAAAACACTTTGAAACGTTTCCTTGTCTAAATGACATTTCCCATGATTTTGTAATCTTGTGTAAGCTTCCCTTTACCACATCTCCAATTTAAATTCTATTAGGAGGCGCTCTAATTTTCTCTCAAGTGGGAAGTCAGATGTGGAACAAATCCATCCCAAAGGAATTGATTCTATATTCCATTGAAGACCAGGTAGCTTCCATGTGTCATTTCACCTCGTTCATAATGTTTCTCTTTTAGAGTAAATGGGGGTATCCTCTTTAGGAAACTACTCCATCTCAATTAGAGACATTGCCTCCAGGGGATAACCCCAGAGGAACTAGAATTACAATCATATATCTTGGATAATTGGGCTCAGATTTTGATGGCCTCTTGTCTCAATTTTACAAAACTTGCCTGAGATTTTACTGGATCCCGGAACTGTCTTAACAATATTCAGTTCCTCACAGTCCCTAATCGGCCAGTATTCAACTCATCTTACCCATGTGACTTCCTGCAGTATTTTCAAACTCTGCCCCAAATGGGAAATCTCTAAGTGTGTTCTGGGGAGACAATTTTCCACTGGTCTCATGTTTCTGCACTGATTTGTTCTAGCCTATCTGTTGAAGGATGTTTGTATATTGAACAGACTTGGAAGGCAGAGATGGTATTTTCCTTCAGGTCACAGTGCAAGCACATTTCCTTCTTTTTTGTAACACAACCCATTGTGTTTGCAGATATTCCCTGCCTCAATTTTGTATCTTCATGTGGAAACTGGGGCTCAGAGAGCTGACACACACACCCTCACACAAATACTGCTGACACTTTGGCTACTGCTATAGCTGTGAATAATAAGCTGTCTTTTATTTCTGAACCAGGACTCTAGTGTCTTCTATCAATACTCATGAAACCATGGCTGACTCACTTGATAGCTTGCAAGTAAGGGAAAAAACTCTCTGGCCCTTTACAGTTTTTGATATTGATTGTCTCTTAAGCCTTGGTGTAGTATATGTTTCTTGAAGCAAGTACCACATCTTACTCTCCCTTATATTTTCCACAGTAGTGGAAGCCCAAGACGATGCCTTACATGGAGAAACTACTCTATAAATCATGTAGAAAATATATATTTCTTTCAAATCTTATCTTACCTAGAGATCACTTAGATCCACTTTGCCTTTTGTTGAATAGTTGAAATATGCTAAGAACAGAATGTTCTCTCTGAATAACATTTAGAATCATCATTAGTTTAAACTCCCTGACTCATTTGTTTATGAAGTGAGACTCAGTGTAAGAACATTAACACTTGCCATAGAATTGTTTTGAATTAATCACCAAACTAATGTGTTATAACTTTTGGAAACATAATTTCTCAAGTTGGTTTAGGTTATGGCCATGACATTTTTATTAAATAAAACAAAGTAGAAAATAAAGTAAAACTCTTGTGAACTTTTAACCTCTTTTTGTTAATTGCTTTGGTCTTTCCCTATGGCACCGGCAAAACTATTTAATAGGGAGATACAATTTTCTAGTTGTTGGGTTTGCTACCTTTGTTAAAATTTTCAAAACATAAAAATTTGGACATTGTTTGACTATTTACTAAACTACTGATGTACACATATAAACAAAATAATTAATGAGTGTGACCTGAGTATTTCTCTCATTGGATTCTGCTTTGCTGTATCATATTTGTTTTACAATGTAATTAATAAAGATTCTACATATACTAACATCACACTCACTTCCAATTTATCAGTAGGTCCATCATAGACCATGTATGACGTCTACTCATTGCTATATTGTGATCAAGAGATATCTAACAGAGTCCCATACTGATGCACGTAGATGTTTAAAATACAGTTCTCTTGTTTATTTGCTAGGCTCTGATCAGTGTGCCTGAAAGATGGTATCTACTGCATCAGGTATGACTATTACAAAATGTTATTAGTGCCTTATATTTTGATGAGGCAAATTAAAATGTGGGTTAATTTCCAACTTGTTAATTAAGTCAGAACAGAGAAAATCCATTTGTATTTGTCTTTTACTAGTTTTTTTTTTAAATTCTTTCTCATGATTGTTTCTGTGTAATATTTATCATATACCTCAACTCCTAAATCTGAAAGTAGAAAAGAATAATCCAAATGAGTTTAACACATAATAATTTTAAGAAATATTTTTGAGACCTGTTGTATTGTGTTAACTTGAGAAATATGGGAAGGTATTTTTTGTAGTGTTTTCCGCTTTCTACACGCCCTTACTGATTTCATGCTTTCCCTACTCTTCTTATAATGATGGCTATAACCTTTATTAATAATAACAAGCAATGGAAATTCATAATATTACTCTTCTTTAGGGAGTGTATTATTTTAGCAAGAATCCATGATCAGAAATACAAGCCATTGCTCATCTGGTAAGGGACAACATCGATGTCTCTGAAATCTCAACAAATTGAGTTTGTCTGTTGTCTTAATGAATGTTGATTTCTCTGAACTGAAGGTGTATAATTCACACTGAAGTTTATTTTGCATTGCAAACAAGATTTTATTGAAGTCTAGTCATTCCAATTTAGTTTAGGTTTCTAGTGTATCTTAACTTATTTACAGAAAATACTTATACTTGAACGTCCCTTTTTCTATTATATTTATTCTGAAGCCTCAACTAGTCAAAGATGTCAGATCTGAAAAGCACTACCATTCTGTAATTTCTGTTTCCTAGGATGAATGGACATCCAATTTGAGTAAAATTATCCAACAGTATTCAAATTCCAGCATGAATTTAAAACATAGTTATTACTTCTTAAAAATCAAGTATTAAAATATACAAACAACAACATCTCTGTCAAGTTGCAAATGAAATAAACTGACACAAACCGTTCTTAAAACTTTCTAACCTAAGGAATCTGATATCATGGCCTCAGGGTAGTAGATTCAATGTCTATAATATGCTTCCTAGGAGAGAGTAAGGTGGACTCTGAGTCATTGTTTGCCTAAGGCTGACCTAACAGTGCTTCTGGTATTTTTTTGTTTGCTTGTTTTTTTGCAAATACATCACTGGGTCTTATTCAGAAAGTTCAGAGTTTGGAAATCTGTATAAAATAAGAATGATCTTTTTATACGTTTGTCTTTTACTACATCAAGTTAACATTATTGAACAGAATGTCACTAAATTAAAGACTATGTTAGGAATTGCATAAAGTAATGCTACTCAAAGTAGTTGCACTTTGAACCATGGGTCTTCAGTCCAGGATGAGATATGGAACTTGAGAGAAAAAAATAAATCATTGCTTCCTGTTTTAAGAAAATTTCAGTAGGAAAAAAAAAGTCAGCTAAATTAAATACTGTGTTTATGAGACTGAAGATATTAACTACTATGTATAAACTAGATAAACAGCAAGGACTTAATGTATAGCACAGGAAATTATATTAAATACCTTGTAATAGCCTATAATAAAAAAGAATATGACAAGGAATACATATATATATATATATATATAACCGAATCACTATGCTGTGTACCAGAAATTAACATAATATTCTAAACTGATGGTACTTCAATAAAAATAAAGAATAATAAAAAGAGATAGTGTGTTTAATGACAAAGTGATTTACATTTTTCTACAAGCTCCTTATCACCTGTGAATCATAACAAATATTTCATGAGTCACCATTAATCTTTCTCACCTTGTTACATTGCTGTAAAGGACAGTCAGAGATTGGCAGTTAAACCTCTAAAAGTGCTACAGTTGAGATGAAATACCGTGTATTTCCAATTAGGATGGACATATGCAATTTATTATAATGCAATGAAGAAGGAAAAAAACAATCATTTTGAGTATAAGTCCCAATTTTAAAAACTGCATGTCATTGGATCCAAATTATAGAACTTGACTGGTGACTGAGCACTTCTTACATGGGCAACTGTATGTAATACACCCAGGGTAACTTGGACAGAGATTTTTTTTTTTTTTTAACCGATACTTGATTATTCTTCTAGCAATGCAGAGAAGACTCTCTAATTTTAAATCAACTCTCAGTAATTCACTGTTACAAATTTAAGATTGATTAATTTTCATAGTTTTATAGATATATTTATATTTAGGCTGTTTTACAATGTTCACAATATACATTAGATATAAAGTCTGTGTATACATTATACTGAAAATTAAAATGACATTGTAGATGATTACTAGAAGTAGCATATCCCAATTTCCTTCACTATGTAAGTTGTCTTGAGTTATTTATAAAATCCCCACTGAATCATAAATCTGTTCTTTGTTGGAATTGTTGGTAATGTTCTTACTTCAAAACATGCATTTTATCTATAAGAGTACTCGAATATTTTTGCTAAGTGGCTGATTGGCCTTGAACTAACGAAGCTCAGAACATTGCACATCAAAATAATATGGTGTGATGAACCACTATAGCAAGTTATACATATATTAACCAAAGGGGATTTGCAAACCAATCTCAGAGTCAAATTCGTTTTTCTAAGCAATGTTTTGGACCACTTAGTACTGTCATTCTACTGAAAACTCAACGAAATCATTCAAATTTAGAGTTCAATTCATGTTTAAAATCATTATACATACTTTGTGAAACTTTTGACATTTGTTTAGTGAATAACTGTTTTATTCTGAAAATATATTTATTTTCAATTCTGAAAAATATTTGTTTTTTCCTCTTATAATAGTCATCAATGTGAACTAATGGTAGAATTTGAAACAAAGAGGTAAATTAAAATAAAGGTAGGAGAATATTTTCCTTGTCTTAGTTCTCCTTGACTAGAAATACATTAGAGCATATTATCAGTTTTAACTTATCATGCACTTCTTTGGACCATTTTTACAGACCAGTCTGTTTTATTCTTTTCAAAAGATAGAGGTGTACTTCTTTAATTCACACAAATTCCATTCCATTTGATAAAACCTGAAATAAATTTCAATAAATCAAAAAAGTTTTAAATTACATCTGTTTAAATACTACATGGCAAAGTAAAACTGTCAAAAATAAAGGAAACACACACACACACACACACACACACACACACACACACTACCCCACGAGCTGGCAAAGTGCAAGAACAGCTACAACAATAGATCAGAATAACTCCACAGTTAAGTGCTACTGAAACCTCATTTAACAACAAAGAGATAGACGTTAGAAAAGCCTGATTTTCCAGAATTCATGAAAAAGCCACATGGAATTTATTTAAAGATAAAGACTTGGACAAATACTCCTCAAAGTTAGGAAATTCAGAATTTAAGGATTAGATAAATATTTGCAGTGTTTATTATACTCTATCTTTTCTTCAAAATATGTCTGTCTTCTCCAATGATTTGAGTTTTCCCCCAATTTTTTTAACATTTTTTTATTGATTTATAATCATTTTACAATGTTGTGTCAAATTCCAGTGTTCAGCACAATTTTTCAGTTATTCATGGACATATACACACTCATTGTCACATTTTTTTCTCTGTGAGTTATCATAACATTTTGTGTATATTTCCCTGTGCTATACAGTGTAGTCTATTCTACAATTTTGAAATCCCAGTCTATCCCTTCCCACCCTCCACCCCCTTGGTAACCACAAGTCTGTATTCTCTGTCTGTGAGTCTATTTCTGTCCTTTATTTACGCTTTGTTTTTGTTTGTTTGTTTGTTTTTGTTTTTGTTTTTTAGATTCCACATATGAGCGATCTCATATGATATTTTTCTTTCTCTTTCTGGCTTACTTCACTTAGAATGACATTCTCCAGGAGCATCCATGTTGCTGCAAATGGCATTATGTTGTCAGTTTTTATGGCTGAGTAGTATTCCATTGTATAAATATACCACCTCTTCTTTATCCAGTCACCTGTTGATGGACATTTAGGCTGTTTCCATGTCTTGGCTATTGTAAATAGTGCTGCTATGAACATTGGGGTGCAGGTGTCATCCTGAAGTAGATTTCCTTCTGGATACAAGCCCAGGAGTGGGATTCCTGGGTCATATGGTAAGTCTATTCCTAGTCTTCTGAGGAATCTCCACGCTGTTTTCCATAGTGGCTGCACCAAACTGCATTCCCACCAGCAGTGTAGGAGGGTTCCCCTTTCTCCACAGCCTCTCCAGCATTTGTCATTTGTGGATTTTTGAATGACGGCCATTCTGACTGGTGTGAGGTGATACCTCATTGTAGTTTTGATTTGCATTTCTCTGATAATTAGTGATATTGAGCATTTTTTCATGTGCTTTTTGATCATTTGTATGTCTTCCTTGGAGAATTGCTTGTTTAGGTCTTCTGCCCATTTTTGGATTGGGTTGTTTATTTTTTTCTTATTGAGTCGTATGAGCTGCTTATATATATTCTGGAGATCAAGCCTTTGTCGGTTTCACTTGCAAAAATTTTCTCCCATTCCGTAGGTTTTCTTCTTGTTTTATTTCTGGTTTCCTTTGCTGTGCAGAAGCTTGTAAGTTTCATTAGGTCCCATTTGTTCATTCTTGCTTTTATTTCTTCTAGGAGAAAATTTTTTAAATGTATGTCAGATAATGTTTTGCCTATATTTTCCTCTAGGAGGTTTATTGTATCTTGTCTTATGTTTAAGTCTTTAATCCATTTTGAGTTGATTTTTGTATATGGTGTAAGGGAGTGTTCTAGCTTCATTGTTTTACATGCTGCTATCCAGTTTTCCCAACACCATTTGCTGAAGAGACTGTCTTTATTCCAATGTATATTCTTGCCTCCTTTGTCGAAGATGAGTTGACCAAAAGTTTGTGGGTTCATTTCTGGGCTCTCTATTCTGTTCCATTGGTCTATATGTCTGTTTTTGTACCAATACCATGCTGTCTTGATGACTGTAGCTCTATAGTATTGTCTGAAGTCTGGGAGAGTTATTCCTCCATCCTCTTTCTTTCTCTTCAGTAATGCTTTGGCAATTCTAGGTCTTTGATGGTTCCATATGAATTTTATTATGATTTTTTCTAGTTCTGTGAAATATGTCCTGGGTAATTGGATAGGGATTGCATTAAATCTGTAGATTGCCTTGGGCAGTGTGACCATTTTAACAATATTGATTCTTCCAATCCAAGAGCATGGAATATCTTTCCATTTTTTAAAGTCTTCTTTAATTTCCTTCATCAATGGTTTATAGTTTTCTGTGTATAATTCTTTCACCTCCTTGGTTAGATTTATTCCCAGGTATTTTATTACTTTGGGTGCTATTTTAAAGGGGATTGTTTCTTTACTTTCTTCTTCTGTTGATTTATCATTAGTGTAAAGAAATGCAACTAATTTTTGAACGTTAATTTTGTAACCTGTTACCTTGCTGAATTCTTCAATCAGCTCTAGTAGCTTTTGTGTGGACGTTTTAGGGTTTTCTATATATAGTAACATGTCATCAGCATATAATGACACTTTTACCTCTTCTTTTCCAATTTGGATCCCTTTTATTTCTTTCTCTTGCCTGACTGCTGTGGCTAGGACTTCCAGGACTATGTTGAATAGGAGTGGTGATAGTGGGCATCCTTGTCTTGTCCCAGATTTTAGTGGGAAGCTTTTGAGTTTTTCACCGTTGAGTACTATGCTGGCTGTAGGTTTGTCATATATAGCTTTTATTATGTTGAGATATGTTCCCTCTATACCCACTTTGGCAAGAGTTTTTATCATAAATGGGTGTTGAATTTTATCAGATGCTTTTTCTGCATCGATTGAGATGATCATGTGTTTTTTTTCCTTTCTCTTGTTGATGTGATGTATTACACTGATTGATTTGCGTATGTTGAACCAGCCTTATGTCCCTGGGATGAACCCCACTTGGTCATGATGTATAATCTTTTTTATCTGTTGTTGGATTCTATTTGCTAAAATTTTGGTGAGGATTTTGGCGTCTATGTTCATCAGTGATATTGGCCTATAATTCTCTTTTTTTGTAGTGTCTTTGCCTGGTTTTGGTATCAGGGTGATGGTGGCTTCATAGAATGAGTTTGGGAGTATTCCCTCCCTTTCAATCGTCTGGAATAGTTTGAGAAGGACTGGTATGAGTTCTTCTTTGTATGTTTGGTAGAATTCCCCGGTGAAGCCGTCCGGTCCTGGACTTTTATTTGTAGGGAGGTTTTTAATTGCTATTTCTATTTCCTTTCTAGTGATCGGATTGTTCAAGTGTTCAGATTCTTCTTGATTCAGTTTTGGTGGACAGTATGTTTCCAGAAACTTGTCCCTCTCCTCTAGGTTATCCAGTTTGGTTCCATATAGTTTTTCATAATATTCTCGTATGATATTCTGTATTTCTATTTTGTTTGTTGTAATTTCTCCATTTTCCTTTCTTATTTTGCTAATTTGTGCTCTCTCTTTTTCCTTCTTTGTGAGTTTGGCCAGAGGTTTGTCGATTTTATTTACTTTTTCAAAAAACCAGCTTTTGGTTTGGTTGATTTTTTCTATGGTCTTGTTAATCTGTATTGTATTTAATTCCTCTCTGATCTTTATTATTTCCTTCCTTCTGCTGCTTTTTGGGGCTTTTTGTTCTTCTTTTTCTAATTCATTCAGGTGGTGGGTTAAATTGTTTTTTTGAGATTGTTCTTCTTTTTGGAGGAAGGCCTGTATCGCTATAAACTTCCCTCTTAGCACTGCCTTTGCTATGTCCCATAGGTTTTGAGTGGTTGTGCTTTCATTATCATTTGTCTCAAGGTATTTTTTAATTTCAGCTTTGATTTCCTCATTGATCCATTGTTTTTTCAATAACACATTGTTTAATCTCCATGCTTTCCTTTCTTTCTCCTTTGTTTCTCTGTTGTTGATTTCTAGTTTCATGGCATTGTGGTCAGTAAAGATGCTTGAGATAATTTCTATCTTCTTAAAATTGTTGAGGTTTCTTTTGTGTCCAAGTACATGATCGATCCTGGAAAATGTTCCATGTGCACTTGAAAAGAATGTATATCCTATTTTTGGGGGGTGTAATGCTCTGAAAATATCCACCAAATCTAGTTTTTCTATTGTAGTATTTAATTTCTCTGTTGCCTTGTTTATTTTCTGTCTGGAAGATCTGTCTAGTGATGTTAATGCAGTGTTAAAATCTCCAACTATGATTGTATTCCCATCAATATCCCCCTTTATCTCTGTTAGTAATTCTTGTATGTACTTAGGTGCTCCTATATTGGGTGCATATATATTAACGAGTGTAATATCCTCATCTTGTATCACTCCTTTAATCATTATAAAATGTCCTTCTTTATCTTTCTTTATGGCCTTTGTTTTAAAGTCTATTTTGTCTGAAATCAGTACTGCAACACCTGCTTTTTTGGCTTTTCCATTTGCATGGAATATCCTTTTCTATCCTTTCACTCTCAATCTATATGTGTCCTTCTCCCTAAAGTGGGTCTCTTGTATGCAGCATATTGAAGGTTCTTGCTTTATTATCCAGTCTGCCACTCTGTGTCTTTTGACTGGAGCATTTAGTCCATTAACATTTACAGTAATTAATGATAGATGTGTGTTTATTGCCATTTTGAACTTATCTTTGCAGTTGAATTGGTATATCCTCTTTGTTCCTTTCTTCTTCCTTTTGTGGTTTGGTAATTTTCCTTTGTATTATCATGGATTTTATTTAATTTTTGTGACTCCTTTGTAAATTTTTGGCTTGTGGTTACCCTTTTTTGTAAATCTATCAACCCATTACTATAACTGTTTTTATTAAACTGATAGTAACATGATCTCAAACCCATCCTACTGTTAACAAAATTTAAAAAAGAAAGAAAAAAATATTCTATATTTCCCTGCCTCAATTTTTTTTTAATGTGTGTCACTGTGTGCCAAATGTTCCGAGACCTGACATTCTACAGTGGATTGCCATTGTGCTCTCACATTCAATCAGTAGTTTGGCTTGATGTAAAATAGCTAGTTTCAAAAATCCTTTCCATCTATACATAAAAAAAGCATACATGCATACTCAGCAATCTTTTTCTATACACTGTTACTATTGAGAATTTTGTTGTCACTGTGATTCTTGTACATTTCAGGTGACTGTTCTTTCTCTTGGGCATCATTTATGCTCCTCTGTTTGTCTCTGCTATATGACTGTATTTCCTTCTCTCTCATGTCTGGCATCCTTTCAATCAAATATCTATCTTTATTTAATCCTTCAAAAATATGTCTAATCGCTTATTCAAATATTTCCTCCTTTAATTTTTCTCCCTTTTTCTGTTTCATTTTGGCAGAAGTCATTTATTTGTTTTTCAATGCATTTATTTATTTCACATCTATATTCCTCTGACTATCCATTCTTTATCTCATTCTTTATTTCAACAATTTTACCTTAATTAATGTTGATAGCACTTCTTTTCTCCTTATATATATCATTTTATCACATTAATTTTAAATTATTTTTCTGCCTGTTCTAATAATAACACTTCAATTTGTACATAGAGCTCACTATATTGTCATTTTCAGAAAAAACATCATTATATTTTTCATGTGCATTGCTCTTTTAACCAGGGAGTTCATTTTTTTCTTAGGATCAGCAAGGTATTGTAAAATCAAGGTATGCTAGGATATCCTAAACAAACAAACAAACAAACGAAAAACACGAAATCTTGGCAGCTTAATTACAGAGAAGTTTCGTTCCTCAATCAGTCAAGAATCATCATATACTTAGCAGCTTCCTTCTAGCTTGTAGTTACAGTACGTGAAAAACTTGACTTCTGATGTTACTATGATATGGTATATTTGTTAGAGTTCTCCAGAGAGATGGAAGAGAGAAGTGGAAGATATTCTTCAGAGCCAAGTCTAGAAGTGGCTATCAAAGTATCTATCCAAATTCAACTGGCCAGAACTCAACCTCATTCTCTTGCTGAACCATAAAGAATTCTGTGTATATTTCTGTGCACACACATCTCTCTGCTATGACTACTCTACCTGGCAATGTGCATCCATGAAAGATTGAAGGCCAGTCACCACTCCATGGAAGAACTGGAGAACTTAATGAGAAATGTACCAATGAGGCAAATTTCAGAATCACAAGTACCTCAAAACTTACATAGATTACCTCCAGTTGATGTTAACTCTACAAGGCAAATCCTATGGTCAAGATTTCAATTTTATCTGCAATGAGGTATCACCTCACACCAGTCAGAATGGCCATCATTAAAAAGTCCACAAACACACTTAACATATGATCCAGCAATACCACTCCTGGGCATATATCCAGAGGAAACTCTAATTCAAAAAGATTCATGAACCCCAATGTTCACAGAAGCACTATTTACGATAGCCAAGACATGGAAGCAACCTAAAAGTCCATTGACAGATGAAGGATTAAGAAGCTGTGGTACATTTATACAGTGGAATAGTACTCAACCATAAAAATAGAATAATGCCATTTGTAGCAACATGGATGGACCTGAAGATCATCATTCTAAAGCAAAGTAAGCCAGAAAGAGAAATAAAAATACCATGTGATATCGCTCTAAAAAAAAAAGATGCAAATGAACTTATTTACCAAACAGAAACAGAATCACAGACATAGAAAATAAACTTACTGTTACCAAGGGGAAGGGATAAATTGGGAGGTCAAGATTTGCAGATACTAACTACTATATATGAAATAGATATATAAGTTTCTTCTGTATAGCACAGGTCGCTATATTCAATATCTCGTAATAATCTATAATGGAAAAGAATATGAAAATGAATATATGTATGTATATGTATGACTAGAAACATTATGCTGTACAACAGAAATTGGCACATTGTAAATTAGCTATAATTCAATAAAACATTTTTTAAATAAAAAATTAAAAAAGATAAATAACCTCAAAAAATTTCCATTTTAAACCCTTGTGAAGAAGAATTACTGGAAGGAAACAGTTTTCAACCTTTATCATTCATTAGCCTTAGGTGTTTGGAGGGAAAAGTGTGAATGAATAATACTTTAGGGAGCTGGTCTCTCCAAATTTTTTTATCTAGTCCTTATCCCTTCAAGGATTTTATACAGTCCTGATATTCTCTTATGATTTGGATTGATTCCTGCCATGAGGGGTCAGTAAAAAACTGTCCCAAAGGCAGAAATAGGACCTAAAAAACATCAGTGGAAGACAGCTTTGAGTACTCTCAGGGATTTATCAGTGTTTACTTTTTGTTAGTATCTGAAACATATTTTTCTTTCTCATTTGTAAAATTTCTCCAGAATCGACTTTGGAGGAAGGATGCAAAAGCACAAGTTAGTTCAACATTTTAGCAAAATTTAATTTTTAAAACTCTGCTTTTTTACCATTTATCAATTTCTACTAGCTGACATATCCCAACACAAATAATATAACCACGGGCTCTTTATCAAAACCTTCTACAAATTTTAAATACATATGTCACTTTTTTCCTTATTTTTCAACAAATTTTATATTGTGTGAATTGGTTAGATATCTAGTTTATAAAATTACACTGGAGTTTTTAATAATACATATTGGCAAATATTTTTATTTAAATGCAGTTTTGAAAGAAATATACTTCTTTAAATACCACTTTTTTCTGTTTTTTAAAAATTTTATTGGCAACTGATAAAATGTTTATCTAGATTATGAATGTTATAATGAAAAATGATTAATAGATGTAGGTTCAAATTATTGTGTTCTATTAAAAATGATTTAGTCCTTGATGAACATCTGTTTGATAATATGTTATACCCAGATATAGTAAATTAATGACATATATAAAATTACAGGGAAATGACACCTTCAGATCCATTTGAACAGATCTTTTAAAATGCTATTTGCCACAACCTGTCATCCTGTCATTATATAGCATTATGTAGCATTTAAAAGATGTTTACTTTTCATTTTGAAATTCTTTAGAAATCTAAAATACAAATTTCTATGATTTCTGGTTGCATATTCCTTTATTGCCAATATGAACAAATCTGTATGGTTTGACTAAAGCAGATATTACATTCTGCCTATTCGGAAAAAAAAAAATGAATGTTTATTCTCATCTTCTCACCCTTAGCAGGTGGTTTAATTTTAGTGCCCTTCAGAATTATAATTTCATGCTTATTAAAAACATTTATTATGATTACTGATGCAACTCTATATAGATGAACAAAACTTTTACTTCATTAAATTATTTACCAAAAAAGGCTGTTTTTCACAAAATTTCTTTCCTTTGCGTAATCACTTTAGGGTCTTCAGAGAGGATCTAAAAGTATGGGAATATGTGGGTTTTGAGTAGTTATGAATTGGTGAATTATACAATTGTTTCTTTAAGGCTCATGTATATTCCCCTTTATATGCTATAGAATATTTTGAAAGTAAATAGGCTACGTTAAATGTAATTTGTTTTGGGGGAAAATTTTTATCATATGTTTTATAAAATTTTGCAGTCTTTCAGCATTAGGTTATTTGATAATTTATCAAATGTCTAGAGGGCACTCACTACGTGGCAGATGCTACTTTACATCAGTGGACAAAACACTTGGCTTGGCAGAGCTTTTATTTTAATAGGGGAGACAAAATATAAGCGATAAATCTAAATAAGGAAATTATGCTTATGTTGAAAGATGATGAGTACAATGGGGAAAAGGAAACATTAGATCAGGGTGAGAAAAATCAAGATTATTGGGTAGGGATGGGGAGTTAAAATTTTAAGTAGGAAGCTCAGTGCAGTTATACTAAAAGTGACATTTGAGCAAAGAAATGAAAAGGTGAAACAGTTTGCCAAGAAGTGTCAGCAGTAAGGCCACTCCAGACAAAGGGACTGGCCATTGCAAAGGCCTTAAGGTTGGATCATGCCTGGCGTATCTGAGGAATTTCAAGGAAGCCACTGTGAGTGAGTGAGGAGTAGCGAGAACGAGGTCACAGAGGTTAAATGAGTGGCTAGCTCATGTAAAAGCTTAGATGTCATTGTAAAACTCTGGCTTTTATATTTGAAAACTTACTGTGTGATAGAATTTCCACTAATAACTGAGAGTTCAAATGTCCATAACTTCAAGGATACTTATTCTAGCAAGATAGAATAAGAAAAAGAGTTTGGGTTTCAATACAGTGTGACAAATCCTATGAGAGCCAAGTGTAAGAAGGATCGGGACACAGAAGAAGGCCACTACAATCAGGCTGATCTATTTGGTGACTTTATGTGACTATACATTAGTTTATATTGTCTAGATTTTTACAGTAATGGAATCACACAGTATCTCCTTTTTATTTTCTGGCTTCTTTTACTCAGCCTAATTATTTTGAGAATTGTCTAAATTGTGTATATCAATAGTTCAATTTATGCTGAGAAGTAATCTTATGTATAGTTACATCATAATTTGTTTATCATTGCTGTGTTAATGAATGTTTGCATTGCTTCCATGTTTTTGTATGAACATAGGGTTTGTTTCTCTTGGGTAAGTGCCTAGGAGTAGAATGGCTAGTTCATATAATTAGAACACATTCAACATTTCAAGAAATTTTCAAACTGTTTTCCACAGTGTATTGTGTTAAATGCCATCAGCAGTTTAGGAGAGTTCCTGTTGCTTCACAGCCTTGCCCAGACTAAGTATAATCAGACTTTATAGTTTTAGCTGTTCTAATAGATGTGTGGGTGCATCTCATTCTGATTTTAATTTGTATTTTTTTGATGTCTAAATGGTGAGCAGTTTTTCATGTGCTTATAAGCCATCCATTTATCCTTGGTGAAGTGTTTCTTCAAATAATTTCTCCATATATACAATTGGGTACTCTGTTTTAATATTTGTAAGGTTTTTTATTTCTATTTTTCATAATCTGAGTAGATACCATTATTAGATATATGATTTGCGAAACTCTTCTCTAATTTTATGGCTTCTTCGTTTTAAACAAAAATTAACAGTGTTTTCAAGAAGCAAAAATTCTTCATTCTGATTACACCAAATTAATGATTTTTTTTTTTTTTGTGGATACTGTTTTTGGAATTCTGAGAAATCTTTGCTAAACTGAGATGAAAAATACTTTTATCATATGTTTTCTCCTAGAGACTTTATACTTTTAGCTTTTGTATCTCAGTCTATGATGCATTTTGAGCTAATTTTTGTATCTGATATGAGCTTTGGATCATTTTTTTAAAAAATATGGATGTCTAGTTGTTCCAGCACCATGTTTAGAAAAGACAATCTTTTCTCCACTTGTTAGGCAGTTAGCTAGAAATGAGCACTGGGCAGGGGGAGAAAAGGGGACAGGAGCAACCCAGAAAATAACAGTATGCCTGCACTCAGGATAAGGGGCTCCAAAACCTTTCTCTCAATGAAGGACAGCAAAGAAGCCAGCTTGGCTCCAACGCTGCAGCCACGCAATAGAGAGAAGGACCCGCCTTAACCTGACCCAATGCCTATTATAATGTAATTAACATTACAGTTGGAGCCCCGTCCATGGGTTTCTCTTTGTGCTTCATGGGTAAGAACCTGCCCAAAAGGGGATGGGCATCCCTGAGCACAAGGACTGTGAGCTGTCAGACAGCCTGAGAACTCAAAGAACCTGAGCCATGAATCAATCACCACAAAGGAACGCCCCTAAGCCAGGATATAAAAACAGGAAAAACAAAGGAGTGGTGCCATTTTCCTCTCTTGGATTGGCCCGCTCCCAATTCTTGGGAGTGTACTGTATTTTACTACCTTTTTACTTTACTAATAAAATCTTGTTTATATCACACTGTCTGTCTCTTGTTAAAAATTCTTTTTTTTCAGGTGACTAAGAACTGAGGTGATTCTTATTTCCCTCCTAGTAACACACTGAGATGCCTATGCATATTTGTCAAAAATCAGTTGATCAAAGATGTGTGAATTTCTTTCTGGACTCTATTTTCTGTTGCATTGATTTATTTGTCTATTATGACACCATTACCTCATTGTCTTGATTTCTTTAGTTTTGTAAAAACTCTTTAAGTTAGTATCCATATGTTCCTTGTTCTTTTAAAAATTATCCTTGTTGTTTTTTTTTTTTAAATTGGCTGTTCTTAGTCCTTTCATTTTCATTTGGATTTTAGAATTAGCTTCTCAACTTCTCACAATAAAAATAAAGGCCTGCTGAAATGTTTAATCGAGACAGCATTGTATCTACTGGGAAAATTGACATCCGATAATATTAAGTCTTCAGATCCATGAATACTATATAGCTCTCAATCTACTTTTCTTTTCCTTTTACCTCAATAATCTTTTTTGTCCTCAATGTAAAAGTCTTGCACATTTTTTTCAGATTTGTCCTTAAGTATTAGGTATTTTTGATGCTACTGTAAAAAATATTTTTAATTTGTTTGTAGCTAGAAAATAGAAATACACATGATTATTTATGTGCTGTTGACTTTTTGCAACCTTGCCAATTCCCATCATAGATATAGACAATTATGCCATTTGTGAGTAAATTTTACTTCTCTCTTTCCAAATAAGACTATTACTTTCCTTTCTTCCCTTATTGCACTAGCTGAAATTTTAGTTCAATATTGTTTGAAATGTTGAGAGGAGACATCCTTGCTATTCTGTATCTTAGGGAGGAAATATTCAAGGTTTCATCACTAAATATGATGTTAGATATTGGGGGGGAGTTGTTCTTTCATATATGCCCTTTATCATAATGAGATTTTTTTCCCTCCCTTTTTACAGTTTGGTAAGTGTTTTATCCACAGTGGACATTGGCTTTTACCTAAAGATTTTTCTAAATCTATAAAAAGTACCATACAGAGGTCCTTTTGTAAGTTGTTATACTTTCAAATGTAGAATTAAACCAGCATTTCTGATATAAACATTGCTTAGTTAATGTGTGTTAACCTTTTTATGTATTTTGGATAAATTTTAGTATAACGTCTAAAAGGTGTTTGAATCTATGTTCATGAATGATATGGTGGTGTTTCCTCACAATTATTTTTCTGGTTTTAGTATCACAGTAAGGCTGGTTTTGAAGACTTAGATAAAAAGTATCCTTTTCTCCTCAATCTTCTGAAGAATTTGTATATAATCAGTACTGCTTCTTCCTGAAATATTTGGCAGGATTTCACAGTGGAGTCTCTCAGCCTGGACTTCTATTTGTGGGCATAATTTTAACATGACATACACTTTCTTGCAGGTCTATTCACATTTTCTGTTTCTTCTCAAGTGAACTTCAATAGCTTGTGTCTTTCAAGAAATATTCCACCTCTTTCATTTCTGATATTGGTAAGTATTAGTAACTAGAACATTATCAACTTTTGAACTTCTCAAAGAAAGTCATTGATTAACTATGTGTATTCTGCTGTTGTTGGGGAACTTTCTATATCAGTCATTTCCAATTAGTGGATAATTTTGTTCAAGTCTTCTGTATCTTCCAAATTCAGGGACTACTTGAGAAGAAATTTTTTTAACACAATTGCCAATCTTTCTATTTCTCCCTTAAGTTTCATGTGTCCCAAAGGTCTTTTACTGGGTGTATAAAAATCAAGAATTGTTATACTCCTTTTTCTCTTTTGTAATTTGAAATGAACTTCTTTATGTCTAGTAATAGATTTTGCTCTAAAATCCACGTTGCATCTTGTTGATATAACCACAAAGCTTTTTTATTAGCATTAATAAATTTTATTAGCATTAATGTAATGTATGTTTTTCTTTACTTTTAAGACACTTTGGTATTTATACCTTAATTAATAAATTAATAATTAGCTTAATTAAATTTTAACTTAATAAAAGAAGAAGGTTTTTTTGGCTCTAGACGCATCTTCCTAGATTATCCTAAAACCATTAAATCATAAGCTGAAAACTCCTGGTCAAAGATATAATTTCTCAACCTTGTCTTTTATTTTTTTAGTTTTCCTAACTCTCATTTTCAGTATGATCTATTTCACTTCCAAGTCTCTCCCTCTGTTTTCTATATGCCCTGTTTCATAGGAAATAATTATCCTGCCTATCAGAAAATTCTTTGTTGAAAATTTATTACATCTCTTTACCTTATTAAAAACTGGTTTTCATTGTAAACTGACTATAACTCAATTAAAAAATAGATTTAAAAAGTTATCAGGGAAAAGAAAACTGGTTCTTTGACTCATTTGAGTTTTTTTTCAAAGTGGGAAATAATCTTCCAAATGCTCTTGTCCTCAAGATCAAGAGTATGTCTCAGCCTTATCTTCACTCTTTTTGAAGGTCTCTTTTCAAATTCTTGCACCTCTTTTTGAAGCTTCTGCTTTTTTTATGCTTCCTGTTTTTCCAATTATCTATCTTGCATTTGGTTGCTTCAATAACAAGTCTGATTACACACTATCCTTGACAGAAAACTGTAAGATTGGAATTGTAGTAGTCTTCTTCACCCCAAATCCTACTAGAACCCTGAGTGGCTTCATTCATTCACTCACATAACAGAAGATCCAGTTCAACGCTACCCTGATGACATCCATTACACACGTATTATGATCTTTTACCTCCTAAACTATGCACTTACTATTGACATCCACTGAATGTCTAAGTACTAATAATCACTGTGTTTTTAATCAGAAAAGACATCTCCACCCAAGTTCTCTATATACCAGGAAATGAAGACTCCACTCTTCTGTTTGTGCAGATAAAATAAATGTTGACATATTCTGTCTTGCACATACCCCATCTCCTTCATCAGCAAATTATATTCATTAACCACCAATATATACAGAACAAACCATGTCTCACCACTTCCACTACCACCAACTTGGTAAAAACACCATCATATGTTCCTGAATTACTGACCTGATTGGTTTCCCTCCTTCACTGCTTGCTCCACTCCTCCCCCTCCCCAATCTGTTTTTGTCACAGCAACTTACTTAAAAATAAAATCAAGTGGTTTTATTCTGCTGCTAAAACTTCATCTGGTAGCTTCCCCTTTCACATTAAACAAAAATGCAAAACATTTCTACATGCTAGAAGTTCACCCATCCCTCCTTTCTTCCTTTCTCCATCTCTCTGACCTCCTAACTTGTCTCCTTGCTCTTCCTCCAATGCAACAGACAAGCTGCTCACTCAAGGTCTGTGTACTTGTTATTTCCTCTGCATGGAACATGCTTTTTCTTTATATTTGCATGACAGTCCTTCACCTTGAATGTTTATTTATTTATTTTGCTCAAACAATGTCTTATAAGTGAGACATAACCACCTAATATAAAATAAAATTAACCTCTACCCTGGGATTATCTAGTGACCTTTATTCTTGTTTTTCTTTGGAATGCCTATTGCCATCACCTACACGTTTATTATTCTACTATCTATTTTGCTGTTACACATCAATAGAATGTAAACTCTTTGCTATCAAGTATTTCACATGTCTTGTTAATTTCTGCATTCCCAGAAAGACAGCTGGCAGATTGTAAGAGCTCAATAAATATTTGTTAAATGTGTTTTTGTTGTTGATGGGCTCCTTTGGTGGCTCTACCTCTTACTTTAAAACTCTACCCTTCAGAAGCGATCAGTAGAAATAAAATTGTGCTGAAAGTTCAGATGAGTAAAAGCTTGTATTAAATGGCAAACTTTGAAAGCTAAGTGAATTGCCTAATATTAGTATATGGAGGAAAAGGAAACATCATTTCGACAGTTTTGTAGTGGAATTCTTTTATAGAATTTCTTTAGAAGCTACACTAATGTAGTCTAATGGGCACTTGTAAATTACAATTATAAACACTTTGGGTAATTTATATCCTCTTTGTGATTCATGACTAGATCATTTAGGCGTGTTATAGTATTTCAAGTTTTCATGTTCAATAAACCTTTTGGGGTTGCAACCTTTCCTATTCAAATGGAAAAACTGTCTAGTGTTTTCATCTAAAAGGTTTTTGTTTTTTGTTTCTTGTTTTTGTTTTACTGCAGGAATAAATTACATTATGTTAGTTGCAGAGTTTTGTTTAATTTCCAAATCTAATCACTGATAAAAGTCTTTCCATAGAGAAATAATTTTATACAAAACACAAAAGTTATGAAACATTTAATTGTTATACACTATCTGTGTTTCTATCTTACATAGTGAAAGCATACATCTTAACTCCACCTAAAGCAAATAATTGCCAGGTGACTTCTTAACATATGGTATAGAATCAAATCTAGTGTAACTAGGAGTTTTTGGTTTTAACTGGTATGTAAATCAGTTTAGAAAAAAATATTTTGAATGAAATATAATTCTTTAAGATTCATTTGGCAATCATAAATTATTTGAATTTTTTATTATATTTTCTCAAATTTCATTGAGCCCTTCTACAATAAGAAACAAGTTATAAAAAATTGATTCCTTTTTCTACAAAATTATTATTATTATATATTAGTAAGGTAGTTATAGAGGTTGAAGTATTTAAAATATTGAACCTAAAATGTTTGATTAGACATTCTGCTGAGCATTCATTGTTGAAGTGATGCTAATATTATCAATAGATTGATATAGTCAGGGAGGAGAAAATTTTTCCTTCTACCCCTTTTGAGTTCTTATGACTGAACAAATAATAAAATTGACACAAGACAGACTAACAGGAGAAGAAGAAACAAATTTTAACTAATGCATATGGAGGGCTTATAGAAATGGGACCTAAGAATTGGCCAAAGCAGATATCTTTTATCCTTTTTAGACAAATAAACAATAAATTTGTGAGAAATTGACAGGACCAAAAATTTAGGTTTTATGTGAAGAATCTAAAACAGAATTTGGGTTTAGGATAGTAAATAAAGAAGTAACACGGTCTGTGCATATAGGCTTTTCAGCTGGAATCTCCTGTCTTTGAGAATAAGAGTGTTCTTCTACCTCCAGATGCAGGGACTGTTCCACAGGAGAGATTTATTTCCTGCTTTCAGGGAGACAGAAAGGAGGGTCAGTGTCCCTCTTGCACCAACCATTTCTTAAGTAACTTTAATTCAAAATAATATGCCATTGTAGCATATTTGGGGTCACCTGCCGTGAGCCTCAAAGTACAAACCTAAAATTAAATACATTATGTTCAATTTTATGGCAAATGTCTACTTGATATATATAACAAGATTTTGGATGAGGAGGGCCTTCTAACCATATTTGATTTCTACAGCCCTTTAGGCTTAAAATTCTTCATTAAGAATCTACCACAGCTTCCTCGGCAACTTTGCCTCAGGATTAGGTTACAACCCTAATTATTTTCAACTTCCGCAAAATTATTTTGAAATTTGCTATCTGTATGTGAATCTCATGACAGGCTGTTGTGGTCTTTATTTGGAGCCCAGAACATCCTTTAGCCTCCCCCATCCTCAATGTCCTCTTCCAGAGTGGAACATTTGTTACAATTGATGAACCTGCATTGACATGATATTATCACTAAAAGACCACAGTTTATGTTACAGTTCACTCTTGGTGTTGTACATTCTATAGGTTTAGACAAAAGTACAATGACATTATCTACCATTAGTGTATCATGGAGAGTAGTTTCACTGCCATAAAAAAATCCTCTGTGTTCTGCTTGTCCATTTCATCTTCCCTGTAACCACTGATCATTTTTCACTCTCTCCATACTTTTGCCTTTGTCAGAAGTCTTATAGATGGAATCATACAGTATGTATTTTCAGATTGGCTTCTTTCATTTAGTAATATGTACTTAAAGTTGTTGTATATCTTTTCCTGGCTTGACAATTCATTTCATCTTAGCACTGGATAATATTCCAATGCCTGGATTTACCACAGTTTATTTAACCATTTATCTATTGAAAGTCATCTTGGTTGCTTCCAAATTTTGGCAATTATGGATAAAGCTGTAACTAACTAAATGCAGGTTTTTGTGTAGATACAAGTTTTCAACTCATTTGGATAAATGCTAAGAAGAATGATTGCTGGATTATGTGGGAAAAGCTTGTTTTGTAAGAAACTGCCAAACTGTCTTTCAAAGTGGCTGTACCATTTTACATCCCCACCAGAAATGCGTGACCATTTCTGTTGCTCTATAGCCCCAACAATATTTAGTGTTCTCTGTTGTTCTGGATTTTGGCCATTCTAATGGTGGTGTAAGGTATCTCATTTTAATTTGCATTTTCATGATGACTTAGGGTGTAAAGCATTTTTTCCTATGCTTATTTGTTATCTGAGCATTTTCTTTGGTGCTATGTCTGCCAGGGTCTTTGGCCCATATTTTAACTGGGATGTTTGTTTTCTTATCCATGAGTGTTAAGGGTTCTTTGAATATTTTGGATAACAGTCTTTTATCTAATGAGTGTTTAGAAAATATTTTCTCCCAATCTTGGCTTATCTTTTCATTCTCTTGACAGTGTCTTTCACAGAGTAGAAATTTTTATTTTCAATAAAATCCATCTTATCAATTCTTTCATTCACAGATAATGCCTTTGGTGCTGTATCTAAAAAGTTATTTCCAAACCCAATGTCATCTAGGTTTTCTCCAACATTATTTTCAGGTAGTTTTATATTAGAATTCCAACTCCTTTCCTCTCATTCTTTGTGCTATTGTTGTCATCAATATATAGCAAATTAAATCAATCAACATGGTAAATATATAACATATCTTGACCAAATGGATTACAACGTTGATTCAACATTCAAAAATTACTCATTAATTCACTATGTCAACAGATTAAAGAAAAAGCATATCATTATTCCAATAATATGTAAAGGAGTTTAATAAAGTACCACATCCAATTAAAATAAAAACTCTCATAATCTAAGAGTGAGCATCAACCAAAGACCTACCACTAACATCCTACTTAGTGGTGAAATATTGAATTCTTTCTCTCTAAGATAGGGAAAAACCTGAAGAAACCACTCTTCTTATCCCTCCTGTGCAACACAGTTCTCCTGATTATGTCACAGTGTCTTCAACTACCCCTCTATGAACTTGGACTACATTGGATTCTCTTGTACTTTTGTTCTCTCCATCATGATTACATTCTAACAAAAATCCCTTTATTCTTTATGCATAATTTTTCTTAGATTCCCACTTTAATTTCCTTTTTGTAAACAAAATATACATTCTAACATAACAATGTGTCTGAAATATAACTTTAGCTTAAATTTCCATTCTATTATTTGATGCATGATGTTTACAAGGAATTATTCCATTGCTGGAAACATGATCACACAGAATTGATTTTGAGGGAATACAGTCATCCTTTCAATTTCTACTTAGGTGTCAACTCCTCAAGGAAAACCTCTGTTTATCACTACTCGAGGTGTCTATCTTGGGGAGGGAAAAGCAAGTGGTTTAGTGGAAAGAACGTTTGCTAGGAAAACAAAACTTGTGGAAGGGACAGAAGGAAGCAAGATTGGTCAGAGAGAAAAGTCAAGTTGCAGTGCTGCCTTGGTTCACTCCACAGGAGGCTCTGGAGATAAAATCGCCAATTAAAGTTGGGTACATAGGTCCAAAATATCTGGGTGGTTATATCCCCTATGTTATCCCATTAATGTAACATTCTTGAAAATTAAAATAATTAGGGCAGAAAAATCAGTGATTGCCATGTGTTTTGAGTGGAAACAGAATAGGAGATCGACTACAAATGCACAATAAATCCGTTTTTATGGTGGTGGAAATCTTCTGTATCTTGATTATGTGACAATTATAGGACTGTATGTGTTTGTCAAAGTTCATCAAATTACATGTTTAAGTAGAATTAATTTCATGATACTTAATTAATAAACATGACAAAAAATAAAATAGCAGAACTAAGTTGTACTGACAAGATTAAAATTAATAAAGTTATGACACACCTAACAGAGATTAAAGAGGAAAATTTATTTATATACATGACATTAATAATCAATAAATAGATATGAAATAGACCTTTAAATGCAAATTACACACATAAAAATTCTTTAAAATATGTTGCCAGAAATACGTGTATATGTTTGTGTGTGTGTGTGTAACATCAGGAAAATATTGCAAACTATCAAAGATAGAGGCAGAAAACTAAAATACGAATAAACCAATAATAATGGGTATAATAAAAAATGCCTACATTGTACATTAATCTAAAGTAAATGCCAAATCTTTTTACAACCTGAAGACTGATTTGTGATATGTAAAATCATAAAAGTATGTTAATCTCACCTTGGAAAACAAAGGAGTGATTAAAAAAAGAAGAAAGCTTAAGACAAGGAATCTACCAGTGAGGATTATTCAAGTAAAATCTATGATCTAAAATAGAAAGGAAAAGGAAAGAAAAAGTAATAATAATAACAACAAAAGATTGAGTAGAAAAAAAATCAAGTCATGTTTCTTGTAAAATCCTTACTCTGGTAGCTTCAATGTATAGCATCTATCCTTACAAGTTATACAGAGTTGAAGTGTGTGCACTTTTGTAAACAGACTATATTTTAGCTCTTAAGTTTATTCTCCTTAGTTTCAGTCAATTTATGACGTCTGCAGAATGATAATGTTACTACTCTATCCCCGCATTACTTGCATACAAAAACTTATCTTATGAAAAGCAATGTATTATGTGCGTGTGTGTGTCTATGAATCTGTGCGGCTTATCAAACCAATCTTCAAATTTGAATATATCACAGATTTGGGGGTTTTGTTTAATCCCCCTAATCTATTCAAAATTCCTATCTATATGTGTCCATGTCCCTAGAAAATCACAATGATTAACAACAAAGATATTTTCCATGTCTACCTGAGAGTGTGTTGATTTTTCTTTTTGTATTTCATGTATTACATGATTTTTAATGTTCCAAACATAAAACTGAAATTTAAAAACAAGGTAATACTGTACTTTTGTAATCAGGAAAGAAAATGGAGCACTCTGTCCCTCTTATTTCTTAAGAGCAGTTCAGATGATGTATTAGTTATCCATTACTATTTAACAAATTACTCCAAAATTTAGCATTTTAAAAATACTTACATTAACCATCTCACAGAGTTCTTGTGGGTTAAGTGTGTGGGTGTGTCTGGCTCACAGTTCCTTATGAGATCACAATTAATATGTGGTCCACAGCAGCTGGCTTCTTAAGGCTTACCTGGTTCTAGAGCCTGCTTTCAAGGATGCTCACTCAAATGCCTGGGAAGTTAGTGTTGGTTGTTGGCAGCAAGCCAAGAGTTCCTCACCATGTGACTTTTCCATAAGACTGTTGCAGTGTGCTTATGGCATGACATTTAGTTTCCTCCAGAGTTAGTGAACCAAGGGACAGCAAAGTGAAAATAATAATGTCTTTTACCAACTAGCCTTTGAAGTCATAGTCCATCATGTCAACAGGATCCTCTCTGATACAGAAGTGAAATTTATTCAGTTTGGGTGAGGGCTCAAACTGATATCAAGAAAAAGAAATTGAGGGCATTCAGATATTGGCTACTTAATGTGATATTTTCATTGGTTGAAAAGCTTCAGTCACTACACTTATTTTATCCCCTTAAAAAAATTAACCACATGAACAATGTAGATATTGGAAAAATCCATTGCCAAAAAACCAAAATAGATAAAAAACTTTATTTAACTTGAAATTTCTGAATTTGTTTTTAGTATTATCAGTATTTCATGATAAAATATTTTGGTTTGTCTCTATACTATAATGTTGTTAACCATTTTCCCCATAGTTATTTTTATTTGCAAATGTAATGTTTTAAATAGGTCAGTGAGAGTAGCTTAGAAAAACAAAAAGGGAAATATTAAAAAAGACACATTAGTATTATAAATGGGACTGTTTATCCTTAGGATATCTGATAAGTAATGACAAACCCATAAACTTGGGAAATATATCACTGGCCATTTTTCTGATGATAACTTATGAAACAGAATAAGTGAAATAAAGTATGGATACAAGACTTTGGAAAACTGGATATTTGAAAGTTTCCTGCTCTGACAGATAATTATTTCAATATGTGAAAATTATTTAATTTCAAAAGTCCACATTCTAAAGACTAAAGTCCTTATATACTTTCAGAATTTTCTGTTACTAAAAAATAACTAGAGGCTTTTAGTTTAGGAAAGAAAAGGCGAAGATAGATTTAAGCATTATCTTTAAAAGATGATTGACAATTTGTTTATTTTCTTATTTCAGATTAAATAAGACATTTGGTAGGGCAACAAATATTGAGTACACTCAGCTCAGCCTCAAATGCTCAGATTTCTCACTATTACTAGTATGAAAAATATCCCTGAAAATAAAGTTAAAATTTCCTTTGATAGTGGTATCTTAAAATAGAACAGAATTCATCTGTTTGGAGTAGTTTAGATGAATCCACTTTTGAAGTTAGATGATGGAGTTACATGACCTCTTCAAGTTTCTACCAACCCTATGATTTCATGAGAAAATAAGAGTTTTCAGCTTTCTAGCTTCCCCTTCCAAATCTTATTCAAAGCAAAATGACAGATTTGAATATAATCTAGGGTGATAAAATATTCTTATGGTTAACTTTCAGTCCAATACTTTTTGATGTTTTCACTAATGAACCTCACTAGGGAATACAACTTCTGCTCATTAAAGTTATGTAAGATAATAATTAAATCTTCAAAAAAATTCTGTGGTTGTTATAGCTAAGGTTCAGGAACAATATGATTTCACAAAATGTTGGTAGTTTTAGGGCTATTCTTCTCAAACTGTGTTAGAGCTCTAGTTTGAAACTATGCAAGATGTGAGTGGGCAAGGAAGGAGGAATAACTAAACTCATCTTTAGGAGAGTACTTTCTGCTGTGTAGGACATATTCTCATGATAATATATAAAATAATTTTTCATGAAACCTGAATTAAATATAATATTTCAATATTGACTGATTTCTATTGGTGAGAATGATAGTTTTTTAAACATTTAAGACAGTGATATAATAATTTAAAAAACACTTTCTATAGGTAACAAATATAGATCAATTTATATAAAACATGAAATAATAATTGGAACAGTTGTATGTGTCTATGGTACATAAAAAGCTTAAGTTTGCAAATACAGCTTTAAGACTTAGTTATTATAATACAGAAGTTTTCCTCTGGACTTTTGATGGAACCATAGAAACACTGGGAAAAAATAAGTTGATTCTATTGAATTAGCCCCAGATTCTTTCAATACCAGCTCTAAGCCATGAATGTGTGACAGATCAGTAATAGAAATGGATTGCTTCACTCCCCACTACCAGCTTTCAACACATTCCCCCCTTCCTCGGATCACTCCCGGTACTTGCTTGTCCATGGTTTTGTAATGGTTAAATTCTGACATTGGGATGGGGTTTGGGTGAAGTAGACTGGTTGTTGGAGCAAGTCCCATAGGCTGGCTCACATGAAATACATAACCTGAGATAGTCTAGTTCCAGTCTTAGTAAAAGTTCTTGAAGAGAGGTTTATAAATTTAGGAGTTAAATATATCAGTATGCAAAAGTCAAGTTAATTATCAGATCAAAAAGAAGTTCTTAAGAGAGTGAGGAACTGGATAAAAATGATTCTCCTTGCTGGGACCAAGAGTCTAGTTTGACCACTCTAACAGAATTTTGTGCCTCATGAACTTGTAGTCTTGCACTTCTGAATTTATAAGGTTCATGATTATAGACAAACCATAAGGAGGAGTCATGTGGCAAGTTTCCACCCAACCTGCACCTTTGGGTTCTGACATACAGCAATTCTCATTCATTCAAAATCACAGTTGGTGACTTGCAGCTATGTTCCTGGCATTTTGCTAGGATTAAATTGAGGGGGAGCTTGTCTTAGTGGATATTTGGAGAATAATGATAAATACATAAATAGAAAATTGCAATAAGGTTGGCTGATACCATGATCTGGATAAACACAGCATGATACTGGAAGTATGAGGAAGGCAACTGTAGCTTGGGTTTATTTTTATTCAAAAATATTGTAAAGCACAGAAAAATCCACTGAATAATGTAATGAACATTATCCTGAATCCTAATAAACAAATCCTAGATTTGTATATTTTTTTCAAGTTTCCTTAGACAGTATTTTCTTTTTACTAAAATAAATCAAAATGTATGGATAAACCCAAAGCCCCCTTTTAATTGGACAGGGGTACACAAAACACTTGCCCTAATTCAACCTTTAATGATCATGGTGAAAACCGTGACATGTCACCCAGCTCCACCAAGTAAGAACACGTGCATGCTGATGGGATTGTCATTGTCTACTGCTTAAGGGGTTGCCTCACCCTTGGATGGCCACATGACCTTATACGAGGTCAGTCTCCTCCCAGGGTGGCCCATATCCAATGACTGGTGGAGGTGGACTTAAAAATGCTGTGACATTTTCAACCAACACAGTACAACTCGATGGTACATTTTAGCTCCAGAGTTCCTGCAGTCAGCTGAGAACAGTGATCAGATCATTATCATAGTTGAAATTCTCCCTGACTCGGTGATACTTCCTTTCTCTCCCTTCTAAAGTTATCAATTCCAGTTAATACCCTAAGTAACATTCAGATCACTAAACCTCATCTCATTGTCCAAGGAAACAACCTACAGCAATGATCAATGTTTCTTCTACAAAAATATGGCACTTACACAGAGACCAGAAAGATGACTATGTGTCACAAAGAAATATGTGAAATTATGTGTACATGAACAGAAAGCATTCTTCTAAACACCCTGCAGCTCAGAAGAAAATATGTTTAAAAGTAGAATTTGTATTTTTGGTTAGGTGTTTGTATGGAAATGAATTTTGTGATTGCAAGAAGGAGAAAAAAAGCGAGATTTCAAGAGAAATTATGAATGAAGAAATAAAATTAATTCATGAATAATATATTAATGGGGAAGAAAAAAATGAAATAAACTTGAGATGATTCCAGGTTTATAAAATGTAGCATTGAGTGGGAAGTCTCTTCCAGGGAAAGATGAATGTAGTTTTTGACATGCTGAGTTTGAGGAAATGACAATTATCTTTCTGTGTAAATCCCCCAAGCAGTTGGAAATATAACTAGCTCACAAGTTAAAGAAAAAAAAAAAAAAAGCATTTGATTGGTTCATCCACTTAAAACATGTTTTGAGCCTCTCTCTATTTGTTTCTGAGTATAGAGTAAGGAGTAAATTTGGTGTGGCCCCTGTCCTCAGAGTGCTTACAGCATAGGATCAGTGACAGATATAACACACATTAATTATACAAATAAACACATGGCTGCAAACTGTGATACAGTCCCTGAGGACAAAGAACAGGATATGATGAAAGAAAAAGGAGAGGACTTAATTTGTAGTGTGGATGTCAGAGAAAGCCTCTCAAGGCCGTGACATTTAAGTTAAAATTAGAAGGACAGATAAGATTTATTTTAGCAGAAGTCCAGAGGAAGAATTTTCTTACCAGAGGGAGCAGCATCTGCCAAGTATTTACATGCTGTCTGAAAGGACCTGGTAGGACTTGGTTAACATTGGGATGCTAACCTAAATGCCAGTGGAGAGTCCCTGAAAAGTGAAAGACAAAAGGAACACAGGCATGAAGATTTGAGAGTTATCTGTGTTCAGGTTACAGTAGAATCCAAGGAAGCAGATGCTCTTTGGGAGAAAAAGTAGGTAAGGATAACAAAAATGGGGCAAAAGACAGAGACTCATGGACTCTTAGAGAACAGAAAGTAGGAAAGGACTTAATAAAGCTCAGACTAAAACAGCTGAAAATATACAAGATCAGAAGAGACACAATAGTGCCAAACAATACAAGAAAGGTTGATGAAGATTTTTAAAATGATCACCAGATTATGAATTCTAATTTTAAAGTAAAGTTACACTAGTATAATCATATGGTAGGAAGAATACTGTAAAATTGAATTACAGAGTTTTTGTTTCTTGCAAGATTTCCTGAACATCTCTATTTGTTGTAAACTATTCACTATACATATCTATTCCTCCAAGGGAAAAAAATTGTGTTTTTATTTTCTTTTTGTAATTTCCCAATCAAAGTGGTTGGGTTTTAAGCTAGTTTTTAAATTGTGTTTTAAAATAGTTTGCACAAAATATTTTAAAATTCATTTTCTGAAAATTTGAGGCAACTTTTACAAGGTAGAAAAATTTTACCTGCTTATAACCTTCATTTAATGAATTTTATTTAACTAATTGATTTCAATTAAATAATAATTAAAATTTAGCATTTTCTAATATTATGTGGAAATAATATATATTATTTTAAAATAAAATCTAAAGCATAACATATGACTATATAGTTACCCTAGACATTATTATTAAGTATTCTTTTTTAAAATGTACTTTTTTCCTGTTTCTGACTTTCTGAAAAGTAATAACCTGGTTACTTGTTTCCACAGGTTTGTTCAGGATGAATTATTAAATCGACCACCCACTCCACCATTAACAAATGATTTTAAAAGTATTAATATATCTTTTTAAATGGCTTATTTTCTTGTATTATGATGTGATGGGGAAAGAAAGAAAGAAAGAAAGAAAGAAAGAAAGAAAGAAAGAAAGAAAGAAAGAAAGAAAGAAAGAAAGAAAGAAAGAAAGAAAGAAAGAAAGAAAGAAAGAAAGAAAGAAAGAAAGAAAGAAACAGAGAGAGAGAGAAAGAAAGAAAGAAAGAAAGAAAGAAAGGAAGAAAGAGAGAAAGAGAGAAAGAAAGAAAGAGAAAGAAAGAAAGAGAGAAAGAAAGAAAGAGAGAAAGAAAGAAAGAGAGAAAGGGAGAGAGAAAGGGAGAGAGAAAGGGAGAGAGAAAGGGAGAGAGAAAGAAAGAAAGAGGGAGGGAGGGAGGAAGGAAGGAAGGGAGAAAGAAAAGGAGAGAGAGAAAGAAAACTTGGAGGCTTTAACATTGCCTTTATCTTAGTTACAAACCTCGTATCATAAAATCAATAATATCCCTTGTGGGCATGTACTAAACTGAAACAACACCAATTTTTCTCTTTTAGGCCTCCCAGTGCCACTGAGTCTTGCTATCAAACTGTAGTTTATATCTTCTCACTCACAATACTTAGTCAGTAATTTAAATTCCACGACGACCTCCAGGGACATTTTGAAAACATGGATCTTTTTTAAAGGCTATTATTATGTGACATGCAGCCATGCTACATCAAATTATTAAATTGTTTGTATTCTTCTATCAGTTTGAATAAGCCATCAATTTGATGATATGCTCAAATATAAGTGTTAAATAAAAATGACAAATTGTGTGAGCAACAACATGCCCTACAAATTAAATACACTAGGCAATAGAGACATTCCCTACTTCCACATCAGATACAGTTCTTTTGAGCAGCCATAGATGGCAAGTCTCTCAGCAGATCTCATATATATATATATATCCATCTTTTAAGCTTTTCCTAGTATTGGTCGATTTCTATCCTAATGCAAATTCACATCCTCCAACCTTAAAACTAACTACATACAAACCTTTCACTTTCCATTGGTTTATTTTAACTTTACCTACAGAAAATTTATCTCATATGAACCTGCTCAGGTATAGGCTTAAGAATTTTTCTCATCTTTGTCCTTCCTCCGAAATGAAACTCCCCTTCAGCTCCATCACTAATTCCGTCACATCATTCTCTTTCAAGAATCTCGAGCAACTATTTCATCAACCATTTCAACACTTTCTTTCCTGCCTAGCTCTTGACCGTTGCAAATATGTTCCAGAATCCCTTTTTGTCGGATGGTGGGGGGTGGAAATCAATCAGAGTTTATCCTCCTTTAAGCATTATATTTACTCCTTGTCAAAGCTTAATGTCTCAAAATAATGAATTAAAAATGCTATTCCCATTCCCTCACAATTATTCCCTTTAATCCCTCTACATTATGGTTTGAAATCCAATAAACATTAAATGTTTAGAGCAAGGAAACATCTTTTAATTTCCAGAATCTCTGGCATCATCTGAATTTTCATTATGCATGTTAATTATACCTCATTTAGTTTATAATTCTCTGTCCTTCACTTTCATACTTAGCTTCTGCTCCAGGGATTTTCTCAGTTCTCTATATAGCAATCAAAATTCCAGAGTATAATTCAGTCTTTAAAGGCCTCTTTCAGCTCAGGTATTAAATGTAATTTTGAAATGATTCAATTAATTTCATTAGTCAATCATCAAACATCTTCTATGCTTTAAGATTACCTATATCATCTAACATTCAGTTGTTGAACCTCGTCTTTTTTTTTTTAACATAAGAAGAAGACCTTGAGAATCTCACTGTCCATCTCTCCTCGTTTTTCATACTTCTAAAGGTCTTCTGCATATGAGTATGTGAATATCTTACTTTATTATTTTTTTAAATTTTTCCTGGAGGTCCTAGGGATTGAACCCAGGACCTCCCACAAGCTAAGCATGTGTTCTACCACTGAGCTCTATTCCTCCGCCCCCTGTCTAGCCTACTTTAATTACACTTGTATTCCTACTGTCTAAATCATTAGTTTTCATCTCACCATGAATATCTTTGACAATGAGCAGAAATTATAAAGCTGACAATATTATCTTTCTGGTCAAATATTGTCTCAAACTCCCAATTTCTAACAAGGTACTAATCACATTCAAGCAGACTGTTCATTCTCCATTACAATTCATAGATTTTATTCTTACTTCTATTTTAGTTTAAAAAATATTATTATAAATGATTGTTAGAAAATACATAAAAACAGAATAGTAGACTGTATTTCTCTATGTCTACCTATAAGCTTCAAAAATTAACAATATTTTTGTCTATCTTATTTCATAAATACACTCACTTCTTTTGTTGTGTCTGATTTTTTTGGTTTTGTTTTTGTCTTTCCAGGAATATTTTATTAAAAATCCAAGACACCATGTCACTACACATAAAACTACTTCAGTAAGTATCAAATAAAGAGATTTTATGTTTTAATATTCACACCAATTTATATTTGTTGTGTTTATATCTTCTGCATATCCCATTATTTTAAACATATATAAAATTTTACAACTGAATTTTATTCTTATGATTTTGTGCTGTTTATTTTAAAATCTACTTTAAAATTATTATTTTATATTTACATCTTTACTTAAAATGAGAGCTACAGCTATTTAAATAAGCCAGTCACTTTCATTTTCCACTTTCTTAAAAAATGTGTGTATATCTGAATGACATTATTTATTAGCTGACTCTTGGTAAATATACCACAAATATTAAGATGCTTGTCTAAATACACTGATGACTTCTGATCGCAACTAAGATGGAGTAACAAGGCCTAACATTACTGTCTCCCCTGAAACAAATACAAATCTGGACAAAATATATTAAACAATGGTTTTTAGTCATTAGGTGTCAGGAAACACAGGGTAGGAACACTGAGAAAGGGGAAACCAAAAAAGTGAAACCTTAAATGTTTCCAGTTTACAGACTGAATGGCAGGAGTTGGTCAGTCTGCAGGAGTTGAAAAGATGGTTTGGGAGTCTGGCAAGGCTAAAAAATGTAGGAACTGCAGGGCAGAACATCAAAGGAAGAGAGCTGCACATAGGGAGTTCCAGAGATTAGCAGGAGTTCCCCTAGAATCTTCTGCTCAGGAGAAAGAACCACACAAAAAAGATGACAGCAAACGATCCTCCAAACTTACACAGAGCCAAGATAATATGAGTTCCCCAAAGTATGATTAAGAATCCCAGTTTACCTAGGATTGTCCTGGGTTTAAAACTGAAATCCTTGTGTTCCAGGAAACCCATTCCAGGCAAATTGGGACATCTGATCCCAGTGGCAAAACCTCAAAATCTGAAATATGTTATGTTAGGAAATTAGATGAGTTTTGCTTTGGTGGTAAAAACTTAGTCCTAGACTAAACAGTCCTAGACTGTTCTGACCTTGCCTAGTAAAACTTAATAGTCTAAAAGGATCGAACTATTTTTGGGTAATTTAAAAAGTCAAGAATGTTTAAAGGAATAAAAAAATCCAGCAACCAACTAGGTATCATCCACTATGTATGGAATCCAATAAAATACTCCAGGCATGCAAAGGGGCAGGAAAATGTGATTCTTAATAAAAAGGAAAAAATTAATAGAAACAGACATGATAATGACACAGATAATAGAAGAGGCAAGAACATCATAAAGGTCATTATAGCCGTATTAAATCCAAGAAGGCAAAGAAAAGATTTAGCCTAGCAAGTATAAACATAGACGATAGAAAGAAGATCCATCTCTAAAAATGAAAACTATAATGTCAGAAATAAAAATTCACTGACTAGGATTAAAAACAGATTAGACAGGTCTTCTCCCCATTTCTTGATCTGTTTTCTTTTTTTTTTTGATGTTGAATTAAATGAGCTTTTTATTTAGGATATTATCCCTTAGTGGTCATACCATTCACAAATAGTTTCTCCCATTCCTGAATAGACATTTCTCCAAAGAAGACATACTTATGACCAACAGGCACATGAAAAGATGCTCAACATTGCCAATTATTTGAGAAATTCACATCAAAACCACAATGAGGTATCACCTCACACTGCTTAGAATGGGTATCATCAAAAACCTTACAAATAATACATTTTGGAGAGAGTGTCGAGAAAAAGGAACCCTCCTACGTTGTTGGTGGAAATGTAAATTGGTGCAGCTGCCATGGAGAGCAGTATAGAGGTTCCTTGAAAAAACAAAAATAGAGTTACCATATGATCCAGCAATTCCACTCTTGGACATATATCCAGAGAAAACTCTAATTAAAATAAAAATACATGCGCCTGAATGTTCATAGCAGCACTGTTTATAATAGCCAAGACATAGAAGCAACCTAAATGTTCATGGACAGATAAATGGATAAAAAAGATGTGGCAGACACACACACACACACACACACACACACACACACACACACACACACACACACACACACGTATATAATGGAGTATTACTCAGCTATAAAAGGAATGAATTAATGCCATTTGCAGCAACAAGGGTGGACCTAGAGATTATCATACCAAGTGAAGTAAGTCAAACAGGGAAAGACAAATATATGACATCACTTATATGTGCAATCTAAAAAATAATGACATAAATAAACTTATTTGCAAAACAGAAAGAGACTTACAGACATAGAAAACAAACTTACGGTTACCAGGGGGAAGAGAGGGAAGGAAGGGATAAATTGGGAGATTGGGTTTGGCAGATACAAACTACTATGCACAGAAGAGATAAACAAGATCCTACTGAATAGCGAAGGGAACTATATTCAATGGCTTATAGTAACCTATAATGAAAAAGAATACAAAAAAGAATACACATATATGTATAACTGAAGAAAATTTAAAAAAACTAAAAAAACTAAAATGAGCTATCACCTCACACCTGTCAAGATGGCTATCATCAAAAAGAACACAAATAACAAACACTGGAGAGGATGAGGAGAAAGGGGAACCCTTGCACACTGTTGGTGGGAATGTAAGTTAATGCAACCACTGTGGAGAGCAGTATGGAGCTTTCTCAGAAAACTAAAAATCTAACTACCATTTGACCATTTGACCCAGCAATTCCTCTCCTGTGTATATATCTGAAAAAAAAAACAAAACAAACACACTAATTTAAAAAGTTATATGCACCCCAATGTTCATAGAAGAATTATTTCCAATTGCTGAGATATGGAAGCAACCTAAGTGTCCATCAACAGATGAATGAATGAATAAATATATATATACATATGCACACACACATACATATACATGCATACATATACAAAAATGGGATAATCTCAGTCATAAAAAAGAATGAAAATTTTGCCGTTTGCAACAACATAGATGTACTTGGAGAGTATTATTATGCTAAGCAAAATAAATTAGACAAAGACAACTACTGTATAATATCACTTATACATGGAATCTAAAAATTACAAAAAAAAAAGCTTGTCATTGTTGATAAAAAACAAGGTAGAACTTTGTGTTGTCTATGGGAAAGTCATTTTAACATAAACACACAGATAAATTAACAGTAAATAGATGAATAAATATATGCCATGTTAAAACTAATCAAATAAAACTGTCAGATGAAGTAAATTTAAGAAGAATAATACAAGGGAAAAAGAAAGTCACTTATATTAATACAAATTTTAATTCATGGAAAGGATATAAACACACAATACTTGCGTTCTTATATACCAGCACCTTAAATATGTGAAGCAGAAGCTAATAGAAATTAAGTGGGAAATAAACAAATACACACTCATAGCTTGAGAAATCAACACTGACCTCTCAATGATTAAAAGAAAAAGTAGGAAGAAAATTAGTAAGAATATAACTGTGTTGAACAATACTATCAGCCAGATATACCTAATTTACATTTATAAAGTATTCTGTCCAACAAAATAGTCACAAATCATTTCAAAACTATTTAAATCATACAATGTGTTTTCTCTGAACAAAGTTAAATTAAGTTCAAAATCAGTAACAGAAATGCATTTTTAAAATCTCCAAATATTTGAAAGCCAAGTAAAACAGTTCTAAATCACATGTTGGTCAAATGACAGTTCAAAAGAAAACTTGGAATGTATTCTGATGTGAATGAAAATGAAAACTCAGCATATTAAAATGGGTAGGACGCAGTTAATGAAATACTTAGATGGAAATTTGGGGCACTTTTAGTAGACACATTACTATAAAAGAGGAAAGTTTCCGAATCAGTGATCTCAGCTTTCACCTTAAGAAACTAGAAATAGAAGAGAATTGAAAAACAAAGGAGGCTAAGAAAAATAATAAAGAAGTTGCAACAGTTGCCTGTCATGGTCTCACAGATTTGAAAGGGGAGTTAATGACAAATTATACAGAATTAGAAATATAATATTGTACACATGAAACATAATATTATAAAGCAGTGTTAATGCAAAATATAAACAAGCAAATAAATAAATAAATAGATAAATTTTCTACAAAGGATAAATTGTGCTGGCATCCAATCACAAAGAACTGAGGCTAGAAGCTGGGCTTGGCAGGGAGCAACACCCAGGTTGAAACTGGAGAAGATATTTCATGATATGAATCCCTTTAATGTAGAGAGGAGCTTTTGACTCTACTTTTGGATTTAAATGAGTGTCAGGTAAGTAGTATGCGTGCTCTGCTTCATCCCAAAGCCAGAGACAGGAGGGTACAGGAACTGAGTGTGAATGTCTCGTTGAAAGTGCGCTCGAACAGTGGTGTTGAATAGAATAAGCTTAAGATAACTTATTGGGAAACAAGAAGGAATAGTACAACTTCTATTTTTATTTATTTTTCATTTTTTTCCACATGTAGCTTCTATATTTCTGTACGTATTTTGATGTACACAATAGAATAATGTACTAGTCCATGTAAATAATTTTAAACACACATTCGCTACAATACATATTAGGTGATAATATTTAATATATAATGCATAATATATTTATCAAATAATCACACATAATAAATTATTAAATTTAATGCAATTATTGTAATAAATAATATATAATAAATAACAACAATAATATAATCACATATATGATTCTTTCCTTTCTTCTTTCTTTCCTTCCTGAATTTTTTTTCTTTCTTCATTTCTTTCTTCTGTCACAGATTTAGTTCTAATTCATCTTTCTAGCAGAAACCACACTGGTAATTCACATTTAGATTTCAATTTGTTTGATTCTGTCTGAAATATATTTGCAAAGCAATCTAATTCAAAACACCTCTAGCTTTTAAAGCTTTTCTCAAATTGTTACACATACTGTTATAAGTAATTTAAAAGAATATTGTAAATAATTCATCCTTAATAGGTCTTTGCAAACATTCAACTTAGTTTCTGTGGAAAACTCATCCATTTTATATCAGCATTTAACAATTTTGATGTTGGCATAAAAACCAGATAATAACTATAACAGATAATTATCTAACCAAATAATTAGAACAGCAGCCACAACTGGCATAAATAGGCTCAGGAACAAATACTGATTAATATCGGTGAGTTTACAACTCATCTGTTCTGAGCAGACATGCTTTAAGTATTTGGAAGATTAGATAGTACTTGCTCTTGGTTGTTAGCAAGCCACAGTCTTTTTCAGGATATTTTTCTAAGAAAATAGGTGGGATTTGTTTACTGACTACTTAATTAATCACCCCCTAGGAGGGTTTCTAATTTATTATTATTGGTATTAAAAAATTAGTATTAAAAAATCAAATGGATAGTTGTACCAAACGTTCTTTAAAATTCTTTCTTGTAGCATAATTTATATATCCATTCAATCATACAAAATTCAATTTATTGTTGATGAATGTATTCCCATATGACTATTTCATAGCAAGTTGATATAAAATTAGACAATAATGTGTCTTTTTATTATAGAATAACATAATATCTCTAATGTTTGATCAGAATCAGGGATAAAACAAAGAAAGGCAATGAACAACTGTATTTAATAAATTGATTTGATTCAGTAATTCTTGATTTTTAAAGCTCTTTAGTTTCAAGGATATGACTATAAAATACATGTTCAACATCCATAAAAAGGTATTTTTGTCTGAATGGGAGAATAAATCAGTTTTCTGCTTCTGGTAATATTCTTGTTCATTTTTTCTTACAAAATATGAAATAATGTAATAAAACTCATTGATAAATGGCCCATCATTTTTAGTTTGGCAATCTTATTTTCTATGGAATAATTGAAAATGAAATGGTTTCACCTCAAATATATCTACTCTACAAAATAGGAGGATTATCCAAAAATGAGAACACTTTTTCTTCCTAATAAAGAAGAGTTATGTTAATAATTTCAAAAACAATAATATAGCTTAATTTATTTATTTCTCTCACAATGGATGAATTTCTAAAGTAGGACAGTTTGTGTTTGGAGTGGTGGGGTGACAAAGACAGAGACAGAGAGACAGAGATTCTATATATTAAGATAACATGTTGGTTGAAAATATAAATATTTTAATATTTATAATCAAACAGGTTTGGATTTGAAAGCTGGATTAAGAATTTAACTCCTTTTTATTTTTAATTTAAAAAATGGGTCTGTATATGATGAGTGATCAAAACCAGACTGTGTATCATAATAACACTGTGAGATTTTGAAGGCTGATGCATTCTTTATTCAGAAGGAACACACGTTTCAGGAATGAATCACTCAGGAGATAGAAAAGGAAAATTGCTCCCGGCCTTGAAGAAAGAAAAGAACTTCCATTTTACTCCATATGCCCACTGTGAATCCTCTCTAGTTCAAGTCTTGGTTTGTTTTTGACTTTTTATTCTTTATAGTCCTAAAGATAAAAAGTAGAGGAGAAGGGGCAAAAAAAAACCCTCTTCAGAGTTTAACTTATTAAGATCCTTTAACCAATTATCTTGCTTCAAGGATCTGAGTTAGACCTGAAGGTACTTAATCCAAAAAAAAAAAAAAAAAGGGAGAGAGAGAGATTATAAATATTTGAAAACAAGTCTAGCTTAGTATATTCAAAACCAGAATAAAATTGAGCTTAACCCTTCTGGAGTAGAATGCTTTTAGCTTCAATATGTGACTGATTAATATTTCATTTCTTTTGAGTTTGTGCTTTTTATGTCTAATTGGAAGAATACTTCCTGATGAGTTGTGTGCGTGTGTGCGTGTGTAGATCAATACAACTTTTTTTTAGGTGTTTAGTTTTTCATGGCATCTTTAAACATTCCTAATCACAACAACCTGAACTTTGCATAAAATGGACAACTTGAAACAACTTTTCTGGACATTGTTTTGATTCGAGTCATCTTTTCTCACTCATAACTCAGTTTCATGAAGACTTTCTGACATCACTGTGACAGGTCACTGACATCACTCCACAGTCTCATGGTTTATCTCTTATTCCTAGAATTCTATGAATATATTTGTGAATGTGACTAAAAAATTTTATGGTACCTTTCCATTTTTCTACCATGTCTTAAATTTTAAAAATTATATTAACACAACATGAATTCTAATACCAATTAAACTGTATTGACTTTTTATGTAGCAGGTATTATAAAAAGTGCTATCATAAACATCTATTTAAACTGCATAACAAAATCATGAAGTATTTATCATTTTGTAGATGAGGAAATTCTGTCTCAGTAAATAAGTAGTCTGATTAGGCACTTTCACATATTAAGCTAAATTGCATTAATGAATCAACTGTGTTAATATCTCTCATTACAAACCAATATTTTAAATCCTTTATTAATATCAATCATTATTATAAGTATACATATGAAATATATACATGTATGTAAATATCCTTCCTTCATACCCTAAACTTTGAGGCAAGACCAATGTAGTCATGGTGCACACAGCTGTACATTGATATTTTGAAAAATCGAATTCATTTTCATAAAGAACTTTGAAAATTGCTAATTATACAAGTTAACAAACAAGTATCTACTTGTTTATACTATAATCTATATAATATGTTATATTTTAATTTCTTTCTGGAAATGCATTGTGAATCCCAATGAAGAACTTGGACCCTGGTGAATACCCTGTCCTCCTCATCTACTAATGAAAATTCCATACTAAGAAAGCATTAGTCTCCTCCTCACATTCCTGTAGTGAAGTTTTTTTTTTAATGGCGTGTTGTACAAACCTCATATTTTTCCTGGCAATTTATATTCTACTTCTGACATTTTTAGTTTATGCAATCACCACGTGGCTTGTCTACTTTGGTTATTATATCCCCAGTGCTTATTACAATGTCTATAACATAGCAGGCATTCAGAGGTGGTTTACAGGTTAGCTTGCTGGCTCTACCCTCCTTTTGTTATAATTTCACATTCTTTGTTTTTTCTTTTTCCCCAGGCTGGGAAGGAAATGACTTGTTCTTACATCTATGCAGAATTCATACATATGAATATATATTATCATATATGTATATACAATACATATGTAATTATATGTGTTTATATATATATTTTTCAAATTTGAAATTAGGATAAATAAGTATGAGGATACTAATTTATGCAATATTGCATGTTCAGTAAGTGGCTGAGCCATTAACATAATCTAGTCAGTCAATGCATTCTACCACATCATGGTCACAGATGTCCTATGCCTTACCATTTTCTTTTAAACTATGTTTAATCATGACAAAACCAATAATCAAGGTCCTGTAAGAGTGCATTCTCTGCCTGTAACTTGATACATACACACACACACACACACACACACACACAGATATCTATCTATCCATCTACCTATCTACCTACCTACCTATTTATTTATCTAACAAATGTATACCATATTATTTTTGCCAAACCATGTGTTCTAGTTGTGAAGTGTACAAATGGAATCAAATTGTTTGCAGAACACTCCTTGAGGCTTACATTTTTGCAAAAAATCTTGGCAACAAGCGAGTTTAAAATGTTATAGAACGTGAAAAAACAACACAGTGTTTCTTGAGAGAGAATATTGATTGGCAGTTCTGTCAGTAGCTACTTTAGATAAGGTGGTAAAAATGTCATTCTCAGGAAGTGAAATTTAAACAGAGACATAAAGATGAAGAATGAGCCATCAATGATGGGAAAAAAATGATGAAAGGTGGAAAAAAATTGAGGCAAATGAAACAAATAGACCATGTAAATTATAAGACTATAATATTCTAGAAAATCTCAAAAGGCTAGTCTGTCCAATACATATCAGTAAGTAGCAGTGTTGCAAGAAATTATGTTTGGCTACTATATATTTGGAAATCTGTCTAATCTCATTAGCAATTAGAAAAATGTATATTAAAAACAAAATGAAATAATTTGCATTTAGAAAATTGTCTACATTTTAAAATAAGGCTATATAATGTCAAGTTTTCATGAGATAAGCAGCGATCTTGTATAATGTTGGTTTGAACAGACATCTGTTGCAAGCTCTTTGGTAAACTACTTGGGATTATGTGCATACTCTAATGCAGTAATTCCACTAAGGGATGTATACCCTAGAGAAACACCTAACAAGAGAGCCTTAAGACATATCCAAGAATGTTTAACAGAATGTGGCCTAAGACACACCCCAGAACATTATTTAGCAGATAGTGTAATTAGCACAAATTTTCATTCACAGGAAGACACATAAAGGTATCTTGGTCTCTTAGGGCATTGGAATATTTATAAAGTTTAGTAAAAGACCACCGCCATTTTAAACTAAAAAGTAAACTTCAGAAAATATCAAGAAACTAGAAATAAATCTATGAAATGGTGTGCCAGAATGATACACTGCAAACTATAAAACACTGCCACAATAAGTTAAGTAAGCTATAAATAAATGGAAATGTTTCCTGTTTTCATGGATGGAAAGATTAAATATTGCTCAATGTCAATTCTCCACAAATTGGTTTATAGAATGGATGTAATCTCAATCAAATCCTAGTAGATCCCAAAATTCATAGAAAATTTTTTTAAAAATCTGAAATTTTGCAGAACAACAAATTTGGAGAAACGATCTTGCACTTTTAAATTTTGTACAAATCTAGACCAAATAATACATAGCACTACTGGCACAAACATATAAGGATAAGAGAACAGAATAATGTCCAGAAATAACCTGCCTACACCTATATTATTAATTCATTTAAGACAATTTTGCTACTGTGATTTAGTGGAGGAAGTAGTTTTTAAAATAAATTATGCTGAAATAATTAGATATCTGTATGGAAAGCCAAATAATTTGACCCCTACTTCACACCACATGCATAAATAATAGCAGTCACTTATGAAATAATCAGAAGACATTAACAAAAAAAGAAGGTCTCAGGTATAATAATGCATGCAAAAATACGCTTTAGTAAATGCAACTGGAAATGTACAGGGCTACTGGAAACTTTTTTTTTTCTTTAATTGGAAGGGAAAAATAGAATTCAACAAATGAAAAGACATACTCCATTTTGGATTTGAGGACTCAAAGTATTAGAGATTTCAATTCTTTTTAATTTATGATATGTTTAATGCAAATGTGATTTTTAAAATTCCAAGAGTTTTTGAGTGAGAAAAAAATGATTCCAAAAATGATGTAGAAAAGCATATAAGAATAGTTTTTAAAAATTCTTGAAAAAAGGAGAGCCTTGAGAAGATATTAATGCTATCAGATTTTTAAAAATGTAATTTCATTCTATTAAACAAATGTGATACAGGTATGGATAAAACAGACAAAAATAAAACAAAGTAGAAAATTCAAACCATGGAAAACATACACGAGGGAAATTAGTTTAAGTGTGCACTCTAAGTCAGGAAGGAAAAGATGGATGATTTAATACATTTGATAGAAATAACTGGATAGCCAGTTGTGAAAGAAGAAAGAAAGGAAGAAAGGATGGGAGGGAAAAAGAAGGCTCTATCTTACTCTGTTATTCAGGATAAATTTTAAACGATATAAAAAATTTTAAAAATATATAAAAACATGCAGAACAAAACCTTTGCAATCACGAGTAGGAAAAGCTCTTCTGATTATGAATCAAAATACAGAAGATAAAAGAGATGGATAAATTCAAAAACATAAAATCACAATTACAACAAAAGCAACTAAAACTCAATCCAATTAAGAAAAATTGTTAAACATATGAATAGACAATTCAAAGAAGAAAATCTTACAAATGAAAATATATGGTTGTCACTAATATTAAGCTAATGACACTTTAGTATCATCAACACAGGGAAAGAGTTTCATATGCTTTTTGATGTGTCCCCAATCCCCCATCTCCTTTGAAAACACATAAAAGACTATTCTTGCTAACATATGATAAAAATCAATTGAAAAACGAAACAATCATCCAAAAGAAACATGTGCAAAGAATATCCACAGATATTTCAGAGAAAATCTACAAATTTTGCTGATCTTCTCATTAGAAAAAGTTCTCAGCTTCAATCATAATAAAAATAAGTAAATTAAAATTATAGGGCAATACTATTTTCCACTTATAATATTGGCAAAAATTAAAAGCTTTGAAGCTCCAAGGATAGACTACTTGGCAATAGCTATTAATATTTCAAATGTAGGGAAAGTTTGACTCAGCAAGTCCACTTATAGAAAATTTTTGTTTTGAAATATTCATACAGGAACAAAATGCCATAAGCACACACTATACTTACAGCATTATTTTCTGAATATGGAAACAGCTTCAATGTCCTTCAGTAGATTAATAGTTAAATAAATTATGCTTATTTATTTGTAAGCAAAATTGAGTAAAATATGTTTCTCTAAAATCAATGAGAATAGGGATCTCTATGTTGTGATAATTAACTAATATAATTCCCAGACAAATAGATCTAGGGAGAAAATTATATAATCAATCTTTGTAGATGACTCAAATCCTGTCAAAATAATGTAAGACCTCTTCTTAATTAAATACATTTGTATAAACATTTGGATAAAAATTAAATAAAAGCAAAAGCATACCCTACACCAGAGTAGTTCCAATGTTTGAGATCTGGGTTTTTTTTAAAATTTTTTTCGTTTTTGTATACTTTATTATAGATAAAACAATCTTGCTTGACAAACTAACAGGAAAGACAAAGAAAACAGGAGAGGATTCTTAAATACCAAAGAGGTCAATAAGCCTTTAAAACTAACTCACAAAGGAAAGGCAATAGAATAAAAATAAATAAATAAATAAATATACACAAAACCAGTCACTTCAATTACATTTAAATAAATAGTCTGAAAATGAAAAATACTGCCTGCTATGTCAGTAAATAAAAGATGCTTCAGCTGTCATCGGCCACTTCATGCCCCTGACAGTAAGCTGAGGGGAAATCAGGATGGAGACAAACAGGTAGCCCTGCCTCCTTCACCCACAATGGTGCACCCTCAGGGAACTCTCAGGATGGGAAAGAACAGGATACTGGTCCTAGGTACTAGGGGCACATCAAAGGAATAATTTCAGTGAGCCCAGGCTTTTGCACCTTCCCATATAGAAAAGAGCTAAATTCTTTAACTTGAGATATCTAGTTTTCTTTAATTAACAGTAATCTTTTGATGTTCCAGACTACCTGGTCTTTGTTGCAAAACCTCCTACATGTCCTGGCTCTTCCTTGCCTGTTTGGAGCAGATGTGGGAGAGGCTGAATCCTGGGCTGAGGTCCTCAGAAACGTCCACTGAATAAAACACAACTCTCAACTTTTAGGTTGTGCAGTTTTTTAGTAACAATAGAAATAGTTTCATGACAAAACGCCATTGAAAAAATAGAAAAATAAAATGGGATTAATATTTGCAACATATATCAAAGAAAAGGACTAATCATAAAATATAAAGAACTTTTCAAATTAAGATAACAAAATTTAAAAAATTGAAAATAAAAAAAACAGCATAAAACTAAACAAATAGTTTATAGAAAAAGATAGATATAATGAGTTAAAATATTCAATCACTCTCATAATGAGTATAAATTTTACTGCACTGAGATGCGACTATCAAATGAATTAAAATGAAAATGTTTAATAATTTTAAAACATGAAAACATCTTACATATTTAAATAAAAATCACGTTCAAACATTGAAATCAATCTGAAACAATTCAACATAATTTTATATTATAATTAGTAGAATAAAGCATACTAGAAAAAATTAATGGAAGTGTTTTATATTAACTTGACTATATTAAAATAATTTTTTGTGTAGCAAGTAAAACATCAATAAGGTAAAAAAAGGCAAGCCACAGCCCAGGAAGCAATACTCAAAACACAGATCATCAAAAACCAACCCTATCAAAAAATAGCCAGAAAGACAATATGTAGAAGAGCAACTCTGAATAACAAGTAAATATACGGGAAAAAAACCCTTCAAGTTAGCAAAAATTTACAAAGATATTAATTCACAATCATTTTACTGCCAAAAAATGTAAAGTTCCCAAATGTAAAGTATCACCAACAAGAAACCTCATATGACAATGATGTATTGGTATAATAGTTAAAATATTTGGAGAAAAATTGGAAAATATTTAGTAAGTTTTAAGGTACACTCTAAGTTTGTTTTGAGGTACACAAATGTGGCAACACATTGTAGAATGGTTTATCAAGAGTGTAAGAGTGGCAAAAACTTAGTGTTTATCAGTAGGGATATGAATGTAAAAATTTTGGATACTCATATATTACAATACAATACAAGATGGATTAGAATAAACTAAGCACATCTATGGGTATTGACATAAAAGTATCTTACAATATGCATTTGTATAAAAAAAGAAGGTGAATGATACAGGGAGTGTAATATATTTGTGTAAGTTTAAAAATAAAAATATAAAAGCTATTTTACAGACATGGAACTATAATAACTCTTAAAAACGATGGGCCACAAAAATAACCACTGCCTTCTAGCGAGAGAAGTAGAACAATTAGATAATGGAGTCAGCTAGGGGTATCATGAGGATAAAAGGCTATCCTTAGCCTTTTATTTATTTTAACCCATCTTAAAGAAGCATAGCAACATATTAACATTTTAACGTCTGGTTGGTATACGCATCTGTGTTTGATACTTTACTTTATACTATTTTTAAAACTAATAAAAATAACTCTGAAGTTTCATACAGGTTTCTGGGAAGATTGCTAAGTGCTTTATGGAGATGTTTTTATAGAACAGCCCCACTAAACCTAAAGGGTGAATCTCTGATTAATTATTAAAGCAAAAAAACCTGACAAACGTAATGAATTTTAAATATCTAATGGTACCGTGCAGTTTTGTTACCTTGTGGTTCCAAGCTCTTTGATGAGTTGTGAAAGCTGTTTCTTGTACTGATATCAAAGACTCAGTTATTTTTAAATGATGATATTCTTGATCTGTAAATTTTTTTTATCCTCTTTAAATCATTTTAGGCCTAAAATATCCTTATGAAAAACAGTGTAAATCTTCATTCTGAATTTTTTTTAAGGAACTCATTTGTCTTTTTCTAGCTTTCTAAATATGACTGCAATTTAATAACCCTCATTTGATTTTCTTTTATTGTTTTCTTAGGTCATTCTAAGTGATGGATTGAGACTTTCCAGATAATACATGCAATTTAAAGCATACACATTTGAAAAAAAATTTATATTAAATAATCATAGTCTAGAGTTAATGTGTAATATTTTAACCTGTGATTCTAAGGTTATCTTTAGTTTATAGAATTAAGTATTTTCTTCTCTACCATAATAATTAGATGTATATAGAAAATAATCTATGTCATACAGAATAGTGATGGCATTCATTATACAGAAACATTTAGAAAAAATATTGTTCAAAAAATAGTCTCAAGTTATCATTCAAGTAACAACTGTTCAAGTAGTAGAATGTTGGGTAGATATTTTAAAAAGTGTGATAAGTACTATTTTATTCATTTTCTGGTAATGAGGAACAACATATTAAAGATTACTTCTTCATGTTATAATTCATTATTTGTATAGAGATTTTATTATGTTCCAGTCAGGTTTTAGAAAATTGCATAAGTCTTTAGGTTAACATATATTACATTTTTTTTTCTGTTTAAGAATAAAAAAAAAAACCTCCCAATTGCATTTTTTTGTGTGTAGAATATCTATCTTCAAGATAGGATACAAAATGCTTGTTTATTTATTTAGGTTCACTTTCCAGGACACTCCATCATTTTTATTTCATCTGGATTCAATTTATGTGTTGAAAACAGATTTTGTAGGCAATTTTTGTTTGTAGTAATTTTTTAGCTAGTTGTTACAGAGACTTCCAGCTGCTCCCTGAAACCCACACTTTTTTTTTTTTTTAAATAACAAGCTATGTTACATTTCTCTCTCTTTTCTGTTATTTATTGCTGAATTCTAGCCAATGTGATACAGGAAAACGGGACATGAGAAGATGGCCATGTCCCAGGTCCCAGGCAAGTCCCCTGGGACACACCCTGTCAAGCGAGGGTCCATGGCTTCATGCAGGAAGGAATTCAAGAGTGAGCCACAGTTGAGTAAAAGTAGATTTATTCAGAGAATGCACTGCATAGACCGAGTGTAGGCCACCTCAAAAGGCCAGAGAGGCCACGAGGTGTGGAGTTGTTAGTTCTTAAGGGCTCGGTTACTTCATATACTAACAAGTGGGAGGATTATTCCAACTACTTGGGGGAGGGGCTGGGATTCCCATGAATTGGGCTGAAACCCTCTTTTTGACCTTTGATGCTTAGCCTTGGAAACTGTCACGGTGCCTGTAGGAGTGCCATTTCCCGTGCTAATATATTACACTGAGCAAGCATATAATGCTCAAGGTCTACTGGAAGTCAAATCTCCCACCATGTTGGGCCTTAAGGTCTATTGGGAGTTGAATTTTCCATCATCTTGTTGCTAATTACTATGTCATTCTTTTAATGGCTGTGCCCTGCCCCCCCTTCCTCCCTGTCTCAAATGGATTGTGGGTAGAAGTGACACTATTCCATAACAACTTTCAATACCCATTTTACTGTGCTTTTTACACCTCTTGTCAATGGCTGGAATTATAAGTCCCAGAAGAAACCTTACTGTAAACTTTAAACATTTTATATTGTGGAAAGCATGACTAACTAATACATGTATTTTGCAATTTAATTTGAAGGGTCTTGTGGGGGAAAATTTAAAAAATAAGACACACACATAAACACATACATCCAATTTTCCAGTCATTCATTATAGAAGATTTGAGGAATGTTTACTTTCATCTACCACAAAAATGTTTTTTCAGAAACACTGGGGATATAGTAAATATAATCACTAAGGTGTTTTAAGACGTAGCACCTGACCTGTTGTGAAGCGTATGTTGATATATTTAAGCCATGTCATAAGACTTCTGCTTTACATATATAAAGACTACTGTATGCATATATATATGAGGAGGATCCACTGCCATATATATTTGGGTAGTGGGACCTCCAACTCATATATCTTTTATTGTGTGGTGATTCTGGCTTCATTGTTGTAATCAACTTGAGGCAATTTTATTCTATTATCCAGCTACAGTGGATGAGTGGATCTTCAGGTCATATCTAACTCCTTATGAACCTAAAACCCAAAAAACCACAGCTTCAACACCACTTACCATTATGCATAATTTATTCTAGGAAATGGTTTTGTGCATGCCAATGTGTTAGTACTAAATTTAAAGAGTTCTTTTATCTGTCATTGCTATAGTTTTGTCACTGGGTGTATAACAGAGGTGGCAAGGCACAAATCATGATTTCTCATACCATCTGGATCACAAATATAACATGTATTTATTGCAGTTAGGCATTTCCATGGCTCACCTTTCACTTAGATATGAATATCTTAATTAAAACTGACAATGAAACTTAGTTGCACTACAGACTAAATCCAATTGCTGTATTGAAATGAAATATATTTAAGGTCTTTCTTTTGATTATATTTTGCTAATAAAATCAAATGCAATACAGTGTAGATGTTCTGTTACAAAATACCACATTGTTCAGCAGATGTAAAAACTCCTTCTTTTCAAGGTCCTTGAAAAGTACAATCAAGGCATCATTTGGATAATGACTTAAGAGCAACAGGGCTGCTAATCATATCTATTTTATATGTATCCAATCATTGCAATAATAACTGTATTATTTGGTGTGCAGAATCCAAATAGCAGTTCATGGTATGGTAATAGTCATTTTAATCTTTGATGTTCAATCAGATGTTTATAGGAATATAGTCATTTCATGTTTTTATTGTTTATATGGATATGTAATTTCTTCTTATTTTTACTCATTCCCTGATCTTCTGTTAAGCATACTTAATAGTCACTGCTGAAATTCCTTTCCATTGTATGGATTACATTATATGCTTTAGGCACAAAGAAAGAGAAAATAATGGCTCTCTCAAATAGTTACGCTTCTTGTCTCCAATGAATGTAAGATAATTGCATTAAGAAAGAGAAACAAAATGTTGTGCTTTTAGCAACAGGAAATGGTTATCATTGTCCAACAAAGAATAAAATAAGCTGTGTAGATAAAGACTCTGCCTTGATCCAACATAAATCATACACAACTAACACATTTATCCTAAACGTCTTTGAGAATAGATAATGGATTCCTTGTTTGATTGAAGAGCTGGAAAAAGGTTAAGCTGTATTGTAGTAAAAGCATCAAAAATAAGAGTCTTTTGTTAAGAACACAAATTGTGTTTAACTTCTCTTTGTCAAAACATATATGTAATGGCATGGGCTAGATCTAAGGAAAATATTTATTTCCAAATTAAACATGGATTAATTAGGTAGTGATTGATTACATATACACACACTTTTATTTGTATGTGTAAATATTTTTAAAAAGGTTGTAGGAAAAACTTATTTATCTACACAAATATTTCCATACACATATTTTCCATAAGGCACTGAGCTAATTTATGCACATGTGTTATTTTAAATTTCTCATTACAATCCCATAAAGACAGGCCAACATAATTTTACAAATGGAGAGCCCATGATTTAAGTGGGTTAAGTAACATACTCAAACTGACTAGCTCATACATGGCAAAGCAAGGAATCAAGTTAAGACTGTCTGACCATCCAGTCAAAGCTTGTGAACACTTATGTGTTATGTAGAAGTCAGATTATAATCCAGGAACAGATGCAAGGTTTCATAAGTGTTTACCACATAAAGGAAGTTGTGTCCTCTCAAGATTTGTTATAGTGCAGTAGAAAGTTGCTGTGATAAATGATATGATTCTCTTTATATGTATATTGTCAAATAAAAATGTGTAAATGTTTGAAATAATCTCATTCATGAAAGCAATTTCTCCCTATTAACATTTCTTAAGCCTGTATTTTATAAATGACTTATTCAAAAAATATTTTCACATAGTATCACATATTCACTTACATTCTTTTTTTTTACTTTTTTAAATTGAAGTATAGTCAGTTTACAATGTTGTGTCAATTTCTGGTGTACAGCACAATGTTTCAGTCATACATGAATATATGTATATTCATTTTCATATTTTTTCACCATAAGATACTATAAGATATCAAATATAGTTCCCTGTGCTACACAGTAGAAATTTGTTTATCTATTTTCTATATACCAGTAAGTATCTACAAATCTCAAACTCCCAATTTATCCCTTCCTACCCCTTTCCCGCCTGGTAACCATAGTCTATGAATCTGTTTCTGTTTTATAAATAAGTTAATTTTTTTTTTAGATTCCACGTATGAGTGATATCATATGGTATTTTTCTTTCTCTTTCTGGCTTACTTCACTTAGAATGACATTCTCCAGGTCCATCCGTGTTGCTGCAAATGGCATCATTTTGCTCTTTTGATGGCTGAGTAGTATTTAATTGTATAAATATACCACAACTTCTTTATCCAGTCATCTGGATGGACATTTAGGTTGTTTCCATGTCTTGGCTATTGTAAATAGTGTTGCTATGAACATTGGGGTATATTTTAATTTAATGTTGATTTCAGTTCTTCATAACAAAATTTTAATCAATGATAGTGTATCTATTTACTATTTTTTCCTATAATGGACACTCACTATATTACAATATTGCTACAAAAAGACACTTTACTGAATCTTTAAAAATAAGCAACAAATTAATATTGATTACATATAATTGGTATTTGCACACTTCTTCTATTCAACAGATGTTTACTTATCTTCTGCATGCCTCACAATATCTTCCATGTCAGGTATATGGTCTCGAACTAAACAAAAGCCCCAATTCTTATAAAGTGGACATTTGGGACTGGAATGGGAAAGAGAAAAGTTTCAGATGATTAAAAAATGGACAAAACAATATTTCATGTGCTAATAAGTGAAAAAAATAAAGCATGGTAAGGAGCAAAGATGGCAATGAGGCATTCTATTTACATACAGAGTTCAAAAAAAAAGAAAACCTCTGTTACAAGGTGATATTTGAGAATAATGTAATATGATGTAAAATCAATTCTGAAAAACTTAAATGTACAAGAAGGAGGGGGTAAGAAAATAATTGAAGACAATTCATTTTCTATTGTTAAATCTTTCCTCAATTCTTGAAGATTGAATGGCTCATACAATTTAAAAGTCATATATTTCATTTCTAAAACAAGATCTGATAGTGATGTGAGCAGAATAGGCATACTCCCTCCTTTACTGTCTTACCACAGGGAAGATCTTTGTCACTAAATCAAAGAACCAAATTTTGGAGATACGGAAAATAAGAGGTGATTTCTCCAGACATAGAAAACAAACTTATAGTTACCAGAGGGGAGGGAGATAGGAGGATAAATTGGGAGTTCAGGATTTGCAGACACTAACTACTATATACAAAATAGATAAACAACAGTGTCCTACTGTAAAGCACAGGGAACTATGCTACACAGTGATGACCTATAATGAAAAAAACATAAGAAGGAGTATATATATATATATATATACACACACACACACATATATATATATAACTAAATCACTATGCTGTATAACAGAAATTAACACGTTGTAAATTGACTATACTTCAATCAAAAAATTTAAAAGATAAGTGATGTCTCAAAAGAAATATCACATTAAAAATGTGATAATATTTTTGGATTTTCCCCTTTAATATGTTGTACTCTGTTTAAAGGTATAAAAAAAACTAGAAAATTTTAAAGTCTTTTATTAATAGATGTCTCTAGGATTTGGCACAGTAATTTGTGGCCTATGATATATTATTCCATTGTTTCCCAAACAATAAGATTCAGTTATGATTTGGAAGGACCAGAGGAATGATGTTTAACTTTATTTCCAGTAGATAAACTAAATATACCAAGAACTTCGAAGTCTTTATAGTGTAAAATAAAGGTAGTCTTGTAATGTATAGTGATCTTTCTTACAGAAATCCATTAGGAATAAAACTAATGCTTTTATTAAATTTTTTACTTGTTTTGACTAAATATGCAATAATTCTCTGAAATAAAAAGGAAAATGCTGTAAGATAAATGTAACAGGTACTGGCATTTTGACATCAGACTGTCTATCCCCTCATTAGGATTTGCCAGGAAACCCCAGAGCTATCTTAAGTCACTGAAGATCCTTTTCCCATTCTCTCTGATTTCTGATAAGCGAGATTTTTTTAAAGTAGGATATCCCTAGAAAAACTTTCATAAGCTTAATAAAGTTCCATCCAGAATTTTGGAGTTGGTTCTAGTGCTTTAGGTCAAACTCACAGAGTTGTAATATTATCTGAAAATGTGTGAAGATTTGAGTAAGCATAATTAGCAATGCTGCTAAGATCCAAGAAACGTAAACCATTTGTCTACTATCAAGTGCTTTGATGCACTGTCAGTGCACTGGATGGGAGTACGAGGAAAGACTGGCTCAATCAGATCAGACATTTTACAATATGCTTGTTTTATTGGAGTTGTTAGAAACACAGCACACATATTTATTCAATGAATGTGACATGTATTTTGTGAGCAATTACCAGGCAGATAGCAATGCACCCTGTGAAACATTCCCAAAGAAATATAAGATAAGGTCACTAATGGGCAGGTATGAATTATACATGCTGAATACTTTAGTGTATTAACACGCATTTTGAACTTCAGAAACAATGTACTTTCAAATATTTGAAAGTTGTTTGAAATATTTGAAATTTGTTGCCATTTTCCACAACTTTATCATAAATAATGATCAATTTAAAAATAATTTTATATTTTTATGTGCCATCTAAAAGTCAGATTCCATTCCAGATGCTTAGAATACCTCAATAAATAAAATATCCCTAAATCTGCAGAGCTTACATTCTAGTGAAAGAGACAGAGAGGAAACAATGTATATAATTACCAAGTAAATTATATAGTACATTAGGAGGCGACATGATTATTATTATTATAAGGATAAAAGAACAAGACCAGAGAAAAAAGAACATGATTCTGTGAAAGTTACTGTCTGGGAGATGATAAGAAATTTAATATTGAGTGATCACGGTATGTCTCATTGAGAACTTGACATTTGTGCAAATGCTTGAATGAGGTGAAGCAGGTGGCCATGTGGCTATTGAGGGGAACAGTGTTCTAGGAAGGGAGAACAGCTGGCACAAAGGCTCTGAGCACTGAATATGTTTCAGTGCTCAAGGAATAGAAAACAGGCCAGTAGGTTTCAATGGGAGTTACGAGGGGCGAATAGTAGATGAGATCAGAAATCAAATAGGGAATTCAGATTATGCAGGCCCTTGATACTATTAAAGGACTTTGGCTCTTACACTGAATGAACTGAAGATCCCAGGGTTTTGTAGAATAACATGATCTCACTTTATTTAAAATGATCATTCTTATGGCTGAATTTCCACAGCACTGTCAATAACTGTCTTTTGCCTCTTTAAAAAAAATACTCTTTTAAGATAATCACAAAATCCTAATTTCCAGAATATTTAGGACTAAATATTATACTTTATCCTAACCCCTCAGAGTTTCTGGTGGTGTTGGACATACAGGTACAGCATTCAGGAAAAACATAGCATTTGATTAAGCACAAAACCATTAATTCAACCAACAAATGTATTTGAACTCTCTGTAAGAGTCTGATACTTAAGATGCAGTAATGAACAAAGAACATGAAAATTGCTGACCTCAGTGTAGCTTACATGACAGGACAATCATATGTCCAGTGACTAAATACAGCTTTTGCTTAAAATCTGGGTAGTAATAAGATTGTTTTTACTAAACTGATTTTTCCTATAATATTGTGATTGCTGGTGTTTATGAACTACCACCTAAACTTGCTGATAGATGAGACTCTGCTCACATTACACTATTCAATCACAGTAATCAGAGCTTACAACATCCTGCATTCACCTACACAGCACGCTCAGAAGTCACTAGGTTTCCTGTGCTTTTATCCCTAAGGGTGGGGAACAGTTGTCTTTGAATTCTTCCATTGTCCTGTCTAGAAATCTGAGTAAAAGAGGTTGGGTAAGATGTGATGGGATGTCTGAAAACTTTACCACATAATGAGAATAACTTCAAGTGTTACAGATAATAAAATATTTGCATATATTAGAAAACCAATCTTTGAGCTTCAATCTCATCTGCAAAACTGGCATATTAATGAGCTACCTCACTGATGATTGTGAGAATTTTTAAAGATAAAGGTGTGGTAGTGCTTTGATTAACTTGCGTTCCCATCTTATTGTCAATTAAGTAATTATAGGTATTATTTCACCCCCAATTGCAATTTAAATTATGAAAAGGTTAAATGTCCTGTGTTTTTAAAAGTAAGCTACCTCAGTGAACTGAACAAATTGTATAATAACGATTCTCAGCCCAGTTCTTAAAACCTGGACCTACTTCAACGTTTTAATATCAGTAGCTTTCCTATATTATCAAAATACAACTTTAACCTGTTTTCATAATTATAATGCATATATATGTATATGCTTATATAAAATTCACTCTTAAAATATCTATTTTCAATCAGTGAGCATAAAATAGATTAAAAAACTAAATGGACAATGTAATATGGTTCTGTGGTAATTATGTCACAAAAAATTTCATTTTCTAGGATTCTGTATAACAGAGTTAGTATCAACCATTTAAGGATTCATCAATATAAAGTACATCTGAAGGCAAAAAGGCATATTTCAGTGAACACTTAAAGTAGTTTCAGAAAAGGGAAAATTGAATTAATAATTAACTAATTCTTTCTAAAAGGGCCTCATTTGGCAGGTTGGAAAAGCAGATGGCTCATCCAGACTGACAGAAGTTTATTAAGATCTGAAAAAAGTGGTTCTCTCTATTGGTTTTGCAATGCCAGTGCAGTTTAATCCATAAGAGAAAGGTAGTTTGTTGCAAAAGACAGGTGTGTTATTATTAATATGAAAATTAACTGGTTTCCTTTTTATAAAAATATTATAAACCTATCTAAAACATTTCATACAGAAAGGGATATAATTGTTGCAAAGGGCAAGGCCCAACCCCAAATGTGAATCCAGGCTGTTTCTTAGCTTGCCACCACCATGGAATCACTCTTTCCAAAGAATAATGTATCACTTGCCTTGGGCCCACCAAAAATGTAATAAGAAGGTCAATTTCTGGTGGGCCTTTTTGAATTTTGAAGAAATCACACCCAACATTTAGAGATATTAATTTATCTTAACTACCAAATAATTGACATAGAGTTCATGCAATGATTTCTTTACCAAAATTCACTGCATAGTGGAGGAAAAAAACTTAGTGTTGAATCACACTAAGTGTAAAATTCTTGCATCATTTTTTTCTTTGAAAAAGATAGTTGGTGATAAAGTTGTTGCTATAGAACTCCTCAAGGAAACTCTATGAATAGAGGCTGTATATCTAGAAACATACCAAGTGTGGTGGAAAGGAAAATACCAGGGAAACACATGAGCACGTGGCTGCAGGCTCTGAGGGTCATGCCCATCTTCCGCTGACACTTTGTCCCTGACATAATGCAACAGATGTAATTAACAGAGACTTTGGTTGATAGATAAAAATGCTAAAATGGCTAAAAACAATTTCGGAAAGCTGTGGTGTAACATTCTATTAATGGAAAAAAACAGGTCTCTGGATGTTGTGGCCAAGGATTTTCCACAAGAATTATCTGCAAAAGAATGCATTGGCTCATCAGTGACAGCCATGTGGTTACAGAGATAAGCACAGGGGAGCAGAGACACTGCAATATGGCAGCAGGAGTGGTGGAAATTGCTGTGTTTCTAGACTCTAAGATTTTGGGGGGCTACATAGATACTTTAAAAATGTGTTCCTAAAATAGCACCCAAAGTAATAAAATACCTAGGAATAAATCTAACCAAGGAGGTGAAAGAATTATACACAGAAAACTATAAACCATTGATGAAGGAAATTAAAGACCTTAAAAAATGGAAAGATATCCCAGGCTCTTAGTTTGGAAGAATCAATATTGTTAAAATGGTCACACTGCCCAAGGCAATCTACAGATTTAATGCAATCCCTATCAAATTACCCAGGACATATTTCACAGAACTAGAAAAAATCATAACAAAATTTATATGGAACTGTCAAAGACCTAGAATTGCCAAAGCATTACTGAAGAGAAAGAAAGAGGCTAGAAGAATAACTCTCCCAGACTTCAGACGATACTATAGAGCTACAAGCAACAAGACAGCATGGTATTGGTACAAAAACAGACATACAGAGCAATGGAACAGAACAGAGAGCCCAGAAATGAACCCACAAACTTTTGGTCAACTCATCTTCGACAAAGGAGGCAAGAATATACAATGGAATAAAGACAGTCTCTTCAGCAAATGGTGTTGGGAAAACTGGACAGCAGCATGTAAAGCAATGAAGCCAGCACACTCCCTTACACCATACACAAAAATAAACTCGAAATGGATCAAAGACTTAAACATAAGACAAGATACAATAAATCTCCTAGAAGAAAATATAGGCAAAACATTATCTGACATACATCTCAAAAATGTTCTAGAACAGTCTATGCAAGCAATAGAAATAAAAGCAAGAATGAACAAATGGGACCTAATGAAACTTACAAGCTTCTGCACAGCAAAGGAAACCTTAAGTAGAACAAAAAGCAACCTACGGAATGGGAGAAAATTTTTGCAAATGAAACCGACATAGGCTTGATCTCCAGAATATATAAGCAGCTTAGACGACTTAATAAGAAACAACCAAACAACCCAATCTAAAAATGGGCAAAAGACCTAAACAAGCAATTCTCCAAGGAAGACATACAACTGATCAATAAGGACATGAAAAAATGCTCCATATCACTAGTTATCAGAGAAATGCAAATCAAAACTACAATGAGGTATCACCTCACACCAGTCAGAATGGTCATCATTCAAAAATCCACAAATGACAAATGCTGAAGAGGCTGTGGAGAAAGGAGAACCCTCCTACACTGGTTGGGAATACAGTTTGGTGCAGCCACTGTGGAAAACAGTAAGGAGATTCCTCAAAAGACTAGGAATAGACTTACCGTATGACCCAGGAATCCCACTCCTGGGCATATATCCAGAAGGAACCCTACTCCAAAAAGACCCCTGCATCCCGGTGTTCATAGCAGCACTATTTACAATAGCTAAGACATGGAGACAGCCTAAATGTCCATCAACGGATGACTGGATAAAGAAGAGGTGGTATATTTATACAATGGAATACTACTCAGCCATAAAAACTGACAACATAATGCCATTTGCAGCAACATGGATGCTCCTGGAGAATGTCATTCTAAGTGAAGTAAGCCAGAAAGAGAAAGAAAAATACCATATGAGATTGCTCATATGTGGAATCTAAAAAAACAAACAACCAAACATAAATACAAAACAGAAACAGACTCATAGACATAGAATATAAACTTGTGGTTGCCAAGGGAGCGGAGGGTGGGAAGGGAGAGATGGGATTTCAAAACTGTAGAATAGATAAACGAGATTATACTGCATAGCACAGAGAAATATACACAAGATCTTATGGTAGCTCACAGAGAAAAAAATATGACAAGGAATATATATATGTTCATGTATAACTGAAAAATTGTGCTCTACACTGGAATTTGACACAACATTGTAAAATGATTATAAATCAATAAAAAATGTTAAAAAAAAATGTGTTCCTAAAGGCATATTTGCTGGATGAATGGAATGCAGAGTTTATGAATATAAGCTATAGAGAGAAAAATCAGATGCATGAGATTGGTTAACATGGGAAGCCAAATAGCACATAAGTGTGGGTCTATTTGGGACGACTGCCTTAACAATTAGCAAATTCTACATAAACATATCTGAGTCCAAGACTCACCTATGCTATAGGCTGAGACTTTCTACCAGTGAAATTTCTACAGGGCAACATCTTGAATTGCTGTCAGAAGTATTTCTTTGGATTTATGTCCACAGCACCCGACAAGTTTAAGGGATTATAATCAAACAGTAAATTGAATATTAACTTAAAAAAGAAAAAAAAAAACTTGTATGGCTTTGCTTTTGTAGTTCCTGAAAATGATACTACAAGAAAGGATTAGAACAATTACGTTGTTTGTTTTTCATCAATTTCATCTTTCATCAAAGCAGACCTCCTGCTTAGATCTCTGACCAAAGAGTGACTTCATATACTCTGTAGAAAAGAGAGGACAAAGCCCTATATTATAAAATATTACTTTTCTATCCATTTATACTACCAGAGCAATAAATTAAATAAGATTGTACTGGGCAGACAAACCAGCTATTACATAAAATGAGTAAACTTTGGAAGGGACATGAAAGGCTAACTTGTGAATTGGAAAAAAAAAAGTATAAAGAAAGACTTTATGAAGTTTTGATTAAAGCTGAATAATTATGCAGCATTACATGAAGGTTTTAGGATGATGTTATGGAAATACTTTGCCTATTATATGATAATGTCTCACAAAAATGTTACCAAATCACCTAATACTTCTTTCTGCTAACAGCCATTACTCTTTGTTTTACTTTACCTAACATGTGATGAATTGGTATTTGTGGAAAATAAGGGGTAAAAGCATGGAAGACATTGAACAATTAGGTAGGATCAAAGTAGGGTAGGAAACTAAGAATAAGCATACCTCATTTTATCGTGATTCACTTTATTGCAGTCTGTAGATATTGCATTTTTTACAAATTGAAGTTTTGTGACAATCTTGTGTTGTCAGATAATGGTAAGCATTTTTTAAGCAATCGAGTATTTTTTATTAAGGTATGTACCTTGTTCTTTAGACATAATTCTATTGCACACTTAATAGACCACAGTATGGTATAAACATAGCATTTATATGCACTGGGAAACCCACAAATTAGTGTGACTTGCTTTATTGCCATATTAACTTTACTGCAGTGGTCTGGAACCAAACTCACAAAATGTCCACAGTGTGCCTATAATTATCCAGTGAGTATGATTGTACTACATATTTGGTGGCTTAGTGTACAAACATTTATGAGCTGAGAATTTTCAGGAGACAGCCAAATAGACAATCTAAATGGTGATATATAAAATTGTATAAGACCCTTCCTTCATGTTGGTTTAATAGCTTGATCTCAGCACATAGCTTTCATAAACCAGAGTATGTAATTTCAATAATAAGCAGTTAAGCAAAGACAAACATGGCTGAAATGAATGATGAACCCTAAGCATTTACTCAACTTTTTGTTAGTTTGTTTTTATTCTTTAATACCCATACTGTGTTCATAGTATCCTAAGTGTTTGTGGTTGTTAGAGTAAAATGAGTTAGAAAATTTTCATGAGGAAAAAAATAGTATCTATTAAAAAAAAAAAAAAAAACAACACCCAGGGCACCTTTCCTGTGTTTGTTTTCTGCCCTTCCCTCACTGTTGTAAGCATTTCCATTAACACCCACCACACACTCCACAGGCAGCCATCTGTGTTTCTGTCTTTAAGAAGTTTTATCCTACAAGTCTTTCCTCATGACACTGCTGCCTATTACATAAATCACAGAGACATTCAACCCCTTGGAATGGAATCAGAAACCCACAAAGCTGACTGCTGTCAGGACTCATAAGGAGTGCAATTAATAAATTTATTATTTAGGAGTGGAGTTGTTTCCATTCCAAAAATTCATGCAAAATTGGAGTGTTAGCCACAGAGTGCATATCAAAGTAACTAAGCTAAAAGTCTTTTCATCTTCAAGTTCACCCATTTGACAGTCATTATGTTTTCTGCTTCATCTCTGCTTCTGTAAGCTCTGCTAGTGTCAGAACACATAATTCACTCATTCAATCAACAAAGATTCACTTAGTGCCAGTTTTTGTGTGTGATGAACAAAAGAAATCCCTGCCATCATGTAGCATATGATCTAGACTTTAAAATTCATTTCTGTCCTCGAAACCACAAACATAGCAGCATTTATAAAATTGAAAAAATATATAAATAATAATGATATTAAAGAGAAATAAAAACTTAAAAATTAAAGACAGCAAAACTGGCATGCCTACTAGCAGAAAAACAATATGATATAGTTAAATATCAGCTAAAGAAAAGTTTCATAAAGTTGGGGGGGTACAGTGTTGTCATCAAGATGTCAACATAGGTTGTTCCTGACTTCAGTTCCTCTCACAAGTAGACCAATTAACAACTACCCATAGATAAGACACCATTGTGAAAGTCCCAGAATGCAGGGTTAAGGCTAAAGAAATGCCCTAGGCAGTAGAGAACAAAAAGGACCACATTAGAAGCGTAAGAGGAATAGTTCCAGTTTTACCATATTGTCCCTAGAGTGCCCACCTAGGCCTACAGTTTCCTCAATGGGAAAAAGAGAACGCAAAGTAGACAGAGCACCCTCAGAGCCTAACTCTAGTACTGCCCAGCCATAGAACAGAGTTTACAGCCCTACGCAGCAGCAAAGCTCTGCAAATGGTCCTCCCAGAATGGCTGAACACAGCCTAAAGGCCCACTAGTAGCAGAGACCAGACTACAGCCCTGCCTGATAGCTGAACACACCCTGCAACTCACCTAGGCGAGGAGTCCAGCCATTGACCTTGCCCAACTACAGAGCATTGTCTGTGGCCCAACCTATTCAGAGAGCCTGGACAGTGATCCCACCCAACTACAGAGCACAGTCCCTAGCCCCACCCAACTGTGAAGTATAGATGGAGGCCCTACCTGATAGTTGAGCCGAACCAGCAATGCCACTCAACAGTGGAGGACAGCCAATAGTTTATCTGATGACAAAGCCCAGCCTGCAACTCATCCTGATGCTGACATAGAGCCTGCTGGCCCAACTGGTTGCAAACCATAGCCTGAAAACCCATCTGAGCATAAAACACAGCTTACAGCCCTAACTGAATACTGAATTCAGCCAACTGAATCATCCAATCAGGGAGCACAACTTGAGGCTTCACCCAACTGGTTGCAATAACAGAGCCATATCCTTGCTTTATCATGGAATCCAACCAGTAGCACCACCCTTCAAGAGAACACAGTTTGAGATTCAACCCAACCAGAGGTGATTTCAGAGCCCAGGGAGTTGCCTCATGTGACTGCAGAACACAGCCAGTAGTCCCACATGAGCAGTGAGCCCATTCATTGGCCCTACTTGAACACAAAGCCCAGTCAAGGTAACTCCCTCAAACCTCAGAGCACAGGCAGTGGCTGTGCCCATATAGAGAGCACAATAGAAAGACCCACTTGCCATGAATGCTTTCTGCTGATCTATCCAGTATCCTCCAATGATCTGACTGGAGAAGGTCTTTCACTGCTAAAACAAACCTATAAAATCTGGAAGAGGAGACCTCATACTCAACTACACAGATACCAATGAAGTGCTACAAAGATCATGAAGAATCAGGCAAACATAACATTTCCAAAGGAAACTATTAAAGCTACAATAACTGATAATATAGAAATGAAGATCTATGATCTAGCTGATGAATAATTTAGAATAATCCTCTTAAAAGCTCAGCAAAATATAAGAACAAAGGCTAACAACTAAACAAAATTAGAAAATCAATGCTTGAAAAAGAAAAGTTCACTAAAAATAAAGAAATTATATTATAAAAAGAAATGTTAGAGCTGAGAAACATAATAACCGAACTAAAGAATTCAATGAAGAACTTCAACAGTAGACTTTAACAAGCAGAAGAAAGAATCAGTGAACTTGAAGACAAATTATTTGAGATTTTTCAGTCAGAGGAGAAAAAGGGAAAAAGAGTAACAACAAAAAAGTACAGAAAGCCTAAAGGGTTTACAGAAACCATCATAAGAAATTATATGTACATTACGGAAATCCCAGAAGGAGAAGATAAAAAGAAATTCAGGCGTCCATTGAGGCTCAAAAGATTGAACTCAAAAAGGGCTACACCCAGACACATTACAATTGAATTGTCAAAGTAAAACATAAAGAAAGAATTTTGAAAGCAGCAAGAGAAGATACTCTTCACATATAAGGGAGCCCCCAAAAGACTATCAGTGGCTTTCACAGCAGAAATTTTGCAGGAGAGGAGAGAATGGAATGAAAAATTCAAAATATTAAAGAAAATTGTCAATCATGAATACTACACATAATAAAGCTATTTTTAAGAAAAAAAGAAAGATAAATACTTTTCCAAATAATTAAAAGCTGAGAGAGTTAAAAAGGAAACAAATGAACTTATTTACAAAACAGAGACAGACTCACAGACGTAGAAAACAAACTACGGTTACCAGGGATAAAATAGGTAGGGAGGGATAAATTGGGAGTTTGGGATTTTTACATACTAACTACTATATATAAAACAGATGAACAGCAAGACCCTACTCTATGGCACAGGGAACTATATTCAATACCTTGTAATGGCCTATAATGAAAAAGAATATGAGAAGTCATATATATTAATCACTAGGCTGTATACCAAAAATTAACACAACATTGTAAATCAATTATACTTCACTTAAAAAAACAAAAACAAAACAAAACAAAACAAAACAAACAGAGTTTATCAACACTAGACCTGCCTTACAAGAAAAGCTAAAGGGAATTCTACAAGCTGAAATGAAAGGGTGATGACATGGTAAAATATATGAATATATAAAATAGATCATTAAAAGTAAATATAGTCAACATCAAATTTCACTACTATTGTAATGGTGGTATGTAAATAATTTATAGCTCACCTTAAAAGTTAAAAATAAACCTGTTAAAATAACTGTAACTAGAATAATTTTTTACTGGTTACACAAAAAAATCAAAATTGTAACATCAGTAACCTTATGTAATGGGGGAAGAAGTATAAAGTTTCTGCATACTATGGAAATTAAGTTATTATCAGCTTAAAATAGGATGTTACAACTATACAATATTTTATGTTAGCCTCATGGTAACCACAAAAAAAAACATGAAGTAAATACTCAAAAGATTTTGATAAAGGAGTCAGAGTATACTGCCACAATGTCATTCTATCACAAACAAAAACAGAGAGGAAATAAGAAAAAAAGGATCTACAAAACAGTCAGAAAACAATTACAGGAAAGATAATCCTAAATCCTCTCCTATCAATAATTACTTTAAAGCTAAATGGATTAAATTATCCTGTCAAAAGACAAAGATTAGCTGAATGGATAAAAAACCAAGATCTAGCATTTGTTACATACAAGAGACTCACTGTAGATTTGAGAACACACACAGGCAGAGAGTAAAAGGATAGAGAAAGATATTTCAAGCAAATGATTACCAAAACAGGCAGGGTTAGTAAGACTCATATTACATAAAATAAATTTGCTGCTAAAAGGGTCATGAGACAAACAAGGTCACTGGATAATAATAAAGTGGTCATCAAAAAAAAAAAAGTGGTCATCAATTTGTCAAGATATGTAATAATTGTAAATATTTATGTACCCAATGCCAGAGCACATAAATATATAAAACAAATATTAAGAAAATTAAAAGGAGAAATAAACAGCAATACACTAATAGTGGGGGAATTTATTACCCCATTCTCAATAATACATAGATTACCCAGACAGAGAAATGATAAACAGCAGATTTGAACAACAATAAACCAAATGAACCTAACAGATTTACACAGAGCATCCCATCCAACAGCAATGAACTTCTCAAGCTCACATAAAACATTTTCTAGGATAGATCACATGTTAGGCCACACACACTAAAAAAAAAAACAAAACAAAAAACTCAAAAAATTCAAGATGATAGAAAATATACCAAGAATCATTTCCAGCCACAATGTTATGAAACTAGAAATCAATGACAGGATGAATTCTGAAAATTTTAGAAATACATGGAAATACATAACACATTCTTGAACAACCAATGGATCAAAAAAAATAAATCAAAATGGAAACAAAGAAATATATTTAGACAAGCAAGAATAGAAACAAGATATACCAAAACTTAAGGGAGGTAGCAAAAGCAGTTCTAGAAAGAAAGTTTGTAACTATAAATGCATACATCAAAAAGCAAGACCTCAAGTAAACAATCTAATATTACACATCAACAAACTAGGGAGGAGGGTATAGCTCAAGTGGTAAGAGTGTGTGCTTAGCACGCATGAGGTCCTGGATTCAATCCCCAGTACCTCCTCTAAGAATCAATCAATGAATCAATCAGTCAAGAAAGAAACAAAGAAAGAAAGGAAGGAAGGGAGGGAGGGATGGAGGAAGGAAGGAAGGAAGGAAGGAAGGAAGGAGGGAAGGAAGGAAGGAAGGAAGGAAGGAAGGAAGGAAGGAAGGAAGGAAGGGAGAAAGAAAGAAAGAAAGAAAGAAAACAAACTAGAAAAAGGAGAACTAAGCCCAAAGTTAGCAGAAGAATGGAAAAGAAAGATTAGAGCAAAAATAAATGAACTAGAGAAAAGGAGAACAATACAAAAATTAACAAAACTAAGAGATGGTTTTTGAAAGCTAAATAAAATTGACAGACCTTTATCTAGACTAACTCAGAAAAACATGAAAGGACTCAAATAAAATCAGAAATGGAAGAGGAGACATTACAACAAATAGCACAGAGACACAAAGGATCAAAAAAGACTATTATTAACAACTACATCAACATTGGACAAAGTATAAGAAATCAACAAATTCCTAGACACACTAAACATATAAAGACTGACTCATTTTCAAAAATTGAAAATCTGAACAGATCAATAATGAGTAAGGATTAAATCAGTAATCAAAAACCTTCCAACAAAGAAAAATCCAGGACTAGATAGTTTCTACAGTGAAATCTACCAAAGATTTAAAGAAAAAATAATAGCATTACTTCTCAATCTCTTCCAAAAAATTGAAGAGGAGGGAACACTCTCAAACTCACTTTACAAGGCATGAATTATCATATTACTAAAACTAGATGAGGATATTGTAATAAAAGAAAACTACAGGATAATATCCCTGGTGAATATAAAATGCAAAAATTCTCAAAAAAAGAAATACTAGTAAACTGAATTCAGCAGCACATTACAATATCATACAAAACGATCAAGTGGAATATATCTCTGGGATACAAGGTTGGTTCAATATACACAAATCAAAAATTATAATAAATCACATTAACAGGATAAAAGGTATAAATCATATAATCATTTCAATAGATTCAGAAAAAAGTATTTGAAAAATTCAACATCCTTTGATGATAAAAACACTCAACAAATTGAGTATAGAAGGAATGTGCCATGAAGGCCATATATGGCAGGTCCACAGCTAAAATACTCAATGGAAAAAGGTTGAGAGCTTTTTCTCTAAGATCAGTAACAAGATAAGGGTGCCTACTTTCCCTACTCCTATTCCATGTAACACTGAACATCTTAGTCAGAGAAATCAGGCAAAAAAGAAAATAAAAGCCACTTAGATAAAAAAGTCAGGAGTATAATTGCCTTAATTTGCAGGTGACATAATCTTATATGTATACAATTTTAAAGATTTTACTAAAAAACTATGAAAACTAATAAACAAATCCAGGAAAGGTAAAGGCTAAAAAAAATCAACATATAAAAATCATAAACATTTGTATAATCTAATAATGAATTTTCTGAAAAATAAAGCAAACAATCTAATTAATAACATAAAAAAACAATAAAATACTTAAGGAATAAATTCATCCAAGGATGTAAAAGATTTGTATACTGAAAATTATGACATTGATTAAAAAAATTGAAGAAGAACATAGATAAACAGAAAGATTATCTATGGTCATGAATTTTAAGAATTGATATTGTTTAAATGTTCATATTACCAAAAGCCATTTGCAGATTCAGTATCAAAATTCCAATGTTACTTTTCACAGAAATATAAAAATGAATCCTAAAATTTGTATAGAACCACAAAATATCCCAAATAGACAAAGCAATTTTGAGAAAGAAGAACAAATCTGAGGTGCCACAATTCCTGATTTGAAACTATAATACAAAAATACAGTATACAAAATAGTATGGTACTGTCATAAAAAAAGACACACAGACCAATGCAAAAGAATCAAATGTCCAGAGTTAAACTCTTGCATATACACTCAAACAATATTTGACAAGGAAACCAGAATACTCAATGAGAAAAATACAGTCTCTTTAATAAATAATGTTTAATACATTGAATATCAACATGCAAAAGAATAAAACTGTCCTAGTCATACAAATTAACTTGAAATAGATTAGAGACTTAAATACAAAACCTGAAAATCCAGAACTCCTATGAGTAAACATATGGAAAAATCTCCTTGACATTTGACTTGGCAATATGTCTTTGGATATTGCAACAAAAGCAGAATAAATATGTGGGGCTACATTCAAACTAAAACCTTCTGCACATTAAAATAAGTGATGAATAGAACAAAGAGACAATCTACAGAATGGAAGAAGATATTTGAAACTCTTATATCTGATAAGGGGTGATAACTTATAAGGAACTCTACAATTCAACAGCAAGAAGACAAATAATACAATTTGGAAAACAGGTACAGAATCTGAATAGATATTCTTCCAGTGAAGACCTACAGATGCTCAACAGGTTCAGGGAAAGTTGTTCAGCATCAATAATCATTAGAGAACAGTAAATCAAACCCACAATGAGGTATCACCTCATATCTGTTAGAGAAGCTACTATCAAAAAGTTAAGAAATAGCAAGTGTTGATAAAGATGTGGAGAAATGAGTATCCTTGTGCACTGTGGTAGGAATATAAATTTGGTTAGGCTTTATGGAAAACAGTATGGAGAATCTTCAAAAAATTAAAAATAGAACTATTGTATGATCCAGTAATCTCACTTCTGGATATATATCTGAAGGAAATAAAATCGCTATCTTAGAGAAATACCTGCACTCCCATGCTCATTGCAGCATTATTTACTACAACCAAGATATGGAAACAACCTGTGTGTTCATTGACAGATGAATGAATAAAGAAAAGAGTATATACAAAGTACACACACAGAGAGAGAAATATTATTCAGCCATTAAAAAGAAAGGAATCCTGTCATTTGCAACAACATGGATGGACCTTGAAGGCATTATACTAAGTAAAATAAGTCAGAGAAAAGCTATATGATATCAGTTATATGTGAAGTCTAAAAAAAATTGAAAAGTCAATCTCATAGAAACAGTAAATTAGTGGTTGCCAGGAGTTGGGGTGGGTGCAGGTGGTCCAAGGTAACAAACTTACAGTTATAATACGAGTAAGTTTTGGGGGCCTAATACAAAGCATGGTGACTGCAGTTAAAAATACTGTATTATATACTTGAAATTTGCTAACAGAGTAAATATTAAAAGTTTTTACCATAAAAAAAGAGTTCCTATATGAGGTGACAGATGTGTTAACTAACCTTATTATATGTTAGTTCAAAATATATATGTATATCCAATTATCACATTGTACATCTTAAACTTACACATTAATGTCAATTGTCTCTCAATAAAGCTGGAGCTTTTTTTCCTAGAATTAATCTGTTTTTTCAAAAAAAGGAAGTAAAAAAGTAGAAACTGTAACTAACCATGAAATAATAGAATATAAAATCCATTTTAGTTACATATACTGTGACCAAAATATTACTTAGTTTAGATTGAAGCAATATTTATGAAGCATGGAAGATAGACTATAAAAAATGCTGAAAGAACTTGTTTTTAAGATTTAAACTTAAAGTCTTCCTCTAAAATAGTAAATTGTCCATCTGGTTTTTCAAAGATAAATGTATTAACTGCATGAACTTATTTTATACAATTCTATAGTCTAATTTCATAAGAAAGTGCCATACAAATTTGAAATAAGACAGACTTGTTTAAGCTTCTTTACATTCAACAGTGAAGGATACTGCTCTGTAAATAAATACAAGAAAAATCAGATAGGATATTCATTATACCCATTATTATTCATAAGGAGGTTTATATTGGATTATGGAAAGTACATTCTTAGAGTAGACTAGAATGAAACATATTTGGTAAATATGTGCCTATGAATAGTCAACACAGTACCTTGTAATATAAATTAATAATATTATTTTGAAAATTTAATCACTTTTTTAAGAATTATTAGTTATAAGTATGAAAATAGCTACCATTTTAGCCTCAGGTACGAATCTATCATGTTCCATCGTTTATCAAACTCACACAACAACTCTGTGTAAGTATTATCATCACTACTTCATGGGTGAGAAAACTGAGGCTAACAATATTTAGAAAACTAGCTTATGATTACATGGCTAGTAAAAACATCACACAAAATAGGCTTTATGATTTCAGAACTGTACCATTTCCACTACACATTTAATATTTTGTAAATCCTTGGCTTGTTTTCATTTAATTGTTTAATTATATTCATGTGTTGATGGCTTAAAACTTCATTTATAGGAAGCTTGGAAAATTCATTTAACCAAGAGTTCCACAAGAATTAAAAGTGACACATTTAATGTAGACATTGATATCACTAGTTGATAGAAACAACTGTACCCCACCCCGGTGAGATAACAACCAGAACATTTTTCTAAGTTTTAGGCACTCAGTTTTAAAAAGAATTTTGGTAAAATGGAAGTATCTAGATAAAAGTGACTAGATTTCCAGGTCAGGTCTCTCTAAGAAAATGTTAGAAAGCTCAGGAAACAAATGAAGGCTTGACCACTGAGGTTTGATACAATGGTTCTTCAAACTACTTGGCAGAGTATAGAAAACCCTATGTAAGCTGACCTCAGCTAAGCTTTTCCACCTCCAAGCATATAAAAAAATATATATATATACACATATGTTTTATATATATATATATATATATATATATACATAAACTGAAAACTCATATGACTGACACATCTTGAGAAATAGAACATAGCCAGCACCACAGAATTTATCTTTTGAATTACACCTTTCCACAACTCCCCAGTTTGTTAATAAATAATTAATTATAAATATTAAATACATATCAATTCCTGTATAATACAATTATATAAATATTCCAGTATTATTTGGTTGTTATAAACAAAACTACTATAATCATCTTTATGCATCTCCTGGTGTAAAAATGCATTTAATTTTATGCTGTATTTCTAGGAGTGAACTAAAAGTTATGATTGTCATCAAGCTTTTTAAGTATTTCCAAACGTACCTAAAGTTCCTACCAGTAAATATGGACACTGCCCATTCTTTCACATTGTTGCCAGAGAGTTCTACTTTTGGCCAATATAGTGAATGTGGAGTGATATCTCATAGTCTCTTTTAATTTGTATTCCAGATTCACAATACAGATAAATAATTTTCATATACAAGGGGCCATTTGGATTACTCTTTCTGTAAATTACATATTCAAACCTTTTGACATTTTAGCATTGGGTTTCATGTATTTTTTTAATTGTAAGAGATCCTCATATTTTACAAATGTACTTTTAGTATTTTTAAGTCTACTCCATTTTAGTTTTATAACTGTTGCTTGTTTCAAACTTTTTGTATTTATTTTTATAGTTTGCTTTGGTTTTTGTTTTGTTTTGTCTTAAATTCAGCTGTCATATCTTTAAGTTATAGAATACCTACTTGGTCCATTAATAATTTTTTTCTGTGGCATCATTTTTAGTTTCCAGCTTTCCATTAAATATATTATACCTTACTTTTTTTTTTTTGAGCACAGTAAGCATAGTCCATTTTATAATTTGTATCTGATTACTTTAGTATCTTTATGCCATGTTTCTACTGGAACTTGCCAATAGTATCTTCTTTCCTTGTGTGTTTTTCCCTTTTGCTGTGTCAAAGACATAATATTTAAAACTTTTTGGGGGGGTGGGAATAATTATGACCTATAAGAGTGGGATCATCCTTTTGACAAAATTTCCTTTTGCATCTGAGACCCTGAAAGGCAATCATATTCCAAGTTCAATGCTTGACTTTCTCAGCCCTCATAGAAAACAAGCTAGGCTGGTTGTACTCTTTTACTTCTGCTTCCCCTTTTGCTTTGAGGGATCGCAACTTAAATTTGGGTTGTATCAAAAGTCCTCAGATTTGACTGATGCTGGGTTTTGAATTTGCTTCTCTAGCATCAAGTGTCTGTTACCCAGCTATTACAGCTGTTACACAGCTCAGTGTGTTTTCACTGTTTCAAATGCCCTTATAGCAAAAATTGGATTCTAGTGCATGTACCTCTAGGTTCTCATTATATTCCACATCTTGGCTCAGCAATTCTTCATTTATTTTCACAATCATTCTGATATTTTTAACATTAAAAAATATTATTCCTGGATTTTTGGTTGTCTTTGGTAGGAGATTTGGTACTTAATGTTTAGATTGTTACTCCTGGAAGCAGCAGCAAATGAACACCAAAATATTGGCAGTATTTTTTTCATACCTCTATGGCTTTGTACTTCCTATAGCTGAGGCATTCTTTTCCTTAAATAGTGAGGCACACTCCTATTTACTCTTTAAATCACGACACAAAAATTGCTTAATTTAAGACATGCTCAGGGATTACTTTTCCTTACTCTTGTTACCAAGACTCCCACACAATCCAAGTAGACTGCACCTTATTTATACACTGTCATTCCCTATGTGTATCATTATCATCACAATCATGCAATATTATATCCTTTCATTAATAGTTGTTGCATGAGCATTTGTTTATGTGTTTGTCTTGTGGAATGTGATGTTCTTGAATTCAGGAACTATAAACTAAGCCCTACTTATCCTTTAGAGTATACATTAAGTATCAATTCCACAGGGAGTTTTTTCCTTTTCTCTCAAACCTTTGTTAGTTATTTTTTTTGATCCCAATTAGAACTTTCCTTATAATGGAAACTTTCCTTCTCTTTCTGGTTTACTTTATTTAGTATGACTATCTCCAGGTCCATTCACATTGCTGCAAATGACATTATTTTATTCTTTTTTATGGCTGAGTAGTATTCCATTGTATAAATATACCACAACTTTATCCAGTCTTCTGTTGATGGACATTTAGTAGCTTCAAAGTCTTGGCTATTATAAATAGTGTTTCTATGAATATTGGAGCTCATGTATCTTTTTGAATTAGCATTTCCTTCAATATATACCCAGGAGTGGGACTGCTGAATCATATGGTAAGTCTACTTTTGGTTTTTTAATGAATCTCCATTCTGTTTTCCATAACAGCTGCACCAAATTACATTTCTACTGTAGGAAGTTTCCCTTTTCTCCACACCCTTTCCAGCATTTATCATTTGTGGACTTTTTAATGATGACCAACTGGTGTGAGGTGATACTTCTTTGTAATGTGAGGTGTAGTGAGGTGTAGTGAGGTGACATCATATGATATCACTTATATATAGATCTTTTTAAAGGACACAAATCAACTTATTTACAAAACAGAGACAGACTCGAAACATAGAAAACAAGCTTATGGTTACCAGGGGAGAAAGGGAGTGGGAAAGGATAAATTGGGATTTTGGGATCTGGAGGTACTAACTACTATCTATAAAAGAGACAAAAAACAAGGTCCTACTGTATAACACAGGGAACTATATTCAATACTTTGTAATGGCCTATAATGAAAAAGAATATGAAAAGGAATGTGTATGTGTGTGTATGTATATATATATATATATATATATGTATATATACATGTGTGTATATATATATGAATCACTATGCTGTACACCAGAAATTAAACATTGTAAATGAACTATATTTCAATATAAATACAAATACAAATAAAAAAGAAATTTTCAGCCTGTATTGTGACTTCAGAGTCTTTACAATTTTTTTCCATTCCTATACTTTTTATTGAAGTATAGTTGATTTACAATGTTGTGTTAATTTCTGGTGTACAGTACAGTGATTCATACAATTTTTTTATGTTTGGAATAATCACCCATTCCTGAGCTATTGTATGGTTTCTTATGTAATATCATTCAGAAATCTGTTCAAAGCTGACTTCCTCAAAGAGCTCTTTTTTGACCATTCAGTTAAAAGATCTTTTCTCAGTCACTGCTCCTCCTTTAATCTGCTTTATTTATTTCAAAATATGCATCACTTTATCGCACACACACACACACACACACATACACACACACTGCAGATGTTTAGTTGGCTTCTCCCAGTAGTCTCCCATTTATCATCTGTCCCATGAAAATGATTCTCCACTAAGGCTGGGATTTAGTTTGTCTCATCTTTGATTTTATCCCCAATATCTAGAATAGTGCTCAACTCAGACCAGGCATGCAATAAATGTTTGCTATATGAGACTTCTACTAGATTCTTAACTTTATGAAGGCAAGGATTCTGCCTATCTGGTCCTTCTTTATCCTTGATGCCTATGATTTCATAGTCATTCATGTTACTGATGGTACAAATAATAGAAATAAAGGGTTAACACTTCAGAAAAATCATACGGATTGAGTATTATAAAACTTTCTAAAATTGGTGCTGCTCAGAAATTGAATGTTCACTGAAATTTTGATTTTTTAAAATTATATTAGAATTTAATTGAAATTGAGTACCTGTACAGTGATAGAAAATTATAAAAATAATTATTCCTTAAAGTGAGAATTATACAGTCATCTCTGCTAGAAGCAAAATTTTTAAAGGTCAAACATCTAAAAGCTTAGAAGTGGAAGTGAGAGTGTGAATTGTGCTTCAATGCTCTTTTCTTTATATTTGGAAAACACAGCTTCATTCACACCTTTCCAGTTTTTCAACTCTTTTGACAAAGCCTCCAGAGGAACTGCTGCTGATGACAACCATATCAGCCTAAGAGGAGAAAGTCTATAAACAAAAATGATAACACACTTTTTCCAAATAAGAAGAATACGGTGAAATTAAACCAGATTCAAAAGAGAAAATGCACAAGTAAATACATTATGTAATAATGAATTATTTTAATAGTGACCTTACAGTTTTTCAGATAGTTCAGTATATGAAACATCACAGCAAATAAACAAAAGCAGACAACAAACAAAAAACTAGGGGGCAGAGAAGGGAAGTATATAATCTAAAAAGAGCACATGTTCACAGAAAACACGTATCTCTTCAAGTAATAGAAAAATACTGAATATATGATTCAGACCCTACCAGTGAAGTCATAAATGGGACCTTAATCGTAAATCCTTGTCTTTGGATCAAGCAGGTCATTGGGTGCTGCATAGGTTAAGAATGGCTGTGCCGGTCTTTTCTTTTTCCCTCTGGGATGGGTCATATATTCCATTGCTTCCCCTACACAGCTGCCTGATCCAAGGACTGATTCTGGTGACAGCCCCTGCCCTGACATACTTCTCAACATCACATATATTGATGACTGTAATCGCTCTTCCATTCCTCTGCAACTGTCACCATGTTAAAGTGTGGAGAAGTTGGCTCACTTTTGCTGGGAATTTGTAGAAATATGAAACATAGATGACCTTGCAAAGTGTTTTATTATTTCTAAAGATGCATGCATTACAATGTATGCATATTTTAAGGAGTGATAATAGCACATTCTGATTTTAGGGTGAGCTGTAGGATGTGAGTACTGAGTAATGTACTGAGATTAGGCTCCAAAGCTCACCTTACCTTTCCTCCAGTGATTGGTAATTGTTTCCTCATTTCCCCCTCCTATGGGACCAGGAGCAACCTGAGTGTTAAAGCAAAAAGACAAACTGAGTTGCATATACCCTGTGAAACTCAAAATGATTACTCACTTCTGGCTTCCTAAGTCTACTCACTTCATTATTTATGTCAACGTCTCCCTGGAACCAAGATACCTGGAACCTCAATCAGGGCATTTCCCTGTCTTAATACAGGGAATCACTCAGTAGTCTGATCTCCACACCTCCTATAAGTTTTCTTAAATTCTTATGCTCATAATCCCAGATATGCTTTGTCTCCCAACTCAGTTACACTAGGATTTCAAACTGAGAGGAGGTCTGAGTAATGCCACATTCAGTCATCTATTTTACAATTCCAAGTACTTGGAACTAGAGTATGATAGTAACATTTATTCCAATAAATCACCCTGCATTTATTAGCATCATGCAAGACATCAATAAAGATCATTCAAAATCATCCACATTTACAACTTACGGGATAAAACCCGTACCAGTGGGTCCTTCTGTGCTCTGGGTGGTCATATTGCTGGTGAAAACTAACAAAATCTGTTACAAGCTCATCCTCATGACCTCTAGGGAGCCTAACTAACACCTTGACTGGTGTTAGAAAGGAATGAAGCAGGGAGGGATAAAGACTAATTAAGAATTGGCTAGGTGAAAAAAAATCACTGTTGCAAAGTAGATTTTTTAAAACAATGTTATGTGTTGGGAATAGTATTTTATAAATGGCGGTATAATCATTTATTGAGAGCTCACAATATAAATTATATTAGTCCTTGCATTCATCATCTTATTTAACTCCCACCACAATTCTGATCTAGAAACTATCATTCTTCCTGTTTTAGTGATGAGGATATTGAGACTTAGAAAGCTTTAATAACTTGTAAGTGCTGAAAAGAGCTTGAGCCAAGATGCTGACATCAGAGACTGAATACTTAAATAGAGCTACACACTGTATTGTATTTAAATGTATTGTGGAACTAAGTTTAAATAATATTTTGAACAAGTGAAAAGAAAACGAGATATTCCTATTGCTGCATCTTCCCGAAAGTGGAATTCTAGCTCATACTCTTCACGTAGTGCAACATTTTTCTGCTTGCAAGCCTTCAAAAATACTGGTTTTTAGAGGGATTTATTTAAAAAGCTGGAAAAAAAAAATGAGCCAAAATAGATGTCTACACTTCTGAACATGTACTTAGCATACTAGTACAACTTTCCTGTTGAAAATGCAAGGAAGTTAAACTACCAATTTTTAAGGCAAGCAGAGAAAGAGAAGTTGTAAGTTTTAAGTATTATAAATACATTCTAGCTTAATTTAGAAATCCTAGTATCAAATTTTTATTAGTACTGTCAAGAATCAAAATCCTAGCATTTTCTCTAGACTTCAGCATTACTGAATTTTTCTTCTCAGTGATACACGTTGTCTGATTGTTCATACAGAAGGCGATGATATTCTAGTCACTGGCTGGTAGCACTGATATGTCACTTTCTTTTCACTTTTCAGTACATTCTATCTTTATACCCCGAAGAGGTATATATTTTAAAAGAATCTGAATTTATGACAAACTTTGAACAAACTCTCAACAGTAAGGAATATCATTGTAAGTCATCCCAATTACCCACCTAGGTGGTGATATAGTGTATTTTTCTATCGGTGCCAGATATGGTATGTGGGACTCGAAAAGGGATATTTTTCTAAGCTGCAGATTTCTCACCTGGAAAATGCTGATCATAGTCTCACAATATAATAGACTCACAGCTTTTATATTTTTATGTATGAAAATTAATTTAATTGGCACAAGCAATGAAGTTAGAGAAACATGGGGGTCACGGGAAGCACCTTATTTATCATGACCATTATTAGAAATTAAGTGTATATATATAAATTTAACACGATTCTAACGTTTTGCCGTATTTTCTCAGTCGCCTTTACCATTTTCATGTTTGACATATTCAAATGTGCTTTTTCTACTAATAGCCAGTTACTATGTCTTTTTGTCAGAAGGCTGCCCTCATGAATTATTTACAATATTGAGATGATAAGAGAGATCCTTGAAGATGCTAAAAAATTGTCTTAACCACTTAGGGTTCTTAGACATCAATAAGAGGAACAGCTCTGGCAAATTAATCTGGGAGACGTCCACAGAATTCACAAATTAGCCGGATATCATAGACTCAAAGGATAAACTGAAGGACTAAGTTTGGAAAATGGGTAAGAACTATGAGGGGAAAAAAATCGTATCATTAAGCAAAAGAAATTGCTGGGTCCTCTCAACGGAGCCCTAGGCTTTGCCTGGCAGAGTCTCTGGTTTTTATCTGATTCTACACACGTTACATTGTTTATTGGGTCACCAATGACAAAATTACTTACAACCCTGTAGGGGAAGATGTTAAAATGTAGTGAATTGATGGTAATGCAGATGATTCCTGTTAATAATAATAGAAAATATAATTTCTGTAATCCAAAATTTCATGTGAACTAGTTTTAACGTCAAACTGGTTCTCTCATTCACTTACTTTTGAATAAAAATCCTTGGCTTGTGAGTATTTTATATTTGTGTGGTGATTATGTATTTAACTTTTGGAGAACAAAATATATTTTAGCATAACCAAAGAGAGAGGTTGTAACCATCACCAAGTTGATTCACAGGAACTAGCTTTGATAGCACGCTGCTGCTAATACTGGGGGGGGGGGGGGGGAATGGTAGGAAAAAATGTAGAATATTAGCCTTGTGTTTGATATATCTCCACTTTTTGCACTATCTAAAATAAACGTTAACTTGGACTGGAATTGGCATACATGGAGGAAAGTAAAATAGTACCTACACGTTAAAATAAGCTGATCTTTGAGGTGTTTTTGATTCATTATAGCTTAATTTTTCAATTGCCTTAGAGCAACATCAGTAGAACATGAAGTTCTGGGTTTGAAAAAAAAAAAAAAAAAAGGATGAGGGGAGAATCATTAGGATTTACGATTTCTACCAGAGAGGATCACTGGCTTTGATTGTTAGCATGTGGAAATCTGCCAAAAAAATAAGATGGAATTCTACTAATTTTTGTAGAAATCAAAACCCCCCTCCAACATAATTAAACAGTAACACCCAATAAGTAAAGTCTTAAAGCAATCCAGTGCCCCCAAGCCCCTCCCTATAGTAATGTGTCTGTGAAAATAGGGTCACCTCAAGGAAAGGCATCGTCTCTAAAATATATTTCAGCTCTAGGATTCGGGTATAAGAGAAAGAGAATCTCTCAGCTGTCAGAACTTGGGCTGCCGTATTTTCTAGTTAGTGAGCAAAGAGTTCAGTATAATTTGAAAATTACCATCACCCAGCAATTGATGAGAATTTCTAATGTTTCCCTTTCTGAATAAATATTGTAATATTTTTCCTGTGTTTCTTCCACAATCAGGTAAATTATCATCTATTTTATTAGTCACAGGATCACAAGGAAGTGCATTTTGTTCATATGGACGGAATGAAAATTCATGCTAATTTTACCTTGGTAGGATAATTTGAAATGGCATCATGTATGTTCTGAATATGTTCTTTTGTTGGGAAGAAGGGAGTGTAGAGATGTTGGCTGTCCAAAGAGAGACTGGCAGATGTTGATAGTGGCCAAGCCAATATCCATCACCCTTTTTCCTTAATATCAGAACCCATTGCAGATTGACAACAGGCAAGCTTAAAAAAACACCAAAATGTTTCCTTCCTCCTTTCTGGTTAGATTATAGCCATATAAGACAGTATTAATCAATAAAAAATATAATGCTCCAATCTCTCTCTTTTTGCCAGAAATGTGGGCTTAATATTTGAAACTCAGGCTGCCATTTTTTGCAACTGTGAGTAAAAAGTCATGAAAATCTCCAACATTAGATTTGACTTCTTTAAGCCTGTGAACTAACATGAGAAATTGTTCCCTCCATTCTTGTAAAATGAGAAAATATGGTTACCACTGTGGCAGTCTATGTTACATGCTGCAAAAGGTAAATCCTAACTAAAACACCTGCACTTGATTGTGATTGAGCCCTGAGTCCTGAGCTTTTCAGGCTTTCAGCTTCAAACAATACACCTTTGGTCTCCTGAAGGACAAGAGGAAGGATACTCTACCCCCTGCATAAGTTAAGGAAGAGAAATCTGTGCATTTAATTTGCACCACATGAAATTTATCAGGTAATCTCCTGACTCCCTCCACCCCAGATTACCTGATGAACTGTCCCCTCTCCTCTGTTCCAAACTTCTGGCTTTTGTGGGATTCTGTATCATATTATGATTTGTCTTATGTTTATATCCTTCTTAAAAGCTAAGATTCTGTTCTTCCTCTGTCTAAAAATTTAATAATCACTGCATAGTTCAATTCCCATTTTCCTCAAGTGTGTTGATTCCTCTTACCCATTATTGTTTTCTCTCATGCTCTGTGTCCTTGTGAATTCATATTTTGTTTTTCCCCCATCCTGCACTGAGATTATGTTATCAGATCTAATAGTTACAAAGAAAAAGTTAAAATTCCTGCACAAACATCAGTGATTATTTAGCAAATCTTTAAAAACATTTAACAAATCCCCTAATGCATCCTGAGTTCTGCTTTGGTTCCTGTATCAATTTGAGTTCTACTTCTTCCACTTTGTTAAGTGACCAAATAATTTTCTTTAGCTCCAAAAGGCTAGTAAAGAATCCTCACAGTTTGACATTTTTCTAAAATTTAAATACTAATTCAATTGATGCATAGTTTGCATATTTGCTATAAAATATTTGAATAAAATGTGTTTCATCGTTATATTTATAGATTTATGACTAAAGCTGCATTTCTTGAAATCTTCAAAAATTTAAAATACAGTGATTCACTTCAAATGATTCCACCATAAATACTTCTGATGTCAAATCCAAACCTCAGATTCAGTTTGAATTTGAACTGAATTTTAATTTGGTTTGAATTTGTGAATTTAGTCACAGTGGTGGACAGTGTTGTGGACTTAACATCTTTTGTCTTTCATCTTAGAATCCCTCAGGCTTTGCCCACATGGATTTGCTCTGGCTGAACCTAAGCACTGCACAAAATTGCAGAGGAGTTACTATCCTCCAAAGATAGCTCTCAGTGAAGGGGATATACGAGCCACTGGTAAATGTGCCAGCTTCCAGATCTTCCTTGGGACAAGTCTGAGAGGTTCCCAGGAGATTCCAGTGGAAACAAGCCTTCATTGTCCACAGCAATTACATCAACCGTGTACCTTAACGATGAATATGCTGCTTTGCCTCACTCTCCCCACTCTCTCACTCGGATAGTTCTCTGCCTTGGATAGTTGTCTAAATAAATTATCTCTACCCAAATCCCTGTCCTAGGCTTTGTTATTAGGGGAAACTGAACCAAAAAAGAGATCAATAACCTTATGTCAAAGTCTGAAGCTGCTCATAGGACCATTTCTGCCCAGATTCTCACAAAGGGATCCTTTAATTATCAGAAGGCTATGAGTAAGCTCCAAATGGGAGGAGCAAAAGAAAAAAGAAAAAAAAATTATATTTGATTTTTACCCAGAATTAATAACATTTATTAACTACAAAAATGTTAAGTTCATTAAAGCGTGGATCTGTGTGAGGCAATGTAACAATAAAAGAAATGCTCAGCCAGGTACCTAGGTGCATTATAGTTCATTGTTTAATCCAAAATTTTCCATGTATATGAACCTAAAGAACAGGATTTTAGAGTTTGGACAGACTAACAGAAAATAATGACCAAAATTCTTGTGTTTATATTTCTAGCTGTGTTATGAAAATCAAAATGCAATTGCTGGTTTGATATAGTAAAAATAATAATGCTTGTGGACTCTTAAGAGTATAATAAATTTTCAAGTTGTACTGGAGAGCATTTAAGAAACATATAATTAATTGATTCTCAAATCCTCAAAGAACTAGGATCGGGTGGTGGCATGTACTGAATCAGTGGCACCATAATACAGCATTTTATGTGTTTGGCTAATGACTATTTCCATGAGTGTTTGCTAGCTAGTCAGCCAGTACGGAGAGATGTTAGGTAGAGAAATTACTCACAGTCGTGTTTAGTAAAATGAGAAAGAATTGTCAAATGACACTAATAATAATGATCCTATAGCAGGCTAAATAATTCAATGATGATTACAGGTATTAATCTACCTTTCTTTTCTGATTATGAATCTTCTTTTATCATGATGGGGGTAGCAGATTGTCTGCAATGGATTGTGAAAACCCAGCAGTGACTTTGGCAGTGAAGTTCTCCCATCAATTTTGATAGATTAAAATAATGATAGTTGGTCTTGAGCAAATATGTCAATTTCTTTCTTTCTGTGGTGTCATTAAAGGAAAAAAGATGCGATAGTAAATGTGTGCTGTTATTCCGCAGAGGAGAAACAGTCATACTGTCAACAGGAGGCAGTTAACAACGAAAGTGTAGTTAACTACCTTCCGCTACTAGCATTGGAAGTAAAATCCCAGTATTTCACATAACCCTGCTTTTTTGATGGAAAAGAAACAATGATATCACTTACATTTGAGGGTCCTGCTATTATGTAGCTATTTTGAACATGTCTATTGTAATATATTTCTTTTTTTTAGACTGCATAACAATTCACTCAGAGACCAATTTGGATTACAAATTATTTTTCTCTGGGTTTATAATTTAAAATGGCTGAAAGATGAAAAATATTTTGTATTACAACATAATACAGTGATCAAAATACTCACCATAATATTGACTCCTAATGTACAGAAATAAATTTTAAAATGTAGTTATCATTCAGTATAAATTCAGTTGGCCATTCTTTAAAAATTACTACATCTCTCTAGTGCGAAATGTGAGTTTGACAATCTTGTCCAGTTCATTATATCAGACCACCTGTACATTTTTATCACCATATTAATAGCATAGCACATCATGTAGTTAAGACATTTTAAAATAGAACTATAATGTATACATTTCAAAAGCACAGGCACATCTGAAACCATGATGTCAAAAAGATGAACGTCTGTGATGCAGTAGAGATTCAACAAATAAACAGTAGTATCCAGAGCTTTGAGTGAGGTCTATGAATATTGTATAAGGCTAGGCCAAAGTGTGGTTCTAATATGAATAACCTGTTCTTAAATTAGAATTATAGTGAGTACAAAGTCAATCCAAATGGTGGATGGATTTTAGCTATCCTAATTCAGTAACCAAATTGGGATAATTTTAGTTTAATCAGATCTTGATTTCTAAATATTTTACATTAGAGAGATACCCACATGCACATTTCAAATAAGGTTTTTTGTTTTGTTTTGTTTTGTTTTAAGATATAACTCCTTTGGCACAAGTTTTCAAGACATTAGTTGGCTTTGTAGACTGTTTAGGACATGTGCTATTCTAAATGTTTCATACCAAAAATATGTAAGCCAGACCAAAGCTACATACACATATCTAACCAGATAACAATTTTTATGGAGTTATTTTATGCCATCATCACATGCTGTTTCAAAAGTTGCTGATTATTTAAAATATATCTTCTTTTCCCCCCTTGACTACATACTACTTAGAGAAGACTTAATAGAATCTTTTACTTTGATGATAATTGTCATTAAATACAGACTTCAGGATATATTTCCTATACTTTAATCTTATCCCTGGATGGTGCAAAAAATAAACTAAGATTAAAAATGAATGTAAAAGATCCTTATTTCAATAAAGAAAAGGGTGTTTTAAGATTGTGTCTTCAGGTGACTATAATACTCACTAATTTTGTAAAGACATTTAAAGATTTTAAAAACTGCAGATACTGGGGGAAATTACTCTTCCAGAACACTTTTTGATGCATTTAATACTCATTTTGTTCTGTTTATTCCTTCCTTATCAGACATAGAGAAAGACACTGAGCCTTAATAGAACTTAAGAGAAACTAGAGTGGTTTGATGAATTGTCAAATGGGAGGCAGCTAAACTAATCAGTAGTTGTGCCAGATACTGTTTCATCTTCTTTATTAGTTTACCTCAGTCATTTTCTTGCCAGGATCAATTTACCTTGTCCTAGGTTCAAATAAAGATCAAGACTGTTTTCTACTTTGTGAGAATAAATAGAACTGGGTTAAATTAATCAGCTAATCAATATAAGTAAAGTCATTAAATAGTTAATGAATTATTAATTAAAAAACAAAACAAACAAACAAGCCCTACCACTATCAAGCTAAAAATGTGTTACTTAGTACACTGGTCTTCAGACAGCTAGGCATAGCACTGAGGGCTACACCAAAATTTTCTAAATTTAAAAGTGCGCTAATAGTCTTAAAGAAATCACAGCATACATAGCTTACATCCATATGTACTATGTGCTAACACTCCTTTTCTACTTCCTCTTTTGTAAAAGGACTTCTCCCGCTTTATAAATCAAGGGCATTCTCACAACATCAGTCTGATTATGGAATGTTACTCCATGTATAAAAACTTCCAGGGAATCAAACAAAAGTGCAACAGGGAATACTGTTTTTCAAAGAGGACTCTTTTATCGTTAAACAAGGCTCAGTAGACCACTGTGGGACTTCTCTATATATGCATGGCATTAAAGTGGGGTATTTTGCCTCATCAATACATTGTTAAATTTGATTTTGTACAGAAAATGGGCAATGGGAGATTATAAACTACCCATTTAATTAATATTTCCAAGTACTATATATCCTTATGAGAGAATGTTGTGAGAATAAAGAAAAGAAAGCACTAATTTAAAAAAAAATCAAGAGCTATTTTTCCACAAATTTAAGCATGAGGTAGCTAATCTTTTCTCAGTTATAACTGTTAAAACAGAAAATACCTTCAAACAGCAAAAGAAATTTGTTAGTGGCACTGACTCAATTAAATGTAACTGAATGTTTCAAAACTATCATATTTTTTAGTGTTGTACTGGATACAATTCAAGGCTAAAGACTTTATACACTTTCTTTTATATGTAGTATATTCATTATTTACAAAGGTATTTCCAAATTTTTTGCACAAATCATGAAATGTTTATTCTAACTACAATTTATTTTCATAATATTTTGTTTCTATGTGTTTAATATATTTTAACTTCTAATAACAAAAGTATAAAATCAAATACTACTTGCTAAAGCTACTCATTTTAAATAATATAGACCTTCATCTTCCACTAACTACACAGAAAGAATTTTATCATGATCTCTAATGACATTAATAGTTATAAGTAAATATTTATATGTGATCTTTAAATATTTTTAAAGCAGAATACCAGATTTCAACACACTCATGCCTACTGAAATAATAACATGTCTTGTATCCTAATTCTTATTTCATAAATATCTTACAATTTCAGCTACTATATTTTTTTTGAAAATTTAGTATTAAGAAACAGCATTTATTCATGTTATTAAAACTTATTATTGTGTTAGAACCATGTTTGTCATGATATAAGTGCTATTAGTAATACAGCTTATAAAACATAATCTGGAATGTATTTTTCATTATATTTATAATATTTTATGCCACGCATATAGTTTCATCTACTTCACAAATGAAGTAACTTTTTGTTTGACAGAAAGTAAATCTGATTTTTTCCAACTGGTATAAGATTGATCATGCTTTTGCTAAGGTGGTAATATGGTAGGCATATTTACTCCATAAAGCGGATGAGATAAAAATATACATATGATATTTTGACAAAAATATGTAAAATCCAAGGAATATAAAAATATTTTCTCTAAAAATATAGTCTTGACACAGACGTATGGAAATTAACTTTTAAAAAGTATATCCACAACTTTTATGATCAAATTGGGCAAATATGTTCCCATGGACTGAAACAAAAATTACAGGCATAATTATTATTCTTGCTAGGAAATTCATGATTTAAAATTAACTAAGTCCATAATTCTACTGAGCAGATGCAAATCCTTTTGTAGATAAATTGATTTTTAATTATCTATATTTAATAAAGAAGGAAAAACTAATAGAGATTTCAGTTTTTATGCCATTTTTAATATATCACTATTTTTGTCTGAATTATAACTTGGGAGGAGTTTAAGGAATCCAGCAACTTTTTTTTTCCAACAAGCCCAACCTCCTTATTAAAATGAAATTCAGTAGTAGAATTGATTACAAATCCCCATCTCATTTTAACAAAATAGTAATAAACTGTGGACTTTAAAAAACTGCCTCACTAATCTCATTAAAAGATTATTCCAATAAATTGTACTTATTGCCTAATTATTATCAGTAGTATACTTTGTGTTCATTATATGGTTTATAATATCAATAATTTAATATAAATGATTTTTGTTTTTACTATTTATAGCTTTATTTCATTTATTTATAATGATAAGATTGTTGAAAATATCAACATACATGCCTATTTTCATTGTAAAACTGTAACTCATTAATAAAAGTCTTCTTACACAGAAATATATTGAACTAGACAAAAATTCCATGGCATATGTAAAAAGGAAATATATGCTCAAAAAAGATAAGGAATTATACAAAACTGTCTACTGTTAAAGAAGAGTGTTTGCATATATTTTAAGTGGATAATGTTGTATGTCAAATCACTGTAGTAAAAGAATGGTTTAATTGTTTTGTTTTTAAATGTCAATACTGACAACACTCTGAAAACTATGTCCTTTGAAACAAATATTGACATTCTGTCCTATGCCAGGCACTGGACTGTGAGCAAGTCATAGCAACATTCAAGAAAAAATGCCTACTTGAAAGATTACATTATGCTCTTGTAGGAGATAGGGTAAACATTTATAAGACTATGGATTAAATATAATAATAGAGTTATATAAAGGCACTATCACAGAAGGGAAGAAGGGAGGAATTACACTGCCATCAATGGTTAGTGCAATATCGTTGCTCTAGTGAATTTTTTATTTAATTACGGTCATATATGGTATTTCATTTGTACAGTATGTCATGTAATGATTAATATAATGAGGTAGTACTGAATGACTTTACATGATATTTGCTAACTTGGTAATATATGTGTATCTTGGATTCTGGTAACACTTTTAAACATTATTCTAAGCGTGCATACATTTACTTAATGAACTGATATTTACCTGAAGAATATGATACATGAATTATATAATGTAAATAACTGAAATACATAACATTTGTAGGAAAATTATTATGTTCGATATATTTATATCACTTCTTGTAGGCTATTCCCCAATGATGTGAAATCCTGTATCACTTTTTTCAAAGGAATCTCCTCGCTCTGTATGCTGTCTTTTCCCCTTCTCAGGGGCTGCAAAGTGTCATCTTGGTGGTGAGACAGTTTTAATCATGTAAATGACAAACATCCCCTAGAGGTTAACAGGGCACATTAGATATAATCTGGGTGCAAGATTATCTTATATAGTAGAACCACTTACTTGTCCTGGAATTCTGAGTTCTTTCTACACTACAACGAAGAAATAAATTTCTGTATCATTTGAGCCACTGCATTTTCGTTTTCTTCTTTACAATAACATAACCTGTGACAGATTTCTTTCAGTTTATTGATACAAGGAGACAAGCAAGTCTGTTGTCGGTCGAAAGATCAGGAGAATGCTTTAATTTGGAATAAATGGAGAAAGTTCAGATTACTCAATGTGGAGAATACACTAAGACGACCCCTTGCATGCTGCATTGCAAAATTCAGCTTTGTGCCTCAGAAGAATCACATATTGCTTCTGTTTTTGAAAGCTTATTTTTGAGACAGTGTACACAAGGAAGATGGCATGTTTATAAACTTTTTAGGAATAAAGTTACAGAGGCATTTCTCTAAGAGATACAACTTTTGTCATCACTCTTTTACTGAGAATTTCTACATCATCAAAGCCCCATCATTCTGGTGATTTATGATACTAATAAAGCATCATGATGACCATGATGATGTATATGTGAGTCATAATATATCACCACAATGGTATCTCTGAAATGATTTATCAGGATAGTACATCACTATGGTGACGTTGCTTGGATGTTGAACTACCAGCAAGAAGACATCCCTCAGACGTAAAATCCTTATTTTAATAATAAGTGTTTTATTTTTCATGAATTTATTTTTATGAGAAATGAACTGTTATGTCAGGTTGGTGAAAAAAACAATACATTCAAAATATTAACTCTGTGGTTTTTACTACCATGGAAAAGGTACTGTTATATAAAGAAAGGTTTGAGGACAGAAATCATATGAACTGTTCAATTATTTCTGGAAATATTTTACTCCCATAAACCAATAAACTACAGTTAGAATTTTGCCCTGGACTTCCAATTTTCTTTTTCCTTTGTATACACGTAGTAAATTAAACTTATATTAGTTTACAATGATAATGTAAAAGGAGGTTTTATGTTCAAATTCCTTCTTGATAACCAATGAAAAAGTTAAATCTGAACATCAAAACACAGATGTCCAAATGAAATCACCAGCCCCAAGTAACAGGTGAATGTATGTGTTCTCCCAGTTCTCTGAGAGCTTAAAAACAAGCACAAAGCAGAAATTCATGTTATTACTTAATTAAAAGCAGAGTCTGTACCTTACTTAGCAAGATTTAAACTTGCCAAATTGTTGAAGTCAATGCTGTTCCTATGGTCTGTTTTCATGTAGACTAATGGTAGGTGAAATTTTGCTATTTCCTGGAATGCTTTATTACCATGACTGCCAAAACTTTCATCTGTGGTGGCCTGGGATGGAGATGTAATAGCTGGTACAATGTTTCTGGCTTTTGAGTAATACGGAGAACGTAGTAACTATAAGGATTATGGAAATCAAGTGGTTGTTGCTAAACATAATTAATAAACAAATTTGAGGGAAATGGCAGGCTCAGACTGATTAATCAGAAATATAAAGGAAAGTGTGGGAGAGTCTCCTTGGCAGTATTTGTTTCCTGGACCTGGAGAACAGACAGAACCAATGAGCAGGCAAAGGACTTAGATCTCATACAGCTAAAACTGCCAATATTGAGTCTGAGAATGTAAGATTTATTAAATCACACATTTGGTGACATTAGCAGCAATCCATTATAATCTGGACATGGTACATATACGATTGGCTTGAGCAGATTCAGAAGGTGCAAGTAGGCTGCAGGAACAGTATGTTCAGACTCTCTTGACTTCTTTTCAGCTCACTTATGGCTTTATAAAGCACTCCCTGTAACCAGCTGACAGAGACAGACAAATGCCAAGTTTGTTTCATGAAAGGGTGAGAGAAGTATGCAGGTACAGGCTGAAAATGTATCTCCTGTACTACAGTCCCATTTAACAATAAGCCTGAAAGACCAGGCAAACTTGGGTATAGGTCTTGATCACTTACTGGGCCCTGTGGGCAGAGGGAAAACGCCTGACTTATTATACAAGAGCCTGGAAAGAGCAAAACTGAGGTAACATGAGGGAGAGGTATGCAATAGACATACTGCAATGGAAACAAAGTCTGAGAATCTTTTTTATTGTACAGTAATACCCACCAGAAAGCATTCACTAAACAGAAGCATTAAATTTTTTTTCTAAAAATCTGTTGGATATTTCCAAATAGAAAATTTGCAGGTACCTCAAGTTGTCCAAAAGCAAACAGCAGGTTACTTCTTAAAACTTGCTTCTTTTCATTACTTTATCAATATTTTTTCATTTGGAGTACAATGTTCTAGATTTTAGAGAGTTTATCAGGACAGAGGTCAATCTCCTCATAAGACTTCAGGAAATATCGGATTGAATGTGAGAGTCATATGGGTTTGTATGTCAAGAGAGAGTTTTAAAGTAGCTATATATATATTCTAAATTAATTTTGGTATACCTGGTCTCTTTTAAGAAGACAAGCTCATGTATGTAGAGAAAACATACAAATGGAAATTTGAGAATGGAAACTATCTCATAAGAGCACAAGTTGAAATTATCATTAAATTGAATAAATAATTGAGTATTTTGTCTTTAAAAGGGAATCTGTAAGAATACACGGACACTCTTGAATCTATATGGTTTTTCATGTACTCAAATCAATATTTGCAAGGCTCATTTTTATTTAAGCAGTTTTAAATAAAGCAGCTAAAAGCAGAGGAACAGAAAAAGAATGTGTCTAAAAGTGCTCTTTTTTTTTTTTTTTTTTTGACATGTGTAACACGTATCCAGGCAACCACTGGGCGATTAATGATGCCTTTTAGTACATACTAGTCAGAGCAGCCTGGTGTAAAAGGCAAAGAACCTCGGGTTGAACATATTTTGTATGAGTAAGTCCTATTAAATAGTTTTGTAATATCCATTCATTTGAGAATTAACCTTTAAATATCTAAGTTGATTCAGAGTGAAATCTTGTCCTCAGGGAACTTTTAGACTGCAGTATCATGTAAGGAAACCGATGCAAGCTAAGAAGACAGTTCAGGAGAAGAATCTATTGGGATTGCTCTTACTGAATTAAGATCAAATGTAAGGAAATAAATAAAAATATAAACCAGTGAATTAGATAAACTGAGGTAAACACAATAGAGAAGATGTGGGATTCCATTTGGAAATGAAGTGAACTTATTGGTAAACTATTTTTGAACTTTTCCCTAAAGTTACAAGTTATAAAAACTGATTTAGTTAATCTGCAAAAGCATAATTGACACTTAATTGTTCACATCATTGCATATTTGATTTAGCTTTTTATTTTGGCAGCTTGGCCATTTGTCTACAAAAATACCATCAAAAATAATGATTAAACATTTAGGTAGTGAGGCTTTTGAAAAATACCAAATTCCTATTTTTCTCTTAAGAATTTCTTCTTTGAATACATTCATTCTTATGTAAACTTCTTACCTGAGAGTAACTTACAAATATATGATGCTTTATTGCCAGGAATTAACTAAAAAAATAACTTTTGTAACCCATTATTTTGATGACTTCCATTATTTCAGTGTTAGCAGATATGCCCAAAACATATTTAATTTTTAAGAGGCTAATTTTTTAATATTATTTTATTAGAATATTTCTAAGATAGTATTATATTAGGAATATAGTCTAGATTCATATAAAGGGGAACAGTTGAGAACCTCAAGGTCAGAAATCAGGTGTTAGTAAGAACAGAGTTTTCAAAGCTTTTTTAGCTCTTCAGTTGAATCCCCAGATGTTCCCGACTTGTAAAGGCAGTGAAGAGGGCAAAAAGAGGTTATTGCTTTCAGGATTTGTATATACTGAAAATCATTTTATTGTTGATGATATTGTTGGTTATATTTCATATGTCAAAGAAAATGAATGACTTTTATTTATCTTTTTCATATTTTATAAATATATAAAATATATAATATATACAACTATAAATAAATATATACTTTTATGCATATATGGTTATACTTTTGTGAGTAGAATTTTAGGATTACATGAATAATTCATCTAAAACCAAATAATGGAGAATTAAATCTTATGTACAAGAATATGAAGTCACATCTAGAAATGGCTGATGGGAAAATATAAAAATAGTATTTCACGCTGAACATAGCATTGCATTTGAATATCAAACAAATAAATTGACATTGCTGTAAAATTACAGTGAATCTAAATTGCTTTACCAAGTATAGATGACACCGTCACCTGGGTAACAATCTTGTAAGTTATACATAAAGAATTCACATTAGGTTTTAAAATCTTTTTTCTCCATATTCCCAGTTGTACAAAATAAAATAATCAAGTTAATTATTACATTTAAAATGCACTATTTTAGAACAGTGCTTATGTGTTTGTGTCTCTGTGTAAAAATGTGTGACAATTCCTGCATTTCTAATCCAAGAAAAAAATCACAGCTTTTAAAAATGTTTTTAAAAAATGCTCAGCCTCTATAAGTTTCTTCCTCAGAATAGACAGTGACAATTTCTCCAGGCACTAACTGAAACCTAGTAACCTGTGCTTTTGTAACTAAAGTCTTATATTCCTGTTTTCCTTTTAGGAAGAAGAAAAGACATAAAGTGGGGTTAATGATTAATTTTTTTCAGAAATACATTTTCTATTGTTGTTACAATTTTGTTAGAATCATATTTTATTTTCATTTACACAGAATATAGTATTAAGTTCCTAAACCTATGTCATTGAAGTTTGAAAGTCAAAGTTGTCGTTTTATTTTGAAAATAATGAACAAAGAAAAATGCCAATCTCCTGATGACAAACTGCAAAGGAAAGAGAGTGAAAGAATGGATGACACAGAAAGAGAGAATTAAAAACTGAAATGAAATCAGGGTTAATGTAGTAGAAATGGTACTATATTGGAAATAAATTTATATTTATTCATTAACGACACCTCCTTTTGTATTGAGGAAAAAGAAATTTAGTCAACAAATTTTTTTATAGTTTTTACTATAAGGGAAAGTAATAAATAGAACCTACATTGAATATGACATAGAAAAATAAAAACATAATTATTTCTATATAATATTGCAATTAATAGTTGATATTTCTATTTTGTTTCATACTAAAATCAATGATCACTTGGGTTCTTTTAATACTTAAATGAAATATTTGTTATTAGCACCTGAAATCCCAATTTGGGTGAAGTCTGCTACAGAGATGTGCTCAGTATGTTTCTAAATTCACATCCACTAACTGCCAAATGTGTTCTCCTAGAAAAGTAATATTAATAGTTTGAGGAAGAGCATTTCAGAAATTGTCAAAAGGTTATTTTTATAAAAGTCAAGGGTTTTCTTACATGTTAACATTGAAAATCATTCTGTAATTTTCACATAAGACAACAAATATTAAATTGATAAAATCTCTAATTCACAAAATGAGCATTCATGCTGACTATAATAATGCTGCTTCCTAAAGTTTTCCATTAAACTATATTACATAATAACAAACACCCTTGTGCTATTGGCAGAATCAAACCAAAACAGAAAGCTGTATTTAAATTTATTTATTTGTTCAGAAAATATACTTGTTTCAGAAGAATACCCTTGAAAAAGCCAGCTAGTTCTGGAATTTAATTGCTAATAATGGCTATGTAGCCTAATTTTTTTCCCTAAACTCTTTTTTTTTTTTTATAAAGAGCTAATTGTACTATAGTTAAAATATATTTAAATCATAGTTTGATTTAAAAGGAATTATAACAACAGTTTTCAGAAAGCATAACTCTTTTTTTTTTTATAAAGAGCTAATTGTACTATAGTTAAAATATATTTAAATCATAGTTTGATTTAAAAGGAATTATAACAACAGTTTTCAGAAAACGTATGTATTCACTTTGGCACAATGCTGTTTCAATCCTTGGCCTTAATTTTTTGTCCTTGATTTCTGTGTCACAAAGTTGAGAGGATGTAGACAGTGATTAATATAATCTGGAATCTAATTCCTCCTGGATAGTACTGCTTCTGCCTCATTGTATTAACTCTTCTTGGAAACATGCGGGTGATTATTTTCTTCCAGAAAAAAAAAATGAAGTCAAGGTCAATGAAAGCCTGATACACGTATGTATTTCATTTCTGAAACATTGCACTTTCACGGCATAAAACTTGTATTACATACAGAATTGATACAGTACAAATTATCTGTAGCCAATCATGCAATTTTATATAAAGAATAAACAGCCTCTAAGGAGTGGCCCTTAATCCTTTTCTTTAGAAACATTTTGTAGTAAGTTTGGCATCAAGCAGAAACACCAGGTTTATACTTTCACTTTAAATGGTTATTCCTTGGTCTCATATTTCAGAAGAGTTATGAAGGCAGAATATCTTACCTTTATGATACAGTGGGCAGTGAGAATATTTATGGTAAAGATTGTTGTTTTTATAATGTAAGAGCTTAATTTAGCATGCATATCTTTAGAACCATTATGCAAAATAAATATAATATACTTATATTTACAAGGTAGGTTTACTCTGAGCTATGCTAAAATCAAGTCCAGCTTGAAAAAAAGACTCTTTATGAAAAAGACCTCATTTAAATGTTTATTTTATTTCTCAATTCAAGACCTCTAATGAATGGAAATTATCAGAGACAGTTCATAGAATTATGCTTCCTTATCACCAGAAATAATTATAGCTAGCATGTATTAAGTGCCAGGCACTGTTCTGAGTATTTTTTAAAGAGATATTAATTAATTAAATCTTCCAAACAACTCCTCAGGTAAGAACTTATTTTCTCTATTTTGCATATAAAGAAAACAGAAAGGTTGAGTAACTTGTGCAGGTTCACACAGCCACTATGAGGTAAAACAGGTTTAAGTATCAGACTCCTTGTACTTGACCACCACTCCATGTGGACTTTGCTATAGTTTTTCATCCTTTGTAATGGTCTAGTCAATTCTTGGCCAGCAATGGCCATGGGACATAAACAGATAATGAATTTTATTCTCTCTTCCAAACTTAAGACCTACTTAGCATAGCCTTTCAATTTCCTGTTTTCATGGCTCATTTATTTCACTCGGCAATATATGTGTCATTTGCTATATATCAGGTGTTAGGCAGGGTTCATATTAACTTGTACCCTCTGGTTAGCCCACATTTTTGTTTATAGAGGTAGCCTTGATTTTCCAGTGCCCAAAGTCCTGAGAGTTGACTAATATTTTGAGTATCATTTTTAGTGCCAGTCACCAGAAATGAAATCTTCATCTTCCTTTATGGAGTCAGGAAATAATGTAAATTATAAGAGAAATATTTTTCTTGAAAGGATAACTTAAAACTTAATTCACTATATCCTTTTACATATTTGCTTTAAAGAAAAGTCTTATTCATTATTATTAGTCATTTTTATGGATATATTTGTTAAAAATGGATCAATGATATAAAATTTTAATTTAAAATATAGAGATATTTATTTGCTCATTTAATATAATTAATCTCATAACAAAATGAACTACCAGTGTGTGTATACATATACGTATATATGTTTATGTTTATAAATTTACATATTTACAAATAAACAATTAATTACATAAAACCTATCAATACAGCTACACATAACTTACTTGTAGTCATTGTTAGTTTAATTGATTCAAGTTTTACATTTAGGAACTATTGTTAATAGTGTTAGTATTTAAAATAAAATAACTATGCGTACTGGAAGATTTAGGGGATCATTCATTTATTTAATGACATTTTTGGCAGACATGCTTTCTATTTTTCAGTCGTTTACATCTTGCGTTTCTGTTCTCTGAATACAATTCAGGGCTTTGGTGAATTGCTTGAACCTTTGAGAAGGTTCTGTATTAGGGTCAAAATAATTTTGTAACTATTGACTTGGATTTTTCCTAGGGATTTAGAGAGATCATTTGCCATAGTTTTATTTTTTTAATGAATACAAATTAAAATGATTTTTGGAAGACAAATTAATTTTTTGCTAAAAGATGTTGTGACAGAAGATACTGGAAACATCTCACAGTGAGAAATACACCTGGGGCGTGTTGTTTGAGAACATATTTTTTTGAAATTGGGACTGTGCCAGAAAATTCAGGATATGTAGTCAACAAACTAAGGATGACAGAGACACGAAAGTAAATCCAATGAATATAAAGCAGAGATGCTCATAACACCTAGCCATCCACAGACAGAGTTTACTGCATCTTTTTGTCTCAATGCTATATCTTTAAACATTTCCATTATGGTAATTTATTTCAAAAGTTGATTATCTAGTCAATGCTAGTTTTCAGACTCAGAATTGTACATATCCTCTCAACTTTCAAACACCATAAGGAACATTTTTGTGACGTATAAATTTACAGTATAGTATATTATCACAATTTCATTCAATAATCATGAGTTTCCAATATGACTTTTTCTGTCTTGCTCAAAATTATTAAGTAGATTCAGATTCATCGTGGTTAACAAATATTAGAAGTAGCAAGATCATCATGCATGTTTCTCTAGGTTCATGGGCACGTGGAAGTCCGCAGAATTGCCCCAGAATCCAGGAATTCTTGAATATTTATTTTTAATTTTCTAAAATTTTAATAAGTGAAGTATATATGCTTCTCCACATATCACTATATGTATCTTTGAACACCTGGCTGACTACCATCAAATATGCAATAGGTTTTCATTTCTTTGCGTGTGTGTGTCTGTGTTTCTAATCAGTTTTTAAGTTTTTTTCTTTTGTTTCTAGTATCTAGCCAAGAAGTACTACTTACATTATCATGAGGTAATGAGAAAAAATTATTAACTTTATACTGCACAAAGGGATTCCTGCCAAGTGAAGGCCAAATATTGTCTTCGCACCTTGGAGAAATTCAGCTTTTTTCATAGTCTGAACAACAACAAAAAAATTTAGCAATAACTAAGCCAGCACCTTACACACAGCAACATAAGAATGACCAGGCTAAACGAACCTAAGTCAAAGTGGTCACTACTGTATTCATATTTTGAGTAGTAATTCATTTCAGCAAAACAGTACATTAATAAAATAGGTTCAAACTATATTTCATTGGTTTTACAGTGCTGTTCATTTTTAATTTGAAAACTGCATTCGTTTGGTTGTTGAATAAATGGTATAAGCATTAAAAGTTTATTTCTTCTTTTATATGTACATATTTAAGTAATATTGCAGTAAATGCTCCTACCTGAACATCCAGGAAATATATTTTGATTTAAAAGTTAGCAAATAATAAGCAAATGTAGAAAAATATTCTATACATCAAAAGGAAGGGAGAAAATTGTAACATTTTAATATAATAGAAGCATTTGCTGTGATGTATTTATATACTTAATGTTAGGTATTTGATTAGCTTTCTATAAAAATATAGAAATGACAGTGTTGGAAAATTTACTGTAGGCTGAATTTTCTACATATTAAAATAGAAACTATTCTATAACTCTTTTCTTTAAAAATTTATATTAAACACTTTTCAGTGTAGTCAGCCTTCCTCTAAAAGTATTAGTTTACAGAATTATAGTATATAAAGGATACGTCTTACTATAAAGAAATAAAAATATTTTAGAAATAGTAACATTTAATTTAACCCTGTTAAACTGATCAAATATCATATTGAAATGGAAGTTCTTATGAAATCTGAACAAAAGTGTTGATCTGGGAGCTTAATTTCTTTATATATTATATTTAATTTCTGTAGTCTATTGAAAACTCAGAGCTAGTGAAAATGAAAAGTACTGAGATTCAAGTAAAAATTTTCCTGACTTCAGGCAAGTAGAGTTTATTTTAATGAAATTAATTCAATGAAAATAGGGTCAATGTTTCTGTTTTACAGGAAGAGCTACAGAATTAATATGTTTTCCCAGGCCTGATAAACGACTTATGGATTGAATAGGTTTGCTAAAAACTCACACTATCACTCTATTAAATATTATTGACGAAGTTAAAAGTAAAAGAAGACCATCTATTCTAAATTAATGCAGATATCTGGGGAAAACAGCCAACCAAACAAATAAGCAAATGTTTCAAAACCACTTCTGGAATACTTACTTCATCCTATACAAGAGAGGCAGGTCAATCCTAATGCATAGAGTAAAGCAGTTTAAAATAAATGAGAACATGGTTGTGAAATCTATCATTTGACTATGAAAGGAAAATTTCTGTCTGTGAGGTAGAATGGTAGTGAAGCACGAACAGGATTAACAGATGGTCTGGTTCTCAGACATGAGGAGACCCTGTCCACGCTGCCTGATGGTTTTACTGGAACTAAAGCCAGTGGGGCCCAAAACAAGAAGACCTGTGCACCCTGGAAAAGGGGGCATGAAATGAAAAGAAAATACCTGAAAATGAGCATCTCTATGGGCATATTTTATTAGCAGCTTTAAATTGTTTCTTTACCAAATATTATATGGTAATAAATTAAGTGACAATATCAAGGGTAAAAGTTTTATTTTCCCACAGAATTTGACAGGATACAGGGAAGCAGCGGGAACACGAGCAAATCAGAACTGCTTACAGGTAGCAGGTTGTTATCATGAAAACAAAGAGAAACTTCTTCTGGTTTTGTTAGAGCAACCTCTATGATTCATCCCAAGTCCTTTCTTTCACATGAAATATCTTAAATGTGTGGATATGTGTGTCTGTAAATACAGTCTAGGCAACAGTGCATGCACGTACATAGACTGAATATGGCCATATGGTAGCTGTTTGCCAATTTTTGCCAGCATAGGATAAGTGTTCAATAATGTGTGTTGCTTGTTTAAAGCCTGTTAATAAAAATGTATTTTTGTCTTCACATATTCCGAGTTAAATAATAAAGGTACATGCCAATTTGGAAATAACTCATCATTTCTGCCATCCTCTAATGTAATACTTTAGAATATTGTATATCTGTTGTTCTAAGTTGAAATTAGAAAAACAACCACAAAATAGACACGAAAGACAAAAGGTCGCACAACACCCATGACGTGTGTTAGGCTTTCGCTGAGCTATGAGACGAGTCGTCCCAGTGATGCTACAGATGCCTTCTTGGAAGGTGGCTGACGCTGCCAAGTGTAGCAGTTGAGAAATCTATGTAATCCTGTTTGATGCTGAATCCGAGAGCAAAGTACTGATTTCATTGCTCAGAGCAGGAATGTTACATGAATAGGAGGTTTCTATTTCTAGATATGTCTCTTGGGGAACTTTTGAGAGAATGCTCAATGTGATAAAAAAAATCTACTTAAATGAAAATACTTTACACTATAATAGCTAAATTAGCATTTACAAAATTTAATCAGAGTTGGAGAATGAAAAATTATTCTGAAAGTCTAGTATGTCACTCAAAAGCAAGACCTTAAGAGAGTTCTCATACATTTTATTGAAGCTTCTGAGGAAAATGTGTTGTGAGAACCTGTCATGAATTATCTGAGCATAAAGGTGATCTGGATCAAAATCTAATAAAGAAAACTAAAGTTTAAGAGAGGAAATCAATGGTACTTTTAATTGAATGAATTAAGACCATTCATATGTGGTTTTATGAAAAGCATTTTTAAAAGATACATATTTTATAAAATGAAAAACAAAGACATGCACTTCTCTATCAAATTATAAGAAGGGCACTTCCAGAAACACACAAAAAATGGAAAAAACATGGTTTGTATATTTTTCTACAGGGCCTGCTGCTACCATAAATTTCAAATTGTTTTCTTTTTCTCATTCCTCATTGTCTTATCTATGAGGATGTATCAATATCCAAAATATCTGCAAAACTTAAAAAAATACAATAAATTGAGGGTATCATTTAACAACAAAGGCATATGATCAATGTAGACAAACATGAAAAAACATCAAGGTTAGGAAGAGATTACTGTATATTTCACAATGTCAAACATACAGTCAGTTCAATAAATAATACAAATGTGAACTCTACAATGTCAACTAGAGATGGAGGCTGGGGATATTACAAACTGACATTACTGTAATTAAGGAATGAAAAAAATAGCAACATTTCAGGACATAACAAAGTACACCATCTGGGCCTGCCAACTATAAGTATTAAATATGGAAAAAGAAAGGACAAACAAAGCTAATATAAGCATCGAGTCATTTTGCAAATTCATAAAAAATCAAAGAAAATCAAAGAATCATTATAGCCTCTAAATGCTTCTAAGGGTAATTTGTTGATAAAAGGAGTTGGCACCACTTCATAATTTACAAAGGGAGATAGAAGACAGATGTCAGAAGCAGATGTACACGTCCCAGAAAGAGGAAGAAGGAAGACTGAAGCAAATCGGGATCGTTTGCAAAATAAAGATCAAATAAACTTGAAAAAAAGTGAAGACTGAAAACGCACTAATTTTATAGAGTTGACTTAGACACCCTATCAAATTGATGCATATTACCGGGCCACAACCTTTCAAATTTGGAAGTTGCACCGATTGAATAGATAAGTGATTGCCCTCCTACTCCATGCGTACCACTGAGCCAGGCCAGGAGGATACCTCGAGATGAAGAAGACAATTAGTCGCAGAGACCTCAAGGGAGGATCATCCACAAAGAGTATGGGTGCTCACACAAGTCAGAGTACGCTGATAAATGCTTCATGTGGTGGTCAAGAAAGAGTGATTCTTGTATGCATCCATCAATCATCTATTAACCCAACCCTTTATCCACCATCCAGCTACCTAGAAATAACTGAAGGCCTATTCTAATTATAATCTCAGACACAATAGTTGAGGGCATTTTAGAGGGCAAACAAATATAATAAAAGAATAATTAATTTTGAATAAGAGCTCTTTATTGGACTGGAACAGACATTGGATTTGAGTTACTCTTTATTTAAATGCATGAATGCAAATTCTACTTGTCAAATTATTTCCTAAGTACTTCAAAGTAAGAGTATGATGAGAGCAACAGTACTTTCCATTGGCCTGATTATCCCTTCTACAGATATCTGCACACATACGTATACTATACCTATACACTTATGTGTAATATAGACATCCACATACATCTGTACACAAACATCTCTGTATGTGTGTATATATATGCATGTGTATATGTGTATAAAATACAGGTGAAAAATCTTTATTCTTAGATTCAGCAATAGAATTGGTCATACACATATGCATATGAAAATGATTTTCAGCTGAAAACGTATTTGTGACCCAGCAGTGAAGCTGATCACAGCCTAAATCTATAGGTAAAGTGATCTCTACATTTATAGAATTATTTTGCCTTTGCACCTCATTGTCTTCTATCACTTATTAAAAGAAGATAAATAATACAACTGAAAACATTTTTAACAACTGGTAATATTGATCACAAACGCCCTCTCTCCTTCTTCTTATTGACCCCAATGATCTTTATCTTTTAGGACCAGCTGTTCGAGTCCAATCTTTTCCACTTAGTCCTTCCTAGAAAGACAGGTTCAACAGATCCTCTTACCCTTTTGCACTTGCAAAGTATTTAATGTCAATTTAGTCCTTGATAAACTAACATTATGAAAAAGCAAAGTGGCTTAAAAGAAAAAAACTGCATTAAAAAAGTTGATTCTATTTAATAAATGTGTTTTTAGTTTACTGGCCAATTGATTTATTTTGTACAGGCAGAAGTTTATTTGATGCATACATCAAACCATACTTAATAGAATCCCAAACAACTATGTGTTATTACCCATTTACATAATCTATAAATACTCATACTTCCAAATCTCTGGCTTTATTGAGCTATTACTACTTGAAGAATATTGAATTAGGCAGTGTAACTACCAAGTTTATAACAGCATGAGCTCAGTGCTGACAAGTTATGAGTTACACTTTTATGGGCTTTCTGTGGAATGACTAGATGCCAACCCACCATATACATATTGTTGATCTCAAAAGAACCAGCTGAAAATAGAAAGGCTTCCTGCAAATCTACATTAGTATGTGCAAACTGTGATATGTGTGTGTATACACCATACATCATGTTTTGCCAGGAACAGTACTGGTTTATGCCTACTGCCTTGGTATGTTTACTAAAGTACCTCCTTCGACATACATATAGGTACATACACATATACACACACACACACACACACACATATATATATACACATATATAAATGAACAAATGAAATAGCTCATGTATTTTATCACTTCTTTCTCTGATGCTACTCCTTTTTGTGTGTGTTATATTTTTATATGAAGATATGCACGTTTGCACATATGCATGCTCATACATGCACAGACGTATATGTACATAAACTTACGCACTCATATATACTAATGGACTTTTCTTTACCTCATAATAGTTCATGGGTGTAGTTTTTGGCACAGGAGTGGTATAGATAGGAACTAGATTTTTTTTTCCTCTGATTGTATATGCAACATTAGCCACTATTGTCAAAAACATTTGTTTCTGTCTTCTGCTGAAAATTCTGTTTAAACAGGATAGTGACATGCACGAGATAGAGATGTCTGGAATTGATAATTCTATACTTGCTTGGTGAAATCACGCAGCTGATTAACAGTAACAGCCACAAGTTGGAATCCTGCCTTGAGAATGTTTCTGGGGCTGCTAGATGGGACTGGAAGTCTACCTCCCTAAGAGGAGTAGAGGGTAAGTTATTTGTAAATGTATTCTGTGTACCTCAAGTAAGATTTAGCTTAAGAGTCTTCAAGTGATGCATTAAAGCTATGGTATTGGAGAATCAACTACAACATTACATTTAAGACAAAGTCACTTTTCCCAGACACTTAAATATGTTAGGTGTCACTGGGTGCTACATCAGTAATCTGGGATAGTAAAAGCAAGAATTATTTGTGAAACATGTTAAGGATCATTTCCTTCCCATTTGGAATCAAAGGGAGTAATGTGAAAAAATGTAAAGTTCTAGGAAACAAGTTGCTGTGGCTAGAGCAGCAATAGTAAGTTTATTGTAAGATTTTACTGATCGCCCAGTTATTCAACCTAGATGAGAACCTGACCTAATTAGTTTTTCTTTCTCTACAACTATTTAAACATCAAACATGCCTCCATTGCCCCACATGTATCAATTCAAGGCTCCTGTTCTTCTCACCTGCTAACACCAGTCTCATCAACTTTCCTCCAAATACTTTCATCTCCACCACTATTACTGATTCTGTCCCCAGAAGAAAGTCTAAAGCACAGGAAATTGCTATTCTCATTGCTTGACAGGCAAAGTTGTGAGATAAAGAAGCCAGCTGCCTGATTCCTAACCCAAAACGAGAAGTGGAGGAGTGGGAGAGGGCAGTGGTGATAAGGTGTGGGCATCAGAATTCAAACTATTTTAGAAAAGTTATTATTTATATTTATCACCATCAGTTTCAAGCTTCAAACTACATAATGCGTTTAAAATGTTTTTGCCAGAAGGAATGGGAATTCAAACTCCATGAAAAGTTAGATTACATGACTGTCAAAGAAGAGAACTGTGAGGAGCACACAGACCCACAAAAGAAACAAAGAGTTGGTGATTAAGACAGTCCTTAAGGAGACATAAGGATTTTGTGGGTTTGTATATGTACATTATTTTTTCTGAATGGTATAATCAATTTGGAGATTATCCCTCCATCCTTCCAACCCAGCATGCTCTATGTCTGGAATATGATGTGGAAGGTACCTCAAGATGTGAGCAGTACACATCCATATTTGAAGTTGAAGCCCTTGTCTCTTGCTTCGTTCTGATCCTAAGGCAAGATGTGTCTGTAACAATCAGTGGATATATTCCTAGATTGGCCTTTGCTTAAATTGCAAAACCTAGTAATATTTAATGCTTCAATAATGTAGTTTCAGAGTAACAACTTATGAATGACAACATGATTGCTCATATACATAATTCTTTAATATGATTTAGTTGACATAAACACAGTGCACCACAGGAATGACAAAATAATTGACAAATGATTTCCAAAATGAGAACTATTATGTTGAGTTGGATGTCCATTAAAAGTTTATTCTAAATTCAAAGGCTTGGTAGTAAAAATTACTTCAAGGATTTAAGAAGTCATTTCATTTCTGCATGTATTTGCAAATGTAACTACTTTATGAAACTTTTTCTATGTTTGTTAATGGAAACTTTTGTATTTCATATTTTCTAAATGCTCGAAAGATTTTAGTCTTTGTTTCTTTGAAAGACGAGCCAATTAAAATTAACAGTAAATTCATAATCTGTTTAAAAAAAAAAGCAAGTACTTGGCAAATAGTAAGCTCCCAATAAATAGTAGGTTACTGAAAGAATTAATTTTACATTAAGCCTATTTTTGTTCAGTTTCTCAAACTACTTAATCATGATATCAATCACATAATTACACCATCAATCAAAATTTTGGTGGTCTTAAACTTGTATGCATAACAATACAATGATTACCCCCAAATTTAAGCTCTGCTTCCTAAAGTTCCACACAATCCCATCCCCATTAAGGAAAGTAGTGTGTTTATTATTTTATCAATTACAGGTCAGAATATATTTTGCTTGTTTGTTTCCTAAAACCACACGTATTCTCAAAGGAAGACCTGGATTATAACATGCTCAAGGTATTTGAAGAATAAATTTTGAAAGCTTTGCCATCACTGCATATAATCAAGAGACTATACCAGAGTTCTGTGGACAATTCCCAATGAGAATTCCCAAATGTCCTGAACACCACTGCATCATCATAGTTAGCATTTCATCTCACAGTAAAGAGACCGTATCATGTATTTGGATGTGTGTAATTCACACCCTGAGAGTTGGAGGAAGGACTGACCGAAACAGAAGCTAGTTGAGTGAATCGTTGGCAAATGGGGTTCTGAAGAGTGGAAGTTTGGATACAGAGCTCTAACCAAGACCCTGAGCAACCAAGATTCTGAGCCAAGATCCTGGTAACCAAGATCCCGAGCCAGGAAAACATCTGTATCAGAAAGCTGAATTCCAAAATATTTTGAAAAGTACTAGTTGATTATTAATCAACAGTAGTGCTCAAAGACTGAGAAATACATAGATATGAACTTGAGAATATGTGGTTCAAAAATACACACAGATTTAGGAGTTGGCTTCTGAAAAATTTAGGTAATGACTCTTTTCCCTTTAATACTTTCAGTGAAATATCCAATATTTTAATACTAATCCTCCAGAAGTATGTTTTCTTTTAATTTATGTACATGGAATAGGTCTTTAATTCATAACTCGGCAACATACTGCTTTCTCTTCAAAATTCTGTAAAAGGGAAGAAAATATAAACTATTGTTAACAATATGATGCTTTTGAAACCTTTAAATTGGCTTTCCCAAATATAATCACCAGGTGTCTTTTCAAATGAAGTACTTCATATACATATCTTATTAAATAAAAATTACTGAACTTAAATGTTGGTAAGCAACGACAGTTGAAAAATAAGTATAATTTGAAATGAGAGATTTTTGATGTTTATTTTTTTACTTTTCCTAATGTATAGTCATGTAATTATAAAGGAGTGAAATAATTAAAAAGTGACAATCTCAAAATATTTTGATTTTAATTTATGAAATATTTATTTAATAGAGGAAAGTACAAAAGTTTTAATATCACCTAGTTCAAAGATTAAACTACCACCTAATTTGAAAAACCTTTTACTGTGTTTTTTGCACATTTTTTGAAAAAAAAAATTTGAGAATTCAATCCTTAATTGTGTACTTTCTTCTCCTTTCTTGAAATCATCGTAGCTATTTGGTTTTGTTTTGGCTGGTTTAGATTTTTATTTATTTATTTTGGTATCACATTTCCAGCATTCTATTTTTAATTTTTTATTGCACATTTCTATTTTTTATTCCTTGTCTTCCTTGATTTTTATTAATCAATTATTTGTTACCCACTTTTTTAAAAAATGCATATTTCTATGGTATTTGTTTAACAACCTCTTTAACACATGCACTTGATTTCACAAAGGCCTAATATAGACAATATTTCTTACTTCCCTTTGAAAAAGTTCACAGAAATTTTAAAATGCTTCAAGACAACTTCCTTCCTTCCAGCTATGCTACCTAGAATTTGAAGTTCATTTTGTTTTCAACTTTAAATTGAAATTTTTATTTAACCAATAATTAATTATATTTACCAAAAATTTACCACATTTATTTTTGCTAAACTTGCTACATGCATCTCAACCTTTCCTCCTAGACACTTTTTTAATTCATTTTGTGACAACTCATGGGTGCTACCCACTCTTTAAGATGTCTTTATATTTCCTTCATTAGTGTATGTTAACTGATCTGGGTATAGAATCCTAGTTCAACAAATATCTTCTTCAAATTTTTTCATGAAAATTCTGCTGACAATCTAATTAGCATGCTTTGTACATAATCCATTTATTATCTCCGGTTACTGTTATCTCTGTGTCCTTGATAATATGTGATTATCTCTGTCTTTGATGATATGAATTTTGTTTTTTAAAAATATCATGCTTTAGATTCAGCATGCATCCTCTGTATGAAGACTTATATCTTTCTTCAAATCTAGATAATTATAAACCTTTATGACTTCTAATAATGCTTTTCTTTTATTCCACCCTTCTGGCATTCAGCAAATCAATTCCTTAGAGGCACTCAGTTTCATGGAAGGAATCCAACTGGGACTCTGCCTTGACTGTGCTTGAGATAATTTCTCCTGCCCTCACCATCATAAAATTTCAGCTTTCAATTCAGATATCACAGCTTTAATGTATTGTTATCACCCAAGTTCCTTCTGATACTGTTTTATTTTTAGAATTAAAGTCATTTTTGCCCCTACTGCATTTCTAATATTTTTGGTGAGAATAAGACCAAGTACAGTCAACTCCTTTTGCCATATACCATATTTATTCATGTGCTTTTCTAAAATATACATTTCTAAAAAATAGAAGATATTTAGATTCCTTTCAAATGAAAAAAGTAAGACCAAAAGTCAACACATATAGAACCTGGGAATTTATTACTTCTTTCCATACGGCTTATTTTCAGCTCAGTTAAGTTTAAAGATTTGTTGGCTTTTCTCTCTAGTATCCCCAGCAGGTTGACTGTGTCCTTTTTCTTTTTAAATACCCTTTAACCCAACTGTTTAGGAAGGACAAGGCAAGTCCTTAAAATTCTGCCTATGTTCTCCGGAAATGTCATTCATTTGGCAGGGCTCCCAACGTGCAGCACAGCTTGATCCCATGAACTGTCCCCTAAACAGCCAGGCTTGACACTGCGAAGCTCTTTCCATGACAGGCATTCATTTATCTGAACTTATTCTGAACTTAGAGAAGATGCTGTGTGGGTTTTTTTGTTTGTTTGTTTCATTTTGTTTTGCTTTGCTTTTTTTTTTTTAATGTACTCTGAGAGGCACATTCTGATATCTCTCTGACCCATCAGTATTTCTTCTCTAAAAGTTGTTCTGTAAAAGAGAATGATTTTAAGGGGATCCCTTTTCTTTATATCTCAGTGGGAGCTCTGAAATGTCTGAATGAAAAGACTTTAAAACATTTTTGGCAGTGCCTTTGTTTTAGAGTTGGCATTTGGCTTTGTTTAATCAGAAGATAGAACTTAAAGTTCACTCTTATTTAACTTTGATTTAGAAAAAAGGGACGAAAGCAGAAATGACATGGTGGAAATTTTAATGTTACGATTTTACATAGAAAGATTCTGAGATCTTTTCAATTATTGCATGAGAAGTTTTTCAAATCAAAAACCCCACAATTATGGATTATAAGAAGATGTGTTGCACCTATGTTAATCAACATATTATGAACTTAATTTGCTTATACATTTTCTTACTAAAAAATTATATAGAAACAATATTACTTTATAAGCAGGAGCTCTAGATTAAAATCTGGATCAATCATTTACCACTTGTGAAAATACAGGCAAATAACTTTTCTGTCTCTTTATCCTCAATTGTACAAAAAAGATAAAAATAGCATTTAACTCAGAGTAATTGTGAAGAATGTATTGATCCATGTACAATTTTCGTATTGTGATTGGTGCTCGGTGAGCACAGAATTGCTAGCTCTCAGTTGGTACTGGTGTTTGTAGGTTTCATTCATCTACAAAGTCCATCAGTTGCAAAGAACATTGTTTTTTCAATTAATCTCCTTTTGTAAAGTCAAATTTCAGTTTATGGAAAGGTTATTATGTATTTGGAGTTTCAAATTTCTTATTTAGAAAAACTGTGGAGTTGCATTTGATGGTTACAAAGAATCTTTTCTATTTTACAATTCTATAGTTTTGTGTAATCTAAATTATATCTTAGCTCAGTCTGGTTACTGGGAAATGTTACCCCAATGAATAAGCCAGAAGCAATATATAAGCCTAACATATGAGTATGTATATCTTTAAAAATTAGAATTTTAAAATGTTAAATCTTCACCAATTCATGGCAATAAATATAGCTAATTTTTCATTTATATTTATTTTTATTTTTTGCCCATTAATGATATGAACAATTTTGCATGTTTTTAGTTTAGACATATTTCTTTTCTTGAGTTACCTGGTTTTTTTATGTTATTTTTCCTATTTTATTTGTTTTTTCAACCTTTTTACTGTAGGGAAATACTGTTTTCCTGCTACTTTGTTAGTTTAGGAGATTTATATGATTTGAATGTTTTTCCAGATTACTTTTTATCTTTTTATTTCAATTAAGAGATTTTAATTTTTTTGATTTTTAAAAATTTTTGTTACTTTTTTGGTTGTCGTTTTTGTTGGGGAGGATATTAGGTTTGTTTATTTATTTATTTATTTATTTATTTATTTATTTATTTATTTATTTATTTATTAAATGGAGATACTGAGGATTGAACCCAGGACTTTGTGCATGTTAAGCATGTGCTCTACCACTGAGCTATATCCTCCCTATTCCCAAGATTTTAATTTTTTAATATAAGAAAAAAATTTTAATTTTATGTAGTAAAATTATTCATACCTTATAAAATTTAATTTTACATATACAGTTGATTCTTGAACAACAGGGGTTTAAACTGTACAGTTCCACTTATATGCAGATTTTTTTCCACTAAATACATACTACAGTATTACATGATCTGCAGTTGGTTGAATTCAGGGATGTGGAATTGCAGTCATGGAGGGATGACTACAGAGGTACATGTGGATTTTCCATTGTGTGGGGATGGGCACCCTAATCTGCATGTTGCTCAAGGTTAACTATATTTTTTTATAGTGATACTTTACAATATCTGATATCTTACGGAATGTAGATGTCAGATATTCATATGTGTATCAAGTTTTTTAATTTTAATATTATTTATCTTTGAATTTGTGTTTGGTAGAAATACAGCTTTATTTTTCCAAGATAAAATAAGCCATTTATTTATCTTTTAGGGAACCTAAGGGGAAAAAAAGAGGATTTTGAGTGGAATTGTATTAAACACACATAAATTTAAGGGTAATTGATATGTTACAATATTAACATGAATACTTTAGGATATAGTTTAAATCTTTTTGTTTCTTTACATTATCTTTTTTGATCTTAATACATTTATGGTAAATAAGCACTTTAATACATGTAATTTTAAAATGATTGTTCCACATATTTCATCTATTCTTTTATAATGAAATAACAAATACTCCAAAGTAGCAGTACTGAGGATGAAGCCAGGCTTTTCAACTCCAAAAGTCATTCATTTAGTAACCAGCATACTAAATCATTGGTGCATAAAAGAGCTTTGTTTTCTGTGTGTTTTGCGTGGGTGTTCTTTGTGCTCATGTGTATTTTTTACCATTCCTAATTAGAGTTCTGTCATCAGATCTATAGTTTTTTCATTGATCCACTTTCATTTTATAGATAATGCATCATTTGCAAATATTATCAACAATTGCACTTTGTTTACTTTTCTATTATTTCTTCTTTATTTGTATTTCTTTTGCTGTTCTTTTACAAATTTCTAAAGTAGAATGCTGGACTTCCCATATGTATTTATTTCTTGCTTAGGTAATTATTTCAACAATGAATTTGACTCTAACTACTGACTAATCTTTACCCCACAGGAATCTGTACATTATTTTCATTGAGGGTAAATTTTCTTAGTATGCAGAGAGCCTCGTGTTATATATGGATGTCTACTTTGTGTGAAAAAGAGAACTGAGGACTGAGGTTGAAATCTACAGATTCATATGCCATGGATAACTGGTCGACTTGCTGAGCAGGAACTCAATAAGGGCAAGAAAGGAATATTAGTGACACGGGGAATACACATGGATGGATCTCTCAGAATGGGTCAGGGTGTAAAAATATTTATATCTCTCATACATGCCCAGTAGAAGGTATCACTCTAATGGGGGACATAATAAACTACTGGAGATAGTTCTTCAGATGTTAGTTTTTTTCAGCCATGTCTGTGTCTGCTTAACAGATTCATGTACAGTGTGTTCATGGTGGCAGAGAATGAGGCTAAGCACATATTCAAGAATATGAAATTTCTCTCACCAAGGTTAGTCCGGCTACTATCACTACTGAGAAGAATGCATGCTGATACCAAAGGCTAGTCTTGAGCCCTAAAATGGTGTAATTCTCTGGAAGACCTGCTAGCAGGTAACAGGTTTACTAAGGTGTATACTCTTTATTGGAGGGGAGGACAGGGCACAATTTTTCCCTACAAGGATAGATACGTATTCCAGTTATAAACTTGCTCTCTCTGCTCAGCACCATTATTTAAGAATCTGAAGATTATCCACTGCCTGGCATCCTACACAGTATCACTTCTGTACACTGGAATGATTCACATGTCCTACACTATAAAATAAATCCCATGAAATCACTGGTAATATAATTTGTTCTATCACCTAGAAACATTTGGCTACATAGAATGGTTGAATGAGTTACCAAAGAATAAATCATGGGAAATATCATCTTTGAGGTAGGGGAGCATTTCTCCAGCAGGTGACACATCCCTTAAAATAGCAGCCAACATTTGAGGCTTTGTCCCCATAACCAGCTATACAGGGTTTTTTCAGGATCTAGGTCAAGTTATAAGCGATAACTCTCATAATTGCATGTATAAGCAGGGAAGAAATTTTCACTTCCTTCCTCATGACTCTGGGCTCACGCGTATGGAGATCACAGAGCCCAAGAGAGGAATGCTTCCACCAGGAGATACAGCTACGATTTCATACATATGAAAGCTGAAACTACTCCTGGTCAGCTTGGTCTCTTAATGCTGCTAAACCAATAGACAACAGAGAGGAACACTACAATGTCTAATGTGGTATATTCTGCTTGTCAAGGGGAAATTTGTTTATTGCTACTCAGTGGGATCAAAAAGGACTGTGTAGACCCTAGGGAATTCACTGGGGCATTCCTTAGTACCTCTGCTTAATAATCTTCAATAGTGGAAAACAGCTTTCAGCTAATAGAGACAGTACCACCAAGGAGTCAGATCCTGAAGGAAGAAGGCATTTATTCACCATATCAGAATAACTCTAGTCAAGCTAAGGGGAACATGAGATGAGTGGCATATGACCCATAAATAAATCTCTGCGTATATAGACAACTAATCTATGACACAGAAGCCAAGAATGTACGAAGGGGAAAGGACAGTCTCTTCAATAACGGTGCTGGGAAAAGTGGACAGCCACATGCAAAAGAATGAAACTGAATCACTATCTTAGATGATACACAAAAATCAACTCAAAATGGGTTAAAGTCTTGAATGTAAGACCTGATATCACAAATCTCCTATAAGAAAACATAGAGGGAAGACCTTTGAAATCAGTCTTGCTGATGATTTTTTGGATTTGACACCAAAACAAAAGTAACAAAAGCAAAAAAAAAAGTTAATAATTGGGACTACAGGAAACTATAGAACTTCTACACAGCACAGGAAATCATAAATGAAAAGGCAGCCTATGGAATGGGAGAAAATATTTGCAAGTCATCTGATTCAGGGTTAATATTCGAAATATATAATGAACTCACAGTCCTCAATAACAAAAAACACCAATCTGATGAAAAAAAAATGGGCAAAGGAACTGAATAGATATTTTCTAAAGACAACATACAAAAAGGTCAACAGGTACATAAAAAGGTGCTTAAGGGAAATGCAGGTCAAAATCACAATGAATGTCATCTCACACCCCTTGGAGTGGCTACTGTAAAAAAGACAAGAGCTAACAAGTGTTGGTAAAGATGTGGAGGAAAGAGAACACTTTGTGTGTGTCATCTGTCATCTGCTGGAACCTTGACATATAAAAATTAAGCTCTTAAGATAACCAACACAAACTACTACAACAGACAATGTCTAACAAGTCAATGGATTAACAGAATAAAGATGAAAATTTACATATAGGAAATATTTGTAATGTATTTAGTATGTTAATATTAGGCAAGTACTAAACTGTTTATGAGATTTTGTTATTCTTTATTTTCGTTAACATTACCTAATACTAGGCCTCCCTACTTTTGCATGACATTAAGATTGACAAGTTCTTGTGAATATTGAAATAGTTTCCGGAGAATTCCAATGCACCAATTTACCTTATAACATGGCATTCACAGGGAAGAGAGAATAAGAGACTAACAACTACTACCTACAGAACTGAAAAAAAAATAAAAGTGCAGCTTTAGTAAACTATAAATAGTATTTAAGTAAACTAAACCACGAAGGAGAACAACAGCATTCTCTGGTGACAAAATAAAACTGAATTCCTCATTTCTACTCTTGTGCTACATTTTGCCAGAACCACACTGCCGGGTTAATGTTCTTTAAGCTGCCATGAAGAAAAATTAAAGATTTGATTAAAAATTTTAAAAATACTAATTTTTTCAGGAAATAGTCACTATATAACTGTTAAGCACCAGGAGATGTGCTAGATTGTATTTAGGATTATTCACATCTTCTCAGAATGAATTTGTAGGCCAGTGTTCTTGAGGAATTCAGCCCCTGGTTAAAAATCTAAGTCTTTATTTTCCAGGCTGGACGGCAGGCCTAACAAAGGCATTCTCTAGCAGGACTCATGGGGAAAGCCACCCTCCCCACACCAGACTTAGTGCCCAGCCAGTTTCTTCCTCTGTAAAACGTGGGTTATAGAAACAAACTACTTTATAGATTGCTGAGAACATTAGATGAGTTAACACATGCATGGCACTTGCAATACTGGGCACCCTACAAACATAAATAAATATTAGCTGCTCAGTTCAATAACAAATTTGGAGGTGCTGTTTATAATGTCATCCCTCTGTGTAACTTGGTGAGTTAAAACCAAAGAGTAGCCTATGAGGTTCTGCGATTCAAATAACAGATCTCTGTTAGAGGGTCCCCAGAGAGCATGGGGACCCTTTCGTGTGTTTTAGGAAGTCTATAAATTCCATAAAATTTCAAGACATATTTTGTATAATGGCCTACATATACTTTTATAGGAAAAATCCATATCTCAAAAAATCCATAAGCAATGGTCTGCTTTTTCATTCCATTTAACCTTATAATTGGCTAAAATTAAACAATCACATTAGAAATAATATGCTGGAGTGATTATGAGCAAGAGAGATGCACTTTTATTAACCTTCTTTCTCTGGGAAAATCCCTTCACTTCTCTGAACATTTATAAAATGGAATTATAATTTTTTTCATATTTCTGAAAATGGCTAATTTCACATTGCAAAAAATACAGAGTTAATCTGAGGCACCAAAAACTTAATTCTTTCCTGAAGGCACATTTTACATTTGTGGAGCATATGCTAGCATATTCAGGCCAATGTATTTCTATGCAGAAGTAATTTACTACTCACAACCTGAGTGAGTTAATATTTTCAAATTTTTCCAAATCTCTTGTCTCCAGGGAATATTTGGCTCAATATACATTTTTCACTAATGTGGCTTACCTTTTAAAATTTTATTTTATGACCTTAATATGTTGACTTTAGGATGTGATAGCTATTAAGAAAGGGAGAGCTGGTCACAATTAATAGGTTATGCTTTTAAAATTCCAGTTCCATCCTGTGGATTTTAAATTTTGTCCTACAATATCTTTCATGGGTAAGCTGATAAGGTAAAACAAAAATATATTTATTTCACATATGGTGTACATTAGTTAGTTTCAATATTTAATATGATTTGAGTGGAACAAAAGCCTATTTATTAAACAGCATCAAAGCTCAACCACAAAATGATACTGACATCAAACTCATATGTTAGGAGTGCATTTTCTTTTTAAAATGTTAGACCCTACAGTTGTGTGTATTAGTTTGTTTACCTGTTTGTGTTTTTATACTATGACCTCTGAAATTTTCTGAGCCTGATTTTTCATAAAACTTCTGGAATACAATATATGTGACATTAAAAAATGAAAAGAGAATAGTCATTTAAATCCACTGCTGTGTATATTCAAGACACTGCTATATGTCTTTCAATATAAGAAACTGGGGAGATTTTATGGTAGGCAGTTAGGACGGAGTGGGAAGGGTGAGGGGAGAAAGATGTTGGGGAAAAGAGTAAGTCATCTTTTTGTGCATCATTAATCATATAAAGAGTAATGGCAACAAATAAAGACAGAAACAACAGTCAAGTGGCAGAAATTAAGAAAGCTCAAAAATAACAACAGAAGGGGGAATGTAGGTAAAAAGCAGGAAATAAGAAAGTCTTCAAGTGGAAAAGCTAGGAAAAAGCAAATAAGGTATTTCTGACTTCTAATAATGATTTCCTCAAGAGCTTGCTAGGTAGAAATACCACATTCTTTTCTGACAAAGACCTTTGCACAGTGTTTGGGTTTTTTTCCACTTTTAATGTCATTTATTTTTTTCTTTCTAATTTTATGAGCAACACATGTTCACTGCAGACAATAAGAAATATGTAAAAGCATAAAGTAGAAAATATCAGTCACTCATATTCCCCACTCCTCAGAGATAACCACCATTAGCATTTTCAGGCTTTTCCTCCCAGTGTCTATATATATTTTAATTGAAATATAATTGCCCTGAACACTATGTTAGTTCCAGATGCACAATATAGTGATTTGGTATTTCTGTACATTACAAAATGATTACCATGATATGTCTTGTTGCCATCTGTCACCATACAAACATATTACAACATAATTGACTGTATTCCCCATGTTGGATATTTAATCCCCATGACTCATATTTATTTTGTAACTAGAAGTTTGTACCTCTTAATCTTTCTACCTATTTCACTTATCCCTCCTACCTCTCTCCCCTTGGCAAACACCAGCTTTTTCTCTGTATCTATGAGTCTGTTCTGTTTTGTTGTTTGTTCCTTTATTTTGTTTTTTAGATTCCACATATAAGTGAAATCATATGGTATCTGTCTTTCTCTGTCTTACTAATGCTGCAGTGAACACAGGGGTGTATATATCTTTACAAATTAAAGTTTCTGTTTTCTTCAGAAAAATACCCAGACGTGGGATTGCTGGATCATATGGTATCTCTATTTTTAATTCTTTTGAGGAAACTCCATACTGCTTTCCATAGTGGCTGCACTAATTTACATTTAGCAAGGCAAATGTTGTTTTCACTTGCCTTGCACTTTATCAGTGCTGTATCTCTGTCGAAATTCAAAGAGATATTTAATAATCTAAATATGTCAATGCCATCATCTTTCTACATCAGTTAGCATTATCCCCTGCTCGTAACCTGCCAATGGCTCCTTCATGACATTTAACCTGACACCCAGATTTGTTAGCATCCCTTTTAGCTCTCTAAAGTCTAAATAACCTCTTCTCACTCACTCTTTTTAAACAAAAATGAATATTTTGCTATTCTTAGAGCTATAAGGGAAGACTTTGCTGTTGAGGACCTCAACAGCCCCCATGACATTGGCAGACTCCCTGCGACATTCACATTGAAGGACCCAGTAGTGTTTGCACAGACCCCAGCAGTCTGCTCTACGGAGGAAACCAGCAGTTTCTGCCACGGTGGTACCGAATAGCCATCACCTCTACGTGCCCTTCAGAGAGGGAGGCGCTGATGCACTCCTCCACCTCCCTAGTCCCCCAAGAAGCTGCTGCTGAACCATCACGGAACAAAGGCTAGTAGCCTCCTCCAACCCCACACATGCCCTGGAACCGGGAGTCATGGTTGATCTGGGGGCATTTGCACTTGAAAGCCTGGCTCTGAGGCCACTCCAGGCACATTCCAGAACCTAGACCCCATCCCTGTCTCCATGGCTGCTTCACATGCTCCTAAAACCCAGCACTGGAGCTACTGCCTTCACGGGCTAGCCAGTGTCCCGGGCCTCAGTGTCATATCTCATTGCAGGAGTGCCCAAAGTCTGAATCTGCCTCCATGGCTGTTCCACAGGCAACTGCACATCAGACATCTGTGCCACCGTCGCTGCAGGGTGCCCACAGCTGGACACGGTGGCAGCAGGGATCCCTTCAGCCACATGATCCTCCATGGAGAAAAAGAGATCAGTGGCCCCCAGCAACCTTCACCATCAAAGACCCCAAGAGCACTTACTAGACACTTGCAGCCTTTGCTCCTTGAGGATCCCTGCAGTCTTCCCCAAGGCTGGCCTCAGCTGACTGAGCTGCATGGAGACTATGCAGCTGAGCCTCTCCTGGAGCTGAAACTGCCACGGCCCAACCAACTGGCCCCCTCATGCCCATCTGCAAGTAAAGTCTATCCCATCAATACCAGTTCCCAGAGTTCGGGCAATGTAACTGACTGCTCCATCCGATGTGCAGACATCAACGCTAGTCTGCCCAAGAAAAAAGATAAAAGATTCATACTGCCATAATCAGGAATGAAAGAGGATACATTCTTAACAATTTTACGAGGTAAAAAGTATTTTAAAGGAATACTATGGAGAACTCTATATTACAAAATTACATAACAGATAAAATGGACAAATTCCTAGAAAATTACGAGCAGCCAAAAGTTACTCAAGAAGAAATAGAGTATCTGAATAGACCTAGAACAATAAAATAAATTGAATTATTAATTAAAAATTTCTCCCAAAGGAAAGCTCAGGCCCAGGAAACTTCACTGGTGAATTCAACCAAACATTAAAAAAATTAATTCAATTTTTCACAAACCCTTAAAAATGAAAAAGAGAAGAGAATATTTTCTTACTTATTCTATGAGGTCAGTATTACCTTGATACCAAAACTAGACAAAGATATATACAAAAAATAAAACTAAAGAACAATATTTGTTATAAATGTAGTTACAAAAATCCTCCACAAAATACTTGCAAACCAAATCCAGCAATATATTAAAAGGTTTACACATCAAGGCCAAATAGGATTTATCTCAGGAATGCAATGTAGGGTTTAAAATCTGAATATTAATTATTATAATACACCACATCAATAGAATAAAAGAGAAAATCATATGATCATCTAAATAGACATAGAAAAAGCATTTGATATATCCAACACGCTTTCACGGAAAAAACCAAAAAAACAAAAACCAAAAAACCTCAGCAAGCTAGGAATAGGAGATCTCCTCAACTGATAAAGGGTATCTAAGAAAAGTTCACAGCTAACATCATACTTAATGGTCAAAGACAGAATGCTTTCCCCTTACGAGCAGAAACAATACAAAATTTTATGCTCTACCCCTTTCATGCAACATTTTACTGAAGAGTCTAACCAGAGAAATGAGACAAGATAAAAAAAAATTAAGCATCTAGTTTGGAAAGGAAGAGGTGAAACCATCTCTACTTGCAGATGATATGAGTTTACGATAAAAAATCTGAATGAAGCCACATAAAACTATTAGAACTAATAAACTAGTTCTATAAGATAGTAGGACACAAGATTAACAGACAAGATTGAATTTTATTTCACACTAGCATTGAAAATCTGAAAACTATATTTAAAAAAACTATTCAATTTATTATGGCATCAAAAAGAATAAAATACTTAGTAACATATTGAACAAATAATTGCAAAACTTATACTCTAAAATTTATAAAAGATTGCTGAAAGAAACTAAAGACCTAAATAAATGGAGAAGACAACCTCTGTTTATGGATCAGAAGGCTTATAATAGTAAGAAGACAATATTCCATAAATCGATCTGAAGGCTTAATCCAACCTCTATGAAAATGTCACATGGCTCCTTTGTATATTTGACAAGCTGATCCTAAAATTAATATGAAAATTAAATGGATCCTTATTAGCTAAAATATCTTGTAAAAAACAATGATTAGGATACTTCCATTTCCCAATTTCAAAATTTACTTCAAGCTATAGTAAGTAAAGAATGATACTAGTTTAAGTATAGTCATATAGATTAGTAGATTAGAATTGATAATCATGAAATAAACCTCATGTTTATGGTCAATGGACTTTTGACAAAGGTGGTAAGACAATTAAATGGGAGGAAAAAGATTAATAGCTCTTTAAACAAATGATGCCAGGACAACTGGATATATACATCCAACAGCCACATTAAGTAATTAATTAAATCCATTAAACTAGATGCCTTCCTCATACCATACATGAAATTTAAATGAAATTTATCATAGTCCTAAATGTAAGAGTTCAAACTTAAAAACTCTGAGAAGAAAATACAGGTAAATTTTTGTGCCCTAGGGTTAGGTCAATGATTTCTTATATACATATAACCAAAATTGCAAATGACAAAAGAAGAATAATTAAAATTCAAAAAGGTACCATCAAAAAAGTTTAACGCCAATGCACAGAATGGAAAAAATATTTACAAATTATATCTCTGATAACATTATATTTAGACTATAAAAAGAACACTTAAAATTCAATAATAAAATGATAAATATTCCAAATAAAGTTGAGCAAAGTATCTGAATGAACATTTCTCAGAAATACAAATGGCCATAGTAAAAGTTGGTCAACATTGTTAGCCAAAAATGGAATGTAAGTAATGAACACAATGAGGGCTTGCATCATACCCACTAGGATGACCATAATTTTTTTAAGTTTTTTAAAAATCTACTTACAAATGTGAGGGTGTGGAGAAACTGGAACACTCATATACTGTTGCACACAAATTGCTCCCTTTTCCTTGGAAAATAGTCTGGCATTTCCTCCAAGTTTAAAAATATAGTTTCCATATGTCCCAGCAATCTCATCCTAGGTATATACCTAAGAGTAATGAAGGCATAAATCCACACAATAACTTCTACATGAATGTTTGTGACACTATTCATAATAGTTCCAAAGTGGAAACCACTTAAATGTCTATCAGCTGATGAATTGATGAATATATGGTATATCCATAAAATGGAATATTATTAATCAGTGTAAAGGAATGAAGTACTGATGATATAACATGGATGAACCTTGGAAACACTCTAACTGAAATAAGCCAGCCACAAACATCACATATTGTCCAATTCTTTTTACAATTTACATCTTCTTTTAATATCCAGAATAGGAAAATTCATAGAAATAAAAAATTATTATGCCTTGAGGAGTTGGTGGTAAATGGAGAATGACTGCTAAGGATATGTGTTTTTGTATGGAGTGATGAACATGTTCTAAAATTTATTAAGGTGATTGTTTTAATTCTGGAAAACAATTTGATGATAAACTTTAAATTGGTGACTTGTATGATACATAAATTATATCTCAATATAGCTGTTATATAGTTTTAAAAAGAACACCCTAGTGGAAAGAAAGAGTAGAAGAATTATCTAAAATAGAAATTAATTAAATTGTTAGGTTTTTTGCTATAAAACATTGACTAGTGATTCCCTACAGGGAAGCTAGAAGATATGGAATGTTTGGGCAATTCTTATTCTTATCACAATGCATATTTGGTTTTTTAAAGTCTTGGGCTATGTTTTATTTTTGTCTGAATTGTCCATACAAGAATTTCTAGTCATATTTTTTACAAAATGCACCATCTTCCCTGAAAACAATTTAGGCTAACAAATGCATACAGTTAGATAGGTGCAATATGCTTAAAACATATGTTCATTTTTACATCTTAGATTTCTATTTGGACTTTATAAATGTTCAGACTCTTCCAAATTCTAACTTATTATTTGAATATTCTAAGGGATTTGTAAGCAACTCTCTAATATTTTTTAATAAGTATGTGATTCTGCAGAAACTAATTAAACATCCGTGAACATTACTTAAGCTATACAAATTATACTAGAAACCTGCATAAACTCTCTTAGAATTAGCATCACAGTAGAATCAATGAATAGAACAAAACGAATGAGCTAGAATAAAAATAAAATCAGAAATCTGGAAACACAGTTCATTGCATTATCTGAAGTTTGAAAATAAAGCTACATGTCTAAACATATGATCTCATAATCAATTAAAATATTTACACATAACAAAATATACAGAATGGAAACAAATAGAAGTTTGGTGCTAAAGACAGTCTCAGAATTAATCAATATGCAGTTGTTTTGCATAGTAGTATGGGACTCTAAAAATGACTGTGAAAGCTAAAATTATGGAAAATGATCTAATTAATCAGTGTGAAAAATTATAATTGTTCCATAATCCATTAAAATTTTCAAAATAATAATAAGTGTAAAAGAAAATGAAAAATAGAATTAATATTTATTTGATACACGGTTATCTAAAACATTAAAGTTACTTACTTAAAAATATATACATCAAGAATTATTTGAACAATGCTTGCCTTCTTTTTACCATGTAACTTTTAACATGGAGTGACCATCTTTCCAATGACTCAGCAGATTGTCTTACTCCTTTCTAAATGTGGATTGGCTACCCATATTATAATCCTTTGTACTTTCAATGTCGTGAAGTATCTCTGACACTTTGATGTAAAATAGTTTGCTGGCGTCACTTTCTCTAGTGCATCTTCATCTTTTTTGTTGCAATCACTTTCCTCATTTTTGTTGGTAAGTCTACTTTCACTATGTTCCTCTAGGGTCTCTAGAAAGGCAACCCTATCAACATTTCCAAGGTCAGGTATTTTCTCTATAACTCCATTTATGTTTTAATTATAATTTCTCATTCATGTTATCACTTTTCTTTTCTTGACCACAGTTTCAACTTTGTCAATTACCACTTGAATTATCTATTTTGTAATGTATTTACATTGTCAAGTAAGAAACCAGCAAAACTACACACTTCTTGTCTGTGCATGAACTGAATAATGGCTGAATAAGGAGCAATCTTTGACAGACTTGAAAGGAGTGACATGATTTGTTACTGACCATAGTGTACATCTATTATTTATGTAGTTAGTGATTCATTTGTAGACTGACATAGCAAAGTTTATACTTTATATAATTACTGACCAATAATACACCATGGTAAGTGAAATATGAACCATGTTACTGGGGACCGGTGTTACTTAACTAAACTATGGTAGCTAAAACCTGTGAATATAGCACTGTAGCAATGTGAGGATGATACTGGACTTCACGTGAGAATTCATTAAAAATTCAGAATATTAGATCCCAGACAGGACTTACTAAATCAGAACAATTTAAAAAAGATAACTAGGTTATAAATATGTATGTTGAATAAACTTTGAGAATCAGTAATCTAGATTAACAACTATTACTCACTAATTGACTTTCATTTATAGAATTTTTTATTAGAAATTATCCACCTACAAAAGAACTTAATAGAAAATTAGTAATATTTATAAAATTACAAGAACTCTTATGATCCCATGCTCCTCTCTCACCTCAAATGTAACCACTATCTTGAAATTTTTATTTAGCCTTTTCATGTTTTTATTTATGTATTTTAACAAATATATGTCCTTAAAGTATTTTTCAGTAGTCTATTTTCAATTTTATATGAATGAAATCACACTGTTGGTATTTTCATTCACTCGCTTTTTTATTTACCAGTATGTTCCTGAGATTCATGCATATTAATTGTATTGCTTTACCTCAGCTCATTTATTTTCACTGTGGGATAAAATTCAATGATATGAATATACCAAAATTTATTTATTAATTCTCTAGCTAATGCATACTTAAACTCGGTTCAGTTTGGAGCTAGAACAACATTACTGCTGTGAAACTTCTTGTATGCATCTCTGGAATGTATGTCTAGAAATTGAAATTGCTATGTCATAAATTATATACATTATATGGCTATAAAAGTTTCTAAATATTTACTCTTACCTTATGTATTAACTTCATAATGAACTGGTAACAGTTCACAGAGTAGTACAAATCTCCACCTATAATTTAAATAGTACTGAATTATAGTGAATTGATTACATTGAATTCACTGGGGAAAAATAAATACAAAATATAGTCAATTACAGATTTTTTTTTTCATGCTAGCATTTTATGATTCTTTTCAGCCCAGCCAGCCAATTAGATGGATAATGCATTCACAGGCTAGGTTATTTCTATTTATTAATTTATTATTTTGCAATTTCAACATTTTTTAGTTGTATGACTATTGCATATCACAAACTGATAAATGCTGAATGTGTGTATATATGTATATGGCATGGTTTTCATCTCCTCCTAAAATACCAAAGAACAAGTAGAGCCATTTACTTAGAAGTTGCCAGCCTGTCTTAAATTAACAACAAGGAAAAAGCCTAACAGACTGAAAAATCAACAACTCCTTGGATCCACAAGAAAGGTAAGAACACAAGGCAAACTGTTGCCTCCAATGTTAAAGAGACAATCATTTTCTAATTAATTAGATAATTAACTAGGTAGTAGCAAAATTTCTGAAGTTAAATCTTGAAATTGAATTGAATAATGTCTCACTTAGTCCATAAAGACAGTGAACAGAGAAAATCTGTTATTTTACCATATGCTATATATATAGTTAACCACAAGCATCTAACTCTCAATGGCCAACAAAAGAATGAGCAAGGCTAGGCAGAGTCCACTTCCATTCATCTTCAATGTGTAAAGCAAAGGCTTATTCAGGCCAGGGTACTACCCATGCAGTGAACAGATAGGTGCATATCTTTATCTCCCTGGCAGAGAAGACTCAGAGTAGCACGGTGTAGTAGCTTTGTTTAGGACCACGCTGTTTATTTTGGGATACAAAAAGTACCCTGCTTACTTCTCGCTTCTCACTGAGCAAAGCACAGCATGGCTTCCCACGGGTCTTACTTTTATGCTGCAAAAGCAAATTCAAAGATGCCTTCTACAAAGCCCACAAGCACTGAGTCAGGGAACTTGGAAAGAGGCTCAGAGAGAATGGCAGCTGCTCAGGAGGGAGAGCACATCACTGGTTACATGTGAGCTGTCCAGATGTGGAGTTGATATTGCCAATCTGAAAGAGACTAGATGACTGGAGTACCTGGGAAAAAAGTCCCAAGTTACCTTTACTTCTGGGACGGTCTTCTGAACTCACAGTGACAGCAGAATTCAGCTTTGCGTGTCACTTGTTATCAGTCCCTCGCACATAGTTAGATGACAGCAATCACCCCACAGTAACCCCTGCAACCCTATGCATAGTTACTTAAATCAGCATACTCAGTGATACCATGACAAGCACCGAAACTCTCTTTACTGCGATGCAATGCTGTTCTCTGATTTTATGGTGTAATACTATGCACAGAGGGGTCCTGTGGTATTTGGATAACATCATTCCCTTCAATTTGTTGCCAGAGTCACTTCAAATACTGAACACCTTAAAAGTCGCAATACTGGTTACATAGTGAGCAGTTCCTCACTGGCTAAGCCCTGTACTAAATATTTTTCAAATATTATTCATGGAATCTTCACAACTTCTCTATGAGGTAGTATTATCATTACCTTTTACAAAGAAGGAAACCAATTGTTTAGAGTTTGGAGGGAATAAAATCTAAGCCTATTAGTGATATAGCCTGAGGTTTAATCAAATTTCTTAAACTTTAAGGTTTATTCTCAATAATCAACATGTAATATTGCTTCCTTATATCAACACTGTTACTTTAACTTTAAATGAATGCCTACTTTATTGAAAATTACGTAAAGAGTCTGCCCAGACTACTAATACTGGATAGACAACCATGGACAACCTCAGTGAATATACTAATAATGAGATATGATGAAGAAATTAGTAAGATTAGAAAAAGCACCCAGGCAATCAAGCAATAATGATATATAAAATATTTGTAATGAAATATTCTAAGGGCTCAAAAATAAACACTAGTAAATATAGTAAGTTCTACACATAGGTATCACTAATCATTAGCTATATGCAATCAATTTCTTCTTTGCAGATGGGAAAAGAAAAACCAGAAATCACAATTTCAATGGAACATTAAAACAGAAGGGAAGTTCAGATCATTATCTCTCATACATAAAATTGTAAATTTGGAATTTTTAGTAAATATACTCGGTGCACAGGTATATAAATGCACATTTAACCACTTATTTTTCTCTGGAACCTAATAACTTCATCATTATTTTAAACATATCTTGCACTCATAAGTAGACTATGATGTTTTCTTGATTCCTTTTTGTTTCTTATGCCATTTCTTGAAAAATTCTAGATTTTCTTGCTTCCTATTTCTCTTCTTATTAGTAGCAGGGAAGGAGCAAGTAAAATACACATTAATAACCACGATGAAGTTATAAGCATACTGGGATTTATCAACAGAGACCATATTTCCAACAAGTTGCAAAGCACCTTTTCTGGTATATTTCCTCTAAAACTACTCCTCCCCTAACTCCATCTCTTCTTTCTTCTCTGTCAAATTTCTTAAAGCCTTTAAAATTCTTATTTTTTCTCTAAGTACCATTCCAAATGCCAGCCTCTTCCTACTTAAAAAATAAAATCTCTCATTATGTATTATTTACCAGCATGTATTTTTCTGTTGTGGCATTGATCGATCTTACGCCACTTTGTCATATATACGTATACACACACACACACACACACACACACACACACACTCACACATTTTAGTCTTGCTCTTGCCATCACCTTTAATAAATTGCAAATGGTAAAATATTTTTCTAGGTATCTTATATTCTTAGCAGCATTGAGTAGAAAAAGAGTATGGGTATATGACAAAGAATAAATTTATAATTTAATTAGGCATTAAAAATTAAAAATGGAAAACACTAACTTTTGGCTATGATATATAGTAATATAAAAATAAATTATTTCTCAAATTTAATTTGAACGAAATCCCTTTTTGAGGGTTTTAGCAATTCAATAAACTTTCTTATATTAAAATTTAAAAGTTCTCGAAGCTGATAATGTACTACTATTAATAGATTGGTCATATAGACTGACTGTAACTCATTATTAATAGCAATGACCACTGTTAAAATGTAACTTTCTGTTCCAAGTATGCTGATCTACATGATACAATAATAGTTTAAGGTTGTCCAATTGTAAGTATAGATTATTTTTATAGGAAACTATGAATAGTGTTTATTCATCATCAATATTTCCGATTTTTATACCTTTCAAGATGGTGAACCTCTTGACATTCTACATGTCTTCTGAAAAATAGTAAGAAACCTCCCTAACACACTGAAAATTCAGGAAGAAAAGAAAAAAACAAGTCTCTTTTGATAATGGACAACCAAGAGTGAAGCTGCTATAACATAGATGCAGAGTGCAAATTTATAAAATTTGTAAAATGTGACTTGTAAACTAAGAAATCAAAGTGGCACTAGGTTGATAGCTCTACCTTAAATTTAATAGAACCAAGTTCAAAACTTCTCTAATGAAAAGCACGTCCCACCATTTATGACAACACGGGCGAAACTTCAGGGCAATATGCTAGGTGAAATAAGTCAAAGACAAAAGCTATATAATCTCATATGTGGACTCTGAAGACAAACAAAAAACAAAAACCAGACTCGTGGAAAAAAGAAATCAGATTTGTGTTGAGAGGTGGGAAGTAGCTGGGGAAGTTGAAGGTGTCAAAAGGTGCAAACTTTCAGTTATAAGATGAGTAGGCACTGGGGCTGTAATCTACCACATGGTGAATGTAGTTAACACTGCTGTATGGTTCATGTTAAAGTCAGCAAGAGAGTAGACCTCAAAGTTCTCATTCCAAGGAAAAAAAAAAGGTGGTTTTTTTTTTTTTTTTTGCTCTTTTTATACCTATATGAGATGATGGATGCTAACTAAACTTATTTTGGTAATCATTTTACAATACATGTAAATCAAGTCATTATGATATATACCTTAAACTTATACAGTGCTATATGTCAATTATATCTCAAAAAATTTGAAAGAGAAAAAAAGCATTATCTAGTTGTATCTTCAGAATCCCACAGATAATATTGAATAAAAATTATTCTTTAAAAAATTAAACAAATGAAGAAAGACATCATCATAAGTAGAAGTCAATAAAGACACAGAAAAGAGTCCAGTAAAATCAATTCTTAGGTTTAACAGTTACAGATATAAAATATCTCCACATATTAGTTTTTAATATAAAAAACATAAAAATAAGCAGGAAATAAAATATCAAAAGGAAGAAAGTAGATTTTAAAAGTTCCAGTAAGTACTTTTAGAAATAAAAATGATGACTTACTAACAACTAAATAGATATGTTCATAGCATAATAGGCAAAACTGAAGAATTACTAAACCAGAAAACATAACTAAAGACATTATGCAGAATTTAGCTCAGAAATATGAGATAAAAAATAGGAAACAGAGATTAAGAGAAACAGAGAACAGAATTAGAAGTGTAACATAAGTTACCATGATTCCACAAGCACAAAAGAGAGCTATTGAGCCAGAGAAAGTATTTGTTATAATTTATAATGTTATCTCTTAAAACAATATTTAGATCCTCTCAGTAATGTGTATTAATAGTATCAAATATTATTCATGTTGCTTCTACACTTATCTCTCTGTGAATATCCCTGTCTCTATCTTTGTCTCTATTCATCCGTCATCTACAAAAGTGATTGACATGAATTATTTAATATTGCAAAACATGCATCTGTTGTGAATTCAACACTAATTCCTGTATACTACTGAATTGACTCAAAGAGGATTAAAAAAAAGAATGTTAAGCACTCTGGAAAATTACACTTTCTTCTAGAAGAATGTATGCTATTTATGCTATTTGATATATTAATTAAATTGTGTTTTCCCTTACCTAAGTGTTTCAGTCATTCAAGACATTCTCACCCTCAGAAGTAATCTCTGTGTTCTGTTTAAGTGGAGGCACATGACAATCTGATTAGGAACATTTTTTTGTTTTTTTTTTTTTTTCAAGGATTTAAGACAAGTGATGTGGAAAGTAGCTTAAACAGGGCTAGTTACAAGAGTGGCTGTTGAGAGTTATGGGTCATAGGTGCCATCAGTGAGTCTGGAGAGAAAAAGCTACTCATTCTTAAAGAATGTCTTGTTTGTATAATTGTGATACTGTAGCACTTTCTAAGTGTAGTGCCCAGGGCAAGGGCCTTTCCTGACTGGTCTAAGAGTGGTACCAAGCACGACTTGGAAGAATAATATACCGAAATGAAGATCAAGTTTATTTCTAGTAGGGAAAGAGTGTATGCTTCATCTATATTGGTGTCTTAGATCACTTAGACTGCTAAAACAGAATACTAGGTTGCTTATAAAAACAGAAATTTACTTCTGATAGTTCTGGAGGCTGGGACGTCCAAGATCAAGGAATCTTCTAACTCTGACCTCTGAGGGGCAAGGGAGCTCTCTGGGTCTATTTTATAAGGCACTATTCCCATTCAAGAAGGTTCCATCTTCATGACCTATATCTTTCCCAAAGGCCCTCCTCCCAATACTATCACATTGGGGATTAGATTTCAACATAAGAATTTTGGGGGTAAAAACATTCAATCTACAGCAATTGATAATGCTCTACTTCATAAACTGTGGTTTATTCACAGGTGTTTCTTTTGCCATTATGCTTTATAACTTTCAAAGATAATTATTTGTATAAAAATTTCATTTTCCAATCCCCAAATCCTCTCATGGTCTTTATAATTGCTGTTTGAAATCATTTAAGATATTTTACTGATATACAGCTTGTATTTTGCATTATAATGAATATTAAATATTAAAATAGTAAACTTCCACATTGATCATAAAATCACAAAAGCACAAAATACTTTTAACGCATGAATCTCTTCTTTGTCATCACTGAACACACTGTCACTCAGTCTCTCAGTGTTCATATCTGTAAGTGGAATGTCATTATCACAAGAAGCCATCTGTTCAAAGTTGGACAGCATGAGTTGTTAGGCAAGTCCTGTGGCATATGTACCAGAACCTCCTTGTCTGTCAGATTATACATGCATTTTATTCAAAACTTATTCTAGTTTTGCTCTCTAAAGTCACACAGAACAAATATATTTTCAAAATAACAGAAATACAAATATTTCATTTTATCATCATATATGAACAATTAGAAAAATGTTAACAATTGGATTCCCCTCTCATCACAGAATGTTATGTGATTGGTGTTCATTCCTCAAATTTACTACCCCTAGACTCAATCTAATATTCCAGAGATGAAACAAATTATTCCAAAAAATTATGTTTCTTACAACATTTCAAAAGTTATCAACTTTTGATAGGAGGACATTTCCATTCATCTTTAACTAGATAAATGATAGAAAGATAGATAAAAAATAGATAGAACTGTAAAAACTCCAATTATCAACTATGCTGTACCAGAAACTGAGTAAAATAATGATTACAGAATTTTAAATGTGTTAAGTTTTATTTTGAGGGTTGTATTCAGAACTTTTAAACTATTAAAATGGTCTTGAATGTTAAAATTACAATTTAATATTACCTTCTCTTTTGCCTAATTCATGTATACATTTAGAAAATATGCTTTTTGCTCATCTTAGTGTCTTTAAAAATAATTTGAATATTTCATAGCAAAGGAAAGACTCACATTGTATTTAACTACAGTGTGATAGAAAAGCTAATGTTTTCAGTGTGGGCGCTCGGGAACGGCAGAGGTACATGACAGATGTAACTGGCATTCAGTACACGTTATTTTTCTTATTTCACCCAACCACTGATAAAAATCAGCCAGAGGGACACATTTTGGCAGATTGATATTTGGGTCAAAATGACCAAATGACGTTTAGAATATGAAGATAGGAATTCCTACCTGTGTATTTAAATTTATATTCAGACTGTAACTTCTCTTTTTATGACCACAGCTTTTCTAAGGCCTGGTTTTACATTCATTTTAAAATAACTCTGAATGACGGAACAAGTTAAAATTGTATTTTAATTAAGATCATGAGTCACATGACTTTTTTCTTTCCACTATAAATATATTCTTATATTTGGTTGTTTTATGCAATGTGATTATAATTGACTAGTAAATTAAAATAAAAATTAATGTGGAATTGAACATGTTATATACAATTGTATATGAAATACATGACATGAATTATATGTTACATAGAAATAAGTATCTCTGGAATTGCTTCACCTATAATAAACCAGATATTTAAACATGTGAACAGACTAGTCTAGATCAATATTGAAGTTTGACTTTTTCTATCACAAAAGTAAATCTCTCCCATTCTAGGCCAAGGAAATGGCTATCATATATTAACATATGATTGTTAAGTTTATAGTGATAAAATTTCTTCCTAATAATAATTACCCTTTCAAGAATTTAATCATCTACATTAAGTCTGTTGGGTTAAATATAAGTAAGTTTCACAAAAACTTTGTAGTAAAATTCATCTTTGTGTAGGATACTGGCATTCAGAGTTACAGTCTTCAGACACTGATCTATCAGTAACCAGTAGGATTGTGGATTGCCAAATTGTTCTGTTCCTCAGTATACTCACCCGTTTAAAAAAACCGTGGTTAACTAAGCACCCTTTATGATTAATTGTGGCTCTAAATCTCTTCAACTTTATTTAAATACCTTGAGTGTCTCAATACTCAGAGTAAAACTTCATTTGTTTTACTATTTTTACATATGTCACTTTGGCTATAAATAAGACTGTCAACATTTGAGTTTACCAAGTTCTTAAAACACATAGCAAAGAATTAGAACTCCATTCTTTCCATAAACATAAGAGTAAATATAGTATGCAAAATTAATGAAAATACATATTTATAAATTGTTTGCAGTAATTTTATAGGTTAAGCTACATTGTGGATTTACGGGAAGATTATTTCAGGAAAACATTCATTTATATGAAGAATAAAATTCATAACAGTTAAATTAAGTGCATCCACTGAAAACTTTTTAAAGGTTTTTTTTTTTAATGTAGTAACTAGAATATTGCCTAATCTCTATAAAATATATTTGTAAATAAATCATGACTGTTTGCATATTCACTAATACTTTTAAAATGAATTTTAGGAGCTTTGTACTTTGTACTCACATGTCTTCTTAAGATGACTTTATTAAAATTAGGCTTATAAAATATAGCTAATTATCATCATTTCCATCATTGGACAGCGCACAATTGTTATCATTAGTTTTACATGTGAACAGTTTGTCCAAGATATCATCTCTTTGCTTTGTCATCCAATCCACTAGGTTTGGCAAAATGCATTTCATGGGAAAACAAGAAGATAGCTCAGTGATTGCCTTGCAACAGCATTGTTACTTCACAGTTGAGTAACCTCAGACTCTGCTTTTTGTGTTTCAGGTGGGTATGAAGGGAGCTTAACTTGATCACATCTCTGAGTTAAGATTTTTATATTTTTCTAGAGCTAAGGTTTTCTTAGCAGGGCTCTAAGCTGTCATGGAGTAAGTATATTCTTATCTTGCTGTCCTTTGAAGCATGACATCATGACTAAAGATGAGAAGCATATACTGGATTGCAGACACCTGAGCTGAATTTTGATGGGCTTTCTGTACATTTTGTAATCCCTGGGGACAGAAAATCACGCCCCCTGATTCACCAAAGGACCAGTTGATGCTTTAAAGAGAACGAAGAATTTCCTAAAAGACAAATGCTAAAAGTATATAATGAGTTACTTAGATGAATGACTTTAGTCTTGATAAAAATTACCTAATTGCAATATTAGATGCATTCTTTGCTACAGTAAAGTTTATAAACTCCAAATGTTCATTTAGACTAAAAAAAGTCACCTTTTAGGTAATAATTATACAAGTAAGCATAAATATTTACATTGTGTCTTGCAGTTTAAAAATGTCACTCATCACATGAGTTTCTTTTTAATTAATTGTGTCATAAAAAGTTAATAAAAAGTGATTTTCTAGTTAAATAATTTATATCCTGGTTCCTATTAGTCATATTTTTATTTCTGTGCAGCTGTACTATTTCAGAGAACATATAAATGGACTTAATGGTTGGCATTTTTAAGAAAAATTTTTGTCATTTTAAAAATGTTGATTTTTATTTAGAGTGTTTCAACCTATGTTAACAGTAATAAATTCTGAATTATATAATATGCCTTTTAAGCATGACAGGAGCTATCATGATAATTTATTGCTGACGTAATAACCTAATATAATAATAAGCTCTCTGATTGTAAAATACCCTCAAATTGCTGGCATCAAACTTTTCCTGCTCTACATCCTGCAAAATCTTAGAATAAATTAGTTGATTTGAATACTTTTTGTCTTTGTCTTCCAAGTTCTTTTATTAGAATGTTGAGGGAAAGAAAATCAATTAATACAGGGTTGACAGCCTTTATTCAAACATTACTCATACAAAATGCTTTTTTTTTGTTTGTTTGCTTTGAGTGCCTACTATTTACTAGACTCTACTATATGTTGGAAATAAAATATCAAGGAAATGCAAAGCAGAAACTGAACTCTTAACTTGCAATTCAGTATAGGAGGAAGGCATTAAACAATTAAATGCATAAATGAATCATCTCAACCTCGGCAAATGCTACAAAGTACATGCTGATGTGAGTACTTATAATGGGAAATGTAATTTAATTTAGGGGTTAGATAACAACTTCCTGAGGAAATAACAACCTGGCTGAGTTCTGAAGGATAAGCAGTAATTTTATAAGAGATGAGGCCGGGGAAAGAAGGGAAGAAGGAACTCTCTGTTGCCTGTGCAAAGTTCAAAAGAAGCATGGCATGTTTTAAAAGCATAATCAACTTAAACATGAAACCGAGGATGTTTTTTGAAAGCAGGTTGTCACACTATATAATAATTTATTCAGTTAAAATTGTTTATCCCTTATTTATATTTCCACTTTACAGATGAGTTAACTAAGACCCTAAATTATGTAAATTCACCAAAGCAAATACATAATGTACAGCAAAGCAGGGATTTGAAACCAGTTAGACTGACTCCAAAGTTTCTATGCTTCCCAATATTGTATCCAGCATCTTATATGAAAAAAAAAAAAAAAAGACTCTGTAAGAAATTGGGATAGAATAGATCAATTTCTTAGATAATTGAGGGATGCATGACTTTGGTAGTTAAGATCAGCAATGTTGCCTAGATGTGCCATACTGAAGCCTGAGACAAAAGGAAAAATACCAATCCTACTTTCCTTATGGTGGATTTTTTATACTAATTTAAAAAAATGCACTAAAATATTATCTCGATGATGAGTTTTTGGTGCCTCTTTACATGTTGTGCCCAAGGCTACTACCCCAATCACCTCCTCTTGTTCTACACGTGTAGGAGGGGAAAAGGAGAAGGGGTTAGAGCATATATGCAAAGGCATGGTGATGAACCAGTATCGAAATGGCTGAAGAGGAAAATAAGCACATAAAAGGAATGATGAAGAAGGAACGACAGACAGTCAAAGCTAGAGATCCTGGGGATGTGAAATACATTTCTGAAGACGAAGTGGAAAGAGACCTAGAAGGTCAGGGAGTGTTGGTCAGAGTTTGAATTCCTTGGAATTGAGGTTTTGGAGAAGGCGAAGTTATTATTGGCCATAATAAAGAAAATGACTGAACAAAAATTAACACGATGCCAATTAAAATAGAGAATCTCTTACAGACGTTGCTACAATTGTACTTAAGGCTAATTAGCTCCCCAGTAAGTTTTATTGATATATATATAAGTTTTAAAAGAGTTTATTTGTATGATATAAAATATTTTGAGACGACTTAAGTACTATATGATATAGGATCATATTGCTTGTCAACTGGCCAAAATATTTTTGATGCATTTGATGCCAAAACTGAATAAAGTGGATGAAATAAGAGCCAGAAAACAGAGCCTGCACTCAGCTTCTGTATTTATTTTGAACCAGAACTCATATTCACATAATGAATTTCTATAAATCATGATTTTTCAAACCTTAAAATATAATTACAAGTGATAATTTATAATTATTGTCTCTGGCTTTTCCTAGAGTCCTTAACAGCTTCTATGATAAATGATGGTTATGTGCAATATGGTATGTTAACAACTGAATTAGAACATCCTGACCATATGTCTATCACTGCAGGCAAAGTCCAGAAGGATGATGTGAAGATAAAAACATAGGATAAGTTCCCCTCCTAATTACGTGAAACTAGAAACTGATGGTTGACAGATAATAAATGAGATGTAAAATTATTGCTTCAAATGTTTGGATATTAATAAATGGGGACATTTATGAAAATATATGCAATGCCCAGGAGTTAGGGCAGAGTTTCCACTCAGAGAAATATATATACTTAACTAAATTCTTCTTAATATGAGATCAAATGCAGAATTTATTAATTTAAACACAAGAACTTCAAACCATAAATCTCAGTGAGGTTACACCTTTTTAAAGCTGCAAATTGAAGTTAACAGGTCAAAATCAATTAGGTTTGCTAATCTGTTCACAAAGGTGTAAATTCTTAATCAGAATTTATTACAAGGCTGACAATGTAATTTAACAGCAGTACTTAAATCCTGATCAGACAATTCAACTTTCCAACTCAGGTTCATTTTTTTCCTTGAAGGAAATAAAAAGACTATTTTAATGTTAGCATCATAAGCCAACTGTAATATTATACATATACAATACATACAAGGTGTTGCACATAAATATATCATTTATGGGTTAGAAATGATATTACTCAGTACTAGGATTTTGGACATATTTTATGAGGGTTGGCATTTGACATTTATATTATTGGCACATTCTTTTATGTTGGAATGGATCAGGTGGTAAATTTTCTTAAAATTCCTATGTTGAAGTCATCTCAAGAATGTTCTCAATTTTCTATTATAAGGACTACTTCAGAGCAGTGTAGTTCCTTTTGAAATGAAGTCAGTTCTACTCTCACCACTGCCACTGGTGACAAGAGATTCCATTTGTTTCAAATTGTTCAGCAAAATTGGTCCCCTTAGATATCATGCAAATTTTGCCGTGCCCAGTGCCTTCAGAGAGTGACATGTGGAATATCTGTGGTAGTTGAGTCTGGAGATTAAACTTTTAATTTTTGCTTCAACTGAATGGATGTCTATTGGGAAGCCAAAACAAGTCATTTGGAGTGGTTATTGATAGATACTACAGAGAGTTCAAATCTCCTTTTGCTCTGGAGACTCAGTTCTGTCTTGGCTTACATAAGAGCACATACCCCTCCATGATGAGAATAAGCTCATGGAAAGTTAACTGTATTACATTTCTGAGAGCTTAATTTTAAAAGAAATACCTCACACTAGAATTTGGTTTCATGTGCTTTGTGTGTTATTTGGAGTACAGGCCTACCTGAGAAATAGTGTGAGTTGGATTCCAGACCACTGCAATAAACAAAATATCACAGTAAAGCCAGTCACACAAATTTTTTGGTTTCCCAGTGCATGTAAAACCTATGTTTACACTTTAGTCTATTAATTGTTCAATAGCATTGTATCTATAAAATAATATACATACCTTAATTTTAAAATAATACTTTATTGCTAAAAAATGCTAAATGTCATCTGAACCTTCTTTGAGTCCTAATCTTTTTGCTGGTGGAGAGTTTTGGTTTAGTGTTCTGGCTGCTGACTGATCAGGCGGTGGTTGCTGAAGGTCTGAGTGGCTACGGCAAGACAACAGTGAAGTCTGCTGCATCCACTGACTCTTCCTTTCATGAGCTATTTCTCTGTGGCCTGTAATGCTCTTTAACAGCATTTCACCCACAAAAGAAATTCTTTCAAAACTGGAGTCAATTTTCTCAAACCCCGCTACTGCTTTATCAACTAAGTTTAGGTAATATTCTAAACTCTGCTATCATTTCAACAGTCTTCACAGTGTCTTCACCAGGAGTAAATTCCATCGCAAGAAACCACTTAGTTTGCTCATCCATAAGAAGCAAATTCTCATTTGTTAAAGTGTTATTATGAGACTGCAGCAATTCTGTCACATCTTCAGGCTCCACTTCCAAATCTAGTTCTCTTGTTGTTTTCACCTTGTCTGCAGTTCTTTCCGCCACTGGAGTCTTGAGCTCTTCAAAGTTTTTCACAAGGTTTGGAATCAGTTTCTTCCTAATTCCTGTTCATGTTGACCTCCTCTCATGAATCAAGAATGTTCTTAATGGCATGTTCTGGAATGGTGAATCCTTTCCAGAAGGTTTTCAATTTAATTTGCCTAGATCCATCAGAAGAATTACCATCTATGCCAGCTATAGCCTTAGGAAATGTAATTCTTAAATAGTAAGATTTGAAAGTCGAAATGACTCCTTGATCCCTGGGCTGCAGAATAGATGTTGTGTTAGCAGACATGAAAACATTAATCTCATTGTGTATCTGCTTTGGAGCTCTTGGGTGACAGATGCATTGTCAATGAAAAGTAATATTCTGAAAGAAAACTTCTCTTTTTCCTGAGAAGTAGGTCTCAATAGTGGACTTTAAATATTAAATAAATCATGTTGTCAATACCTGTCCTGTCACACAGGCTTTGTTGTTCCTTTGATAGGACATACGCAGAGTAGATTTAGCATGATTCCTAAGGGCCCTAGGGATTTCAGAATGGTAAATGAACATTGGCTTCAACTTAAAGTCACCAGCTACATTAACCCCTAACAAAAAAGTCAGCCTGTCCTTTGAAGCCAGGTATTGACTTCTCCTCTCTAGCTATGGAAATCCTAAATGTCATGTTCTTCCAATATAAGACTGCTTTATCTATGTTGAAAGTCAGTTATTTACCGTGGCCACCTCCATTCATTATCTCAGCTAGATCATCTGGGTAACTTGCTGCAGCTTCTACATTGCTGCTTCATCTTGCACTTTCATATTATACAGACACATTCTTTCCTTAAATTTCGTGAACCAACCTGATAGCTAGCTTCCAATTTTTCATCTGCAGTGTCCTCACCTCTCTCATCCTTCATAGAACTGAAGTGAATTAGGGCTTTGCCCTGGACTAGGCTTTGGCTTAAGGGAATGTTGTGGCTGGTTTGATCTTCTATCCAGACCACTAAAACTTTCTCCATATCAGCAATAAGACTGTTTCACTCTCTTATCATTCATTTGTTCAAAAGAGTAGCACTTTTCCTTCAAGAACTTTTCTTTTGCAGTTTGCATTTACAACTTGGCTAACTGTCTGGCACAAGAGACCCAGCTTTTGGCCTATCTTGGATTTCAACACCCCTTCCTCACTAAGCTTAATCATTTCTAGCTCTTGATTTAAAGTGAGAGATGTGCAAGTCTTCTTTCAAATTGCACACTTAGCAGCCATTGCAGGGTTATTAATTGGCCTAATTTTAATATTGTTGTGTCTTAGGGAATAAGGGACACATAAGGAGATGAAGAGAGATGGGGAAAGACAGGTCGGTAGAGCAAGTCAGAAATCACAAAACATTTACCAATAAATTTGCCATCTTACATTGGCATGATTCATGGAGTCCCAAAACAATCATAATAGTAACATCAAAGATCACTGATCACAAACCATCATAACAAATATAATAATAATGAAATAGTTTGAAGTATTGTGACAATTGCCAAATGTAACACAGACACATAAAATGAGCAAATATTGTTGGAAAAATGGGGCCGATTGGCTTGCTTTATGCAGGCCACCAACATTCAATTTGCAAAAAAACCCCAAATATTTGCAAAGTGCAATAAAACAAAGCTCAATAAAATGAAATATGCTTGTATATTGTTGTGTCTCTTGATTTTGAAAATTTGTACTCAGAACTACATCAAAATAATACAAGAAAATTGCATCATTTTTATATTAGTATTTATTGGACATCTACTTTTGATGATGGATTTCTAGATATTGGTTGATATAGCAGTGAATGAGATAAACACAATATCTGCTTTATAAAAAGTCCACCTCATTGATTACACAAATAGTCACATATCTCAGAAATGTATTTTATAGAGTTATAAAGATAAAACAATCTAAATCATTTATTATTCAATGAAGAAAACTGCAGTCCAGAGAGTTTGAATGGCTTGTCAATATTAATAAGCTAATTACTAACAGATTGATCTGAGACTCAAGTCTTCTAATTGTGTCCAACGTGGCATAATTGTATCCATGTTTTAAATTTCCAATTATTATTCACTCCTCCTACAACTGCTGAGGATAAAGGACTATTGTAAGATTTTTTTCTTTACTTTGAAGGTTTTTTGTCTAAAAATACTATGTGTTTTATATATATTTTATGTAATATATATAAATGAATCATTTTGCTGTGTACCCGAAACTAATATTGTAAATCAACTACATTTCAATAAAAAAAATAAGAATTAAAAATACTATGTGTTTGTGTGTGTGTGTATGTGTGTATATGCAGAGAGAGAGAGATCTTAAGAAGATGGCCTAGTAATTTTCAAAGAAAAAGTCACTGCTTATATTAACCTAACGCTAATTAGAAATAAGAATTTTCAGGAAAAAGCAGAGTTTGTGGAAAATCTGTCCTGAAGTATTAATTTTTAGTACTCATTTTGTAGAGCTGAGATGACAGAGGTTCACAATGTCAAAGACGCATTATTCAGACATCAGTTTTCTAATAGATGTCTGAGTAGAAAATGTTTTAGTTAATCTGATTGATTTTCAAGCTATTTTGAAATCATCAGTGGACCCTAGAAAGCCTTCTAAAGAGGATTTACTTTCAACAACCCCTCAGGTTAAAATGGTTAACAGCTAGATTAAGTGCTGTACCTTCAGTGACCTGAAAGGCAAAGGGAAAGAGCACAAATGAATAATTTGTAGCAATGTTGTACTTTATTCCCATTAAATACAGACAGAAAAAAAAAAATGAAGAGAAACTTGGTTACTAAATAGTAGAATTTTAGAACTGAAATGATCTTAGATAAAATTGGGACACTTCCTATGTGTCAAGCATTTTGCTAAATATTTCATAGTCACTATTTAATTGTAATGCTCACAATGCATGATAAGTAATAATATTTTCATTTGACTAATGTAGAAATGAGAGGAGTATCCTAACTTTGCTTTCTTTTTCAACTAAGATAGCCGAAATTCAGAAAGAGATTTGACATCCTTAGCAGGGCTTAGCAGTCCAGTGAATTAGAACCTCTGACTCTGGTGATCTCTTACTCCTAGCTCAGAATGTAATTATCTCTATTAATACCGTATGTATGTGTATGACAACAGATGGGTACGTAGATAGGTAGATAGATAGATAGATAGATAGATAGATAGATAGATAGATAGATAGATAGATGTAGGTAAAATAGGTGTAAAAATACGTATCTTGAAAATATGAGTAGGAAATTTGTAGAATTCTAATAATAATAAAGCTAAGTCTAATATATTGCATAAACATACTTTGAAGATATGCAATAGAAATATTAACATTTAATTTTTATGTCAATGAAATCAGATTTATATAAATTTTCAATTAAGAAAGTCCAACTATGTATTCTCTTATTGCTTTTTTAAGTACAAATATGGTCACATCCTACTACATAATGAACATTTTAAAAGGCTTGTAATTAAGTAATGATTCTGTTTGACTTGGTTTTTGTTTTTCATGCACATTTGAATTTTACTTCAGTGAAATATTACAATAAATGCACACTTGTTTAAAAAGACAGGAAAGTATCCTATATGTATTTTCCATAAAAAAAAAGTCTGCAAGTGCAAAGGGAAAAAACTATTTTTGAATAATATTTGTATCTTGCCTTAAAAATCCTTTCCACATAAATAAAGATGAAATTGAAACAAGATAATTTAACTTTTAATTTCTGGCCATTGTAGTAATTCATATTCAGCTTGAAAAAATATAGTATGAAGAGAAAAAATAATCTGCAATTATTCATTCCATGATAATTACTGACATTTTTATTTTGCCTATAAAAGTACATATGATTGTGCGTGTTTGTGTATAAATACATAGTATATTTACTTCTAGGACACTGGTTTCACATATCAATATATGATAAAAGACTCATGTATGAATAATTTTTTTCAGAAAAGCACAGGTAATAATGACTTCATCTTATGAAATAAAATTATAACTAAGCTCAGCTGAAACTTGAGAAAGTTTACTTATTGGTCTTATACTACACATAAAAGACAAATGTAGAATGTTAATCTTTGCCATTATCTGTTTTTACTAATATTTTATGTGAAAGCATATTTTCCTGATTTCTTTGGTTTTGGAGCTTGTAATATGAAAAGTTAGCAGTTTATAATATCAAATTAAAATATTAATTATAATGTTAAATGTGAAATATGCCTGGGAAAATGCATGATTTTTAATTTCTGCCTCATACATTTTTCCATCTTCCAAATTCTTTGTGGTCAATACACAGTACTTTTATAATTAGAGAAACTAAACATAATATTTAAGAAAATGGTAAAACTTAGCAGTATCAAAAACATAGGATGAATTATTTGAATTAAGTTTTTTAGAGAATAAAAGTTATTTTAAAACAAAATGATTTAGATAGAGCATTTAGAAGTTGTTTAATCCAAAAGGGTTTCATTAAATAGCTTTTTAAATAAAAGAAATTAACAAGCAAGATTTAAAGTAATTCTCCAGTTTCAGATTCAGTGTGACATAAATCAGCGGAGGTTGATCACATTCACAAGAGCCAATAAATTGTATATTAACACTGAGATGTACCAAAAAAATGAAATTTACATGAAGACCCTTTACAAAGTGTCTTACAGAGTCAAAAAGAAACAAAGGATCTGTAATTCTGAATCTGCCATGCACTAGGCCAGGGATTCTCAAATTTTAATGTGCCGGTGACTCACTTAGGAAATTTGTTAATAGGTAGATTCTCAAGAATTCTGCATTTCTAACAACATTCAAGTGATGTCTGTATTGCTGGTCTGTGGACCACTCTCTGAATTGCAGAATTCTGGGTACTCTGTTAGTTCCTTCATGTATATTGGCTATTAGCTTATGGTACTATGCCAAATTTGTAAATTATAAATTTGAGGAAGGAAGTAGGTAAGTAATTTATTAAAACTCTCAATGATTTGCTATTTTCCTATTGCTGCTAACACATTACCACAAATTCATTTGCTTAAGATAACATGAATTTATTATCTTTAAGTTCCACAGGTCAGAAGTCTGATGTGGCCTAAAATCAAGGTGTTGGAAGGGATGAATTCCTTCTGGAAACTCCAGGGGAGAACCTGTTTCCTTGCCGTTTCCTAGAGGCCACCCTCATTTGCTGGCTTTGGCCTCATTCCTCCATCATGGAAGCCGGCAAAATGACTGAGTCCCTCCCATGGTGCTATCTTCCAGCTCCTCTGTTTCAATTGTCACATCTCCATCTCCAAGTCTGGCTCCTTTCTGCCTCACTCTTCTACTTTTAATTCCAAGTGATCACTTTGGACCCAACTGGATAATCCAGGATTATCTCCTTATTTTAAGGATGCTTAATTAGCAACCTTAATTTAACCAGAAACTTTAATTCCCCTTTGGCATGGGTTATGGATTAAATTTTGTTACCCCAAAGATATGTTGAAGTCCTAACCCCTGATATCTTTGAATGTGACTTTATTTGGAAGTGGGGTCTTTGCAGACGTAATTAAGTTGAGGTCATTAAGGTGTTCCCTAATCCAACATGACTAGTGTTCTTATATGAAGAAGGGAAATATGAAAAAAAACATAGAAAGAACAACATGCAATAAAAAAAGACAGAAATTGGAGTGATGAAGCTGCAATCAAGAAATGCTAAGTATCACTGTCCACAGCCAGACCTAGGAAAAGACAATGAAGAATTCTACTCAAAGTCTCCAAGGTAACATGATCATGCTGTGTGGGAGCCCATGATTGGGTTAACAAATTGTAATAGACCCCAGCCGCTTATCTCCTTAAAAAAGAGCAAATGTGCTTAGTAATCACCTTGCTTGCATAGTTGAGGTTTTAGCAACGACCCAGGCCCTCCCCTATAAATGCTGGGCATGCCTGCTGTTACATAGTCTTCTCTCCCCAAAATAGCCTTGGGCTGGAATGGTAAACAAGTTATAAAAAGCTGCAGACTCAGAGGTGCGAAGGCTGGTTAGCCAATGATGGGTATGATCCCCTGTTTCTCATTCGTTCCACCCTGATAAGCTGAAAGGCTCAACACGATTATGATTCACCAAAAAAGGGTCTTCTGACCTTGAGCCAAACACCAACAATAAACAAAGCCTTTGTACTCATTGTGATCCCACTCTGTCCTTCCCTGAATTCCTGCATTCCTCCTTTGGCTGTACACAATAAATATGTGAGCATTTGAGAGGCTCGAGGAGTTGGCTCCCGACTCCCTCTCACTCTGTTGACTTTTTCCACAGAGTCTTGAGTAATTCATTCTGTCTCTGTGGGACTTCTGCCGGCCAGAACCCACAATGCTGATATTGTGATTTTGTCTGTTAGCCTCCAACACTATAAGTAAATAAATTTCTGTTGTTTTAAACCATCAAGTTTGTGTTATTTTGTTACCAGAGCCAAAAAAATTAATACATATTCATAAATTTATGGGAATAGGACATGGACATCTTTGGAGAGTCATGAGTCCACTTACCACAGATAGAAAGTGATTTTGTAGTTGATTTAAAAGTGGTAGTGATTTGAATGATATTTTGAGCAAAATATGTTGCCCTTAAGCCATCATTGGTGGATCCCCAAAGGCACAGTAGTTCGTATTGAGAATATAGCCTTAAATTTCTATAGTTCAAACAGAAGTTGTCCTGAACAGGGTGCTAATATCTTACCAAAAAGGTTGCCCTCAACCTTGATTCACCCGAAATTAATGATTACGGTCAGTTATTTAAGATACTGCAACTCTCTGGCATATTAGCTGGTATGGTTTTTTTCACTCCTGATTATTGTTTCCACGAGGAAGAATCTCTAATGGTCCATTTTCCCATTACTGCCAGGGACTGTGTCATGGGCTACAAGTTTATGTCCCTCCAAAATTCAGATGTTGAAGCTCTAGCCTCCAGTGCTATGGTAATAGGAGGTAGAGGTTTTGGGAGGTAAAGAGATTTAAATTAGGTATTGAGTGTAGAACTCTCATGATGGAATTAGTGCCCTTCTAAGAAGAAGAACAAGAGAGAGAGAGACGAAAGGCCCTGTGAGCACGCAGGGAGAAGGTGGCTGTCTACAAGCCAGAGGTGAGCTCTCCCCAGACACAGAATCTACTAGCATCTTGATCTTTGACTCCCTAGCCTCCAAAATTATGAGAAACAAATTTCTGCTGTTTAAACCAGCCAGTCTATGGCATTTTATTATAGAAGTCCTAGGAGACTAAGACAAGACCGGGAGAATCTACTTCACATTTCTGGTTTCCTGTAGAGGTAGGATAGATTCTACAATATTCTCTTTACCAGTAGTAAAGGTAATACTTAATTTATGTTAAACTCACTCTGGTTTCTTACCCTTCAATTGGTTCAAAGCTCAGGGAAGTATAAGAAGCAGTGGTTACTGGACCACCTCAACCCCTATCTACATTTACTAAAGGTTTTGGTACCTGATAGCCTTTCTTCATGATTTCACTTTTCTACCATTTCCCTGCCTGAATGCAATGCCCACATTATGCAAAATCAAAACAATTTCCCATTACAGCTCAATTCCAGTGACTTATTTTTAACTTTAGGCAACCTTTCCTGTGGTCACATCTTGAATCTTGTTCTATGTCACTGCTAAGAGATCTTGTCATGAAGTTTCTAAAACATCACTATTAACAATAGATGAAAGGTAACATGTTACAACATGAAAATTCAACAACTCCTTTTCACCTAGAATGTCTATCTTCCCACCCACTTCATGTCCTCACTTTCACTTTACTTGCTTTTATGTTTCATGAACCCTTCTAATTAAGTCATTCTTAAACTCCAGTTTGCATACAACCCATCTGGGGAATTTGTTACAAAAAATATGAATTCCACACCTTTCTTAGGGATTTACTGTCATGCGGTCTGTATTGATAATTCAAAATGATATGAAACACCCAAAGAACAAATGGATATCTACATGCAAAAGAATGAAGTCATATTCTTTCCTTACAGCACAGAAAAATTAACTCAAAATGGATCATAAATCTAAATGTAAAAGTTAAATCTATAAGAACTTTTAGAAAAAACATAGGAGAAAATCTTTGATGTTTTCTCTGATATGATATCAAAAGCAGAAATGATGAAATAAAAAAATATGTAAGTTGGATTTCATCAAAATTTAAAAAAAATTGTCTTAAAAGTGTTATCATGAAGAAAGTAAAAACAATCCACAGTATTTGGGGAAATATTGCAATTTGTATGTTTGATAAAGAATTGTATCCATAATATATAAATAACACTTACAATTCAATAAAAAACATAAACCAAATAAAAAGTAAGCCAAGTTGCTCAGTAGATAGTTCCCCAAAGAAAATATGTTTGACATCATTAGCCATTAGGGAAATAAAATTCAAAACCACTATGAGATACTATTTTAAACAAGGAGGATGACTATAACAACAACAACAACAAAAAAATCAGTAATAAGAAGTGTTGGTGAGAATATGGTATAATTAGAATGCTTGTTGAATCCTTTCTGCTGTTGGGACTGTGAAATAGTATAGAGCCTTTGAAAAATAGTTTAGCAACTCCTCAAAATGTCAAACCGAGTTTCCGTGTGACCCAGAGTTTCTGCTTCTAGGGTATACCCAAGGGAAATGAAAATATGTCAAGCAAAAACTTGTACATAGTGTGAATAGAATTGCTGTTCACACTAGTTAAAAAGTGGAAACAACCTAAATGTCCACAACTGATGAATGGATAAGTGTGATATATCCATACAATCATATATTAGCAATAAAGATGAAGCACTGTTATATGGCACAGCATGGAAGAATGTGGATAACAACATTCTAAGTAAAAGAAACAACTATGTGAATTATATTTTCATAAAGTTCTTTAAAAATAAAATCATAATCACCCTCTATAAGACAGATGCAGGTGTTTGTGGACAACACTGAGGAACATTGACCAAATTCTTCGATTGTCTCCGTCTTCCCTTAGCCTTAGATACATTTCTCCTGGACTTGGAAGAGATGCACTATACTGTCACCACTCAGGTCACACAGGTCTTTGTCCTCTATCAGCAGAGTTTTTCCAGAAAAATCTCAATAGTGGACCAATCTTCCAATTCTCAGGCTTTTCTTCCATTTTTTGACTACATAGTATTGCTGGCAAACAAACAAAAAACCCACTATAGGTTACTGATACTAAAAAAAAAAAAAAAAAAATCCTCAGACATTCATAAACCTAAAGCCACTTAAAGCTTTAAACTTTTCCTTAAATATCCTTGTTTCATATTTTATTTAGTAATGATTGAAAAATTCTACTAGCTCCTCAAATTCAAATCTTTATCACTTTCAGCATAATGCCTCACCCCCTGCCTAATTTGATAATTGCAGTGATTAGGCACCCACTTCTCACCTCCACCTCTATCCCCTATCTACTGGCATAACTGAAAACAGTTATAACCTTTTTGTTCAGTCTCAGGGCATGGACCTTCCCTTCTCTGGTTTTAATTTAACTCAATGCATTCTCTTACATATTCCCCTTTTTATATTAACCTCTCCAGACCCATTCTCTTGGCATACGGTCATATGAATTTTAAAATGCCCCTTTATCCTTATATTAGTGATGGTTATGTTTGATACCAGTCATTGACATATCAACTGCCAGTAGCTTAAACACAGAAGTATAGGTTTTCTCACATGATCAGGAGACTAGAAATAGTCATTCCAATCTTGTTTCATGAAACATGAAATATCATGTCTCATTTATCTATCAGCTGTCCAGTTTTTAATATTTTTTAAAAATTCCATTATCTCTATTATGTTGGATTTTATTCTCAAGTTTGTTGCCTCATGGTTACAAGATGGCTTGCATACAACTGGTTTGTCCCTTTTTGTGTCAAGGATAAAAAAACAAGAAAAAAGTAATGAAGCAGAAACATTTCCAGAACTCTGAGGAAGATGTCTACTTACATATCAAAAAATAATCAGAATATTATAAATAAATAAATAAAACCACCTTTAAAAAAAAATTCAGGGAAGGATAGAAATTTTAGCTGGGAACATTACTGATACATTAGTTTACAATGCTGCATAACAGGTTACCATAACTGTAGTGACTTAAAACAATACCCATTTATTAGCTCATAGTTCTATGTGTCAGAATTCTGAGTTCTCTATTTAGAGGATCACAAGGCCACCTTAATGTATCACCCAGGTTGGGCTCATATCTAGAGATTCTATGGAAGAATGGCTGCCAGGCTCATTTAAGTTGTTGGCAGAATCCAGTTCCTTGCAATTGCAGGTCTGGGTCTCCAGTTCCTTTCTGGCTGTCCACTGGTAACATCTCTCAGTTCCATAGGGCAACACACATTTCTTCTCATAAGTCTCCCTCTATCTTAAAACCAGCAATGGACCAGCAAGTCCTCCACACACTTGGAATTCCTGACTTATTTTACTTCTATCAGCTGGAGATTATTCTCCACTATTATATGGCTCATGTGATTTCTTTAGGCCCATATGGATAATCTCTCTGTTTGAAGGGTGACTACTCCATATAACATAATTAATCAAGGGAGGGATGGCTCATCATATTTACAGGTTCCATCCACATTGACAGGAAAAGAAATTATGCAAGTTTGAGCGTGTGAGGTCATTCTTAAAATTTTTTATATCACAGCAGCTTTAAACAAAATCAGGGCTTTGTTAGAAGAAGGTGAAAATAGATACTAGATAAGGTACAAACAATATCCACTATACTCTCTAGCTCTATACTTAAGTCACTCTTTCTCATTCAGTCAGTCTCTTGAAAACAACATGCACCCTTGCTCACTTGACATCCTCAGTAATCTTTACTATTATCTTCATGAACTACTCCCATCACATCACTTAATGGAAGAAGTCACTATGGATCTCCAGATTAAAAATCCAGGGTGTGGTTTCTAAGCCTCTATTTTTTGATGATTTCTCAAAAATGTTGGCAGTAGTAACCTTTCTCTTTTGTGAAACTCTAATCCTAATAACTTACATGACATTTTTTACTTCTACAAATGTTTGTACATTTCTGCTACATAGTGTATAATCACGTGGTAACTGCAGGGTTATCACATCAGGAGAAGCTTAGAGTGGCTGATTTATGCATATCCTTCTGCACGTTTCCCTTGAGATAGGCAGCAGAAATGGGATGGAAGAGGAGTTTTCTTCCAATCAGAACAGAAGATACGGCACTTTGGGCTAGAGCTTCAAAAATTGTTGAGCTACTGGCAATGTCCATACATAGGCAGAAGTACCCCATTCAGTTACATGTCATGACTCTCCCCCATTTAAATAGCAATCAGTTAGTGGTTATGTGGATCCTGCACTACGTCAGACTGACTATGCAGATTCAATAGAAACATTAACCAGGGAAACTCAATTACAAAGTAAGCATATAACTAAGAATTACCAGATATTGGAAGAAAGCCATCATTATAAAAGATTGAAAATAGAAAAGGGCTGGGATATAGAATTAACAGATAAATTGAAGAGGATGTTACAGCAAGTATAACTGATATCAACAGAGTGATTCAAAAGTATATTGGATACATTAAAATACAATAAAAATAAAAAATGATTATGGGGAAATAAGTCAATAGACAGGATGAATATATAATAGAGGCAGTTAAGGAACACATTAGTGAGCCTGAAGATAAAGCTAAGAAGTAGTCTAAAAGTATATCACAAAATCATATGGGTATGGAGTTTATGAAAAATAAGTTATAAATCAGAAAATAATTCAGGAATTCAACTGCCTAATAGAAAAAGAGACAAGAAAGAAAGGTGTGAACTCAATACTCAAGATGCTATGAGAATGGTTCAGAAAAGGGAAAAACTAGACTCCTAGATACTTTCTTGATAGGTTTGTACATTTAGGAAAAGAGAAAATTCCATAAAACTTCAAAGGTGGAGAATTATAGTTAGTCTACAAAGAGACAATAGTAAAAGTTACATATACATGTTAGTATCTACCTATATATATTATTAACAACACTGGATGCAATATTAGAAGACAATACAACAGTAATCATGAGGAAAAATAATTTAAAGTGTACATTTTAATAGGCAGCCAAAAATATATAATTATTGTATAAAAATTAAATAAAGATATATTCATATATATGAAAGCACTGCCTGAAATAGTTTTGCAAGGTATACTCCAAACAATTAGAAAAGTTACGCTAGAAAAATTATATTTTTCCCTGAATTATTTTTTTAGAATTCAAAGATGAAAATTATTTTCCTGTGTTGAACAGAAACATTAATAGTAAAACATTTTAATTTACCTTTTTATATATCCCTTTGAATAAAGCAGATACCTCTGACCATTTTTCTAAGTATATATATAACATATACCAGAATGGAATATATAAAATGTTTAAACAATGTTAAAAATTCAAAAGTTAAAATATTCAGAATTTTTAATATCTTACTACTTTTACAGCATGTTATTAAATATAGTGTTGTTTTCTACATATTTTCAGTATTAATTACCATTTTTTCTAAGCACACAGTAATATATATATACATATATATATATATGTATATATACACACACACACACACATTTTGCTGGTAATTTTAGAGGTAAAATAATTTCACCATTAAAAAAATTACACCTGAAAGATGTTAAGAGATTCCAGAGAAAATGCAAAACGTATGACTATCATTTGCTGAACAGGCCCTATGAGCTATGAAAACAAAGATTAATCAAAGTAAAATCAATATTCAATTACCTGTGTGAGACTGTATGTGATAACTGGGATCCATCACCATCTACTCTGTGTAAAACTGGATCCTAAGTCGTATATACCCATGTGAAAAATTGTATCTGTTTCTTATTTTCTCTCACTGCCCTTCGTATATCACAGCATTAATAAAGGACTGATCTTGTTTTTCAAGTGTGAATAACCTATGCAAACCAACAAGGAACGTGTTAGCTCAGCACCTGGAAGTTCTAAAGGAAGAGAGTTTTTAGGCTCATCTAGTCAAACATCACCAGGAAGCTTCCAATATGGCTTTAAAGGCAGATTCTCTTCGCAGATGTGCCAGGTTGATATTCTCCCAGTTTAACATTCCCAGTGGTAACAGGGGGACTTTCCTCTGTTAGAACTAATAGAACTCTTGATATGAATCTCTTGACTAGTTTGGGTCAAATGCCCAACCTCAGACCAAGAATCTTAGCCAAAACAACAGAGTGCCTTCACTAGACACATTTTAGTCCTCTGAGGATCCAAGTCAGCATCATATAAAGCATAGGGGCCGGGAAGCAAATAAGACAAAGCTGAAAACATAAACTCACTAGCAATAGCCTAACCTTTGTCTCTATATGACTTTCCTTTGAAGATGAACATATGGTGCTAAATTAATGCATACAAATTATTCTGAAAATATACATACACTCTCTGCGAGGAAATCTTATTGCATTATCTGTAAGAGAAACAAATGGAAGGGCAACTATTTTACATGTATTTCAATTGAAGTATATCAAATTAAAGTGCTTATAAACTATGCTGAAAGTTATACATTATTAAATCTAAAACATTTGTAATAATTTCCCTTAATTTACATAGAAATCAGTCATCAGTGCTACAAAAAGCAGTAACCTGAAAATTTCCATTAATATTAGTTCACTGATGCATATTTGACTGTGCTTTGAAGAGTGACATTTAAACATAATAACCACATTTAGGTTTCTCGATATGTCTACCCACGTTGTAAGACATATACCTTGATGAAAATTTAATAGATTTTGTTTCACATGTCATGACTCATACTCTGCCTCTTTCAAAATATCTCAGTATTGTTAATATCAGTGGTAGTTTCCTAGTTTCTTCCCCGCTTCCACTATACTAGCCTTCAGGCAGATTATGAGGCTTTTCTATTTGATTATTTTCTCTCCTAAATGTCTTATTTTACTTCAAATATGTGAGAGGGAATGAGGTGGTATCTCAAAAATCAAAATCTAATAGAAAGACATTATCACTTTTGTGATATTAGAGCTAGCTTAAGATGATTTTATAATTCCCTCACAAATAGCAGAAACCATAATCCTACCTATGTGTTTGTCTTCAGCATATGCTGGGAGGTAAGAAATCAATGAAAATCAATGAGAAATAATGAAAATTACTCATAGTCACTTCAAGTCTATCTTCTTCAGTTTCCTTGACAATTTTTTGGGGGGAGCTTTTTGCTTTCACTCTTTACTATTATTAGAATTTGAGTGAAAGAGAACAAAGGCATCACATATAGAGAGATCAGAAAGAAGTGTAGCCCACTTGTGTTCCCAAACTTTGACAATTCTTAATTTAGTTGGGCTATAGACTCTTCTGTCACGTTGAAATACCCTACCTCATTGGATTTGTCTTATATCTCAAGCTCCTACTAACCTGGATTTGAGCAACTGATTTTTTTTTCCTTTAATCTATAACAGTAATCTTCAGTGTTCTCTAAGGATAATGCTAGGATTCTCTCATTTGGCTTTCCCTACTCTTGGCTGATATGAGTAACTACCTCACTTTAGTGATGGGTCCACTGGCCTTTCTCATGGTCTTGGCAACCTACTTAGCTCTAGGACTGGGCATGCTCATATGATAGATGCCAGGGCACTTGACAGTAATGTTAAGGAACAACAACTGGGTTTAAATTTAGCAATTAAAAAATGTATAAACAGGCTGCAATCATCTTCAATACAATTCTTTAAAGCAGTTTGCACTTTAACCAAATGTCTAAAAAAAAAAAAACTTGCAAAAGGTTGGCTCACGACCAAGATTTCACAATATTATATCATTTTTGTTACAAGTCAATCATGTTGAATAAATATTTTTTTAACATTTGCTCTTAATGAATGTGGTTGAATAAATTTAATGAGATAGATCGCAATCAGTAAACACTGAGGTGTTACTTTTACATCTTACTGATTTATCTTGGAGTGGATACTGTGGTGTGCCACCCAGAACCCTAGTGGGTACATTTTCAGTCATCCTGCTGCTGAGAGTACCACTTGTTGATGGCTCACTAATGAGTCCTCCTTCTAAGCAATGCCCTCAACTGAAGAGAGATAATTTACCAAGTATTATTCTCCTTCCTGAAAGTAGCCTACATTTAACGGTCCGCATGGAATATAAAGGCTTGTCTCTCTTGACTTCATTTGAGACATTTTGGAAGGGTCATTCCAGCTTCAGGGATTCTTAAAGAGCTGGATAAAAGATTTTGTTATAACTGTATGACAGTTAAACTTCTACTTCTGCCAAATCCTGCTTCCCTCACTCATGGACAAAAGTTATTCCTAAAATATTCTCAATAATCCACCTGGAGGCAAATCTTGATCTCCCAACCTGTTCCACAGGGAGGAAAAAAATAATATATTGCTTTTGGGTATTTATCACAAGAGGCAAGAAATTGGATTCATTTAATTCAGTTACATTTATCTTGATTTCAAACTCAGGTGATGTTGAAAGTTACTACACTTAATGCAATATAAAGTTTTATTGCTTGTTTCACAAAAAAATGATTCAGAATATTTTCTTTGCAATAGAAAAAAGGATGAAACATACATATTGGATAAATTTTCAAGATATAAGTGATCATACACTGATATGAAAAATAAAAATCTTTAAGCTGTAAGTTTTTCTTTACTCTTGTGGACTTCAATTGAATGCCTCTCAAGAATATACACTTTTATGAAATAAATTAAGATTTGTTTGGCTTTAATTGTGCTGTTTTAGAGCTGCCACAGAAGTGCCTAATGAGACTACCTCATATAATACGATCAGAGCACTTCAGAGAGTCATCTTTCTTCCTCTTTCTAGGCAGGCAATTTTCTTGTGAACCATGAGTTTATGTTTCTTTGTGGCTCTATTAACGTCAACCATATCATAAATAACAAAATCTCAAATCAGTCGAAGGCTTTTGGTAGGAAGGTAACAATTAGTAATTTTCTAAGGTACACAATTTTTTTCTGATTACTTTCAATTTCCTAGTTACGTATCTTTAATTATTTGAGATGTGTATAATTATGTATTATATTTATCATCAAAGTAAAATGCATATATTATAAAATGTGCACTTTCTTGGTGTGGAGGATTGAAAAGCATTTTAAAAATCATAAATATAAATTCAGAGGCAAAACTGTTGTTAAGACAAAACTTACCATAGCACATGTTTGTTGCTGCTTATTTTATTCCTTTCTAGAAGCACCATTCTTTCACTAGGGCCTAGCACAGTGCCAACCAATTACATGCAGTCCTAAACATTTGGTAAAGTATTGATTTAATGAATCAATTAAAAGATGAATAAATAATATATTTCCTTAAAGTGAAGAAATATTGGTGATTGAATTTGATAGATGAGTGCTTTGAGAGAGAGAGAAGGAAAAAGAGTGAATTCCACGATTCTGACTTGAAGTGGATAGATACCCTGGTGCCCTTTACAGAGAATGTAAGAGTATAGGGCTTTAATTTAATATTAGAGTGTTGGGGATAAAATTTGGGAATTGGGAATTGTTTGGTATATATTGAATATGAGATGCTGAAATCTTTATTCTTCAGCATCTTGATAATTCCCTTGCAAATATATACATAATAAGTTGTATTAAATAACATGCTCTGTATGAACTATTTAGGAATCCCAATAATCATGAACTTTATATGCTTTCAAACTAATTAATGGTGTTATATATTTTTAAATGTTAACTATTCATGTTGACAATAATAGTGTTAAATAATGATGTTAGAAATTACCAGATAGCATCAACCATAAAAGTCAGAGTTTTCTGAAAGCAGTATTTTCCTTCATATCAAAATACACAAGTATATTAAATAATTTGTTGTTTTTTTGTCTCTGGAGATCTCTCCTGCTATCTGTGAGTTTACACTTTGCTGCTCTGAACAAATTTTAGGTATTTGTTAGTGGGGAAAAAAAAAGTAGAAGAGAAAGGAAACAGGTAGATAATCATCTATGTCTTCCAAAACAAAGCAAAAAATGCTCTATCTAGACACAATGAGTCTTTTTTGGTAACCTATGTTGAAACTCATATTACTGTTACATTTTTATTATAAACACCTTAACTTGGAATTTCTTCTCTATTACCTACTTGACAAAACAGATGAGAGAAAGAAATTATGTAGCTCTGCTCCTCTCTGTTTCTCTTAACATTATATTATCTCCCCAGACACTGGCCTTGTCCATGTCTTGTTCTTTCTGCCATTAATATTTTGTCTTATACCTTAGCTCATGTTAAATGAGTTGTATTTTACATATTACAATATCTCACTTCTTATTTACTCTCTAGATCCAGCTCAAATTCCATCTTGAAAGTTTTCCAGCATCCTTCAGGTAGAGGCAGCCTCTCACTCACTTATGTATTCTTCCATCCATTTGACAAATGTTTATTAACTGTGGACCAGTCACTCCATTAAGTGGCAAAAATACAACACAGAGACAGAGGCAATATGTTCATGGAATTTATATTCCAAAAGAATAAACTCACATTAAAAGAAAATTATAAATTGGAATTTGTTGTATGTATGAAATAAAGATTTTGTGGTAATAGTAATGAACAGAAGTGATTAATTTAGATATGTTTATGAAAATCTTTTTTCTTCTTTTTTTAATTGAGTGAAAGATTCTTTAAATTCTACAGTGCTTTACAATTTTCAAAGTTTCATGTACATGATTTCATATAATCCAATAATAACCCTTTTTCCCTTATCCCTATATTTCCCCTTATCCCTATATTTCCCCTCCCTTTCTCTCCTCTCTATTGGTAACCACTAGTTTGTTCTCTGTATCTGTGAGTCTGCTTCTTTTTTGTTTTATTAATTACTAGTTTTTCATATTTTTCAGATTGCACAAATCAGTGATATCATACAGTATTCATGTTTCTCCATCTCACTTACTTCACTTAGCATAATGCCCTCCAAGTCCACTCATGTTGCTGCAAATGGGAAGATTTCATTCTTTTTTATGGATGAGTAGTATTCCATTGTGTGTGTGTGTGTGTGTGTGTGTGTGTGTGTGTGTGTATGTATGTGTGTGTGTATATATATATATATATATACACTACAACTTCTTTATCCATTCATCTGTTGATGGACATGTAGCTTGTTTCCATATCTTGGCAACGATTAATAATGCTGCTATGAACATTGGGAGATGTATGCATTTTTTTCAAGTGTTTATGGAAATCTTTGTTTCCCTTTCCAGTGTGCATTTTTGACATTTTTGGTGTATGCTTTTTCTTTATTTCTTCTGTTAGTTTAGCAGCATCCTTCCAATTTCCCTCCCCTTCTGCCTGAATATAAGTCCTAAGAATCATTATAAATATACAGTGCAATTATATTAGTAACAGATGGCCTGTGATTAGATAAGGAAAACAATTTTCAATCAGTGCTGGAAATTACTTATTTCAAATTAATACTATTTCTACTTGAGATGCTTAGAGCTCAAGCATATGTTTACTGTCATACTCACAGATCTGTGGACTGTGAAAATAATCCCCAGTACCATATGTTAAAAGGAATATTTTAGCTGATATATAAAATCTACTAATTTTTATTTTCTTCTGTTTTCTTCCTTAAACAATATCATAAAAATTTTTATTGTTCAATACACTTTTTATTGTTAGTCAAAATCAAGAGGCCTTATTATAATTATTTTTTAAATATTTTGTTTATTTATTATGTCAGAATCCTCTGAAATACCTCACTGAATATATGAAATAAATTGAAATGCTTAATAAAAGGAGTAATTTATTTTTATTGTAAAACAAATCAAATAAAGAAGTGTTTAGAGATGGTTTAAGATGCTTACTTTAAAAAAATCTTCTGTATTAAAAATTCAGATGTGAGATTAAAATCTTTGATCATACACATAAAAGGTATCAATTATTATATTCTATTTTAGGATCAAATTTTGATGGCAAGAATAGCCTACTAGTCATAGGATACAAATACAGAAACACAACAGCAAAATGTAAGCTACGGTCTTAAGGCAGAGATAAGGCTTCTTAATATAGTAACATATATAGTTTTACACATTTTTAAAAGCTCTTTTACATGCCTATCACTTAAAAAAACTTAATTTTTAAAATTTTCTTCATAAAAGATACAGAATGATGTATATGAAAGATAAATTATTATGAATAATAAATAACTTTTTCCTGTATCTGGTATTCTACTGCCATTAGTTGAAAAATATGCATACTAAAGTCAGTTTTGTTTGCATTAAATATTAGTGCCATCATGTCATCATCAAATTTGTTTTGCTGAAGTATTTTATGAACCAATTAAATATGAATGCAAACTATTATTTTTTCACTATGGGAACAAAGTTAAATACTTTGGAATTATTAGATAAAAATGATTCATTTTGAAAAATTGAGTCAGTGGTTCATGAGACACTTTCCAAAGGACTGGAAAAAATAGTGAAAACCTGGATTTTTTGTCAGACTGTTTAATGTTTCTAAGTTGTTCTTTCATAGAAATAAACTGAATCTCTAAATTATAGATGATGAATCATTGTTTTAGTTTTTAATAGGTAAGAATCTTGAATGTACAAGTGAAACTCTAAATCATGACCCTGAATTAAAGAATGATGCTAGATTAATGGATTTGATTCATCCTTCTACATTTCTCCTCTTGGAAATCATCTTTCTTGAAAATCCAGGGACATGATAAAGAAAAAGTATTATCTGCACCAGATATGAGACAAAGTAAACAGTATTTAATTCTCCAAAATAAGAAGAGTAATATTACATACTCAAAAATTTGAAACCACAGAAATAGGATCAATGGTCTGCTAAGGATAATGGTTCGCCTATATATGGTTTGACACCAAAAGAAAACTGTGCATATGAAGTATAATGAGAACTATGGTGGGCCCTTGAACAACATGGCTTTGAACTGCGTAGGTCAACTTACATGTGGATTTTTTTCACTGAATAGGTACTACCATACTACATGACACGATACTTGGTTGGTTGAATCTGAGGATTCAGCACTGCATATATGGAGGGGAAGGGCCAACTATGAAGTTATACATGGATTTTCAACTGTATGGTAAGTGGGACACTAGTTCCCACAGTGTTCAAGGATCAACTATATATCAGCTAGAAAAGATGGGTGAGTGGTAGTAATAAATGAACACCAAATCTCATTAGTTTTCCACAACAAAAAGAGCAATTTTGCTCTCACTGTATATAGCCAAACTCATGACAGTAATCATTGCCAATCTTGCGGCAGAGAGAAAAGGGAACATGGGCAAGTCACATGCTGGCTCTTAAAACTTCCACTTAAAAGTAAAATGTTTCTTTCACTCATATTCCATTGGCTGAAATGTGCAAGAATATTCAATATCAATGAGAAAGGAATTATAATCTTTCCACAGAAATGAACAGGAATATTTGATGTAATTTCTTTATTTACATATAATGTTTCACCATTTTTTTCTGTCTGATATATAATATACTCAATTTTGCCCCGAACTGAGACGAACAGCCTGTCCAATCAAAACATATTCAAAGACTAGGATCTCATGGTAATTCCAGGTTTAAATGTGTATCTTTTTGATACGAGTACCTATGAACTCCAACAAATTGTATTAGAGGAACAAGGATAGGGTAATGACAATAAATATCCCAACATGCGAAGAGAAAGAATGAGAGTTCCACAGCTGACGCTAGTCTAGGAAAAATCTAAAATTTTGCTAGGAAGACACTGAGCAGGTTCCCTATGTTAGAGCGAGAAATTATCATTGAATCTCCTCCCAAAGACTAGTTCCCTGATTCCTTTCTCCTTCATGGTTCCTAGTTTGTTCTCATGGAGTATTTCCTGTTCTATTACCCTATTTGAGTACATTTAAAGAGGTTATGATAGGGGAGAGAGAGGTATAGAGGACAAGACTGAGACATGAGAAAAGTAACACGAATAAGATATGCAATGATAGCATGACAGATAGTCAAAGAAGAGCCAACATATTCATTTTTGGTTTCCAAAGTAGGAAAAGGTACACCCTAATAGAGCAAAATCAAGGTATATTTTCAAACACAAATTTTAAACTTAAATATTTTGACTATCCATATAGAAATTACATAGCTATACTTGGAAATGTGGAAACAAAATGAGCAATACTAAGATATATCCTAAAATTTTACTATATTTCGAAGATACATGTGGAATTCACTGACCTGACTGGCAAAAATGTCACATTAGGAAAGACGGCAGCTGCTTCCTGCTTTTACTTACAGTTATGTTAGTTTAGGATTACTGTTTTGGATTTTCAGTTCTTTGTATTTATTAAAACAACCTCCATAACAAATAATCTTTGCTAATTTAACTGCTGTGTGTTTTGTTTTCCTGACTGATATACTAGGCCAAGTTCTGATTATTTTTTTCTGAAAATAATATATGCTACCCATATTCTCTTTAACTGTATACTTTTTTTAGAGCTTGACATGTTGAAAATTTGATAGTTAAGTTCCAAAATACACTGCAAAAAAGATAAATATTTATCATCATTTACCATTATTTACTTATCCATGAGGGAAACTATTTTGTAAGTTGCTAATTGCTTTATTCCAGCTTCTAATCCATGATATGTAGTGCATGTTCCAAAATGTATTGATTGAATAAATTTTTCAGAGTCCATTGAAAACAATTTAGTGCAAATGAAAGTAAGTGAGAAAATATCCATGATTTTTAAATGTAGAAATCTTAATATTGTCTCACGCAATATATGTATTTTGTAGATGAAGAAACAGGTTTTTATACGGTAGTATTTCTTCACCTGAATATTTATGTATAATCATGTATTTTTCCTGTGGAAAGTTTCGTCAAGCTCTCAAGTAGGTCCATCATCCATAAAGTTTGAAAGTTAATACCATGGAGTTTAAGTGCCTTTTTGCTGATGACCAGACTATTAATGCAGAACCAAGAATAGCTTTCCAAACCTGAGGCTTAAAGTCCAAATCTCTACCCCTTCACCTAACATGCTGTTATCGTATAAAACTGACTCCTATATTTAGGGTTAATCTCTTTTCCCCTTTCCTCCAACAACATTTGCTTTTTTCTATTTTTTAAAGAACTTATTATTTTGTACTGTAATTTTTGTGAAAGTAGTTTGCTACACAAGTGTATGTGTGTGTGTGTGTGTGCATATATATTTATATTTATCTAGTATTATAACACTACTTGATACAATTTCAAGATTTATATTGGGAAATTAAAATTTTCAGCTGAACAAATGAATAAAAAAATGGATGAGATAAACAACAAGGTCATACCATATAGCACAGGGGATTATATTCAATAGCTTATAATAATCTATATTGAAAAAATATAAAAGTGAATATATATATATAAACTGAATCACTATGCTGTATACCAGAAACTAACACATTGTAAGACTATACTTCAATTAAAAAACAAAACAAATAAACAAAAACGATTAGAAAAGATATGCCATGCTAACCTTAATCAAAAGAATAGAGAAAATCAACAAAACCAAAAGCTAATGTTTTGAAAAGATTAATAAAATTGATAAGCTTCTAGCCAAGTTAACTAAGGGAAAAATAAAGAGCACACAATTATTAAATCAGAAAAAAGGGAGGCCATGACTACAAATCCCATGGACATTAAAGCATAAATAAGGAATAACAATGGAATGAAATATATCAACAGACTAAAAAAGGAAAATTGCACAATTGTATCAGTAGTTGCAGAAAAAGTATTTGACAAATTCTGACACTTACTCATGATAAAAGCTCTCAGTAAACTAGCAATAAAGAGAAACATCCCCAACTTAATACAGAATATCTACAAAAAACCCTAAAGCTAATATCATTTCTAATGGTGAGACTCTTAAAGCCTTCCTACTGAGATCAGGTACAAGCAAGGATATCCCTTGTCACCATTGCTTTTCAACATCACACTGGAACACCAAGCTAATTCAATAACACACACAAAAAAATGGATACAGATTGCAAAGGAAGAGATAAAACTGTCTTTGTTCACAGATGATAAAACGGCTTCTGAATCTGAAACATTAAACAAAAACACTCCTGGAACTAATAAGCAATTATAGCAGGGTTTCAGGATACAAGGTTAACACACAAAAGTCAATCACTTTTCTATATACCAGCCACGAACAAACGGAATTTGAAATTAAAAGCACAATACCATTTACGTCATCTACCCCCAAAATGAAATACTTGGGAATAAATATAACAAAATATGTACAAGATATAAATTAGGAAGACTAAAAATCTCTGATGAATGGAACCAAAGAACTAAATAAATGGAAAAATATTTCATGTTTATGGATGGGAAGATCCAATATTGTCAAGATGTAGTTTTTCCCAATTTGACCTACAAATTTAGTGTAATCTTAATCAAATCCCAGCACATCATTTTGTGGATACTGACAAACTGATTCTAGTGGAGAGGTTGAAGACGCAGAATAGCCAAAATAAGATTAAAGGAAAAGAACAAAATTGAAGGACTGACACTACTCAACTTCAAGACTTACTATAAAGCTTTAATAACTAAGACAGCATGATTTTAGTGAAAGAATAGATAGATGTATCAATGGAGCAGAATAGAGAGCCCAGAAATAGATCCTCATAAATGCAGTCAACTGATCTTTGACAAGGCAGTAAGGCAGTGGAGGTAATACAATAGAACACAGACAGTCTCCTCAACAAATGAGGCTGGAACAACTCAATATACACATGAAAAAAAAAAAAAAAAGAATCTAGACACAGACTTTAATCCTCAATAAAATTAACTCAAAGTGGATCACAGACCTAAACATAAAACACAAAAACTATGAAATTCCAAGAAGATAATTTAGGAGAAAACTTAGAGGATACTGGGTTTGGCTATGACTTTTTAGATACTACACCTAATGAATGACCCTTGAAATAAAGAGTTGATAAACTGGACTTCATTAAAATAAAAAAGAAATTTCTGTTCTGTAAAAAACAATGTGAAGAAAATGAGGAAGACAAGTTGCAGACTGGGAGAAAATATCTGTAAAACACTCATCTGATTAAAAAACAAACAAACTACTGTCCAAAACACATAATGAAATCTTAAAACTCAACAATAAAAAAACAAACAACATGATTAAAAAATAGGCCACAGATCTTAACAGACATCTCACAAAGAAGATATGCATATGGTAATAAGCATATGAAAAGAGGCTCCACATTGTCTATCATCAGCAAAATGCAAATTAAACAATGAGACACCACTACACACCTACTAAGAATGGTCCAGATCTAGAATACTGACAATACAAACGTTGAAAAATAAATGGAGCAGCAGGAATTCTTATTCTTTGCTATTGGATATGCAAAATGGCACAGCCACTTTGGAAGATAGTTGCTTTCTTACAAAACACTTACTCTTCTTATTCAGTCCAGCAATCCCATTCATTGGTATTTACTCAAAGGAACTGAAAATTTATGTCCATACAAAAACCTGCATATGGATGTTTATAGCAGCTTTATTCATAATTACCAAAACTTGGAAGCAATTAAGATGTCCTTTAGTAGGTGAAAGGATAAATAAACTGTGGTATAACCAGTCCAATATTGTAGTAATATTCCAATTATAATGGAATATTATTCTACACTAAAAAGATATGAGATATCAAGCCATGAAAAGACATGGGGGATTTAAATGCATGTTATCAAGTTAAAAAAAGTTAATACAACGTTTTTTTGTCAGATGAGTGTTTTGCAAATATTTTCTCCCAGTCTGCAACCTGTCTTCCTCATTTTCTTGACATTGTTTTTCACAGAGCAGAACTTTTTTATTTTAATGAAGTCAAATATTATAATATTTCAATAATAATGGAATATTATTCTATGCTAAAAAGATATGAGATATCAAGGCATGAAAAGACATGGGGGATTTAAATGCATATTATTAAGTTTAAAAAAGTTGATCTGAAAAGGCTGTATATTGCATCTTTATGACATACTGGAAAAAAACCTATGGAGACAATTTAAAAAACAATGGCTTTCAGGAGTTAGGTGAAGGAAAGGCAAGAATAGGCAGACCACAGGGCTTTTTTCAGGCAGTAAAATTATTCTGAATGAGACTGTAATGAGGGCTACATGTCATTATATGTTTGTACAAACCCACAGATTGTACACCACCAATAGAGTGAATCCTACCCCAAAAGCTTTGCTTTATTAAAGAGCTGCCTTTAAACTTAATATTTACCAAGTCACACTCTTCCAGAAACTGTAGGAAGAAAATCATCTTATTCTCACCTCAAGTAGTCCAGGGAGTCTTTTCAGTCACTCAACAAATCTGTATTGAAACTCTCATGTATACCAGTTATATAATGTGTTGGATATATATATATATATATATATATATATAAAATGTTGAACAAAATAAGCACAATTCATGCCCCCTTGGAGCTTAACGATTTATTGAGTGTGATGTGCCTTATTAAGATAATCACATTAACACACATGTGCAAAAAATGACAAATAGAAGTGTGACAGTGACAAAAAAAAATAAGGCACACTGTGTTATGTGAAATTAAAATATTTGTTCATGTAATAAAATACTTATTGGGCATCTCTATGTGACACTTACTAGGTTAATCAGGAGTTAGCGGTTAACAAAAAATAAATTCTCTGCCCTCAGGAGTTTATATTCCAGTAATGGAGAGATAATAACCAAATAAGAAAATATATACTATGTGGAAGTTGGTGAATGATATAGAGTAAAACAGGCAGAGTAAGACAGGTAAGGAGTCAGGTTGTCAGATGATTTTTCTGAGAAAAGGACCCACATGCTCCACTAGCATCTCCAGCCTGGTTTTTTGTTTTTTGGTTTTGGGTTTTTTTTTGGGTAATTTGTACTTAATCCTGAATAAGAGTTCCATCCCAACTGAATCTATTGATACATTCTTTCGTTATCCTTTTAATATTGGGCTTGGGTCCAGTAACTTTTCTTTTTCTCATTAACATTATTTTGAAAAGTCCTTTTGGTATCAGTATGTTTGCATACTTCTGGTAAAACTTTTATTTATAATTTGAGATTTACTTTAAGTACTTATTTGAAGTCCTCTTACTCTTCAAGCACATTTATTACAAAAAAATAAAAGTAGAACCACTGAAACAATAAAACCCAGAAATACAACAGCTGAGGAACATAGTTCATTTCCTTTGCCTATTTATTACATTCCTTGGTGAGTCACTGGTCTCTAGTCAGCATAGTGGACAATTCTGATACAGGACATGGCTACCAAGGGTGATTGCTCTCATTCACAAGTGGCATGAAGAAAAGTTGAAGCGGGAAAATGCAGAAAAAGTATCTTTTAAACAAAACAGAGGTCACTATCATATTATACTAGTGAGAGTCCCACGACCATCTATTGCCTTAAACTTATAGTCCTGTGATAAGAGGGAAAATGGATTTGGTAGGACAAATTAATCTCCACTATAGTGAGGAATTCAGAATTCTTCCAGTGTTTCTGTAGAAAAGATGGAAATGGAATTTGAGAGTGCCAAAACCAAGTATCTGACCTAATCATTCTATGGGAATGGGAACAACAAAATTGTGTAATTATGAAAAGAAGTTTAGCTTAGAATTAACAGGAATTATACAGTGCAGATAGAGGCTGAGAGAGCTCAAGAAATAAGACAAAGTCTATATAAATTAACAGGTCAAAATTATCAGGGCAGTGCTCTAGTGGCAGAGTCCTAGTCTACTTGTTTTCAAACATTCTGGTCACAAGATCCCTATGCATTCTTAAGAATTATTGAGGATCCCTAAATAGCTTTTTATTAATTGGTTATATCAATTGATATTCACTGTATTGGACTATAAAAATAAAAATAAAAATATTAATTTATAAACAGCAATAATAAATACATTAATTTATAAATAGCAATAATAAAAATTAATAAATAGAAAAATTAATTTAAAATAAATTTATAAATTATGTAATAAGTAATACTAAATAGATAAATTTATAAATAGCAATAGATAATAAAATAGCGAATAATAATAACAAAGAAATAGCATTTCTTATTAGTATAATTTGGAAAAATAACTGCTCTTCACAAAACAAAAACTGAGGAGAGTGGTATTTTAAACTTAAACAGATCTCTTCTGTCTGACTCAATAAAGATAACTGCATTCTTGTGTCTGCCTCTGCATTCAGTCTCTTAGACGTTCATGTGTTGTAGCCTCTGGTAAACTCTACTGCACACTTGTGAGATAATAAAAGTGAAAACAAAAAGTAAATCTTATCTTGCTATTATTTTGAAAAAAGTTTTGATCTAGCGTACTAACTGAAATGCCTCATTTATTCCCCAAAATCCCCTGAACAAAACAACAAAAGAGGTCTATTCACCTCCTTCTAGTTTTACTCATTAGAAGTATATTGAAAGTAAACAATAGCAATTAACACTTTACAGACATTTTAAAAGTTTTAAACTTCTATTCTTTAAGTAAAACAGTATGAAAATAATTTAATTTTGTATTCCATTTTTTTTGAAGTAATAAGCTTGCAGTTTATCATCTTAGGCCACAATAACTGCAGCTCAACTAATTAAACACTGCCATTTTTTAACAAATAAGACATAATTTGGTGATTTTATTATCAGTGGATTTAACCATATTATTTGAAAATACTCACTTTCTTTATTTCCAATTAATTATATTTTACTGTAGTAAACTTTGTATGTCATGATTTCTGAGAAGTAGGAAAATGCAGAATGGACACTAAATGTTGAGCCCTAATTAATAATTAAGGTACACCAGGGGTAACAAGACCATTTATTCTTACCTACCTGCCAGATCACCTTGTCCTGTCAGAAGAACCTTTGTCCCAATGATTTTATTTCAAACATATTGCTTTTGAATTAACAGCAGGGACTTCTGGGTTTCTCAGCATCTCTTGTTTACCATCTACTGTCATGCTTAATGATCAACATTAAAGTTACTGCTTCCAAATCACCTTAATTAGGGTGGCAAAAGCTTTAAAAAAGTTTCTTTCAAAAGCTCAGATCATCAAATTTGATGATTATATAATATATGATTATATTGTGATTATATAAGGTTCTTTTGTTGAAACATTATAATAACATTTCCAGTCAGACATCCTGCAGTTCCTTTTTAAGGTACATTTTTCTCCTCACAGTTCTTCCTGTAAGTGCACTGTGTCCTCTGTTTAGTTTATAGTTGGTTGAACCAGAACAGGGTAACTGAACCAAGCACCATGATTGATAGGTTAGCCTATGACTAGGTGACAGCCAGCTACATAATGCTGTGCCCAAACTGAGACAATCTGGTTTAATTGAATTCTCCTTCAACTCTTTTAATGAGGGATTAGAGAGTGCTGTTTAATGCAAATAGTCTCACTTTTTTTTTTTTAAGTGAACTCCCTACTGAAGTGTAACATATACAGAAAATCACATGAGTCATATATTTGCAGCTTGATAAATTTACAGAGTAAACCAACTTAAGTTACCACCACCAAAATTATAAAATGGAATAGTCTCAATACCCAAGAAGCCCCTTTATGATCTTACCCAGCCACTTACAACTCACTAAGGAAACCACTACCTTTACCTCAAACACCAGAGGCTACTTTTCTGTTTCTAAAGGTTTTTTTTCTTAATAAATTAAATCATACATGATTGACCTAACATCTCTTTCTTAATATGCTGCTTGTGAGAGTCATCCATATTGTTGGGTGTATCGATGGTATGTATTTTTATCTTTGATTTATAACATTTCATTTTATGGATATTCCTGAGGTAATGCTTGATTTTCTGATGGATTTATAATATATTTGTAGTTTTGATATTTACATACTACTGTTATAAAAATTCTAATACATATCATTGGTAAATAGTCTGGGCATACAAGTGTGACTAGAATTCCTAGTTCATATGTTATATATACCTATTCAGCCAGAGTAGTCACTGCTTGTATTGGTTTCGTATTGCTGTGGTAACAAATTACTTTAAACTTAGTGGTGTAAGATACCACAAAATTGTTCTGTCGGAGTTCTGGAGGTCAAAACGCTAAAATCAAGGCTATAAGGCTGCTTCAGAAGGTTTCAAGGAAGAATTATGTCCCGGCCTTTTCCAGCTTCTAGAGGCTGCCTGCGTTCCTTGACTCCCTTCTTCATATAACTCCAACATCTTACACCTATCACATCCTCTTCTACTAACTATGACCTCCCCCCAACCCAGCCTTCCTCTTATAAAGGCCTTTATGGTGACATTAGGCCTACCAGATGAAGCCCTAAACTTAATCATATCTGGAAAGTCCCATGTCCCATGACATATCAAAGGTTCTGGGAATTAGGACTTGGGCATTATTCTGCCAGCCAGAATAATGAAGAAAAGATGAGTTGGAGTCCATAATTTTAGGTCCCAATGGTTTTGAAAACTGTTAAGATATGAGCATTATAAGCAATGCTTTGTTGTGGTCTGGGCTGCCACTGCTCCTGTTCTGGAACACAAAAAGGTGGGAGTCATTGGAAACCATCTTAGAATTTTTCTGCCACAATGTTTGCATACGTAATATGTGTGAGTGTTAGTTATACAGTGATCTAGCTGTCTTTAGTTGGTCTCACAAATTTCTTAGGATGACTGACTTATTTAATATCCCACGAACTAAAAAAATATAAATTAAGACCAAGTAGCATAGATAAAAACTATCAGATTAAGCCACTTTTCAGAAATAATGTATTAGTAGATGTAAAACTCCAAAGTGTAAAAATACCTCTTCATGGCTACATTTACTATAAAACTCTCTTTTATAAATATTTTATAGCCAAAATAAAATTATACTTCAAAGAAATTAATCAATATATATGGCCTTGGGAAACCCTGAGGGGAAAAAAAAGAAAATGTATTTAAAATACAACAAAGCTTAAGCTGATTTTTTAAATGAAAGTTTGATCTTTATAATAAAGTGGTTTTTGCCTTATTAATATGTTTAACATACTTTAAAACCTACCTTAGAGTCAATAAATAATTCTATATGGGCTAACAAGTCATTTAATTTTACTTTGTCTCTTAATTTGATTTACTTTAGTTCTTTTTAGTGAATTGTACTCTAAGTTAAAGGTATTCTTTTCAGTTGTTAGTATATACAATCAGAAGAGACAAATGGAGGGCATTTTGAACGTATTTATTATATTAAATCATATGTATTTCATTTTTAGTAACAAGTTAATACGTGTTTTAATATCACCTTGTAGAACATTACTTTATAACCAACTTAATTTTGACAAAACAAATTCTTTGTATATTTGAGAACTAGAGTACAATTGTGGTTATCCATTTCATTAGCTATATTTGACTGAATAAAATTCCTGTCTCTGAGAATTATTGTGTCTTTAGGAACTCATTCTTACTGTTTTATTCAAAGAAGGAGGAATGCTTGCTTTGAGCTTCTGGCTTACTACCAGAAAGAATATATTCATATTCTTTCAGTTCTAAATCTGTAGTAAAAGATGTCAAAATGAGCTCTCAAGCAATTATATAGTAAAGTTATCTCATATTTTAGTACATTAATTACCAAATTAAAATGTGGTATTGACCTAATATTTTAGATACTTTTACTTAGTGAATCCAATTAGCAAATTCAAGAAATTACTGTCAATTTTTAGATAAAAATTATTATGCTTTATTTAATCTTTACGGAGTACTGATATAACAAAGATTATTTAATACCTATTTCTGTGCACTTCCCCAAATGTTAGTTCTAACTGGGAAAAAACACTTTATCATCAATTTATCTTGAACAAGAACTTCTGCAATTCTTATAGTAAAAGATTTTGGGATAAACTGAACCAAGTTTTGGAAGACAGTATCACCAACATACACCAATATTCATTTTATCTTCCCTTTTATGCACAAAGAAGTCTACACTGGTTTCCACTTTTAGTATGGCTGAGTAAGTTCCAAACAGGCCAACACTCTTGCACATAACAACTATAAACTTTATATTACATACAACAAACTATCTAAAGACTTTGAAATGTGAACAAAAGTACGTAGATTCTGGGAGGAAGGAAAATCTTGGATGGACAGTATGTGATATACTCCACCACCACCACTCCCTTTTTTCTTTCTTCTGTTTTTAAGTAATTTATTATTATTATTATTATTATTATTATTATTATTATTATTATTATTAATTATTTATTATTATTTGCAATGCCTGTGGGCATGCTGCAGTCATCTTTCGTTGGCTGGTTACAGCTTGATGACTCACAGTCTTCTGGGATTTAAAGGCAAGAGGACAGAGATTAGGACAACTACCACCAAAAGTATGTAGGATAAAAATAGTAGAAAATGGAGAGCCAAAGAGAGGAGCCAAACTTTTATATATAAATACTGTATAAACCTCTGTCTGACCCAGCACCATCATGCATGAAAAGACTATTAACAACACAGCTCAAGGGAAAAAAAAAAAAAGACACTTAACTGAGATATGAGCTCCTGTACAAGACAGAATTTTCAGTTTGTATACAACCAAGTTAATAGCCAGTTAAAACCACAATATCAACACTCATGGGAGAAACTGAGTATGATCTAAACTTTACATAACATTTTGTGTACAATCCAAAATTACTCGACAAATAAGATCTAGGGGAATGTAGCCCATTCCTAAGAGAAAATAAAATCAATAAAAATCAATCTTGATATTTTGGAATTATCAGAGAAAAACTTTTAAAAACAGCTGTTATAATGATGCTAAATGGAATATTGCTAAATGGAATAAAGGAAAATATGCTTGTAATGAATAAGGAGATAGGGAATAGCACAGAAATCATACTTTAAAAATTAGCAGGAAAGGAATTCTAGAACTGGAAAACATAATACCAGACCTTTAAACATTACTAGATAGGCTTAATAGCAGAATGGAGATGTCAGTAAAAAGAATTAGCAAACTTGAAGATAGTTAAATATAAATTATACTATGTGAAAATAAAGATAATAAGATATTGAAAAAAATGAAGAGCCACGGTAATCTGTGGGACAATATCAGTAACTCCAACATGTATGTAATTAGATTTCCATAGAAAGAAGAAAAAAAGAGTATCAGAAATTACAACCCGAAATTATCACAGTTTTGTGAAAGATATCATCTATATATTGAAGAAGCTCAGCAGATTCCATGAAAGGTAAATATAAAGAAAACCATGCTTAGTCTCATTACAGACAAAATACTTGAAACCAAAGATAAATAAAATGTCTTGAAATTAATCAGAGGAAAATAAGCTTATATACAAGGGAACCACAATTCTAATGACTTAATTTCTCATTGATAACAATAGAGACCAGAAAATATACATCTTTAAAATATTCAAAAAAATAAAATTTTAAAGTCAAAAATTTTATATCCAGCAAAAAAAATCCTTCAGTAATGGAAATAGACATATTTTGAGGTAAACAAAAACAAGAAAATTTGTGGCCAGGAGACCTGCAATACAAGAAATACTAAAGATGGTTTTTTAGATCGAAAGGAAATGGTACCAAGGAGAAATTTTAATACTCATAAAGTAATAAATATATTAGCTCTGACAAATATCTAGTAAATTAAAAATTAAAATTTCATCTGCATTTCATTATACCTATATCCTATAAAACAAAAATATTTTTATTGAGCTTATTTACATTATATCTAAAGCATAAAGGATGAAATGAAATGGGGATGCTAAATTGGCCTATATGTTTTCAAATTTGCTTACTGAATTCTAAGAAGACTGGGAAAATTTTAGAATATATATTTTAATTTCTAGATAAATTACTGAAAAATAACAAAGAGGTACAGCTATAAAGTCAATAAATAAAGTGTACTTTCAAAAATATTCAAATAATCCAAAAAAAGGAAGAAAAGAAGAAACAAACAAAAAACAGGAAACAAATGAACTGGAAGATATATAAATCAAGCAATTTCTATAATTAAATTAATGTTATTAGATTCCATATACTAACTGAAAAAATAGTTTTTCAGAACAGATGAAAAACCAAAACATCTATATTTTCAGCCCTAATTTAAGTTGTGCAAAATTATGGGAAATACTGGTCAATAAAATGTGAGCAGGAAGGATGTAGATCATTCTGAGCTCAGGCAGTAAAATGCTCAATTATCTATGCATTTGCTTTTCCCGCAAAGGTAATATGAAGGGTACCCAAGGAGGAAATGGAGTTGCTCAATTTGAAGTGCTGAGTCTTTAACGGGAGGAATTGCCCTAGAGAATTGCTGGGATCCAGAGAAGAATTTATAACACTCAACACCAATAAATAACCATTTGTTTTGTTAAACATTATTTATGTTTGTTAGCATAGCTAGCCTAGCTTATTCTAATCAAGAGAAACCCAAGTTGCCCCATTGCACAGAAATTAATGACAACATTGTTAAAATGATATATGATTATTTATCATGAATTTATCAATTAAAATTACTTGCATTATGAGATGACTAATTTTTGATACATACACAATTTTGATAGGAGTAAAATCTCAAGAACATATGACATCAAAAATACTAAAATATACTTACTGCACAGTTTTTAAAGGTTTGCTATATTACAAAGAAATAGAGACAATAATAACATAAAAAAATTAAGTTTTCATTTATGTGTATATGTTAGATTTTTATGTGCATTATTGGGTCAAATCCATCCATCTACAAATATTTAAAACCTCAATTTTTACAGTTGAAAATTAGACGCATCTTTCTGAAGGATTTTTTTTTTAATGATAAACCCTTAAAGTGGTAATTTAAATACTGGATAAAAAAGTTAGATTGTTGAAGAAGTATGAAGTAGGAGCCATACTGCTTATGATTTATTTAAAACTATAAATATTAAATATAGTAATTAAAATAGATTAAATAAAATATAACAGAGATAGATGTAAGCTAAATATCAAACTAGATTTAAAAAAAGTACACCCTATATATTGATATTATAAAAATGTTTTTAAAAGAGTAATGGGAAAGATAAAAAGAAATAATAGAGAGAATATAGTATTGCTCCATAAAGAAATTAGAAGTTGAGACAAAGTAAAACTAAAAGAATGGAAACCTTAATCTATAGTGATTTATTTATTATATAAATTCAAATAATATCTTTGCACAAAATGAATACCAAATAATCTAATGAGATTTTAAAAATTTAAATTTAAATATGGAAATGGAGAAAGAAACTTCTTGTTTAATTTTTTTCTTTAATATTTCTGGATTTCTTATTTATTGGTTTATTAAATAAAAAGTATGCAAAATAAATAGCTAATTAAATTTCAGTAAAGTATTTTTAAACAAACGTCTTAAAATTGTTAATCCCTAAAAGAATTAAAACTTTATAAGTATAGGTCTAAAATTGGAATAATATGGAATATTTATAATGTGAAAATTATGCCTTAAAGGGACTAATATAATAGGAAGCAATGCCCTCCCTTTTTCTATTAATTCTTTGCAAAAATTGTCTTATTTTACTATATCTGATGCTTATATTTATTAATATAATTTGTGTTCTTTCCCTTAAATTTCTATTTGCATTTCCCCCTCTTCAATGAATTAGATTATCCTCAATAGCCTGAGACTTCATTGTCCAATGAACAAATAATGTGTACAGCAGGTGACTTTGTGCACGTTTTAGGAGTCTAACCAGGGAAAATGTTACTTATTAATATCAAACACTAACCACTTCGAAAAGTGACTAATGCATAGTGTATTTGTGATTAATTCACTTCTCCCACATGTCTGCTTGGCCAAAAGGGTGAAGAATGTGATGTTCAAAATACGCTAGTCTAGCATTTTAAAATTATTCTTCTTGGTTGTTGATGTTTCACGGTATTCTTGTTCTCAGTAATTCAATTTTTCCTGCTTGATAAAATGTTCGAAGTTTCCAATAGTCCATGTCATTACATTGTTTGGTGTTCACAGTGAATGGTGACCTTGATCACTGCTTTTCTTTGTGTATTTCCAATAAAAGAACTCATGAGCCACAAGATACTTTAGCAACAGTGATATCTCCTAAAATAGATCTGACATTGTCATTAGTCATTCGAAGAAGCCTGAGCTGTTAACCTACTTTGTCTTTTCACTGGACATCAAATGCTGAAGTTTACAAGGAAAAATTTCTTTTCCTCTCAATCAGATGTCTGCCTGCCATTTTAAGGAGCATTCAATACAGCACTGAAAATGTAATTCTGGAATAATTAGTCACTTTCTTTTCTCTTTATTTCTTTACACTATTTAGTCTCTCAATTTGAAACAAATCCAAAATTTTCTTAGAATTTTGATTGCTTTTCTTTCATAAGATTACGTACCATTCAAAATATTCAAAGAGTTAAAAGAAACAGAAATATTAAAGGCAACCATAGTGTCTTTTCCTCCTGTTGTTCTTACCCAAAGCCAAAATATGATTTCTGTTTCCTGTGCTGTCATTTCATCACATTTCAATGTCAGAAACACTGTTAAATGAAATCAAACATGCTTCCTGCTTTTGAACCTGATTCTGATAAAGCTGCTGAATTTGTAATAAAGTAGCACAAAGACCTCAAAACTTAAAATCCATAAATCCTAGCAGCTTAATAAAGAATGTCTGGTCAGTGGGTTTGTATTCTCTGACAGTAAGGATGACTCTGATGGTCCCAGTGGCAATATACTCTGGTATGATGTCTTCTGTTAACATGGAAACAGAGACAAAAGCCCAAAAAACAGGAGGGAGTATATTTTAAGACTCAAACTCAGATTTACACTTATTTATAGTTTGGGATATTGCATGTATAGTACTACATAACTGACCTGCTCTGGTATATATGCTTTAGGAGATGAAAAATTTTCCTCTACCCTTCTAGTTTCTTTTTGGCTGGTCTAAAAATTAAATTGATATAAAACAGATCAACAGTAGAAAACTAATTTAATTTTGTACATTCGGGAATGTCAAAGACATAAGGTTCAAAGAAGTGACTAAAGCAGACAGCTTTTTATGCCTTTCAGAAAAAGAAAGAATTATTTGTACATAGTTGACCAAATAAAGAGGGTTTTGCTTGGAGTAGCAAAGTAATGAAGAAATAACAAAGTTTGTTTATTCAGCTTTCTTGGCCTTGAATTCCTTATCTCTGGTGATAAGAAAAAAATGTTCATTCTAACTCTTTGTTGTCTGTATTTCTTTAAGCCATTTTCAAAGAACTGGATAGTCTTTATCATTGTGATATTTAGAGACTGATTAGCCCACCTAATCACATTATTTTGAATCTGCTTTTTTGTATCAGGGAGGAAATTTTCTACTAAGGCAGAAATTAAAAGAGTCCTATGTTCTAGAGCTGGATTTAATGCAGTGTGCCTTTGAAATGCCTGTATAAAATGTTTAACAAATATTTTTGGATGTTTTCTTTCTGGGTGTATGCATAATTCAAATTTAGACCAATTAACTTTATGGGGATAGCCCATAATATCATTCCTATCAAACCTTGATTATTAGCCTCTAACTTAGCCATTTCCTGGTCATTTGAAGAGGATCCTGGGACAAGTTCTAGCCATTTATTTTCTCTGTGAAAGGGGAGAGGGTCAAGGAACTGGCTTGTCTGATAACTACAACATAATCTTGGCTGGGAAGAATCTCCATTAGCAATCGAAGTCCCTATGAGTGTATTTATGCATGGCAATTAATATTTTTAATTTCTCTTTAAATTTGGTAAGATATTTTAAAAATGGACATAAAAGAGCTTTATAACGTAAAAGATTTGCTGTTGTCCAAGGGACTTGAATTCTTTGTGGTAGGGATCCTATCCAAATGACATTGCTTAGGAATGTCTGAAATTGGCAGGGCAAGTTTATCAAGCCCTAAAATGTAGAAGGAGTTAAAAGGGACTGGAAAGAAAGCGTATCAACTGTCCCAGGTGCCTCTGCTAAATTCATTTTCTGATATTCAGAAATTATGCAGGTAACCTGTATACCCCTGCCTTAGAAGTCAGGCTGGAGTGTCCCCTGTAAGCCTTGGGATTTTCTAGGGAAGTTGGAGGAGCTTTAGGATTTAGGAGAACTGGCAAGAAGATGGTGTTGGGTTTTGAGGAGGGGATTAGATCATTGGCCTATAGATCCAAAAGATCTTCTGGTGAGTCAGGTTAAGGAAGTTTGGAATAAGGGGTGTATAAGAGGAAGCATGAGGGAGATTTATAGGAGATTTGGTTTTTACTTTTTTTTCTATGTTTTAATTCCTTTCCATTCTTTCTTCTTATTTAGAAAGTCCGTAAAAGCAGCTGCTATGTTTCTTCGTGTTCTCTTTTCAATTTTCTCTTTTCCATAGATACCAATAAATCAACTATTTAAAATAAAAGCTCTCTAAAAATTTCTCCATTTTTAAGTTTTTCCAACTCAAAGACTCCATTGCATGTCCATTGATGAATAAGAGCTTCTTACTAGTGACTCAAAACAGAAAGTGTTCTTTGTGGCTTACCCATGGATGTAAGAGGCATTCCCAAATGGAATACAAAAGATGTGGCCCTCATAAGAGCCAGAAAGTTTATTCCCAAAGGTATTCTAAAACATCAAAGACCTTCATTGCATATGTGGTAAGAATGATGCAATGAAAATGTTGTCTCTGGTTTCCTACAAGAACATGAGGTCCCTTAAGGTACAGATGCATTAATCTGTGAAACTGGGCAGGCGTCACTGGAATGGAACTGTTCAATCACTAACAAGGTGGAGATGACAAGGCCCCTTATGATCTGGGATCCATTATGACAATTTCCCTTCAGAGCTGGCTTGGCCAAACAGAGAAAGTGCTACTTGTGACTTTGTGTCTTGGAACCTCAGTCTATTTGGCCACCAAGATGCACAAAATTAAGTATATTTTCTAGACAGCAGATACCAGGGAGAGTATTCTCACTGGTCACAAAACTCTCAGGACATACGAAAAGAAAAGAAAAGAAAAGAAAAGAAAAGCCCTCATTCTGTTTATGTCAGGGAACATAGCAAGTTTCATCTCAATAGACAGGTCTGGTGAGAACCATGACTCACCAGTTTATGAAGCCCGCTGGAACAGCAGGGTATGGGGCTTATGCCTGTATTGTACCCTATGTTTTGTTGTGGGTTTTTTTTTTTTCTCCTTATGACAAATGACAACATAAATAGTGACAAAGAAACAAAGTGATCATTTCTGGGAGGAAAAATACCAATAAAAACCAAGTGAACTTATGCCAATTTTTTACTAGAAGCTATACCCAAGAAACTAATCCCATAAATATTTTCTCTTCCTAATCTAAATTTAGAAAAGGAAGGAACAAGAAAATTGTACCTTCCTATTTTGACCACGCATACAGAGAGATCTGGGAGAGTTAACTTTGGCAAGAATTCTAACCTTCTGTTGGAGCTTGTCAGGAGTCCCAGAATCTCTCAACTGCAGCAGCCCTGGAGGAAGCAGTGTCCAGCCAGTGAGGTTTATCCTGCTGACTACGCCAGCTGTAGGGTAGGAAAATTTTTCCTGTATCTTTATATTTTTAGCTGGTCTAATAATTAAATTGACATAAGACGGATCAACAGGAGAAAACAAATTTAATTTTGTACATACAGGAACCCCAAAGATAAGAAAGCTCAAAGAAGTGACAAAAGCAGGCAGCGTTTAAACCTTTAAGACAAAGAAATAATTACTTGTGAACACTTGAAAAAACAAAGGGGTTTTTGCCTGGGGAAGCAAAGTAATGAAGAAATAACAAAGTTTGTTTGTACAGCATTCTTAGCCTTGAATTCCCTACCTCTGGTGATAAGGACGCCTCCTAACCTCCAGCATATGCAGGATGCCTTCAAATGGGAGATTTAATTCCTGCTTCTGGGGGACAGAGGACAGTCAGAGTGTTGTTCTTGCACCAGTTATTTCTTAAGTAACATTAACTCAAAATAATCTATATCACAAAGTGACATAAATTGGGGAAGCCTGTCCTAAACCCCATCAATGTTCAACTGAATGAAACAAAACTATGCAAAAAGAATTAAAACAAACCAATTTCAGAAGTGAGATGAGTCTGAACATGTTGCTTTGTTCAAAAAAAAAAAAACAAAAGAAAATTATTTTTGCTTAATTTGCATAATGGCTATAGCCTGTGTTAGATCTGATTGAATACTTATAGCAAGATTATGGTCCCTAAACAGACTAATTCTGTGAAATAAGTCAATACAATGAGATATTTGCCATCATATAAATTTATATAGAAGTTGACTATATTGTTTAATAGTTGATTGTTTTCAACTGTTCAATGGTTTATATTGACATTACATAAAAATAGACCTCTAAGACCATATAAGAGGATTCAAGAAAAATTTGAAGAACACACAAATATTACAACAATTCAATTAATATGTTATAGTTAACAGTATTCTCATTAGTTATATATAATTTACTGGCATTCAGCAAACACTGCTCCAATATCAAAAGCCACTTTTTGGTAGTTTCATGTTCTTACATCCTTAACTAAAAATTAAAATACATATTTGGTATAATTCAACCCTTCCTTCTTATCTTTTAATACATTTCAATCAGAATGATTACAGACATTAGCACATGAAAAAGAACAGCATTAATACATGCACTGGAATCAACTGAAGACCATACATCTTGGGTTATTTATAAAAATGTCATGTAAGAATATTTTGCCCATTAGTGCTGTCAAACTGTCTCAAAAATTACAAACACTGATTTCTTCTAGACTAGCTCTTCCACTTGAAAGTCACCTAAAATATGTAAGTACTTTATACGTTCTAATTTTGTTGACAAGTAAAAATTATTAAAGAGACATTTAAACATGTAATTATATTTTGCTTCCCCAATTTATGCAAATATATCTATACTTTTTCTTTTTTAATTTCCATAATTACAGAATAAACTTATTCTGTATTAAAGCTGGAGTCAATCAGTCTATGAATGGTTACTGATTCTATTAAGACAATCAGTGGAAACAGGTGAAGAGAGAAGTAGAGGGAACTTTGATCTATATAAAATTATACACTTCATTAGGAAAGGTACACATCCCCTAGAATACAACTTCAAATAATCAGAAGCACTCAATGAAATCATACAATAGAAATAAATAGAATGATTCACTTTACTAAAATATTTATGTGAAATAAATATCATGTAAGTATATTGCAAACAAGAGAAAATGAATCTAGTTTAACTTTTAAAAAGTCTCTTTGGTTTACTATTTAGTTGTGAAATTCTGGAAGCTACCCAAATGTAAATGTTTAAAGAAGGAAGCAGTCTGATAGTATGTCATTAATGTCATAATGTCAAAAAAAAAAATTGATCGGTAGTCTCTCTACTGTGGGTCTGCATTTCTACATGAGAAAATTGGGAGCTGAGTGCTGGTTGCCTCATGTCACACTGGATAAGTTCTCTTCCATTTTTCACAGTCTCCACCAGGTCTGATTCACTTACTTACATGCCCTCTTGTGCACAGAGGCTCAGAGTTTGCTACTACTGGAATAAACCATGGGATGTCAAAGAAATTTTGATTCTCAAAGATCTAGGAAGAAAACTCAGCAAGGATATTCTTTTTGTTTTTTCTGAAGAAAATGCCAAAACCACAATGAAAGTGGATGAGGCAAACCTCACCTGATATCAGGCACTGGAAGTAGCAGTGTAGTCAGTAAGTTCATTAACAATTATTTATTAAACCACCATTGCTATCAGACACTATAATAAGAAGAGGCTACTGCTATCTGAATTATCTCTAAATTGAAATCCCATTAAGCTTTTCAGAACTACCCATACTTGTAGACATGGCTCAAACTTACAAATTTGTTTAAAGTTTGAAATCAATTAAAAAAGAAAGTAAAATCACATGTTTCATCTATAAGGCAGCAGAAATCTGATTGGAAAATACAACTTTAATTAAAAATTTGCAAGCAACTTATTTGCTTCCATTGTTGAACAACCAGTTCTCTTTTCTGAGATTCTTGTTAGGTTTCATTGGGAATTAGTCGTTGAAACCAGGGTTGATTTGCTCAAGAAGGAAAAAAAAAAGAACATAGTGGACAAATATTGGGCATATCTCTCTGGGAGTTAAATAGTTAAACAACCAAAACTGCTGAAAGAAGAAATTAGGTCTATGCTAATTTTAACATTGGGATGTTTAGCCACAAGAAAATTTGCTTTAATGTAACTTGACTCTGACCACTTTAATGTCCCTCTGCCTCTATATTTTAAAATTCTTGGAAGAGAGAATTTTATCTGTCTACTTTGGATCAGGTGTCCATGTCAGAATCGTTTCTGTTATGAGACTTGCTGGGACATATAGTATAGAAATGGCCACTGAGGGCTCGCTTCTTTAATTTAGGGCCTTTTACGGAGAAGAGGCCCCATTGTAAGACAGGCACCTAATTCAGGACATATTTAGTGAAGATAATTTTCCTGCCTGCACCCACACATATTTTGGAGAGTTTGGGGGAGAGGGGACAAAACAAAAGGTAATTTCTAATATTATTTTCAATAAATGTTCTACAGGTTAAAAATGCCCAGGTTTTATGCAATGACTATATTCTGAATATCAGAATTATGTCATACACAAAATAAAAATGGTTTATCTGAAAAAAATAGAATCAATTTTCCCCCAAAATCAGGTCATTAGGTAATGACAGATGTTAATTTCTGAGGAGATATATGTTGAAAATATAGCCCCATAATACTACTAAACATAAATGATTAACTTATAAGTATTATCCAATAGTTTTATTTTAGAAAAAAAATTATATACCAATTTAATTAGTAATTAAAACTATACTACATTAAAAGTGTAATTCAAAGTGACTCAAAAAGTACATGCTTTTTCTAATTAATCATTATATTCAACAATCTGATGAAATGTATTCCTTTTAATAGTCCAAATGGATCATTACGTATTAAAATCAATAGAAAATTAAGTTGTATCCTTCACCATGTTGAATTCTTCTTATACCAGCATGGAAAAAAAAATCTAAGGTGAGTGTTTGTGCGTGTACACAAGTGCATGTGTGGTTGTGTGTATTTGTAGCTATTTAATGTGGTGGACCAGTGACTCCAAGTTCTGATTTGCCATCTCAGTTTCCTATTGAGACTGAGTGCCTTGAGCATCCAAACTTAATAGTTTCTATGGAGCACATTTTGTTTCCAAACATTCCTGTTCTGAAAGAAACCAACCCTCTTCTGAAAAAAAAAAATTTCCCTCTCATTTTTATTCATTCATTGAAGATGGTACATAGCTTACTCTTTCCACCTTAAATTATGGAATTATTTCATAAACTAAGTTTATTTAATGTTGTTTAACAGAATATTCTGTGATGATGAGAATGTTTTTTGTCCACACTTTCCAGTACAGCAGCCATGAGCCACATGTGGCTACTAAACATTTATGATGTGGTTGGTGTGACAAAGGGTCTGAATTTTTAAATTTAACTAATTTTACTTATTTTAAACTAAGTAATCAATGACCACTGCCATGCTGGTCTCTTTCCAATATAGAGCACAAAATGACAGAGTGGCAGCTGGGGTCCCTTCTTCAACAGGCTATAAAGAACCCCAGGCAACCATGGGTTTGAGCAGAGTTGCAACAGGATTGGTGACATCAGAGGTTGGGATGATTTATCATGCAGCTTATTTGTACCCTTTGGACTGTCCATGCCTAAATCTGTACTACTTCTATCTTTTGATAAATTACCGCCGGTACTTTTAGTTTTTGTCACATAGTCGCTTTTTGTCAAAAGGGCAAGTGTTCTATCTCTACCAGAGCCCAGCATCATGACAGGAATATGTCTTTTAAATTTCTGTGATTCTGTGGCATATACAAACAATGAAATATTATTCAGCCTTAAAAGGGATTTAGTTTTGACACATGATACAACATGGATGAACCTTGGAGACATTATGTTAAATACAGTAAGCCAGACACAAAAGGACAAATGTTGCATGATTCCACTTATGTGAAGCACCAAGTGTAGTCCAAGTCATAAAGAGAGCACGTAGGATGGTGGTTTTCAGGGGATGGGAAGAAGTGATAATGGGGAATTATTATTTAATGGGTGCAGAGTTTCAGTTGGAGAAGGTAAAAAAGTTCTAGAGATGGATTGTGGTAATGGTTTCACAACAAGGTGAATGTACCTATTGCCAATAAACTGTATGCCTAAAAATGGTGAAAATGGTAAATTTTATGTTAGGTATATTTTACCACAATAAGAATATTTTAAATGCAAAATAAAAATATCTAGGTGTTTCTCTCTCCGTACCATATGGTTAACTAATTAAATGGCTGTATGAGCATTTGAGGGATATCTGGGAGAACGACTGATGAATAATTCTACCATGACATTGCTGGGAATTTCTTCTAGGGGATCTGTTCTCGCTTTTAGTCAGTTGATTTTGAAAACACATCCTCAATTAGATTTTATTGTATACATGGAGTAATACCATTTTCCGCTGATCCTAAGGATGTCATTTTGTATTAACAATCTTCAAGCCTCTCAATGACCAAAATTCCTGGCTGCCACTCCAACTTATATACTCATTATGATAATTGTAACCACTTGCCTTTGTTGGCTAAGAACTGCCACCTGATGACTAACCTTCTAGGATTCTTATTTCACTGTTACGAAGGAGTCCACCATTCTAGTTCTTTTGCATGAGTTACTCACATAATCCTTGTGACACATCAGTGAGGTAATGACTCTGCTCCCCAGTTTTACAGATGAAGACACTGAGGCACAGAGAGTTTGTGTGCCTTTTGTATAATAAAGTAAGTTATTATTGGTCAAGAATACGTCCCTGACAAAAATAACCTAATAAATACTCATCAAGATAATTCTAAAGGAAAATTGAGAAATGTATGATATTTCAAGTGGAAGTTTCATTCTTATTTAAAAAGATGTAACCGATAGGGATCTATTTACATGATTTGTTACTTGACAGTCAAGATGAAATTTTCAAGTAAATACTAAGACTTAAAAGTTAAAAGTGATTTATTTCCATGAAACAAGCAAAAAATGCCAGAAGGTTATTTTGCTAGTTTAGTCTTTTAAAAGTTTTGTTTTACCAAGTAAAACCTTTTTACTTTCAAGTGACAACAGAATGCTAAAAGGCTTTAAAGTAATTGTGAAGAGCAAGAAAGCAACTCGCCCAATTTGACTCACAGGACTTTACTCAGTTATAATCTCATTTGTGGTTCACCTGGCTGTTCATCACTATACTTTTTACGGTCTGAAATCCCATAAAAAAGAACCTCAGACAATGAATAGAAGATTCGCTTAAGTACAAATGAATAAATGGTTATGATATAACCAGATATGAGACATGCTTATAGAAATGTCTTAGGAGTCAAACATAAAATAGGTCAAAGCAGCAGCTCCTTCCACGTAGCAAATCAGTTGTGTGTGTGTGTGTGTGTGTGTGTGTACTTCAATAATTATTTTTACAAACACTCTAAAAAAGTGTAACAGATTTTTGCTGTCATATCATAGAAACATTACAAATATAAAAAGTGAAAACATCTATCTTGTGTGCATAGAAATGTTATGGTCAAAGAGCAAAATATAATGCAATTTTATTTAATGAGACATAAGGAAAATTAATTTGGGATGTATCACAATCTAGTTACCTATACTCAGTTAAATTTTTGAGTAAGTGCTGTCAAATCTCTTAAAATGTATAGTATTTTGTATCTTGTTTATGGAATAGTCTTGTTTGTAAAGTTGAAAAAGAGAACAGAGTGCACCATCTTTAAATGCAAGTGAATTGTTTCATTTACATTTTTATATTGGGTATGTTTAAAAAAATCTATTTCCAGTAAACATTGACTTAGGGTATTGATTTAGAATCAAAAATTAAGTTCCTCTGACTGAGCTGATGCATGCACAAAATAAAATGCTCTTTCACAGTTATAAAGTTCAGCTTGTGGATAAAGACTTTTTTCTTTATAAACCACAAATTTTTTATGCAGACTAGGTAAAGACAAAATATTGAATTGAATGGTCATTGATTTGGGATTTCTAAATATGTCCTAGATTACCATAAAAATTAAGATACTATATACAAATGCTTTGTCTATTGGAGATTGAGTAGGTATTTTAGGAAGACATAGACAGTAAATGGTAATTTAATCGACTCTCTGGAAATGTGCATGATCATGTAATAACTTTAAAATTTACAAAGTGGAAGACATATAATGATAAAAAATCAGAGATGGATATACTTTACGATCTACAAAAACGCTATTATATCTCTTACTTATCCTTATCCTTCTGACAGCTCCTGAGAATCAATACCCCAGGTTGTCTTAGGAGTAAGGGTCAAGCAGCTGAAGATATCTTCCAGGCAGAGTGCAACATGTCCCAGGCACAAAGGGAGAATGAACAGAGCGGGTTTAGCAACTAGCTTGCAATGGCTAACTTGGAGGGTGCATGTTGTAAGAGGTAGTATTTAAGTCTGAAGAGATGCTCAGAAGATAAATTGTGAATGGCCTGATGATTCACATAAACAGATTTTTCATTTCCCTGAAGTCAATTAAATTCCTGAGATAATTATAAACTGGCACATGATGTGATCCACACTGCTTTTCTAAATGAATATTTTGGCATGAAGTAAGGGCGGGAGGCGGTATACCAAAAATTGATACAGCATTATAAACTGACAATACTTCAATAAAAAGAACAAATATAAAAAAAAAAAACTGGAGTTACTAAAATAATTCAGAAGATGATTAAGATGATGATGATAGAAATGAAAAAAATAGTAAATATTGTATGGTCTTATATATGCAAGACCAAATTTTTAAGTATTTTATTTTTTTCTTCCAGTTTTTCTTCCAGTTTTATTGAGATAGAATTGGCATAGAGCACCACATAAGTTTAAGATGTACAGTATAAAGATTTGACATACATACAGCATGAAATGATTACCACAGCAAGTTTAGTGATCATTCATAATCTCATATAGATATAAAATAAAAAATTGAAAAAATATTTTCCTTGCAATGAGAACTCAGGATTTACTCCCTTAACTTTCATATGTAACATACAGCACTGTTAATTATATTTATCATATTTTACATTGCATAGCTAGTACTTATTTATCTTATAACTTGAAGTTTGTATCTTTTGACTACCTTCATCCAATTTCCCCTCCTCCAAACCCCCACAGCTGGTATCCACAAATTCGGTCTTTTTTTCCTATGTTTTCTTTTTATATGTTTCTTTTTGAAATATAATTGACTTTTAATACTATATTAGTTCCTGGTGTACATGTAGTGATTGTATATTTCTATACGTTACAAACTAATCACCATGATAACTCTAGCTACCATCTGTCACCATATAATTATTATTATCCAAGTACATTATTATTTTTTGACTATATTCCCCACACTGTACATTTCATACCAATGACTCATTTATTTTGTAACTAGAAGTGTCTACCTTTTAATCTCCCTCACCTAATTCTCTCACTGCCCCACCACTCTCCACCCCTCTGGCATCCATCCACCTGTTTGCTCTCTGTATCTATGACTCTCTGTTTTGCTGTGTTTGTTACTTGTCTTAGTGTTTTAGATTCTGCTTATTAGTTAAATCATACAGTATTTGTCTTTCTCTGCCTGACTTATTTCACTTAGTATAATACCCTCTAGGTCCATCCATGTTGTCACAAATGTCAAGGTTTCATTCTTTTTTATGACTAATATTCCATTGACTTTATAGCATACCAGCTTAGCCATCCTCATGATTTGAGTTTCTGGTTCTTTCTGTCACACGTGTAATCTCTCAACAATTCATTTCCCCAGACACATGAAGAGAGAGATGTATCCAGTGATGTGCCTTGAAGGCTTATCTCATTCCAAAACAGAGACCATGTGGCATCCTGCTCTCCACCCCCTGCTGTTTTCTTCCTCTCCTTCGGGAGACGGAGCCCTTTCTTCTTTAATGAGCAACATATTCCTCCTTCCCTCTCTGTATCCATGATTAGCTGATACCATGTTCTTACTTGAAGAAAAAGAAAGAGGAAATCATCTTCAATGAACGGTGTTAGAAAAACTGGACAGCCACATGCAAAACAATGAAACTGGACCTCTATCTTACACCATACTCAAAAATGCACTCAAAATGGACTAAAGACTTGAACATAAGGCCTTAATTTCTAAATTTCCTGGAAAAAAGTAGGTAGTAGGCTCCTTGACACTGGTCTTGGCAATGATTTTGCAGAATTGATACCTAACAGCAGACAAAACAAAGCAAAAATCAATAAATGAGACTGCATCAAATTAAAAAGATTCTGCTTAGCAGGATAAATCATCAACAAAGTTAAAAGGCAATCTATGAAATGGGAGAAAAATTTTGCATGGTATACATCTGACATGGGGTTAATATCCAAAATATATCAAAAATTCATTCAAGTCAATAGCAAAACAACAACAACAACAACAACCTGATTTTAAAAATGGGCAGAGGATCTGAATATACAAAGTAGATGCCCAACAGGTACATGAAAACATCCTCAACATTATTAATTATTATGGAAATGCAAATCACAGCCACAAGAGATATTACCTCACACCTGTTAGAATGGCTATTATAGAAAGATAAGAAATGACAAGTGTTGGTGAGAATATAGAGAAAAGGGTACCATTGTGCACTCTTGGTCGGAATATAAATTAATGCAGCCACTGTGGAAAACAGTATGGAGGTTCCCCCCAAAACTAAAACTATCATATAACCTAGCAATTCCACTCCTGGGCATTTATCTGAAGGAAACAAAAATACTAACAGGAAAAAATGCACTCCCATGTTCATTGCAGCCTTATTTACAATAGCCAAGACATAGAAAGAACCTAAACGTCCAACAATGGATAAATGGATAAAGAAGATGTGGTATACAGATTCAAAGGAATTTTATTTATCTGTAAAAAAGAATGAAATCTTGCCATTCCCAACAACCTGGATGGATCTTGAGGGCACTATGCTAAATGAAAGAAGTCAGACAGAGAAAGACAAATATTGTATGATCTCTAAAGCCAAAACAAAAAAACATAAATCAGGAGCTTTATAGATACAGAGAACAGATTGGTGATTGCCAGAGGTATGGGGTAGGGAGTAGGTGAAGTGGGTAAAGGGGTCAAAAGGTACAAATTTCCAATTATACAACAGAATTAGTCATGGGGGTTTAAAGTACAGCATGGTGACTATAATGAATAATACTGTATTGCCTATTTGAAAGTTGCTAAGAATGTAAATCTTTAAGTTCTTATTATAAGAAAAATATTCATAAAAATGACGTTATTCTATAGATGGGTTTATAACAAAGCAGGGGTGGGGCATGCTTGTTATTATACTACTAATTGCTCCTATATATCCTCCTTGTGTACTCAACAGATTATAAAATGATGCAGATTCATCATTTGGAATTAAACATTGTTTGTGTTACCATCCCCAAAAGAGAGAAAAAGGAAAAAGATAGAAAGAGGAAGCATTGCTTGTAGGGCTGCTTGTTTTTCCAAAGAATAATCACCTTGTTGATTTGGGGTGGGGGGGGCTGTCTTTTATACTGGCCTCATCTAGGAAGATTTGGATAGGATAATATGAGGAGCCAGAATAGAAGCCATAAGGAAATCTTTCCTGGATACCCAGTGTTTGGAGGTTGAACGTTTCTTAGAGTGATGCTGAAGGCTAGAGTCAGTTCTTGTACCAGGCCTGTGCTGGTATATTCCTTGATCCTTTTAATACTGTATCATAATATGTCCTTTCTTTCTGCTAGGCATCTGCTTTATGTGTTGTAATTTCAGAGAAAATGGAAGGAAAACAAATACTGGGGGATCAACATATTTGCTTTATTTATTTGAATGATACCATTTCCTCCTTGTCCAAGGCCAATTATGAATAAGCAGTATCTAATTCAGTCTCTAGAGGAGTTCTAATTCAGTCTTACACTGAGGGTATTGAAAAGAAATATCATATGGACCAACAATCTAAGCCACATATATAACTTAAAATTTTACTGTATTTGCGTTTTTAAAAAAAGATGAAGAGTTTAATGATTTGTTTTAACCTAGCATTTCTAAAATACGATCATGTCAATACATAACCAGTAAAAAGGAACAAGATATTTTACACTGTTTTTTTTTGCTGAGTTTTCAAAACCACAGGTATCATACACATTAAGCACACCTCAATTCGGACAAAACACATTTCAAGCGCTCAACAGCCAGATGTGGTTTGTGGCTACCATCACAGGCATCACAGGAATGGTCCATTCATTTCCCAGCTTTATGTACATGGAGATGGGGGCTCCTAACTGTCCCGTGTGGTAGTGGGTCCTAGGCTATATCCCCTGCATTATTGCCTCAAATGAATTAAAAAATTGAAATTAATTTCATGCAAATGTTATCTGGGCAGAAGCCATCTTAAGTATTCAGTTTTCATCCATGAGTTGTCATATTCACTTGTTTTTTCTTTCCAATTTTTAATTTTTATTGTAATGTGTGAACTTTCCCTAAAAGAAAATATACGTACAGAAAAGTGAACTAACCCAAAGTGCACAAACCAAAGAATGGTCGCAAAGGAAACACACCTGTGTACCCAGTCCATAGCTCAAAAAAATCAACCAGTATCAGCATACAAGAAATCACTCTTGGGTCACTTCCCAGATCACAGTTTTTCTCCAAAATTAATCACTAGCCTGGCTTTTAACACCAAGTATTTGCCTGCTTGTCAACTTTACGTATATGGAGTTATACAGTAGGCACTCCTTTGTTTCTGCTTTTTTTTCCATTCACCATTTATGTTGGTTTTATTTGGTTCTTGATTTCTATGAATACTTTTCTAAGTTGCCAGGCATTGATACATTTTGAAAATGAGCAGAGCAGCCTCTGACAGCCAAGACTGGCCCAGCACAGTCAGGGGTTGCTAGGAGCTAACTGGTCACTCACAGCCAGGGCAGGGTGTTCTGCTGTGGAACATGAGCAGTTTCACAGAACACCTTCAGACAGGCGCTCTCCATGATCAAAATGGATCCCCAGGAAAACATGTCCATTCTGTAATAATTTATGAACTCTAAAAAACCCCCAAAAAACAAAAACATAATATATACCAAACCACAAAAATGATCAAAATCAAATTTCTCTCTGTTCTGGCTAACATAAGAAACTTGCTGCTTCTTTCCAAATTATAGCTCTAGACTTGCCTCATTCCTCCCACCTACTAGATAAGATCTATTAAGATGCCAAATCATAAAATTATCTTCATATTCTGACAGCATACAGTTTAGAGCAAAGCCTACTTCCTTGATTCCTCCCCTAAACCACATTCAAAAGTCAAATCCTGTAAGTACTTCTGTCGCCCCATTACTGAGATGCTTTAGCTTTCCATGATGTGCTTTCTCTTCTGCTACAAGTAGAAAGCAAAACAACACAATTTTGTTCAACTACAGACCATATGAGTAAACTGACAATTGAAAAATTTTGAAATAGAAAAATGTTAAAATATTAAAAATATAATAAATAAATGAATGTGTGAAATGCAGTCATTTGATTGTTACCAAATACTTAGGATGCTATGGCCTTCTACCTTATTCTAAAGCTCTTTATGAATGTCTCATCTTCTTGAATGAAATTTAGTCTTTCAGAAAATTTTAAAAGTGTACATCACTTTTTGCATCTTCCATTTATATGCTTGTAGATTGTTTTCATTTAGTCATCAAAATCATTACATGCTTTTATGTTTAGGGCTATCATACAATCAATATTTGATGAAAGAAGTCATGAGAAAACTACTGCTTAGATTATCAGTGAGAGATGAGCTCCATGATTCGTCTTCTTTTGCTTAATTTCTCCAGACACCAATGACACGTACAATAGGTGATAGGATAGTGACCTGGAAAGAATATTTTTCTTTGTGCAAAAACCACTGTCATACGTCATATTCAAACCCTTAAACTTTGACATAATTAAAGCCTTTTTAACCAATTTTACCAAAACGATCTGATTTAGATGATCTATTTTTAAAAGGATGTCACCCATGTATTTATATTTGGGAAGCCATGGGCTCTAAATCTCTCTCCTTCTTCACTTGGAAGATGTGCACAGTGACTGTCATCTACTCCACAATTACAGCTCCTGTATGATTTGCTAGTCAGTAGTGTGAGAAGATCTGTACCCAGACTTGGAACAAATGGATTGTGTGATGAGAGTCCTGGGGAACATTTATGATGCTTGTGCTATTCCAACTGCTGTTCTGGGTTTTCTTTTTCCTGTTTTGAAGACTGGCTGTGACAGTGGCAGAGACAGTCAGTGATTTAAGAGCGAAGGAGAGTGCTGCTGTTATAGCTGTGGTGTCTGTGATGAATGGAGGCAGAGCAAGCAAGAAGGAAAGAAGATGTGAAATAAGGGAAGAGGGATAGAAAATGACAGATTTAAAGCCATTCTCTAAAACATCTGCCAGTTTATCCTGTGAGGTAAAATACACAATTTTAATTTTGAGAGATTTTATGGAATGTCATGCTAAATTTGTTTGAATCGTGGTTTTAAAGGTAAATCATTATCTATTTAACAATTACACTAGCCTGAGAGGAGATTCTATTTATTCTTTGTTCTTGGACTTCTTAAAATTTTGATTTTTGCTGAAATAATGCACAAAATACTGTTTTTAACAAAACATAGTTGAGATATTTAAAAACATTGTAAATGTTTGCTTTATTGCTCAGGTCAATAATATTTTTGAACCACATTTTGCTTTCATTTGGAAAAACTTAATAAAATGTTGATATGACCACTGTGACTTTTCTAAAATTTGATTATGTAAACAATGTACAAAGCATATTCTATATAATCTCTGCAATGGTGGCTGCTGTAAGAAACAAACAAAAAGGTGGATACAATAAACTTTTACTCCATTAAAACTTTTAAATATTGGATCAAATCTAACATTTGAATACACACAAAACAATTGATGAACAAAGTCAGTATACAACTTAGGCCAATAGGAAACATCCTTTGGGGATTTTGGTACAATCAGGAAAAGAAAGAGCAGAGTTAAGCAGCTTTATCATGAATGGTACAACACATGGATCATCCAATGGGCCAAGAGGGTAATTAATTAGAAGGATTCCACTTTTTACTCTAAGCTGTGTTTACCTAGAATTTCGTCATCTCACAGCATCTCTGTAGAGTTGGTGGAACGAATTTCAGAGGATGCAGTTTGCATAAGACATGAAGAACTCCCTAAGAAGAAACTCATTCTAGGAAGAAGACCACAAGACACCTATGCCTGTTCTCAAAGCACTACTGCAGAATGGGGGAAGAGAGACAATTATGAATATGGCTAACCTCTTGCCAAGACATCATGGGTTTATACTTGTTAGTTGAAAGGAGAAGATATCTCCCTGGAAAAAATAAAGTCTATCATCACAAAAAAATCTCTGGGGTGCCACAGCATGAATCACTCCAAAAGCTATGTGTAGGCGACCCTCTCTTGCTCCATCACAGAATATAGAGCATTAACAAACTACGCAAACTTAGGCAAAATAGTTGAGCTTTAAGAACCTCAGTTCCCACATGTAAAAAAATAAAAGTAACAAATGATAATAATAACAGTGATAGCAATAATAGCATCAATTTCATGTTGTTGCTGGGAGATTAAATGTTTAATATTTATAAAGAACTTGGAAGAGTGTTTCACATTTATTAACTATTCACTAAATGCTAACTCCATTGATGTGCACTTGGAGCTGTTTGATATATATTTCCTGCTTTATTTAATTTGATGACAGAGAAATTTTCAATGTAGCCCTATAACTTAAAATCATTTAAAACTAAAATTTACCCACAAGCAATATCTATATTTTAGTTTACTTAATGAACATATCTTAAAAACAAATCTAATTAAAAAATAAAATATTTATACATAATTTTGAAGTTCAATAATAGTACTAATGAATCTCGACTCTGAAATTACAAAATGTCAAAACTTTTCATATATTATTTATTTAACATATCAACATAAAATACATAAAATACAGTAGAAATAACAAAACTTCAATAAACCTCTACATGAGTTTTAAAATCCAAAGCTATGTGGTTTGGTTTGGAAAATAAAATCTCCATTATTCCAGGATTTTAGCCTAGAAAAAAAATCTTGTGGATTTCAATGATCTACAAAAAAGATTATTTAGATATTCATGGGTTCATTCAGGACATGCCAGAAAATCAAGAAGATAATTCTGTATTTGATCATTTTTGCTATACATACGTATATATTGAAGGAATGCATAACCGCTGGATAATATTTGTATTAAAGCAAAAAGTAAAGCAAGTAAGATTTCCTTTTTAAAATAACTCATTTAAATAAAGACTATATAAGGTTAATGTTATCAATGTAGAGATCCATATTAGATTTTATTTTTAAAACATTGGTATTTAAGTACTTATTATTTCAATCAATTATATACTTTGACTACTGTAGGCAAGCCACGCTGGAAGGTGAACTGGGAGTATATAAAGATTATTAATAGCTTTAAAATTTAGAATAGACTAGGAGAAAGTTACTATAGGCTGAATTATATCCCTTTAAAATTAATATGTTGAAGCTCTAGTCCCTAGTATCTCAGAATATGTATTTGGAGATAAGGTCTTTTAAAGAGGTAGTTAAGTTAAAAAATGAAGCCATTAGAATGGACCTCAATACAATCTGACCAGTGTCCTTATAAGAATAGGAACTTCGGATACACAAAAAAGATACCAGAAATAGGTTTGCACATACAAAAGACCAGGTAAAGACACAGGGTAAGGAGGCCTTCTGCAAGCCAAGAAGAGATGCTGCAAAAGAACCCAAACCTGCCAACACCTTGATCTTGGACTTCCAGCCTTCAGAATTTGGGGAAAATAAATTTCTGTTGTTTAAGTAAGCTAATCCTTGATATTTTGTTACAGAAGCCCTCACAAACTAATACAAAACCATGCACTCTCTAAAATAATTGGGGGACTAGAATCAATAGACTTTTTTCACCTCTGAGTTCTCATCAGAAACTATAGTTTATGTTTGTAAAACATCTTATAATATGTTGCATCTTCAGTGTTATAATTGTTTAATTGATCTATCTTTCCAAGTAGACTATAGACCACTCAAGACAAAAAAAATATGTATTACTCATTTATGTACTTGTTATGTATAGCATAGATTTATGCCCTTTTGTAGGAGATGAACAACTGCCTGTTAACTGAATGTTTGATTTGGCTACCAGGGGAAACTCTAAAAGAGGGAATTATATAGATGCATTTAGGTCATAATGTGTCATCATTAAGATGTTAATGAAAGCAAAGAGAACACCAAAAGAGGACTGATTTGGCGTGAATTCAGTGAACTGGGTTTGGGCATAGTGTATGAGTTGCTGGTGTGCAACTTTGTTAGAAATTACTTAATGCAAGAAATGTGGGATGAGTCAAGAGAATAGGATCTGTAAAAATGAGAGTCACCAAGATATACAGAAATAATGAAACCATGTAAATAGATGATATTTTACATGAAAAAACCTTGATAATCCTGTGTATTAAAAAGTTAGGTATAAGAGAAAGTACCAGTGAAGAAGTTGAAAAGGAACACAAAGGAAAGAGCTAGACAGAAAAATCAGTCCCATAAAGGAAAAACATTTAAGGAACAGATAACCAAACTTGTCAAATACTAAATAGAAAGTAAAGGAGACAAGGACTGAAATAATAGTAATTATGAAGTGAAACAGTACTACCAATACTAAACTTAGTAGTGAGAGAGATAAAAAGTCAACAAACAAAAGGAGAAAGAGTACACGTGCCAGATGCTTCTATTGTTCATTGATAGACAGTTCTCTTTTTAAAGGCACACAGAAGTCAACTCTTCCCTATGACTTATAGACAGTTAAGATCAGGTGACAAATGTTGACTAAAAACATGTGACAAAAAATAAAATATTACACCTTGACTAACATATTTAATTACCACAGAAAGCCACTTTGTATCTTCTCCTACAAAACAGACAGCCACATAATCCAAAGAGTGCAGCTATACCAGGAAGGTCTGTGAGTGACTTTGTGGAGTGGGATTCTATTAGCCTTACTGATACAATGAGCCATGAAGAAATTTAAACAGATTAAACTAGGCTAATCCTTAGGTGTTTTCTGAAGGAAGGCTAATAAAAAGACGAATGGCAGTTTGAGAGGTAAACAAAATGAAGGCAATGGTTTGAGTTGAGTGACATAATATTTTTGCAGCTAAGGAAAATGGATAAGTGAATCAAGGGACTGAAAACATAGAAGAAGTATAATAAACGGAAGGCATATAAAGAGAACATAAGTCAAAATCCTCTGCTTCTTGGGAAATTCTACAGACAAAACTCATGGCTGGGTTTACCACAGGCTTATGGATATGGAGTAAGTACCAAAGGTTAGCCGAGAGGCGAAACCACGCAGAGAATGAGTGAGGAATGGAGATACAGCTGAAATTGTATCTGTTGCACCCAGGATGGGTAGCAAGATGAATGCATGCTGACATGGATGATCGAGGGGCAATTATTGAAACATTGAGAATGTCTAAACAGAATTAACCATTCTTAGTGTTAAACTTGAACAAAGTTTACAGGTATACCAGAGGAGAACTGGCTAATTTCATCTGAAGAATATCAGGGAAGGATGAAGACAGGAGATAATATACTTACAAAATGAGTGCTTTTGGAAGATAAACAGGAGTTTGGTTGGGAGATGAATTAGGGGAAGCCATTTCAAGTAGAGAGAACTAATTTGGAAGTAATATATAATCAGATGCTTCAGAAATACAAGCAATGTAGAATAATAGAGCAATGAGATACTAAGAAAAATTAGGCACATTCTAAATCTCTTGTTATTTTCCTTGCTTAGGATTTGGGCTTCATGTTAGAGGGAAAATAATACTGTTAAATCTATTAAACAATACAGGGACATAATACATCTTTCATTCTAGAAAAACTGTATCACCAAATGGCTAATACAATTTAAATTCCATAAAAAGGTATCAAAGTTTACATATCTTACAAACTTTGGTATGATTCAATTTATTTATTTGTTTTATGGGGTTGTAATAATAATTTATGAAGTGCTATTTCACCCTCAAAAGAGATGGGCTAACATCACAGTTTCAAAATTACCAAGTATTTTGTTTTACCACACCTGTCAAAGGCTTAGGTAAGTTTTGTCATTGAGGTTTTTGGTCCATTTTGCAAAAAAGACATAAAAACAATTGTACTCAGTTTTTTTGTAAAGGAAAAAGGGATGTCGACAATTCATAAAACGGAAGAAATTATTTAATAAGGCTATAACCCTTATAACCAAATAATGTGGAGAAGCAATATATATATAATAACTCTTCCAATATGTATCAAGCTTCAAAGTATTTTTGATGTTTTCTACTAATTAAAAGGACTCACTCGAGCTACATTCACAAAATATTTCAAATGGTCATATTTAAACTTTTGATGTTTTACCTTAGTGTTTATCTTTAAAATTGTAATCATCTCTATGATGCTACTTTGAATCTGCTCTAAATTTACTATACTAACTTTTGTGATGCCTCAACTATTGGCACAGCGTTCTAAACAATTCTGAGGGATGACTGAGGTAATCACTTTGAATAATTCCTCAAGTGGCAAAATTCTGCCATATGCTTAAGAAAACTTTCAAAATAAGCTCAATTACCACTACGAGAAAAAGTTTCTACTTAGTCAACTCTTATTATAGTTGTTTCTTTATTTTTAATTTCACACTATCTTGGCATTAACTTAACCATCAATCATGTTGCATCTGTATTCCTGTAGTGTTTTCTCCATCCTTTCATATAGCAATTGTTGCCAAGAAGCTCCACAAGGAGAAAGATTATTTTTAATCTCAGTAACTATGTTTAATAAGGTTTTAATACATTTTATTTGAATGAAATTTTCATCAAGGACAATAGAAGGCAAATTAATTTTCTAAAAAGATAAGTTGCCTACATTGAAATGCTAGTCAACAAAAAAAATCTATAGACATCCCTTATATCTAAAATATTTTCTGAAAAAAAGTCCTAAAATTTCCTCTGTTAAGATGGGGTATAATCTTCAGGAGTAATCTTAAATTGTAGGGCACATATTATATTAGGTAAGATGAAGATATAAATACTAAAAAAATGTTGTATGTGTAGAGAGCCTTTTACAGTGAATACATATTTTACACACATTTGCTTCTTGGAACATCCATATGTTAACATACCAGCAGTTAGACCTGGTATTATTACTCTTCCACTTCAGAGGAGAACATTAAAAGACTAAAATCTTAAGTTATTTTTCCTAAAAACACTCAACAACCAAATGACATTGGGATATTATCCAGGTTTCCTAGCTCCAGGTTTATATTCTTTCTACTAAATCATTACATAAATTCAACAGACAGAGTTATGCAATAAAATATCTGTATTAAAGCCATGAAACCATAGAGAATAAGGATAAAACTTGTACATTAGGACTATTGATAAAGAAATAGAAAGAAAGACTCTGAGGAGAATTTAAACATGAAGTTTTAAATGTGTCACACCTAACAAGGCTGCAATATGGAATAAAACTCTACTTGTATCACTATGAAGAGCTGAAGAAATGAATATAATTACTTAAAAATTGAATTTATGTAAACCACAAAATATAAGAAATATCCCAAAGTATATTTATGATATAAAAAGCTATGCTCATTTGATTTAAAATTATGATTAAGGGAGAAAAGGCAAACACTAACGCAGTCCACTGTTAATCAAATACACACCTAACCTCTTTCAAGGTCTGAATCTTCTTTAGAACAAAATGTAATATAGAGGTCAGGCACCAAAGGGTCAAAAATAACAGGAAAGATAAACACCATTTATTTCCCTGTGAAGAAAATTTGTAGCTAGACTAGTGATGCAGTACTTACATTATGCTGACATACAGGCTGTTAAGACTTATGTGGAAAGCTGGGTTCAGGAAAATAATAACGTGCAATTGTGCATAGTTTTGAAGGATGGTGGTAGCATCTGTGTTACACTGTCCTTGCTGACTAAATCACTCTTGTTTATTGGAATCTACTTTAGGGGCAAAATTTTTGCAGAACACTGGAATTGAATCTAATGGATAAAGATTTTATATTGCCTTTGGGATGCTATTCTACAGAGGCATCATTTGAAGTCTCACATTTATATCAAATTAATGTCAAGGTTGTTTGCAAAAGTTTTTGCTGCTCTGAAAAATTCTATTAACTGAAGCCAGAGAATTTCTTTATAATTCAACATTCTTTTTCCTCTTTCACTATCATTTTTCACCTTATAAGGTGGCAAAATAAAAGGTATATCTTTTATGTATAACAATTAAGGTTTTAGGTTCAGAAGACTTGCACTTCAAATCTGAATTTTTCTACTTAGCTAAATGCCCATATGCATGTTACGTGTACTACTTTAATCTATTAGATTTCTAGAAGAACAAAAAAGATGAAATTAACACCTACCACTTAGGATGAATATTAAACAACATAATACTTACCAAGAACACAAAGCCATGCCTTTTATATATTAGGTACTGATAACATATTCATGGAAGATTCTGCTATTTGCTCCTCCACAAAGCATAACATTCCTTCTTCATTACCATTAGAACACTTGATGCTACATGAATTAGAATTGAAGGTGATTATCAGCTCCATCCCTCTGCAGCTAGAAATGATCCATTAAATGAGTTAAAGCAGAATTTAGGTTGTGCTTTCCTTATTAAAATTCATATCCTTCTCCCTTAGTATGTCATTTTCATTCAGACTGGAAAATAGATGCAGACTGATGATGCAGCAGCCATCTTGAAGCCAAAAGGATAGACTACACCCTTAAGATATTAGAATGCCCAAGTGATAATTTTAAAAAATGATTGGTTCCTTAATGTTACCATGTTTCTACTCCATCCTAAAATGCTTATCTCTGGACATATTAGAGAACATGAGAAAAATAAACAACTAGTTGTTAAAGGTATTCTATCAGCTATTCCATTGAATGCATATAAACACATTCATCAGTGAATTAAGTCTTGATGGGATCTAATAATGTATTTTTAGTCATTTCTGCTATGTAAGATCTTATCTCACATGATGTTATGACTATTCTATTCTAATTGTATCAAAAAGTTCATTTAAAAACTATTATTGAAATTATTTATCTATCAACTTTATAAGAAACAATAAAAGCCAACTGGCATATTAAATAGAAACTATATAGGGTACTCACTATGTCTAGATGGACTGCATTCTTATAAATGTCAACACAGTTTTATGTAAACCTCATGGTAACCACAAAGCAAAAACCTATAGTAGATTCACAGAAGATAAAGAAAATAGAGAATTAGAACATACCAATACAGAAAATTACTACTTCACAAAGGAAGGTATCAAGAACATCAAAAAGAAACAAGGGAACCAAAGAAAAAAAAAAAAAAAGGCCATAAAACAATTAAAAGATGGCATTAGTAAGCCCTTATCTATCAACACTTAATCTAAATGTAAGTGAATTGAATTCTCTAATCAAAAGGCATATAGAGTGGCTAGATAGGAAAAAACAAGGCCCAACTATATGCTGCCTACAAAAGACTTACTTCAGCTTTAACGACACATATAGACTCAAAGTGAAGGGGCAAAAAAAGATATCTCATGCAAGTGGAAATCAAAAAAGAGCAGGGATAGCTATACTCATACAGAACAAAATAGACATTAAGCCAAAAACAGTAACAAAAGACAATGAAGGTTGTTGCATTATGATAAAATGCTCAATTCATCAAGAAAATATAAATCATAACTATATACACATACAACATTGGAGTACCTAAATATGTTAAGCAAATACTAACAGATTTGAAGAGAAAAATAGAAAATAACACAATACTAGGTCACTTTAATACCCTAATTTCAGCAATGGATATATCATCTGGACAGAAGACGAACTGAAAAAAAAAGAAAATTGGAATTGAACAATACTTTAGACCAAATGGACCTAACAGACAAAGATAGAACATTCCATCAACAGCAGCAGGATACACATTCCTCTTAAGGGCACATAGAACATTCTTCAGAACAGATTATATGAAAGGCCACAAAACAAATCTTAGCAAATATAAGAAGATCGAAATCACAACAAGTACCCTTCTGATTAGAAAATACGAAAATAGAAATCAATAACAGGAGAAAAACTGAACAGTTTACAAATACATACAAATTAAACAACATACTCCTGGGTCAAATGGGTCAAAGAAGAAATCAAAAAGGAAATAAAAGTATATCTTAGATAAAAATGGAGAAAAAAATTATACTAAACCTGTGAGATGCTACAAAAGCAGTCCTAAGAGGAAAGTGTACAGCAATAAATCAGTATTACTAGGAAAAAAGAAAGACCTCTTGAAACAACTTAACTTCATACTTTATGGAACTAGAAAAAAGAAGAACAAGATAAGCTTAAAGTTGGAAGAAGAAAGAAACTAACAAAGATTGGCAAAGAATAAAATGAAATAGGGACCAGAAACACAATGGAAAAGATCAATGAAACTAAAAGTTTATATCTGAAAAGAAAACAAAACTGACAAATATTTAGCTAGACTAACTAAAGTAGAGAAAACTCAAATAAATAAATCAGAAATGAACAAAGAGACATTCCAACTGATACCATGAAATACACAGTATTTTAAGAGCCTACTATGTACATTAGAATGCCAACAAATTGAGTAATCTAGAAAAATGGATAAATTCCTAGAAACTTACAACTTACAAAGACTATATCATAAAGAAATAGAAAATATTAAAAGTATAATAATGAATAAGGAGATTCAATTAGTAGCCAAGAACCTCCCAAAAGAAAAGCCCAGGACCAAATGGTTTCACTGGTAAAGCCTACCAAACATTTTAAAAAGAATTAGTGCCAATCCTTCTCAAATTCTTTCAGAAATTGTAGATAAAGGAACAGAACCGAACTCTTTTTATGAGACCAGCATAACCCTGATACCAAAGCTAGATAAAGATACTACAATAAAATAAAACTACAGAGAAATTCTCCTATGAATATTGATTTAAAGTTACTCAATAAAATATTAAGAAAAATCTGAATAGCACATTAAGGAATCATACATCATGATTAACGGGGTTTTATCACTAGGATGCAAAGATTCAATACGCCCAAGTTAATAACTATAATACACCACATTAATGAAATGAACTATAAAAATCATTTGACAAAATACATTGTTTTACAATAAAAAAACTGTTAACAAATTGCATGTAAAAGGAACAAACCTGAATGCAATAAAGACCATATATGACAAACCCATAGCAAACACCAAACTCAATAGTGAAAGTTTGAACATTGTTCCTCTAAGATCACAAATAAGACAAGGGTGCCCAGTCTCACCAATCTTATGCAAAACAGTGCTGGAAGTCCTAATCAGATCAGGCCAGACAATGAAAGAAAAGGCATTTAAATCAGAAAGGAAGAAGTAAACTTGTCCCTGTTTGCAGATGGTATAATATTATATGTAGAAAATCCTGAAGACGCCATCAAAAAACTGTTAAAAGTAATCAACAAATTCAAAAAGTTGCAGGATACAAAATCAACACTAAGAAGTCAGCTGTATTTCTATACACTAACAACAAAATATCTGAAAAAAAGAAATAAATAAAATAATCCTATTTACAGTAACATCAAAAACAATAAAATACTTAGGAGTGATTTTGACCAAGGAGGTGAAAGATCTTGTACCTGAGAGTATAAGACATTGATGGAAGAAACTGAAGACACTACAAATTAAAAGATATTCATGTTCATGGATTGAAAGAATTAATGCTGTTAAAATTTTCACAACATTCAAAGCCATCTATAGATTCAGTGCAATTTCTATCAAAATTCTAATGCCACTTTTCAGAATAAGAGATTAAACAATCCTAAAATTTGTATGAAACCAAAAAAGACCCTGAATAGCCAAAGCAATCCTGAGAAAGAAAAGAAAAGAAAAAAGAGCCCAAGGCATCACACTTAAAGCTATACTACAAAGATATATTAATCAAAACAGTGCAGAAGTGGCATAAAAACAGACACATAAAATAATGCAATAGAATAGAGGGCCCAGAAAGAAACCCTACATATATGGTCACCTAATGTTTGATATGGGAATTGAGAATACTCAATGGGGAAAGGATAGTCTCTTCATTAAATGGTGTTGGGAAAACTGGATAACCATGTGCAAAAAAATGAAGTCGAATCCTTATCTTACAACACTCAGAAAAATTAACTTAAAATGGATTAAAGAGTAAAATATAAGAACTGAAATTGAAAAACTTCCTAGAAGAAAAAAATAGGAAATAAATTCCTTGATACTGGTTTTGGTAAGATTTTTTTAATATGGCACCAAAAGCACAAGCAATAAAAGCAAAAATCAGTAAGAGGGACTATGTCAAACTAAAAAGCTTCTTCACAGCAGAAGAAATCATCAACAAAATGAAAAGGCAACTCACAAAATAGAAGATGTTTGCAAACCATATATCTGATATGGGCTTAATATGTAATATGTATAAAGAACTTATAAAACATTAATAGAAGAAATAATCTGATTTTTTTAAATGGGCAGAAGAGCTGAATAAACATTTTCCCAAAGAAGACATACAGATGCCTAACAGGTACATGAAAAGGTTTTCAACATCAGTAATCATCAGTGAAATACAAATAAAAACCACAATGTGATATCACCTCATACATGTTAGAATGGCTTTCAACAAAAACACAAGACGTAAGTGTTGTCAAGGATTTGAAGGAAAGAGAACTCTTATGCACTGTTGATATAAATGTAAATTGATACAATCACTATGGAAAACTATATAAAGATTTATCAATAAATTAAAAACAAAACTACCATATGATCAATCAATTCCACTTCTGGAATTGATCTGGAATCACATCTATACATCCAAAGGAAATGAAAACGGAATATTGAAGAGATGTATGCACTCCTATGTTGCTGCAATATTAGTCATAGTAGCTGAGATAATGGAAACCACATAGGTATCTGTCAATTAATGAATGGATAAAGAAGATGTCACATGTGTATTTGTCTCAAACACACACACACACACACACACACACACACTCAAGAATATTATTCAGCATGAAAAAGAAGGAAATCCTGCCACTTGTGACAATATGGATGGACCCTGAAGGTATTGTGGTAAATAAAATAAGTCAGACAGAGAAAGATAAACATTGCCTGGTATCACTTAGTGTAATCTATAAATTTGAATTCATCAGAACAGAGTAGGGTAGTTGTTGCCAGGGACTAGAGAATGGGGAAAATGGGGAGATGTGGTTAAATGTACAAACTTCCAGTGAGAGGATGAAAAGTTCTGGGGATCTAATACACAGAATTGTGATTATAGTTAACAACAAAGTATAGCTGACCCTTGAAAAATACAGGTGTTGGGGGCGCCTACTTCGGCACAAAAATTCAAGTATAACTTTACACTTGGCCTCCATGGTTCTTCATCCATGAATTCAACTAACTGTAGATCTTGTAGAATTATAGTGTGTATTTATGGAAAAAATTCATATATAAGTGGACCCATGTAGTTCAAACCCATGTTGTTCAAAGGTCAACTGTATTATATATATTCAAAAGTTTCTAAGAGGGTAGATCTTAAGTGTACTCACCATAGAAAAGAAACGGTAATTAAGTGACAGGATGAAGATGTTAGCTAATATCAAGGTGGTAATCGCTTTGCATCACACATGAGTATCATATTGACATGATGCACATCTTAAACTTACACAAAGTTATATGTCAATTATAGCTCAGCAAAGCAGAAAAAAATAAGTGCCAGGTAAAATAGGTAAGGCATTCAACACAGAAAAATACTGTGGTACCACAAGAAAAATAACTGACTCTAGGTAAAGGGGAGCTTTCATCACTGATTGCTATTTTGAGTCATCTGAGAAATTCTTCTCGAAAATACTGGCTTTCCAACAGATATAGAAAACAAACTTATGGTTACCAAAGGGAAATTGGGGAGGGATAAATTAAGAGTTTGGAATTAACAGACGCACAGTACTATGTATGAAGTAGATAAACAACAAGGTCCTAATGCACTTGACAGGGAACTACATTCAATATCTCATAACAGCCTATAATGAAAAAGAATATATATAACTGAATCATTATGTATTCAGTTATGAATCAGAAAGTAACATAAGACTGTAAATCAAGTAAACAATAAAAAAATTTGTCAAAAAAATATATTGGCTTTCTAATTATATCATAATCACTAAAGATTTATCATGACAACAATTTGACTCATTTTGAGAAACACTGCCCCTAGAGCAACATACTCCTAATCAAATCTTAAACAGGGAAAAGGCATACTCTTCCAGTGGAACATATGAAAAATGCAGAGTTCAAATCTGCTAATTATAGGATTTTTTTAATATTTCTGTGAAAATAATTACATTTTTATTTAATTTTTAAATTTTTCTAAAGCTTTCTAATTCATTTAATGGGTAATTATTTTATTCTGTTGATCTGTACCACTAAAAAAACTATTTCAGCATCTGCTAGTCTTTAGTTATTTGTTTCTGCTAGAGGGCCAGTGTGTGTGTGCATGTGTGTGTGTGTGCTAATGGTTTGTATCTTTTGATGTATAATATTTATGAAATTTACTTCACATATCAACAAAAAATCTGACTAATGGCACCTACTTTTGTGTTAGTGTTTTATATGTTATACAACTTGCACAAAATATCTTTGATTTAAGCTAAATAAACATAACCAGATAAAATTCTGCAAGCAAAATTTTAAAAACTTAGAGTATCCCTTGAACAAACAGTGGGAAATGTTTGCAGATTTGTACTTAATAGTTTATATTGTTTAGTTTAGGTACAACACAATGTAACTAAACCAAAACAAAACTGCATACAAAGTCCGTGTGCTCTAAAATTCTGTGATTTTTACACATTTTATGGGTCTATTTTGACATTGGTACATCTAGCGAAATCTTAATCCATTTCTTTGAGAAGCAGCAAAAGTAAGGCCAACTCAATTGACCATGTATTATAAATAGAATTTGAGTGTAGGTTTAGGAAATGGTGTCAAGACTGCACTTCAAATTGATTTTAATACCAGTCCGGGGGTGGTATAGGGTAGGTGTCTTCAGACTGTATTTAAGTGGAGACTCTGATGAATTCTGAAGAACAGAATGGCAGAATGAAATCTATATTTTAGCAAGATTAATTTGGCAGTGCTACATTAAATGGATTGACAGAAATAACAATTTAAGGGCAAAACACCAGCTAGGAAGCTATTACTGTGGTTTGACTTAAATGTGTTGGTAAAAAGTTAAATAGCAATAGAAATATTACAACAAAGAAATATATTAGATATCAAAATAACCTCAGGAATAAAACAGGGACAACAAAAAATACCCAAGTTCTAATTCCATGTAGTCCAAAGAATGTTCATGAATATTAATGAAAAAGAGGAACAGGAAAAATATGAAACACCTGAATATGAAATAGAAGCCACTGAAGATGTGTAGCAGTCCTAGAATAAGCATGGAACCTAGATATAAAAATTATGTAAATAATTCCAAACTCTTTCTTAGGAACAGTAGTTGTAGTTCAATGGAAGTTTTCCTAGAATAACAATGATTGCCATGTGTTAGTTGTTATAAAGGACCTTTCGTGGTTAGGCTAAAACCATCTCCCCTGCTAGACAAATTGCCAGGTTCAGTTTGCTGCCTTTGTATCCAAGACCTCTTGCACCATCAGTGTACTCTTACCAGCCCCTTTCTGGTTCTCTTGTTGATCTGTGATGATGCTCAGGAGAACCAAGAAATACTAAGACTTTTTTCTATAAACTATATTTTGCTTGGGTCTGAAAAGACCCTTATGAAAATAAGAAAGGGAGGGATAAATTCTACCTTTTTTCCCTGATAGTAACCTGATGTTCCAATGATATGCTTTCTATGTGATTATTTTCTAGAATTGTTTTGTTAATCTGCCCCTTATACTAAACTATGACATTATTAAACCAATGGACAAGAGAGATCTAAAATACAAATGCAAATTATTCACTACAGTTATTTTGGTTCAACAGTGTTAAAAATGACTATGTTCTATTTGAAACTTATATTTAATTATTCATAGAATCATAGCTAAAATTTTAAGTAAATTAAAAATTGTAAAATCCAGACTTCCTGCATTCAGGAATTTCAAATATAATTATTCCATTTTCAAATGAGTTTACTGACACACAGAAGAGTTAAACCATTTACTTACAATTATATAGCCAGATAGCGAACTAGATCCCAATAATTCAGTCTCCCCTTTCATTGTTTCTTCCCTTATTCCCATTTCCTTTCAATAGTTATTGCAATATTATTGTAGACAGGAAATACTATGTTTGGGATTTATAATATTAAGGAAGAATGATCAACATAAGGGATATAAACTGAATAATAATGAAAAATTAGTCTTGTGTCCTTGGCAAGAAGCACCAACAGCACACTATAATTAATTGCAGCTGCTTTCACATAGCAATTGTGCAGTTTCCTTTTCTTTCCAGGAGTTGCTGAATCAGGCTATACAGCAAAGTTGATGTATACCTTCCGTGGAAATGAGATGTTTTAGATGCACTGCTCTCGGATGCCAGGATGGATGACAGTGTGAGATGTAATCCTTTCCTGTTTAATGCAACCCAAACCAATCTACATTCCAGAAGTCATTTGATTTCTTCCCTCTACAGTGCTATCAGATAGCAACTAGCTCTCTGGGGATCCCATTGATGCTGAGATTGCACGAGCTAGTGATTACACTGCTGAATCAGTCTGTAATCAATCTTGCATCCTACTGATCTTCTTTGTAGTTTTTCTTTTGATCACCAAGTAATGGGAAACACAGCATGCTAAAGAATAATATAGTTTCATCTAATTGTAGCTCCATTGAAAAGGCCTCTGGGTACTCGTGTATTCACCTTTCAATAAAAGTGTTTATAACGTAGTCAATTTCTAAAGTCAAAACAGATAATTACTACAGAGTTTGCTTGATTTATCTTTAGTATAAAAGTATCATTTAAAATTTTCTGAGTTCTCTAAATAAATATACTTTTCTAAGATTAAAAAAATGTGCTTTTCTTCTCTTCTGTTTTTCTATTTATGGTCAATCCAGACACAGTCAATGATACTTGGATAAGTAGCCAGATGGGCTTTAAAATTAGGAGATGCCCTCTCAAATTTGTAGATGTACTAGAGAAACATATAAATAACAAGAATTTAAAAGACAATGAAAGTTTTTTAACTGTGCAGAGAGTATTTCCTAATAGGCAGGGCTTGTGAGGAAAACATGATCAGAAATCTGTTTTTAGCTGCTGTCAAAATAATATATATGTGAAGACACGTGAAGCAATAATTCAGGTCACACGGAAACTGAAAAGATGGGTATTGGAAAGAAGACTGTTAAATACAAGGCAAGATTTTGTGATATTACAGTCACCAGTGAGTACTTCAAGGAGGCAGTCTGATTGTGCCAGATTACCTAATTACCCATATACATGTCTGCCTTAGTTCATGTTTCACAGAAAAACCAGAAGCTGAGAAAGAGACTCAAATACATAGGTTTGTCATAAGGAATTAGGGTGGAGATAAGGGATCAGGAAAGGTGGAACGTGGAATGAAGAAAAGAAAATATATTCAACATCCAGAAATCAATCAGTGCAATACACCTCATTAACAAAATGAAGGGTGTAAATTACATGATTATCTCAATAGATAAAAAAAAGCATTTGACAAAATTCAACATTTATGTATGATAAAAATTCTCAACAAAGTGGGTATAGAGAGAATGTACCTCAACATAATAAAGGTCATACATGTGATACCCACAACTAACATCACACTTAAGGCAAAAGCTGAAAGTTTTTTATCAAAGATGAGGAATGAGACAAGGATGCCCACTCTTGCCAGTTTTATTTGACATAGTATTGGAAGTCCTAGCCAAAATAATTAGGGAAGAAAAATAAATAAATGGCATCCAAGTTAGAAAAGAAAAAGTAAAACTGTCTCTCTTTGCAGATAACATGATCCTATATATAAAAAACCCTAGACTCCACTCAAAACTTAGAACAAACAAATTCAGAAAAGTTGCAGCATACAAAATTAATACACAGAAATCTACTGTATTTCTATACCCTAATAATGGACTATAAGAAAGAGAAATTAAGAAAATAATCCCATTTACAATTGCACCAAAGAGAATGATATACCTAGGAATAATTTTAACCAAGGAGGGGAAAAACCTGCACACTGAGAACTATAAGATATTGATGAAAAAATTGTGGAGACGACGCAAATAAATGAGAAGATATTCCATGCTCATGAATTGGAACAATTAAAATATTGTTAAAATGTTTATACTACCCAAAGTGATCTACAGATTCAATGCAATCCATATCAAAAAAAATTTTTTTTCACAGAAATATAAAGAACAAATCTAAAACTGGTATGGAAACACAAAAGACCCCAAATTGCCAATACAATCTTGAAGAATCACCTGAATGCATTATATGCATCATGTATCTTGATTTCAAACTGTATTACAAAACTATAATAATCAAGACAGAATGTTATAAAATGTATAAAAACAGACACAAAGATCAATTGAACAGAAGAGAGAGCCCAGAAATAAACCCATGCATATATAGTCAGTTGATTTATGACGAAAGAGCCAAGAGAGTATCATAGGGAAAGCACAGTCTCTTCAATAAATGGTGTTAGGAAAATTGGATAGCCACATGCAAAAGAATGAAACTGGACTCCTATCTTACATCATACACAAATATTAATGAGAAATAGATTAAAGACTTGAATGTAAGACTTGAAATCATAAAACTCCTGGGGAAAAAACGTAACAGGCAAGCTCCTCAACAACAGTCTTGGCAATGATCTTTTGGATTTGGCAACAAAAGCAAAAATCAACAAGTGAAACAATATCAAACTAAAAAGTTTCTACACAGCAAAGGAAACCATCAAAAAAATTAAAAGGCAACCTATGGAATGGAAGAAAATTTTGCAAATCATGTATCCAATAGGGGTTAATATCCAAAACACATAAAGAACTCACATAACTCAATAATAAAAACCCCAACAATCCTATTTTAAAATGGGCAGAGGATCTAAATATACATATTTCCAAGGAAAACATACAGATGCCCAATGGGAAACAGTTTCTTAACATCACTAATCACTAGAGATATGTAAATCAAAACCACAATGAGATATTACATCACACCTGTTGGAATGGCTAGTATCAAACAGACAAGAAATAACAAGTGTTGGTAAGAATCTGGAGTGAAGGGAACACTGGTACACTGTTAGTGGGAATGTAAATTGGTACACCCTCTATGGAAAACAGTAAAGCTTTATTAAGATATAATGTATATGCCATGAGACTTAGCCTTTTAAACTGTGTATTCACTGGCTTTTTAAAATCATATTAATAGAGTTATAGAATCATTACTACTAATTTCAGAATATTTTCATCACTCCGCAAATAAAACACACATCCACTAGCAGTCACTTTCCATTTTCCTTTCCCCCTCTAGCAACCACTACTGTCTATGTCTATGTATATTTATCAATTCAAGACTCTTATATAAATGGAATCATATAATACATGATTACTTTTACTACTTTCTTCCACTTAGCATAATGTTTTCAAGGTATATCCATATTGTAGTATGTTTCAGTACTTTATTTTATGACCAAAGAGTATTCCATGTTATATATATATATACACACATACACACACATACATATACCGAATCAATTAGTCAGTTTTGGTATTTTGTATCTTCTAGGAATTTATCTATTTCATTTAGCTTATATAATTTGTAGGTAGAGTTTCTTATAGCATTTTTTATAATCCTTTTTTATTTTTTTTAAGTTTGGTAGTGATGCCCACTCTTTCATTTTTTATTTTTGTAATAGAAGTATTCTGTTTTTCCCCTTGGTCAGTGTAATTAAACATTTGTCAATAAGATTTCAGTATTCCAAATAACCAAATTTTTCATTCATATCTCTATTATTATATTATGCCTTTTTTTTTTTTACTTCCCCTATTTTTTTTTATTTACTCCCTTCGGCTGTCTTTGTGTTCAGTTTGGTCTTGTTTTTCTAGTTTAAGATATATAGTTTAAAGTTATTGATTTAAGATCTTTTTTGCTGTTGTTTTAGACATTTTAGAGCTATCAATTTTCCTCTAAGCAATGCTTTATCTGCATCCTATAAATTTTGGTATGTTGTTTTTGTTTTCCTTCTCAAGTTCTTTAAAATTTTTTGAGAATTTTATAGTTTCCTTTGTAATATCTTCTATGACCCATTTGTTACTTAAGAATGTGTTAATTTCCACATAGCTATGAATATCCCAAATTTCCATCTGATGTTGATTTGCAATTTTATTCCATTGTTTACAGAGAACATTCTTCATATAGTTTCAAATTTATTGAGTCTTTTGTTATGGCCAAATATATGTTCTATCATGCAGAAGTCCCATGTACACTTGAAAAGTGTATGTATTTTACTGTTGTTAGATACATTGGCCAATAGATGTCTTTTAGATTTACTGTTTAGTTGTGTTATTCAAGTCTTCTGTTTCCTTTCTGAGTTTCTGTCTACTTGTTTTATCCATTATGATAACAGAGAATTGAAACCTCTGATCATTGTCTTTTCTGTTTCATTCATTTTACGTTATGTATTATGGGACTCTTGTTAGATGCATATATACTTATAATTGTCATGTTTCCCTGACCATTTGTCAACGTCACTATTGTAAAATGTTCTTTACCTCTAGTAAAATTTTTTCTTACCCTCCATTCTGTTTGATATTAGTATAGCCATTCCAGTTCTTTTATAGTTAGTATCAACATGGTATATTTTTTACATCCTTTTGCCTCCAACTTACTTGATTATTTTAATCTAAAGTACGTCTCATCCACAGTATATGGTCAAATTCTATCTTTCTAATACATTCTGCCAATCTCTAATTTATGAAGTTGTGTTTAAGCCATATAAACTTAACATAATTAACATGATAAGGTAAGACTGATAGCTGACATTTTGCTATCTATTTTTTCCTCAGAGAATAGCACCTTAACTTAAAATAATCTAGTTTGCATTAATGCCAAGGTAATTTTAATTATACAAAATAATTTGCTTCAATATAACTTTATTCCTTCCTCCTTTATGCTATTATTGTCATACAAATTATATCTTTACACATCAAAAGCACATTGTTTTATAATTATTAATTTATGCCATTGCTGTTTACAATGACATGAAAATTTTATAAAGTTACAAACAAAAATACATTTTACTGTATTTTATGTTAACCTATGTAGTTATCTTTATTTCTTCATGTAAATTCAAGGTACCATCTACTATCCTTTCATTTCAGCCTAAAGGATCATCTTGACTATAGTAATTTGGTAGGGCAGGTTCTAGCAATGAATTTTCTCAATTTTTAATTTTCTGAAAGTGTTTTAATGTCTCTTTCATTTTTGAAGAATAATACTGTTGAATATAGAATTTTTGATTGACAGTCTTTCATTTCAGCACTTTTTATATTTTATCCACTGCCTTTGGACTCCATGGTTTCTGATTAGAAGTCAGCTCTTAATCTAATTGAAGAGTCCTTGTACGTGATGAGGTATTTTTCTCTTGCTAGTTTCAAGAGAGTCTTCTATTCTTTGTTTTTTTGACATTATTACTATGATATGCCTAGGTGGAGAAGTATTTGAGTTTATCCTACTTGGAATTTTTTTGTGCTTCTTGGATGTGTAGATTAATGATTCTCATCAAATTTGGGAAATTTTATCCAATAATTCACTTTTAAAAATTTTGGCCAGCCTCTTCTTTGTTCCAGTTGGTGTTGCTTCCTCAGCTACCATAATGTTAAACAGTTGCTGCTGGTTGTTTTCAACAAATGCCTTGGGAGTCAGCTTAGTAAGAAAAGACCTAACTCAAACCAAATTAAAATCACCCCTATGAATGATACTTTTTCAAGGATCTGCCAGACAAGTAAAACAGTGACAATCTTCTGGGAACAAGGCTTTGGGGGAAGCTCCAAAATTGTTCTACCCTTCCATGCTGTGCTGCTGTTTTCTTAGCTATTGTGGCTTCAAGGCTGGTGATTTTCATGGCTACCACAAAACCAACTATAGAGGGATGGGAGTAGGAAAGTTAAAACACCACTGAGTCATTGTTCTTTTTAAGATTTGATCATCCTTATTTAATAAATCCTGAAAGGACTATTGCAAGCCTACAGTTAATTTCCAGAATTCTCAAAAAGGGTTTTTTGATGATTTTTTGCCATTGTCTTCATTGCTCTTATGACTGAGCAGATTTTCAAAGGTCCTTATTCTGATATTTCAGATATGCTTCTATCCCACTCCATTTACAATTTATGTAAACTTAAAGTTTCCACATAGAATTCTGAAACTCAATTTATATAAAATAAGAATCATAGCATTTGTCTTACCTTTCTCACAGGATTATGAGGATAAAACAAATACTTGACATTTGTCTATGCCATAATAAAACAAAAATAATAATAATACTATGCACCATGTATTAGGTGCTAAGCTGGGCACTTCATATTTAATATTGTTTACCTCCAGAAAACAGGCAAAAATAGGTATTTTCCCCATTTTAGATACGGGAAAATTTAGACTAAAAGTGATGTGAGTTATTTGCTCAAAGCCATATATCTAGTAAGAACAAAAACAGGAACACAAACTCGTGACTATCTGCTTTTGAGGACAAGCTACTCTGTACAGCACAATGCTAAAGAAAACTGAGGAGGAGGAAAAGAAAGATGGTGATGATGATCTTTTATCCCTCCTTTCTAATATAAAAATTATATTAAGACTTAATCATTACATCTCATTAGAGATAATTCCGTACAGTTCAATCTTTATCTAAATTTAACTCTACAAAGATCTGATATCATTTGCTAACTAAAGGTAAGATACTGTAATCTTAAAAAGTATTCACTAGTGACAAGCTGGTGACAGTTTAATTTAGAGCATTATTATAAATTGCATAATGTATAATTCCTACAATTATACATAACAATCATATTGTTCAGTGGAGACTTTTCAGAATAATAGTATATTTGCCTTTAACAAAAACGGTTAAATTCTTACAATCTTTGTGCCACAGTTATATAGTTTATCTTGCTAAGCAGCAGTGAATTTTGATAGAAATATGGATAGGTTATAGACAAGCAAGTAGCGCAAACTTATTGATACTTCTGCTCAATTCCCTGTGATTTTATTCATAGCCTTATAATCATTGAAATGCCCTGCTACTTTCAAAGATCTTTGTTTTATTACCTTTTTCTTGGTTTCTGTGTTACTTGTATCAATTTACCGTTAGTTAATTATGCAAGCAAATAGTTATTAAGTATCTATTTTATGCCAGAGAAATTCTGGGGAAGTACAAAATACTTGTTTACCTCATGACAAGCCTTAGTACTTTAAAACTGGATAATTGAATATATGTATATATGTTCAATCATTTATACCCCAAATCAGATTATTTTTAAGTTAAAAACTTTATTCTTCCAGCTTTGCCATATAAAACACTGTCTTCAGCCAGATCATGGTACTCAGGTTTGTTTATTTGTTTTTTTTAATTTATGCTTATCAAAGTCTCTCTTAAAAATTGGTATGTATCACATGTTAATTTGCAGAGATTGTCACTAAGTCAGGACAATTAATTCCTTTTCAGACACCTTGATTTTTGTTTGTTTTGTTTTGCATATATTTGAGTAGAGAAGATTTTACCAGAGAATCCTATTTTTAAAATGAGGGTTTGTGGTCAGTTACCTAGGTTCAATTCAATGTCTGTCACTCACTAGTTCTTTAACCTTGTGGAGGTTACTTTACTGCTTCAGCAATTATTTGGAGAACAGAACTCAGAGAGGTAGAGTGGCAAAGAAACCAGGTATGATATTACAGCAAGAGTCCAAGGAGATAAGATGGGTGCCTTAATGAATGCAGTGCTTTATTAAGCAAATACTAATAGCCGCATTTTCTGCTAGGGGACAATGACATAAAATTAGATAAGTCACAGTCCTTGCATGCATGTAATTCACAGTCTACGGTAGAAGAAAGATACATAGAAATACTACCTATAAGCCAAGTTGTTAATTGCCATAATATGGATGTAAGTAAAGTCCTAGAGAACACAAAATTGATTCCATTATTCCATATGTGTCCTGACCAACACAGTCCAATGGCAATATTATTTCCCATTATCTAGGCAATTAACTTCTATTATGCATCCAAAGATTGTATTACCTTTGTTAACTACACCTCACTGAAGGATCAAATTAAGCAAGAGAAAAGGAGCTGGTTGATTTGTGTCCTTTACATTTTTACTATTTAAGTCTGCAATGGCATTAGATGATTCTTATCGTAATACTTTTGAAGAATTTACTTTTTCAGTAAGCATTTATCATAACTATACATTAAGTTTTACAATATATGACATATTTTGCGAATCTTAAGGTAGAAAACGTATTCTGGTAATATTTTGCTTTCAACGCTACCTGCTATTCTGTAATAAAAATCTTGCACCTGTTCTTTCTTAATGGCTTTCTCTAATAGATGGTCTCATGATCTGCTCTTTGATGTTAGCGTTAATTCAATGCTTAGATCAAATTTAAGAAAACATCCATGTTATTTCAGTACACCTGTAAATTCTGAGACCCTTTGCACTTTAATTATTCTGGTAAAAGTATGGAAACTTTTTAACATTAAGGTGAAAGAAAAAAAAAACAAGATTTGAAGTCAAGCAAATATAAATCTGAATCTTAGTTCTCATTCATTATAAGACAGTGTGGATAAGTTACTTTTTAGGGTGTAGGTCTTTTCGTGCATAAAATGGGGTAATGCTCCCTCCATAAAGTTATTTGAAGATTAAATTATAATAATTAAAAAAATCTTAGGACAGTGTCTGGCTTTTGATAAATGATCAATAACTACATTATTTGCATTACTACCCTACTCTCATATGTTGTACAGAATATTGTTCATCAACTGGCCATTGGTTTTAATACCATAATGCTACTATTATTAGCTTCAAAATTGTATAGTTTTCAGTACTACAAAACTTAAATTTAAAAAATATTATATAGAAAAATAGAAGACATTAGCCATATACCATGGAACATAATTTTTCCTACTGAAAATTGCAAAAGACTTCCTCATTTCACAAAAAACAAAATTGACTGGCAAAATTATCTAGAGAAAGAACAAATAAATATACTGTAAGTTTAACATAAATTAGTTTTGAAATTCTTAATGCAAAGAGGAAACATGGAAGCAATTCTATGGGAAAAGCTATGTAGAAAAGCAAGATAAATTCTTTACCCTTTTGGGGTTTTTATTTCTTCATCTCTTAATTGGATAATGCCAGCTTAACTAATGGATCAATTATATTTATCATGTAAAGATTCTACAAATGTAAGTCGTTATAACTGAAATCCAACTAAAGGAAAATGTAGGAAAAGAAGGAAGATTTTCAAAAGTTCTTTATCCCAAAGGGGATAGCTTTGGATAAATACTGTTGCCACTGTTGGCTAGATCAGACAGTCAAGCCAATGGCAATGTCTCAAGTCTAAAACTGTGCAGATGGGGCTGCCTGTTGGCCAAGGTATCCAGTGACAGAATGACTGTGGTTGGGTCAATTTTGTTTATCCTTGAGTCCTGACACCAATCAGTGACATCTTAGCTAAGGGATGAATAGCAGCAACTCTTCAGCAAGCTTCATTACAAACAATGGTGGCTCTATTGCCTATAAAACATAGTAACTCTTTTTGCTGTTCCTTCATTTGGTCCCAAGAAGCTTTGCAGTAGTTAAGGGGTATAGGACAGTCGTGACCTCCTTCACTATTATGGCATCTAGCAAAGGACTGAGAATAGGGAAGCCATCTCCTCCTGCAGGTGGGATACCTCAGGGGATCTGGGTTTGGCTCTCTTCTGTAGGTACCATTTCTGTCTTAGGAAGGAAACCTTGGTGGCTATGCCAAGCTTGAGGGTACTGCTTCTGTGACCCCACGACATAATGGGAAACTATGTAACAAGGGTCATGGGTTCAGGACCTATGAGAGATTTTATTTCCAGGAGAGTCCAGTATGCAGCCTGCAGTCAATATGATGGCATACAGCATGGTGCTAAGGAAGACAGTTTCTTGTAGCAGAAATTCATGAGAAATTCATCATGGGTGGCTGAGAGATTCCAGGAGGAATGATAATAGGTTGCTAAAGTCTCTACTGTGAAGGAGAATCTGGGGTCACTAGTGGAGTGCCTGTGGTATTGCACTGTGGACACATTCTGGAGATTTTTATCTTAGGGGATCTCATCCAATGTGGGCTAATTTGCAAGTAACATCATAACAGGCTTAAATAAAATTCATAAACAAGGAATATGTTGCCTTCAGAACCCAAAAAGGCCTAAAATGTGTTTGTCTTGCTTTAATGTGGTGGCTACTGAGAAAGTCAATAGCTGTGCCTTTACAGTGTCAGAGATGCAGTGGCTGTTGGTGGAACAAACAATTTTCACGAATTTAACAGGGGTGATGGGGCCTTTTACCATGTGAACTATGTGGGACAATGACCCGTCTCCTTTATATGAACTCTTTTGTGGGTTTCTGCATGTCCTTAATCAGTGTGTCAATGAACCTCCTCCTTGGAAGAGGATGTCATCAATGCAATAGTATACCTGTGCTCCGGGAGAGTAATTAAGATCTTGCTTGTAAAGATTGTGTGTAATGGCAGGGCTGTTGAGATAACCCAGCAGGGTTAAGGCATATTGTGCCTCTTAGAAGGTGAAGGCACACTGCAGCTGAGAGGCTTTTAAAATAGGCACTGAACAGGCTATATTAGGTACATCTATGACTGCAGACGATTTATCATTTGCTGATTGGATGAAGGCAATACTTCCAATAATATTGGATGTGAGGACTTTAATGGTTGGGGGCCATAGCATTAAGGTTGTGGTAATCTACTGTGAGGTGCTATTTTTTCTTTCCAAGCTTAAGAACAAACCAAATGTGACTGCTAAAGAGAGAAGCAGTGTGCATAATTACCTCTTCTCTGAACATGTCTTGGGTTTGCATCTTGAAGATACTGTTCTAATTTATATTGAGCTGTATTGGCCATACTAATCAGGAATGGAGATTCCTGAAGGATCTTTTTCTCAGGCTAATTGTGTAAAAAACCATTAATTTAATTTATTATTCATTGGATAAGAGTATTTACTCCTACTCTGGGATATTTTAGGGCAATAGGTGCTATGGCTATGGAAAATTTAGGCAAAGCAATAGTTCTCAAGGAAAAGGTAAAGTATACTTGTTCATGTCCTGCATTTTATGTTTGCTAACCCTCCTAAGAATAAAGGGGGTACCAAGTTTAAATGTAATGGGATCCCCAAGCTTAACTCTAAATCAAGACCTAATGTTGATTAAGTCTATTAAAGTTTCTTAATTGGTGCTTTTCTGCAGATGTTAAAGTTAATTTAGAAACTATGTTCCAGAGGTGCAAAAGTCAACCAGCCCCCTTTTTACTTTGTCATAAATATTTGCAAGTATTTGTATTTTCAAATTGGATCAAAGTGTGGACCTCTATTTTAGATTTTGTTTTACACCCTGTACCCATTATCCATGTTTTTTTGGGGGGGGGGGATTTGGTGGTTTCTGGATATGCTTTAAGGAGGTCCTCATATACACTGCCTCCTCTAGAGCATCAGTCAGTATCTTTTGGATTTGGGCCCCCCGACAATGGTCACTTTGTAGGGTTTAAGTACTCCAGGCTTATGTTGGGTTTGAATTAACCCCTTAATTGTGCACTGGGAATGCATTGGATATTTATCCCTGAAACCCTAAGAATCAGGATCTTTTTAAAGACAAGGGTATTAGCAACAGGAGCAAAGGGATTTTGCAGGATCCTAGTGAGTCACCTGTTTTTAGTGACCATCCAATTGGCCTTTATAGCATACAAGATATCAGGCTTTCTCCCGAGCATGCTCTAGATTAGGGCCAACACCAGGCTGAGACACAGAACTCATTCATGGTCACAGGGTGAGAGCTGTTCCCCTGAGCCCAGCATGCATTCTGGCTTTTGCTGAAATTGTCACATCACTCAGAGAAACGCAGATATGTTGGGGCAGAGACATATAATCCAAAGACACTTTGAAGAGGGCCCAAACCCACACCCCCGTCCCTAAACATCACTTATGGAAACTGACTTAACTCAGTTAAATCTACAACAGAGGTTCAGTAGAATTCAACACATGCAGCACAGAGCAGCACGAGCAAGATTTACAGCAGGCAGCAGCTCAAAGCTCAAGTTGGCCAGCAGGCAGCCACACAGCTCAAACAGCATACTAGCCAGCAGGCAGCGGAGCAAATTAGAAAGCTAAAGCAAGAGAAGAAAGACCCCTGGTGGTTGTGATCATCACCCAGGTATCGTGCTTAGAGTGGCAATGGTTAAGGTTACTCCGCAGAAGTAAAATGGACATCACTTCCAAAATTTGGGTTGGATGTTAAGACTGATGACACCATACACACACCAAGAAGGTATACAAAGCTTTATAAGGCTTTCTGGGGACAGCAAGGCAGGCTCCCAAGCAGATGTGTAAATGGCTTGAAAGAATAGGGTAAGACTGGATTGTATTTTCTTGTGGATGAAGCATCCAGCTAGGGTGAGATTTCCTGTGCATGCATTTTTTGACTGTGATTTAAATGGTTTGAACTGCTCTTTAGTGCCAAAGTGGGGAGCACTTGGAATTTCTTATTAAACTTCCCAGATGTAGGCTGAAGATGAAAAGAGAATAGAGGGACTGAAAATCTACCAGTAGCCAAATATTAAAATTGGAGTCAGACTGTATGACACCAACATGTTCTTTTTCAACAAATGTTGTTTTTATCATTCTTAGAGTGTTAAACTGCATGTCATATTTGTCAGTCCATAATCACAAAATGGCAGCTGGACTCACAGGTCTCACACAAACATTCCCAGAAGGAGGAAGGGGAAACGACCTAAGTTGGCACACACTGCATCTACCCCTTTTATCAAGTAAGGAAAAACTCTTCCAAGAACTCTTACTGCAGGTTTTCCCTTAAAGATCATTGAATGAAGCTCAATGACATGACCATGTCTACCACATGGAAGACACAGAAAATGTATTTCTCACTTTGAACATAGTGAGGGGCCCTCTTAGAAAAGAGAGGGTTAATGACTATTGGTAGGTAGTTAGCTGACTAGGGCAGTAATTTTTTTTTTAATATCTTTCTGCAAAGACATTGCACAATAGTTAATCAACAGTTATAAATGCTGTGAATTGTTTTACTGCAGAACACATCCTATCTCCTACTGCTAAAAGTTGACAACATCCATCACATACAAACAGCTGGAGCATCTGCAGTGATTGCTGCTTTGACAGCACTGCTTCTTGTTTCACACACGGAAGAAGAGGAGGGGTCCAGAGAAGAAGCCCTTATTACATCAGAAACAAACTAAAATCTCTCATCTTTCTGTTTGAATGGCTAATGAAAATGCAATTTTTAAGAGATCATTGTATGGTCACCTATGTAGCTTATCTTTTTGAAAAGATAGAAAGGCTTGACCCTGAAAACTAAGCATTATCTTATTTCTCACTTTATATCAGACATAAATGATCTCCCCTACCTATCCCCAAAGGTCAAATAATCAGCCATGGGAAATTTTTTTAAAGTACATTTCTATTTGGTTATAGAAGCAAACAAGAAGGGGAGGGAAGAACAGTGTGTATTCTAAAGAACCAGCATAAAAGCTGTCCACGTTGGATGTCACAATTGTGTATCTCAGGGCCTTTCCTTTTATACTTAAGAAACATAATGCCCCTGAAAAGGAAAAGAAGAAATTCAAGCTATTAAGCACATGTTCTTTCTCTGTGCCTCTGCATTGATTAATGCCCTGAGCTCACACAGCTGTAAAGTTATACCGATGTCCTCTTTAGACTGTGCCTCACACGACTCTACTCAGAAAGGGAGAGAAAGGCTTGTCAAGTCAGCAGTAAATGAGATATCTCATCTGCATTGAAATATAGAGAGGACCAAAGAAAAGGGCTGTTTCTTCTTTGCCCAGTGCATTTCTTTCTTCATAATATGTGGATGATAAAATGGAGCTGGACATGCTACGGTCATTTGCGTTTGGATGTGCTTCTTATAATGCCTTCTTATGCCTCTCATTTCAAAAACAAATGATATACTGAATTCTTATCCACGCAGGAAGCTATTAGACCACCATGCAGTTTTATTTTGTATGCCGAGAACAAGGTCTGGTTTCCTGCTTTGGATTATTTTATCCTGTTAGAGTATCCACATGATTGAAAACAACCTTGTAAATAAAATATCCCAAATTTACTATATGATAAAAATGTTTTATAACCCATTCTGCTAACAGGAAGTACAGAGGTAGTCAAATGCCTTAAATCAGACATTCTTTACTACTTGGCTTAAAGCATTATTCCCCAGAGGCTAGTGGTTGTTTGAACAATTATTTTAAATTAGCCTTGCTTTCCGGCCATATGAAATAAACTGATTCTTTCAAAAAAAAAATGGTTCAGGTGAACCATTACTCATTATGAAAACATTACAATAACAGGTATGTTTGTTCTCATTTTCCACCACATTCTTACATATAAAAGAAACCAAAACCAAAACCTTAACCCTACATTTCCCTACTGAAGGAGAATAATAATATTATTTCAGTTAGTGACTAAGCATATGAAATTAACAATCATCTCAGCCAGTAGACTCCTTGTGAATGGCGCTGAAGAAGACGGACAGTCCCAGAATCAGCAGAGAGCACTCCTTGCACTGGGTTAGAAGCATCACACTAAAGGGAAGGTACAACATTCTGTCTTGAAAAGCAAAGCGGCGTCCTTTCTCGCCTGGGTCTCCTACAATGTTGGATCCACTCCTGCTTGCTGGGATGGTAGCAGGTTAACTCCCAACCTGCTGTTTCTAGGTCAGGCTAGCCTGCCCTTGCCTGGATTCCACACACACAGACATTCCACCAGTTAATTACTTCTCCTGCTGAGTATTGTTCAAGAAGCTGCACCATTGTATGTCACACTCCTAGGTTACTAAGATAAAAGAAGCACTAATTTAATTTCCTATTGGAGGATATTGACTTAAACACAAGCAATGTCATAAGGAAGACTCCTTTAGGAAGAGAGTCATTTTGATTGTAAGCCTTTAATTCAAGGCCACCCATACACAGCATTGAGTACATGGGACTATCTGACCCCAGCGAACAAAGTAACAAACAACTTGTCATTACAAAACATTTAAAATTAGATTACAACTCATTTCCAACATTCAGAGTTTTAAACTTCTTACTGCTTGTTAAAATTTTTGGAATAGTTTATTTACATATTTTCTAATGAGTTTTATTTTATCCTTTTACTTAGCTTGATTCATTCATGGACAGATGTCTGGTCTTCAACGAAATCTCTGCATAAGTGAACTTCATGAAAACCACCTAAACTCACTACCTTCCACTTCTTCGGCTCTTCCTCATTCCTCACCATGGAATTGCAACTCTCTGAGTCTCACCAGCGCTGTCACTAATTCCCAGTGGCAGAGCAACTGTGGGGGTGGGGGAGAGCCCCTTGTATGAAGCAGTACAAAAAATAAATTTTTGTTAAATTTAAGGGATTCTTAAATTACACCTCTTACTTCTAACCCTCTCAATTTAGGAAAAAATATATAAACAAGTGAGTGTTTTTCGTTTCTTTAAGTTTACTAAATTTACTGCTTCTTAGTGAAAGTAGCTTTAGCTGTCTGGTCAAAGTAACTTCCTAACTTTCTAACATTGAGTTGAAGAGGCTGACCCAATCTCTCTGTTTTGTGGCTAAAAAGAAAACAAAATCATGAGCAGACCATGAAGAACCTTTTCTGCAGGCAGAAAGAGGAAGTGAAAGAAGCTGAACTTCCTTCCCAAATTTACTGTATTAGGTTCTTATCACCACTGTATTACCACAAACTTACTGGCATAAAACAAGACACATTTATGATCTTCCAGATGAATGGGTAAGACATCTTACACAGGTTTCACTGAGCCAAAATCAAGTTGTTGGCAGCGCTGCATTCTTTCCTGAAGACTCTAGGGAGTTGATTTCCTTGCCTCTTCCAGCTTCTCCAGGCTGCCTGTGTTCACTGGCTCTTGGCCCTGTCCCTCCACCTTCAAAGCCAGCAGTGGCGGGTTGAATGCTTTACACATCAAATGATCTCCTAACTCCTCTTCAGTTTGCCTCTTTCTCTTTTAAGGCTCCATTTTGCCCACCCAAATAATCCAGAATAATCTCCCTATTTTAAGGTCCACTAATTAGCAAATTTAAATCCACTTGCTGCCTTAATTCTCCTTGTTACATAAGGTATCATATTCACGGGTTCTGGGGATTAAAGTGTGGGTATCCTTGAGGTACCGCTGTTCTGTCTACCACAGTCACACCTGATCACTGCTCTTCCCACCTGAGTGAGGGGTAGGTGAGGACCTAAAGGAATCATCCAGATGATGTCTCCCTGTAGAAAGCTTGAGGAGTGGTGAATACGTATTCCTCCCACTGCTAGATTAATTGCAGAAAAATGTCCCAATTCTTTCTTCTCTGAATATACATCCACTGTAATGTATCTTATCAAAAGGTAGATCCCATTTTCCCACCCCTTGATTCCTGGTAGGCCCAGTGACTTGCTTCGACCAGCAGAATGCAGCCAACATGATAGTGTCGGTACCTGAGCCTATGTCTCAAGAGGACTTGGGTTTCTCTTGCTTCTCTGCCTTTGCCATGGAAACACACCCAGGGTAACCTGCTAGAGGATGAGAGACAGTCCTACCTCTCCCTTTAATCCAACTGCCAGCGAGACACCTGCCTTCTAAGCACACTCAAGGTCACAGAACCACCCAGCCATCTCCACTCTAATTTGCCAAATCCAAAACCAGTAAGTTAATAAATAAGTCAGTTTTAATGCACTACATTTTGTGGTTGGTTATGCAGGAGTGCGGTGGCAATAGATTACCAGTACACATGATATTAAATAATAGTGTCTTCCTAAAATGAAGTTGTAAAAAATTTCAACCAGACACATCATCTTCTCACCTAGGAAAATGTCCTTTTTATTAATAGTCCACTTGCAGTTTCCTATTAGCAAACCGGTTTCATTAGTCTAACCTCAACTCCTCGTTCTTCTCATCTCTGCTACACTGAAGGTTAAAATGAAGCTCAGCCCTTTACTAAGGGCTCTCCAAACGATGGCCAAGTCTGGTCAAGATGTTATGTGTCAAATTTCTCGATAATTAATTCTAAAATAAACTGTGTTGTACAATAACTTAAGTTATACTTTTTCCAACTTCACTAGCCTTGTTAAAATGTAGCATTTGCTGACTTTTCCAAATAATGTTTGCAACTCAAATAATGCATAATGCCATATGAATACATATACATAATGTTTTGCTTAACGCATAATTGTTAGAAATATTTGGAGAATGGAGAAAGGCAGAACTGGACACCAGTTAATTTAATGGTTTAATTTTAACTCTATGAGTTAAAAACTGAGAGAGATGGGTTGGGCATAGTTCATGCCACACAGTATTGTGACAAAGAGTAAACTAAATGATAAGAGAAAGTGTTTATAATACTGGTAGTCACATGGCAAACGTTTAACAAACATTGACTAAAATAAGTATTGCAGATAAAACTAATAATAATAACAAAGTTACTTGATAATACTTTAAAATTATAGCCTATTATCTTTGAATTTCATAAGTTTTTGCCACAATATTTGACTTTTTATATCCATTTCTTTTTCAACTTAAAAGTAACCAATGCAATTTCAAATAAATATTTACCAAAATTTAAAGGTATTTATTCCTTTTCCAAATTGTTCTATTTCAATAATGGTTATTTGTGAAAATTCTAATGAAATTAGCTTTTATGCTTATAACTAGACTAGATGATATATAGAAACAATGGAGGGAGATAACTAAGAAAAGGTAAGGTAACTGAAATAGTGAATAATATCACATCTTTTAGAGCCAAACTGGCTTGGGTTTCATTTGTGGCTCTACCACTCACTATTTTTATGCCCTAATCTGTACAATAATGTCAATGGTAAGCATATCTCTCATGAAGTTATTATGAATATGCAATGAGTTAATAACAGTTAATTGCTTAAAAAAAACAGGCACAGTATGAATTCTGTATAATTGTTAAAGTAGTTTCTTTCACAGTGCTAAAAATTGGAATGAAAAATTGCAATGACATCAAACGTGATCATTTCCTTTGCCTTTGATGGGGAAAAAATAACAAGGTAATAAACACGCAAATACAGAGGACGATGTACAGTTATAAGAGAATTAGAGTACAATAACAAAGAACAAATGAAATTACCCTCTTGTAGTCCACATGGTCCTGCAACGTTGAACATTCTGATTTTTTTTCACACTACAGTACCTTGGATTAGAGATCAAGTCTACTTCAATTTGCTCTTACTCCCAAGAACCCACTGAACAAATACACGAGTGGGCAAAGATGACTTTTGTAATAGAAGCATCTCTTGACATATAAGTAACTAAAAAAAAAAAAACTTCATATCTATTCTCCAAATTCTGTTCAGTTCTCATACCATTTCAGTTTTCTCAACTGACCAACTCAACACCATACACTGTCCCCAGCCTCCTTCCCTCTTTTCTTTTTCTTTCTTTCATTCTACTCCTTCATGTCTGAAATACAATTCCCACACTTGTTCTTCAGGTGAAACTCTTTCATTAAACAAAACAATACAAAAATAAATTAAATAGAAATCCCAGTGAATATAATTTTCTCAATCTTATTACACCTAAGAATTAAATTAAGAACAATCATATATTATCTCAAATTCAAATATTCAAAAAACACTATGCAGAGCTTAAGAAGTTTTTTTAAGGTATTATCATGATGTAAAAGTGGATGCTCTGTATATGTACAGGCAAAAGAATCAAATTGGACCCCTATCTTATGCCACTCACAAAATTAACTTGAGCTAAATTAAAGACTTAAATGCGCCCTGAAACCATAACATTTCTAGAAGAAAACATAGTGAAAAAGCTCTTGGACATTGGTCTTGGCAATGGTTTTTTGGATATGACACCAAAAGCACAAACAGTCAAAGCAAAAATTTAAAAAAAGTACGACTATATCAAACTATAAAAGCTTCTCTACAACAAAAGAAACAATCAACAGAATGAATAGGCAACCTGCAGAATGGGAGGAAATATTTGTAAACCATGTATCTGATAAAGGAATAAGATCAAAAATGTCTAAAAACTCATAAAGCTCAGTAATAAAAAAATCCAATTAAAAATGGTCAGAGGGACTAAATCAACACTTTTTCAAAGAAACACATACAAATGGCCCACAAATACATGAAAAGATAGTCAACATCATTAATTATCATGGATATGCAAATCATAAAACCACAGTGAGATATCATCTCACACCTGTCAGAATGGCTAGCATCAAAAAGACAAGTAACAAGTGTTAGTGAGGAGAAAAGGGAACCCTTGTGCACTGTTGGTGGGAATGTAAACTGGAATCACTATGGAAAACAGTATGGAGTTTCCTCAAAAAATTAAAATTAGAGCTACCATATAATCCAGAAATCCTATGTCTGAGTATATATCTGAAGGAAATAAAATCACTATTTTAAAGAGTTATCTGCACCCCCATGTTTACTGCAGCTTTATTCACAATAGCCAGGGTATGAAAATAACCTAAGGGTCTATCAACAAATAAATGGATATAATGTAGTAGATACATACAATGGAACATCATTCAGCCTGAAAAATAAGGAAATCCTGCCATTTGGAGTAACGATGCCTTGAGGGCATTAAGCTAAGTGAAAGTCAGTCAGAGAAAGGCAAATACTGTATAATTTCATTTACATGTGGAATTAAAAAAAAAAGACATATAGAAACAGAGAATAGAAAGTTGGTTGCCAGTGGCTGGTGATTGAGGGAAATAGATGTAGGTCAGATGATACAATCTTCCAATTATAAAATGAATAAATTCTGGGTATCTAATATTCTGTGTTATGACTATGGTTAATAATACTGTATTATATGCTTGAAAATTGCTATGAGAACAGGTCTTTAATGTTCTCACCACATACACACATAAATTTTAATTATGTGAGGTGATGGATGTGCTACCTAACCTTACCATGTTCATCATTTTACAATAAATAAGTATATCAAATCGTCAACTTGTACACCTTAAACTTACATAATGTCATGGTCAATAAAGTTGGGGAAAAAGCAGATACCATGCAAAATGAACAACTGTTTAAACATGGGAGTAGAAATACTATGATTATAAAATTACTCTAGAAGCCTCTAATATATTTTACTCTATAGTCTTAAGTTTCAAGCCAACATAATGTGTCCAAATTTCCTTGCACTATCTTTTCTCAGCTCTTTGTATTTTTAACTTCTCTCTTATTGCCCTTATGTATAAAAATTGCCAACCACATACCAATTCAAGGTAACTTAGGAAGGTAAAATCACAAAGAAGGAATAACATCTTAAAAGGAGAGAGATTAAAGGGAAGATAAAGGCAGTCTCTCAAAGACTGCTAATAGTAAAGTTTAAACGACCTCTGAGTTCCTGGGAAGCATTATTTTGAGAGAAATTTTGGTAAGAATAATTTGAAAGAATTTTATTATGTTATTTTAGACTATTTTTCTCCCTGGAAGGGGAAAATCAAAGTAAAATACTACACTTTCAGATCATTTTGCTCACTCTCGATGAAGAGAAATCACTTACCTCATATTGGGTGGACTAGTTCTATATTTATAAAAGCCCAAGACAAAATTCCTGAAGATATTTGTTTAAGAAAATGCACATGATATTTTTGATGTTTTAAAATAATGTTCATATTTGGAACTTACATTCCTATAATGGCTCTAAATGACAACTGTATCTTGTACTGTAATTGTCTTATGGTTTGGCTATTTGTGTGTTTGCTATTTATTCATTTCAAATAGTTTTACTGAATTAATTATATCAACAGAATTACAGTTGTCAGAATTGTAGTCTAGTTAAATGAAATAAACTAACATAGACCTTGGCCAAATTCCCCCTGGTTGGAGTTGCCAGGTCTTTTAAGAATTGGAAATAATTTATCTCAGGAGACTAATAGCATAGGAGAAGGAAACTTAACAGGTGATATAATGAAAAAGAAGATACCAAAAATAAGAATATAAGGCATAAAAATAATGAAAAATAAATATAATAACAAAATCATTAGAGAAGGATAAGTAACTTAAGAAAGATTTTCCTTCAAAGAAGGAAATTTTCACTCTAAAACTCCATTACATTATCATTAGGAGACTGAGTCACTAGTCACTAGGATTAAAGTTCTACTTCTCCAAAACGTGGCTGTGAACCAAAGGTCAAAGTGAAGACAGGTAAATTGGCAGTACCACACTAGACTGAATTAATACATGGCTGGCCCATGTGTTTCTGCTTCTGTGGCTTAAGCTCAGACTACTGGCTGCATAACTTGGAGGGCAGGAACAAGTCAGTGAGGCAGAATGAGTGATGAATACATAGACAGAAATGTGTTGATCTAGAAACGTGCCCAAGTAGAGGAAACCAGGCCTAAAGAAACTGTCGAGGAAACCAGTTCAATGCCCAGAGAACAGACATCAGTGATGTAGCATCTATTGATATTCTTAGGTTTGAAAACAGCACCAGTACCCATGTTGAACTATTAATATAAAATAGCAGTGGGAGTATTCACTTTGATGGGTTAAAAAAAATGAAAATGTAATAGGTCTACCAAACACCTGCTCATTAAGGAAGTTTGATCAGCAGTGCCATTTTCTCATCAAAAGGACATGGGTTTACAAAACCTTGGTAGTACTAATTGTTCTGCAGAGCATAATACACCTTAAGCTACTACCAAGCATTTTCAGGACCTGAATGTCACTGAACATGCACTGTCCTCAGTCCCCACCTGCCACTTTTCCTGTGGTGGTCATTGATTTATGCGGTTCACCAAGCAGCTCCTGGTTGATTCTTTTGCACCCAACAGTGTGTGCGTTTTCTTTAACAGTTTTCCCAATTGTACTTTGAAAAACTATTAGATGCTCATTTCTACCCACAAAGCAAGTCAGTCCAGTATAAAATAACTGATTGCAAATGAACATACAAAGAACCTCAAAGCTGTTGAACAGAAGTCTTTTGAAAATCATAATTTATTTAACATTTGAAAGGCATTTACTGAGGGTCAACCATCAGTCAGAAATGGAGTATGGATATGAATACAAGCAGGACAGTCTCTTCCCTCAAGAATGTTATCACGGAGAAACTGATGGAAACAGGCAAATGTGGCTTATAAAAATGTGGAAGAATTAATCTAAGAGCATTTATTTTGACTGAGCAGATAAAGGAATGGGACATTTTACAGATCAAGGCGCAGCCCTGTTGGTACTTCTTCAGTCAAAATATACACGCTCCAGCATGTTCCACGTGTGGGTTTTTTTGGTTTGTTTTTTGTTTTAGTATCAGTTTTGATATTTGTACAATATTTTTCAGTTTTCAATCCTTTGGACACATAGTCTCATCATTATTTCATAAATGTGTTTTTAATCAGTATAAATGTGTAGGTAACGGGGACAAAACGCTTGCTGATAGCCATAAAGTGAAAATTTTACGTATAAAACAGACATTCTAATGTTAAAATAGTTTAGAGTTTATTCTAGATGGTTTTGGCAATATTACAGAACTCACACTGCTTTAGAAAGTGAGGAAATAGCAATCACAAAGATTTCCGAGGACTAGCTTTTAGAGGAGAATTGTCAGCCATTGCTTCGTTGATTTCAGTTTGATTTCCTTTCAAAGTGAGAAATTATAATGAATCACCACCAATCAGCAAACCTGATTATAGATGTCAGCTACATAGTCTTAAAAAGGCACCTGCTTCCTGGGCAAGTACTAGGCAGCTGTGGGCAAGACTGGAACTAAGTAGTCTTGTGCCAGCAACAAAGATTTAAAAAATGTCCCATCTCTATAACCCCTCCATCTGTAACGTATTTCTTAAATGGAACCTTAATTATGCCACACACAACTGAAATCTAGGATTTAGAATATATTTTATATAGATTTATGTTATTTTATATATATACTATATAATCAGTTATCAGGTTTTTGTTGACAGAGCTCTCATTTTCATGCAAAAGTGCAAGTTAAATATCAATGCATGTGTCCATGTATGTTTTGGATATTTTACTTCAAATTTTACTTTCTGATGTAGTGTTATCTTCATTTCAAATTACTAATTTATAACTTTTTGCAAGGCTTAAAATTACTAAAGTTTTCAATTCAGCCCAGATGTTGTCTCTGCCCTTCTAAAACTTAATTGGTTCTCCTCTATTTGGCAGAGTCCTGTGCCAAACCACGTGAGATACAACTGGGGTGTTGGGGTTCAAATTGTCATTGTTAATTGTCTTTGGCTTGAGCATAAACATCTTACGAAATCTGTCTAGGTCGCAAGATTGACTTGCTCAAAATAACAGAAATTGGCCAAAACATGTATCACCAGAGAGAGATCATTTTAGTTATATTTCTCTGGATGCAATGTAACAGACAGAAATTTAGGTAAGATAATCTCTAGGTTAATACCTTTAATTAATGCTGTTACAGGAAAGGTTGGATTGCTCTGGATGGGTAATTTGACACCCTTTAAAAATCTCTCAGTTCTAATATTTTGATTATAAATGTGACAGCTGGGATGTAATACAAACCTCTTTTGAAAATTTTAATTTGCTTAACAAATGCTTTTGGTATTGAAGATAAGGTAATTTAATTCTCTCTCTTTTTTATTTTCTTTTTTTGCAAAACACATGCTCTCTTAACTCAAGGATGGTATTATTGATAAGCTTTGGCATCGATGAGTGAGCATGACCACAAAGATCAACATAGGACCAACAGATCTTTTTGTGTTGTAAATACATAATGATTTTACACATTATGTGTAAAATAATTAAAATTAAAACAAAGCAATATGTTTCAGTGAGGTTGCATCAACCGTATGTATAGTGCAAATAAAGCACTGTGTTTTGTGTCATCAGCAAAACTTTTATATTAAAATCTACTACCAAACTATTTCAAAGTTTAGAAACATGATTCTTTTTTTTGCCATCTGAATAACCCTCTTTTATTTTATCTCAGGTCTCAACAATACACTCCGACATGAAGAAAGAACCAAAAGTCACAACGTTGACATATAGTATCCATCTTAACTCCATGTGTCAATGAAAAGTGATGAATGAAGATGAAGAGGTTTAAGATAAATAGGAGTTAATAGCAACAGCAGAGAAGTAAGAAGTGAAATGTGGAAATACTAAACTGACCAAATAACGAAAACAAGGGGTGGATATTGGTAATCTCCGACAACTATCATATTGACTTCCTTTGTCAATTAAAATTAGCATTTTATTACGATCTTCATTCACTTCAAGATTTTTCTTAGAAAAACTAAACAAGACTACCTACTCATGGAAATCACTTCAGTGATTTTAATGAAATCTAAGAGTCATCAAATAAAAATTAAATAGTATGGTTATACCTGAAATGTAAATAAAATATTTATAAATAATATAGCTTGAAATATCATTGTAACCATCTTAATCTCCAAACAGAATAATTTGAAATGTCCCCCTTTTATAGCTATAGGGTGCTATATTTAGCACCTGTAAAATATACTTTCCTTTGTAGATGTAATATGTAGTAAATATCTTGTGGTGATATAATTTAAAAAGCATATTTTCCATGACCTGTTGTGGTAATATTCCCACATAATTCCAAAAGTGTTTATGGACCTTTTTCCTATAAAACAATTATTTCCTCTAGGATAGAAATATGTTTATTTCCAACTTTTCACATTAAGTGATTGAGTTTTATCTGACACTTTGAAATGAGTTTAGATGTTAGCTCAATTAGGATAAGCAAAGAAATAATATCCTAGAACTGTGTATAACCTAGTTATAAAAGGCAAAGATAAAATAAGTTATAATGCTGACTAGAACAATACACTTGTTGGTGGTGATGGGCCCTCTGCCTTTACACTAATTCAAACTTGCAGGATTCATCTAATTAAATATATTTAAAAATATATGCTTCAATTGTATCAATGCTGTTATGTTGTTAAATAAATGTTTTCATGTGCTTCTTTAAGTGTTTACCATATAACTTCTGTCTTACAAAAAATTTGCTAGTAGTGCTGGTAAAATGTTAAATGATAATGGCAACAAAAGAAATTCTTGCCTGTTATCTTACACAGGGTATACCAAGTGTACTTTTTACTCAGGCTGGAAGAGCATACTAACACTCGATATACAAGCGTCTCTTAAAGTATTATATACATTTTATACTTATGGGAGTAACTAGACTTACTGTAGTAATCACTTTGTAATGTGTAGGAATATCAAATCACTATGTTATAATGTTGTAGGTCAATGTTGTAGTCAACTTCAAAAAAATAAATAAATAACCAAACAATCGCATAAGAAGAAATCAGATTTCAGTCACCAGAGGTGAGGGGGCTGGGGGAGGGGGAACTGGATGAAGGTGGTCAAAAGGTACAAATTTCCAGTTATAAGATAAATGAGTACTAGGGATATGATGTACAACATGGTTAATACAGTTAATACTGCTGCATGTTATATATGGAAGTTGTTAACAGAGTAAATCCTAAGAGTGCTCATCACAAGGAAAAAGATATTTTTTTCTTTTTCTTTTGTTTTGTATCTCTATAAGATGATGGATTTTTTCAAACTTGTTGTGGTAATCATTTCATTATGTATGTAAGTCAAATCATTATGCTGTAGACCTTAAACTTATACAGCACTGTATGTCAATTTTATCTCAAAAAAATTGGAAATCAAATCAAATCAAATCCAAATAAGTAACTACATAAATAATATAAATAAAATTCATAGAAGTTTAGATTAAAGAATTGCCCCAGTTATTCTGAATATACTAACTAGCTGTATTGTTCAGACAACTACAAGTTAAAAAACTAAAATAGTTTCTAATACAAAATTTGTTTTAACACTGGTCTTTCAGCCACTGAGATCACTCCATGGGTAAATAAATGTAGTAATGTTTTTGTGTTACGTTTCCAGATACACACACATCTCCCTTCTTCACTCTTTTAAGAAAATGTTACCATTGTGTACACATTGTTTCTCATATTGAAATTTTTCCTTTAACAAAAATATTGTCTTTCAATTCCTTTACATGAATAAGTTTTGTTCCATTGCATTATTTTTTATTTTATTAAATCTGCCAACCGTCAAGGAACATTTAGGTTTGTTTTATCCCTGGTCATTTATTATTACAATCAATTTTATACGATGTAACCTGGCATAAATATACCTAACCAAGTATTTCTGACTTGAAAAGTGAAATTTCTAAATTAAAAAGTCAAAGCATAAATGTAATTCTAATTTTGATAGATATTAACAAATTGACTTTCATGAAGTTGTACCAATCCACATAGGCAAAAAATGGCATTTTGTTTTCATATTAGTATTTTCATAACAGTAACTCCTTTCTCATTTTTAATAACAACTGGATAGTAGCTTTCGTACAATGTTAAATGACAATAACAACATGAGTATTCTCATCACTTTGCTGATTTAATGGGAAAGACTCTATTTTCCCCAAACTGAGGCAGTACTGGTTTTGAAAATGATTTTTTTTATTTTTTGGTTAGAAAATATCCCATATATACATATGTAGTTCTTGAAAATGATGTTTTAATAAATGCACTTTCAGCTTTTCTGAAACTGGAAATATTATTTTTTTCTTAAATTAACATGGTAAATTACCATGATAGATTTCCTAATATTGCACTATCCTTGCATTCCTGGATTAAATAAAACTATCCCTTTTCCCAAAAACAAGATGAATACACAAAAATATTAAAAATAAAACTTTTCTTCTAGGATAATGAGGTTGTCTGGCTTTATTGTGTGCAGAATATATTTCAGTAAACTACATTTTGCTATGGTTTTAGAATTATAAAATTGATGCTACATTATATGTTTCATAGGTGTAAATAACACTAAAATTACAAACAGGCATTTTAAAGTGATCTTCTGCATTACCTGATAATTTTAGTTTACTTTTTTCAGTTTTTTGATTATTATAATTACCCAGTTTCATTATTTTTATTTTATATCTTCAAGTATAATTTTATTTTTAATCTTATTTTCAAACAATAATATTCACTTTGTTTACCTGTGTCTTAAATAGATCATAGTCACATATTGTTCTTTTAATTCAAGTGAATTATTGTAGCAAATATTTTTTGCCCACTGTATTTATTGCTATAAAAAATGACTACTAATTCTATCATACTATATTTATTTTACTTTCTGTGTGTATTTTAAAATACCTTTTATTATTTATGCATTTTTGCTTTGAGTGTGATAGGTTTTTATGTTAGTACATTTTGCTCTAGTAATTAACTATGTAACCTTATATTTGATACCTGAAATCTTCTACTTAAACAAAGTTTTATTTCCTAATGTTGATGTTTATGTTCCTTCTTCCACCACATCCTTGTTTTCTTCACTAATTATTTTGCATCAGTTATAATTTTTGTGTATATATTTTTAAAACAGTATTTTAGATAATTTATTTGCTTGATCAAGGATAATATCCCTCACCCAATGAGAAGATCAGACAATTTAATTATCTCCCATTTCTTTCCCAATTTTCATTGTAAAAATTAACATATTTTCTTCTAACCAAACATGATTTACGGAAAGGGAAAGCAGATATAATTTTTAAAACATCTTCAAAGAAAAATTTTTCAAATGTTTCTTATTTCACTGTTGATAAAGAAACCAATTCTGCTAGTAATAAAGTAATTCTTACATTGTAATTATTTTCACCTGTCAGTTTTTGAAGAATATGAAAATCACTGCCAACTTTAATTTTATTTCAAAAAAGTTATTAGAGATTTAAAAAATTTCAAATTCTGCAATTGTTAACATCATAATGGAAAGATACCATATTTGATTTCTACTGCTGCTGTGACAAATTAGTATAAATTTAGGAGCTTTAAATAACATGTATTTATTATCTTTTGTAAATGAGTTTTGTAGCTGAGAAGTCTGACAGCTGAAGATCCCACTGGGCTAAAAATTAAAATGTCTGAATAGTTGTAGTCATTTCTGAGGCTCTAGGGGAAATGTTTCCTTGCCTTCACAATTCTAGAGGATTCCCGCTTTCCTTGGCTCATGGCTTCTTCCATCTTCAAAGCCAACAATGTTGGGCTGAGTCCTCTTCAGCCTTTTCTATGGTTGTCTCCTATTCCCTCTTCCACATTTTATGTATTCGTTGAGCCCACCCAAATAATCCAGGATAATCTATTTTAAAGTGAGTTGATCAGCAAACTTAATTCCATCTTCAGACTTAATTCTGCCCCTCTCCTCAACCCCAGTTGGCCATGTTGCATAACATAGTCATAGGATCCAAGCATTAAAATGTGGATCTCATTGGAGGAGACTTTATTCTGCCTCCCACACATATCCTCCACTATTCATCATGAAATTCAGTGTTAGTTGTTTCTCATCAACTGACCAGTGCTGTGGCCAAATGCAAATGATTTAATCTTTCTGAAATATTTTTCCTTATGGAGAAAATGAATGTTTTGTTTGATAAACTCAGTCTTCATGTCTTGATATGAGTTTAGTGACTGCATTTTTAAAGCTATTAATTTAAGCATTACATATAATTTTATATTTGAAAATTTTATCCTTGTCAATATCCTACCTCTCAAGCAATTAAAATGCAGTGATGAGCAAAATAATCAGTTTCTTTTAAGGGTTTTACTTGTGGATGAGATAAAAAAGCAGAAGGTCTAATATAGATGTTTATGTTCCTTCTTCCAAAAGAAACCAGAGTCAGTTTTATTCTTATAACCCTACCTTTCAGCTAAGGAAATAGAAATGTTTGGCAAAAATATTCATTGCAGAAAAGTACATAGCTCTTAACAATCAGATTTTTGAAGATCATTCAACAACATCTCATAATTTTCTGAAAATAAAAGATACTAATACTTTTGTTTCATATTAGTAGTTCTGTTTATTTAAAATGCTTGTAAAACATCATACAAGGACTCAAATTAAATATAACTAATTAATCAGCACAATTTTCTCTTGGGATATCCTATATATAACATTCATATATTTTTTCTTTAAACCTCTTTGTATTTTTTCTTTACTACATTGAGATCATATAATTAATGCTTCAGTAAAAATACTTTAAAGAAATGTGAAGATTTGTAAGATATAAGACAATGCATTTGTTAGGAAATTAAATTAGTAACATAGTCCCATGGATAGTTAATACCTAACCGAGAAGCAACTAGAGATATTTTTGTTAACACAACATTTTAATCCATCTGTCATTATCCAGAAGTACAAAACCTATAAAACAACCATTTGGATACGTCAGTTTCAAACCACATTGCACAACTTGATTATTTTGTAACTTCAAACATACCAAGTCTTGACCTCATAAATGTCTCCAGTTCAATGATCCTTGGAATTTCTCTTATTCACCAGCCACTTTCTATCTTCATTTTATTCCCCACAAAGTTTAGGTTCTATGGGCATCATTTCTATAACTTTCCTTCCAATATATTAAATGTCCTTACCCCTTCAAATTAAATTTCCATTATGTCCCTCTGGCTAAAACTCATTCCTGATTGAGTTAACCACCGACATTTCACAGCTCTATCACACGTCCTAAATACTTCAATGAAAAAAAAAAAAAATCGCATGCCTATTTATGTTAACAACACTATATTTTCAGGACCATTGGCTATAGTTCTAACTTGCAAATCTGTAAACCAATGAAACAATGTTTTTCTACAAGACACTTCTATTTTTTTTTTCATGAACATAGTTGTAAGTATTATCTTTCTTCAAATTTCCAGTTGTGTCCTTGACTACCACCTTACACTTAATTATTTTACCTCTTACTTGCTGGATAACATAGAAGCCATAATGAAGACAACACCACCACCACTCTATATTGATGTTTTCCTTCATCCATCAACAGATATAGGTATCTACAGCCACACCCAAGCACATCACATCTTTCAGAATTGTGTTGAAATATCTTTTCTTCAGGGGTCTCTTTTCAATTCTCTCCCACTTTGAGCTCATATTTCTTTTAATTCTTTAGTATAATTAGTTTTGCATTTTTTGGTTAGAATATAAGTATTTGTGCCTGTTTACTCTGGCTTTGAGCTTTACATAATAAAAAGTATCCAAATGTACAAAACGCAGAGAAAGCAACATATGCCATGTTCCCATCACCCACCATCAATGATGATACACATTCTATTATACTTGTTTCATTCATCCTCCCCATTTTAGTGCAGTGTTTTAAAGCAGTTCCAGGGTATCATATTATCTCATCATCAAATACTCCAATGCACATCTAATAATAGAGTTTTTCATAACCACAATACCATTATCATACTTAACACAATTAACAAAAATATTTGAATATCATCTAACATCCAGCCAATTTTCTGTAATTGTATTATAAAATTAGTTAACTTACATTCAAATCAGAATCTAAGCAAAGCACACTCATTCCATTTGGTTGTTATATCTTTTGTATCTCTTTTTATCTAGAACATTCCTGTCCCCTCTGCCATCTTTTTTTTCCACACAGGCATTAGCTTTTGAAAAAATGAGGTCAGTTTTCCTAAAATGTCTGGTATTCTGCATTTGACTGATTACTTTTTTGAGGTATGGCATTTATTGTTTTTATTTTCTCCATATTTTCTTTAAACTGGAAGGGAAAAGCATTGTTTGAATTTAGATCCAATTTTGGAAGCTAAAGTATTTCACGGGTAGGCTGTGTATTCATTCATTCACGTTGCTTTACAGCATCATAAGGCACATATCCCTAATACTGTCATTTTTGTCTTTTAAAAATGGGTTACCTTTGCACATGACTCAAAAATTTTCTGAGTACTATGCCCAAAATGGTGGCATTCCATTGGCTTATGAAATGTAAATAAAATTACTCTCTCAAAAATTCATACTAAAAATTGGAATAACATGGCTTTTATTAACAGCATCTTAGGTTGTTCAGCCAGATAAATTTGAACTTCCTTTTGTATTATTTTCATAGTAGGAGGAGTCCAAGTTGTACACCCACATTTTTTGTTCAACATCATTTTCCTTTGATAAATGATTTTGATTTTTACCAGAAGATTTAGCTATTCTGTATTTAAGCTGTTGGCTAAATTTTCAAACTAGATTTTAAAATAAAAAATTATGTTTTTTGTTCAAACAACATGCTGCAACAAAATTACTTATTTTGGGGGAAGCATATCTTTATCATTTCCTTATTTATGACACAAATAGTTTACATCATTCAGTCCTGAAAAGACCTCACAATATACACAATGGCTTTTATCGTTTTTCTTTGTAAGTCTCCTCAAATTCTTAGAATTTGATGTATTTTACAAAAATATGAATGTCGCAGGTAATCGAGATAGTCCCCTTACATTTTTACTATTAACTCCTTCAAAATGGAACAGAAACAGAAACAAAACACTCACCTGTAATCCAGAGAAGTGGGGCTTTTCTTTACATTTTTCTTTGTCCTAATTTGTAGGGAAATCGAACTTCAGCTTCCAGTCACTAACAACAACAACAAAAAGATAATGGAGCATTATGTATAGCTGCTAAGTGATTTCAATACATATTCTAAGAGTATTCAATCTCATCACCCTTTCATTCCAAATGCTCTTTTAAAACCATGCATGCTCTGTCACAGCTGAAGAAGATTTTAGAGATTTTCCACTCAAACCTCATCATTATACAGATGAGAAAAATGTGGCCAAGAGCAGGTGGGTGGATTTTCTGAAGAGTTAAATGCTAATTACAGGCACAGCTGGTACTAGAGTAAGTGTCTCCTAATGGTCAATATACTATTTTCCCAATTACTTACATTCTTTGCTGCTTTCATTCCTATGTGCTTTGTAGTTATTAGAACTAAGATGTAGATGATTGAATCAAATTGTCTTGAACATAAAAGAAAGTCAATAGTGGTTAGTAAATTAATTTGTTTCATCTATTTAGTAGGTAAAAAACATAACTATACTTAAGTACCTTCCAAAGAGTGTATTCCTTTGAGAGTTCCATGAAACAGGGTTTTCACAGTGAACTCATCTCCCACTCTTTTAACTGGTAACAGCCTTTAGCTACCAAAGAATTATTAATGCAACAAATGTAACAATTATTTTTATTTTTTATAAAGTTATTGTATTCATGTTTTTTAATTGTTTTGTACGTTTCTTTCTATCCTTTAAGGTATCTTTATATATTAAAGCAAAAATATATAGAAAGATAAAAATATTGTCCCAAAACTCAAAAATCTAGAAACAAACACTTAATAGATGGTAAATATATACTTGTTATCTCCATGTAAAACATCAAATTTTATGACTACTCTTATAATGCTCCATTATAACATTAAGTTTCAACATAAATTTTTCCTAAGCTTATTTTTAATCACTACAAAGTATCCAGTTTACCCAGCAATTAGAATAAACTTTTCAATCTAAAATGATTATCTTACTTTCTGTCCATGTGAATGGAAATACATTATAAAGTATATGACTAGATAAATCCTCTTCAAAAGATTTGCCACACTGATTTCCATAAACAATATGACAAACTCTATCCATGGATATAGTGTAAAAAAAGTGGGAATTTCACTGAACACTAAACATTATCATATGTGTTTTTCAAATTTCCTGAGCGATAAATGGCAATCTAGTGTTGTTTAATTTATGCTACTTTAGGTATTTTGCTCATTTTTGATTAGTTTTTTTGTTGTTATTAGAAAAGAATGAAATACTGTCATTTGCAGCAACATGGAAGGATCTAGAGATTCTTATATAAGTAAAGTCAGTCAGATAAAGACAAATATATGATATCACATGTGGACTCTAAAAAAATGACACAAATTTACACTCTTAATTATAGTGAGAGTAACAGCAGAATATACTTTCACAGTGCTTACTTATATAAAATTCTCAAGAGGCCGATTTCAAGTATGCTTCATATTAATCACTTTTTCTATCCCCTCTTATTTTATAATATGGGAAAATGTAAATTGCAAGATTAAGATGGCTCAACAGCATTTTTATGTGTATTACAAACTACACCATTTGCAGAGACACAGATTTGTTGCATAATTCAACTTGAAACTGAACCATTAGATATAGTTGTTTAGAATAAAGGGACTAGTGGGTAACTACCAAAATAAATTCATATGCATTGTAGTCTGACACACAAATTGACAATATTTACTGAATATTTTTAAACAGTATAGTATACTCTTTTTGCCTAAATAATGTACTACAGAATATATGTGCATGATACAGGCAACATGTATAGGAAACACAGTAGGGGCAGAAATGAAAACCTGATGACCCAATTTAGCTGCCAACAAATGAGGGTTGCAGGTGGTGGTGGCTGAAAAACAGACTCAGGTGAAGTCCAGTGTACACAGGGTTCATTGGGAATGAACACCTGTGCTAGGGAGGGTAAGGAAGCAGGATTGGGGAGGGTGTGGTCAAGCTGCACAACACATCCCGTAATAGCCTCAGCTGATACCCTCTCCCCAAAAAAACGTATGGAACTAAATTGCCCCTCAGGATTCTGTTGGATCAAAATAAAAAGGCCTTTGTACCCCTGCGTCAATCATTCCACCCTAAGAAGGGAAGATTCTTTGGAGAACTGGCTTTTGGCAATTGAAGGCACTCCTGAAACTGGCTGGTATCTGAAAGCTCTCAGCTCGACAGCATTCTCAGCAGCTCAGAAAACAAGTGCTACCTAGAAGAGGCATGTGGACAGCACAACTCAACGCCCGGCATAAAGACTCTTCGATGATATAAGAGAAATAATTATATCACAAATAGGAAAATGGTGGAAAACCAATTGTTACTGAGATGTTTCAAATTCTCCAACTCACTTCCAACAAATGGCCTTTTAGATCACAGAGATTTAAAGAAGCCTGGGGTTATCAGTTGTTCCATGACTTTTCTTGACTTTTTCACTTGGTTGCAGTTATGAAATCACTGTGGTTACATAGCATACATACATTGTTAATATACATTGTATGAAAACAATAGAAAATAGTGTGAATTCCTGTTTGCCTACTATACAATACTCACATTTGAAATGAGAGAAAACAAATTTACAAAGTTCTTAAACATAATAAAATGACACAAATCTTTAGGCCAACCTCTTGGCTGCAAAGTGAGGTCAAAACTGCATCACGTCTTTATTTCAGCAATCGAGTATGTGTTGGAATAAAACAATAGTTTATATCAGAATGTAATTGTGAAAACACGATTTTTTGTTCTAAATATTAAGTGCCAAGAAATTTTTGAATTAAAGTTTGAGGTTTAATAAACTAAATGGTTGTATAAATGTCTGTAAGGAAAAAAAAAATTCAGATCAAATAGCAACAGATCAGACAGTTATAAAGAGGAAAAAGATATTTTAGGACCTTAAGTATACACAAAAGTAAGCTCAAAAAAATACAATAAAAGGTTCTAAATTGTTTAATAAACTCCTAAATGCTTCATAAAGTCTATTATCTGGTGTCATGGTTTTTTTTTTTTATCTCAGTAGTAGGGAAAAAAAGCCTGACATCAAAGCCTTATTTCCAGTTATAGTTTTAGAAATACTTGAAGAATGTATTGCAGGTGGAAGGCAATTTTAATTTAAGAAGTGGAAAATATGACTATTTATTAAATGTTAAAGTCTAGGAAAAGATTAGTAATAAATAAAAAATCTGTTTCAATGATATAAAATACCAACTTTTATGATTATGAGCTCTTATTTTAAAAATATATCTATACAATTTGTTGAAAAAATTTATTTTAAATAGTTTTAAATGCATTTTCAATATATTTAGTTGTCACTGTCATTTCACTATATTTTGAGAGATGGAGTTTAATCTTCTTTACCTATAATGTGGGCTTGAGTTAGCTCACTTTTAACATACAGACTAAGAAAAGAAAACAATGATTTTTTTCATTGCAGAAACTAGCAATCACATCTTAAAGGAATAAAAGTTAACATTTTCAGTAATGTTATGTAAGCGCTCATACTCCTGTCATGATGTGTTGAGATCAGTTCATCACTTCTCTGGCATTCTTCCCCAGAATCCATAACCTTAGTATAAACATGGAAAATATCAGACAAACCTAAGCTGAGTGACATTCTGCAAAATATTCGACCCTTATTCCTCAAAACTGTCTAATACATAAAAGACAAGGAAAGACTGAGAAACTATCAAAATTGGAGAAGACGCCAATGGAGAGTCATGATAAATAAATGCAGTGTGGTACCTACCCTGGACTGGATACTGGAATAGAGTAAACAACATTAGTGGAGATAGTAATGAAATATGAATGGATTCTGTAGTTAATAGTATTGTAAAGTTAATTTCTTAAGTTTTGATAAATGAACCTGTTGGAGGAGGTCATCCAGGAAGGGCATGACCTCTGGTTGACCCTAGAGCTGGACGCATGTAATCAGATGCTTCTCCCCACGCTCCCCTGTCCTTGGAATATACGGCTCTGTCCAGTGTTCTTACATCAGGAGCTGTTTATGAGGAAACAGCCTTGAGCAAGGTACTGAGACCATCTGGACAGTGTATGTGACTGAACCCAGGTAAGGCTGCTATATAAACTTTTCAGATTCTGGCAGGCAGACGCAGAGATCTACGTGTTTTTCAGCTGCCCAAGACAAGCCTTGCATGTTAAATTTTTTTGCTTATTAAACCTACCACCTACCAATATTGGGCGGCCTGTCTCTTTCTTTGGTCTCTCCTTGCCCTCTGTGTATAAGGGTCAGTTTATGAACCAATAGTACAATGCTATGTAAGTTATTATTATTGGGAGGTTAGGGCAGGTAAAGGTTATATAGAAACTCTCTGTACTGTCTTTGCTACCCTTCCATAACTCTTAAATCATTGCAAAATAAGAGTATAAAAAAACTGTACAATTATTAAAATTATTTCCAATATATTTTAGATCTCATTTATGTTCTTGTTGTTTGACTAATTATGTAGGACAGGATTTATTTTTAAAGTTAATAGTGGAATACTCAAATTCCCAAGAGGTGTCCTGTAAAAAATATACTTCAGTACTAGTGCCTTGGGACTGCTTTATCCTTTTAGTAGTTCGATAAATGAAACTCCCTTTCATTCTCTCCCTCTCTCTCTCTTACACACACACACACACACACACACACACACACACACACACACACATTTATATTGATCTCTATGGTGACTTGATCTTACCTAAAATTTATATTCATAGTTATAAGTGGACAACTTTGTAGAAAATAGCAAGAATTCTGAAGTAAGTTTTGATCATTTTCCATTTAAAACTAGTTTTCATAAGAGCAATTCCCCGCTGTACTCTCATTATTTTTTCTTACCAAAGGTCCTGGAAGTTTTAACTGGGAACATGGCTGTACAACTAAAGTCTGCATTTGCTAGCTTCTCATTCAGCTAGGCATGGCCACAGTATATGCAACTTCTACCTCGTTACTTTTATGGAAAAAGACAAACCTGAATTTTCTGCTCTTTTCTCTCATTCACCAGCAGGGATATTGAAATTAGGACTGGACTAGAGACAACTTAGACTCTGAGAAGAACACAGCCAATGGGGGGTGTAAGAAATGATGGATGATAACTGAATACTTAGATGCTTTCCCATCCATTCTCTGTGACAGAAAATAAATTTCTATCTTATTTGTCATTATAATTTGTGTTATCTCTTTAAATCAGTCTAAGATTATTCTTGTTAATAGGGTCATTTACTGGTGTGGAAAGTTGAAACAAGTTATGTTTCCACAAATTAAAAGGCACTGAGTTGTACAAGTCAGTGTTATATTGAAACATATTCTTACATATTCAACTTAAATGTATACATATGACCACCAAGTCAGTTACAATTATTTTTCCAGTGGTAGATCACTGTTTTAATTTAAATTTGTCATTTTATAGTCTATAAAATTAGAATGAAAAGGTGGAGGTAGACTGGTACATTTACATAATTTAAATCAGTTTTGTCATTCTTGCATAGTATTTAGTGTGAAAATATAGTTGAATATCTTTACTGTAATAAAATGCCTTAAAATTTTTTTCCTTTTTTCTTTTGTTTATATGTTTTAATCCTTTAGACTTTATAGATGTGTGAAGTATAATGCTATATTCATCTAATTATTTCTATGAGATAAATTAGATTTAAGTATAGATAACTCCAGACTTGTCACCAGGATTATATTAAATAGAATAAATTAGCATTAAAGTTTTATCTGAAGCTGTCTGAAATAAAATATAATCACTTTCCCATTTAATAACTTAGGTTTAACTACTAAAATATGTATGTTATATAAATATATTCTTGACCCTAATTAGTCACCTTTGGATAAAGGGAAATATTAAAAATATGGCTTCACTAATTATAAAAAATGTATTATTTAGATTGTAATAAATATTAGCTGAAATTTATCAGGTTTTTTTTTTTTTTTTTTTACTTTGTGGAGAAACATTTTTGAGTTGTATTGCTGAAAGTTACTTTTTGCTTTTCTGTTGTCCTCACTTAGTTAAAGAATTTTCCTTTGCAGCTACATAATTACTATCTCTTACTGTAAAATACTAGGCAGCTATCTTTAGTTCTTAGGTGTTTTAACGAGTTTTCAACAAACCTCGCCATTTTAAAATTTTGTCAGCCTTAGTCTTTTAAACAAAGTCCACAAAAGAAATTAAGTAACAAGTTTTAATAATAAACAAACACTTCAAAATTATGCTATCCATAGGATAACTTAGTCTGTTGGATGTTACTAATTAATATTTTGCTGAATTTTGGGGAGGGCAACCTAAGATAATTTAAGGTTGGTAGAAAAATTATCTTCCAACTTAGTATACAGTATGTCTGGAGGAAGATAAAAACTTAGCAAGTGCTATGTGGACATTGATAGGTTTAAGGAATCAAAATCCAGATCCTCAATTTCCACATGCACTCTTCCCAAAAAGATGTACTGTTTCTGCAAATGCAAATGCTACCCAGGAGCCACTCTGGTTCTTAGGTCCCAACTTTCTTTTCAACTTCAGAGAAATGAATGAAAGAAAGAAAAGGAAAAAGAGAGAGAAGGAAGGAATGAAAAATTATATTAGATTCCCATGCATTCTAAATCTTATGATGGCAAATTTATCCACAGAATGTTATCTTGGACAATTCAAATTCTCAGTGTAAGCAGTCATCTCAATGTCAGTCATGCAACAGCTGTCTTTCCCACTTTCCTGTTCAACACTGTTGTAGGCTGTACTTGGCGTCTGAAACTGGCACTGACCATTTTCAGATGCTTTCTGAATTTTGGTAAGGTCTAGAGTGAGGTAGGAGTGACACAACATTTTATGTAATGACTCACTTTTTTATCCTATAGCAATCATAAAAAGTGCATTGCTTCTGAGTGAAAAATCTGCTTAAATTTAAGTATAGTAAATAGTGAAAATTAGTGGATCTGGCACTTTTTTCCATCAGGCAACAAATTTTTGGTAAAGCTCTGTGCATTTATCTATCTATCTATCTATCTATCTATCTATCTATCTATCTCTTATCTGTCATTTATCCTAGAAGTAATTGTCTTTTTAAAAATCACAGTAGCTTTTTTAAGAATGTAGTTTCAGGTGGCTCACTCCACTCTAACATATGTTATACATTACATAATCATAATTTTCTTATTATATGTTGTATATATTCCATACAAATAATATGTAAAATCTCTAATCTAAAAATTTTGATAAAAATATATTTAAAACACATTTAAGTACAATGATGTTCTCAAAAAATATTTATTCCAGTATGTATAGAAATTAAGTTTTGTTTTCCAACACTTTTTATATTTTCCAACTGTATCAGGTTAAAAAATGTATCTCTAAATGCAACAATTAAAATAAAATGTGTGAGTGAAACATTATAATGAACCAAGTGTCAGTAAGATCTTTTTGGAATACTTTCTAGAACTTATGAAAATAAACAACGTAATGACTTGACTGTCAATTAATACATAGACTTGGTAGTTTCAATTTTTTTTCTCCATATAAAATTGAAGAGCTAAATAGAACTGACATAAGATTCATAAGTCATTATGAATAATTTTTAATTATTGACCCAAATGTGGTTTTATGTCATATAACTCAATGAAATTCAGAAAAATATGAAATTTGACTATTAATACACATTCTACTGTTCCCTAATTATTCATATGAACAAAGTTTCTCAGCACTTACATCTGTGAAGTTAAAAAAACAGGTTTATAATTTAGCCTACAAACTGTTTCTTTCTGTAATAAGTTGTGGTTATTATCATATACATAATTATTTTTTAAAAAGCCCTATTCAATTTATTAACAAACATTTCCAAAATTTTAATCTTTTGTGTTTAATAATTGCTCATCAAAATTTTTAATAATTTTTCAAACAAGGATATACTGATACTTTTACTAATTAAAACTAAGAATATATTTTAATCATTATAGCCTTATGATCACAGGAAAAATTTTTAAATAGTCACATTATATCATTTTTATATGTAGAGTATAATATGAATTCAATAAAAACTTTCATGCTTGAATATACCAGGATGAAAACTTGTGGGAGAAGTGAACTGGAAATATAATACTACAGAAGTTACTCCTGAAAATCTTTAAAATTTTGGTTGTTAAGTTTAAAAAATTAAGAAAGGTTCATTTTAAATTTTATTTTAAATTTATTTTAGGATGCATTTAAAGTTTATTTTAGGATAGCATAAACTGAAATTTGAAAATACTGTGTTAATGCATCTCAAAGCAACACATCTCCTAAAAAAGGTCTGGACAGGGTGCAAGATGACTATCTTATATTGTTTTCTTAGAATTTTATTTTGGTTCAAATATTTAGGCAGATTTTTAAAGCAGTATCTCTCAGATTCATAGAAGTAACCAAGATACGAATTTGGGATAGGCAGCTCATTTTTGACAGACCTGAAAAATCTGTGATTTATTTAAAAATTGTCAAAAATGTAGAGCAGGAATATTGATTGAACATTAATTAGAAATATTAAAAAAAATCTCAAATCCAAACATTATAAATTATTTTCTAAGATTACATGTCGCTTTATTTATGTGTATTACAAAAACAACACATAGTCATTATAGAAAACAAAAAAAAAAGAAAACAAAAGAACATAAGAACACCTATTATTCTTCCCCAAAGATGGAAATCCTTCAGGGTAGGATCCTGTAGATAAATAGTACAGCTGAGTGTTTATAAATACAGGTTCTTCATTTCAAATCCTAGCTTTTTTTGAAAAATAGCTGCTCTACTACTTAATCCCTTGTTTTCTCCTGTAAACTGCAGCTGTTAATAGTACCTACCTCACATGCTGGAGAATTGAGTTAATACTTGTAGAATACATGGGAAAGTAGCTGGCATGTGTTTAGCAACCAGTAAGTATTATCCCAGTTTTGTATATGCACATATTTATGTAATATTTAAATAAAACAGTGTGGTATTTATTTCACATAAATTTAAAACATTGTACATATAACTTATAAATGGTGCATGGGTATGTATTATGTGTTTGTATGTGTGTGTTATATGTATGTACATATACATAAAATTTTAACATATGAGTTCTTCCACAAATCACCTTTCATCTAAATTTTTTCCTGTTAATCTTTTCTAAATAATGCAAAGTATTAATAATCGGGTGAATGTGAAAAGTGAAAAGTAATGTGGAAACCAAAACTTCAGAAAGTAATGCAAAAATGATCAGACTGATTCAAGGCTAACTCATAATTCCCCAAAACGGTGTGAAAAAAATGAGTGATTTGTGGGAATATTTTTAATCATATTTCAATTTAAGCAGATCATAACCATAACATCTGCTTTACTCAAGTCTCAATCAATTGCAAGTAAACTGGGGGAAAAAAAGTTCAAGGAGAGACTATATTCTGAAAGACAAAGCATAGTAAGCCAAAAGTAAAAAGTGTTTATTTAAACACTTTAAACTCAGCTATTTAGATAATTTTAAATAATTTAGGGTTAAACCAGATTTAATATTTGAGAAGCAAATATGCAGTGTTATACATTAACAGGAGTCCTACACCAAGAATTCAGATCCTACACAAATAAAGATTCAATTTCTTTATTCCCTGCTCTTGCAGCATCTGCCCATTCTTTTCCTAGCTATTTGCTAAATGCTTACCCTTTCTTTTTCTTTTCTTTTTTTAAAGTATCATCAGGTTACAATGTGTTAATTTCTGGTGTACAGTATAGTGTTTCAGTTATACATATATTCCTTTTTGTATTTTTCATTTTAGGTTATTACAAGATATTGAATACAGCTCCCTGTGCTATATAGTAAAACCTTGTTTGTTTATCTATTTTATATATAGTAGTTTGTATCAGCAAATCTTGGTTTTAAAGTCTTAAAAAATTCTTGTGTTTTTCCTAATCTGAATGTGAGATTTTATGCTTCTTGTTCTTAACACTCAATACAATTACAAGTAAATAATTAATTGTGTGATTTGTTCTTCATTATGCTCACTTTGTTCTAAAACTGAAAGTTATATTAGGAAAAGAAATATCTTTGTCATGTTCACCTATCACAGTGCCTTCTCAGAGTAGACAGTGAGTAAATATGAACTGAATGAATGAGAGTTTATTGAATACAGGGATGGATGAGTGAATGAAGAGAAGACTAATAAATTTTCTTTGTATTTAATTAAATTCAAATTATAGATTCTTAGAAAAATATGGTTGGTAATTTGGGGAATGATTTTTGATCAGTAGTCAATGTACTAATTCATTTTGCAAAGCCAACACCCTAATTTAGGTGATCTTTGAAAAAGTTCAAACATATTAAACCCTATGCTTGAAACTCTAAGAGTTCTACTATGAATTTATGAACAGATACCGTCACTGGTGTACCCAGGACACTACATACTCTGGTCTCCGGCTACCTGTCTGAAGGTGTTTATCCTCCCCCTCTGACCTACCCACCACTCTACTGAAGCCATTGTTCCTCCTTTTATATATCTAGTTCTTTCTCTTGCCAAAGCTTTTGAAATTGCTATTAACGCAAACTAGAAAGTTATTCCTCTAAAAACTTGTGTACCTTACTTCATGTTGCCGTTTCTGTTCCCTGGGAAGCCAGCTTTGAGACAAAGAGTAAAGAGTTTGCAGGAGCGGCACCTGTGGAATGGAAAGGAAGGAAGCAGGACTGGGCAGAGAGAGATACTGCTACAGTCTCAATAAATGCCTCATCCAACCACACAGGGAGTTCAGAAACTGGAATGATCTTCCATCAGTCCTGTTTTGACCTGGCATTGGAAGCAAGCCTCCTTGAAGGGGATGTGACCTTAGGTGAGGCCACTCATTTCAGTTCAGGAAATCCACAGAGACACACCAACTGCCCCTAGGATCTGGGAGAATAAGATCATCAGTCTTAAAGGGAGATCTAGGAGATGTATCACAGAACCAACACTCCATCACATCATAGTCTTCTCAAATTATTATCTTTGAGAAAAGTACACCATTACTACAATTGGCTCTATTATTTATCAGGCCTTATGTTTTTGGTTTTTTTTTTTTATTATAGCACTTACAACTACCCAACTATATAACATGCATTTAATTGTTTATTCATGAATTGTGCATTTCTCCCGTAGAATATGAACTCCACAAGTTTGGAACTTCACTGCTTTACCTCCACTGCCTAGAATGATGCCTGGCGAAAATACAGCTATCCAGTTCTTTGGGTTTTGTTACTGGTGTTGTTTTTAGTTTTTCTTTAGGTACTAAAATAATGGTTTCTCTTTTTTTTGCATCACTCTTGCAAATAAACACACTAAAATATAACTTTCCTTCAACGTATTTAGTAAATTGAGACCAAGAATTCAGCCTGATTATCTGATTATTTCACTAGCACAATTTTTTCGTAAGATTTTTTTTTTCAAATATCATGTCAATTAACTAACAGGATTCTGGTATGTAGTGAAAAAGAATGCTTGACATTTATATCTAAAATTGAGAGTTTGATAATTTTTCATGCACTTTGAAAGTATTTGGATATTTTGCAAAAATTAGCATGTAATTTCATGAAATGGGATATGTGGGGGAGATTGATTAACTGAGCATTTTGATATATAAAAAGACAAATTTTCAGACTCTTCTAGACCCCTAAGAAGGAAGCCTGTACAGCTGAGAAAGGCAAAGCCAATATATTCACAGTGGAACATTTTACTTGTCTTCCCTCATTGCAGATCCACTTAGTTGTGAAGTACATACTATAGGAATAAAGAAATTGGGCTGCTAAATATGCTTTTTTCCTTTCTGTTTAAATAAAAGAAAAATAAAATTATGATCTTTTGAACCAGGCTTTCCTGAAACACTAGCCATGTGCCACTAATATTTTAGATTGACCATCTGCTGCGGAATATCTCGTGTGTATCAGAAGTAACAACACACAGAACTAATGAAAAATGTGAATCTCAAATTAATTATTTTTGCCTATGAGTCTCATTCTAGCAAACAGTGAGACAAGAAATAATTTTAAAAATTATTTCTGGGAAACTATAATGTCTTTTTAAAAATTACATAATTACTTTAAAACATTTTCCCTTTATATGCTGAATTATGTTTCTAACATGTTCTGAACCTTGTTAAAAATATGTTTTATAACAAGTCTTATTATTTAGAAATGTTAGAAATATAATCCAATATATGTCACCTTTAACAAACCAACTAGGGAAAAACTGAAGAGGAGCAGATTAATTGGCCGGATACAGTTATTAAGAATATTTTATTAGTGATTTCACAAATATGAAAGATAAGACCACTAGCTTGTTTATTAGAACATAATTAAGAAGTTAATAAAAATGTTTCTGTTGGCACTTAGTTTACAAATAAGGAATCATTGTGTGCATGGGAGAAATATGTTAGGTGGACAATAACGGAGTAAGAAATTTAATTGCTCTCTATTTATATAATTTGGGGCTAAATTCTAGAAGGTTAAATTGACATCTAACTTGCTCTTGAATCTTTTTTAATTCAACAAGTGATGTCACCACAATTATAAAATTAGTAAAAATAAAGAGTTTATTTTAAAGTTAAATTTAAAAGTGCCAGTTGTCTGGGTATTTGCTTCTAAAATCTTTCTCTTCACAAATTCACAATATGGTGTCAGAAAGTAATAAGCATGAAAATAAAATCAATATATCTGACTTCCAGTGCAAACTGGCATTTCTCATTTAATAATCTTTAGAATTTATATTTGTAAGAAAAGCCTGTATGACTTGTATGATAGATATGTTAAATATTATCTACATAATGCTAAAAACACATTTTTCATAAATTCAACAACAAAATAATTTTCAATTAATTTGAACCTTATAAAGGCCAAACAGATGGTTAGTTGACTGAGGTTTTTGTTTTAAGCCAGCAATTGTGTTATACAGCCGGGTCAGCAAATTTTTTCTGTAAAGAGTCAGAAGGTAAATATTTGGGGGTTTGTGGGTTATAAGGTCTCAGTGCAAACAAGCATGACAACAACCATAGCCATTACATAAATAAAAGAGCTGGCTGTGCTCTGCGAATCTTCATTCACACAAACAAGCAGAAGCAAATCTTGGCCTAATACCATTCTCCATTAAAGGAACTAGAGGCTTCTGGAGAAATGACTGATCTTGGGACTCGACAGAAAATATGTAAGATGAGCCTAGAACATTCTGTTGTGCCGAACAGTAAAGTACTAAACCTACACACACACACATACACACACACACAATGATGGGAATATGTCAAATGTCAAAGGAACTCAGAAGTGAACTAAAGAGCACCCAGTGAGCAAAACTGGTACAATTTGAGCAACAAAATAAAGTGGCATTGAATTATGTCTCAAAATATAAAATAAATATTCATGAGGTTATATTAATATTAAAAAGATTGAATACATAAATAAATAAATGGTGAAAAAACAGATCCCTTACGCAGAATTGTAAAAGTGTATGTAGTTACTGCAACCTTAAACTCCCACTCCTTTGTATGGACTGATGGTGACCTCATTCCATTCCTTCTCAAACAGAAACCAAGAAACAAGTGGCAGCTAAAGAAAATTTTTAGCAACTTATGTTTTTAAAATGTCCTTTTTTATTTTTTAGAATATAAGTGTTGGGTCATTTATTTTTTGTTTCAAAAATAAAATTATGGGAAGTGGGTAATCAATTGTCTGTAAACATTATATCTATTTTTATTTCTTTCAAATAAAAACTAATTGCTACTCCTATTAAATCAACATATATGCCTGACTCTAATGTTGGTTTTTAAAATTCTGCATTCATTTTTGGTGCCTGTAAGTATCATTGGTTAAAAAAACGATAAAACCCTATTAAAATTTATAGGCCATTTCTTTACAACATTTTACTTTATACTTTGATTTACTAATGGGATGATAAATGGTATTATAAAATTTTCTAAGCATGATTTATTTGCATATTGTAGAAAGGTATGTTGATAATCCAGATTATCAACTTTATCTCACAAGGCTTTATAATGTATTATAATCAGAATGAATTACTTTCCACATGGTTTCCAGCTTTTATTTTAATTTTATCATTTGAAACATTTACTTTGGATTAAATCATATGTTTTATGGCTATATTAATGCTTTTGTGAGGCAATCATAATTCCTGAAATTTTAACATAATTTTGTGATACGTATTTAGATTTATGTAATGACCTTTTGAATGTTACACTGTCATTGTTGAAGCATTTTAGTTTTAATTCCATAATCTGGTATTATCTCCTCCAATTTAAGGCTATTGAATAATAAGCATAATTGAAAGATTCATTTGTTAATGAAATGTCCTCACAGTGTCAAATCTAATTTTTGGATTAATATTTAATCAATTTTCAGTATTTTTAATATCTATTCTTTAACTTTACATTCTAAATAAATTTACTTCCAGAAGTACTTTCACAACTGCTAAGCAGCAATTGAAATCATGTTAATATTAAAATTATAGATGTGTTTTCATGATCATTAAAATATATTAAAGTTTTAAAATTCCTTTACTTACAAAATAAAAGCACTATTTACTTATGCAAATGTGTTTTTATAGGTTACTTTTCCCTCAAAATTCTCCAATTATCTGCATTGCTATACATGTTTCCAGATGTGTATCTTTCCTGGAGATTATAGCCTTGACCAAGAATTTAAAAGATGGTGGAAAATATATTAATTTGAGTTCACTTATAATGTAAAGGATTATCATGGTCAAATAATGTCACTGAAGTATTGAAAGTACAAATCCAACCATAAGAAAGGAAGTCCACTAAAAAATCCAAAGCTAAATGCTGTCAACAAATACAAGGAAAATGAGCTAAATCAGTCACATATTTCAGATAAATAACCATAAACAGTATTTGAGAAATCTGTTTTAAGGGTCTGGGACCTCAGAAATTTCTCAGGTTACCACTCTGCTGAACTTACACTCATGTCTTACGTCTGTTAGTTTATAACTTACTATTAAATATAGCTGCCATTGTATTCAGTAAGCCTTTAAATATATTGACATTTAAATTCAAATATTTGGGATGAACTTCCTTTTGCAACATATAGTCATTGTTCAGTCTAGCGCAGGAGCTTGGGGAGTGGCTTTTACAGAGAACAGATGAAAGCAAAGTATGGAAGTTGCTGACTGGATTGGCTGACAGCCTGGCTGGCTGTTCATGACTGGTTTGCAATTTTGTGACCTTGAAGCATCTATAGGTTTAGATTTTGCTTTGCATACGTAGGTCACCAGGGCATTAGAGCCACCTCACCCTAATAGCTTCCTTGTTTCATTAATTTAAACAATATTTTTGAGTTCCTAAAAAGCAAAGTAACTTTGTTACATTATGTAAAGGTAGATCAGAACGTAAACATTTTCTAAACAAGACCCTAGACCAACTGACTATCAAGACCATATAAGCAAGCTAAAATTAAAAATTTTTTTGGAAATAGTTGCTAAAATCTGATTATAGAGTTCTGTTAAGTTATAACAAAGATTTTTTGGTAATTATGTTAGTGATAATATCACTATGAACAAACAACAAAGAAAAAGTGAGCATAGTATCATAGATGCCTACAGAGATGTGTGTGTGTGAGAGAAGATACAATATCTTGTATTTTAAAAAAGTAATACCACAAGGGGAAAAAAAGAAAGCCAAACAACTAAAAAGGAATTTGCTTAAGTTTATATTCCCAAGAGCCAGTCTCTGAGATGGAGATTAGTATTTGTAATGTTCATTGGGAGAACTCTTGGGATTAACAAATGTCCAGACAATAAAAAAACCCTCTGGCTTTGGGACCAGGGAAAAGTAATTGCATATTGCCATTTTCTTCTTTGTCCAGAACATCAAAAGGCATTTCTCCCTTTATTTCTTTGAAGTATCTGGTATTAAGAGGCTGAATGCCTTTGGAATATGGAGATGACCTTAAAAAAACTCACATGGGCTGTCTGTAAATTATTCAAACAGTCTAGGATCTAGTCTTCTTATGATATTTTTTTTTGTTTCTAAACAAAAAATGGTGCTAATATTTTAATTAGCATGTTAAAACTCATGTGGCCATTTCTGTCATTATTTGGAAAGGATTAGATCCTAGACTAGTTTGCTAGGTTTAATGATTTCTTACTAGTGTCTGTTATTTTCAATCATGGACCAAACACAGTCCTGACCCTTGTGACTTGATGAATGGCCCATAATCATAACTGCACCACCAGCACTTCTCAGTGAGCTTAAAATGCAGGATAAAACTTGGTAGCATGACATAATTTTTAAATGAAGAAATTATACACTTTAAAAAAAGAAGTATGGGAGTAGGAGGAGAAATAGGAAGAGGAGAAATAAGAGGAGGGGAGGAAAAGGATGAAAAAGAGAAGAGAGAGAGAAGGCAGAGGAAAAGTAGGGGAAGAAGGAAACATTTTGAGAAACTCACAGTGTTAACACTGCAGTGTTGTTTTTGTGTGATGTTTCTAACTGAGCCTCAGCTGACATTTAGATGTGCCTAGATTCACGGACCCACCAAATCAGATATCTATTGCTATATACATACATATATCCGTATCTATAATCTGATTTGATTTAAATGAAAAAAGATGCACAAAAAGGACAACAAGAGGGAAAGCATGAGGTGTTTATCACCAGCTCCATGAAGGATACATGCAGAAGCACTGCCATTCTGAACTAATGTTGGGAGCAGAGTCAGCAGAAGTTGGATATAAAATATGATGTGTTTTTTTTTTTACCTACATGCTAGCAAATCCCAAAGAAAACCAGTGTTCATTTATCTTCAAGATATGGTACTAAGCTGAATTATTTTATGATGTTTATTTGAAAAATGGGATATAATTAACTTCCCATTGCATCTCAAATTCTTGATATTTCTACATTTTGCATCTAAAAATATTTTTAAGTAGGAGACGATACTTACTAACATCTTACATCTTTATCTTTTGTTTTTCTATCTCTTCTCTTAGCAGTTATGATAAGAATTCATAGCAGTTATGAAAAGAATAGACTTATGCTAGTTCACTTAATAATTTGTTTTAACACTAATCAATCAATACATATACAAGTTTATGTGAGGGAAGCATCATCGTGGTCAAGGATTAAGAAGAAACAATTTAGAGAAGAGAAAGGTTTAAACCTACCTGCGAAGGTGTAGTTTGGAAGAAAATAAATGGTAATATTTATTTTCTTCCAAGGGGTGACAGTTGTCTCAGTGAAGCCAAACAGGTGGAAAAGTTTGGGCTATTTTTTTAAAGAGAGTTAACAAGTCAGTGTTTCTTTAGTATGGAAGCAGTGAGAGTTGTAAGACAAGGCTCAAGCATAGTTTTGACGGGTCATTAATCCACATTAAAGAGTTTAGACTTTATTTCACCCACAATGAAGAATTATTAGGGAGAAAGAAACGGCAACTTGAAAACAATGTTTAAGCTGGCTGCCCTGTGGAAGAGATGTATTAAAGTGGTCGAAACTCCCAAATGTGTGTCTAGTAAGCAAACTACTACAGAAGTAGTAAGTGAAAGATAAATGCCTGGCTGTGGAGCTTAGACTTCTTTGTGTGTATGTTTCCCTCTGTGTGTGTCTGTATGTGTGTTTATTTGTGTTTATTAATGATCTAGTAATTTTCCAAAGTCATAATATTTCCTAAACTTAAGCCCAACAGTCACCAATCTGTCTGTTAATACGTTTTTTCGTCTATTACCAACTGCATGAGTTTGTGGCTCATGTTGGGGAAAAAAGGAGTCCTGCCCTAAATAGATCATGGATATAGCTGATCTATGAAACACTTCAGCAACACAAAGTGATTCATGCACAAAGGACCATTTTTTTCCCCTGAGTTTTAGTGGCAAAATTTTTAATTTAAAAAAATGTCCTGGGTGGGGGGTTGGTGGTAGTAGCTCAGTGGTGGAGCACATACTTAGCAAGCACAAGGTCCTGGGTTCAATCCCCAGTACCTCCACCAAAAATAAATAAATAAATGCATTTTTAAAACAAATTTAAAAGAAGAAAAACAAAGGGCCTGATTTCACACCTAGCCAGTGGGATTTAGCTATGGAGGAACAGCAAGTAACACATCTTTATATCTACACATCCAGTCATCATTGACAAGGGTTATATGGACACAGAGATCTGGATTTGAATCCAAGTCTTCTTATCAGAGTGACACGGAGCTAGTTACTCGCTCTTGCTAAGAACTACTTCTTCAACACCACTCCTCATGACAGTAAAATTAATGTAGTAGCAGTATGCATGCCTGCTTTCCAGAACACCTGGAATACAGTTAAGTATGAAGTTAAGAAGAAGGAATAACTGTTAGTAAACTTGGCAAGCTCAGATCCACAGCCAGAAGTGGCTAATGACTTCCAGGTATTTCTGCAGGTTCCTCAGAGGAATTCATAATCTTGAAAACCTTGTTGGAAAAGTTTCTCCGAGTAAGGAACATCACAGGTAAAGGAGCTTGAATACTGGCAAACAGTGTGACATATAACAAGAATTCAAAGTAGTTTAGTAGAGTTAGAGCCTAAAGAATCTAAAAGGTGATAGATATGCAGGGAGTAAGCCAGAGTGATTCCTATATACCACCTAAGGAATGTGTCTTTTATGCTGTGTGTACTGAGAAACATTTGAATGCAGGCAAAAGAAATGATAACACTTAGAAAATTATTTTTAAAAGCCATGTTAAGAAGGAGTGAGAAATCTAAAAACAGTAATAAACATATTTAAGGAAGTAGGAACAATGATACTTGGTGTTCCCTTAGATGTGTAATCCGGTGAACATACCATGGTCCCATCTTCCTCAACCTCTCAGCAATATTTGTAATAGTTATCAATCCTTTCTTTCTAGAAAACTCACATTTCTAGACTTCGAAGATGCCATACTCTTCCAAATTTTCTCCTTCCTTATGGCATATTTCCTGTTAATTCTCTTTGCTATCTCCACCTCTTTTGACTTTTAAGTACTGGAGGACCTCAAGGTTTGGTTTCAAACTCCTTTTTTCCTCAATTTACTTTTTTGTGTATTAAATAACTCATTTATGTGTCATTAATAGTTGTTAACAATTTATAAAAAGAAACATGCTGCCAATGACTTTATTAAAATTCTCAGTCTTACAGCAATCTGTTAATGTAAATTAAAATAATGACATACCACTTCACGCTCATCAGTTTAAAAAATAAATATTAAAATCTGACAATGCCCAGTATTAGATTAAAACAAAAAAACTTTGATACATTACTTAGTGAGTGTAAATCAGTTCAATCAATGAAATTTTGATGAAGTTGAGAGCAATATTTTTTGTTGTTTGCAGCTATATTCTTGGAACAATGGCAAGTGCCTAGCATGTCGTAAGTGTTTAACACATATTCATTGAATAATAATTTAGAAGTGCAAGCAATCTGGAAAAATCTAGTAAAATTAAAGTTACACATTTCTTACCTAGCAATTCAAATTGTAGGTAAATTTCTGAAGGACATCTCCAATCATATGCCCAAGGAGACAAGGGCTGTCATATTCATTGCAACATTATTATAATGGCAAAAAAATTAGGCAGACAAAGCATAGAAAAATAATAAATACATCACTCTAGAGGGTAACCACCTCCAGTGAGAGAGAAATAATTGGGATGGAGAGGGATACACATATTTTGAATAGTATCTATAGTATTTTACTCCTATAAAAATAATCCAAAGGAATTATGACAAGATAGGTATAACTAAGCTGAATGGTGGGTAAGTTTTCATTATATTATTTCCTAAACTTTTCTCTATATTTGGCATTTATCATAATTTTAAAGATGAGAAGGCATACTAGACCAAGAACTATGAGCCTGTTGATGAAAAATTAATCAGACAATCTAAGAAGAAATGGGAAAATTTATTCAAGTAAAATTTTAGGATTATAACCCAGAAAGAACATCTCAGAAAGCTCTGAGAATTGTTCTGTCTATTAGAAGACAAGGCACAGTTATATGTTTTTTGAGACAGAGGGCTATACATCAAACAACATGTTATTTTAACATTTTACATAATCCAGATCTAAGGGTCATCATCACAGTGGATCTTGTGCCCCCTTAGAAGATCAAAAAGGAATGTTATCTTTTAAATCGTTTTGTTGATGCCAGGAGAACGTGGCTCTTTATGGTTGGGCAGGTATTGGCACTGATGGGGAAGGCTGGTCGATGCGCAATGCAGATACACAATGCACAGTAGGGGAGAGGGGAGGCCAAAGGGCAGAAAAAGATTTTTTCTGTTTAAATTTTTTTGTCTCACTATAAAATATGAATTTTATTTCACAAGCCCTTATATTAGAGTCCCTATTCTGCATTATAATAAAATTTCTGGGGAATTTACATACAACATTGAATGTGAAAGAAAACATTTTATTAATACAGTATAATTTTTTAGCAAGAAAATTTTGGGTGGTTTTAATTACTATTCATAATTCTCCATACACTTAAGGAAAGAAACAAGATACTTTTCTTCATTTTCTGCTTTTTTCCTCATTTCTGGGCTTCATCTGTAATTATTCTCTACTTTTCCATATCATATATTCTTGCCTTTGTCCTGGCTTCTTTTCTTCACTGTTTTTGTAATTACACCTTTTTAATAAGCTAGCAGCAAAACTATGGATGCAGTCAAGTAACTAATTTTGATCTCTATAATAATAATGAATGATAAGGAAAGTACTAGAAAACAGATAGAAATGTTATTTTCTCAACTGCAGTATCACAGTGGAAGTCATGTAAGAAGGCAGATTCTTACCAGGACTTCCAAGTACAGCTATAAGGGGAATTTAGTAAGTGCTAACTGCTTAATAAATATTGGTTGGATTTATGAGAGAATGGATGAATGATTTAATTCACCAAGAAGTTACAATAATTTTAAATTTGTATAAGTCAATAGTGCAAGTTTATTATGCAATAGTGTATAGTAAGTCAAATTTACTTTATGAGTTCCCATAGGATAACCAAGTATAACTTCTGTCTCAGGGCATTAAGCTATATCACCTATAAGTACCACTAAATGCTTGGTTAGAAATCCCTTTATATCTGTAGTGACAACAATACAGAGTGCTGAAATGTATCAAAAACAAACACACAAAAAAACACCAGTCTGGGCTTATTTAAAATCTTCTAGAAAGATACGATGATTCAAAATGTTATTCCTAATGAGATAGACATTACCAGAGATTCTGCAAGTTATTCACTCTTAAAATTTTTCCTAAGTCTAAAAAGCAGTCAATTTACCCTCTTAATGTTCATATATGTTCAGGCTTTGCAGGCAGGAGCAAGGATGGCTTCTCATCCCTTACATCTTGTTTCTTGCCTAATCAAAGCATTTTCTAATTCAAATTGCATTAAGTGGTGCAGATCAGAAGAGTTCATCTAGTCATTGAATGAGCAAAGTATCCCACTGAGGGCTGAGCTGAGGAATCACTTAAAGCTTTTACTATCAAGCTGTTTTCCACCTATTTATTTTCCATGACATTGATTATCATTTTCCCAAGACTGGTTTCTCAATAGTTTCTTTTCCTAGTGAGGTGGTATTAAAAAAAAAAGTAATCTTCCTCAGTTACATAAATCTCAAATACCTAATCCTCATCATATTGTCAAACAACCATCCTACCTAAACTCACCCAAATGTAATATGACAAAATACAGTATTGTATCGCAAAGTAGGATTTTAAAGTTTTACTCACTTTATGAGTACAATGCTGGGAACTGACAAAGACGGTACCATCTTAGAGTGTACTAATTCATCGTCTGTTTTGACCACATTCATTCATTTAACGCTTAGAAGACCAAACTATTTGAACAGGTTTCTGCTTAATTCCTTGATATTCGGCCATTTCATTCTATACATTTTTTTCCAATTAATTGAACTAGCATAAAAAACAATTTAAGATAATTATCTATTTTTCAGTGATTTATTTTTAAAAAGAGTTAAATTAAAGGAAAATTCAGTCCAATTTTAAATTAGAACACAAACTTTGTCAACATTCACCAGTTCCTCTAGCTGCCCACAATACAAAGCCACATGCCTTATGCCAGAAATTCCTTAATTATATTTAAAATAAATAAATGAATAACATTTTGATTCTAACCAAACTTAAAATTCACACCTTTTTCATGGGAAATCAACTCCCCTGCCAATAACCATGGTAGCAGATCTCAGGAATTTTTATTGAGAGGATACTGATATCCTTTCAATGAATGCACAAATAGGAGATAAACATCTGAACGAGTTTTACAAGACTAATTATTGTCTCTTGAGAATCTGGAATTTTGATAATGAGATTGAAAGATGGCTTCTGCATGGGTCTGAAGGTGAGACATATAAATGTGTAGTCAGTCAATGACGACGAGAACTAAAGAAGCTAAGAAATTTATTCTGCTGGAGCCATGAATAAAGCTGGCTGTTTTCAGAGAAGCACAAACTAGGGAAAATAATCCTGACCTCTTGATAATATCCAGAATAATTCAGAGAGCTTACCAACATACTTCATATAGGAGAAGGATCAGTGGTTAAAATGCAAACAATAGGTGTGTGTGCACGTGTGTGTCTTTTAACGTTCCATGAACTGAGAAATTTGATCACTTTTCAAGTCCCTTCTCTTCAAGACCATTGTAAACTCAGAAAAATTTTATAAATGCTAAGGCCCATGTGCAATATACATATAAATGAGTTTTAAAAAATGAAGTAGTATGCGGGAATAGGTGCAGTACATTTTTTCAGGTATAGCTCAGATTAGAAGTTATTCTCTCCTTAGAAAAGTGAAGGTTGTTTTTAAAGGCTGCCCCCACTACATTGCTGCAGAAAAAAAAAAAAAATTAAAAGAGAAGCACACTTCCAGAACTTCATGAATTTTTTTTTCAGCAGAAAACATGAATAGGATGCTAGAACTAGTATTTATAGTTAATAAAGACTTTATACTTGAAAGTCTGATCTTTGAGCAAATGTAAAGAGAAAAATTACTTGGCAGAGCATCATTATGATAGGAAATACACTTGAATACAAGAAAATACGCCATTTTCCCATGATTTTGTTGAGGGTGTACAATAGTACTCACAGAAAAAATATATATTTGAATCACGCAGTCTCATAAAGACCTTAAGATAGACCGAAATAAGTTGTAGCAAAAGGTATTGAGGAAAAGTTAAACAAGTTTCACATTATAGAAACAATATGAAAGGCATAAGTTTGAATAACTAAAAATTGTTTAAAATAGTCCAATTCATAATAGAAGTCAATAGAAAGAATACATTGCAAAATTAGTATGTGATTGCACATAACTGAAGATACATCAGCATTTGGGGTAAGAGTATGATAATGTATATCTAACAACTGAACCAGTGACGTGATGACTCTTAGTTTCTTTTCCATTATGAAGTATCATCAAATGGTGTTATTTAGTTATTGATCGAATCATATTGTTTTCAACAGGAACACAATAAACACTATGAAAAACCAATACAGATGTTCTGGAACAAGTGCTTTGTGAAATTTATAAATTGTCCATAAAGATAAAAAAGCTCAAATGACAAAGACATAATTAAGAGTTGCAATTTGTGTGGGAAAACAAGGATACTTTATCTTGTTACTGGGATTCCTGTAACTCGAGTCACAATGTTGCTACCAATATGCGCGTAAGGAAAGCAGAAGCAATATAGGAAATTTATCTTATTAAAAAAATACATACCAATGACCTTTAATGTTGAAAAACAGTAGCATCGTCTTTGTGTATGACAATAGATACCCTTTTTACAACAAGGATAGATGAATTAGTATACAAATCAATACTTAGCCTATATGTAATACATACTCAGAGGATTTTTTTTCTTAACTAAAATTTATTTTGTGAATTTTCATGATAACCAGAAAAGGTAAACAATATCTACATACCAATTTATCTTCAATCCCCTGAAAGAAAACAGTGGAGACTGAAAATAACTATGCAATTTTGATTCCGCATTGAAGTAATTTTTTAAAATGAATGAACTACATTGTGTAATTTTTCAACAACCAATGAGAAGAAATGAGCAGGGACTACAATAATATGCATTTTTACTCTAAATTTAACTGTGTATCAAGGCAAAGATGAGATAAAAAGGTATAACTTTGTGGATTTTTTTGTATATTTGTTCTAACTTTGAAGACTCCTCCACAATTCTGATTTCTCTCAGGCCCAAAGGATTCTACTATACTACCGAGTTTCATTAATTCTTGCTTACTTAATTGTATAATTTTCAGTAAAAACCATCGATTATCTTTTTAACTCAGCATTTTATTATTTTCTGTTTAGTACTTTTATTGTTTATAAGTCCTTGCACATAATTTTAAGTTTTAAACATATACCTGTGTTCACTTTATTTCCTTTATCTACTAATGCAGTAATACAAAGCATTTGTGTGTTTCTGCTATTTTTTTGTGTGCAGATTCCACTCATGTTTCCTTCTTATTTTTTATTTGTATCTATTTTGACTGTAACTTTTAAAAAAATTTTCCCTCGAAATTTATTTTAGAAATTCTTCACAACCTTGAGTAGAATTGAGTTCCTCCAAGGTAACTTTTGCCTTTGCATCTGCCAAGCACCTGGAGGCACCTGGTCAGATTTCCAATTTGTGATTTTTGGCTTCTTGACTTCATAGAAGTTGTGAATTTTGGCTACAAACCTGCATTAGAGGAACTTTGTGAATATAAATTTTCAGTAGTCTTTTTACATGTTTTTGTTTATTACAATTATTAGTATTGGACTTTCCAAGTGGCAACAAGTTACAAAGGAATGAATTTTCCGTTTAGTACCCAAGAAATGTATTTCATATTTTCACTTAACATGAGAGATTCTGGCTTAGGTGTTCAAGAGCTCCTTCCATACCCCACTGTGGATGATCTATTCTTGGGTCTTAACTCCTCCCTGAGATGTCTTACACAGCTGATTTGAAGTTCCAGTGGTCTGGAAGACCTCTGGTGAAATCATCGCTGCAGGGAAACACTCTCATGCTCTGACTCCTTGTCTGCTCGGGTCTCTGGCATTTTTATCAGATAACTGATGGTTTTAAACAGGAATATTTTCTATTTTATCCAGAATTACTAGTTTTTTCAGCACAGGGGCAATGCAGATAACTAGCTTATCATATTAGCAAAAATGGATGTCCTTTTTTTGTCAGTTTATTTGTTTTAAGACTGATGATGCTTCAAATGGTTTAACCACTGAGACTTTCAGTATACCTTAACAGCTAACTATTTTCTTTACTCATTACAGAAAGAAACTAAAGGCGACTATTATTAACTGGGCACTGTTAAATTTATGTTCAAATTCTGAAATAAAAACTGATAAAATATTCTCTAAAGGAATCCAAGAGTATATTAGAACTTTACACCAAACTGCCTTGTTGAAACATGCAAACATCCAGTCTTGAAATGTGTTACACCTCTGGTCATAGTGTGTGATTTAACCTAAATCCTTAGGAAGGACTAAATCCATAATTCTTCCTTGCATATTTCATCTCCTAAACCAAACAATTTCTGCTATTCCTGGACAGTTATAATTCTTTGATAGGAATTTTTAGTTTACTATAGATGAAAAATAAGAAAAACTTAACTGATGGTATATGTAACCTGATTTATACCTTAAGCCATTTACCATGAAGCAGGTCATTGTTGCTCAGGTGAAAACGACAAGTCTTGTCATTTCTCACAGTGTTATATAAACACAGTATTTTAAAAAACGGTATGCTAGCTTTTATTTCAGTTATTAATATTGCTAAGTATTCAATGGTATAATGTACATTGAGTGGGCCAATGTGCAGCAGTGTTGATGCTGATAATTTGAAAATTTTCCTCCAAGAAGAAATGTATGTCTTCCTTGTAGGTGGATGAGTGGCTATGGGAAGAAACACCAGCATGTTTATGGGTCCAATCTCATATCTTATAATACTTCTTTGAAATGGCTAATTTGACCCATTAATTTACTATTTTAGATAAACTCCAATTCTACATGTGTATCTGAAATATGTGATACATTTTATTTACACACAAGATGGGCATTTTGTGTCTTAGATGTTTTTTAAATTAGGATGAACTAAATGTATCAGGAGACGGCATAACTTATAGAAGACTGTATCTTATTTTCTTGGAAACCTTTGACTTCTAGGAAGTTGACTGGCTTGGGGATTTATTAACACATATTAATAATGTCAGGCCAATTTCTGAAATTCACTGCGAGTGGAAGCTATTCAGAAAAGATGCTGTCTGGGTTTTGAACAGGGTGACTTTCCCTAATGCACTCCACTCTTTCACCCATGTGTTTTCTCTACATTATTTCAGAGTTGAAATTAGTGCTATTGTCAAGAGTTCAAAATGGAAGTGCCACTGTTATTCAGTGTTTATATTATACCGAAAACAACGATCAAAGATTAATTAAAGGTTAAGGAACAGTGGGTTAGAAAACAAGTAAACACACACTCACACACCCTCACAAAACTGGCAATTAAGGTTAGAAGCACATAATGAGTGGCAAAATTCCCTGTTAGTGATTAAGTATATACAGCAACTGAATGTAAAAATCAAAGGTGATAGTGACAGAAATTAATTTTGTTCATATCATGGACAGTTACAGGAGACACAGCACCAAGCAAGTTCACAGAGTTGCAAAAATTGAAAACACAGAAGACTTATTAAGGGCATCAAGTTCATCTCACGCCTGGTGAAAGCTTGTTTAGGAAAAGAATGATAGATGGTTCTTATTCTTAGTCTTCTCTAGTTTGAAACATTTGGAGAAGTAAAGCTTTTGCTTGTCCTCATTTCAATTCAGAACAGTCCCAATCTAACATATCCCTTTCATCATAAACACGCCCCATGTGTATACCCAGAGCTCTCCAAAAAAAAATTGCCCTTCCTGAAGCACAGCCAATTTTATCTTTTTTGTGCCTTTTCATAGTTTTCATACTGTTGAAATAGCCTCCCCAGATTTTCCATAGCATTTTCTTCAATTGTTTTAGGTCATCACAAAGGCCATCACTGTCATGAAGCATTTCCTCAACTACTCAATTTTTACTTCTTTATCTTTACTTTTTAATTTCTTAACTTTTTATTTTAAACTAATTTTAAACTTACAGAAAAGTTGCAAAAATAGTAAGGAAACCTTTATATCCTTCTTCCACTTTCCTTAATGTTAATATTTTAATTAGTTGTAGTACAATCATCAAAAGTATGAAATTGATATCATCACAATACTATTTAAAAACTACAGACTATTCAGTTGTTGACAGTTTTCCACTACTGTCCTTGTATTGAATACCTGTAGCTAGATTCATAAGACTGGAATTCATGGAAGAGATTGTGGCTAGAGATTATTTATTTGGGAATTATAAATATATAGAATATTTAAAATCATGGTTTGGGGGAGGGTATAACTCAGTGATAGAGTGTGTGCTTAGCATGCAGAGGTCCTGGGTTCAATCCCCAATACTTCCATTAAAAAATACATATATAAATAAGTTAACCTAATTACCCCTCCTCAAAAAATTAATAAAATAAATGGGTTTGGAGGAGATCACCTAGGAAGTGACTGCAGACATAAAATAAGATATCAAAATATTTGTCCCTGGAGGTGTTTATCGTTCAGAAACTGGGAAGATGCAAATTCACCAAAGAAACTGAAAAAGACTATCTAGTGAGTGCTGAGGTTGACATACCAAGTATAAAATAAATACTGATAGTGGATTGTTAATTTTGAGAAAGAAGTCCTGAATAAGAAATCTGGGATTTGACCCTATGCAAACAGAGCAAAATTTAAATGATCATTTTTAAAGAAGGAAAGGCTGTGTTTATAGCTACAGACCCAGGTATGTCAGTAGTTAATAGTTTTGGTAACATGTAGAAATTCTCTTCTATTAGCTTTTTTTTTTTAAAGTGAAATTTCTAAAAGCAAGATTACCAACTGAGAGTGAGGACTGAGGAGGAGGTGAAAATAAGGGTATCAAAAGTAAGAAATTTCAACAATCAAAGCTTCACACAGGGAACAGTCTTCTTACTCACTAGCTGTCTGGGTAGTTTTCTTTAAGCTCATCTACTGGGTGGATCTCTTCCAAGTGGCTCTTGGATTCAGTCTCTGTCCAGTAGCTGGCTACCATGGACTTCCAGCATGAAGCTTCATCCACAGTGCAGGAAGGGCCAGTAGGGGGAATGTGGAGTGGGAACATTAGTTCTTAACTGCCTTGATTTTCAGGTGACTCATAATTTGTGGTCACATTTCAGTGTCAAGAATGAATCACTTGTTCTCTACTCAATTGTGACAAGGCCAAGCATGACCATTTAGCCCCATCACCAGGTGGAGGAAATGGCTTTTGTGAGCATGTAGCTCATCTTTGCTATAAAGGGGGAAAAGGGGGAAACATTACTTAAATCCTTAGGAAGATAAAAATGATTGGATATAGGAAAACTGCTGAGCAGAACTAAAGTCTCCCTTGAGATTTATGATTCTAAGTGAGAGTATTTTGCATAGTTTAATATTAGTTCTTAAAGTCATGGTCATGACTCTAAAGTTAAGGTAGTCAGTTTGGTTGTGATGTTTTCTGCCTGTGGGGACTAGGAAGAGAGCTGGACTTAATCACATTAGAGTTTTGCCTGGAAGGTTCAAGTGAAGGAGGCAACAGAGTTAAAGGAATACGCAAAGGAGTGATTATAAAGTTGACTGGAACAAAAGCTCAATAGGGAAGAACGTGAAGATAAAAACTGAGAAATAATGAAAAGATTGTAGGGTCAACAGACCCTGGCCCCCTGGGATTTAAAAAAAAAAAAGTTGAGTCAGGGACCAGAGGGGATTAAGCAGAAATGCAGAAGTTGTGGTCAGGTAGTAAAGAGCTTATAATTAGATGTGACAATGAGAGATAGGATAAAGGGGAAGATCATCAGAGGTGAAAATATTGGAAGTAACTTCTACAGGAATGTTGAAATAATTCTGAATTATGATAGGAGAAACAGAGTGGCAGTGATTCAGGGGACGAAATCTTCAGGTTATGAAGAAGAGTAGACTGGGGGACTGCAGATGATCATATGATTTTCAAAAGAGTTTTATAGACTAGAGAGAATCATCTGGAAGTGACAAAAGGATCCAAAGGATGCCTGTTCAACCTGTAGGCACTGATGTGTTTGAGAGGAAAAACAGCCATCTTCAGAGAGATCCAAGGAAAACAAAGTCTTGGGGCACTGTGATGATTTTGTTTTTAACAAGATGGTGAAGGAACTCTGGAAACAACGGATTTCACTGATAAAAAAAAAAAAAGCATGAATTTCAATGGACAAATAAAAGATTCTTTATCGTCCAGAAGAGTTAGATTGGATCAGATGAGGCGATTTACAGAGTTATTTCAGGATGAGAATCCTGTTGATGAGGGATGATAGGAAATTAATTAATTTCAGCAGCTTTGATCAGTTGACTGTTATTTTATATCTTTTCCCAGTTATCTCCGGAACACAATGCATTTGTTTAGGCAATGGTTTAACCTCACACAGCAACACACTTGGATACATATACACACACAAACAAAGGAGATATGACCTGAAATATAAATCACATGCATAATACTTGAGAGGCCAGAATGTAAATCAACAGAGATGCCAAATGCATCATAAAGGCTGAAATATTGTAATAACCAGAGGGAAGAAATTCAGTTTATATAAGTATTAGAGGATTTGGGTTTTATTTTTTGTCAATGGTCTTATTGTTGAAGGAAGATAAACTATTATCTAAAATCAAGTGAGTCATTTTCATGTGATTAGACTCATCTGTTTTTGGAAATACTAAGGGATCCTTGAAGTGATTTAAAACTTAAGAAATTATATTCTAAGTGAAGTAAGCCAGAAAGAGAAAGAAAAATATCATATGAGATCGCTCATATGAGGAATCTAAAAAAAAAACATAAATACAAAACAGAAACAGACTCATAGACATAGAATACAAACTTGTGGTTGCCAAGGGGGCAGAGGGGGTGGGAAGGGACAGACTGGAATTTTAAAATGTAGAATAGATAAACAATATTATACTGTATAGCACAGGGAAATATATACAAGATCTTGTGGTAGCTCATAGTGAAAAAAAATGTGACAATGAATATATATATATGTTCATGTATAACTGAAAAATTGTGCTCTACACTAGAATTTGACACAACATTGTAAAATGACTATTATTCAATAAAAAAAGCTAAAAAAAAGTATAATGTTTTGTTAAATTTATTAAGTGCTATTATCATCCTGTAGACAACTACTGAAAATAAATGAAGAATTGGTATCAAAGCCATGCAACCAGAATTTTAATTAATGCTTGTGATAATTGATCTTTACTAAATAGGATGATGACGTTATGTGGTAATTAGATTTAAAAATTTAATAACAGAAAAATCAATATTTTATTAAGACTTAAACCACCCACCCTTAACAGCATGGTGGTATAGGCCATATAAATAGTAATCATAGCCAGTTCTCTTCCCTTTCCAGGTATAGTCAGTTGAGCTAAAATGCTTGTTTTGAAAATGCAAATTGGTCCCAACTTGATTGATAAAGCAGGGAACTGTGGGAGCCCATGACTGGGTTAACAAATAGTAACAGATCCCAGCCGCTTATCTCTTTAAAGAAGATGCACTTAGTAACTGCCTTGAGGTTTTAACAATGACCCAGGCCCCCGGCTATAAACGCTGGGCGTGCCTGCTGTTAGTCTTCTATCCCCAAAACAGCCTTGGGCTGGAATGGTAAAAAGCTGCAGACTCAGAGGTGAGAAGGCTGGTTAGCCAATGACAGGTAAGATCCCCTGAGGGGGGCAACCTAAGACACAGGGACAGCAGCCTGAGTCCAAGAAAAATGTTAAGCAGCTGATTCTCATACATTCTGCCCTGATAAGCTGAAAGGCTCAACACGAACATGATTCACCAAAAGGGTCTTCTGACCTTGAGCCAAACACCAACAATAAACAAAGCCTTTGTACTCATTGTGATCCCACCCTGTCCTTCCCTAAATTCCTGCATTTCTCTTTTGACTGTACTCAATAAATATGGGAGCATTTGAGAGGCTCAAGGAGTTGGCTCCCGATTCCCTCTCTCTCTTGACTTTTCCAGAGTCTTGAGTAATTCATTCCGTCTTGGTGGGACTTCTGCTGGCCAGAACCCACAACTGGTGACAAAACCACAGGGAACTGCTTGGGCAAACTAAGAATTTTGTATTTGCTTACATGCAGACTCATCAGGAGAAACACCAGTGAACACAGAAAACTGTATGCAACTGCATTGAGCCATGTAAGGATTACACAAACCATGCACAACTCCTAACATCTCTGCCAGCTACTTAAGTTCCCAATGCACATCAGAACTTTCCATCTTTTCAGATAACCCTCCTTCCACCGCTTCCCAATAATCCCCAAGATGTGTTATTCGCTCACTTCTGCAAATAAACCTTAGATTTCTTTCAAGGAGAAGTGACTTTGTTTTTTGTAGTATTTATAAAACTTTGCTGCTATTTTTGTTTGTTTCTTTTTTAAAAAAATTATAAGTCACTGATGAAGTTTTTGAGTGCTGTTCCCCTAATCTTATTTTTTTTGTGTAAGTCTTGTGGTTTGTGTTTCATGATTCTATATAGTGTGGTAACTTCTGGGTAGAACTAACCGCACTGGAAATTTACACTTCTCAGCCTCCTTTCAGTGGGGTAGGCACGATCATGTGACTTATCCTGGCTAATAGGCTATAAGCAGAAGAAACATGTAACTTGTTGGGTAAAGTACAGGCTCATAGACACACAACTCTCCAACTGCCTCTTATTCTGCCTTATCAGTGTGGGAAGTTAAGTGTTCCAGACAGTGCAGCTGCAGAGGGTAGAACCTCGGTCAACTAGATCATTTCGTCTCTGCATGGAGGACAGTTTCTTTCAAGAAATTTTGGAAGAACATCAGATTTTATATAAAAGAAAAATAAATACTTATAATGTTAAGCCACTGAGATTTTGAGGTTGTCTCTTATAGGAATATAACTAGTAGTATTTTGACTTTTAAAGAAGCAATCAACAAGTTGCATGAGTCTGGGGTATAAAGTGCTTCACCATTGGCCTATTCTGTGGTTTTTAACATTCGTCTTTATTAATTTTACCTTGGAAGTATATGAAGTCCTCTGTATCAGAGGTGTCCAGTACTTCTTATTAAATACATCACAGTAAGTATTAAGCATCTGTCCAACCTTGCCCTCTCTCACCCTAGTCCTTACCCTTAGAGCAGTGGGGTGAGAGCCAGGTCAATGGTCCTATGCAAATCACTGCACAACTTAGAGGTGAGAGATGAGGAAGAATGATTTTATTTTGCTTATAAAGGAAAAGAAGCCACTGCCCCCTCCTCTTCTCAGCATCTACTCTCTACTCCAGCTCTTTGGTATAAAATTAAAATCTCTCCAGGAGCCAGATAGCCCCCCAGTGTCTCTGCTTTGGGCACTTAAGATGTGTCTAAGTTATCTGGCTTCACTGTTCTTTGAAATGCAAATATGTAGAAAAATGGCAGCTCTGGCCCTCTTGGCATGCTGGGAATTTGACCTAGGACCCTACTCTGGGATGTAATACTGGTCTCCTAAAGATAAGATAAGTTTTATTATCCTTTTGGATAAAACCAATTAAATAGAGAAACAGCTACAGATAGAATTCTTATGCTTTGTGAAGAATCTTAGAAGACTGAGGCTTTTTGCAGAAAACACTGAGAAATCCAGGAAATTTTTTACTCCCATACCTATCAATGTAGCAAACAGGATGCCTCCTTTTTTTATTGCCCGCTAACAGGTTATTACAATCAATTGTTGGGTCCAAGTTGAGTTATATACACCTTCTGATAAAGTTGACAAATTATGTTTTTTTCTGAGATGGGATTAGATAATTTTGTGCTCCAGGTCAAAACAAATACTAGTACAAACGGTTTTTAAATTTTCAAAGAATAACTTTTGTTTTCTGACTCAGTACTGATAGTAACTAAAACTTGTTCAAACACTAACTTTGGGTCAGGTGCTATTTTAAGGGTTATATTAACTCATTTATTTCCCACAACCCTATAAGGTAAGTACTATTAACAGCTTTATTTTACATGTAAGGAAACTGAGGTACAGAGAAGTTAAGAAATTTTTCCAAGGTGACACAGTAGATGTGTAGTAGCAATCTAATCCTAAGTCTGAATCTAAGACTCCAGTCTCTTAATTAACATACTCTACTGCTCTTAATATAGTGAGGTATATATGTTCCACTGAGTCTCTCCCATGTCTATCCAACCTATGAGATTTCATTGACATGAGATGGAGATTAATGGCTCAGGTACATCAACAACAATTCTGAGAGTGACGCAAAAGCAGCTGCATAAACAGGCATAATGTGTGCAATAATAAACTCAATAAATGGGTCAAGAACCAAAATGAATATAGCTGAATAATAAATCAGTGAGCTGGAATATAAGGCTGGGAATTTAATCAGAAAACATAAATGTAAAGTAAGTGGGTAATAAGAAGAGAAACAGATGCGTTCATTTACATGTAAAAAAGTCTCAAATAAAAGTGAAATATCTATTCAGGCATATAGATTTGAAAAAATAATGGCAAAGAATTGCCAGAAGAAAGGAAAGGTGTGAGGCTTTATAATGAAAAGGTAATTGGCATGCCAAACAGCATAGATAAGAAAGAATTCACAGCTAAAAACCATACAGACAAATTAAAAAATATCAAAGACAAAGATCAAATTCCAAAACCTTCTAAAGAGAGAAAACCATAAATAAGAATTATACTGACATGCTTCTCAGCAAAAACACTGACTATAAAAAGACAATGGAGTAGTATTTTCAAAATGTCAAAGGAAAGAAACTTAAAGCTAGAATTTTATATCCAGTAAAAGTATAAGTATTGTGAATGAAAAATACTGCAAACCATATCAGTAAACAAAGAATGCTGAAACTATCAGGTCATCAGCGGCTGCCGCCACCCCGCAGTGAAGACAAGCCTGCAGCCCAGCCTCTGCAGCCACTCACAATGGTGCACTCCCAGCGGACTCAGAGTAAGAAAGGACAGGATACTGGCCCTAGATAGCTAGGTGCTTGTCAAAGGAATGAATTCAAGGAGCCCAAATGTTTGCTTCCTCCCATACATAGAAAAGCACTAAATTCTTTAACTTAAGATGTCTGGTTTTCTTTAGTTAACAAGTAATCTTTTAATGTTCCAACTACCTGGTCTTTGTTGTAAAGCTTCGATATATCCTAGCTCCTCCCCTACCTCTTCAGAGCAGTCCCTCAGAGCGATCTGGGAGGCTGTCATCCCAGCTCAAGTCCTCCCACCAAATAAAACATAACTCTCAACTTTTAGGCTGCACATTTATTTCAGTCGACAGTATTAAGGAGAATATTAACCTTGAAAATTTAACCAAAAAATGAATCTTTTTGAAAATATACTTGAAGAAAATATCCTAACAAAAGGGGGGAAAAAAACTTGTCTGAGGACATTATAAAATATTAGTGAGGGTGACTAAGTAACCAGTAATGTCTGCTATTGTGTGAATAGCAGTCAAACAAAAGTAACATAGGCTTATTAGTCAAGGTTCTCCAGAGAAACAGAATCAACAGGTCAATATAAAATATATTATATAATTAAATATATATTATAATTTATATGTATTATGTATGTTCTATATAAATATATTAGTTTTATTTATTGTATATTATATATCTATTCTATATACCAATAATATATATATTATATTCTATTGGAACAGTAAGGTACTAGCTCATTGTTATCTGTAAGCTGTAGACACAGAAATGGTGGTGGTGGTGTTCAAGGGCCTGGGATCAGGGGGACAAATGGATTCCAGCACAGGTCTGATGGCCTGAGAATCAGGATTGCTGAGGGCAGAAGACTTATGTCACAGCTCAAGCTTCCAGGCAGAGCCAGTGAATTCTCCCCCATACACCTTTTTGTTCTGGTCAGGTCCTCAGTGGATTGGACGATGTCCACCCAAGTTGAGGAAGGCAATCCTCTTTATTCAGTCTACTGATTCAAATGCTAATCTCTTCTAGAAACACCCTTATCCACAGAACTATCTAGAAAATAAGTTTAAACAGATATGTGAGTATCTCACGGCCCAGTTAAATTGACACATAAAATTAACTATCACAATCGGTATAAAAATATTGACAATATTCTACGTATTGATGAGGTTCTATGTAATAATAATACAATGTGTTGGGGGCTTTTCTTAGTCTGTTTGGGTTGCTATAAGAAAATACCGTAGTCTCGGTAGTTTAAACAGCAAACAATTATTGCTTGGAGTACTGGGGGTCAGGAAGTTCAAGATCTAGGTGCTGGCAGACTGGTGTCTGGTGAAGTCTGTGTGTATTCTTTTCAGAAAGAAACAGTCATGACAGATTGTTCCACCAGTAAAAGTGCTGCCAAAGTGCTACAGTCTTATCACTAGGGGACTTCTAATGAGTTATCACACGTGAGATCCTAAGAAACACTAACTTTTACTTTCAAGTCAGTCTGATTAAACACAATGGAAGAAATGAAGTAAAGGCTTTGAAATGAAGGCCCACCCATGAGATACTGTCCAACATTAGTAAGGGAAGAGATCATGCAGTTAGGACAATCAAAATAACAGGAAAGAATGTTAAAATACTTAAGACTGATATAGAGCACCTTCTAACCTTCTAATTAATTATTTAACATATTTGGTTCTGAAATGCCTGAGTACTAATGAGACATTTTTATCCAAAAGGGGTCATTTTGCTAGGGTGTTTCCAACTCTCTCAAATGAGAATACATATAAACATACCAACCAGCATTATAAATTTTAACCTCAAGGAATTGGGGTATATATCCCTTTACATAAACAAAAAATAAATAACTTATTTTTATTATAAAAATATTGCTTGGCTTTTGTAGTTTTAAAAACTTGTTGTTTATATGCATGGCAATGGATAGGATGCATGTTTCTTCCTTATTTTTGACTTCTTCTTGACTTGGCTCCAGTTAACCTTTGCAGTTTGTTCAATGAGAAACTCCAGTGAACTGTATCACTGTACACAATTAATGGCTGAGTGGTCTATAACAAATGAAAATGCCACCACTGCTTAGCAATTAGCTTATGGATCATCTCCAAGCACTTAGAACCTCTTCTGTCTACAGCATTTAAACATGCTGGGTGATTTAAATTATACTTAAAGCGAACAGCAATATTCAATTACTAGTGGGTTTATTATGTGGAATTGTCATCATTATGATTAACAGCCCTTATGAAAAACAATTAATTTGGTGTCTTGTTGCTAGGTCAATTATAAAAGTTAATTCCCCTGGGGGAAGAATTCTGTTTATCAGTACGTACCCTTTTTAATGCTTTGATCTAAAACATTAACATGATCCCTTTAAGAAAAAGTTGCAGACTTATGTGTGAAAATGTATCTCCAACATTAACCCAGGAGGAAAAAATGATGGAGTCAATTTTTTTTTTCTTGCTAAAAGAGCATAGTGACAGGTAAAAGGGAAATAAAAGCTTCAATTTACCCAGAAATCAGGTATATTTTCTCATATTTCAAATCTACCTTTGGGAACTCAATTACTCACATTCAAGGGAGGAATCGCAGTTAGACAAAGATATTTGACTTTTCACGGAAGAGTTCAAGTACCAAGGAGGTATGTGTCATTTCAAACCCAGGAGCATAAAACACAAATAGCTATCTCATATGACTAAACCCCTGAGTTAAAAACAGGAAACAGAGCAACGTAGTTTTTTTAGCAAATGTTTTCAATATGTATATAAAAGAGCTGTTCTTGACTTATTCATAATACCTTGGGGTGAGGTGAGAGAAAATACCACTCTGTTCTTTTGAAAATCATTGTCTGCTCACAGTTACAGTCTTCCCTGAAGGAGACAGGATTTAATATCATTTTCCTCTATGAAGATCTTGGAATAAAGGGGTCAATGAGTTGGATGGTGCTTTTATGGTGGTTATATTTGTCATATTTATATTCGTATTTGGTGCATTTGTGTCAATTATACCGATGGGTCTATTTGGATGATGTCTTAACCTCTTTTCTAGTCTTTCTTTTCCAAAAGTATTGTCTAATGTTACTTAATCCTTTACAATATATCTTCTTCATGACTAACTTTCTTTTTCCCTTAATCAAATTCTTCACTTGGGCCTATATAAAAGTTTCCTATATCATAAATTGTTACTGCTCTGGGCTTCTCATGTGTCTTGACCAAAAAAAAAGAAAGAAAGGAATTTAAAAAAATTTATAAACCTACAGAATTGGAAGAGAACATTTAACTGTTCAATCATAGTATAAATGAATGAACCTACCATTATTGAGAAATTTTAGGATTGCAGTTTGACATGGCAATTTGTTGCCTGTCTCGAGCTTATTGAATAATCTAAGAATGAGACCATGCCAGGGTCTCCTTTTCTGTGTACCAACATCATCCTATATATGTTTTTATTTTACCTTCTCACCATACATTGTAATAATACCAATGAATGATTCTCCATCCCATTATAACTTAAGGATAGTAACAGTGCATTATTCATCTTTCTATCACCTATATTTATACAGCATATGGCCTATAGATATTTGCTAAATAAATAAATGAGTGAATTAATAACTGATATATTATTCATTTTATTCAGCAAATGTATTGAGAAACAATTGAGAACTCTGCTAGCAGATGTATACACAGTGGTAAACAAAGTATCATTGTTCAATAGTACTGTCCAATAGTACTTTCTACTAATAATACTGGGCTATCCAAATATCCATATCAGTAAAATATAATAAGACTCAGAAGCTACATGGTTTACTCTTATAGGCCAAATAGTCTGGCCAAAATCCAAAAATAGAGTCTCGGGAATTTGCTAGTGGATGAAACTCAATCAGGAATAGCTTTAAATAGGTTACAGAAAAAGGATAAAAATGAATGAATGAATGAATGAATGAATGAAAGAAAACACTACAACTGTATCTAATTAATGTAGAATTTTATGGTTTGTAAAATATAATGGGGAATGATACCTTGTTGATGCTAAGAATATTATAAAAACAGTTTTAGTTTTGTTATTTCCATTTCACAGCCAAGGAAAATAATTCTCAACAATTAAAAGGACTTCTGTAAAGAAGGCACAGAAATTTGAAGTAAGAATATTTGGCAGCCTTGTTTCTCAAAGTATTGTCCTTGGATCAATAGCATGGTATCAGGGAATTTATTAGAAATGTAGAATCTTACATTCCAGACATACAGAATCAAACTCTTCCTTGAGTATATTTCTCATGTGATGTAACATTTGAAAAATGCTGCTCTAATTCTCTTCATAATATATCATACTTGTGCCAACCTGCACAAAGTCATCCTGGTGAGCAGAAATTATAACAAACATTTGGGAGTATTTCTTTTACTTGTTTTGCAAAGAAAGAAGTTTGGGGGTCAAATAAGAGGCTTCAAAATGAGTGACAAAATAATGCAGGGAAAAGTCAAGATTCAGTGTTTTGGTCAATTAAGTGGTGAATAAAATTAAGAATAAGATTGTAAATGTAGGTGATTTGTGGACTCTTGAATGATGCTGAATGCATGTTCCTTTTTATTTTTCATCACTATGCCTAACAAGTTGTGGTATTTGAAGAGAATTTGCTAATTGTGACAATTAATTAAAAACACAAAAATGAAGTGATGTCAGAGAATATCATTCTATAACATGCATTAGAAATTGTAAGCCACATGATTACCAAGTTACATTAGAATGTGTGTCACACTGAAGACAGAATACACTGAAGTTCAAGGCCACTTATGAAGCTCTGAGATTTTGTTTTGTTTATTTTGTCAATATGTTGGCTATTTTTTCTTTCCCATGCTGATTCTTAATGTCAATACTGAAAAGATCTCAGAAGAATATTTTACATGACAAAATATGATAAATTATAGCAACATTTACTTTAGTTAGAGTTGCCCTTTGCTACCTAAGGTTTTCCAAAATGAGGCCTAAAAAGGTTTGAATCAAAAAATACAAAGAAATTCCCTGTCTGGACTCAAACAAATAACTGAATTCTGGAGAAGGTGAACAAAAGATACTTTTTATTCCATTTTGGTGGGAAAAAAATCAGAGCTCTTAAATGTTTGAATATATAGATAAGCGGTTCTTCCTCTGGGTGCAAGTTCAAGCTAAAGATTCCTCTGCCCTTAGAGATTCCTTCATTCTTGATATTCTTAGGTTGCACAGAAATCCTTACTGAAAATTCAGTTCTCAAACAGAATACAGCTTCTCAAAAGACGAAATTTCAGAGCACTTCAAATGATGCCGAAGCCTTTCTGTTGTACTGTCATCAACCTTTAATGGCCTAATGTTGAAACGATCAGTTCACAAATATTGAATGAGCTAAAAAGTACTTGGTGCATAGCTTTAAGGGGAGTTTAAAAAGAAATGTATCATGGGACATCTGCTTTAAAAGAAAGACAGTACGATATGGTAAATTTATTTCACTAGATTAGCTTTCACCTGTTCATCATGGAACATTGGGAAATCTAGCAACATCCTCATGTCTCATTTTAAAATGAGGACAACACCATTCCTTCTTTTATCCACCGCCTCAAGAAATATTTATTGGGTGAATAAGGCAAAATAAACTCTTCACTTCAGGAGAGGGTGGGCAGTTTAATGAAATGCAAATAAGCCACATGCTGCCATCTAGCAATATGCTCTGTAAGGGAATTATATGAAAATAAAGTAATAAGGAAGTTACTGAAAATTATTGACGTATGAAAGCTTAGGGAAGCCATCTCTGAGAAGGTAGGGTTTAAGCCAAGGAAGTAAAAGGTGACACAACATCAATCACTGGAATAGCCAGGAAATAATGTCCAAGGTATATGACTTAACTCCTTTCAGGGCTGTGAAGACTCTGATACACACACACACACACACACATTAGATACCATATATTGAGTGTCAAGTATTTAGTTGACCTCATATCTTTCTTATAACAACCTTGAGAAGTATGTTTATTATTTCTTTGTGACAATTCGAAAATTGATGGGAAAAACAGGCTTAAAAAACTGAAGTACTTAGCTGACACTCTGCAACAAATGATCCCAGGTTTGTCTGAACACCAGGAGCCTCTCTTTCTCTTACCAAACAAGTTTCAGCTATCATTGTATAAACTGCAAATGCTATAGAAGACCAAAATACAGTTTATTCCAATTCACTCAAATATTTCTCTAAATTTTCAAGCTTTATAAAATATTCCTCTTTAGCTGTAGGAACTAAAAATAGGAAACCATACATCAAACTAAAATAAGAACTGAACATTCTTTTTCAATTTTGTGATTTGTTGTATGCTAATTACCCATTATATTTATATTTATTTATACGGGCAATTTTTAATTATTTGATTATATTTTAAATATTTATTTCTCTTTAAAGAAAAGAGAATTTAAAAAATAAACATAAAAGTGACAATATACTGTGGGATTTATTTACATCACTTTATATATGAGAAGATTGTTAATTAACATCTGAGTATTCATCAGTGGAAAACCAAATGATTGCCACTTAATCAGGAGGACATACAGAAGTGGTACGGCCTCTATGGTAAAATACACATATAGAAGAAGCAGTGTGGGTGGGTGAATGTCAATAAAGTAAATAGTCCACAAAATCTTACTGATATTTATAAAGTTGGTTATAATTAGCTATTAAATAATATTTATTTAGTTGGAAGAGATGGCTAAAAGTATCTAGTCCATTTTCTTAACTCTAAGAAAATTGAATAAAAGGTATCATAAATATGCATCTATCAGTCAATAATACTATACATCATGAAGTCCATACATAAATATTGGATAATTATTTGCCTTTAAGGACCAAATAATTTAATTATCTTTATAAAATTATTTAATATCATGGGTAAAATATTAAAAATGATACATTTTTGCTTCTAAGTCTCGGTATTTTGTGTCAATATTTTAAAGTAGCTGTTCTACAGTTTTATTTTGCAACATCACACTATAATGTAGGAAACACTAAGAAGGTGCCATTGATTTCAAAGAATTAATCATTATATCTTAAAGAAAAAAACATAATAAAATTAAATATAAATTTTTACAAAAGAAAACAAAGGACCCACGAAATGGTCCTATATCCTTTGGGAACATGAGAAGAATGAGGAAAATATGGTTTAGAAGAGTGGCCTAAAAAAGGGTATCTATAAATCTAGTAACAGGGAAATTGTGTCAGGTTGAGGGGAGACTCAGTACAGATAAAACATATACCTTACCTATATTTTATAGAATTACATAATCTATGTTTTCTTTCTCTTGAGATGTTAGGGAAAAAAGATTAAGAATGTCAATAATTTTAGATCTTATTATGAGGGGTTGGGATCTAGGTAGAGAATTCCCTAGTATTTTGAGGAAATTAAACTCATTATCTGAATAATATTTCTTCCTGAAGTTAAATCCTATCTAACTGTCTTTTTGTGGTTGTTGTTTGTTATTGCTTTTTTTTTTTACCATAGCCAAATTATATTCAATATTATTTTAAATGTGTTATTTTCAACACTGGACTCCTGGAATTTTATTGTGACTTAAGGCAGCAATGTAGCACAGTTTATTGATTTTTACTACATGCAGAACATACATTTACACTGTATTCATTAACCTTACTAAGACATTTGACTTAATGCAAACACTTGGAAATGTTTGTTGCTACATTTGTTAGTAACATATGAGAAAACAGCTATCATCCAGGGGCAGGACTCATTAAACCCAACTGATTGCTTGAAATGAGGCAGAACATGAATTGTAATATTTTATTTCAAGAACATAAATTACTTCATTTGGAAAGAAGATGTGTCTACATTCTAGAATGTATCTGTATTTACCAGGTCTTTTATTTCTCAGATTGATACTTCAACATTTGGGGTCTTGCAGACCCTAGATGGACCCTACCAAGGCGATCCAGTTTCTGGAGATAGTAAACAATTCACCCATGAAAGCACTTACCAAATGCTAACCACCCAGCCCTGAGCCTCTATGACCAAGCACCTCTATGCCCAACCACCTCCTTTAACAGGCTCTTAGAGTCTGAGCCATAATCTACCTGCCCTAATCATCCTGGAGCTAACCAGAGGACAGTACCTTCACCCAGAACCCACTGAAATTCAAATTAGTCAATCCTAAACCTGCTTACCCTGCCTCATTCATTCCTACAGCACAATATAGGCTCTTCCCACAGTTGGCTTCCCTCCCTTTTACTTCTGACTGGGCCCAGTGCTTCCCTATGTTATTCTCCTAGAGGTGTGCGGTGCCCCCTACTCTTGGGATCTGTGAACAGAACTGTCTTTTCAATAACAATAGTCTCCTGATACTTTGACTTTATCATATCTAAATAATAATAAAAGCTGTATCAAACAGTATCATGACTTCATTTTTCAGGCTAGAAAAAGTATATGATTATATGTATTTTTTAATTAAATAGGCCCTGAGTTACTACAGTTGTTTTGTTGTCATTATACTTGGATAGAAACATTTTAAGACATTTTTGTTTTCTTTCTGGAGTACAAAAAAACTAAGTAAAATATACATGCTAAAATTGTTCTTTTCCAATTAAACTAGAATGGCACAATGTCCTACAACTTGAAGTCAAAAAATGCTGATCCTATTGAATACATTACAACTTTTTTCCCCTAATTTCAGGAGGACCATGAAAATCTGTAGAGAACTTCTAGATGCTTAAAAATCTAACCTCATTCTGTAGTCAATTATAGAACTTTCAGTAAGCCCTGAGGTAACCTGACCTTCTGTTATTCACTTACAATTATATTGAACAGTGACCATCTGTGCCCAGCATTACAGTAGGTGCTGTAGATGGAAAGCTGCATGAAACAGTTTCTATTCTTATTCTTCTATTCTCTCTTATTTACAGCAAATATAACATTTTTGACGTGTGATAGTCTGAAAACATTGGGAACTTGGTCAAGGGAAAATACAGATTTAATGTGTACCAAGTGAAGCAACAAAATAGTAGTATGCCTGATACATACAAATGTCACGAGATTATCACTAAATTAGAGAAAAAGGCAAATCAATTCCTTCACGTATACACAGTATGAGTATTCAATATATGAGAATGACATGTCAGAATTATTCTGATCCCTCAGAATGTATAATAGATCATAAAATATATAGCTTAAACTCAACTTCCAATAACATAGTGAATTAAGGAGATTCCATAATCTCAACTAAACATAACAGAATGATGGAGAAATATAAAAGAATCTTTTAGACTCATGTCCAGTACTAAAATAAAGACATGGAAAGTCCCTATTAATTACGTATGAAATAGAAACTCAAAATCAAAACCCAGTAGGTCATAGGAGTTGTACAAAAATGTAATACCCAGGTAGATAATAGCAAAGAGTACTTTAGTAAAGTTTCTAACAGTCATGGTCCTTGTCTAGGCAATTTGGGATCTGGAATTCAGTACTGATGTAAATCCCATAGCTCAAAAATGCTACTCAAATCTTGAACTGAAACAAAACAAAACAAAAATCCAAACCTCAAATCAAAACAAACTATAAATACCACAACCACCAATATAGTAAACAAACAAGAAAGCCATCTCTCTTCCTGCAGACATAGAAATAAGAATAAAAGTCAATTATAAATAATAAAATCCCTCAACACAATACTAACGAAAGCTTACTTGGGAGAAACTGAACTCCAGATGTACATGCCTTCCAATTACAGAAATTGTTACAGAAACTAATTTAAAAAAATACCACATGAATTATTCCAGGACTATTGGAATTGCTGGAGCTGTAGGAAAAGCAAACATGAAATTGCTGTTTGATACACTTTCTCAGAGCAGGAGATATGACTTCAGTTCAGAAAATGACTTCTCCACAATGAAGATCTCAAAACTTAAAATTACAATATATACAAAGAAATAACGAATATGAAGGGAATGTCAGTTATAAAGAGAAAGACAGAAAGAAATTAAGAGGAATCAGCTTCTCAATTAGACATGATATTTGAACAATATAACATTAATGTATTCTAATTCTTAAAAGACAAAGTAAGAAGAGAAAATACACTTAGAAAAAATGTCAGCATTTCAGTAGACTCACATATTAAAAATTATTTCTGAAAATATTAGTTATAGAAGTAAAATTCACTACATCAGCTAAAATTAAATAAGACACAGATGAAGAGAAAAATCAATGAACTGGACAGATCTGCAAGAGAAAATGTTGCCCAGAGGTCAGAAGGATTAAAAATATGAGAGAATTTGAGATTATGGATGTTTAATAAACTTATTATGGTAATTATTTAATGGAATATGTAAGTCAAATCATTATGCTGTATACCTTAAACTTATATATTTTATGTCAACTATATCTCAAGAAAACTGGAAGGCAAAAAATTATTTCAATTAAAAAAATATAAGTTAGTGCCTGAAAGGCATGAGAAAATACAGAGGAGAGTATGATAATGTCCACTAATTGATGTTTAAGAAGAAAAAGATTAGGAGAAGCAATATTCAAAAGAATGATAATACTTGATAATTTTTCAGAATTATACATAAAAATGAGTTTGCATTTTGAAGATACAAAATCTCAAGAAGAGATAAATAAAAACAAATCTATAACCATCTGGCAAGATACATCCTATGAAAGCAGAAAACAAGGCTAATTAAGGGAGGAAAATGAAAATAAACTCATAAAAAATGGTGGCAAATAAACAGAATTTTTCATTACCCATTGTAGAGTCTACATTGAGATGAATACCTTAAGAATGTTACAGAGTGGACATAAAGGTAAAGAGCTACAGAGTTGGAAAAGTTGGAGTTAAAAACAGCAGCCTACAATTCTCTACCTTCAATACCACCATGAAAGATTGAGGAAGGAATAAATATTTTATTTTCAGCTTAAAAAAAAGACTGAGAAAGCTTACTTTATTAGTTGGTGTTCTCCAGTGAAACATAATTAGCAGGATCTATCTATGTATCTACGTACATATGTATCTATCTATATATTTATATCTTTTGAGAGAGACATTTTAAGAAATTAGCTCACAATATTGTGGGGGCTACCAAGTTCAAACTCTGTAAGGCAGGCTAGCAGGTTTGAAATGCAAATAAGAGCTGATGTTTGAGTTCGAAGTAGGTCTGGAGGCAGACATCTTTCTTCTTTAGGTGATCTCAGTCATTTTTCTTAGGGCCTTTAACGGACCGAATGAGGCCCAGGAAGTAACATGTTTTACCTGAAGTCTTAAACGTTAATTACATCTAAAACATACCTTCACAACAGCATCCAGACTGATATTTGACAAAAAGTTGGGTACCATGACAACGGCATGCACAAGATGACACGTAAAGTTAATCATCACTTTAAAAAAATTTAATGAATTTTTTTTCAAAAAGAAGGATACTGAACTCTTTATGTTGAACAGTTTCTAGAATTGATGTTATCAAACTAATTCAGATTATCTTGAATAATAATTAGTAAAATTATATCTTGTCTTTCTGGAAAGAATATCTAACACGGAAGACAACATAGTTTACGCTTTAAGGCTCAGATATAGAAACAAAGTGAATTAACTCTCCAGTATTTTTTCTTTTACATCAGATGATGAGAACTTACATTTCAGAATTTTCTTCACATGTCTGTGAATTTCATTTCTGGATTTGTTTTGGATGGTCTTACCATAATATAGAGCAGTTATCACCATTGAGAATACTACTATTATCAAAACTCAGTGTTAAATCCTTTTACATGTTTACTAATATTTAATTCTCTTCATAAACTCATGAAGTTATGTTAGACCAGATTTCCATATCTATATTCTGAGTTAAAGGATATCAAGACAATATTGGAAAAAGGTCTCATACCTTTATTTGCCTTTCAAGAAATACTGCCTTAATGAATGCTAAAATATTGCTTTCTGTGCAATTTGACATCAGAATCAACCATGTTTAATAACTGCACACCAAATTATTTTTAAAACAGAGTAAGGTTAACAGAGAATCTTCATAGTCTGAATATTTTATGATTTGACCAAATGATTTTTTTCTATTTGCCTTTCTTGCTATTTTTTCAGCAAAACTGACATACTTCTTGCATTGTGGATCTTGTACCTTTAAGGTTGATTTCAGAAGGTTTTTTTTTTCCTTTGTTTATCTGACTTAGCTGTGACTTTAATCTTTGTTTAAACACCTTCCTAAGAGTTTCTGTCTGTTCTGTTACTTAATATCTGGTGGAAATTCAAGAGAATGAAGACATCATTTGACCTAGAATCAAATGCATATCAGAGAAAATTCTAAATGGAAATTTGAAATAAGGTGTTGTATTAACCATATATAAACAGAATGTTAAAAATCTAAATTTCTTATATATTCTTCTTGACCCTATTTCTGCAACTTACAGGGAAAGAAAGAAAGAAAGAAAGAAAAGAAAATGAATATACTGCTTTGATTCTTTGAATCTGTTTAAAATATGTTTGTTGACACTAATAATTTATAATCAAAATTTAATTGTCTACAAATTAATATTCATTTCTCTGTGTTCTGTAATACAAAGCAAAATCTCTTTTTTAAAATGTAATAATTTACTTTTGAGAATAGACCTTAACATATATTGAAATGTTACTAGAAAGCATTAACATTAGGAATGAGATCATTATTCTATGTTTTCATCTTTTTGTTTTAGAATCACTGTGGTTTCAAAATGCCTTTGTTAAGTCTATTGGTTTTTATTCATTAAAAGATTAAATAAACATTTCCTGACTTTTGTTATTCTTACAAGAAAACTGAATCTTCTAACTATTAAGGACTATAGTCAGTTATCTTTGCCAAGTAAATGCAAATTTCCTAATAAGGATATACTTACAAGAAATACAGCAATATTTTTATTTTTTAATATTAGATGTGGAAGCTAAAATTCATAGTTTTAGTACAAAACTTTAATTATTAACAAAACAGAAGATTATTTAAGAGTAGACACCACAGTGGATTTTACAGCATCACATATATATTACAACCTAGTCTGAGATCACAGTTAACTGAAATAATTTACTAGCTAGTTACTCAGTATGTCAGAAATATTCAATTTTTTCACAGGAAATAATTTATAAAAGTGGTTAATAATGTCTGACAAGGCCTCATTAATTCTGAACTCTTAAGGCAAATTCATGAGTTTGAATTTTAAGGTAAGATGCCTGTGAGCTCTAATTGGTATTTTGTATGGTAAGCAACATTATATTCATTTTTTCTCCTGGCCCATGGAACATTCTGGTATGCAGGAAGGAATTTCTCTTTGTGTGGTATTAACTAGATATTTCTACACTGTGGAATAAAATAATCCTAAGCAGAGCAAAGTTTTAGTATTTACTATAATCATATATTTTTTAAAATCACCAAACATAGAAGTTTTACTATCACTGCTTTGGGGGATACTTTCAGATTTTCAGTAGAAATTACAATATCTTCTCTTATATTCAGCACATTCCTTTTCCTCTTTTCTGAAAAGTCAATATAAACCCAAAATTCATATATAAAACTCAAGGATTAAAAAGTAGGTTTTTAGAACTAACCTGGAAATTGCCTCTTGCTCTAAAGTGGTCTCTATTAATTGGTAAATATGAAATATTTCAATAATTGTTATATATTATCATATTCACTTAAATTTAACTCTGAAAGTCCTGGTTATAGGTACCCTCAGGATAAGGAGAAGGATTCCAAGAGATACTAAATTCTGAGAACACTCTTGACATACCTTGCTGAAATACATATTTCACCCTGAATTTTTAAGTAATCATTTTAATTTAATTTTTAAGTAATCATTTAGTTATTTATAAACATCAATGTTGAATTCCAGTTTTTCTACCAGAATGTAAAGAGTTTGCAAATCATTATTTCTACTCTCACACGAAAAAGAAAAACTGGACAAATTGAAATACAACTTAGATCTATCAGAGTATTGAGGTCACAGGACAAGTTGCCACTCTGAAAACCCGAGAGAGGGGTGACTTCAGGGAATACAGATCAGCTTATCTGAAGCAGGAGTCACTGGAGCCTCTGAATGGTAACTTCAAAGAATAGCTGAAAGCTGAATGTGGGCTAGCTTGAGAGTTACACACTCCTGGTTGCCCAGGCTAAGGAGGCACCCCATACTCGGTGGTTTTACCTCTAAGAACCCCACCAACTTATCCCAATGAAGATCAAAGAAAAATCCCCTTTTGTTTGGCCAGGGAAAGGGGAAAAGTAATCATTCTGAAATATACCCACGGGAAAGTTAACCATTTTGAAATAAGCCCAAAATGTTCACCTCAACAAAGTCCTATTTAGAAAGTCCTTCACCAGAGCCTGATCTTGTGTTTTGGATCAGGCTCTGGTTTGGGGAGAGGGAAACTAACCAACTCCAGCCCCTGCAGCCTTCCTGTCTTGACTGAGGGAAAGGAAGCTAAGAAACACTTGCAAAGGTCACAGAACAGAGCATATATCAGTTAAGGGACTGGAACCTAATCACAGTTTACTGACTACTTGCCCTCCCTCAACATTTAGCAATACATCAACAGGACTCCTGTATAATAACAGAGGATACAGTTGAAGGTTTTTCAAGGCTCAGACTCTACCTAAGAAGAAGCCCAGGGAAGATTAAGACAACAGGGAGACAAATAAGGACTTTGAAGGAAAGAGATGCTAGTGAAACCTACAGTTACAGCAAGCGGTAAACACAGACTAACTCCTAGCAAGATAAACATAAAACTTCACATTAAAAGACCATTTATCGCAGTTCCTATCACCTAACACATCACGCCCAGCTTTCAACAAAAAATTACAAGGCATGCTGAAAGGCAAAAACACACATGCATACATATATATACACACACAAACACCCACAAAGGCAACATATATTTGATTTTAAAAGGAACATTTTTTTTATCTTGGAAATTACTCAGATATTTGGTAACATTTTCTAGAAACGTGGGGCAAAATTGAAATAAGAGAAAAATACGTGGGGATTACTACATCCCTAACAAAAACCAAATCACTACATTTGTTTTTTCCTACTTAACATATTTGTAGAATACTTGGCAGATATAAGCAATACATCATTCAATTTTAATCTGTTTCAATGCAAGTGATTTCTGAGTTGTGCCAAATCCTTTTGGAATGTCATGTCCATATTATTATTCAGAGCTTTATAGTTTATAATTTCTCCATCATTAATGAAGCTAATGTGATAAGCTGAGAAAAAAAATAATAATCAACTTCAACATTGTCAAATGTACAAAGGCCACGATATAGCAGAGGTGCTTTTGATTTATATTTCCATCTTAAAGTTGCTTCTTGCTACAATATACAGATATTCATCTTCGGCATAAAAAATTTGGAACCTGGCAATCAAAAACCAACAACTGTTACAAAATGGTCTTATTTTAATGTTGCCCAATGAGCATTAATATTTTTCTACTTAAGTTTGTTGAAAATAAAGGTTTCAATTCATTAAGGAAGATGAAAACACAAACTAGTCAGGCTAAGTGTAGCCAAACTGTATATATTAGAAAATACTTACTTTCCAATTCAACAGAAATATTGAATAATGGGTACTATTTGATTCTCATGCTCAGTTATATGGATTCTGGGAAATATTTAACAGATTGGGAATTCTCAGTCACATTTTGATTTGCAGCTACTTAGAGGCTATCAGTAATTCAGACTATAAGGATAAATAATAGTTTTCATAGTTGTTTGTTTCATCCATTTTGTTATGTTTTTCTAGGAAGGTCAGAAAGGGTTTTCTACTGCAAAATACATTTCACAGAAAATAATGAAAGTCAACCACTAAGAATTTATCAAACAGCATTTTTGTTGTAAATCTTTATGCATTGTGTATAAAAACTCAAATCTTTCCATTCTCCATTCCATTATTAAAGTCATATTACTGATATATACATTGTCAGGCCACAGGTTATGGCTTTGAGATTTTTTGACATGCTTTAGTTATAGTAGGTACTATAACATTTCTTTGTGAATGATACATGTGGACTTTTAGGTGTCTTTGGGACATGCAGAAATGCCCATAAAGACATCCATAATTTTCAAATTGCTTGTACACTTGCACAAAAAACTGTGTGCATTTCACAAAGCCTGCTTCATTGTATGTTTCTCTTACGTGGCCAGGTTTGAGTTTTGTTATGTCTCATGGAGTACATTCGTGCTCTGAGGATACAATGCATTTTTAGACAATAAATGTTTCTTAGCCTCATTCAGTCTGAGGTTTTATGTTTGCAATATATGGATAAAGATAACATGTACTTCATAGAAGGGTAAAAATGAGGGACTTGTAAAAATTTTTCCTGAGAGGGCCAGGTAGTAAATATTTTCAGCTTTGCAAGATAAGGTTTCTACTGCAACTACTCAGCCCTGCCAGTGTAGCATAATAATGCGTATTCCAATATGTACAGTTGTGTTCCAATAAAAGTTTACTTATAAAAACAGGCAGTGGACTAGATTTATCCCACATGATGTCTACAGAAAAAAATCGTTTATAATTATAATACTCACCCTTGAAACACATACATGCTAAAAAAAGGGAAAGGTTAGTAAAGTAGACTATGTAATGGGGAATGGGGAGGGAACTACTTTAAGCTCAAAGAAATACAATGAGCAAAATCAAAGGCAAGAAACAATTAGAAAAATAGGTTTGAAGCACACATCACAGATATATATTAATTACTTTTATAACTAAAACATATCTACAAAGCAAATAAGCAAAGGACTTACTACTCAGTAGAATAATCAGCAAATTCTATAAACAATCCATTTCACAAAAAATGAAAAACAAGTAGCCCTCAAACATGGAAAGTGCTCAGTTTCACTCATTATATGATTTTAATCTGCCAAGTTTTCAGTTTATTTATATATATGAGTTAAGATTTAGACTAAGATTATATTATATATATTTAGTATATACATATACATATATATTTGATTCGTCTTAGAAAATGCTAAAAACTTGATTACATTTTATAGGCCACACTATGGAAAAGTAGGCAATTTGACTGCTGAATCAAAAATAAATCGGCACAAAACCCTGTGGACGGCAACTGGGAATGTCTAACAATTGTACTTCTAAGTATTTATCCAGTAGATATATCAGATATTTGTAAACTGATGCATTTACTAGGTGAGTCTTTATTTTTTATTTAATTATTTTTTTTTCCTTTGGTAATGGCAAAAATTTAGCAATAGGAATGGGTTCTATAAATGATGGCATATAGATACAATGGAATACAATCATCTTAAAAACTAAAAAAGGTTCCTATGTATTGATATGGAAGAATTTCCTATGTATTATTAATTTCAAAAGCAAGATGAAAAAGAGTGTATAAGAAATATTATTTTTCTTTAAAAATAATATATATTTATGATCTAAATGCTTGTAAAGAGACATATTATGGATAATTAGTAATAATTACGAGATGTAAGTGGAAGGAAGACAGAGTTCCACAATGATTACACTTCAATTGTCATTGAGTTCAAATTGTAGGTTGGGCATCCGGGGAGGGAGGGAAACTCTACTCTTCACTGATTACATTTTAATACTCATTTTGAATTTGAATTATGTAAATATAAAACCTACTCAAATATTAATAAAAATAAAAGTATATATATATAAACATACACACACAGCTGATCAACATCTAAACATAGTTATTCACATCTCTGTCTGAGTTCAGATCTTAGACATGGATTCAAACAAAGAAATTTAGACGTTGATAGGTTATAACCCTTGAATGAAACAATTACAGATTAAATGTAATGGAAATTTCCTCATACTTTGATATTTAGCCAACAATACCTTAAAAAAAAGTGTACTAGCTCTTACATCCTCACAAAAAGCCTTACTTTATAAGTGGAGTTGATAAGGGAGAACAGATTTTATTCTGTTTATTGGGCACCACAGTAATACCAGGGACAAGTATTTACTCTCCATTGTGGGTTAAAAAATGCATTTATTTGACTAGTTAAAAAAAAAAAAAAAGCAGTTATTTAAGCTTTACAATGCCTAGGTTAAAAAGAAAATGGGCAAAGAATACAGTATCTTGTCAATGCTGATAATTAACAGAAATGCTATTAAAGAAGAATAAAGCATGATGTTTACTATCACTTAAATCACTGCAAAATATAAGGAACCTTTGTGGTGGAGGAGCATAGGACTGAAGTTTCAAAACAGTGATTAAAATCTTAGCTCCACCACTTAGGAGCTGTCGATCAATATCCCTAGTTTACTTTAATAATTCATAACATACTGAAAATATTCCCTCAGTCAGAGTCACAGTCAGATTTAAATATATAATAGATGTAGAAGTGCTCATCACCACACTGCCCACTCTGCAAGCATTAATTAATATTATTTGACTCTGGACTAGTGTCTATATATTTATATATAGTGTCATTATAACTTAACTGATATATACTTACATATATATATATATATATAGTGCCTTTACAAATGTAAAATGGCTTTTTTTAATAAACTACTCCATGTTGTGGTACTGTTGAATCAGAGACCAAGACTGTAAAACATGAGAGATTACTTGGGCATTTTTCTTTGACAGAATTTGTTACTTTAAGTGAACATATTTTATTAAGTTAAACTAACTGATTGTCAATTTTATTCCTTTCCAAAACAGTTCTGAGAAGCAGTATGAACAGAGCCTGAGTTTCATTTTTGAGCTAAAAAGCATAGTTATTCACTAAGTGCAATCACCTGAGATTATAAAGCACCTGTAAATGAAATTCATTTCTATTCTTATCAGAATCAATAGCCTCACACTTCAGATATCTTCTACCCCTTGAAAATACAACTTGTTCCTGAAACTTTTAATCAGAAATATCTGTACAGTTTGCTAAAAACAATGACTACAGTAACAACCACCACAATTAATGATTCTTTCTTTTTCCTAAATCAGAAAGCAAGTTTGGTAAATGCCCCTTTTTATTCTCTATCTACACCCATCACTTTATAATTTGAATCTTTTAGATAAAAATATATGACCTGTATAAGTATATGACACTATATATATATAATCATATAGAGTCAATATAGATATATGACTCTAATGTATCACCAATAAAGAAGATCTGATACTGCCAAAAAAAAAATCAAATTCTTACAATATGCCAGAATTAAACACGTACAATAAGGACTAATCATTTAAAGCTATGTATTACTGGCATATAAGTAGAAAGAATAATGGGAAAAAAGGTATTATTTCAATATGTGGGAATAAATGGGTTTGGGATGACTAACTTGCATTGTGGAAAAACAATAGTCTAATCTATAATGTATAAAATGAAGAAAAATTTCAAAAGCACACAAGTATTTAAAAATGGTTTAAATAGGGCTACACCAAGCCAGAAGTGTTTAAGAGTGCACCTCAACAGGAGTGCCTGGAGAAACTTACACAGAAAAAGTATGGAAGTAAACAAGGACATCATTGATTGGCTATAGTTTAAAGCCTAGTTAGCTGTTTGGGATTGGTTGTCCTTAGGCTTTGATTTTATAACTCCCCATTGAGATTTTGGTTTGCTTACATGGGGAACCATGGCATTAGAGCCACCTCATCTACTGGCCTCCTTGTTTCATTATTTTAACAGTACACTGAGATACTGATTTTCACCCGTCAGCTTTGTAAAAGCCAAATGTTAGTAACACTTTATGTTTGTAACGATGTGGAGGAAAAGGCTGATAAAAACGTCACTGGAAATCAGTAAAGGACATGTAATATGTTTCAAACATATATAGTCTTTTTAATTATATATGTGTGTGTATACCCATATCTGTGTCTATATCTATATCTAGGTCTAAGTCTCAATCTAGGTCCATACCTTCTAACTCAATTATTCCACTACTAAAATTTATTCTAGAGATACTAGATACACATTATGCATTCAGGAAGGAACAGGGATGCCCAGCATTGAAATGATCAACGTGTACATTTATTCACAGGAGCACTGTTCACAACAACTAAAGCCTGGAAACAAATGCACACACGTAGGTACTGATGATATAAACTGTAGTACATATTTACAATCAAGTATTTTTTTCAAATATTATACACACACACATATACACAAATCAGTAAAGATGGAGAGCACTTTTTAGATACAGATAGGTAAAGACCATCAAAATACACTGTTACAGTGAAAAAAGCAAGCTGTCCAACAAAGGGAAGTCTATCCTAGGTTTCCCATAAAAAACATGAAAGCACAAATACATATTTTTGTTATTTAAATATATCCTGGAAGGCTAAACAAGAAAGTAATACAAGTGCTTATCTCTGGTGGTGAGATTCCCAGATGGAGGGTCAGGACCCAGGAAGACTGAGAACTTGTGGAGCAAAACTCTTGATACTTTTCACCTGTTTGCTTTTGCAAATCATGTGGTTGTATTATCTATTAAAACATGACTTAGAGAAAAGAAAAAGAAAACAAAACTGCAGAGCTGATTCAGTGGCTGTAAGTCATTAGCAGCAGAACAACCTGGAGGCTTTGTTGGGTGCCCAGGAATGTTATTTGCACCTTTGCAGGTTCAGTTGCATAACAATGGCTGGCCTGAGGGTTTTTCTTTTCTTTTCTTTTCTTTTTTTTTTTTTTCTTTTCCTCATTCTTGACCATTTTCCCCTGGAGCTTTTTATCAGCTAATGTACAAGAATTTAAACTTCTCCAGGCAGTCACTATAGATAGAAACAAAGAACTGTTAACCAATTTTTTGAGCAGCATTTTCAGGTTAATTTGTACCCTCTTAGCATTAAGTTCACAGGACAGTGGCTCCCTTCCAAACACTGGGCTTCCTACACAGAGAAAGAGAAGCAAAGTTCACATTGTCTAACTTAATATGCAAATAATTCCTAAACTGAATTAATACTCAAAATGTAAAGGTAAGAATAAAAGATCCTACATGTTAAATTGTCTGAAGTCACACAAAATAAAGTGATTCCGGTTGAGTGCTAAGCTATACCATTGGCTTCTCTCTCCAGAAAACCATGCTGCTAGTATTGAAGTCTTTACACAGGGACTCGCTGTCTCTAGAACGGATTCAGCTGAGGTTATTAATTACCCGTAGTTCTAGATGCTGATTTTCTGTTGCTGTGGAAATCAGTGAAGACTGAGCAAATGAGAACAAGCAAAGACCTATTTATTTAAAGCTTGCTATAGATCAGGGAGTCAGCCACCATCATTTGTTTTTGGTAGAGATTCAAAGGTAGGCAGAGCAGTGGGAAAGCCTTATGATGAAAAAAGGGAAGGTTCCCAGTCTGCTGTGATTGGAGACTGCTGGCATGGGGAAGCTGGAGTTGGTTAAGAAGGAAGGTACCCTGTGAGAGGGGTTAGGAGGATATGTTTGGGTTCTCCTGCTAACTAAAAATCGGCACTTGCCATTTGCCTCTGCAAGGATTGGATCGCATTGGCATTTGCCATCTAACTCTGTTTGGATTAAATCATGAGCCACTGCAGCCACTGACCTCCAACACACCCTGAAAAGATTTTAGGATGGATGTCAGAAATGAGGTGCTCTGTGCTCCGGGAAAACTGATTGAACAGGCCTTCAGATAGTTAGATATTTTCAGGAGAAGATTTTATGACCCCAATTCTTGTGTCTCCTCATATCTAGAAAAGAACTAAAATCATTAACGGTGACATCTGCTCCTCGTGACTAGCAGCAAACCTCTGCCTAGATGTGTGCTTGACTGCACGTACCGCCCCCTTCACTGAAATGACATATATAATACTGAATTTCCCTTCTGCCTCTTTGGAACAGTTTCTCAGAGCTTTCTGGGATGCTGTCTCCTGGGTTATAGTCCTCATTTTGCCCCAAACAAAACTTAACCCACAACTCTCATGTTGTGTGATTTTATTTCAGTTGACACTCCAGATGGTGTTAAGATGGAAGCAGGGGCAAAATTTAGGGATGGTGTCTGTCACTGAACAAGTCCTGACATGTTCCTGCAGAGATTGTGTGTCAGGGTCCTGTTTTTATGAATGGTCTGCCCTGTGAGCCTTTGTACATTCAGTCTCTCACTGCCTTCAAAGAGGACACTCTCCACTGGGAGAAACAAATGACCAAGATGGCTGACGAAACACACTTTAAACACAAAATTTTTCATCGCCCTGTTGAACCTTCCCTTTCTCCTTTAGCGTGTGTTATGCATATGCATTAACCAGCCCTCCTTAGGAGATAACCTTTCTTCTTAATCTTGTAATGGATCACAGTGACCCATTACTTGCTTTCTATGTGTAGATCTGGATTGTGTAAACTGTCCATAATATGTCATTTGGCATATAACACTGTCTCAAAAACTTATATGACTGTGCTTTGGCCTCTAAGAAATGGGACAGTCCTCAGAGCTTTCTGAAAGACCGTCTCTTGAGTTATAATCCTCAAGTTGGCTCAAAATAAATTTTTCCATTTCTTTCTTAGATCAACTGTTGATTCATTTTTCATCAGCGTAGCCTTAGCATTCCCCTCAGCCCAACTAAACTTTAGACATTTTTCTTCCTGAGTTTCCTTACTCTAGGACTCTTCACCTCTTCTTCTTAGAGTATTTAATTTGGAAAACTTGTAAATTCTGCCCCTTTGGATCCAAACCTTGAAAAGGCTCTTGCCAGTTTTACAGCCCAGGATTCTATTTCTCAGGGTCCTAGAAGCCATTCTTCTGAAATAAATCATCAAGGATGATAGTGCCTCGTCTTCCAGTCTCTGTGGGAGGGCAGGAGCCTGACTTCTAACTTTCTAGGACATCTTGTTGCAGATTGTAAAACTGCCTCCCATGAAGAAGAGAAAATTTTCTATTTCTTTAGGTAAAACCAAGCAGCAAACACAGATGGTCTGTGAACTTCCCCAATTCCAGCTCTTAAAATTTCTCCCAATCTTTGCTTTATTGGAGTTGAGTTCAGACTTTCTCACTCCTATTTCAATAGTTTCGAATAAAGCCTTCTTTACCTATTCAACTTTATCTGGTGCAAACTTTGCTTTGTCACATTCATCATAACTTTAGTGTTACATTTTTTTTCCTTATTCTATACTTTAAAGAATAAAATAGTTAAATGTGAAAGGTAGAAAGACTAAAGTAAAATTACAATTTAAAGTGTTAAGAAGAAAACAACAGATAGATAAGACATTGGCTGAAACTCAATTAGCACACTGAGTCTTATTTACATAACCATTTATTTAAAAAAGAAAAATAAACTTTGCTTAAAAACTTTTTGCAAAAAAAATTAATGATTAAAATAATAATTTAAAATAAAATGACTGTAAATTGAGCCAGAGAAGATCTTTTGGGATAAGCAGCTTCAGCCTTTTCTTTTTTTTTTTTTTTAACATCTTTCCAAAAAAATCTGTGGTCATTGTTAACCACATGGTTCCTGACTGGTGTTATCCCAAGATAATTTTGTTTAACATTATGGTAGTTTCTCTAACTTTGGTCACTCTCCATACTACTCTTAATATGATAATTCACAGAGTAAAAAGGGTTAACATTTGGCCCATACAAAAAGGGGTGAGTTTTGAAATGGCTGCCAAAACAAACAAACAAACAGAAGGAATGAATTACTGTCTGGTCTAAAATTGAACTTCAGAATATTGTTTGCAAACTCTTACTAACATTCCATTCACTAGGTCTAGATAATTGTCTCTTATAACCTCTAAAAAATCTTCAACTTGGAATTGTATGTAGACGTTCAAATAGCTAAGGGTTACTCAATCACACCAACTCTTTTACAAACAAACAAACAAACAAAACTTCAACAAGTCTACACATGGAGAGAAAAAACTCTAATGTGGAATCATTAATAAGCATTCCAGAGGGGGGAGGGTATACCTCAAGCACTAGAACTTACACTCAGTGTGATGAGGCCCTGAGTTCAATCCCCAGGACCTCCTCCAAAAATAAATAAACAAACCTAATTATCACCCCTCCAAAGAAAAAGAACAAGCATTCCTGTGTCAGCAGGGGGATGGTGATATGATTAGCCACAAGTTTCTGGCTAATCTGGTTTGACTTGATCATCTAGGTTTTAGTGCCATCTCCATCTACTCATTTAATGCCGAGTGCTCTTCATGACCCACAAAGACCCACATAAGAATGGGTGCATCCTTCTTTTAGGAATTTAACATCAATAGCAGACACTTTTGTCTTTTTTATCTATAATATAAAAAACATAATTTAAGTAGAGGCTCTTTATCAAATGTTTCAGTATTCATAATTGTATACCTTCTTAATTGTATTGAACTAGAAATCTGATTCTCTTTAAAACACTGCCAAGTGTTTGCCACTGATTTCCATTTCCTGAGAACGTTTGCTCCGTATATATTCTATATCCTTAAAATTGCTGCAGTAGGTGAGTTTTTGTCTCCTAGTTTTTGAGAGAAAGAGAATAATCTCCAGAATACTTATAATCCAAAAACAAAAAAACTGTCTCAATAAAAACAGCCAAATTTTTCTGAATGTTTACTAAGTGTCAGGAAATTTGCACTGGCTTTAAAACATATGATTTTAACTTTTATAAGCCAGTGATACACATAGTATATGATATAAGTATTATTGTTCATCAGGTGAGAAAGATAAATAAGCATCAGAACACAAACCCATTAATTACCATTATGCAATACTGACTTCCCATTCCATTGATATTCCGTGAAGTAATACCCATCACCTCAGTGGCTGTAACCAGAGAATATGACCCTTTTTCATGATTCCATGGCCTTTATCTTATTTTTAAGTAAATTAGGTCTACATTCAAGCTCTTGTTAATCTGAAACATTAAAACAGTCAGTTACTTTATCAGCAAAATGGGTTTATTCAGGAGCAGAAAATAATTGCAATTTTGGATGTGGAATGATGGCAAACCATATGCAATTCCAGTAAAGCAAATGAGACGAAACTCCTTTATAGAGGAGATGTAGTTGGGAGGAGCTGTTTATAACACAAAGTCCATTGAAGGAAACTGGGAGTTAAAGTGTTGTGGCTTTTCATTGGCTGAGTCATGATAGTTTCTCATTGGCTGAGTTGTTGCCAGGTAAGAAGAAAATCTGCCTTCCTCCTATTGGCAGTAGTACTTTGGTGTCACTTCCTACTAGAAATGCAAGGTGTGTCTCTTCCTGTGGGGATCTGTATTGAGGTCAAGTTGTACTTCTGGCCTCCTGACTAAATTTTAGCAGTTATTAATTTTCATGCTCTCAACCTAATAAAGTTATTGGAAACACAGTTACATTATACAACATGATCAATATTGTAATACAATGTATGCACCAAATGTTGTAAGAGAACACAGACTTCTCTCAACAACAAAAAAATAAATATAACAAACTAAAAGTTAATTAATGCTATTTATACTGTCTTTTATTTTGAATCACTGTGAACCACTAGTAGTTCTAAATGAAATATGCAGTCTTGACCAGGTCCTTCTGTATTATTTTGAGTGACTTTTCATGTTTGAGTCTTTCTTTGGCATTTATCTCCTCATATGTATTATATCATGATTGATTTTCCCCCAATGCCCAGGCAGATCCTCAGAGAACAATAAGATTAAAAAAGAAAAACAAAAAGGAAAGAAAGCATATTTAAATGCATTTACAAAATAGGATATATGAACTGTTTTGATTATTTAAAATCTGTCTAAATGAAATGTGCAGCATCACACACTCATCATCTTATCCAAACTTCTGTTAAGAAGACATGTGAGTGGAACTGGTATTTTCCACTTTACGCAATTATCTAAAGCTCCTTCAACTCAGTTTCTGCTGAAATTACATCTTGTCCTTGGGAGTGAAAAGGTCTTTGTTGTTTGTCTTTGTCTCATGACCTCATTCTTCTCCATAGAAGACTTAGGGATTCATCATCAGACCCTTAGAAAAATACAGCATTTATTAAACCTCTTGTTCATGGTCCAGGTCTGAGAATCATACATAAGAAGGCTTGGTTTATAAGGAAGGAAGCAATGTCGATTCAAGCAAAGCTGAATGATAGCTGACAAGTAACATCCAACCTATACAGATAAGGTCAAGATGAATGAAAGATCCAAGAGAGCGAATTGTAACTTGCTGGGTTTCATTGTGGGTGCTCAGACGTTGGAAAAGAGACACTGAGAAATTCATGTAAGTAAACACATTTTTACAGCTGTGTTAGAATCTGGACATACATATATAGAATGGATTGACACATGGGATGTGTGCCTTAGGGGAGCAGTTGTTCTTCTGCTATAGTTCACTAGGGTGACACTGGTTCCAGTTTCTAGGGTGATAATATATAATAGTGCCCTGCAGGTTGTGTCTCTTAGTTGGAAACATTACACTGGAAATGGAGATAATATAAAGATTTTTATGGTTAATAGTATGCTATCTCTTTTTATTAATATTTTCATTGGAAATATTCTCATTATGTGTTTATTATATTTTCCTAATGCTCTGCAATAAATACGTATGGCTTTTATAATCAGAAAAAAAATACATGCTACTAAAAATTTTCTAACATATACTTATGGTTAAACCTGCTAGACAAGGGAAATACTGAAAATGAAAGCAATAAGATAACTTTCTCATTTGGGTAATTTAAAAAAATGACTAGCCTAAAGTGAATTTAATTTGGCAATTGCCCATATTTTATGTCCCCAATATGAATTTTATCTATGTTCCCAAGTTCATGCAGTTGTGATAAATATGGACTATTAATACTGTTGAAAAATTCTGTACCTTTATTCAACAAAATATTGTGGTACTAATCACAAATTTTTAAAGAGCTGTGGAATAAAATGGGAAAACTGTGGGAAAAGATGGGAAAGTTGTGGGGAAAAAGCTGTGGACTAAATGACAAACTGAATGACTGCACAAATGAATGAGTGATATATTCTAGTTGTTAATACCTGAGTTGAGAATAAATCATGTCATGTACGGGTAGTGCAGAAAGGAATGTTCCGAGTAATCAAAGGAATTTATGTCATCCTTGTGACCGATCTCAATTATTCTGAAGTGAGAAATACCCATTCCACTCCCACAAAAAGCATGTCCATAAAGCCATCATGCTTTACTTTCAGTGTACTTTACGGCATGTAGAAAAAATTGATAAAGTCATTAAATTAGACTCATAAATTCACAGAATTTTGAGGCTAAAAGTGTATTTTCGAGATCATTTAATCTAACACCCTCCATCTATTGGATCAGAAAGCAAAGGCATAAATACTAAGATTATCTCCTCAGTTCACACAATGACTTAACTCTGAGCTTCAGTTAGAACCCTGTACTTGTCCTGCTCAACCACTGGTTCCTACGCTGTACTGAAACTGGTTTTCTTCAGGACCCAAGAGACACAGTGGCAGGATAAAAATATACAAACTGGCTTTTAATTTTAATTTAAAAATGATAACTTGATCAATGCAATGTTTTAATCAAATAAATCAGAAAAATGGAAAAATTTTGATATGTGGTGTGGAATTACTAAACCATTGTCATGTATTAACAAATATATTACCTTATATTTAACCCATTACCATCTTCTCTTTGTGTTTTCTAGTTTTAAGCCATAATTGAAATTGAGATACCCCCATGAAATATAATGTTATGAAAGGGGAAAAAAAAGTCTAACAAAGACTTATAATATTGAAAACTGCAGAAATCCTGGTGAATAATGAGTACTTTCAAACTCTGTACCAAGAAACTTAACCAAATTTTAGCCTGGCTTCTAGCAGCTTTTAGCCTTGACTCAAGGATGACCTCAGTTCCCTCTAAAATGCCTGCCTGAGAAAGCTCAATGTTGCTAGGAAAATTTGCTATTTGTTCTAGCTAAAACTTGGTGATAGCCAGATAAACCTCTGAACACCTTCTTGAAGCAGTTACTTCAGAAATCTTGCAATTTTAAGTCCTTTCTCTGTCCTTCCAGATGTAAATCTACTACCCAAAACTGTCGCCTCAAGGACCTTGAGAATTGGCTCTTTGAAATGCAAGCGTTCAGGAAGACTCCCAGGCACTCTCTCCCAGTCCTTGGGGGAGGATAAGAACCTAAATTCCATAGGCACCTTGCTTCAGTTACCTCCTGTCATAAAGATACACTGGGGAAGCCTGCTTCAATCACCTCCCTTCATGAAGTTCCTTTCTCCTCTAGCTGTGCCAGTCAACAAAAGCTGGTAGCCTAGACCCATGGACTGACACCCATCAACAACTTTCAGTGCCTCTCCCTCAGCACAGGCCAGGCTTGAAAAGTTTCCAGCCTTTCGTTTCACAGCTTTGAGTTCAATTCACACTGGACCATCTTTCCTGTTGCAGTGACTAGTGTCCATTTTTGTTTATCATTGACGATACACTGCTAGGTGGCCAGAGTTGGCAGATCAAAATCAGACCACGGGTGATTGTATGAGGTCCTCTCATTGCAACTATTTCAGGAGTATCAAGACCTACACTGTAATATGATGCCATCCACATAAACTCCACTTCATACCATATTTTGAGATTAAATATAAACGTGAATGTTTAATTTCTAAAAAGCATCAGTGTAGCTGGAGTTGATGCTCAAAACAGAAGAACTGACTTCCTAACCTGTTCGATTTGACTAAGAAAGCAAATTCCTAACTTTAAGGCAGGTAGTACCCACCCTACATCTTCAAAGTCCAGGTGGATTTAATGTGTGATACCTTTGTTATGAATGATGGGAGTCCAGAAAACTAGCTAACTAGAGCATACAAGTACTAATCCAACAACATTCGAATGTAGAATAATAAAATCCCAACCAATATGTAAGTTAATTTTGAGCCTTAGCTGGCTATGTTTTTACCCGTGGTTTAAGATAATAATTATGTGCACAGAAAAAACTGTTTGGAGTCATTAGTTTGCTTATAGGTCTATTAAATTCCTCTATATGTTTTAAAAACTGTTTCTTTTTAAATTAAGGGTTGAATCAACATAGAAAAACATAAAATGATTTTTTGTATCTGGTGTGTTTATAAATTTAGCTTTAAATATATGCTATATCTGAAGAAATAATGTATTTCTTTATTTTAACATAATTCAGGGCTTTCTTATTATTATTTCACTAGGTTATCAAAGATATATGAAAGCTATAACTATATCAGACACTGAGAATAAGAGTACTTGGTACAATTTGAGAGTTTTGAATACATCAACTATAAAGCCAACAACAACAAAAATCTTTGCTAAAATTATACTCTCAGAAATTTAATTCATCTAACCAATATCAAAATAAAAACACATTTTAAACATCAATTCAATTTTCAGTCTCCTCACCTTTGGTGTGAATTAGTTCACACAGACTTATTTTCCTAAAAGTTAAGGACAAAAAAAAAGTTAGGAACAAGCAATTGTGAGGTTTGTGTGTATTTATTTTAGTTTTGTTTGAAAGGAGTAAGTGTTGGACTTCAAGTCTGTACTAGGAAACCTGATGTCAGGAGAAGGGCTGTGCCAAAATTTAGGAGATACCATGTGAGCCAAACACAGGAAGGAGTCAGAGGCAAGCAATCTACTTGAAAATTTCCCAGCGAAAGTCTTAGGTATAAAGTTGGCCTTGTTAACTGCACTAAACAAATACTATCAGAATGGCTGGGGAACCTGAGACTCACGGTCATTTCACACCAATTTATGTGAGGTATTTACTGACACCCTATGATATTTAAGGTCTTATGCTTTGTACAAAGTTTGAAAAGGCATTATTAAAGAAGCTAAAACATTTACACAAATAAGTAGGATGAAGGACCATATGTAAGTAATCAGTCCTCTTATTTTTATTTCTAAGTTCATCCATTTCCTTTCTCCCATGTAGAACATTCAGAAATGTTGAAAAAATATATTGGAAAATTATCAGAGCTTTGGTGAACAGGTTGCATAGTTGCTCATTCTTAGCAGAAGCTGTGGATAGTATATTGTAAACAATTTTTAAAGGCAGTGTTTAGATGGAAAGATTTTTAAGACCTTGATGAAAAATGTAAAGGAAAAAGTGTAAAAGAAATACCATGCGGCAGGCAGAGAAGTCCACAGAAGATGGCATTCTTTAGCTTTGTATCTTCAGACCCCAAATCTTACTGCTGGATTCTACTCTCAGTCTTCTTTCTCCTGATAGATGACTTATATTTTTTTCCTATTGAAGTATGTACAATCAATTTACAATGTTGTGTTAATCTCTGGTGTACAGCATAGTGATTCAGTTATACACACACATATATATATTCTTTTTCATAATAAGTTACTACAAGATATTAAATATAGTTCTCTGTTCTATACAGTAGGACCCAGTTGTTTACCTATTTTATATATAGCAGTTAGTATCTGCAAATCCTGAACTCCCAACTTATTCCTCCCTGACTCTTCCCCTCTGGAAACCATAAGTTTGTTTTCTAGGTCTTCTGATAGATGATGCTGGGTGACATACTACTTCTTAATACTGAGTAGCTGAAAAACTACCTAGTATGTGTGTGCTCCAAACATTTCAGATGTAAAAAAGGAAGAAGCAAAACCTAAAAAAAAAAAAAAGAAGACTTTAAGAGAATAGTAGGCCAATTCTTCATGTGGCACATGCTTCTTACCCCTCTCCACCCTCATACCTCCCAGAGGTCAATTCATCTCCTCTGGAAGCAGTGGTGGGTCATAGGGAGGGAAACTAATGTGAGTAGCTGTGGAACCATCACACAGAAGCCCGGCATGAGCAAAATGCTGGGACTCCAGGGACATCTAGTCTGCTAGCAAGACTCATGTTCAGATTACCCAAGGAAATACTGAAGTGATACAAAGGCTTCAGTAAATAATGCCATCTAACCTGAAAAATCCAGGATGCCATATATAGATACCGACTGTCTAAACAATGGAGTTTGAAGAGGAACAGAACAATTTGGTGGGATTAGGAAGAAAAGATTTGGAAAATACTCAAATAATAGAAGTAGTAGTTAACCTCCGAGAGACTTTTTCATGAATAATCTGCCTCAGAAAAAGATCTAGGACACTGGAAATAAGTACACTGGAGAAACATATTATCATGTGTGGTTTAAATAACACAGTGTGACTGAGCTGAAGGTACCTTTCACATATTACATGATTCTCAGTTTAAAACACTGAGGCAAAGCTGAAGGACCATTTATTCAATTCACAACAAATGAAAATGTACAGAACCAATGTGCCCTAAAAATAATCATACCAAGTTAACATTTAATAATTTGAAATCAAGCAGTGGCTTTTAAAAAGAAAAATCTGCATTCAGTTACCAAACTGGAGCACACCTAGTTCACATGGTTATTTTCTACTGAATTACACTCTTCATAGTATTTTCTATTTTAAATTGACTCACAGACTCAAGAAAACCAATGCTATGAATGAAAAGATGCAGAGAAACGAAGCCATTCTTATTCCATCAATAGGAGTCCAAAAGGATAGAGCAAACAAAACTAGTTCTAATAGGATTATCTACTGATATTATTAAGGTCCAGTAAAAATGGAGGAAATCCAGGTTTAAATACACCTACTGTTTAATTCACCTGCGTACAGTTTGCATCTAGGATGTCTCTTTTCTTTCTCTCTTTCTCTATTTCTTTCTCTCTCTCTTTCCTTTGCATGGATAAATAAATTGTTCCAAAATTAGTTAGAAAATATAAATGAAAGAAATTTAACCTACATGATGACTCAACATTCACATTTTACACCTAAAATAATATCAAACATATTTAGACCTGTGCTGTTTACTACTATAGGCAATTGTCATATATGGTGTTGAGCCCTTGAAAGGGGGTTGGGCAAATTATGATACGCTAGATGCATAAAAAATATACAACCTGCCAGAAGTGCACAAATAATTAAAGAAGAAAAAATAAAATATCATTAATGATTCTTATATTGATTACATGCAGAAAGGTTAATATTTTGGCTATATTTGGTTAAATAAATATATTATTAGATCAGTATTACCCATTTCACTTTATACCTTTAAATGTGGCTAATGGAAAAATTTAAGTTATATATGTGATTTACATTATATTTCTACTGGACAACACTGCTTTATAGTGCTAGGATATTAATTAATATATATTAGTAAAATATTTTAAAAAATGAAAATATTTGTTATTCTAGAGTCCATTTTATGTGATTTAGGACTAGATCTAATCTGATATTTAGAACTCTTTAATAATGTAGCAAAATATATGGAAAATAGTTTGTATAAGAAATCACTTTGAAGTTACCTAACAGGAAACATGCCTGCAGCACTCTGTTTCAAAACTTTATATAATGTATGAGTGGTACATACAACCAAAATTAGGAATGACAGGTTGGATTTTTAGCATTTGGAGTTTAAGATTTATAGAAATATGATGACTTCCAGATCTATAAGCAGACGTTCCAAAACCTGACTTCTTAGTTCCTTTCCCTTTTCTCCTTCAGTGATGTTGTTCTTCACCCTCACTTCAACCACCCATCATCTTAGTCATAGCCCACACTTTTTTCTGCAATTATTTTAATACTCTCCTCCCATAGTCTCAGTTTCATACATTCTGCTCTCTGACCACCTCATCCTAGTGTTCCAGTTTTTCCCTCCCAATACTCCAACTTCTGTAGTCACTCAACATACTGGAAACTAAACTATGGGTCTTACCACCTCTCTATAGACATCAGTTTCACTTCTTCCCACCTTGTACAACTTACAGTTCATGATAAATCATTAAAATCACTTCCCTATTAGTGACCTTCTTTTCAACCTCAGTGAGGAAAGCAATACTTTCTCCAAGCCTCCACTGCCATAACAATCTTCTACATTGTGTTAAAAATTGATCTTTCCTGTCTTCTGGGTGTTTGTCACTAAAGCTCTGTGACACAATATATCTTCGGGGAGTAGTAAGGGATTTGTCAAATAGCAAACAGACACTCAAATAATCATTTAAAAATGAGAAAATAAAAGGATAAACAATAGAGGTATTCCCCCTCCTATTTTACCAGATAACTTTCCTCTGTATTTGCAAAACAAAACATTACCAATTTCTACTTGATTGTTTTTTTCAAGAATTTCATTTTCCTTCAAGAATATTTTATTTATTTTTAGTCACAAACGGAGAAGTTGCCACTTAAGGAGAATAACTGCTACTGGAGAATAGGTTCTTGCCTCACGCAGGAAAAGAATTTAAGAGCAAGACACAGTAAGTAAAGTGAAGGGAAGTTTATTCAGAGAGATACACGCTCTATAGACAGAGTATGATGTGTCTCACTCAGAAGGGAGAGTGGCTTAGGAGATACACATTCCATAGGCAGAGTGAGGGCCATCTCACAAAGAGAGGCTGAGAGTTGAGGGGGAGGGGTTTAGTTTAAAGTAAAATTAGGTACACAATCCACAGACAAGAGTGTGGGTCACCTCAGAAGGCAAGAGAGAGAGTAGCCACATTGTTAGTTTTTATGGGCTTGGTAATTTCATATGCTGGAGTAGAAGAATTATTCTAACCAGTTTGGGGAAGGGGGGCAGGGATTTCCAGGAATTGGGGCCCGACCCACTCTGGGACCTTTTATGGTCAGCCTGGAAACTGTCATGGCACCTGTGGGTGTGCCATAAAGTTCAAGGTCTACTGGAAGTCAAAATTTCTGACATCTTGGTTCTAATCAGTTTGTCCTATTCTAAACTGCTTTGTCATTCCTTCAATGGTTGTCCTCTGTCCCCTTTCCTTCCTGTCTCATAACCACTAATTTAAAATAATTTGTAAGAAAGATGATATGTGAAATTGACTATTTATCATTTTCAATAAAAAAATTGTCTTATATAGTATTTCATTTAACTTATTTAATTAACCATTTTCTTGGTATCAATTTTATAAATTATGTGAATTTTTTATATTATTACTCACTTAGGTGGAAATATTTTACTTACATATCTTTGAATTTGTTTTCCTTTACCAAAATTGATCTTTAAAGAAATATCTTTATAGACACATAATTTTCACACTACTCCCCATATTAAATGGTAGATAAGACTTTCTTCTTGACACATGGTCCATAAGAGTTTCATAAATTAAAAATTAAAGTCCATGAGTCATTCAATGTAAGAATTTCCAGAGACATTAGAAATTATCTATTCTACTTTCCTGATACCTACTTATTACAACAAATTCAACAAAGTGTTATATATTTACCTGCATTTATTGAAAGATTGCTGTTGATTATTTCAAAATTTGTTTAAAAGTACATAATTTTAGACATGAAACATAGTTTAGTATCACTTTGTTCATAATACCATGTAACACATGAGGAAACTGCCACTCAATGGGTCCAAAGTTTTGCTTATTAAGTAGACAAGTGATGCTAAGTGTTACATCCCATAAACTCAAACCAAGGTTCTCTGACAATTTGTTGTAACAAATTATCTTCATGAATCAAGAATTTGCTTTTAACATTTTGCTTTAGGAGCATATATGTCTAAGAACTAAAAGGAGTTAGCATATTTTTTAATTTAACATAATTAAACTAGTATTTAGAGAGATTCTGTGTGAAAGTTAATAGACACAGTGCTAAGAATGAAGAAAATCACTCTGATCACACTGGTTTCTGCTCTCAAGGAGCTTATTGCCATGGGACAAGGCAGGCTGGTGTTGCAGGTGGTAAAAGAATTTACCAGAGATGAAGGAAGAGAATAGTAAAGGTGTTTATCATATACAACAGAGGGCTGCAAAGAGGAGAGGTGCCTGTGTGAGCACTAGGGGTTGCTTGCTGAGGGAGGGTTACATCAGGTACCGCACAAGATTTGATTGGTTGTAGGTGAGGTGTTTAGGGTCAATGAAAGGCAGTGGGATATGATTCTGAAAAGGCGGAGACATGGGCAGAAAGGAACTGAGCCAGTGTGAGATTAGGCACTACCTAGGACTAATAGTTTGTTAGGGTAAACGTGCCCAGTAAAGAATGTACTTTATCTGTTGAGGGATCTCAGGCAGGCATCTGAGAGCCCAGCGGTCATTACACTCTGAAGGATGCCAGTTGGCCCCACACTTGTAACCCCATTTGGCCTCAAAGAAGACATATACAATTAGTCTGTGACTCCAAAATTAAAATAAACCAGCTGTATTTAATAAAAAGTAAATGATTTGCCTCAAAATCTTTATGTGACAAATGCTTTGAGAATATTTTTGCATTCAGTTTTTAATAGTGATTCAAATCCAGTGTAGTACAGTAGACAGAAACTTTGAACCAGAGAGACATAAATTTAAATCAGTTTCTGCAACTTCGCTCTGGGCAATATTTTAACTTCTTTTCAAGATTGGTTTCTTAATTTTTAAAGTGTAAATAAATATCACTCTTTCAGGACAACTGTAACATTTACATGTAAGATTTACATGAGCCATACACAGTACTTGGACAGCATCTGGCATTCAAAAAAACAGATATTTCTCTGGTGTTATGTTTAGGTAGTAACAGATGCATGTTGTTAAGATTCTTAGACACCCAGTAGAACTTAAAATAGAAAAAAAAAGAAAAAGAAAGAAAGAAAAAGAGGACTAGATATTTCTTCCAAAACCTAATCAGATTGTATCAACTAACATTTAAGTGTTTCAGAGAACTAGGGTAAAAACAACAAAAGTGGTCAAGATTTAAGAGAGAGAAAAAATGCTTCCCTCAGGGATTTTCAATGACTTATGAGATAGGAGGAAAGAGGTCACGGCACAACCGTTAAAGGAATGACATAGCAGATGGGTATAGCACAGACTAGCTGGAACCAAGATGGCAGAATATGCAACTTCCAGTAGACTTTGAGCCTCATGGCACATCCACAGGCACCATGACAGTTCCCAGGGTGACATTAGAAGGTCAAAAGGTGGGAGGGGGGCCCAATTCCTGAAATCCTCACCCCTTCCCCAACATAGTTGGAATAATCCTCCCACTCATTAGCATATGAATTACTCTGCCCATACAAACTAAAAACCCCACCCCTTGTTAGTTTTGCCTCCTGAGATGGCCCTCATTCTGCTATTGAATGTGTTCTAAGTTGCTCTCCCTTCTAAGTAAGACTGACTGCAGTCTGTCTATGGAGTGTGCATCTCTCTAAATAAACTTGCTTTCACTTTACTAGGCCTCGCTCTTGAATTCTTTCCTGCGTGAGACAAGAGCCTATTCTTGGGCAACACTACTTAAAGAATCAAATAAAAATTCACAGAAGTCACAGAATTATACAGGTAGAAATGACTTGAGAAATTATATAATACAAATCTCTTGTTTTACAGCAGAAGAAACCAAGGTCAAGAGCACTTGGATTAATTACTAGAGTCAACATAGTGAGTGAGCTGAAGACTTGCAAAGTTTCCAGACTCTCTGCCAGGTCCTCTTACAAGACAATAAACTACCCCACTTGAAAAAACAGGTGCTCATACATAATACCCAATGTAAGCCAGAAAAAAAAAAAAAAAAAGGAGCAGGAATGCTACAAAAAGCAGAAGTAAGAACCTTAAAAAGAACTTACAGGTAAAATATAGGTAATTATAAACTCCATATTGCTCTGTTTTTATCTTTACCACGCCTTCCAAATGGAATTTATATAATGACCATCCCAATTATTTTATTAAGGTCATTCAATTCTAAGGAGTTACTTACTCATTGATGAATGTGATATTTTTGAGACTGTTTAGTCACTGCAATTATTAATACTTAACATATAATCAAAGAACCATTATTCCTTACTGACAAAATCTCTGAATTGCCCACGATAACCTGCCTTTTTGTGACATTCTTAAAACAGTGATTTGCCATACATGTATACCGTATTTGTAATTAAGGTACACATGAAAATCTGAGACATCTTTGTTTATGAAATACTTTATTCAAAGTTTATAAATGTGACACTAAATATCTGTTATTTCCTGATCTACAGTAAGGAGTGAAGTGTATATTCAAACTCAATGGAAAATAACATCTTGTTTTAAAATTAAAAAACAAACAAAACAAAAAAACCTCTTTATCTACCACATTTATTTACAATAAATATAACATTGGGGACATTAAATCATCAGTATAATTATATTGGTCTGAAAACATTCTAAAAAGCATGTGCGTGTATTTGATATGAAAACTTTAAAAAATTAGTTGTTTTTTTTTTTTAAGAGCAGTTTTAGGTTTAGAACAAAATTGAGCAGAAGGTACAAAGGTGTCTCATATGCCCCCTGCCCCTAGGGATGCATAATTTTCCCCATTATCAACATCTTCCACCGAGTAATACATTTGTTACAGTTGTTGAACTGTTGACACCTCATCACTCAATGTCTATAGTTTATATTAGGGTCACTCTTGGTGTTATTCTATGAGTTTGAACAAATGTACAATGATATGTACCTACCATTGTAGTATTACGCAGAGCATTTTCACTTACTTAAAAATCCTCTGTGCTCCACTTACTCATTCCTCCCCTCCTCCTAACCTCTGGCAACTGCTAATCTATACTATTTCTACAGTTTTGCCTTTTCCAGAATGTGATAGTGGGAACCATACAATATGCAGCCTTTTCAAATTGGCTTCTTTCACTTAGTAATATACTGAAGGTGACGAAAAATAATTTCCCCTTTACCCTTCCAGGTTCTTGGCTAAGACACTCCAAGCTGTAATAAAAGACAGATTAATAGGGGAAAAATAAGCAGAAGTTTTTTTTTAATAAATGTAAACATCTTTTACAAAATCACAGTTCTACTCACTTTTTACAGCTTTTCCTATGTGTGCTGTTTCTTAAAAATAATCAGCCTAAAATAATCTTTATGCCAGACTTATATTTTACGGTAATAAGTTCTGCTTTCCTTAATTACATTTACGTTTCCTCCATGACTTTTCATGGCTTGATACTGCATATCATTTTAGCTCTGGATAATATTCCATTATTTGGATGTACCACAGTTTACTTCTACATTCACCTCCTGAAGGACATTTTGGGTGGCTCCAAGTTTTTGCAATAATGAATAAACCTGCTAAAAACATCCATGTGCAGGTATTGTGTGAACATGAGTTTTCAAATCCTTTGGGTAAGCATCAAGAAGCATAATTGCTGGATCATGGCAAGATGTATTAAGTGGTAAGATTGTGGTAAGAGTATGTTTAATTTCATAATAATCTTTTAAAATAAAATAGCTTGGGCTAATTAAAAGAACCAGAATTAGCATTTTTTAGAATTAATTTTTTCCTCTTTCATTTATCCCATACTATTGAAAAACAAAAACGTAACAGAAAGTGAGGTATTTCCTCTTAGAGGAAATGAACTTTTTTAGTTATTAAAAAAAAAAAACAAAACACACAGACACTTGATCTTCTGTCAACCTTATGCTGACAGCAAAACTGCTTGGCATTAAAATTGTATGTTATTCTTTTCTCTAGATATAAATTGTTTGAATGGTGTCATGTATTAAATATTATTCAGCAGAAAAGAGTATAAAGAGAATACATTTCCACAAGTCTTACTGAAATTTATAAACCAAATATATATGTATTATATATAATACATATAGTTTAATGAAGCATATATTGCACAAAAATCCATTTTAGTTGAATTTAACAGGATCTTTAATTTTCAAGAGAGAATATTAACTTTCTTCAATTGATCTTTAAAATACATATATGTTCCCCCAAATTCACATAATTATGTGCCCTACTCTAGGTTCTTTCAAGGGACTATAACTTGGGAACTGTATAATCATAATATAAATTCAGAGCTGATAAGTAATACTCATAAAGAATTAACTGAAGGATCTATAATTCACCCATTTCCTGCAATTGTCCAATGTTTACTGCAGGATCTAGGTGGGCTACCAGAGAATTACATTATTGTCTGGACTTTCTGCAACTTCCTCAAATTGGAGTCATTTTAAATAAACATTCTTTCAACAATAGTCATCCTCTTTCTGATACAGAGTCATTAAAATATCCACAAAACTAAAAATTACACCTGTTTTAGTATAATTATTCAAGATATAGATATAGATTAGGAAGCATTATAAAGGATGTTTTCCTCAGAGCAAGTATTAAAAAAAGCATTGTCTTTCTAAAAAGCTGGTATTAACTTTTAGTATCATACATTGTCAACATATATTACTTTTTACATTTTGTTCCAGTAGTTAGTGAGCTCATATTTGGCTTATTTTTCAGCTTAAAAGACGAATATTGTGCAGAACCAGATAACATGAGCTTCCACTAACACTCCTGATTCATATAACCTACAAATTAATTGTTTTAATTTATCATAAAATTATTTTTCATCTCCCACATAACTATATTTAAGTGCTTATGATTTTAACAATTTTTATTTTGGCTTTATTCAAGGTAAGAAAAAGTTAATAAATACAATTTCAAAACCAAATGGCTTGATCAAAATGTACCTACTCACTTAGCATCCACAGTAAATATTTTGACTGAAACCATTATAGATTTTATTTTATCCTCTCAGTATATACTCATTGATAATTTTGACAGAATTATTAAAAATCACAGAATGCTTTAATATTAAACACTTCTTTTCAAGAAAAATGGCTTCAAATTAACCTTATGCCTGTACACCAGAGATTTACATTGATTTACTTAAAAAATGTTAAATTTACTGAAACTAGAAGCTGCCTGTATTTCCTGTGCTATACATAATATTTTGTACAAATAAGGGCTTCAAATATTTGTTGAATGTATGCTCAAAGTAATAAGCTATATTATCTTCAGTTTATTTTAAGATGAGGTTGAGAGATCATAATCTATGATATTTGAATATATTACATAAATAGCACAAAGCACTTTCCTGGCATATTTATTTGTTATGAAATTCTTACTATTTATATTTTTATCTCACAGAGATTCATGATGTGTCAAGTGCCTACAATAAACTTAATTCTTGATATATTGGATAATGGTAGCTTCTGCTCAGTTGATATAATATATATTTATGTTCTATGATTATCTTGGCTTTCTTAGCTTTGCATCAAATAATCAAAATAGTCAAATTAAGAAAACATATTATAGGAATATGTATCTTCAAATGGTCAAAATAAAATTGTTATGGGAAAAGTGTGCTCAAAGTATTTTATAAAACTGCATCAATTTCATTGTGCTTAGTTCTGTTACAATTATACCTCTTCATTTAATTTGTATACTGCGAAAATTAAAATTTTATAAACCATATAATGTATTAATAAACACACTACCATCACCTAATCCTCAACTCAGCTAAACAGAGTTTTAAACATTATGAAATAACTATAATATTTCAATAAAATGACATTGTGCAATATCGTTGAAGCAGCAATTATCTTAGTAGATGATCTTGGCCAAAAAGTGTCAAAGGGCATAAGGATAATGACTTGTATATAAAAAAGCAGTAAGACATAATAACCCTTAGTACAATAATTACAAAATTTCATTGTAATATTCCTATTTCTTAAGGTAATAGATTTGTGAGGATAATATATGTTGAAAAGTATTACTAGTTGCTCATGTCTCTCAGAACTTAGAAAATAATTTTGTTTTTACCTAGTTTACTCTGAAGTCCCAGGTTCTAAATTCTTGATAGACTTTTAAGAGACAAGAACCTTGATGGGGTGAAGACTGGGAACAAACCATACATTTATTCATGACTACCCTGGAAGAGCTAAAGTAAACTCAACCAGAAACCTGGAAGACACCTCACAGAGAGCCTCTGAGGAGCTGAGATATTAGCCTTCTTACTGAATGAAATCATGAGCCATGTCTTTCTTAGACAGTAATAGTCACTGAAGTTGCCATAGCCCAGAATATCTTAATTCATAAATTTGGATCCACAGAAGTGATTACTATTCAAAATATTTTTGCTGAGTGTATAGCAAATGATAATTTTTGTGAGATATACTGTAAATCCTACAATTATTAATGAGATTATCTGATATATGAAAAGAAAAATGTATTATACAGACAGTGTAGAGAAGTACAAAGAAGAGATATGTCATAAAAGATGAAGGATGTTGGCTTTCTTTTAGAGAATGGATGGAAGGTAAAAATGAACCACCACTGCACAAAAAAACTCTTGGCCAGTGGATAGAATTTAATAAATAAAATAAAACAACACAAAATATAACATAAAATAAGATATATGCATAGCACTTACATTTACTGTTCAGAAAGAAGAAATAAAAGTAAGTCCATTACGGAGAAAGATTCAGATATACTTCAAAATCCAACTATTTAAATATTGTTTAAAGAGATCATTTCAAAAGTTTGGGAGACTTGTTTTTAACTAAACTTTTCATATAAATTTCAAATTGTCTTTGATGTTGAAGTGCTAATTATGAAGATATTTAGTTTGTGTAGAACAGTAGTGAAGGGGTACATATTAAAGCAAGTTCGGGCCAAATTATGAAAAACCTGAATGCCTGGGGAATCTTTATTTTAGACTAAATTCAATGAGTTTCAGTTGGAGGATCTGACCATGATTATGGCATAATCAAAGTGAAATTTAAAATTTAATGACTAATCTCTCAGAGGCAATGGTTAGAAAACTGGAGAACTAAAAACAAAAACAAGAACACTCTAATTGGAATCCTATAAGCCTGTGGTTGGAGTCTGGTCTGTTAATGGTCTATTTGGTCAAATTACTTGCACTACCTTTTGTACTGAGGTTATCTTTCTAGCTATATTACAATGTTAGCATCAAACTGAGCATTGTATCAGAGCACACATTGTAGAGTTTGTGCTTTTGTATACATACCATATATAGTTGTATGGAGGTAAAGAATATATAGATGGGGATTTAAAAGATGAGTTTGTTACAGGGACCATATCAATAGAACCATGATGGTTGACTAGATAAGGTGGGAAGGAGCAAAGGAAGGTGGAAAGAACATTAGCAAATTTATTCCCAGATGTGAAATAAGAATCTACAGTTAATACAGTTGCTCACTCATCCCTGACTACTAAATGTAATACAATCTCAGTTCAAAATCATATAACAAGATAAATCAGGTTGTCATTTTTGTCAGTACACTGAGGAAATTACTATGGTCTGGTCATAATTAGAGATTTTCAGAAAATAACTTCTTAGAAGAAAAAAAAAAAAAAACGGTTTTGACTGCCCTGTTAAGATTGCAGAGTGATTTGAGGGTCATGTTGGATCCTGTAGCTCACTTGACTTGCTTACTGATTTTCAATTCAAGTTGGCCTCTTCATGCAGATTTCCCTGATTCACCTGTAGTTTTCTCTCCAGTAATGTTGGTTTCATTGAAAAAAAAAATGCAACTTCATTTTTTTAAGGAAATTATGAAGACCTCTCTTAAACCTTAAGGACTAATTTTAATTGTGAAGAAAGAAGGTACTTAAACTGGAAAAGTGGCAATGGTACAACAACAACAAAAGAAGAAATGCTGAACAACTCACTGAAGGGAAAAGTCTCAAGTTTCGCTTGGTAGCTAAGGATACTTCTCATTCCAAAGCTATGAAAAAGCTTGACAGTGAAGAAGAAGGATTTGGGAAGTGGGCCAGGATGGGAAACAGAAGGTGGAGGAGGGTTCAGAAAGGAAGGGCTTAAACTGAAAATGCTTTATGATTCCATTGCTACTTTCCCAGCACTATTTTAGTGGATCCATAAGGTAAGCAAAAGGTGGGCGATCTAATCTTAGAATAGGTTAGTATAAAATCATAGAACTGTGGCAAATAATTGCAAAGGTTACACTTAATCTTTAATTTCAAAAAGGATATAATTATCATAAGCTGTGAATTTAGAATCTCTTATTAATAAGACTATCATAAAAAGAAAACAGATCTTAAAGTTTATATATATACATATGCATGTATATAGACATATATTAATATAATTTGTGTCTATGTATGTGTCATATGTATACAAAATAGAGCAAATTATAATCTTAAAGTGCTGAATCTGTAAACATATAATACTGTTTATTTTTTAAACTTTCACAGAAATTAAATTAACAATTATTAATATTTATGTTTATCAATACTTTAAGACTATAATTTGTTCTGATAAAGTACACTTATATAGTTTAACAGTTAATATGTATCTGACTATGACATGCAGGGATAGGGCAATATATTTTGTTACATAAATGGTAAAGTGATAATACAGACTCATTAAAGACAGAAAAAATCTATGGAAAATACGAAAGAAGAAATTTTGGGACAAATGCTGCATCTAACACAAAAAAGCAGCAATCTCATTGGATAATCAAAACTATTCTGTTATCTAATTAAATATGCAAAATTTATTTTATAGGAATTATGTAGCTCCCCTTTCTGTTTTGAATGAATGAACAAGTTATATAATTGCTTGGTGGTTTGTTTCACTTTGCTTGTACAGGCAAAAGATATGCAAATATGAAGCCACTATGTAAAACAGCAAAGTGGATTGTATCCCTGATTAAATATTTCGTATGTATTTAGTAACAGAATATTATCATGAGCATTAACTCAGGGACAAAATACGTATTTTGTCACATAGGAAATAAAAGGATAATAATGCTTAACAGTGAAAATTTTCTAGTTTTGTCATCGTGGAGGATTCTCCATTGGAGGAAAAAATAATATGTGTATTTGGCACAGTTGTTAAAATGTATTAACCAGAAATCAGAGATAAATGGTATAGTTTCTAAATGGCACTGACATTTGAGCAATCAACATACGATATTTTGGAGATGAAAGAAGTAGTAATTATATCAGAAGTGATAGCAATTTTTGCCTTCACAGAATCTTACTTAATGGCAGCAACAACACATTTTAAGTTACCTGTGGTGATCATGGGGAAATACGCACACTATCCCAGCTCCAGGGTTCATGAACCAACAAGCAGAAAATGTCTTCAGTCTACTCTACCTTCTCAAAACATTTACCCAAGCTAGCATTTTTCAACACATAGTTCTTTATAACACGCCACAGAAAGAAAAAATAAAACAGTTCATAAGAATTTGAGAGTTATTCATGCTCCATCTTCCTTTTGGAAATCTAAGCGCGCACACAACATACCTATCCGTAGTATGTTATTTATAGTGTTATAACTATGTATTTATAATTTTGTATAGTAATAATTTAGTTACAGTTATGATTACATGCATGACGTATAGTAAACATACTTCCTCTGTTTTGTTGTATCATAAATTCTCAAACTTCCTTTGCTGACATATTCTCTTTCTGCCACCCCAAAAGTGCACTGAGAACTGGTAAACGTTTAAGTAAACATTAATGACAGCTGGTGAGTCCCTCAAAATTGATGAAAACATTTTATTGTAGGCCTAAATCAACCCAAACTGCCCTGCTTGGGGGGAAATCATACTGAGAGACTGAGATGGTGTCAGGAGCACATTAGGGAAACTTAGGACACTGGAGTAGCTTAGAAGGTCACATCCTGTTCCTTGGAACCTAGGAGCCTGTACCTAGAGGCTGCTCAATAAATTTAACTAAATCTACTAAAGTAATTTAAAGTAATACATGAATGAATCTCCTGAACTTAAGAGATCCTGGGCAGAACTTATCTTAAAGAATATAACCTTCACCAAAGATTTTATTGACCCCTCAGCATGTGTCCTAAATAGATGAGTTTGATTAAGATCACAGACTGTAAAAAATCTTAGTAGAAAGATTTATTTCATACTAACATAACTTATAGCTATGTTATATTTCTAACTCTACAAATTATACACAGTATTTACATAGAGTCCATTCTCCAAAATGATTATTTGTATCATTCATGAAACTGAAACAATACAGTTTGCCTGGCATTAAGAGTGACAGTGAGAAGGTACACACTACTTGGCCCCAAGTTAACTATTAGAATGTCATCCCCTGATGACAACTTTATTTGACTTTGTCAACAGTTTATTGCTACTTACACTGTTTTGGAAAATAAGCCTGTTTTAGGCCTCTCCATGTGAATAATTTCCTCAACAATTGCAGAAACTCAAGATTTGATTATATAAGAATCCTTAAATACAAGCCTAAATATTTATCTATGTCTATATGTTTTAGGAGAAAATAATTCTTTTCCTTGAATATTAATGAACATTAATTTCCCTTCAAAAACAGAAGATAACTTAGATTTAAGTTTCCATTTCATAAAGACATGTTATACGTGGTATTCTTATTTATAAGAGGTTTCTCCTACAGTTCAGCGTATACTCTTCTCCTGGCTAAACCGAATAGATGTTGATGAATAAAGAATCCAAAGATGTTGGCTTCAGGGCATCTGAGATCAATCTCATTACACAATATTGTTAAGAAAGCTGTTAGTTTTATACAGAGCAACTATTACATGTGACATACAGTAGGCAAAAAGTTAAATACATATTGTAAATTTTTCAAAAATAAAATTGTTCCAAATTAAAGTGAATTCATGAGAGAATATGTTTTGTCATGAACTAAAAAAAAAAAAAAAGAAAGAAAATTTCATAGGCATTTTGAGCCTCAGTTTAATTCATGTCACCATATTGAACTTCCAAGATAGAATAAGTGGTATTTTCAGCAAACTTAAAGTAAAGCATTAACTCTCTCACAGCATTCTTGCTGGAGATTTACTTCCACTTTCTTCCATTGTGTGTATAGTTCTGAAAGATAGGAAATTATCACAGCTCTTATCACAGCTTCATTACAGTAGGATATAGTAATTTAAGAAAATCAGAAGCAATTTTAAAGCAGCTTTAAAAACGTTTTTGTAAAAATCTGTGTCTTCACTAAGTTGTCAGGTTGTGACATGTGAAATTATCTGGGTGAATTATTTCTCGGAGATCAAGAAAAGATTCTCACTGAAATTATGCAGATGACTATTTCTTTGGACCAGATCAAGCAGAAATCAGTGGGACTTTGATTTTAATTTTACTGACAGAGTTTGAACATGCAGCTTCATCTCCTTAAAAATAGAATGTATTCTGAACACCCAAAATATAATTATTACCTAAAGTATATTATACTGACACATAATATAGTAATACATATATAGTGGATAATATATATGTAAATATAATGAACTATTATACATTAAATATCATTTTAGGAGCATATAATATGTTAAAGGTACCTTAATTGTGGAGTTGATGGTTTTAGATAAAATGACAGCATTTACACTTTAAAAAAAAAATCTTGTTGAAGATAGGTATTTTGCCTCTATGTATCTCTTAGGTTGCATCACACCTGTTTTTAGCACCTGGCATCAGTTTCTTTGTAAAATATAACTACCTATCATTTTTAAACAAGCAAAAAGAAATGATTTATTAAGGATGACGAAACTGTATACTGTATCTAGATTCATCATAAAATTATAGGTATGTCAATACAAATTTGGTGTTGTGAGCTGAAATGTTTAAATGCCATAGCTATTTTCTTGATGTTAAAACAGAGTAACTATCCAAGTGTGGTGATATTTTCAGTTAATGTTTCTGCAGAGATAATTTCAGGCTTATCAAATTATGACAAAGTTTTAATCATATGTTAGGTCACAAAGAACTAATTTAAATCTTTCCTCAAGGAATTTTGTTGAAGTCAGTTTGAATGTGAAGTAATGTGCAGAAGTGAGCTTGTCTATCTAGGTCATTTATCTATCACCATTTTTTCTTCAGTTCACCAAGATCCTCTCTATCCTCACTGGTAGTTGACAGATGTGTGGCTTATATGCAAATATAATGTGCAAGATAATTCATTTAATCAAACCAATTAGCCACTTCTTTCATGAGACACATGTTGATTTCCAATCTAAACATATAGCTTTTTGCGTTCTCATTGAATTGCATAGTGAAAATGCAAAATTTTTTTCTGGTTGGTTGTTTCCAATGGAATTCATCATAGAAGTAAACAGTTTAAAAAGCACTCGATTCATTTGAGATTCAATTTGATCTTAAAATATTGATTTAAAGGACACATTTTGAATATTGGTTTTATGTTGGATGGCTAGAAAATAGCAGACAGGTAAACTGGACCCAGTCCTGTGAAAGCTCTCTGTGGACAGGATCTGTCCCATTATCAAGTAGCAGATATTTAACTAATTAGTGCTGAATCGAAGAACTAGTTAAATTGAAATTTAATGCAATTTTAAAAGATGTCTATGTAGTGACAAAGATCCTGATTATTCAGAGGAATACTGTAAAACTCAGTTAATCTATCAGAAATTCTTATTACTTGGGTAAAAATACATGTTTCTGGAAATAGCTGTTTATTTTACTGAATTTTTCAGTTGGGATTTAAATGTTTAATATCATGTGGCTTTACTGGCATAAAAGAGTAATTAGGCATTACAGTTTTACATAACATGAGGCTCTGGAATTAAAAAGAATAGATAAAAATCAATGATCATTTCTGTTGGGGTGATTTGGTAATGACTGGAAATTTTAGTTATATCTTCCACTCCAGAGAGTATCATTGGGAGCTGTAATAATTTCCTAAAGGCAAAATATTATGAGAGGGGTGTTCAACTCGGATTCTAATTCTAGTCAGAGTTCTACCATCAACAACATGCCAGAGACGGGTAAGTGAGTAGACTTTTCTTTGCCTCTTTCATCATTTTTACTCGAACTTTGTGTTGTATGAATTCTCAAATAATGTAATGGACGTCAGTGTTTCCAAAAGTTTTACTACATTAATGTATGTCCTGAGAGATGCTCTACAAAAAATGTGTTTGTCCTGAATGAATTTAGGAGACCCATGTGCTATACCACTTGAAGATTTTCATACACATTAGCATATCAAGGGCTCACTGAAGTCATTCAATACATTGTTGAAATCCACTTGGTAAGTTCTGATGTAGGTAAAATACACAAAGCTTTTGGTCAATATTAACTTATGATATTTATTAAGAAATCATTAGTATTCTAATCTTTTAAAGTAGATGTCCCATAAAGAGCTACCAACTTCAAGTTAGACAGTAAAGTACCACCTTGAGGCTATGTCTTAAATAAAGCCTCCAATGGGGAGTAACACTTGACTTATCTGAATTGCACCTGAACAGCTCGGAGACTTCCCATATTTAAGCAACTGTAACAGCTTGCAGACCTCCTGCATAAAATAAAATAAAATATCCAGAGTGCCGTAAAAAAGCGAAATGCTGTTAAGTCTGTGAACTTCTTCCTATTTCTGTTTTATTTATACTGTTTATAAAAGTAGATTACTTGTTTGAAGTACTACTCTTGAAGCAACCTGGATCTCTATGGAGGAGTACTCCTGTGAATCCTCTTTTATTGGTAGTGGTTGATCTTTGGCTCCTGGATGAGATCTGCAAGGTTAAAAGCTTTGCTTTCTAAGGGGAGAGTCAATCTGATTTGAGAATAGAGAGAGACCTTCTAGTAGGAATCAAACCTGATGGAAATTACCTCTTTTAAAGCTGACTCCAAATAATATACCCAGGGCAGCTGAATTTCTGTAAATGGCTGGAAAATGTTGTCCTTTATGTTTCAGCTCCAAAGAACAATTACGAAGATAACATCTAACAGGAGTTTGGAACTATTCTGCCATTAAAAAAGAAAGTTTACTTCTTTTCTTTCTCCTCACTGCCTCCCCCAACCCCCTCCCTTTCAGTTTTGGTTAAGAAATAAAAATGCTGTTTATTCTGTTAAGTTTTATTAATTCAGGAAAGTAATTAATTTAAAATTTAGGAATAATTTTGCTGTATCCGTTTCTCTTATATGTGAATAGATAACATATTTTCTAATCATCATTTTAGTTGGGTCATCAGAAACAAAAATGACATATTTTCTCCTAGTTAACGTAACTGATTTTTATGCCTTTAGTAATTCTGAAACAGTAACAACAGTAGTTTTTAGCCTTGTTGGAAGATCCTTTTGAGAACTGGATATAAGCTATGATTATTTCTTCCAGGGGGAGAAGGTACACTTGAAATCCAATTTGATGAGTTACCAAGCCCTCAGATAAAGAAATGAGGATTGGGAGGGTGGAGAGAGGGAGCAGCACTAACTTAATTCACTCTAATCTCTCTTTTACTGATAGAAGATGGATAGAAAGATAGATAGATAGATAGATAGATAGATAGATAGATAGATAGATAGATAGATAGATAGATAGGTAGACAGACAGACAGACAGATAGATAATCCATGCACACATATATACATGCCCTCCACATTCACAATTTTTTCCTAATTAACATTTACTATGCTAATTATAAACACAGCAGTAAGATGTCCCAGGCCACCTGAGTGATCAAGTTTAAATAACAGAATTCAATCATCAGTGTAAGTGGGTCTTGTGAAATTAATAATTCTAATGGCAAAATTCTCTTCCATCTGACCAAATTTCTTAAGTGTTTTTATTTATGTGTGTATATCATGTATGCATATCCTGTTTTATTCCACAAAGATTCAATGCTATTAGAGAAAAAAAAATACATCTTGAAAATTTTTAAATGCACAAATTCTCAGATATTTCAAGAAAAAAATATTTACCAGTTATATCTTTGCAAATTTGTACTGTGTATAATGGGAAATTATTTGTTGAAGTACTACCTCTACAAGCAGTCTGATTCTCTCTGGGAAGTACTCTTGTTAGTTCTCTTTTATTGAAAGTAGTTAAACTTTAGCTGGAAGGATCTCAATTAGAGGTGACCTTAGAAATAGAGGCAAGTGTAAGTCACATTGGGAACAAGAAGGAAGGGGTAGTATTATAGATTCTTATCAGTCAGATGTTTTGCATAGCTAAGCATCACCCTCAAATGTTATCTGTGTGAATAACACACATACATGGATTAGGCCACCTTACACTCTCCCTGCTTCTGTGTTTACAGGCTTTTTCTTATTACTTGCCTTCTTTTTCCAACTCTGAATTTCCACCTAATCAAATTCTAATTTTTTCTGATCTCAGCTCAGTTTGGAACACTCAGTGAAGACTTTCCCTACCAACTCAAAACTCAGCTCATATTTTTCAACTTCTTTTCTATATTGTCAAATAACAGTTTGAAAATGTATTTCTTTACACCTAAGGACATGTTTTAACATATTTTAAAATAATGTTTCTGAGTGTAAACCTTGTTTATTCAATGGTACTCTAATAATTAATAGAAATTATGAGCAACATTTGCTTTATAACAATAACTTTGGAAAAAAGTAAGGGGTTTAAGTCTGATCCTAGGACTCAGCTACTGCTACCAACTATGAAAACCTATGAAATCAAATTCTTATTTCTAGTATCTGTAGTGAGGATCCAATTGGGAAAAAAATAAATGAACTAATTTTTCATTTAAACAATAAATTTCTATTTAAATTTTTATATTCAATATAAACTCAAGTACCAATTGTATGTCCCAATACAAAGTCTTGACTGGAATTTGACCTATGCTCTAGAGGTATATTCTTCATAAATTGTTTTGTCTTTAATGTTATTGAAAGGTATATCAAAATACCTTACATTTTAAAAAAAGATATAGATATTTTTGAGAAATGCAAAATGTGAATTCAATGTATTATAAAGCAAAAATGAAAGGAATAATAAGTTAGGTGTAGGTATCTCTATAAAAATTATCATTCTTTAGAGAAAAGCTCAAATACTAGAACTTACTTGAAGAAAAAATAATGGATGATGTATTGAAAAGGAGGTGTAGAATACAGGGTTTCAGAGATCTATTCAAGTAACTTTGGTGAAACATTTATCTTTAAATAATGATTTGGAGAAATCTTCTGTGATAAATGACTTGTCTGGCCTCCTATACATGATTGATATAAAGATTCCTATTGTTTACAAACTCAATGTCTCAGGTAAAACATATAAACTTTATCACAACCTCCAAAAATTAAAAATAAGTAAAAATATTTCTCAGAATAAGTACAAATACGTATTTCTTATTAAGGTGAGTTACAGTCAGCTCTTTCAGAGGTGGCAGAGACAATGAGTAATAACCTTCTACCAGAGCTACCGTATTTCTAGAAATCATCTCCTTTCAACTCCCCCTACATGGTGCCAAAGAGTTATGTTTGTTCAATTAAAGTTATTTCCTAAACAAATCTGACCATATTTACCTGCTTCACCCACGTCCTGATCACTATCCACAGATATTTTAAGAGTGTTCCCACCACAATTTCACTTTCTTTCTGACTCCATTCCCTCTCACCTTCTCCAGAACCTCCTCCTTCAGATATATCTTTTCTCTTACCTTTCCCAGAGCTACTTTCCATTTTTTATTTATTTCCTTTCAATCTAAACACATGCTTGTTTCACCTATTAAAAAGAAAGAAAAAAAAATCTACTCTTGATTGTCCTTTAGCAGTAGCTACTATATCTTTTTTTTTCTTTCTCTTCAGTATTAGACTTCTTGAAATAGCAGTATTTATACTATATAGGGTTTTCTCCTTCCTTCCTTCCTCCCTCTTTCTTTTTTTCTTTCTTTCTTTCTCTCTTTCTTTCTTTCTTTCTCTTTCTTTCATGTATTCACTACCCCTGTGAAATATGGCTTACACTTATCGTTATACTTAGCTATAAAATATTGAGAATCACATCATAATTGCAAATTTAATACACACTCTCATCTGACATTACCTTTTAAACAATTAATCAATTAGGCCAGTCTCTTAGTCTTAAAACTCTTTTGACTTGGGCATCATAGGTCTTCCACTCCTTCAATTTTTCTACTTTGCAGTCCCTATCTAATATTACTATTCCCAAATACTCTCATTTTAATTCTGTGGTCTTATCCCTAAGTGGCTATGTATTCTTATATTGATTTGTGTTAGTTTAATCATACAATTTATCTATTAAGTTCTTTTTTTTCTCTATTTTTTAATTGAAGTATAGTTTACTTATAATACATTAGTTTCAGGTATACAACATAGTGTTTCAATATTTTTATACAATGGTCTCTCTGTTCTGTTTTTTGGCCAGGATCATACTGTTTTGATTACCATAGCTTTGTAGTATAGTTTGAATTCAGGGAGTGTGATACTTCCAGGTTTGTTCTTTCTCAAAATTGCTTTGGCAAATAAGTGTATCTCTCTAGTACTTTTATTTCCATAACCTAGTCCTTTCTACATTCTCATTGGTTATTTTTTCTAAAATGCATTTACTTATTTCAGTCACCTACAAAAACCTCTGTGACTTAATAGGGTTTAGTTTATTAAACAACTTATTAGAGTGATGAATGTATTATTATATTGGTGTTAGATTTTCATTGTTTTTTTAATCCAGAAATTTTAACAAATATTTCTCTTTAAAGTTAATTAAAAATATAATATCTTCATGGATATTTTCTTGATTTAATAGGGATAAGAATTGGATTTTTTTAATTTGGTATTTAATATGAATTTAACTGTTTATGGATGTAAGCTTAAAATATGAGATAGCACAATTGTTGAGTGTATTGTACATTATATCTGGTTAAACCATAAGAGGTTATTTGTTAATGATAATTGCAGAGAAGTTGATAATAATCATGGTAAATCACTGATGAAGTCATGTTCTTGTCTCTCTATAATAGCATCAGTTAACATTAAGTAAAAATTAAGTAACATTTAAATTATTTAGCATTTAATAAATGAACTTTCATAATACTTACATATTCTTAATTATTTTCAGAGAATGTTATTATAATTTTGGTGATGTATAGGAAATAAGATATTTATTTCAATTTAAAATTCTCAATTACATCAGTAGTGGCAAGAATGACTTTCTTTAGAGCACAACATTCATTGCCTTTGCCTGAATCTTCACCTGCATATGCCCCATCTTACAGATCTTCATTTTATCCCCTGAAATGTGTAATGAGAAGGTGATTCACCCTTAATGAAATGGCAGGAAGTGTATACCAGAAAGTATTATGAAGAAAAAAAGTGTCATTTCAAGTGACTAACAGTAGGGAACTTCTAACTCTCAGGTAAATCAGAAAATATGCAAATAGCCTCTTTAAATCCTTTTCTTGTAAAATGGATAGTAAATGTCAGTATAACCTTGTACTTGGAGAAAAAATGATACAGGGATAAAGTGTTCAGTTGTAGGGCAAACTCATTTTGAAACATTTCAGAGTACATCAGCATGGTGGCTTAAAAAATACCAGTTGATACTTAGCTCTGAATGAATCATTGAGTACATTAATAACAGGGGGACAAAATAATATACAGGCTTAAATGTGATTATATGTTTTTCTTTTTGCAAATAAGAGTTAAATTGTTGAGGAGTGGAAGTAAACTTTGGAGTCAGACAAATATGGTTTGCAACCCTATTTCTACTTTTCATTAGTCATGTTATTATGAGTTAAATATTTCAACTCAGAGACTCAGTTTAACTAGAAAATATGCATAATAACACCTACCTTTCAGAACTATATGAGAATTAGATGTTATATATGCAAAATATGTGCATGTAGATCCTCTAAAACTTTTTATTATTTAGTTCACAGTAATTTCAAAAATATTTGCTAGTAAAAATACATTTTAAAGAATAATATAAGAGTAACACAAACTTGACAAAGGCAGGGGTCACTATTTGAAAGCACAAAGATATATGTACATTGAGCATGTGTGGTTAAATAACATTCTTGCCTTAGGGTATTAGGAAAAACCATCCATACTGCTAGCATTTATCTTGAAACAGATTGCATATTGCGATGTAACTGACTGTTTAAGGAACTATGAAATGCCTGTTCAATCTATCCATAGCTACTTGGCATGAAACAAGAAGGTTTTAACAGGAAAAAAGTACTTCACAAAGGAAATTCACATTGTTTATAATATTCTTACAAAATTTGATTAAACTCTAATACAGACTTTGTCGCAGTTTTAAGGAATACATCATTTCATGGACTAGCATAGTGGGGAATCTAAGAATACTATAAACCCAGGCTAGCAAAGCAATCTTGTCAGATACCTGTGGGGTCCTTCTGTGCCCCCACCATACCCATCCACAGTATAAATTATGAATATAGGAACTGAAGAATTCTAGTGGCCAGTAAAAACTAAGATGACCTTACTGAATATATTCATCCACATTCTTTTATGTCATGGTCAGTTAGGGATAAAATATAACACACAGGATTCACATGCTCTAGTCAAGAAGTCAAAATGTGCAGACTTGAAAAGGCTGATTTTGAGTGCTAAGGGTAAATGCAAGCTTGTTTTGCATGTGTGTGGGTGCAGGTGGTGTGGTAGGAGACTTTGACATTACATATAAGTAAAGGAAATTAAAGAGATCCTTTAAAGTCCTCCTCAGACTGTGATGTGCTTTGGGAAGTGGGATCCAGTATCCAGGATACTGGACGTTACTAGAAGATCAGAAGAAAAAAGGTGAGGTTGGGGGAGTGTTGGGTAAGCAGACTGGGTGGTAGATAATTAAAGGAAGGAGCTCTGGCTTCAGTGAGAGAGAAATGTACTTAAAAACAAACATATAACTGAAGAATTCAAGGCTAGGAAGAGAATGAAAACTATAAAACGATATGGGGGGAGTGACTTCTTAAAATTCCTGGAGAACAAGCAACATCTGCTAAATTATCTAACAATCATACTACTTATTCAAGGAAATAGTTTCCTGTGCTTATAGCCATGTAAAAGATACCTTAATACAACTTGCTTAGGCAAAGAGAAATATGCATCTTATGAATAAAGCATAATTTAATTATTGGTATATGAGTTTGAATTCACAGGTGCTGAAGAACTAACTTGAAGACGGAAAAAAAAGTGCCTATGTCTAATCTTTCACTGTATCAATATAGGGCTTCTAGATTAATTTTGTACTTGAATGACCCAGTAAATTGTGACTCAGAATGAAATTATAAGAGCTTGGCAAATTGTGGCTCAGAAAGAAAGAAAGAAAAAAGAAAGAAATGCTGTTCATAGCATTGGCAAATTATAAGAGATTAATAGCTCAGTGCAACTTAGAATAAATTAACCGAAATTGTGGCAGAAAGCTAATGTAAACTTCAATAATTTTGAAAAAAGTCTTTATCTTTGCCCTTAATTCATTATGTGGGGATCAATAAACTTATCTATAGTTTAGTGTATTATTATGAACTGCCACAGATGAAGAATAATGCAACATCCACACAAAGGAATTACATTTGGATTGCTAAAGTATTTTCTATGTTGACTTTTTCTATGTTGACTTGGAGTGCAGTCACCATGGAATGCAAAAACGAAGATATAAAATATATCACATAAGAGAAATTTGGACTTTTGCACTCAAAAGCAATTGAGCTTTACAATTTTGCTTGTGGATTTAGCTATGAAAAGTTATATAGCAAATCATTTAAATTGGTTTTAATCTATTTGGGCAATATTGTGACCACATGGGTTGTGATCCTAATGTGAAATTGGTGTAGGTAAATTTATGGTTGAATAAATATTCTAGAGCTGGAATTTTTGAGGCTGTGGATCATCACACTGCTGAAGAAATGGAGCATGCACTGTGGTATCTGTCATATGAAAGTTGTTCACTGGGACACAGATTTGTACTCTAATTTCTGACCTAACAGTTGACACTGTGGTCACATTAACAAAGTATTTGGATATAATTGCATTCTGGATTGCTTTTTGCATGTTTTATAGTTAACTGAAATAGTGCTTGTGTGATTGTTAAAGATGATCGATTTTTCTTGTTATTCAAGAAATAGTAATGGAAATAGTATGTTGTATGTGATGGCATGTGGTATGTCATATGAAAGAGAAGTGAGGCTGGAAGCTAGGACAATAAAGGAAAAGTAAAGAGAGAGATCATCAAAGAGGTAGACGATAAAAGTTGTATAAAGTGGGGGGAGGATAATCTTAGACTTTAGAAAACTGGTAGCATAAAGTAGAAAACAGTAAGCAGTGCATTAGAATGTTCCATATGGCAGTAAAATGGTAGCAACTATGTTCAAAATTGCCTAATGTCTTAGATACTGTGTCACTCATATGATGGTCCTAAACAGACCATCTTTGCCCGCAAGTGGTTCTCCTCTATGTGGTAATGCATGGACAACAGATATTTTCATCCTGAATAAAAATCATCCTTTAGAGCTTTGTTATTATCAGTATCCAGACTATAGAAGGGAAAATAATGTGCGAAGGAGTGGCATCTGCTTCTTAAATACCTTCTCCAGGAAAAAGCACACCACTGTCCTCAGATTCCAGTGGCAGAATCTGGTGTGTGATCACACCTAACTGCAAGAGAGGCTGGACATGTGACTGAAAGCTCCAGGAGACAACTGGATGGATTATTGGTGAAAGTCAAGCACTTTAAGCTGCAGTGACATAAAAAGTGCACATGTCTTGCAGATATTACAAGGGTAAAACTGTTGATGAAGATGAGGCATACCTCTACAAATGCAGAACATCTTTCTGATATGAATTTGACAATTTAAGAAATAACACAGATTAGAAACAAGATTGGATTTGGTGTCTGACTACCTAAGTTCATATCCAGACTGCTTAAATCATTGTTCACTTTTATAGGTCTCAGTGCATGAATGTAACAGAAAAGTTTTTCATATCTGACAGTTGTTTTCCAAATCAAAACATTCATAAATGCCAGTGCTTGTTTTTCTTTAAACAAAAGACTGATATATAATGGGAAAGTCTTAATGAAACTGAGATTAGTTTAAAAAAGAAAAAAGAAAAAAAGGATTCTTCCTGTCCCTGGAACACCAGTATCTTCTAAAAAATGGCCCTGAAATAGTCCTGCTTGAAATGGATAAATCTGAATCAGTAAAATTTGCCTTATGGTAACATGTTCTCTGAGTGTCAGACGTTTAACCAGTAGCATGTGGAATGATACAGCCTTAAGACCTTCTCTTTGACTATTTACCCCTGTGCCCATAATTCAGGTCTTTATACTATTCCTCATGAATGAAGCCCAGGGCCTCCTGGGGAGTAGCAAGTCCTGGATTTGGGACAGGGAAGAGGGTGTGCCTGGCACATCCTAATAATTCTGGAAGGCAATGTTGCTCTAACACAATTTTTTTTTTAAAGAAATGAATGAGTAAAATTCAATCTGAGGAAAGAGATTTGAAATGTGGTGAATTAGCAAGGTCTGAAGTGAAAAATAAGGTTCAATGATATGTGCATGGAATACAAGATCCATTGAGATCAAACTGAGGTCCATGTCAGTTAGAACTCATGCTAGTATTTTATGTAAAATGAGATGTATCGTAATATAGAAGTTGCATGTGAAAGTATGTCTGTGTGTTTAGTATTAAGTAAAGATTGTGAGAACAATGATACTGTCTGTAACAAAACAGGCTCCAGAATATGTGTGTTCGTAGAAGGTAAGATGAGGGGAGAAGGAGTTTTACTCCATGCAGCCCCTGGGATTTAGGCTGACTGATCACCTTCGATACATGGCTTCCAAGACTGCCCCAGAGTTCATCTCCATCTCAGTCCATGAGAATGGTAAACAAAGGATGGAAGAGCACACAGGGGAAGCTTTTAGGATACATTCCAAGCAGTGGTAGACGTGACTTCTCCCATCCCATTGACTGTAACATCGCAAGGGAGGCTGGAAAATATAGACTGACTTTGTGACCAGGAAGAGGACATCATTAGCAGCTAACAACCTCTGCCACATAATGACATGTGTAATTGTAATAATGATAATAATAATAAAATATTTATTTGGTTTACACTAGAAAGAAAATTAAATATATGTTATTGCTAATTATGGTATAAAGACATTGAATAATGATTATTTGTGGATTTGGAAATAACATTTATGGTTATAACTCCACAGAGTTAATGTATCCAATTTATGAGGAGCATGAGATGTGAGATAGAGTTTTTTAGGAGAAGAAGGAAAAATTAAAGGCTTATAAAAAATTAAGCTGTATATTTCAGACTATACTGACCCAAGATGAAGCAATTTCTGAAAGCAAAGTTATATATTTTTTTATCCAACAGACACAGGTTAATTGTAATGAGAATTTCAGATTGGAAGTTTACTGGAGAGCAGACATTGTCTTGATATGGGAAGAATGAGGGTACAGGTAGTAGACGGTCGCCAGACTGAAGGGATGTGGATAGCTCATTAAAATGTGAAAGATCCATTTTGCTGAAAACTCCACTGATCTTTCATCCTTGTGTTTTTCTGTTATTATTTTATCCTAGAACATGGAAGTTTAGGAAGGAAATACACTTTAAATAAATACCTGCAGTGTCTACACTTGAACCATGTCTCTCATCATTGCTGCTTTTACAGGATTTGGGGGTTTACAGAATGCCTGGGAATGATGCTTAAATATATGCACCTGATCAATCATGAAAACATATTCCGAAGTATTCTATTCATTCTTCTTCTTGACATTCTCTGCTCCTCCTTCAGTCTGGCAGCATAATCCCTGGATCCCCGTCAACTAACCCTGTCATAACTTGTTTTTACCTGCACACATTTGTGTTGATTACTGAGTTCTCCTGTATTCCTAATTAGACTGCAATTGCCTTTAGGGAAAGAAACACATTTCCATATTAATGGATGGTCCAACTATACAGTAAAATACTATGACTTCTCAATCATTCCTCTTTACTCTGACTGATTTTTGATAGTTTGTACTGTCATATTATTGACTCAGATTTTGGTGTGATGTCTCTAAAGCTATCTCACTTTATTTTATCTGAAAAGTGGGGAAAATATCAATCTCTTGTCCTAATAATATTTACATGTGTTCCTAATAAAATGGAAATGAAGGAAAAATCTTATAAAATAAATAATTATAGAAATGAATCATAATAAATATTATAACTAAAAGTACTTCATCCTGGATACTGTTTTTTGATATCTTAATTTTTCTTTCTGTTGCACTGAAAAGGAAAGATGATGCTCAGTTTTAAATGTTAAAAGTGTACAAGCCCTGAATCCAGCTGGAAGCCTACTAGAAAGGGAGCCCAGGTGATGACGCTGTGAGATCAGCCCCTGGGGTATAGAACAGGATAAAGGAGAACAGGGAATGAGCAATGAAGAAGCAAATTAAGAATAACAAGCTCAGTACACTCCTTTTGACCATTCAGAACGCATTCTTTCCCTTTGTAAAGACATGCTCATTGCTAATCCAAGAAAAACAAACTCCTATCAGCTACCATATCATTAATGTCAATTAACTCAAATATCTACCTGGAATTAATACTGCAAAATTAGTCATAGGTAGAAGAAATGAAGTGGGGAAATCAATTAAAATAAAGTACAGAGAGCTGCTATAATCCTGGCTTTAGTAATTGGTCTCAAGCCTAAGGTTGACTATCATAATTTCCTTCCTCTACTACCAATTCTCTCTTCCCATTACCATCTGCCATGAAATAGAGCTCTTTACCTGAGGAAACAATCTAAACTTTTCTTCTCAAACTCAACCATTAGTTTTCTTGCTTTTATAAAGAAGTGTTCCTTTTCTTCCATGATTTTACACGGAACTTCAAAGGAGACTCATTCCCAAACATAATTCCCATTCCCACGCTGCATAGCAACACGTCTTGGCTAATATGTATCAGAATAAAATCTAAAATTCTCCATGGATCTCTGAAGTTCCTGAAAGTCCTGTGAAACAGAGGCACTAAATGCTCTTTGTTGTGGCTATCTTTTTAAGAGTGTTGATATAGTGAATAACCTTGGAATTTAAAGATAGTATCTTCATTCAAAGTAAACGGCAAGTTTGCTTACTGTCTTGGGATGCAAATCACTACTTGAAGCACATCTGCCTGGGAACCACTGTTCTGTAACCACGTGTCCCAAATCATGTCTCTAATCGTAAGAATCATATTCATCCTGTCCCAAAATGTCCTTTCCATTTTCCTAGCATTATCATCCTAATTTTTCTTTGTTGGTGAATATTTTAATCATATGACCAAGTTAGAAACTTCAGTGTCGTCAGAAATACTGTTCTTTCACCTAACACGTTCAATGACTCTCTGCCTTCCCCTTCCATGTCCAATTCTAATTCTAGTTCCAGAATATTTCTAAAGTCTGTATCTTTCCAACCATCAAAAAATTGGCCTACTTTTCGTCTCTGAAATATCTCTGGATTGTTACTCTCACCCCTTTCCCTTCCTCAATGCTGACAGCTTCTACTCTATCTTTCCCACTTTGTCAGACTGATTATTCCTCTGCTTCATGTTTCCCAGTTGTGAGGTTTTTTGCATGTTCACTGTGAAATTCTATGCTGTGCAATTACTTGTTTTGATTCTCTACTCTAAGAAAATCCTTCTTCATTTATTGAACGTTCCTACGTTCTTCAAGACTCAACTCTGGTATCATCTTATATGGAAGTTTTCATAGATCTTGCAGACTGGATAAATTTCCACTATGTGAACAAGTATTCATCTCTTACATTTTATTGAACTTTAAATATTTTGCTAGCAGTCCTAACAGTCTCCACTAAATTACAAGAAATTTATGGTTAAGGAACACAACTTTTTATATTTCTCCAGCTCTCACTACCCCAAAGTGTTCAGCATCATTTGCTTTATTGTCATTACATATAAAGTTAAAATAAATTATTGATAATCTAAACCAAGCAATAATTTTTATGATTTGAAGATACTCAAAACCTTCCCAAGGAAGATCCATAGAATACATAGACTCGTTTTTCCAATTCCACATCTGGATAGTTCATTTCACAAACAAACAGACTAAATATCTCTAAAACAGTTTTAGTGCTTTGTAAACATATGAATAATTGTATTGTTAATATAAAATAGATGCTAAAATGTAGTATTACACATTATAAAAGTGTTGATCTATTTAGAAATACTTGATTATAAAAATTAAATGTCTTAATGAAAATTAATGTTTATATTTTTACATCTGATAATAATTTTTTTAAAAAATATTGGAACCTGTTATATAATGTTACTTGACTAATTACTGATCACAAAAATAGCCTTGTTAACATACGTCTCGAGAGTATAATGACCTTTATTAAAACAGTATGTATGTAAAGACACATTTAGATGACAAATATTACTTGTGATTATTTAAGAAAGAACCCTTACAGGATTATTTCAACCAATGAAGAGTAAAATGTATTAATTTAATCATAATACAATATCTTGAGTAGAGAATTTATTGTGTGTTTTTAATTATTTTCTAATTATTTTTCTGGAAAAATGATATATGAATAGTACACAATTCCTTGCTTTTAGGATCAGGCATTACCTTTACGTATTTATCATATGCAAATCTAGCTCTTCTCAGAAAATAACTGGGACTGTTTTTTTAAATAACTCTCAATCTTTAAAAATATAGAAAGATATTTTAGAATTTAATATAAATTGGCATAATTTAAATGTCAAAATTTTATTTAAGTCCAGCAATACTTTTGCTAAAATGAATCATTGTGATAAATAATATATTGCTTGATTTGATTTGATTTTTTTTCTTTTTAATGTGTGGTTCACAGAGTAATTACCTCAAGTCAAAAGTAAACATTATACATTTGTCTAAACCCATAGAACGTACAGCACCAAGAGTAAGCCCTAATATAAACTATAGATTTTGAGTGATACTGATGTGTCAGCATAGGTTCATCAGTTGTAACAATTGTGCCACTCTGGTGGGGGATGTTGATAATGGGAGAGGCTATGCTTATGTGGGAGCAAAGGGCAAATGAGAAAATCTTTACCTTCTCAATTTTGCTATGAACTTAAACTACTCTTAAAAATATTTTTTTAAAAAGGGAATGTGCTAATATACATATAAAAAGAAACTCTTAAAACTCAATAATAAAATAACAAGCCAATTTAAAAATAAGCATAAATCTGAATAGACATTTCTCCAAAAAAGGTATGAAAATGAGATTATACAAAGATATTCAACATTACCAATCAGGGAAATGCAAGTCAAAATCACAATGAGAGACCACTTCACACCAACTAGGATAGCTATAATCAGAAAGACAGTAACAAGTTTTGGGGAGGATATAAAGAAACTGAAACCCTCACAGACTGCTGTTGAAAATGTAAAATAACGTACCCAATTTTGAAGAGTCTGGTATTTCCTCAAAAGTTTAAACACAGAATTTCCATATGACCCAGAAATTTCACTTGGAGCTATGAACCCAAGAGAAATAAAAATGTATGTCCACACAGCATATTATACATGAATGTTCTTAGCATTATTCATTATTATTATGAATAATAATTCATAACAGCCAAAAGGTAAAAACAACCTATATGCTCATCAACAGACGACTGAATAAACAAACTGTACCAATCCATACAATGCAGTATTTTTCAGCAATAAAAATGAAAGGATTATTTGATACATGCTACAACATCGATGAACCTTGAAAACATAAGGATAAGTGAAGTGACAGAAAGTAGATCAGTGGTTGCCTAAGGCTGGGGAGGACGAGGGGGAAATGGGGAGTGATTGTTACTAATGATGATTACACAACTTGGTGAATATACTAAACTGAATAGACTGAATTGTATACTTTAAGTGAGTAAATTGTATGGTGAGTGAATTATATTTCAATAAAGCTACGATTAAAAAACAAACAAATAAACAAAGCAGAGGTTTCCCATGGCCCCATGTCTTTCACTGCTATTGGCTAAGTCTTCCAAGCCGAGGGGTATGATTAATTCATTTTTATTTTCATATTAACGCAAGGTCTGGAAACTCTGAATATTCACAGGAGCTTGAATTTTTTTTGCCCTTACGCTGACTCACCCCTAATTCATACACATTTGTGTCTGGTTCTGAGTTCTCTCTGTATCATATTTCAAATGTTCTTTGAATGTAAGTTTCAGAACTCTGCACATCTGACAATCTTCAGATCTCCTACTTTGCAGGTGTTCTCTGTCTAGCCAAACCTTCAAAAACAAGGGAACTCCTATCACACACAGGAATCATTTCCCCAGATGTCAGCCTCTTACAAAACCTTAAACTCCTACATCCTCTTAGTTGGTCTTACTTGACTGACTTACCAATTTGCTTATAACTTAAAGTAATGAGCTAATCTTCCCCTTCTTCTGGCCCCTAGTTATAAAAATGTGTATGCCATTATTTGTACTGTAACCACTTCTGAGTTTTAAAAATAGAAACAACTTGTATAAAATTATCTACCAGATTTTTTCTCAGAAGAATTCGACATATGCTATCATAATAAAAACAGGATGAGAACAAAGGAAAGGATCTGTATAGGTCTGAAAGCAAAACAGAAGGAAATCTCACTGAAGCTGGCCATCCAGCTAACAAGTCCCTCCAAGGCTGTAAGTACTCCTGTCTTTTGGCTTACTGATTAAGTATCAGTAAAACTATGTTGAGTGGCTGTGCCTTCTAATAAAATGATTTTGAGCAAAGCACCCAAAGGAGCCAGAGGAACAATAAGGTTATTCTCATAATAAGATTGACTATCAAACCTGAAAGCAAAGTTAAAACTCTGAGTTAATACTGAAAAGAATCCTTCCACAAACATTTGTACTGTCTATTGTTCCCTGTGTCCCCACTACTTAACTTGTTATAACATGAGGATTATTGACATTATTCTATCATGTCCTAAAGACCCTATCTTTGCCCTTCTGTTTTCTCCTTTGAGCTTTTATCAAGGCAAATTACAACAATATAAAACAAACGTATGAACATGAATTTAACCAGTTCTTTCTAGTTCACGGCTTCAAATGTCATCCAAGTGAATATCATCTTTGTGTGACAATTAAAATCTGCTCTTTGGGAGATTTACAACAACCAATTCTCCCTCTTTCTTCTGTTCTCTACTTGCAGAGATGTACACATGAACACTGCATACACAACTTGCATTTGGAAATTCAAATGCATTGAAAGTAGTGCCTCTCCTACATATAAGATTAATTTTCCAGCCACTAATATAAAGATACGCCAGTATTCATTGAAAGCATGAGAGAATAAATCTCAAGTGATACATTTGAAATAATTTTGTTGCATGGCAGATTATCTTAGACAATGGTTTAGTCAACATCTTCACTTAGTTAATACTCATTTAAAGTGTATGCTCAAAAGAACTCATCCCAATTATAGTATTTAATACTGCAGCTTGTACCCTTCCATACTCCTGATCTTTTTTCTACTTGACATTTTCTAGGGACTGGCACTTATTATTTTCAAATATATTATATAAATTACTAATTATTGATTTTATGTTTATCATCTTTATCATCTAATTATCTCCTTTATGGAGATGTCTACCTATCCAAAATATAAACTCCATATTCACTAATATATCTCATCGTCTAGAACAGGGATTGATATCTAGAGAATGCTGATGAAATATTTGGTTAAATGAAGATTTCTGAGTTCTGGATCAAGATGTTTGCTACTGAAACCTAAACAATTCACTTCTGACTTAAACATTGTATTACTTTTCTATGTTTCAAACAAATAACCCCATATATAGTGCCTTAAAACAATGTATTTGCTAGAGTTGCTGTCAGGGGTCTGAGCACAGATTAGTTAGGTCCTCTGATCAGGGACTCCATAAGGTTGGACTGAGTTCTCATCTGGTGGCTTATCTGGGGAAGAATCTACTTCTAATTGCATGAAGAATGATGGTCAAGTTAATTTCCTTATAGCAGTATGTCTGAGGGCTCCCACTTCTTATTGACTGTGGTTAAAGTCTGCTCTCCTGTTCTGGAGGACACCCAGAGTAACCCAACAGATGGCCTTACCCATTGACAGTTTCAATTAAGGTAGTCTGCCCCTTCAAGGCCAGCAAGGAGGATGTCTGACCTCAGGAGAGCCTAGTCCCTCATTAAAGTGCTCTTACCTGTGCAGTCAGGCACCCTTAAATAACGTTGCATTTGATTAATTCAAAATTAACTGCATTGTGATCTTAACTACATATCCATAATCTCTTCAGCTTGCCATATAGCATAATCTAATCAATGGAGTAACATCCATTACCTCTGCCATATAACAGACTTTAATCATGGGAATGGCATCCACCATGTTCGCCATATTCTCTCAGCTAAAAGCCAATAACAGACATCTTGACCACTCAGGATGGAGGGGATTAAACAAAGATCTGGACATCAGGAGGCAGGGAATCACTGAGGGTAAATTTGGGGCCTGTGTGCCATGCAAACTAATCAGTGTTTATAAACTGGCTGCAAATTAAGCGATTTGTTCTATGTTAAAAATCTTAAATTTTTGTCACAATACTGTAATTGGGTTTATGTAATTGGAAATTTTAGTTCACTCCCTGTCAATACACATCACTAAAAATATATTTATTCAACAATATATTTATTAAATGAAAAAACAATCATTTGTGGTCTTTTTTTTAACTTAAAATTCTCAGGTTTTATTGTCTTTTTTTTAATTGAAGGATAGTTGATGTACAATATTATGTAAGTTACAAGTGTACAATATAGTGATTCAAAATTTGTAACGGTTATACTCTATTTACAGTTACTATACAATATTGGCTGTATTCCCTGTGTTGTATAACATATCCTTGTAGCTTATTTTAAACATAATAGTTTGTACCTCTTAACCTCCCACCCCTATACTGATAACACTACTTTGTTCTCTATATCTGGCTCTGCTTCTTTTTTGTTATATTCACCAGTTTGTTGTATTTTTTAGATCTACTTATGGTTTTTGATTCAATTTCTCTGATTACAAATGTCTTAGGAATCTCTACATACTATGATTATTAGTGATAATTGATTCCTCTCTTTTTTACCTTTTTTCTACTAAATTTTCTGTTTCTATAAGCATTTTATCTATTCCTTCTACTGTTTCTGTTGTTTAGATCATTTTTCAAATGTCTCCTTGAATTTTGTAGCTTATACTTTAATTTTATTAAGGCCTTTTTTTCTTTCAGTGTATCAAATTTATTAATTTTCTTGATTGATCATTGCATCTTTTTTATCTTAAGATACTTTTTTTATTCTTTGGAAAGACAGTTCCATTCATTTCAGTGTCTCAAAGATTTGGTATTTTTTATTTTTCTGGACTTAATTTGTGTGGGTGCTTAGACTTAGAAGTCTGTTTTTACTTTATTGCACATTGATAATCATTTTTTCTAGCCTCATTTCTTGAAGGGATCTTATTTTTCCAATGATTTGCAATGGTACCTATGTCATATATCAAAGTGCCATATATTTGGGGAACTTTTCTGGATTCTCTACTTGTTCTATCTTTTTTTACTATTCCAGCACCATGTCACTTAATAAATCTTTGTAGTAAGTTTTTTATATCTGCCAAGGCAATTTTCTACTCTCATTTTTTATTCTTCAGAAAATTTTGGCTACACTTGGCAATTAAAATTTTTCCACAATGATGTCATCTTCCATATCCTTTCATTTATATGAACTGATTCACAAAAACCAGATTTTATGTCAAGATGGATTAGTAAATAACCTATTAATTACACAGTCCTACTTCTGGATTTTGGTCATTTCTATGGTATTTAAAAAATCATAAAGTTTGTGGTTGAAATTTTTACCTTAAATACAGAAATTGCCTCTAAGAAGGGTCTATTTTTTCTTAAATTGGCAGAGACAGAGAGAGAGTTAGTCACTTGAAAAGCCTCAGCATGCAGCCTAATACACTTGGTGATACCACCAATTTCACAAAACCACTTATTTGAGTTATACATGCTTCTGTAAATACTTACCCCATGTCTGGAATGACATTTCCAATGCCGTAACTGATAGGTCCTCTTCCATGTTCTTTCTTTCAACATTAACTTTATGCTAGGTATAGGGTATTGGGTTGACTCATTTTCTTTTAAATCTAATAAGTATAATAAAATTTAATAAAGTGTTAAAAATGTACATGAGATTAATAGCATGGATGTGAAAGTAATCAAGGAAAGGAAGTCTTTTCTAAAATCTTGAAGAGGAACACTTTAGACCATATTTTTTTGAGGAAATTAACTTGACTTATTGTTGTGGTTTTGTTCCAAACATCATTTTTTTTTTTTGCCTCCATGCATGAGTGTGAGTGGTATGTATGAATAACATTCTCATCATTAGGGCCTCTTTTTAGATTTCATTTCTAACTACATAGACTGATTGAAAGAAGAGGGTAGGGATTGATGGAAAAGATAAGTGAATTTTGGCTCCTTTACTATGTAACTAGCTTTAAAATAATTAAATATAAATATAATTTAGAAGTTCTTGGTAATTTCTGTAGAAATAAGTGAATATACGAACAGCTGACACTGCATCTACCAATTTCATTAATAACTGACCGATTAGTCAAACTTTGTTCCATATATCATGAGTAATAAGCTGACATCTCTAACCTGTGATGTTTAAGTGATAAAGAAGAAGAAGCACATTTTAGTCCTGTTCTCTTCTTGCCAGAAGGAATTTTATCATAACAGTAAGAATATACTAATGGAGTTGATTCTTCTGGCATGGCTTAAATTTTTAAGGATTTTGGCAGCTCAATTGGTAAAGGGCATGCCAGATTGCTAAATGACTGTAAATTAAGGGGGAAAAATATATATATATATCATATTATTTAGTTGGGTTTTATAATTAAAGAGAAAGTCTGAATCAACAAATCTTGTTTAAATTAAAGAATCAATTTAATTCAATTCTGTTGAAGCCACAGAAATTGAGTATTTTTATGTGTCTAGCACTCTGCTCAACACCCCAAATGAAGCACTGCTATTTGAACCTCTAACCCCTTCTCCAGGAAACGACAACTCATTTGGTGACAACAAAACATCAATATATAAAACAATTTGAGTTGACCATGGAGCTGCTTTTAATCAGCCTAACACAGTTGCTGGAAGCATCTACTGAATTAGTTTTGTTCAGCCACAAGTTCAATCCCAAACTTAACATCATTGCCCTTGCTGATGTGGCTCTGGGCCAGAATAGGCAAGAGGCTAACAAAATTTGTCCAATTTACTCAAAGCAATTTGATTTAACTGGCAGTTGTTACCTTGGTGTCCCATCTCCTGACAGGCAGATTTAAAGCCCTGCAATGTGCAGCCAGGCTGCATGCCAGGGTGTCAGGACCTAACTGTAACTGCCCTGGCTCTCTCTGCCATAATCTCTATCAACAGCAAACAGACTAACATTTCACAGTCAAAATACAGGGCAGTGGCTAAAACTCCTGTTTTGTATGTGTAAAAGCATCTCTCCCCTCATTTGGACAATAAAAGACCTTGCTTGTGTCCCAAACTTAGCATGAGGCAACAGATTTCCCAGTGAATTCAAGAGGATGTATACAATTGATAAATCTCAATGATCTGTAATCGTTAACGGGTGATATACAAGCATAAGCATAAAAATCCAAATTGCGAATCACCAATTGTGATGGTTCTAAAGTGGATTATGTTTATTCAGAAGGCATTTGGCTACCCAGGGCAAGCATGAAAATGTACTTGAGAATATTCAAATGAAATGATGCCTGGTTGATGATCTTTTGCCTAGATGTGTAGTGCTAATATATGTTTGACTGTTTGCAGTAGGATGGGATGTTTTGTTGTATTGTAAAAGCGTGTATCTTTTTAAAGGGATGTCTCTGTCCCACATATATAACTCACAGATTAAATGATGATAAACCAATACATACTCTGTGGAGCCATTCTTCTTTCCAAAACTCAGAACTGATTTTCTCATTTCATCCAACTATCATAAAAATTTGGCCATAAAGATCTACAGACCAACAACATAGTTTTTCAATATATATTTGTTGAGTAAAGCATTGAGTGAAGAATTTTTACAACCGCATTTTCAACAGGTTTTAGATGAGCTACAGGAGCCTACTTTGTCAAATTTCCTATCTTCTTTATGACATCCTTGAATTTTTCTGTTCCAGTCTAGAATTCATGTAATATAAATTTTTCCAGTAAAAAATGGTTCAATAAATATGTAAATATAATAAATACATGGGATATCAGATAGAGTACTCAGAAGGCTACTGCCTCATTAGTCGGCAAAATATTCACCCCAGACTAAAGATATTTCTTGCTCAGTTGTAACAGCCAAATAACTGAATATTAAACATACAGAAGTCATTTCAGAAATAGTTCTTTGTCCAAAATCATGGTCTACATTTTGATCATCATTATCCTTTTTATCACTGATACATATATTCAATCACAATCATTCCAAGAATCTTCACATCAATTAACAGAGTATTAGAGTCCTAGGGCAGCTGTGCAATACAAACTTGGTGAACTAAAAATATGGAAATGTATCTTTTTACAGTTCCAAAGAAGCCCAGAAGTTCAAAATCAAGGTGCTGTCAGGGCCACACTCCCTTCAAAGGCCCTGGGAGAGAATCCATCCTGGCCTCTTCCAGCTTCTAATAGCTTCACATATTCCTTGGCTTGTGTTAGCATAAGTCTCATCTCTACTTCTGTCTTTACATGGCCTTATCCCATGTCTCTGGGTCTCAAATCTCCCTTTGCCTCTCTCTTGTAAGGACAGCTGTCATTGGATTTATGTCCCACCCTATATAGGATGATCTCATCTCAAGTACCTTGGTTTAGCTACATCGGCAAAGGCCATCTTTATAAGTAAAGTCACATTCACAGTTTCCTGGTGGACATATCTTTTGAGGGAACATAATTCAATCCACTATAGGCAGTAAAGGTCATAAAGGGACATCTCTTTCATTGCAGGAAGAATTTCAGTTAGTAGAAAAACATGGGCTATGTTAGTAAATTTAAGAAATGTTTACAAATCAGCCAGACTATGAGAGTAAATGAGGGGATAAAATAGTATGGGGAGGGCTACAGAAACATTCACATTCTTGCAGCTTTAAGAGTGTGGTGAGTCAAGAACACAGTTAAGGGTTGAACAGTTATAAAGGTTCCAACAGTCTTTATATCAAGAACCTCTCCTGATTAAGTTTTGGGAGCCCTCCTCACCTCCTGGTCATGATAATATAGTGATGGTGAGAAAAAGCATTTAAAGTCAGTTATAATTAGAGAAAAAACAACATGTAGTTTAGCTATCTTAAACATGGAAAACAAATCTAGAGCTAAGTTTCAGATGAGTATACAGCAAAACACAAGATCACTGAGAAAAATCGACTAATGAATTTGCTATGCAGCTGCAAAACTGATGAAAATCACATTGACTTGGTTTGTATTTATTAGAAAGAAATGGGATGTTTACGGATCTGTGTTGCTTTGCCTGTCTGATAATGGACAAAAGAAAAAAAGCTGGAGTAAGATGATTCACTAAATATGACAATGCTGAAACTATAAAAGTGGTTACCTATAGATCCTTCTCAGAGGAACGTACTATGGTAAAGGAAAAAAAAAAGTGAACTTGGTCTCAAATGCTGAACTAGGTCAGAAAAATTCAAGGAACTTCCTTTGGGATAGAGACTACAACAGTACTGGCTCTTATAGCTCATGATGTAAAATCTGTTAAGAGTTCATTGGCTTCAATTTTTGCACAATAACTTGCTCAGCAATTATGTACTGAGTGACTATGTTCCTGGTCTGTGGAAATTGTAAAATAAATTCTCAGGATAGTCAGCTAAAGTGAGAAAATCAATTAACCACAGATTAGGTTAGACTAATACAGAAAAAAAATGTTATTAGTAGGCCAAATTAAAAAAGAAACGAAAGACAGACATATTAATGAACTCCTTAAACTGTTCATTGTTAAAAAGACTTAAGATATACAAATAAGAAAAAGTGAAAATCCATCAAAATAAAACAGGATATAATTATGACTTTAAATTTCTCAGCAGATTAAATAATAAACATTATTTGATTTGGAATTTGGGGTTAAATGTGTTTTTTTTAATGGGCCTCTCATTAAAAGAAAAATATGCCATCCCATAATTCAATTTATTTAAGGTAGGAAATGCTCATTAGGATTTTTCCTTGCTGAAAATCTCCTTAAAAAAAAATGAGAACAAAATATGTTCCTGGTATTGTTTTTTGTTATCAGAATAATCACATCAATTTTTTATGCATGTGATCTCATTCAAAATCTTACAGGCAAGATTTCAGAATCTACTGTGCTGAAGACATTGCAGTAAGAGCTAGGGGAAACGGAGACTTGAACTGGAATAAATCATTTCCTACATGAATATTCTGATATCTGTACTGCTCAGAGCACAGAATAATTCATTATTGGCAAGTGAGTAGCATATACATAGTAAGGTACATAAAAATGTGATGACTGCCTAAGGAAACAGAATAAAACATGTTGTTAGAGTAAGACATGCATGGACATTTCTTAAAGAAAGTTTCTCATATATCTCTAAGAAATAAAGTGGTTCATATAATTAGTAAGTTAAAGTGATGGTACAAACACACAAAATGTAATAAATGATGGTTGATTTACAAATATTTATCAGAAAATTATTAAGAACTCATTCTTGCCAGGTGCTGTTCTAACTGCTCTTTGATACTAATTTACCTATTGCTCAAAACAAGTCTATGAAGTAAAACGATTATCCCCATTGCACACATGAGGCTAGAGAAACACAACAATAGGAACTAATTCGCCCACAGTTGCACACTTGGCGTGTGGAACAACAAAGAAAGGGTAACAAAACAGAGAAAACAGAACATATCTGATAAGAGTGTAGTGGGATAGGAGGGAAAATAGTTTTTTTTTTAAAGCCCTCTTAGATTTTCATGAAAAATTCGATCCACTCAAGTGATTAAATTAGGTAGGTTTTTCAGCATCTTGTAGATATTGATGTTTTTACATGTCCTGTATTTCTGAGTCAGCCAAGTCAATAGACATAAATCATTACTAACAAAATTTTTACAGTAGTGTTTTACCATTTCATATGTACTCGGCACCTTTTAGAAACTGAAATAAGAATACTTTTCCCGGTCAGATACCCGTTAAAATATATGTTCAAAACACATCAAATAAAATCATGAAAATTCTCTCGGGATATTCATTTTAAAGCACTATTTTTAAGAGTTTTAAGCCGTTTTCTTCCAGATTGACTCTTTGAAACACTCCTATAAACAAAGTGGGTCTTTGTATTCATTTTAAAATGATGAATCACAAGCTTAGAGAAGGGAAGTGGCTTCCCCAAAACATGCAACACGAAAGCAAGCAAACAAAAAAAGGATCCAAATACAAGATTCTCAATTCCATATTCAATCCAGAAATCCTTAGACTCAATTCTTTGAGGGAAAAGTTTCTAGCTTCAGTCATGGAAGCTGACACAACAGGAGTTTTCAGTAGGCTGCATAAACATTTGGAAAATTTATCATGGAACAAGTACTTATTATAAAAGGGAACAATTCAGAGTGTATTATACAGTGAATTGTAATTTAGGATTTGCAAAATAATTTATGGACAATTGACTAGATAATTTTCTTAGGGGGAAAATTAAAATGAAGGAGCTCATAATGTTTGAATTATATGTAAAAATAATAAAAAACATACCACATGCTTCCCAAATTTAGTTATTTCTGTAAAGGTAATCCTTTATGGAATGGTTTACTAAAATATGTATAAATTTATAGACTTGGCAAGACACAGTATCAGAAAATATACCCAGAGCCATTTCACACACACATAAATATACATTCTCACTCTCCTGCTACACGCTATATTATATAGGACTAATGTTATAAAAAAATGTTTAATCAGAACACATCAATCGTGGTTCTAGGACTCTGGGCCTTTAAATTTTCTAATATGCTTGTGCTTAAATAATTCACCAAGCAGCTTAAGCCCAAGATTGTATCTCAGATCCAATAGATGTGAATCTCTTCCCTTCCATTTGTAATGAAGAACAGATTAAAGATTTTGCTAATGAAAATAATTGAGAGTAATCCAAAAAAGCTAAAACAGACCTTTCCAACAAATAAGCCGGCTTTAAACACTGTTAATCTGATGAGGATAGGGAGAGTTTAATTAAAATTCTATCTCCCACTTATCTAATATTAAAGAGTAAAATATCTGCTAAAACAGCTTTCTCTTTAACGTGGTTCTTTTTCCCTCTTTGGGGCAGACTGAAAAAATAAACTGAATTGAAACAGAAAAAAATCATTCCATCAACTCTTTTATTATTATAATTTTGGGGGTAGAAGTCACAGCCCTGAGTTGGTAATGAAGACGAGATTCTGCTCAGTGACTTTGTTGGGTCTCCCATGTCAGATTGAAGGTAATATAATGTGAGAATTTTATACATGTTTCATTCTCTGGGTGATAATTTGGTGCTAGTAGATACTTTAAATACTGTAAAATTTAGACTGACATCTGCCTGGTTACTTGATTCTCAAGTCAGCAATGCCAGTAGGTGACATGTAGTAAGCAAAGAAAGGTGGTTACTATACTTCTATTCAAATGTACATTAATTTCAAAAGATGACAGAGAAATATTTCACAACTCATCCAAGTTTTCAGTGATAATAAATTCTAGTTAAAAGAACACAACTTGGGTTTTTACTAGCTGCACTGTTTAGCTGCTAAATACTACAGTGTCCACTAAACCATTAACAATTTATTTAAATTTCATATAACATTCATAGATTATTGTGAATAAACAGTGTTGATGTGTGATTAACATTTTTCAAATTTGGGAATTCCTAAAATTTGCTGGAAAAAAAGGTGTGAACTCAGTGTTTGTTTACTGTCCTTAAAACAGGGACAAAACATGTTTGCTCTTAGTGAATTTGGCATTTAGGTATGATACATTCTACAGTAAAGAAAATATTTATACCCTAATAACAAATTTACTATAGCTTTTTGACAAGTCAGACAAGTTACACAAAAACATCATTTTAATCTTTCTGATGGAAACTTTTTGCATTATTCAAATACAATTCTTCTTCATCCTATAGATACACATTGATAACCCCAACCATTAGCTCTTCTCTGTTACTGAAGAATGTCTTTATTTCTACTCAATCTTCTAAACCAGTAAAAATACTTTAGAGAATTTAATTTTTTTAAAAAAAGACAAAACAGCAATAAACAATGAGAAGTCTAACAAAAAATCCTTCTTTGAATCTGTATCTTCTTTCATTTGTGTGCGGTCTCTTTCCTTATTCAGCCAATCTTCTTGATATATAACTTAAAACCACTTTGCTACTTCTTTCTATTTTTTTTATTTTTCTTACTTCTTTTCATTCTCAATCCACTGTAGGCTGGCCTCTTCCTCTACCATATGAGTGAAACTCTGCTGTCAAGAGTCACCAATATCCTCCTGATTGGCAAGCCAGTAGATCTTTTAAATTACTGGACTTTGCTTCAGGGGCAGGGTTCAGCACTCAAGATGTGTGGCTTGTGTTTACCATGGCGGACATAGGATTGTGTTTGTGCTCTGTTCTGGCTCTTACTTCTCAGTCTGCTACTCAGTGTCTTTCTCCTCTGTCCATTCTTTAAGTTGTTGATATTCCTTTGGTTTCTTCTTATTACATGTAATTTTACGGGACAATTTCATTCACGCTTATGGTTTTGACCACACATATAACTCTGCTCAGTATAGTCATCTGGATAGCATGGAGATACTTCAAGTTCCAATAAAACACTCATTGATGTTCATTAATAGCATTGATAATAAAGACACAACAACCATTTATTTTATCCATAATATATGTCAAGCCATGTTCTCACTTTTCTATATATTTCCTTTTAATTTTCACAATTACTGACTTAGTGGATGTTCATAAGTTTGAAATTTGGTATTTTTGGCAAAAGGTAAAAATTATAATAGTGACATCTTAATTATAGGTGCTTAAAACATGAACTACCAATATACAATATTTTCTTATTTTTTTCTTAACTATAGTTTAACTGAAATTTTAATTTTCTCTTTGCTGCCAGGGAAAAATGACTTTCTGAAGTCCCCCATTTTTTAAAAATTTTATACTGGTAGTTGTTTTACCATACACACTATTACTCCCATGAGGAATTTATTGAAAACTTTTCTGTGCTATCTCTAGCTATCTAAATATCTATCCCTATCTATCTATCTATATACCTACTTCAGTGAGACCTTGAAGAAGAGCTAATTTTTCCATTTTCAAAGTATAATGTACACCCACTCTCTTTTCATCAAATCATTCAAATAAATTAGTCTGTGTTTTGTCTAAACATCTGTCAAAAACTGAAAGATGTATTAGAATGCCTTTCCAATGCTATCTTGTTTATAGCAATTGCTCTAAATATTTACAATAAAGCATATATATAGTATACATATGCAATCAAGAGCAATATGTGTGTGTGTGTGTGTGTGTGTGTGTGTGTGAGAGAGAGAGCTTGCTCTTTATTGTTCTTTTCCACTTATTAAAATGTATGGTACTTAAGGTCAAAGACTTTTTTTCATCATGCCCCTAGAATAATGCCCAACACATAGTAGTTGGTAAATAACTCTTTGGCAAATATAAATGTGTCAGTCAATTTTAAAAAAGGTATTATGTAAAAAGATTAAGCTCAAAATGGAACAGTTAAAATCTTTAATCTTAGTTATATAATTTTTCCCTATGGTGAGGCATTACTATGCCAATTTTTCAAATCAGGGAGTTACATAGAAATTGGCCTGATGAAAGCTTTGGGATTAGCATTTCATTAACTATTGCAGTTTAACCAACCAAAGCCAAAAATTAGCTAGATTTGTGTTTGGGACAATTTGCAACAAATTATTGAGCTTTTCAGAAAATAATGCCTCCTAGGCTAACAGAAAGTGTAAAATTTTGAAATAAATAATCACGTTTTACTGAGGTTTGATTATATTTTCCTGTGATTTAAAAATAATTTCAATCATTTTCAGTATTATTACTATATACTGTTATTAATGTCCTTGCATACATAATTTTACAAATGGGAATATTTTCATTTATTTCAGATGTAATTCAATATCATTCTATACCTAAGTCTACAAATCTTTTCTTCCATAGTAGACAGATGATTTTAAGATATCTTATGTGGCACTTTAAAGCACCTTATTTTTGACATTATGAAATAGTATTTATTAGCGTACTGGCCATTATAGATCTATGATAACACCACTATGATTATCCTTTCCATTTTGTTAAATAGAATATTTAACTAGTTATTTCACTGATACAATTTCTGTTTCTCAGTGAAGATACAGAAAAATCAATGCTGTCATTCAAAGCTCTGTTTTTGATTTTTATGCTTACATATTCTTTTAATCAAATTCAATATGTGATTCACTGTTTTAATATTCTAGAGTTTTGATAAAATCACAGATCTTATTTCTACATTATATACTCCTCTTAATAACAGACAGAATTGATTATTCATTCACTCACTCATTCACTTGTTCATTTATTCATCATTGACATTTATTCATCATCATGATTACCATAAAAATATTACTGTATAAATCACTCCTGGAAGATGGAAATGATTTTTATCCCCTTATACCTTAGCAAGAGATCATCTGGCATTCAGTAAGTATCATGATATAGAAAGAAACAGTGTTTATTATTGCCAAATAACAGAAGTATTTCAAAAAGTAAAGTATTTGTAATGAAAATTCTAGCTTGCTAAAGAATTTCTATAACATATAATTTGTTGTATCTTTTTTTGTTGTTAAGAGGATTATCTAAAAATAACTGTATATAGTTTCCTTCTTCAAGTATAAGTAACCTACAGACATAAAAAAGGCTTATTCAATATTTGCTTTTACAGTCCTTCATTAATCTACAACAAGGACATTTCAGAGATTTTTCAATATGGATGTTTTAATACCTTTTGTGTCTCTGCTGAGATTTAGCCCTTTTTTCCTTTCCCTCACTAAGCATAGTTATAACAGCTGTTCTAACATATTTTTCTGCTAATATCAACATCTGGATCATCTTGTTTGTTTGCTTTTTCCCATTAATTGACTTTTCTTGTGAGAATGGATTACATTTTCCTGATTCTTAATATGCTGAGTACTTTTATATTGTATCTTGACCACTATGAATGTTACATGGTAGATTCTGTTATATTCCTCAGAAGAGTGCTAACCCTTTTGTTGAAAAGCAGACAAGTTAAGTGCTTGCTGCATGCCCTTCATCTTGAGTGACATATTCAATCTCAGTTCAATTTTTTTAAACTTTAGCTGGTACCTGTCCTGCAGATGCATGACTCAGAGACAGATGGAGAATTGTGCAGAGTTTATATACAGAAATTAGGCTCCATATCTTTGGCTTTCATGTTTCCAAAATCCCCACCCACTTTCCAGTGTCTTTACAATGGTGACTTTTTATCAGAGATTTAGTCATATTTTTGCCAACTGCCAGCTTTTGTTCGGTCTCCAATACCTCCAGGTGATTTCTTGTGTGTGTAATTTGTTCAGAGTTTATAGTAGTAATCAATGGGAGGTTCAGCCTAGTAGGAGTTTAATCTATTACCCCAGAAGCTGAATCTATAGCTAGAAAATTTTAGGGGGAAATTCAATAAATTTTAGAAAATCCTCAAACAAAACAAAGCAAACAAAGTTAAGTTTTACATTAGAGGGATACACTATGCCTGTTCAGTTGAGAAAGAGTGTGAGTTTTATTGATAAACTGAAAAAACATGAAGAGAACATATGACAGTATGTCACAGGGAGAAGCATATATATGGAGAAAGAAAATAACTGAGGATGTTTAACATCAAATTACAAATAAAAATTTGACATTTAAAAATGTCAAATATGTTCTAAAACTTACAGTTGTGAATGCTAGGTATTTTTGTTTTCTTTTAAGTACATTTAACTTTTGGGACACAGGTTAGTTACTTGGAAGCAATATAATCTTTTCAAGATTTACTTTTAATCCTTGTGTAGGCTGAGCAAGAAATATCTTTAGTTTTGGGTTAATATTTTGCCCACTAATGAGGCAATAGCCTTCTGAGTACTCTACCTGATATTCCACGTATTACAAATGTTTTCTACCCTTGATAGTAGGAACACAGACTATTTCCAGCCCTGTCTCAATACTCCCTCCCCTGCCTTGAGCTTACTTACTCATGGATATATGCTGATCAATACTCAACAAACATCTAGAAGGGAGTATTATGAAATCTCCAGAGCTTGCCCTTGGTGCAACTCTCCCTTCTGTATGCAATTCTCTTCTCCATGCAATTCTCTCTTCTCACAGTTCACAGGGACCTACCCTGTAAATTCTTAATGTCTCATCACCTGAAAATCGCACTTCTATGTCCTCAATTCAAGGAGACTTCGGGGTTCTGTTTGGATTACCCCTCCCAGTTCTGTGACCTGGAAACTCTCTCCAGACAATAAACAAGAAATCGTAGGGCTCAACTTGCTTGTTTTTATTCTTTCACAGTCATTGTTCTTTGATGCCTATTACCCAATGTCTGAATCTATTTTTTTTTCATATATCTTATCCAATGCTGATATCGTAGTAGGGAGGAACAAATCTTACTCCACATTAGATCTGTTCCTTTAACTCTAACCCTTTGTTTTGTTTCTAGCGCTTAGTCATGAAGGTTCTGCACCTTTGTAAAGTAATGTTGCCTATAGCCTGAAATATACAGGATAGCCTATTCTCAAGGCTCTGATCTCTAAGGGTATAATACGTTCCCATTCATGTAAAGATAAAAATTTGCAGAATAGAAAATAACATTTGTCTTGTTGAAGGTTTATAGGGACACCATGACCTGACCTACATGGACAGCTGCAAGAACAAAGGACTCCCAACACCAAGAAGTCTGCAACTACACCCCCTCATTGTTTTAGTATAAAAGGAGCCTAAATTCTGACTTGAGGAAGATGGTTCCCCAGGACATTAGTTTGCCATCTTCTCAGTCTGCTGGCTTTCCGAATAAAGGTGTTATTCCTTGCCCCAACACCTCATTTCCCAATTTATTGGCCTGTCGTGCAGTAAGCAGATTGAGTTTGGTCTTGGTAACAATACGTTTAAGGCAGGAGAGTAAGTCTAGTTCTTGTTACTAAGTCATGGCCTGAAAAGGAAGTCTAAAACCATGATCAAAATTCAATTTGTAGTAGAATGGATTTTGAAAGTCAACTTGAGACAATGGTTTACTAAAGTTTATTTGTCACATTTTATTTTCTATTAAAATGAAAATATTACATATACTAAAGGAGCTGATTTTTTTAACTGAGAGGAGAAGGTCTTCAGTTTTAGGTAACTAACAGATATGGAAGGAATTTTCATTACAATTTGTGTGGAAAGTAAATGTTCTTAGCTTGTATCTATAGGTTAGATTTTGCAAATGCCCTGGGGCAGCTCTACTATTTTGCAAATATTCTCAATCAAATTATTCTTTAACTTTGATACAAAATGTGCAGACACAGCAAAAATCTGTTATATTTATTATGTTAGCTGAGTTGTCAGTAGAGACATTTTACCCTGGTCTATTTATTACAACAATAGCTTGCTAACATATCTCCCAAATTCAAATTGCCTTCTCTAATAATCCAGTTTCTGGACAGCCACCAAAGCCATTTTATGTTTTCAGGCAGCCAACGAATGCTTTTTTTCTTTATTTCTGCTTCTTTATTTCTGTATTATTTTTTGTAGAGTAAATCATATTTTATTACCACTTAGGTGAAAACCATTCAGAACCTTCCTATCTCACTTAAAATAAATCCCCAATTATTAACAAGACTGATCCCTGCATTATTTTTCTGCTTATTTCCATTAACTTATATTTTGTCCCTCTTATTTATCTTCTTTTAAATTAACTGAGTATTTTTTATGATTTCATTGCATCTCCTTGTTTGATTACTAGCTCTACTTATCTGTGTTATAAATTTATAACTGCCTTAGGTTTTATAGCATGCATCATTTACTTACTACCACCTTCCTTTAAGTAATGTTATACCACTTCAGGCAGAACATAAGAAACTGATAGCACTATATTTCCACTTTTCTTCTTCTGGCTTTTGCACTATTGTTAAAGGAAGTATTTCAGGAAGAAGGAGAATGATTCCAGATAAAAAAAATTGAATCTACACAAGAAAATAGAGAGCACTTGGAAATGGTAAATATGTGGGTATATTTTAAAAATATTTTAAAAAGATAATTGGTTCTTTTATACAATAGTAAAAATAGTATCCTGCCACTTCTTATTCACTGTACTCTGCATACATGTTGGCTTACATTGAATCGCTCAAACGCACCAATGACTTCCTACTTTAGACTTAGCTAGGCTGTTCTTACTGCCTGGAGATACAGCACCCACAGCCCATACACAAGCACTCACTCAAACATTTGCTCTGGCTCCTCCTTTTGTTCTATAGTTTTCATCCTAACTTTTATTTCCCTTAACAAATCTTTTCAATTCATCTCATTTAACCAACACACCACTCAGTACTTTTTTATCTTCAAAATTTCCACAATTTATAATATTGTATTTGGCTCAACACTTACTTTTTTTTTTTTTATATGTGTCTCTCTACTAGTTCTGTGAGTTCCATGAGATTAGGAAACATGTTTATACCGTCATCTTTCCAGAATCTAAACAATGTTTGTGAAGTACTATTGAATAATTGTAGAGTGTTATTAAGAATATACTTAGAAAACGTTTCCTTTTAAGTTTGTTTTCCTACTAAGACACTTTTACAAAAGTACTGGAAAACAGTGTTTCAACCTACTCTATGTCATGCAGTGAGTCGTGTGAAGTTATTTAGGTTCTCCTTACTTTGTGTTGTGTTCTATCTACAAAATAAGCATTACAAAACAGGCCAGTGCCTTTTATTTTTAGTATGCTTTCAGAAACTAGAAGAAAAGTTACCATATCATTTTTTAAAATCTCTTGAGCCTCTTTGAAGTGACCCTGTCAACATCTCTCAGTGTTTCAGCACTTAAAGCTGTTTCTTGGTTTGTTGCCAAAGGAACCACCACAGGGATTTATACTGGCAACTTCTTTAAAAAATATACAGAACACTTTTTAAAATAAGGAGTACCTTGGAGCAATTCAAATCACTGTGTCACTCATGATGAAAAGGCTATGTACAAATATGTCATTATACGTATTCTTAGGGCTGATAATTGGTCAGATCTGACATTCAACTGACTACTTAACCTCCACAAGGGGATGTCAATGGACATCACAACCACATTGCCATGAGTGACATGGTTTTTCAGTCAGTGGTTGCAGATGCTTACATACACACAACATAAAAACTGTAACATAGAAACAGATGAATAGAATGATTAGCAAGATACATAATGAACAGGCACACCTTAAATCTATTTTTCTCTAAATAAATTGTAGTTCTAAAGTCATTATTTTTACCTGTGTATGTTTGTATATGGGCTTCACTTACACATCTGTACACACATGTTCAATTTTTTTTATAAAGCTATTTGCTTTGGAATGATAACAACAGATTATAGTTAATCTCAATGGGATCATTTGAGTTCAGTTATCAGGCACCTAAATTAGCATATATTTAGAGATTTTCCCAATGATATCATAACCCATAGGAGAATAATTTTAAAAAATGTTGAATCTCTTGTTGACCAGCACTTGATGTTAAATTATTTTTACATGTATAGACTGTATGCAAAGTTTCTTCAAGTTAGAGTCTGCTATTCTCATTTCACAATATTTTATTTCATTACTTAGATAATTATGTATCTCTCAAAAGGAATCTATGTATCTATCAAAAGGAAACACTCTAAATTATGTTCAAATTAATAATCTGGTAAAGTATCTCTGCCTGGAAAGTACATTTTGAATTAATTAATTAATTAATGACCTACATAATTACTAAGATTAAATCAAAAAGCACAGCAAAATCTAGGATTAAATGCAAACTTTCTCAAAGGAGCAAAAGTCAGAAGTAAAATGAATGCTATATCTTACTATATAAGAATATACTGTAACTTACCCTTATATATGTAGGATATATATACCCTATATATACTTAGAATATAGGATATTCTTTATATGTTTTGAAAATATCTTGGAAATGTACCAACTATAGTCAAAAGAACATATAAAAATGTATATAACTATTAATTTAGGTTTAACTTCCTATAACAGCTATAAAGAATGTGGGGGGGGGTGTGCCGATTTGGCATAGAAAACAAGCAGAAGCCAGCATTAACAGGAATGACTAAACATTTGCTAAAGTAGCAAATAAAAATCAAATTATGTATATTGAATATCAGCTTATTCATGGTCCTGCCTTCCACTGGGCCAAATGTCTAATAAAATTTTATCACAGTTATCTGCAGAGTATTCGGGGATTCAGAGCATTCATATGCTTAATTTGGAGGGGGGATTCTTTTTACAGTGGTTATCAAGACTTTGATGAACACGAAGAACTCTTAAAACTGTGACTTTAACAAATTCTCTGCTCTCCTGGGAGAGAGTATAAAGGGAAAGACAGTGTTTATCATCTCTTCATATATAGAAATATTGAATTTTCAGGGTGTTGCAGAGGGAAAAACATTACCCAAGCTACCTTTATTTGTGCACTTTAAAAGCTAGAAGGTTCTTTAAGCAATATCTTGTCTCAGCCCTTTAGTTTAGAATAAATTTGTAAAACATAGCTGCTGGTTATCAAAGACCTTGAAGGAGTTAAGAGCAGAAACAAAGAGGAAAAATATCTCTGTCCTAGGTCATAAGAAATTACCCTCTTAAATTTGTTTTTATGTTACTGATCTAAAAATTGGTTGCATGCCAGCTAATTGTATAGAGCATGCTTTATTTAATATACTGTACTTGTTCTAGATTCTCTAAGTTCTGTGATTTTATTACTGTGTTACTGATCCAAACTTGAGTCTGCTCGCCTGAATGCAGGAAAGCCAACTACTGACAACAGGTTGTGGTGAAAGGAAGTGCAGCGTTCATTGCAGGACACCAAGAAAGGAGACCAGGCAGCTCATGCTCTAAAGGCTCAAACTCCCCAATGGCTTTCAGGGAAAGATTCTTAAAGACAGGGTGAGGGAAGGCGGTTGTGGGTGTGTGATCAGCTCATGGACATCCGTCTGACTGACTGGCGGTGAGGTAGTTAGGAGTTAACATCATTAACCTCTGGAACCAACCTGTCTGGTGTCAATGTTAACTTCTTCCACCTGGTGGGGGGTTTCAGGATCTATAAAACTGCTCAAAGGATATGGCTCAGAACATTATAGCCCTTGAAAAGAAACTAAATGTTCTTGATTGTGTTTAGTGGTTAAACTATCATTATTTTGCCTTGCTTGATTGTTTTCCTTTGTTTCTGCTTTTTCTCATTTCTCTGATTGAATTCATTCTTCGGACCTTGGGGAAGGGCTAAAAGGCTAAAGTTTTTCTACAAACAAGAGGCAGGCAGAGGATATGGGGTGATGGTCTATCACAGGAAGTTCTCTTAGGGTCCTGCTTGGTTATGAGGTGTAGATAGAAACCATGAATATCTAACTCTTTGCCTTATATGCCATTATCAACATTTAGTAGGCTTTTAACTTGATACTTGTCATTGAAATGCTGTAGCTCATGTATAGTTATCAGAAGAATCATGTTTTCTCTAATAGGAAAATCAATTCTATATACATTATTAATATGTATAGCTTTGTTGTTAATTAATAGTTTGATAGATTTTTCCTTCTTAAACAATTTTGCCTCAGTGTCTGAATATTTGTTTTACTTTTTCCAATTCAAATTGTTTCAAAATTTGACTGAAAGCAAATATATGTGTAAAAACAAAACAAAACAAAACAAAACAAAACAAAACAAAACAAAACATTTAAAAAGTTGGGGCAAAATTGTTGACAGATCAAGTGTCTGAATATTGGCACCAGCATTCAATATGGTACTCATACTAGGAAATATCCAGGCTTTATATTCTACTTCATTGTAAAACTTAGGCAAAATTTATTAACACACTGTCATACAAACAATACATGCTGCTTAATGATAGAGCCCAATGTTCAAATTCCTTCCTTGTCTCTTTTTGTCTCTAAGATTTGAAACAATTACTGAATTCCTTTGAGTTCTTCCTTATCTATTAAAGTAGGTTGATAATGTCACCCACAATGGAATTTATGAAGATTCAAGTAATATTTTAAGTTTCTCTAATTGGTGCTACAATGGGATAACTAGTATTATTGTTGATGCTAATTCATTATCCTCATTATATCTAATTTCCTATGAGGTTTGAATGTAGACAAAGCATGAAGAAAAGTGCTGGGCACAACCTCAAGAATGAAAAGGAGTAATAACTAAAATTTTCAGATTGTGTTATTGTATGGGATGAGTGAGACTGTTTAACATTTTATTTGTTAAGTCTAGCAAGTATTTAAAAATCATGGATAACCACTAAAAGAATACTAATACAAAGCATAAACCAAAATATAACAGGAAAATTGAAGAAATTAAGGATATATTATAATAGGTATCAACAAACACAGTATAGGGAGAAAAACTATTCAGGAAAAGTCATAATCCTCAGAAGATGAACAATGGAAATTCAATAGCATAATGGAATAACTTTTCAGAGCTTGCGTTATTTTTCTAGAACACATCTGTTGCACTTAGGAAACATGATGCTTATATAAATTCTAATAGACTGTAAAGTTAAATATTAGCACTTCTGTCCAAAGGCAGAATGACAGTCAAGTTTAAATTAATAGTCTAATTCAAGATTACTGACTAGCTCAAATGTTGCAAGACCATGGCAAATGTTGTAAGAGCATTTACTTTGCACTACAGCAATTAAGAGAGGTTGTATTAGTCACAGTTCTCCAGAGAAACAGAATATATATATATATATATATATATATATATATATATATATATATATATATATATACAGAAAGAGATTTGTTATAATTAGTTTATGTGACTGTTGTGGCTGGCAAGTCCAAATATGAATTGTGGGCCACCAAGCTCAAGATTCAAGAGAGCCAATGGTACAATTCTATTATGAACAATGATGGTCTTGAGACCTAGCAGAGCCAGTGGTGGAAATAAAGCCCAAAGGTAATCTCCTGGAGAATTATTTTTTATGTGGGGGAGAGTTAACCTTTTTCTTCTATTTTAACCTTTAACTAATTGGATATGGCCCAACCATAGTATGGAGGTCAATATTCTTTCCACTACTAATTAAAATGTTAATCCTATCCAAAAACCCTCACAGAAACACCTAGAAAAATGTTTGACCAAATATGTGAGCAACCTGTGGCTTAGTCAAGTTGACACACAAAACTGACCATCCCAGAGATCCTGAATCTGGAGCCAAAAAAAAGAAAAAAATAATTAAAAACTGTGTGAAGATGCCCTAGTGGGATGTAACATTAGAAAGGATTAATGAGACTCCAGTATAAGGTTTATTATAGAAATAGTACAATGACACTGAAGAATTCCTAACTGTGAAGGTGTGAGTTGAAAGACATTTTGTTACTCTTATAAGATCCCTTGTTAAAATTATATTATTTTGATTTATATATGTGGAAAATAATCTTGAAACCAAAGAAATGAAATATAAGGGACAGTCTGCATGTGAGACCTTCTTTTAGAAACATTTTTCTACATACATTGTTTCTACACTACCATTTTTTGAGTTCCCATTAAAAAAAATTCTTGATATATTGAGTTTCTTGAACTCTAAAATTTCCCATTTAAAATATCACCTCTAGCTACTGTGCATTAGGTTTCTAGGCATTTTATATCCATTGGCTCTCAGAAATACAGTCAGATATCTTTGTGCCATCTTTACAAATGAAGAAATAGAAAACTAAATTACCCAAGGCCACACAACTTTAGAGTCTATCTGACTCTAAATTAGACATATTTATTAAATGACAGAGGAAAAGAAAAAAGGATCCTGACATTCTTCTATTTCATATTTGACCTGGAAGAATGAAGATCAAAGAATAAATGACTCAAAAACTGGTTTTGAGAGTTTCCCCAGGAATAGCAATTTAATGAGAGGTGGATTAAAGGCAAAGAAACAAATAATCAGCATTTAATACAAGTAGCAGAGAAATATTTTAATGATAAACTAGAAAAGATGTTTAATGTCCAACTTGAAATAGCTCTCAATAAGTTTTAGATTCATACTCAGTGTCTTGATAATGAAATAAAAGCACATGCAAAAAATGAGGGATATTTTCTTGAGAGCTGAAAGGCAAAGTTGATATAATTAGACCCAGAATTAAGGACTGGGTATAACCTGGTGGAACTAGGGCTGGTCAAACAAGATAAACACATGGTCTGCAAAAATATCAGCAGAATTATACTTTGCAACTAGTTAATATTAACAGAATTAATAACTAGATAAACACAAATGGGAGTGAAACCAGCACGGTGTCAAAATATCAAAAGATCTGCACTGAAACATTCAAAGCTGGAAGACTTCTGGCTTCCAGTTCCACATGCAAGGGCTTAAAAACCCTTCCTTCGTTTCTATCCTTCACTTTTATCCTGAGAAACTATGGGATATTTTATAGTCTATTTCAGTTCCTTTGCCAAAAATCTATCAATTATCTACTGATCAAAGTCCTTTATCTCTCAGAACCGAGTTCAAATATAACCTCCTCCTCAGGAAGCTTTCTCTATGCATTTTTCTCTGATTTTCCTGAAAAGCCTTTTTTTTTTTTTAATTTCTAAGTTCTCTGCGTTTTGTGATAAAGAAGAAGTTACTCAACTTCTATGAGTCAAACTCGTTTATCAGTAAAAATAGAGGGGAACATGGTTTCTGGAACCACATGTAAAGAGCTTAGCAGTTGCCACTCTGTTCTAAAGACAACTAAAAAAAACTGAACATGCTGAAAAATGAGCAAGTCTTCTTCTATCTGTAAGGGGAGAACACCGTGGTCCCCAAGATTGGAGAGAAAGACAGGTAAAAATACAGGGAGCCATGGTTTACTGAAGCAGATACTCAAGAGGGGAAACAGGATAGGAACCAGTGCCATGATAGGAACATCTGAACTATAATTGATAAATTGCTGAAGAATCATTGTAGACAACTCTGACAGTTAAAAACTAAACCCAGTCCTTAGGGGCCCCCACAATATTGAGAGATTTATCTATAGCACCTTGACCAGGTTTCCGCAGTCAATACTGAAGAAAAACCCCCTCCAGCAGGAAGAGGAGAAAATAAAACATCAGCATATTCTGTTCTTTCTAACAAGGTCTGTACTCAGGGGAAACTAGTTAGTCAGTGCCTAACAACCTGGGGTATTATCAGGGCCTAACTGACCTAGGGGAAGGGAAATAATCAACTCCATCCCACTCTGGTCATTCTGTCTCACTTAAGAGGGAGAGAAAAGCACTGAGAAATAGTAGCCACATTCCCGGTCCAGTGGCATAGGCTCACTGAAAGACAGAGATCTAATCCTAAGGCTTATAGAACACACTGCCTCTCCCCTGCTACCTCACCACCATATTACTAAAGCACTATTTACATAAGTTCTTTTTACCAGGTACTTCATGTCCAACTGCCAGAGAAACACTAGAAGGCATACCAAGAGGCAAAAAACACAATTTGAAGATACAGAATAGAACTGGAAACAGATACGGCAGGGATGTTGGAATTATCAGCCTGAGAATTTTAAAAAAGTACAATTAGTATTTTAAGGGCACTAATGAATAAAGTAGACAGCATGCAAGAACAAATGGGCACTGTGAGAAAAGAGATAAAAATTCTAAGAACAACAACAAAAAATTCTAGAGATCAAAAACACCGTAACAGAAGTGAAAAATGCCTTTGATGGGCTCATTAGTAGACTGGATAGTGCCGAGGAAAGAATCTCAAAGCTTGAGGATTTGACAATAAAAACTTCCAAAGCTGAAAAGCAAAGAGGAAAAATAAACTGAAAAAAACAGAACAGATCATCCAAGAATTGTGATTCAACTACAAAAAGTACACGTAATGGGAATATCAGAAGAAAGAGAGAAAGGAACAGGAAAAAATATTTAAATATTTGAACAAAACTTCCCCCAAATCAATGTCAGACACCAAACCAAAGGCACAGGAAACTCAGAGAACAAGATAAATGCAAAAAAAGAAGAAAAAAAAAAAGCCTACACCTACAAATATCATTTTCAAATTATAGAAAATCAAGCATAAAAAAACCTAAAAGATACCAGAAGAAAATAAAACTTACATATAAAGGAACAAAGACTAAAATCACATCTGATTTCTTCTCAGAAACCATTCAAACAAGAAAAAACTGAAGTGAAATAGGGTGTTGAGGAAAACCCCCAACCAAACTAGAATTCGGTAATCTGAGAGACTGGCTTTCAAGAGTGAGGTAGAAATAAAGTCTTTCTCAGACAAACAAAAATTGAGGAAACAATTTCCCATAGATCTGCCTTGCAAGAAATGTTAAAAGAAGTTCTTTAGAGAGAAGGAAAATAATATAGGTTATAAACTTGGACTTATATAAAGTAAGGAAGAGCATCAAATGAGGAGTAAGTAAAGGTAACATAAAAACTTTTATTTTTATTATTATTAAGTACTAAGAGATAACACTTTGTTTAAAATAATAACAATATATTTGATAAATACATGTGTGAATTTATAGACACATGGATGCTTACATATAAGTGAAATAACTGATAGCAATAATACAAGTTTTGAGAAGGAGAAATTAGGATTATTTTGCTACTATAAGATAGTCAACTGTCCATCAAGTGGCATCGTACTATCTGAAATTAGTCTTGGATTAGCTGTAAATATATATTGCTAAAAAAGGAAAGAAAATGAAGTCATATAAAATACTCAATTAAAGCCACAAAAGACAGGAAAAGAGTGAAAGACAAAAAAAGGAACAAAGAATAAGGGCAACAATAGAAAACAGCAGCAAATATGGTAGATATTAATCTGACTATAACAGTAGTCTCTTTGAACATAAAATTGTCTAAATGTACCAATTAAAGACAGAGATGGTCAAAGTAGATCAGAAAATAAGAGCCAACTATAAGTTGCCTACAAGAAACCCATTTAAAATATAAAGACACATACATCAAAAGTAAATGGATGGATAAAAACATACTGTACTCACATTAATCAAAAGAAAGCAAGAGTAGTTATATTAATTTCAGACAGAGCAGACTTCCAAGCAAGGAAAGTTATCAAGGATAAAGGAGGGCATCACATAAAGAAAAAGAGGTCAGTTCTTCAAGGACATATAACAATCATTAATGTGTATGTACATAACAACAGAGCATCAAATTATGTGAGGCAAAAACTAACAGAATTAGAAAGAGAAACAGATGAATCCACTCTAATAGTTGGAGACTTCTAAATACCTCTCAGAAAGGTACAGATCGAGCAGGTAGAAAATCAGTAAGGCTGTAGTTGAACTCAACAACACCATCAATCAACTGGATATAGTTGACATCTGCACACTATTTCATCCAACAGCAGTAGAACACATCACCACCAATCAACTGGGTTCAATTGATATCCAAAGATGATTTCATCCCACAACATCAGACTACACATTCTTCTCAAGCTCACATGGAATATGTAGCAAGATAGACCACACTCTGGGCCATAAAACACATTTTAACACATTTTTAAAGAACAGAAGTAATACAATGTCTGCTCTCAGATCACAATGGATTTAAACTAGAAATCAATAAAAGAAACATAGCTGGAAATTTTCAAAATACTCAGAGATTAAACAACAAACTTCCAAATAACACATGAGAATAAATCTCAAGAGAAATTTTAAAATATTTTGAGCTAAAGAAAAATGCAAAGACAAGTTATCAAATGCAAATAAGCATATAAAAAGATTCTCCACATCATATGTCATCAGGGAAATGCAAATTAAAAGAACAGCAAGATGTCACTACTTATCTATTAGTATGGCCAAAATCTAAAACAATTACATCACCAAATGCTGATGAAGACTTGGAGCAACAAGAACTTTTAATCATTACCGGTGGGAATGCAAAATGGTACAATCACTTTGGAAAAGCCATTTTGACAGTTTTTACAAAACTGAACATACTTTACCCATAAAATCCAGCAATTTCACTCACTGACGTTTACAAAAAGAACTGAAAATTTTGTCCAATTTTACAGTATTAATTCTTCCAATCTGTGAACACAGATTATCTTTCTGTATTTTCCTCAATTTTTTTCATCAAAGTCTTGTAAAGAGCAGTCACTTCCTTGGTTAAATTTATTTCTAATTATTTTATTGTTTTTGATACTATCATGAATGGAATTATTTTCTTTGTTTCTTTTAAGATATTTTGTTTTTAGCATATATAAATGCAACTCATCTCTATATGTTAAGAGATATATGTTTATATATATATATGTGTGTGTGTGTGTATTTATATACTGTAGCTTTAAGTTAATTTGTTGATTAGTTCAAACAGTTTTTTGGTGGGGTATTTAGGATTTTCTATATGTTAGATTGTATAATCTGCAAATAAAGATAATTTTACTTCTTTCTTTTTAATTTTGATGCTTTTTGTTACACATTAAAAGGACTGTGATCAAGTGGGATTTGTCCCTAGGATGCAAGAATATTTCCATATACACAAATCAATAAATCTTTTTAATAGAATGAAAGACAACAATCGTATGATTATCCCAACAGATACAGAATAAAAAGCATTTGACAAAATACAATATGATAAAAATCCTCAGAAAATTTGAGTATAGAAGAAACATATCTCAACCAGATACAAGACTATATAGGACAAACCCACAGTTAACACTATGCTCCAGAGTAAAAGGTTGAAAGCTTTTTTTCTGAGATCCTGAACAAGACAAGGTGCTCAGTCTCACCACTCTTGTTCAGTGCAGTACTGGAAGTCCTAGCCAGAGCAATCAGACAAAGTAAAGAAACTAACTATCTGTTAAAACAAAAATGTTGTGATATTCAGCTAAATCTAAATTTAGAAACTATCACTCAACATTTATCATCAAAATTTAGGAAATAAATGTACTTGATAAATAAATGTATTTGTGGTTTGTACATGTATTTAAAGTTTATAAACTTTACATACATATGTATAGTTTGATAATTTATTAAATCTTCACATCTGAAAACTGATGCATTATAATTTAAAGTGTAAGTAATATATTAACTATAAATTTAATTAAATGTCCTGTTTCTAAATCAGAAGCAAACTTAGCCTCTCCAAAATTGAAAGTAAAGGAGATCTAATTTTAATTTCATATCCAATGAAAAAAAAGCTTTCAGATATACTCTATATATGCCTGAAAATTAAAATATGCTTTCAATTTTCACATTTTTGCACTCTTATAAGTGAGAAAAAACTTTTTGTTGGATTGATAATTGAACACAAATATCATATTTCTTAAGGTAATTTATGAAATTCATATTGTAACATGAACATAACCATGCCTATTATTCAGTTCATACTGTAACATGAATATAACCAAGGATATTATTCAAGTTGTTTGAATAATCCTTGATAAAATTCATGTAATTATCTCTATCAGGGAAAGTTGAAGAAAAATAAAATTTAATGCAAATAAGCTTTTAAGAAAGAAGTCAGAATACTTGTCTATTGGATCCAAAGAAAGGTATTAAAGTAAAAGATTGAACCCAGTAATCAAGCATAAAAGACAGTTATATAATAGCGCCATATATATATATATATACAGTTATATAATAGCACCATATATATATGTTATATATATTATATAGCAAATAGAGTTATGGGCACTGGCTTTAGGTCCCATACAGGGACATGCTGAGTGCCCTGGTATATCTCATGGGCATTTGAAACTAAAAGTTCCTATTGATTGTTGTAAGATCTGGAGGTAGCCCACTTAGGTACCAATCCCAGTCTCTCACTTTATTAGTAAAGCAATTCTGGAAAAGTTGCAGTTTCCTTATTTGTAAGACAAGAATAATAGTGCTTCATAAGGTTGCCGTGAAGATAAAAACTATTTAAGCTTGAAAAAGACTTAAAGCAGTATTTAGCACATAGCAAATTCTTTAATAAACAGTGGTAACTGTTTTACTTTATTATTATAATTGTTATTATTATTTAGTAGTACCATCTTCTCCTGATCCTTTGCACCCAGAAAATACCTGTCATCTCAAAATAAAATTCTTCTGATAGTATCGAGAATATTTTTACTACCGATAAAAGAAACAAATAACTTTGAATGTGTGCTCTAGGGAGGCAGAGTTGTTTCTACTGATGACTTCCTAGCTCTGAAATTGCTTTCCAGAGACACAAGAATGTGAGCCTTGACCTATGAATCAAAGCATAGAGTCATCCTCTTTACTCGTCTTTTGTCTTAATGACATAAAAAGATCAATCAGGTAGAGGAGTGATTAAAGCTGAGTTTCTTTCTGTGTATTTACCCAGAGGCAAAATCAATGAGCATCCCCAGTTAATAATAAAAAAAGTAATAAATGAATAAGTAATCACATACTTTTTTGAAGGAAGTTACGTCTCAGCCTTGAGGTAGTTGTTGGTCAATTATTGATAGACTGATTCCTGCACATGAGTATTTTGAAACATATCTTTAGATCTCAACATATAATGGCAACCTCTTTCATTTACATCTGAATGAAAAAATAACTGCCTTTTTGTCCCCATATTATTAGTGTAAAAAGGGTCTTAAAGAAGGGCAAGGAGACGAGAGCTGATTTAACGTGAACAACCAAATAGCCCAAAATGTTACCACTGGAAGGTTTCATTACCATGTCAGCAATGTGAAGAAACGAAGTCTACTTTCAAAAAATGTCTTTTCCCTCATAACATGTGACTGATTTTTAACATGATTCCAATGACATGTTTACTGCTATCAAAAGCAAATGTGATTTATTCCCCCAGGAAAATATTAGACACATTATAGAAGAGTAGAAAAAGTGTTATGTATGTGGCAATAGTTATACAGGGTTCTTTTTTTCTTAACGACATTCATCCATCATAAACTGACTCACTAATATGTTTTGTTTACTACCCTAATGAACAGTAACCCATACTATAGATAGAAGAAAAAATCTTTCTACATATTACATGGTAAACACAATACTGTAAAATCAGACAGATTGTTGATCATGATTTAGAATACAAGAAAATGCTTTGAGATCTTGACTTCATTAACAATTCATACCTGAAATACATTGTTATGAAAACAGTTGTAAAAACAACTTGGGATATCACTTTGCCGTGACATTGTCATGTCTCATTTTTCCTGGTCCAAATCATTAGAGAATTTTATTAAGTTCTTAATAAAATTACTATCTTAGGCCAGATTATTCTAAAATGCTTAAATTGTGTAGAATTCATAACTTCATTGTGGCAAGATTTAATGAACACCAAAGATATAACAAAAATGATTAGCCATGTTCCACTTCAGGAAATTTACTCCCTCGTGGCTTATGGCAAGCTATGATGTTGGAAGCTAATTAGGGTTGAAATAAAGTCTTCAGTATCTGCAAATTTCTTATAGCCTTCTTGGTCATGGGTATGATTAATGCTTGAATCATATATAATTTTCAATTAGATACAATAAAATCTTATTAAATATAAGCTGAGAAAATAAATATTGAAATCTGCTTTTAAAGATTTCAAAAGAAATTTAAGAGATATAAAAAAAAGTGGAGCCACAGAAAAATTGAGTATGGCATTTTGAATGTTGATCCAGTCAAGAAAACATCTTCTTGGGATTTGGGAGTTTGCATATGCAGTACATTAGTGAGTTGGGAAACAAAAATTTAAAGCTGAGAGTTTACACTTGCAGATGTTAGTTTCATCCATGAAAGGTTATGTTATATGAACTAAGAAAAGAAGAAAACAGGGAATAAATATATCAGGGGTCCCCACTAAGTATGGGCAGAACAAAGATAAGCTATAAAGTTTGCTGATTTGGTGATTAAAAAAAAGGTAATAAGGAGAAAAAAAGGACACAAATGAACTTATCTACAAAACAGAAGCAGACTCACAGACATAGAGAACAAAGTTATGGTTACCAGAGGGTAGAAGGGGTGGGAAGGGATAAACTGGGAATTCAAAAATCGCACCTCTTGGGGAGTGATAGAAATGTTAGCTATCTTGATTGAGGTAGTGGTTTCACTGGTGTATACATCCATCAAAATTCATCAAATTGTACATCTGAAATAAATGTAGTTTACTCTACAGGAAATAGATCACAATAAAGGTGTTTAAAAAAAAAAAGAAAATGGGTATGAAAAGTTGCTAAGAGAAGAGAGATTTTTAAAACCTCAGTTTGGAAACAAGATGTATGTGGATAGAGAAGAATCCGTGGTGGTAAATACTGCAAAATTAGAAGTAGGGTAGACACAGGGAACAAATTGGTTTTGACAATGAAATAACTAGGATTTAAGCATACATGTGATATTAGAGAGATTTTGATTAAATAAGGACTGACTATAAACGATAAAAATGGAAACAACATAGTTTTTCCCTGCAGGAATCACGGTGAAGTTGAGCAGAAGAAGAACAAAGGGTGTATTCAAAGAGAAGGCAGATTATCATTCTGCTTTTAACATGAGGGTCTTTTGAAAGTGTTTGTAGACAGATGGAAGTAAGAGAGAAAATTTGAAGAGGTAGGAAAAATGAATTGATTAACAACATGAAGTCTAGTAAGAGGTAAAAAGAGAAGCAATTCAGCTTACAAGGAGTATACACGGGGAAGGAAACAGTGTCTGAGTGTTAGGTAGTTTAGATAGAAAAGAGCACTGGGCAGGGAGGGAGGCGAGGAACAATCCAAAACACAAGGAGCCTGAGCTGTCAATTAACAAGAGCACAGAGCACCTGAGTTGTCAATCTGTCAATCAATCAATCAATCAATCAATCACAAAACCAGGATACAGAACAGGAAAAAGAAAGGAACAGCACCATTTTTTCCTCTCTTGGATTGGCCTGCTCCCAATTCTAGGGGGTGTACTATCACAATATTTTTTACTTCACTAATAAAAATCTTGCTTGTATCATGCTTTCTGTCTCTTACCAAAAATTCTTTTTCTTTTTTTCAGGTGACAGAAGAGAGACAATTCTTATTTTCCTTTTTCCCAGTAACATAAGGAGTAAAACAAGGCCAGCATTATTCAACACCTATTTTGCGAGGAACTAGGTATGGATCTTTAAGTACAACTTTGTTTGGACAAAGCTTTTCCTCATTATTCTCTAAGGTGATAAAATGTTATTGCTAAATATTAAATAAATACCTGATTTAGAAATTATTGGTTTCAAGAAGAAAATTGCTCACTCTCAACATTTCCACCAATATCTCAAATCCACTGCTCACTCTTTTTTGTCAGTCTACAAATACTTATTAAACACATGTTAGGAATCAGAGACTACTCCTGCTCTAGCTAATTAAAAGATAAAGAAAACAGATGATATTATCTCAACAATCTTATATTCCATATAGGTCAAATAAATAACACAAAGTTGGGGAAAAAATGAAAATAACATAACATTCTGGCTTCGAGAATTGTTATAAAGAGGATAACTTATGTAATACGGATAACAGTGGCTGTAGACACGATATTAGGTAGCCTGAAAGCACTTTCTAAGACACTTGATTTGAGGCCTGAAAATAAGAAATGTAATTAAATAAAACACTTAATTTTGTAGATAAAGCATTTCTAGAAGAATCATCAAAAGTGAATTACCAGAGGGGCTGCGGCGAGACGGGCCTCCGGCGGGCCATGCCGGGCCTCCGCCAGAGCGCCGGCGGGCAGGGTCGCCGGGACTGTTGGCGGGAGAAGCGGGAGCCGAGAGGCCTGAGGCCGGCGGCGGGGAGAGGAGGAAACGCCGCCCAGATAGACCGGGGCCAAGCCGTGGGGCTGTGCGCTGCGCGCGGAGGAATCTGACTTCGTGGCTGCGCGCTGTGCCTGACTTCCGGTAGGCTCCCTCCGCCGGCCGGCTCACAAGTACGCTTGGGAGGCATTCCTCCTGCCTCATGGAATGAATGGGCTTTGTTTTGACGTGAGTCTCAACCGAAGGTGAGAAACCCTGAAGTGAGCCCGAGGAAGCGAAGCTGCAGAACCCCAGCAGACAGGTGGTGCAGAATGCCTTCCTGCAGGCTGCACATCAGGTGTCCTGGGAGGCTCGGTGGAGGGAGGCCCGGCGCGGGGAGGCCGGGACCAGCGACAGCTGGGGCAGCCCCCCGCCGGGCGTGCGGCAGTTAACCACAAAGCAGGGAAAGAAGTAGCACGGTGTATCTGGCCCTTGGCACACGCTTGGTTTCCAGACTTCCTCTTAGTATAGGACGCATCGCCAAAATGTTGCCAGTAAAGCAAACCAAAATGTCACCGGCACCTAGCAGTAGAGTGAATTCGCACTAGCCCTTGGCTGAGAAGCCCTGCTGTGAAAAAATGCATTAGGCGGTTCTGTTTATATGAGCGCAGTGCCTCTGGAATGTAGTGGGACACGACACTGTAATTGCAAAAGTAGTTTTGCAGCACAGTTAATTTTTAAAGTTCTTTTTTTAAAAGAATGATTCTGTCTGCTTGATATACTTTTGCCTTTTATGCATTTTTTTTTCTGTGAATTTAACCCACAGTCCTTTTTGCTGAAATACTAAGTGCTGCATTGTAATCCCTAAAATATTTTTAAAAGACGTTCTGGAAAGGTGAAGGGATGGAGTTTCAGTACCCCATAAATATGGGATTGAAAGCTTTAATAAAAGTGGGTTCGGGTCCAAGATCAAAGTCAGCAGAGGCAAATTCTGAGACCTAGTCCCTCAGGATCTCACCAAGGCATGTATTTCTATTACTTTTAAAGATAGAGGAGTTTAGCTTTTCGAGAACTTAGTCTCCATTCTCTCAACTGTCTGATAGTTGGTATTTACTCGCTATGCAGAAATCCTTTGGAAATATTGTGGAGTTCTTTTTCTATCTCAGGATGAAAATAAGATGGGTGGATCTGTATGCATGAGTTGCCAGTGTTAGCAGCTTCATGAAGAACGACTAGAAGTGTAGATTCCATCCTGGAGGCAGACTCAGGTCTGATTTGGGGGTGCATTGCCCTTGAGAGAAGCTCAAGGGCCTTATGAAGACTGCATTGTCATCCAGCTATGCATTTGTTCTAGCACCTCGATAAAAGGAACTTCACTTTCCCCATCCACAAATTCCATTTTTTTTGAGATTATGAAAATCATATCAGGAATGAATAACATTAAAATGGAAAAATCATTTTCTCCACTCCCTGAAACATAAAAATAAAAGTGGGAAGAGTAAAGCGGCAGCGTTGTGAATGCAGTTATGAAAACGTGTGTGTCAGTGAAGAAAGCCATCTCTGCTGCAGCAGAATGACTTCTGCTCCACCCCTGTGTGGGCAATGCACCACCTTCTGTTGTCCTTAGAGTCCCATTTCCAGGGCTTCACAACAGTTTGAGTTGGTGCTACTGGGGACAGAGGAAGAATTTGACCTTTGTTAGAAACCATTTGGCTTCAGCGTATCAAGGTCTACAGTTGATGGTTTTTTAAAGAGCAAAGTATCAGCATATGAAATGTGACTGTATTAAGGTAGACTTCTAAAATTCCAATATGTTACACTTCCCAGAATGGACACATTGGTCAATGAATGAAAACAGTCTCCTATCAGCTCTGTTAGACTGTCTGACACAATGTACGGATGGAATCAATTCACAAGAAGAATGTCTGCAGGAGGGAGCAGAGGGGTTAATATTTAAATATGATTTACTCATACTTGTAGTAGTACTCATGACAATGAAAAAATGAGTTTAAGTGGACCTGAAGTCATATAATTGATGTGCTATAATTGCACAGCACAGGTAATTGGAATGAAGGTATTAAAGGAGGTCATTCAGGAATATCCAGACACGCACAAAAAAACTCAATGCTTGTAGTTTGGAAGGGATCTGGCACTCTGTCTGCTGAGATGTCTGGATATAACCAGCCTTAGATTTAGCTGTCATATGGCAGAAGCACATAAACACTCTCTTTCCTTTCTGGTGTGTCTGTGCCAATACACTGGGGATCTTTGAGAATATCTGATTAACCTCTGTATCCAAATGTTGTTTATAAGTTAAATATATCCAGCTTTGAAATAAAAAAAAAAAGAGTGAATTACCAGAGAAGACAAAAGAAATACTTGGGAGTATTCAAGAAACAAACAAAACTTCTGGGTTGCTGCAATATATACAATACTAGGGTTAGTTTAGAAGGAGACACTTTTGGATGTTAGGCTGGGGCCAGAATATGCTGAATATTAGCAGTGGGGACTGGTAAAATTAGGAATACAATTTAAAGATAGAGAAGATATAGAGGCTCTAGAGACTCAAAGATGATGTCAGATTTTAGGCATACAACTCAATAGACAGTGATTTCATTTAATGAGTTGGAGAAGACATGGATAGACTGCAGTTTGATGGAAGCTCTTTTAGTAGAAATCAATGGGACCTTTTGGATATAGCAATTTGGAAATACCTATTAGTGATAAACACAAAGAAAAGAAGATGGAGGCAGAATTTTGGTGACTTTAAAGGAGTGAATACTAGCAAAGAAGACTGAAGGAAGATAATGAGATGGGGGGAAAATCAAGCTATGTAGTATCACAGAAGACAAAACAGCATTTCTGGAGGGAAACTGAGAGTGGTAATTCTTTCAAATGTTACTGAGACATGCACAAAAATGAAAAGGGGATTTTTAGGGCAATGAAACCACTCTGTGTGGTACTAGAGTGGTTGAGTCAAGTCATTATACATTTGTCTAAACCCATAGACTGTACAACACCAGGAGTGAACTGTAATGTAAGCTGTGGTCTTTGGGTGATAATGATATGTCAATATAGGTCCATCAGTTGTAGCAAATGCACCACTCTGGGTGAGGATATTGATACTAGAGGAGGCTATGCATGTGCAGGAGCAGAGGGTGTAGGGGAAATCTCTGCACCTTCTGCTTAATATTGCTGTGTATCTAAATCTACTCTTAAAATAGCCTATTTAAAGAAAAAAATTAATACAAGACATTGGCTATTGGCATAAGCATGAGGATGACTACCAGAAACTTGTTTCAGTGAAAGTATGTAGAGTCCTCTTGGAGCTGGCTTAGGATAGAAAAAAAAAGTAAACTGTAAATATGGAAATATAAGCATATATCTTTTCAGAAGTTTTGCTGTGAGATGGATAGTTTGGCAGAGTTACCAGGCACAAAACTGATTATGTTTGAAGCCTTTTGGAAATTTTATGTATTTCCTTTGAATGTGACACTGAATAGAGGCTTATTTTAAGATGGATGTAAGCTTGTGAGTTGTAAAAATACTAAGAACAGCAAACATTTACAGAGCACTAAACTGTGCCAGATACTACTCGGAATGGGTAGGTCCTCTTACCAGCATTATGTGTATCATTTACCGTTTTCCTGAGGAGGAGACTGAAATGTAGAAATTAGAGTTACCTACGTTTATATGGCAGAGCTAAGAGTAGAAACGGTTTAGGATCTGAAACAAGCACACAAATAAGCAAAGAAGGCAGGAGTGTCTGTTGGATCCAAGGGGTTGTGGAAAGTCAGAATGAAAGTGGGTGCTAAGAAGTGCTTCTGAGCCTTGGCTGAGGGTCATGGGACTAAAGAACGTTTCTCAAAGTTTGTGCCACAAAGTAAATCGAAGGTGCCGCAGCCAAGCCAGAAGAAAGGATTCTGAATGATTGATATAAAGATAGATGCACTTTTACTGCAACAAGAACAGAAGTATAGAGATAAAAAAGAATGCAGTTAGAAAGGAGATGCACGAATTGAGAGCCAGGTGTCAGTTAAAGTTTATAAATGGATACTTTCAGGGTGTTACTTTTATTTTTTTCAGTGTTCTTAGTTTACATTTACTTGAGTAAGCTGGGTTTTTTGAAGGTGAGTGGCCAAGATAGATTGGACCAGAAAAATATGAGGCAGAGATGTAAGAGAGATGTAAGAAAGCTACAAAGTGCTATGGAGCTTTAAAAAAGTGAAGCAGTGTTTGAAGGATGAGAAGAGTTTTCACAGAAAATTGACCAGTTAAGATGGGCCTTAAAAAATGGATGAGAATTTAATGATGAGTGATTAGAAGGACATGTATTGTGGCTGGAGAAGCATCCTTAGTATCTCATCAAGCCATTCATTCATCCATTCATTCATAAAACATGTATTTATCGACCTATTACGGGTACAGCACTTTTAACATATTGAAAACTAGAGTATGAAAGAATAATTACAATACCAACATAATTTACTACCATTATGTGAAAGTCAATAATTTACAGCAGTTGTCCAAGTGGTTATTTCAGACTTAAAAAACACACCTTAGAAAAGCTGGAGCAATAAAATATATAGCATAATTTACACTGAATAGCATAGAACATCATATATATAGCATGCATATGAGAAATATATATTCAATAAAAATAGCCAATAAAACCAATATGTGTATACATTTTAATATACTTTCTTGTATTCAGTTCTCTGAAAAATATTTTTTGTTTTACCTGCCCTATGCCTCTATATTTATAACTACAATTAAATATGTAGTATAATTTAACATTGCACACTTTAACAAAAAACCTATTTACATAGTAATTATTTTACATAAATGTATACCATTTTATGGGACTCTAGATATTAAATCTACTTACTACATCTTCCCTACAACATTTGAAACTGATTAATTTCAGCTGAGGATTAGGAGCAAGTTTACTGAATTATTTTCATCATATCCAGGGTTTAATGACTCTAATTTTTATAAAATTAGATTGTTTAATAATCCACAAACAAGCTTTACACTACATTACAGATTTATTTACTTTTTGTTTCCATTTTGCTTAACAGAGTGTTTTAACCATTTATTCCATTTAATCATGTCTTTGATTACTGGTGATTTGTCATCTTATATTTAGGTATATACATTACATGCTCTAATTTTTCTTCATTGATGAAAGGATTATAACTTTCACTAATAAACAGATTTAATTTGTAACTAACTAGGATCATTTAACTCCTTCCTGCTTCCAGGCAAACTATCAGGATTTATATTTAACTACTTGAAGTTGATTTTATATCTGTCTAAATGTATCTTTTTTTATGAAAATGGTTTATTTCAAGATATAAATCATCTAGCTAATTGCCTCTACACCCCTTCAGTTTTCTCACTGAGGGCAACTTAACCTTCAGCTGTTGAAATCTGGCCACTATTTGTGAATTCAAAGTTTTCAGAACTATTGAAATTTCTATTTTCATCTAGTTCCTTAATTCTAACAACTGGACATCAGCCATGATCAAACAACCAAGCCCTTTCTTTGTACTAAGTTTCTAATAGCATAGTCTCCATGTTATTGTCACATGCCTGAACACTTGACAAGATATTACAACTATGAGCTAATTCTTTCGGTGGGGGATCTTCCTTCTTACCGTCAGACTTGCTCTATTCTCAGATTCTACTCCCTGTACCTCACCTGGGATCCATATCGTGTTTTTTGTTTTGTTTTGTTTTTGTATATATATATTTTTTTAATTGAAGTATAGTCAGTTTACAATGTTGTGTCAATTTCTGGTGTACAGCATGATAGTTCAGTCATACAAGAACATACATATATTTGTTTTCATAGTCTTTTTTACTGTAAGTTACCATAAGATATTGAATATAGTTCCCTGTAAATGCAATGGGTGACCCTGAACTGGATATTGTACCAGAATGAAAAGGGTTATTGAAATAATTAATGGTATTTGAATATAGACAATGTATTAGATAAAAGTGTATCAATATTAAATTTTCTGATGTTGATCACTGTACTATGGATATATCAGAGAATGTTCTTGAAGCTATGAAATACAAATTTTAGTGTTTAGATGAAAAAGACTGTGATAATTACTATTTTAGTCTCAAATACCTCAGAAAAAATTATATAGATGGATTGAGAACATAAAGCAAATAGTGTAAACATGTAAATAGCTGCTGAATTTGGATAAAAGTATACTGGAATCCTTTGTAGTATGCTGATTTTTTTTTTGGTAATTTGCAAATTCTATCAAAAAAGAAAAAAATTATTGGATGTATAAGTGGAATTTTAATATGAAAAAATATGATCATTTGACATTCTGTAAACAGCTTAGTTTTAGAAAGCTAAACATATTCTTGAAGACAATTTATTAAACTTATAAGAATCATCTTAAGTATTTGGAAATATTTTGCTTGTTACTATTTGAAGCTTATTTCTTCAGGTATTTTAGTGCTTAAAGAGAAAACTGAACACTTTAAATACATAATAAATTAATTTGATGAAGTTTTCAAGTGGAAATTATTATTGAAATATTGAGTTGATTTTTTCTAACTATAATCAGAGCCTCTCCAGAAAATGGTATTTCTTTGGAACATGAAATTTAATTGATAAATAATATAACGACATATATAGATACAACTTAACAACTTAAATATAACTAATTTTTCTAATTTGTTAACAAAAACTGTCTTTTGAAATCAGAATCTGCCTCCTAGCAATTAAAAAAAAAAAGAGGAAAATATCCACATTAATTGATTTCACGCCCTGGACCTGATTTTCTGTACTGAGGCTCCCCTCCTGGGATGTGGTTGTTGCTGTGCTTTGCAGTTTATTCACTACTTATCTGTCTACCTCAACTCTTTTTTTTTTGCCCATAAGATGACTGTCTCTGTTAGGACTAGCCAAATTATCATTGTTTTAAGATTAGATTGAATGTTTATAATGTAAGATCTTAATGGAGAAGAGGATGAAATCATTTGGGGTAGATAATTCAATCAGGACTAAAGATTGAAAAAATTTGTGCAAATAGTGAAAACCACTGCTTCTTCCTTTTTAGAAAAACAGAGGTCACTTGGCAAATCAGCATCCTCTGGGGAGATCTTGCATGTGTCTGAAGTATGTTCTTATAACTTTTGATGTAATTTCTATTTAATCATATTTGACAGCACTTAACAATTAAAGACACCATATTTTGACCCTGAGTTCTTAAGTCAGTTCTATAAAGTGACACTTGTGTTTGCTTTTGTGGAGAGGAAGGATTTGTCTTGATTGCTGATTTTCCTTTTATATCATTTGATGTTTTAGAATCGTGACATATTTGTAAGGTCAAGTAAAAAAATACGCTGATGTGGAGAAATATGCAAGAACACGGTTTGCTTTTCAACTTTTGTTCTCTAGTTGAGGCAAAGTTAAAAAAAAACAAACTGAAGTTTTATAGGACAAACTCATACTTCCCAGATGTGCTTATTACAGAAAAAAAGAAAAGTAGTTAACTTTCTATTGTTTAAATATTTCCTAACAAGTTCTGCTCAGGACAAATTAATTGATAACATTTTAAGAATTATCTGGAAAATAAAGGTTAAGCAAAGGACAACTTTTATAACCAAATGAGTTAAAAAAAAAAAGTTTCATTTGCTTTTCAGTTAACTTTAACGTACAGAATAGTTTTTGATTCATAGAAAAATTGAGAAGCTAATAACTAGAGTTCCCATGTACCCCTCATCCAGTCTCTTCTATTATTAACATCATTATTAACATTACAAAATAGGGTATATTTGTCACAATTAATAAACAAATGTGATTACACTATTATTTATTAAAGTATCTAGTTTATCAGATTAACTTAGCTTATACCCAACATCTTTTTTTCTCTTCCAGGATCCCATTCAGAGTGCCACATTACTTTTTAGTACTGATGTCTCCTTAGGCTCTTCTTGGTTGTGACAATTTTTTAGACTTCCCTGCTTTCTTGTTTTAGATCAGGAATTCTCAAAATTGTAAGAGTTGGAATAATGACTTCCAGGTTCTTTACATCCTGAAGCTGAAACTATCAAGTCTAAATTATATTTTCAACTTTCCACTGGTTATTGTCTCCCCTCTCTATATGTTTGCAAAGAGACACTATGCTTCGCCACATTGCCTTAACAGTACGTTATTTTTTAGTTAAATATTTGATGAGCAAGAATTAAAATTTCCCAAGGAACTTCAAAACATTTAAAAGCAGGTAAATTTGTTTTTAAAATTTTTTTTTTTTATTTTTAAATCCATTTTTTAACATGAGGTTAAGACAACTGTTATACTTACCATATGCTTGTGTAGGAACATGTTCTGTGCATCTGTTATTTTACTGATTGATTAGGAATATGTTATGAGAATTGTGAATTTGAAACCTCTCTAGTTACTGGCATCTACCACAACCTTAGTCCTGAAGAAATGAAAATTAGCCACCAAGAGTGAAAGTCAGTTTCGGAAAAAATATATACCAACTTCCTGATGTAGAAAATAAAATCATGCTAAAATGAGATTTCTTTTTTGTTTTTTTCTTTCTCTTTCCTTCTTCCTTTCTTTCATTAAATTGAAGAATAAAAGTCATCGTAAAATGAAAATATATTTCCTGGCTTAAAATGACTTAAATGAAATAAATAAAAGACAAAATTACAGAGAACACAAAATTTAGGTAGCAGGAATCCTAAGTGAAGCATGGTTAATTAAATTTCCTAAAAAATGGAGAGATATATATAGATGTGTGTGTGTATATATATATATGGTGTCAGTATATATTAATTTAATATTTCGTCTCCAGATATTTATTAGGTACCTATTACACACTAAATCCCATTAGAAAATAAACACAAGAATGATGCAGATTTTTGTTTGAAGGAACAGATACTCACAGTATAATAGAATGGATATATCTGGAGGGGATGTTATACAGAATTGAATCCAACACCTACATTCAGCGACCAGGAAACTGAAGACCAGAGACTTCATTACAAAATGAATGTCAGTATCTCTAAAATCCGGTTCCTTGCTATAGTAGAAGAAATGTATTAAAAATAGTAAGAACAAAACTATAATGCAAAGATTAATGTAGTATATGTTATCAGAAAGTACTGATAAAATGCTATGTGTATGAAAATCATTTCATGTAAAGTAATTCAAAAACCACTTCTAGGTTTTTTTAGAATTACTACTTCAGTACCCAAAGTGATGTCCTCAGGGTTAATGGAGATCAGTTGGTCACCAGAACTTGAAAATATATTCACAGTATCTAGCTGTTTAAAGAAAAAATTTAGCTTAATCTATCACATTAGCTTCCCACTTGAAAATTCTGGTTTTTATCTCCATAGCTTTCTCCCTATACATAGCTCTTGTCAAAATATTTCACACGTAATCACAAAATCTTGGCCAAATATCTCATACCTGTCTTCAGTGTTTCTGTTCCAAATAGGTACTAGTAACACTTATCAAATATTGAGTAAACAACATGCTGGAAAAATCACAATACCTTTAGTAATCATCTGCTTCCAATAATACAGTCCCAAAACAGCAGTTAGTAGGATGTGTGTAATTTCACAACTTGTGTGCTTGGCAGTTACACTAAAATCAACATTTGGTGATAAAGTTATTTCTGGCAATGTGTGTTATTTATGTCAAAGACAATATATGTGTTACGTTTGAAGAAATTCTCACAAGCCATATACTGGGACAGAATATATGCAAGACTGCAGTAGGCACCTTCTTAGATGACTCCTCAGAATGAATCCTCATCCCAGAATTCTCAGCCTTGTTAGTGTGTATTGGACCTAGTGACTTGCTTCTAATGAATAGAACATGCCAAAGGGAACATGATACCACTTCCATGATTAGGTTATGGAAGGTTGTGACTTCAGCTTGCTAGCCTTCTCCCTCTTGCCCTCTTGCAGAGCACGATGCAGCAAGCTTCCATGTTGTAAACTGCTTTATGGGGAGACACACGTGGCAAGGAACCAAGGGACACTTCCAGACAAGAGCTTGTGAGGATCAAGGACTCAGTTCAAAAACATGGGAGGAGCTAAATCCTGCCAACATCAGGTGAGTAAACAGGGGACGTCACCCCAGTCTAGGCTTGTGATGACTGCAGCTAAGCTGTGTACAGATCCTTGCCTCATAGAAACTGTGGGGTAAAAAAGTGCATGTTGTTTTATGCTGGTACCTTTTGGTGTAATTTGTTTCACAATGATAAATAACTAATACGTGGTTTTAATGAACAACTTGTGCTAGTGATGATGTTTATCTTGATGTGCTGTGATAAAACAGTTTTTCTTAATTGTTTTGATGACAGATTGCCTCGCCCTGAGTCACTATTTTAAGACTCAGAAAAGGAACTTAAAATGAATTAACAAATACCTACTTTCCAAGGGGTATTTCCATCTAAAAAGAAGAATCTAACATGAGATAGACACTTTAAGTTGGATAAATGCCACTGATATTAAATCACAATTCAAGACACCCATTCTTCCTTCCAGGAACCTGCCCACCAATCTTGATTGTGAGATGTAAATGTATCTTGAATTTTTACTAGGGAGTAAAATGATTCTTAGAAGACGACAAAGGTTCTCTTCACTATGACAATGACCATCTGCAAGTTATTTCAAGGTTCTGAATTTTCATCTCAGCAGAAAATTAATTATAAGACTATCTCAGCTTTTAATGGATTTTGAATGATCTAAAAATCCTCTCTGTATATTTAATGTATAATTCTTTTATATTAATAGCAGAACAGATATGAGGAATAAACTTTATGAAGCATACAGAACATCAATAACTCACCATGTATTTGAAGTCTTACACTTACTTTTTTTAAATGTATGCTCTGAATAAGATCAATTTTCTCATAAGAAGCATTTGCAATGTAGCTGAAAATACCTAATAGAAATTTGTGTTATTTCTTTAGGATGAATGCTGACTAATTTTCTCTCTCTTGCTTGTTTAGTATAACTTTTTGTTCAAAATTTATTTGAAAGTTACTTTCACAACTGTAACACAAATATTTTCAAGCATAAGAAAATGGTTTTTTTTTTTGTTTGTTTGCTAACCTAAATGGCAAAATTGTTCTTATCGGTGGTAGCATGATATACAAAAGTTCAAATTAGTCATGGAGCCCAAGAAAGCATTGTGAAGTGTTTACAGTTGATAATGACTTGGTAAAAATGTGTTTTTGTTAGATGTTGTGAAACTGCAACATTATACCAACCATTATAGATTTTACAAAAAGTGGATCAAAGTAATGAAGAAACAACCAAACTATGCAATTTGACTATGGGCTATCTATACCTCAGTTTTAACATTTATTAAAATGGGGATAATATAATAGTACTCATCTCAAAGAGTTGCTGTAAGGAATAAAGGAGTTACTATTGGTAGGGTGTTTAAACAGTGCCTAGCACATGTAAAGTGCTGTATGTATCAACTATTATTATATTTTTATCATTTTTAGCATTATAATTCTGGCAGGAAATTACAGCTGTGTTGTTTGCTGCAAAGATGCATTCAGATACCTTGACCATAAAAAACAGTGCAATTCACCAAAATAGTAAATGCTGACCCATGTAAAATTTGTCATATAGTTAATTTAGAGTAAGAAATACATATCCTTTCAGTTAATAACTAAATGTAGATAGGTAGATAGAAATAGAGATAGATAGATAGATAGATAGATAGATAGATAGATAGATAGATAGATAGATAGATAGATAGAAAGAAAGAAAGAAAGAAAGAAAGAAAGAAAGAAAGAAAGAAAGGAAGAAAGGAAGAAAGGAAGAAAGAAAGAAAGAAAACCTAAAATACTCCTGACAGTTGTCTGACAGAGTAGTATACAAAATAACCAAAAATTCTTCCTCTTTTTGAGTTTACATTTCAGTGGCGGGGAAGGTGTGCAGATATAGAAGACAAATGAATACCTATGTGGTATGCCAGATGGTCATAAATGTTAAATGATACAGGAAGAAAATTAAAAGAAATAAAGGGCCACTAGTAGAAGGGTGAGGGGGGATGCTCTAATTTTAAATAGAGTGCTCAGAAAAGGACTCCTTGAAGAAGAAACATTTGACCAAAGGCTAAAGGAGGTGAGGAATAAACCACAAGGATAAGGGAGAGTGCTCTTCAGACATAGAAAACTGTTAATGCAAAGGCCCTGAGGTAGAATGGTACCTGGTGTGTTCCAGGAAATCTTAATAAAATATTTTACCTTAATATCTAATGTAAAATGATCACAATATTTCTTATACCAAGAGGCCATTTTAGATGTTTTTTATCTTAAATACCTGATTTTTATTAAATTAAAATTATAACACTTATAGTAAAAGTGTAGTAAGTTCAACAGATCTGAAATGTACATAGCATTTTGAATTTTACAATGCATTACACTATTTAGTGGTTTCAGAAACCTTGTGAAATGATGTTGTCTTTATAGAAGATAAGATAATGAGGTTTAGGCAATTCAGTCAAAGTTACCTAGGGTATTAGTGAAAAAAATATACCTTTAGCCCACATAAGCAACAAAATTCCATTATTTTTCTTGTGGTGTAACAGTTTCAAATTGCAAGAAGTTCTCAAAAATAAGATATATGACATTTATCACCTTTTATTGATCTTATGAAGTATTTTCATATTTAAATAAACTCCAAAATTTGTAATTTTGTGTCATTTCTTAGCTCAACTTCATATTAAGGAAAACAAAATATTTTGGAAAAATATTCCTACAGAGTTTAGTGCTTATTTTTTAGCTATTGTATTATCTATCTTATTTTCTCCAATATAAGTAGTAGTAAATGGTTTCTCCAGTAGTAAAATGGTTGATACTTAATGGAAGAAGGAACAATACCTTAAAACAGGGACTAATCAGATAACTACATGCGCGCACGCACACACACACACACACACAGACCTGAAGTGCCTGTTCTGACTACACTAGGTTTATGTCATCACTGAACTTTCATTTGTTAAAGATGAGGACAATGCACCCATTCAAAGGCAGAGTTGTGAAATTTAATCTCACAAAGACTCTTACAGCCAAGTAGATTTTATTTTTGTCATAGGTTAAGTTTGATTTACTGTGGAAATATAGTGCTAAAACCTACCATTTAAAAAAAAAATCCGAGTTTTATAATAATAAGCAATTAACCACACAACTATATATTATGATACAGTATATTAAGTATCTGCGATGCTATCTCTACAAGAATATCTTAAATTTATTAGAAATCCTAGAATTTCATACTTCTAATCAAAGAAATACAGAACAAAATTTTATTTTGATATATATTTTAAAACATGTTAACAAAAAAATCTACCACTGATCTGTCAGAAGTATATTTCTGGATTATGTACATTTTATAATTGCTTTAGTAACTACATTGTTATGTACAAAATAAAGTCACAATATAAATACATTTTGGGTATTAAATATTGCAGAGAGTACAAGAAATAATCACTAATACCTGTTTTACACTTCTTATAAAAAGGAAAATTATGCTAAATTACAACCTGTATGAAATATGAGTCTAGTTTTCGAGAAGCTTTTAAAAGTATTCATGAATTCTTCTAAAAGAAACATGTCTTTGTATCAACTAAAATACATTGCTATCATATTTCTACATATATGTACTCTGAATTTAAAGAATGAGTATGTACTTCCACTAACTAAAAATTTAGCTTAAAATACCTTGTCATGAATGAACTGTACTATTAAATAACACCTAAAAAGTTAGCCTTTCTACCTTAAATTGAATTTCTTCTCTCCAGTGTATGCACTGATTTACAAAACAACAAAATTTTCATCATTCAATATATAGGCTCACCACTGTAATAGATGTCTGTTACTTTTTTGCTAACCACAATGCTGGACGTATGTTAAGTTTTCCCTGCTCAGCATAAGTGCACAATTTTTCCTATTGGAAACGTTCCCACTTTCTTTTCCAGAGCCACCATACCCCTGTCTCATCCTCATGGTTCAAGGTTAGGTAAGTGGCCCAGTAAGATTCCATTTCAAAATATTTTCTGCAGTTTTGGGAAAGAGAAATCTCATTTTCATTTGAGATAATGAAGCTAGCAGAACAGAGATTTGGAGCTATAAGGATCATCTGGCCAAATGTGAATAGAGAAGGCTCTCTGCCTTCTTGAGGGTGAAACCAATATAGGGAAAAGTAAGATTAAGGTTTGAGAAAATGCAGGTTCCTGAATACAGATTTAAACTCCTGGGGCCAGTCATTCCTGAAGCTGATTCTCTAAGTTTTGCTTTTCAATGAACTTATACATTTCCACTTTGAGTTCAATTTTTGTTGCCACAAAGAGCCTTGAATAGTTTTAAAATATTGCTTACTAAAACATCCTTTAAATTGAAACATTTTATAAGAAGAAAAAAATCAAACTTCCTTCAATATGAATTCTTTAAGAAGAAACTATCAATCCAGCCTTTATGTATTATAAAGTTTCTAATTCTACGCAACGATAGATACTTGTAAACTTGGTTTTTCAATCTGTAGATCAAAATGTGGTTATAATTTCAACCACAACTTTTGAAAATCTAATTGGTTTCAATTAAGGTACATAAACCATATCCACTGCTTAGATGAAACTGAGAAAAACTGACAAGTTTCTTCATTCGTAACACATAAAAACCACCCATAAAATACATCAATCCCAAATGTGTGTGGCCATATTTCTTGATTTAGATTTTACAGCAGCTTTTCATAGGAATGTTAACCCAGTGAAGGGGAATGTCCCAGCCACGCAGTCGGGGAACATCAAGGCATATCTTATAAACCACGTGAATTTGAATAACTTTCTTCACACTCGAAAGCCTCGGGTTTTTTTCTGTATTGTGATAATATTTACTATCAAGAGTGGTGGCTGTGATTGATCAGACTGTACATGGGAGAATATTTTGTGAACTGTTCAATGCTGTACAAATATTACATGTATGTGTATGTATGTATATGTGTATATATATTCTGTGCATGCATATATGTGCATTACATATATATGTAATTGTATTTCAAAAATCCCAGAAATCTGTCCAGATTTTGCAAGGTGTTTATACACCCTGGTGGTAAGAGTGCTATCTCTGCAGCCAGGCATCTCAGTTGAGATCAGATCTCTCCCACTTACTAGTCATATGACCTTGGGCAAGTGTATTTATATTCTTGGTGCCTCAGTTCCCTTATATGTAAATAATTTTCATTAATTTGAGACAATTTTATTAGTTTGAGACAATTAGAACTTCCTTTCAGTGTTCTAGAAACCGGCGGAGATATTTGAGATGATATAAGACAATTTTTTTTTTTATCTTAGAGACAAACTTCTTCTGTGATGTCAGCAAAGGAAGAATGTGAAGGGGTCACATTTACACTAAGCTATCTGGGATCTATCTATCAATCATGTATCTATCTTCCATCTTTTTTTTTTCTATCTAAGTATCTATCGATACACATCCATACACAAAACCAACAAGCAACCTTCAAGTGAGTTTGGGTTTAAAATCATCAAGCTCATTATTGGAATTTTCTTGAAAAGATCTTGCGCAGTAATGTAGGCATGAAAATTAATGATTGAGAACATAAGGCAGAAAAACCAGTGAAGACCGTCATAATTCTCTCAATGAGAGATGAAGGTTCAAGATTCAGGAGTTATTAACAATTTGGTATCTTTACAATATCAAGCCTCAAATCATGGGGGCCAGATACCATGCCAATAAATACAAGATCTGAAAGAATAATCCTAAATTCAATGGGATTGGAAATTGCTGATTATACCATCAGTCCCTCAAAAATATTAAATCATAGATCTTATTAGGCTATATAGGATATATTCAAGTGTCTGCAAACAGCAGGGAAGGGTTTTTTTAAATGTCATAATAAATGCATAACAAAAGAAAAAAAGTGTTTTCAACTTGATTTTTTTTAATGTAAAGAAATACAGTGGCAGAATGCTGGAGATGAGACAAAACTTTTTTGATTACATCTTTAAATTCTCGAGTTTTCAATGGCATTCTTTAAAATATGGAACAGTATTATTACTCTGTGAATTTGATTCCAATATTAAAAGACATTAATGTTTACTTACGTACAAATCCATGGATACTTAAAACAGAGTGAAAAAGCAGATGTTTATATATTCACATATGGTCTCACATGATTTTTTTGAGATTGAGAAAAAAATCTGTTCTAGACATTGGAATTTACCAACATAATCATCATCTTTAAAATAATGTCATGAAAATAATTTAAAGAAAGAGTCTAGCTACTCAAAAAAAAAAAAAAGGTCCAAAATGTATTACTACAGGGTAAAATTAAGGCAGCCACATGTTAGAAGGAACAAGTGAAGACATTGATGTGCTATGCATTACTCCTCAGAATCTTTCCACTAATCTCGCTAGTCTATATGTCCCCTAAGAAAAGAAATCAAGTCTCCTTTATCATTTCTGTTCTTGGAATAGTATCCAGGATATAGAAGGTGTCTAATAAAAATTTATTTCTTAAATACAATTGTAGTAAGAAAATGGGAAATAATTTATTGAAATAAGTAAATGCTTACTGTGCATTCACTATCACTCAGAATGGTGAAGAGTTTTATAAGGCTACAAGTGAAATGATTTAGTCTTAACATGGAATAAACTTGCATGGAGGCCAAGGGCACAATATATATGCATGATACAGTTGAAAGTAGGATTTGAGAATTCTCACAGCATGCAATGATAAATCCTAGATCAGAGGAAGTAAACTTCAATTATTTTAAACATAATATTTTGTTTTATTACAAGTAATTGGGTAATTGAAAAACCCTTGAAATAGCTAAAGAAGCAGAGTTGAGGCTTGTTCTTAAACAATGACTGCTAAACAGTACTACACATTAGACCAACACGGGAGCTTCTATTTCTGCACTAACCAGGAATGGGAGGAACTAGGAAGGACTGCTGAATTCAAAACAACACCAGTGTGGTTGTGAGCTGAGGAGCTGGAAAGTACAGATGTGATAACAGCTCATCATCCAAGAAGCTAGTGAATGGACACCTGAACGCTGCGGTAGACAACCTACTATCTCCAGCACTGAGACTGGCAATAGAATGGTACTCTCTCTGATATCGAACTCTCAGATCTCAACAAGTACATCCACTTAACAGTCTCTTATTTCCAGGCAAAACTCTACACACAATAGAAACTGAATTTCTAGCCCATGCATCATAGGTAAGTAGACCACAGGAAAATTAAGTGGATGCTGTAGACCAATCCATCAAATGCACAACAGCCCTCGACTTGGATTCTTCATCTGCAGCAGCCCTCTGCCTGTACTTGTACTTTCCAACAATAATGTAGTTGCAACGACAAACTTCTGTCAAACACACGCATCATGTGTATCCCTTATATAAATGAAAAGTCCCAAAAGATTTAGTAGACAAGTTGAAAATAACTCTAAGATATTTGATCTAATAAACTGAAAGGAAAAAAGTGGCGTATCCTGAAATGTGAAAGGCTATCAGAGGAAATACTAGGAATTCAGTTCTGGATCTGTAGCCTTAACACATGGTCCCACTCTTAAGCATATGGTCAGAGACAGATCTACAAACCCTCCCTTCTTTCCTCCCTACCCTTCTTTCCCCCTCCCCCACTCTTCCTTTCTCTTGCTTTTTCTCTTTCTTTTTATCTCTCTCTTTCTTTTTCTTTTTCCTCTTTTACTCTCCCTCCTCCCTTTCCTTTCTTGAGTCCGTCCCTCTGTTCTTCTCTTCCGTTGGTCCCTTAATTATTCATGAGCAGATTATAATCACAGTTTTAGCATTTATTTTCAATCAACACATTAACATATCAAAACACTGTGGTGAAAGACTGTGTCTTATCCAAAAGAGTATTTTGTTGACTTGGAATATTTTGTTGCCTATGTGGAATTTATTAAAACCTTGACAAATATTTAGTAAGTTTATCAGATTTATCTTACAGATAACTTTAATTCATGTGTCACATATACTTTCACATTATATTTTGAGGAAGTTTTAAAAATGTTTATGTATTTATATATCTGCATCTTTAGATGAAAAAATATACATTAAGTATTTTGACTAACTTCTTTTTCTCAAGATAAAAAAAAGTTACATAGTCTGTGTTGCTTTATTTTTCTGGTTTTCCTTATTCTCTTGTCTGTATGAAATATTCTTATACCACATAGCTTTCTGGGAATCTACTACCTTGCCTCCCAGTCTGCCATCCTTTTGGAAGCATTTCCTAGTCAACCTGCTGCTTTGGATGCAGGGAAAATGAAGTTCTTTTCCTGAACATATTTGCACAACCTTGTAGTAACATTTTCATGTAACACTGTCATTATTGTTAATTCACCTGAGATGTCTACCCCACTAGACGCTAATCTCTCTGGGGGAAGGGAACATATGTTCACTTCTATATTCATTACCTCTTTCAGTTAACATTAACATTATTTTTTAATGAAAGCTTACCAGCTTTACAATAAAAATTGAATAACTCATATCCCCTATTCTTAAAAATTTTTTAATCTAATAGGATGGGGAGAGGGTATAGCTCAAGTGGTAGAGCGCATGCTTAGCATGCATGAGGTCCTGCGCTCAATCCCCAGTACCTCCTCTAAAAGTAAAGAAAGAAAGAAAGAAAGAAACCTAATTACCTGCCCCCACCAAAAAAAAAAAAAAAAAAAAAAAAAAAACCCTTAAAAAATCTATTAGGAATTATTCAGTATGACATAATAAGTACAATGATAAAGGAAGCCCAAGCATGTTGAAGTTACTTAATAATAAATTCTTGAATAAATGAAAGAATTAACAATGAATCTTCTGACAAGAACAACAGAATCAATGATAGTGAAACCTTTTATGTTTGCACCTGAAGCAATGACCTAAATTTTTCTTTTTTTCACATTAATTCACAAATATTAAAAATCACTGTTATGGACATTCCTTAGGTATTAAAGATGCTGGGCTTATGAAATAAGCACACAGTTCTAAGACCCAAAGGCAGTTGATTTCAGTGTTCTGTCAGAGAATACCCAAATATTTATCTAAATATTTTATTAATATAATATCCATGCAGAGTATGTGAAAAGCCAGTGTTCCCATTATTGCTCTTCAGAGCATGAATTAAGATGTAAAAACTTATTAAAGATAATTACAGCCTTCAGTTTCCTATTAAATAATGGCTTAACATGAAATATATCATAACCTTCCCATCATCTTTATCATATATATTCTAAAATATTCATGAATATAATAAAGATGTATATATATATATATATGCTATTTGCTTACACACAAAATGTCATTTATACAAAATAATGTTGGTTTTCTCTTATTTATATGTTACTAATTTCTTTCTCCAGGAAAATATTTCACATCAGCACAAAAGATAATAGCATATGCCAGCCTCACTCTATTATGCGCTGTGTCTATTTTCTTCTTGTTGGAAATTAAAAATAACAGTAGTCAGCAGAGAGAGTTTATAAGCTTAAATAATTTATTCTGTGACATATAAATATATAGCTTTAATTATAGCAAATATATTGGCAATTTCACAAACACAAAACTGCCACATTTAAATGACTTGTAGTATTAGTCATTGTTTAAACAATTTTTAGAAAACTAAGTGACAGGGTATATTGGTTAAGTCATAAACATACTTAGCAGCAAAGTACTTAATTAGCCCAAAATGGGAAAACAAATTATCATTTTGAAATAACTACCATTTTTTCCCACATACTCCAGAGCCATCAGCTATGGGAACTCGTATCATGATTTCTGTTTTTACGTCCCACGCTGACTTCCTCCTATGTTGATTGAGTGCCTACGACATGCCAGGGGCTTTCCTTTGTGCTCGTGATATATCATGGAACAGAAGACACAAAAGCTGCTACCGTCGTGTGATTTTCAGTTGGGAGCACGAGTTAATGAAGAATGAACAAAATAAATATGTCAAGTGAGTGTGTATTTGGAGATGGTAAGGTAAAAAAGGGTAGAGCAGGGAAGCTGCCTTGCAGGTGTGGGAGGAGTTAGGATGCGGTTTTAAACAGGGTCTTAGGGTTTCAGGGTCACCTTAATTAGAAGGTAGGCCTTCAGCAAAGATTTGAAGAGCTTGGGGGAGCTCTTTAGGGGAAAAGAATCCCGGGTAGGGAAACAGGGCAAGTGTTTGTTTGCAGACAAACAAGGCTAGAATGGCTGCAGGCAAGTGAACTGGGGGTGGGCAGGAGAAGGCTCTTAGAACGGACACAACTTGGCATCATCTCACAAAGGACTGTGAAGCCAGCGGGTGCCCTTTGGCTTGTATTCTGAGTGAAGCAGGGGAGACAATGGAGGGTTTCAATCAGAGAGATTTCACAGATGTTCATTTTACCAGGGATATTCCTTTATTCCTGATAAAATACTGGAGAATGTAGCTCATCAGCAGAGACTTACCTAGCATGCCACTGGTCAAACTGGACCACGTGGGCCCCTCCACAGCAGGCTTGCCCCTCATACCTGCGCCATGAAGGAGCAGGTGGGATTCACATTCTTTGTGGGAAGTTGGATTCCCAGATTATAAAGAATAAAAGAAGAATATGGGAATAAGGAGGTAGCTTTTCTTTCCAAATTTTCGAATCAGATTAAAGAAGTGAATGAGGGGTACAGAAGAATCTGAAGTAGTTTGTGGGGAGCTTCTCCAAGTCAAATAGGAAATCAGTATTGGGAAAGAAATGTTTCTTTCTAAGAGGACCAATCTTGGCTGCATTTCTACCATGCTATAAGGAGTCTACCTCTGTAAGGAAGGCCTGAGATTATCCAGTTGAGTTAATCACTGTAATTCAGGTGCGTGCTGCAGGTCATGTGACCTTGCACTGAAGCCCCATGTTCAAATCTAGTTTGAATCAATAATAGCGATTTAATCTACATCAATCTGATTTCTCATTTCTCAGTTGCTTGGAAATCAGGAGAGGGGCAGTATCTATTAATTACTTAAACTGGAACAAAATGGAAACATGAATGATCAAAAGCAGTGGGGGGAACCAGAAGGTGTCACGTGGAGGAGACGAGAAAGAAGTGCTCATCCTCTGAAAGGAAAACTATCGAGACAAGGGCATTAGCATTGGCCCATTAATTTCGGTTCCACGAATACAGCATTTGCATTGAGTTCCCAAGACAGTGGCATCTGAATTTTCCAGTATCAGAGAGGGGGTATGGACTAATGGGCAGTGGCACCAGGCACCCAAATATATTAAAACATATATTTAGAACTGAGAGAGATGAGAGTCATTTCAAGAGTCCTTACTTTCTTTTGAAAAGTATGATGACACTGGGTTGGAGCAAATTGTAGAATAGCTGTCGTTAAAATTTTGGATGCCTAATAAAATTTTTGCTGTCACCTCTCAGGAGATCACCAAAGAGTAATTAAAATGTTTCATTTGAGGAGAGCATAGACATCCCTAATTTGAAGCATATGTTGGAGCGAGTATATTTTAGGTGAGAAAAAAAGCAAGCTGATCTGTACAAGAGTGTTAAAGTGTTAACCTGATACAGAGAAAAATCTCAGAAATATGTCTTGCAATTTGTATGTAGAAAAGAACAAACGGAATATATGTAGAAAAATAAGTTTGAACTACATAAAGGAAGCAAAATGTTCTCACTAAACTTTAAATCTATTCTTAATTCTAAGCCCTACAATGGAGTTTCAGAATTCATTCACTTTGAGTATTTTGCTACAGGAATAATTCTTTGGAATATTAATGCAGAAGGAGCATCTATGTTAAATTGAAGCAAGGAAGGATTGGTATTGTGACGATGCTTGCAAAGTTATTTCAGTTTTAAGATTCTCAGCCTTCGGCGTGCAGATGAGTAATACGGAAGCTTCCTAAGATGCAGATTCTAAGACTTCAGCGCCAGAAATTCAGATTCACTGGATCTCGGATAGGGCATAGACATCACTGTAATGAGCTCTCCACATGAGTCCAGTAAGTCCAATCAGTGTTGCCCGACACATGCTAGGGAAAGCTGCAGTGGTCTGTGTTAGCAGTGATGAAGACTTGAACTTGGGGTTGGCTGTGGAATGAAAAAAAGACAACAAACGAAGGAGAAATGTTGAATGTTCAACTATCAAGTTTGACCAAGTAAGTGTAAATACTGGATAAAAGAGGACTCATGAGCAGTCCTGACAACTTAAGCCCTGGCAATGAAGAGAGTCTTCACATTCTTAATGCAAATGAGAACTACATTTTAGAGCAGGAAGATAAATTTTGCTTTAAGAGAGCTAGAGTTTAAGATGGCATAAAGAAAATGAAATAGAGATGCTCACCAAAGTACACAAATGCTTTAGGGCCAGGGAGAGTGATGGAAGTAGTGAGACTTCGATTCAGCAATCAGCTATGTATATTAAGAAGTAAAATTGTAAAAGTGGCTAAAAGGAATATAAAGCTCAGACAATCCATTAAGTATCTGGGGAGAGTCGGGAGGGCTGAGGTTTGGACCTAGTCATGAAACTCACGTTTTCCCTGAGAAGTGACCCTTGAAATAAAATTGTAAGTTGGAACAGGGATTAATATTGGGAAGAAGTTAAGAAAGCGTAATCCAAGTAGAGGCCACAGCCCCTGGGAACACCCAGAGACACGGGGGTGGGAAAAGCCACTTTCCAAGGAGCATCTGCAAGGAGATGTGACTGGAGGACCAGGAAAGGCAAGGTTCTGAGGACTTTTGTCTTTGTAGACCCAGTACAATAAATTTTTCTTTACAGTAAGAGCAATAAGAAGTCATAGGAGGCTTTTTAAGGGAGGAGAGTCCGAGAACCAGGTGCTGAGGACTTGCCATAAGGTGCTGTCATAATTTGGGAGCAGGTATGAACTGCACTGTTGATCTCAGCCTGCTGCTGCCTCCCCTCATGTGCACTACAGGACAGCTGAATGTATCACTAAGAGGCCGCTCTGCCAGGTGCCTGTCCTGACTCACACTCATTGTGTTACTTTGGAGAAATTCCTTAATTCAGTGCTTCTCAATGTTGGCTTCATGTTAGAACCATTTGGGGGCTTTAAAAAATACCAGTGTCCACCCTCACCTCCCAGAGATTCTGAAGTCAAGACCTGGCAGTATTTTCCAAACATCTTCAGGTATTTCTCATGTGTCTCCAAGACTGAGACCCATCGACTGTCACTCAATGTCTGTTTCCTCATCTCTAAAAGTGGGCTGATAGTAATGGTATGTGAACCTTGGAGATGCTGTGAGAGGATATGAGTCTGAAAATACGTGGCCTAGACCTGGGCATATAGGGAGAGTTCAGTGCACATCAGCCGTTGTCATGGTCACTTCCTACAGTCATTCCCTCTGTGGCCCAAGTCTTCCCCACACAGCACATCCATGGGAATAGCTCTTTCTTCAGCTTCCAGACTGCTACTCTGTCATGCAATGGTTCTTTTTCATTAACTGGTTATAGGAGGCCAGGGGTTTGTTAGGTGGTGAGGTTTCCCTGCTTTCTGCTTATAGATGTAGTAAAAATGCATTTGCATCACTTTTTCTAGAGGTGTGTTCTCACAAATTATTTATGCTTTTTTTCTCTCATTCCTTCCTGAATACAAACTGTTTTTCTCCTTACCCCTCCCCATCCATCAACAGGCCTTCCTTATTACCATCAGTATTCAAAATACAAAATGAACAAATAAAGCAAAAAGCAAAAACCCCTAAAAATTAACAGCCAAAAAACCCCCCTTATTTGGACGGTAGGTGGACCTTTAAATGTAAATATAGATACATTTTTTAAATGTTGACTATGGTTATATTATGTAATGCCACTCTTAAAACATGAAACTGTACTATGCCAAATAGTTGTAGAATCAAAATTTTGGATGACATCATTGCATTCTCCATAGAAGTCCCTTAATAGAAAGAGTGTTCAGTGCCATCTGCCCGAAACTACCCTGTAACCCTTATTTTTGAGTCCTTGGATGATGTATAACTTTGAACTTGGTCATCTGAGTAAAATGTGGATCACAGCAGTCTGCATTTTCCTGCCTGACTTTGCTTCCTGTATCGATTCACTGTTAAGAGGTTGTAACTCAGTCCCTAGATTTCTCATTACAATTTGTCATATATTATGATTCATCATCCCTTTGGCACTTGCAAATAATTTATCTTCTATTATTTTATGCTCCCTCAAATGTTCTCTAGTTAAGTCACATATGTCTACAGAGAAACTTTCTTGAGGTGAGAGACGGTGTTTTCGGATTGATGCCAGGCTAACAGAGCCAGTCACAACGGAACCACCATTTTAGAGAGTGCACGAGGGCTATGTTTAATTTATTATTTTGTTCTTAGTTTTTGTTTTTTTTTAACAATGTCGACACATGTCCTCTCAGATGAGTAGAGGATGCCAGAATGACACAAATTAAGATGATCATAATGCTGACCAGAGCTCAGCTTGGTTCATCACCATCTTTGTTCACTTCAATCCCATGAATATGCTGAGTTATGCTCCGTTCAGAACAATGTTTAGCCATAAACATAACTGACTAATCATTTTGTCAGACAAAAGTTAAACCAAAAGTAAAATGCAAAATGAATAAAAAAGTATCAATTGAAAAAATATTTAAAAAATATAAAGCAAAAAATAAATTGTATTACATAATACACAAAGTTACCAAGGCAATCTATGTAACGATTAAATATTTTTATTCTCTCCTGTATCTCTTATGTGTATTAGATTTATTTTATTAAATGAAGACTAGAAACTCTATACAGGAATGGACAATGGGATCACGAAGTTGGAAATCTTGGCAGAGGCATTTTTCAATACATCGAGATATGAACACTAGCACTTTGTTAAGAATTATATAAAAATATACAGTGTATTTAACTGTAATCATTTTCCACTCTGCCTAGGAAAAAGACAGTGCTGCAGTTTTCCAGTAATGACATCTGACAGGAGTAGCAGAATTAACTGCCTCTAGCTTCTAAAATTATGCCTTGTTGTTCCAATGTAGAAAAATCCTCAGTGTGATTAACATTTACTGTTTATACTAACAATGCTTAGCTGAGTTCCACTGAAAGCACTAAAGCATTGCTTTAGGAGTGCTCTGTAGAAGATGTTCTTTTTTTTTTTTTTTCTTTTCTGAAAAATACTGTACTGTCTACAGTGCACTTACCTTTGAGTTTTTAAATGCAGGTTTGTTTGAGTCTAGTTTGAACTAAATGGCTTGGTGAATTGAAGTGGGAAAAAGCTGTTTCCACTTTCTAGGACATTGAAATGGTCCCATCAAATAGTTCCTAAATACATGGATCAAAAAGTAAAACAAAACAAAACCAAAAAACCAATCAGTGCAGTGGCTTAGGTAAAGACTGCACAATAGGGAAAAATGAATTAACATTGGACAAGCATCTTTGTGTGCCAGGCACTTAACAGCTTCTAGTTCATATAAATCTGAGGATGACTATGTAAGTTAAAGGCAAGCATCTCTATTTTTAAAATAAGGAAAATAAAGCCCTTCCCCCCAAAATGTAAGTAGCTTGTCCATTGTCACCCAGTTGATCAATGGCCAGTTTTGAACCCAAAATTATCCTTCTGACCACAGAGACATTAACTCAGCAGTCATTCCTGTGCCAGCTTACCTGTTCCACTCTTAATAAGAGGTAAATGGTTTCCTGCTACATTTGCATTTTTAAGTTGTTTTCCAAATGACCCGAATTTGTGCAAATTCACCTAAGAAGTATCATGGGTTTTGTCTCATTCTGCTTAAAGTTTTAAATCCTAAGTTTGGAAACTCAGAATGTAAACCTCCTCTCCTTGTCTTTCCTTCCACTTATTTTGAGGCTATGACCTGAAATACAAATGCTGTTTGCTATCTTTGGAATAATACTGTACCCAAAAGTAGTAACACAAAATTCCAGAATGTTCGAGTTGAAAGAGGCCTCGGAGATCAGTGGATCTGATGCTAAATTTGCATATGAGAAAATTGGAAGCTGAGCCTCCCAGAGGGGAAATGCCTCCCTCACAGTAGGTCTCAGTCTAGTTACAGACCTAATTAGTCTAAGAACCAGAATGGAAACTCAGGTCTCCCAGCGCTTACCTTGGTGGTTTTCCCACCGCATTATGAGTAAACCTACAACTGAAGAGTTATTTTACGGATCTCTTCATATCCTGTACAAGTTTGAAGATCCTGCTCTATTTAATTAAGCTACAACCCTCCTTATATTAATGAACCAAATTTTACTCGTTTCTAACTTGGGAATTTAAACGGGAGTATTGAAATGGGGCCTGTATGCGCATGCGTTTCTCTATTAAAGTAACCTGGTTGTTATGGAAGTCTCACTGTTTTTACCAGGCTGAAAATTGACTGGAGTTGATTTCAACGTTATCCATCGAAGCAATATTTTCTTCAATTGATATTTAATTATTGCCACTTGACTTATCAATCTCATTGTCCCCAATTGCCCAAATTTATGTAAAACATATTGAACTAGTAGAATGGAAAGAAGCTGTTTTCTGTTACAAAAAGGAAAATAAACCTAAAATGATTCTCTCTCTGCAGAAGCTAATTCAGGACTATGAGAAATGACTTCATTTTTATGTCGAAACACATTCACCTACTAACACTTTTGTCCTTTCAGTGAGGAATAAATTTTTATTCATTTTCCCTACAGATACCAAATTGCTTTTGGAAAAACAAACATTCTTACTGTGCACAATTGAAAATTACTAATTTCTCACTTACATAGATTTCTTAGAACAACTGATATAGTTTTTTATTCTCTCCATGAGCAATAGCATTGTAAATTGAGCTGTTAAACTGATTCATGCTTAGACCAGCAAAAAAGGGTAGTGAGTGGCTCTGAATCTTTCATAAATGCTGCAGAAAAGATTTCAGTCTGTGCTTGCCCCAAACCCCTGCTATTTTCTGTCATAATGCATCATTACATACTGATGTTTGTTCTTGTGCAAATCAGCAAAAAAAAAAAAAAAAAAAAAAAAAAGGATTACTTAGTGTATGTTGGCCCCTTTCCTTGAATTAACTGTGTCACTTTTGATTTGTTACGTTATCAGACCCTATTTCAGGATTTCTTCACATTGGCAGCTGTGGCACAAAAATACAGTCATCCCGAGAGGCTTGCTACTTTGTCATTTGCACCCTGAACATTTTAAAATTTTTTATTCAGATAAGATCAGTTTTAAAGATTATAAAATAATGCTTGAAAGAGAAAGGAATTGATGAGGTACCCTATAATGAACCTGTTCTGTGCTGTCATCTTTTTGTAGAAAACCAGTAGGAAGTGAGGTTATTTTACAGACTCACCTATAGGACAAAACAGAAAAAACAATTAAGTATGAAATGGCCTTAATTAGTCTATAGTCTGCTAATTCTTTCCATTCTCGTTTGTTCGCTAGGTCCAGTGATCAGGTTACATTTTCGCAAATAACCTCATTAATGAAAAATTCACTGTCAACACGGACAGTTCTGACCATCAGACTCTTTCCCATAGTTGCTCAAATTTTCTATACGTAGCTGGATTCTTAATATCACCTGGGAATCCTAAATGAAGTACTCATGTACTGCTAAATGTGTTTGCCTAGTAGACTCTGGGTAAGTAGCCTAGCATTTTACTAGTTTCAATCTGGAAAAACCCAATATAATTTTCTTATTTAAATACATTTATTTATTAAATATTTTTTGAGTTACTACTCTGATTTGGTTCTAGGATAAGCCCTGGGAATTTGAAGGAGAATGAGATATAGTTCTTTTCCTCAAAATATCCATGGTCTTGTGGGAAGGAAAACACGAGTAAGAGTAGAACATACAGCTCAAGGGATTAAGGAGGCTACGGAATCACAAAGACTTGAGTCTAAGTCCAGGTTCTGCTACAGACTGCCTAATGATCTGGAAAGTGTGTGTGTGTGTTTGTTTTAGGAAAGATAATGTGTTTAAAGTGCTTAGCAAAGTTGAACTTAAAAGAGACTGGTGATGAGAAGACCAGTTAAGAGATTGATGTGAACGTCAACTACGTTACCAAAATCATGAATGAAAATGAGAACATGGACATTTTTGTGACACTGGGCATGGAGAAAACAGGCAAAGTTTAAGTGATATCTTAGGTTGTGTAACATACATAGACTGAAACAAAGTTTTCAAATATACCAGCTGGTAATATAAGAAAGTTTAAAAGTAATGCTCGTGTTGCATATAGTAGGAACAGTATCTGTCATTCTGAGGGGTAAAATTTTGAATTTTAGAATGAAATATGTGAGGAGGTTAAAATCAAAGAAAATAATAGTTTAGGTGCATTGATCATTTGCAAACAATAAATAAGGAAAATACTTCATGAGAAAGAGAGTCAATATTTCAATGGCTATAAGGCAGGTTTTGGAATAAGTTGGCCTGAAAACACAAGCATTTAAGGCTGTGTATACATCAACTAAGAATTGATACACAAAAACTGAAATTTATTTAACTTTATGGTCATGTCATAGTTTTAAAAATTTAAAAGTTTCATTTTTGAGATTAAAAAGCAAATGGATATGTATATTCTCATTGATCTATTGTGGAGGTATTGAAAAAACACACAAATTTAGTATGTCAAGTAGCCTCTACTGGATTCAGGAAGTAACTGGAAGAGATAACCTTTTGAGGTCAGATCTAAGGTTCCAATACTTTAATGTCTAATAAGCAAATAATTATAAAAATTTTTTTCCTTTACCTCTATATTTCTCTCTCTCTTTCTCTAGCTTTCAATCTCACAATTTAACTCAAATTAGTTTCTTTGTATTAAGCGGAAATCAATTGTTGTCTGATTGAGGATATTATGGACAATCAATGTATGGAAAAAGAATTGCTTAATATGATTCCTAAGCAATCACCCAGTTTGCTGAAATTGTTTGTATAGGACAGTGATGTGGCCTTTCCATCTTGATCATGCAGAGGGTCTGCTGGTAGGAAATTAAAAGTGAAAAAAAAAAGCAAAAATATCAAATCATTTATGTTCTTAAAAGCTAAATAATTTCAACTTACACATCATGACAAAGTAAGGCAAGGAAATCTTTAAAAATGTGCTTTTTTTCCTCTGTAGTGTTCACAACACGAATGCATTTACAAGATGTTAAGTTATATACTCATAAAAATAGTCAGATTGAAGTAAGAAACAGCTTTCTAACATATTCGACTCCACTTCCGGGACTAATGTCGGCACTCCCTAGGACCTTTGTGTATTAATTCAGCTATGAATGGTAGTTGGCGTGTCATCATTCAGGTGGGTTTATTGGGCCGGTGCTGACTGTGCCGGCTACACCAGGGAAATACGGGGACAATCAGTGATTTAGGAGTAGTTTTGCCTGAATAACGTTTCACAGTCCTTCCCAAAATTATGATTCAATGCAAATATATGAATTCCTGATTAAAATGGCTTTCAACAATGTGAAATCTGCATGAAATAAAGGAGGAAGGTATTTCAGCTTTGAAAATAAAACCATTGGAGTTGCAAAATACCTGGTATGTGGTAGTACTCAATAAATGTGTGTTGAAGGAATGACTGAAGAGGTAGTTAGATGGCTAATACTAATGCAACACTGAGACACTTGATAAAAATGTACCAGCGTGGTGGACCATACACCCAATTATACCTAAAGCACCTACACAGTTATTGTGACACTTTACTAGTATGTGCTTATGCATCTCAAAAATATCCCAAAACACAAACAACAAAACTCATTCAATAACTTTTCCTGACCACATAAGATTCTTTTAATAGTTGACACTTACAGATATGTTTGTAAATCCTGATCAGGGTCACTATATGTATATACTGTATTATTCTATGGCCAGTTTGGTAAAATTGGGAAGTACACATCCCAGGAATCTCTTTCTTATGTGATTTCAAGTTAGAGTGGATGAATATTTGGGAGACAGAATGAAGAAATAGGATTAGGCTCGAGAGACAGGCATATTGTCTTAGAGAGACAAAGTGGTACAGATTTTTCTAACTTGTTCCTGCTCTTGCCTGCTCTGCAGCCAACAGTCTGATTCCTGACTGACTTAAGTCACACTAACCAACAGCAGCCCAAGCCCACCCATGGATGCTTTGTTACAAAACTCAGAGAGGAGGCAGCCACACAAGCTAGAACCAATACCGCTCCACAGACTTCTATGCCAGCCACCTTTATGTTGCTACTCTAGAAGCTGGATATATTTAGCTTCAATGTCTCCCTGAAAATTTTACACACTTGTTTTCTCATTTCTCCAGTTCCTATTTTTGGATCAACCTTTCTGTGAATCTCACATCATTTGTGTAATATGTAATCCCATTAATAAATAACCTAGTCCACAATTCTTAGGGTAGTTCTCCTTTACCAATTTTATCCAGCCAAAGACATGGTATCTCCCATCCCTTATGCTCCTCTTCGGTGTTACTTACTAATCCTCTATCAAGTAGTGGGGGCTATTTCTCTACTCTCCTGAATCAGGGTTAGGGAGTAAGGTCTGTGACCCCCATAGAATATGGGATAAGTGATGAAGTGTTGAGAGCAAGAGATGATCAACCAACCCTGGGTTGCTCCAGGCTTCCTGCCTGGTCCCAGACATTTGAATTAGTACAGCCAATTCAAGTTTCAGATCATTCCACACCCAACTGCCACTTAATGGCAACTACATGAAATATTTGGAGAAAGAACGCTATCTGAACCCAGTCTACACAAAGACCCATTAGAGATAATAAGATATTGCCATTTTAAAATAGATACGGGATTTAATTGTTAATGCAACTTTAGATAACAAAAGCAATTAATTACAAACACTCTCTGCTTTCCTGAAGCCCTGATTTTACCACTGCAGTTCAATGTATAAGGGATTTGGCAGTTGCTAAGTGAAGTTGAGCAAACCATTCAAAGTTCAAGAAATGATACATAAGACTTGTTTAATTTTAATAATTCCATTGTGAGTTTATTTTTATATTGTGAGGCCATTTGCTGTATGAGATTTACAAGCATTACTCAGACTGCAGTATTCCGCCTAAAACTACTTTTAAAGCCACAAATGACTGAGTCCCACTGTTCCCTCCTTATAGGAAAAATACATTTTGAAAGAGAACATGCACTGTGTACCAAAATTTTGTTATAAAATTCATTTTATATCACCACATTTTATATTACCAAATAACACACAGAAAATGTGTTGATTTTGCTATCCCTTCTTCATGCATCTTGATTGTTGGAGAAGGTTGGAGAAATGTGTGGACTCAGAGACTTAGGCAGCAGGATTTTTGACCTTTCAGAAACTACTCAGAAGTCACTTAAAATCACTACTGACAGACAATTCAGATTTCATTGGCACTAAAGGACTTAGGGAACCTTAGTGAAGTGGTTATTGGCTGGAATTTACTTTGGTGATGTTGATTCTTGCATCACTTAGAATTCTGAATCCTTCCTCTGCTATATCTTTTTTATGTTTACAAATTAATTATTCTCTCTGAGATTTAGTACTCCCATATGTAAAATAGGTAATATAAAACCTATTTCTAGAGGTTTTTTTCTTTCTTTCTTTCTTTCTTTTTTTAAAGAATTCTATGCCAGTGAGTATGGTATTTGGAAAATTCGCCACGACTACTGATTCCCTTTACCTCTTAACTCCCACCATACCTCTGCCCTCCCACTTTTCTGCCTCACTTAAGCTCGTCTTTTGACCTTTTCTTAATATCTTCAATCAAGATTCTAGTCCACTAAATGCTTAATGCTGTGTCTACTTTTTTTCTGAGAATGAATATGTACTATGTCCTAAGTTTTCCTTGGCTTTGACCTTTCCTCCGACCTTTCTCCATGTAATAATTCTAGCAAACTAATACAGGGATTAATGATAATTTTTTCTGTTTAATTTCAGCCATTAATGAGCATATGAGGAAAATTTACTCCCCTTAACATATCCTCATGAACTTAAGTTATTAATATATCTGGCATTGTAATATAACATTATGTTCCATTCGTTCATCCAGTTGCACTTGATATATATGTGTATGTGTGTATATATGTGTGTATGTGTGTATGTATCCTTATATGCTATAGTCAGAGAAGATATATTAGTAGATATCTAAATATTGAAACAGCCTTTCTCCATTGTTTTGTACTATTCCACAGTCTATTCTACAACTGCTCTCTACTATTTTCCCCAAACCTCTTTGATACTTCTTGGAAAAAAAAAAAAGTTTGACGTAACTTCTCTTGGACACTGAATATCCAAAAAAACTCCAGATATACTCCTGAAATACCAAAATAGGATAGATTAGATTATTGGTAAATATTCAATCCTTCCCATCTGCAGAGAAGAGTATTTTCCATGGCCTATTAATTTTGTTTTTAATCATGATTTTCTGTTTGTTTATTTCTGCTTTGGTCTCAAAGGGAACAAAAAGAAGACATTGCTCCTGGCCCTAATTTCTGAAATCTCTGTTGCTTTAAAACACCAGTCATGCTCTCGTTCATGAATCTCCAGGTCAGTTTGGGATCAGTAAATATAGGCTGGCTCAGCAGGGGAGCTTGATTCATACTTTACTGGGCTACTTGCCATTTATTCATAGCTTTTGTTGCTTAATATTTATCATTAATTCATATTTAAATTAATGTTATGCTTAACATGTATTACTAATTCATACACAATTTTCAATTATAATGCTTCAAATTCACATGTATATAAAGCCATTTGATTTTTAATAGCATTCTACAAGTAGTTCATCTCATTTTGAAAGATGAAAAATTATGAATATGCTAACTTATTTAATTATTCAAAGAGCCAACAAGAAGATCTGAAAATCATTTCAAGAGATATATTTCTTTTCAAAATTACAACATACTATGTTCATATTTAGAGCCTGAAAATGAAGCCCTAGATTTGAGTTGTGTCTTGAAGAATCAGAGTGGTGGACGAATGTATAATATTGTTTTATCTAAATGCTTGGAAAACAGAGGACATACAGAATGGTCTAATGATCTACCAAGACTAAATAGAAACATGATTTGAAGTAAAAATAGGCAATCATATGGATGTGAATACAAAATTAAAATTTCACTAATACTGGCATCCAAAGGTAATTTTATTTTTATTGAAATTATGCACATATGTTAACTTAATATAAACTGAAATAGTACACAGTGATAGTACCATAGCATATGAATTAAGGAGCTTATAGATTTTGATGAACAAAGCATGTTGATTTAACCATTCACTTGTTCACTGTTCATCCAACACATACTGAGTGACTTCCACCCTCTTCTGGCCACTGTTCCAGGCATATGGAGTCTGTAGCAACAATCTAGCTAAGATCCCTCGCCTCATGGAGCATAGTGGAATAAAGTGAATAGATAAACTAGATAATATCAGCTACTTAAATTGCTTTGAATCATTCAGTTTTATAGGCACAAAACTGAGGAATGTGTTTCAATACTGAATCATCTTGATAACTTAAAAAGAAACAAACACTTAAATTCTATTATTTTCATTATTATGCTGGATTATGAACACATCTTGTAAGTGCAGCAATAATATCTCTGCAACATGCATTAGTTTTACCAGTGACAGTCTATGGGTCTTGTATTTCATCTGGCAAATTTAAATATGTCCTTTTTTTAAAATTGAAGTATACTCATTTTACAATGTTGTGTCAATTTCTTGTGTATGGCATAATGATTCAGTCACATATACATTCATATATTTCTTTTCATATTATTTTTCATTATAAGTTGCTAAAAGATATTGAATATATTTCCCTATATTATACAGTAGAAACATGTCGTTTATCTATTTTATATATAGCAGTTAGTGCCTGCAAATTTTGAATGCCCAATTTATTCCTTCCTACCCCTTTTCTCCGCCAATGACCATAAGTTCGTTTTCTACATCTGTGAGTTTGTTTCTGTTTTGTGAATAAGTTAACTTGTGTCTTTTTTTTTTTTTTTAGCTTCCACATATAAGTGATATCATATGGTATTTTCCTTCTCTTTCTGGCTTACTTCACTTAGTATGACAATTTCCTGGTCCATACACGTTGCTGCAAATGGCATTGTTTTATTTTTTATGGTTGAGTAGTATTCCATTGTATATATAAATAGGCCCATTAAAAAAAAACACACAACACTTAATATCAAAATGTTGCATCTTATGGAATGTACAATAGTGTTATCAATCTTACATTATATGTAAATACATTTTCTGGGAATTAAGTAATTTCAAATATTCTGTATGGTACAGATATCTGTGAGGATGAGAAGATGGAAAGAGTGTGCACAGGAAAATAAAAATGTTTTTTATTTGCATTTCTATTTTCAATCTACTTTTATCCTCATTACTTTTGTTAAACTTGAGCTGAGATGCAAGAATGTTCGGTTTCTTGAAATTGAAAGCACCTTATGCAAAATCATTTTATTACTATTATAAGAAATATCTTTATGCATGTTCTGCACTAAAAAAACAGGGGTTTGGGGGCTAATAGAAATGTATTAAAGAGCCAAATAAATGAAAATAATATAATTAGAGTTGGAAAAAGCCAAGAAGACCAATATAGTGAATGCTTATTTACTATATCAAAATGTTCATAAGGTGGGCAAAAATAGACATCCAATAATTTCACCACCTTAAGTTTATCCCTAAAACTCTGTAAAAAATTATAAATTCATTTACATTTAAATAAAATATACTTTTTCATATTCCAAGCAAATAAAAGATCCAAACAGATTATCTTCAAGTCTGTTCAGTTACACAAAGTATTTTATTTATAATTCTATGTACAATTTTGATGGAATAATGTCATTTAGTGAACTTTTTTGTAAATACCTGCCTCTGGCAAGAAACAATTTAAAAACAAAGGAAGAAATGAAATCTTAATATGTGTCACTAATCAACAATGTACACACATAGTCTGTTTTTGAAGAGCCAGTACAAGCAGCTTGTTGCCTTAGGAAGACAGCAATCAAACCTCAATGAATGTGCATTACTACAATGTCATCAAAAAAACTGCTTGTATCACAAACATTTTAGCTGGACCCCAAAGGTTCAGTTCATCCAAGGACTATGCTATGCATGTCCAGATTTATTCTCTTTAAATCTATTTAAACAGCAGTAATTATTCTTTTAATTTCTCAGATTGCCTTGCACATGTGCTTTTAATGGTTGGCCTGTGGTGATTTAAACATTTTTGACGAAGGGAAAGGGCTAGGAAGCACAAAATATATAGAAAGGCTTGGTCTCGAATTCTGTTTAAAATCAGGATTAATTTAGAGAAAAAGATAAATGTAAATCATGTTTTTTTTTAAATTATAATCAGCAGGAAGCACTCCTAAAATTGTTCTTTTATTCTCTTAAATGATTCATGTGTGTATAATCATAAACTTTCAGCACCCTAAATATCACCCACATAGATCCTTTATTTAATAGTTAAATCCTTTTACACTTTTGTAAAGCTACTTTTTGTTGAGATAATTAGTGAGTATTTTGTCAGAAGTCTAGAATCTCAGAAGCTTATGGGACATCCAGAATTAATCTATTAATCAATTATATAATTGATTACTACATATATACTTGATTTTTTCCTGCAATTATTAACATATATATTATATATACATTATAACGTTAACAATTGCAGAAAAAAATCAAGTTTTTAACCTAAAAATAAAATGAATTTTAATAACATTAAATAAAAATAATGCTTATATATAACATCTCATAGTATTTAGTATGCATGTAGTGATGGTTTTAAACAGATTTTCATAATTTTTAAGATTTTTAGAAAGTCTTTTGATAATCTAGACAATGGTCAGAAATTCATGGAAACTGGAATGTTTTCTTATTGTTAGAAGGAAGGATAATAATTAGGAAATAATCCTTCTTTATTTCCTTAGTGAAGGTGATTTCTCCAGTTAACAATTCCTGATGCCATGTCTGTCTTGGGTCCTGATCTGGATTCCAGACCTTTTGTTACATTCTCAGTTCCCTCTCCTTTTCTTTCTCCATCCAGACCAATGTCCTTCCTTGTTCCGGCTGACAAATTAATCACACCCTTAACCATTTGACTATAATTGTGGTGAGCAATAAAGAGCTTCCCAAGTTTAATGTTATAAAATTATTTTAAAATTAATGTTGCTGAAGCTTATTTGTATTCGCTGTTGTGTTTAATCTTAGTCCATTTTTAATCAGGATCAAATTATGTGTTTTCTCCTCAGCAACATAAAAATGTACCTACCTGAGGATTATAATTTATCTGTTTGAATTCATCTTTCCCTCCTACAACTAGTGTATAACATGGCTTTATGTTTTAAAAAAGCTTAAAAAAGATACATAAATTTAATTAATGCATGTAAAAACAGATAAAAGTGAGTCTCACCTTTAAATTTTTGTTCAGATCTAAAAGTATCACTAATAAGGAGATGTATATATAGATAGATAGATCTTATATATGTATAGTATGTACTTCATCCATTAAACAATATGAACACTAACATAAGATTGAGTCCATTTTATTAAATTTCACCTCAAAATATTTCAATTATTTTCCTTACTGCTTATGTTGGACTGATGAGTGTTTTGAATGTTGTTAATTTATCTGTGTTGTAAAGGAGAATATATGTTGTCTGTATGACTATCATCATCAAAAATTGCATGTTTAGTATCTGGTATGTCCTAAATCTGTTGAGGATGCTAAATGAGGGGTGGATTGATGATATGATCTATTTCTCCATCTGTCTGTCTGTCCCTGTATCTTCTACATCTATCTCTTTATTATCTATTCATTAATCAACAGATTATATTTACTCTGTAGAACATCTTGAGCTGATTCAGAAAGACTTTCTTATAGATCTTTCACAACAAACTAGGTTGTATAATTTTATTTCTTCTTTTTATCCTTGGACTCTAGGGTGATGGGTATTGAACTGACAAGACATGCACATTAGGGATCAAGATGTAACTAAGCTGGATTATACGTCTCTAGAGAGTGCTTTGATTATGCAATCTGATTACCTTTCAACTTGAATCTCCTGATCCACATGCTATCTAAATTAATCTTTCCTGACAGGTAGGTAGCTCATTTGGCTTCGTACCCACTGTTTGCACTGCCAAAGGCATGTACTTAAAATAGTTCATTGTTTTAAGTTTTGGATTATTAATGATGTTTTGAAAAATCACATAACTCTATTATTTTTCTCCAACCAAAATCCATTATTTGAAATTGCCTTATTTTAAGGCTTATTAATTAAAAGAATTTCCTTAATTAATGAATTCAACAATGAACAGCCCTGTTAGATTCTAAATATGCTCAGACCATGCTCAATCTTGAGAACCATAAATTATTCTTTCATCTCTTATTTACTGTGCAATACTACATTTCATGCACGGTGGTTTCTGGCTTTTTTAAACATGTTTTAATTAGATCACAGTATACTTATTGAAATTAAAATCAGGGATCTCTTAACTATTTCTTTGTCTAAAAGTCATCTGAAGTAAAATGTCTTGACATACAAAAATCTACTCAACATACTACTTTTTCTTTACCAGGTTGTACGAGCATACATTATTCAGGTAATCTGGGTTCTCAATTTCTGGAGTTCTAAGTTCTCTGAGAACTAGGGAAACAATAAGCATTTTGGTTATATGATGTTCTCAAAGCCAAGGATAGAAGGCAGGGAAATTAAAGTAAAACATACTCTTTGGTTTCCATTTTGTTACAGAAAGTAGTTTAACAAATGTAGTCCACTACAGATCAACTTGGGATCTAAATATACAGATTATTTGTCTAAATACTTTTGTCTAAATCTTCATGCTTCAACTAGTTTATGCTCATTTTATTGTGGTTTGAGTTTTCTATGGGAGTAACTAGGCTTTTATGGGAGTTACTATGTAATAAGAGTATTATATATGAGCAATATTTTATTTAAGATTATTATACTTTCAGTTATTTTTTAAAATAAAATTGACTTTTATAATGTCCTAAAATTATAGAAAATTTATCACAAAACATGATATAGATACATTCTAAAACAATTTCTAATGAAAATTTTACTTAGAGGCTTGCCAAGACATACAAATTTTGTAGAAGTATACTAAAGCCTAAGAGGACTGTACATGAAAGATACAATTTACATGGAAAATGGAAAAACTAGACTCATTACTAATGCTTTATCCCAAATTGAAAAAAAGATTGAGAGATAAGCATGCAAGGTTCTATAGAAAGAAGTACTAATATGCAATATTCTCACTAAAAAGCAATATCTCACTTTACCACTGATGATAAATAGATAGATACGTCATTTTATAGCATCATACTATTGCTGGATTTGGAGAGGCCTTTGGGAGGTTCCCTTAGAATGCTTTCCCTACTATAATTGAAAGTGTTGATTTTGAAGGGAGATTTTGCTTAGGTAACACTTTGTTCTTCAAGGTTCTGAGTGTCTTAAGTGTGTTCCTAACAAGGGCATAAATATATTTGGTTACAGACTTGAATATGTAGGTGTTTACAACAGTAAAAGTCAACACAAAAATCACTCTGGAAATATTTGAGTCAAATAATTCTAAATTATAAAACTTAAAATGTATCATTTGATTCATGAGAGTTATAGATGAATGGAATTTTGGAGGAACTAGTTTGATAATCAGGTGCCATGGTGGTGAGATGAGTTATATGCATGACACTTAAGCCATGAATTTGAGTGACCAATGCAGAATCTCTGTCCAAGCAATTACTACAAACGTGGCATTGGGCTTCTTGCATCTCAGTTTAATCAGCTGAAAGATGGATTGGATAATAACACTTACCCCATAAATTTGTAACAAAGAATTAACGCATAAAAGCACAGCTTAGTAAGAACTCAATCAATGTTCATTATGAAAATATTTATATTTTACTTAGACTTGAAATATTCTGTGTACATAACGAAGCCTGTATACATCTTTAAGATTTCTATTTGTCTTGGCTACCAAGAGGCGAGCTTATTTTAAATTAGAGAGACTCAGATTAAATGTAGATGCAACTTTTTTTTTTTTTGCCTTCCAGGCAACAAGCAAGGGTTTTTTGTTTGTTTGCTTGTTTATTTTTGAGAAAAAAAATCTCTGACTCTCCTTAGAGTTTTGGGGTAAGCACACTGTGGTGACTAGCTGGTGCCAGGATTGGAGAGTAGAGGCTGAAACTGAGGTGCATTGTTTGGGGAAGACATAAAAGATAAGGAGACATAAAATTTTAGGTGGTGCCCAAATCAAAGCTGGGGAAGCTGAATTTGGTCATCAAGTTCAAGGAAATAGCACAGGGTCATGAATAAGTAAAAAAAATTAATAGAATCAGAAAGCCAGTATATAGTGAGATGCATAAAAAAGTAAAAATAGATTAGAATAAAAAAACGATTTTAAACATTTACTGTGAATTAAATTGGAGGCATGATACTCCTTTTCATTAATACCCTAATTTCTAGCATCAATTTTTACTTTCATATTAATGATTGTGTACCTACTGTCAAATTTTATCCTCTTTATCCTTCTCTCCCCCACCATGCCTTTTTTGAATATCTAGGTATCACCTTTACCTGGACCATTTCATGCAAGAATTACAGTATAGGTAGGCCTTTTATTATGAATCAATTATAACCTATTTAAACCCTAGACATGGTATAAATATTAAAATAAAAAAAGTAACTGTTACATGGCTATAAAAAGCTAAGGCAAATTCTCAGCACAACAAATGTGTAGCATCAGTAATAGTAACACTTTTTCTCTACTTGTTAGACCACAAATAGATGAATGGACTCACTTATGGACATATTTTCAATAAGACAATGCTAAACCAGCTGAGGGGAAATGATATACTTAAAAGAGAAGGACAGGGGATCTCATATCATTGCCATAGGCAAGTTGTTGATGGAATTAAGCAGAAACAACTAAGTAGATGTTTATAGAGAATGCATGGGAAGCTCCTGGAATATGCAAGATATATATTGCAATGATGAAGAGAAATAGACTTTCACAAGGGTTCTAGAGCAAAATAGTGTAGGTGAATATTCTTATGTTGTCACTTACTTTTTGACTGCTCTTGGGCAAGTCACTTACCTATGTTGAGGTTTGATTTCTTAATTTGTAAAATAAGGATAAAAATAATACCTAATTATAGTATTATTCAAATATTAATAAGCTTAATATATGATTTGATATATCTAAATTGCGTGTAAAGTAATTGTGACAAATACTCAATATATTTTATTAATTGCTTTTCAAATTTTGCTAGTGATACTATTCTGAGTCTCTTGTAACAAACAGGTTAATTAGTTTTTAAGTTCTAGCTTTTTTAGTAGACTTTATGATGAGAAGTTTTCAGACTTGTAATGATAATAAGATAGAAACTGAAATAGTAGAGAGTCTTAATATTTGGATAAAATAATCTGATTTCTGATGACTAGTTAAACTTAGAGTACTCCAAGTGTTTGCAGAATTCTGAAGGGGTGCATGGATTTGGTAGACAGTGTGAGCTAAGGGTCAGTATTAGGGTTCTACCAAACATAAAAACTGGAGAAATTACTCAAAAAAAAAAATTCAGAAGATTTTCAATCAAATAGTTCTCAATCCTGACTGCATACAAGTCATATTATATCAAGTGGTATATATGTACATACACATATACATATATATACACACATATACATGCATATACATATATATACAAATATATATCAAGACATACATATATATATATATATATATATATATAGCTGTATATATATATATATATATATATATATATAGCTGATGGAGTAAGTTACAGTCAGGAGGCTGACAGGTTCAAGACCCAAGATGAGCCAATGTTTCAGTTCAACTCTGAAGACCAGAAGAGACAGAAAGTATTCCGTCTGAGGCTTTTTGTTCTATTCAGGCCTTCAATTAATTGCATCAGAAGAGCAATTTCCTTTCCTTAGTCTACTGATTCACATGTTAATCTCATCCATAAAAACCCTCACAGACACACAGTCAGAACAGTGTTTGGACAAATGTCTGGGCACCCAGTGTCTCAGTCAAGTTGACACTAAAATTAACTATCACATAGGTTTATTGTATTCTACTCATGAGTGCATAATCTCTCAATCCTTCTCTCTTTCTCTCTCTTTTGCTACATTTTTATAAAAATGACTATGTTGACAATTAAGTGAAAGTTTGTTTGTTCCTTACATTAGAAATAGTTGTAACTAATTCTAACGAAGTTAAAATTACGCCTTACATGCAAGTTATAAGAAAACAAACTCTAACAGTTTATTGATGGGGGCATAGAAATTTGAGTGAATTGTCTTTTATTTGTATTATTATTAACATGTAAAGTATAATTTAATCAACAAATAATAATAATAATTTTTATTAATTAGAAAAGAAGCAAAAATCTATGACCTGCCTTCTAAATTGACCAGAATGTCACAGAATGTGATATTTTGAGCTGACTGTAACACCAAAAATGTTAGCTTAGAACTCACTGGGAAGTAGTAGCTATATTTAGAGCTTACTCTGTACCTGGAAGTTTAATAATGTCTCTATTTGTGAAGGGATTCTAACCTGAATAGAACAGAATATCAAAATACTGCATTAGAAGTTAGTTATTCTTAAGAGTATCAATTTACTAGTCCCTGTAACTCCCATCACCATAGGAATATCTGGGGAAACCTCTTTCTCTCTTGTAGCCTGAGTTATGCCTACCAGGCACTTATTTTGCAAGGTTTTCATAATTTTTAGGAAAGCATTCACTCAGAGTCGCTGACTCTGCTAATTTCAAGGTGGTTGATAGAGATATATTTTATTATCTATATGTTTCTGTGGGAATCACCACCTACACAATGCACTCTGGCTATGATGTAGACACAATTTTGGGAACCATATTTTTTAATATTAAATGCCTACCCATTCATTTCATGTGAATCATGTAACAAAGTTGAAGTGTAGAAACACAATGCATGTGCTAAACACACAAGCACTCTAGTCACTGCCAAAGGCCAAAAACAAGTGACTCTCGAGTGGAAGTACAGAAAGAATATAAAATGAGGAAATTAATAAACAAGGAAAAGGGAAAACTCTTCTTCCTAAAATGCCTGAGTTAGTGAGCTGATTTTATTCTTACCTTATTCTATAAAACCATTACCTTTATTATTATTAATTCAATAGTGTGTACCTTGGAGAAAGACAGACCCATTTAATAGTTTATAAGAACTTTAGAGGCTTTTTATTTATTTATTTTTTGGGGAGAGGTAATTAGGTTATTTATCTATTTATTTACTTTTAGAAGAGGTACTGGGGATCGAACCCAGGACCTTGTACACACTAAGCATGCACTCTTCCACTTGAGCTATACTCTCCCCTATTAGTTTATAAGAACTTGATCTTTCTCTTTTGTGATAACAAAATGGCCATCTTTTTACTCTTTGTGTTGGTCTCGCTATGAAACTGACATGGTAACTGTTCCTAGATACTTAGTCAGTAGTAGGCTTTGCAGGTAGTGCTTTAACACGGCATTGCATCTTAAACTTGTTTTCCAAGGGAACAAATTTCAAGAAAGTTGTGAAATGTTCACTTGTGATTCAAAATGTATGATTTACAAACACCGATATTTGCTTAGAAGCAGAAATTAGAAACTTCTAGATCTTAAGAGCATGACAATGCAGTCTCAAATATTCAAATAATAACTGAATTTTCAATTTGGGAAATACTCCTTAACATGTAATAAAATTAAAGGACCTAAAATAAGCTCTTCTAATAACAACTCAGACCCCCAAATTCTCACTCTTTTGTCCAAGCCTTTTTATTGAAAGCTTTTGTAGGTCTAACACTGTAATTGATGCTTTAGCAAGAATATGTGCATGAAAGCAATAAAAAAACATAGTCCTTAATTTAGTCCTTAATTCCTTTTCAGGAAGCATGGAATTTATTTGTGCAGACCATAAAGAATTATACCCTCACTTAAGTCATGCTAACTATTAGTGGGTTCAGGTGTTTTAGAAGTAATAATACTGATATTATTTAATGATGCAATAATAATTCCCAAATTGAAAGCATATTTCACTGCTTAAACAGAAAACATTCAGACATTTGTGTTTCCAAAAAAACTCAGTGTTTTCTGACCCCAGAACGTAAGATGGCTCATAGATCTTTCAGTGTAACAAGCAAAAGGATTAAAAAAAACCAAACATTTATTTCAAATCATGATAAAATATATTTAATAAAATTTAAAATCCATTCTTAATATATTTCTTATTGAATTAGTATTATATTTAATATAATATAGATTTATCGTATCAACAGTTAATACTACGTATAATGATGGTACATTAGAGGAATTCTAAATAAAATTAGGAATAGGCAAGGAATTTTTAGGGCCATCAGTATGATTTTACTGTATTCTTCGGCTCTAACTTGTATACCACAACAAGAAACAAAATAAGAATAATAAATATTAGAGGAGGCAATGTCATTTTGAAAGGCCAGATATTTGCCTATTTAGAAAATACAAACCAATAACATATGAAAGATATCAGAATTAACAATGTAATTCATTAAGCACAATTGAAAAATAAATATATGTAGATTAACAGGTATCTTACTGTATTTTTCTATTACTGCCTAAAATTTTGTTCCAAAATCTAGGAGTTTAAAACAACAAACATTTATTATCTCAGTTTCTGAGAGTCAGAAATATGGAAGCTGCTTAGCTGGGTGATTCTGGCTCACAGTCTCTCAAGAGGCTGCAGTCAAGCTGTCAGCCTGGTCTGTAGCCAACTTAAGACTAAGGTTGAAGTACATGTTTCTAAGCTCACTAATGTAGTTGTTGATAGGGCTCGGCTCCCAACAAACTGTTTGAAGAGGAAAGATACATAGAGAGACATAAAGCCCAAAGTGGACATCCAAGTCCAAATCAATCTCAGAATTGACATACCATAGCTTTTACCCTATGTCATTAGTCATACAGATCAACCCTAGTACAATATGGTAGGACACTCTATATATGTCAATATCAGGAGTTAGGGGTCATTGTTAGACATCCTGGAGGCTGCAAAGAGAGCAGTGAAAAAGTAAATTATACACACACACACACATTCACAAAGTTCCGGGTACAAATGAAGCAGATATACAGATCTGAGTTGAAAATATAAGTTGAAAATGCATTTAATACACCTTGCCTACCGAACAACATAACTTAGCCTAGCTCACCTTAAACGTGCTCGGAACACTTACATTAGCCTACAGTGGGGCAAAATCATCTAACCCAAAGCCTATTTTACAACAAAATATTGAACATCTAATGAAATTTATTGAATGCTGTACTGAAAGTGAAAAACAGAATAATTGTGTGGGTCAGAATGGTTGTTAAGTGTATCGGTTTTCTGCCCTTGTGATCACGTGACTGGCTGGAGCTGTGGCTGTCTGCTGCTACCCAGCATTACTACACAGTCTGGTACTGCATCTCGCTAGCCTCAGGGAAAGGAAAACAATTCAGAATTCAAAGCACAACTTCTACTGAAAACATATTGCTTTTGCACCATCTTAGAGTCAAAATCTTAAGTCAAACCATTGAGTTGGGAACCATCTGTATATATGTAATCAAAGGTATATTTATTATGGTCTATACCTGCAGTCCCTAATACAGTTAGCCACTAGCCACCTCTGGCTATTTTTCCTTAGTTTCACTCACTACCTTTAAAGTACTGAAAAGCCACATATGACTACTGGCTACCAAATCAAATGACACAGAAATATAAAATGTTTCATTCAACATAGAAAGATAATTTATATTTCACATCCATGAGGGGTAGAGAGAAAGCACTTCAAAACACTAAATTACACAAGTTTTTAAAAACATTTGTGTGTGGTTAAATACAATGTAGATAAAAAGAGACTGAAAAAATGAGTTGTGCTCACGTTTGGTTTAATAGAATAAAGCTTAGATATTAGAAAAGTTCCTGCTTACAAAAATGAAAAGAAATCTAACTTGGATAGGCAGGGTTTAAATTTAAGTGGAAAATAAACATTCATTTGACAATACCATTCAATATCCAAATGCAAATTTAAACTTAAATTGCTGAATGTATGATTATTGTACAAAGTAAGTATCCAAATGAGGTAAATTTTTATTCCTCTTCTTGGAGTTACTGTATTATTTATACACATAAAATATGAACTTTGCATTTGAAATATTAGACCATGATGCTGTTTTGGAACATTTAATCTCATCAACAGCTTCATTTTTCTGTAGCATTATGTAATTTAATAAACTGCCCATTGGTGTTCAAGAGAAATTACCAGCTTAGCTGGTAGAATAACACATTATCAATGTGTCCTTATGTCAAAATACCCTTATATTTTTGTCAAAGTCAATGTCTACTTAAACAGTTATTTTAACATCATTAAAATTCAATGACACAAAAGAACTTTACCTGTTACCACGTGAGAATTTTCAAACTGACTATTTTCAATTTCAGTTTCTTTGTAACTGTTTAAAAAGCAAAAACAAAACAAAACAAAACAATGCTCCTACTGCTGCGTATTTCTGAGGAGGAATACACCTAATGGTTGTTAGACTAATACTCTGAGAAATTCACCATGACTTTTCTTTCCTGAACCGGGTTGCGTTTTCTAGATGCACAAACTCTTCAATGTATCTTGATATATTTTTATATAAAGAAAAACATCTCACATGCTTCACTTATGCCAGTGTGTGAAGGTTTTGGAAACTCTTAGTGAAAGAAAAGAAACGTGGCCAAGTGAAAAGAGGTAGGATAAACGTTAAGGCTGAGTGCCTGCATCTTTCAAGGTGGCAGGAAGCAAGGCCCCTTTGTGCAGTAAATGAAATCTGACAACCTAGCCCACAGCTAGGTGCACTCTCAAAACCACTTCTGCAACCATGTTGAATTAGGTCGTATAATCTTGGGCAGCATAATCCAAATTAGTTTTTTTTCTGCCTTTCCTATTAAAAAGGGTATATTAATATTCACCTGTTTAAAAAAGAAATTACATGTGTCTTTTTTTTTAGATTCCACATATAAGTGATATCATATGGTATTTTTATTTCTCTGTCTAGCTCACTGCACTTAGTATGAAGACCTGAACTTATTTACAAAACTGAGACAGACTCACAGACATAGAAAAGAAACTTATCATTACTGGGGGAAAGAGGGTGGGGAGGGATAAAATGGAAGTTTGGGATTTGCAGATACTAAATACTACATATAGAATAGATAAACAACAAGGTCCTACTATATATACAGCACAGGGAACTACATTCAATACCTTGTAATAGCCTATAATGAAAAAGAATATAAAAAGGAAATATATATATAAGTGAATCACTATGCTGTACATAAGAAATTAACACAGCGTTGTAGATCAACTATATTTCAATACAAAAAAAAAGGCACAACTCAAAAAAAAAAAAGAAGTAAATTACAATTGACATACATGTGATGGCTATCGAAGAGTTGGCACTCAGTAAATTGAATCCTTTGTGGTTGTATTTGAAATAATTATTTCCAAATATGGGACAAACACAGCTAAAAAGGATATTAAGCCTCAGTAATCTTTGTGTAATTGATCACATTTGTTGGAGAAAAAGAGACATGCAGATAAGCAGAGATGAGGCCAGGGCTTCTGATAATGTCAATACCTACCTTCTCTTCTCTCATAGAAATCAAGAACTCCTGGCTAAGTCTGATGAGAATTTGTGAGGAAGCCAATATTTATAAAACAAGAAACTGAAGATGGTTAAGATCTAGGATCTATAATCCTTCAGACTTGGGCCCTGACTCCTGTTCCATAATTTATAATCTTTGTGATTTTGCCAAAATTAAGTCTTTCTAAGCTTCACTTTTTTTAACCTCTAAAATGAGAAAAATATTCCTATTTCACTCATAGGATTACTGTGCCAAGTATAAATAAAATAATTATGAATTATTCCTAGCTGAGTCTCTTGCTCATATTCAGTAACCAATTAATTATTATAATGATTATTATTTCACCAGACTAATTTCCATACCAAATCTTAACCTTGAGAGAGGCCTCTGGTCTGAGATCTGTGAATTACCTTCAGAACACACTCAAAAACCTATGTCTTAAACCTTGGCCTCTAATGATAGACTCACCCACGTTCTTTGACAGTTAACTGCTGTGTTTTTACTTTTTATCTTAACACATTTTAGTGTTCATTTAATTTTGTACTTAAGCCTCCAGTTGTTTCAAATATGAATGGAACATATGTTCTTTTAAACCACATGGAATAGGTTAATTGTTAAAATATGAAAACCATGCTTTCAACTTGAAAAGATCTCCACTTTTTCTGATATAAATAATCCTAGGAATTGGGTTTTACCTTTGGCTTTTGCTAGACTTTGAGCAGTTTTAGACTTCTTTTAAATAAAAGTCATGTTCTCTTCATGGCAATGACTTTTGACAATAAAAAGTCACTTTCATTACAGTAGGAAATAACTAAAGACAAGTAGTCCATACCTGGCTGTTGAGACAATAAACAACTACCTTGTTCTGGGAAGTAAAGTTTCTTTGTGTCAGTTGATATAATAGGTCCCAACAGACTTAACTGAGACACAGTGTCTCTGTGGGAACACAAGTGGGGAAAACATCCCTGTTTCAGTTTTCTTCCAATCTTATGATGTTTGCCTATCAAAAGTTTATAGTTCATTTTAATGACAAATCACTGATTGAATACATACCATGGGAATCAGAACAATAGAGCAGATAAGAATATCAACTTTGGAATACCTCCCTGAGGTACTAACCTTACACTTGGCAAGATGCCCTGTCTCCTTGCCTGTAACTTTCCTTCACTGTAACATATGAAAAATATCAACTTATCCAAATAAATATAGGGTTAAATGAGATGGTTCGTGTATAATGTCTGGCACATAAAAAATGAGATAATTCTCCTCTGCACATCATCTTGCCATTCTTACCATTCTTATCTTTTTTTTAATAATGTGTCAGTGCTATAGATAAAAATAGACAATTACTCAAACTAAATGTTACTTTATTAATAAAGCCTTTATCTTCTACTCAGAAAGGCTCTCTCTCCTCATTCCTGTGATACTCTGCCCTGCATTTTATATGGTTCCATATGTGTCTATGTCTTGAAGATGATAAAAGTCTTGGGATCTGTGTTATCCTCTGAAACTTCACCCCTGCAGTGCTCTTTGCTTACAACATGACCAGCAAAGCGTCCGTGGCACAAATGCTTTCAAAAAGGAAGGGAGAGGGGAAGAGAGGAGAGCAGAAGGGGGCATGCAGACAAAAGGAGTGGAACTGAATAGCATGAAATTAAAAGATTTGAAGAGACTCTGACATATTACACTAACTAAGGAAGAAAGAGGTTCTCTGCTCTAGAAAGAGGCTGCTTCTAGTTTCTTTGCTTCTTTTTCTTCTATTTATTTATTTTTAATCTTTTGTTTTCCATGACTTGAATTCTTAAGAGTAAAAGTAGTTTTGGCCCACACATCTCAAACAGTTGATCACTTGAGATAAGCTCTGATTAGGACGCAGCTTGTTCTTCCTTGAACCTAGCAGTTTAAACCATCATCCTTCAATAACGCAATATGAACTAAAGCTGGAAGGGTGATTTGATCTCTAGGATAAGCCCCAGCAAATGATTACATCACAGAACAGACTTTTTTGCATTTATGCTTTAGGCATGTTTTAATTGATTAATGGCACAATATACACTTGCATGGTAGCAAACTCTGATGTTGCATATCCAATGGTAATTTCCCCTTCTCCCTTGTTAATTGTCCCCTGATTTATTTTATGTGTCCATGATTTTTCACATACCTCAGGAAAAAGTTATCCTCAGCCTTACCAATTGAAGCCAATCTTAATTAATCTGGAGCAATGGTCTAATCTCCCTTTCCAATGATTATATCCTGTAGGTAATGCAACACAGTTCTCACCAATGAGGCATGGGAGAAATTTTCTGGGATTTTAGGAAATATAGAAATTTTCTGGGATTTTAGGAAATATATTTTGGTTATTAACAAAAGGAGACCAAATGAAAGTGTTTCTCTCTCTCTTTTTTGTCTCTAAACAATAGTGCATATGGTTGTGATGCCTGAAGCTGATGCAGCAGTAGCGGACAAGAGGTAACTAACAAGCCTGCTGAGGCTGACAGGATAAAAAGATGGAAAGAACACGGGTGGGCTCCTAGTGACATTATTGAGATGTGAATTCACCAGCAGAACTTACTATGTGAGATGATAAACATCTTTATTTTTTAGCTATTTTGACTTTGAGTTTTTAGTTACTTGCAGGAAACTTATCTTATATAACAAATCATAACTACAGAAATGACTAAGAATACTTTAGCTAATAGATATTAGTCAACAGAATTGTAAAATATCAAATTATCACTGCAAATACTTTCTGAATTGAAATACCATTCCCCAAGTGAACTAGTGATTTTTCTCTATTTTCTTGAATCTTGTTTTCCATCCCACTCTTTGTTATTTCCTTCTGCATTTTTCTTTAATCTTCTAGAACTCTTTGAATATTAATCTTGTATAAAATGAACACTTTATAATAGCAGAAAAGAAATTGTGTATATTTTAACTATATAATACAACTTTCGTAACACATACTAAAACATTTTCTTGAAATAATTAGCTTTAAGAAATCTTATTTTGATTGTTTTTAAAAACTTGTGTTACAGAAATATTCTATTTGTAACTGCCTCATGGAAGTATCAACTCATTAAAGATATTTTAAAGCCATTTTTGAAAAAATTCTATTAAACCGTAAGTGAACTAATGCCTTAATATCATTGTACTCTCCAAGGATAAAACATTATTAAAGTTGTTATTAAGATCCGTCAAGAAATGTTATTATGTTTTCATTTATGTTTAGACTACTAAGACAGTACATATACATGAGAATGTATTAAAACACCAGGCTCACAAATATAACATAATTTTCAAGGCTAGGAAAGAAAATTAGTAAAGGGAATGTGTGTGGCCAGACCCTCATCTGATTCAAATGAGATAAATGTTGAAATCTTACTGTGTTTGAGAAGACATACAAGATCAATTTCCCTAGTGATCTAAATAAATTCATTCCTAATCTGAAAGTAATTGACATTCAGTGGTTAGAATGTAATCGCAATACTTATTTAAATAGCCAATTTTAATGAAGGCAAAGGGTCACTTTCAGTAATCTTAAATTAGAAGAATAAACAAGAGAGTAAATTAATGTTTTGAGTTTTCATACTTTTTGAAAGGGAATGATCCCAATTCATTTTATTGGTTCTGAATAGAAGAGTAATTGCAGCCTGACATTAAATTTAAATGGTGTGCCTATGCATAGAAAAAATATGTTTTGTGAGCATTTACCCTAATAAAAAGTCAATTTTCAAACATTATTCTTGGAAATAATATTTTAGAATTAAAATATAAATGATGCTTTTTTTATATCTTCTAAAAATAAACTCATATTTTATAATGGATAGTCTATGAAGGTTGAATGCTGCTCTACCCACTAAAGCTAATTTATTTTTAAAACATCTTTTGTTTTCAAGTTGAAGCATGCACTTTATTTTGTGATGTCCTATGAGTTAATCTACAAATATATTTATCTCAAATTTTTTTTAGGAAAATAAAGATTTCACATTTTTACTATCTATATTGACATTTTCGGATATTAGAGTCACATTTATCAAATATGCCAAAGTTATGTCTATACTTAAGATATGAGGCAGGTTTCTTAAGATGATAAAGTAATTGCTGTATTATTCTCCTTTTTAAAAATAGACTGTATCTTTTAAGAGCAGATTTAGGTTCACAGCAAACTTGAACACAATGTACAGAGATTCTCATAAGCCCCCTGTACCACACCTGCATAGTGTCTCCCATTATCAGCATCCCCTAACAGAGTGGTACATTTGTTAAAATCAATGAACTTTTACTGGCACATCGTTATCACAGAGTTCATCTTTGGTGGTGTACATTCTATGGTTTTTGACAAATTTACAATGATGTGTATCCATCATTACAGCAAAATACAGAGAAGTTTAACTGCCCTAAAAATCTGTGTTTTGCTTATTTATTATCCTCTTTCAATGCTATTATAGGCTTGTCCTTAGCTACGTGTATAAGATACAAATATCTGAAGGTTTAATATAGCCTTGAATCATATACAATTTAAAAAATAAAAAGAGCAGAAATTCTCAAGGTATGCAAAGCTACAAGAGTAAACTTACATTTTCTGGATGACTGGATGCAAAGTGAGCTACATTTCCCTTATGCTAAATGTTCATTATTTTTCCAAATTGTCATTTTGAACCTAAATCATCTGACTTGAGTCAAATTCCTTCATGGCTCAGGAGGGACATTGTCTCACTTTTCTCTTCTTTCTTCCTCTCTCTTTACTGTTTTGTTTTGTTTTGAATTATAGAGCTTAGAGGTAAACTGTAGCCAGATGTGGTGAAACTAAGAGGCTTGTCATAGTCTCGCACTGCACTGCTGCGGTAACAGAAATTTTGGCTAAATTCTACTGCCTTTGACAGCCATTTGTAAGAGCTCCTTGATATAAGAGAATACTCAGTTACACCAGTGTTGGATAAATTTAGATAATACCACATTCCGAGAGGAAAGGTTCACTAATATTAGCTGAAGTGCCAACCAGCCCCGCAAAGCTCTCCTTGTTACAAAATATTACAAAATGGAGTTGGAAAAATCTGCAAACTTTGGTGTCACTGTTCCTTGTGCCTTTGTTGGAAATTCTAAAGGAATGTGAATTTGATCATGTGATTCTCCCTGTAACAGTTAAATGGTTGTACTATTTCTTAGAAAGCAGGTGGTGGAATACACAGTGCAAAAGCCGAGCAGGCAACTGTCTCAATTTTGTGCATTTAAGAGCTGACGAGATGACTGACGACATTGCCAGCTAGAAGCCATCATGCGGTCTGAAATGCCCTCTGTGACAATATTAACAATATTGTTTTTCATGAAGATCCTACATACATCTTAATGAGTGGAGAACACTTAACACTGTGGCAAAATGAACTTCTCTGATTATCAAGCTTCAGAATGAAAGGCCCCTTGGTACTTGTTCAGTGCATAATAATAATATAATACAATCCCATGGTGTCTTATGAAAATATCTTAAACTACTTTAATCTCATATCAACTCAAAGGTATTTTAAGCAGTGGCATAGCCCTGGTCACATTGATAAACAGTTCAACTGAGTTTGAAGTCAGTTGTAGCCCTGAAACTAGTTTCCAAGTTCATTTCTCAACATCACACCGCTTTTGCTAGAAGAAAAGCACTGGTATCAAGATGACAGGAGCAGAGGGAATGCCTGAAAAGGGGACTAAGAGGGAGCCTCAACTTCAGTGTCAACATAAAGTCCTTGGTTTACCTGGGCAACAAATATTTCATGGAATGGGAGGGCCTTGAAAGATGATCAGGGATGCAGAATAATAATAAAATATATACATTTTCTTCTTTATAGTTTGGTTAAGAAACTGTGGAGTTGCCAGGAAAATATATAAAACCCAATTAAATTTGAATTTCAGATCAACAATGAATAATTTTTAGTATAAGTATATATTTACATAATCATGCTAAATAATTCTACTCACTTCCTTATACTACAAATTATTTGTAGTTGATCTGAAATTCAAATCTAACTGGGGATTCTGTATTTTTATTTGCTAAACTTGGCTATTTTTGTTAGATGGCTATTGTAGCAGACGTTGTTGGCTACTTAATCAACAATGATTTTTTCCTTTTTCCTTCCAATGGATCAGCCATAAAAGGCTAATCAAGATCAGACTAAGTCATTCATGGCAATCTTGTTTCCTTTGCACTACAGGCGCACAGTGAACATATGATATAGCAGATGAGAAGGAGAAGCTAGTGATGGCCTTTGAAGGAGAACTGTTCTTCTTGATTTTGAGGGGGAGGGAATGAGAATAGTTGTTTCTGTCAATCTTAGAGGGACCAAATCACCAGCCTCACTGTTCTCCACACAGCAATTCACTGGACAGCTGCAGTGATAATATGACCAACATTAAGCATAAGAGAACAAAGTTTATAAATGCTGACATCAGAGGGGAAGAAGGGCTTCACCAGCCATGTGCTAACAAGGTAATTGGAAAAGCAGCAGAATGATAGAAGTGAAAGGATTTCTTTGTTAATTAGAGAGGGGCTACATTTAGCATGAGTTCCCTGATTGGTTATATATGAAATGTACCTGATAGTCACACGTGTCCCCCAAAAGGAAATGTGTTTTCCTAAATTTGCTACAGTATGTCATAGGGTCACTTGATCAGCAACACAAATAGGATATCTAGTATGTCAGTTAAGGAGGGAGGGAAAAGAGGAGAGGTCAGGAGAGGCCAGTAAGAGAACTCTGGGTCAAAGGGTACTTATATCAAAGAGTTTCCATCTAGATGTCACAGACTAGTGGGCTCTTCTTATTACAATAGTGCAAAGAGAAAACATTGCATCACCTTTTTTGCATCTTGTTTGAGCCACTGTTACAAGAGGATGTATATTGGGAACTATGATGGCTATCTTATAATAATGATAGAGATAACACACTAAAAATTGCAGAAGAAGTGATGAAAAAATCTGAATTCCTTATATCAAAACTGGGTTCTTACAAAACCTTAGAATGTATACCTCTTGCCTCATTTTTATGAAGACGTATTCCTAAAGATTTACCCACATTTATTTCTTGCAACTTAACATATCAACAAAAGATTGAAAATTCCCAATTCCCTAATTTTTCTAATGGCTAAAAAAAAAACAATTCTGAAGATACCTGTGAAATTTCTCTCTTTTACTTAAAAATATTTGCATAGTAACTATTGTGTACCATATACTTTTCTCAACACTGGATCTGGTCATCCACGAGACAAGCAAGGTCCTTTGCATTAGGGTCATAACACTAAAAGTGAAGAAAGAAAGATGCTAGAAGTTAGCTAGGGCACATAAGAGAAAGGGAAAAAACTGATGGAGGATTGAATTTGGTAGATGAAATCAAGAATTATTGATATTTAATTGTGTGATGGCTTAGACAGCCAACTATAACAAGTATGCAGTAAGTTTTATATATATATACACACAAGTGGATCACAAGGAAGCATTAGAGGTGGATGTATATATTTGAAAGTCACAGGTACATAGATTGAAGATAAGTATCTATGAAATGACCTAGGAAAAGAATGTAGACAGAGAATAAAACAAAGCAAAACAAAAAACAAGAAGGGATCCAGGAATGTTTCCTGGCATATTCAGTCTATTCAGAAACAAGGACCATTAAAGAGTACAGAGAACAATATTCACTGAGGAATGTCAGGGACTGTTTCAAGGAGATTATTGTATTAAACATGGTTGAACAGTAGCCTAAAATGAAGACAAAGCAGCTTTCTTTGGGGCAATGAAAATGCTCTCTGTGACCCTGACACAAATTCTAGAAAATATGGTGGAAACTAGGCTATGTGAGTTAAAATGTCATTGGTGGGGAGACAGTCTCAGCATTTTTTCATGTGAATTTTTTTTTTCAGTAACTGGAAGAAGGAAAATAAGACAGAAGATTAAGAGAGGTGTGTGATCAAACACAAATGTTTGTATGCTCCCAGTAACTGCTGGAGTGCAGTTCATCAGTAATAGACAGAGGATGCGTTCTAAAGAAACTGGGAAAGGAATAGCTTTTGCTAATTGGTAACAGAGGAAAACTTAACACTTTGTAAAATTAGATAAAGACTAGAGGGCCATGTGTAACTAAAATTGTTCAATTGGTTATGAAATAATGAGAGGAGGTCCTATCTGATGGAATCCATCTTCAAAATGAATTTTGAGGCAAGATTACGAGCTACAAATGAAGAATAGAGGAGATACAGGTGGTCTGAGGAGAAACTTGAAGGTACAAAATAGTTATTTTTGTATCTGAGATCAATATAAAAATTTAATTTAGACACAGGTGGGCTGCTCAGTAGTGTTGCCTATTTGAGGTTTATTTTCTTGAATTCAGCTTTGAAACAGTCAGTAAAATGCATGATTTTTCTCCAGAAAACTTAAGAGGATGAATGTTTGTAGTTAACCATCGTTGGCAATTCATGTAAGGATGGAAGTGAACAGCAGAAGATTAATGATCGCTGTAAAAACAAAACAAAACAAAACAAAAAACTGATGTTGTTTGCAGTTTTTAATCTGGTGAAAGAACTGCTACACTATGGTTCTGAGAATAAATGAACTATAGTAGCAGAAGAGAAAGTCAGATTCTGAGGTTGTAGAAAGCAAAGTTTAGAGTTACTCCGCATAACAAGCCTTTGGAAGAAGTTGCGTTACTGTGCATAACAAGTTCCCAAACATGACTATGACAGTGGCTGAAGGAAAATTGGAGACAAGATCAAGGGGTTGAGATAACCAGTTATTCAATGGGCTATGTATGTGGATAATATACTTGAAAAAATTATAGGAATGAGATGAAGAGGAAAATAGGACTCAGCAATAGATCAATAATTGCGGAGAAATAAGCAGGAAATCTGAAGGTGATACCAATGGGAGACTAGGTAGGTGGCACTATGTCTATGGAATATACTTACAAGATCTAGAGCTTTTGAAGGAGGGAAAAATTGGCTTCAGAGAGGCCATGGACCTTTACACACTGGATGTGAGACAATAAGAGAATAATAACTATACTTTAAAGAGCAGTCTCCATTTAAGGAGACTAGAGGGAGGTAGTGTCCTCAGAGGATCATGCATATCAAATTATTGTAAAGAGGAGAAAAATATTTTTAAAAAGGGTAAAGGATATAGATATTCTTGCTGGTCACAGATCTGGTGTGTTAGAAGGTAAAATAAAATGTTTCCAGGATATTCAGGAAAGATAGGAGAAGGACTGGGTCAAACAGGGGATTTAGAAACCATGACTAGAGTAGGATTATTTTAGAGACCTGGACTTCTGATTGTGGAAAAGGAAAAAAGAAAGAAGAAAAAGCAAAACAGCGCGGGACCGGTCCCGCGGGGAGGGAGCGGCCAAGGAGGACTGGCGCTCATTCACTGGGTCTCCTCCTCTACAGAGAGAGGCCAGCGGGACGGAGAGGGAGCCTCCGAGGCTCGGATCTATACGGGGCACCCCTTGACTGACAGAACTAAGTTAAACAGGCACAAAGGGTCCCTGTGACACCCAGCCCGAAACATGAGCTGGCAGCTGGGGGCCGGGACAGGCCACCCGAACCAGGTGGAGGAATGGGGCGGCTGCACCGAAGCAGCCTTGGCGGACGGCAGGGGGCTGCATGCCATGGCTGAGAGGGGATACGAAGCAGAACAACCTGGGTCCGCCATAAATTACGAAAATTAAAAAAAAAAAAAAAAAAGCAAAGCAACACTGCTGGTGTGCCCTGGGGGGAGGGGGCCATAGCCTTTGTCTCCTCAGACCCACAGTGCCATTACTGGCGCTTCTCGGGAGAAGAGAGGCAGGGCACAGCCACAGCCGCCGTCTCCTCCTGTGCGCAGCGCCCTGAATCCGCACCTGGGGGCTCCACAACCTCCCAGGCAGGACTGAGACTTGTTTATAGCACGAGGCAGATAGGATCTTTCCACCCTGGTACCTCAGAGAACTCGGGCTGCCAAGACAAACAAGGAGCTGGGTTTTGGCACAGAGCAGGGGCTGGGCTGTTTCACAGTCTTCCCCGAGCCCGCTTATGGAGCTCCGACCCAGGGTGGAGTGGGCAGCTGCACAGAGCAGGGGAGCGACTGGCGCCAGGAGAGGGCAGGCGGCCATCCACCTTCCTGGTAGGAGCACAGCACCTGACCTTGGTGCTGGGAGGGGGCACTATCTGCCCACCTACCTCCTGAGTACAGTATCTGCGGCATCCAGAGGGGGAGTGACCTGCTCGCCAACCATGTAAGAGTGCAGCACCTGACCCAGTGTTGGGGGGGGGCACGATCTGCTTGCTGACAGGCTCTGGGAGCAGCACAGACGAAGGTGCCAACAGGAGGCCTCTGGAAACAGCAAGATGAGTTCGCAAAATAGGGTGTAACAGAAAGACCTCTCGATAAAATCATTAAGAGTGCACAGTCTCAATGAGAACACATCACTTTTGTTTCTTTAATCTTTTTTTATCTGTTCTATTTTCTATTACCCTTTAAATTTTTACTTTTTAAACAATTGTATATGTCTACAGTTTTAATCCTTTTAAAATTTTTCTTTTAAAATATTTTTTATTATTATTTTTAAAAATCTACCTCATTTCATTTTTATTTCTCTTTGCTTTGATCTTCTGTTATTGATTACAAACAGGTTTCAAATATTGTTTTGTTGATCTTTTCTCCTTTTTAAAAATTTTTAAAAGACATCTCAACTTGATTGCTATTTTGCTTCAACTTGCTCTTCTATTATTGATTACACACTGTTTTCAAACCTTTTTTTCCTCCCTTCTTTTAAAATTCTCTCTCTCCTTTTTTTTTTTTAAAGTTTTATTCCTGCATAGGCCTTAGATAGATAAATAAATAAACTCCTTAAGGACCACAATAGACATCTGATACTCCATAAGCCACAGTGCCAGAGAGACATGAGCAAGATGAAGAAGCAGAGGAACCAATGCCAATTAAAAGAGCAAGAGAAATATCCTGAAAGAATGATCAATGAAATAAACATTGATGGCCTACTAGATCAAGATCTCAAAAAAAGGAGTGGTCAAAGTACTGAAGGAACTAAAAGAGATAGTGTTTAGAGATATAAAATATGTCAAAAATGAAATTGAAGCCATAAAGAAAAGCCAAGTAGAATTGGTAAACTCATTTGCTGAGATGACAGCTGATCTAATGGCTGTACAAAGCAGACTAGATAATACAGAGGAGCAAATTAGTGACCTAGAAGACAGGACAACAGAAAGCACCCAATCAGAACAGCTGAGAGAAAAACAAATAAAAACCAATGAAAACAATATAAGGGACCTATGGGATAATATAAAGTGTGCCAATCTACGCATAATAGGGATTCCAGAAGGGGAAGAAAGAACAAACGGACTGAAAAGGTATTTGAAGATATCATGACTGAAAACTTCCCAAACCTAAAGGAATCAGATATCCAAGTACAGGAGGCTCAGAGGGTCCCAAACAGGGAGAACCCAAACAGACCACACCAAGACATATCATAATCAAGATGGCCAGAGTCAAGAATAAAGAAATTATCCTAAAGACAACAAGAGAAAAGAAGAGTGAGCTACAAGGGAACCTCCATAAGGCTCTCAGCTGATTTCTCTACATGAACACTACAGGCCAGAAGGGAGTGGCAAGATATATTCAAAGTCCTGAATGAAAAAAAGATCCAGCCTAGGATACTTTATCCAGCAAGGCTATCCTTTAGAATAGAAGGAGAGATAAAGAATTTCACAGACAAGCAAAAACTAAAAGAGTTTACCAACACTAAACCCATGCTAAAAGAAATATTGAAAGTTCTACTCTAAATAGAAAAGCAGCAGGATGCTTCAGAAATGAGAAACTCATAACTGGAAAAGTGATAACTATCATGAATTACAAATAGAATTAACACAAAATTGTAAAAGAAGACATCTATCTAAATCATTAAGAGTGAGAGAGGGAGGCAAGAAAATATATTTTTTTCTTTTTTAAACTTTTTGTTCTCATTAGGATGGGTTTGAGGCTATATTACTATCTGTTTAATACAAACAATTATAACGGGTTAATAGACTTCCAAAAATGGTAACCACAATCCAAAAACTTACAAGTGAGTCACAAAAACTAAATAAAATCCAAGATAATAAAAAGTAAAATTACCAAACCACAAAAGGAAGAAGAAAGGAACAAAGAGGAAATACCAAATCAACTGCAAAGATAAGTTCAAAATGGTAATAAACACACATCTATCATTAATTACTATAAATGTTAATGGACTAAATGCTCCAATCAAAAGACACAGAGTGGCAGACTGGATAATAAAGCAAGAACCTTCAATATGCTGCATACAAGAGACCCACTTTAGGGAGAAGGACACATATAGATTGAGAGTGAAAGGATGGAAAAGGATATTCCATGCAAATGGAAAAGCCAAAAAAGCAGGTATAGCAGTACTGATTTCAGACAAAATAGACTTTAAAACAAAGGCCATAAAGAAAGATAAAGAAGGACATTTTATAATGATTAAAGGAGTGATACAAGATGAGGATATTACACACGTTAATATATATGCACCCAATATAGGAGCACCTAAGTACATACAAGAATTACTAACAGAGATAAAGGGGGATATTGATGGGGATAAAATCATTGTCAGAGATATTAACATCACTAGGCAGATCTTCCAGACAGAAAATAAATAAGGCAACAGAGAAATTAAATGATACAATAGAAAAATTAGATTTGGTGGATATTTTCAGAGCATTACACCCCCCAAAAATAGGATATACATTCTTTTCAAGTGCACATGGAACATTTTCTAGCATTGATCATGTACTTGGGCACAAAAGAAGCCTCAACAATTTTAAGAAGATAGAAATTATCTCAAGCAACTTTACTGACCAAATGCCATGAAACTAGAAATCAACTACAGAGAAACAAAGGAGAAAAAAGGGAAAGCATGGAGATTAAACAACATGCTATTAAAAAAAAACAATGGGTCAACGATGAAATCAAAGTTAAAATTTAAAAATACCTTGAGACAAATGAAAATGAAAATACAATCACACAAAATTTATGGGACGCAGCAAAGGCAGTGCTAAGAGGGAAGTTTATGGCGATACAGGTCTTCCTCAAAAAAGAAGAACAATCTCAAATAAACTATCTAACCAACCAGCTAAAAGAATTAGAAAAAGAAGAGAAAAAAACCCACAAAAGTCAGCAGAAGGAAGGAAATTATAAAGATCAGGGAGGAAATAAATAAAATAGAGATTAAAAAAACCATATAAAAATCAATCAAACCAAAAGCTGGGTTTTTGAAAGAGTAAATAAAATCATCAAACCTCTGGCCAAACCTTCTTTCTTCACAAAGAAGAAAAAAGAGAGAGCACAAATCAGCAAAATAAGAAAGGAAAATGGAGAAATTACAACAAATAAAATAGAAATACAGAATATCATATGAGAATATTATGAAAAACTATATGGAACCAAACTGGATAACCTAGAGGAGAGGGACAAGTTTCTGGAAACATACAGTCCACCAAGACTGAATCAAGAGAAACTGACCACTTGAACAAACCGATCACTAGAAATGAAATCAAAATAGCAATAAAAAAACCTCCCTACAAATAAAAGTTCAGGACCTGACGGCTTCACTGGGGAATTCTACCAAACATACAAAGAAGAACTCATACCAGTCCTTCTCAAACTTTTCCAGAAGATTGAAAAGGAGGGAATACTCCCAAACTCATTCTATGAAGCCGCCATCACCCTGATACCAAAACCAGGCAAAGACACTACAAAAAAAGAGAATTATAGGCCAATATCACTGATGAACATAGACGCCAAAATCCTCACCAAAATATTAGCAAACAGAATCCAACAACACATAGAAAAGATTATACATCATGACCAAGTAGGGTTCATCCCAGGGACACAAGGGTGGTTCAACATATGCAAATCAATCAATGTAATACATCACATCAACAAGAGAAAGGACAAAAACCACATGATCATCTCAATAGATGCAGAAGAAGCATTTGATAAAATTCAACACCCATTTATGATAAAAACTCTTACCAAAGTGGGTATAGAGGGAACATATCTCAACATAATAAAAGTTATCTATGACAAACCTACAGCGAGCATAGTACTCAATGGTGAAAAACTCAAAAGCTTCCCACTAAAATCTGGGACAAGACAAGGATGCCCACTATTACCACTCCTATTCAACATAGTCTTGGAAGTCCTAGCCACAGCAATCAGGCAAGAGAGAGAAATAAAAGGGATCCAAATTGGAAAAGAAGAGGTAAAAGTGTCACTATATGCCGATGACATGTTACTATACACTACCGGTGGGAATGCAGTTTGGTGCAGCCACTGTGGAAAACAGTATGGAGATTCCTCAAAAGACTAGGAATAGACTTACCATATGACCCAGGAATCCCGCTCCTGGGCATATATCCAGAAGGAACCCTACTCCAAAGAGACACCTGCACCCCAATGTTCATAGCAGCACTATTTACAATAGCCAAGACATGGAGACAGCCTAAATGTCCATCAACAGATGACTGGATAAAGAAGAGGTGGTATATTTATACAATGGAATACTATTCAGCCATAAAAAACAACATAATGTTATTTGCAGCAACATGGATGTCCCTGGAGAATGTCATTCTAAGTGAAGTAAGCCAGAAAGAGAAAGAAAAATACCATATGAAATCGCTCATATGTGGAACCTAAAAAAAAAAAAGAACATAAATACAAAACAGAAATATACTCATAGACATAGAATACAAACTTGCGGTTGCCAAGGGGGAGCAGGGTGGAAAGGTATAGAATGAGTGTTCAAAATTTGTAGATACTGACGGACATATGTATAATAGGTAAACAAGATTATACTGTATATATACAAGATCTTGTGGTAGCTCACAGCAAAAAAAGTGTGACAATGAATATATGTATGTTCATGTATAACTGAAAAATTGTGTTCTACACTGGAATTTGATACAATGTTGTGAAATGACTATAACTCAATAAAAAAATGTTTAAAAAGATTTTTTTTATGTTATGATATGAAGTTTTACTGTGGGATCATTACCCAAAAACATCTAAGATCTATTTTACTACCCAAATTTGGACTGAGTCTAAAACAATTATGATTCCTGAATCTAGAGTGCTAACATGATTTTTACTTAATGTTTAAGTTTAAGGGAATGGAACAGACATCGCTAAATAAGAATTAACTCTTTTGTACTAATACTAGCACTCCATAACAGCTTTAACTTACGATATACACTTTGACAACTCTTCAAAATATTCTCTGTAAGTGACTGATTTGTATACGACTGAGTTTCAAAACCAGTAAGTATGATGGCTTTGTTTTACATGTTTGATATAATCAAGCCTATCCACATGTGAGTCAAATAACTAAAATCTTTACCTTAATTACAATTAGTTTTAAAATAATTGAAAGTATGTTAATGACCTAGAAACTAATGGTTTAACTAAGATATAAAGATAACCAGCAAACATTTCAGTGCTTACTGGTCACTGCTTAAAGCATTATTCAAAAATTAATTCATCTGAAATCTCACTTCAGACTTACCAGGTGAAAGCATTATTATTATTATTACCATTTTATAGATTAAAAAAGTGTGGCATAGAAAATTTGCATCATTTGCCCATGATCACTCATCTAGTCAGTTTTACACCAGGATCTTGAACCCAGGAAATCAAGGTCTAGCATTCATACATCTAAGAATGTCACACACATGCTTCAAAAAAAAAAATTAACAGTCTATATTTTTATTGGAATACCTTGAATTTACTTCAAGTAAAATATTTCTTATAAAACTGAGTACAAGTAAATAAAGTGAATTGCCTTTCTCTTTTCATTAGCATAGTTACAGATTTACACACTTGAAAATAACCTAAAAAAAAATAATGAAAAAACTATACTTTTGTGAAGTTTGTAAATATCAGAAGATAAAACATCCAAGTTATTAAATTAAATCTTAAAGCTCAAGGACGAAGCAATGTCTGCTTAACAACATAATGCACTTTGTGCGATGTTTTATTCATATATTGGTAAATGAATACATAATTATCTGAAAATATTTTTGTTTTTGATATAACCTACATCATGGAATATGAGAAGTTTTATTTTTTAATGCATTGTGCAATAATAGATATATGCTTTGGCTTATTTATTTTTAATGTAAATTAAAATAAACCTGATCTATATTGGTGATGGTTTCTTTCAGATCTATGTTAATGAACACACTTGAGTTGCTCTAAATTACAAGTATAATAATTTTCTAGAACCAAAACTGAAATTTAGCCCAAGAATCCAGAGTTCTGTAGACTGGCAGTGGGGATTGTAGAATCCTTGTGTACCCAGGGTTGCCAGATAAAATTCAGTTCATGTAGGTATTTGAATATCAGATAAACAACGAACATTTGTTTAGTAGAAGAAGGTCCCATTTGGATCATGAAAGTATTTGCTCTTTATCTGAAATTCAAATTTGACTGGATATTTTGTATTTTGATTTCTAAATGTGGCAACTTTATGCATGCTGTATGGTTCTCTGGGCCTCAGTTATGTTACTGGCCATTAATCTATTTTATCTTTATCATAACTTTTGATTTAAAATATTTGAATTTCTGCTTCAATTTACTATTTAAAACCAATTAAGTTGCTTCATATTCCTATGAAGGGTCACTAAGACAAGTGTTACTAATGAGAAAAATGCTGTAAGCTTTTGAATATATTAGCAAGGCCAACCACTGATACAGGAATTGATCTCATTCTCAAAGTATCCACACATATCTTGGCTAGAAAATAAAAGATGTCACTTATAATCAATGGCAAATTGTTTTGAAAAAAAAATTATTGGAGAAATATTTGTATAAAAGTATTTTTAAGTGTATATAACCCTGTACCTTCTTGCTATGGAAACCCATGTTTTTTGGCTGTCTTAAATTTCATTATTAGCTTGTAGTCATTCACCCTTTCATTCAGTTCACATTGTTAATTTGAACAGATAATTTAGAAAGACTGGTGAAGCACAAAATGTATTTGTCTTGTTAATTCTGTTAACAAAGCTACAAGGAGAGTGCATTTTCATAAATAGTTGTGACAGCTGCCTAGTTAAAAGCATGAATTCTTCATTCAGCAAATAATCTCCAAAGTGAAACACAACACTTCCTCCTTATTTTCATAACTCTTTGCTTAAAAAACAGTAACATCTAAACAGTTACTAAGATGAATACCATATTATCTATCCAATAAAAATTCCTATAACCTTTTATAATGGCCATTTAGGAAAATAAAGAAAAGGAATCTTTAGACTGTAAAAATACCATTATCTTAAAGAGACTCCAAGATAGTATACATTCCTGTTTCCAGAACTACATTTAAAAAAAAAATATATGTATATATGTATGCATAGTCAGTTTACAATGTTGTGTCAGTTTCTGGTGTACAGCACAGTACTTCAGTCATATAGGAACATATATATAATTGTTTTCATATTCTTTTTCACTGTAAATTACTATAAGATATTGAATATAGTTCCCTGTGCTATACAGTATAAACTTGTTGTTTATTTTATATATATTAGTATCTGCAAATCTCAAACTCCCAACTTACCCTTTCCCACCTCCTTCCCCCTTTGGTAAGCATAAGTTTGTTTTTTATGTCTATGAGTCTGTTTCTGTTTTGTAAATAAGTTTGTTTGTCTTTTTTCTTTTTATATTCCACATATAAGTGATATCAAATGGTATTTTTCTTTCTCTTTCTGGCTTACTTCACTCAGAATGACATTCTCCAGGTCTATCCATGTTACTGCAAATGGCATTATTTTATTATTTTTTACAGCCGAGTAGTATTCCATTGTATAAATATACCACATCTTCTTTACCATGTCATCTGTTGATGGACATTTGGGTTGTTTCCATGTCTTGGCTGTTATAAAAAGTCCTGCTATGAATATTGGGGTGCATGTGTCTTTTTGAATTGAGGTTCTAGATTTTTTTTTAATAACCATTCTCCTATAGCAGTATGTTTTATTTTTATTTTTTAAAAATTTTGTTTCTTACTGACATCTAGTTGATTTACAAAGTTAGTTTCAGGTACACAGCAAAGCGATTCAGTTATACACATGCATGCATATTTATATTTTTAAAGATTATCTTCCATTATATGTTATTGCAAGAAATTGAATACAGTTCCTATGCTATACAGTAGGTCCTTATTGCTTATCTCTTTTATATATAGTAATGGGTATCTGTTAATGCCAGATTGGACAACTCATGTGCCCTTTTTAAAGAGGAAATAGACCCTATGTAATAGACCCTGAGTAACACTTCACCTTATTTTATTTTATGAATAATGAAGAAGTTGATCATATTGTACAAGCTTTCGTCAGTAACACTATACCTTTCCTACTACTGATTCTGATTTTAAAAATTCTAAATTTGAACATCATAATTATGAATAATGACCTTATCTTCTTTGTTTCTTTTTTTTTTAATTGAAGTATAGTCAATTTACAATGTGTCAATTTCTGGTGTACAGCATAATGTTTTCATATTATTTTTCATTATAGATTACTACATGATATTGAATATAGTTCCCTGTGCTATACAGAAGATACTTGTTGTTTATCTATTTCATATATATAATAGTTAATATTTGCAAATCTTAAACTGCCAATTTATCCCTTCCTACACCTTTTCCCCCCAGTAACCATAAGTTTGTTTACTATGTCTGTGAGTCTGTTTCTGTTTTGTAGATAAGTTCATTAGTGTCTTCCTTTTTCTTTTTTTAGGTTACACACGAGTGTTTCAGTATCCTGTTTTAAATTCTAAGTTCCATTTTTTACTATAAAAGTAACAAAATTAGAGAAAATAAAAAATAAAGTAATTTATGAATAAAGACACTTAATTCTATGACTTAATAGAACATTTGTTAGAAACATAATTCTAGCTTTTTTCTATGCATTTGTATCTATATATGTGAATGTGTATCACATTCATTTTATTACACATGTATTTTTCACCCTATGATTTACTAAATAATTATGTTATGAATTATTAGTGTAATGAGTTACCCAGCTGAGTGATTTTTAAAGTTTGTTAATGTCTAGTCATTCACTCATTTTTAAAATCGACAATGTGAATATCTGGAGATTGTGGGCATTCTACAATTTTTGGAATAGATGTCAATTCCTGTGAAAAGCTCCCTTGCTTTGGAAAAGATAGCAGGATAAGCTCTGTCCTGTAAGTTTTATAAAAAAAATGTAAAGTCAGACTATTTTTTAAAGAATAAAATAAAGTCATTCTAAATCTAAATGTAAAATTTTCAGACTGAGATGTTGTGTTCCATTAAATAATGTAAATTGGGTTGATTTTTAGATTGCATACCTAAAGAATTAATGTAGTCACTTAGAATTTTTAAGTCACCTCAGATTGTGACTAGACTGCTAAGTGTCAATTGTCCATCACAGATATTATTTAAATTGAAACACTCCAGCACTTGAGAATGTTTTATAATGATTAGGTGGGGCTGAGGATATCCTGTGAAATAGTATCATGTGTGTGTCAATCATTTTTGGATGGGAATCAGCCCGTCTCAGCTTGAATTTTTCACAGTGGGGAGGTTATCTGTTTTTTGTTTTTTTGTTTTGTTTTGTTTTGTCTTGTTTGGCAAACAGGTCCTCAGTCACAAAGTTGAGCCTCTCCTTTGCTATGTGGCAGTATTCTAAGGCCTGAGGACTCTCACATTATGTTTAGGAATTGTGAATCAGTCGCCCCTCGCAGGGAAGTATTTTTCAGTAGAGGCTTATTAAACTGAAGTTTTGGTAAGACCTGGAGTGTTTTGGGGAACTGAAACAGTACTATATTTAGACATGATGGGAATAAGTATGAGAAAGCATTCTGAAGAATTCTGGCGCCTCGGGTCAGCCAAGGATAGTGGCATGGAGAATGAGCAGAGGCAGCAAGTGACGACCTCTGTGACTAATTTTTTAAACGTGTAAAAAATGAACGCCAGATTCAAAAATGTTCCACAAAATCCTGATGTTATTTTAACATCTTGACAGATTCACTGTGCACTGGTAAGCAAGAACAAACCCATTTTTCATTTTACATTTCTATCTTCTGAGATACTTTTTGTAAAATAGAATTTACTTTACATAAATTTGTATTGTAGACAACTTTTCTATATTTAGTAATTTGAAACAAAACTATACTCATATACCTAGGTTTTTATACTTTATCGAGCACCAAGATAATATGTGAATTTTCGTCAAAAATTCGTAATACTACAAAGTATTATGGCTATAGAATCTTTAGAATAATATGCTTTTATAAGAATAGTTCACTAATGACATTAGTTACTATTCCTATTTTTAACAATTATTGTTTAAAAGATGTTTTTTAGCAAATACTCAATTTTAACTGAGTAGAGCAGTTGTCCAAATATTTGAATAAATATTTGAATCTTCCTTTAGATATTTAAAATCACATCTATACCACCTTTCTTGCTTGTTAATAAATATACTCTCCTAAAGGTAAGATATTCAAAATTTATCCCTTCTATAATTTAATCCTTTCTTTAATTTCAACAAATTTGATAGCACGTTTACCATGTGTTTAGCGCTGGCTACAACACAAAAAAAATATGGAGCAATGCCTTCCCTCCAGAAAAGGTGGATGTTCAAAGCTCTAAACACAAAGTTTACACAGTTAAAGAGGATTGCTAGTAATTATTTGACTGATCATCATCTGGTATTTACAAAGCCAAAATTTTTCATTGAGAATCCCTGATTACTTTTTTGAAGCTCAAATTATATTTAGTTCTGCATTATTATCTTTAAAAGCTCTTCCACCCAGAAAGGTGAACTACAATCAAATCTGTAGTCTTTTCAAATCCTTTTAAATGGAAGCCTCTCCTTCCTTCCTGTAACATCTCCGGAGTATCTGAAAAAAAAAATGGGTCTCCTGCGATGGGGTTCAGGACATGCTACCCAAAATTTGGCACCCTGGAATTTGAATATTTTAGGCTGAAGGAATCTGGGAAAAAGCAGGTGCTGGAAGGATTCTCTGATCTTCCTCTGAAGCAGGTCATAAGACCTTCATATGAGGAGATGCCTTTTCTACAACTGAAGAAAAAGTATCGCCAAATGTGGAGGAACTTGGAGGGGAATCTGAACAAACCAGACTTGCTAAGTTTTCCTCGGTTTTCACACCTAGCTTATCCTTTTGTTCTATCATATTTTCCCATGACTTTCTATTCTTCATGCAACCTAGTATAAATACACTCAGGTTTAATCATCTCTTCATCTTCATTTCCATATATAGGCTTGTATGTCATGGAAGATATATAGACAATAAACTGTCTCTTGTTAATTTGTCTTTGCTACAGAGATCCAGCCTAACACCTAGAAAGACAGAAAGACAAAGATATTTTTCCTCCTCTACCCCCATGTACATCTCACTCCAACACTGTAGAACTTAATAGCTTCTGTTCCTTTGAAACTCATCCAAAAGCACATGCTCGGTTTCTTCTAAGCCTTTTGGAACTAGCTCAGAGAAATAATAAAAACTTTTTCAGCTACTGTTTGTGTGCTGAAAATATGTGTTAATGTCATCTTAGACATCATATTGCATCATTTGTTAAAAAAAGAAGGAAAGTCAAGTCCTCACTTTTGAAGATGAAAACTGACAAAATTTTGGCTGTTTGCCAAATATCGCATAGGAAATAATGAAAGAGTCAAAATTTGGTTCTAATTGTCTGATTGTAGCGCCTGTACTGTTAAAAATTGTTCTCTTCTGTACCTTTCCTCAGTCCTTTGACATCATTAAAAAACTAGCATCTACAACACAGCTTTCAAACACCAAAAATGGGTTTTCTGGTTGAGAAAAAGATTGCTGTAATATCAAGGTCTCCTCTTCATGTGTCCTTCCTGGTAGTGGTCCCAACCAGTGCCTCTTTTCTGAAGTGGCTCTTTTATGAACTCACAAAACTAGCTGGCACCAGCTTACTGCCTCCCGGACGCTCACATTCACTGAACGAGATATCTGGGTAGCAGTATTCTATTTCCATTTCCATGCTGTTTACTTGGGGATAGGGTTGGAGGGCAGCAGCCTAGTAGTTCAGCCACCTGATCACTGCCCCATTCCTTTCAGAGCACACTCCTGCTCAGGAGTGGTTTTCACTGCTGTGTTTGGTACATTTAGTCCTTTTCCTACTATAAGTTTCTCCTACCTGTCCTTAGGTTCTGTTCAGCCTGGGACAAAATAATCAAGGACAGCCAAAATTCTTTGGTAGTTCCAATTACTGCTGTCATCATTTCTCAGCCACCACTCAAGTCTCCTCTGTATGAAGGAGTGAAATTCTTGCTTTATGGGTACTGGGAGAGTGGGAACCTGATAACCTAAACAATGACGCACTTTCCCTTTGATCTGAAATTCCATTTTCCCTCTTTCCCTGAGTTGTATTGACCTAAAGAGTTCATATCCTTTGTATTTTTTTAAAGAAAATATTAAAAATCAACAGTGTCCCCCCGAACTATGCAAACCCATGTCCTCACGTCATCTATTTCATGAGTGTGGTTGACCGTCAAACAGTAATTTATTACATTTGGAAGAATAAAAGTTTCAGTCGCATCTATTTCATGGATTTGTTATTTTACTGGAAGGACGCTAGGTTCCAAAGCTATGATGCAGGCTTGCCTCACATTGTCTTGCAAATGCCAAAATTAAAAACTTGGCACTCCGGGGAACAAACGAATAGCAGTGAGATCAAGCACAACAGCAGGGAAATCCCTGTTTCTGAGCTGACTTTCTGATTTGCCCTCCAAATCCCCAACTGTCCATCAGCTAAAATCTCAGGAGCTCTATTTTCATACTGTCAGAAAATAACTTAAAATATTTTCTGCCAGCATGGACATGGTGCTTTCACTCTTCTAAGCCTACAATTTACATCTTTTAAGATTAAAATACATAACTGATTACAGCAGGGGAAGTAATGTGAATGTCATAGAATTCTGCAAACTGCCGCTCTGAGACTGGAAGACTGACTAGAAGGTTCAATCGCTATTCATTTGATCTTACGATTTTGCTCCATCAGCAATCTTGTGTTTAGGGGGCAGGACACTCAGTCTGCTGCTGGCCAGCATATTGACTGCATAAGCTGTGATTTGTTATCTGAGTAAAGAAATATTTTGGAATCACAGTTGAACTTGGCTATTTAGCAGGTTTGTTGAGAAGCAAATTTAATATATTAGAAGATTTACTCCATCCTTCTACTGATAAAATGTCCCCAAATCATAATTATGCAATGTTATTTTTTGCATTGGGGGGGAAAGGACTGCTGGGAGTTTACACCTCTCCATATTCCTGGTTGCCATTTTTTTAGTTTTTAGCCAAATCACACACCATTCATTGATAAAAGTTGGGAAAATCATAGAGTTTCATGGCTTAAAGGCTCTTATGACCATCATCGACTTATTTCCTAGAGAAGACAACTAAGGTATAGGAAGACACAGATGGCTAGGAGAGGGCTGGAACTGCATCGGATTTTCTCACTCCAGGTCGGTCATTCATCAGCAACTGGGGGCAGCAGGTAATAGTTGAGAACTGAATAGCTCTTCCGGTGCTGTTTCATTCAATATGTTATCAATTCCACAGTTTGAAGCTTAGCAGCTATCTCTGCAAAGGTGAAATATTTCCGTTTAAAAAAAAAAAAACAAGCAATCTAATAGATGCTCTTCATCATGGAGAGGTACCTAAGCAGTGTGTGTATTATTTGGTTGCTCTGCCTCCATTTCCTCATCTCTCAGTTGTGATGAGGGGAGTATTCACCCCACAGGGTTGCCTGAAGGAAGATTTGAGTGAAGAAGTGTAAAATGCTGGGACAAAATCCAGGCACGTGTTAAGTGCTTTGTATTCGTGTTTGTTAGCATCAGAGCCTTCCTGTTGTAGAAGAAAAGTTAAAGCTTAACCAGTTGAAACATGATTTTACTATTGAAACCAAAAACCAAGTGAATTTTCTAAGACAGCTAGTGTTGTTTCAGTTGAGAAGCAACATGTCTTAAAGTGCAGTTAACCATTTAGATCATGGCTTGTGTAACACAAAGTAGCTTCAGCTGGGAGTCACTTGAAAGACTGAGGCAGAAAAATGAAACAGAGAGGCACCTGCATGACTTCCATGCCCATCTGTGTGTAACTGAATCTATACTTCCAGGTCCTAACATTTTACGTAAGATTAATTTTAATTGTCTTCTTTTGGGGAGGGGAGATAGCGCAAGAAAAATATGGGGAAAAATTCTCATTAATTTCATTGAATTATGTATTGCAGATATTTTTTCATGGAATATTGGCATCCTGAAAGTAATACTTAAATGACTTCCCAGCATGGCATGATCTACGCCTGCACGTATCTTGCATAAGTTATTACCTTCTACCAAGGAAGGAAAATGAGAATTGTTTAAAATGGGATATGCTTGATAGTGAATCAAATTTCCCTAGTATGTAAATTATTTCCTGGGAGTGAATAAGGCACATTGGGAGCAATTTAATAAATGATACCCTGGAGGTCTGAACGGATTAATGAACCTGATTATCCTTCTCCTGCAGAAGGAGAAAACTGTCACATTGCAGTTAGCCTAAAACGAGCTCTCCATAGTGTCACTTCAAGGTATTTTGTAGGGAGAGAGGGAATAAATATAGGTGGCCCATTTAATACTTGTGGGGATAGAACTACTTTACATGATTACTTTCTCTCTTTCTCAGGATGGTGCCATTAGCAAAGGAGCACTGGGGCAGAGAGTGAACTGGTCTGGTAAAAAACCACATCTACTCCAGCGCCATGGAACCTGGGTCAAGGTGAATGCTACAGTCTCTCTCCTAAATCCTGATGCTTGAGGCTGCACCTCGTCTCCTCTGTGGAGCTTCATAGCTGTTTCCTCATAAAGCACTTCTGTGAAATGGGCTTAGTGCTCTTTACCCAGCCACAACGAAGACAAGGCATATGTAGGTCTCAGTAAGAAAACAAAGTCTTTTATCATTTTGTTAAAAATAACTTATGAGGTTGATACTGATGTGTGACAAATTACCACAAACATAGAAGCTGAAAACAACAAAATTGTATAATCTCGTTGTCTTAGTGAATCCAGGGTGCTATAACAAAAATACCATAAAAGGAGTGAAAAACAATAGAAACTTAATTCTCATAGTTTTGGATGCTGGGAAATCCAAGGCCCAGGTGCTGGCCAATTTGGTTCCTGGTGAGAACCCTCATTTGCAGATGGGTGGATACCTTCTTGCTGAATCCTCACATGGTGGAGAGAGAGCGATCTTCAGTTTCTTCACTCCATCGCGAGAACACTAATCCCATCACGGGGGCTCCCTGCTCACAACCTCATCTAAACATAATTACCTCCCAAAGGCCCCACCTCCTAATACCATCTCATTTGGGGTTAGGGTTTCAACATATGGATTTTGAGGGGACACAAACACGCAATTCATGACACTCATGGTTTTCATGGGTCAGGTGTCTGGGTATGGTTTTGCTAGGTCCTCTGCCCAACATCTCAAAGTCTGAAATCAAGGTATCAGCTAGAACCACGATTTCATCTAAGAAGGCCCAGTTTCCTCTTCCAAGTACATTCAGGTTGTTGGCAAAATTTATTTCTTGAGATCATAGGACTGAGTTTTCTATTTTCTTGCTTGTTTTCATCCAAGAGTTTCTCAGCTACTAGAGTCCTAGCCATATGATCTTCTCTCAACCTAGCACCTTACTTCATCAAAACCAGAAGTCCTTCATTTTAAGAGCTCACTGATTAGGTTCAGTGCACCCAGGATCAGTGGATTACTGACCATAATTACATCCACAAAACCCCACGTGCCACATAAAGTAACATAATCACAGGAATAGTATCTCATTGTATTTCCAGGACCTAAGCACACGCCAAGGGAGTAGAATTAAACAGAGCATTGGGGGTCATATTTGAATTCTGCTGATCAGAGAATATATACACACAAATGTATATGTGTATATATACAATTTTTTTTTCCTGTAGGACATGAATATGCAAACATACACAACACACATACAAACACACACAATATGGAAGGCATATATCAGAGTTTTGGGCCTACATACAGAATCTTCCAGGCTGCCACTTAAATTCTTTCCCTTCCTAGATAGTTCAACGTTTAAAAAAAAAATCAATACAAATATGTACCTATCCCCAAAAAGTCCAAAAAAGGGGAAAAATGTGACTCATAAGCTACCCAATCTAAAAATTTAGAAGACAGTAGGAAAAGTAGATCTACACCTAAACAATACAATGCAGACTACATCCAGTGCCATAATAGGGAATGTAAAAATTATTTTGTAGTAAGAACAAGGACAAATTAATTACAAGGGAGTTGCAGAAGAAAGAGGAAAAGTTGGAGACCAGCAGGTCAAGGACAAATTGGACAGGAGCCAGGCTTTCAAAGTTGTGTAAGATTTCAACAGAAAGATTGAGAATAAAAATTTATAACATTTCAGATTATTCATCCAACTGATCATTGACTATTTAGCCAATATTATTGGGCACTGGAAATATATAAGGCACCATGCTACTGAGTGCTGAGTATATACCAGAAACACATGGCTGAGCAGGCCACATATATTAACTCATTAAATACTTAAAATGACCCTAAATGGGGAAGCACCATTATAAAGAAGTAATTATGGGCCAAAAATGAGAAAGGAAATTTTAAAAGCTTCCTCAATGATATGACCTGTGAGCTAAATTTTGAAGAAGGTATAGGAATTATTTAGCAATAAAAACTGGGGTAGAGAAATTTTGTATATAAGTCACCCAAGCACTAGAGAGCAGGGTACATTTGATAACTGCAAATTGTTCCATGGTACTAGAACATGACTGTGGAGATAAGAAAGTTCTATAAGCAAATATGATAATTTTATGTGATTAAGAAAAGGTACATCCATCAGGTAGATATATTGCCAAGAAATGCTCCTTCCCCTGCTGCCCCTAACCAGCGTATGGACTTATCAAGTGGAATGAAGGCTAAATTCCAGACCCAGTTTATAATGATGATCAGGATGCCCAGAAAAATCAGCTACAAGTTTATCCAAATCCATCTCCCCAGACCTTCTGATTTGGGGTATAATGGAGGTAAAGGACTTCAGAGATGGAGTTTAAGTGAACTAACTAGATTAATGGCGGATGCTATCCGATAAGAAACTTATGCAACAGGATGCCAACATTAATTCTACAGGGAGGTAGTATGAAAATATGTAATAAATATGGGGATCTGAGAGTAAGCAGGCCTATGTCTTGCTCCTTCACAAGGTCCCACAATGGATCAGACCCCTTGCCAAGAACACTGAGCCACCTTAACACAGAAAAGTAGATTAGAAAGGGCAATGCTTTGTGTGAGGCAGACTTATTGACCTGAATCCACTTTTCAGAGTTCTTGTAGACCCCATGTTAAATTTTCTGGGTTTAAGGGACATGGGCATGACCTTGAGAAATATTAAGGAATATAATGTAAAGGGACCTTGCAGCCACAGTAAAGTATATTAAAAGAAAATAAAAATCAAAGGGACTGGCAAAGCTGGTGATGTCAGCTTGGACAGATGACCAGGACTAAGTCTGAGATGTTGTCTCTCCTCCATGTCATGAAGCAAACTCCTGGAATTTAGACTCAGCCCTGGTGAAAAGACAGGTTGAGGAATTCCAACCTTGAATTTATCAGAAAGTATTTTTTCATGGGAGAAATTTAAAAAACAAAATAAAATAGCAGAAAATAAACAATAATGGGATAGAATTACAATGAACTGACTAAATTCCCACATAAGTTCAAAGCTCTAAATAAAAACTGAATTTATGGCACAAAAAACTAAATCATGTAATTCTTACAGTCATGAGTTTGGTCACAGAAGATTTTAGGATAGATAAGAGAGTTCAGTGATAAAATATATTTTATTTTAATTACAGAATAATAGATTGAATGGTTTTAAGAAAAATGGTAAAATGATCAGATTTGTAGTTTAAAAGGTGACTGGCTACAGTACCAATGATGTGCTGGAGGATATTTGGGTTGGAGACAAAAACTCTTATCAAGGAGTCAATGTTGATGCTTTGATTCAGATGATTTAGAACAAGAGTTAAAATAAGATAGTGTCAAATTATTTTATCTTCCTATAAAGAAAGAAACAATTTATTATGGGGAGAGAAAAAGAGGGATAATCAAGAATGAAGATCCTTGGGTTTCTATTATATCAGCTAGATTGAAAAATAATGTCATTTGTCAAAACAGGGAGTTTAGGCAGGAACCAGCAGTTAAGATGGGAATACTGAGTCTGAAGTATTTGTGGGCCATGAAAATCAGAAAGGTGTGCATGGCTGAAGCTCCACAGAGAACTCCAGACTGGAGATAGTGAGTTGTGTCATCAGCATAGAGGAGGTAGTTGAAGACATGGGATGAGCTGTCTCACAAAGGGTATAAATGTACAAAGAAATCCAAAATGGAACACTGGAAGATAGGGAAACACATGCCCCAGAGAAGAGTGAAATAAGTCACAATGGAAACACTGCTTTCCTGGTAGACAAGGAAGAACAGAGTTTCAAAAAGAAAAGAAAAGATTAACAGTGTAAATGTCAAGAAGAGTTTAAATGTGATAAGGACTAAAATGTGTCTATTAGATTAAGCAAAGAATAAGACAGTGCTGACCTTTGAGAAAAATTCAATAAAAATGGTAAGGGCAAAAGTTAAATTACATGGAGCTGTGATATGGATAGGAGGTTAGACTTAGTGTTTCAAGTATTTCCATCATGAAGAGAAGGAGGATTGGAAAGCAGCTAGAAAGGTCAAAGTGGCCACAGTGTATTCTCAGCAGGGACAATGTCACCTACAAGGTACATACTAGTTTTTTTTTTAAACAAAGGAATGAGAATGGAAAAAAATCTAACTCTTTTTGTATAAAAACATTAAGATGCATATAATACTCAAAGAGGCATAGAGTATATCTATAGTATTAAAATTCCTGGGGCAAAATTAGGAAAAACTGTCCAAAAAGTTTCCCTAAGAGACTAATAATAATAAAAATAATAAAAATTTTTAAAAACTTGGGTAAAGTAGTAGTGCTTGCAGAAAAGGAATTATTGAAAGATAAAGAAAAAATAAAAGTATTTATAATCGATAAAAATTATAATAAAAATTTGAGATGCAAGAGGAAACAGATGTGAGAAAAAGATTAATCTTAGAAAGTATAAATGATACTTTTTTCTCTGAAAGGAAGGAAAAATAAGAATGAAAGTAGATACCCATATTTTGTAAATGAGAGAGTCCTGTTTGGAGGCTTTTATCTTCTTGTTTCTAAGAGATCAAATCATTTGATCAGAGTGAAGGATCAAGAGATCAGACAGAAAGAAGAAATTAGAAGTTAAGGACATGTTAAACCATTGTGGAGAAAATAGAATATTCTAGGCAGAGTTCTAAAGATGACCTTCAAGACTCCTGCCCCTTGGGGTACACGTCCTGCTTTTAGTTCTCTCCCTGTGGATGTGAGCAAGACTATGAATGACTAATTTTGCTCCCACCATTAGGTTAATTTATATGACAAAGGAAGGGATTTGAATAGGTAATTCCCACATATTTTTGAGGAATCAAAAGAGAGATTATGCTGGGTGATCCAATGCTTGATTCAATCAATCCTTTCAAATCTTGGAAGGGCTTGGGCCCTTCCTGAAGGAAGAGTCTCAAAATTCCTGTGTAGTTCTTCCTGTTGGCACTGAAAAAGTAAACAGTTGTTTTGTGAACCACTATGGAATTTGTTCACATGACAATGAACCGTGTGTGGCCTTAGGAGTTGGGCAGTCTCTGGTAGGTATTTAGCAAGAAGATGGGCAACTCAATTTTAAGACCACCAGGAAATGAATTCTGCCAACAACCTGAATGTGTTTTAGAAGGAGATCCTTCCCTAGTTGAGCCTCCAGAAAAGAATATAGTCAGTGAGGCTAGAATCCATCTGTACAGCTGTAGAAAGATTTTCCAGAATCACTCAGTCTCTAGAGGTGAGGGAGCAGGAATTACCTGCAATTTTTCTAGAAAAGAGTGGTAGAAGGGAAGGAGAGGGAAGGACAACATAACAGAAAAACTTAACATTGGCATGGGAGTGACTTAAGTAATGGAACCTGAGAGGGCTACTACTATTTATCAGCAGTATGATGGTAAGAAACCTCCCTGTGTCTTAGTTTCCTCATCTGAAAAGTGGGATAATAATAGTAGATACCTCATAGGATTGTTGTGGATGCTTAACACATATAAAGCATGTACAGTTGTGCCTGCCCCATGGTGAGCCCTTAAGAAATGTTAGGCAGTGATAAAGGGAGTAGTGATGAAGTCATAGTAATGTTAATGGAGAAGGAAGATGAAATCAGAGTGGACAGATTAGAAGAAAGTAGAAATTAAAGGACTGCATGAAAGCAGAAAATCAAAGGAAAAATGTGGATAGGGTCAAGAAAAAAGGGCGCCCAAGGGGACTGTAGTTAAAGTGCAATATTGGATTTACAATTTGGAAGAGTATATAAACAGAAGAATGTTACCCTTCAATGCAGTTCTACAAGGATCAAGTCATTAGCCACTGTAGTTGCTGACCTACCTACACCCAGAGAGAAATTCAGGATGAAGAACAGGATAAGGCACTCTGTGCTTTGGGAAAACAGGCAAAACAAGCCCTTAGATAGGTAGATATATTCCAGGAAAGTTTTTAATAAACCCAGATTCTTGCATCTTCCCAATCATTAACTAAGATATCTGGGCCTCATGACTAGCAGTAACCTTTTACTGAGACTTATGCTTGACCACAATATCCCCTAGCCAAAACCACATATATACTGTCTCTCCCCCTCCCTTGTGGGAGCAGTTCCTCAGAGCTCTCTGAGAGGCTGTCTCCCAGGCTATAGTCCTCAGTAAGACATTGAATAAAACTCAACTCATAGCTTTTAACATTGCATGGGTTTTTTTCCTAGTTGACAAGTACTTGGAAGTGAACTTGGAAGTGTGTGTGTGTATGTGTCTGTGTATCATAGATCTTTTGCACCAGAGAAATACATGACACAATTTTTCATGGAATATTTGTGGAAAAGAAAAAGAAAAAATAATATGAAACAGAAGAGAATATAGCTAAATGGATTGGTAGGTATTCAAACAATTAATCTCACAAAACAGATTCATATCAACTGGGATAAAAGTCCCTGGGGGCATGTTTAGGATTCTTTTTGTTAAACAGTGTTAATTATCTGTGTGGCATGGTTGGCTAAGCTGTAATGTATGTAACATACAGAGATACCTTGATGCATGGCTTAAATGGAAATATAAAATATTTTTAAGATGAAATAATGGTATGTAACTTGTTGGAATTTAAAACCTTTGTCTAAGGCACTCACAATTTTTGTGGAAGCATAAGATACTAAGTGTATTTGTTTGCAAAAAGAGCCACATTGTTTTGTAACTGTTCTCATCCAAGATGTAGAACCCATTACTCTACCCTTGACGGGGGAACTTGCCTGCCTTCTTATTTGCTCTACCTAACTGAATGTGGAGAACGTGATGCTGTGCTATTTCTTAGCTTAAGCCTTAGAGGCTGAACAGCTTCCACTCTTGCTCATTTTGGGATTCTGTGACTGTCATATGAAGAAGTGTATCTGATGAGAAACATGAGACATAGAGCCTTCTGCTGCTCTGGTCCACAATCCAGCCACTGCCCGACATGTGCATGAAGCCCTCCTGGATCAGTCAACCACCAACCAACCCACCAGCAAAGCACATTCCATGAATGAGCCCAGTGGAGGTCAGTCAAGTTGGCTCAGACACCAGTAGTTGAACTGCCCGCCAACACAAAATGGTGAGCAAAATAAACATCTGCTATTTTAAGCCCCTAAGTTGGGAAATGGTTGGTATGGACATGGTAATGCAGCTAGAGAAAACAAGCTAATGTTTTGTTTATATACTCAGTATGATCACCTAACTGCTAAGGGGCTACAACAAACAGAGAAAGAAAATAAACACAGTGACCCATTTTCTTAGGTTGTATTAATTGAGATAAACTGTCCAGAACAATACTGATAATCATTCTAGGCTGCATTCTCCCAGCCATGTTACAGATGGAGAATGGTATTCAAGTGAAGTATTTTATAGGAATATTAATTAATCGCTGCATATGCAAAGGGAAATAACCAGAATTGTTATCCTAAAACTCCATCATTCATTTCTTGTACAACCTGAAGATATGAAAATTCAGGAAGAGCCTAAGAACTATCTCCAAATATCTTAGATTTAACATGTCATGGAGGACTGAACTTATATTCTGCATGGCTCTGAAATGCAGAGAATAGATCAGAATATTTAGGGGAAAACAAATATCAGTTTAATCCAACCAGAAATATTCCAATAGTTAAATTCAAAAGGAATTAAGTTGTAAATTGGTAAAGACACCTTTCACAAGAAGCATGGAATCAAGTTAAGGCTAGAACTGTAGCATTCCTTCCAACATGGAAGTGTTACTATGTTATATGCACTTTCTAACACAAGGGAGAGAATGGATTGTCTTTAAGCTTGATCACAATGTCAATCAAGAGAACACCCCTCTTCCATGTATACACATTGGAAGAGTTCAGTAAAACAAAATAACTATCTAACTGCACCATCTAAGAAAGTTTTAAAATACACTGAGCCTTGAGTTTTGCCTTAAAAGATAGAAAGAAGGGATATTTAAATTCAGTTCCCTAAAGCTTATATCTATCACCAAGCATGTAATAACAATGGATAATGTTTACAGACTACTTACTAAGCACACAAAACTCTGCTGACTGTATCCATTTATCTCACTTTCAACTTTGCAATAGTCCTGTTAGATATGAATCCATATTTCTCCAGTTTAGAGACAAAGAAACTCAGAGAACAAAAAGGTTAAGTAATTTGCCTAAGGATGCACCGCTAGAAAAGAGCAGAGTCAGCAACCACCCTCATTCAATGAGACCCCAGACCCCACGTGTTTAACCAGTAGGGCACTACCTCCATGAAAAACTCTATGCAAGACACTGCACTGGGCTCAGGGAGAGACACTGACCTAAATATTTCTAATTGAAGCTCTAAAGACTACCACAGCATGAGAAGGAACAATATGGAATAACTAAATACAATTGAAGACAGAGTTTGGTAAATTTTAAAATGTACCCACAAATCAAATGCTATGGGACCACAGTAGTGGCTGAGATTCGTTTCACTGAGGAGATAAGGGACAACTTCATGGAGGAGATGACATTTAATTTTGATTTTGAAGGAGGGATGTAATTTTAAGCATTTTTATCACTCTGACAATTTAAGAGACAGATGATGTTTTGTTGCTATGGGATGAAGCAAAAACTCCAGGGGGAATTGAGAGAGGATTTTTTTTTCTCCTATTCACAAGGCAAAGCAGCTCTGCTACCAAAAAAGAAAAATCAGGTACATGATGTCTTAGATTCCTGTGGATATCTTTCACTAACAGAGTATTTTATTTCACACATTCTGCAATACATGAAAGTTTATCTCACATGCAACTTTCTTTGAGTTGCATGTGCTTTCGATAAAATGCAATGCTGTCAGAGAATTAACAAAAGTAACATTGTAGGGTATAGTTATGTGCTTCACTGAGTTCTTAAAAAGGAATCTGTAAAATAAATTAGAGCAATAGTATCTTAAAGTCTGTGAACATTTTGCAATGAAATTAGAAGGGCATCAAAAACAAATAAACACTTTTTAATCTGTCTGCTAAATTATCTTTTTTAGGTTTTCTTTTTCTCCTCCCTCTCAGTCCTAGACATGGGTTCCTTATCTTAGCATCACATAAAAGAACAATCCTTGAATTTACTTTCAAACTAGAAACCCCTGTCTCTACCTAGTCCCTCCCAGTTAAAGCTTTCGTTGAAGACTACATTGTGGAACCAGCCTGTCATGTCTACCTGGTAGTTCAGTCTCCCATGAAACTTTTAGGGCCTTTTGGGTCATCTGCTTTATGTGCCACTGGCCTCACTCACATCCCCAAAGTGCACCACACCATCCATGAAATTGACATCTCTGACAGAATGCCTCATGCTCAGTGATGCCTTCTTCCGAGAGATATCCCTTCGGACAAAGACCAAAAGGGAGATGGGGGTAGCAGAAGCGAAAACAAAATGTAAGCCTGAAGAGAAGACAGAACTGTTTCTTGAAAAGTTGTACATGCCATGCTACAATAGATGAATTTCACTGAGTAATTTGGAATTCTTTAAATGTGGTAGCAGCACCGTGATCATCTGTATTGCTTCAGTGGCACATAAAAACAAGAACGTGAGAAAATACAGCAAGGGAAATCAGTTTATCACAGTGTGATGATTCAGGTGTGTGGTGAACGTGGTCAGAAATGAACAGCTGAAGTGGAAATGAACGGGCAGGGTGGATGGAAGGGGAGCTGCCGAGGTAGCATACACAGAAAGCGATGCCGCAGCTAAGGGGCTGCTGATGGCAGAGGACGACCATAAAGCTTTCAGCCTAGGAGGCTGATGAGTTTAATTCACTCAAGAAAACCTTCCTAGGTACTTGAAATGGGCTGGACTCAGAGAGAGACAATTGGATACAGGGAGGAAAAAAAAGCCACAATTCCTACTATCATAGTTCGCAGTTTATCGTGGAAGATCAATAGTCAGAACAGTAAGAATTAATGATAATTGTAAGCAGCGGAGCTTCAGAAATGGTTTGTATGTTTAAAAATAGAGCCGTGGCTGGAAAGTATGATATTCAGGAACAGCTTATACTAACAGGTGACAAGTGAGTGAATTATAAAAATAAATGTGTATTTTTTGCTAGAAATAGTTGGATGGGAAAAGGGCATACTTGAAAGAGAGGTCAACAACTTCAAATTGTTATTGGGGGCATAAGAAAAACTCAAAATTTTACGGCCATTATTCATGCCTAGAAATTAGAATTTAGTGGGAGACTGAGAAAAAATAAAATTTTGGGTGGTCAGGGAGATTTTTCACGGAAGATTTCTGTGGATAATGCCTTGAATCAATGGAAAACATTAAAGGATTTTAATCAAGGAAGTTCAAAGATTAGATTTATATTTCAAAAATCTCTAGGGCTGCATCATGGAAGATTGATTCATGGTGACCAGACGGGGGACATGAGACCAGTTAGGGAGAAGATGCTGTAAGGAAGGGGAGGGGTGGTAATGACCTTTCCTAGAGGGCAGGGGAAAAGGTAAGAGAGATTAGAAAGCCGTTTGAAATGGTTTCTTAAGAGGATGAAATTAGTATTATGTTATGATCAAAAAATATGTGCTAAGATTCTACTGCTTTAGAAAGGCCGTCCCTGCTAAGGGCAAGTAATAGCCACCCATGGCAGAGACATCTGCCCACCCGCATCCTTCCCCCTTGCTTTCCTTCATGACATTATTGCACTCCAAGTAGCAATGAAAATGCCAAAAAGACAGCATCTCTTTCAGCATGATGTAGATGATTAGAATTAAATGAACATGATTTTTGGAGTCTCCAGGAAATAGCATTGGAAGGTGTCAACTTCTTCGGAATGTCCCTCTTTCTCCTCTTCTGTGCGTTCTGTTTTCCACTACCTGGAGCTTAGACTCAACGGCTGAAGTCCCAGCAGCCTCCATGAACTGAGAAGCGATTTTGAGTTGGGAGGTATCTTGATCAGCTCAGGCTGCTGTAACGAAGTACCAGAGCCTGGGTAGCTTACGAACAACAGAAATGTATTTCTCAGAGTGCAGGAAGCTGGAAGTCTGAGATCAGGGTGCCAGCAGGGCTGGGTTCTGGTTAGAATATTCTTCTGGTTTGCAGACTGCCAACTTCTTGTTGTATCCTTACACAGCTGAGAGCAGAGACAGGCAGGAAAATCTCTCGTGACTCATAAGAACACTAATCCCACTCATGAGGGCTCTACTCTTATGACCTCATCTAACCCTGATTCCTGCCCCCAAACCCTACCTCCTATTATTGTCACATTGAGGGATAGGGTTTCAACGTGTTAATCTTGCAGAGACATAAACATTAGTTCATAACAGAAACTCTATGTGAGACTTGTAGGAAAAAAGTGGCTAAAACGTCTCACAAGAAAATGATGCCACTATACAAACCCTGAACTACCTACAGATGGACTTTCTCTACCATCAGAGAGAAATTAAGAAGTCACTGTTATTTTAGGTTTTCTGTTTCATGTGAAGAAATCTAATCATAAATGATATACCCTTTCCCCACCATGCTTAATATTTTTGTTACTTTCCATTACTTAAAACCATATTCTTTATTTATTTGTTACTTTTTCATTGTCTACCCGGTTCCCTCTAGCTCCTAAGCACTATGAGAGAACAGTTATTGTTTATCTTGTTTATCATTATACCTGAAGCCTCTAGCACAGAATCTAGCATAAACTGAGTGGCCAACAGATATGCTTTGAATGACTAAATGGCTGAATAAGATGGGTGGGGATAAGGAATAGGCAGATATATCAAATACTGGTTTCTGCCCTTGGAAGCTGTATCAGTGATATAGACAGCTTTCACATGGAGAAAACCTGAAAATCTGAGGAAAGGATGAGTTCAATTTTTAATATACTGAAACTGAGATGTCTATTTTACATCCAAGTTGAATCATCCGGGAGAAAATTAGGTATATGAATTTAGAGCTCAAAAGAGTGTTCTGGGTTTGGGAATAACAGTATTGTTAATCATCAGTCTATACGGCATAATATGAAGTCCAGGGAGTTGATGAGGTTGTACAAAGAAAATCATTGAGAACAGAAGCCAGAGAAATACAGTATTATGTGCAGTAGAAGAGTTAGAAAGACAGGAAAAGAAAGGGAAACACATCCTGCAAAACAGACAGAGTTGTGATGAAAGTAAGTGAGAGTGGTAAAACAGAGTCACATACTAAATAAGATAAGAAATTATCCTTCCGATTTCACAACTTGAAGACACCCGTAAATACTGGGGCAGCAATAGATTTTGTGAGATGAAAAGACAAAAGTACATGGAAACAAAATTGAGATATTGAATGTAGACCACTTTTTCATCCAACCATATGAGGAAAGCAACAGGAGAGACACAGCAGGATTAAGAAAAGATGGGATGATGAGAGAAATGTTTATTAATTTTCAAGTGGGAGTCATTTGGATATATTTTTATCTAATGCAAAGTAAGCATCAAGACAAAAGAAAGGAGTTAAAAATACAGGGAAAAGAGGAAATTTTGATGGAATAAAATCTCTCCAGATCCATCAAGCTCAATGTTTGAAGTGAGATATTTTGTAATTCTAAACTTGCAAGGAGAAAAGAGAAATTTACCTGTATAGGTCTAAATTCTGACTCAATTCCTGGTCACAGTTTGCACTGGCTTTTTGAAAACTGCAATGGAAATGTTCAGTCTGACATTTTATCTGGAATGATTTCTTCTTTGCAATTCCTGAAGAATTTGAAAGGTGATTGGTTCCCTTCCTTGATGTGGAGTCAATATTTCCAAAACGTCTCCTCTGAGGCAAAGCTATCATTAGGACTAAAGCTAAGGTCTCTGCATGGGATTGATGATTCCCCAATTTTGAAAAGACGAATGAGGAAGTTGAGGGTATAATATTTAAGATATCTAAAGTGATGATGTTGAAGGGTGAAAAAGAAAAGGAAGCAACACCTTATAAAGTGCCTGATATTTGTAATATTTTTCTCAATTCCACATATGACAGAATAGTAATTTTATATACACAGAGTGAAGTGGAGATGTCTGGTAACTCACCCTGGGGACAGAGCTAGGATATGACAAAATCAAGATTCAAGTTCAGTCTCTTTGATTTCGAAGTCCATGCTCATTCAAGCACACCTCACTATTTCCTTAAAACTGTCCTGGTTGAAATTATCAGGATGGGTACTGCAATGTTGTGTCCATCAACACATCACTTCCTATGTAGAATAAAGTAATTAATTACTTACATTGTTAAGAGTGCTTTCTGTACCGTGGTGTAAAGAAACTGGACTGAGCAACAAAACAACGTTATGACTTAGAAGAATAAGAGAACATCTCAAAATATTTTGTTTTAGTTCCTTTTTTAACTTTTTAAATTCCTATTTCTTATTGAAGTGTAGTCAATTTATAATGTTAGTTTCATGCATACAGCAAAGTGATTCAGTTATACATATACATACAAATATTTTTTCATATTCCTTTCCACTACAGATCATTACATGAAATTGAATATAGTTCCCTGTGCTATACAGTAGGTCCTTCTTGTTTTAGTTCTCAAATTTAATATACTAAACCCTCAAAATTAATTATTGCCAAAGGCTACAATTACATTGTTTCTTAAAGTTCTCAGGTAATAATTACTGACAAAGTGATATTGAATCTCTAGCCTTTACAATCATTCTATTTTTATCTGTGTGCTTCATATCACTTAGTTTATGGACCAGGGAAAGTATGACCCTGTTAGGTATTGATGCTTTAAGGCAACAATTTTGTGTTACTGTTATTTAGCAAATACTTTGGATTCTCAAAGTAAGGCTTAGTGACTTAAATACATGAATAAAAAATAAAACTTCCAGGCCAATAAAAATATAAAAGAATAAATGTTCTTTAAGCTTTGATGGAAAAGCTTTATATGATGGCGAGAACTCTGAGATAGAATCTCTATGTCTTGGCATCACCGTTCATGTCTTCAAATATCAAGTGTTATAATTGACCATAATGAACCAAACCATTTCTGCTTGTTTATGAGGGGGACTTGACAATTTTCACCAAACTTAAGAAAATATCTTTACATTGAAAAGAGACAATTATCTCTACATAATAGACCAAGGGATATTGTTGCTGAAACAAAAAGGAATCCTAAAGACATAGTTTTTCCTGAAAGTATACTTAATTTAAAATATTGATGTTACATCTTTAAATAATGAATGCCAATAGCTACTACTGGATTTACTATTATTTACAAGTATATCTTTGAAAAATTTAGCAAATGTATTATAAAACATCAGAGAATACTATTAATGTTGACTCATGTATGTAAAACAATATTTGAAAATTATTATCTTCTGGTGTATCTTTTTCTCCCACAAAATCAGCCTTCCTTTGAAAATTATGAAAAGTAATACTATAGAAATATTTGGGATCATATATTTGAATTTATACCCAAGGAAGATGTTTTATTTTTTCTACAAATATCAAAATTGAAATTAAAGAAAAAGAAAGGGGTCAGAATTATACAAATTTCAATTAGAATTTAGATAGAAACATTCTGTAGTATAATATAATGTATTTGAAGGTCAATTGATGTATGTTATTACTGAAAGTTATAGCAGTCAAGAAATTTTTTAAAATACATGATTAGTAACATGTTTTACTGTCAATTCAAAAACAATCTCAACAATGATCTCTAATTAATTGCCAGGTAGGGCTTTACAAGCAATATTAGTACACGATGTTCTTAAGAGCAAGCAAGGAAATAGAGCACCAGTTTTCATAAAGCTGTATCTTGTATCTTCCCTTGATTAAGTCTGCCACACGTAAAATGAAAGTGATTCTTCAAGGTCAAGGTTATAACTTACTGCTCTAAATACATGGATCCTGACCATTCCTTGAGATCTTAGTCTTCCTAGAGTTAAAGGTGTGCTACACAGTCATCATCTGATCTTCCATTAACAGCACTTTCCTAACCCATACTCTAAACAACAGCTGAAAACAGAATTTTGAACTTATGACTCTTTCATTTTCATTTTTATTGAAGATCAATGTTGTCACTGTTTGCTTAGGACCTAAATCTCCCTCACCATAGAGTATTTAATGAGGTGTGAGAATCTTTATCAGATTTCTAATCTTATTTTGGAAAAAAGCATTTGATTTTAAGGGTCATAGACTACTTGTAGGGAGTAAAATTATGTTGATCACAAGACTGTTAAGGTATCATTAAAAGGTGATTTGTGTGGTGGATTAAGGATATTATATCTAGAGCATGTGTATTACATCAGTATCACCATCTACAGGAGAAATGTAGGTGGATAATGTCTGTATGTGAGTATTTTGTAAAGCAACAGTTTATTAACTAGGACTATGGAGATTCCTAAGCCAACAGAATTATCAGTCAAAGTAACTAAAATTTGTTACCTGTGGGAGGAAGGAATTAGGATAGAAATGGATCAGTACAAAGAAGTGTTTGTTGGTTTTTTCCTTGTTTTGAATTTTGGTTAGAACATGGAGCACTATTTCACATTATATAACGTGGAGACATATTACTTAGATACAAATAAATATCACCCTAGATCTGCCTAGCATACAGTCTCTTGGTAAATACTAGGCAGTCAATGAATGTTGGCTCCTTCCAGTGAGAGTCCCAACTTACATGTCCCAAGAAGATATATAAATACTTTTTGTGGTTTAGGATGCAGACATATTACTTAGTTTTTTTTCTTCATGGTCCTTTTCCATTTTTTAGTTTATAACAGTGGGTGCTACCACAAAGACCCAACAACTGACATATTGATGTTGAAAGAATGAACAAGTTGCAATCTAATGTGATGGGGTTTAGAATTGGGTGAGACTTTCCAGAAAAGGTTGCTGGTGAACTTCTTAAACAAGTATTTTGAAAAGATGTTATGTGGTGAAGCAAGAGGTTATAGAGTGTAAACAGAGACTAGCTGCCTGAGGCCTCAGAGGCAGGAATCAATATGAGATGTGTAGTCAACTGCAAACTGATTTTTATGATTTAAATGTGGAAATACTTTCAACAAATAACATAAAATTGTATCTTTAAGCCTGGACAAAATAGTATTTAGTTGATATGTTCACTTTGTATTTGCTAAGGAATTTAAGAATCCTCTGTACATTTCCGAGAAAGAAGTTAAAATAATAAAATTAGAATGCGAAGGATATAATTGCAGAACAATATACAAGATTGTTTGAAAGAGAAAGAGAAGCAAAACAACTACTTTATGTATTTTCTCATGTAACAGTTACTGTATCTCTTAGATTTTTTTACTTTATTAAAGTATGTGAAATTTCATCTGTGTTTAAGAGAATATTATCTCCTACACTCTTTAAAATGAAATACAGTGCACATATTTATGTAAGCCCTAATTTTCTTACACTGATTTGAATTTCTTGGGGAGGTTAAGGGTGTGGATGATTGCCTAATTTTAGAGGAATAAAAGTTCAGTTTTTATTAGCTCTGCCCCAAACGTCAAAAACATTAATTAGATAACATTAGAGAATGAGCTTGGATCCTGTCTCTGAAATGCTCAGCTATTCCAGAGCAATATTATATAAAGGAAGGTGTGTATCTATTTATGTCCCCTGATTCTACAGAGGAGTAATCAGTTTATAAGTATGCATATGATAAAAATAATAAAATATAACTAGATAAAAATTGCCACCAAATATATAGGTCAGGACCAAGGAAATACTTAAAAGGTAGAAAGATATGCAGACTGCCATTCTACTAAGTTATTAAAGCTGAACTTCATGCATGGTTTGATTTTCTGGGAGTTCAAAATTAAATGAGAATCATAGCCAGTAATGACTCTCAATATTTTAAGTTAGAAGAAATTTAAATTTCTTACATGAAAACACATTTTTTTTCCCTAGAGCTTGTTTGAAAACTTTTCTTAGTGGTATTCATGCAAGAAACAGAACATAAGGAAAAAAATAGCAATAAAAATAACTGAAATGTGACTGAAGTATCGTGCTGTACACCAGAAACTGACACAACATTGTAAACTGACTGTACTTCAATAAAAATATATTAAAAAATAACCAAAATTAATTGGTTCTTACTATATATAAAATATCACACTATGTTACAGAAATTATATCATTTAATTATTAATTTCATTGCATAATTTCTATTTTATGTAATTATTAATTTAGGTTGATAATTTCTATTGTATAAATTTCTATTTTATGAATTTAGTTACATGTCCTATTTTTATTTAATTATTAATTTAGGTACATAATTTCTATTTTATTCTTTGTAATTATAAATGAGGAATAAAAGAGCAAATTCTTCGATTGTTTATCCAATATCACACAACTAAAAGTAGTTGAAAGTGGTTTAATATTTTCTTGTAGTAAGTAACATACTCAGTTGCAGTTATGTAAGTAACAGAATAGGTTACTGTATTAAGGGATGGAGCATTATGTAGGAAAACTAAAGAAACTACAGGGATTGTAAGTGGAGAGGGGTCTAAAGAGCTGATTTGATTAATTAGACTTATTAGATGTCAGTTTTCTTTCCCCAGTGTAGCTGACTTTGGTGAATGAGAAAGTCTTCTGCTTCCATAGCAGGGTTCTGAAGGGTAAGCTGAACCAGCATGCAGCCCAGAGAAGGTACACACAGGGCAATACTTTAGTATTTCAGTGCCTTGAGTATTAAGGGGAAACTCTCATTATATTGTACCCTCTACTTTTTATTGTTTTGTAGTCAGCATATTAAGATTTAGAGTGCCAAGACCATGGTATGAGTCTTCCGAAAAGGAGGCAACAAGTAGGTAACTCAATCTTCTGGAATTCTAAGGACTAGTCAAAAGATTTCAAACAAATCATCTTTCATCTACCGGGTCAAACTGTGACCCAACAGAATTCAAGAGGCAAAGGTACTAGATAAGAGTTTAGACCCAGAATTTTGCCAGCAATAAAGGGCATTATCTGACAACAAGTGGAATTTGTGATAGGAAACCCAGAATTGTGGTTGTGTGGTTGAAATAATAAGACTTAATTATCTTGGCATCTGGTGGTTTCTTTCCTTGGAAATGATAAAATACTAGGCATGTGCTAATTCTTCAAAACACCAAGACAAACAGATGAAGAAATAAGTAAAATAGGGTGTCTACTAAGAACCTTATAGGAGAAAAAAAAAACTTCTGTTGGAATAAATTTAATTTGGGAGGAGAGGGGAGAGTTCTAATTTGATTATTATTGGACTGAATCAACGGTTTGGCTACCTTCTATGGATTACTTTTCTAAGGGTCTTACCATCAAATAGGCCTTTTACCTTTTTGAGCAATTACTGTTCTTCATGGTCAAAAGAGTGTCTTTTCTCTTCTAACTATGATGTTATCTTTGCTGTACTCTCTGCAGATTAAAGAACATTAGGTTGGGTGAACCAAAAAATGTTGAAGGGTAAAAAAATGGTTCTGCATTTGGTAGGATTTAGATGTGTTATAAGTTCTAAAGTCAATTACAACTTTCTAAAATTCATAAGCATCAGAGTCTCTGGATATTTGATGACAAATACTGATTTAATTTTGGAAGGATAGACATATCTTTACCTCATTGAAATACAGTGATTTCATTACCAGGTATAGTTTACTGTAGAGAACCATTAGTGTGTCAAGACAATTTCATCAAAATAAAATTACAAGGCTAGAAACTCTCTTTGTGTGTCAAAATGGACTATTGATATTTCCTATCCCATGTGGATTATCCAGAATTCCTAATATAGCCCATCCCTTATTACAAACATTTGATTTAAAAACAAATCCTTCATCTGATTATTATCTGTAATAATCCGCCATTTACAGAGCCAATTGCTGCCACCAATGCCACCTTCTGTCAGAATCAGTTTTTGAGGACATGTAACCAGAACTTGTTGCTCTTCAAAGCGTTTTCACATCTACCAAAGTAACTAATCCACTTTGGGTATAGATACACAGATTTAATTATCTGCTTAATTATCTATTCTCTTGAGACTTAGAAAACATAAGAAAGCCCAGAAATCAGATTCAGAAAGACTCATAGTTCATGACTTATATGAAAATTACATGGTAGGTAAAATTATTTAGGTTAGAAAACTGAGAATTTAAATGACTCTCTCTGACATAAATTTTTATAGGAAATGTTCTGAGTTTTAGATAACTTATTCAAGTATGAAAATTTGAAAAATATTCTATTAATCATTGCTACAATGTCTTCTTCAAACTTCTGCAGAAATTTTGTGAGAGCAAGTCATGATAAAACACACTTTAAACTAGTACTATGATTAAATTTGAATTTTTATCTCCAAACACTGTACTGTTATAGATATTTGGGAGCATTACAGTAAATTGAATCAGGGTGTTAAATTAGAGGAGCTTGATAGATAAATTATCCTTTGATTATAATGTGCTTTTTTTTCACATTGGGATGTACTTAATGCACATCTAAATAGGGATATAGCAGCCAACTGATGATTCTTGTCAGCATGGCAACTTGAGCATAGATATTAATAATATAACATAGAGAGATGATGTGATACAAAGGCTCTAAGGAGAAAGAAGACAAAGAGTATAAAACTTTAAAAATAAAGGCAAGGATTTTTTTGTTTGATGTGAAAGGTGCAAAATAGAAAAAGAAAGTCTCAGAGGAAGAAAATAATTACATTTTATTTTTCTCCTTCATAAAAACTATGTAAGTGACCTTTAGAGTAGTGTAACAAGTAGACAACACAACCAAAAATGCACTCAAGAAAGCTGAGTGATCCACAAGTCACAAAGAAGACACTGGGAAGCACTGTAGCAGGTGCTGGATCCAAGGGCTTTAAAAGAAGCCATAGCTGCAAATGACTGTGATGGTTAGTTTTATATGTTAATTTGACTGAAGTAAGAGATGACCAGATAGCCAGTAAGACATTATTTCTGGGTGTGTCTGTGAGGGTGTTTCCTGTTGAGATCAGCAGTTGATTCAGTAGACTTATGAAGAAATGTGCCCTCATCAATGTGGGCAGGCATCATCCAACCTGTTGGGGGCCTGAATGGAACACAAAGGTGTAGGATGGGTGAATTCTTGCTCTCATTTTATACTGGGAAGTCCATCTTCTCCTGTGCTTCAATCACTTGGTGATCCAGAACTGGGGGTTGGTCTCAGACCAGGAGTTACACCAATGGTTTTCCTGTTCTCAGGCCATCAGAATCAAACTGAATTATACTGAATTGCTTTCCTGGTTCTCCAATTTGCAAACACCACATTGTGGTGCTTCTCAACCTCCGTAAGTGTGTGAGTCACATCCTATAATAAATCTCCTCTTGTACCTATCTATCTATCTATCTATCTATCTATCTATCTATCTATCTATCTATCTATTTATCTATCCACTTTCTTCTGTTTCTCTGGAGAACCTTGACTAATACAATGCCTAAGCTTAAGTCTAAGTAAAAAAACACTTAAAAGTTGAGGACCTTGATAGTGTTGGAAGTGTTTTTTTTTTTTTTTCCCGTGTGATATCTCTAATTTGATGTTTAGGTAGATTTTCTATTAAATTTAGTTATCATAAACAATGAAAAAAATTTTGAGTAAAATTGTCTATGTTTGCAGATGGCATGATCTTATATGTAAGAAACCCTGAAGATTCCACCAAAAAAACCTTGTTAGAACTAATAAATTTAGTCAAGTAGCAAGATACAAGATTGACACAAAAATCATTTGAATTTCTACAGACTAGCAATGAACTATCAAGAGAAATTTAAAAAGCAATTCTATTTAGCATCAAAACCAATAAAATACTAAGGAATACATTTACCCAAGAAGGTGAAAGATCTATGCACTGAAAACTATAAGATATTGATGAAAGAAATAGAAAAAGACACAAATGAAGTAAAAATGTCTATTCTACCCAAAGCACTCTACAGACTCAATGCAATTCCTATCAAAATCCCAATGTCTTTTCCACATGGAACCACAACAGACTCTGTATACCCAAGGCAGTCTAGTAAAAGAACAAACCTGTGAGTATCACGTCCTGATTTCACACTTCATTACAAAGAGATAATAATCGAAACAGGATTGTACTGGCATAAAAACGGACACATAGATCAATGGAACAAAATAGAAAGTCCAAAAGTAAATACACATATTTGTGGTCAGCATCTCTGACAAGAGTTCCAAGAGCACACAACAGGGAAAAGATAGTCTCTTCAGCACATGGGATTGGAAAACCTGATAGCCACATGCAAAAGAATGAACCTGGACCCTGACTTTACATCACTCAGAAAATTAACACAAATTGGATTAAATAATTAAATGAAAGACATGAAACTATAAAACTGCCAGATGAAAATATAAGGAAAAGTCTTATTGACATTGGTCTTGGTATTTATTTTTAAAATATGACACCAAAAAATATGAAAATATGAAAGTGGGATTGTATACTAAAAAAAAGTCTGCACATCAAAGGAAATAATCAACAAAATGAAAAGTAACTTACAGAGTGGGAGAAACTATTTGCAAACCATATATTTGATAAGAGGATAAAATTTAAAATATATGAGGAACTCATACAACCCAGTAGCAAACAATAATAATAATAACCTGATTTTAAAATGGGTGAAATATCAAAACAGACATTTTTTCAAAAGACACCCAAATGACCGATAGGTACATGAAAAGGTGTTAAACCTTACTAAATATCAAGGAAATGCAAGTCAAAACCACAATAAGATATCACTTCACACCTGTTAGGATGGCTATCACTAAAAAGTCAAAGGATAACGAATGTTGGTGATAATGCGGAGGAAAGACAACCCTTGTGCACGGTTGGTGGAAATGTCAACTGGTGCAGTTACTATGAAAACAGTATATAGGGTCCTCAAAATATTAAAAATAGACTACCATATGATCTAGAAATCCTATTTCTGAGTAGATAGCCCAAGGATAGGCTGGGAGACTAAGTCTGTCAAAGGGTAAAACTGAGTATGTTATTTGAACACATGATAAAAGCTAGATGTGTCAAGTATCAGTTTTCACAAGAACTGAAAGAAGAATTTGCACAATTCATGAAGTAACTTGTTCAGGTATTGGCATCAGCTTTGCAGTATCTTTTCATTTTTTTTTAATCATGAGACATCATACAAGAAAATATGTGTGTGTATGTGTGTGCATGTGTGTACATGCATGCTGGGCATTTAAAAATAATTATAAAGGAGACACCTGTGTGGTTATCACTCATGTCAAGAGAGAATCACCAGACTCTGAAAAGCCCACTGTGAGTGCCCTTCTCCAAAGGCAATCCTCTCCCTCTCCCCCAGGGATCACCCCACTGTCCTAACGTTCATAATAAACATTTCCTAGCTTGCCCATATAGTTTACAAACTGTGACTGCCTACACAACTATTACAGTTTAATTCTGCCATCTTCGTATTATATAATTGGAACCATACTGTGATTGTGCTTTATACGTTGCTTTTTTCCATCAAATGTGAGGTTTATGAGCTGTGTCCCTTACTTTCCCGATGGAACTAATCTTTCTATTTTCAATTCCTGCTGTGCGTTAACTTTTCTGCCTGTGAGTAATTTCTAAGAATCTTCATTTTTTTTTTACTGTGGTAAGAACACCTAGCATAAGATCTACCTTCTTAAATTAAGTGTACAACGCAGTATTGTTAACCATAGGCGCAATGCTGTATCCAGACCTCTAGCCATTGTTCATCTTGCATAAGTGAAACTTTAAACCCATTGAATAGGAACTCCTCATTTTCCCCTCTCTCCCCTGGTAATCACCATTCTACTCTGCTTCTAGGAGTCTGACTATTTCAGGTTCCAGATATAAATAGCATCATATAGTATCTGTCCCCCTGTGACCAAGTTATTTCACTTAATATTATGTTCTCAAAGCTCACCTATACTCTGACATATTGAAAAATGCCCTTCTTTTTTAAGACTGAATATAGACCATCTTTTCTTTACCCATTCACTTGACAGTGTCAGCATTTCTTTCCCTCTTTGATTTACTGTTTGCATTTAAACTGTCTTTGATCTGTCTGATAACTATTCTCTAAGTTCTCCACTTCCTCCTTTTCTTTTTTTGGCTACTATATAATTTCTCAACACACGTATTCATAAATCTCTTCAATGAAGCCACCATATCAGTTTCTAAAGTTATTTTAATTATAATCTAATCCTCACAAACATAATTATCACCTTCTCTCATCACTTTATTTTTCCTTTCTTGCTTTTCCTTTTCTTCTTGCATATAGAATAATTTGAGACTGAGTATATTTGGGTAACCATAAAGGTAGTGAGTAGAATAACTCTTATCAAGTGATTAGCAGGGAATCTATTAATAATACATTGTTTAATACCTATCTTTTTGTTTTTGCATTCTTAGCTCATAAAAAATGAGAGAAATCAATACATAACATAAAACTAAAGTATCCAATTTGTATACCTTAAATATTCCATATACTGAAGACAATTACAGTTAATGAATTAAATTTCTTTTTAAGCCTATGTGCCATGGCAATACAATTGTTCCCTTTAAATAGCCAAAGCTTGAAACAATGGAGACAATGCAGATTATGATTGGGTGAATTGAGTTGATTCTCATCCACTTTGCCCATCTGGGCTCTACAATTAGTGCCTTCCTTTCAATATCCTACGTGTTATGCTTTCAATGTTTTTTCAGATAAAAAGGAGTAATTCATAGTTTATGCTTAGAGGCTGTGATTTCAGAAGTATGTTAAATATATGATTCTTGAACAGTGGAATAAAGTTAATTGCACTATTGGAATTTTGCATAACTCTATCACAAAATTAGAAAAGTGTTTGTTGTTTGTTCTTTGTGTTTTTGGCAGTATTAACAAATCTTGAAAAGATTTGCTTCAGATCAAAAAAAGTCTTAGTTTTTCCTTTTTTCCCCATATACTTCTTTGTTATTATTCTGTTTGGCAAAAATAAATGTGAAGTATTTCATGAAATCAAGTTGGGCCCCATGATGGTGCTAGTGCAGGGTGTCTAGAGGATTTAGCATATGTCACCCCATATGTCCTTTATGTATTTTCCATTCTAAGCGCACTGGGATGAATCGTATCCCTCGAAGAGTGTGATACAATTCCTGTTATTCAGGAAGCCTGTGTGGGTTTGACAGTGCAGGTCTGGCAGGTAGGGGGAGGAGAATTGCTGGTGCTTAGTGAGAAATATCTGAGGGTAAGCTAAACTGCAATTCTTTTGTTTTTCTTCCCTTTTCCTTGCTTTCTAGCAGACACATAATCTGCTTATTGTAATAGCACTGTAATATATTTCATAATATGTGAAAGTAAATCCATGCATTTAAAAAAACTGGATTTAAATCACTTTTAGTATTTAAAACTAACATTTTAATTTTACTATACTTTCTGCTAGAAATAAGTGTCTTAAGGGTAACAATAAAACAAGACAAAATTTGTTGTTAATTACAATCATAAAACTTATGTAAGCCTTTATATTTCCCATATATCTCAATAAATAGATTGTAGTATTATCTAAACATAAATATTACTTTAAATACTGGCTTGTAATCTGTGGGATTACCTATAATAATATGTTTTAATATGTCTTCGTTCAATGAACAAAATTATTTTATAATGTGGAAGTAATTAAATCCAATTCTCTTCTTCATCAATAAATAAGCATTTAATGAGTGCTATCCTGGAAACAGGAGCTGTAGATGAGCTCAGAACTTTCCTTCATATTTAGATAGCATCAAATACTCAGGTATGAGTGCTATATGTGGACTATAGACTGTCTTTTTTCTGCACTATTTCTGGAAGCCATGCCTTGTGGATACTGAGTGTTAGACTCACATAAAATTCAGGGTTGAATAGAATCCTCTATCTTTACTTCTCCATATTATTGACACTTCTTGTCCCTGAAAAAAATTATTCTAAAAAACTAAACTGTTGGAAAGAAGGAAGGAAAGAAGGAAGGAAGGAAGGGGGGGGGGGGAGATGAAGGAAGGGAGGAAGGAGGAAAGGAAGGAAGGAAAATGGAAGAAGGAATTTGACATTAAACAAGCTAATAAGTTTAATAAATTCTGCCTAAAGTTAATTGATATAATAAAACTTAAAAAAGAAAAGTAGAAAAAAATAAAAATATACTGACCTTAACAGTTTTATTTAGCCTTTTTCCCTTCTCTGTCTCTTCCTTTCTCAAACTCCTTCAACTTTTTTCAATACACAATTTATCAACAAGAGACATTTTAAAATGTCCATGTCATCAAAATATACTCCCTGGCACTACTCAGATGAAACTTTGTGAAGAGACAGAAAAGCCAGTTAGATTCATTCTGTTTATGCTTTGTTAAGGAGCATAATTATTTGAGTTAATTTTGTGCACATGAAAAATGGTTTACAAATGAGAAGGATCGACAGGCAGTTCTTGTGGGGGAGGTATTTCTGCCTGAATTTTACTTACTGTTCTATTGAAATTTAACATCTGACCTACATGAAAATAAATTGGATTATGGTTATGCATGGGACTCAGTCTTAAGCAACCTAAATGTCCATTGACGGATGACTGAATAAAGAAGATGTGTATATAAATACAAAGGACTATTACTCAGTCATAAAAAAGAACAAAATAATGCCATTTGCAGCAACATGGATGGACCTAGAGATTAATATACTAAGTGAAGTAAGTCAGAGAGAGAAAGACAAATATCATATGATCTCACTTATATGTAGAACCTAAAAAATGATACAAAGGAACTTATTTATTACTAAATGGAAACAGACTTACAGACCTAAAAGTAAACTTATACTTACCAAAGGGGAAATGGGGGAGGGAGACATAAATTAGGACTTTGGGATTAGTATATACACACTACTATATATAAAATAGATAAACAACAAGGTCCTACTGTAGAGCACTGTAGGGAACTATATTTAATATCTTGTAATTACCTATAATGGAAAAGAATCTAAAAAATAATATAAAGATGTATAACTGAATCACTATGCTGTACACAAGAAACTAACACAACATTGGAAATCAACTATACTTTAATAAAAAAGAGGAAAAGAAATGCTTATTTAATAATTTCACATATGGATCATATTTATGTAAAAGTTTAAGCCTAAGCACAAATGAAGCAATCAAAAATGTACATTGAGTAGCTGAGCCACATATTTTATTTATTTATTTATTCAATCCTTTATTATCTTTGTAGGCAGAGATTCCTTCTTCTGACAGCCAAAATGTAAAAATAACATCTGTCAGAAAAGGTAGTAGAGGAGCCTATGAGAAACTATGGAAAGAAGGAGGTCAGTGAAAGTAAATCAAGGGAGATGAGGTGAGACTGAGTCATGATGATGATGGGGCAGGATGAAAACATGGAGGAAATGCTTTGGGACATGACCAGGGCAGCAAGGGCATCAGATTGCTGCCATTTTGTCAATCTGCACTTTTCTCTCTGTCCTTTGCTGTGCTTGAAACATCCTTATTTTTGACAATTGACTTCTCAGTTATTCTCCTTTTTTAAGTATCAATACAAAAATTTTTTAGTACATGCTTTACCATCTTTTTGGCTTCTAACACCCGCCTTGAATGTATCCAGCCCTATATTAGACCATTGTTTTCACACAAGTTGTGTGTATTGTGCAAGTACTACTTCTGTGTCTATACATCTTTTCCTTAACTTAGTAACTAACAAGTAAACAGATCTCACACGTGGTCCTTCTGTGTCATAAATAATATGGTGCACAAACAAAATGGCAATTCATATACAACTTTAAAGATTAATCTTCATTTAGGTGCATGTATAGAGCATTAAATTATGAATAGTTATGGTTATGGAAAATTATTTCAATTAGGGCATTTTTAATAGTATTCTTTAAATAAGTGAAAATTAAAAAAACTAAAAAATCAAGGTCTGGTTGCATATACAAAGATGATACTTATTAAGAAATATTATCAAATTATATATTATGACAGTATTTGATTTATATTCTACTGTTGTAAAGATCTCTCTCAATCCTCTGTTGACTTTATTAATTGCTTCTCTGAAATATAAGCAGGGGTTTAATAGGTTATTATACTGCAAGGTCTTTTTCAAAGTGATTTTGTACTTGTTCATCTCAATTCATCTTGAATTTGTGTTTATCATTTTGGAGTTTAATGTGTATCTCTCTCTGATTAGATTGGAATGTGTTTGGTGTTTTAACTGTTCTAGATGATAATTGGCCTTAGCACGACAGGATCTAAAAATAAAACCAGAAAATCAAATAAATCTCTAGCTCATTATTGTAAGAAAAAAAAAAAAGCTCTATTTTTAAAAAGGAGACGCAACTCAAAACTCCATCGTTCTTTGTGTTCTATCCTTGTATGAACCACAATTTCAATACTATTTAACGGTATGTTGCCACTAAAGATATTCACAATACATGGTTTTCCCTAAATTCTTTCTGTTTAGGGACAGTTCCAATGTTTTTGTATTCCACTTTGTTGGATTTACCACTTTCCTCTCTGGTTTCTCATTTGGCAGTCAGTCTAATATTTTTCATAAGACTGACTATATTTTGTATCACAGGAAACTACTGGGTCCTGAATGCTCAAAGATGCATGAAAGTTGTTCATTTTCTTCAAGTTTCTGATGGTCCAATGTCAGATATGTAATCACTGATTATAATAATGTCATGAAAATTGTGGCTGAGGCTTGTAATAGCTTGCATAATAGGCTTGTGGCATAAAGCTTGTCTGGGGAAGTCCTCCGAGTTATAAGTTCTAGCATAACTCAGCAAGACTCACTCCCTAGAAAATATATTTCATTAGGACCTTAAATTTTTCCTTTGCTTTTTTCTTTTTTTTCCCCTAGTAGTGCAATCCATTTTCATTTATTAATTTAAAATTCATGGCCTTAAATATTCGTTATTTGCCCTTCACAAAAATGAATCATGATGTCCTTCTTGTCCTTTCATGTTTAAGTTGTAAGAGAATTCACAGAGGGGAAGGTAAAAAAGAAAGATGGATTAATGGTGGGGAACGTCAGGCAACAGAGTGGCAGGAATATCCCAGATCCACTCAGAACATACTCACAGAAGTAGCAACCTCAAATCTCAGCTTTCTGAGCCAATTTCTCTATTGTCTCACTTTGAGCTGAGGTTTCAAGGATAGACAGGACCTAGAGTACACTTAAGATTCTCCACTCCTGAGGTTTATGGTGAAATTCTAGTTAACTCAGGTTTGGGAAAATATTTATGTCTAATTTTCATAAATGAAGAAGCTGACCTATAATTTTAAATCTGAGCATACATGCTTGTAGGAATGTATAGCAGCCTGGCAAAAAGTCAGTTAGGCCAATGTATATCTAGCTTTTGCCATACAATGTACAGCTCTTAATTCAGTAAAACAGTATTTACTGCATGTTTCTATATGAGCCAGTTACTCTACCATATAACTAAAACAAAATCTCTCTGAAACAAGATTAGACTTCTGTATGAAAGAAAAATGTGGTAGATTTTATTAATAGCTTTCTTTAAATTCTTTCTGTTATCTATACATTCATACACGAATTCTCCTTTGACTGGGTTTGGTTGTGTGGTGTGTTTTGGTCAATGTGGGGTTAGCACATGTGACAAAAGCAGAAGCTTGAGGTGTCCTCATGTGCTGCACTAAGGAGAAGTCCACACTTTGTCCAAGAAAACTGAAAGACATATGAAGTATATCTAGACATAAACTGTAGCTTGGGTCCAAGTTTAAGCTAACCCGAGATTGTCTGACTCCTAGTCCAGTCCATCTTCAGACCTATAAATGAGAATGACAATTGTCCCTTCAGGTTGTTGAGTTTGGCTGTGATTTTCTATTGGCATTGCTATTGTAATAATTGACTGATGCAATAAAGAAATGTTAAACTCTGAGTTACTAAGTGTTGTGACAAATATGCACAGTCTGGAGCAAAAAGAGAGATTTCCAACTCTTTTTGATAATGTTACAGGCTTGAGAACAGAGACAGCCTCTTAGGTATTCTTTAAAGAGGAAACTACTCTGCAGACAAAGTATGCAGATGAGGAGCATTTTGAACAGAAACAATAGCTTGCAAAAATTATAAGAAGTGTGAAATTGCATACAAAACTCAGAGGATATTAATATTTCTGTATGTCTAGAGTAGACTATGCAAAGTAAAGTAATATGATTAAACAAAACTATAATTAGTTAAATTCATATTATTTACTAAAGTCTTAATACTTCACAAAGATTCACTTATTCACTTATCAAATATGCATTGAATGTCTATTCCATGCTAAACACATTTTTTTAGAAACTGGGGATACAGTAGTGAATCAAGTCAGTAGAAAGGTAGTAAACTTAAAAAACAAGACAAATTAGAAAAATCAATAAATAAGCTAGGGATAAATGCTAATAAAAATGACTAAAACATTGTGTTTAATCACATACTCTTGCAGAAAATAATAATCCAAAAAACATAGTACTTTAAAAAAATCTGTTATCATCTCATGCTTCTGCTGTATGACGGGGCTTCAACTGCACAGTTCTCATGCGGACGTTACCAGCTGAAGTGGTAGTCATCTGGGAGATTCGTTAGGCTGGGACAGTGCAAGATGGCTCACTCATAACACTGTTGCCTTGATAAAGACAGCTTAAAGACTGAGATTAGCTGGCCCACCAGGGCCACTGGACCTCTCACCCTTTCCATGTCATCTCAGGGTCTTCCTACTCTACATAGTCCCTGTACATGATCTATCCATGAGGTCTCTCTAGCAAGGAAAGCAGATTTCTTATGTGTGGCTCAGGCCTCCAGAAGTTCAAAAACAAAAGCTGGCAGGTCTTCTTAAGGTGTAGCCCCAAAACCGGTACAGTGTTACTTTTGCCACAATTCATTGCTTAAAGTGAGTCCCAGGACCAAGCCAGATTCAATGACAGGGGATAACACAGGGCTTAAGTATTGCAAAGTGTGGTTCCCTGGAGATTACCTTTGGCGGGGAGACATCTCACACGGAGTGATCAGAGAGTCCCCCTCTAAGGATAGCACACCTGACCTGGGAGTCGAGTGAAGTTAGAAAGAGCCAGTTATGCAGCAGTGCACGCAGGAGGGAGAGCACTCAGCCAGAGGAAACGCAGGGTTACTAGATGAAAATCTGGTGCATCTGAAGAAATGACAGAAGTTGGAAGACCAGTGTGGCTTGTGGCAAAGCGAAGGAGGAGACAGCGATATAAAAGGAGTTTGGAGAGGAAGTCAGGACTAAAATCATAAAGGGCTTTTCAGGCCTTGGTTAAAGTTGGGAAAAGTTCTAGAAAAAACGGAAAGTTAATAAAAAGTTTGGCTTTGGTTTAATTTCTTAAGTAGAGAAGTTGTATGATTTAAATATTATTCTTAAAAAGAAGATGAATTTACCTCTTGTGAAAGAATAAGAATTCTAACAAGAAAAAGAAGGGAAACAGGGAAATAAATTAGGAGGTAACTGCCATAATCCAGACAGAATGTGTTAGTGGCTTGACCTTGGGGGATCAGTAGGGATAAAGAGAACTAGAGATATCAAAAAAATATACTTTGGGGGTAAAGCCAACAATACTTGATAATGGATTGATACTGGAGAAGGAGGTTAGAAAAAGATCAAGGCACACAACTGGGTCTTTGGCTGGGTGAATAATGTGTGCTATTAAATGGTACTGATAACCCTGGGGAAGTGTATTTGACATTTGGCATCCTAGCATTTTACCCCTTCCTATGGATGGAGAGAATCCTGCCTTGAAAGTCTTGTCCTTCACTGGAAGCAGACTATGCCCAATATTTACTTTTCTGACATCTGCCACAGTATAGGCATATGCCCTGAGAAGGCTTAAATAACGTGCCTCCGATTTATATCTAGTGATTTGAAGACACTATGCAGCATAAATCCTCAGGAGCATGTTCAAAGCATCAGGAGCCATATCAAGTGATGGAGGTGCAATTACTGTAGCAGAAGTAGGCATTGTTTGACTTCAGGATAATTGACTCTGTAAATGGCATGGTCTGTCTCTAGCAGTGACAATACAGACATTTTCTAGACCATTCTGTGACACGATTTTGGACATGATAGCTGCTTGAGCTCTAGACCATGTGCTGTAGAATTTCCATAGAGGGATGAGAGGCATTTTGTTAAAACTCACTCACACAAATGATGGAAAATCAATCCCATGAACATGCCAGGCTCTTCAGTAAAGTTTCTGAGAGCGCAGTGATCTTGGTACAACATTATCATATAAACTGCCAGGAGAAGCACAACTTGCTGCCCTTTGTTCTATCTACCACTAAGAATGAGGCACAATGCGTCTTTGGGTTTAAAAAGGAATCTGTATCATAAAGCATGTTGTTTCAACCCATTTTCCAGGTGAACAAAAGCCTTTGAATTTTGAGAGGGGCAAAGAGTGAAAAGAAGATTCATACCTACTTTAGTGCAAACAGATCTACCACTTAGCCTTTAAAACCCAGACAGTACAATTATCTGCAGCATCTGAATGCTTGTGAAGACTGTATCAAGTCCCATTTGGATAACATGAGAATTCTCTGAGATTTTTCTCTTCTTTTGGTTCTTGCTAATGGAATATGCAGATGGCAGATGATGAAACCTGATCTCAACACGTAAGATATGTGCTATCCATCCTAAACTGAATGCTAATCTGATGCACAAACTCATAAAGTTTACCATCCTTTACCTATTAAGTGGGAGTTTATATATGAGACAGCCCCAAGCAGTTATTGAAGACACAGGTGAGTAGCCTGAGCAGATGGCTCGTAATCTCTGTTGTCTATTTCTCCCGTTCTGCCAACTTTCTTATATCCTACAGTGTCTCACAGAATTCCCTGGGACTAGTTGACCAAGATAGAAAAAAAAAAAAACCTCACAGATGCTACTCTATGATATGCTTTCACCCAAGTAAGGTAGAATTCTATTTTGATATTTTATCCTGAGTGGAGAGAATAAATGTCCCCAGTGAGCCGAACTTAAGGTAGTACATCAAGATATACTCTCTGCTTAGAAAGCTAGACAGCTTGAGGTGAGGAAACACATAGCTACTTGAACGATGGCTAATATATGGCTAGAGAGTCAGAGACATGAAAGGAGCAGTTTTAGGAAATTAATAGTAAAGAAGTTAGAGGAAGGGCTATGTTATGGGTTGAAATTTATTCCCCCAAAAGATGCTGAAGTAATACATGAGGTACCTGTGACCATGATTGTCTTTGGAAACAAAATCTTTGCAAATGATCATGTAAAGATGAGGTCATTAGGGTGGGACCTAATCCAATATGACTGGTGTCTTTATAAAAGGAGGACATTTGGACACAGATTCAGACACACATGCAGGGAGAAGGCAGAGAATGGAGTGACGCATCTACAACCCATGGGACTCCAAAGGATGTCAACAAGTCAACAGAAGCTGGGAAGAGAGACGAGGAACAGATCCTCCCTCACACTCTTAGGAGAAACAACCTGGCTAATACCTTGATCTCAAACTTCAAGTCTCCAGAAATGTAAAATAGTAATTTTCTATTGTTGAAACCATCTAGTTTATGGTACTTTGTTACAACAGCCCTCAGAAACCAACACTGTCTATATGGCTGTACCTCCAAAGGAGTAGTCCTCAGTGTGAGCATATTCATGCCATGTAAAAGCTCAAGAGATCGACACTGTGGAAGAAGTCACAATTGATCATGAGGACAACCTGATTTTCCCTGTGGGTATATACTTTTAAAATTCCAGCTCCAATATTTAATCAACGGAGTCAAGAAAAATGTGGTCATGTGGTACATGAACTGTCCTCCCATAAAGCTGACTTGGCATCTGCTAAATGTACTGTATGACAGCAAAGATCAATACAGAGCTCTCACAGTGGCACCATAATCCAGAGACACAGGCCTGTCACTTGATGGTAGGTTTATTACATTTGAACCCCCTTCTGCCATGGATGAGGGAAACATTTTATTTTTATTTAACTACTTATTCTGGCAAAATATTCAGTTTATTTGCCAGTCATATTTTTGTAGCACTACCTCTGTGGACTTGCTGAATGCTATATTAATCATCATAAAACTCTACACGACACTGTAGTGTTAGAGATAAGATTAATGGCTGAGGCCCACAGAATTCTCTGGTCTTCTCATGTGCCATGTTACCAGCAGCCGCAGATGTAGAATATCTTACTGCAAACTCAGTGTTAGGGTCAGCTAGGAATCAACTTGCTTTGATGGACTGAACAGCCTCTTATCCCTCTGTTAATGTTTGGAGAATCCTCCCCTTTGAAGAAATCAAGCTTATTTTCACCTACAGATGTTTCTTGCCCTTCCAAAAGCCCTTGCAGCCAGATCAGTGGCATATGCCTTGGAATTACAAATGAGACACATTCACGGTTGGCTGGGTGTCAGAATCTACTGATTCAAATAAACAAAATGGCATAAAATCTATTACAACAAAGAAAGGGCAATCAGGAGTAGTTTCTAAAGTGTGTATTGGGCATATCTTTGGTACAAACCCTGGGGCTCTGCAGTTCCTCTAGAAGCATAGCTCTCCTCTGTTAATGATGCCTAGAATGGAAGCCTAGATTTACTAATGTTATGCATCCTTTGTCAATTGTCTTCCATCTTATAAGATCTTTCAAAATTAGGAGATATTTTCAGAGGTAACAATATGCTCCCTATTGCAAAAGTTAACCTTCACTCATCCTTGCTTATCATGACTACCACCATCAAAGAAAATAGACTATTTGATGTTATAAATATTAGTTTATCAACAACCAACCAAATGATTCTGAATCTGATGTTAATTAGTGGCATTGATTAAGAATTTTGAAAATAGTCTAAATCCATAAACCAATTTTGACAAGAGAAGCAACAGTTTAATATCTAACAGAATGGCTTCTAAAACCAAAACACCTGGGTTCAAATCCTAGTTACACCTCTTAATTATTTTATTACCTTTGCCAAGTTTCTTGTGCCTCAATGCTTCCATCTCTAAAATGGGGATAAGAATTACACCGACATTATGGGAGTGTTAATAAGATTAAACATTAAAATACCAGTAACTTTTCCAAGAAATGTCTAGTTCATAATAAGCAATGTATATTATCTATTTACATTACTAATTAATTTAAATAAATGCATTAAAGCATCTCTAAGGGAGGAAAATAATGTTATTAAAATTTTATTGTAAGTCCTGAAAAGTCAACTATTCCTGCTGAAACATTTTTATTAGCATAACTCTAATCACTTAATTTGACTCAGGAAGAGGACACATACACTACCTTTTACTCTATAGTGTAGGAAATGCTGATGTGAGCAAAGCTGTCCCAACCATAGCTAGGGTTAACTCTCTTACTCTACTGCCAATAAAAAAGACAAACAGAAAAATCCCATCTGTCCACATGACAAGTCCAAAATCAGACACCTGCGTGGCAAATGTGCGTAGCAATGAGTATCACAGATGCTCTATATTTAGTACAAACCATATGCTCGATGATTTACTTAAATTGAATTGGGAGGATGATCCACTATAGAAAAAGTCCACAGAGCAATTAAGGAACAACATGTTTTGCTGCTCTCATCTCATCTTCCCTCTTTTAGTCCCAGATGTTACGAGCACTACAGAGACATTAGTCAGTTTGCTAATTTATTGTCAGATTGTTAAGGGTTTATGAAGATTTTGACCCATTTTGCTACATTCGTTTTGGCAGCAAGATTAATTTAATTATAACTGTCTTTGGGAGAAAAGGAACACAGTAGGATATCAGATGTTACATTTGAATGGCTGGGTACTTCCACCAGACACTGCAAGCATTTGTGTGTTCCCAATCTTCACGTGTGCGACTGTCTGGAGAACCGAAGAAATAAAGGCAGCCGATAGTTATGTACATTTCCTAAATGACATTACCTGCTTCCTCAACCCTTACATCTCTAAAGGGAGGCCCATAAATTTCCCAGACTTCCAGTAGACCTAGTATTTTATTAAAGCACTTTTCATCTGTGTATTGTATTCCTATGTTCTAAAAGTTGTAACTTAATATTTAGAAAATTAAAAAATAATGATTGAAATTCTAGCCCAGGCCATTGGTAGAATTCTTCCAACAAAATGTGGTTCCCTTTTTCACACTGATTTGAAAGGAAAACCCACGGTGTAGGTTTCACCCTACGTTAGCCCACTGCAAAATATGTTGATACAGTGACGTTGTTTAGATATAGACTCCTTGAGCCAAGATTTCCTCATCTAATAATGGGGATACTCTACAACCACAATAGTTGAAAGGATTATTGTACAGATTTAAAAAGAATAACATGTATAAAATAATATGACAATGAGCAATACTGTATTGAGATTACTTTTTTTTTCATATTTCTTCACATCATTTCTCCAGCTAGACTACAGTTTCTAAAAAGATAGAGAATATGCTATAGATACTAATATGGTATTAATACAGACCTGGGACCTAGTAAGCACTCATCAAATACATCTTGAATTGAACTGACTTCTACTGACTTAAATACTCTATGTAAACGAGAGCCACCAGGTACAAAATACAAAACTCAAAAAGAAAATACCAGTCAAATAACTCACATAATAATAATCAAATAATTTGGAGGAAAATTATATAAATATACTAGGCCAGTGGTTCTCAAAATGTGTTCTCCAGACCAGCAACAGCAGGATCACCTGGGAACTTGTTAGAAATCCTGCAAATCCTCAACCCTACCTCTGACCTAGTGACTCAGAAACCCCGAGGGTAGAGCCACACAATCTGTTTTAACAAGCTCTCCAGCTGATCCTGCTGCATGGCGAAGTGTGAGACGTACTAATCTAAACAATAATGGTAGGTTGGAAATCCTTGTTTTTGTGATTGTATAGAATCTCCTTCGGGAGTGTGGGGGTATGAGGACATCATTATTTCATAAGAACAATCTATTCACTATACTTTAGTGAAGGAACTGCACTGAAATCCATGTGGGGAAAAAAAAAAATCCAAAAGAGAGTCTTAACTCCCTAGTGCAGGCAGCACTTCTCCAACAGAACTTTCTGCAATGATGGAAGTACTCTATATCTGTGCCATCGAACTGAAATGTACCTAATGTGACTGAGAAACTGATTTTTAATGTTATTCTTTTTTAATAATTTCAATTTAAACACGTGTGGCTATTGGCTACCATATTAGACAGCACAGATGTAGTGGATCTTTCTCTAATGAAGGCCGTTAATGCATGAAGATCTTTGGATAAAATGGGATTTTTTTTTTAAATGGAATGAAGTACAATGAGAGTGGTTAAATTCTAAAGAAAGTGACATTTGGGTTGGGCCTTGGTGAATGGGATAGAATATCAAAAGATGAAAATTGGAGAGATTAAATGCAGAGACCATGACATACTAGAAAAATGCAGTGGAACACAAGTTGCAGAAATTGCCCAAATTGGTTTGTGTACAAAATATATGTTGTGAAATTGTGGAAAATAAGGATGAAAACTTCGCTGCATCCAGAATATGAGAGGCTATAAAGTTTGGGGTTTATTCCCTATTCTTTAAAAAGTCCTCAATATTTCAGGCAAAGTAATAATGGAATTGGGAAGATAGAATGCATTAAGAATGCATTAAGTGACAGAAGAAAACAAGAAACAAGGGAGAAGACCCAGTGAAGTGTATCTTGGGGGCAATAAAATTACTTCTTTAGCCATGTTTCAGTTTAACTAAACTACTGAATACCTATTATAAATCCAGCATATGATAATACACTAATTATCAATGTTTATGAAATTGTCTATTTGGCGAATTTTTAGATCTCCCGTTAGACAATCTAAATTAGAATCTCCAAGTGTAGGGCCCAGGAATTTGCAAAATATTCAGCAAATTCAGTGGCTATTTTTAGAGCACATTTTAGAACTACTGGGAAAGTGATAAATAATAAGAACTTGACTTAGATGGATCATGTATATAGTTGAGTAAATATACAGTATTTAGTGATTTGGTTGCAATGTTTGCTGACCTGTAACTTGGACTGATTGTGACTTACACTGGTTTTAACTTCTGTTTCTCTGCTGTACCATCCTCATAAGATTAATCAGCTCAGAAAACCAGCTGTGTGAGCTTTTAAACCTATGGGGTCATACAAAGTGACGTGTCAGATTAAGTCAGCGATCTCTACAGTGTAGCCTGAAATCACTTTCGCCTGGAGCAGCCAGTTAATTTAGGAAAGGGAATTGGGTGTTAAACTGTTTAAATGATCACTTCAGCTTGGTGCATTGCTGTGTGGTCAGATACCTCCCAAATGTGTATCCGCAATAAGTTCCCATTCTCCATTTTGCAGTTTTAGGGGTCATTATCCTATACTCCCCTTGTAGTTGGGACTGCCCTTCTTATTAGGAGGTGATGCTCTGTGGAACAACTTTCTATACTCCTTTTTATGGGAGAATGGCCCTAAAACAATAAAATGAATGCATGTCTAGTCCTTTCTGATTGTATAGTTAGTTAAGAATATGTAAAAAGAAGTAGTTTCTTGTATTTCTTTTATACAAGAAATACCTTGTATAACTCATATCCTATTAAATAATAGTAAAGGATTTATAACAAAGAGAAATATTTTCTTGTATTTATATCCCTTGCAGCCCATTGAGACTCCAATTGATTATGAGCATGCAGTTCAACTCAGTAAGGAAGAAGTAGTAGGAACAAAATTCTAGATATGATGCTGATGGAGACAAGGTGCATTGCCCCATAGGCCTTTATTTTGATTATAATTATAGTTGGATGCCAAAATCATGATGCTGCAGCAACAAGCCTGTTAGTGGCAGTGATTCCAAGTGTGTCAATGACAGCAGTAAACAAAGGGAGGGAGTCGCTTCTTCCTACTCAGCCACACTGCAAAAACTTGTGCTGTTTGCAATCTTCATTTTGAAGGTAAGTGATTGAATTGTGAAACATGAACTTTCTCCTGACTTCATTTTACCAGTGATGAGTTCTATTTCCTGCATGTTGAAGTAACTTATGTTAATATACTGCTTTTGATATATGAAATGAGAGGAATGGACACACTTTATAAAAACAGATATACATCCCTACTTGGCTTACTAAATGCTGTTCCTCCTACCTGCTGCAATCGATTAACAGTGAAATACCAGCATTCATCAGGAAACTCTAAGCACTGTAAATTTCACTGGTCCCATGGTGTGTTAAAGATTTTCTTCCTATAATTTAATTTTGTTTGATAACTATTTGCATATTGCTTTTGTATCATGAAACTAAAAAACTTGAGAATCCTGCAGCCAGAAAATAATATAATAACAAAAATTTACATTCCATATGTTAGATGTTTATAAAAACTTAAAGACTGCTAGGAGCGTCTTCCATTTTTAATTATAATCATGGAAGTGAAAACTGCTCAGTTTTTGTGTGAAGAAATACTTTATTATGCAATGAGATGTTTTTAAAAACATAATGCTAGTCAACTGTTATCATTTTTTAGTACAACTCTATGGTTACTCTGCGATTTTATAGCTCAAGTATAATGTTCAGTGCAAAATAATTCACATTATAATAACAATGGAGTTTTGCAAAAAGGTCCATATAAACCTAGTAAATAATAAAACAGCAAGTTGACTATGTTCTAATGGACTTTTAATATAAGTTAATAGTGTTCTTTTCTAAGATTTTTTTTTTCTTTATGGTTGAAACTGCCGGGCCCTGTGAAACAGAGAAAGATGCTCTTTTTCCATCATTCTAGTGCACTATGTTTTATACACAGTTAACAGTCGTGATGTTTTTACGTATAGCCATCCTCCCAATCACCCAATCACCCACTTCTTAAAAGTTAGGACAAATCTCATGTCTTAAAAATGAAGCTGACTTGCACAATAACAATGACCCACTCATTTTAACCTGTACACTTATATCCATTTTATAAGAGCAACAGGGTAAGCTCAGCTTTGACTACAAATAAAATTTAATAAGTAAATCTGACATATGAAATTAGTTGTGTACATCTAATCTTGCATACCTGGTAAAAATGTTTAAAATGATTGTAACTGGAACCACTTTTACAAATAAAGCTGTTCCTATCTATCTATCTATCTATCTATCTATCTATCTATCTATCTATCTATCTACAATATGATAATTAACAATGAAATATGCAGAAATGAACCTTAAATTTAGATATCACAAGACCTTGAGTCAATTCAGCTTGGGTTACTATTTTCTTGGTTTCTTCTTTCCAGACTCCCAATACACCTTCCTCCCCAAATTGTTGATCCGGTGTCTGCTTTTTGTCTTTACTTAATCTACTTCTTCTAAATTCCTGGCATCTGGTATATGTGAGTTCTAGGGGGCCAAATCCAATAGGAGTTCTGTAACCCCAAGTCTCTCCCCAGTACTAATGAGGCAATGTTAAGATGTTTGTTAAAATGAATATAGTTCATAAAGTCTTCAAAAGAAACCCAGGGAAATGGAATATGTCCTTTCTTTTTCAACATATGGATTCGACTCTTGAGTACGGGAATTGTATTTTATATCTGGTTTGGAACTCAGTTCTTGAGATCTGAACATAATCATCCTTAATCCTTTTGGCTGCTTACTTATTACTTTGAAGAGTGGGGAGAAAGGTGCCTCTATTGCATTTGCTCTCCAATCTCTGCTTCTTTAAAGAGTGCAGGTGAATAATCTATATTTCAAAGAAAGATGACCTTTACTTGATTTAATGGAATCTCTCTTTCAATATCTGAAATGAGAAAGTGATTAAAGCTTTGGTTGATAGGCAAGATGTATTTTAGGAATAGATAAGCAAAAAGGTCAGACACTGTCAGAAAGGATTTTGACTTTCTTTAATATTTAAGTACTTCATATGAATCAGGGTTTATGCATTAATAGTATATTTTTAAGTTTGATTAAAAATCCTGCCTTTTTGTATAGTTCGAAATTGGTTTCTGACATAAAGTAAAGATATTGGGCATGGTGGGTATATTTTTGTTGGGATTTTCATGGATACTGGATTTATTCTGTTCTCATAAGACTATAGGAAAATGGCCATTTAGCACACTGCTTTGGATATTTTAAAATTCTGTTTGACATATTCCTAAATTGTAATTAATTTAAATGTTTAATAGCCATGTTTTGAGTGTCACCTATATTCAAGGAATTTTTCTCAACAAATTAATAGGAAAACACATATCTCACATTTAATGAGGTCTCACTAGATATTGATTTCCTAGGTGCTTTATGTATCAATTAATTTAATATGCACCTATGCCATTTGATAGTGAAAGTTTATTGAAAGAATGAATGAAGAACTTTATAAAGCAGTTTTTTACTAGCCCCATTTTATAGATGAGAATTATGTGACCCAGAGAAGTTAAATAGTTTGCCCAAGACAAGAAAGTGATGGAGCTGGGCTTCAACATAGGTCTTAAGCTATACCCTAAGTTCCTACTCATGATGCTCTGCCATGTATTTTTACTATTAATAACAGCATATACCATATTTGTTTAGCATCTTATATTGTACAAAACACTTCTGTTCATCCTTTATTTATTCCTAATAACATTGCAGAGTATGTATATTTCTTTCTTTGAAAGGTGTCCAACCACACTAGTTATCACCATCTACACTTTGTAAGCAAGTTATGGGTGATTACCCAAGGGCTATAGTATAAGATGGAAAATGTATAATGTGATAGAATAAATGTAGAAAGACAACTCCTAAGAGATTAAAGGAGAGGTTATAGTCTAATCCTGGATCAAGAAATGTTTTATTGAAGAAGAGGAATTGTGATGACAATTTGAGCAAAATTTTGACTGCTGAAAATATCTCAGGCAGAGAGAATGCCAACAGTAAGACAAGAAGGTGGATAATTAGAGTAAAATTGTAAAACTCTTCCTGGAAGTCAACTTCCACATTGTTAGGTGCACTTACAAGTTGAATGTGCAGTCACATTCACAATACCTCCTAGGTTTCTTCTACGTAAGAAACAATGTGAACTGCCCTGACATATTCCCAAGGTTGTTGGTGGTCCTCAAAGTCTGTGATAACACTGGCTTCCCTTATCAAGCCTTTACTATGCCTCTTGTAAAATCCAGGATATTAAGATAATTTATAATTAACCAGAAAAGGAAACTTGAGTGAAATCCTTAGTCTAAAGTGTTTTAGTGGTGCGATATTGGGTAAACCAATTAATTAGCTCCTTTTAATCTAGTTTCTCACTTTAAAATAGAGATAAAAATTGTTAATATTATCTTAAGAGAGATTTCCTTGAGACTCAAATAAGACCGTTATAAATTACAAAATGTGATTTATCTATTTCATGTAAAATTCACCACAATAAAAAACATTTCCTCTCTTTGACTTCTTTCTGCTCTTTTAAATGTGTTTTTGTTACTAGAAATCAAATAAGAGCTTATTTATATGATATATTTTTGATAATATATGAAGATAATATAAGTTAGCAATCAAGAACAAGACTCAGAAATAAGAAAGTAGGAAACTCAATAAATATTTTAGATATTAGGGAAACTAAAGAAATCATAGAAAGATTACTCAAGAAATTAGAAAACAAAACAAAAATGACAAACAGAAAACCCCCCAAAACCTAACAGTATCTGCTGGAGAGTGAACTCAAATTCAAGTCAAGCACTCTCACAGGCAGCAGGTCAGAAGAGTTCTGGGTGCTTCAGCTTCTGCCCACGTCTCCTCAATTCATGACCAGGAGGCACCCCTCCTTCACTTCCCCGCTCACAGTGCTCCAAGCTTCCCCATCACTCACAGTCTAGACACTCTCAAGGCTGACTCAGTGATCCTCTGGTTAAATCAGTCACCATGAGAAGCCTTGGATTGGTAGATTCTAATCCCTTAGTCAGCTGTGTACAAACTCTTTCTTGACTCATTTCTCTACCCCTCAATAAGTTCTGAAGATTTTCCACTGTATAATCTGGAACACACAGTTATCAGCCAAGTCCCCTGATGCTCAACCATTTACCTAAAATGGTTACCGTTTTCCTTTGCCTTCTTCCTCTGATTTGGCTCTCCCATCAGGATTTAGCCTCTTAGGACATCTCCAAACTGTTCACTGGCAGTTTCTTTTCCCATGATCTCTCAGCAGTAAGCTTTGAAGTAGACTAGGTGTTTTTCCACCTCATTCCCACTTTCAGACCATTTTGTCCCTTCCCTCCCTAAAAACAGCCAGTATTGAATGAAGGTGTCAAGAGTATATCATGTTAAAGCTCCTTGCTTCAGTCATTTGTCAACTTCAAGGTCACTCCCAATCATTCCTTGAACAGTTTAGCTAGTTCACTCTCACCGTCACTCATTGTCTTGCCATATTCCTGGCAATGTCAATATCCTCACAGATCATTCTTCCAGCACCCTGGTTTCTCAAGTCCTTTAGTTCTTCTCTTCTACCTGCCTTGTCTCCTATCCTACCTCTCACTTCCTGAACCAAACTCTAGAACATATATCATTACTGAATGATAAGTGAAGCCCCTCCACAATCTCAAGTTCAAGCACCTAATTATGACTTCACTTCTTTCATCCAGATAACTCTAACCAATACCCAGATACCTACAATTTTTGATCAATTCTGAGAGTTATATTTTAATAATTATTTTTATTCTTTATGGCCTCTCACCTACTTTGTGCCCTCACATCACCTTTTATTCAAATTCAATGTCTTGTTCTAACAATGTAATCATCTCCTTATTTTATAACCTCAGTAATTTTAATACTTCCTTAATACTTTCTCATTCCTCAGATACCATAAAATAATACCCAGCCTAGTTAAATATCTGCTGGCTTGGTATTTGTACATGTAACCATGCTAAATAGTCTTACTTTAAGTTACTACCACTCTTTTCAACTGAGCCTTTAATGCTGCCTGAAACCCATACTAAATTTCCCTCATCCATACACTTACCCATGCGCCTAGATAATTATTAAATCTCCTGTTCTGTCTGCTGAGACCTTCAAAATTCTGTCCTCTGTTCTCACACACAGACTATGACCTTGCTAATTACTTTACCAAGAAAATAAAAACAATTATAATAAAAATAAAACTCATAAGCCAACTACCATCACCCTCCCCATTTGTCTCATGCTTCAGTTTATTAATATGGATTTACTTTCTGCTTTTGTCTAAGACCAACCCATCAATTTGCGCACTATATCTCATATTCTCTCACTTAAAACCAGCCCATTGTTCCAGTAGTACCTGCTCTTTCCCTGTCTAATCGTCCCTATCTGTATACAGTCACACTAATACTTCCCACTTCAAACATTGAATAAACAAACCCATCTCTTGAGTTCATAGCCACTTTATCCCACTCAAGTGTTCAATGCTTTCATTTACAGCAGTGATTCTTTAAAAAATATGTACACTTGAGATCTTCACTTTTTCTGCTGCCTGAAACTCATTCCAATCAGTTTTGTCTCTAGCACTCCATATTGCTCTTGTCAGGATCAACAAGAACCTTGACCTTGATAAATCAGATTGTCAATCTCAGCTCTCATCTCACTTGACATAGCAATACAATTAACACAGATGATCTCTACTCCCCTTTGTCATACTTTTTCACTTAGCTTCCAGAAAAGAAACATCCCCCTTTTTCTTCCTATCTCTTGACTGCTTCTAGTTCTTCCCTGTGTCTTTGCAGATTCTAAATAATCTCTCCAACTTTTAACACTGGAATACCCAAAGATCTCACTCAGTTCCTAGACCTCTTTTGAGACGGCTAACTTCTTGCCTTGGTAAACTAAGAAACAGTTATATGAGCATAAATATAAATATAACCTCATCTTTGTTGTCACATGCAAATATTTTATCTACAAAGATAATAAACTGTTGAATGTGTGCATGGCTAGGGAAGTGAGGGGGTTGGTTAAAAAAATAATTTTTGCTGTTACAATAGTTTAACATAAGTTCTGGAAAGGAAAAAACTTTTTTCCTAATTTTTTTCCCCAGGCCAAGTCTTCTTAGATAGCCAGCACACAGTAAAAAGAGCAAGGAAGGGCGGGTGGGTAGCAAGGGGAGAAACTGGTATACTAAGATATGATTCCTATGTTTGCAAATTATTAGTATGACTTACTATTTTTATTGTGAGATTTCTCAAAATACGGCTAGGAAATAATACTCTAAATTTTTACAAGTGATAAAACCAGAATTTGGCTTTTCACTCTGGTTCTAAGAATGGTTTATTTATTTTTCTGATACTCAAAGACAATCACTCCACTTGGATTCCTGACCCCATCTTTCTTTGTCATCTTTAGACCTTACACTATCATTCAGTTACTCTCTCTTCTCCCTCTTTGACTTTCTAAAATGCTTCATTTCATTTACTCAACAGGCTTGCTCAAATCTCTAGAATCCTAAAAGAAATTCATACTTGACATCTCTAGCAGAATGCCCATATCATTGCCTCAACTTCAATAGTCTCTAAGATAATTTTTATATATTTTCCATTAAATATAATATCTCTATTAATTTCCATGCCAATGCTCAGCATTGTTATTCAGGTAGTTACCCAGAGTAGAAATCTAGAATTACCTCCTTGATTTAATAACTTCAAATCCACCACTTCTAATTAATTACCAAGTCTTAATATTGTATCTACTAATTTTTTTCTTAAATCTGTACCCCTCCTTTTCATCTTTATAATCATTACTATAATTCAGAACTTCATCATCCATTTTTCAGAACCTAGTAAAGTCCTTTGTTTTATATTTTCAAATTTTTTACATTTACACACACACACAAACACACACACACACACAAACACACACACACACACACACACACACACACTCACTATATGTTCTGGCCTTGTTCGCTGAAAAGCCCAGAAACAAACATGTACCTGATTTTTGATTTCTGTTATAATTGGCATCTAAGATTTAACCCAATGATACTTACCTTCCCCTGTCATTACCCTATGTAGTTCATTCTTACACTGAATCAGGGTTTGAATGACCAAGAGATACCACATGTGATAATGTGTGCTTTCCAAGACTAGGTCATAAGAGACACTAACACATTTATCTTATTTTCTTGGATCTATCAATCTGAGGGAAGCCAGTCACATTATCATGAGAACACTCAAGCCATCCTGGGGAGACACCCACATTGAAGAGGATGCTAAGGTCTCCATCAAACAACCAATACCAACCTGACAACCATATGAGTGATCCATGTGGCTCCCTCAGCCCCAGTCAAACCGTCAGATCACTGCAGATCCAGTGGGACAACTAACTAAGAAAACTCATAAGAAGTCCTAGCCAGAAATACCCATTAATTGCTATAAGAAACTACAAACCCTTGGGAAAATGATTGAGTCTAGGTCGGGGACAGGGAAGCTAGATGATGAGACTAAAACATCTTACTTTGCAAGAAAGTAAGGAAATGCTTAAAAATAATGATGGGGTGATGTGGCAAAGTGCTGAAGGAGCTGGTCTGGCAATGTTCCAACTAGTCAAACTGGTGCAATTTAGCAGTCAAAATATATAGAGACATTAACAGTTTTGTTGAACAAAGTCAGAATCTCTGAGTCTGTATTGAAAATAATCACATGCACATATGTATCTATGTGTGCATAAATATATAAATAAATTAAAGAATAAATAGTGGAGAAGGGAAATTCTTTATTTCAGCATAGAATCAAATAGTAAGTAGAGAAGGAAGTGTATTGTTAAAACAATTACCTTTGCAACCAACACAGTATGAATCGATTCTGGCAAGAATCAACAATACATGCTTCATTAGTAAGAGGAGAGCATCTGATGAGGAATAAGATATGTATATATTCTTATAGGATCTCTTCTCAAATTATTTATTAGTTACAAAAGGAAAAGGTATAATTATGAAGTGGATAAAACGGACAACACTTTAACCAAGTGAGCAAAAATAACATTGCCGATAAATTGCAAAGGAACATCCCAGGCCTCCACTGTGATGTCCTGAGGAGGACACAGAATCACGTTAAGAATTGTGCCAGCCAGAAATGCATAAACTGAATCTAATCATGAGGAAACATCAAACAAATCCAAACTGAGAGATAGTCTATAAAATAACCGCCTTGCATTCTTCAAGGAATCTCAATGTCAAGAAAGTCAAAAAAAGGCTGAGGAACTGTCCCAGATGAAAGAAAGCTAAAGAGAGATCCAAACTTTATTCATGACATAGCCTGGGTAGGATCCCGCACAGAGAATGGTCCTACACAGGATATTATTGGCACAATTGAACAAACTGGAGTGGAGATAGTGGGTTAAAGTATTGTATTACTGTTAAATTCCATAAATGTATTAATTTCACTGAGGTTATTTAAGGAAATCTCCTTATTCTTAGTAAACAAAGGTTGAAACATTAAAAGGATAAAAGGTGACAATTCCTGAAACCTACACTCCTATGTTAAAAAATGCATACAACACACACACACACAAAGGATATTTTGAGAGAGACAAAGGCAAAACAGAGAGACAGAGACGACAGATTGCAGAGGAAATAAGCTAATAATTGGTAAAATTGCACAGGGGAGATTTTATTCCTGCAACCTATCCCAAACTTGAAATTATAATTCTTAGGGAAATTTTTATTCCTTTAACATTTTATATCAAATTAGTGCCTTTTTTGAGAGCACAGAAATGTGAAAATGTAAGAAGTGAAAAGTAATTCAATTTGTGGTGGTCAAAAGGAAGAAAGAGGAGTCAACTTCTGTATACGGAAAGCCAGTGAAAATTTCTATTAAACAAAGACAAAATCATGGGCATGGTGGGGACAGGGAGGAGGAGACAGGCTATAATAAAGAAACTCATCCTAGAGGTCAAAGGACTAGAAGAGGGGCTCAGGATTTATCTAGGCAATGGTAAGCAGGCTGTAACTCTGTCTTTGTCCAGACCAGTGTTGATTCTCTGCCACATTTGGAAATTTTTGTCATGCTATGAATTTCACCGAATCATATATGGAAAACTAAAATTGTATTTTTCTAACTGAATCTAATGATATAACTTTCAGCCTTCAATTTCAATTTTTTATATCCAATTCAGAATTTCTCAGTAAATCTACATTTCTTCCTTTTCATCTGTTCTTTTTTCCCTAGATGGGATCTCAATAGATGGGAGTGAGGTGTGGGGTGATCTAAGTAAGGGGAAGGTATGAGAGGAATCATATAAGCAGAATTAAGAAGGTAACACAGGTTTTCTTTCTTTATCAATCTTTGGTTTAGGGCAGCATGTGTTTTCGTCTCTTCAGGCTTTATCCCCACATCACCCACTACTGAGCTGCCCTTGTCTCCCTCACTCCCCAAACACTTGTGACATTGACGTGTCCTTTATGAACACAAGCCAGTTATTTTACATACTGTCACGTCACTGAAGTGACTCTTTCCCTTCCTCAGATATAAGGCCTTTTCGGTGCCACTGGCCCAATCTTAGCTTTCTTTTTAAGAGATATGGGACAGTTTAATAATCTACTGTACCCCACAGAGTCATCGGAAGTTGCGGAAATGGGTATTTCAGACACTTGCTGAACAAATACATTTTTTTTTTCCCTATTATAACTCTTCTTTGTTGATACACTGGGGAAAGTGGAAGCCTCTATCTGCGACATCCATGGTCCACTTTGTTATCTTCTTTTCTATGCAATCTTTGTAGGGATCTGCCTAGATTATTTCCTTTTGTTGGAGAACTGGCTCTTATATACTCAACATATACCTTTCATACCCCCCACACCAAGACACATACACACACGTGCTCACATGTGCAAACTAAGTTTTTAAGCATAAATTATGCTCTGAATCTGCCAAACTCTTAACATTTGAATTACACAAACAAATCCAGTTTTCATTCTAAAAATCTTACCTCTCGGGAATCTCAAATCACCTGACTTACTAGATATCTGCCCCTGCTTTTTGAACTTTACAAAACTTATTAAGGTACTCAGTGACTCCTTTTTTCCTCTGGTTATTTTCTGTGGTCTCTTTCCCAGAGAAAATAAAATCTTTTATGCCTGGTAGCCATTGATCCAGTGAAGGCTAGGGAAGGTAGTATTAGAAATAGCAAGAGCAGAATGACTTTAATATTGTCAGAGTTTTATCTCATTTTTCAACTTATAATGTAGTTAATGTTTAGCTCGTTAGTGTATTTATACACTCCTACTTTATGACAGGAAGTATCGAAGGCACATTTGGATGGCTAAACCATAGTTTCTGTCCTCTGGGTAGCCATGGTAAATACAGAGGGAAAGTATGTTCATAGGCAATCAAAAGGATGGACCTTAAACTCGTCACAGTTGGGGGTCAGCTTAGGAGTGACTTCCAGAGGAGTTCTGATACTCTGGACTTCAGGCAAGACTGCGGAGCAACCTCTGCCACCTCAGCAGAGCTTGTGCATCTGGAAGTGTCTTGTAATCTGTAAGATATATGGCTTCAGAGTTTGTTTCATCAACCTACCTCTGAGCCCTACTGAACAGCAGTGATAGAAACAGCCACTAGAAATGGAGCCCTTTAATATATATGGTCTTGCAACAGTGAAACAATATTCATCATAGCACAGCTCTACTGAGCTGCACATGTGCAGAAAATAGAAGCCAGCAGGATACCCAACTGCTGCTGTAAAGTGAGCCGAAATGGGGGTAATCACAAGCAGAGAGGGCAGTAGAAACATGTTAAGGATTCATAGAAGCACAGCCTCAAGCAATGTAGCATAACTGAATATATGAGAAGGGGCATGCTGCTGAAGGAATGAAAGAAGAAACTTGCTCTTAAAAAATCGATTTCAGATGAAACAAGACAGTGTCATGCACCTATAGGCAGCTCTGTTCATTTCTGGTTTTAAATAACGAAGATCAGCATGCAGGTCAAATACTGTCAGAAAGTGTGCATTTATCTAATGTATTTCAGTTGTACTATAGTCATTTTTACTTATTATTTTCCTGGTTAAATTAACAATTATTGCACATAAATAGATCAAAAATGATTTTTTTTAATTTCTTAAAAGATATTGAAAGTGAATTTGGAAGGCAGATGGTACATTTGTTCCTCTCCTTCTCTTGACCTTTAAGTATTATGTATCAATATAGCAAAAATCAGGAAAAAATCTAAAAAAGGAAACAATGAAGGTGAGATTACTTTTGTTTATACATCGTCACAGCATAACACAAAGTAATAAATCTGCTTTTTAAGGGTAGCTTATGGAAATCACTCTCACTATTTCAGACATGTATATTTATTCATTCAATTCATTCAACAAGTATTTCCCCAGTGATGTATGCATGCACTATGCTACTCACACCTGGAGACCAGGGATGCAGGCAGAGACTATTGGCATGCATGGTAGGAGCTTTTACTTTTCCTTCCAGAGTTTAGCTCAAGGTAGGTAAAGGGAGTAAACTTATTTCCATGCAGGGAGCGTTGCTGACTCCATATAACAAGTACTTAGTTCTCACAGACTAAAATTCTGGCAAACATCCACTGAACCTTAGAACAACTTCCAGAATTACAATGACTTTAGATACAGAATCAACAGTACATTATTATGGTGAAAGTATCCTTTTTTTCCCCCTGCCTGTAGAAAATTTTGTGGCAAAGGTGAGCTAAAAGGTTGTAAATTAAAGAAAATGTAAGGGAATTAAACAACCAGTAAATAATTAGAAAGGATAATTTAATCTAAAAGGATTATGAAAGCACACAGAGGCTTTTCAAGGTCAATTTTTTAGATAGTTCAATTTCAGTGTATTTTTTGAGCTGATTCAATTGAGGTCATTTAAAATTTTGCAAGATGGCTTTCTTTATTCTCTAAGGCATTAATGAGGTACAATTTAATTGAACTACCTGGAAAGTGAGTGAATTGGATTATAAACATACATAGACAATTACTCAGTTTAAGCTAGTTGAACGCCATTCACTTCAGTGAGGATTTTATGCACGTTCCCCATTCCTTATTAGCTGTGCAGTTATTGCCTCGGTGGACACATTTACCAATTTCTGTTGAAGAGTGGAACTATTGAAGAAGAGAAGGCACAAAGTGAAGGGGTGGTTTTCTCCTTCTGACTGTAACCCTAGGGGCTTTATTTACAGCAGCTTTGAATTAGCTGCAAAGCATAGCACTTCCACATTCTTTTTAATAAAAGGGATTATTTTCATTTCCTAATAAAAGTTCTTTCCCTCCAGTACAGGGCAAACTTCTCAGATTCTGCAAAGATCAAAGGTCGAGACTATAAATCCTTCTTTTTTTTCAAAGTCAGTTTCCATAGCCTGTGAGTTTTATTATTCAGCCTAGAGTGGACAGGTTTCAGTGTTTAATGGAAGTAAAAGGAATAGTATTTCTAAAACCCTAAAATGTTAATCGGGAAAAAATCACTATTTAGACTGTATTGAGTTGTTATTTCCTTGCATGCCTTCCTTTTCTTATTAATTACTTATTTATTTATGCATGAAGAAATAATGCTGTTTCTGATTTTATTCCACAAACTCATACAAGAAATTCTGTTCTGGAATGTAACACTTAGAACAAAAACCATCATTCAGCTAAGCACTTATTCTTGGGTTTCATGTTTATGTCATTCGAGATTGCCATCCCTGAGCGGAGCAGATAATAAGTCAGAACCTGTCAGCCTTATTAAATTTGGCTAGCCTCTTTGCCCCATTGCTGAATGCTTCCTGGTTGAAATCAACCCCCTGAGAATAAGGATTATTCTTAAGGTGATTGAAATAATACTCTTTTGTGCTGGCAAACTGCTATTCTATGCTGGTTTTTTTGCTTTAGTGAAAACCAAATTCAAAATTACAATTTTGTAGAAAATATTTGAGTATAAGAAGATTATGTTTATAGTTTTAATTGGTATGTCTCTATCAGTAAGCACGGAATTAATCTGTTAACATTTTGAAAGTGCTCAAAATTTCTTTGGACTGTGAAAATTCCATTTCATTATCCTTTTTAGAGTATTAGATATACTAATAAGAGAGTGAATTATCATTTTTTCTCATAAGCACATCTTGGCATGTATACACTTTAACATTCAAAATTCCTCCCAAAATTAAACCATAATCAAGATGTTCAGTTTTATCAATAATATCATGTGACTATTGGGTCCTGCCAGATTCCTCATTGTTTTTGATATGCACATGATCTAGTAATATTTATTACAAACTCAAGTGAAATCATCTTGTCCTCAAAAATGTGTGGTAAATACCTTTTCACTTCTATCAAACCTTAATAAATAATGTCATTTCCTTTAACTAAATCTCAAGGAGTTAATTTTCAACCATAGTACCATTTATTTTGAGACCTTCATGAGGTTTTCCACAATCTTTCTAAGTCAGTCTTCATACACATAACATGATAAGGGAACACAATTCTCATAAAAGTGTCCACATAATTTTAAACAAAATGAGAGGCTTTCTCAGAAAACTCACCCTCTTCTCTTTTCTATATGCCCTCCTGGAAAATGTTAATCTTTAATTTAAATGAGTTCAGTCTACTTCCTCTCCTTTATGCTAGGCCAGATCTTCATTATCCATCACCTTAGACTAGGGAAATGACTGCCTTAAGTGCCTCCCATCCCTCGCCTACATTACTCACAACGCTGTGCCTGCTCATACATTGCTACCACTAATGCACAGATTTCTCCATGATTATCTGCCAAAATCAGAGTAGGATTTTAGCCAGGCATTCAGGGTTGACCTCAACCTGTGCCAAGTCTCCTTTTCTAATCTTACCATTCTATTCTCTCTTGCACAGCCTAATGTGAAAGAATAAATCATACAACACCCCACTTTGCAAAAGCCTTAAGGCTTCTCCAAAGGCATTTTCTCTACCTGGAAATTGTTTTAACTCATTTCAAACTATTGGAATTATTGCAATTCTACCAAGCCTTGCTCAAAAATAATCCATATGCTAATGTTTTCCCAAGAGGAAATTCTTCCTTACTTTTGAACAGCAATATTTTGTGCATGATATATGAAATTTAGTACATTTCATTTTCATATTTTAAATGTATGTTATAGTTCTCATTTTCAGTTGAACTTTTTAGGTAGCTTTCAATTTATACTTTGTGAGTAGTACTTTTGAAATAGTATCTTTGAAATAATTATTAGCTTTAATTAACTAGTTAATTCAAAAAGTATTAGTAAGGAGCTTGTTAAGCTAAAAATAATTATAAAACAGTAACAGTATTAATAGGTAATACTTTTTGAACACCAGCTCTATTAGGAAACATTTTTAGTGTTTTATGTTTAGCAAATTATGGTTATTCTAAAAACAAAAATAGAGATTATTAGAACTACCCTTATTTTACAAATAAGGACACTGTTAACTAACTAAATGACATTTTTAAGGGGTGTCTCTTCCTTTTCTTGTAAGAACACCAGTCCTATAAGTTAGAGCGTCACCCTTATGACTGCATTTTGGCCTTAATTACTTCCTTGTTGGCCTTATCTCCAAATGCAGTGACATTGAGGGCAAAGGCTTCAACATACGAATTTAAGGGGGAGGGTACACAATTCAGTCCATAACGAGTTCAGTCTTCAGATGCTTACTCTGTAGTGAGACTACAGAGAATAATCATTTTGATGACATTCGTATATATATGTTCCCATGAAGTGTGATGAGAAAAATTACATACTAAAAGATTAATAGCTTTTCTATAATATGAATCTGCAGTTGTTCAACGATGCTTCTTAAATCTCAAGGAAAATGTTAAGAATATGGAAGTCCCAAATTCAATAATGATTGCTGTTCAGCATCAAAATATTTTTAAAATCATTCCTTTTCTCTTCTATTCAGAAATAAGAGCTAAAGCCTGGCTGGTATCAATAAATATCAACAAATTATATGTATACAAGTCTGTATTTGTGTAAGGGTTTTTAGATTTCTTTTTTACTGTTGAAAACTTCAGAATTATACTAGAGATTCTAATTGCTCTTGCTGCTTGTGTAACTGATTCACAGACCACCAAAAAACTTAAAAAAAAAAATCATCAAATAATCTCTTGACAATATGGAAACATCTGTCACCTTGTAATCCAGAGCACAATAATGCCAATTTATTTTTTCTTTTCCTCTCCATATAGTGTCAGTTATTACTAAATTTAAAATGAAAGTTAGATAGAAATACATATCTTGGTATTAATCTTTAACTCCATCTATTTAACCATTAAAAAATAACTGTACTTTAACCCAAAATAAAATTTATTTTGTTTATCTATGTATTGCAATATTAATGTATACTAACTCAGATGTTCCTTTCTTTTGTAAGAAACATAGCTTAATGGTATTTCCAACCTGAATGGAATTAAGGAATCAAGTGTTCAAATTAAGCTGCTTAGTTTTTCTCTGAGTCCAATGTCTGATTTAATCTCATTTCACTCTATTGAAACAAAAGATAAAAAGAGTATAACATTGTGAAGTCCTTGATTTGATGCTGATTTGTAGTGACATTTTATCAATACATTTTTCTTTCCCTTTTCTTCTTATTAAGCCATTATTTCTAGCTGTGTTCTTTGTTTCCTGGTTAATTATAATCATTTTTCAGGATGTTTCTATAGAATCAAGAAATAAAATAAGAGTAAAACTACACAAATTTAAATCTTACCAATTTTGTATTTGACAGAAATTAGGCTGTCTAAAGGATATTTCACCTTAGCTTAACAAATTCTCTCGCTATTAAAAAAAATAGTAATATATACACAACAAAAATGTTTTAGCTTCATAAGGAAACAAATTACTTTTAAGCAAATTCAAACTCCAGCTTGCTCTCTCTTCCCCTCCCACAATTTATACAATAAAATGAAGTGTTTCATCTTTGTGTATGTGTATGTATTAATATATACATATATATATATACATTCTTGTATCTGTATATAGATCATCTTCATATATACATACATATATGTATATAATACATACATCTGACATGGTAAATAGAAATTATTCTATTTATTCATTCATTTTAAAAGCCTAAGTTCAAAAACACTATTAATCATTATTAATCATATAAGAAGATATAGATCAATTGGGCTTTAATTAATGAGTTTAGTTCATCAAAAAATTCCATTAAGAAAATGAAATATGAAAGTCATAATGTGAGAATGAAATTTGCCACAGATAAAGCCGACAAAGGATATGGATCTAAATTTCAAAAATAACATTCAAAACAATAAAAAGGTAGACGAGCAAGTTTTAATACAACTAAGTTTTGAACTGGCACTGCTCTCATGTGATATCTATATCTAAAATATATAAAGTGTGCTCAACATCATTCGCCATCAAAGAAATGTAAATTTAAATCATTATTAGGTGGCATTAAACACTCAGCTGAAAGGCTAAAATTAGAAGACTGATATGACCAAGTTTTGGCAAAGAAGTAGAGCAACTAGAACTTCTATATTACTTGTGACAATGGACATTAATACAATAATTTTGGGAAATATTTGCATTATTAAATAAAATAATCATGAATGTATGATAAAGCCTGGTGTTTCTTTTCCTGATATATGCCCCAAAGAAATGGATGCTTGGATATTCCAAAAACATGTATAAAAAATATTCATAACTGCCTCAAATCAGAAGCAATGTAAATGTCATCAAATGGATAAAAATGAAATAAACTACTTTATTCATACAATGAATAAAGCAAGAAAAATAAGAATATGAAACAAAATGGGTGAATCTCACAGACATAATGTAGGGAGAATGAAGTCAAGACACAAATGAGTAGAATCTGCAGAATGTTATTTATTTTAATAGACAAAAATATTTTATGCAGATGGAGATCAAGATAGGGGTTACCATTGGGGAGGAATGTTAACTGAGGAGGAGCATAAGGGTACATTCTGGAGTGCCGGAAATAGTCAATAACTTGATCTTGGTTGAATTTTCATGATGTATGCTCTCAACTCATCTTGACTTACACTGAGTTAGACCCTTAAGACTTCTGTATATGGCTTCATATGAGACATATCTTAATTTTAAGAATATCAAAGAATAAGTCCTAGAATCTTAAAGTCTTTATTTAGTCAGAATATGGGACACATTAAATGTTGAATATTGAGATGAAACCATAAATATACATACATATACTTTATTATCATTTTCTTCATTATTTATAATTAGCTTTCATCAATTTTTAGCCATATGGTCAGGAAAATTTTACTCAATATTTCTACAAATTTGTTTTCTTATTTATTCAGAAGGGATTACAGTATTTTTCCTGTCTCTTATACTCAAAAGAGTTGATGTGGAAATTAAGTAAGATAATGGTAGACTAACGCTACTGTGACTTATAGACCCAGATATCTAGATATAGATAAAAATAGATAGATATACAAATATCTAATTTGACATCTATTTACAGGATGTCATTTATTAAAATATTGCCAATCTTTTCCATTCTACTTAATTACAGGATTTTGCTTAGTATCTCCCTCTCAACATTCTCTCTCAACAGGTCACTGTCTAGCTTTAGAGGAATCTTTTGTGCTTTTTGACCCAGGAGAGGGACTAGAGAAGAGACTAGATAGGAATACCATTGAGGAAAAGGAATAGGAACGCTGGAGACAGTTTACAAAGGATTTTGAAGAGTGACCTTCAAAGAATGAGAAAATTTTTCAGGAAAGGAAAGGGAAGAATTTAAGAAGTCTTGGGTTATCATTAAAACAGTGAGGGAGGTGGAAATAGAGCTCAGTGGTAAAGAGCATGCACGAGGAGGTCCTGGGTTCAATCCCCAGTACCTCCATAAAAAAACAAAACAAAACAAAAACAAAAACAATGAGCAAGAAATAATGAAATGTTCTTCCAATTTGGAAAAACTCTTAAAGTTTAGGTATGAATATAAAAAGTTGACATGTGAAGTAAAAATTAAGAAGTCAGGGATTTGGAACAGTGAAAACATATACCTACCTAGATAAAGGGTAATAATATAAGATATTTTGTCCTAGTTGAGTACTTTTTTTTTTTTACATAAATTACAGTTAATCTTAAAACATTAAGTATATCTTTGTTTGTAAGACTGACTGGTGGGGAATGAATTAAACTGTTAAGCTGTATTACACTAAAAAAAAAAAAGTCTTGGCTGTGATGTTTGCATGTCTTTAATGTTGTTCGAGAAATACAAGGAAAAACCCAATTACATGAACACTTTAATAATGGGAGACAGATTATCTTCCTTTGTTTATAACACTTTAATATTAAAACCTATCAGATAATATTATACCCACAACAAAACAGCAAAGTATTTAATAATATTTCTGTTTTTTGACAAGGCAATTGAGACTCTGAATATTTTCATAATAATTCTAAAGTTATTTGGCCAGTAAGAGGCATTGCAGCCCAAGCTTATATATCTCTAAATACCCATTTCATTCACTACATAATGGCTTTTGTTTAAATGATTTCATGAACTGCAAAGTGTGTATGATACTACTTTCTTCAAGAAAACAATTAGAAGAACAAAATCAAATAGGATTTCTTTAACAAATCAAAATTGTTCCAAGATGCACTCTGTAATTCCTTTAACAATTAAAATAGTAGATGAGGATGCTGCAATTGGAAACTAATCGTGTGTTCCTCATAAATAAAGCGTGTGTGGGGTGACCCTTTCATCACACTCTTCTTGCCTGCTAAGGTAGCTGAGGACTGCTGCAGGAATTTAGAAGCCTCTGCCACCGAGTTAGGAAAAGGCAAAATGTCTTTAGTTCTTAAAAAAGGCAATACACATCGAGTGCAATGGTTTTGTTTAGGAATAGTTTTAGCTGTGAGTGGCAGACAACCCAAAACAAAAAGAGCTTAAAGAAGATAGAATAAAGTGACAATAAGCTATTGTCTTGATAATGCTGTGAAACAAGCTATCCAGAAACTCAGTTGCTTAAAATTACCATCATTTATTTATTCACCAGCACATATCCATGCAGCAGTGGGGGTCAGCCGATCTTCTATAGGCTTTGTTCCTTATGGAAAATGGGGTCCATTTCTGCCCCATGCACCTTTCATTCTCCTTGGATCAGTGAATAAGACAATTGTGGTGATCACAAATGGGTAAGGTACCAAGTCCACCCAGGCAAGCACATTTCCGGAGTCTGCTTGAATAAGGTCCAACCAAATCTTCTTGGTCAGAGCACAGTCACATGGTTGCTCTTCAAAAGAATGGTTAAGATATTCTGGCTAGTCAAATACCTGGGTAAATACTGCTGGTCCTTTTTGCAAGGAAGAAGAAGACCTGAGTATTAGGAATAATCAGCAGTCAACAAGACAATGGCTGATTGAAGTCTTTATCACAGAATCTCTGACAAATACATAAGTTAAAATCATGTCACGTCTGAACCAGCAAAAAATAATTTACTGATGTTGAGATGTAAGTTATATTTTCTTCCTTAAGGGATGAAGAATGTTTTGATATTTGGAGTAGAGACTGGGGAAATGCAAATTCTTGCTGTCTGTGGGTGTAATAAGAAAACTCATAGGAGGATTATGTCTTAAAGAGGATAGTGAGATCTTGATTTACCCTTCTAGAAAGTGTGTGTGTGTGGGTTTGTGTGGGTGTGTGTATGTTTATCCAGGCTGTAATATTTTCCTAAATGCTCTGTACATCTTAGATATCTTCCTATTCATCTAATTATAAAAATAGATTAATCTGCTCTTAATTGGTAACAAAGATTATTTCCACAGTAGTTCTGAGAGTTCAAGTTGTCTTCACTGCACAGCCCCAGATTTTACCACTCAGTTCTCTGCTTCAGGAGTTTCTAGTCACATGTCATAAAAAGTGAGTGGAACCTCTGGACTTGCACAATGCAATGATCCTAATATTACAACGGCAAATTCTTATTAAGAACACTATTGTAGAAATGATATTTGTTCACGATTGTAAGATGGATCTGTAGTCCATCCATTCTAAATTTTAGCCTTGAGTTATTCCAGACTATCAAAGACAATATTGTTTTGCTTCAAAATATAATTAAAAAAATTTTTGTGTTAAATATCAATGCATATTGAATAAAATAGATTCTCTATAAAATATATGACAGAGGTGTCTGATTATTCCTTTATGAGATCCATCTTTTCCCCTACTGACAATTAACATGCAGGACTCAATAACTTCTTCCATTCCCAAAAAAGACCACTTTCTCTCTCTCTCTCTCTCTCTCTCTCCCTTCTCTCATGCACACAGCATATCACCATATTGTTTCTCTGAGAGATGATACAGCTTTACACCTTACAACCACTAGGGAGAAATATGTTTCTATTATAATGCTTTTTCTGCACATCTTTTCTCAGCTCTGCTAGTAAACAAGAGTTCCTTGCCTTTGACCTCCCTAGCTCAGGAGGTGAGACTTCTCTGTTATCTGTTTTTCCCTACCTCTTTCTTCTGTATTCCCTTGATGAAGGAGTCAGGAGAGGGCCTGGCGGGCACTGCACTTCTTATTCAACCCTTCCAAATACAAATCTGCTCTTTGAAAAGGAAAAGGTAGGAAGATTTGCATTCTGGAGAGGCTGGAGATGTGTTACAAATATTAAATTATGTGGTCTGTTTTCACTACTACACTTGTCATATATTCACGATGCAGTGTGGCTGAAGCTTTATGGAGACAGTCCTTTTTGATGAGAATCTATTTGAAAACATTTTCTCAAGTCTCATTACTGGAACACATCCCCTGAACCACTGGTTAGTTTTAATCCAATCACATATTAATCTTGTACATATCTATGTTTTCTCTTTTCATGGACTCCTAGAAAACAGAGAGGCAAAAATATACTCCATCTTTAGGAAACGTTATTCCATTTCTTCTGACAGGATAACACTGGTTAAGCCAAAAATTCATCTTACAAAGCATTTCAAATACTTCTTTTCTGTGTTTCCTTTCCTCTTTACTTTTTCCTTCCTTCCTTCTTCCCAATGATATGATCTGAAACTTACTGGAATTTTCTTAGGAAAAAAAATGAGATGATTAATACTAATACATTAATCACATAGCTAAATGCTTTATTGGATGGCCTTATTTAATTATCCCAAAACCTAGTGAAGAATGTTTAATATTTTTTTCCACTTTGCCAATGAAGAAAGGGGACTCTGAAACATTAGATAACTTGTTGGAAGTTTGAGTTCGCATAAGGTGGAGTTGACTGTGCTATCCTGGACCATGTGCACCTAAGTTCAAGTTCTTAACCATTATACTCCTCTTGTCTATCAGCACTTTGATTAACATAGATTAGGTTTGTAAACGAAACTTCAAATTATTTTTATATTATTTTATAAAGTATAGGGATGAGAAAATACTACAATAAGAGTGCTGCTGATGAACATGATCCTTTTTACCCTTGTATGGGGACGCAGCAGGGAAACAAAAACAAAAGACGTCTTTCTCCTCCACCAATAATCAATACCTATGGTGATGTCTAGTCTACATGTATTATGTAAGGTTCATGACATATATAAAACACTTCCTCTTTGAACTGGGTTCTTTGTTACTGAGAACAGGACACAGTTATCATGGATGACACGGAAGACTTACACAAAGGTGATTTTTTTCCATTCCTTTACTTTTAGGTATATTTTAGAACTTAACTTCAGGAGAAAGCTGATAAATTGTATGTGAAGGGGAGTATTTCATACCTCTCAGGAAAACACCTCAATCTATCACAAGCACACTCAAACTTTGTATATTATCTGCCAAATAAACAAACAAAAAGTAGTTACCTCTGCCACATAAGTCTGACACATTTTCAGAAAACACTGTATCAGTTCTAAATACTATATTCAGAAGACAAATATAGCTGAGGAAAGAGCAGAATATCTATGGTTAGCAAACAGGAAATGCTACCGTGCTCCCCCAATATACAGAATGTTCTCACTCGTATGTAGTGGTATGAGAAGAACAAAGACATTATGGGTTTTAATGGCAGACATTTCTAATTATGCACCCCATACCCGTATCCCCTTCCTCCTTGCTAAAGGAAAAAAATTCATTTTGTTTTAGTCAGAAGAGTGTCCTATTAACTTTTACCTTCCCTAAATCATTTGCAAATAGAACTGATGATGTGACCCAGTTCCTGTGAATGAGACACCAGCAAAAGTGAAGGGACTGGGACAGGGGCTTCTGAGAAACCTGAACAGAATGTGCCCTACGTATTTCTCTTCTATTCATATTTAGAATTTGGAGTCAGTGCCTGGCAGTAGATCAAACTGTAAATAATGAGAACTAAATTTTAGTAGAGAAGGAAGCTAAGGTTTTTCAAAGAGTTGTTCGATCAACTGAACCTTATCTCAGCTAGACCCTCTAGATATCATGTTTATGAGTAAAACAAATTTCTAATTAACATCCGTATTAGATTTCTTTACATGCTTCCAAAGGCATGCTTAACTAATACTGTTCTTCATCCAGTCAAATGTAGTCCACGTGAAGCACTGCTTTCTGTTCTGAGAGTAAGTTCAACTTCTTTTTGTTGATGAGAATATTTCTTATTTTTAAGAAACAGAATAGATGATAGTTTTTTGATTATTTATTTGCCCTTTACTGCTCTAAAGTGGAAACTGTTACACTGAAATGACAGTTATTCTGAGATTTTAAATATATTTCATTGAAATAGACAACTCTGGAACCACTAGGCTAAGTTTCCTGCTTTTCCACTTGTCACCTCAGTCATCTTTGGCAAGTCAATTGACTTCAATTCTCAAGAGTAAAAGGCATATAATATTTACTCAGCTCACACATTTACTTGAAGATCAAGTGAGGTAGAGCATTTTATAGTTCATTAAGCACTGTGGAAGTTTTCATGGTTATTACTAATAAAATGTATGTCATGGCAATCACATTCTATTCTAAATCTGGGCCTGAATGAAATAAATGCCAGTAAAATGAAATGTCAGTGTATATCATAATTATACTACAATCATATTTCCTAATTCTGTATTAGAAATTGTCAGCATGAAGGTAACTAGCTCAGTGTTTCCCTTTGCATGGTCAGAATGGTCATCGTTGTGAGTAAGGAAAAACGGACATCTGTGCACATAAATTCCGTAATATGTAGGCAAGTAGCTTAAGCCAAAATGTGCTAGAAACAATGCAGTGTCTCCTTGCTTAATACTCCTAGTTAGAAGTCCTGCATGTGGTCATCTGATGTGTCTACATATCTCAGAAGACTATTAACAGATCTGGCCTCATGTAATCTGCAATTACATGAGCAAGTTAGTTAAAGATTATAAATAAAAAAATGTAGCAACTGATTAATTAACAGGGATACTATTTTATACATTTACTAACCTTCAAATTAATTGCCTTAGCAACCTATATCCTTAACTTACTGTGTGACTATCATTCTAAACATCCCTGAATTTCTACTTCAGAAACTCCCTTACAATTTTGGTAGAACCATCATCCTTTTGCATATATTTTATTTTTTTCAGTGGTCTTTGAGAGATGCTAAGTAAACTCTTTTTGCAGGCGCAGAGGAACATTTGTATGAAATAAAAGAAAAAACTTCAAGCATTCAAATAGATTTTATATTTTTTTCTAATAAACTTTGGTTAGTGATTCACATATTTTGTTTCACTTTTAACATTGTAGAGCTGCACTTACAATTACATAAATGCTGTTTAAATTCAATACAAAGAAGTAGATGCCAGCCAAAAAAAGTGAAAATGTTAAGCAGCCACACAACTGCTTAAACCAGCAGATCTTTCTGGATTCTCTGGTGCTTAAGTTTAGACTCCGTAGGTGGACTTACTAGTTCAAATCCCTGCTCTGCCACATATTAGCCTGTGACCTTGGGCTCATTTTTCTTAGAGAATGAATGTGAATATTAAATGAGTTAATTAATATAAAGCACTTACTACTGTACGTGGTAAAGTTTGAACTTACTGAATTAGTTGTCATTACTACTGCTATAGTTATTACCTAAAAAAAAAAAGGTTGGTTGGAATTTCTCTTTAAAAATTTAAAGACTTCATAGACTTCCTCCTTAATTGCCTCTATTTGCAACTACTGAAAGAATCAGTGGGAGAGGATTCTAGAAGTAAAACATAAAGCTATTGTCATATTCTTAACACTCACTTTATAATGCAGGCATCTTGAAAAATTATGGTGAGTTACTATTGCTTTTCTCCCCAGTTTCACTTAAAAAATTGAAACGTAACTGTCCTGTTTGTTAGCATTTGCTTAATTAATCAGTTTTTGGTGTTGCTGACATATAGACATAACCTAAGTGGCTGCTATCACATCAGAATCACATTTGCTGTAGTAGCTGTGAAGTGTGGAGAAGCTATTCAGAACCTCAAGTTGTTGTGTTCATAAAATTGTTGGATATATTATCTCCCTTCCTAAAGTAATTATCTCCCATGATATGTGATCTTCCATGAGTGTTCCCTCTTTTAAAAAAGGATGAATCTATAATTAATCATATGCTTTAAAATTGATATATATTCTTCCTTCTCTTGCCAAAAAAAAGATAACATTGCAAGTTCAGAAATCAAAAACATACTATTGTCAGTGAAACTGAAAAATTAAATTTAGAGTTGACTGTATCAAGACACTATGATAAAAATGAGTTAGAGTCTTAATTCAAAGAGTGTATTTAACACATTTGTTTAAGAATGTATTCTAAATTCACCTTTTTTTCTCATCCCACGCTGTTTAGTTCATAGTTTTATTAAATGCACATTAAAATTGTTATTAATTCTCAAGTCCCCTGTGCCTCTCTCTAAGATAAGTAATTTGTGTCACAGACAGTTTATTATTGAATTCTCATTTATATTAAAAACAGATTCCAACTCTAACATTTTAATTACAGTTCAATATCAGACAAAATCTCTCTTTTCCATTATCCTTTTTATTAGCATAATAAATTGCTCTGATGCTGAACAATCAGCAAAACAGAAAAGGCAATGTGCTCTCAATAACATGGACTATGATCTACTTCTGTGAAATATACAGTCAGAATTATTAATTATTTATTGAAATACTATCATACTTCAAGGTCATTATCATGCTGTCTCTACAGTATCACTGTGCAAATGTGGATATCATAATCTCTCAAATTTAGAATACTGGATCGAATGCCAGTTGATGACAAAACACCTATTAGGAATTAGTTTCAGAACTATTACCTGATAACAAATGGATTAAAAAAAAACAGATCTCTTTATTAAAACACAAGTATTGGGGTAAAAAAGTAGTCTGGAATTTAGGGCTAGTAAAAAGCCAAAATATATATACATACTATATATTAATAACTATAATTACAAATCTTTTGTTTTACTATTTACTCTGTTATTAATACTAATATGTTTCTACTAGCTTTATGAAATATACAAAGTCATAGTAAAGATGAGACAGTAGTGACAGCTTCATTTTGGTTAACAACTTTCTTTAGTTCAGCATTAACAATGTAAATACATTTGAATGTGCAGTAATATTTCCTGCCTTAGAAAATGTGGCAGATATACCATCCTCTTACATGATTTTCCTACAATATGTGACTGTCACTCCTCCCAGAGAGGTGTTTAGGTGCCTGTACTTGAATCTGGGTGGAGCTGTGAACACTGTGGATAGACACTACGTGATTTCTGAGGTTAAGTTATGAAAGCTGATAAAGCTTCTGCTTGCTCATGGAACCAGCCATGCTGCGAGAAAGCCCAGGCCACATGGAAAGTCTCTGTCTAGGTTTTCAGGATGACTGGCCCAGATGAGTTCCAAGACTATAGCCAGCATTAATAAACCTGTAGACATGAGAGTGTGGAAATTTTCAAACAGACCCAGTTCCATCTACTGTGTGACTGCAACTGGGTGAGTGACTTTGAGCAAGGATCACTTAACCAACCCTCAGAACTTTGAGAGATGTTAATGGTTCTTTTTGTTTTAAGCCACCAAGTTTTAGGAGGATTTATTGCATAACAATAGATAATTACAATGTGGTAATAATGGCTTTATTACTAAATGTAGTCATTTCCCCTTGACATCTTCTAGTTGATTGTGCTTGGTTTAACTTCCTTAAATATATGACTCTTCTTATTTAAATTTAGGGAAAATATGATGTAACATTTATTAAATCACTTATACAGCACTGCCAGATACAACCTCTCAAAATTCCATAATAAAATATAATCTTTAAAAAACAATTTGAAAACTTAAAACATCAGAGCTACTAAATATATAAGTCATCCTAATGTTATAATCTGATAAGAAACTCTTCTCACTATAACACCAGTGGAGATCACTTGAGATATCAATCGATATCTCGTGTGAACTATGTTAAGGAGGCAAAATAAACCAATAAAACTGAAAAAAAATAAAGAGATGTTTATGACCTATTCCACTCCTTTATCCTTCCTCAGAGAATCCTTTTCACTTTGGACTTTTAGCTTGCATTCAGATAAACCCACTGTGTCAATATCACGAGTAATATGTCTATGTAGTTGTATGGTCAAGCCACCCAGGATGGCTGTTCTCTTGCTCTCTGGACATCCTCTGCTTGACCAGTTCCTGCTTCACCTGCACTTGATTCACATGACTGACCTTCCCTCTTAATCATAGAGCTTAATCTATAAATGCCTATGAACTTGCCCTGGCCCTCGCTAGTGATTGTTCTAACCTTCAGATCAGAACACCTCCATCATGATAGCTTATCAAAAGAGTAGTATGAAGGCATGCTCCTCTGCTGGTTTCCCTACTAACTGATGAGCCAACCTGAAGTCAATTCCCTCTATAACTGGTAACCTTCCTATCCCCTTGGGAGCTAAGACTGCTGCCATGTCCTGCCCGCTGTCTGCTGCACATGCTGGGGTGTCGCTCCAGGACTTTGCTTCAGACCTGTAAGATGCCCCCGTTCATGAAGCCATTGGTGACTGTACTGACTCTGGGCTCTTTCTTTGGTCTTGAGGCTGGGCAAGTACAGGGCTTGCAGGTCTCTGGGGTGCAGCCCAACAGTAGTTTATTCCTGTGATTTGTATAATAGTAGTTTGTTTTTCCATTGCTGTTTGCTATTTTATTATAAAGATGTATTTATTATAATTGGACATTTGTGTTCTTTCCAGGTTGGATCTTCCATGAATATTATTTCTATAACATTCCTTTAATGTCTTTTAGTACACTTATAAGTATATGTCAATAAATGGATTACTATGTCATATTTTTACTTTGCTAAGTGAAACTCAGCAAAGCTGTTGTAAAATTTGGTATTTCTGCTTGCAGAGTTTGAGAGTTTCAGTTGATCCAAGTCCTTGACAATACATATTATCACTTCTTTTAATTTTAGCCCTTCTGGTAGTTATACCTGATTCAACATTTAATTCCCCTGATAGCTAACATTTTTTTGTAAAGCCCATTTTTAATATGGTATATATTTTTAATCAGGCCTTTTGTATTTTCTTATTGATTTTTTAATTGAGTTTGTTAACACACTGTACATGTGTCTTGTATCTGCTATATAAATGGCAGGTATCTTCTCCTATATGTGACTTGTCTTTTCACTTTTTTCATGGAAACTCTGAATATTAGAAATTCTTATTTTTAATTAATCTATTTCATCAATATTTTTATTTATAATTATTACTTTTTGTTTCTTAAGAAATCTTTGGCTACTCAAAATTTATGAAGCTATTCTCTCATTTTTTATAATACTCCTTTCACACTTAAAATAGCACTCTAGATACTGTCTAAAGAATGCAGGATAGAGCTCAAGAGAGTGTGCAGAGATGTTCCTTAGAAAATTGTTAGTGATCCAGATGTAACATAATCATCACAAAAACCAAGATGGTAGTGAAGGAGATCAAGGCAGTAATCTGAAATAACAGATTTTGGATGTAAATGAGATTTGCTGCTCAGTTGCAAGTTGAGATAAGAAACAAGGAATGGTTGATGACAATATCTATGTTATTTTGGCTCAGGAAGTTGTTACTTAAGAATGTGAGATGGCCAATAGGCATATGAAAAGATGCTCAACATTACTATTATTAGAGAAATGCAAATCAAAACCACAATGAGGTATGACCTCATACAGGTCATAATAGCCATAATTAAAAAGTCTACAAATAATGAATGCTGGAGAGGGTGTGGAGGAAAGGGAATCCTCCTACATTGTTGATGGGAATGTAAATTGGTGCAGCCACTATGGAGGACAGTATGGAGGTTCCTTAAAAGGCTAAAAATAGACTTAACATATGATCCAGCAATCCCACTCCGGGGCACGTATTCAGAAAAAAACTCTAAAACTCTGAAAAGACACATGCACCCCAATGTTCATAGTAGCACTATTTACAATAGCCATGACATGGAAACAACAGATGTTCATCAACAGATGACTGGATAAAGTAGATGTGGTATATATACACAATGGACTATTACTCAGCCATAAAAAGAATAAAATAATGCCATTTGCAGCAACATGGGTGGAACTAGAGATTATTATACTAAGTGAAGTAAGTCAGACAAAGACAAATACATAATATCACTTATATGTGGAATCTAAAAAATGATACAAAGGAATTTACTTACAAATAAAAATAGTCTCACAGATATAGAAAACAAACTTATGGTTACCAAAAAAGAAAAAAAAAGGGAGGGGATGGATAAATTTGGAATTTGAGATTAACAGATATACACTAATACAAAACAGATAAACAACAAGGACCTACTGTATAGCACAGAGAACTATATTTAATATACTACAACAACAATAATGGAAAATAATCTGAAAAAGAATATAGATAGATAGATAGATAGATAGATATCTCAAAACTACAATGAGGTATCACCTCACACCAATCAGAATGGCTGTCATTCAAAAATCCACAAATGACAAATGCTGGAGAGGCTGTGGAGAAAGGGGAACCCTCCTACACTGCTGGTGGGAATGCAGTTTGGTGCAGCCACTATGGAAAACAGTGTGGAGATTCCCCAAAAGACTAGGAATAGACTTACCGTATGATCCAGGAATCCCACTCCTGGGCTTATATCCAGAAGGAACCCTACTTCAGGATGACACCTGCACCCCAATGTTCATAGCAGCACTATTTACAACAGCCAAAACATGGAGACAGCCTAAATGTCCATCAACGGATGACTGGAAAAAGAAGAGGTGGTATATTTATACAATGGAATACTACTCAGCCATAAAAACCAACAACATAACGCCATTTGCAGCAACATGGATGCTCCTGGAGAATGTCATTCTAAGCGAAGTAAGCCAGAAAGAGAAAGAAAAATACCATATGAGATCGCTCATATGTGGAATCTAAAACAAACAAACAAACAAAGAATCAAACAAACAAAGCATAAATACAAAACAGAAACAGACTCAGACATTGAATACAAACTTGTGGTTGCCAAGGGGGTGGAGGGTGGGAAGGGATAGATGGGATTTCAAAATTGTAGAATAGATAAACAAGATTATACTGTATAGCATAGGGAAATATACACAAAATCTATGGTAGCTCACAGAGAAAAAAATGTGACAATGAATATATGTATGTTCATGTATAACTGAAAAATTGTGCTCAACACTGGAATTTGACACAACATTGTAAAATGATTATAAATCAATATAAAATGTTAAATATATATATATATATACACACACACACACACACAACTGAATCACTTTGCTGTACACCAAGTGATTGACATGTAGAATGATCCTGAAAGATGGATTAGGAAAAAGAGAAGGAAATATTTGTTGAGTTGATAACACAGACCCTCAGAAGAGAAGTTTTAGTTGATCAGTGGAAACAAAGCAGGTTAGAGAAAGTGAAGGCGGGATAGGACTAAAGGATAATTAAAACAACAAATATAGACTATACTTTATTTAAAAAAAAACTAATTTTCTTACTTTTTTTGAGAAATAGTTTAGAGTAATGAATAGAATCTAAAAGGACTGTGGTTAAAAGATTGCTCTTTTAATGAAGGCAAAAATGATTAAATTCACATATATACACATACTTAGGTAAGGAATGGTTTAGGCAGCGGGAAAGACAGAGTTGAGTGGGAGAGATTAATAATGGTGAACAAAGCAGAGGTGAAGCAGAGTCCTTGAGAAAGAGAAAGGCCTAGCATCCAAACCACAAAATAAACTACTGGCTTTTGAGAACAGAGGCTTTTCTTTCATTGTAACAGGAGGGACAATGGATAATTTAGCTATTGATTCAAGTTTCTGTGCAGATTCATCGATGGGAAGATGAGGTATTTCTTACCTACCTTCTTTTTCCCCTCAGTGAAGACTAAAATAAGGCCATTGCCTTAGAGTTAGAAAAAGAGAGTGTTAGGGTTTTAAGGAAGAGAGAAGACAGCCATCATGCTGAACACTAGAAAGTGACATAACCGGGCAAGCTGTAAAATGCTTAGGTCGTGTTGAAAGATTAGTTGAGGTGTATGTCTTAAAGTAAATTTAAACTTAAACTTAAAATGAAACAAATCCGTTTAGTTTTGTGATGTTTGCTAGGAAGTCTAATTGCTTGGGTTTATGCATAGAGAATGTGAGTAGATACAATGGTTAGTGCTGCAGGCTTTCAGATTTGCCAGATCAAAATAGGAAAATGAGTGGCTCATGGAGAATGAGAGCATTTACAAAATATTATTTTACAATATATAGCTTATTTGATTGCAAATGAAGGAGAAGAATATTTTTTTTAAGAAAAGGGAAGATTTCATGTAACCTGAGTTAGTGTTTTTTCAAAAGCAAACACAAGGCATGCAGACAGAAAATGTTTTGTTGGGTACAGCATGGTTCAAGCATTCAGGTGGAGAAAATAACTTCTGTGTTGCACTGAAAACTACAGGACTGTTATATCCACCTTCAAAGGACTGAGATACATGTACAGAGTCTTCTATTATATCAGTAGTTAAAATTACATAGCACAGAATTAAAATCTAACATATTAGGAATTAATTGAATACATGCTACCCAATTCATTGAATTGAAGGATTAATCCTAGTAAATACATTCAGACACAAAAGAATTCATCCTTTATTTAATATGTATTTATGATTATAAATAAATCATAATACACCTTTAACCGTCTAGATTATAGTTTCAAAAAATTAAGTGATATTTTAAACATACTTATTGAAATAAAATTACATATTAGAACCATTATTAAAAGTTCCACAGGGATAACAGTCCCTGAATCTGGATAACTTCTTTATTCATTTATGATATAGTTTTAGTCAAATAGATGTTCAAAAAATTTACTCAAAATTAGAAATAATATGGAAGAGTAGAAAAAAATCACAAACCTTCGCTCAGATATCTGAGTTGTAACTAGGTGACCATATCATGTATTATGCAATACAGGACAACATTGAGAGTAAAAGTGGTGCTATAAAAAATTATTCCAGGATAGCAGCATAAACCCAAACTCTCCTGAGTAATCTGAGATAGGACTAAAGGATATAGTTATAATACTTGTTTCCCTTTAGCCTGATAATCTTGCACATTTATTTGTCTTCTTGGCCTCAGTTTCTACATCTGAAAAATGAGTAGAGTAGAGCAGATAAATATCCTACATGTTCAATGTTCATTTATTATTTACTTAGTTAATGGTTTTTACATACATACCAAGTGTGTATGTAAAAACTTATCTTACAAGAGATAAGACTGCAATAAAAAATAACACACAAAACATCTCTCAAGGAGACAATGCTTTGTGAAAGAAGGCAAGCTATGTGCATAATTGGTGCCACAAAGGGTAAAGGGTGGAGAGTGTCACAGATGGGACAACTGGAGTGACTTCCAGGTTATTCTTTTTCACTGACCAGTCTAGAACGTGGATCGTATTCCTTTCTCTTATCAACAGCTGCTATCAAAATCAAAGGTGACTTCCACAACCTGAACTTAGAGGTCTGTGATTTCTGTTACTTCAGCAATCTTTGCTCAGTGATCACACTTCAAACCTTGTCAGCACCCAAACCATAACATCTAAAACCCTGAATTTCAAAGTGCTGATAGCCTGGTCAATAATAATCTCACAGCATTGGGTAAGAGTGACTGAAGCAGAGAGAGGCTAAAATAATGGAATGTACTTTTCAGATTAACGTAAAATCTAAAGAAAAATGTAAATAATCATCATGAGAGAAAGTGGATTCCAGAGACCATGTGAATAAAAAAATTGCCCAATTCTATTAACTGTCTAGTGAAGATCATGAGCTTGGTTACCTGAATGTCAGCAGTGCTCTTAAAATAAAAGTCAGGTGGAAACTCAGGTTTGGAAAATAAAATGACAGCATCAATTACTAAAAAGTAGAGTTCATTTACGCTAAATGTTCTAATCGTTAGAGAATAAATTAATGGATAATAAAACAAGTTTAAGAAATTCATATATTTTATTTTATAAAACAATATTGATTGAATACTTGGTTACTTCTAATGTAGCAGTGAAGTTTTTACCTAAACCTAGTCTTAGTAACTGTTAATAGAAAAATGCTTATCAATTTTCCTGTCCAGGAATGATTCGTCGTTTATTTTTCCAAGATTGCTTATTATAGTTGTTGATTTACATGGGATTGTCATTGTTGATATTGTTTGTATAAACTAGTAACTGAGTGGTAGTGGTAGGTAAGCCAAGAGGGATATAAAGTATGGTTTCATTTAAACCAGCTGTACTGGGCCTATGCATATGTGGATCAAGTAGATGAGAAAGAAATATTTTTCATGAGGTAAGTAATAATATTTAGTCTTAAGGAAAGCTGCTTCAATGTACACATGGTAACACATGTCTTGGAGATGGGAAACAGCCATTCCGTAGCTTCTGCACTGAATGAAGCAACATCAGGGCACCTTGAGAAATAGAAACTGGGTACACCTCTGTGGTCACCACCCTTGGTATGGCCAGTGCCAACCAATAGAAGGAGGTTTCAGAGGTTTCGCCAAATGACTTCAGTCTATAACAGTTGGGTAATGGAGCAAGGAAGGAAGAAGGGGAAATGTTCCACAAGAAAACTGGAAATGAGAGAATGGATAAGGCACTACTATGGGACTCTAGGTATAACTGATAGATATTTTGAAAAGGACTAATTTCTAGAAATAAAATAGGTAGGAGCTTTTGCCGTAATGTCTCAATGTTTTAAAAAAGAAATGTTCTCTTTGAAAACATATCCTGATGAAGTTTTAAATACATGGGTCATATAAAAATAGCAATGCATTCTTAAGAAGCAATCTTCATTACCTTTCAGTTTATTAAATTAAAATCAAGAAATGGTGGACTATTGTCTACATAAGGAGTAAATTCAAGGCTAAATCAAAATAGGAATGTTGTATGGACTACAGATAGCCTTTTGACTATCCAACCTCACGATTTCCTCAATCACTGTGTTTATGTGGGTCTGTGATTAGTGTGTTATTTGTAAGCAATTTTACAGTTTTGTCTGTAGAGTCTAGAACCCATTCATAGACAATTTCTAAAATAAATATTTTGATTCCTGACAGCATAAAGCATACTGCCTTGACTTTGAAATCTTAATAGTAACTTTGTAACCCAGATGAGAAAATAAGATACACCAACTTGATGTTCCCACTTCAGTTTACCACTTTACAACTCACACCTTCACTACCATTTCTGCAGTCATAGTTTTAAAGCCTGTGGGAGAAATAAATATAGGTTTTACATACATTGTAGTTTTGATAATCAGTCCTCTTCCAACATTGTAAAATTCCCACACTTATGTCTTTTTAGGGGAAAGAGATTATTTCTAATCGTAGCATTATAAATGTGGAAACATATAAAGAGATAAGAATTGCTAAAGATCATTGGCAGAGGTATGATTAAGTGTCAGTGAGCAACCACAGAATATAGAACATGATACAGACGTTCAAATTATAAAGAATATGAATAGTTGTAATTTTTAAAAAATGACTTCAAAAATTATTGTACCCTGAGGAAAAAAGCAGCACACTGTAAAGTTACATAAATATAAATAAGAAGGAGTTTTCCACGTACCCTTTGATTTTTATTACAATACTTCTCAAAATTGAGTTAGCTATAGAACAGTATGGTGTCATGCAGGCTAATTCGTCTCAGTGTGAGAATCTTAAGCTATATTCTTACAGATTTGGAATCAAATAAATAGCACAAAAAAGAAAAGAGTAAAGATCAACATATGAAAATGATAAATTTATATTATGTAAATTATGATCTTCATAATATGAAAAAATGTAGGTAAATATCCGTTACTGATACACATACACCTGCACACACACACACACACACACACACACACACTTGCAAATGCATATTACAAATATTTGAACTCTGACACCTGGTAATGTTAGTGATATTTTTCCATGGCTCTTTACTATGTCAAGGAAAAAGGAATTGAGTTTATGCTTTATGAAACCTATGCTGAACAAGTCATATATGTTGTTTCAATTAGGTCTAAGAAAAGCACCAGAAAATAATTCTTATTCTCCATTAAAACAGAAGGAAACAGTCAAAAGTAGAGTATTATTGAAATCACAGAATTTGTAGATATATCTAAAATTGAACTCTGTTTGTCATAGTCTTTCCACCTACTCACTCCTGCAAAGATTTAGATTTATTTATTTATATTTAGAGGAGGTACTGGGTACCCAACACCCCCGTAAAGAGATCTCTGAAATGTAACTATTTATCATGAATGAACGGTGGAGCTTGGGGATGAAATGGAGGTGGGGAGGGGAAAGAGGTGGAAGGAGGGGGGGGGGAGAGGAGAGATTGATTTTGAGATCCCTATGGAACTTCCAGTAATAATGTGCCCTATACCTACATTCTCCAGTAGCTAAAAAGAGTTAGCATGCTTCCTCCCTAATCTGAATCATCACCAGGAAAATAACTTGGTACTAGGGGCAATCATTTAGAAAACATACATCCACAATGTGACTGCTAATAGTCCCATGGGAGGAAAAGAAAGAAAGAAAAGGTTCAGAGTGAGGACTGTTTTCAGCACGTGCCAAAATCTAACCGATAATCCACTTCAAACAGAGTAGTGTTATTTCCCTTTCATTTCACTTCTCCTCCAATACTGCTTTGAATATTGGATTTCCTTGTGATAAGGGTTCCAAGTTAATGATCAAAGTCCACTTCATGAACCAAGATGATTTTAACTCAGCTTTTCAGAGTTACTTTTCCTAAAACGTTCCCCCGGGGAATCGAATTTTCCTGACTCAAGATATTTCTGTTCGAGGTCTAAAACCACTTTTGAGGGTAATAGCTATGTAAACACTGTTATATTTTGGTTGATTGAATCTGCATGAATTATTTTTCATTAAATGGCAAAATCTAATTCCAGGGGGAAAAATTCTTGTTAATTGTTTTCATAAAAACGTGCCCCAGGGCAGCATTTAGTTTTCCACTGACCATGGGTTTCAGAAAGCTTTTCAGTTCTGCCAAATCATTGCTTGCTTACATTATTCATTGAAAATGAAAAAAAATGACCTTTATGATGAACATTTATTAAATACATTTTTCCTCTAGCAAAAAAAAAAAAAAAAAAAACTTCTTACTAGTGTGAATATTTACTTGTATTCTGTAAATGAAAATAACGTGAAAAGCAAGTAGATTCACATGGATGGAACATCTGCCAATAACCAGTTGACAATTTCAGAACATCTCTCTCTAGAAAAAGCTGGCCATCCTGGAGTCCCTGCTTAGTTCTCCTAACTCTGGAGAGAAAGGGTGTCACCTGAAAAAGATACAGTGCTCTTTTGAGACCAAAAGGTCTACTCACCACAGATACTTCAGCCTCACACACATACAATCAGTATTTTTAAAAATATGTTGTGAGAGGGAAGGAATGAGCCACAGTCCACTAAAACTAAGCATAATTCTTCTTCATGGCTAATGAACGAGGGCAAGTATACAAAGGGAACTGATTACTCCAGTTCTCTGTAATTGCAAGGAAATTCTTTTGTGCACACACACCCTCATATACTCACAGCAGAGAATCAGGTGAAATATTGTCTTAGTGGAGTTTTAAGTGCAGTCTTTCTCTTGACCAAGGTATAGATTTGTAGTGTTACATCACTTAAAAAAAAAAAAAACTGCTTTTATTTGTTCTTTAGTCTAGAAGCTTCCTGTTACACAATGGATCGATCTTACTCCAGCTTACAAAATTACTCCAAAATGGACTTGATTCCTTCAACCTTTCTACTTAAAATGTCACTAAAGCTTGCATGACCAGGGCAGGATGCACTTTTGCTCCAGTACATATTACTTGCATACCTGATTGTGTTTCCTAATTGAGAAAAATTGTCAGTGGCTGACCTGAGTCCTTCCACTAATAAAAACTAAACTCAGGGATTTAAATCCCTGATTTAAATCTTACCTATCTTGTAAATGCCCTTCAAATATTAAAGTAGAAAATCTCCTGGAGTTTCAATAGTGATGCAGTCAGTTGGTTACTTCTACATTCTAGAGTTAACCACAGAGACTAAGAGATAAATTACACACTTCATAAAATAAATAGCACATTCAGATACTGTGTTAGTACTGTTATCATATTCTATATATTCTCTTAATTACAAAAACTAAATGTCAAAATATAAAATTTCAAAATGAACCTATAATTCTCTGCATGAGAGGATTTTTCTAATTTATGTCTTATTTTTTGTATAAGTTTAGTTGAATTCCCCTTTCATGAAATCTATCTTCTTTTTGAGTGAAAACCATAGCATTTATGTGCTACATATAAGGAGCAAATGTACGTGTATTTCCCTGTTTATCTGCATTTCAAATTCTTTAAATGAATGAAACCCATGGAGCAATTTCAGAGTAGTCTAACTCTAGACACTAAACAAAAAGTCATTTTACCTCTCAGTGAAAACTCAGCAAGATTTAGTGGACATCATCCTTGACGGAAAGGAATTCACTGTTCAGGCCTGGATTTTACATCAACATGATGTTATTAAACCTTTTGACACAATTTTCTGAATGTCAGCTTTCTCATCAGTAAAATGAGGTGCATTTTAGGCATTCAATAACAACTTATTGGTAGGCTGTTGTATTGATCAGCTAATGAATACCATATGTTTGTAAGAAGCAGGACATTCATTGTTACTTTGTGAGAAATGACCTTAGTACTAGAAATAAAAACAGGGGTTGATTATTGAGAAACTTCGAAACACTGAGTGTTGAATGTTAGGCAAATTACATAGAATTTTTTGAGTACCATTTTTGCAAGTTTCCTGTAAGCCTGAACTTACATTAATATATAATATTTTCTGAAACTAGCAACAGTAGGCTTCAGACTTCTCATCTTGAGAATCCATGATGATCTCAAAGAATCCTTGCAAATGTAACATTCTTTAGTTCAATAAAACACTTAATCAAGGTAAGTCTTCATGGTAGCATACTTCATAGCAAGCAGGATTCTTAAAGCTGACTTTCAAAATTAACTTTACACCAAACTAGCTGTAATCTAGCAGGATCTTTGGATTTAGGAAACTCATTTTTCAGTATAATAAGATACATGCTGGGCCTGAATGTCATTAGGCAAAACATGTTTATCTGCTGCCTTGTTAAGTGTTTAATATTGCCTTAAAATTAATGAAATTCACCCCAACTCACTATTTTCGCAGTTCTTACAGTATTGCAAAAGCTCATATAATGATTGTCATTAGTAAAAAATAAAACAGAGCTGATATAATATGTATTTAAAAAAAAAACTCTTACCTGACCACAGCAAGACTACCTTCATTCTCAACTGGCATTCAGAGACTTTGGGTGTGTTTGTGCACAAGGCTGCCTTTTTCTATCCTATTTGAATGTTTTCAGATTTGCTTCATGAATTCAGGTTTTTGAAATACTTAGAAGACAACATTCATTATTTCCTCAAAACAGCAACCAATCTAGCAGAAAAAAGGAGTTCCATGGAGTTGTACAAAATGAAAGACTTTTGCAGGCAGAAGGGAGCAGGAACAAGGAAATTATACTAGACAGAAAGGCTGCTTGATTATTAGTATAAGGTTATTTTCCTTTAGGGTGTGGCAAGGATCTATCAGGAGGATTACCTAACTAGTTCTGACTATGCAATTCCTGATTGACTGGTTTAAGATTCCATTTCTGAGAGAGACAAAACTGTAATTAAGTCTTAAGTTTGGTGATACGGAATTTAGCAAAAGTAACTCCCTTTTGGTCCTGTTGTATGGTTTTTTAACAAAAGCTTACAATTGGGTCTTTTGGGAGGCAGGATAACATTTTTTATATTGAGACTAAGGGAAACAAAATAGCTGCATATTTCTAGTCATTTAATGCCTTTCATTTTTTTCAACTTAACAAGTATCTTCATTTGTTTTATTCAAAAGGCCAATTGATAATATGAGGATACTATAGTGGAATATTTTCTTATGACAAATGAAACTGACAAAAATATAAAAATTCAGGCTGTGGAAATGACAGAGCAAACAAGCTTAGAGAAAATATTTTCTTCATTCTTGGGTAAAGTAAATGCACACTACTCTCCAAAAATTATCCACTCCGTTCATGCCCCATTTTGATTGGTCTCAGAGCCTAAAATAAAATTGTTTTGCATGGCATATTTGTCTTAAAGCTCAACATTTTTGCAAAGTCCTTTAGAAGCAATAGCCCAGCGGTATCTCGGATGATATCCAATATATTAAAAAATAGAAAAGGACATTTCTGAAGCATTAGTGGTGCTAGTGAGGAGAATAGGGAAGCAGACAGTAGCAGAAACCCAGTGAGAGTAAAAAACAGATCAAAACTGAAGAGGATCCAAAGAAGTCAGTTTTGCATTGGTACGTTTTTTTCCCCTTCCTTTTTTATGTCTTTGTACCAGTTTTAGTTTTCTCCGGAAAGATAACTTTTTTAACATTAAACAACTTACTCTATCTAAAAGTCTCACTCCTTTAGCACTAATAGAAAGTGGAATTGAAATCTGTACGAAGAACTGAGCATGTCAGTGACCCTTAATACTTTGTATGTTGCCAGCAGGATATTATGGAATATATTCGTAATGACATTTCATTGTTCACGTTAATTCATCTGATCTGAAAACCTAGAAGCTGGCTCTTATTAGAATTTTGGTCAATTTCTTGAGTCAATTAATCAGGGTTTTATTAGACAGGGTTCTCCAGTGTTAAAAACAAGACAACAGTCCCAAAATGGAGTCACTTATGGTAAGTTGCATGTCACTAAGCTGAGATTTAACTTAATTACAGTTTTGGCTCTCCCAGAAATGGAATCTTAAATCAGTTAATCAGGGATTGCCTGATCAGCACTAGCTAGGTAATCTGCCTGATAGACCCCTGTCATCTCCTAAAGAAAAGTAACCTTGTAATAACCAACCTGTTGTGTGTGTGTGTGTGGGGGGGGGCTGTTGTTTGTTTGTTTGTTTGTTTTGCCTAGTATAACTTCTGTAACTTCTACCTGTAAAAGTCCTTCATTTGGTACAGCTCCTTGGAGCTCCTTTCTATCTGGCTAGACTGGATGCTGCCCAATTTGAATCAATTTTTGCTCAAATAAACTCAAAAATTTTAACATGCCTCAGGTTTATCTTTTAATATCAGAGAAATAGAACCAACAGATTATATATATTCAGAGACAGAGAGAGAATGAATGACTGTGAGACTCTGAGACAGATTTATTTTAAGGGATTGGCTCATGTGATTGTGGGGGCTGGCAAGTCCAATATTTGTAGTGCAGGTATGCAGATCAGGAGACTGGAAACTCAGGCAGTATTTCAATTACAGAATTCTTTCTTCTTCAAGAAGCACCAGCCTTTGTTCTGAAGGCCATAGCTGACTGGATGAGGCCCACTCACATCATCACAAGTAATCTACTTAAATAGGTTGTAAATGTTAAACTCAGCTACAAAATACCTTCACAGAAACACCTAGACCAGTATTTGATCAAATAACTGGGCACCACAGCTTTGTCAAGTTGACAAATAAAATTTACCAACACCTTGGTAGTTGGGCACTATTCTTAATAAAGTCCTACCAAGGACTTTTTATTAACCCACTGACAAAGATTCTTTCCTTGACCAATTTCTAGTAAGGATCTTCTGAGAACTTTTTGGATAGGTTCAGCCTTGGCCTATAAAAATTTGGACAAAAGACTAATATAGTTTCTGACAACTCAAGGCTATATCCCTAAGATGATCCCAGGCTCCATCTAAGCGCCTGCTGGGGAAAACTCAAGGCTGCTCAGAGAATCTGCTTTTTCTAGCCAACACCAAGGATAGGACCCCTGTCTCTCAGTCTCTGTGCAAGGGCAGGAACCTAACTTGATAAGCTCCAGTTAACAAATCCACATGGGTGACACATGGAACAACCCCTCTTTCCCACTTTTTGTAATTTTCCTCTTTCCTAAGTCTATTGAAACCCTGTTCACCCACTGCCTATTCCATAATTCCCCCTTTAAAACTCACAGCCACCTCTGTACAAACTGAAGTTGAATTTAGTTCACCTTAGACTTTTTTTTTTTTCCTATTGCAATAGCATATTACTGATTAAAATCTGGCCTTGCCACTTTAGCTAGTGTCTGGCTTTATCTTTGACTCACTTCTCCTTTCTAATAAACAAAGAATCATTAAGAAATCAATAGCAAAATAAGAAATGACTAAAAATTTACCTCTCTGAAGTCACCATTTGTCACCCTGATCATAAGGTTGAAATACACAATATCTTTTGCAAAACCAACAAGTTCCTCACAGTTAAACCAAAGATGCCTTTTTTATTCAAAGCTTACTCCTTTACTCACAAACAGTTCTGTCTTTATTTCACTGAATAATACTGTGCATACACTTTTAATTCTCATTATAGAATACCTACCATCTTGTTTTTCCTCTTCACTATTCTAGTCTTACTAGGCTTGAGACATAAGAAACAATGCACATCCTCTAACACAATAAAATTCAATTTCTTCCCCTGGTAGGAATCACTGCTCAACCTAATTCAATCCATACCATACGTACAACATGAATTCTACCTTTCATTTACAACTGCTCCTAGACTCATAACACACAGTACCAACCACCTCTACCTGTCATTACTCTGGAAATTAATTTAGACCAAATATCCTTTAGAACTCTATTTATTGAAAAACACACTTTTATATCTTTACTTTTCTAATCAACTCTTGATTATATCCAGCCACATTTATTTTTAAATAGAATATATAGCATATATGTTACTACTAATAGATAAATAGATAGATAGACAGACAGATAGATAGACATATATTTGTCAGTTTCAGCTACTGAGAAATTGCATGTCTATAATCAGAGGAAGTACGCTTGCCTGCATAAACATCTATACATTGGGAAGAAAGGAGGGTAGAAGTTAGAAATTCTGAAAGACTAAGCATACACCCAAAGACTGATGTGAAAAACATAACAGTGTTTTAAATTGAAAGATACTAAAATACTTTGAATTAAAGAGTTTACTTTTCAATCCTGCATATCACCATTTATTTTCCATCAATTGGATTAGGAGTGATAAAATAATATTAGAATTTTTAAATAAAGGAAATTTTAAGCATGTTAGTTGTATTTAAATACATTGTATCTCTGCCACAAGAGTATATCAAGCTTTTTAAGTCTACAATCTAAAAGGTCTTAATTCATGAATCAGATACTTAATTCTCTCCCCTTCCCTATCCCACTAAGAAATTACTTTAAAGTACTTTAAAATAATTAAAACATCTTAATAATCAGAGATATATTTGGCTGGAGTTATTCATAAACAAATATATGCAAGTAAAAGAAAGCCTACATCTTTTCATTGTCATGATGTAAGATGTAGACAACCAGGCTCTGTTGTAAAACATTTTTGCTTTAGTTCAGTTAAATCTGGTTTTCCTTTCACTAGTAAAAAACTATTGTTTCTAATGAAAAGAGAGGGAAAAGAATCAGACATAAGTATTCTGTTTATTAAACCATCAGAAAGGAAAGGAAAAGGACTGCCTCAGTCAGTGCTAACGTTTTCATATGACTAAGAATGTAAAACAAAAAGATTTTAAAAAAGTCTCTTCCCATTTCTGTAATTATCTTCTTAAAGGTTATTAATCACTTATTTTCAAGATATCTGAAATTCTTATGACACAAAAAAAGGGTGGAAATTTAGCATAATTGCTGTTAAGTGTGTCATGAAACAGTAGCCATATCAAAGCAAGTTTTATGGAAAGATTTAGGTTGAAAAACCAAGTTTTTAGTTTGTAAACTAAACATTGGTGATTATGTCTCTTAGCTAGACAAGGCCCATATTTTTTTATCTCTATAACAGAAGATGCTTAAACTATCAAATCCATAAAGTTTTCAGTAACTTGAAAATTCTATGATTTTCAACTCTTTCAAAGTAAGATTCAGGTTTGAAATGCTTTAATAGTTCTAAAAATTAGGCAAAATAATTATAATTATTAAAAAAAGTTTATCTAAAATGATTACCTTCTCTTGTTCATTATTATATTGATAACCTCACTTTTTATACTGTAATAATAATAATGATAATAACTTTATTTATTACAATGACAACTTTAGCCATTTAAAAATGTCGCCAACTAGACTCTAAGGGAATTCTAATAAGATTAAAAACAATAATAATCATCATGTAACAACCAAAAATAGCAATAATGAACATAAAGAGAATTTCTAAACTCCCAGGGGAGCTAAAAGAGATACCAGAATATTACGCACAAACAAAAAAGCCAAAAATACTGTATGAACAAACAAAAGTATGGGGAGAACACAATCAAGTATACAACAAGCCTAGTAAAACTAGGATAGAAAGAATAATATTGTTTCAAACTGGACAGTGCTCGGTTTGTTTGTTTTTATATATTTAGAAGTTTGACCACAAGAAAATAATGACAATATCTAATTTCTCTTTGGGACACTTAAAAAAATAAAACAAGGGGATTTATTTCCTGTTTTTGTTAGAACTTATATATGTTACCTGATGGATCAAGAAAATAGCTTTTATTTCCTGCTTTTCTACATTCTCCATCAGTGTAATACACTGTAATAATTTTCTGATAAAAGGATATCATATTTAAAACAACTCAGAACAACTGCCAATATGGATTCAGAAGCCAAAGATTATGTTCCACATACATGAACATCGTTCTTCATTTTAGATAAGATTTTTGGAACATATACATAACATGGGGTTAAATCAGAGCCTAGGAACAAGTTCAGTAGGGCTCCTGGGTTCTTTCCTCAATCTTCAAATTGGAGAAACATTCAATCAACAAGTAGAACACTTTCTACTTTACTTGACTGAGATGAACAGACAACTGCAAAAAGCAAGATTCCTTCCTACTACATAGCATACTTATTTAAAGAACAACATTTTCTTCATGACTTTGAACAAATTCAGCCTATTATATCAGAATGACCAAGTAAAAGGTTCTTCCTATTATCATGTTCATTTGAAAAAAAAAGAAACTATGATCATTTGTGGAATCTTAATTGCAAAAATATAATCCTTATATATGAACCAAGTATGATAAATGATATTTAGTTTTAGCCTCTTAGATGATCGTTAGATGTGAACTTTTGTACTTATAAGTGGCTAAGCCTCTAAAAGTTTCTAAGAATTAATGACCATTATTAGAAAGCTAATTTTAATATACTTACATTCCTAAAATATGATTTATATTACAGCTAGAGAAGCTAGATTCTCAGTTTATAAGTGATGTTATTAAATAGATATTTTATCTTCTGTTCAAGAAAAGTGTATTTGGTTAATCTAAGTCTTCTAGTGTAAACACAGTAATTTCATAATCCTAAAAAAATAATTAAGGTTCTTCTGCTTTAGGTTTAAGTAATAAAAGAGTTACAGGTGTTTAACAATAATTTGCTTATAAGCAGAGAACTGCAAGAGATTTACGTTTTCCCTTTGTTCCTCAGCTACTGGTCTCCAGTCTCTTTTATGCGTATGGATAGTCCCTTTCTCCTAGTGCCAAGTAGCCTGGTTTCCTAGCACATTTTAATTTAATGGGCCAAATCAAGCAGTAGGTCATGAATCACAGATAGACTTGATGCTAGGGATGGGGCCAAGGCATAATTCTCAACCATTTTTCTCCTTCTTAATGTGGTGAAGTGTGTAAAATTGTAAAGATTCCTACATTTGATGCAGTAAACTTAGCCTCTCAGAAATTACACTGATGAAATACTGATAAATAGGGTGATCAGCATGTTCACTGACTCCATAAATATTTATTGAACATCTCTTTGTGATACTGGTGATGAATTCAGAGATGAATAAAGTAGACAAAATCTCAGACATCATGAAACTCACATAGTTACTAGAAATGAGAATTTCATTAAAAAGGAGAACAAAGCATTTTTCCTATTCTTGAGAAGCTTAATTGATTAAAATAGGAGCTAAGAACTTGCTGATAGAAAGCAGTTGGGAAAAATAACTAGGCAGTAGGTAATTAAGAAATAAGACATGTAATTACAAAGGTTATAGTTACAAACAACATAAGTACATGGAAAAACAGACCAGTATGTGTTCAAAGAGGTGGGAAAGACATTCTAGAATAGTAGAAACTGAGAAACAGTACAATACGTTTGGACTGACTTTAAACAATCAAAAATAAATAGCCAGGTATTTATTAGAATAAAGAATAACCTAAACAAAATAATGTAAAGGGAACCAATTTGGCACAAATAAAGAATTAACTAAGTGTCTCATTAGACTGTGACAATTTTACACATTTAATTAGATGTATGAATATGAGGGACCAACACCAGATAATTAGCTTCCTTAGAGTTAAAAGCATATTCAATAAATAGCAACTAATAAATAACAAATAATGTGCTATTCATTCCTATGGAAGTAACTTCTGTCGATTTTTTTCATGATGGCCCATCCTATTTTATAAAATGGTATTTCTTACAGTAAAGTGACTTACTGAATTTATTTTATATCTGTAAATTGAGTTCTCCCTTATTCTGGTTTGTTGTTTGGTACTGTCAACATAAAAATGAACTGACTGTCTTATCCTCCATAATGATTACAACTGAGCTTAGGAGAAATGAGGAAAGTGCAACAGTACAATTAGAGAAGTATGTAAATGTGGAAGCTAATTTTATGAGTTAATGATTTATTTTTGTAAAAGTTTTCACAGAAATAAATTTTCAATTTGAAAAGATCTGTCAGATAATAAATATCAAATTCCTATTCAGAAAATGTGATCCTCATGGAAATAGGCTAGAATCAGGCTCTAAGCACTGTTTTGTGAATTATAGAGGTGGCTACAATTAGTACCTGTGCCATATGTTAATCTCCAGATGGTAACGAGCTTTGGAGCACGTTGTCTATATGTACTATATAAATAAACCTGTTTAATTTTGTCTAATACTCTTATTTCAATGTAACATAAGTTGAAAATATTTAGAAGAAACAAAGGTCTTGTCTCTATAAGATGCCATGGAATGGCCATGAGTAAATGAAGATCATTGAAGGCAGGAAAATAAATTACTATCATTAAATGAAGGTCAGAATGACTTGAGGAAAAAATAAGAAATTCAGAAGATAAAAAAGTCAGAAGGAAAGTTTAAGAGAAACTAACCATTATTTCCATTTTGTACCTTAACCAGAAACTTGATTAATAAAGAACAGATGTTGATGCTCACAGTTATTCTAAATAGCAAACGAGAAAAGCATAGAAAAAATAATATTTATCTGTGTTAAAAGAAGGGGAAACACAGAAATAGCATATAAATGGTAACTTGAAATCAATTATGTGACTTTGGTGGCACAACAGATATTTATTAAAACATGTAAGTAAAGCACAAAATTTGTTTTATATATTTGTTAATAATGCAATGATTTGATGAATGGATTGAATATCATATTCCCAATTACAAATGACAAAAATACTAGTAATACTGAAATGGTATGAGGTATAGAAATAATATATGCAAAGCACCATCCAGAGTATGTGCTCTGAGCAGCACATAAATTAACAAATTAAGTGCAAGAGTAGTAAATAAATTAACAAATTAAAGGCCATTGATTCCTAAACAACTATTTTGAAAGAATCTTACTATGCAATATAAAGCAACTATTATTATTATAATATCCATTTATGAAACAGTTCCTCTGTGGTGGATATTACAATAGTCTGTGTTAATTTCCTGTTGCCACTGCAAAAACATAATCACAAACTCATTATCTTACAATTTTACAGGTCAGACTTCCAAAAGGAGCTTTAAAGGGATAGAATCAAGGTATTGGCAGTGCTGTGGTCTTTTTGGAGGCTCCAAAGAAGAATCTGTTTCTTTGTGTTTTCCAACTTTTGGATGTCACCCATATTCTTTGGTTCACGGTGCCTTCTTCCATCTTCAAAACACCTCCAGCCTTTCTTTCTTTGTCATATTTCTTTTTTCTCTGCTCTGATCTGCTCAGCTCCCTTTTACAATAACTCCTGTGACTACATGGGATACCTGCATAATCCAAAATAATCTCCCCGTATCAAGACTCTTAATCACATCTGCAAATTCTCTGTGCCATGTAAAGTAATATGTGAATAGATTCACGAGATTAGAACGCAGACATCTTTGGAAGAGCACCACTCTTTCTACCCCCACAGTTTTAAAAAAATACATATTCTAATTACACACTCAAGACAGTGAAGAAGCAGTTACTCTCCCTATTTTACACATGGACAAATCTAGGCACAAATCTAACAAATGACAGTCTTCATCTCTCTTCTGTCTATCTACAATTCTATCTTTCCCCTTGGAAATCCTGCTTCCAGCTTTCCTATTGGGATATTATTTCTTTGTAAGGAAGGAATATAATGAAAGTTCCCACAGTGCAACCCTTCCCTTGGTTTTAAGGGTAATATGTTAGGATGATGACAACTAATGGCCAGTCTACTCTCAGAGTGCACATCTTAACAGATGCTCCCAGTGAAGCACGTGCCAGCAGCAACCATCCACACAGGGACTTCCAGAGGATGACATTTGCTTTCTTTGCCAGTAACTTCCAAGTAAGTGCTCCTGGTAGCATTTTCTTAAGCTATGCTGTTTCTTGCATGTTCGCCCCAGACCCCTTTGTAGCAAAACTGTTTAAAGATACTGTTTCAGTAACTACTCTGGAGTGTTGTTCAAAGAACAATTCCTGTTGGGCCCTCTGGTGGTGGCCACACGGTGACACAGCCCTTTCAAAAAACTTGTTCAGTGCCACCTAGATTATACACCATCTGACAGCACATCTCCAGTGAGCCTTAGGCTCCATTTGACTGACATTAAATGGAACTTACGTAACTGTTAGAAGACTTTGGAGGTTGGGGTAAATGTTACAATTATTGCTCCATGACTTCCCCTTGCCACAACAGTGCACAAAAGTCATGACACAAAACAGGACCCAGGTGAGACTAGGCAGTTCCGTGTTCCCTAAAATCAATGTTCCAGTTAAACTCTTAAGAGTAGTGTGAATTGTATGTGTGTACGTATGTACAAACACACACACATGTATATATAAATAAAATATATTACAAGTACACATATACAAATGCATACACATACATGTATATTTGGCACACATTAATATATGTGTATACATATCAATATAGTACATGTATATTATATGAATATGCACAAGTATGCATTAAGGGATAGATTCTTGCTTGACACCATCGACCTCAATTGAAGGAAATCTAGCTTTGCCATCCTTGTAATTTACCTCAGTTGAGGAATTGCCCTCCCCAGGAACATCTTCCTGAGCCCTTCTCTCAAGGCTACAGACGTGCCCTGTACACAGCTCTATCCCTGAATTTGCTTAAAATTGCCTGCTTTAGTCAGTTGGCCTGACTTAAATTACACTCTCATCAACTTGAAAGGAAAGACCATACATTATTCATCTACATAATTCCTGAAACATGATAGAAGTTCAAAAATAACTGGCTGCCTTAGAGAGGCATTCAGTCATACAGTAGTTACCCCAGGTAAAGACAGACTGTGATGTGCACTGGAGAACTCAGTAAGGCATTTGGGCTTACCCCTTGACTTCACACCTTTACTAGTGACAGACCCATCAGCTAGGTGTTCAGTTTTCTGCATTTCCACTCACTGGTATCCACCTCTAGTCCCCATTTTCTGTTATCCTTTTGCATTACCTTAATATTACTTGTGGCAGGCTAGGGCTGTTCATGTTTGGAGCTACAAACTGAAGAAGTTATTAGAAAAAAAAAAACAGAGGAATATTAGAAAGCAGTCCAGAAAATATATTAAGCGGACAATTTTTTCTAGTCCCTGTACAAAGATTTTTAAAAGGAATAACAAAACAACAAAAAAGCAAAATGAATGCAAACAGCTATGGAGGCAAGCAAGCAAACCAACCAGCCTAATTCTGCGTTCTTCCAATTTGGAGAAACTGCAACATAAGAACCACACTGGCCAAATTAGGCCTCACACAGATTCCATTATGTAAGTTCACTGATTGCTTTGTTCAACCCACTTGAGGCACCAGAATTTTGGCCATAGTGTTAGTCTGGTTGATTAGTCAGGTAGCTTTCTTTAATAACACCTCAAGGGGTTGTGGCTTTTGGCAAGAACAGAGCTAATTTCAGCTTAATTGCCACATAAAGTTTTCCCTGAAGCACAGAAGCCACTGACCTTATGCTGCTTCCTGTGACACACTTTTCAACATCCCTCCTGAGTGTAATGACATATCCTGGATTTGCTGTTTAACAGCTTAAGCCTACAGTAGATGATCTTGTCATCACTGTCATTTTACCTTTTCTGCAAAGAGGAAAAATGTTAGGAGTCTATATCTCAAGACCACTGAACCCGCATTTTGTTCTGCCTGAAACAACTTCCAGTAGCTGTCCTTTGTTTCTCACAGAATGGAGATTCTTAGCAGAAAGCAATTCAAACACTATCTCTTCTTCTCCAAAGTCTTCAAAATCCTCTCATCTGCGTGTAGTCTCTCCTTCCTTCAAGTTGAAAAGAATTCCACATGTATCCTTTCATTAACAGTGTTCATTTTCCCCTCCCCATAAGCTTCTTAAAAAAAAATAGGTTTTATACACCTTAGAGTTTGCTATTGCATGACTGGATGACTATATTCTATTGATTCCTTATTCACACATCAAGACTATATTTCCCTCAATTGTTCTAAGAGTTGCATAATATATAAACATCTTCACAGTACAGTACATGGTACCTACCAGCTCCCACAATATTTCGCAAGTTCAGTAAGACCACACATTATTTTTGGTATTAATTTCAAGTTTTCAAAGAACATGGGAGGAAAGGTTAAAATCTTTCAAAAATATTTTTCCTTTCTACTAAAGAAAAGCATATAGAATTCCCAGAGATCCGGCCTTCCCTATATATCTTTCCAACCTCTAACAAACCCAGAATGGACTGGAACACCTCTGGTTGTGACTGGTTTTCCTCAACAAGCTTTTATCTGAAGGATCTTTCTGATCTGGCATGGCTAAGGTAGCCAAGTATTCTGTCAGAGTGAAAGCATTCTTTTTCTGTCCAAAGGCAACTCCTTCATAAGACATGTCATAAATGTATTAATCATGATTCATTGTTTCATATATATTGGCTTTTCTATCCTAAAACAACTCATTATGATAGGAGAGAAATGAAATCAACAGAAGAGTGCTATATTTCAAATAATTGTTGGGTGCAATTTCAAGCACTGAAGAGTTTACAGTATCTTCTCTATGTATCAATTTAAATAAAAATATACAAATTTAAATAAAAACAAGATATTAAGACCTAGAACAAGTATAAAAAGTGTAATAAAGTTCTACACACTTGCTTCCTTACTGTGATTATTTCAAAACTTTCAAAAGTATGAAGTAGACAATTATTTAAAATAACCTCTCCCCTGGAGAAGTGCTGTTTGCCTCTACCAGTTGTGTTATCCAGCATTACTAAAATGGAGAGAAAAAAATGATAACTTCCTTTATTTCAAAGTCTAATAAAGTCTGCCTCTGAATTAAATCTGAACTTGTGTTTGGCCATCCTCTAAATATAAAATATAAACATCTAATTTTACCTCTCATTTTACACAGTCCTCTGCTTTAAGATTGCCCTGCAAGCCTTCTTAGCTTGTACTTCCCACTCCCTTTTATCTCTTGTAGCATTGGCTTCTAGGGTTTGGAATGATTTTAGAAAAATATGCTGAGTGTCATACACTGTATTATGGATGGTTTATATAATAGGGAATTCTTAGAACAAATGACTCCATAGTCTCAATGTTGACTCTCATTCAAGATCTGTATGGCATATTGTATCTCAGATTTTTGTCACTGAAAAAAAAATAGCTAGTTATAATGGTTAACTAAGATAATGGCTTGTAAGGCAGGACGTGGTATATAACAATCGGATTTTGAACTCAAGCCCACCTGCCATAACATGATGCACATAACGTTCGTTCCACTTCTGAAACAGGCCTTCAGTATTTTTGTCATGATCCTACTAAAGAATGTGGCAGCAAAACTATAAGCAACCCTTGTTCCCAATCATACATTCCTATAAAAGATGAATTTTTTCCCACTGCTAAGATATCTTTCTCATATAGCTTGCCTTTATTGGGTTGTGAAGGGATAAAAGGTGGGGTGGGATTTTTTTTCAAATTATCCAAAAGTTGTGGAGTTGTGCTCTATGTGAAAAGAGTACATTTGAGGATTATACTCCATGAAGAATACATTTGAGGCTTATACACAGCACTCCATAAAGATCTGGTTCAGTAATGTTTAAACAGCATCAAGTTATGTAGGAAAGATGATAATAAGAATGCCCACATGCAAGAGTTGTGTGCAGGTAAGCCATCCAATATCAATGACAGAAATTAATTCTATTACTTAAGCCAATAACTTCTTCCTGAATTATGAAACTTTTGGGTGTTTGAACATATAAGACACATTTGAATGAAATGTTTCCATGAGATTCCCAATTTCATTCCACAAATGCCCTCTATTACATTTTATTACATTATTTATTAAGCAATTGAGCTCAATCTTTTTATGCCACATCATCTTACATTCTAATGACATGTTATATTGTCTTAAGCATCTTATATTTAATCCATTTTGTATGCACAGTTTATTACATTTATAAATTGATATTTGCATATCTGATCAATTACAAACCATTGGCATACAGTGTGATATGACACCTTAGCTTAATCAAATTTCACTTACAATTGGTTCCATCTTTAGATATTAATTTACGTAAATGTGAGTGCACAATAGTATAATTACTTCAAGCTCGAACAGATTTAATCTATTTTCAAAGCCACAGTAAAATTTATGTGTCTACTTTCCAACTATGAAAAATGTATTGAAAATTTTCATGCATATGACATTCTTTTTGTGCATCTCCACATCATTTCATCAGAAAACAGATTATAATGGCTTTAAATAAAGTTTTATAGAAGCATGTGGTCACTTTCCAATGAATAAAAACACAATCAACCCTCTGTCTGAGATTATTTATGGCAGAGATTGAAAGCTGCCTGAAAAAGTGCTATGGAGCTGGTTTCTATCCACACAGTTACAAAGAGCCAAAATTTTAATATTAGATAATGTTGCATAAAGTCAAAATCAGAGATCCTGAACCACCTGGTCTGCACCCCTGCATCGCAACAATTGATGGGTTAAGTGGTAGGTGTGTGTGACCCCTTTAAATGGGTGAGGAAGAGTCACTGCAGTTGGCTACAGCACCACTGCATTCTGATACGATGCAAGCATAATAAATAAATAAATAAATAAATAAATAAATAAATAAATAAATAAATAAATAAATAAATATAGTTATACCCTGCCTGATATGGGAGGCATTTGTGTTTTTTATTCTTCATTTATGGTGTCCATATGGTGGAAAACACACAAATGCAGAGTATTTGGGAGGGGTGGGGATCTGCATCAGTGCTAGTTGGAATGCTGTCTTAGAAACACACATAATGGAGAAACTCTTCCAGAAACTTATGCCCCTCACTCTCGTTTCTATGTTTACAAAATGAAAAGCCCATATTTATTCTTCAATGTGCTTCACTGTTTCTAATCCCCATCCCAAACCCCCTCCTACTACTCTACCTCCTTTCTTCAG